>NC_080576.1:29905000-32405000 GCF_029962835.1 Magnolia sinica
TTTTGATAGAGGTCAGTTGTTACAAATGATGTTATTTTGATAGAGTATGGTAAGTGTTTTGTTTTTGGCCAATGAAAATGTTCTTGTATTGATATTCCTGCTTCTACTCATTTGAAATGTTTTTGCTCATTTGAAAGATCACATGCATGGTAGCAAAGATCATATGCATAGTAGTAGTTTGTTTTTTGGCCCATGAAAATATTCTTGTATTGATGTTCTAGTATATGCATATGGTGGGGCAGGACCAATTTCTGCTCATTTGAAATTTCTTGCAAGAGATGGCATGCAACTATGTTAAGTTTCAGCTTCTTTGATATTTCCTGCAAGAGAAACCTAACAACTATTGAGTATGAAATGTTCTAGTAAGCTAAGGGTTCTGCGTGGTTAGATTTTGTACGAGTAAGGCCTTAATCTTCTAAGCTTTTGGTTCATTTGCTGTTTAGTTAGTTTGCTAGTACGGTCAGTTTTTGTCGTTCCTAGTGAAGTATGCAAGTTGTCTCCATCCTTGTTGAAGCCTTTCATGTGGTCTATTTGCTTCTTTGCCCAAGCTTCTTCAAGTGTTGTCTCTCTCAAATTTCTGTCATTCAAGTTGGGTTGGAGCTTGTCTTCCAGATAGATTGGAGCATCAGTTTTAAGGTGTTCTTTTCTCGGAATATAGGATGGTAATTTTGGATTGGTAAAAATATTGACCAGGATTGCAATGGTCCATATTTCAGATTGCATGACCCAGAATGAAAAATGTAGTGGGGTTGGCAAAACTTGGTAAACATCGTTGACAACAAAATGATGCCTTACCTATTAATGCAATGCCTAAATTGAAACAACTCAATAATTTTTGTGGCAAATAACGTCTTGGTCCTATTGTTGTTCTAAATGTTATTTTAGCAAATCTTAAAGGATCTTCTGATCTAGTTAAGTGAGTTCTGGTTTTATGGGGTTCTGTTGAGTTGTTAATTAATGAGGTTGGGGATTAGCTACAGCCTTTTGAAGGCCTATTATTGTTCTAAATGTTATTTCAACAACTCTTAAAGGTAGTTCGTTGGTTTTGATGGAGACCTGTTTATGCCATTTGGAGGCTATCTGAAGAGGAACATTTAATTTGACAAACATTGAGCTATATTTTGTAGGATGTGCAAGCATGTAGGAGAATTTGAATGGACTTTTTTGTCTGACCTTGAGGGAGGCCAATTGCCAATAAAAGACTCCCATGATGGTTTGGAAGGTAAAGTTGGAGGACAGCAATTTGAAAACTCTTCTTGGGACATTCAGTCATTTTTTAAGATTGATCATATCGATACTGTTAGCTTGCAAGATACTCCATATATTAGTTATAGTTTGAAACACAACTAATCTGTGTTAAGTTTCAGGTAAATTATGGATGAATTTGGATGGTGACCTCTCTCCCATATGTTTGAATATCTTGCCATTACTTTCCTCTTCCTCACAGTGGTAATGTTTTCATGTCTTTATTGCTTAACTAAATTATATCATTTGTCTGAAATTTATATTCTCATGGCAAGTAGTTCCTGACATAGCATGTGTTGGTACAGGTCTTCATCCTCTTTACAGATTCTTCCTGCTAACTTTCTATTACTCTCTGCTATGAGTCATTGATCTCATTGAACTCTTTCACAATACTTACAATCAGAATTATGATTGGCAGATCATGGTTAATAGTTATTTGCTTCAAGATCCTTAGTAGATCGATCCAGGCTACTTATCATGGTTGGCAGATATTTTACAGCTATTCTTTTTCATGTTTATGAAAGGTTTGTTATGACTTATGAACTATGTTCGAAGATTTCAGGTTGAATTGAGAAAACCACTCTTTTATATTAGATAAATGGCATTGATTCAATCATCCACTCAGCCAACACTTTATCCAATCCTTTTTCTCTTCTCATTATAGTGCCAGGTTCCCTACTTTGGCGGGCTAGGAATGTGATGTTGGGTTCGGTCCTGGGAGCGGCATTTTGTTTCCCTCTTAGTAATATTCCTATTCTCATCTATTTATATGAATGAATGAAAAGCTTACCATTTGTTGTTTCCAAATATAAATTGGCACTGCTATGTTAATTTACACAAATACGACTTTTGTATTTTTCATGGAAGATATCTTGTGCACATTTTATACTAGGAGACTGCACATCTCTTGCTATCTGATAGCAGATAGTAGGAATCTTAACATGCATTTCCAAATATGCGTTTAAAATTTCACATTTTGTGAACCGCGTGAGATTCCCGTGAATTGTCTTTTATCAGTCGAAGTTGCACTCTTTATATGAAAACCAAAAAAAAAAAAAACAGAGAATATGGAGAAAGCTAATCCTCTCATTTTTTTTCTCTTTAGAAAATGAATTTTTGCTGAAACAGGTATGTGATCGAGTGATTGTGATGTGGTTTTCATCATCTTTGAATGATATGTTGTGCAATTATCAATAGCTATCAGCTGAGTTTTTTTTGCTCTTTCATTGGGAGAGTTTGGAGAGCGAGAAGAGGATCCCATCATCATCTAGCATGGGGCTTTTTGGATTGACCTAAGGTGGCAACCATCAGAAACCATCTTCCTAGCGGATTGGTGGTTCATTCTATATTAGATTGAATGCTTCTTCTTGAAAGGTATGTAGAGTGTTCTCTTGCATAAAATTTCAAATTTTGGTTTCTTTATATTTTCAGTGATGATTTTGAACTCTTTTTTACTATGTAATCTACTAATATGCTTTCTGAATTCCTTGATTTAGTATTTTACTATGTGTATTGTAATAAGACCTTAGTTCTCTAGTTAAAGTCATGCCTTGTCTCCATATTCTTCCTTTAATTTAAAAGACATTTTGGTCAAAATGGCCTTTACAAGGGCAATGAGGAGACAAGCATTGTGCCATACTCCAATGCCCAAGTTTCTTAACTTCTACCTTGGGTTTGATTTGGGCTTAAATGCTATCTCTGTTAACAAATCCTGTCAACATTATCATATCAGACTCATCATTGGGCTCTTTAAAAAAAATCATGGGTGGGCTGACAATAACCAGTTATTTGATTTATCCTTTACAGTGTTGAATCATAGCTTTGTTTCTAGCAGATTCCCCAGTTCTCTGCTTGGCATTTGTGACATGTGCAACATTCAAAGTACTGCATTATATGGCCTTCCATTGCAGGTTCTAGTTCATGGTTGGATAGAGACGACAGAGCATTTGAAACAGTACTGCTCAAAAAATGTTTGCCCTCATGTATATGCTTCCCAGATCGAGGAGACAATCGACGTCAAATCAGATTTGTGTGCCTATAAGGTATCTGTAGGGATGTCCTTAAGTTTTTTGTGGACAAGCAATGGTTGAATATGCATTCATTTTTTTATTTTTTATTTTTTTCATGAAGGTCCTTTTCCTTGAACTTATTTTTATCCTTTTCTGGCTTCTTCTACTATCATTTGAGGACCTCAAAGGCCCAACTAACTTGAGATTTTTATATGCAGGTTGATGTATTTTTAGCCCCACAGATCAATGTTGCCACTATAAGGTTCAATATTGAAATGGTAAAGTTTTTAACTATTTATTTTATCTTTGTTTTTTCCTGTTCTTTAAAAATAATTTGATGTCTTAGCCTCCTGTCATTACCAGCTAGTCTTATCACTATTTGTACATATGTCATCTCATGAGTCTTACTTTTTGTAATTTTCTTACCCCTGAGTGATTATCAGAAGCAGTGGGCCATAATTGAAAGATTACCCTTGTAGTGAGTCCAATCAAGGTATGGATAATACATGGTTTTAGTTCATGGTAAATGGTACCTTTTATTGTGGATCACCCCTGGACCAAAGACCTGGTACCTTTTGTTGTTGTAAGTTTCAAATTAGTTTGTTTCTGTATTTACGTCAGAGCTATTCGGATGTTGAGGGGGGTCCCTGGAAGGTGGGAACCGCTGTTATGACCATGAAGAAGCTGTCTATTTTCTATGGACAACAATATGGGTGGCCTGGCCATTTGGACAAGCCCGTGTTTATATATTATCTCGAAATTGATGAAGGAGATCCGAATGTGCATCGGAGCTATCCGGATGTTGAGCGGGGGTCCCTGGAAGGTGGGAACCGCTGATATTTATTTTTTCCCTTCATCACTGTCTGTGTGATCTTGTGAACAGGTTGGATGATAAATAAACATCGCTACAGGCCCTAGAAAGGTTTCAATGATGGAAACATTATACCCACTGTTTCTTGTGGTATGGTCTACCTGAGTTTTGGATATGATTCAATTTTGGTTTCAATTAACCCCTTAAATGATCTGGAAAAGCAAATGAATGGTGTAGATAAACTACATATATTTATAGTGGGTACAATGATTTCCTAACCCTAAACCTAAACTTGAAAATCTAAATCTAAACCCGAACCCGTACCTGAATTCCTAAACCTAAACCTATAACCTATAACATATAAATGATTCAGATATGAAGAAAGATGATCTTGTTCTTATTTTGTGTTTTGTTGAGAAATAGGTCAGTTAAGGCCCTGTTTGGTTGCCAATTAAAAATGAAAAATATATTTTTCCTTGATTTGACATTTCTTGCTTTTGGATTGCAAAGAAAACTATGAATTCCATTAAGTAATCCATATTCACAGTGGTAGTTCTTGCAAGATACAATATACCCATTGTGTAATGAAGCTGGAATTTCAGCTTGCTACCTACAAAGATACTTTTTTTTTTTTGAAGTTATTCATTTCAATTATTCATGTCCATAGCCTAGATTCTTGGTATTCAAACAGATAATAGATCAAATTAGTTTTGGAAGGGATTGTTAGATAACTGACAATTTATGTAAACTATGATCTCTAAGGGTTTTTTTTTTTTTTCATTTTCCAGTGTAATTCAAGGTAAATGAGTTACCAATGTATTTACAGTAGCAGTCCCAAGGTTGACATTGACAGGGAGCTTTGTAAAGCTTCCTAGTTCCTTACTAAATTACATTAGTACAATTTCCATATGTGAAAGTTGTAGGGCCTGCCATGATGTATGTATCTTATCCATGCCATTCATCTGTTCAGCTAGCCCATTTTAGGGCATGAGCCAAAATTTGAGGGAGATTCAAATCTCGAGTGGACCACAGCATAGGAAATGGTGGGAATTGAACACCCAATGTTGAAAACTTCTTGGGAGTCGCAGGAATTTTAGATCAAGTTGATATTTGTATATACCTTTATACTTGTTAGTGTGATCTTATGAACTAGTTGGATGATAGATACACAACATGTGGGCCTTAAAAAGGTTTAAATTTTCAACCGTCGACATCATTAACCACCTTGTATCCTGCGGAAATTAGATGGTAAAACAGATAGACAGTGTGGATCACACACATACATCACTTTGAGACCCACAGATTTTAACGGTACCTCATCCGTGTTGGATTTCATGCACCTGAATAGTCTTTTAGAGGTCTATTACATGTATATTTCCCTCTTAAACATACACCGTTCAAATTACATATATAATTAAAAAAACAAACACCTTAATTTGAGATGTACTAATTTTAAGCAGCTGCTAAATAGGGGCTAACTTTTCTAATTGGAAATTCATATCATTATTGCATTATATGGAGGGCGTTTACTAGGTTGGAGTGTATTTGTTTCTTGCACATGAGGGCACGCCTTAGTTGTATACAACTACTCTTATTATTGTAGGTCTCAGATAGTAGAATTAGAAATTCAGATCTCTTCTTTGAAGGATGATCTTGAAAAGGAGCATTTACGTTAGCATACTCGCCAGAGCAATTATGAAAGATAGGTTTACTCTTAATTTCTTGTCATAATTCTTATTTCCCATCTCATTCATGTGCAGTGGGATATGGAAGAACTTCGTAGGAAGTATTTGGAGATGGAGTCGAAGCTAAAATTCGAATAAGTTCCTTTTTTGTAATTCTTATGACAAGTTGAGTAAAGTATTGTTTATTTAGAAATGTGAATGTGGGATGCATTGTATGATTTGATTGCTATAAATGCATCATCTTTTTTTCCTCATTGCATTTTATGTACCATTCCTATCAGCATTAAGCTTAGATGAGTTATCAATCACAGCAGGTTCTTGCAATGGAAATAGGCACCATTATTATAATTTTTTTTAAAAAATAGATACGGATTTTAGCCGTAGTTATTGTTCTGAAAATCATAGCTATTGCTAACTTAGCATATTGCTACAGATTTCATTCCACTTTTAGTCACTGATATTCTCCATAGCTGTAGGTACATTTCGCTACAGAAATTCTAGCTACGGCCTTTATCCGTAGCTAGTGATATCTATTGTTACGGATTTAATCTGTAGGTGTAGCTACATTTCACTACAGAAATTATAACAATGGCTTTTGTCCGTAGCTACTAATATTTATTATTACGGATATAATCCGCAGCAATTGGTTTTTTGACCTTTAGCTACCCCATCAATAGCGACGGACGTGCTACAGACTAGGTCCGTAGCAAAACGTATTTAGCTACGGTTTTTAGCCGTAGCCTTTGTACTTTTCTTGTAGTGTGAGTATTTTGTATATGCTATTATTAATAGACGTCCATATTGCTACTTTGTGTACATAGCATTTACTGTTTTGGATTTTTCATGATTTTGGTTATTCAGCTACGTTGTTATGCAAATAATAGTTTTCTTAAACATATTTAACATATAGGTGACATCCATATCTTGAAGTAAATAGTTGGACAGTGCAGATGAGAGAGATGGATGCCCATAAGCAGAAATAACAATAAATCACATAGAAACAAACTATACAGTTAGAATAAACAATTGTTAATCTTTAGTTTAGAATAGGTCAAATAAAACAAAAGTCATATTGCTTAATATAAATACCCCAATGAATGCATTTTATGTACCCACCTTGGAAAGTACAACGTGTAGACATGTAATTTATAAAGTGTAATGAAGATTTTATGGAGGACCTTCACAATTGTTTAAATGAAGGGCCCTCATAAAAGCCAAATTTCTTGAAAAGTTTTTTGGTCCATAACATGGTATAGAAGGTTCAAATCACCACTGTTTACTATGGTATTAACTTATGTAAATTGATATGTCAGTGTAGCCTAGCAGGCATTAATCACCACAATTTATTATGTTCTAAGCCATTTAAATTAGGATATCGTGTGACCAATGATGATGCTATTATCCAGGTGGCTATTGGTCGGTGCTTTGTGGGTGTATATGTTTTATCCACACCATTCATCTATTTTTCTATATCATTTTAAGGATTGATCAATGAGGCATATAAATCTTCAATGGACCACATCTTTGGAATACAATAGTGATTGAATGCCCACCATTAAAAACCTACTAAGGCCCATTGTAATGTTTATTTGATATATAATATATTAATTAACTCCTTCAGCCTTAGATGAAGGGGAAAACAAATTTCAGATTGATCCAAAACTTTTGTGGCCCCTAAGAAGTTTTTATCAGCAGACATTCAATCAACACTTTCCTATGATGTGGCCTAGGAGAGATTTGGATCTACCTCAATTTTGAGCTCATAAAAAAAAATGGATAGCCGATGTGGATGAAACATAAACATCAATGGTGGGGCCCATAGAACACTGACCAAAAGTACCATATATTAGTAGCATTAATTAGTCTCCATATTGTCTCTTTTGTGTCACCAATATTTACGAATATTCAACATGGGAGGAAAAAGACACCAATATTTCGATTGTTTTTTATAGTTAGAGATTTGAATCTGGATGAATTTTGAGTCTATGATCTCACATGGATTTACATAAGGGATGAACAAAATGGATCTGTCACGTCCAGTCAAGTGGGCCCCATCCATATTCTATAAGAATGTACAACAACTACCAAACATGCATACCAGTTGTCCCAAATGGAGGTTGGGAGGACGATCTTCGGTGTTAGTCATGGTTGCCGATTCCAGTGACCACTTAGAATATATCACTATTTAACTATAAGCTTGGGAAGAATATATCACTACTTAAGTGAAAGTTTGGGGTGACTTGCGACGGGTAGTTTGCGTATCATGGATATCATGAACGATCTGGAAAAAATTGATCCCAACTCAACATTCCTTCATCACCATAAATGGATTAGCAATGCCCTAGGTGCAAGATTAGAGTAACTAATCTAAGTTAGGAAATTTCTTGATCGAAATGAATTTTGCTCGAGCAAAGGTGGAGCTCAGTTTCTGGTTGTAACACGCCACAGTTTCGTTTCTGCATCCAACATAGCAACGTTCACCCGTCCCTGTGAACAAATTATTCATTCCATTCTTTATAATACTTACATGTTTTTTTTTTTTGTAAATATTGGTTAGAAACGGAACAAAAGCTTGAATGCAGGAGATCATATTGATTTTCAAAATATAAGAATTGCCCAGACTCTGAGCGTATCTGTGTGACATGAACTCTTTACCAGCCGAAGCTCCTCAGAGACAATGATCTCTCCCACCGGCTGAAGTTCCTCACAGACAATGGTCTCTCACCTTCCCCATATAAATAATGAGCACGGATGTAATACTACAAACAACCATTCTCCCCATTGTACACTATTGTTGCAACGATCATTTCCATATTCGGGCATATCCGCTCAAATCAGTCTCTTGATTTGTTAGTAGAACAACGGAAAACCATCAATTAGATGTGTTTTTTGTCGAGGGTGGAAAACTAAGCCAAATCTCTGCTAAAAAAAAATAGCAACTTTCCCTTGGTATGCTTTTACTACAAAACAATATGGGTAAATGACAAATTCAAATATACATTACACTATCTCCATTTATGTGACTCCAAAGGAGTTTTTAACAAAAAGTGTTCAAACTCCATTATTTTGTATGGTGTGGTTTACTTAAGCTTTAGATCATCTTCCTTTCTTTGGGCTTATGCCTTAAGGGCCTATTTAAATTCATATTTTAATAATTAAAAATTATAATCATTATGATGCCATCACTTACATATAAAAATATGAAAAGTTAGGTTTTTACTCATGCTTTGATGGTAGACTCGCAGGAGTTTCATCATGAAGTCATGGGTTTGGGTACCCATTGTGGTGAAATCTTACTCTAGTGTGAGTGTGTAAGTGTGTGAGTACATGTGATATATATATATATATATATATATATATATATATATATATATATATATATATATATATATATATATATATATATATATATATATATATATATATATATATATATGGAAATGATTCTATGTGATCAACCTCATGGGAACTTCCCATGAGGTCGAGCTGAGTGGGCCCCACTGTGATGCATGTCGGACATCTACCCCATCAGTGAGATGCACCATTCCATGGTGGGCCTCGGGCTTAAAAATCAAGTTAATCCATGATTTGTGTGGGCCACACCACATACAAAAGTTGAGAGGGGTTACCCTCCCATTAAAACATTCATAATCATTTGTTGTGCCCACCGAGATGTGGTTCACAAATCCAGCCCATCCATTATGTGTGTCCCACTTGGATGAGGGGTCATACCACGTTTCAGACGCATCCAAATTCCAGGTGGGCTCCACTAAGTGCTTTTATATGTTTTAGGCATATCTTCACATGATTTTAGATGGTATGGCCCACCTAAGTTCCATATACGGCTGATTTTTGGAATATCCCATAATTTAAAGGGGACCCATCAAATGCACGATGTTGATGTCCGACATGCATCACGATGGGGCCCACACAGCTCGACCTCAAAGAGAGAGAGAGAGTCACGCTCACCTACGCACGTGCGCACGTTTTGTACACGTGTCATGGGCGTCTAATCCGAACATTCCATGTGATGCGGAATCCCATGAAATCCCAAGGGATAAATTTTTGCCCTGATCTAAAATTCTGGTGGGCCATAGCAAAGAGAAATGTAAATCAAGGGAGGAAACTGTTTTCATTTTTCATGGCCCACCAAAGTTTTGGATCAAAGTAAAATTTGGGCCTGGGGGGTTTAATGAGGTGCTGCTTCACGTGGACCGTTTAGATTTTGAAATCACATCACGCGTGATGAGTTCTCAAAAAAGTTTGTATGGTTCCATGCGAAGTGGTGCGCAGTTGAGCATTCGGCTATATATATATAGGCATGTTCCCCTATGCACCTTTGCACCTTTGCACACATGTCATGGGTCCAAAATCCGAACGGTCTATGTGATGTAGCACCTAATGAAACCCCTTGGTACCAATTTTCCCTCTAATCCAAAACTATGGTGGGCCATAGCAAAGAGATATGCAAATTAAGGAAATGATCTGTTCTCTTTTGCCATGGCCTACCAAAATTTTGGATAGGGGTAAAAATCGAGCCTTAGGAGGTTTCATGGGGGTGTTGCATCACGTGAACTGTTCAGATTTCGGGCTTACATCACGTGTGATGACTTTTCAAAATATTTTCAGGAGAACTCGTGGGAATTGATGCGAGCATTAGGATATATATATAAAGTTGATTAAAATAGATTGCATAATGTGCCACCACTTAACCTCAATGATGTGTTGACATGGAAAAGCTCAATGGCCCCACTATGGTGTAAGCATTATATCCACACTATTCATCCATTTTGCGAAAACATTTTAAGATTTGATAAAAAGGAAAATAAGGTAAATCCAACCCTTTGATAGACTACATCGTAAAAGAACATTGGAGAAGAAGGCCCATCCTTGAAAACTTCTTGTGAGCCACATAGGTTATGGATTAAGCAGGTATATGGGTTTTCCCTCCATCCAAGTCCGCGTGACTGAACTAATAAATATGTTAAATGACAAATAAACATCAGGTGAGCCCAAAAAGCTTTCCAAAGTGGGCATCGTCGTCCCATTTGAAGTTTGATTTTGCCTCATTTTTTTTTATAGCTCCTGTCATAAAATTTCATGATCTGGTAAGACATGTTGAAAATCAGTGGTTTTAAAAATAATAAAAATGAAAATTCAAAATTTTCAAAATTTCAGGATTTTCCTGCCAAAATACTTTTAAAAATTTTTGAATTAAAAAGTATGGTGTGTGTGCTTTGTCCCACATCGGAAATGCAAAGAAACTTTTGTGGTTTATATGAGATGTTGAGAAGGGTATTCTTACTTGGAGCTTTTTGGAGGAGATGAAACACGGGTTGCGTGTTCAACACACGCATGCACGCACGCGCTTGCGCTCGGGCTCGGGCACGGGCACGAGCGTGGGCGAGGGCGTGGGCAGTGAGGTAGTGTGGCTATAGTGGCGCTAGATGGGGCACTTTGCACTTCACACGTGCGCATCATGTCGCAGAGTGGTCGCTCCCTCGCGACCTTACGCGAACCAGCGCAAGATGGTGCGATGGGTCTAGTACGATGGGTCTGGTCAGAGCCTTAGGGCGGTATGGATCTGAAAAGTTAGAAATGAGCCTGCGTTTTATAGGTGACTGAGAACGGTCAGATCTTAAATCCGAAACGTCCAGCCGTATCTATAAACGAATGGCTACCTTAAAAGCCACAACGGTCCGAAAACGGATGGGACAGGATGATCCAACGGTCAAATCTACAGATCTAATGACCAGAAACATTTTTCAAACGTTATGGACCATTGAATACCACACAACAACGGGTCTAAACCTGAGGCCTATATAAACTGGACCATTCTAGTCCGATTTCATCATCTCAACACACCATCTCTCCCATCAAATCAGATACAGTCCATAGCTTCATTTTAGAATACTGTTATCATCTCCATCGTCTACGTCTGCCAGAAAAAATCTACTGCATTAAAACTATTCCATAGTGGACCTATCGTGATTGTTGCACGCTGGATCCAGATAAGGCTTGTCTTATCCTGGGAGCAATTCGCCTGTAACCCATCAGCAGTTGATAAGGGGGCGAATCACGCTTTAAGGACAACGTATTTTATACGTGATTCAGCCTAGTGATAATTTTTATTTTTCTATTTTATATTTTCGATGTATCCAAAAGAAATTTTTTCTAATAATCTTAAAGCGTGATCTATGGACACTGAAAGTGTTGCATCAATCAAACTGATGAGCCAGGATCTGATCCGATTGGACCGATTCGATGGTTCAAATTTCACTAGATGGCAAGACAAGCTGAAATTCCAACCGACCGCTCTGGAGATCCTCTACATCTTGGACCCGACTCTCTAGCTTCTGCCTGATGCAAAGGACACTGACACTCCAGAACAGATCGCTGCTAGGATCAAGCGACAAGAAGATGGACTGTTGTGTCGTGGCCACATCCTCAATGTTCTGTCTGATCGGTTGTACGATTTGTACACGGGGATCACATCAACGAAAGAAATTTGGAGCGCACTGGAATACAAATACAAGGCTGAAGAGGAAGGTACACAGAAATTTCTAATTGCAAGGAATTTCACGATGGTAGACAATCTACCGCTACTTGCCCAAATCTAAGAACTGCAGCTTATTGTAAATAAAATAAAAGCCATGAAAATCGATCTTCCTGAATCCTTTGAAGTCGGAGCTATAATCGCAAAGTTGCCTCCCAGCTGGAAAGACTACAGGAAGAAACTACTGCATAAATTCGAAGAGTTCACTCTAGAACAAATCCAGAAGCATCTTCGTATTGAAGAAGAATCTCGTAACCGAGACAAAAAGGATGACGCTAACGGTGCATCCTCATCCAAGGTGAACGCAGTAGAAAGGACATCCCAAAATAATACCAATGAGAAAGTTGATTCCCTTAAACCTAACAAAGATCAAGGGAAATTCAAGAAAATTCAAAAGAAAAAAAACGACAAACCTAAGGGAGCTTGCTATGTCTGTGGCAAGACTAGACATTTTACCCGAGTCTGTAGGGACCGAAAAAAGCCTAAAAAAGAGACTAATGCAGTAGACAATGAAATCGTAGCCATGGTCACAGAAGTGAACCTAGTTTAAGAGAAAATTTCTAGTTGGTGGTATGATACAGGTGCTACAGTCCATGTATGCAATGATCGATCTGCCTTCAAAACCTATGAAGACGAGACTAATGATCAAGAGGTTCAAATGGGAAATGAAGAATGATCGAAAGTTGTAGGCAAAGGAACCGTGGAATTACTCTTTACCTCTGGAAAGAAGGTAATCTTACTAACGTACTGCATGTCCCAGACATAAGAAGGAATCTTGTCTCAGGGGATCTCTTAAGCAAGCCTGGGATTAGGGTTGTGTTTGAATCAGGCAAGCTGATCTTGTCTAAGAATGGGAACTTTGTGGGTGAGGGATACGCTTGTAATGGAATGATCAAACTCTTTTTAAATGAAAAGAATTCTTTTGTTTACATGATTGAGTCTGTAACGCTATGTCATAGTAGACTAGCCCATATTGGCTATAGTACCATAAAACTCATGGTTAAGAACGGCCTAATATCATACAATGATAGTGACAAAGATAAATGTGAAGTATGCATATGGTCTAAAATAATCAAGTGACCATTCCCTAGCGTTGAGAGATCATCTCAATTATTAGACCTAGTGCATACTGACATATGTGAACTAAATGACGTTCTTACCCGTGAAGGTAAAAGGTACTTTATAATGTTTATAGATAATTGTTCAAGATATGTATATATATATATATATATATATATATATATATATATATATATCTGCTAAAATCAAAAGATGAAGCATTTAATGCATTTAAGATCTATAAAGTTGAAGTAGAAAATTAATTAGATAAAAATATTAAAATCCTTCGTAGTAATCGAGGAGGAGAATATTTCTCTAATGAATTTTCTAACTGTTGTGAAGAACATTGCATAATACATTAGTGTACAGCACCTTATATACCACAACAAAATGGTGTAGCGGAGAGAAAAAATAGGACGTTAGTAGAAATGGTCAACTCAATGCTAATACAAGCACAGTTGCCATTAAGCTTGTGGGGAGAAGCATTGTTAACTGCATGTCATGTTTTAAACCGAATTCCATATAAGAAAACCAAGACCTCTCCATACGAAATATGAAAATGAAGAAAACCAAACATAGGGTATCTTAGAGTGTGGGGGTATCTTGCATATTACAGAACTCTGTAACCTAAAAGAACTAAATTAGGACCAAGAGCTATCAAGTGCATCCTTGTAGGATATGCACAATATAGTAAGGCCTATAGACTTCTAGACTTAGACTTCAATGTAATCATAGAGTCTAGACATATAGAGTTCTTTGAGAATTATGTATTTATAGAGAAAAAGAATGTTGAGATTCAATCTCCTAATGAAACTATAAAAAAACACAAATAGAAGAGAAAACTCCTAGTGAACTTTGTAGGAGTCAAAGAGCAAAAGTAAAAAAGAGTCTTGATCCTGATAAAAAAGACTCTCAACGACTCTCTTTTCATCTAGTTGAGGGTGATAGAGAGAATGTAATTAGGAAAATACCTATGGTTTTGACTATAGAAGATGAACCTAAAACCTTTAGTGAAGCTATGTCTTCAAAATACTCCGTTTTTTTAGAAAGAAGCCATTAATGATGAAATTGATTCCATAATATCTAACCAAACATGGGAATTGGTAGATCTACCTCCAGGTTCTAAACTAATAGGTTGTAAATGTGTATTTAAGAAAAAATATCACACAGATGGTACAATTCAAACCTTTAAAGCAAGGCTAGTTGCTAAGGGTTTTCGACAGAAAGAAGCAATTGATTCTTTGACACTTATTCACCAATAGGTCGAATAACATCGATTAGGATCTTATTCGCTCTTGCATCCATACATCATCTTTATATCCATCAAATGGACGTGAAGACAACATTCCTGAATGGTGATCTCGATGAGGAGGTTTACATGGAGCAACCAGAAGGGTTTGTTCTACCAGGAAATGAAAGGAAAGTATGTAGACTTGTCAAGTCTTTGTATGGATTAAAGCAAGTACCAAAACAGTGACATGATAAATTTGATTCTAAAGTTCCGTCTTATGGTGTTGAACACAATATTGCTGATAAATGCATATATTCAAAAGCATATAATGATTATGTTGTAATCATATGCTTGTATGTAGATGATATGTTAATAATCAGTAATAAAATGTAAGGTGTAACTGAAACCAAAAAGTTTCTCTCTTCAGTTTTCAAAATGAAGGATCTTAGAAAAGTGGATACCATATTAGGTATCAAAGTTAAAAAACATAGTGAGGGGTTTTGCATTATGTCAGTTTCATTATATTGAGAAAATAATGAACAAGTTTAATCACTTGAAAATTAAAGAGGCAAAAACCCTGTTTGATCCAAGTATCAAATTAAAAGAAAACAGTGGAAGTGCAGTTACACAACTAGAGTATGCTAGTGCTATAGGTAGTCTTATGTATGCAATGCAATGCACAAGACCGGATATAACATATGCTGTGAGTAAACTAAGTAGGTTTATGAGTAATCCAAGTGTTGAACACTGGAAAGCAATTAGTAGAGTTCTAGGTTATCTTAAAGAAACCAAAAAACTAGGGCTATTTTACTCAAAATTTCTAACAGTGTTGGAAGAATATACCGATGCAAGTTGGATATCGAGTGCAGGGGACAACAAGTCCAATACAGGGTGGATATTCACCCTATGAGGTGCAGCTGTATCTTGGGGGTCCAAGAAACAAACTTGCATAACGCACTCAACTATGGAATCTGAGTTCATACCTTTGACTGCTACAGGCAAAGAGGCTGATTGGTTAAGGGATCTTCTTTTAGAAATCTCATTCTATGCGAAGCCTTTACCGGCTGTTTTACTTCATTGTGATAGTGAAGCCACTCTAGTAAGAGCCTATAGCGGTACCTATAATGGGAAGTCCAGACACATAAGTTTGAGACAATTTTATGTAAGACAATTGATTCAAGATGAAATCATTGCGATCTCATATGTAAAGTCAAGTAACAACTTGGCTGATCCTTTTACTAAACCTTTAACGAGAGAGATATTAAGGACAACATCTAGAGGGATGTGGTTGAAACTCTTTACTTAAAATTTCACCAGTGAAAGAAACCCAACCCTAAATTAGAAAATCTCTAAATATTGGGTTTAATAGGTAACAACAATTCACTGATAAGTGAAAAGTTTCAGCACTAAATAAATTAATAACCTCATCTAGGATGATAGTGCTGGCCGTTATAAAAGAGGGATGAGTATTAAACTCTTAATGAAGTCCAGTCAAACAGGACAAGTGTTTTAAACGGAAACACTGGAAGGATTTCACCTATGTGAACGTAGAAGTGGTGCTGCTTCTCATGAGACTTAGAGTTATCTCGGGATCGTTTATGAAACAGGATAGGCACATGACCATTAAAAGTACTAAGCGAGATTATAAAGGAACACCTAACGCATGAGCTATTATGTATGTGGTATTTTCGGTTATATCATAAAGGAATAACTGGTTCAATGATGCGGCAACTAGAAATTTCGAAATAACTTTAAAATGCTTACACTAAGGAAAGATTCAAATCGCAAGATATCTTTCTTTATGCATAATAATTGTTATTATTCTAGTAGAGTTTCATTGTTTTAAAAACCAGTGGGGGATTGTTGAAAATCAGTGATTTTAAAAATAATAAAAATAAAAATTCAAAATTTTTAAAATTTTGGGATTTTCCCGCCAAAATACTTTTTGAATTTTTTAAATTAAAAAGTACGATGTGTGTGCTTTGTCCCACATCGGAAATGCAAAGAATAGTTTTGTGGTTTATATGAGATGTTGAGAAGGGTATTCTTACTTTGAGCTTTTTGGAGGAGATGAAACACGGGTTGTGTGTTCCAGTGTAAAGCACTGAAACACATGCACGCACGCACGCACGCACGCACGCACGCACGCGCTGGGGCAAGGGCACGGGCGAGGGTATGGGCAGTGAGGCAGTGTGGCTGTAGTGGCGCTAGATGGCGCACTTTGCACTTCGCACGTGCGCATCGTGTCGCAGATTGGTCGCTCCCTCGCGCGGTGCGATGGGTCTGGTCAGAGCCTTAGGGCGGTGTGGATCTAAAAAGTTGGAAATGAGCCTGAGTTTTATAGGTGACTGAGAACGGTCAGATTTTAAATCCGAAACGTCCAGCCGTTTCTATAAACAGATGACAACCTTAAAAGCCACAACGGTCCGAAAACGGACGGGCCAGGATGATCCAACGGTCAGATCTACAGATCTAATGACCAGAAACGTCTGAGATTAATGGACAATGGTTAGAAACGTTTTTCAAACGTTCTGGACCATTGAATACCACATAACAACGGGTCTAAATTTGAGGCCTATATAAATTGGACTATTCCAGTCCGATTTCATCATCTCAACACATCATCTCTCCCATCAAATCAGATACAGTCCATAACTTCATTTTATAATACTGTTATCATCTCCATCGTTTAAGTCTACCAGAAGAAATATACTGCGTTAAAACTGTTCCATAGTGAACCTATCGTGATTGTTGCATGCTGGATCCAGATAAGGCTTGTCCTATCCTGGGAGCAATTCACCTGTAACCCATCAGCAGTTGATATGGTGGTGAATCATGCTTTAAGGACAACGTATTTTATATGTGATTCAGCATAGTGATAATTTTTATTTTTATTATTATTATTTTTTTTATATTTTCGGTGTGTCCAAAAGAAATTTTTTCTAATAATATATATGGTTGGGTAATAAAACTTTGCCACATCAATACACCACCAAGGTTGGTGCTGTATGGCACACCACGCAATCCCATTTCGAGTAAAATACCGATGAGACAAGACTTGATATTCGTAGTAAATGGCATCCAAAGACCCCTTATGAGCTGGCAGATTGAATGCACGGCTAAAACACATACATCACAGCCGGCCCACAGGTGTTGTGGTCACCAGCTAAACCACGCCTGTAAAAAACGTGGTGGACCGTACAGAGCACGGCTGTACCATTTGGAAACGGATTGGCTACTCCCCCTGCCACCAGCCCCGTGGCTGATGGTGGGTGCTCTGTGGCCCCACAATGATGTATGTGTTTCATCCATGCCGTTCATCCATTTTTACCGATCATTTTATGGCTTGATCCAAAAAATTAGTGGAATATAAATCTCAGGTGGACCACACCACAGGAAAACAATAGCGATTGGATATCTACCATTAAATCCTCCTAAGGCCCAATGTACTGTTTATTTGACATCCAATCTGTTGATTAGGTCATACAGACCTAGATGAAGGGAAAAATCAAAGATCAGCTTGATCCAAAACTTTTATGGCCCCAAATATTTTTTAATGGTGGACGCTCATTCAACACTGTTTCCTGTAATGTGTCCAATTGAGAGTGGGATATATCTCATTTTTGGTCTCATATCCTAAAATGATCTAGAAAAATAGATGGACGGCAGGGATGAAACACATACACCATGGTGGGGCCCACATAGCACCGACCATCAGCCATTGGCCAGTGGCGGGGGGAATAGCCAATTCCTTTCCGTCTCATTCACTTCCGCTCCCTGAAATCGTGGGCCCCACGGAATCGAAAATCCGCTTAAATGTTGGAAATACACGACCGAGTACGTAGACCTCATTACTGGGAAATGTATTCACTGTAACTTATTAATTAATTCATCCAGCAAGACTTTCCGTCGTATTTCTCGTCTCCTAGTATAAAAGGACCTACCCCTCATAATCTCTTTACCATCTTGCAGTATCTCGCTTCCTCTCTCTCATCTCTGTAGACATGGCTCTCCTCAGCGATCTCATCAACCTCAATCTCTCAGACACTACTAAGAAGATCATCGCCGAATACATATGGTTCGATCCCTCTTACTTTTCTCTTTTCTCTTTTTACCCTTCTCAATCTCTCCGATTTTCATTTCTTGATTTTTTTTTTTTTTCTCTTAATAGGATTGGTGGATCTGGCATGGACATGAGAAGCAAAGCAAGGGTTAGTGGCATTTCCGTTATTTTCCATTACTTTTATCTTTTTGCTATATTTTGCTAAATTCTAGATCTGCTTGTGTGTGTCAGACCTTGCCGGGGCCGGTTACTGACCCACATAAGCTCCCGAAATGGAACTACGACGGATCAAGCACCGGCCAAGCTCCTGGGGATGACAGCGAAGTCATTTTATAGTAAGATTTTTGTCCTTATTTTCATTTTCTATTTTATATGATTTTGATTTTGATTTTTTATTTTATTTTTTATTTATGTCTTGTTTGGCAGTCCACAAGCGATATTTAAAGATCCTTTCAGAAGGGGAAATAATATTTTGGTATGTTGTTGGATTCTTTAGATATCTATCCTGAGGGGTAGATTCCGTAATTAAAACAAGATGTGAGGGTGTTTTGTTTCTTTGTTTTGGATAGGTGATGTGCGATGCATATACTCCTGGCGGGGAACCGATTCCTACTAATAAAAGGTTTAATGCGGCAAAGATATTCAGTCATCCTGATGTTGTTGCTGAAGAGACTTGGTAATTTTCTCTTTTTATTTTTTATTTTTTGAAATTTGAGAAGTTGAGGATTACGAAAATATCCCTGGATTTTCGACGTATTTCACGGAGAACTATTTATTCTAAGCATCGATGGTTGGGATTAGTCCAGAAACAGTTCTCGTGTGGGTGGAAGTTTCATACGATCCAGTCCGTCCATCAGGTGGGCTGCCTCATGTTCACCTTGGAAACAAAAAATAATGGTGATCCAACGGTCAGGTCGGCTATGCTGTAGAAATCAGTTGGGATGGGATGCCTGGCATTGGTTGTATTGCGTCCACGGTGGTGTGTTTGTATGTCATCCAATCCATTCATCTGAAGTTTTTTCTCATGAGGATGAAAAAATTATCCACAAATGGCAATAAACCAGAGCTCAGGTGGGCCATACCACGTGTTAGACATCAAAGCTGTCCAAATGATGGACAAGATCATGAAGGTCACGTGGCATGCAGATCAGGCCGATCCACCTGTTGTCAGCCACATCTGTACATTGGATCAAATTATTGGCTGCCCTTAGATTTTAGCGGTGCAGTCTGCCTTGTGAGTGAACCAAACTGATTATTGTGCCAAGTGATCTTCATGGTGTGGCCCAGCTTTTGCATGGTCAGATTTCCAACGTACATGACGGGGAGTGGATTCAACACGCGGAGTTCAGTGACGCACTGACATGGCAAGATTTGATTGGTCCAACCATGGAACCACTTTCAAACATGCTTTCGGTGGCCCCATCTCCGACAACAGAACATGACCCAATCAAATCTTGTCACATCATGGCATCACCAAATCCGCTCCCCATGACAGGTTGGTGTGAACTTTTAACATATATGGTATGCATGTGATCAACTGTCGTTACTTGGTTATCTAAGCTGACAATCGCCCCTGAAATTTACACTTATCTTCAAAGACCATGATTGCATGATTAAAAGTTTCAACTTTTTATTGCGTCTTCTGCACCCATATTTGTGTTTTTGCTTAAGCTGGATGAAATGAAATTCTCATCTAAGGTTTTTAGAAGTGGAAATCTCCTTTGTTTACCTATCTCAAGTAAAGCACATGATTTGTTCGAGGAGGGTCTTGACATTCAGGGCGGAATGGAGACACAGGCACTAAGAAAGGGCATGCACGGCATAAACATAGCCCAAATCAAACAGTCCATGTTGTTGGTCCAAATTTAGATGGTTTACAAACTGAAAATTTCATGGACTTGATTTACTGAATGATTGGTATATGTGCAGTCAATGAAAAATTGTCAATTTTCTGAATTCAGAAAACAAATGCTCAGGTTAAGATTGTTAAATCAATCTGACTAATGTACGATGACCCATCTAAAATGGGTCTTGGAATTTGGACTGGTTTAATTTGGGTTAATGTATCCCATCAGTAGAAATTTTGAGCATTTCAGATCAACCATCACATTCTGCCAGATGATCATGTGGATTGGGTCCATGTGACAGTCAGATTAGTTAGCGTATCTCACATGATGGTTTGGTTGATCCATATGATGAAGGGGTAATGCTTATTTTTCATTACTTATTTTTTTGGGCCACTTTTTGGGCCACTTCCAGACATGTCAGACTGGCATGAAATTGATTCTGTTTGAAAGCCTATTAAATTAGCTTTTAAATGAACCGAAGGTGATGTGATTGTGACATGAATTGAGTAAGTTACGAATCAATTAACCAAGTGTTGTATGGTCATGATGGAATTTAAGGATATTTTAATCCATAAAATAAATTTAATAAAGTAGATGGTTGTATTAGAAATAATATTTTTCATGATTCTCTGACTATTTATTCTTTCTTTTATTATCTCTATACTTTTTAATTGATTTCATTTCATGATTTTGTAATTAGGTATGGAATTGAGCAGGAATATACTCTCCTTCAAAAGGACATCCATTGGCCTCTAGGCTGGCCAGTTGGCGGCTTCCCGGGCCCGCAGGTGTGTTTATTTTAGTTTCATTAAGTGTTGCTAGCATTGTTGTTGTTGTTATAATAAAAATAATTATTTGCTATTATCATTGAGGATGAATTCTCAGCTTCTGAATAAATATTAAGTAGGGAACTTCCCTGTTTGGCAAACACTCTGTACAGATAGGGCCTGTTGTTGGTGATCCAAACCATTGACCTCATGGGTATGGCTCTAATTATTTGAAACTGGAAGATCCTACCCGTGTAGTTTTTGCCTCTTTTCCATTGAATATGGATGTTGGTGTAGTCACTTGTACTGACCATGTATAAGTAGTGGAGTTCCCTATTTTTTACAAATAGATTGTTGTTGTTGGCCATTAGTATAGATCTGCTTCTGCTATCGGGCTTTATAAATCTTGTTGATGGACTTGAGTGTAGATAACTTGGGCTTTGAATACAGCCTATAAAATCTTGTTTGTGACAAATTGACCAAGTTAATCATTGAATTGATTTCTGAGTCAAGACCAAGTTTTTTGAACATTGCTGCTCATATTAACACCTGAATTGATTTCTGAGTCAAGGTCATTACAAACTTTTTCTTTTTTTTTTTCATGAGAAAAATGTTTTTGCCCTGTAATGGGCTGGTACGGGTCATTTCCCCCCCCTGTAATAGCCGTTACAGCCTCACAATGCATAATGGTTACAACCGGTACCACTATGGCAATTGATTTGCATCTTTTAAATTTGATATCAGCTAGATGAGAAATATGGGTCCTAATCACATCGGGATTTTTTTAACAAATTTTTGTGCTTCCGTCTGATTAAAAATGGAGTGAGGCTAACCCCAGCAAGGTATTCCAAAACGTTTATGTAATGGTTGTTACGTAATGCTAACGGTAGTAACCGTTGTGTTACGGGGCTGCAACGACCGTTACAGAAAAATGGCGTGCAATGGCCTCGTAACAGTCCTTTATGGGGCTGAAACATTTTTTTAAAAATGGTGTGAGTGTAACAGCTGTTACAGAGGCCATAGCAGCCATTACAGCCAATGGTAACAGAGGTAGCTGTTATGTCACCATTACCGTTACGGATTACCTTGAACCCCAATAAGTATTTACTCTTTGTTGAATTGAATTTTTGTAATACAAATGATTGAACATCCAAACTCAGTGTAATAACTATGGGTGTCATCATGTTCACATTTAAAAATCTTGAAAGACAAATTCTATCAATAGTGTTGTGAATATGAGATTTGCAATTCATTTTTTATTGTCATTTTCAGGAATTGATTGGCAGACTTGTTATTACACAGGAATGTTAGTTTTTTTACAAGTGAAAAGATAGAGACATTTTGTCATTTGGGTAGCTTTGATTGGCAGACTGTTTTAAATATGAGATTTGCAATTCAGTTTCAATTGTCATTTACAGGAATTGATTGGCAGACTTGGTTATTACATGGGAATTTTAGTTATTTTATGTGAGACGATAGAGACATTTTGTCATTTGGTTAGCTTTGTTTTCATATTCGACTAGTCTATGAAGTAGATGCCATCACTTACCAACACATTTTAGAAACTACACTTCCAAGCTTCTCTGAAACCTTCAAAATGCTTTCTCATTTTACACTTAAAAGCACAACATTTTGAAAATGTTGCACCAAAATGCATATTCTGATACACTATTCATGTGGAGCTGCATTTTACAACCATTTGGCAATGGGAACTATGTCACTGACTTCACAAACCATAGTTTAAAAAAATGATCTCATCCAATGTGTATCTTTGCTATCTAGATATCTCTCATGTTACCAGAGCTGAGGCCGTGTGTGTCGGTTTGTGCAGGGACCATACTATTGTGGTGCCGGAGCTGACAAGGCATTTGGACGAGACATTGTTGATGCTCACTACAAAGCATGCCTTTATGCTGGAATTAACATCAGTGGGATCAATGGAGAAGTTATGCCTGGCCAGGTAGTAATCTCTTGCTTGTATTCTCTCTTTTGGTTTAGCTTAAATTTTGATGCAGTCCATGTGCACCCCACTTATCTTGAGGACCGAGATTGGGAGGAAGTGCCAAGCACTGTCATCTCTATTCTGGTGGGGTTTAGGTTTCTTTGCAATTTTGAGCTTTTGTGAGGTTATTTTGGTTTTTTTTATTTATTTATTTTTTATAGTTAAGAGTTCATAAGTTTGTTGGAGTTTGTTTTTAGTTCCTTTAGTTTTTTAGTTCCTCTTGCATCAATTTCTGTACAAGTGAGAAAGATCAATATAAACAATAAAAATAACAATTCTCTTTGAAATAGCCCTGCAAGTTCTCCATAATCATGTTCGTTGGTTTGAACAGTGGGAGTTCCAAGTTGGCCCTGCTGTCGGGATTTCAGCTGGTGATGAGTTATGGGTAGCTCGCTACATTCTTGAGGTATATGAAAAGTTTTGTCAAGCTAACCTGTCTTTCTTGTTGTTGTTTTTCTATCGACTTGTTTTCTACCCTTTAGGGTTCTCTAATGCCTTACTGCTTCTTTTCTTAACCAGAGGATTACAGAAATAGCTGGAGTGGCTCTTTCCTTTGACCCGAAGCCGATCCCAGTATGTTTCATAATATCCATAGCAGAATTCTGCGTAATTTTTTGTTTTTGTTAGCATCATATTCCTTTTCAGCGTTTTTGTGCATTTGGTTTTCTTCCTTTCTTTCGGTTTTCTAAGTTTTGTTTGCCTTCCCTTGTTCTGTTTTCTTTTTGCTTAATAAAATTTCACCAAAAAAAAAAAAAAATCATTTTCAGGCCAGTGTAGAATTTGCTGTGTTTGTAGGCTCAATTGGGGTTAGCTGATTCTGATAGGGCTTGGTGGGTTGATATGGAGGAACTAAAAAGTTTAGATGCACTACGAACAAACACTGAAGAGGATAGTTATTAAGTGGACATTTTCCATCACCAATCGTTGTTGATGATGGACTCCCTTTGTTGTAATCTTTGTTCTCTGTTTTAAAGAAATTCCATCTTATGCTTCCATACCCTTCATGCGTTTTCGTGTTTATACTTTTACTATATTTCGAAAAAGAAAAAAGAACCACTTAACAAGCAGTATCTAGAAATTGCTGAGTCAAGGCAACTCAATTAAGCATCAGGTAATGGGGGTGACTTGGTCTTTCACGAATCCAGGAAAAAAAAAATCCTAATTAGGTATTGAAAGGCCTGTCAAACAGTTGATTAAATTTGAGAAGCTTGATTTCAGCGGAATCTTCTTCTCTTGAGAATTCTTATAGAAGTTCTTGACTGAGTTTTGGGTTGACTTGGATCAAGGACAACTCAGGCCATCATCAAGTTTGAGTTAGGTCCCAATTTTTTAAATATTTTGAACAATGACGCTGTCTCATGATTCTATGAAGATGATTTTTTTTTTTAAAAAAAAGGCTTACTTGTGATTCTTGATAATGATTCTTTATAGGATCACCACTTATGAATTCATATATGCAGATGTTGTGTAATGATAATTTTCTAACTTTGCTTTGAGGATACCCTTCTCCTTTGTTTTATCCTGCTGGGTCCAACTATCCATTTTGCTGATTTTTATAGTAGGCTCCATCAGCTGAAATTGGTCATTGATGCATCTCTGTCTATATATTCTTTAATTGATTGGTTTGATGAAAATCAGGGTGATTGGAATGGTGCTGGTGCTCACACAAACTATAGGTGAGTTTTGGCAAAAACTCCTATCCTCACTATCTAGATTAGACAATGGCCCGGCTGAATATGTCAATGTTGCCTATCCATTCATCTTTTCACAGAACTAGCAGAAAGTTCTCTTAACATATCCATCAAATCTTCTTCTCCTCCTCTCTATCACTCTCTCTTATTTATTATTATTATTATTTTGTCTGTCAGCACCAAGTCCATGAGAAATGATGGAGGAATTAATGTGATCAAGAAAGCCATCGAGAAGCTGGGCCTGCGACACAAGGAACACATTTCTGCATATGGAGAGGGCAATGAAAGAAGATTGACGGGTCGTCATGAAACTGCAGATATCCACACATTTTCTTGGGTAAGGGAAATAAGTAGGTTTCTTTTTTTCTTTTTTTTCTTTTTAAACTTGTAAAATGAATACACAAATATTTGGAAAAACTAGCTTAGCCATTTTGTTTTCTTTTCGTTTTTCTCCAAATCCAAATAAGTTGATTAAGTATTGGAAACAAGGTCAGAGTGGTTATCAAAATTTTCGAATGGTTTTGCTGTCATACAACATACACACTCGATACTAGACTTTAAAAATTATTCATATCTCATCCAAAATCTTCATGGAACTTTAATTAGGTCAATTTGTCATGATCTGTTTGGTTATGATAGGCTAATACACATTGCTATGATGATAATTTTTGCTATTTCTGTCCTGAATGTTCTTGTTCATTTAGCCTTTCTTGATATGTTTATTTTGTTCAAACTTCTTTCATCAATTCACAGGGAGTTGCAAACCGTGGTGCGTCTATCCGTGTTGGCCGTGATACTGAAAAGGCAGGGAAAGGTGAGGATTCTTCCCATCGTAGGTGTTTAATTTCATGTTCTTGAAATTCAAGCTCCACACAGAATGAAGAAATGTGCATATGGTGTCTGTATCCGTAATGTCACGTGACATGAAATCATGATGTGTTTCAGGAAATTTGGAACTCTCTTAAATCCAATCATGCATTCACTTATAGGATATTAATGAGTAGCTTTCCACACACATTGTCTCGGTTGAGTGACTGAGCATTTCGTATCAAGATTTGGGGCCTGTTTGGATGTAGCGAAATAGGATTTGGTTTGGTTACCACAAATCATGAGCAGGTCATTAGTAAGGAAAACAAACTGCTTACCCCTGATTTGATGTTTACCCCAATTTGCAAATCCATCAAAGGGAAGGAAATCTGTTTTTCTTTCTGTACCTCAGGTGGATGTTTACCCCATGAAAACTGTTTTATCCTTGTTTGTTTGTACTCTTTTAAGAGTACGGTTTACCCTGTTTGTATAGATTTTAATGTATTCCACTCATTCATTAGTGGAATTCAAACAACTTAAATGCTGGAGAAAACCTGTATCCAGCACAGTTGTTGTGGCAATAGAAGTGAAAAGGTTACCTTGGATTATGTCGTGATCCAAACATGCTCTCATTAGGCACTGCAAGTGGTATACTAGCTGACAAACATCTACATCCACGCAAGCTTATATAAACCAATGGTCTTGATCAAAAAGAAATTGTGTCAAAATATATGCCTGGTTATTCTCACTAATGAATATTCACATGGGTTTCTCTTGTTATGTCAGGCTACTTCGAGGACAGGAGGCCAGCATCCAACATGGACCCATACGTGGTCACCTCCATGATAGCTGAGACAACTATTCTCTTGAAGCATACTTAGAAAGTGGCGAAGGACTTACAAAATACACAGGTTTATAAACATTAGAAGATTGTGATATTTTAGTTCAAGTGGTCATTTGTATTTTCAAACTGGGTGGCTGCCAGCTGATTGCCCTTTATTTAGGTGATTTCTTGCTTTGGATGAATAATATTGCTCTGTTTGTTTTTGAAGTATTTCTTCACCATAAAAATAAATGGTCAGTCTATGAAGTTCCGATCTTTTGGAATTAAAATGCTTACAGTTTTTGAATTCATGAGGTGCCTGTTTGGAATCTGTGTGGATTCCTTGTATCCAAACACGCACATCTTGCCAAGCCATGATCACGCTTGAATTATCCTTACCTAATCTGTGTGGAGCCCAAACAGTTCCATCCTTGATCTGGGAGGGGTCAACCTTAGGTTGCAGATGGCCTGGATATTACCATGATTGGATGGATGATTACTCCTATTGTGATAATGGCATGGAAAATGGACAGTAAAACCATTTTATTTTATTTTTCAATGTCCATTTTGCCTGCTCTTAATTGTGTGGCTGTGATTATCCATCCATGGTTATTTCTTGGACATGGATAATCTAGAGTGGACCCCACATATCCAGTGATCTTTATTGATAATGGAGGGCCCAAATGAACACCACATAAGTTTGCACCAAAGGTACAAAAGAATTCTCTGTATTTGGCCTTTGAAGACCCACCGATAGGAGGATATGCAAGGGGCACACAATTCGGTAATCCAGACCTTGCCTGCCAGCTCAATGGTTCCCATCACCATAAAAGAGGGTGATGGGCTACGCTTGTGGTTGAGATTGGGACTGGTCACACAATATATGGTCAGGCCAAGAAACTTGCCTTGTACCACTTCCAGTCATGTCAGATTTAGATATGATGCCCATCAACACCGAGTCCTCAGGATTAATCTAACGGTTGTGATTCGTGGACAGCCCATTGATGATGGACCTACCCGATAAAAATGTAGCGTCGTTTGTCAGATCATGTGGCTACCTTCTAGTGGTCTGGGCCACAGGCTACCGAATTTGCCGGCCCAAGGCTATCTTTGGGGGAAAGAATGCTAGTGTACTTGCTCTGCCTGTTGTAAGGCCATTTAACTTGTGTACCCGAATGGATATTGATCATATATGCAGTGATCCAAACTGTCCATCTGGTGGTTCTCACCATGGTGGACACATACAAGGTATACGCGATTGCTATATATATATATATATATATGGGAAAAGGTACTATATGCTATACCGTATGTTACCTTCCATACGGTCGAGAGCTGGCACTATGCTAGTAGCTGGATGGTGAAAGTTTCAAAGGAACGGTGAGATTTTATAGGGAGAAAGGTGAGATTTTATAGGTGAGTGGAGAAACAAAACCAGTGAAACCGGCTCTCTCTCTCATGTATATTTTCTACGAAAAGCCTCCACATGAAGGTCCTGCCCTAGAAGCCTAGATAGGGCTTACCGTGGAGTTTTTTGAGAAATCCACCCCGTCCATCCGTTTTTCTCATATCATTTTAAGTTATGATCCAAAAAATGAGTCAGGTCCAGGGATCAAGTGGACCACAAGTTGGGGATTGAACATCCACCATTAAAAACTTCTTAGGAGATGAAGAATTTTCAGATCAAGCTAATATTTGTGTTTTCACTTCATCCACGTCTACATGACCTTTTGAATAGGTTGGATGGTTAAAAAAACATCACGGTGGCCCTTAAAAAGGTTTCAATGGTGGGTGTCATTATCACAACAACTTCATTTGGTGTGGTCCATTGGAGCTGTGGACCTGCTTCATTTTTACGATCATAACTTAAAATAATATGAGAAAAGTAATGAATGACGTGAATAAAACAATTACATCACGTGCCGAATAGATTACCGGGTAGGACGCAATCCCTGTCCTCTTTCTTTTACGTAAATGCGGAACGGGCGGAAACGAATTGGCTATTCCCCTACCACTAGCGGAGTGGTGATGGTCGGTACTCTATGGGCCCCACCATGATGTATGTGTTTCATCCATGTCGTTTATTCATTTTTACATATCATGTTATGGCTTTATCCCAAAAATGAAAGGGATATAAATCTCAGGTGGACCACACCATAGGAAAACAATACTGATTGTATGTCCACCATTAAAATCCTCCTAAGGCCCACTGTACTGTTTATTTGACATCCAATCTGTTGATTAGGTCATACAGACATAGATGAAGTGAAAAAACAAATATCATCTTGATCCAAAACTATTTTGGATCCCAAAAAGTTTTTAATGGTCGATGTTCAATCAACACTGTTTCCTGTAATGTGATCCACTTGAGATTGGGATATACCTTATTTTTGGTCTCATACCCGAAAATGATCTAGAAAATAGATGGATGGCATGAATGAAACACATACATCATTGTGGGGCGCACAAAGCACTAACTACCCGCCATTGGCGAGTGGCAGGGAAATCGAATTGCGTACTGAGTTACTTGGGCCCACCTTGAATGTATGTGATCTATCTACACCATCCATTCGTTTTTCCATCTAATTTAAGGGGTTGAGACCAAAATTAAAGCATATCCAAAGATCAAGTGAACCATATCACAGGAAGCAGCGGAGATAATGATTTCCACCGTTGAAACCTTGCTAGGCCCCACAGTGATGTTTAATTTTCATCCAACCTGTTCATAAGATTACACAGACATAGATGAATGGGAAAAACAAATATAAGCTTGATCCAAAACTTCTGTGGCCCTCAAGAAATTTCAACTGTGGATGTTCAATTCAACTATTTCCTATTGTGTGGTCCATTTAAACATTTTATATATCTCATTTTTAGGCTATACCCCTAAAATTATTTGGTAAAATGAATGGACAGAGTGGATATAATAAATAAATCACAGTGGACCCTACAGAGTTTACTCAGTACGCTAAGCACGCAATCCGCACTCACTACGCAATCTGCTTCCAATGGCAGGGAGTGGCCAATCGATTTCTGGAACAGGCCTGTTTGACAGACGCGGGTTGGATACCGAAAGGTTGAGCAGCAATTCCTCTACAAAAGTGACGTCACTAAGTTTTGTAGGCCCCACTATGATGTATGTGTTATATCCACACCGTCTATCCATTTTGAGATATCATTTTAGGGCATGAGCCAAAGAATGAGGTAGATAAAAATCTGTAGTGGACCCCACCACAGAAAACAGTGGGGAGAGTGATTCCCACAATTGAAACTATCCTAAGGCCCACCATAATGTTTATTTGAAATCCAACCTGTTCAAAAGTTAAAAAAGACATGAAAGAAGGGAAAACACAAATATCAGCTTGATCTAAAACTTTTGTGGCATTTAGAAGTTTTTAATGGTGGGCGTCACTGTCCCACTGTTTTCTGTGCTGGGGTCCACTGGAGCTTTGGATTTAACTCGTTCTTTGGATATTGCCCTAAAATGATCTCTCTAAGTGGATGGAAGGAGTGGATACAAAACACATTATATTGGGGCCCACGGAACTTGGTGAGTAACTTCAGTAGTGAGTCTTACTGCTCAGCATGTCATTATCTAATCCGTGCTCAGCGTATCATTATCTAATCCGCGCCCCTGTTCGACGGAAGCAGATTGCGGAGTAACTCACTACCTTTAGTGTACTAAGCAGACATTGTGAGGTCCACCATTGTTTATGTATCTGATCCACTCTGTCCATCCATTCTAACATATGATTTTAGGGCTTGAGCCCAAAAATTAATCATACAAAACCGTTCAAATGGACCATACCACATGAAACAGTAGAATTGAACATCTACTATTAAAAAATTTCTTAGGGTCCACGGAAGTTTTGGATCAAGGTTATATTTGTTTTTTCTCTTCATCCATGTATGTATGATCAATGTGGGGCCTAACATGATTTCAATGGTTGAAATCATTATTCCCACTGTTTCCTATGATACGATCAACTTGAGACTTGGATTTGGTTCAATTTTAGGCTCAACCCCTTAAATGATATGGAAAAACGGATGGACGGGATGGATTTCTCAAAAAATCCCACGGTATGCACCACCGAGGATTCTGGTGCACTACTTCATGCTAAAGGCTTTTGCAAGAAATACTCGTTAATAACCGGTTTCATCAGTTTTGTTTCTCCACTTATCCTCTGAAATCTTACCGTTGGGTTAGAATTTTCAACATCCAACCACTTGTATGTTGCCAGCTCTTGACTGTATGGAAGGTAACATACGGTCGAGCGTAGAGTACCTTTTCCCGATATATACACACACACACACCGGCAAGACAAGGCATAAGCTCTAGCAAGGGCTAGCTTTCCATCTTTCAAATGTGGGACCCTCAGAGTATGAAATCCAATCTGTCTAACTGATGAATCCCACCATGACCGTACAATAGTAATAATAATATAACAATACAACACATGCACACTAACAAGATGGTCAGACAAAAAAAAAAGGCTGATACAATCATCAGGTTGGCCACACCATGGCAAACACACGACTCATGGCCCACCTAGTGATCGTATCAGCCTTACTTTTGGCACCTGTTAGACGGATTGAATGTCATACACACACGGCCTGGCCTCCCAATGCTCGATTCCACCTTTTAAAGAGAGTTTTTCTTAACTACCAATGACTAAAATTCCAAAAATTCCCATAAGAAGTGAATTGAAAGCTAACCAGTGATAATTCTAAGGTAAAAAACAGACATGTATTCTACTTTGGTGTAATATGTCAAAGTATATATGTAATTCATGTGTGTGTGTGTATATCATAGAAATCAAGCAAAACCACCGAAGAGGCTATTGGTATGTTTAATAGGTGAGTACCTCTCTTCAAAATTAGGGTTGAAGGAAATCAAATCGTCTATCTCCAGAACAGCCAAATCCCCAGTCCCCACATCGTATGAAAAAAATAAATCCTTATTACGCTTGATAATGATCTTATAACTAGCACTGCCGCCTATGATCGCGATAGGATAAAGATCTACAAGAAAACCTTCAAATCCTTCCAATTGTCCTGTACCTTCTATAATATCAACCCCACATTCTTCTATCCAATCTTGCTTATCCAAGTCCTTCAACACCCAAATCTTCAATTTTGTATTGGAGACATGATGGGCGAAGCATGGATGCCCGTTCATCTCCAATAATATGTAGACTCCCGACGAGCACTCCGGGTGGCTCGTTTTGTAGAATACCTCCCTACAAACATCCATGGTTAGAATATAACCCTCCGATTCGGGCTCACTAGTCCATGTGTTTTCCATGTTCTCGATCTCGTTGCTATGAATCATCCAATGTAAATATCCATTTGCGAAAACAGGTTGAAAGTTAAATAGACGATGAGGAGATGGGATTACGTACTCTCTAGGAGTCGATGTCAATGCCGATCATAAAAACACAACACATGTAGCTGTTCTCATGTTTCATGCCACAAAACACTTTAAATTTCATGTTGGTGGAATCATAAGCGAAACTCAAAAGATTGAAAGATTTACATCCTTCGGGCGGGGCAGGAATAGTAATGCAATATTGGGTAGTAGGATTGTATACATATAAATATTCATCACTTTGAAGTAGGACCAAACCATTGCATGATGCATGGAGAGAGAGATCATTTTCATTGTCGCAATATTTCTTCAGTTGAAAATGTAGAAATCTTTTTTCTATTCTTTCTATGTCGAAGAAGATCAGAGTGTTAGGTTTATCCTCACTGCAAAACATGAGACCAGGCCTTAAGTGGGAATGATGAGTGTGGGCATTGATGAATGATGGATTGGAGATGAGAGTGACCCATTGTTTTGAAACGCACTGAAATCGAATGAGAGAATCAATTGGGAGCCTTGAAAGTACTTCGATGGTGAGATCGGATGGAAAACCATGGCCTACTAACATCATCAGTTTTCTTCATTGGATCCCTCAATTTGCTGTTCTTCTTCTTTTAATGCCTCAATTCGCTGTATCTATGCAGAAGATGGATGAACGTTTTAAGTTGCTCCTCAAGGTTGAATGGCTGCACAAAATGACTATAATCTATATAGTGGGACTGCTTGATGGAGCTCATATATTGAGATTTAATATGTGGGGCCCACAACCATCTTCTGGAGCATATAGTCTTTTGCACTTTTCCAATTAAACTCAGACCTTCTTAACTGTCTAAACCAATTGCAGTGCAATACCTGGGTCTACTTGTAGATATTCAAGGCTAGATCAATGTGACAAATGTGGCCAAAATTTTGAAAATCTTATGATTGTATCACACAAGTAGTTTGAGAATATGTATTTGATATACATTGATAATTACCATGAAATTCACGTGAATTCTAATTGTGTTTGGCAACTCGTAATCGAAATACGATAGGATAATTAGAATCACCAAATTAGGTTTGGCAACTTGTATTTGGAAGAGAGAGATTACTCTAATTTACAAATTAGAGGAGATTGGTGGTAATCATAATTCATGTAAAATGAAATCACATGTTTCACATGCCAAACCATAAAAGATAATGTACACCACTCAAAAACATCCAAACTCAAGTATAGCTTATCTATGATTTGATTGGCCAAACTTTTGTCTCTTATGATCACCGAGATGGGTTAGATGTTTTACATATACGATGTGGGTTCCTTCATCAAATTTGCTACTTTAAAGAAAACAATGAAAAGAGGTGAGGGCAATTTGATAGTTCCTCCATCAAAAAGGATTTGATAAAATCAAAACCCTGTTCGGACCTTACTATGGGGCCCTGTATTCTGTATCCATGTCATCCATCCATTTTTTTCAGATTATTTTAGGTCACTATCCCTCCAATTATAAGGTGGAGCATGCCATAGAAAACAATGATGATTGACCATTAATGACCATGAAAGTTTTGGATCAAGCTAATGTTTGTTTTTTTCCTTTCATACATGACCTTAATACATACATAAGGTAGGTCCCATGGTAATGGGAGCACGTTATCTTGGGCCTCACTTTTTAAAATGTAAAATTATATTATTACCCTTTAATACTTGCGATATGTCTCATCCAACTCGTACAAAGGATGCACACCAACATTATTACATGCCCCCACAAGTATCGACTTTCACTACTTTTTGAAGAAAAATTAAAGATGACATTTTATTTTTTATTTTTTACAATTTTATCCCTTGAAAAGGTATGATATTTAATTTCTAATCATCCTGGCATTATTTGATAAAATCTTTAGGAATTTTGTTGTAAAAATCTATAAATTCTATATCTGTTTAATAATTTACATAAGTGTGTAAAAAAAATAAAAATAATAATACATACCTCGGTAAAAAAAATACAGGCAAAGATAACGGGAGATGTATATGGAGAGAGATGGAAGAAGTTTATATAGAGATTAGATACTGTAGAGAGATGAAGTTTGAAATCGGATTGCGTACTGAGTTACTCAGCAGGTGCTTATGGTACTGAGTAAACCCTATTGGGCCCACTGTGAATTCATGTAGTTTATCCACACAGTCCATCCGTTTATACAGATAATCTTAGGGGTTGAGTCAAAAATTGAAGTACATCAGAAGCACAAGTAGAACATACCAAAGGAAACAGTGGAAGTATTGATTTCTGCCGTTGAAACATTTCTAACGCCCCCATTGATGTTTATTTATCATCCAAACTGTTCATAAGATTACGAAGACATGGATGAAGGGAAAACAAAAATATCATCTTGATCTAAAACTTCTGTGGGTCCCCAAGAACTTTTCAATGGTAGACTTCAATTCACACTGTTTGATTAATTTTTGGTTTAAAGCCCTAAAATTATATGATAAAACGGATGGATGGAGTTGATACAATGCATGAATGACAATGGGCCCCACAGAGTTTACTCAGTACGCAATTTATAGTGAGATAGAAGTTTAGTAGGTGGGTAATGTTTTTACTATAGACGGGACCTTCCATCCACCTTTCTTTTCTTGACCCTAATAAAACCTACTTACTAATCAAGACCTTTAAGATTTTCTTAGTAGGTTCATCTACATGTACTTTTATAATATGATTTTTAGGTGGGAATTTGCAGCTGTAGAACATCAGTAACCATTGAAAATTTCATGGGGACATAGAATTTTTCGTTTGTCCCAATGCAAATAACAATATGAACGGTATGGATTGCATATAAACATTATGGTGGGCCCTGGGAAAGTTTTAACGGTGTGTGTTACATTTTCCCTTGTTTCCTGTCGCATGGCCCACTTGACTCTTGGATCTTACTAGTTTTTTGACACATGTCCTAAAGTGAGTTGGGGAAACTGATGGACAGAGTGGATGCCACGCGGCATCACAGTGGGCCCCACATAGCTTCCACTACAGGAACTTCGTGTTGTGCGCGCGGATTAGGTACTATCCCTCCTGTTAGGCTCCGAAGGACACTGAGGGGCCAACGTGATGTATTAATTATATCCATACCGTCCATCTATTTTTTCATATTATTTTAGAATAATTGACCAAAAATAGATCAGATCCAAGTCTCACGTGGACCACACCTTAGGAATCAGAGGTGTTAAGGATGCTCAACATTGAAACCTTTTTAGGGTCGACCATGTTTTTTATTTGCCATCCAACCTGTTGATATGGTCATATATACCTGGATGAAGTAAAAAAACAAATATAATCTTGATCTTGATCCAAAACTTCTGTGGCCTCAAGAAATTTTCAACGGTAGTAATTTAATCCACACTTTGTGGTCCATTTGATCTTTGGATCTTTTCTGTTTTTAGGTTCATATTCTAACATGATATTTGAAAATTAATGGACGGTGTGGATAAAATCCATACATCACTTTGGCCCCTCAGTGACCGTCGAAGCCTCCGCCCGTTCCGAGCTCAGGCGGTGGTTGTACCAAATCCGCGGAAGCGGATTGCTTACTGAGTAAACTCTGTGGGGTCCACCATAATTTATGTATTTTATCCACTCCGTCCATCCATTTTAAAGGATAATTTTAGACCTTGATCTTAAAAATTAAGTATATCTAAATTTCAATTAGACCACACTATAGGAAACAGCGTGAATTGAACATCTACCGTTGAAAATTTATTGGAGCCCACAGAAGTTTTGGATCAAGCTTGTATTTCTGTTTTCCCTTCATCCATATCTGTGTGATCTTATGAACAGGTTGGATGAAAAATAAACATCAGTGTGGGCCCTAGAAAGGTTTCAACAGTGGAAGTCATTATTCCATCTGTTTCCAATGGTATGGTCCACTTGATCTTTTGGTATGCTTAAATTTTGAACCCAACCGATGAAATAAGATGAAAAAACGGATGGATGGCATGGATAGACCAGATACGTTTACAGTGGGCCCAATAGAGTTTACTCGGTACCATAACGCAATCCGATTTCCTAATCCGCGCCCTCGTGTTAGCCAAATCGGATTCCGTACTGAGTTACTCAGTACGCTCTTGTCGCACTGAGTAAACTCTGCTGGGCCCACTGTGAATGCATGTGGTTTGTCCACGCCGTCCATTCGTATTTCAAGATAACTTTATGGTTTTAACCCAAAATTGATGCGTATCCAAAGCTCAAGAAGACCATAATATGGGAAAAAAAGTAGAATTATTGATTTCCACCGCTGAAAGCCTTCTAAGGCCTAAGTGATGTTTATTTGTCATCCAACCTGTTCCTAAGATCATACAGACATGGATAGAGGGAAAACACAAATATAAGCTTGATCTAAAACTTTCGTGGCCCCCAAAAATTTTTCAACGGAGGATGTTCAATTCACACTGTTTCCCGTGGTGTGTTCTACCTAAGGTTTGGATATACTCCATTTTTGAGATAAACACCTAAAATTATCCGATAAAAGAAATGGAAGGAGCGGATAAAATGCATGAATGACAATGGGCCCACAGAGTTTACTCAGTACCCTAAGCGTACCAGTAACTCAGTACGCAATCCACTTACACCCAGATCCATAGCTCAACCGGCAGACTGAGTGGAGATACCTCGTTTAACCCTTGAGGTTTTGGTGTCGATCCCTAGCGGGGTGGACTTCCCGTGTTAGCGGGGGCAGCCCGTGGGCCCACATACAAGTGGTGAGTCTCAGGCCCACCGGAGTGTTTTGTACTCCCTCAAGGTCGTCACGTGGGCCACCACATGAATTTAAAGGCTTTTAGATGACCATTCATCATTTTATGTGGTGGGGGCCCAAGGTTTTGTGGCTTAGATCAGGTTTTATACCATCATTAGGTGCCCCGCCCACCCCCAAAATAAAAATAAAAATACAAATGGACAACCGTCATTGTGATGGCCCCATATGATTTGTAAAGCGTCCATTTGTGTGTGTTTGATTCCATTAACACACCTCCTTTTGCACCAACGCCCAACACTTGTAGAGTTAGTCTATTCTACCAGGACTTGCATGGGGACCGCGCGGCCTCTCTAGACTACCACGTTATGTTTTCTGCTATTAGTGATTATCATGTTAGTATGCATCATTTTAAGAAATGATGGCAACTCTTCAATTGTACACATGGCCCAGTTGCATCGCTATTTAGACCGTCTATCTCCAAACCATCCGTGGATGGAGCATAACAAAAAAGAACGACACTCAGAATATAATGTTAAACATCTATTCAGTCTCTTCGAATTTTGACCTTTCACTATTTTACGTTTAACTATTAATTTGATATCCATTGATGGGATGGTCGGAATTGCTTGCCGTTTGATTTTTAAAGATATGTTGCTTCCACAATGGACCCACAATAAGGACGGTTTAGTTATCTGCATATAACTGCAACATGTGAAGAGATGAATCACCATCATTTTCAAAATGTTGCTCAACTAACATTCCAGTTACACCCCAATTTGCATTAGGAAAGGGGCCGTCCTACGGCTGTCAACGGTTGCAGCGGATTAGTTGCGGCCTCGGCCTCACTTGTCTCGATCCGACCCGATCTGATCTGAACCGAAGGTCAAGATTGGGTCAGTTCAAGTAGACCCACTCAGATCAGAACGTACATCGAGTCGAGTTCAGATCGATGGCCAATTCGGACCGATCCCATCTGGAATCCGATCCGATTCGATCGGGTACTATATAATTAATATTTATTTTTTTATTTTCACTTTTTTATTACCCGCCTCACCCGAATGAAACTCTAATCCCTTTCTTCTCTTTCTCTACCCGAAAGAGGCGCCGCACCCACCCATCTCTCCTCCTTTCTCTCCCTATTTCTCTCCCGATTTCTCTCATCTCCTTCTTTCTCTCCCATTTCCCACATCTCCTTCTTTCTCTCCCTCTCTCTTCCGATCTTGATTCAGCCCCGTCCGAATCGACTAGATAGACTCAACTCGATCCAACTTGATTCGGTTTCCTAGACCGAGTCGAACTCGGTTCGGGTCGGGCCAGTAAGGATTCAAATCAGATCGAGTCAGCCCTGCTGGACTCACTCCCGGATCGGATCGAGTTCGGGTCAAGTTTTTAAAAATTCAGATCAAGTCGAGTTGGACCCAATCTAGTCCGACTCGACTCGATGCCCACCTCTACCCATCACAGTATGGACTTAATTATGGGGCCCACATTGATTTATAATTTGTATATCCACACCATCCATCTGTTTTTACAGCTCATTTTAGGGCATGATCTCACAACTGAAGCAGATCCATATCTTATGTGGACCATACCACATGAAACATCAGTGACTAATGATTAAAAACTTCTTATGAGCCACAGAAGTTTTGGATCAAGTTGATATTTGTTTTTTCACTTCATCTAGGTCTGTGTGATCTTATCAACAATTTGGATGGAAATTAAGCATTATGGTAGGCATTAAGGTGATACCTAATAGGTTCTTAATGGTGGCCATTCAATCATCACTATTTTCTATGGTGTGGTTCACCTTAGATTTGGATCTGCTCATATTTTGTGCTCATATCTTAACATAACCTAACAAAATAAATGGACAGTGGAAATACAATATATACATCAATGTGGGCCCCACGGTCAGGGCCGCACCGTGTTGTGTAAAGCCAGGTTGCACTAGGTGGTCCACTTCAGTTAGACTTGGACTGATATACTAGGCACAAGGGACGAATCCGAATCTCAATATTTATTAATCGGGTCGAGTTCGGTGGTGCAAAAGTGCATGTCAACTAGTCTGGGCCCGACTTGGTGCACCCATTAAATTTTTAAGGACAATTTTTTCAGTATTATGAATGTTGAAAATTTTGCTAAAAAATTGACCAAGATGCTTGCCACATGAATAACGAATGCCTTTAGATGATTGATAGTTTAGGATTAGGAGTTTTAATTGATTTTCTATAATTAGTTTTATATATTGGTTTAGTTTAGTAGTTGAAACACTAATTGATAGGAGTTTTGCACCAGCACTTATATGTTGCCGCTTTTCAAGTACTTTTCATCTACTCTTTATTTTCATTACTCTTAGTTAGAGCTGGGCATCGGACCGAGTCGGATCGGATTCGGTCCAACCCGACCCTAATCGAAGTCTGCATAGCTTGACCCGAACTCGAACAGATCCGGTACCGGATTTGAGTCATCTAACTCAAACAGATCCGAATCCCTAGTAGTCTGAACCAATCCGATTCCGACTCGGTCAGAAAAACTTAGTCGGATCCGATTGGGCGAGGTTCGATCGTCCATTTTTTCAATGGTGTGGAAATTTAGCGTCAACCACTCAAATGATCTGAAAAAACTGATGGACGGTGTGGATAAACTAAAAAAAGATTTAAAACGGTCCCAAGTAGTTTACCAAATGGAATAAAAAATCTCACCGCAAAAGCTTCCTGAAGAAGCTTTACTTCATGACGGCAAGCAGATTGCCTAGTCTAGTAGTCTGTACAGTAAGCGTACTGAGTAAACTCAGTGGGCCCTAGTGACATTCATGCATTGTATCCACTCCGTCTATCTCTTTTGAAACGTAATTTGAGGGCATTATCCCAAAGTACAAACCTCAAATGGACCACACCACCAGAAACAGTGTGAATTGAACATCGACCGTTGAAAAATTCTTGGGGACAATATAGGGTTTAGATCAAGCTGATATATGTGTTTTCCCTTCATCCATGTCTTTGTGATCTTATGAACAGGTTGGATGACAAATAAACATCATTGAGGGCCTTAAAAAATTTCCAACGGTTGAAATCAATACTTCCACTTTTTCTAGTGGTATGGTGCACTTGAGCTTTGTATATACATCAATTTTGGGTTGAACCCATAAAATAATCTGGAAAAACGAATGGACGGCGTGGATGAACTACATGCATTCGCGGTGGGCCCAACCGAGTTTACTCAGTACGCAAGTACTGCCTATGTTCTTAGCTCACGCCAGCTATATAATAGCTTTGGGTACGTGTTGTGCGAAGACGAGCACTGACGGTCATTGAGCTCCGTGTTGAAAGGAGATCAAAGTTACATGGCCCCACAGTGATGTATTTATTATATCTATACCGTTCATCTATTTTTAGAGATCATTTTAGGGCATTATCCAAAAAAATGAATCAGATCCAAAGATCATCTGGACCACACCATAAATAGCAGCAGAGATGATGATTTTCACCGTTAAACAATTTGTAGGCCCACCATAATGTTTATTTTCCATCCAATCTATTCATAAGGTCACAAAGACCTGAATGAAGTGGAAAAACAAATTTCATGTTGATCCAGAACTTCTGTGAACCCAACAAGGGTTTCAGTGGTAGACGTTCAAACCCCTGCGGCTTTCCGTAGTGTGGTCCACTTAATAGTTCATCTATCTTATTTTTGTCTTAAGCCTTAATAAAATATTGCCAAATGGATGGACGGTTTGGATATAACACATACCTCGTGATTAGACCCACAGAACTCGTCTCTGAATCTGACCGTCACGCGTCTCTGAATCTGACCGTCACGCTTGTAAACACCGTATGCAAATCTTCTTCTTCTTCGACCAATCCCTGCTGCGTCGTTCTTTCTCTCTCTCTTCCGTAAACAGCTATCCACCGTATAGCAGTGTATATCTCTTCGACAGAGAATTCTCTGAAACTCAACTGCAGAAAAAAAGGTATTTAATCTACCGTAGGATATGTAAGTAGTTTTTTTCTTGCCTTAATCTTCAAGAGAAAGGGAGAGAGAGAGAGATAAACAGAGATAAAGCGAGATAGAGAAAGATAGAGTTTGGGGCTCAAGTGTATATTGAGCGGGTTTTTTTTGGCGCCAAATGAAAAGCCAAAGATACGGAGATATTTTGTAAAATAGAGGGCTATTGACATTCCGGGTCGGGTCGGGTCGGGTCGGATCATTTCGGTCCGGATTTTCGGATCGGTTCTGTCCGGATACACCACTATCCGAATTCGACCCGAAAAATGATCGGATCTGGATGGACATACTCGATCAGGGCCGATCTAGGCCGTCGGTTCTGTTCGGAACGGTACCGAGTCGGGTCAGATTGGGTCGGATCCACTGGATCGGGTCCAATATGCCCACCTCTACTCTTAGTATTACTTTTATTGCTTATGTTTATATATTGAGGACAATGTAGAATTTAGGTTGGAGTATAATTTTTTTAGAAATTTCTTCATTTATGCTAAATTTTTGTGTGTGTGTGTGTGTGTGTGTGTGTGTGTGTAATGTTTAAAATTTTTAAAATTTTCTATAAATTTAAGTGATTTTGATGATAATTTAAATATTAGAATGATAAGATACTTAATGATGATGATTTTTTTAAACCTAGATTTTAGTTATTTGAAAGATTTTAAAATTACGTTTGAAGTTTTTAATTTTTTTAATTGGAAGTTTAAGCTTTGATTAAGTCATGAATACATATGTCACATTTACTTTATACATTGAGGTTTTAATTTGACATTAAATTATTAACTTGATGATTATTCAGAATAATAGGACCAAATCTGAGAAATTTGTCCATCATATTCAATGAAAAGAATTGGAAAAAAGATAATACCCGACTAAAAAAATTTATCGTTGAAAAGGACTACTTATCAAATTTCCATGAAAGGACTGTTGTGGGAAAAAAAAAAAAAGAATTGAAAATAGTGTGAAAATCGTCGATGGTAAAATCAAAAGGTGAAAGAATACAGTGTTGAACTGTAAGGAAAATTTTGGTTATCATAAATAACTCTTTTGATTATCAATGATATCATGAAAGTGAATAGCTAACCCTTTAGTTGGACAAAGTTTAGATTACACTATGCACTTATGGAACTTAATGTTTAGAATTTTTCTAATTATAGAATTAATATTTTAAGCTTGATTATGTTGTTTATCAAGTGCTAGAGTTTAAGTGAAAGTAGTGCTTTTCATTAATAGACTTCTATAATCTGGATTGTTTTAAAAATATTTGAGTTTATAGGAAATTATTCATTTGGTTTCGAAATAACTTTCTCATGTCTTGCTCGTGATTAGCAAAATGTTGGTTGGGGGTGTGATAATGTCTAAATATTATATATTTATTTTCTCAATTACATTATTTTTTCAGGTATTAAGTACTAAATTAATATAATTACATATATTTTCTACATGTGAAAAGATTTTGGACTTAAAGAAAAATCCGTGATTAAAGGATGAATTTAAAGATTAAAAAGAGATAAAGTTGAAGATGATGAAGAACTGGAGATTTGGATGACATTATTGAAGATTTCAAGTGTTAAAGATTCAAGAAAATAAATGACAAATGATGGCGAAAAGACTGAAAAATCACAAAGTCCATTAAAAGAAATAACAGACTATTCGGTCTCACCTGAGGTTAGTTCGGTCTAACCGAATGTACACAGAACAATCTAATAAAAAATAATAATTTTCAGAGTTAATTCGGCTTGACACTTAGGTTCGACCAAAAAAGAGTTTGGTGCAACATGAGGGAGATGGAGACTTTAGAAGAAATTTGAAGAAATTTAGTTGCAACCGAGAGATCCATTCGGTGCTACCGAAGTATAATAAAAGTGCATAAATTTGAAGTCAGTTCTAAATTGATATGATTTTTTCCTATTTAAGGGGGTGTTCCAAGCTTTCCTAAATACGAATTAGGGCTTGGGAGAAAGACCTAGGGGTAGTGGAGCTTCCATTGAGCCGTCCTTCTTCTTCGATCCTTTAATTCTAGTTTATCTTTTGTTTTTTTATAAGATGTTATGCATGTTGGGCTAATCTCTTAGCTAAGACTAATGGATGAAGCTTGTAGTTTAATTACAATAGTTAATTTATTTAATTCAATAACATTTGTTTGAATGATTATATATAGTAGATTGAAATTGATTTGAATTTTACTTTGAAGTCTTTGAGTTGTTTATTTTTGGATTTGTTACGCACTACAAGTACAATGAATGATTTGATTTAACAACCGTTTAGCCTGAATTAGAGAATGATGCAATTTGTATAATTGATTGATCTATTATTGCCTAAGGGTATTTTAGACGCTTTTGATTTCTTATTATTGAGATCTGAGTGCTTCATGAGAAAATCGTTCAATTAAATTCATATTCTTATCGGTGTTAATGATTGGTTTAACAGAATTATCTTTCGATTGGATATAATAGGATTTTAATTCCAATTGAGTTGTACATTGAATCAATGAATGATATATTGTGATTACTATAAATGGATTTCTGGATCCTTAGTCTTTTATTTATTATTTCAAAATCTTTTTTTTTTTATTTTAGTGGTTTGAAAACCCAGACACCATTTACCTTTAGATTAGTTCTAGGTTGTGTTTTTCATTCCTTGAGGATTCATGTAACACCCCATACTTCCAGTACTCGAGTTTTACCATGTAATCCAATTTAGTATAAACACAAGTTTAGCTTAAATGAACCCTCACGTTCATTCGAGCCTAAATCCAACCCTTGAAAACAATCCCAATCCATACATCCATCCATGAATTTCCAAGATGGATCACCATACCACCAGAGATACCTATTTTTAGGATTCCAAATTCACTAATAGACAAACTTAACCGTACATCATCTAATATAAGATATAGATTAATGGATCTTGTGCTTAAATAAATAAACGAACAAATAATCCTACCATTAGAATCTGGATCATGATGATATGCCAAAATACACCTATTTAGTACAACTAAATCACGTAAAGTAAGTTAGGGATCAAGGTCACATGATCCACCAATCATCAGGCTACAACACCTCATTGGAATCTCCACCCTTAAATCAAGTGATCCAACCGTAGAATTACTTGAACCATCAGGATGTCGAGGATAGAGAATTAGATGATCACTTGGAGTGGCTCACTCCTACGCTCAGTAATCCTAAACGAAGGTATGTAGCATGAAGTGTAGGTCCCAGATATTGAAAATATGGACAAGTAATAATAATATACTAAAAGGTAAATGAATAACAATGTACATGTAATGATAATAATATCATTATTACTAAAATATTTAAATGATAATAATATCATTATTACTAAAATATTTAAATAGTCTAAAAATCATAGGATGAATGACCCTAATCACTTTCAGGAAGTAGGCCCCACAATTTAATTAATATTAATAATATTAATAACAAAATAATAATAATAATAATTATTATTTTACAAAACCATGAGACAGATAGTACTAGGGCTAGTGATATATGAGGAAACCCTTACAAATGGCCCATCAGGATCTTTTAACTGTTGACGTTCAATTTCGGACTGATCCGACTAACAGATCAACGAGAAATCCACAAATGGGACCCAAATCAAGTTGTGGGCCCCAAATAGGCATATCATCTGATATATCCTTGATCAAGGGCCTTTATTGGGACCTCCAAAGTGTAATGAATGGTGTGCATTTATCATAAAAATCATGGTGGACCCCATTTAATGGGGTGCGTGTACACAGCTGGGGCACACCCGCTGTGCACCAGATGAGTAAGGCCGGTCAGCACGGGCTGACCTATGAGTTTCTCTCTCTCTCTCTCTCTCTCTCTTTCGCAAACCGACGAACGGGCGTCCGTTTGGGACGTCCGTGGCCCATCATAATCATCAGCCTGGTCAATCCAGACCGTCCATCATGTCCAGGGAATGGGTCCCACCAAAACCCAGCTATCTCTCACGTTGGGATGCACGTGCGTGGGCACAATCTTGGCTGCAACAGGTCCCGAAAACACAATGTTTCCGAGATTGGAAACTGTTTCTCCTTAACAGTTGGGCAATCCGCGTCCTCTCTCCCCTTTTCAATCCTAGCCGTCCGTATTGTGAGATCTTAGCCCTTCAAAGCTGGGTTTTCATAAGAGAAAGAGAATGAGAGAGAGAAATGACTGTTTTCCTTCCGCTAGCAAACCCATCGGCCTATCCTCCACCAAGCTTCAATGAAGCTTGTTTACAAGCTTTCAAGGGTCCAAGCGGACCGTCCCTAAGGACTAGATTGGAGGAAGAAGCAGGGAGGTCGAATCTACCATTATCTTCCTCGTTGAAGAGGAGCCGCATCCCGTCTAGTTGAGATGAGCTTGGGTGTGTTGGATGAGCTCGTCGAGTCCAGTGGAATTGCTGGCCTTCAAAGAGAGCTGAGAGGTAGAGAGAGAGAAGAGAGAGAGAGAGAGAGAGAGAGAGAGAGAGAGAGAGAGAGAGAGAGGAGTGTGGGTGCGTGCATTCCATCCCAAGTTCGAGCCAAGCTCGACTAAGTCAGGTAACTCCTTCCCTCTATCTTCTTGAGCTCCACGCTAAGCTGAAACCATCCTTCTGTGAGGCCCTTATCTGAACCGAAACCGGGCTCAAACCAGGGCCAAAAATAGGCCACAAACCCGAGCTAAGAGTAGGCCATTCATTGAGTCGAAAACATCCTTCAGCTGGCCCACAATCTGATCTGAAACTAGGCCGCTGGTAGGCCATAAATGGAGTTGGAAACAGGCCTTGAATGGGCCGAAAACTGAAGTGAAATCAGGCCTTTAGCAGGTCATTGCACTTGGCTGAAAATGGGCTAAAAACATCCTCCTGGCTGGGCCGTTAACTGGACTCAAGCGGGGCTGAAACTGGTCTTGAAAATGGGTCGTAAGGTGGGCTCAAGACAGCTCCCAGATGGGCTGTGGAAACGCAGGGAACAGACCTTTACATAGGTCGTAGGAGGAGCAACAGATGGGTGGACTGAACCGTCTAAACAGTGGGCCGTACTCCCTGTAAAATCAGGTGGCCGCACGTAGAAGTCAGGGAGGCCGCACCACATACAAATCTCAGTGGGCCATATCACGTCCAATAATGTGGGCCCAAACCTTTTGGAACCTTACAGCTGGACCGAACCAGGTCCAGTTTCGGGCCATAGTTGGGCAGCAAGTGCTGGGCCGAACCAGGCTGAGACCAGGCCCATTTTTGGGTCCCAATGTTGGGCCACAAATGTTGGGCCCGATGGAGGTAGGTGCAGGCCCAATTTTCACTTGGTCAGGTTCCTATAATCCCAACCTACTTGTGGTGGCCTAGAAACATAGTGGGTTACTTAACGATAGTAATGCATGTGTCATGGGGCGTATGGGCCTCATTGTCATTGGATGAAAGAAAAACCCGAGTTGAATCGGGCCTAGATAGCTATGAGCTCAAGTCCATCAGGTTAGATCTGAGAGTTAGAATAGAATAAGCCAAACTAAGATTGTAAATAAATGAGCCGTAGCAATCACCATTGTTACCATCATTATCATTAATAAGATTATAAATATTAGGCATGATTAACCATTAGTAAATTTTCTATGTTAATATTAGTTATTACATATGGATTATCATTATTAAATATTAGAGTTTTATTTTGTCAACCTTAGATGTTATAATTGGTAATTAGAGCATACTATTTATTTCATTACAATAACTATTAGTGCCTAATTAGCTAATATTAAGTATATTGGTAATATTAATGATCATTTTGAAATTATTAGCATTATTAGCATTACGATCGACTATACTTTATAAGCCATCATTGGATTACCATTTTAATTAGTAACATTATTAATATTGTTATTACATCCATTAGAAATTGAATATAAAAAAAAATAAAATCTATAACCTAGATATAAACTCTTAAGGATGAAATCCTAACTCTATATTTAAAACCTTAAGTAATTTAAACCCTAGGTTATAATCTAGACCATAGATAGTTTTGTATAACCTTGATTTAACCATACAAGTTCATAATCTATGGTAGGATCCAAGTCTAAGGGCGTGCGCACTTCCTAATAATTTTAGAAGGCGAGTCGACAAATAAATGATTCTTCCCCTTGAGCTTTCTATTTCCCCATTAGCTTGAGTGATAGTTTTTATTTTAATTTCAGTTAATAATTGATATCTTCACTTTGTAATCACATGTGTAAATTGTTGAAATTAGATTGCTAGATTACATACTTAATATTTATCTTGCATATCTTCTTATATTTGTGGATTGCTTGTGGATTGCTTCTTGAATTTAAACTGGTACATCAGTGGGAAACCCCCACTTATAAATGTACACCCATACTTGGGATGTAACTTGATTCAATGTGATTGCAATGAACCTTTGACTTAGTGGTTATTGAATATAGTTTAAATTAAATGTTGATGTGGGCCTACCATCGAAGGGTTGTTGTGTCTAAGTAGTTTTCAATGATGGTCTTTTATCGCATGGTTTTGATACTTGCCCTATGTGGCTTATGTTTATATTTTCCTATGTGGCTTGTTTTGATATCGCCCTATGTGGTTTTGTTTTATTATTTGCCTTATATGGGTTCGATGTTTTATATTGTGTAACTATGCGATGGTAAGCCCCATATATTATAATATGATTGGCTACTGGTCGACGGGGTTCCATTAAACATCCTAAGGTGGTAGTTTCATGAGCCGAGAACGGTGGTATAGGACCTATACCCGAGCCATCACTGGTGACGAACCCCCGTAATGATCTTGAGCTTATTTAAATTGGCTGATTGTAACTAGACTAATAATGGCTTAGCTAATTATGCATACATGGCACAGACCAGCGTCTATCACTATCGTATGTGATGTACGTATTTTGTCCGACTGGATGAGTATTCCCAGGTCGATGATTGCATGAGTGATGAGCCCACTGTCCGCATGGATGAGCATCCCCGAGGCGATGACTGCATTCACGCATCCATGCATATAATAAGATTGCATCATGTATTATTTTGTTATGTTTTTATAATTATGCTTACCTAATGTGGCAGTGTGTAATCTTGAGAAAATTTCAAACTGAGTTGGCTACTTATCCATCAAAAATATAACCGTACAGGTAGCATAGTGGCCCAGACGACATTTATGTTCATGTTGATGAAGAGCAGGCTATGGTTGATAAGGGTGCATGACTGTATTTGTTAAGGGTTGCTATAGGATTTCACAGCTCAAGATTATTGTAAATTTACTTTGTTTCACATGTAATATTATTTTATTTTGTAACTGCAAGAATGAGGACATTGGTTTGTATAAGTCATTATGGGCAGCTTCTTATATATTTAAATAATCATGCAACTTTTCTTTACATTTGATTTGTTCATACTACGCTAACTACTAATTCTGAATGAATAAACTTATATATATATATATATATATATATATGTGTGTGTGTGTGTGTGTGTGTGTGTGTGTGTGTGTGTGTGTGTGGACTTTGGCTCTTTATAGGTTAACACTCGGATTTTTAGAAAATAGGTCGTATGCTCGAGTCGTGAAAACACGTGGCGTTACAATTCGATTTCGGTCTCATCATGTAAAACTACATCGCAGACCAGCACTTGGGGTTTGCATCAATAAGGGCTTAGGCCCATTTTATGGGGCATGTGAAATTGGTTTAGTGGTGATCCCCAATTATGCCATAAACCACACACATTCACATGTCAGGCCGGGTCGAGTTGTGGCCATGGGTGTGGCATGGTGTGGTGTGCGTGCGTGCAAGTGCTTGCTAAAAGCCAAAACAATGGTTGACCAAAGTGAGTTATTTTTTGAATTTTTGAATAGAGCCAAAAAAATCAAAAGCCATCTCCTTTGAAAACCCAACAACCATGTCTATTGGCAAGGGTGCTTAGACATCCTTTCGAGGCAACCTTTGAAGTCTATAAAAGGGACTTTTCTAGTTTTGATTTTAACAATTCATTCATTCTTTGGCTCTCTGATTTTCTACAATAGGAAGTTGTTTTCTCCTCAGGTTTATCTTCAAACTGTCTTTGAGTTAGACAAACAGTGGTGGTTTGGATCTTTGTACATCGAGTGCGCCGATGTGACAAAACAACATTCGAGGGTATCTTAGAGATTGATTGTCTGGTATTCTTGTTGCACTACAGATAGTATCCAAATGAGAGAAAATTAACTTCATGCCAAGTGATTTTCATCACACCTCTCGAATGCTATACATCCTAATTCCTCTTACTCAAATTTTTATTTCTATTTCATTTTTATTTTTACAATTTAATTAATCCAAATTTTCATAATAACTAATTTATGGATCCAAAATTCGAACAATAAGAAACTATGGAGGTTACCTAGAGAGTAAGAGTGAGTAAAGAAATTATGAAAAGTGATGGAGGTTATTTAAAGAGTAGGAGTCTTTTGATCATGAGATGATTATAGTAGAAGTGGTTGTATTTAGTTATAAGTATTTATGGTAAATGATAATTTATCAGGGGTGCACATGCATGGTTCGGTTCAGTCCAATTCTAGGGTGAAATCAGAACCAAACCGTTCCCAACGGTTCCAGGAAAACTAGAATCGGAACCGGACCATTTGCACCCTATAACTAAATTGTAACCAGACTGTAAAAAAGCGGTTGGTTCTAGTTCAGTTCTACGGTTATGGGTTTTTTTTTAAAATATATGATTTGGCCCAATTGTATGGTTTGTTTTTATAATTCAGCCCAATTGCATGATTTTTTTTATTATAATCCAGCCCAAGCTCTTCTACTGAAAATTTTCACAAAGAGTAATCTTGTCATGGTTTGTTTTTATGACCCTTTTGTGTTCCCAAAATAATTTCGTTGCCAATGCTATTCGTGTTGTGATCCATTTGATGAATAGTCTAGTCTTTTATGTTTCAAAAAATAAATAAATAAATAAATATTATTGACCAAGGTCTCTAGTTCAAGGGTTTGGTTCTACAATCCGGTTTATGGTCCGATTCGGTTCTACAAAACCCCAAACCGTGAACCGAACCAAACTAACCGGTTCTTTGTTTTTTGGAACCGGAATCGATGCACTTCAGAACCGAACCAAACTGTGTAGTCTGGTCAATTTCGGTTTAGTTTACTGGTTTTACCGATTCCATGTGCACCCCTATAATTTATCATTGGATAAGTAGTTATAATCAATTATTTACATTTCTATTTAACTATGGTAAATGCATGATGAAGTGTGGTTGACTTAACTTCAAATACCCTTCTTCTTCCTTAATGTATCTATATGTTTTTTTTAATCATTATATATATATATAAAAGAAAGATTACATTTTCCTCAAAATTCTCCATATCATCTACAAATTTCCTTCATTAATCCATGAAATTAATTTAAAAATTAACATACATACCTAAGGATGCTGGATCAATTGCCAAGATCAAAGGGCTGATATAATACTAAAACAGGAATTGAATTGTTTTTCTATTTTCTGTATATTATATCATATCTATCGAGGAATTAATATATAAGATGTTGTAATTTATACAGAAAAATAATATTTCTGTAAAATGTGGCATTCGAAAATCAAGATGATCTGAACTAAGGATAGGCTGAAGCACGTCTAAGATGCTATCCTTAAAGCGTTATTTGCCCCTACTCAAAAGATTGAGTATGCTGATAGGTTATAGGCAAACCACTTTTAGGATACGACGAGCCTGGTGTGGGTCTGCGTTCAACAAACACTAAGGTCCAACAGATGGAACTCTTTTACACACTTTCTAGCAAAATTACAATAAAAGAAAAAATCCCAAAAGAGGAAAGAGAAGAGAATTTGTGATTTAGACCACTACACTGGTCAATTCTTCAGCTAATAGTTCAGTTGAACCGTTCTAAACCACACCATTAGTCTGTTCTTCATATGATGGTTCTGATCAACCTTCCTATATTGCTGATTTTTGGTCTGTAGGAGAGGAGAGGCTCTGATTCGTATTGGTATTACTGGAGTGTGGTGAGATGGTTTGGACCATTAAGCTGCTGCATGCTAACTGTTGTGAGACAGCAACTAGTCGTTTTCTAGCTATTGGGCTTTTCATGCAGCAGTTACAGCTGGACCCTACACTAATGACACAACTATTCCAGATCTGCTACAACAGCTCTTTTTTAGCTCTCTATATATACTGGAGGACTCTCATTCAGTCCTCTAATCTCCCCTTCAGTCGGCCATCCGATTTAGTCAATTAGTCGCATCGCGACTCGCATCCATCTCGCGAAGGGAGCGACCCTCTGCGACATGATGCGCACGTGCGAAGTGTGCCACTAGCGCCTCTACAACCACACTGCCTTACATGCTCACGCCCTCACACCGAGCCCGTGCCCGTGCCCGAGCGCAAGCGTGCGCGCGGGTGTTCCACACGCAAGTTCCATTCTCCTTTAGACCATGTGGGTAAGTATTATAATACTTCACACTTCTCATATAAACCACAAAAATTCCTCCTATTTTTCCAATGTGAGACTATTCCCAAAACCCACAAAAAAGTGTTTTTCAAACACTTTTTATACATTATATTATTTTTTATTTTAAAATATATTTATAAAATCAATATTTTATAACATAAGATAGACAAGATGTCGATGGAAGAAAATAGTGAACAAAATCTATGGTTATATCCATGATTGTAGGAATATATCTCGTGAATCCGAGAATCACCAAGCTGATGCATTGCACCTGCCATACCGTAGGCAAAAGAGGAAGAATTTGGAAATTATGCATGTGCCTCATCAACGCAGCTCATTTTTATCGGCTTATTTTGAAGGAGCAAAGCATATCCAAAGATCAAGTAGACTACACCATAGGAATAGTGGGGATAATGATGTCCATTGATGAAACCCTCCTAGGGCCTGCATTATCCCAACTGTTTCCTATGGGGTGGTCCACTTAAGCTTTGGATCTACTTCAATTTTGAGCTCATATCCTAAAATAATTTGAAAATATGGACAAATAGTGTGGATATGACACATACATCCATGGTGGGGCACACAGAGTTTAATCATTACACAATGGGCTTCCTTAAATGGGTCACAGTTTGAGTAGTGGCCCCAACACCAGCCACCTAGCTGCCATCAAAGCTATGTAGGCCGCACCATAATATATCTGTTTTATTGCATTGTCCATCCATTTTGCTAGCTCATTTTATGACATGAGCCAAAAAATTAGGCAGATGCAAATCTTTAATAGACCAAGGTGCAAGAAAACAATGTACCTATTGATAAAGTCATACATATCTAAATGAAAGAAAAAGGCAAACATAAGCTTGATTTTTTTAAATTAAAAAAAAAAATGTAGGCAAAATATCAGTTTGATATAAAACTTGGGTGGCTTAAAAATGATGTATAGTGGGTCGCGGACAGTTTCATGGCCAAGATGGATCAAAAAAGGCTCAGTCGATGACGAAAGTGATCCAGACTGTCAAACCTTAGATCGTGCGTATCTCGCAATCCGGAATGAGTCATCAAGCATAAAATATATGATTTTAGGGTAGAACGAGCTACTTTAGCCACCCAACCCGGCTATGTCCGGAAGCCGAATCCGTTAGGCTTTAGGAGTTGCGCCCAGTGCAAAAAGAGCTTAGAATAATTAGGAGAACAGCTTGGTTAGGATACTTACTATTTTTGGCTGAAAACCTTGCGCACTAGTAGACATCACGACCGTCTATAAATAGTACAATGTGAATTCTAGGAGTTTTAATTGTAGTTTGCTTTTGATTTCTCTCTCATTGCTTGGTATCCCTATTTAAAAGGTTGTGAACTCATTTATTTCATTCATCAAATAAAATTTGAATTTATTAGAATTTATTTTTATTTGCTTGTTTTCTTTTTTCATGGATTCAAAAAGTCTCTATGAGGAGTTCAAAGAAGTTTCATGGATTCGAAGTAGTTATCCTTGAAGAAGACGGTGATTGACCTCATCATGTCCATCCCTCCGTCAAAAAAAAAAATCTCAACCTCAAGCATTCAACTCTCACAATTTATGTGGTACACCTGAGATTTGAAATTACCTCTTTAATTTTTTTTTGGATCATGCCATAAAATGAGCTGGTTGGATCATGCCCTAAAATGCGCTGGAAAAATGGATGGACGTCATGGACAGAACAAATACATTACGGTGGGCCCACAGAGCTTTGACACCAGCTAGCTGGCTGGTGCTGGGTCACTAGCCAAACTGTATCCCGAAAATTTTGAGGCCATGTGTCCAGTAACATGAATGTTTATGTACAGAGATGAAGGAATGTGTATGCATTTTTACTATGCAACGGTTACCTCACGCTCTTCCAATGTTTTTTGTACGAGTAATTTACTAGTGTAGGACCCATTTATGGCCCATTTACACGTTGAAGCCCACCTCATTTTACCTTACCAGAATATGCCCTGGATGCACGGACAGCTTGCCAAAGGTCGAAAATACCCCTGCTCTTTCCTTCAAGCGGATCAGGGGTGCTCGAAGACGAGCGCTGACACTCCTCCAACTCCGTTTCAAAAGAGATCAAAGTTACATGCCCCACAGTTGTGTATTTATTATAACGTTCATCCATATTTCGAGATCATTTTGGAGCATTATAAATAATAAAAAAAAAAAATCATATCCAAAGATTAATTGGACCACACTACAAAGAGCAGCAGGAAAATTGATTTTCACCGTTAAAAATTTTGTAGGGCCCACCATAACATTTATTTTCCATCCAATCTATTCATAAGGTCACAAAGACTTGGATGAAGAGGAAAAACAAATTTCATAATGATCCAAAACTTCTGTGACCCCTAAAAGGGTTTCAATGGTAGACGTTCAATCCTCCACTGCCTTTTACAGTGTGGTCCACTTGATAGCTAGATCTGTCTCATTTTTCATCTCAAGCCTTAATACGAGTTTACCAAATAGATGGACGGTTTGGATATAACACATACCTCATAATAGGACCCACAAAAATCGCTGGGGATTACAACAACAAAAATAAATAAAAAATATAAAATATAAAAATATATATATATATATATATATATATATATATATATATATATAAAGGAACCACATGGGAATTGCTCTTGATTTTGATGGAGCCCATCATGACGTTGATGTAAGATATACTCTAAAATAATATATTTAGTCCCCTGTGAACCATTGGTCAACCAAAGATAGATATGATCGAAAAAGGCCAAGAACTGTCCAGCAAATTTGCCTCAAAAATCCTGCAATTTTCAATACATATCGAAGAGTACGTAGCTATAGCTGTAGTCCATGCCAGTCCGTGCAATTTTTTTTTTTAATTTTTAATTTTATTTTTTTATATGGAGAACTTTATTCTACCTATAATTTTCTCTAATACATGTTTATATAAATATGTATATATAAGCATATAACTATTTTTCTCTCTTTTTTTCATTTCTTTCTTTATTCATTTAACAAGAATATCTTCTAAAGAAAAATTAGTTACTTGACATACCCTATATGATTTTGGGGTAGGAGAAGCTACTTTAGTCAACCAACCTGGTTATTTTTCAAGATTCCATCAGGTCGATGGTCGAAAATCCATTTCATTCACTTCGCGGTCAATTTCAATCAGTTCACTGCCAATTTCATTCATTTCATTTACTTCGCGATAAATTCCATGCATTTCAAGGTCAATCCCGGCGATTCCCCTTCACTTCACGGTCAATTCCATGCATTTCACAGTCAATTCCCTTCACTTCATGGTCAATTCCGTGCATTTCACGGTCAATTCCCTTCATTTCATGGTCAATTCCATGCATTTCACGGTCAATCCTGACAATTCCGTTTTGATTCACGGTCATTTCCATGCATTTCATGGTCATTCCCTTCCCTTCATGGTCATTTCCATGCATTTAATGGTCAATTCCCTTCACTTCACGGTCATTTCCATGCATTTCATGGTCAATCCCGGCGATTCCATTTTGATTCACGGTTATTTCCATGCATTTCACAGTTAATTCCCTTCACTTCACAATCATTTCAATGCTTTTCACGATCAATTCCCTTCCCTTCATGGTCATTTCCATCGGTCAATCCCGGTGATTCCATTTTGATTCACAGTCATTTTTATACATTTCACGGTCAATTCCCTTCACTTCACGATCATTTCCATGCATTTCACGGTCAATTCGCTTCACTTCATGGTCATTTCCATGCATTTCACAGTCAATCCCGGCGATTTCGTTTTGATTCACAATCATTTTCATGCATTTCACGGTCAATTCGCTTCACTTCACGGTCATTTTCATGCATTTCACGATCAATTCGCTTCACTTCACGGTCATTTCCATGCATTTCACGGTCAATCTCGGCGATTCCATTTTGATTCACGGTCAATTCGCTTCACTTCATGGTCATTTCCATGCATTTCACGGTCAATCCCGACGATACCATTTTGATTCACGGTCAATTCCCTTCACTTCACGGTCATTTTCATGCATTTTACGGTCAATTCCCTTCCCTTCACGGTCATTTCCATGCATTTCACGGTCAATCCCGGCGATTCCATTTTAATTCACGGTCATTTTCATGCATTTCACGGTCAATTCCCTTCACTTCACGGTCATTTCCATGCATTTCACAGTCAATTCGCTTCACTTCACGGTCATTTCCATGCATTTCATGGTAAATCCAGTGATTCCGTTTTGATTCACGGTCATTTCCATGCATTTCACGGTCAATTTTCTTCACTTCACGGTCAATTCCATGCACGGAAATGACCGTGAAATGAAACGGAATCACCGAGATTGACCGTGAAATGCATGAAAATGACCGTGAAGTGAACCAAATTGACCGTGAATTGCAGGGAAATGACGATGAAGTGAAGGGAATTGACTGTGAAATGCTTGGAAATGACCGTGAATCAAAACGGAATTGCCGGGATTGACCATGAAATGCATGGAAATGACCGTGAAGTGAAGCGAATTGACCGTGAAATGCATGGAAATGATCGTGAAGTGAAGGGAATTGACCGTGAAATGCATGGAAATGACCGTGAAGTGAAGCGAATTGACCGTGAAATGCATGGAAATGACCGTGAAGTGAAGTGAATTGACCGTGAAATGCATGGAAATGGCCGTGAATCAAAACGGAATCGTCGGGATTGACCGTGCAATGCATGGAAATGACTGTGAAGTGAAGCGAATTGATCGTGAAATGCATGGAAATGACCGTGAAGTGAAGCGAATTGACCGTGAAAAGCATGAAAATGACCGTGAATCAAAATGGAATCGCCGGGATTGACCGTGAAATGCATGGAAATGACCGTGAAGGGAAGGGAATTGACCGTAAAATGCATGAAAATGACCGTGAAGTGAAGGGAATTGACTGTGAAATGCATGGAAATGACCATGAAGTGAAGCGAATTGACCATGAAATGCCTGAAATTGACCGTGAAATGATTGGAAATGACCATGAAGTGAAGGGAATTGACCGTGAAATGCATGGAAATGACCGTGAATCCAAACGGAATAGTTAGGATTGACCGTGAAATGCATGGAAATGACCGTGAAGTGAAGGGAATTGACCATGAAATGCATGAAAATGACCGTGAAATGCATGGAAATGACCGTGAATCAAAACGGAATTGTCGGGATTGACCGTGAAATACATGGAATTGACTGTGAAATGAAGGGAATTGACCGTGAAATGCATCGAATTGAGCGTGAAGTGAAGGGAATTGACCGTGAAATGCATGGAATTGACCGTGAAGTGAAGGGGAATCGTCAGGATTGACCATGAAATGCATGGAATTGATCGCGAAGTAAATGAAATGAATGAAATTGACTGCGAACTGATTGAAATTGACCGTGACGTGAATGAAATGGATTTTCAACCATCGACTTGATGGAATCTTGAAAAATAACTAGGTTGGTTGGCTAAAGTAGCTTCTCCTACCCCAAAATCATATAGGGTACGTCAAGTAACTAATTTTGGTTTAGAAGATATTCTTGTTAAATGAATAAAGAAAGAAATGAAAAAAAGGGAAAAAAAAAATTATATGCTTATATATACATATTTATATAAACATGTATTAGAGAAAATTGTAGGTAGAATAAAGTTCTTCATGTAAAAAAAATAAAAAAAAATAAAAACAAAAAAATTTACACAGACTGGCACGGACTACAGTTATAGCTACAGTTATAATCTGTAGCTATAGGTATAATGACCTGCGATATCTATCGAATACTCTTCGATATGTATCGAAAATTGTAAGATTTTTGAGGCAAAATTCGCTGGACAGTTCTGGGCATTTTTCGATCATATCAAAAGACCTTTGATATATTAAAGTACATATTGAAAGACCTTGGATACATATCAAAGGAAATATCAAAAAGACTTTGGCAGCGGCTATTGCTACGGTTTTTATCCGTAGCTATAGAAAATCCCGTAGCAATAAGTTTCTTTTTTTTGTTAATTTTTTTTTTATTTTTTTGCTGTTGTAATCCCACCGCTTTTTGTGGGTCCTATTATGAGGTATGTGTTATATCCAAATCGTCCATCTATTTGGAAAACTCGTATTGAGGCTTGAGATGAAAAATGAGACAGATCTAGCTATCAAGTGGACCACACTGTAAAAGGCAGTAGAGGATTGAACATCTTCGATCGAAAACCTTTTAGGGGTCACAGAAGTTTTGGATCATTATGAAATTTGTTTTTCCTTTTCATCCAGGTCTTTGTGACCTTATGAATAGATTGGATGGAAAATAAATGTTATGGTCGGCCCTACAAAATTTTTAACGGTCAAAATCAATTTTCCCGCTGCTCTGTGGTGTGGTCCAGTTGATCTTTGGATATGATTTTTATTTTTTGATAATGCTCCGAAATGATCTCGAAATATGGATGAACGTTGTGGATATAATAAATACATAACTGTGGGGCCATGTAACTTTGATTTCATTTGAACCGTTCGTACAACTTGGGGTTCGGGGAGCGTCAGCGCTCGTCTTCGAGTACCCGCCGATCCGCTTGAAGGAAAAAAGCAGGGGCATTTTCGACCTTTGGGAAGGCATCCGTACATCTGGGGCTTATTCTGGTAAGGTAAAAGGAGGTGGTCTTCAACGTGTAAAAGGGCCATAAATGGGTCCTACAGTGGTAAATTTCTCTTTTTGTACTGGCATTGACCAAAACTCTCGTACTCTGGGGATTCTGACCATTCTATACGCAGACACGTCACCACTGTACATGTTTGACACATATCCCCAATCTAGACCGTTCAAATAATGGATCCCTATAAGGGACAGGTTATAATTCAAAAATTACATCAAACTGTAATTAAATCTGTCCGATTGACGACCAAAAGTTGCAAAGTAAGAAATATCCATTATTCAGATGTTATCATAATCAAGAAAATATGATTTTGAGCGTACATCCCCATATCGGACCACAAGGTATGGACGGTTTTGATTGTGTACATGTATACTCAGTCTACATAAATAGCGTGAATGCAGATGATTGGTTCATCTTCTGCCTGTATACCACATAAGTGCTCATGCCACATGTGTTGACGCTTTTTGCATGGGAGGAGAGAGACCGAAAGTGTGACGGGCAGTTACTTATTCGCTGACAGAGTATCAACGCTTGCACTCACAATTATTCACCTGCCCTACTTTCAAATCATCTCAACCGTCCAAATCGTGGGACCCAATGTTAAGTATGGTATTACATCAAAGTCATATTGATCTAGATTAATGGCCATGAGCATGTTGTACTCAAGCAGCGGAGTATTTTTCTTATAATAGCCGTCCATTACGATTTCACTGATTGGATAGTTGTGGCATCCATTCATCGTAAATTTTAGATTATGATCATATGAAGTGGGACCCACCACCTGAATGGTTCGATATGAGTTGAATGTGTGCCATTTATATGCATGGACATGGACAATCACACTCCTTCAGAGTACTGAAGTTTTTCTCAAGAGTAGGCTGTAGGTTAGTTTTTCACCTTTTAAAAATTACTTGTGAATCTTCAAATGTAAATCTGGCATATTTTCAGAGGAATCCAGACCGTCCAAGTGTCTTTTCCAACTGTGGATTACGTATACATGAAAATTTTCACTGTAAAGATAACAATAACCATCTGATTTTTTCCTTCTAATTTTGACCACTCACTATCTTACCGTTATCCATCCATTTGTTAGCCATTAATTGGATACTTAGGATTTCTTGATCAGTTTAATTTCATATATATATATATATATATATATACACACACTCTATCCACGGTGATATTCACAATTGAATGGTCTAGATAGTTTTACACAGGTCCCACATGTAAAGAGGATGAGTCACCACCATTTTCAAAATGGTGCTGAACTCACAACTTTTCTCTAATGACATTAAATGGGAGACACTAACTACACCAACCAACTGCAACATACACACATCCTTTCTATTTTTGGGTAGAAAATGGTACAAAATTTACGCTATTGGATCACCGAAAGTAGAAAAAATGGATGTCTTTGTCATTTTAGTGGGTGTCCTCTTTTTTTTTTTTTTTCTCCTCTCTCTCCACGGGCATTGCACGTGCCATACTACAAGGAAGCTATAAATAGCCAGTGGAGGGAGTTGTGTAACTTGCAAGTACTTTCATTTACTTATGATGTCTCTCCTCAACGATTTTCTCACCCTTGATCTCTCCCACTCAACGGAGAAAATCATTGCTGAATATATATGGTATTTTTATTTTATTTTATTTTATTTTTATTTTGAAAATGATCACATGCAGACATTGCATAAGAATTTTAGCATGCATGTATTATATGTGCAACGAACCAGGCAGGCATAAGATGTGTCACCCTATGAAGTTTACCTGCATGTGAAAATCAAGCCGTTGCACTTATTTGGTGGGCCACATAGATGTGATGGGTCTTCAGACTATTGGCTTTCCTTTGATTTTGACGGTGCTGATTTAATTTCACCTTAGGTGGTGGGGCCCACCAGTTTACTTATTGATCTTGTATGTTTTTTTTTTTTTTCTTCTTTTTTCAAAAATTCTGAATAATAGGATTGGTGGGAGTGGAATGGATATGAGAAGCAAAAGAAGGGTTAGTGATTGTTAATTTTCTGAGAATTTTTTTTTTTTTTAGGTGGTATATTCTGTGTAATTCACTTCTTCAATTTTTATTTTTTTTTATTTTTTTTTTGGTGGATGTGTGTCAGACATTGCCTGAGCCAGTATCTGACCTACATAAGTTGCCCAAGTGGAATTTTGATGGATCAAGCACTGGCCAGGCTCCCGGAGAAGATGGTGAGGTCATTTTACGGTACGTTTATTTATTTATTTATTTAAGATTTCTCTTTTTAATGATAAATGCTCACATCCAACCGGTTGGATGAGAAGTTACCGTCCAACAGTACACAAGTTCCAACTTTTCATGTATTTATGAAATCCGACCCATCCAACGTGTTGGCCCAATCTAAGGATTGTCCTCTACAAAAATCAGCCCATTCGACTCATTGGGTGTGCCACACCGTAGAAAAGAATGGATTTCAGTTAATATAATAAAGAAATATTGGTGGCCTACCTAATGGAGGGATTAGGTTGATTTTTTTCTAAACTGATTCACATGGTGGGGCCAACCTTTTGGACGGGTTGGATGTTGCGTAAACATGATATGATGAAAAATATCTGTTGGTTGGACAACAAATTAGCAGTCCAACTGGTTGTATCTGAGCATCACTCTTTTTTATTTTATCTAATTTTTGTTTTATGGGCAGACCTCAAGCCATCTTTAAGGATCCTTTTCTAAGGGGAAATAATATTCTGGTATTTTTTTATTTTATTTTTTTTTTGGAAAATGTGAATCTATATGTTTCTAGTGGTAGGTTCTGTAAATCATTTGATCTGGTTGTTTTTAATTTTTTAATTTTTTGGCTTTGAAGGTATTGTGTGATACATGTACACCAGGTGGGGAACCAATCCCTACTAATAAAAGGTTTGATGCTGCCAAAATATTTAACCATCCAGATGTCGTTGCTGAAGAGCCCTGGTATTTTCTTTTTCTTTTTTATTTAAATAATATATTAGAAACATAGAATGTTTTAACATATTTACCCAAATCATTTTAGAAATGCTAATTGCACTCGCCTCACACACGCACACACGAGTCACGCTTGCCCAAAAACATTTTTCAGAGTATCCCTGATATTAATAACACCATCAGTATTAGAAATTACAAGTCTCAGCAATATATTGCTAATGTATCAACATCGCCAATATTTTTTATTATGTAAATTACAAGTGTTGCTTGTATGGCCTATGTATCGGCGATATTTCGATAATATCACTCATACATTGATATCGTCAAATTTGTGTTTAAGAAAAAAAAAATCATTTTAATTTTTAAATGGTTCCATGATTGTGTATATGATGAAATGCATGTAGATATTAAAATTCACACTTATGATTGTATATATGATGAAATGCATATATATATATATATATATATATATATATATATATGGATGGATGGATGGTTGATGGTTGATGGTTGGTTGGTTGATGCATATATACATTAGTTTTTTTTTTTTTTTTCTTAAAAAACACACACACACACACACACACACACACACACACACACATATATATATAGATGGATGGTTGGATGGTTGATGGTTGGTTAGTTAGTTGGATGAATGGATGGATGCGTGTGCATGTGTACGCATGTATGGATGGATGGATGGATGGATCATGCATGCATGCATGTTTATATGTATGTATGTGCATGGATGGATGGATGGATCTACCATTTTCTCTATGTTTTTCCAATGTTTCTTTTAGTCAACGATACATGCTTTTAGGCCCTATTAAAATAAAACTTATTATTTTGTTCATAAATATGTAAATATACATCATTTTCGCTATTATTTCATTCGTAAATATGGAAATGTGTGAATTTTAATATCTCTTCAAGTATCATTGAAATTCCACCATTTTCTTCATGTTTCTCTATTGTTTCATTGAGTCAATGTTACATGTTTTTAGTTCCTCATTAAGGAGAAATTTATTATGTACGTATCTTTTTTGCTATTATTTGATTCTTAAATATATAAATACATGTATTTTAACATCCTTTGAAGTTTCATTGAGAAATTCTAGTGGAATTTTCTCATGTTTCCCTTAGTGAAACATTTCCATGTATCGATAATAATATCAACGATATCGATACATGTTTCTGTTTCCCTAGCTAGAGATACATTTAAATATACCGATACTAGGAACACCATTCACAAATGATTTTTTGTTATTTTTTAAAACTTTGGTTACTATTAACATTCCCAATATTTAGATTTTAACAACCTAATCCATGGTTTTTGACTCAGTGACTCGTCCCAACTCCTTTGCTTAGGTTCAGGGTAAATTGTGGTACTGAACAGGCCGTTCCCAGCTGAAACCGAGTCAACTCAAGCGAGTCCAGTATGACTTGGACGAGTCGTCAAACCATGCCTAATCCCACAGGGGTATATAGCCTTTACATGTCTGCACGTGTCAAGAATGACATGTGTGTGATATCCAAGCCATTCTGCAGGAGAGCCTTATTGTTTAGACGCAGTGGCGAAAAGCTCAAGTTGGTCCACTCATCAAGTAGGCCAACAGTGTATGAAACAAATGGACAGCTTGAAAAAACAAAAGGACTCGTTTTGACCATCTATTTTGTTTGCACTGTAGCCCACCTGATTAGCTGACCGGTTTGATCTTTTGGCATGGACCTCGATGCTGCGGGGTCCAACTGATGAACGGTGTGGAGTTCTCCATGTCTTCTAGGTATCAATTTATATTAATTTTATTTATTAAATTTGTGAGTAGGTATGGGATTGAGCAGGAGTATACTCTGCTTCAAAAGGATGTTCTTTGGCCTCTTGGATGGCCGGTTGGTGGCTTTCCTAGACCTCAGGTGCTGTATTATCTGATCCCTTGGATGCTCCACTAAGAGAAACAAGGTTTATTTATTGATCTGCCAAAGGTACAGATGGGAGCCACATTTAGATTCCCCTAGCCATTTGTATAGAGGCCCTATCAGATGATCCTAGCCATTCCATGGAAGTGGACAATTTTAACCAATGGCCTGCATTTAATAGGATCTGGATTGGATGGTTAAGATCATATGATGAGCGAGCTTTTGGGGATATCTTCCATCCACCATGCAGCTTGTCAAATGATCTGTTTTGATCTTGAAAAAGCTAACCCCAGATGTACAGGTTGTTGGGCCATACAATAGCTCAATTAAGCACTGTATAGAAACACTACTACTACAGATTGGGACCATTGATCTGGTGAGCCATCACATGGATGGGTCATAGCCCAAAAATCAAAACCAAGTGGACAACAGTAGACATTTGATCAATTGCTTAAAAATAGCTGCTACTTTGAGCCAACCATGGGCAACTATTAACATTCAACATCAGAAGATCATTCAATTGTTGAAATTTATGTTCTGTTCCATTGACTTGATGGCCCACCAGATGAACATTCCTGATAAGACAATCATCAAAAATGGAAATTTAAACAGAAATATGGTGGGGATAGAGAAAATTCATCTAGAATTGTATCGTCACTGTGAATTTTAGCACTGCAGGTCCATGGTGGGGCCAAAAGGATGAATGTTCAAATAACCGTACACTTGGCATTACCAAGGACTTACTTGTGCATTTGCAGGGACCATACTACTGTGGTGTTGGGGCTGACAAGGCGTTTGGTCGGGACATTGTGGATTCTCACTACAAAGCTTGCCTTTACGCTGGAATTAACATAAGTGGGATCAATGCAGAAGTTATGCCAGGCCAGGTAATGATCTTTCATTTAAACTAATTCCATTTTCAAGATAGAGATTTATATGGCTGTTTTGATCGTATGGTTTCTATTTGCTAAAATTTCCATTGCTTGATCTATTCCATTCAATTAATGTGGTATGTTTCTCCATTGGTTTGCTTTCTCTCATTGGTTTTGTTGCATTCTCTATTCAAAAGGAGAGAAATTAATTTGGCCTGACTTTAGTGTTATCAATAAGACTGTCAAAGGGCTATAAGCCAAGGTAGGCCTGGCCTGACTAGTTCAGAAGCGGGGCCTAGTCATCATGTAAGCTTGTTTGAGTTTCCCTGTGAAATTGGCAAATACTTTAGGGTGTGTTTGGTTGCACCAAACATTGTGGAATTTCATGATTAATCAGTCTAATTTGGTGGAGATCTGATGAAATTTTGTTCAACCAAACACACCCATCAAACTTCAACATTTTTGAAAGGTAACATATTGCATGAAGAATGGTGGTGAGAAGGTAGTATTGAATGTATTGAAAACATTGAGATTTTTATCACTATCAAGAGGTTTCTTCCATCAAATTCAATGCTTTATTGAGGAAAATAGTTTCGAATCGATTAAGTTCCGATTATCCTAAATTAGTCATTCTTCTATACTTATTCGATTTTTTAATTGGAAAAACAAAATAGTAAAGATGAAAGTATCAAGCCATGATTGAAAAACTCAGTGAGTTTACTAGGAAATGATCAAGTAAGCTCAAACCAAGCTGATTTCTTCTTTGGATTTGTCCATCTAAAATGGCCTGGGTTCTTACAAATGCAGCCAAGTTTTGTATTGACTCAGAGGATCAATCGAGTCACAAAAGAGTTTACCTGTTTTAGCTAATACTTTACCTTAAATAATGGCTAGAGATTATACAATGTTCTTTAGAATAATGTTGCACGATAAAGGACCCAATTGACCCAACCCAAGTTCAAGTTGGCAGGTTGGGTTGTCAAGGTCCTTGGGTTGGAAAACACCAACCGATTTGAATTTGGGTTGGATTCTTGGTGAGCAAATTTGGTTCATGTTAAGTTGGGTTGGGAATAATCACATGTATTTGGATTGGGTTAGGTTGGGTCGAGTGTAGAGGACTTTGGGTTGATTACCTTGGGTTGGAATTCAGGTCGGGTGTTGGGTCCTCTTGAGGTTGGGTTGGACTTGAGTTGACCCTCAATACGACCGAACCTGCTCAAGTTGCATCTATGAGTAACATGCCTATTTAAAACCTTGGTTAGCTCTAAGACTTATGAAACTTGACCAATTCGCCAACTGGCCCAAGTTAGAATTTTTATCCAATTGATTCGAGTCCATGTTTTCAAGTTTTCTAACCATGTATGAAGCAACATAAGGGATGCAATGGCAGTATCAATGTACTGTATCGCCCAAGGGGCTAATGTCATCATTTTCATTTGAAGCCTTAATACAGGTGTATTTTCACACCGGGCTTGAGTGAGGTGGCCTATGGGATGCACGGGCACACACGGTCTGAACGGCCTATGTGAGGAGGGTGGCTCGTGTGAGGTGGAACCCTTGTGATGTGGGGCCCACAAGGGGATTCGGCCGAGGACCTAACCCATAGGATGTGGAGCCTGGGTTATGACATAAATGGATTAATTCACCACGCTCTATCAGTTTGAGCTTTTTGAGCAAGTGGTTAGTTGTCCCGCATCAAGCCTCATCCCAACTAACTCGGATTAGTTACATGAATCATTTTCTGCCATTCCATTCTACCAAGAGGTGGATGTGATATGCCAAAATGAGAATTTGAATGCCATTTGGATGGTCTTATTTTGTCTTATTTTTTCTTTTTTTTCAATAAATAAATATCATGTTTTCCTTAAATTTCAAACATTTTCTATTTTTCCACAAAAGTTCTGCATGATTGTGACATATGGTTTGAACAGTGGGAATTCCAGGTTGGCCCCTCTGTTGGAATTTTTGCCAGTGATGAGTTGTGGGTGGCCCGCTACATCCTTGAGGTATCAGTTAAACTAGAATTTACTTTAATACTAATTACTTTCTTGATGGATGATTGACAGAGATGTTATCCATTTTTTCTTTTATGTTTTGATCTCTAATGCTTATTGCTTGTTTGGGAAAAATAGAGGATTACAGAGATTGCTGGGGTTGTTCTTTCGTTCGATCCTAAACCGATCCAGGTCTGTTCAAAATCATCTTTGAAATTCCATTCACTTGAACCCAAAAATCAATTGAACCCGCTTCATTTAGATCTCTATGTATTTGTATTAAATTTTTATTACTGTATATGCATTTCTTATTTCATTATGGCTTTTGGTGCTGGTTATTTTGAGCCAAGCTAGCTTAACTTGGGCTAGGTACCTTGTGCACTGATAGCCACGTGGGTGGAACTTTCATGAGATCCACCCTGACCATCTAGTAGACTGAACCATGTTCACCTTGGGACCCTAAGATCATTACCATCCATAAGTCAGGTTGAACACCCCATAGGAAAAAGTTGGCATGGGTGCCCCCATTAGTTTTCTGTTGGGCCCACTTGGTGTTTAGATGCAATCCAATCCATTCATCTGATATGCTTCATCAGAATGAAAGAATGAACAAAAATTGCAGGTATTCTGAAACTCAGGGGAGCCATATGACGTGAATTTAGAGGTACCTCTGCGAGGAACACAAGTGTTTTCCAGTTGTTTTAGGGTGTGTTTGGATGCACTATTGTTTTGAATTATAATTGTCAGTCTAATAAATTAGAAATATCCAAATTGTAATTTGATTACTTGGTGCATCCAAATCGCAATCACTTTGTTTTCTAGTTGGACTAGGAAGAAACATAACTACAATTTGCTACATGAACGGATTAACCATCGGCACTTCCTCTTGATTAAATTGAATGTAACTGAATATCTGCAATTCAAGTAACTTGTGCATCCAAACAAAGCATTACCAAACAAAATACTTCAAGACTCAATGAGGCAACTCATCTCAATGAAGATAAGGTCAAGATCTATTAAAAAGATGTAGAGAAATTGATTGACAAATCGAAAAAGGAAAATGACGAGTATTTCTAACGCGGAAAAAAAAAAAAACAATTATTTATCAAGTGATCCTTGCCATCCAATCCGTGGCTTTAAAATACGAGTGGTTAGGATGAAAATGGTTGGTTTTCCAAATCCAATGGTGGAATCAGATGGTTAAGATTGTCTGGTCAGTGTGATTTTTGGGATATTATCTATTCACACCCAGTACATGATTTGAACTGTCTGGATTCTTGCATGCCTGTGTACATTGGATGGGTCCACCATGAATATAACATGGAGAAACAAAGTAATCTAGCCTTTCGCTTAACTCTTTCTCACATTATCTGTTCACTTCAATGAAAATCAGGGTGACTGGAATGGTGCTGGTGCCCACACAAACTACAGGTGAGTTGCAGTGAGAAATTCGATATTTGCTCTATGGTTGCAAGATAGTTGCAAATCTTGCGATTCATGTGTCCCAAGTTGAAAATTCTGAATAAAATCATATGTTCATTCACTTCTGTCAGCACCAAGTCCATGAGAGCCGACGGTGGAATCGATGTTATCGTTAAGGCCATTGAGAAGCTGCGCCTGCGCCACAAGGAGCACATTTCTGCATACGGGGAGGGCAACGAGAGAAGATTAACAGGCCACCATGAAACCGCAGACATCAACACATTCTCATGGGTGAGGAAAATAGGTTCTCATGAATTTCCAAACTCACGCAGGCGCACACACAAAGTAGCTTTATACACGGTTATGCATTAGTGATTTAGAACTCAATCGATTACTCAGGAGCTATCGCTGAATCGTCTGAGCATAACCGTCCTTTTAAAACCCAAAAAACTCACACCTTAGTACTAAAAAACTATACCTTGTAAAGTGTTCAAATCTCAATTGAGGGCTCAACCGGATCTTGAATCAACTTAGAGCGCATCCCTCATAGGACCCAACTTAGATGTTCAATTCTTTCAGCATTATCATGACATGTATAAGACTGATCATCCCATTACAAGTAATACAACATGCAGCTTTCTATTATTCTTCCAAAGATGTCACAATCCATGCATTAAAATCTGTAAATATGAATATATACTGTCATGTCCTGGAATTATTTTATATGGTTTGGTTGATTGTTCATTTCTAGCCACAGGGAATTGCGAACCGGGCGGCATCTATCCGCGTGGGCCGTGATACTGAAAAGGCAGCCAAAGGTGAGGATTTTGTTGAACTGGTTCCACTATTCAGATAATTTTCTTAATATTGAGTGTGTATGCGTGTGTGTGTCCCACATCTACTAGAGCGTTGCTAATCCTAGGCCCATATACATTTCTTGACCTGTGATGATGTAGAACACACGTGAAACATCCAAGCCATCCAACAGCCTGGCCTCAGTGTCTGGGCAAAAATTCAAACCTATTATCATTCATGTTGTGGCACACTGTATGAAATAAAGTGGACCGCTAAATCATATTATTTCTGGCAGTCCATTTTTTACAGACTGTTCTCCATCTTGTTACTGGACCAATTGGCTTTTATAGGAATGGGTATCTATACAGTGGGGTCCACCTGATACATGGATCGGATGTTCTGCACAACTTGCCACTGTGGGGCAGGTTTATTCATGCATTTGGGTCCCAAATTCTAGTATAGAGAAATGAGTGCTTGGAAACTGAATTCCCCATCATGGTTTGGTTTGGATGATGATGATGATGTCCAATCTCGTGTTGTGGCAGGCTACTTTGAAGATCGACGGCCAGCATCGAACATGGACCCATACGTGGTCACCTCCATGATTGCGGAGACAACGATTCTGTGGAGCCCACATAGTAAGAAGAAAAACAACAGCTCTTCATAATGTAATCGTATAATAACAAGGGATTCATTCCATCTTTCCAATTTAGATTGATATAAATCATCTAATACAATCCATATGCATTATAATAACTATGTGTAGGGCACATTCCCACGATGTTTTAAATGTAAAATCTACTCCATCCATTACGGATGGTTAGATTCAACTTCGTTTTCAATGGTTATATTATCAATGGTAAAGATTCTACTAGTACTAGAAATTCCAGATTAATTGATTCCTGTGGCCAAGCCAGTAGACATTGAGGTTGTGCTCATATGATCACAACATCCACCTCCACATGCTAGACTGCCTCAATAGTTCCAAAACTCAGTTACTCAACTCCTCACTTGGCCGAGTCGACTCCACTGGACAAGATTCCAAGCCTAGTCTCTTGGAAACTTGGTTAAGATTCGACGATTCGACATGACATGACTTGACCGAGTCACTCACCTTGGGTCAACTGTTTCTTGGTAAAATGCAAAGCCAGTCATATAAAGGATGGAAACCATCTACGAGCCTGCCAAGCACTCTACTTGTGCCTAATAATGGATTTATTTATTTGATATAACCACCAATTTTAATATTAACCACCAAATGATAAATTTTTATATTTTAGTTATTAATATATTATGTTGAGTAGAGACTCCTTGTTCAAGTTGGGATATCAACATATTTCGTGGGGGCCACCTTAGTTTTGGAATGCCTGTTTTTTGGGGGTGAGGCAAACCATAATGAACGGTATGATGCCTAAAACCTCTCAAAACTGATGTGGTGAGGCCCACCTAATTTTTGGAATGCCTGATTTTTGGGGGAGTCCCATCATCCTGGTAGGGAGCATCATATGAATGAATTAGATGGCATATACACACCACAGTTTGGTCCATACACAACAAACAGTTGGCATCGCCAGCCCAATTGTTCTCTACAGTGTGGCCCACCTGACTTCTGTATCGGCTAGATTTTTAGGATCCAAGGTAAAAGGAGGTGCTGGCTTTGATGGGCTGGATCTAATTTTAATCCCCTAACCCCATGTGGATAGATTTAGCCCTTTCTGGAATCCAGGCAGGAGACATGCATTTGAGCATTGCATGCCTAAGCACATTTGTTTTGACCTATGCTTTTAGAACAAGAAAAGGTTGATAGGATCCACTATATACACCACCGCATGCCTACCTGGAGCAATTGGAACTGTTGATCTGGCAGCTCACCATGGGGTAGAAGGCCATACCCAAAAACAATGGTGATTTTACAATCATAGCCATCCATTCGCATGTAGACCGTTGCTCGCTTTTTTAGTTCAATCATTTTATATATATCACATTCTTGTTGTGGCCCACAAAACGACAGTTGGATCTCCCGATTACCTGAAAGAGTGTCACATGTTTGGCTGGTTCACCTCCATCCCATGAGCCTCCATAGCCGGCCCATAAGACCAATGACAATGTTCTCTCTTCAACTCATGTATATGGAGCAAAAACCAAACATCTTGAATGGACACAATCCGAACCTACTGCTTTTTTCTTTTATAAATTTTCTTCACGCTGCTTGTTTGATTGATGGGAACTGCAAGAACTGATAACTTTTGAAGCACTTAACTGGAGTGTTAGTGTGAAACTAATGCAGATCTAAAAACATATGGTTATGGTTTAAGACATGAATGTCAACAAAGAGGGGTGATTGAAACCCAAGAATCCTATTCAATACAACATATCCACCTGGCTAGCCAACAGAAAGGAAAAATGAAAAGATAGAGGCCATCAAAAGAGGATAGAAGAAACAATTCATGTGTTTTGAGGGGGGGGGGGGAGGGCGTTCTAGGAAGAGGACATGAAGGTCCATCCATCTGATTCCTCGTCAAAACATACGTTCTCATCCATCATAAAGGTGTCTTACTCTTCCATTGCATCTCCTTCAACCACTTCCACTTTGTTCTTCTTCAAAGGAGTGATTTTTGTGGACAGAACCTCTGTAACATACAACATTGTAGCTAGGAATTAGACAAATCTCTCATGATACTTTAAAAAGCAAAGCAAAACTTTGGTCCTTTCACTTGATATATCAATGGTATTAAATTAATTTTAAAAAAAAAAAAAAAAAAGAGGTTACGTTGCGGCCATAATGGCTGTTACATAAGGATAATGGTGGTGACACTTTAACACTCAATTAAAGAAAAGGCTCATAATGGACCAATACAAGCCTATACATTTTTTTCCTTGAAAAAATTGCAAACATTACAGGGCCGCAAATGGCCCTTATCTTAAGGGCCATACAGCTGGACAATACAGCCACCATTACCGTTATTGAATATTAAAAGGCCAATATAGATGGCAAAACTGAGCCGAATGCCTGAACTAAAGAAGAAGAATCATAGCATGTCCATTTGACATGTAAATAAGCACCCTAGTGGAGTACAAACATATATGAGACTTGCTATTAGAGAGACCACCTTGTTTCATTTATTATTTTGAAAATAAAAAATGCACCATCTCACATCTTTCTAATTAGTAATTAGATGCATCCTCTAATAAATTAATTTGCTTTGCAAGACGAACGAGATCACCAACTCTATAGCTAGAGAAGAAATAAAAAGAGGGTCAATTTTCACAGGCAACCCATTCCATCTTCCTTACCTCTCTCTTGTAATTTTTATTGTTCACCAAAAGAGGCTATAACAGGGAAAGCACAAACTCCAAAAGGATGTGGGAGGAGGTAGTAAGAAAAGCCTATTGTTTAACTGAGGATATGGTCCTCGATTGAGTGGAATGGCATAACAGGATTCATGTAGTAGTCCCATTTTGAAAGAGACACTTCCACGCTCTTGCCTGATTCCCTTCATGCTCAATGCACACGACCGAACCATCTGATTATAGTCTCCACTCTTCATCACTTCATAATCCTATGGGAATACTAGGCTGCTTTGATTGACCCATCCTTCCTACTCATCACTGCAGCACTTAACGTCTCTTCATGCCACTTTCTAACTGCCCAACACCATCCCATATGGCATTGCAGGTCTAATCATTGTCTTAGAAACTTCTTAACCTATAGTTTCATAGGCATGCACTGATCCATGATCACACAACACTGCAGAGCCACATCTTCACTTACACCATCCAGCTCAATTCTGAAAACATCGTCATTTATATCCCATCCTATTGAAAAACAGAGCCAAGGTAATGAAACATTGGTTTAAGAAATCTTTCTTCACCGCTATACTATGCTTACTAAAGGTAACGAAACATCAATTTGAGAAATTTATGCCTCTAGTTAGTATGAAATCTTCACCTCCAGAGCATACAACAGTTCTATGGAAATACAGAGACCACACCTTACCACAAGCTAGGATAATAGAAGGGGAGAGATCACGGAGGAAGTTAACATCGCTGACGAATTTTCATCAGCAGGGAAGAGGTGGAGAAAAACCAGCATCTTTCTTTTTAATTGGTAGAAAAATTAGTCTTCCCAAGTTCAATCAGTTTGGAAGGCAACCCAAGAGTAAGGGCACAAGCCAATCTCTCAATTTCAATGAATTATAGATTCACTATATAGTAATAAAAGATGGGGACAAGGTAATAAATGCCAGTCAAACAGGGATATTTCACAACTTTAGAGTATCAAGGACACTTGATTTCAAAATTATCTTGGAGAATAGTTTGGATTAAGCTATCTCATCCCATCATCCCATTATCTTAGCCTTGTCCCACCTATTCGGGTTCAGCTTTATGAGTCCTGTTTTGAAAAAGATTGAAAACAAGAATTCTCAAGATTGCATGGCAAAAATTCGACAACCAGCATATGATTGCAGATTGGAAATTTGTTTTCTATATGTTGGACAGATTGGGGTTTGGTTCTAGATGGAAAAATTGGATGTCAAAATGCATGGCATAAGCCCATTTCTCAGTGCTAGTTAATGGCTTGCTGAAGGGGTTCTTCAAAGGTTCCCGCAGTCTAAGGCAGGGCGAACCCCTATCACCTTTCCTATTCATAGTGGTGGTAGAGGCTCTTAGCAGGATGCTTGATAAAGCTAGAAGGTCAGGCTTCATTGAAGGTTTACAGTTGAAAACACGGACTTTCAGATCACCCACCTTCAGTTTGACGATGATACTCTTCTGCTCGGCAGACCAAGCTCAAGTGGACAATATGAGCACGATTGTCCAATGCTTTAAAGCAGTCTTGGGGCAAAAGGTCAATATTTCAAATGTGAGATCCTCAAGAGTTAAATCTCGGAGATGAGGAAGTGGAAGGTCACCCCAACTCTTTGGGATGCAAGAAAGGAAGCTTCCTTACAAGTTACCCTGGCCTTTCTCCTTGTATCGGGAAACCAGCGTTGTACTTGTGGGATGTAGTAATAGACAGAATTAAATGCAAACTCTTGGGGTGGAAACGCAGAATATAATCTTTAGGCGGCCACATCACATTGATTAAGGCAATGCTATCCAATATGCCTCTATACTTCGTGGCTCTATTCCACTGTCATCTCGTGTAATAGAAAAGATTGAGAAACTCCACAGAGACCTTCTATGGAGGGCGGCAAACAAAAGGAGGAAGTTCCATTTAGTGGTGGTGGTTGTGGGTGGGTAGGCGGGTGGGGGGAGTCAAGAGGCCTTGGCATAAGGTCAAAAGTTTATTGTTACAAGGTTATATCTTGCGAATATGGCGAGGATGAAGGGCATTGGTTTGCTGCAGCATCATCCAGATACAGGGTGTGGAAATCAGTCTAGAGGGTGGCTGCCTCTTTCAGAGAGCATGTCTCCTTCTCCCATGGCAATGGGACCCACATTCACTTCTGGAAGGAGTGGTGGTGCGGGGATACTGTCTACGTGGAGAGTTTCCATTGTTGCATATGGTGGTGAGGGAGAAGGATGTCTTCATCTCCCAGAGTATTTTGAGGGTGGGGGGACCATGGTTTGGACTCCCACCTTTAGAAGAAATTTCATAGACTATGAGATCCTTAACTCTGTCAGATTGATGGAAAGGTTACAAAATCAAGGTATTCTGGAGATGGGACGGGACAAGTGGGTTTCGGATCCTTGCAAGACTACTAGAGGCTTTTCAGTCAAGTCAATTCTACTCAATCCTCAAAAACTCATAATGCAAGTCAAAGATCCCATCCATCACATTTGGAAATACCCAGGCCCACCTCAGGTAGTGGCTTTCACCCGGTTGGTGGGAAAGAACAAAATTTCTAACTATCGAAAATTTGAGGAAGAGTATGATCCTCCCAAATGGGTGCACCATGTGTCTGAAAGACAAGGAAACAGTAAACCATTTGTTCATCCACTGCATTTTAGCTCAAAAGATTTGGACGAAGTTTTTATCCCTGCTGAGTACTAGCTGGGTGATGCCTTGCAGTATTGGGGATCTCTTTTCCATGGGGCTCTGCTAAATTGGGAAGGAAGAGAGACAATATGGCGCCTTTCCCTCATTCCAGTGCTTTGAGCAATATGGCTCGAGCACAACTACAAGGCTTTTCATGACAAGTCGTAATGCAAGGGCATTTTCACACCAGACTCGAGTGAGCTGGCCTATAGGATGCAGGGATACACTCAGGGTGGGCGGCCCGTGTGAGGCAGACCCTACCCATGTGAAGTGGGTGGCTCATGTGAAGCGGAACCCATGTGAAGTGGGGCCCACAAGGGGGGTTCGGCCGAGGTCCTAACCCATGGGATGTGGGGCATGGGCTATGAGAAGGGATCGATTCACCATGCTCTATCAGTTTGAGCATTTACAGCAAGTGGTTAGTTGTCCTACATCAAAGTAGTATCAAAGTGGGAGGTCTCGTGTTCGATACTCCTCACCGGGGGTGATTAATGTCGGGGCATTTTCACACCGGGCTTGAGTGGGGTGGCCTTGGGATGTAGGGGCATACTCGGGTGAGCAACCCGTGTGAGGCGGGTGGCTCGTGTGATGCAGGCCCCACCTGTGCGAAGCAGGTGGCTTGTGTGAAGCGGAACCCATGTGAAGTGGGGCCCACGAGGGGGGTTCGGTCGAGGTCCTAACCCATGGTATGTGGGGCTTGGGCTATGAGATAAAGGGATTGATTCGCCATGCTCTATCAGTTTGAGCTTTTAGAGCAAGTGGGGGCTTGAGTGGCGTGGCCTGTGGGATGCAGGGGCACATTCGGGGTGGGCGGCCCGTGTGAGGCGGGCCCCACCCGTGTGAAACGGTTGGCTTGTGTGAAGTGAAACCCATGTGAAGTGGGGCCCACGAGAGGGGTTCAGCCGAGGTCCTAACCCATTGGATGTGGCGCTTGAGCTATGAGATAACGGGATTGCTTCTCCATGCTCTATCAGTTCAAGCTTTGAGAGCAAGTGGTTAGTTGTCGTGCATCAAGTCGGCACCTTTGGGGCAAGTATTTCACAAAGCTAGAGGAATGGTCCTGGAATCAGTGCATGCTACCAAGGTGTTCAAGGATAGCTGGGTAGAGCTTTTCCAAGGCTCAGGAGTTCTATCATTTTTGTACTAATCGGATGATTTCTCATCATCCACATTATCTTTGTTCTCCTAGCTTTTAATAAGAGTTCACCTACAAGAAAATTTGACAAGCAAACCACCCAATGTTGTCAAAATCGTTACCGCATCGCAAATCGTAATAAGGGTTGAATCGTATTGAATCATAAATCGTATTGTAAATCATAAGATTTTTATTATGATTTTCTTAAAAATATGAAAAATATAAATAAATTAGAGAAGAAGAAGAAAAAAAAAAAAAAAAACCTCAACAATCATCCTTTTTGCCATCAATATGCACCAAGTAATACCATATCATGACAGTGTTAAAGGATTCTTATATTTCCTTTCTTTTGTCTTTCAAGAAATTTTTCTTTAAAAAACTTACAAGGATCCTTTAATAATTTATGTTCTTACTACCTTTTTTGAATGTAAAATTTCATTGGAAAAGCGGCATTTGTGTTTGTTGACCGACGGAAAAATATATTTTGATTTTTAACTATCATTCCACAATACATGCAAGTCAACATGATCATAACCATTCATAAAAACATTCTGGATAGGTCATACATCGATTTGGTGTTTTGACCACTTAAGAAGTAAGAAATCATTAAAAAGAAAAGCTTTACAATTTTCATTGAAGAGAATATATATCGTTTAATCTCTTATAAACAGCAAAATAAAAATAATTTACCTTTTCTAAACGATTCCTTTTTTTAAGTTTTTTCTAAATGATTCTTAAAGCCCCCACCAATTTAAAAACATAAAATGAAAGCCAAGTAAAGCTTAAAATGGGGGGGGGGGGGGGTAGACAAGTATGATTTGAATTGTAAATTGGGATTGAAATCATAAAATCATAGGATTCATATAAAAAGGAATTCAATGGTGGGATTCAAATCGTTTTGCTTAAGATCATACTCAAATCGTAAATCATAGGATTTTGACAACACTGCTACCACCTAACATCAACCGTCCACCTTAATTGGGCTAAGGTTCTAGGGACCAGCAGACACAACTACTACAAGGCGGAATTTGCATTAAACTATACATCCATATATAAATAATAGCAAAGACAAAGGAAAAACAAATTCATCATAACACTTATCATGTTTGCATTGGCAAAATGTAATTTAGAGATGTTCGCATTGATAATATGTAATTCAGATGTAAATGAGGTTACTAACCAGTCTGTCCCTTAGTAAAGGAATAGCCCCTTGAACTGACATAGGTCCGAGGATTTGGCAACTTGTGATTTCTCAAGTACTCGGTGCAGCCCTGTACATCAAGATTTGACAAGAATAACTAAAGGTCCATGGAAACACCAATAACAATATAATGTTTCATCAAGTACAGACCTTGGTTATTACGCAGACGTCAACATTGCTACCACTCCCCAAGTCATTGAAAATTCCAGAGCAAATCGCCTCAGACACAAGCTTTATTCCTTCGTCTCTCTACAAAAGAAATCCCATCACCTTATATTTCATGTTAACAGTATCCAGAGATCTAGTATTAAGGACGCACGTTTCTATCTTCATCAGTGAAGGCATGAGAATTCACAATTGTGCAATTCTAACTGAAAGATGGCAAAGAGAAACACATCCAAAAATAAATAAACTACTTCCACAGTTCCACTGTCATGTCAAATCTTCTATGATAAGAGATGAATGGAATGGTTTCCAAGAAATCAAATAAAATAAAGACCAGAACAGCTTCTACCATGAAATCATGTTAAATGGTCTAATTTAGTCTGAGACTCCTGTTTGCTATCCTTCTTGAAAGGCTAGCTTGGTTCATGAGGATGTGTCACTCTTTCTCGAAAGGATCTCAGCAGCTACAGGCTGCTCTGTTCTGGAAAAGCATCCATGCAAGCCCTACCTCTTTGGCACGGCCTTCTGTGTTCTTTCTCAATGACAGCATAACAATGATGATGCAAAACATTGACTAAGGAGCAAAATGCAAATCTAGCAAGCAAACTTACAGTCAAGCCCTCTCTGTATTTTGACTCAAAGATGGCCATCGCAGCAAGAGAACCAGAACCCATGGTTGCAAATGGCAGAGTGTCAGTTGAACCGTGAGGGTAGATCTGCACAAGATAATTGTTCAATCACAAAAATTTATGCAAAAAATGCTGCATCCTTCATATGCCTATATGCAAAATCAAACTTACAGTGTGCAAATGCGGTCCAGTAAAATCAACACCGCCAAGGACTAAAGCAGCACTAACATAACCTTGGTAACTGGCCAAGAGTTAAATATTGTCAGCCTCATCTAAAGTATCATGAAGTGTACAAAAAGCTCCACTATCACAAATATAGCATTTTTGAGGTCTGGAAAAAGATATGTTTACCTAAAAAGATGAGATTTCAAAAGGGTAAGAGCAGTAATGACCCTTGATTCACGGCCGGTTGCATAGCGGTGTAGCTGAAGCTGAGAGCTTACCATATCTAGATAAATACAAACAGAAATCAAGATGGAAACCAATATCACTACGAAGAATACAAGTGACGGCGAATGTGAATGGCAGCTACAAACAGAAATCAAGACGGAAACAAATATCATATAAAGAATGCTATTGAAGGTGAATGTGAATGCCAGCTAAGACGGTGCATGACTGCATGTTACTGCAGTGTGCAGAGATAGCAGACAAGCATCATGATAGCTCCCACCAGTCGTAAACATTTTCTTTTAGATGGTAGGCATAAAGAATTCATCAATTGTGAAACAGGAGGTACTATATGGCACTTGGCCCAAACTGAAGACACTTTTATTTGGACCAGCATTCCATACGAGTAGGGTCAATCCTTCAGTGACCTAGCTGATTGGACATTCCATCAGACATTCCCAGCCACAGAGTGGACATTTTCTCGATGCATTTTGTTAGCAATATTTTACTTCAAACCATTCATTCAGGCAGAAAATACAATGAATAGGATTTGTCTGACGGGAGTTCTTGCAGCACCCAGCATGCACATTGAAACCTGGAACACTTCCAAAAGTCGATCACTTGAATGGGATGCTGGCACAATATGAATAATCCATTACTTTTTACTTTTGATCATTCTTCATTACATGCCAAGTGTTACATTTTTCCTCCATAAAAATACCTGTTACGGCCTCTGTATCAGCAGCAGTTCCTGCACCACAACAGTAAATGTTTGGAGCCATGTAATGAATTTTTTCACAGTTCTTATCACAAACGATTGGTCCCTCTGTTGCCCTAGTGTCGGCGCCAAGAATTACGCCATCCTGAAGAGAAAAATTGACAACAAGGAGATAATACCATAAACTATTGGCCAGAAAGAAAGAATGGCTAACTCACTGCCAAAAACTGGCTTCAATTAAAACAACGAGCTGTAGTAATAGATTCTATTGAGGTTAACCAGATAGAAAGTTTGTGGTTCTCAAATTTTGCTGAGGATGTGCATGTTAGAGAGATGGAAAGCATAGGATTGGGGTCTAAGGTTAGAAAAGTAACACGCTAAAAAGCTGATGATTGGCATCCAGCCAGGAGAGGAAGGCATGCTGGCTTTGGCGAAGAATTTGGAAGGTTGGATCTCTTCCGTCGACATACCTTGGCTTACCACTGTGTGTGGGTAAACGGGCTAAGCAGTTTTGGGATGTTGTCTTGGAGACAGTGCAATGAAAAGTTTCTGATTAGAATACCACGCACTTCTCTTTGGTTGGTCTCATTTCAATTTAAGTTGTCATCTCTAACATGCCCATATACTAGGTAGTGACGCAGGACAACTACCCACATGTTCTAAAGGCTTGAACTAATAGAGCGTGGCGAATCAATCCCTTTATCTCATAGCCTAGGTCAGGCCCTCGGCCAAACCCCCCTTGTGGACCCCACTTCACCTAGGTTTCGCCTCACATGAGCCACCCGCCTCAAACAGGCCGCCCACCCCTAATGTGCCCCTGTGATGTTGACATCAGAGGACCTACTCGAGTGTACCAGATACGGAAACAACTACCCACATTAGCGTAGGTTTCTTTGTGGATGGGAGACGAGTTCCGGATGGGACCCGCTGGTCCATTTTGAAGACCCCACATGCATTGGACGTGCATCAGGAAGACCCCACTTTGGGATGATACATGTGGGCTTCTTAAGAAACCATTTTAGTCATAGGATTTTCATTTCATGTCGATTCGATCGTTGGATCTTGTCGATTAGGCCATCAGGCCACCAAATCTTCCAGATCTAGGCCCCTTGGACTCTGATCTTACTTCATTTATGTTTTTTGTTATTTTTAGGATTTATTTGATAGTTGAGATTGATAATAAGTGTTTTGGTTTTCTTATTTTGGATGATAGGGTCATTTCACTTAAATGAGTGGCATAGTTGTAATTATTCTAAATTTTTAATTATAAAAGCACGGGAGGGGTTAGAGGTCCAACCCTAATGGTGTTATTGAGAATTTAAAAAATAAAATAAAATAAAATAAAATTTAAAAAGCTCTCGTGTGAAGGAATTTTCCTCCTTGTGTTTTAGGTTTATGAGAAACCTTCCCTTCCAATTAAATTGTGGAAGGATAGAAGCTTGTTTAGTGGTGGATTCCCCAAGGTACATTGTTCATCTTTCTCTTCTTCAAAAGGTATTCTTCTTCTTCTCGTCTTCCTCTTTTCCCTTCCATTACAACCTTTTTCCTCCTCGTGTTTTAGGTTTATGAGAAACCTTCCCTTCCAATTGAATTGTGGAAGGATAGAAGCTTGTTTAGTAGTGAATTCCCCAAGGTATATTGTTCATCTTTCTCTTCTTCAAAAGGTATTCTTCTTCTTCTCGTCTTCCTCTTTTCCCTTCCATTACAACCTTCTAAACCCATCAAAACCAAACTCAATCATATATCTTTTTTTTCTCCTTTACATATATGTCCCCTGTTTGGGGTTTTCCCTATTTGATTTTCCTCCAAAACTACCTAATCCCTGGATCTTTTGAATCTCTAAAAACCCCATACCTAAATCTCCATCCATGAATACAAAACCGTAATGAAAATCTGAATTTTTGTGAAACGTTCCTTGCTAGGCCATTTTAAAGACCCCACTTTGGGATGATACATGTGGACTGCTTAGGAGACCATTTTAGTCATAGAATTTTTATTTTGTGTCGATCCAACTATTGGACCTTGTCGATCAGGCCATCGGGCCACCAAATCTTCTAGATTTGGGCCCCTTGGACTCTAATCTTGCTTCATTTATGTTTTTTTGTTATTTTTATGATTTATTTGATGGTTGAGATTAATAATAAGTATTTTAGTTTCTTTATTTTGAATGATGGGTCATTTCACTTGAGTGGCATAGCTGTAATTATTTTGGATTTTTATTATAAAAGCATAGGGGGGTGGACGTCCAACACTGGTGGAGATTTGAGAAGAAATAAATTAAATTAAATTAAATTAAAAAATAATAATAAGTTCTCTTGTGTGAAGGAATTTTCCTCATTGTTTACTAGGATTTTTGAGAAACCCTCCCTTCCAATTGAATTGTAAAAGCGTAGAGGCTTGATTGGTGGTGGATTCCCGAAGGTGCATTCTTCTTCTTTCTCTTCTCCAACAAGGTATTCTCTTTCATCCTCTTTTCCCATTCCCATACAACCTTCTCAACCCATTAAAATCCAACCCAATCCACATTCTCTCTTTCCCCTTTCCTATCCACATGTGGACCCGCACGTGCACAAGCACCCATGCACGTGCGTCCGTACGATCAGACATGTGTGGGCCCCCCGTTTGATGTTTTCCCCCCTTAATTTCTCTCCAAACCTCCCTAGATCCTTTAAATCCTTAGAAACCCCAATCCTAAATCTCCATCCATGAATCCAAAACCCTAATGAAAACTTGATTTTTTTATTTTTTATTTTGAAACTTTCCCCAAATCAAAATTTTGCTTGCATCATTATCTATCCACGTGGTTGTTGCACTAAACATGCTAGATTGGAAGTCCCTACTTCCAAGTGGGACACTCTTGAATTATTTTATATTTTCGTGCACCGCATATGTGGTAATCTTCGCGTTATAAATCTGAATTTCCATATCTATTATGTGGATATGCTTGATTTTTTGTTAATTGCTGAAATTTATGTGTAAATGATCTCTCATCTTGCATCCTAGGATAGTTTCCATCATCCTACATCAAATTTGGCATCAAAGCAAAGGTTTAGCGTAGGTAGTTGTTCGACAAAATTCCTATACCCATCGTAGAGCATATAGGTTGCATATAGCTTGCTGAATTTTCTAATTTTACTTGCTGAATTTTATGCTTAGGTATTTTTCAAGTCCTATGTTGCTGGAATTTTCAGATTTAGTGACTTTAAGACACAGTTGTTAAATTTTCAGTTTTAGCCTTATTAGAATCATTCTAAGGTTGTCCATAGGGTTAAGGTACTAAGGGTCACCATACATAGAACTCATGTGCATCATATAGCATCACATTAATCACCGTCAAATCTGATTATTTTTGGTGCACCGCATTCATCATATAGTGCACATTCAACTAGGTTGTTTCTCATTAAGATCATTTAGTGTATGCAAACGTGAACAGGTCTTGGTTTTGATCTATTCCCCACCATGAACCCGGATCATATTGCAAAGCTCTCGAAAAGATTAACCGCTGTTTGACAGCCATTGAAACGTACAATAAAACCATTGCTGCGCAATTGACTGCCAGAAACCAGCGTATCATGTGGCTAGAGGCTACCTCTCACGGTACCCCCGTCACCAGGGAAAACCACCAGTCTCAAGCAGGATGGCCAACAGATGAGGACCCAGTTGAGCAGGGTCCAGTCCCAATAGAACCCATTAGGAGTCATAATAAGAACTTTGGTCAGGGAGTAGGTCATGCAAGACCGCACGCTCCGTAGAGAGTCCTGTGATCATTATGACCCTGAGGAAATGGTTATGAAGAGCATCAAAGTTGATGCTCCCAGTTTTGACGATCGCTTGAACCCGAAGCAATTCCTTGACTGGCTAGCTGACATGATCACTTCTTCGAGTGGCATAATATGTCAAATCGCCGTCGAGTGAGGTTCGCTAGGATGAAGTTGAAGGGTCAAGCCAAGTTGTTCTGGACCAATATAGAATGGAAGGCAGAGCGGCATGGAGATGAACCCATTACATTATGGGTTGAGATGAAAGAACTTTTAAAAGAAAAATATGTCCCGCTCTCCTACTGTGATCACCTTTTGGACTAGTGGCAATCCTTGAGGCAAGGTTCGATGTCTGTATCGGATTACATCGAGAGATTCGAGGAATACATGATGTGATGTGATGTCGATGAGTCCCTTGATGTGACCCTGTCTAGTTTTAGGATAGGCTTGCGCCTTGAGATTAGGCATGAGCTCATCCCTGATGATGTTGAGATTAGGAGTTTGAACGATACCTAAGTGCAACTGACTATGAAGCGGTTTGGGTCTCATAATTCCAATGGCAAGATTGCTCCTCAAGGAGCCAAACCAAAGCCTCAACTAGTGCTCCCACCTATAATAGAGATGTTAAAGGTAAGGGTCTAATTAACACTAGTTTGAAGGGAAGTGAGCACATGCAGTGTTTCTGTTGCAATGGTCATGATCACCTCGCAAAGGAATGCCCAAACAAAGAGAGGTAAAGCTCTTATGATAAATGAGACAAGTGAGGATGACGAGGACAATTGCAACGTAGAGGAGCATGAGCTTGATTTGGTGCTAGTGATGCGGAGTTTGATGATCAGGAGACCCACACTCTCAGTAGTCAAATGCGCCTTTGCCCAAGCTAAAGAAAATGATGATTGGCACAAGAACACGATCTTTTGCTCATATACCAAGTGTGGAGAAACGAATTGTAAAGTGATCGTGGACAGTGGCAGATGTGTCAGCATCGTCGCTACTAGCACTGTGAGTCGACTCGGCTTGAAAGTTGCGTCTCACCCTCAGCCCTACAGAGTGTCATGGGTTGATGAGTCCTCCATTTCGGTCTCACAACGATGTTGCATCCCCATCCAGTTTGGGTCATATAAGGATTCGTTTTGGTGCGATGTAGTTCACATGGATGTCAACCACATCATCTTAAATAGGCCCTAGTTATTTGACTTGGACGTTACAATATTTGGTCGCTCGAATATTTGTACATTCATGTTTGATGGCAAGAAAATTAGATTGAGTCCTCTTCCACCCAAAAGCATACCGGGAGAGAAGGAGACCACCAAGAAGGGTAATCTTGTAACTTCGAGGAAGTCCAAACATGTCTCTTCATATCATTAATGCAAAAGAATTTGAAAAGGAGACTAAGGAGTTTTGGAGGTGTATGCCCTTGTGACTAGAGAGGCTGCCCCCCAGGTTGGTGTAGAGTTGCCTAATGAGGTGATTTCAGTGATGGATGAGTTCAATGATGTCCTTCCTAATAACCTCCCGAATGAGCTTCCACCTATGAGGGTCGTCCAACATGCCATTGATTTTGTCCCCGGGTCAACTCTCTCAAACCTTCCTCATTACAGAATGAACCCCACAGAGCATGAGGAACTCAAGAAGCAAGTTGAAAAGCTTCTTAGGAAAGTGTTCATTCAGGAGAGCATGAGTCCATATATTGTGCCCGCCCTTCTAACGCTCAAAAAGGATGGTACGTGGCATATGTGTGTGGATGGCAGAGTCATCAACAAGATTACCGTTAAGTACCAGTTTCTTATACCGCGTCTTAACAATATGTTGAACATGATGGTCAATGCCATAATTTTCTCTAAAATAGACCTTAAGAGTGGGTATCATTAAATTCGTATTTGCCCAAGTGATAAGTGGAAAATGGCCTTCAAGACAAAGGATGGGTTGTACGAGTGGCTAGTTATGCCTTTTAACTGACCAATGCCCCAAGTACATTTATGCGGGTAATGACCAAGGTGTTGAGACCCTTCATGGGAAAGTTCCTAGTCATGTACTTTGACGACATCCTTATTTATAGCATGACTAAAGAATAAAACCTCCATCATCTGAGGCAAGTGTGTGGGATCCTTAGGGCAGAAAAGTTATATGCCAACCTCAAGAAGTGTTCCTTTTTGTCTAGTAGTGGCATCTTCTTAGGTTTTATCGTGTCATCTGAGGCCATGTCTACAATCAGTTGGCCTGAGCCACATAATATTCATGAGGTGCATAGCTTCCATGGCTTAGCCACCTTTTATAGACATTTCATTAAAGGGTTTAGTTCCATCATGGCTCCCATTACCGATTGCATCAAAAAATGAGAGTTCCAATGGACAAATGCAGCCTCTAGGGCGTTCAAAGAGATTAAGGTCAAGTGACTGAAGCTCCTGTCATGCAACTTCCAGATTTTTCCAAGGCTTTTGAGGTCGCTTGTGATGCATCTGGTGTAGATATAGGTGGAGTGCTTAGTCGGGAACGACACCCTATTGATTTCTTTAGCGAAAATTAAATGAAGCGAAACAAAAGCATTCTACCTATGACAAGGAATTCTGTGCAGTAGAATAGTCCATGCACCATTAGTGACATTATTTATTACCACAGGAGTTCGTCTTATTCTCTGACCATGAGGCTTTGCATTATTTCAAATCGCAAAAGAAGTTGATCTCCAGGTATGCCAAGTGGGTCCAATTTCTCCAAGAGTACACTTTTGTGTTAAAGCGCAAGGTCGGGGTTAAGAATAAAGCTATCGATGCATTGAGTCGTAGGGTTGCATTACTCCACTCCACGAGCGTCGAAATCACTAGGTTTGAGCGTTTAAAGGAAGATTATCCTAGTTGCCCAGATTTTGGAGAGGGGTACGTATCGTTGTTAGATAATTAGTCTAGGGGTAGTCGTGAGTTAGTCCTAGTCAGTGAGTTTTTGGTTTATAGATGATAGATTGTGTATACCCCGTACGTCCCTCCATGACGTTCTTATTTGGGAGCTTCACGCTGGAGGGATAGTTGGTCATTTTGGGCGTGACAAGACTATTGCCCTAGTAGAGGAGTGCTTTTTTTTTTTAGCCAAGTCTCAAGCGAGACGTGACTAACGTTACAAGGCAATGTAGGACTTATCAGCTGGCAAAGCAGAGGAAGCAAAACACCAGTTTATATACACATTTGTCAGTCCCCCACGCCCCATGAGTTGATATTAGCATGAATTTCGTACTTGGGCTCCCCAAGATGATTAAAAAGGACGATTCCATTTTTGTAGTTGTGGACTAGTTTTCGAAAATGGCTCACTTTTTCCCACGTTCTAAAACATCTGATTAAGATATTCTTTGGGGAGGTAGTTCGTCTGCGTGATTTGTCGAAGACCATTGTGTCAAATTGAGATGTGCGGTTTATGAGTTATTTTTGGAAAACTCTATGGCACATGATGGGATCTAAGTTGCAATTCTCTTCAACATACCATCCTCAGACTGATGATCCGACAGAGATTGTCAATCAAAGCTTAGGGAATCTGCTACGATGTCTGGTGGGAAACCATATTAGGACCTAGGATGCAGTTTTGGCCGCAGCCTAGTTTGCATGCAACAATTCCATCAATAGGTCCACAGGAATGAGTCCATTTGAGATAGTATTTGGGTACAAGCCTAGAACGCCTATAGGTCCCATACCCATGTCCGTTTCACACAGACTATCTGAGTCCGTAGAAGCATTTGTATAGCATATTCATGACTTGCATAGTGATATCAAAAAGCGCATTAATGTTAGTAACCAACATTATAAAATCTCTGCACATTCACATCGTAGGTTTAAGGAATTTTAGGTGGGTGATTACATCATGGTCTGCATTAGGCCCGAACGATTCCCACAGGGAACTGTGAGGAAATTACATGCCCGCAGTGCAAGTCCATATAAAATTTTGACAAGAGTGGGCCCTAATGCGTATGTGGTGGATCTTCCATTTGATATTGGCGTTAGTGCAACATTCAACGTGGAAGACCTTGTGCCATGTGACGGGCCCACATGCATCTTCTAACCCTCCAGCAAACATTTCTCTTATTTCAGATGATGGTGTTCTTGTCCCCAGCCCCAGCACATGGCCTTTACTTGACTTTACTTCACAACAATTGCCTTCTCTTCCATCACTACCAGGTAAGAAAGAAGAGACTGAGGCTATTTTGGACCACCAAGTGGTCTCTACCCACCATGGAGAATATCAAAAATACCTCGTGAAGTGGAAAAACATAACAAAGTCAGACAACACCTGGATTATAGAGGCAAAGTTCCAACACATTGATCCTGGCCTCCTCGAGAGTTATCACATCTTTATTTCATCAGTGGCAAATTCTTCTCCGCTGGGGAGAATTGGTGGGGACATCGGAGGACCTACTCAGGTTTACCAAAGACGAAGGCGACCACCCCACATCAGTGTAGCTTTCTTTGTGGATGAGAGACGAGTTTCAAATGGAGCTCGCCGGGCCATTTTGAATACCCCACATGCATTAAACGTGCATCAAGAAGACCCCACTTTGGAATGATGCATGTGGGCTGCCTAGGAGACCATTTTAATCATTGAATTTTTATTTTGTGTTGATCCGACCGTTGGATCTTGTCGATCAGGCCATCGGGCCACCAAATATTTGAGATTTGGGCCCCTTGGACTCTGATCTTACTTCCTATATGTTTTTTGTTATTTTTATGATTTATTTGATAATTGAGATTGATAATAAGTGTTTTAATTTCCTTATTTTGGATTGGGGGGGGACGTCCAACCCTAGTGGAGATTTGAGAAGAAGAGAGAGAGAGAGAGAGAGAGAGAGAGAGAGAGGCTCTCTTGTGTGAAGGAATTTTTCTCGTTTTCTAGGGTTTTTGAGAAACCCTCCCTTCCAATTGAATTATGGAATGGTAGAGGCTTGATTGGTAGTGGATTCTCCAAGGTGCATTCTTCCTCTTTCTCTTCTCCAATAAAGTATTCTTTTTTTCTTTTTCTTTTTTAACACAGGTACCCGCCACACACCCACGCACGCCGTAGTGGGATTTCACCACCAATGGGTTTCGAACCGAAGACCTCGTGTTGAAACTTCTTGGAGTCTACCACTCGGCCAAGGACTGGAACCCTCCAACGAAGGTATTCTTCTTCTCTTTCAACCTCTTTTCCCCTTCCCATACAACCTTCTCAATCCATCAAAATCCAACCCAATCCACCTTTCTCTCTTTCCCCTTTCCTATGACCCGCAATTGTACACGCACGCATGCACATGCGTCTGTACGAGGGGCCTCATGTGGGCCCCCCATTTGGTGTTCTCTCTCCAAACCTCCTTAAATCCTTTGAATCCCTAGAAACCCCAATCCTAAATCTCCGTCCATGAATCTAAAACCCTAATGAAAATTTGAATTTTTTTGCGAAACTTTCCCCAAACAAGAATTTTACTTACATCATTATCTATCCACATGGTTATTACACTACCCACGCTAGATTGGAAGTCCCTACTTCCAAGTGGGCCACTCTTGAATTATTTTATATTTTTGTGCACCGCGCATGTAGTAACCTAGGATCTTCATGTTATAAATCTGAATTTCCGAATCTATTGTGTAGATATGCTTGATTTTACATGTTGATTGCTGAAATTAATGTGTAATTGATCTCTCATCTTGTATCCTAAGATAGTTTCCATCGTCCCACATCACTATCCTTCTTTTACATGTTGTCATTCACATTGACAAGTTAAGCATGAATGATAGTTATGCTCTAACCCTTTTTTTTTTTTTTTTTTTGGGGGGGGGGGGGGGTGTATTTTAATCTTTTTACCCCTAGTGGCACCATTATAATCTCCTTCTTCTTATTAATATAAGTAGACTAGCATATCATAATGATAGACTAATCCAATCTCTCCCCACGTTTCCTCTCTTCTCCTCTCGTTTCTCCTTCTCTCTTCTTAATCTTGTCTTTATTTTCTCCTCTCTTTTTGTTCTTAAATATGAACTACAATACGATGTTGACATTAGCAAAGGACCAGTAGCAGCAATCATTTTAGAATTTTGTAGAACATCACTCTGATACCAAGTTGATATTCAACAACAACAACAACAACAACCAAAAAAAAAAAAAAGAAGAAGAAGAAGAAGAAAACAAGGAAAAGATTAAGAAGAGAGAAAGGAGAAACAAGAGGAGGAGAGGAAATGTGGGGAGAGGTTGGATTAGTCTATCATTGTGATAGACTAAGCTATTATATTAATAAGAAGAAGGAAATTACAACAGTGCCACCATAGGGTAAAAAAGACCAAAATAACCCCCCTTCCAATGTAACTAAAAAATTTCTTTTATGGTGGACCGGGATAGAGAAGAGAATAGATTATGAAAGCAGATCATTTGTTTGGAAATATGATGTCCGAGAGAGATGTATTACCCTCGTGTCATCATTGTATAGGACATCGGGATGGAGTGGCTTTTATGAAAGGAGTGACTTTTGAGGTCGACAATGGAGTTATATGGTAATTCCATGTTCTAGCTTGATTTTCCTAGGGTTATATAGAATAGACCCACTCAGACTGTCAGACTCTCAATGTTTTAGTTTGAAGAGGAGTAGGGAGGTTTGGTCCTAATGCTTTCATAGGCATCTAAAGGATGAGGAGACTGAGTGCATTCCCTTTGGTGGAACGGGTTGGGAATTTCTAGCCCTCTCTCACCGCCGTTGACAGATGGAGGTGAAAGTTTTATTCATCAAGGAGGAGATTCTCAGTGAAATATGAATTATTGCTTTCAGATGATAGAGTTGATAGTGCCGCCTTGTCACCAATGAGCCTAATATGGCATTTTACCAGGAGCCCCAAGGGTGATTGGTGGCGAAAAGGAATATCCTTGCTATTGATAAGCTTAAAATGAGAAGCGATCACAAATGGATGCATTCTCCATCCCATCCCCCAAAAAATTAACAAAATCTAAGATTAAAAAGATCAGACTTATCCAACAAACTCGCATTTTTCACAAATTCTAGTAACATAAAAGGATCGGGAAAAAATGGCTTTGCTTAGAAACAAAAGTAACATTCTCCAAAACAACTGCAATTGAATTACTTTCTCTATACACATGCATCAAAATTGCTCTTTGATATCATCTTATTCACATCAAAGATGTGGAGAAGATTCTTACCCTATTTGATCTGGGGTGGGTCATGCCATGAGAGCTCTGTGGCCTTTTCTCATCTTGGCATTGAGAGTTCTCCATGACAACTCTCCTCGTCGGCTAGGTTGTGGTTGATTTACAAGGTGAAAGTAATAAATGTACTTTCAACAACAGATGCGATTTCAACTAGGTCTTTTTCTATAGAAGAAAGGGTCATTTCATGAGTGATGGGGCTCACTCTTTTTGCAAATTTGAGAGAGAAGATCTCATAGGAGACAGGATTAATTTGAGATACTATTCTAGTGTTGGTGAAATTATGGGATGGCTCCTCACCATCATTTCCTTGTTGTGTCCCTTCTCTTTGTATCTTTCCCTTGTTTTTAATAATATTTAGCATAGCTATTTGAAAGAATGTGAAAACTGGGGGAGAGAGATAGATGATTGATCCGAGATCCATATAAACTACGGGAGAATCCACTATTTTATCACATATCAGTATTTTCATATCAGAGATTCCATGATTATGCTTCTTCATAGAGGCAATTCAATGACCAAATCCGAGAGCCATCAAGGACCATGAGCTATGTTTTAAACTGAGGAACCAATCAGCCTCCTTTTTGCTTCAAAGGATGTCCAAAGTAGAAATTACTATATTGATTGATGAAAATCTCAACTGGCAACTCAAATAAATTTAGTTTTATATTGCCTCAATACTAAATAAATAAATAAATAAAATTTAAAATTTTAAAAATTTTAAAAAAAAAATTAAAAAGAAAGATAGAAAGAAAGAAAAAAGGCTGCTTGTCAATGTTCCCAATCAGGAAAAATGTTGGACACCTTACCAGCAAGAATATTAACTATAAATTTCCCTCTCTAACTACACAGGCAAACAAAATGTTTAGCTTAGACGCCATGTCACAAATCTCTTTAAATGTGAACATCAACTTCCGAGGTTCCAATTAGACAAAGAAGCACACAAGATGGCACTTTTCAGTAACCTTCCACAATTAACACCCCAGAAAATTTGCTTCGAAAGATTCTCCATGCTTCCCTAATCCCTAATGGCCTTTGGCTTCAGCCACATTAGCTACCCCCAACCACCCGCCCAACAGGCCCCAAAGAAAAACACATGTGAACGTAAGACCCACTGCTACCACACCTTCCCAGGTTAACAATGAAGCACCCATCAAAAGAAAGCTTCCACATGCAAACAGGCAGATTTTGCCAAAATAGATGGACTTATCCCGCATCAGCTTGCTATCAATCAAAGCTGCCCAATCCCTAAGCATGGTAAAAACCACAATTCCCCAAAAATCTTCATTCAATGAGGGACTCGATGAACTACACCTTATCCTTCAAACAATCTTAGACATGAACACATCATTAAAGATGTGATTAATCATCACCTTCCAAATTTCTCGATGCTTTGTTCCACACATGATATCCGTGTTCAATGGTGATTCATATTTCAGCATCCAAGTAGCTTTTTTTTTGTCTTAAATTGAAAATTATAGATAGAGAATCATGGAAGTGAAGGGAAATTGCCAAAACTAAACCAGTTAATTATATTTTGTTACATTGCCGGGTTGAGCAGATTTGAGCATCTTTTACTGATTTTCTTGAATTGACTAAAGCTGAAGAGTTTTGACCATGATTGAACATTCTACTTGGACAAAACCAAACCAATATAAATAAGTAGAACCAAATAGATGTGTCCTCTCCTATGCATGTGAGGAATCAATTTCCCACTTGGTGTTGCACTTTCTTTTCCTTTCTTTTCTTTTTTCTTTTCTTTTTGTTTTTTTTTTTTTTTTGGAGTCATCTGGGAAAGTCTCCTCTCCAAATACAGCATCGCATTGAATTTTTCCTAACACAGAGCTGGAGACTGTGGGCAGCTAGCTTCTTCTGCTTAGCTCCAATATGGTTGAGTGCTGTGGACATGTCCACTTTTGCAGTTATATGGTTCATCTGGGCTGGAGAGGAACTGTAGAATCTTCAAAGGGAAATCTAGTTCCACAGAGCAGCTAGTGAAAAAGATCATTAGGAGCAAGGTGAGCTGGGCCCAGATTGACCACTGCTTTAGAGGCCACTCACTCACGGTTTTGGAAAGGAATTAGGCAAAGATTCTTTGGTGTGGGTCAACTACCAAAAGATGGCATCATGTTGGGTTCCACTATATCCGGGCTGGGTCAATTACTCCTTTAGAGACCTGGGTATTATTACCTATGGTTTAACTAAGAATATAGCCCCTCATAGAGTTGAATTGCAAAACAGGATTCATGTAGCCAACCCCAATTACTTGAGTCGGGATAACTGATAAGGCTTAGATGATGATGATAATCCTTTAGAAATCCAGGGCCTCGCGGTGTGCGGGGTTGATGGGCAGCAATATTGGGTTGCCTCCGGCTAGATTTTCTGGCCCCATTGCTCTCAGATTTAAGTAAAGGTGAAGCTGCTGCCCTCCTCCATTCGGTTTCGGTGGTGCCCCTTTTTAATTATTTACCTCACATCATAAATGGGCACTCTAAGAACACAACTTCATGGGTCAACAGCAGTGCTTGTCCATGGAAGTTAGCAGCATTAAATAGATTCTTAACTTCCATGTAGGGAAGATTATTTCCTCTCTCTCCATACCAAAAGAAACAAATGAGGAGGCTGATTCCCTTGCTATGCTGGGCGCAGGCAGTTTTGATATGTTAGTTGAAGATCTGTGTTAATAGTAGCTGATGTAATCTTCTATCCAGGCTGTATTTTCATTTTTTTTTTCTTCGGGTTTCTTCCTTGTAGTCTTATCATGTTGTTTTAGGTGCACCTTCCCCCCTTCTTGTTGCGAGTTTGTTTTCTGTAATAAATGTTAGCATCGCCCTTCATAAAAGATTTAAAAAGAAAGAAGAAGAAAAACTTGACTGTTTGGGGTGGCTTTTTTAATAAGCCAAATGGCATTTTCTGCTATAGATAGTCAGGGAATGTGTTAGTTTCTGCAGGAAGCCTTTAGCAGGATGTTAGAGAGAGAGCAAGGAGTTGTTTTGATTAAGGGGTTTGAGGTGGGGGGAGGGGAGGCAGATTTCTCATTCATAGTTTGCTGATGAAACTTTTATCTTTTGTGATGCAAAGGCAGATAGTGAGATACTTCGAAGTTGTAGAGGCTTGAGGGTCAATATCTCAAAAAGTGAAATGTTGGTTATTCATAATACAAAGGAGGAGGTGGAAAACTTGGAGGGGTTCTTCAGGTGTGGGGTAGACACCTTCCCATCTACATATCTCAGATTGCCGCTATGCATTGGTAAGACACCAAAGCACCTTTGGGATATTCATTGAAAAAATAGAAAGATAACCGTCAAGGTGGAAGAGTAGGTAATTTTTGTTGGAGGAAGATTAAATCTCTCCAAGGCTACCATGTCTAATTGGCCGATCTATTTGATATCGATGTTTAAATCCCCGAAGTCGGTATTGGATTGGTTAGAAAATTCAAGGCAAGATTTCTTGCGGTAAGAAGCGCGGATTCGCACTAGCTCCATTTGATTAGGTGGGAGGAGGTTTGTAAGCCAATTCGGGAGGGCGGCATCAGGGTTAGAAGCCTAGAAGTGGTTAATGAAGCTCTTTTGGGAAAAAGCCCATGGCAGTTTGGAATGGATGGCAGTCCTTAGAAGGAAGTGGTGGTTTCAAAATATAGAATAATGGAGGGAGGATGGTGGATCAAAGGGTCTTCTTTGCATAGAGTATCCAGGGTTTGGAAGGCAATGGAAAGTGTGGTGGCTAAATTCAATATGGGAGTTAGATTTGTAGTTGGTGATGGAGAAAGAATCTAATATTGGAATGATGTATGGCTAGGGGAAGAATCTGATTCTGGAATTGAAAGTGTAGCAACTCAGCTGGCTAGAGTTGGCTATGGATGGTAGGTAATCTTACCATTGCTTGACGTTTCTCAAGGGTGGGAGAAAAGTTGGTGTGGTCTCCTTCATATAGAAGGAATCTTTTTGAAGAGGACATGGAAGAATTCGGGAGTCTCTCTGAAGACTTTAGCCCTATGCCTAGGGTGAAGGATACCATGATGTGGAAATTGGAGAAGTCAAGCCGTTTTTCCGTTCAATCCTATTACGGGTTTCTCACTAGAAGGGGTAATTCAAATGTGGATACAACAGCTTTGGAATGGAGATATGGGCCCCTCACAACATTGTGACGTTCATTTGGTTGGTGAGAAAAAAGAGTGCGCTTACCATTGATAACCTTAGAAGTGGTCTATGAGCATCCCCAACATGTGCTTCATGTGCCTTAGTGATGCGGAAACGATAAATCACTCGTTATCTATTGCCCATTCGCTAGGTCATTATGGGAGAGGTTTTAGGGGGGTTTTCATGATTCCATGGGTGATGCCCAAAACAATTGAAAAGATGTTGCTTGCGTGGCACAGTGGAGGCGCCAAGAAGAATGGAAAGATTTTATGGCAGCTCTCCTTGTTGGCAGGGCTTTGGGCAATTCGGGTTAGAGAAATATTCGGTGTTTCAGGGATAAGAGTGGCTTGGTCCTGAGTGTGTTCGATCGGGCGGATGTTCTTGAATGGGCAGGTAGCTTGAATATCCCTATAGATTGTTTCTTGTGGCTAGAGGTGGGCAACTTGGGCCCGATCCGATGGATCCGACCCGACCAGACCCGACTCGGTACCGTTCCGAACAGAATCGACGGTCTAATCGGGTCTGATCGATTCTGATCGTTCAGATCCGATAGTTTTTCGGGTCGGGTTCGGATTGACCCTGATCCGACCCGACTTGACCCGAAAACCTGATCTGATTGGATCCGGACAGATCCAATCCTACCCGATCCGGAGTAGTTTTTATTAATCCTTCTACTTTTTCTTATGGTATGGTCCACTTGAGCTTTGGATATGCATCAATTTTGAGTTCAACCACTAAAATAATCTGCAAAAACGAATGGACGGTGTGGATAAATCACACGCATTCAAAGTGGGCCCCAACAGAGTTTACTGTGTCCAATAGCAAGTAAATTTGTCGGTGTACCGCACACAGCTATGTAGCTAGCTGTAGCCTGTAGGTGCTAGCTGTGTGTAGACACTAGCTATAGTTACGTGTCATGCCAAGACGAGCACTGACGCTCCTCGAGCTCCGAGTTGTCCGAACGTTTCAAAGGATATCAAAATTAAATGGGCCCCACAATGATGTATTTATTATATCTACACTGTTCATATATTTTTAGAGACCATTATAGAGCATTGTTCAAAAAATGAATAATATCGAACGATCATGTGGACCAGATCACAAATAGCAGCAGAGAATGATTTTCACCGTTAAACAATTTGTGTGGTCCACATGATAGTTAGATCTGTCTTAATTTTAGTCTCAAGCCTTAAGACGAGCTCGCCAAATGAATGGACGGTTTGGATATAACACATACCCCACCATCAGACCCATATAACTTGCTAAACTCAATAAAGCAAGTAACGTACTTAGCGTGAAAAGAAAGTCTCTGCAGGCACGTCAACGTAATACATTAATACATTAGAGAAAGCGTGATACACATTTTTTATAGTCACGTGGGGCCCACCTTCATGTATATCTGTTATCTAAGCCGTTCATCCATTTTGACATATCATTTTAGCCGTTGAACAAAAAATTACGATACATTAAAGACTAAAGTGGACCACACCGTATCAAATGATCCGAATAGTGCCCAACCCGATCCGACTCGGTTTCCCTGACCGAGTCGGACTCAGATCGGGTCAAGTCAATCAAGCAACGGATCTGTCCGAGTCAGGTGACCTGGACTCGGTCTCGAATCGGATCGATTTCAGGTCAGCCTATTAGAATTTCGGATCTAACCAAGTTAGGCCCAATCCGGTCCGACCCGGACCGATGCCCAGCTCTACTTGTGCCCCTCTTCGGGTTTTTGTAGGTACTGCGCTTGTGGCGCCTTTTAACATAATTGCTTTCATTTTCCAAAAAAAAAAAGTGTTAGTTTCGCATTCAGCAATATTTGGCAGTAGTCACTAGTCACATGGTAACATGCAACCTTAGCTTCCACGAATGATACACACTGCAAACAAAATGGGGGTTCTCGAACCACTACTGAAGAGAAGCGTGGGATGGCCTGAGGTGTGGATGGTGACATCCAGGAACCAAGAACAAGAGCAAATCAACTTCCCTTGGAATCAAACTATAAGTTTGACCAGTTGAAATTTGGAATTACAGAACCATATAATCATCAAGAAACTCTGAATTTGCAATGTGCTTGGGCTTGTATTTTTTCTGCTTCGGCGTTTTTCTAATAAAAGTTGTGGTTGTGGTTATCTCTCGGAAAAAAAAAAAAAAAAATCAAGAAACTCTGAACCATCAACATCAGGCAATGTGCAGGGGATTGTTGCTATCAAATAAGACCTGATTTGTGAATTCAGGTAATCATCCGCAGAATCAAATGAACTGTTGTGCATTCAACAATGGCATAAATACAAGAAAAATGATTGTACATAACTAAAGTGTTTTAGTATGATCTGAGTTTTATAATGCTAAATCAATAGAAACAAAGAGAAAAATAAATAAATGCCCAAGAGAAATAAATAAATAAATACCCCCATGTAATGAAGAGTGCTACTTTGCAGAAGGACCAAACAAAAGTATGTACCTGGAAAACTAAACCAACAATGGTGGTTCCAGTTTTTCGGAATGATGGAGGTTTAACACCTTTCTCCGAAAGCATTTCATTTCTTCTACATAAATCGAAACTAAACCCACCCTTTGGAGGAACATCTATTACACTTTTAGCCATGCTGAAAACCTACCTACGACATCAAGAATGCACAATTTCAAAATGGAAATCTGAACCAAACATTAAATAATCAAATCTTCCTTATTGAGGATGTATATGAATTCAACGGAAACTTGAGATATCACCTCCAACTCAACCCAAACAAGCAATGTAATACAGTGCAAAATGCTGGAATGAAATAGCTTCGCTAGTGCTTATGTCTGATCCATTAACAAAATATATAAATAAAATTAAAAGGAATCCGATAATTTCACGGAATTAGACATTTACAAAAAAAGAAAGGCCCAAATTCCTGTCGGGGGTCAAATCTCACTAAAGGTAACATAATTGCAATTTGGAGCCTAGAGCTTGATATGAATGTTACAGAAATCACAAATTGGTTATTTCTGCTTCTTCTTCTTTTTCTTTATGAAATTAACAAATCCCACTGAAAGTAACATGATTGCATTTGGAGCCTAGAGCATTATATGAATGCTATGGAAATCACAAATTGGTTATTTCTGCTATCTTTTTTCTTCTTTTTGAAATAAACAATTTTATTAGAAATGAAGGGGACTACATTCGAGAAAGAGAGAAGAAGTTATGTACGAAGACACCACAATAGCACCTTAGCCAAAACATCAGCTACCTGGTTTACTTCTCTGAAAGCAAGGACACTGGTCTCAAAAAAGATAAAGGACATTGTCCAGGGTTCCTAACAGTTGGTTAGTTCTGCTTTACTAATAATTGCAATTCAATTCAATAGTGCATCCAAACATGCCCTAAGGAGAGGGTGCCAACTCGGAAAAACCTTTTTTCAATCATGAGGAACTCTATTCAAAGAGTATGCGTGCATCTGCAAACACCGAATACAAGTGCCACAGACATGCCAAGGTGGTGCACACATGCGAGATCCAAGACAGACATCAGGTAGCCCCAACTTCTAACAACCCTTGGCCCAAGAAACTGACACCGGCCCACTGATCAGGCAGACCACACTAGACAGTTTAAAAGAAAATCCGACCTTCACAAATACATGTTCGGATTCAAAGAACAGAGCTGCCAGCCCGGTCTTAGGCTGTTACGAATTACCAAGCGGCACAGCCTGCCTGATCGCACTGCAGTACTAATGTTCAGCGCATGCAGATACATGGATGGAAATAGAATTCCTCTTTCTAAAGATAAATCATGAATCTTCTAATGTTCAAAGGATCGTCATATATGATACATTCCTTCTCACAAGGGGTGATGGAATACAAATTGTTCGTAGAAATTTCCACACGAATCAATGCCTCATGCAATGGGTTTTTTGTTTTTATTGAAGGGTTTCGAATAGAGACCGAAGAAATAGAGATCAAACAGTTTTCACATAGATAAGCGAGAGAGAGAGAGAGAGAGAGAGAGAGAGTATAAAAACCCTAATTTCTTTACAGTAAATTGGGTAGAAGCAAGAGAACGATACCTGTGGAGTTCTTCGATTGGAGAGAGACGTTTTCTATAGGTTGCTATGGGGCGAGAGAGAGAGAGAGAGAGAGAGAGAGAGAGGGATAATAAGGGGTGAAGTTTGCCTGGGTTTTGCGAGTTGACAGAGACGCCCTCAACACCTATTGGGGAGGGATTGAGGTGCGGCCCTTACGGCCCACTTTAATTTATTATTCCGTGTCCATGCCGTCCATACGTTATGAAATATCATTTTGAGAGAACATATTCTAAAAACGTATCCAAATGTTGGTGCCAGTTCGATCAAAAAAGGCCACATGTGTAAACAAGGGCTTTGATTAGTTGGTCATGTGAGGGTAAAATGGCATGCTAGTCTATTTAAGTCAAAGGTTTTGATTGAATAGCCGGTGCCCTGCATTGAGATGGATAGACTGGAGATTGGACTAGAATTCAATTATCCTCTCAACCACTAGTCTGTGCTCTGTTCAAGGGATTGGTGAAGGGCCAGGGGTTAGTCATTCCAAATGAGTTCTTTTAACCTTGTAACAATAGACATGAGTTTAAGTATAGACTTTTTCTTTCATCAGTCTTTTAAGTTTGTATGTATCTTAAATGAACAAAAATGTATAAATAAATAAAATAATGTTAAATACTACTGATCTTATTGATATCTAAAATGTACAATCCATTAAAATCGACATAGTAATAATCAACGAGAGAAATAAATAAAAACAAAACAAAAGATAAATACATGATTTATCTATTAAAACAAACGTCGGACGATCGAGGTGGGTGATCAGTGAGATGTGACCGAATTGGTATAATCAACCAAATTGGAACTCAATTGAATATAATCCTATAACTTAAGATTAAAGATATTTACTTTTATTCATAAAGTGAGTCGTTGCGCCGTAGCTATCTACATTGCAACTAGGTTAAACTAAAGAAAGATAAATGTAAAGTAGATATAAGTGTTTGGCGTAGGGCTTCGAGTTCTTTTTCGTGTGCTCCTTTTATAAATTGTCGAGGCAGTGTAACCCCTCGCTGGGCCTCCTTGTTGCTTTTGGATCATTTACACTCACATCATAGTTATGGATATGGAAATCACTTTAATTGATCCAGAACTGGCAACTTGCATTAAGATGAAAGGACTCTAATCAGATTTGAACTCGTTGGCTTCTCAGATCTTCTTCTCGTAGCTGATCCTTCACAAAGATGTTTATGGCCCACTAAAGATCAGGTTTGGAACCTACTAAATTTCTCTGATAAAGACAACTAGACCAAGATTTGTGAGCCTCAAGGTCTAGTTCTAACCAATCATAGCCAGTCAACGTCTCTACCAATGTCCCACCTTGTCAACTTCAAGGTGTTGGACGGTCCAAATCAAACCACCTCCTGCATTTAACCATCCATAAGATGATGGTTCAAAGTGAGATGGGGTTTGACACTTGATATCAATTTGTCATCAGACCAGTTTGGATGGAGTTTCTGTTAGTGCACTGGGTATATTGTGTTTGTCAATCATGCGAGTCTTTATTTCATGTAGTCGATTGAGCCTTTGGAAGCTGAAGACTGAAGACATGAGATTACAAGAGCATCAATGAGCAAATAAAAGGTAAATGAGGTGCCTTGGTGACCCTAACTCTTGACCCAAGATAACCCTTGAATTTCTGGATATTTATATTAATAGGTAAACCTTGTTGATTATCTCATAGCCTTAAGAACATAATTAGAACATGATAAGTAAGGCTAAAAGAAGTGCGAAGCTGCTGTGAAAACATACGCCCAAAACAACAAATTTTGAGTGGTGCTCGATTGAGCAGACCCTTTGGGGTCTTCGATGTCTCGATGGTAACGAATAGGAAGTCAGATATATTCAGCAAGAATTGATAATTTTATTTGATTTTTTCAATGGCATTGAACAGGTAACCAATATATGGTCAACAAGAATAAATCATATAAACTGATTTTTTCGATAGCATTGAAGACCATTTGATGACATCAATAGAGCCGTTATTTACCTATTTTTTACCACTGGACCTCAAACTTTTTATAAAGGGCATTCGGTTCTTGGGCATTTATATGTGTTTTTGGTGCAACAGAAGTGTAGGTGAATTCATGATCATATACATTATCTCAAGTCTTTAAACAAATGAGTTCTAAGTCATCTTCCTTGATATTAACACTCGAATGAGAATTCCAACCTCCACCTTGAAGATGTGCTCGAACTCCTTCATTTTTCTAGAAACTCAACCTCTATAGGCATATCATTGTCTAAATCCTTTAAAAGACTCATCTAGGTGAATCTCCTAGGAAATACAATTTCTCATTAGTTATATGAGATTCAACAACCTCCTATCACCTTAGTCACCTCAAAGGAGCACTACATGTAAGGTGTGTAATCTTGGAGTTGGAGCCTTGGCAAAGCATCGGCATCATAATCAGGGGAGCAAAGGAGAGTTGATTGAAGTACAGGAGAGCATCAACCAAGCAACCCGAGATGACACTACAAAAGGGGCTTGATTCGATAAGTAAGTTGTCAAGTGTAAGAGTCTGTATACTTTGTTTCTTTGTATAGGATTGAGGGTAACAGTTTGTGACCGAAACTCAACTATATTCTTATGTAGGACCTTAGCTCTTGTGCAGGGCCTAAAACTTATATTCTTGTGTAGGACATTGGCTCTTATATATGGCTTAAATCAAGTCCATGTGTAAGCCATCATGCGCAGGTGCATAGGTGTTAGTCTCTGTGGGAGCTTTCGACAGGAATAAATGTAGATCATTGGACTAGGTACGTGGTTCTTAGTTAGCCTATGGAAAATCAGCTAAAGTCTCTTGCGGAAGCCTCTGATGGGAGTATACGTCAGTAGGTTCTTGTGTAGGACCGATGTTTGTCGCGAGCCTATAAAAAACTACATAAAGTCTCTTGCGGGAGTCCTTCCTTATGTAGGATTGTAAAGGTTAGAGGTTAACTTGATCTAAAATCTCTGATAGTGAAATTTGGTACACTCGTGGGTTGAGTGCATCCACCAGGAGTGGAATAGAGAAATTAAACCACCATACATGCTTGTGTTTGGGATTGTATGTCACGCCCCAAAACCCAGAAATCGGATTCACAGGAATCACTTTCGCCGAGTCAGGTGCCGACAGCCTCCGTAGTACCCCATTCTCGGCTCCTAACGTCCATACGCCAGATTCTGATCTTGGGATCCTACAAGGAGAATTTTTTTTTTTGTACATTTAACTCATAATAAGCATAACCACAAGATTACCCAATTCACAAAGGCAACATCATCATCACATATCCACTAATATAATCATTTGAGTACAATGCTGAAAGGGAAATACATATATCAAAATCAAAGCTCCAGAAGACAACTGCACGCTCCAAGCTCAACGCTGCTGCAACCTAATAACACCTGCACGCATCTATCGTGCATAAGCTTATAGAAAGCTTAGAAAGTGGTGAAAGTGTGTGCACAATGTAAGTGCCAAGTATGCAATACAATGCCATAAATCAGACAATGGAATAAATAAAAATACTTACAAGATACGATATCAGAGTAATGCGAAAACCTACTGATAGGGCCATAAATACCATCAGCCTTATCCAGACCATACGATGCAGAAATATAATAAAAACAATATCATATACTGATGAAGCAATGCAGATCAGCTATGCAATGCGGAGATAGCAAGCCAAATATCAGATGCCGATGATGCAAATGCAATATGCAAATCCTGATGAGTCCACGAATACGGCCAGTCGTATTTAGGTCGTATAAATGCATAAACATAGTAACCCCAGTTACCATATGTTGCGAATGTAATGCGATATGCGGTGCGAATGGAATGACCATGCTGGAGTGTGAAGTCGGGATGATAGTACGTAGTATCGCAGACTACGGGGTCCACCACAAGGGACTTCTATCCAAACCAGTCTCATACCTAAATTTGGATAGTCAGACTCAATGTGATAAACTCCTAATCTCAGGTTAGTCGTGCGCCCAACCGAAATTCTGGTCATGCGAAGGTACACATAGCAAATAGTTACGCACCACCAACCCGAGTGGATAGTGAATGAATGAATATGCAATTCCTGCTCAATATATATGTCCACATATCAGTACGGTTACTCTCTGAAAAAAATCACCGGGGTCTATTACACTCCAAACCAAATTGTCGCCCCATCACGCGCAACAAGGTGAGTGAAAGAGACCTCACTATCCGCTGCCAATATCGGGCCTGGCTCGTCGATAGCGGACCCATTCCTCAAGTTGGTCAGACTCAGCCTAGCATTGTCCCCTCCTCTCGGGCAGGTAAGGCCATATCCCCTTCCAACCGACCACGACACGGTGGGAGATGCGGCCTAAAGGTATGCGGCCTTCATGCGCTCATGCATCCACTCGGTTTAGACGTTGAAGCAACCTCTGGAACCAAGAGGGTTTAGGGACTTTTACCCAGGGATATCTATAGCACCCCATGTAGAACAGATTTCCGGTGTCTCATCTGGCCATCCATGAAATACAGGTGGACGTTGCGGCCCTGATATCACTAGGGCGTACAGTAATCATAATGCAAGGTGCATGAGTCATACAATCCAGTCATGTATCAATCCTGTGAATATCATGCGCTCATATGAGATAACCTCCGCCTATCAGGGAGTCTCATAACAACATGCTCAATGACAAATGCAATGATCAACCTCATCTCATAACAAACATGCAGATTGATGATGCGTATGGGTATGTATCATGATACTATGCTGTCACATACTCATAATCGGTATCAATAACCGACATCAACAATCGATTTCGACAATGTGGACATTTAACCAGCATTACCCTCAAGGAATGACCCACATAGAGTTTACCATATAGTGGACCCATGGCCTCATACAAGGGCCTAGTATACAACATCATAGGCCTCACTCAAGAGCTTAATACATCATAATGGGCCTTTCACATGGGCCTCACATACATTACATAGGTCTCAAATGCATCAGGCCGAGGTCGAATGCTCATCAGAATGGGCCTCAATAGTAGGAATCGGCGATCGGAATCAGCCTCGGTGATTGACTTCGATAATCGACCATAACAATTGGAATTGATTAATAATCAGCCTCGATGATTGGAATCGACAATCGGCCATAACAATCAGAATTGATCGATAATCAGAATCGACAAATCGATCACAAGAATCAAATCGATCGATAATCAGAGTCGGCAAATCGGTCACGTCAATCAGATCGATCGACAATCAGAATCGGTAAATCGGTCACGAGAATCGGATCAATCGATAATCAGAATTGACAAATCGGTCACAAGAGTCGAATCGATCGATAATCGGAGTCAGCAAATCGGTCACGACAATCAGAACGATTGATAATCAGAATAGGCAAATCGGTCACGTCAATTGAAAATTGGCAATCGGTCACGTCAATCGGAATCGGCAATCGGTCATGATAAACGACCTCGATCGCTAATCGGCAATCAGTCAAGTCAATCGAAATGGACAAATCGGTCACGTCAATCGAAATTGGCAATCGGTTATGATAAACGGCCTTGATCGCTAATCGGCAATCGGTCAAGTCAATCCGAATCGGCAATCGGTCACGATAATCAAAATCGGTAATTAGCGTCGATAATCGGCACCGATAAATAGGGTCGATAATCTGCGTCGGCCTCGATAACTGGCACCGGTAATCAGTAGATAAACAAAGCGGGGTTCATAAATGATCAGCCGATCAACCATAGTATAAAGATCGACACTCAACCGTGGTTATATCAAATCCAATAGCACGGAGTCATCCGTCTATAGTGAATGGGGCCCACTGATTAGGGTTAACCCACTAAGAGAATGATGAGAATGGACCTAACAAAACCTAAGGGAATGTCACAATGTGGACATCCAACCATCATTGCTCATCAATGTGGACATCTAACCAACATTGCTCCCAAGGAGTGGCCCACATAGAGCCATACGCATAGTGGCCCTTGGCCTTACGTACAATCACGATGGGTCTCAATTATGTCACATAGGCCTCGTCATATGGGCCAACATACATCTCATCGGGCCTCGAATACACAACAGGTGGACCTCGCACCTGGGCCTCAAATATATCATAACGGGCCTCACACCTGGGCCTCATATGTTAAGTGGGCCACCTCACATGGGCCGCATTATATGGGTCACACCATCGACTTCATGTATATCAAATAGGTCGCATCGGTGGGCCTCATATAAATCAAGTCGGGCCCGCCCTTATGTATTTTAAGACCTGACCTATTCATAAGATAACATAGGGATAAATGGAGTGAAAACAATATCAGCTTAATTGGAAACTACTATAGCCCTTAAAAGTTTGAACGGTGGATGTCACTGTCTACTATTTAAATGGTGGGGTCCACTCGAACTTTAGATCTGACTCACCACTATCTTCCCATGCTGTAAAATGTCTCATAATTGGTTGGACGGCATGGATATAACACTTACATCATGGTGGGCCCCATCGTTCAAATAGTATGCAGTGTCGATATACATTAGTGTTGGGCCTGCTGCCAATAAAGGAGCAGCTAGATGGCTGCTGCACCACAATTGGCTGCACTAGGAGGGCAAAGGTGGGTCCCACGTAGGGCCCACCACCGTATACATATTATAAAATATATAATATGAAATATATATAGTATATAATATATAATATATACTATAATATTTATAGTGGTGGGACCCACACAACTCACTGTGGCCAGATGACAGTGGGCCCCACCAACGAAACAGATGGACGGCGTGCCAAAACACATACATCATGTGGGGCCTACAGCCCAGTGACGTTCAAAGAGAGAGAAAGAGAGAGATAGAGAGAGAGATAGAGAGAGAGAGAGAGCAGCACGTGGTTGCCTCGCCTCTTTTCTTTTCCTTTTTCTTTTTTTTTTTCTTTTTTTCCCTTTTTCCTTCTCTGACACAACAGAGGTGGGTTCCATGCAGGGCCCACCATATATATATATGGGAAAAGGTACAGCGTGCTCGTCGAGTTGTGTGGGCCCCACCGTTGATGTTTGCCAAACATCTAACCCATCGGTCAGATGCACCATTCTAGCGTGGGCCTAGGTCTCAAAAATCAAGTCAGTCCGTGACTTGTGTGGGCCGCACCAGAACAGTTAAGTGGGCTACCCTCCATTGAAAACATTCATAATCATTATCAGGCCCACCGAGATGGGGTTTACAAATCCAGCCCACCCATTGCGGGTGTCCCACTTGAATGAAGGGTCCAGACCAAGTTTCAGCCGTATCCAAATTTCAGGTAGGCCCTCACCAGGTGTTTTTATATGTTTTAGGCTTGTCTTCACATGATTTTAGATTCTGTGGCCCACCTGAGTTTCGTATACGGCTGATTTTTGGGTTATCCCATAATTTAAAGGGGACGTGCCAAATGCACGATGTTGATGTCCGAAACGCATCACAATGGGGCCCACAGCTGGGGCCGTAAGGCCCAGCCTGTTCTTCACGCCAGCGCAGCAGTGCCTGCGTACGCTGCTGACAGCAGCAGCGCCTGCTGCAGCAGCCTCCCTTTTCATTTTTTTTTCGTTTTCTTAAGGTTTTTTACATCCGGGACCCACGTTAGGGAAATCCGTCCCAGCTGTTGGATCCCATGGATCAAGACAGACCCATCAAGCCCAATATTCATGGTATTTTGGTGTATAGGAACATCAGATTAGTTTTTAACGGTAAAACCACTGTTTTCCCTATGGCATGGCCCGCCTGATAATCGGATTGGCCTCATATTTTGGCTCAACGTCTAAATTGAGCTAGGGAACGGAATGGACAGCGTGGATTAGATCGATACATCAAAGTGGGGCCTACATGAGGGGTCCACCCAAAATTTTTAATCAAACTGATATTTTTGCTTTAACGGACAGGACACCACACTGTCCGTTCACCCTTCACTGAAGTCTAGCGTTCAGGGACGTTGGACGGGTTTTGGATACAACATATATCTAGGTGGGCCTTGCTCAGGTGGGCCACCAAATGTATTGGATGGTGTGGATGAGACATACATCAAGGTGGGGTCCATCCGAGTGGGCCACACGGCCACACCATTATCAAGAAATAAGGAAAGGGAGAGAGGGAGAAAGAAGCACCCACCTCAAGGCTCTAGATCTCCTTCTCCTTCCACCTTCGGTCTTCTCAGCTTCAAGGGAGGGATTTTAACGGTGGAGATGGGGTTTGGAGGGTTGGATTAGGAGGGGCTAAAGCTTGAAGTTGTTGGATTTAGGAGCTTTCATGGCCGGTTGGAGATTGAAAGGAATAGAAATGGAGAAGGAGGGAGAGGGATAAGAGAGAGATATGTAATGATGGCTTTATAAGGCTATCATTAATTGTAAGGAGGCATGCCATAATGAGATGTAAGACAATCAATGCTTGACTAAAAAGCAATGATGACTTTGGGTGATGTCACCTCAGTTGAGAATGGTGCCATATGATAAGTGGGTCCCGTAACATGCGGTCCATGACCTTTATAGTGTGCGGGCCACAACTTATGATCTAGACATAGGATTGGCGCACGAGACGCATCGTCGGAATCACGGCGACGATGCGGTTGCAATGGTGTAGGTTTATGGCTAAATCGCTTCAGGTTTACAGGATGGAACTCAAGGTCATGCGCAAATAAAATTTAAGGGTCGCAAGTTGCTGAGATTTGACCGAAAGGACTGCGAGATCATACGGAACGAAATGGACACTAGAACACGGGCTTGACATTGTCGTTTGTGCAATTGTTTAATTATACTTATGTGATTGAATATTTAATTATATGTATACATGATTAGATGAATGTTAGGAGTTGATAGTAGTGTATCCCACACACAAATGTACAATATCATGTTTATAAACTAGTAGCTTAATTGGTGTATCATTTGTAGTGTATGTGATTGGACCCTATATTGGCTTGGAAGCCTTAGAGTTAATTATTTTGCTTAGATTAATTTATATATTAGCTTAACTCGGCAATTGTGGTTTTAAAAGATAAAAATTTTATTAAGTCTTAATCACCCCCTCTAGGATATAACCTTCATTCCTTAGCTCCGCCAAGCTTCCGCATATGCAGCCTTGGTAATTTAATCACACCACATGTGAATTTTCAATTCCCTCATTCTCTTAATTTCGATTAATATACGAAAAGGAGAACCTGATCTAGCTGATGTATCTGTCTCTCCTGAGTTGGGTCTGATCCATGGTTGGATTGGCTTAGACAATGGTTTGATGTCTTGATATTCAGAACCTTTTAGAACATTGTTGGTTCTTTGAACATCTCTAAGAAGATTTCCCATTTTAAAAGGACAGTGAGAGACGACCTCACCGGAAAATATCATTACCAGATTCATAATTAGATACGTATCTTAACAGGACTTTTATAGTTGTGTTAAGTACGTTGTCTCATAAATGGGCACGTTGATCGTGGCTACATGGCATGCGATAATTCATCCCTTTAAAAGCATGTGTAAAAGGTTGTGTTATCACTTTAATAACGGAATGTGTAATGCTGATGGAAGATCAACTAAAGATCTCTTTGGGTTCGAGTATGACTTCTGTGTATGTCAAACACATACTGTCACCATGTGGCAGTTTTCTATTGGACCACGTCAGGTGCTAATCGTGGCCACATGACATGCGATAATTCATCCCCTTAAGAGCAAGTGTAAAGGGTTGTGCTATTGGATTAATAATGGAATGTGTTAATGCTGACAGAAGATCAACCAAAGATCTCATTGGGTTCAAGTATGACTTCCGTGTATGCCAAATATGTAGTGTCACCATGTGGTAGTTTTCTATTGGACCACGTCAGGTGCTGAAAATGGGTGTAAGAACCCATCATTTGAAATTTTTAGCTTATAATAAATACATAAATAATGAAAATACTTAATTTAAAGTTCAAAGTATGAATCAAATGTTGAATTGTGAAGTTGCCATAAATGTAATAACATAATCATAAAAAATGCTATGAATATGATACTTTCATAAATTTAAATAATCGTCATCTCTTACAATACCATAATCAAGTAGATGACCACATTGCATTAACGCCCACGCACCGATACCTCGTGGTGAAGGACTCATTCATACATTAACTGGCCCATACGTATATCAGTGCACACACTTATATTCATACGCAATAAATAAAGGATACTCCAAATGATCCAATGAGTTATAAGGTCTTCCACATAAAGGACACGATCACCATACTTGCTAGCGTTATGGACTTTCACCTAAGGAACACAATCACCCTATCTGCTAAAATCTTTCAGATACATTCCTAGGGCAACGTATCTAAATTTTTTTAAGGACAACCCAAGGTAGAGCACTCAATAATTTTCACATTTTCATAATTAATTGAAGATGCATGTATATCATGAAGATGAATAACTTAACAATAAAATAATTTATTTAAAAGAATAAAAAGAATTCGAGATTTGAGAAATTTTACATTAATATCCTTAAAATTAGTTTGCAACACTTTAGTACAGAATTTTCACAAAAACCTAAAAATTAAATCTTATCAGAATTTAGTCCCTGAAATTTTCTGCAAGTCTCGATTTATTTCTTATAATTGTTTAGAATTTTACCTAGGACACCCTAGACAATACTGGAAATTTCGTTTATGATAAAAAAAAAAAAGAAGTTGATTTTTGGATTAATTTAATTATATACAAATATAAAATGATTATTTAACAATTTCAATGTTTCCCTTAATAAATTATAGAGAATGTTTTATCAAAACATAATAATTAAATTATTTAAATTTAAAATTTTAATTTAAACCAAATTTTTTAACTATAATAGAAATTTATAAGTTTTAATTTAATATTGTATTTTAATTAAAATTCCCACCCAATAAACTTAGAAAATCAAATAAATCAAAATTTATATTAAACGATGAATTTTTAAAATTTTATTTTTTTTAAAAATAAAAATTATCATAGACTTAAATCTAATCTAATTTTAAATTAATTAATTCTTAAAATTGAGAATTTAATTTCAATTACAAACTAACTTAATAAAATTAATTTTAATTCAATAAATTCTAAAATTAACAAATTTAATTAACCTTAACAAATTTATTTTAAACACTTTAAAACTAAATCTAAATTTAACCAATATATATAAATTAAATAATCCTATAACTCAGAATGTAATATGATTATATTTGATGAGTTATTGGTTAATTTAGAATTTTATATAATATATTGAATTAAAGTTTAAATCTCGCAAGATTAATCTAAATAAATAAATTCTACTTTATATAAATTAAATTAAATTATATTATGAATTATTTAAATTAATAATTTTCACATTTAAAATTATTAATATAAAATTTAGTAATTAATCAATAAAATTTCAAATTTTCAAATTCAAATCAATTAACAAAAAAAATTTAGAAAACAACATATTCTTCAAATATGAAATTTCAGATCTAAGATAGATCACCCACCTTCCGCATTGAACTAATTTAAACTCAACCCAAACTCGACTCGAACTCATTGGAAATCTCTCTCTCTCTCTCTCTCTCTCTCTCTGTAACATCCTATAAAAATTATGTACTAGACCTTAGCGTGTATGTGAGAGTTACTATTAGAACGCCGTATAATCTAAATTCGCTACCATAGTTAGCCTAAAGATAAGGGGATTCAGGATGATTATGACTGAATCAATATTTTTGCTAATTACAAATAGGACACACTATGAACTTAGCTAATCTATATCTTAATTAGTGCTCATAAGAAATCTCATTACCTGATTTATTTCAGAAATGTCTGATTTAACCAAACAAGCTCTAAATTGCTTGATAGTGAACCACTGAACCCGAAACTATAAAAAAATGTTCGTCTTAGGGTGGCTTGACGTCCATCATGGAAAATTTAGCTAAGATTGTGCATCGAATCATTTAACTTGGGCTCACAACATGAGCGCATGAGATGTACAAATGCCCTTAAAAACTATTAAGAATTTAAGTTAACTGTCCCCATTCGATCTTTGCTGAAATTGTGGCTTTTGGACTGTTAGATCATGATCAAATTAAGGGCATTAATCTAAATTAATATCCTACACATATTTGTATAACCGCGATACCGATTGATGACTAGTGACCTTTGAATTGACTTCTAATCATATATGTCGATTAGCGCATCCAAATGGTGGGTCGATTAAAGACTTGCGCGAATGTAACAACCCGTACTTTTTACTACTCGGGTATTACCAGGTTAACGTAACTTAGTATAAACACAAACCTGACTTATTTGGACATTTACCCCCATTTCAGCCCAAGTCTAAACGCTGAGAGTCATATGCATTTATAGATCGAGTTATTCGTCCGTTAATTTTCAAAATAGACCATTATATCATCAAGAAATCAACACTGAACCTCAATAGATTTATTTTTAGGGTCTAACTATGATGAAACTTCAAGCAACACTCTGTTGGTCCAATCGAACCATACATTATCAAAATTCACCATATATTTTCATTTAAATAGTCCAAGGAGCCTTATGGCTACTTGATCGAAATTTTAAGGCCATGTGATCAAAACAAATCTAGATCATCTAGTTGATATTGGTCACTCAAAGATGTCTGTGATGATCTAAATCATGTAAATAGTGGGCCATTAGACCTTCGATCTTTGGTCGCCCTTTAGTCAAATTCAAGCTTGATTTTCCACACATGTATAATGGTTGTCATCCCCCATGTGAAATACCATTTAAGTCGAGCTCTCTTGGATGACTTTCACATTGGGAATGGCTCACAACATGAGACCAAGTAGGGCCCTTTGCCAACTAATTCGAGGCCCTTCGTAGGTGATCTGAATCGTTCATTAGACTAGACCCTAGCAAGACTTTTAACTATAAATGAATCATATATTACAACCCACGTGATAATGGGATCAACTTCACTTTGAGCTAATGACCACCGCAGGTGAGCTGCATCAGATGAGCGGAGTGGATTTCCCACAAACAACAGTATGGGCCCCACCTTTGTGCCTACTTGTGCACAAATAGGTGTGTACTCGCAAACCACCTAGTCTAGGAACCCGATCAAGTCGGGTTTGACCTGACCGAACTCGTTAAAGGAAAGGGTTCTCCCCCCCTTTCTTCAGCTTTGCCACCTAGCATAATTCAAATGGATGATGTCCGTTTTGATTTGTTGTGGCCCACCACCTTAACACCTTGATCCGATCTGAGCCGTCCATCTAGTTTAGCATCAGATTTCAACCAGAACCCTGTAAGTCACCCTAGTGATCTTGTGCATGTGCACTAACATGAATAATTCCAAAAATGGGAATCAGTTGTGCTTTTATAGTTGGAGAGACTCTTTCCTCCCCTTAATCTGTGTGAACCAGCAAGAATTGATCTTGGTCGTTCATTTAGATCATCATCAACCGTTCGATGCACTGTGACACGAATCGCTGGCTATTTAAAACTGAAAAGAAAAATCTAATTGTGGAGTGCATGTGCAAGTAAGAAACCCTATATTGAATCTAGGTTGTGTATTCTCTTGATCCAACGGTCTTGAAGTGTTAGGGCAAGCCATAAAGGAAGGAGGTATCAGTCGAGTTAGGGTTCTCCATTTCTGACGACTGTAAGAGAAAATTGTCTAAATCTTTCCTCTTCAAAACCTACCACTCAAACCTTCATGGAGCTTCGATTTGAAGCATCCATAAGCTTTAATGCAATGATTTAGACCATCTAGAAGCTCCATTTTGAAGAAAAACCCATCGGATGGCGATTTGCCATTAGCAGTGAGTCGTCTTCCTTGCCAAACTTTCCTGTCGATCGATTTTAAGCCTTCATTTCAGCTCACTGAGTCTTATAGTTCTGGGCCTAGTTTAATCTAAGATCTGATTTAGAAGGAAGACAAAGAAAGGAGAAATGGATGAGAGACAGCAGTGGTGCTCAAATTCAGGTGCTGAGTTGTTCCGACTCACTAAGTCGAGTAGTTCTTAGATATGTCTGATACCATATTTGGTGTTGGTTGTCCAGAGAAATCCCTGACCAGAAAGATAGGAAATAGAGAAGAAAGGGAAGGAAGAAAGAAGAAGATGAGTCAAGAGAGAAAGAGCAACGAGTGAGAGAAGAAGCTCTTGCATTGTGCAACTCGGTTCGAGTCGGGCCATGTTTTGTGGCATGTCAAGGCGAGTCCCGACTCATTGCTATAGAATCCAGAAGATGTAAAAGAAAGGAAGAAGAATGGAGATAGAATGGGAGCAAATCAGGTGTTGCCGCATTAAGTTCGACGTTGTGTTGCATCGTGTTGATCGAGTTGAATCAGGTTGATGCATCCGAAGCTCTAAGTCTTCAAAGGCAAAGAAGATAAGAGGTGTGAAGAAAGCTTTTCATTGAGTTGTAATGATTGTGTTATTGTCGCGTTTGAGGCTGCCTCGACTCGCTGGTTTGGGTTGCTACTAAGTCGGGTAAAGTCCTATGTGATTCGGGTCGAGTTTTGTTGAGTCCAGCTGCCAGACATGAGTTGTAGAAAGAAAAAGGATTGAGAGAGGGAGTGAGTCAGGGGCATGGCTGAATTTGTCGCACCGGGTCGACATCACCGAGTCAACTTAGTCAGGTGGAGTCTAGTGTTTTGATAGCTCCACTTTTGTTGTTGGAAAAGAAGGGGGGAGAGAGAGAGAGAGAGAGAGAGAGAGAGAGAGAGAGAGAGACCTTGATGGCTTAATTAAGTTGTGTACTAGTTGAGTTGCTGCAGTGTTGATTCAGTGAGTCACAATGAGTTAGGGAGTGATTTCAACCTGTTGGCATGTCGTTGTCAGTCTAGCAACTCAAGCCCGAATCCAGCTTGGTGCAGAGCTTTGGTAGAAGCAGTAGATGGGCTTGATCGGGCTTAGATTTAAATCGAGTTGGATGGAATCTATCTTATCGAGTTGACTCAGTGAATATTCATTGAGTCCTTTGTCTTTTGTGGACTAATTTTGGTTAGTGGTTTCAACATTAATAGCTGATTTAGTCGGTTTAGATCTATTGTGCTCGTGTTTGTGTTCTCTCACTGGTTCATAGTCGAACTCAAAATCGAGTTGGGTTGAATCATGTGAGTTAATTCTTTATTAGAAAATTAAAATTCACTTCAATTAGAGTGTTGTTCGGCCTCTATTTTTATTATTTTGGGTGAAGTAAGGTCTTCAAATTCCTATATTCAAGTGAGTTGAAGCGGGTTAAATTGCACCCTTGAAGCGAGTTGAATCATAGTCAAGGTTAATATATTAATGTTTTATTTAGATTTGAAATAGAGTTAAACTATATTTAATTAAATTAGTATGTTGATGTGTATGTAGGGCACCTAATTTCCCATCTTTTTTTTCCACACTCAAATTCATGCTTAAACAAAGTTCTTTGGTGTCGAAGCGACCTCTTGAAACTTCAAGTCGAGAGGTTGGTTATCTCCATGCCTTTAAGTGTGGAAATTTAGATTTAATCATTTAATTAGATGTTGTAATTATGTCATGAAACTCAAATTTTCCTAAAACCCTATTCCTAGGTTTAGATTAGATTTCTAATTAAAATCCTAATGTTGAATCCTAATGATGCGATTATTGGTAAATTAGGTTAGGACTTGATCCTGTAGCTCGATCTTGCATCCTATCAACACTAGATCGAGAATCAACTTAGAAGGTGAGCATCACCATTCAAGCTTTCCTACACTGTGGTAGTTAGTTTAGTTTATTTATTTCTATTACTTGCTCAATATAGTGCTCAATGGAATGAGCAATGTTATTCATATTTGAATAATTCTTTATCTAGGATTGATGCTTAGATTTCAATTCAAAAATTTTAAAATGTTATGGATATCAAAATTCTCTATTTTGGTTTAAGATAAGTACTTTACATTATAATTGTTGTTGATGATGTATGTTAAAATGATTGTGTCTTGTCTTGCCACTTGGAGATTATCGGATATGTATATCGAAGGTCCTTCGAACTAGTGGTTGTTTTGGGAATAGATTAAAAATTATTTGGTTGTAGCCTTACCATGTCTTATCATCTTGTGGATCATTTGTGCCCATGTGGCTCATGGGTTGAACTCTTTTTGGTGGTGTCCTTGGATGGACTTGATGCTAATGCGGCTTGTTAAGAAGAATTCCCTTTCTGTAGATTTATATATGAATTTCTGATGGTAAGGGCTATTTGATGGATCATGATAAGCCACTAGTTGTAGAGGTTTATATAAATGAAATATTTGTATTTCTTTGCATTACAAACACTACTTATAATTGTTAAAATATATTACAATCCTACTTGCTAAAGTCTTATGAGCCGGGGATGATGGTATCAGATACAACGCCCAAGCTATCGGCCTACGCTGGATGATAAGTTCCCCATAGTGACGTTTGAGCTTTCTTAAAATGTTTGTTTATAATTGAACTAATAATGGTTGGGATAATCATGCATTACATAGCATACACGTGATATTTTGGTGGCCAATCTGGATGTTGTAGCACGTACTCTTTGTCATGTTATTTTTCACTAGCTAGGACTATTGTTGATCAATCCAATTTTTGTGATCTTGCTACTTGAGCTCGTACTTAGTGTACTTTCACTAGTGACTAGCCACTTGAGATTGCATGTGGGTTTACCCCACTCGCGGGTTTTGTCCAAAGTCAGCTAGATGCATGAGCATCCCTAGGTTGATGTGCATATACATACATTCATGCATTTAAATAAGATTGCATTGTAAATTATTTTTTTACGATTCTTACCACCATTGACTAATGTGATGGATTGTAATATCATTTGTTATGATCATTATCAATAGTTTAGTATAGACCTACCTTGATAAACTATGTTTAACTATTGTAATGGTTTGGTAAATTCTGAGGGGTATACCTTACTGGGATACCCATTGACGCTATCAAATTATATTCAGTTGTTGTAGGATACATAAATGATGTATAGGTGGGTGCTCATGTGGAGCATGAGGAGGTCGATGATCTTATTGCTCTATATTCTAGATTTCACTTATATCAATTTTGCACTTCCATATATTTGTAAATCTTGATACATTGGTTTGTATAAGCCCTATGGATAGCCGCTCGTACATCTTGAATGTATATTTAGACTTTTCTTTATGTTTGATTTGTTTCTCTTTTGCTGTGCCACTCTAAAACCATTTTGATGTTGAAAGTATTGGGATTTTTTTTTTTTTGGATTCGATATTGTCTGATATAGCCCATAACTGTGAAAATTGGTTGGATTTCTTTTTGGGGAAATGTGTGCCCATGGATGGGCTGGATGATATAATTTTGGATGCTTATCTTCTGCCAAGCTTGGGCAGTTACTTTTGATTGCACTTAATATATATTTCCATACATGATGATATCTCTGAATTTACATTTCTAGGGGAATGCTTACTAGTTATGGAATGAAGATTACAGCTTAAACTGTCCTTGACAGGGTTTAATTATGCTATGAACGAATGTTTTTAGCACGCTCTATTCTCATGCGTATCTATGTATCAACTGTCATCTATGGAGTATTAACTACTTTTTGAGGATATGTTTACATGCTAGAAACTGCTGATCATTTATTCTATGAACTGAGATTTCTCTGTCATGAGTTGTTCTCCACATGGCTCTCGTATTGCCTTACTTATCCTAATTTCTTTAGTGTCAACTTCAATCATTTGATCTGTTATTAGTACATCCTAACCTTTGTCAATGACTGACAAAAAGGGGAAGAACAAATCCCACCATGAGAACACTTTGGATATATGGTTTTAAGCATGATGATGTAGGTGATAGGGGGAGCAGCTGCAAGAAAATAGGGGGAGCAGCTATTTTGATAAATTGTGTGTGAACTCCATAGTATCTTTGTAAAATTATGTAAATTTCATGTACACACAATTTAGGATGTTGTTCAAGGTGTGTTTTAGGTGTTTTGTCACATAATTGACAAAGAGGGAGATTGAAAGTGCCCTGTTTTATTAATTAGCATGAGTGTTGAGTCGATGAGTCAAGTGGGCCCCATATGAAGATCATTTAAGACATTGCCTCAACCGGATGTGTGTTCAGAGCTCATAATAGGTAAACTTAGCCTTACATCCCATGTACCACACCCAGGTATATAAATCCTTAAAAAGTTATAACAACATAGGAGTTTAAGTATGAAAACTGATTTTGCAAACAGGAAAATTCCCTAAGTTTTCAGCTTTCTTTGATGTATTGGGATTACATCGATGATATTGAACAAATGTTTTCGATAACATCAATACATCCTCGATAACATTGAATTGAGGTTTTTCATGTCCAACAACCAATATGATATTTAGACAATATTCCCGATGAATCGAACGAGCTTCGATGACATTGGAATTCAAATTCCGATGATATCGAGCAAGGGTCGATGTCATTAAATTTAGGCTAGTCTGTCTTCAGCAAGCTTCAAAGGTAAATCGAGAATTTCGTCGATAACTCGAAATGAGCCTCGATGACATTGGAATTCAAATCCCGATAACATTGAGGGAGATTCGATGTCATCGAATTCGAACAAGTCATGACCATCAAGTTTGATAGGAAAATCATCTAGATATGATCGAAGAATCAAGCTACCCTCGATAACATCGATATTCAAATCTCGATCATATCGAAACTAGGTTGATGACATTGATTTCGGACAAAGGAATGTCCAGCAATCTCTCAAGGAAAATCTTCTAAAAATATCGATATATCGAACTAGGGCTCGATATCATTGACATTTGAAATCCGATAATATCGAAGTAAGCTCGAGGACATCGAAGCCAACCTATTCATATCCAGCAAACTTTCTTAAAATATTCATTAAAAAGATCAATGTATCGAAACCACCGTCGATGAAATCGAGATTCAAAATTCAATAACATCGATGAACGTTCGATGTCATCGATCTTCAGTAAAAAAGGTCCAGGTATATACTTTAGTTGAGTTTGTATAATCGAACCTTGATTCGATGGAATCGAAAGTATACGTTCGATGACATCGAAGCAGGACCGATGATATCGAACTCAGTCAGAAATTGACATCTTTATTATTGTTGGTTCTTTTTGCCTATATAAGGGAAGCTTGCCCTTGGTTGCTAGATGGAGAAAAAGGAGAGAGTGCTTTGAGAGTGTTATTGCCTATCATCTATCCTAAGCCCTTTTTTCCATAGGGAGTTCATCCTTCAATCCACCCTCATCATTGATATTTCATAGAGTAGATTGGTGTATGAACTTCTTCATTCAAGGATCTTCCAGTTACCATCTTAATGGCAAATCATTGAGCTGGAATCCCTTGAATGCTTAACCAACTTGGAATCTCTCCATCACTTTAATAGATAATATTTATTAGAGTAGATTCCAAGATAACGTTAACTTAACCCATTGCCTTTATTGGGATATCATCAAGTGTTGCGGATCAAGGGAGCTGAAGAATCTTCATCATTAAGGAGGAGATCTTCATCAACGTGCTTAATGGGGCTCACCTACATATCGGTAAGTCATTAGATTCCAGAGACCCTATTGATCATTCCTTGTGTAGGTATGGGTCACAGGTGCTTCTCACCCCTTTTAAGTCCTCATAGAAGGCCTCCAACGGGAGAGTACGTGTGGGTGCTGTGTGTTGACCCTTGCTCTTGTGTAGGGCATAAACTCTAGGTTCCTTGTGTGGATCCTTGGCCTCTGTGACCTAAAACTTAGGTTCCTTGTGTGGATCTTTGACTTGTGTAGCCTAAAACTTAGGTTCCGTGTGTGGATCCTTGGCCTTAAAGGCCTAAAACCTTAGGTTCCATGTGTGGATCCTTTGCTCTTGTGTAGGGCATAAAAGTATGCTTTTGTATAGGCATATTTAGATACTTTGTGTAGGTCTTAGAGTCAACCTTGTGAAGTTGTAAAGTTAGAGGTGAACCTAATTTAAAACCTCCGTTAGTGAAATCTGATACACTTAAGGGTTGAGTGTGTCCGCCGGGAGTGGAGTAGGCACGTAGCCCAACCACTATAAATGATCGTTGTTGAGGGTCAAATATTGCATAGTAGACCCCATTTATTACATGGATTTACGAACATGGTACTGTTTAACAGCTCAATTTAATCGTGTTTGTGATGCAAGGTGTATTTACGAGCTTGGACTGAAAAATGGTGCTAAATGCATGGATTTGACGCTCTAGAATCACCAAGGCAAGGGATGGACCCCAGGGGAGTGAGATCGACAGATTTACATGCTAGAGATCCGAGAAAATCGAGAAACTGAAGCTCAAGTGGCCCGAATTTGGTCCAGAATGCAAGATCACAGGGTTCCCACTATTTGCTCGGCTCGAAACTTCATACATGGCTTGAGGACCATGAATTAACTGCACACGTCGAATTTCAACCGTTCGATCCCTGTGAAAGTGGCCTAACAGACAAATTAGCCCCTAAAATCCAGATTATGGGCCCACCTGCAATCTGGATATGCCTCAAATTTAGTCCCAACGGTTAAAAAGATATAAGAAAAGAGATAGACGGAACGGATTGTACATATACATCACGATGGATCCCACATGGCCACTACGTGTACACCATGTGCACGGCACTGGCCGTGCATAAAAACCAAAAAAACGGGTCAGCATGCGCTGACCCGTCTTCTTTGCGTAACTAGCTTCAGCGGACGGGCGTTCATCCGTCGATTTTTACCAGTGGGCCCCACTCATCATCCGTTTACAAGATCTGGACCGTCCATCACGTCCAGAGGGGAGGCTGGACCCCCGCCTAGGTGTCCTTCTATTCCCATGCGTGCACACACGTGTAAATAACGATCAAACGCAGGATGGACGGTGAAAGAAAAGATTCAATGGGCCGAACCAAAAGACATACAGAAATACCCTTTTCCAGCTAGTTTTTCGAGAGGAACGCAATGAACGGATTAGATTTTCCTTCTGAGGTCAATCTGGGACCCATCAGCCATCACAAGGCTAAATGCGCAGGCTTTATTTCATAACAGAACCGGCGGACAAATCTTGTGGGCCACCACCGTACACCAACGATCTAATCTGGACCGTCTATCAGGAGCCTACATGCCCTCTCATCCAAGCCTAGGTGACCGAATTTCAGAAGACAATGAAGATTAGTTTTCAAACCGTCTAAAAGAAGACGAACGGTGCAAGAAAAATCTCTGTGGGCCACACCGAATGCAAGCCATACCACGTCATTTCTAACTAATGTTTCGTTCTTCATCTAATGGACGGCTTGGATTCTTCCGCTGATATCAGGAATGGGCCCCACCAAACAACCAGCGTAGGTTCTCTTACGCACGTTGCTTTGCGTAAGTAAAACGCATGCCTACTGCGTTGCGTAAAGAAAACGCATGTAGGAAGTTCTCCGACTCCAGCAGGATCTACACGCAGCTACTGCCTTCATTGCCTATAAAAGTAAGAGAGAGAGAGAAAGCAAATTATTCTGGATCCAAGCTTTGGACGAGCAGCGTGGAGGCCGTTGAAGAAGAGTATTTCTTTCCTATTTTTGTTTATTTCCTTTTCTTTTTTGAGATTTAGTTAATCATGTCTATGAGTGACTAAACCTCTTAGCTAGGGCTAAGAGGTGAAGCTTGTAGTGAGATGGGAGACTCTATTTTATGCTTTTAATTTAATTTTAATTTATGAACTGAATTGATTTTAGTTTGATTATTAAGGGAATGTTTTTAGCCTTTAATGGTCTGTTGTGACTGAAATTACAATAGATCTACGATGGCTTTGAGTATTTCTTTCCCCTTTTTATGTTTATGACGTCAAGAAGCCCTATTGTTCACCATCATCTCCTGGGCATGGTTAGATGACGGTACCCTTCCTAACCTTCATATCATGTTGATTGGTTTTTAATTAGTTTAATTCCGTTGTTTACTTTGTCTCCTGGGCATGGTTTGGTGATGGAATCCATTCTACTTCATATACCTTTCATCTCTTGAAAACTATATCAAAGGAAGTTCAGTTGATTTTCATGGTTACATCCTTCAACTGGATGAACATGGACTCTAAGTCCAGTTGAGTTCTTGAAACAGGCATAAGATTTTCCTGATCTCTACAAGTGGATCCTCTGAATCCCTAGTTTCCTACCTCTAAATTTCTTAAGTTTTACATCAATATTTCACCATTATTCATCAAATTATAATCAATTTAGATTTCATAGTCTAATTTTAATTCTACCTAGTTTCAAATAACGTACAGGTATCAGTCCCTTGGGATTCGACCTCGGTCTCACTGACTTTATTACTACATCACAACCCTATACTTGGAGAGTGAACAAGTTTTTGGCGCCATTGCTGGGGACTGACGGTTACGTTTTTCTGAAATTAACTAGTTTTAGGATTAGTTTAAGATTATGATTTTTCTAACTTTAGGTTTAGATTTTTCTGATTTCTAGAAACTAACCTGTTTTCCTGTTTTGTAGGATCCTGACACAAACTTCTAAATTAGTAATCCCTTTCTAATTCCTCTACTTTTTCTATTTTTTGAATTAGGGTTTGAATTTTAGAAATTTCTAATTCTAGTATTTTTCTATTTTTAGGAAATAGTTTATGTTTAGAAACTTTCCTCTTTTGTTTTCTTTTACAGGATCTTAATATAGGAACTTCTCATTTGGTACCATCTTTCTAACTTCTTTTCTTACTTTCTGTACTTTTCTAATTTTAGATTTAGATTCTTCTTTTAAGTAACTTTCTATTTTCTAGTTTTAGAAATTTTTCCTTTTTTAGAAACTAACTTTCTATTTTTATTTTTAGTAACTTTCTAATTCTAACTCTTTTAGAATCTAGCTTTGTTTTCTAATTTATTTTTAGAAATTTTCTACTTGTAGACTTTTTGTTTAGAAACTAACTTGTTTTATTTTCTTTTGCAGGTTTTTAACTGAGGGACTCCAAATTGGTAACTTCTTTCCAACCCTCTCTTTCTTTCTAGATTTTCTTTTCCTTTCTTAGGATTAGGTTTCGAATTTGATTAAGGGCTGCGAGTGTTTCATGCCCAAGTGGGCCCGTGACAACACTCGACGTCTCTTGACTGATGGAGGACTGGTTGAGGGGTTAACCATCCATTGCAGGACTAGACACCACTCGAAATCCCTTGAGTTAATTGAAGTGATGGCTGAAAATCAACATCTTCTACCCCAACCTAGGGTGAAGGACATTCAGGATGAGAATGAGGTGTATCAAGCACCCCCGCCTCGTATTTTACGAGATTATTTATAACCAGCGGGGCTGAGTACGCCCTCATGCATAATTTTTCCTGAAAATACAGGACATATGGACATCAAGCCAGGGGTTATCCAACTCCTTCCTAAGTTCCATGGGCTTGAATCTGAAGAACCATATCTACATTTGAAAGAATTTGATGAGATCATAGCCACTTTATATTTTCAAAATGTGTCTGAGGACACAGTTAGGCTGAAACTCTTTCCTGTTTCCTTGAAGGAGAAGGCTAAGACGTGGTTACATTCACTGCGTCCTAGATCCATTGGCACATGGAATGATATGCAAAGGAAATTTATAAAGAAATTTTTTCCACATCATAAAACGACTACCCTTAGAAAAGCAATCATGAACTTCACCCAAAAGGAGGATGAAACATTTTACTAATGTTGGGAAAGGTTCAAGGATTTGGTCAGTTCATGCCCACAATATGGCTTTGAAACGTGGTGCATTACAAATTTTTTTTATGATAGACTAACATCTTCCATGCGCCAAATGGTCGAGACAATGTGTAATGGAGAATTCATTAATAAAAATGTTGACGAGGTATGGGATTACCTCGATAGTCTTGCTGAAAAAATACAATCATGGGACTATTACCCAAAACCGAACACCACGTCTAGGCCGACTCAATCTAAGGAGAAAGGTGGATTGTATCTCTTGAAAGAAGAGGATGATCTCAAGTATAAAGTAACTACGCTCATAAGGAAAGTTGAGGCCATGAAAGGAAAGAAGGATAAGGTTAATGAAAGTGTTTGCGACATCTGTGATTGCAACATTCATACAACTGAAAATTGTCCTACAATACCCGCCTTTCGAGAAGTGTTGAGTGAATAATTTAATGCCGTAAATAATTATCAAAGACCTTTCAATGGACCGACCTCTAGTACGTACAATCCTGGCTGAAAAAATCATCCAAACTTTAGTTGGAGAAATGGACAAACTGCTACCCCTCAAAGTTTCTTTAATCAAAATCCAAACCAGGGGAAACCTCAAGAAGAACCGGTTCAAAATTTCATGCAAGAGCTGACCTAGGCAATGCGAGATTTTATGCAAAAAATGGATTCACGTATAACGATTATAGAAAAGGGGGTGCTTCCTGCACAACCGCTCTCCAATTCTAAACCGCATTACAAGATAGGTGATCCCAGCTCTTCAAATCAAATGGAGCACGCTAAATCCATCACCACTCTTAGGAGTGGGAAGATCATTGATAAAACTCTTTCGGTTAGGCCTGAAAAGCCTCAAGAACCAGAAGAGGACAACAATGATGGATCTAGTGATGCCCCATAAAAATTAGAACTGGAACTTATAGAAAAGCCAGTTGCTCCATTTCCCCAACAGTTGGTCGCACCAAAACCTCTCTCTAACTCTCAGGATATCCTAGAGGTGTTGAAGCAAGTGAAAGTCAACATTCCTCTACTTGATGTCGTAAAACAGATACCTTCATATGCCAAATTCCTGAAAGACTTATGCACGACCAAACGACGGCAGAGTATTCAAAAGAAGATCTTCCTAACTGAGAAAGTGAGTGCCATCCTAAAGCAAGACGTACCACAGAAACTCAAAGATCCCGGTAGCCCAACCATATCATGTGTAATCTGTTGAGGGTCAAATATTGCATATTAGACCCCAGTTTTTGCTTGGATTTACGAACATGATACCGGTTAATAGCCCGCTTTAATCATGTTTGTGATGCAGAGTGTATTTACGAGCATGGACTGAAGAGGAAGCTTAAAGCATGGATTTAACGCTCTAATGATACTAAAGGCAAGGGATGGACTCCAGGGGACCAAGATCGACAGAATTACACGCCAAGGATCCACGAAAATCGAGAAACTGAAGCTCAAGCGGCCTGAAAGTCAGCCAGAATGCAAGATCAAGGGGTTCCCGCCATCCGTTCAGCTCAAAACTTCATACATGGCTAAGGGCCCACAAATTAACCGTACATGTCAAATTTCAACCCTCAGATCCCTCCGGAAGTGGCCCAACGGATAGATCAGCCCCTAAAATCTTGATTTGGGGCCCGCCTGATATCTGGATATACTTAAATTTCATTGTTCATGCCTTAAAGTAGATGAGGAAAAGGATGGACGGAACGGATTTCTCACAAAAATCTCAGTGGACCCCACTCAAGAGAGTGCATGTGCACAATGTGCATGCACTCGCCGTGCACCGCAATTGTCCCAATCGGTCAGCATTACGCTGACCGATAACTTCTCAAAATTTCGAAAACGCACCAGTGTCTTCACTACGAAGCTGCGGTTTTGGCCAGTGGGCCCCACTAGACGCCCGGAGGGATGATCAGAGCCGTCCATTTGATCTGTAGGATGGCCAAGACCAGTTCCTAGGTGTATTTTTGCCACCATGCAAGCATTCGTGTGGATATCTCAGCCGAACGGATGATTATCGGTGAAATAAGAAGATCTTCTGGGCCACATCAAAATCAATAAAATCTCACCATTTCCAGACGATTTTTCATTGGGAATCTAATGGTCGGCGTGGATTTCTCCATCATTGTCAATATGGGACCCACCGACCATTACAGCGCGAAGCCGGAACCTCTGTTTCGCAACAGAGGTTGCGGTCCGATCTTGTGGGCCACCATGGTCGATGATCCAGATAATCGGGACCATCCATCAGGCCTAAAAGGGCCCCATAAACATGGTCTAGGTGGCAAAATTGTAAGAAACATCGGAGGTCGGTTTTCGATCGTTAAAACTGAAGACAGACGGTGGAAAGATTTGATTTGATGGACCGCACTAAACCCGAGTAAAAGCACCCCTTCCTAATTGAAATTCCGAGAGGAATTCAATGGACGGGTCGGATTTCTCTATTGACATATTTCATGGGCCCCACCAAGCTTCAACGCAGCTCCCCTGCGTATGGATTACGCACTTACAGCGCGTCCGGAATTTGCTCGGATTTTTTAGGCTGTTACACGTCCATAGAGAGGATCGGTCCAATGATCCAGACCGTCCAAAAGCCGGAGAAGGGGGTTTTCACCCTTCTTATGAAGGCATAATTACTAAAATGGGGGATCTCTTCTCTTGATCTCATATTAAACGCAGCTGTTGGTGCTGCACATAACAAATATTCGCAGTCCGGTTCTGCTGCAAACGGAAGTATGGAATAAGGTCGGTTCTTTCTAATCCAAACCGACCTCCATCACTCTATAAAGGGAAGGCTTGGAGCTTAGGATGGGGGGTGGAACGTGGAGCCAAGAACGGGTGGAGTACGGGCGATCTTCAAAGAGTTCTTTTTCTTCTCTTTTGCTTAATTGTTGTTTATATTTATTTAAGATTTAACCTAATCATAGTCGGCTAAACCTCTTAGCTAGGGCTAAGAGGTGAAGCTTGTAGTGAGATGGGAGACTCTATTTTTTTTATTTAACTATTAAATTGTGAATTGAGCTTGATTGTGGTTTGATTATTAAGGGAATGTTTTAGTTTTTTATGGCCTGTTGTGACTGAAATTACAATGGGTCTGTGATAGCTTTGAGCATGTTCCTTTCCTTTTATGTTTATGACGTCAGGAAGCCATGTTGTTCACCATCGTCTCTTTGGCATGGTCGGATGACGGTACCCTTCCTAACCTTCATAGCATGTTGATTGGTTGGTAATTAGTTTAATTCTGTTGTTTGCTTTGTCTCCTAGGCATGGTTTGGTGATGGAATCCATTTTAATTCATATACCTTTCATCTCTTTAAAATTATATCAGAGGAAGTTCAGTTTAATTTCCATGATTCTTGAAGCAGGCATAAGATTTCCCTGATCTCTACAAGTGGATCCTCTGAATCCCTAGTTTCCTACCTTTGAATTCTACATATCTTAGTTTACTATTTCATCATTATTCCTCAAAGTACACTTGATTTAGATTTCCTCTTAGCCTAGTTCTAGCTCTACTTAGTTTCAGATTACGTACAGGTTTCAGTCCCTTGGAATTCGACCTCGGTCTCACCGAGTTTATTACTACATCACAACCCTATACTTGGGGAGTGAACAAGTTTTTAGCGCCGTTGCCGAGGATTGATGGTTGCGATTCTCTGTAATTAATTAGGTTTAGAATTAGTTTAAAATTAGAATTTGACTAACTTTAGTTTTAGGTTTTTATTTGATTTCTAGAACTAACTTGTTTTCCTGTTTTGTAGGATCCTGACATAAGTTTCTAAATTGGTAATTCCTTCCTAATTTCTCTACTTTTTCTACTTTTAAAATTAGGGTTTAAATTTTAAAATTTTTCTAATTCTAGTATTCTCCTATTTGTAGGAAATAGTTTATTTTTAGAAACTTTCCTCTTTTGCTTTTAGAAACTAGGTTAGTTATTTCCCTTTTTAGAAATTAACTTTCTATTTTTATCTTTAGTAACTTTCTAATTTTAACTCTTTTAGAATCTAACTTTGTTTCCTAATTTATTTTTAGAAATTTTCTACTTGTAGAATTTTTGTTTAGAAACTAACTTTCCTATTGTGTAGGCTTTTAAGGTAGAAATTTCTAATTCGGTAAGCTTTCTCTCTACTTTCTATTTTTCAGTTCTCTTTTAGTAATTTACTTTCTAGTTTAGAACTTTCTTCTTTTAGAAACTAGTTTACTTCTATCTTTCTTTTTAAGGATTTTCTAATTCTAGAACTTCTCTTTAGAAACTGACTTGTTTGTTTTCTTTTGCAGGTCTTTAACTTAGGGACTTCAATTTGGTAATTTCTTTCCAACTCTCTCTTTCTTTCTAGATTTTCTTTTCCTCTCTTAGGATTAGGTTTCGAATTTGATTGAGGGCTGCGAGTGTTTCATGCCCAAGTGGGCCCGTGACAACACTCGACGTCTCTTGACTGAAAGAGGATTGGTTGAGGGGTTAACTATCCATCGCAGGACTAAACACCACTCGAAATCCCCTGAGTTAATTGAAGTGATGGCTGAGAACCAACTGCTTCTACCTCAACCCAGGATGGAAGACATTCAGGATGAGAATGAGGTGCATCAAGCACCCCCGCCACGTACTTTACGAGATTATTTACAACCAGCGGGGATGAGTACGCCCTCATGCATGATCTTTCCTGAAAATACATGACATATGGACATCAAGCCATGGGTTATCCAACTCCTTCCTAAGTTCCATGGGCTTGAATCTGAAGAACCATATCTATATTTGAAAGAGTTTGATGAGATCAGAGCCACTTTATATTTTCAAAATGTGTTTGAGGACACAGTCAGGTTGAGACTCTTTCCTTTTTCCTTAAAAGAGAAGGCTAAGACGTGGTTACATTCACTGCGTCCTAGATCCATTGGCACATGGAATGATATGCAAAGGGAATTTATAAAGAAATTTTTTCCACATCATAAAATGATTACCCTTAGAAAAGTAACCATGAACTTCACCCAAAAGGAGGATGAAACATTTTACCAATGTTGGGAAAGGTTTAAGGATTTGGTCAGTTCATGCCCACAACATGGCTTTGAAACGTGGCGCATCACAAATTTTTTCTACGATGGACTGACATCTTCTATGCTCCAAATGGTCGAGACAATGTGTAATGGAGAATTCATTAATAAAAATGTTGACGAGGTATGGGATTACCTCGATAGTCTTGCTGAATAAACACAATTGTGGGACTATTACCCAAAGTCGAACACCACGTCTAGGCCGACTCAATTAAAGGAGAAAGGTGGATTGTATCTCTTGAAAGAAGAGGATGATCTCAAGTGTAAAGTGACTACGCTCATAAGGAAAGTTGAGGCCATGGAAGGAAAGAAGGATAAGGTTAATGAAAGTGTTTGCGGCATCTGTGATTGCAACATTCATACAACTGAAAATTGTCCTACAATACCCGCTTTTCGAAAAGTGTTGAATGAATAATCCAATGCCCTAAATAATTATCAAAGGCCTTTCAATGGACCAACCTCTAATCGTACAATCCTGGTTGGAAAAATCACCCAAACTTTAGTTGGAGAAATGGACAAACTGCTACCCCTCAAAGTTTCTTCAATCAAAATCCAAATCAGGGAAAACCTCAAGAAGAACCGGTTCAAAATTCCATGCAAGAGCTGACCCAGGCAATGCGAGACTTTATGCAAAAGATGGATTCACGTATGACGGTTATAGAAAAGGGGATGCTTCCTGCACAACCGCTCCCCAATCCTAAACTGCAATACGAGATAAGTGATCCTAGCTCTTCAAATCAAATGGGGCACGCTAAATCCATCACCACTCTTAGGAATGGGAAGATCATTGATGAAATCCTTCCTATTAGGCCCGAAAAGCCTCAAGAATTAGAAGAGGACAACAATAATGGATCTAGTGAGGCCCCACAAAAATTGGAACTGGAACTTCTAGAAAAGCCAGTTGTTCCATTTTCTCAACGGTTGGTCGCACCAAAACCTCTCTCTAACTCTCAGGATATCCTAGAGGTGTTGAAACAAGTGAAGGTCAACATTCCTTTACTTGATGTCGTAAAACAGATACCTTCATATGTCAAATTCTTGAAAGACTTATGCACGACCAAATGACGACAGAATATTCAAAAGAAGATCTTCTTGACCGAGAAAGTGAGTGCCATCCTAAAGAAAGACGTGCCACAGAAATTCAAAGATCCCGGTAGCCCAACCATATCATGTGTAATCGGGAACCATCGAATTGATCACGCACTTCTTGACTTAGGAGCGAGCGTCAATCTGATTCCCTACTCGGTATACAAACAGTTAGGTTTAGGTGAATTAAAACTCACCCTAACCACACTACAACTTGTTGATCGCTCTGTTCGTGTACCAGGAGGGATAATTGAGGATGTGTTGGTCCAAGTTGATAGATTTTACTACCCTGTAGATTTTATCATCCTGGACACTGAACCCATCAATAACATGAGCACTCAGATTCCCGTCATTCTTGGTCGCCCATTCCTTGCCACTTCAAACGTAATTATCAATTGCAGGAATGGTGTCATGACTATGTCTTTTGGGAATATGACATTGGAGTCAAACAACTTTTTCAATAACAGCAGAAACTTAGAGGATGATGACGATTTCCACGACATTAACATGATTTACTCTTTAGTGGAAGATACGACACCTCTGACCTTATCCTCTGACCCTCTAGAGACGTGCCCGGCCCACTCCCATGATTTTGATGATGACATGATTAGGGAGACGTGTACCTTGCTTGATACTACACCGGTACTTGAAGTTAACCGGTGGAGGCCACAATTTGAAGAGTTGCCCCAAACTGATGTAGTGCCTCTACCGTCTAACCTTAAGCCACCAAAGCTTGACCTAAAACCTTTGCCCTCTGATTTGAAATATGTCTATTTAGGTCAAGATGAGACATACCCGGTGGTGATCTCTGCCCACCTAGAGAAAGAACAGGAGAGTATGCTCATATCTACTCTCATTGAGCATAAGGGAGCCCTTGGATGGACGATAGCGGACCTCAAGGGAATCAACCCCTTGATTTGTACTTACTGCATTTATCTTGAGGATAATGCTAAGACCGCTCGGCAATCACAACGTATACTAAATCCAAACATGAGGGAAGTGGTTAAGGCCGAGGTTCTTAAACTATTAGATGTGAGTATCATATACCCCATATCCGATAGTCAATGGGTGAGTCCAACTCAGGTGGTTCCTAAGAAGTCCGGGATCACCATCGTAGCCAATGCTAATAATGAACTCGTGCCAACTAGAGTTACTACTGGTTGGAGAATGTGCATTGACTACATGAAGCTGAATACCGTCACGAGGAAGGACCACCTTCCTTTGCCATTCATTGATCAAATCTTGGAAAGGCTAGTTGGTCATTCCTATTACTATTTCCTTGACGGGTATTCGGGCTACAATCAGATTAAAATCGCCCCTGAGGACCAGGAAAAGACTACATTTACATGTCCCTATGACACCTTTGCCTACAGAAGGATGCTATTCGGATTATGTAATGCCCCTGCCACCTTTCAGCGATGTATGATGAGTATCTTTTCTGACATGGTGGGAAAATATCTAGAAGTCTTCATGGACGATTTCTCTGTTTTCGGTTCATCTTTCAGTGAGTGCTTAGAGAGTCTTAAATGTGTGCTGAAAAGATGTGAAGAGAAGAACTTGGTACTTAATTGGGAGAAGTGTTATTTCATGATTCATAAGGGAATTGTCCTTGGACATATTATCTCTTCCAAAGGAATCGAGGTTGATAAGGCAAAAATCGATCTTATCTCTAACCTACCTCCACCAAAGAACATACGGGACGTGCGATCCTTCTTAGGACACGCAGGGTTTTATAGACGATTCATAAAGGAGTTTAGTCTCCTCTCTCGTCCCTTATGTAATCTTCTGTAAAAGGACGCACCATATGAGTGGACTGAGCAATGCCAGGAAGCTTTCACCAAGCTTAAGGGCATGTTAACTACTACACCTATCATGCAACCACCCGATTGGAGCCTTCCTTTTGAGCTTATGTGCAACGCTTTTAATTATGCTCTTGGAGCAGTTCTAGGCCAGAGAAAAGATAAGAGGCCCTACGTCATTCATTACGTAAGTAGAACTTTAAATTCTGCCCAAGTGAACTACTCGACTACGGAAAAGGAACTCCTAGCCATAGTGTTCGCTTTGGATAAATTTAGGTCCTACTTGATCGGATCCAAGATCATCATCTACACAGATCATGCGGCACTTAAGTATCTTCTTTCTAAGAATGATTCTAAGCCCCGCCTGATACGATGGATCCTTCTACTCCAAGAATTTGATTTAAAAATTAAAGATAAAAAGGGAGTAGAGAACGTAGTGGTCGATCATCTGTCTCGCCTTAATACCTCTGATTCCCCTGAGGCGACCCATATCAATGACATGTTCCCTGATGAACAACTGTTCAGAGTCTCCCATTCACCTTGGTTCGCTGATATTGCCAATTTTCTTGCCACAGGTTCCATACCGACGCGTTGGACTGTACAAGATAAGAGGAAATTCTTTACCAAGGTACGCAACTTTTTCTGGGATGATCCATATTTATTGAAATATTGCCTAGACCAAATCTTGAGGAGATGTGTGCCAGACGATGAGCACTAGAGTGTCATTTCCTTCTGTCACTCACAGGCTTGTGGTGATCACTTTTCTGCTAAAAAGACCATGGCCAAGATTTTACAGTATGGCTTTTATTGGCCCACTATGTTCAGGGGCACTCATGAGTTTTGCAAGGCTTATGAGCGTTGTCAAAAATTGGGAGCATTATCCCGTCGAAATATGATGCCTTTGAATCCCATCCTTATCATAGAAGCATTTGACTGCTGGGGCATCGATTTCATGGGACCATTCCCCCAATCATTTGGAAATTTGTATATTTTGCTCGCCGTAGATTATGTCACTAAATGGGTCGAAGCAATTCCGTGCCGAAATAATGACCATCGCACGGTCATTAAATTCTTAAAAGAGAACATCCTTTCGCGGTTCGGGATGCCTCGAGCCATCATTAGTGATGGGGGCTCACACTTTTGTAATAGACCATTCGAGAGCTTAATGAAGAAATACGGTATCTCTCATAAGGTGAGCACCCCATACCATCCACAGACAAGTGGACAAGCTGAGATTTTCAATAGGGAGATCAAACATATTCTAGAGAAAATGGTTAAGCCTGATCGTAAGGATTGATCAATACGATTGACCGATGCCTTATGGGCATACCGTACTGCTTTTACAATCCCTATTGGAATGTCTCCCTTTAGATTTGTCTATGGAAAAGCTTGTCACTTGCCTGTAGAGTTGGAACATAAAGCGTACTGGGCGATCAAAAATCTAAATTTCAATCTGGACAATGCCGGCTCGCTACGTAAACTTCAATTAAATGAACTTGAAGAAATCCGGAACGATGCGTATGAGAACTCGAGAATTTACAAAGACAATGAAGGCGTTTCATGACCAACGTATTCTACGGAAATCATTCACACCTGGTCAAAAAGTCCTTTTGTATAATTCTCGATTACATCTCTTTCCAGGTAAGCTTCGATCTCGTTGGACTGGCCCTTACATTGTGGTCACTGCGTATCCTCATGGGGCCATTGAGATAAGAGATCTTGACAATGGTAAGGAGTTTAAAGTAAATGGACATCTCTTAAAGCCATTCGTCGAGAAATTTGATTTAGAGGACATGTCCATACCTCTGACTGATCCTGTTTACCAGGATTGATCTCCTAGTCTGATGGAGGTATAGGTAGGTTTCCTGTTTTCATAGGACTAGGGTAGTTTCCTTTATTCTGTTTTAGGATAGACGGTAAACTTAGCGCTCCTGGGAGCCAACCCAGCTTTTCATTCCGTTTCATTTTTCTAATTAGTTAGTTCAATGTTTGTGGGTAACATTGCTGCAAACCCTCACGAGACTACAACTCGTCCACTAGGGGCAACCTAGGGGTTTAAAGGCTTGTTGCATACGCTAAATGCAATCGAGAACACCTGCGAAAGTGGTGTAGGTAAGATTTTATTTTTGTTATTTTTATTTTACTTCTGTTGGTTTCTCCCTTGTGCTGACCCGCTCTTACGTAGATATTTTTAGAAAGCCTCTTGATTCTTTCGTCCAGGTACTATCTTTCCATCACTCCTCTTATATTTTTACTGTCCTATGTGCACAGCATGCTTACTTCCTTTACATTGAGAACAATGTAGATTTTAGGTTGGGGGTGGGAGATTAGGTTTCCTAATCAGTGTTTTCTTGGTCTTGAGCAAAAATTGTGAATTTTTTTAGAAATTCTTGTGAATTTGATGTGAATTTGACATCCATCCGTGACTTAGAATTTCAAGATACGTGATGTTGGTAATTTATGACTCTTGGATTCAGTTATTTGTTAGATTTCACATTTAAGTTTAAATTGTTAATCCTTGATTAGAAATTTTAAACATTGATTGAGTCATAATTTCACAAGACACATCTCGCTTGCACATTAAGATTTCAGTTCGATATGGAATGTGTAACTTGGTAATCGCTAAGCTTGAAAGGATTGAGCAAATAGTCTTCACCATAGGTTTGCTCCCTACAGGTGAAGGTTTGATTCCTCAAGGTTGACATAAAAAAAAAAAGAAAAATATTTTGTGGGCGACTGGTTTTTACCATAGGTTTGCTCCCTATAAGTAAGGACTTGATTCCCCTCTCCATCGATGGAAAATCAAAAGCTAGAAGAATGAAAAGAAAAACTGTAAGGAAAGTTTGGTTGTCTTGAATACCCTTTTTGATTATCAATGTTATTACAAATTTGATGACTGGATCTTTTAATGATGATAAGTCGAGATTACACTATACACCCATGAAACTCAATGATTAGAATTATTCTAATTGATGGATTAATACCTTGAACTTGATATTGATATTTACTGTGTGCTTGAATCTAAGAGAAAGTTATGCCTAACATTCATGAACATTAGAATTCTGGAATTTGAATCGTTTTTCAAAAATCACTCGAGAAATTCTCCTATGATTCTCAACTTAATTTTCGCATATTTTGCTCGGGACTAGCAAAATGCTAGTTGGGGGTTGTGTTGAGGGTCAAATATTGCATATTAAACCCTAGTTATTGCTTGGATTTATGAACATGATACCGGTTAATGGCCCGCTTTAATCATGTTTGTGATGCAGAGTGTATTTACGAGCATGGACTGAAAAGGAAGCTTAAAGCATGGATTTAACGCTCTGATGACACTAAAGGCAAGGGACGGACTCCAGGGGATCATGATCGAGGGAATTACATGCCAAGGATCCACGAAAATCGAGAAACTGAAGCTTAAGCGTCCTGAAAGTCAACCAGAATGCAAGATCACGGGGTTCCCACCATCCGTTCAGCTCAAAACTTCATACATGGCCAAGGGCCCACAAATTAACCGTACATGTCGAATTTCAACCCTCAGATCCCTCCGGAAGTGGCCCAACGGACAGATCAGCCCCTAAAATCTTAATTTGGGGCCCGCCTGATATCTGGATATACTTAAATTTCATTGTTAATGCCTTAAAGTGGATGAGGAAAAGGATGGACGGAATAGATTTCTCACAAAAATCTCAGTGGACCCCACTCAAGAGAGTGCACGTGCACAATGTGCATGCACTCGCCGTGCACCGCAATTGTCCCAATAACTTCTCAAAATTTCGAAAACGCACCAGTGTCTTCACTACGCAGCTGCGGTTTTGGCCAGTGGGCCCCACTAGACGCCCGGAGTGATGATCGGAGCCGTCCATTTGATCTGTAGCATGGCCAAGACCAGTTCCTAGGTGTATTTTTGCTACCATGCAAGCATTCGTGTGGATATCTCAGCCGAACGGATTATTATCGGTGAAATAAGAAGATCTTCTGGGCCACATCAAAATCAATAAAATCTCACCATTTCCAGACGATTTTTCGTTGGGAATCTAATGGTCGGCGTGGATTTCTCCATCACTGTCAATATGGGACCCACCGACCATCACAGCGCGAAGCCGGAACCTCTGTTTCGCAACAGAGGTTGCGGTCTGATCTTGTGGGCCACCATGGTCGATGATCCAGATAATCGGGACCATCCATCAGGCCTAAAAGGGCCCCATAAACATGGTCTAGGTGGCGAAATTGTAAGAAACATCGGAGGTCGGTTTTTGATCGTCAAAACTGAAGACAGACGGTAAAAAGATTTGATTTGATGAACCGCACTAAACCTGAGTAAAAGCACCCCTTCCTGACTGAAATTTCAAGAGGAATTCATTGGATGGGTCGGATTTCTCTATTGACATATTTCATGGGCCCCACCAAGCTTCAACGCAGCTCCCCTGTGTATGGATTACGCACTTACGGCGCGTCCGGAATTTGTTCGGATTTTTTGGGCTGTTACACGTCCATAGAGAGGATCAGTCTAATGATCCAGACTGTCCAAAAGCTGGAGAAGGGGGTTTTCACCCTTCTTATGAACGCAGAATTACTAGAATGGGGGATCTCTTCTCTTGATCTCAGATTAAACGCAACTGTTGGTGCGTTTTTGCTGCACATAATAAATACTCGCAGTCCGGTTCTGCTGCAAACGGAAGTATGGAATAAGGTTGGTTCTTTCTAATCCAAACCGACCTCCATCACTCTATAAAGGGAAGGCTTGGAGCTTAGGATGGGGGGTGGAACGTGGAGCCAAGAACGGGTGGAGTACGGGCGATCTTCAAAGAGTTCTTTTTCTTCTCTTTTGCTTAATTGTTGTTTATATTTATTTGAGATTTAGCCTAATCATGGTCGGCTAAACCTCTTAGCTAGGGCTAAGAGGTGAAGCTTGTAGTGAGATGGGAGACTCTGTTCCTTTCCTTTTATGTTTATGACGTCAGGAAGCCATGTTGTTCACCATCATCTCCTTGGCATGGTCGGATGACGGTACCCTTCCTAACCTTCATAGCATGTTGATTGGTTGGTAATTAGTTTAATTCTGTTGTTTGCTTTGTCTCCTAGGCATGGTTTGGTGATGGAATCCATTCTAATTCATATACCTTTCATCTCTTTAAAATTATATCAGAGGAAGTTCAGTTTAATTTTCATGATTCTTGAAGCAGGCATAAGATTTCCCTGATCTCTACAAGTGGATCCTCTGAATCCCTAGTTTCCTACCTTTGAATTCTACATATTTTAGTTTACTATTTCATCATTATTCCTCAAAGTACACTTGATTTAGATTTCCTCTTAGTCTAGTTCTAGCTCTACTTAGTTTCAGATTACGTACAGGTTTCAGTCCCTTGGAATTCGACCTCGGTCTCACCGAGTTTATTACTACATCACAACCCTATACTTGGGGAGTGAACATAATCTGGAACCATCGAATTGATCATGCACTTCTAGACTTAGGAGCGAGCGTCAATCTGATTCTCTACTCGGTATACAAACAGTTAGGTTTAGGTGAATTAAAACTCACCCTAACCACACTACAACTTGCTGATCGCTCTGTTCGTGTGTCAAGAGGGATAATTGAGGATGTGTTGGTCCAAGTTGATAGATTTTACTATCCTGTAGATTTTATCATCCTGGACACCGAACCCATCAATAACATGAGCACTCAGATTCCCGTCATTCTTGGTTGCCCATTCCTTGCCACTTCAAACGCAATTATCAATTGTAGGAATGGTGTCATGACTATGTCCTTTGGGAATATGACATTGGAGTCAAACATCTTTTTTAATAACGATAGAAACTTAGAGGATGATGACGATTTCCACGATATTAACATGATTGACTCTTTAGTGGAAGATACGACACCTCTGACCTTATCCTCTGACCCTCTAGAGACGTGCCTGGCCTACTCCCATGATTTTGATAATGACATGATTAAGGAGACGTGTGCCTTGCTTGATACTGCACCCGTACTTGAAGTTAACAGGTGGAGGCCACAATTTGAAAAGTTGCCCCAAACTGATGTAGTGCCTCTACCGTCTAACCTCAAGCCGCCGAAGCTTGACCTAAAACCTTTGCCCTCTGATTTGAAATATGTCTATTTAGGTTAAGATGAGACATACCCGGTGGTGATCTCTGCCCACCTGGAGAAAGAACAGGAGAATATGCTCATATCTACTCTCATTGAGCATAAGGGAGCCCTTGGATGGACGATAGCGGACCTCAAGGGAATCAACCCCTTGATTTGTACTCACTGCATTTATCTTGAGGATAATGCTAAGACCGCTCGGCAATCACAACGTATACTAAATCCAAACATGAGGGAAGTGGTTAAGGCCGAGGTTCTTAAACTATTAGATGTGGGTATCATATACCCCATATCCGATAGTTAATGGGTGAGTCCAACTCAGGTGGTTCCTAAGAAGTCCGGGATCACCATCATAGCCAATGCTAATAATGAACTCGTGCCAACTAGAGTTACTACTGGTTGGAGAATGTGCATTGACTACAGGAAGCTGAATACCGTCACGAGGAAGGACCACCTTCTTTTGCCATTCATTGATCAAATCTTGGAAAGGCTAGTTGGTCATTCCTATTACTGTTTCCTTAATGGGTATTCGGGCTACAATCAGATTGAAATCGCCCTTGAGGACCAGGAAAAGACTACATTTACATGTCCCTACGACACCTTTGCCTACAGAAGGATGCCATTCGGATTATGTAATGCCCCTGCCACCTTTCAGCGATGTATGATGAGTATCTTTTTTGACATGGTGAGGAAATATCTAGAGGTCTTCATGGACGATTTCTCTGTTTTCGGTTCATCTTTTAGCAAGTGTTTAGAAAGTTTTAAATGTGTACTGAAAAGATGTGAAGAGAAGAACTTGGTACTTAATTGGGAGAAGTGCCATTTCATGGTTCATAAGGGAATTGTCCTTGGACATATTATCTCGTCCAAAGAAATCGAGGTGGATAAGGCAAAAATTGATCTTATCTCTAACCTACCTCTACCAAAGAACATACGGGACGTGCGATCCTTCTTAGGACACGCTGGGTTTTACAGAAGATTCATAAAGGACTTTAGTCTCCTCTCTTGTCCTTTATGTAATCTACTTTAAAAGGATGCACCATACAAGTGGACTGAGCCATGTCAGGAAGCTTTCACTAAGCTTAAGGGCATGTTGACTAGTGCACCCATCATACAACCACCCGACTGGAGCATTCCTTTTGAACTTATGTGCGACGCTTCTGATTATGCTCTTGGAGCGGTTCTAGGTTAGAGAAAAGATAAGAGGCCCTACGTCATTCATTACGCAAGTAGGACTTTAAATCCTGCCCAAGTGAACTACTCGACTACGGAAAAGGAACTCTTAGCCGTAGTGTTCACCTTGGACAAATTTAGGTCCTACTTGATCGGATCTAAGATCATTATCTACACAGACCATTAAAAAATTCGACGTGAAGGCGTTTCATGACCAACGCTGGCTCATTACGTAAACTTCAGTTGAATGAACTCAAAGAAATTCGGAACAATGCATATGAGAACTCAAGAATTTATAAGGACAGAATAAAGGCGTTTCATGACCAACGCATTCTACAGAAATCATTCACACCTGGTCAGAAAGTCCTTTTATATAATTCTCGATTACATCTCTTTCTAGATAAGCTTCGATCTCGTTGGACTAGCCTTACATTGTGGTCACTGCGTATCCTCATGGGGCCGTTGAAATAAGAGATCCTGACAATGGTAAAGAGTTTAAAGTAAATGGACATCGCTTAAAGCCATTTGTCGAGAAATTTGATTCAGAGGAGATGTCCATACCTCTGACTGATCCTTTTTACCAGGATTGATCTCCTAGTCTGATGGAGGTATAGGTAGGTTTCCTGTTTTCATAGGACTAGGGTAGTTTCCTTTATGCTGCTTTAGGATAGATGTTAAACTTAGCGCTCCTGGGAGGCAACCCAGCTTTTCATTTCATTTCATTTTCCTAGTTAGTTAGTTCAATGTTTGTGAGTAACATTGCTGCAAACCCTCACGAGACTACAACTCGTCCACTAAGGGCAACCTAGGGGTTTAAAGGCTTGTTGCATACGCTAAATGTAATCGAGAGTACCTGCGAAAGTGGTGTAGGTAGGATCTTCTTTTTGTGATTTTTTTTTGTTATTTTGTTTTTGTTGATTTCTCTCTTGTGCTAACTCGCTTTTACGTTGATATTTTTGAGAAAGCCTCTTGATTCTTCGTTCAGGTACTATCTTTCCATCACTCCTCTTTTATTTTCGTTATCCCATGTGCATTGCATGATTATTTCTTTTACATTGAGGACAATGTAGATTTTAGGTTGGGAGTGGAAAATTAGGTTACCTAATCAATGTTTTCTTGGTCTTGAGCAGAAATTGTGAAAATTTTTAAATTTTTCTGGAATTTCGTATGAATTCAAAGTGATTTTGACAACCATCTTGGATTTAAACGTACAAGATATATGATGTTGGTGATTTATGTCTCTTAGATTTAGTTGTTTGATAGATTTTACAGTTGAGAGCGACTTATCAATCCATGATTAGAAGTTTTAAACATTGATTGAATCATAATGTCACAAAACACATCTCGCTTGCACATTAAGGGTTCAGTTCGATATTAAAGGATTAACTTGGTGATCACTAAGCTTGAAAGGAACTAATCTAAGAAATTGAAAGGATTGGGTGAATGGTCTACACCATAGGTTTGCTCCCTATAGGTGTGGATTTAATTCCTCATGGATAATATGTGAAAAAAGTTGGGTGTACAGTCTTCACCATAGGTTTGCTCCCTATAGGTGAGGATCTGATTCCCCTTCTTGGTGTTACTTTTACTAGAAAAATCAAAAACTAAAAAAATAAAAAATAAAAAGATGATCTGTGAAGCAAGTTTTGATTTAAGTCTTGGTTATCATGAATTTTCTTGTTGGTTACCAATGATATCCTGAAATAGAGAAGTGAATTTTAATGATGATAAGCCGAGATTAGTCTATGCACTTATAGATCCTAATGTTTAGAATTTTTTTAATGGATGGGTTAATGCTTTGAACTTGATTATGAAGTTTACCGTGTGCTTGAGTCTAGGAGAAAGTAATACCTAACATTCATGAATCTTAGAATTCTCGTATCTGGATTATTCTGCAAAAATCACTCGAGTTTATAGAAATTGTTCTGTAATTCTCAACTTATTTTTCGCATATTTTGCTCGGGACTAGCAAGATGCTGGTTGGGGGTTGTGTTGAGGGTCAAATATTGCATAGTAGACCCCATTTATTACATGGATTTACGAACATGATACTGTTTAACGGCTCAATTTAATCATGTTTGTGATGCAAGGTGTATTTACGAGCTTGGACTGAAAAAGGGTGCTAAATGCATGGATTTGACGCTCCAGAATCACCAAGGCAAGGGATGGACCCCAGGGGAGTGAGATCGACGGATTTACATGCTAGAGATCCGAGAAAACTGGAGCTCAAATGGCCCGAATTTGGTTCAGAATGCAAGATCACAGGGTTCCCACCATCTGCTCGGCTCGAAACTTCATACATGGCCTGAGGACCATGAATTAACCGTACACGTCAAATTTCAACCGTTCGATCCCTGTGAAAGTGGCCTAACGGACAAATTAGCCCCTAAAATCCAGCTTATGGGCCCACCTGCAATCTAGATATGCCTCAAATTTAGTTCCAACGGTTAAAAAGATATAAGAAAAGAGATAGACGGAACGAATTGTACATGTACATCACGATGGATCCCACATGGCCAGTGCGTGTACACCATGTGCACGGCACTGGCCGTGCATAAAAACCAAAAAAACGGGTCAGCATGCGCTGACCCGTCTTCTTTGCGTAACCAGCTTCAGCGGACGGGCGTTCATCTGTCGATTTTCACCAGTGGGCCCCACTCATCATCTGTTTACAAGATCTAGATCGTCCATCGCGTCCAGAGGGGAGGCTGGACCCCCACCTAGGTGTCCTTTTATTCCCATGCGTGCACACACGTGTAAATAGGGATCAAACGCATGATGGACGGTGAAAGAAAAGATTCAATGGGCCGAACCAAAAGACATACAGAAATACCCTTTTCCAGCTAGTTTTTCAAGAGGAACGCAATGAACGGATTGGATTTTCCTTCTGAGGTCAATTTGGGACCCACCGCCATCACAGCGCTAAATGCGCAGGCTCTGTTTCACAATAGAGCTTGCAGACGAATCTGTGGGCCACCACCGTACACCAACGATTTAATCTGGACCGTCTATCAGGAGCCTACGTGCCCTCTCATCCAAGCCTAGGTGACCAAATTTCAGAAGACAATGAAGATCAGTTTTCAAACCGTCTAAAAGAAGATGAACGGTGCAAGAAAAATCTCTATGGGCCACACCGAATGCAAGCCATACCATGTCATTTCTAACTAATGTTTCGTTCTTCATCTAATGGACGGCTTGGACTCTTCCGCCGATATCAGAAATGGGCCCCACCAAACAACCAGCGTAGGTTCTCTTACACACGTTGCTTTGCGTAAGGAAAACGCACGCCTACTGCGTTGCGTAAAGAAAACGCATGTAGGAAGTTCTCAGACTCCAACAGGATCTACATGCAGCTACTGCCTTCATTGCCTATAAAAGTAAGAGAAAGAGAGAGAGCAAATTATTCTGGATCCAAGCTTTGGACGAGCAGCGTGGAGGCTGTTGAAGAAGAGTATTTCTTTCCTATTTTTGTTTATTTCCTTTTCTTTTTTGAGATTTAGTTAATCATGTTTATGAGTGGCTAAACCTCTTAGCTAGGGCTAAGAGGTGAAGCTTGTAGTGAGATGGGAGACTCTCTTTTATGCTTTTAATTTAATTTTAATTTATAAACTGAATTGATTTTACTTTGATTATTAAGGGAATGTTTTTAGCCTCTAATGGTCTGTTGTGACTGAAATTATAATAGATCTGCGATGGCTTTGAGTATTTCTTTCTCCTTTTTATGTTTATGACGTCAAGAAGCCCTATTGTTCACCATCGTCTCCTGGGCATGGTTGGATGACGATACCCTTCCTAACCTTTATATTATGTTGATTGGTTTTTAATTAGTTTAATTCCATTGTTTACTTTGTCTCTTGGGCATGGTTTAGTGATGAAATCCATTCTAATTCATATACCTTTCATCTCTTGAAAACTATATCAAAGGAAGTTCAATTGATTTTCATGGTTATATCCTTCAACTGGATGAAGATGGACTCTAAGTCCAGTTGAGTTCTTGAAACAGGCATAAGATCTCCTTGATCTCTACAAGTGGATCCTCTGAATCCCTAGTTTCCTACCTCTAAATTTCTTAAGTTTTACATCAATATTTCACCATTATTCATCAAATTATAATCAATTTAGATTTCGTCTTAGTCTAATTTTAATTCTACATAGTTTCAGATAACGTACAGGTATCAGTTCCTTGAGATTCGACCTCAGTCTCACCGACTTTATTACTACATCACAACCTTATACTTGGGGAGTGAACAATCGTGTTTAGGATTGTTATTTGCATATTACTCTATTGTGTTTACTTTAAATGTTCTCATGAAGCATGTTAAAGTGATTATTTAAAACTGATAAAAATCACATCCCACACACAGTCATATAGTTCATCCATCATAGACTAAGTTTATATATTAATTAAATATTAAATAGTCTTATGATTCGATCCTCTATTTGGCTTGGAAGCCATTAGAGTTAAATTGAAAATATCTTGATAGTTCCATATTAAATCAAGATTAAGTTAATGGGATTTTAAATTGTCATAAAATTTTATAAAGTCCTATTCATCCCCCTGTAGGACACTTTGACCTATTCCTACTTCTACTAAAGTGGTCATTACCGCAATTTCAATTGCTACAAGTCACGTGCCTTGCAGAGAGGGTGTTCTCGTGCGACCCTATAGCTCCTCGTGCTCAGGTATTAATTGAGTCTCATTAATGTGATGGGTTAGATGTGTATAAGAGGGGGTGGGACACCCAGAACTCCTCACTTCTCTTCCTTTCTCTTTGCTATTCACCGGACCAGGCGATTTTCGGTAAGTCAGAAATCCTCTATATTTCCCTCTTTCTGGCAGTTTTCCTTTCTCCGACTTTTTTTTTCCTCTTTCCGGCTAGCTTTTTCTTTCTTTTCTTGTTCAACCAAGATGTCGGACTAGTCAAGAGTTAGGTCAGTGTCAAGGGCCTTCCACAATAACTCATACTACTCCCTCGAAAATACTCGTCCGAATAAGGTTGTCCCCTCTTCCTTAGACATGAGGGACGAAGATGTCGGATTTCAGGGTTTGAGTGATGAGGGAGTCTGGCCATGACTAGGGGGTCCTGATGCTGAAATTATGAAGGTAGGTGCTTTCTGCTCTACTATGACTGAGGTCGACCTAATTCGGGTCCGTGAGGATTATCAGATCCTTGAGTCGATCGTACTCCGAGCTCCACAGTTGGGGGAGGTGCTTGGTCAGCCTCGTGTAGGTTAGTTGACCGTCTATGTCATGGCTTTACAATGTGGCTTTTGTTTACCCTTGCACTCCATGATTCAGAGGGTCCTTGTTCATGTGATGCTAGCCCCTGGTCAGCTGATCCTGAATGCTTGGAGGGCCTTAGTCGGGACTTGTGTCCTTTAGTAGCAACTTGGCTTCCTTGAGCTATCTGTAGCCGAATTTTGTATTTGTATAAAGTTAAGGTCAACCATGTGAACCTGGGGTAGTACTATTTTTCGACCTAGGCCAATCAAGGTAAGGCGCTCATCATCGACAACCCTTCGTCTAATAAGAGGTGGAAAGACAAGTGGTTCTTTGTGTCCGGGGAATGGGCAAACCCAGCGATCGGAGTTCCTGCTAAGTTCATGACTCCAAGTCGGGAATTGTTGAGTTATAATTAAGTTGAGTAGGGGTCCGGATTTGTTGTTGATCTTTTCCCTTTGTGCAGTGGGTTCTTCTCGTGTTCAGCCCGAGTTCTCCTCTTCTCAACTTCAACGTATTGCTAGGGCATGGCTAGTGAAGACTCCTGAGCGGAGTTGGAAGGTGTTGATAACTCCTTTGACTCTTTTTTTTTTTTTTTTCCAGGTTAGGATTGCCCAAGTCACTCCCAAGCTGTGAGGTATGTAGTTATGCATTTACCCCTCCATTTTTTTTTTGTCCCAACCTATGGTTTATCTTATTTGTTGACTTCTTCATCTTTGTAGGCATGTTGGCGAATCCTCGCCCTTGCAAGAAGATGAAATTTCCTCCTCCTGCCGAGGTAGATTGGCTCAGGAAGAGGATGAAGCAGGACGTATTCCCTCGCAGGAGTAAGGGGCCCACCTTGGCAGTAGTTTAGCCTTCGCCCAGCATCCCTCTATTGGCTAATCGGCCCCAGGAGGAAGTTGCCTCTGCTGCTGCTGCTATTGCTCCAGAACTGGAGCGCGTGCTGGTGGAGAAAGCCCCTACTCAGGGGCTTGAGGGGGCGATCCCAATTGCCCCTGAGGAAGGAGCTCGATCTGCTCTCGATGCTAGAGCTCCGGTCATCGGGGCAGAGGAGGGAGCCCATTCTGCCACTGGTGCAGGGTTCCAGCCCACGAGGCAGAGGGGAGTGTCTCGACCTACGAGTTGGGTCCCTTGGCGCGTGAAGCTTACCGGGTGGGCCTCTCACCATGTTAACGATTAGGAGATCCTCACTGCTTTTGCTCTTCACCCAATGGACATTCTGGGGGAGGTTTTTGGTCCATAGCTAAGAAGACAGGCGGCCAAATGGAAAAATTCTTTATTTCTACTTGACTTTGCAAAATCTAACACAAGCCCATCAAATCCCTATTCATTGGTTCCATGCTAAAGGTTTGCTAAGCCCACACTTGTGTCCAATATAGATCATGTACACACCATACATGGCTAGCATGAAACGGTGGTTTGAGATCTAATCCATCCACAAGATTAGTCCCATCTTTTAGATGTTTTCCCAAAAATAAATCTAGCCAACTGTTGAGGTAGGCCCCAAGACTAGAGACAGGTGAACAGCTTAGAAAACTTCAGTCAAGTTTTTCAAACCTAAAAAAACGAAAGCAAACTCAAATAAACATGAATACATAAAATAGACATGGTGATAGAGATGTGCATACATAAAAAGACAAAGTTGGGCTGGGCAGAACAACTCAAATTGCTGATAATTTAAATATTTTTTCATCACAGTGCTCACATTGGCCCAGTCCATGGCCTCCCCAGTAACTCCCTTTTAAAATGGCATTTTTACGTGGATGGTTGGTTCAATTTCTATGTGATCACTTGGGATTCTAGACCATGGACCCTATTGTGGCACATAAAATATTCATTTGGCTCTTGCTTTGTTATTAAATCTACCGGTTAAACAGATTTTGCACTCGAAAAGTGACACTCGTTTTTTTTTTTTTTTTTTTTTTTCCTGTTTGCCAACACAGGCTTTTTGTTCTGACAAGTGGGACCATGTTTCAGTGATCCATACCATTGACCTTTTTTTTTTTTCAAAAAAAAAAAAAAAACACGCACACACGCCCCCACACACTCACGCCATAGTGGGATTTCACCACCTGTGGATACTCAAACCCTTGACCGGGTGTTGAAAGTCCTGAGAGTCTACCACCCGAACAAGAGTAAGGATCCATCCAGACCATTGACCTGTTCCTTCCTACAGCAGATGGGCCATGCTCTAAAAATTGATGTGACTGAAGATTCTTAAACTTCTAATTTTTGTCCTATACATAAACAGTTACATAATTACTGTAGCTCCCAAAAGCTCATCTGACCCAAGGTAGTATGTATATATTATGTAGAAGCTGTCACAATCATTGATAAAAATAAAAAATAAAATGACAACTCTGAGACACACAACAAATTTCCTAAGACTGCATCTTTTAATTAGGAAGATTTTTGGGGCATCATCTATCCATAGAAGGACACACCAAACCAATGTATTACCAGACCATGGGCCCACCTGTCGCCTATGATGAAGCGATGAGACCGTGTGTGAAGCCAGAAATTTCTTGCCACTTGTTTGCAGATCCCAGTGGGGACCAAATGATCATCCATGGTGGGGTCCTTCAACATGAACAGGCCAGTTGGGATACTTAGCAATTCTATTATATTATATCCATTCGTTGGTTCATGGGCCATGATCGATGAGGTTAGCGGTCCATCCACTTGGTATGACCTTATCACCAGAGGCTGACCATTGTGGGTCTGCAAGATGAACAGTGTCAATCACTGTCCGTAGGGCCGCTGACTAATGGTCTTGTGGATTATGAGACTTATCGACATTTGCCATCCATACAAGTTCTGACCTAGGGGCTTGTTTGGGAGCGTGGATTTGGAACCGCTGGATTCGGAACCTCTTGGATTTGAAACACTCTTATTATGTTTGGCACCTTGGACTGGGAATCAACCTTAATCCAAAACTAGCTGTGTATGGTATATATATTTACATGGGTTTGAATTTAATTACTAAATCAACTTTGATATCTCTAATAAGTGATGTGTGTAATGTTTGACACAATGGTTGTAATAAGCCCGCTGAAATATATGTTTTGCTTGAAAATGATGAAATTCCAAGTCTCAAATGGGCCACAAGCACAAGATTATGTTCGAGTGACTAACCAATGATTTTAATTTAACGGTTGATTTACATGGACAATGTTTGGGCGGTGTTGATCATCATATTAAAGTAATTATAATGATGCAATTGATAATCTAATTGTTTTTGGATATCATTAGTGGGCCATATGCCCAATAGAATATAGTCTGGTAACACACATGTTACACATGCAACTATTGAAAGGATCTTAAGGTGTAATCCAAGCTCTCACTTGGATTTGAAACCACCCGAGTTTGAAACTCTCAGTTACTTTATGCTGCCAAACAACTAGGGGATTTGAAATCTCCTGTAATCTCCCAAATTCATGGTGCCAAACGACCCCAAAAAGTAGTTCTATCAAGCCTTTAAAGTTCTTGGGATTCAGGCAAAGTTGTTATTGCAACTGCTATTTATGAATATGTTGTTGGGATCAGTAGTCCGTGGACATGTTATCATAACTAATTGTTCCATTTTTCATGTTCAAATTTAGAACAAGAAAAAAAGATGGATTGTAACATATACGAGGAACTTAATATGGATGGTGGCATACTAACGCATGTATGTACACGTTTGACTCATGTGCCACTTTTTTGTGTGCTTAAAAATTAATGATGGCACATGCACACATGTGAAGTGCTTGGACTTAGATAATTACAAAGGCATGTGCATACATAAAAGTGCTCCACATGTGCTTCAGACTATTGATGTACGTGGAGGGAGCCGATTGGCTGCCTGGACATAGATATCTTTATGCCCAGGGTGGTGTGGGGTCCACAGAGATGTTCCTGACAAATCAACTCTGTCCACATGTTTTGAAAGACCAAAATAGCACAAGATTCTAAAGATCAGGAAGATCCAAAACTCAGGTGGACTGCACTAACAAAACAGTTGAAACAACAACATCCACAGTTGAAACCTTCTTGGAGCTGACCATGATGTTTATATGCCATCCAAACCGTTTATAGAATTATTACCACTCAGATAAACTGTAGGAACAAATATCATCATGATATAAAACTTATGTCAGTGCTAGGTGTTCAATCCCCACTGTTTCATGTAGTATGGCCCACTTGAGTTTTGGATCTGTCTGATTTTTAAAATCGTGTCCTATTGTGGCCTTGCAAAACAGATGGACGGAGTGGATTTATCACTGACATCTCTATGGGCCCCACACAGCCCCTGACACAAATATATCTCTATGCCAGGGATCACAGCCTGGACAAATAATTAGAGGTGCACACAATTCGAGTTGAGTCGAGCTTGTGCCGAGCTTGACTCGGCTCGGCCACTAGTTGACCCTAGCTTGAACTTGGCTCGGCTCGATTTGGTAGGCAGCTCAGGCCAGTTCGAGCCGAGTTCGTTTGTGCAACATTTTCATAAACAGGTGGACTGCACATTTAAATTCTCACTGTATATAAAACAACAACAACAGTTTTATAGGTATTTCATCAAACACCTTGTTGGCAATGTCAAAATTAAGAAAACATGGTGTTTTTTTCATATACATACCCTCCTTACACCAACCGACACTTCGTTGACTCATTTCATAAAAAACTTGGTGAGCAACATCAATATCAAAGTAACCGAGTCATTGAATTGGTTTGATGCAAGTTCGATTTGAGTTGGGGTTTGATCCGAGTCAAGTCGAGCTCGGCCAAGCTTGAACTTAGTTCGAAATTTTTTCAAGCTAAAAAAACCAGCTCGACTCGGCTTGAACTCAGTTTCAAACCAAGTCGAATAGAGCCTTTTTGAGTCGAGTTGTGTGAGCTAACTGAGCTAACTCGGTTCATGTACAACCCTACAAATAATTTCACTTTTGGAGTAGAGATCGCCCATTCATGCTTTAATGGTTATGTTATATATTACTTGTCTTCAAAAGTTTATGTATTCCTATGTAAGAGGGAGGACAAACCATGGACATGTATTCTTGTCTCGATTGCTTGTCCATAATTCAACTTTGCCGAAATCCAAACAACCCTATTTAAGGGGTGTTTGGATCCTTAAGTTAATGAAGATAAGCTACTTATGCCTCAAGTAACTTATCTTATTTTCTACTTATTAAGCTGAAGTGATTAAGTACCTTTTAGTAAAAAAGTTACTTATAATTGATCTTAAACAAAACTTACTTATCTACTGTTGTTAGTAGAAAAAGTAACTTATTTTTTGGTATCCAAACAGGCCATTAGTAACCATAGTTTTGGAGTAAGGTTTAAAAATAGTATTCTGACACCATAACAGTGTCACAATATTATTAGTTGTTTTCCACTGGGAAAGTAAGCTGCAAAACTAAGAGTTGGAAAAAAGCCTTGGATTTTGTTCTTTTGATCACTTTCAAACTGCAAATTAGAAATTCACAGCCAATAGCCAAGAATTTAAGTCTAGGTTTAGCTCTAATGACCATGACACATTGGAGTATCAAATGGAAATCCTATGGCTAAAGAAAACTCTGATAAACTTTTTCAAGCCCTTGATTTGCTTTAAGCAATTTGGCCTACTTTCTTTGGGAACAGATCATCTCCATGTTGGCATGGCATCCACCTGGTGTACACCTTAGATTTTGAACACGTGTTCCAAGTTGGCACGTACCATGGCATGTATACAGGGAATATAATTGCTTTATACACACGTGGGGTTAGCAACACACGCTTAGCAAGGAACATGCATCTGTAATTTCAATTTTATTCTAGTATGCAAAAACATAACCTGGATTTTGTCACAGCATGTTCGGATATTACCATTCCATGAAAATGAATGAAAATAGAAAAGGTTTTCCATTAACGTGTCTATTTTGGATAACAAAGAAGAGGGTGGATTCCTTAGAGCAATTATTGCAGTTTTTCATAGTATGAATTCTTTTAGCTCAAGAAATTAGGTATCTGTTGTCTCACAATTAACAAATTTTCAGTTGCTATCTAAACTAATATCCCTGAAAATAGAATTCATGTTTCAATGGTTGTTGTAGAAATAATCGTTGCCGAATCATGTTAGGGGACCATGTGATACAGGACAATTAACCACTTGCTTTAAAAGCTCGAACTGTTAGAGTAAGGCGTATTAATCCCTTTATCTTATAGCCTAAGCTCCACATTTCATGGGCCCCAAATCACATGGGTACCGCCTCGCACGGGCCGCCCACCCCGAGTGTGTCCCCGCATCCCATTGGCTACCCCACTCGAGTCCAGTGTAAAATGCGTATTAATCACCCCCGGTGAGGAGTCTCAAACACGAGATCTCCCCCATGGGCCCCGCCCACCTCGAGTGTGCCCCTACATATCACAGGCGATCCCACTCGAGTCAGGTGTGAAAATGCCCCTGCAATACTGCAGAAGCACACAGATGAATCTAGGAGAGTAATCCAATTGCACCAAGCGAACATGAAAAGGACAATGATTTTAACGTGGAAAAATACTTGTGGGAAAAAACCACTGGACAAAACGACAAATATCACTATGAAAACAAAAATTACAAAGGAAAGAGTTTACCCGATTTGAACAAACTCGAACCTACCCTTTTTACACTCTTGAAAGCCTTTGGACGAATTAGAAACCCTAAGATACTCTCTCAATCCCGTTTATATCCATATTTATAAGCCAAGAAGAAATCTCAAACGAAATTGGAAACAAATCCCGCGAAATCATAATTCTGCGTAAATCTGTGCGGATCAGTTTAATGGCATTGAACATACTTCGATGTCATCGAACTAACATTCAAACTGTCCAAAGACCAAACTAAAAATTTTGATTTTTTCTGATTGCATTGAGCCTTGTTCGATGGCATCAAACAAACCTTTGATGTCATTGAACACATACCGATGACATTGAAAAGACGCTCAGTTAGTCCAGTGACCAACTGGAGAAAATATGAAAAATCTTGATGGGATTGAGCACTGTTCGATGCCATCGAAGGTTACATCGAACAGACCGTCAATTACATCGATAAGCCCTATATTTAACTTGATTTAAGACATCAATACAACAAATCATTGTCGTTCATTTTCTTTTCTCTTCAAATACATGTATCCAAACATGACCTTAATGCATGTGTGGATACATGGATTCCAAAGGTAAAAGAAACTGAAGTTATGCAAGGGCATTTTCACACCGGGCTCGAGTGGGGTCGCTTGTAGGATGCAGGGGCACATTTGGGGTGGGCAGGGCTCACGGGGGAGGTCTTGTGTTCGAGACTCCTCACTAGGGATGATTAATGCGCATCTCACACCGGGCTCGAGTTGGGTATCCTATGGGACGCGGGAACACACTCGAGGTGGGCGGCCCATGCGAGGCGGTACCCATTTGATTTGGGGCCCACAAGGGGGATTCGGCCGAGGTCCTAACCCATGTGATGTGGGGCCTGAGCTATGAGATAAATGAATTAATTCGCCATACTCTAACTGTTCGAGCTTTTAGAGCAAGTGGTTAATTGTCCAGCATCATGAAGTCCCTTGACAAGACAAGATTGACTATTTGGGTAGATGGATTCCATAAAGTAATCACTACACTTATAGTTAAATGACAGGAGTGAATCTGGGATTTCTACATGCTATCCCAGCAAGATGCCTAAAATTAGAGTCCTTTTTCAACATTATTGTGGATGGAAATTATCATTAGATGATTATTATTTTTTCCATATTCACACCTTGGATTCCTCGTCTCTAAACACCTATGTCGCTTACTATCCATTTAGGCGGATGGTGAATAATTTCTACCATAATCCACAATGAAAAACATTCTATCTCTGGGTTGAATAATTTCTTATTGGAGTTTTTAGCTCGACTTTTGGTGAAAAAAATGCGATGACTTTCGAGCGGACTAATATCATGGTATAATACCCTGGTAGTAGCCCAACCAAACAGTCCCTTATGTACAAAATCTCCAATCTTAGCAAAAATAAAACAGCTTTTGTTAAAACATACTCATTTTCAGCCACTCAAGAATGCATCCACCTTTGCATTATCTCCCCTCGAAAGGAATTTCATGCATATGGGTGGCTTCACTTTGGCCAATGCAAACAGGGACGCCGGCAAAGCCCATATGCCATCGCCACAGATAATGCCCGATGCCACGGCCGGTGCGAATGCATCTGCTTGCTCCTTGTCCATCCTCTCCCACATGAACAAAATCAAGCTCCCCAAGCACATGTCAATCGCAAAGTATGACCCCAAGAAGAACGGGATGGCCATCGCCATCACGCTCGGCATGAACATGAAGATCTTCATCTCATAGTGCTTCGCAACCTCTTTGAGGCTACTCATCACGATTGCGGCAAGGAAGAAGATGAGGCATAGGGTGAGGCAGTTCTTTGGGAGGGAGGAGACACCCTCAACACCAAGGAGTGCAATGCCGCGGTAGACAGTCGCGTAGGGCGCGGGGTAATCGCTGCCATCCACCCCAATGGAGAAGGCCTTGTAAAAAATCCAAAAGACGCACGGTGCAATGACGCAGCCCATGGCCGTGCCAATCACCTGGCTCACGAACATGGACCGTGGTGAGGAGAGTGTCATGTAGCCCGTCTTGAAGTCCTGCATGAGGTCGGATGCGGTGGACACGATGCTCATCATCACTCCACATGATGCGAGGCCTGCGAGGACGCCACCGTTGTCCAAGCCAACCCAGGCACCGAAGATGAAGATGGCGATCTTGCCGTAACTAGAAGCGAGGGACCAGTCGGTGAGGCCGCATCCATATGAATTGCAGAAGGCTAGGACCGGCGCGATGAGGTATGTGACCAAGATGTGGTACCATTTTAGCTGTGGGAAGATGTGTGGGACTGTGACGATGGAAACAATGGCCAGAATGACATAGCCCGCAGAGGTGAAGGTTATTGGGATTTGGTCTTTTAGGAAGATCTCAGTGCGGCGATGATCATCATAACTGAGGGATGGGGCGCTGTTGGAAGATCCAGCGACTGGAATTATGGAAGAAGGCTCTTCCCTTGCACGCTTAATACATAGTTCATGGATGGTTTTAAAGAGAACCACGGCGAAGTGGAACAGGCCATCGCCTAAGATCATAGCGATGGCGATGAAGACCTGTTACATGATTGTATGAAAAATGGACAATGTAGTATCAAGAAACTCATGCAATGAGGAAGAAAGAATGAATTGATGAAAAATGTTAAAAAATAAAAGTAAAAATGGTGCTATTGATGGTTCCAAGCAAGGAAGAAAATGGCAGTGGATAAAAACAAACTAAAATATGTAAACTGCAAATCAGGATCAAATATTCTTTGCTTGGTCTGGTATGGACATGTGGGGTACACTTATTTTGTTTTTTTGATCTGTTTAAAGTGGGAGGGCATATGTCAGATGGGAGTGACCCCAGAAATCTCCCCCATCAGACAATCCTAACCATCCAAGCGGTTCCCAGTTAAATAAGGGCCATTGGGTCTGATTGCCCATTTTCAATGGGAGGCTAGGATCATAGATCTGCCTTGTCTAACCAGATCATTGGCGTAGCTCAACAAAAGGTAGGACTCACCTGTACCATCATTACATGATACCCCAAAAATCAAGTGGTTGCCAAGCAAAAGAGCAGTGGACTCTTTCAAGAATCCACAACATAAAATGTAAAACTAATTACTCATGACTATATAGATACAGTAAAAAAGAACAACAACAGAGGTTTGCTCGAATACATCCTGATGTATTACAATATGATATGTCGGTGCTTTAACCATTGGAATTGAGTACTTTTCAGCAACCCAAAACCATTTATGTGATTGGGCTTCTCTAAGATACATGATGCCCGAAAAATCTCTCAGATTGAATAATCCAACTATTTAATTATACAAAGGTTATGATGATCGTCCAATTTAAAAGAAAAAGAGCTAAATTTCAAAAGGGTTAAAACAATTCAGTTTTAAGATCCTATTGGTTGTCTATCCATCATGAAAGGTGAGACTCATCATTGGATCTTTAGAAGACGACCCAAATACAGTGGCTAAAGTCCCAATGTATCATATTGTAAAACATTTGGAGGTATTCAAGCAAACCTCCAATGACTAATTGAAATTGCAAGCTTGTGAAGAAAAGCAATGACAAGACAAAAATGGGTTTTTCCATATGACCACTTGTCATTTGCACATATACCAAAAACCACTTACTTTTAAAGGTTTTTTTTCTTTTCTTTCAAATAAACACTTACTTTTTAGATATACAGTTTAGAAAAGAAAAAAGAAAAAAGAAGCGGCTACTTTAACTTTTAGATAGTTAAAGAAAAGAGGGGTTAGCAGCATAGCAGCATACAAGATGATTTTGCTCCTTTTGAACATAGTTTCCAATGTTGAACTCAGGTAGACCAAAGTTGGTAAGGCCCATTGCAGCATCCTTGTCACTTCCACTTTGTCCATCAATTCTACCAAACTCATGGTAGGAAGTAAGCCCAAAAACAAGGTAGATCCAAAACTCAGGTGGGACACACTGCATGAAACAGTGGGATTGAATACATACCGTTGAAACTTTATTGAGATCTACAAAAGTTTCGGATGAGGCTGATATTTGTGTTTTCCCTTCATTCTCATGAGCATCACCTTATGAATGGGTTGGATGGAACACAGAGATGATGGCGGGCCTCATGAAGGTATCAACAGCGGGCGTTTCCATCCCCGACTCTTTCTTGTGGTGTGGCCCACCTGAGTTTTGGATCTGAATAGTTTTTTGGTTTAAGTCCTACCATGAGCTTGTAAAATTGATGGATGGAATGGATGTCACAAAGGCATCACTGTGGGCCCCATGAAGGGTTCAATGGTGGGTGTTTCCATTCCCCAAGTGTTTCTTATGATGTGGCCCATATGAGTTTTGGATCTACCTGGCTTTTTTGGGTTCACATCCTATCATGAATTGGTGAAACTACCGGATGAAGTAGATGTCACAAGGACATCTGGCCCCCATGGAGCTGGTTAGGAAGGTTAGTTAAGGGGGTCTTTACCATAGGTTTTTAAGTCATTTAAAAAACGTGAGCGCTTACTATACTACAGGCTTAAAAGGTGAGCATTTATTTAGAAAAACTTTAAAAACAATTTTTGATATATATATAAATTAAATAATCAGCGGTCATATGAAATAATCTATTAAAAAAAAGAAAAAAAGAAAAAAGAATAGAGAGTACCTTATATCCTTGTAGACCATGAAGACTGCTTGGGCTGAGCTTTTCACTGTACCAGTCGCCCTTCTTACCCTCAATGATCGGCCACATGATTCCCCAAGAAAGAATAGCTCCAGCAAGCAAAGAGAGATTTACAATGTATGGGCAAATCATCCCAACACCAACATAAGTAGCCGAAAAATCAAAGAAGAACCTGAAGAAAGCATGCATTCCTTAGAACCAAACACACATTACATGATAACTGGTGCTAGCACTACTAAAGAGCCCTTACAGAATCATGCCAGTATAACGGCTCTCTCTAAATGAATCAGAGAGTGAAAGATGGGCCAGGCAGTGGTAATAGTTTGCCACCATTTTCTAAATGGTGGCGGCTCGTCCACTGCAAATGGGGGATACATGTAATTTGAACTGGACCATGGATATCATGTGTTGTTGTGCATGTGGAATAGGCCAAAAATCACAAATTCGACAATCCTAACTATCCAATTGTTGGCTAGTAAATGGTCGATTCAAAATAAAATGTCCAAATTCAACTGTCCGAATGAGTTAGTTAAGATCACCCAATCAGCATGGTTTTCTGACCCTGCTCCATCCACAACAGTGGCTGGGATGTGGGAATTCCGGACTGCCTTACATGCATGCCACATGCATGGTGTGCCATCATCACCATTTCTACAAACGTGGGTGAACTATCACAGCACTCTAGCCCTTGAAAGATTCATTATTATGAGAGTGTGAAACGGTACAAAATAGAAAAAGAAAGGGTATCTAGATAAACAGAAGTATGTTAGAGTTGCATTGGAATATAACAAAAAATCCAGGAAGAAAAAATCAAAAGATGAATCGATGCATTACATAAACATGTAAACTTATATTTTCTTACTTGCGCTGATAGGCTTGGAGGCCAAATGTAGGAAACGCTGCAAATCCACAGTCATCACCAGCAGTATAGAACCATTGAAAGAAAGCCCAAAGGAAGCTAGAAACAAAGCATTTGAAAAGAGCAGACACTTGTTTCCTGTTACAGAAAAAATTCAATGATTCATACAACATGATTATGATCAGAAGTACAAAAGAGAAAATGTGGGATTTTGGATGCTGGTGTAAGCTACTCACTTCACTAACTTGGCTCCATGGGGAGTGTGAAAGCTGTTGATAAGGTGAGCAGTTGCAGTTCCACTTGGGTAGATCAGCTTGTGGTCGATGATCATGATCTAAACAACAGGAGTTTTAGATTTTGTTAATATTTCTTAAGCATTAGAACATATAAGACAAAACCCAACAATATATAAAACAGTTCTAAAACTCGGTGAGTCGACTCGAAACTCAGCTGAGTCAATGAACGAGATTTGGATCCTGAGTCACCACAAAACTTAATTAATTCATTAGTATGACCCAGTCTCGAGTCATTTAATGAGTTAGCAATGAACCGACGCATTCCTATATTGAAGCAAACACTGCAATCACCACGTATTAACTAGACTTCCATTAATTCATATTTTTTAACTATTTATAACCATTTGAATATTTATAATTATTTAAATATTTTGAATCCAATTATGAAATACCGAGTCAAGGCAAGTGAAGAATCGATCAAGTCTCCAAGTCGACCCAGTTGAGTTGGAGATTGAGTCAAGTCGAGTTTCCAGGTTTGAATTGTGATTTAAAAAAAAAAGATTTTTTAAATTGATTTTATTTTATTGACAATATCCAATTTCTTAAAAAAAAAAAAAGGAGATCAAGAATTAGATCCTTCACACATTATTATTATTATTATTATTATTTACTGGAAAAGCAATATATATCCTACAAAACAAGTTGAAGGCATTGTTATAAATTCTAGAAAATAAGTCCTTAAGTCACCGTTAATCCTTGTGACCATCATAAATATAACAAGTTACCACCATGACGTTTGTTCATTGTTTATGTTTATGTTTTTTTTTTTTTTTTTTTTTTTTTTTTTTTAAATAATTTTTTTTTAATTTTATAATCTATTAGTAAATTGATAAAATATGGCATAACTAAGTCAAAAGCCCAAAATCATATTGGTTGAACAATCCCGAACCCTGGTTCTTATATGCTTGCTGAGAAAAGGCCCACTTGACATTTTTCATCTTGACTGTCCAATAAATGTTCACCAACCCAGTAGTTATACAGTCAAGTAATTGATTTTTTTTTCAGTACTTATGATTGATCTAAACTTGGACCCCTAATTCGGCCAGTTCAATTTAAATAACTTGCTTGCCAAGTGTACAATTTCTGTGTCTGTGTTATCCGTGACAACTCTAGCAGAGTGTGATGGTTGATAGGTGAAGGCACAAAGAAATTGTACAGTGTGCCCAAATTAAACTGTCCAAATCAAGTGTCCCTGTTTAGTAGATCATATACCAAATAATATACTGATTTTGTTTTGATAACTTGGCCCATTGGTGGACATTTAACGAACAGTTGAATTGAAAAATAGTCCGTTAATTCAAGAGGTAAAAGCCGTTAAATCAATCTGGTAAGATGAACTATCTATCTTGAGTCCCATAATTTACGTGGTTTAATATGATGTTGATACATGCCATGTCTACCATTTCTGGGTGCCCTTTTATCAACCATCAAGCTACCAGAGTCTCAAATAACTTCCCATTTTAAAATAGGGTTTTCAGAGAGGTTCAAATCCCAACGCTAAACGCATTTTAACCATCAGATAGGCCATAAATGCACAGGAACAACAGTATGTTTGGCTGTCCCGTTATCATCATACACAGTAGCCAGCCAAGGTTTTGCCCTGATGATTCAGATGGTGGGTCCAATCTGATGTGCAGGTTAGATGTCCTACAATGTGTATGTTTGGCAGGTTGGCCTATGTTAGAAGTGCATAAAAGAAAAGCAAACCTCATGTTACTCGGGGGATCGTTGCTCCACCTTCCCAGTTCAAAAAACAAGAAGCAAAATAATCTTGAGATACGCTTTGGTGGTCCACCAAACTAAGGATTCAGGTGGTCCCCTTATATTTGTGGAGAAGTGGGGGGACCCATGCTGACCAAACTGGTGAACAGGTACGTTTTGGTGGTCAACCATCCCAATCAGTTCAGCTATCTTCCCTCCCATTTCTAGAAGAGATCATATCATACAAACGTTTCAACGTAGAGCTCACACAAACATCAACATGTGGGGCACACCATGGTGTTATGATGACATCAAATCCATCAATGATTTGTATACTCAATTTTTATCTTTAGCATCTAAAGATCAGGCCAATCCAAAACTCAGGTGGGCCACACACATTGAACAGTGGAGATGGGAATGCCCTTGGTTAAAACCTTCCATATTGTATGTGGGGCCCACTGTATTTTATATATTCCATCCAATCCATTCAAAAGATGCATCTGACCAGGATCAGTGAGCCACAACATGTGATTTTAGAGGTTTTAAGCATGGTTTTTAAATGGTATGGCCCATTTGAGTTTTGGGAGTTAAGTTGAATAGGAGCAGGCAAACATGACAGATGGATAAAACATCACAGTGGACTTTACCCATAGATTTGTACGACATTTGTATTGGATTGGGCCGAAAGATGAAAGCAACCTCTATTTGGTTGGGGATGGATGAAATACACACACAAACATTCGATGAAGGGTCTGGATCTCTCACGCATGTGCCATGTCGACACTGCAGTGATGAAAGCGAAAACCATGCGAGTGATAGTCACTATCTCCTCCACATGTAGATCACGTGGATGCCATCATTGAGTGCCAAGAAAGAGAGTCCCATGGATAGAGAAATCCTTACTTTTGGTTGGAAAGTTTCTCTATTTTAGGCCTTCTTTCATGGATCTTGAATTCTTTAATAAAGAGATCGAGTTCCAGGCATCCGAATGGTAAGGCGTAGGAGCACATGAAATGATAACCCAGTGAAGTACACAGAGTGAAAAATGCTGTGCTCTGTCTGTAATTGGACCACCTTACCAAGCAAGGGTGCTTTCATATTGAACAAAGTGGCCACAACAGCTGTCCTGGTTTCAATTATCAGCATCGGATCACAATACAATGTTGCGGGCCACACATTCATGAGAGAAGTGGACAGCTAGAAAAAGGAAAAGACTGAGCAGTCCATATCCAACATGCACGCGTGGTCTACTTAAATTAAAGAGTAGAGTTCTTTTGGGCTAAGGGAGTTCTCGCAGTGTGGCATAAATAACGAATGGCATGGATCTCTCACACGCGTGGCCACTCTGCCCTTTTAATGGGTAGGAGTACACTTATCATTCCTTGGACCCAAAAACACCCACCTCTTGACGTGCATAAGTAGACCAATCACCACTCAGGAACATGGGGGTGTGCATTAGTGGTCCAAAACCGAAAGCTGTTTGGGTTGAGGATTGATAGAAAGTTGGTTGGATTCACTACCACCAATGGCCAAAGAGACAAAGGAAGTGGGGCCCACTTCCAATCAACCATCCTTCAGTCTTGATCAGATGGTTGATATTGTCCCGAGACAATACTGACCTTAGAATTGAAGATTTTCTGGAGAGTTACCTTTCTCAGAGGGAGTTTCAATTTTCTTTACAGTTTGGAGAGTTACCTTTCTCAAAGGGAGAACTGAAAAGAGGCCGAGGAAGCTAACAACAAAGAGAAATCCTATCATCCATCCCAATGAAGGATTCTTAATGTTCACAGGTTTATTTCCATCTCCTGATTGGGATGCTATCGTCTCGCTCATACCAAATATGTAACTCCCAAAGCCACCTGTTATTGTCCAAACATAAATCATCAGCTTTTCTCTCTAATAATGTTAAGAGCATAGGATACTTCATATATTTCACTTCTTTTATATATTTCTTTTATTTTCAATTAATTAAATTAGTTATAATTTTTACAATGTAGTCTTTTGTAGTTTAACACATGAATCTTCTTATAAAGGACTAAGAGGATTTGCATGGTATACTGGGGCCTTTACTTGGTAAGTGGGACCCTATGGTTTAATAATTCAGACCTTTGGTCTTTGGGTTCAACCTCAATTGAACCTTGCCCCAAAAGATCTCCTCTGTTTGGCAATCTAACTCTTCAATGTGTGGTTGCAAGGGCTATGAAGGGAAATGCAACAATTGTCTGCAACTTCACATTCAGCTGAAAAAAAGACCCTAGATTGAATGCTGCCATCTCCCTACCTCTGTGATTCTCTCATTTTCTACGTATAACTGAAGAGCCGCTTAAGAGCCTTTTCATAGCAATAGTGATTTAATGTTGGACGTGCTTATCTGGGTCAAGCATCTTGTCCATGTCTTTTTTTTTTTACTTGCATTCTTCTTCACAAAACTCAAGAATGGTATTAGGCCCACCTAATGGATAGCTTTGATCTTGCAAGCATGTGCAGACATAAGCATGCCTGGACTGTGGATAGAGCTGGACACCGAGCCGATCCGAGCTGTGCCAAGCTCAACTCAGCTGGGTCCTCGAGCCATACTAGCCAGCTCGGCTCAGTTTGGTTAGCATCTCGAGCTGAGTGTGTGTGTCTATATATATATATATATATATATATATATATATATATATATATGGGAAAAGGTTCTATGGAGCTCATGGGAACTTCCAGTGAGGTCGAACTGTGTGGGCCCCACCGTGATGCGTGTTGAACATCTACCCCATCAGTCAAGATGCACCATTCCATGGTGGGCATAGGGCTTAAAAATCAAGTCAATCCATGACTTGTGTGGGCCACACCAGATACAAAGGTTGAGAAGGGTTGCCCTCCATTAGAACATTCATAATCATTTGTAGGGCCCACCGAGATGTGGTTCACAAATCCAGCCCATCCATTATGTGTGTCCCACTTGGAGGAGGGGTCAGACCAAGTTTCAAACGCATCCAAATTTCAGGTGGGCCCCACCAAGTGCCTTTATATGTTTTAGGCATGTCTTCGCATGATTTTAGATGGTATGGCCCACCTAAGTTCCGTATATAGCTGATTTTTGGGATATCCCAAAATTTAAAGGGGACCCATCAAATGCACGGTGTTAATGTTCGACATACATCATGGTGGGGCCCACACAACTCGACCTCATGGGAAGTTCCCATGATATATGGAAATGGTTCTATGCGGTCGACCTCAATTCCCATGAGGTTGAGCTGTGTGGGCCCCACCATGATGAGTGTCGAACATCAACACCGTTAGTTAGATGCACCATTCCATGGTGGGCCCTGGGCTTAAAAATCAAGTCAATCCATGACTTGTGTGGGCCACACCACATACAAAAGTTGAGAGGGGTTACCTTCCCATTAAAACATTCATAATCATTTGTTGGGTCCACCGAGATGTTCACAAATCCAGCTCATCCATTATGTGTGTCCCACTTGGATGAGGGGTCAGACCAAGTTTTAGATGCATCCAAATTTCAGGTGGGCTCCACCAAGTCCTTTTATATGTTTTAGGCATGTCTTCAAATGATTTTAGATGGTATGGCCCACCTGAGTTCTCTATATGGCTGATTTTTGGGATATCCTATAATTTCAAGGGAACCCATCGAATGCACGGTGTTGATGTTCGACACGCATCACGGTGGGGCCCACACAGTTCGACTTCATGGGAAGTTACCGTGAGGTGACCGCATAGCCACACACACACACACACACACACACACACACACACACATATATATATATATATATATATATATATATAAGGTAGATAAATCAACCTCAGTCCAACCAAGTCAAGTTGGGGCCCAGTTTCAAGTTGAGCCCAGTCGGCCCCGGGCCAGCTCGAGCTTAGCTTGAAATTTTTTTGAGTTTAATTAAACAACTTGGCTTGGCCCAAAACCAGCTTTTGAGCCGAGCCAAGTCAAGCTTATCTAGGCCGTGTCAAGCGAGTTAACTGAGCTAGCTGGGTTCATGTCCAGCATGTAGCGAGTAAAGGTGTCATTATCTTAGCCCTTGCCCTTCACCGGTCAGGCAAAGCACGGACTCCTAAACACATTGGTTAGGTCCAGTCTCTATAAACAATAACTAGCCCAGATTGGGCCCAGGTCATGATGATGACCTAAGATATACACTGTAGTGATCCTAGTTGCATCGCGGTGCTTGGTCATTCCAAATGATTGATCTGGACCGTCCATCGTTTCAGGTTCATGCTGACCCAGGCCCACCACGTGTAGATTAGTGAACTGCCCTTAACAACATGGTGATTATTCTTATGAGTATGGTTTGCCGACTCGTTACAGTCGTATCAGACTCGCCCGAGTCCACTCGGTTCGCTTGTGAACGGATCGAGTCGGTAGCTTGAGTCACCTCCCGATACTCCACTTCAAGGGCGAAAAATGTCCGGAAATTACCGGGCGTAAACCTTTCCAATGTCGGAAGAATAAAAAAACGAAGAAGTTTGATACTCTGGCACGGTATAATGGATGACACGCGGATACTTCGAAATTACTTATAAATAGCATATGTTGAATACAATCAATTCAAATTAAACCGTCTAAATTACGGGTCCCAGTTTAGATGGACAGCAAACCAAAAATTAGATTTGATCGATTGCTTGAATATCAGATTGTTCCACATTTATTAGACGGTGAAAATGACGTATACCCAACGGTCCACGAAACTTGGGTTAGCATTTTTCAACCCATCTAATTTTGGGTTTGCAACTTTGTGACATTGGGTTCCATAGCTCAGTTGGTTTAGTTTGAGTTAATGGACACCACGTGTACAAGTTCTAAGCGCCTGCGTATCAAGGGTGGTACCGTGCCAGAGTAGGTAGTAGCCACCCAAAAGAAAAGTTCTGAAAAGACCCATCCTGCCGGTAGATTCGCATGGAAGACCGGGAGACAACGAATCCGGATCCTCTGCTTACCACAAACACTGATGTTGCCAGTACTGTTTCATTAAATACCGTTATGATTACGTGGACCAATCACATTGTATATATGTGGCAAGCAGAGAATTTAGACAAGGAAAGGTTGAAAACTACTTGTGAGAAATGAGATGATAAAGTGGGGCCGGTAGAACCGGAATACGGTAGAGCCACCACACCAACCGTCCATCTACTTTGCTTGCCGTAGATGGCAGCTTATCCTATATACAGATCGTATGATCCTGGCCATTTGATATGGCCTTCAAAGCAACGGTTTAGAATGAAAATAGGGAAAATAAAAGAGGTGACGGATAAGATTGTGTGATGTGATTTAATTTAAAAAAAAAAAAAAAAAAAAAAGCTCTCGGCAATAGATCCCTCTAAATGGACGGCCTGATCGATGCATCTCCTCGCCACGTGTACTATGGAGAGATAAACTGTGGCTATACCATGTAAAGGTGGCGCGCTCCAGTAGGGCCCACATGGAGGGTGTATAACGTTCAATGCGTCCCCTCAGGTTGCCCAACGGGATGAAAATCAGTGAGATCTAAAACTCTGGTGGGCCACATCACAGGGAACTAGATGGGAGGGAACGCCCACCGTTGATTTTCACCGAGGCGAACCTGAGTTGTGGAACAGCCTGATTTTTTTTGGTCCAACCATCTTATATGAAAGATGAAGTCTTGACGGCTTGGATTCCGTATACACAACACAGAGTGCCCCATGCAAATCAAGGGTAGCGTCCCCTCTCTACTTTTCCCTGATCTGTGGCCCACCTGACTATACGTTTGGGCTGATTTTTGGCTTCGTGAAAAAATCCAGGCGATCCATCTGATGGATGGTTCGGATGTCGTCAATTGATTAGGTGGACCCACTTCTACCCGGTACACCGTAGCAGGTACCACCAGAGTGTGCCCCACCATATAATCTCTCCATCGGGCGTAGATTTTCTTTATTTCTTTATTATTTTTTTAAAAATCCCACGCGTGTATAAGACAGCCCAAACACGCGCCACGCGTGCCGACACCGCACATATTCATACTGGCGTGTAGCACCGTCACAAGAATCACGATGGTCCATTTATCAGGTGGGCCATAACTTAGGACTAAACAAAAGTTAGCCCAAGTGCCACCTTCAACAGATAAGTGGGACCCACCACATACATGCCGGGGACCGCCTGCGGAAACTTGATCTCAAGCACGTGAGCCGGTTGGCATGTGTGGGTCAGGTAAGACGGCGTGGGATGAACGCATTTCGGTGGATCCCTGACTATGAGGCCCACCTTGATATATGTTACTTAAATCCACGCCGTCCATTCGTTTTCAAAGCTTATTTGACGGTATGATCCTAAAAATGAAGGAGATCTAAATCTCAGGTTGACCATACTGCAGGAAACAGTGGTGAATGACCATTAAAAACCTCTTGTGGGCCACAAAAGTTTTGGATCAAGCTTATATTTGTGCGGTCCGTTCATCCATGTCTTTGTGGCCTTATCAACATGTTTGATGGAATATAAATGTTCCGGTAGCCCCCGAGAAGTTTTTAATGGTAGGTATTCATTCACCACTGTTTCCTGTAGGTATGGCCCACTTGAGATTTGGGTCTGCTTAATTTTTTGAAACACGCCATAAAATGAGCTTTAAAACAGATGGACGGCGTAGATGTAAGTCGCATGCATCATGGTGGACCCCACCGTCAGGAATCCACTGACCTCGGTGGATCCCCGGATCCACCGAAGCCGCATCCGCGTAGGATTGCCGAAGCTTATCGAACACTCTGCTTCGGTAGGTATGTAAGCAGTAAGATTATCTTCCTTTTCATACCAAGAACCCAACCGCCATGTTTTGAAAAAGAAAGGTAGTCTAGCAGACCACGTGGATCACTGTACTAACCACTTCCGAAGGTATGAATGAAGTGTCCGGATCCTCTGTTTTCTGGTCAACAGAGATTTCCTGATACCCTAATCCTCATTGGTCCACGTCACTACTCACTAAAAAAATTAAAAAAAGCTTCGGACGCCAAACCATTAGGGTAAAAGGAAATCCCTGTTGACCCGATAACAGAGGATCCCGACTCATGAATGAAGGCCATGGAGATGATCACAACCATTCAAAAAGATGGCATTGAACGAATGGGTAAGATTGTTAGTGGAAAATCATACTTTTCTCTTGGCCTACCCAAATTGAGATTTATTGATCGAACGGTTCGATGTCCATACTCGTAGCCCAACCAGGGGAGTAAAAATTAATTACAGTAGTCCGCAGGACTACAAGTCCAGGCCTCCCGCTCTGTTAACAAGAAAACAAAACCGACCACCACTCGGCCTAACACAACCGAAGTTCTGGATAAGAACGCTCAACCCAACGGAAAAACTTTGATACTCTGGCAGGCTGTGATGGATGATACACAGGCTCAATGGGTTCCAGTTACGGCGCCCTGTCTAGATGGGTCATAAACCAAAAAATTTAAGCTTATTTGATGATCTGACTATCGGAATGGTGGACATTAATTGTACGGTTAAAAATGAAAAATAAAAAATAAAAATCCAATGGTCCTATTTCCACAAACAAGTGTCCACAAATCAGAGGTTAGGATTTTTCAGCCAATCTGATAATTGTGACTTGGAGACAGCAGGCTTCACAATCTCGTTGGTTTTATTTTAGTTATTATGTGCCACGTGTATAAGTTCTGAGTGCCTGCGTATCAAGAACCAATGAAGCCTGAGTACAATATAACAATGAAAGGATATTATAGCCATTTTCGAAATTTATGGAAGCTGGTCACAAGTGCAAATATAAAACACGTGTGAGATTTGAGCTTTAGACAAGGTGGAAATAATGCTGAGATCTTCGGCCTAAAAAATAGACAATGTGATTCTTCAGATGGCCCACAACGGTTAATTTTTTTCTAGCCATTCATTTGTTTTGATATGATGTGGCCCAACAGAAGCGTGAAATGGCCTGATTTCTATGCCATAAGATCTACACATTGCAGCTTGCCTGATGGAAAGCTCAGATCTCACATACGTGTCACATCATGAATGTGTACGGCTCCCACACGTATGGAATTAGCAAACCCGTCCCTTGGAAACAGGATCACTGCTGGAGAGCAATGGATCTGCAAGTGGGTGTTGCTATTAAAAAAAAGGGGGTTTTAAATATCAAAAAAGTAAAAGAAAAACCGCCAGAGGTTTTCGTACGTACCGCTAAAAGCAATACCAGAGGTAGCGACGACGCAAGTCTGTATAACGGTATTCTCCTGCCGTGTAAACGGCTGTTTTAACAGACCCGACTTTTGTAGAAGCTTGGTCCACGTCTTCAGGAAGAAGAATCCGAGCAGTCCAGCGGCGACGTTCAGAGATGGTATGATCCCTGTCGTTAGATTCAGCTTCATCACAATAAAGCTGAAGAAAAACCCCAGGACGAGGCTGACAACGAACGCCCTCAAGGTCAGCTGCTCTCTCCATGAGGGGATGGACTGGCTTTCGAAGATCTGCTCGATTGACAAAGTCCCTTTCTTCACGTTCTCGTCTTCGAACACTTCGTCTCTCTCCATCTCTCTCTCTCTCTCTCTCTCTCTCTCTCCTTTTTGAGAATTTGTTACATTCGGTGTTTTTACGGAAGAGCGGAGTGAACTGCTAAAAATAGGATTGGGATTTTCATGTATAAATAGACACGTGGGGGTGGTGTTATGATTCCTGAACATGCGCGTGCGGAGTCCTAACTATACACGCTCATCCACAATTTCCAATATGGCATACGTGTGAGATATCCAATATCCAAGTTTTTCATCGTGTGGGACACACCGTTTAAATGTTCTATAACGAAGATCGGGCCTTTTGAGACTTCGATGGGCCTAATGTAGAGAAGAAATGGATGGATGGGAAAAATTGATTGATGCTGTCCTTTGGTCCACTGAGGTGTAAATGGGCTGATTTTTAAGGTACAGGATCGAATCGGTGCCTTCTGCTGGATCGAAACGTCAGATATGGACCGGCTTCACGTGCGTAGGCACTCAGCGATTTTGGTTAAGAAAGGTGGTTGAGCTTGCAAGGTTCGCTCGGACACTGATTGCCTTTGCAGGAACGTGTTCCAACGGTAAGCTAGGTTCGGATACACCGTAATGTTTGTAAGAAATCTATAGCTTAAATTATTTTCTCAAATTATATTAGGATTGTATATACGGATCCTTACTCTTGCTCCGACGATAAACTCTCAGGAGTTTCAACACCTGGTCAAGGGTCCGAGTATCCATAGGTGATGAAATTCCACTACGCGTGGGGGCATGCGTGCGTGTGTAATAATAACTAAAAAAAAACAACATGTAACATTCATAATATCATTATAACTATCAAATATTAGTCTACTTCAAAACTCATGCCCCACAAATGTTTCAATGCATATCATTAATCCTCTCACTATTTATTGTTTTGCTCAGCTCACTGCTATTTCCTTATATGCAGATTGCGTCCTACCCTCCTTATATCCAATTAGGAATGGGCTGCCGTGATGTATGGGTTTTATCCACACTGTCCTTCTACTTCTCTGTGTCATTTCACGAAATGGGACTAAAAATTCAGAAAATCCAAGGCTCAAGTGGACCGCACTATAGGAAGCAGTGGTGGTGGTGATGTTCACCGTTGAAACTTTCTTAGGGCCCACCATAATATTTATTTTACCATCCAACTTATTTATAAAGTTACATAGACTTTGATAAAGGGAAAACACAAATATCAGCTCAATCCAAAACCTCTAAGAATCTTAAGAAGTTTTCAATAGTAAGATCAGTTTAATCCCTATTGTGTGGTCCACCTGTCTTTGATCATAAAAATGGATGGACGGCGTGGATAAAATCCATACATCACGGTGACCACTGAGAACTGCTGTCCGCTCCCAGCTGGGGGTAGGACCCAATCCGCATTCTATTTCTTTTCCTGCAGCTCACTTGAGTTTTGGATCTGATTATTTTTTAGCACATATCTTATATGATATAGAAAAGCTGATGAATGGGTAGATTTCTCACAGGCATTACCGTATACCCCACCTAGCTTCCCTTCCTGATAAAGGCCTTATGGTCAATCCACAACCGGTTTGCTCAGCCGGCACGCCTGTCCTGCCATGGGTGGAAAAGAGCACGCAATGATATGCCACATGTGTGGGAGATCTCAGCTTTCATTTAGTGGGCCATCCTATTTATATCTACTGGCTTAAAATTTTGAAATTTAAGCCCTTTTAAGGTGGGCAAACAAGAAGTAACCCCTCCTGAGAAGTGAAATGGTTCGAATTTTGATCTATAATGGTTCGCTGGATGGACGGCACGTTTGGTTGTATTAAGATGAGCAGTACTGGATGCCAAGTAGCTTCCTAAACAAAATCCGTTTCGTTCATCAGTTTTGTCTAATCATATTAGAAACTGAGCTAAAAAATAAAGTTGGGTTCAAATCTCAAGTAGGCCACACCACAAGAAATAGTACATGTAGGAATACTCACTATTGAAACCTTTTTGCTGATATTTGTATTGTTTACTCATCTTGATGGGGCTTGACCTAAGGATGTATTGTTTTCTCCGTCTGAATTTTTACTTGTGGTGAAGTTTGCTTGGGTTTTTCATTTGCTTTATATGGTTATGCCATCATGGCCTAAAGTCATGAAAAGCTTTTGGAGGTTTGTTGTGACATCCATTCCATTCATTTGTTGGAGCCACTCATATTAGGAAACGAGCACAAAAACTGAAATTATAGATTCAAAAGTCAATTGGCCTACAGCCTAAACCATCAAAGTTTTAGATCAGCTATATTTGTATTTTGGTTTGGTGGGGCTCAACTTATGAATAATTTGGTTGGTATATAGTGAGCTCAGGAGGGTAGAAGTGTTATAACAGTGGACATCCCATTCTCGGTTGGTGTGGCCCACTTGAGTTTTGAATCTACCTCAGCTCTTGGAAAGATGAGTTGGTGACAGAGTAGATGTCACATGGTCATTGTAATGGTGGGTCCCATTTGGCACCTTGTAACATTTTTAAGGGCTAATTAGCACCTTGTATTGGAGAGATTTTTAGAGAATTTAAGGAAATTATGTCTCATATTTATGGTGTACCAGATATAATTGAAGGTACTTGAAATATATACTTTTAATGTATTTTAAGTTCTCAAATTATTTTTTATTTTTCTATTTTTAAAGACACAAGAGTTGCATATGTAATAAAAGTGTCACTAGACTATTAATCAACTATATAAGTGACATGCTGATAATACTTAAAACAATAAAATTATTGATTGCAACACTAAAATTGCACCAATAAAATATCAATAGTCCAAGATTAATGAGAAAAATAATATGGTTGAGATAGTTGGATGAGTGTATTTTTGTGCATCCTCCCTCACTGAATGTGCATATCTACATGCATTCCGCAGCACAAGTCTATTAGAGCCGATTAGGGAGGCTTGGTAACTGCTTAGTGGGGAGGACCTGACCTTGGGACCCACCTTGATGTATGTGTGTATATCCACTCCATTCATCAGTTTTTCCATCTCATCTAAGGCATTTAAAAAAAAAACACTCAAGTGGACTACACCATAGGAAATAGTGGTCATTGAACACCCACTATTAAAAAAATCCTACCATCTAACCTATTGAGATGGTCACACAGACGAAGAAGGGAAAACACAAAATATCAGCTTTTTCTGAAACTTTTGTAGCCCCCAGTGAGTTTTTAATGGTGGGCATTCAATACCTATTGTGTGGTCCACTTGAGATATAGATTTACTTCATTTTTGGAACCATGGCCTAACATGAGCTGATGGATGGTGTGGATATGCAACACGTAAATCAAGGTGGGCCCCACGGCCAGGGCCTCACCCAGTAAGCTGTTACCCGAGCCTTACATGATCCGTCCCCGGGTCCATGACCGTGTCCTGAACCGGAATTGTCTACAAGCCGTGTGAAACCGGTGTTGTAGACGATCACCGTATACTGAACAGCAATGCAGGCGGTGAATTGCCCAAATATGAATGCAACTAGCTGGACGATAATCTTCCATCCGACTCTCTTAAAAGTGAAAAATCTTCATATCCGTAATACATCTAATCTGTCTGAAAGGTAGGTCCACGAGCAAGAACACTATTACGAAAAATTCTCATCCGCTAATCAAGTGGATGACGCCATACAAAACAATAGACAGCCGCAGATGATCTAAAATACATTTACGACCCACCTGATGAATGGATCAGGCTTCTTATTTCAATGAGATGATCTCCATGGTTTGACACAATTTTCAGATAGGTTGAATGTCGTACACGTGGTACTTTTTTCAATAATATGCTGGTTGGACGGGAGGTTAGTTGTCTAACTAGTAGTACCAATTCCTACGTGTGTGAAAACTGCTGCCACGTCATGCTATTGACTACGAGAATTCCGAAATTCGGATTTCGGTTTGTTCGTTTCTGTAAAAATGTCGTATCGTCAACCATGTGGTGCGCGAAAACGTAGGATATATTACAATACTGATAAGATACACGTCGGGACTACATCTATTGGAATTGCGGTCGTGTTCGCTGTTCTAAATCATCTGTAAGAGTGGCCTCATCATAGATGGAGGACACTAATAATGGAACTCCTCAGTTGAAATATCTACGTACTTTTATTATTTAATCATTTCTGATAAATATAGACCGTCAGGTTCACTGTTGCGTTGTGGGCCATTGATTCGAATGTCCAGGATTTTCCAATCATGAAGATTTTTGAAGAAGATTGTTTTCGCATTGTATTTCGTGAGATCAAGAGCTTGGATCACAGCCACGGAAGACGAACATAGAATAATGAAAAATAAAATAAATAAAATTCAATGGCTAATCTCCAAACTTCCAAAAAAAAAAAATCCACAAAGATGAGGATTATCTTCAAAGTTTGATTATGGTAGAATAAAGCAGTTATGTTGTGGGGCAGATCTGCGGGGCCCATCGTATAGGATTAGTAGACCACGTGAATGTTAGGCAAAGTTAGTAGGCCCACCCTTTTATTAATTATGCTATTTTAAGGGTTTGTCGTGATCTGAATCTATGAGCGTGAGCAGTCAGAATAATAGGATACGCAATCCGAGGATTTGACAGTATACGGAGGTTTTAATTTCTCATAGTCCGGCCCTGGTTCCTTGATCAAGATCATTGTTTCCTTGTGTCCAAGCTGTTGACACCCATTTTTTCGGATACTCCCGTGGATCAATGAAATGTTGTCATGCACAGCATTACGTAATTAATAGTGATAAAATCTTATTTGTACTTTGAGAATTTATTTTTTTGTCAAAGTTCATTCCCAAATATATCACATATCAAAAATAATAAGGTAGTGTAGAATATTGATACATATTTAAGAAGAAAAGACAAAGTGATGAATGAAGGTTGATCTTAAGTTGTGTGACACATGTGATGGAGGTGCGTGATCCATAAGGCTATAAAAAATTCAATAATGCGGGGATTTTATTATAAATTCAGATGTGTTTAATAATACCATCTCTCACAATCCTTTTGAAAATAGAAGATCTTTCCAAAGATGTTTACGAAGCGTTTGTTTTCTTATTTGCGGCTGTAAATAAAAGTAAATAAATAATCATTATTTTCCATAAAAAATACACGATAGCTAAAAGTAAATAAATAATCATTATTTTCCATAAAAAATACACGATAGCCATCCATACACAGTTACCTTTGATTTGACTTGACACTAATACCAAGGAAAGTTTTCATAATTTTACAAACCCACCATGATATATGTGTTTGATCCAAGCCGTTTATTCATTATAATAGCTCATTTTAGGGAATAAACTTAAAATCGAGGCAAATCCAAAGTGCAAGTGGACCACAACATAAGAAACACAATGATTAAACACACACCATTGAAAACTTCTTGTGGGCCATAAGAATTTTACATCCAGCTGATATTTGTGTTTTCCCTTAATCTGTGTCTATATGATCATATGAACAAGTTGGATCACAGATACAATATAAGTGTGGGACCCATGGATGGCTTTACATTTCAACGATGGATGTCAATATCCCTTTGTTTGTTACGGTGTGGTCCACTTGAGCTTACAATCTACCTATATATTTTTTTTATAGCACAAGCCCTAAAATGATCTGATAAAATAGATAGACGGCGTGGATCGATCACATACATCATGGTGAAATCCACAAATTTCACTTAGTCATTCCCACCCTTTTTTTTTTTTTTTTTTTTTAAAAGTAAATTTCAAAAATCGAAGCATAATTACACTCTATATTTCATCTCTTCCAAACAATAGAAATAGGTTATAATTAACTATTTACCACCATTTACAATGGTAAATAGGAAAACAAACATGCCCTTAGTGCTCTCGTGACAATTACAAATATTCGATAATCAAATTAACATCGGAGTTGAAGGTAACTAATAGATTTTGGATCAATCCAGTCTCGCAAGATTAATCATGTAAGATCCACGTATCTTTACATTACATCCATGCTAATAAGAGATTTGAAAACAGTTTCTGATATGTGAATATGTCTTTGACTAAGCTGGGATGATCAGAGAACAATTAAATATTGTGGCTACCAAAGATCCTAATTAAACTGGTAAGTAAACCCAACAAGAGTTTGCCACCTTCGAAAGCTATATAAGGAGCGCATGATGAAGAGCTCTAGGTGCATGCCAAACACAATCTATTTACGTAGCGCAACGTTGCCTTTTTATCCTAGTTTTTAGTTCCTTCGCTTTTGCCCATCCATACTGCAAAACATTTGATGTTTTAGTTTGTTTAAATCATTACTAATTGACGTCATTGTTGCAGTACGCTTAGGAATAGTATAAATATCCATGACCTTTCTTCGTCATATCCCGATCAAATGAGCCCTCACTTAGAAGATCAAACCCTAGTCACATCTTGCTAACCATTTGCCTTGATTATCTATCCATATAGGCGATTTAGGTATTTGTCTTTTATTTTTGTTTCTCTACTTTAGTTTATTTCTCTATCAATTGTAATGAGCAATACTTACATATCAATAAAATCGGCATCATTTTAGCCCTCTTTTAATTTTAAATATGTTTATCTTCATTCAATTGAGAAATACAAAGGCTGCAATTATTGTTGAAAGAAAACTCCTTAAACACAACGCAAAAAAGATTCATTTGGAATGAATAACTCTTACCATTCTATAAATCGCCTGATCATTGTAACTATCGGTAGTTGAGAGGATGACTGAGGCCTTGAATTGAGTCCTAATTGGTACATCTCAACGCGGGCAACAACGTTCAATTAAACTTTAGTCGAGTATGACTTTGCACGCCCGTACTATCTTAATCGCAGGCCCTCGCTACTACATGTGGGCTCGTGTTCGATTGATTTTGCAAACACAACTAGTCATATGCGAACCTACACATGTATATTGAATTTGTAACTTTCTACTTCTTTTTTCCTAACCGTACATTTTCTGAATTTAAGTGCGATTTGCCTAATTAGTGGGCTGATATTACATTTTTTAAATTTATGTGATATACCTAGAATCTTGTTTGATTTTAAACACCCATTTACAACTAATCGTCTTAATTCCTTTAGGTAATTCTAGAAGATCCCAGCCTTTATTATCATTCATTGATTTCTAATTCATCTCTCATGGCATCAAACTATCGAGAAGAGTTAACACTTTATTTGGCTTGTGTAAATGACTCATGATCATTTTCTACTCCTGTGTCAAACTTGAGCTCCTGCAAGTAGACGATGTAATCGTTAGGAATTATTGGCCTCCTCTCTCTTTGAAATCTTCTTAATGGCTCAATTTCTTAAATTGGATTTTGATTTCCTTCTTCAGTGGGTTATATAAGAGGTTTATTGTGACAATCTGTTGTGATTAGAGGCTTGACTACAGGATGTATATCTATCTTACTAAGAATGACTGTGATGGGAATAATAGTCCATTCTTTCTTAAATATAACACTCCTAATGTTCAAGCTCCCACTATTATTAGTGTCCTTAGTGAACTTGGCATTCTCAGTCTCTATAATCCTCATGGAGTGGAAAGGACAATAGAATCTATAACCTTTTGACCTTTCTAGGTATCTAATGAAGAAGTAATTTATTATCCTTGGGTCAAGTTTTCTTTCATATACATTATAAGGTTTGGCCTTTGCAAGACAACTCTATACGTGGAAGTATCAGACTTGGTTTTCTCTCATTTTACAACTTAAAATGGGTTTTCGATATGACTTTGTTAAGGTCCTTATTAAGGATATAAACAACAGTTTTGACCGCATCACCAGATAGAGATTTTAATAATGTTGAGTTACTAATCATGTTATGCACCATATCTATTAGGGTGCGATTGTAGCTTTTAGCTATACTATTTTACCTTGGAGTTCCAGACATGGTGTATTAGGCGATAATGCCACAATCTTGTAAGTACTTAGTGAAGGGTCCTGAATTCCGAATTGATTCATCATATCTACTATAGTATTCACTACCACGGTTAGATCTAATGACTTTAATATTTCTATTAAGTTGATTTTCAACCTCGACTTTATAGATTTTAAAATCATATAAGACTTTGATCTTTCATTTATAAGATAAGGGTACCTAAAATGAGAGAAATCAACTATGAAAGTGATAAAATATCTCTATCCACTCCAAGATACAATAGTAAATGGTTCATAGATATCCGTATGTATCACCTCTAAGAGTCTCACACTCCTAGTTGTACCTTTCTTCTCGATTTTAATATTTTTACCTTTTATATAATCTGTGCAAACTTTAAAGTTAGAGAAGTGTAGAGAATGAGGAATTCCTTCCTGCACTAGCCTTTCCAATCTTTCATGAGAAGCATGGCTTAATCGTTTGTGCCATAACATGAATAAATTTTCTCAATCCATTCTCTTATTGACTATTAATTAATTTCCATGCAAAGATTCTACATTATAAACTTGCGAGACATTCAAGTTTAGTTGGTACGAGTTATTAATCATAGTGTCAGTGCCAATAACATTTGAATCATAATAATTACTAAACCTCTTATTCTCAAATTTAAACTAATAACCAGATTTGTCTAAATGAGAAATGAAAACTAAATTGCGCCTTATGGAAGGCACACAAAATGTAACTATGAATTCAATATATGACCTAATTATAACTTAAGCTTACATATTTCAATTATCTCTGCGTCAACTTTAACGACGATGCCCATGTAGATTGATCGCTCTGCATCAGTTGATGGTCGAGTCTATAGTGTATCCTACATAGAGTTTTAGATGTGAATAGTCATACGAGAATCTATCCACTAGGATTCTATCAACATATCAGTTAGATTATATTTAAAATAGACCAAGACATGATCCTTACCCATCTTTTATAAGCCACTGCATTAAACTTAATGCGGTTTTGCTTTTAATGACCTAGCTTATTGCAAAAGAAGCAGTTATTCTTCTTTGTCCGCTTTTTACTCGACTGATCCTCAGATTGATGTTGATTGCTTGTTATAAAACCTGAAGGTTGCATATTAAAATCTTGTTTTTGTTTCCTTTTTTCATTATATCTGTGTCGAGGTTACAAGATTTACAATATGTGCTTTACCTTGCTTACTGAGCCTTTCCTCCTCTTGAACATATTGAGAAATTAGTTTGTTCAATGTTCATTTATCCTTTTGGGTATTATAGTTAACTTAAAATGTACTGAATTGAGGAGGTAAGGAGTTCATGTAACAATCCGAAATTTCACGGCCAGAGTTTATACTCATGCCTGAGAAAAATGGGTGTTAACAATGTACAAACTGGATGCTCTGAAATCGCACGATATTTTTTTCATTTATTTTACATCCAGATACATTCATGACGGTAACATTCACAAGAATAAAATCAATTGTATTGATTATATTTTATTAGAGTAAAAAAAATAATGAGCGGCCTTCCCAATGGAACTTATTACATTTATCGAGTTCGTAACGGAAGTATAAAACTAAATAAATGAACTATCTTCATATTCTTTTGGTGCAGTCTTCTATAGGGAGATGATCCTCTAAGTCTTCAATCTGTATGTCACCTACAACATCTGTACGGTTGGGAGAGGGTCAATGCCCTACTCATAGTGATAGTTATCCTTTAAGATTAACAGTAATTTAAGAGATTCATGAAAGCAAGATAAAAGTTCTGATACATCATGTACTCTACACTACAAGAGGTATCAATGCACAAGCAATCTATATGAGATGCATGCCTAGCAGAGTATATGCAGTGTATCACTCTTAGCGATCGTCACAATGTGGAATACAATTATAGTTATCCGACTCGATCCACATCCCATACTACGGATATTTGCTAGCGTGTCCCACGTTTAATATGGTTTTACATGGTTGTCCTAAGACGAACACCACACATGACCAAGTGAATCTCGCAACCCGGATTGGAGCGACTAAAGCGATAACTAACCCCAAAAATCAGAAAAGGAGTGAGTAAGCAACATCTAGTTCCCTAAGAAAAATCGGATTGGAGCGACTAAGCGACATTCAACCTTCAAAACTGGAAAAAGAGAGACTAAGCGACATCCAGTTCCCCAAACTAATGTGTTATGTATATAGAACGATTTACACACACCAGCTGTTGCACTCTCACCCGAGAACCATGGAATTACGTGTCGCCCTAGGACTGCTACCGAAAATGTATTAGTTCACGACATTTAATTGATCGCTAGAGGAGGGATTCCCATCATAGTACTTGCACCAAAAGAGAATTTCTTTATCCATAGAAGGTTAAGAATATCAAGACACCTACCGAGCCCTTGAGAAAAAAGGAGCGAGTGACAATAACTAACTCAAATAAGAGGTGAGTGACGAAGGTCAACTCGAATATAAGGAGAAAGGTTAAAGCCAACTCAATAAATAAAAGAGTGGCAATGGCCGATTCTTTAATAAGGGTGGCAATGACCAACTTCGTAATTAGAAGAGTGACTACCGTTGATTCTTGGTAACGGAGAGTGGCAGAGCTAAATTAATGGTAAGCCAAGAGCAAGGCTTATATCCATTGCCTCCTATAAATCCAGGAAAACCTCTTACAATGGATATTATGTAAAAATCTTAAAAGGGCCAACAATTGATGATAACAATTTAAAATGAAAACAGAAGGAAAGTAATGAAAATCTGAGAATAGATAAAAGGCATATAAAGGACAAGTGTAAAGGCAAAATAAAAATATCAACTCAATTAAGACAAAAGGAACGTAAAAGGTACGATAAAATAGCACGAAGGCATAAAAGGGCAGGATAAATATATCAACTTAAATTAACGTAAGCTTAAAGGATAAAACCCTCACCAGTGTTTCTAGCACCGTAGGACCCAAAAATTGACTCGATCCCAGCCCTGACTCGGTCCAGAACTCGATGAGTTGGCTCAACGCACACTCTCTTTCTCTCTCCTTGTTTCTTCCTTTCCCTCTCTCTTTTCTTTTTCCTTTTCTTTTCTTTCTTTTCTTTTCTCTTCTTTCCTCTTTTCCTTTCTTCCTCTTCCTTCTTTCTTTTCTCTATTCTTTCTCTGTCTCCCTCCTAGGCTGGAGCATCCAACAGAATCTAGACCGTGCCTGACTCGTACACAGGCCCGACAACGGTCGGCTCCCTCTCTCTCTCTTCCCATTTTTTCTTTCTTTGTGGTACGTTGCCCCCATCTAAGGGTTTTATACTATTGAAGGGGGGCTAGAATCTTCTTGCGTAGCTTGCTCCATTCGGACGAGTTGTGCGTTAACACGTTACGCAAGTCTCTTGTTCACACTTCCATCGTCACCTTCCTATATTTTTTAGAGATGTATTCTGCTTAGGTGGGCCATCAGCTGGATGGTTTCGATTGCCAGAACGATTGGTGGGATAATGCTCTAGAGGCTTCATGCATAAGGAGTTATGCAGCATGGAGTTCGGTCAAGTTATATGGCATGTGGAAATACCCTACGCACACAACGTGTGTATAGGCTAGGAAGTTTGGTCGTTTATGTCTGATCGTGATTTCCTATTTTATTACTCATGATCCACTGGTCATATGGACCACACTGTGATTGGTTAGGATTTGAAAATAGTGGCTGGGCAGTTGTCCACGGCTGTTGTTTCTTGGCGAGGAAGATGGACTGCTTCAATGACAGAATTTGTTCTGGCCCGTCTTTCTTCGAGCCATTTCTCTTGGATGGTTTGGATTGGTCCCTAGATGCTCCTTGGCCCACCAGATTGATGGTGTGCATAAGATCTTTGAATAGTTGTGGGAGGCCTTTTCGCACAGCCGCGTTTTGTCGTAGCTTTGTTGGGAAAACCGGGAAACATCAATCTCATCGAAAATTTTCTTTCTTTTCTGCCAACATGGACATGGTCTAAAGTGTGTCTACACATTTTTGAACGGTTCTGATTGAATTCAGGTGGCCCTTTTTGAATTTCTTACTAAACAGAACTCAAAACCATTTTGGTTTCTTGCCGTTATTTGCGGGAGCGTTTTGGTTTAAGTTACTTGATCGGATTCGACATGTAAGTACTGGGATTGGTCGGATTTGACCCGTCTACAAGATAGACGGTTCAGATCATCTCGATGGATAATCTAGTGGCCCACAACATGATCCCAGACAAGCATCATTCGTCTGCTGAACCAAAAGAGGAAGAATCCCTCTTCGGGGGGAGTTATCGGGTCAAACTCAGTTTGACCTAATTGTACGGTGCACCTCTGGTGCTGGTGCATCGTGCACACTTACAGTAGCTGTGGGGTTCACTTGTGATGTTTTTGAGAAACCTACACCGTCCAATCGTTTTTCCATCTAATCAGGGATTGATCCCAAAGTTAAGGCTTATCCGAAGATAAGGTGGCCCCCAAATCAATGATTAACGGCTGATCTACTCATTGTGCTATTTTTACAATGATCTGAGAGTTGAAATCTGACGTGTATAGATAATTTATGATATACAGGCGTGGTGTAGAATTTCACATTAACTGGATCGTGGAAACCATGTGATTTAGAGTCAGGGGGTCTATGTTAATGGCATTATCATAATTATTGCTAATTTAAGAGTTTTGTGAAATCTAATGGTTCTACCTAGTTATAAGCATGTTTCTAAATAATTCTTACAAAATAACTTACATCTAAATCAGTATAGATAAAGAGTTGTTCACCGATTCAACCAAAGGAAAGTACTTAATCGAATCACATGATCAACGGTCCGATAACTTGGTTTATGGATGGGGTTCATTCTTAACGGTCAAATGGTGTTATAGCCTACATGTAAGGTCAGGATCGTTAAGTCGGTATTGTACACATGTACATTTTATGTTAAATTCTTGGTAACGATTGAGGACTTTTGATGCTCGAGTATCGAAAAGTTTGGGGCGTTACAATTCAGGACTAAGTATACTGTGAGTTTGTCCTTTATATTAAGATTGAATGAGCAAATCTTATAGACCACCTTAGTTATTTATATGATGTACTCTCATATGTTTCAATAAACATTATAGGAAGCGCTAGTTAACATGCTCATAAGGGAACTCAATCAAACTTTATTTGATTTCATGAATCAGTTTCCTATTTCAGTCATGAAACCTTAGCCTTCTCAGTTTTAGGCATGACACCCTTCATTGTTTTAGAAATCAAGTGCTTTATGGTTTTAATATATATTTTGTTGGATTTGACATATGCCTTGCAATGTGCAATCTCTGATTCAATACTCATGTTAGATTGTTTAGGAGGTTCCTCCTCTTCTAGGGTAAGGTTTATATTCTTTCACGTTAGGATTATCTCTACTGATTCTTTCCATTTAGGATAATTGGAGCCAGTCAAAAGGGGTGCAAAATTGTATTGAGTTGGAACATTAGTTGATTACAAATATACTCACATTAGTAAGGTATTTAAATGTTCATGAATATAAATTAAGTATCAGGAAAAATTCATGATCAACATTCAATTGATTGGGGCATTCAATTGAATTTTTGAGGATGATGATGGACCCAACCATACAATCTTAGCAAGAGCCCGATACATCATCATAACTTCTCTTGTTAGATGAACTCATAACATGCAAGTAACTCTCTTAAATATAAAGCTAACTGATGTTAGTCATGTAAATATGATACTGTAATGTTCCAGATTTTCAATATTTTGGATTTTAAAAAACCTTTGAATTTTTTTCATTATAATTAACTTACGTTGTCACTTACTGACCATTAACACTCGATATTAGCCTATATGAGGGTGGTTCCAATAAAGAATCTCATAAATCTGATTAATCAACTATAGGAAGTCAACGAATCCAACCAATCACTTGAACATCGAGTTTAGGCAGTGATTTGCTCACACCGAGCCCAAATCTAGCCGACATATCGCTAACTAATCAAGACAAGCACAACTAAATAAAGACCTACTAAAATTCGAGATAACTAGTGGTCAAATCTTAATTAACAAATCAAACTAACTCACTTATCCTTTTAGTCTAAGAAACAACGGCTTAGGATGATTATAAATGAATTGTCATTTTTGCTAGTTGCGAATAGGTCACACTATGAACTTAGCTAATCCAAACCTTAATCATTGCGCACAAGAAATCTCGCTACCCAATTTATTCTAGAAATGCCATGATTATCCAAACAAGTTCTAAATCGCTCATTAGCGGGCCACTAAACTCGATGCTATAGAAATATATTTGTCTTAGTGGGCTTGACGTCTATCGCAAGACATCGAGCCGAGATCGTGCCTTAAATCGTTCACTCCCTAAGTGTAGGGTTGTGATGTAGTAATAAACTCGGTAAGACCGAGGTCAAATCCACAGGGACTGATCCCTGTACGTTGTCTGAAACTAAGTAGAACTAGAACTAGACTAAGATGCGATCTAACCAAATAGAATTTTAAGGAATAATTGTGGAATAATTATCTAAAACTTTAAGGAATTCAGAAGAAGGAAACTAGGGATTCAGAGGATCCACTTGTAGAGATCAGGGAGATCTTATGCCATTACCATGAAAAATACTGAACTTCTTTTAATATAGTTTTAAAGAGATGAAAGGTATATGAATTAGAATGGATTCCATCATTAAACCATGCCCAGGAGGCAAAGCAAACAATAGAATTAAACTAATTACCAACCACTCAACAATGCATGAAGGTTAAGAAGGATACCGTCATCCAACCATGCCCATGAGACGATGGTGAACAACAGGGCTTCCTGACATCATAAACATCAAAGGGAGAGAGAAATACTCAAAGCCATCGCAGATCTATTGTAATTTCAGTCACAACAAACCATTAAAAGAGAACTGAAAGTATTCCTTTTAATTGAACTAAAATCATCATTGGTCAGTCAGCATAATTCAATGGCATAGAGTCAGTCCCATCACGCCACAAGCTTCCCCTCTTAGCCCCAGCTAAGAGGTTTAGCTCGCCATGATGCGACTAACCCTTAAACAAAAATAAGAAGAAAAAGAAGAAACAAAAAAAAAAACACTTTTCTCTCACTTCTTTTTCTTCTCCACATTCAAAGTCCAGTCCTAAGCTTTTCCAGCATCTTCCCTTTCCTCCACGGTTCTGCCTCCAGCCAAAACACTGCCGTTCCCTCGATCCAGCGGAAAAAAAACTGCTGCTTCCCACGTGTTGCAGCAACCACCGTCAGCAGCTGCAACCCACGTTCATCCTTCCTCCTTTTTTCTTCTCCCCCGAATGCTTCTCTCTCCAGCCGTGGATACCCCCTCAATCCTTTCTCTTTTTCCTCATATAGAGCAGGAGGTCCGTGCGGAAGGCTGGAGTCCGCGGACGAGTTGGCTGCGGAAACGTTCCTCAAGCACAGCAGCCCAACTTGGAGTCTTCCCCTCTTCTTCTTCTTTGCTTTCCTTCCAAAAGGACAACGTCCTTTGGGAGATTTTCGGCAGACCTACATGATGAACGGCTCGGATCAGCCGACCGATCGCCCCCACGAGCGCACAACTCGCTGTGAAAATCGGACGGCGTCGGTTGCGAAACAGAGTCCGTTACGCACTTACACTGGCTGATGGTGGGGCCCACATGGCTTTCGTTTTGAGAAATCCACACCGTCCACTGGTTTTCCCTCGAAATTTCAGTAAGGAAGGGCTGGTTCTTGTCGAGTTTTGGTGTGGTCCACCGATGCTTTCATTCAGCCGTCCGTCCCATGTTTTGGGCAGTATTCTCCTGTGTATGCGAGCATAAATCAGAAAAGACCTTATATGTACGGTCGGTTTGACCCCCTGAAACATATGGACGGTCCCGATCGTCTTTTTGGTGGCCCATATTAAGATGGTGGACGGACAGTTCGTCCGTCTATTGTAAACGGACACGGACTCTGCTGCGTTTGGGCGGATATTTCGGTCAAACGCCCGTTTGACTGCTTCCTTTGCTCGGTACACTGCAATGGTACAGCCCTGTGCACTCCCACGTATGCATGGTGGGTCCCAGCCTCATGCATGTGAGAAATCTGATCCGTTCAACCTCTTTTTCATTTAATTTAAGCAGTTGAGACCAAAAATGGAGCATATCCATACATCAGGTGGGCCCCACTTAAGGATTTAAGGGGCTGATCTATTCGTTTGGCCACTTCCACAGCAATCCAATGGTTGATTTTTGATTTGTACGGCTTATTTAAGGTCTTCAGGCCAAATATGGAGTTTCGAGCTGAATGGATGGTGGGAACCCTGTGATCTTGTACTCTGTACCAATTTCAGGCTACTTGAGCATTAGTTTCTTGATTTCCTTGGATCCCTGGCGTGCAAATATGCCGATCTTGATCTCCTGGGGTCCATCCCATGCTTTGGTGTCATCAGAGCATTAAATCCATGCTTTAAGCATCCTTTTTCAGTCCATGCTCGTACATACACTCTGCATTACAAACACGATTAATCAGGCCATTAAGCGGTATCATGCGTGTAAATCTATGCAACAACTGGGTCTGATATGCAATATTTGACCCTCAACACAACCCCCAACCAGCATTTTGCTAGTCCCGAGCAAAGTATGCGAAAAATAAGTTGAGAATTACAGAACAATTTATAAACTCGAGTGATTTTTGCAGAGTAATCCAGATATGAGAATTTTTAGATTCATGACTGTTGGATATTACTTTCTCCTAGACTCCAGCGCACGGTAAACTTCATAATCAAGTTCAAAGTATTATTCCATTAATTAGAAAAATTCTAACCATTGAGATCTATGAATGTATAGTCTAATCTCGACTTGTCAACATTAAGATTCACCTTGATATTTAAGGATATCATTGGTAACAACTGAGAGAATTCACGATAACTCTTCTTGGCTTACACAAAATTTTATTTTATTTTATTTTTTTTTTTTGATTTTTTCATTAGAAGTAACGCCAAGAAGAGGGATCAGATCCTCACCTATAGGGAGCAAACCTAAGGTAAAGACTGTACACCCAACTTTTTCACATATCATTCATGGGGAATTAAATCTACACCTATAGGGAGCAAACCTAAGGTAAAGACCATTTGCCCGATCCTTTCAATTTTCCAAGTTGGTTCCTTTCATGTTTAGTGATTACCAAGTTAATCCTTTAATATCGAACTGAAACCTTAATATGCAAGCGAGATGTGTCCTGCGAATTCATGACTCAACCAATGTTTACAAATTCTAATAATGGATTAATAATTCAAACTTAGCTGTGAAATTTAATAGATAACTGAATCCAAGAGTCATAAAGTACCAACATCACACATCTTGAAATTCTAAGTGCCCTAGATAGCCGTCAAAATCACTTCGACTTCATCAGAAGTCCTGAAAAATTAAAAATTTTCACAACTTTTGCTCAAGACCAAGAAAACACTGATTATGCAACCTAATCTCCCACCCCCAACCAAAAATCTACATTGTCCTCAATGTAAAAGAAATAGGCATGCAATGCACATGGGACAAAATGAGTAAATGAGAAGTAATGGGAAGATAGTACCTGAATGATGCATAGAGAGACACTTTCCGAGAGATCACAGCATGGGCGTCGGTCAGCACGAGAGAAAGCGCAACAAAAATAACACAAAATAAAATCCTACCTATACCACTTTCGTAGGTGCTCTCGATTGCATTTAGCGTATGCAACAAGCCTTTAAACCCCTAGGTTACCCCTAGTGGACGAGTTGTAGTCTCGTGAGGGTTTGCAGTAATGTTACCCACAAACATTGGACTAATGAATGAGAAAAGTGAAATGGAATGAAAATTTGGGTTGCGTCCTAGGAGCGCTAAGTTTAACGTCTTCAACTAGACAAGAATGGACCATGAATTAATCAATCTTGATAACCTGGGTCCGCCAAATAACTAGGAGATCAATCCTGGTAAACAGGATCAGTCAGAGGCATGGACATATCCTCTGAATCAAATTTCTTGACAAATGGTTTCAATCGATGTCCATTGACTTTAAACTCCTTGCCATTGTCGGGATCTCTTATCTCGACGGCCCCATGCGGAAAAACAGTGACAACAATGTAAGGGCCGGTCCAACGAGATCGAAGCTTACCCGGAAAGAGATGTAATCGAGAATTATACAAAAGGACCTTCTGACCAAGCGTGAATGATTTTCGCAAAATATGTTGGTCATGAAATGCTTTCATCTTGTCCTTGTAAATTCTCGAATTATCGTACGCATCATTCCGGATTTCTTCAAGTTCATTCAATTGAAGTTTGCGTAGCGAGCCAGCGTTGTCCAAATTGAAATTCAGATTTTTGATCGCCCAGTACGCTTTATGTTCCAGCTCCACAGGTAAGTGACAAGCTTTCCCATAGACAAGTCTAAAGGGAGACATTCCAATAGGGGTTTTAAAGGCAGTACGGTATGCCCATAAGGCATCGGTCAATCGCATTGACCAATCCTTACGATCTGGGTTAACCGTTTTCTCCAAAATGTGTTTGATCTCACTATTGGAAATCTCAGCTTATCCACTTGTCTGAGGATGGTATGGGGTGCTCACCTTATGAGAGATACCGTATTTCTTCATTAAGCTCTCAAATGGTTTATTACAAAAGTGTGAGCCCCCATCACTAATGATGGCTCGAGGTGTTCCGAATCGAGAAATGATGTTTTCTTTTAGGAATTTAATGACCGTGCGATGGTCATTCTTTCGACACGAAATCGCTTCGACCCATTTAGTGACATAATCCACGGTGAGCAAAATATACAGATTCTCAAACGATTGGGGGAATGGTCCCATGAAATCGATGCCCCAGCAATCAAATGCTTCAATGATAAGGATGAGATTCAAAGGCATCATATTTCGACGGGACAATGCTCTCAATTTCTGACAACGCTCACAAGCTTTGCAAAACTCATGAGTGTCCCTAAACATAGTGGGCCAGTAAAAGCCACACTGTAGAATCTTAGCCGTGGTCTTTTTAGCAGAAAAGTGACCACCACAGGCCTGTGAGTGACAGAAGGAGATGACGCTCTGATGCTCATCGTCTGGAACACATCTCCTTAAGATTTAATCTGGGAAATATTTAAATAAATATGGATCGTCCCAAAAAAAGTTGCACACCTTGGTAAAGAATTTCTTCTTATCTTGCGCAGTCCAATGTGTTAGTATAGAACCTGTGATAAGAAAATTAGCAATATTAGCGAACCAAGGTGAATGGGAGACTCTAAACAATTGTTCCTCAGGGAACATGTCATTGATATGGGTTGTCTCAAGGGAATCGAGGTATTAAGGCGAGAAAGGTGATCGGCCACTACGTTCTCTACTCCCTTTTTATCTTTAATTTCCAAATCAAATTCTTGGAGTAGAAGGATCCATCGTATCAGCGGGGCTTAGAATCATTCTTAGAAAGAAGATACTTAAGTGCCGCATGGTCTGTGTAGATAATGATCTTGGATCCGATCAGTAGGACCTAAATTTATCCAAGGCGAACACTACGGCTAAGAGTTCCTTTTCCGTAGTCGAGTAGTTCACTTGGGCAGGATTTAAAGTCCTACTCGCGTAATGAATGACGTAGGGCCTCTTATCTTTTCTCTGGCCTAGGACCGCCCCAAGAGCATAATCAGAAGCGTCGCACATAAGTTCAAAAGGAAGGCTCCAGTCGGGTGGCTGCATGATAGGTGCAGTGGTTAACGTGTCCTTAAGCTTGGTGAAAGCTTCCTGGCATTGCTCAGTCCACTCGTACGGAGCATCCTTTTGAAGAAGGTTACATAAAGGACGAGAGAGAAGACTAAAGTCCTTTATGAATCGCCTGTAAAATCCTGCGTGTCCTAAGAAGGATCGCACGTCTCTGATGTTCTTGGGTGGAGGTAGGTTAGAGATAAGATCGATTTTTGCCTTATCTACCTCGATTCCTTTGGACGAGATGATATGCCCAAGGACAATCCCCTTTTGAACCATGAAATGACACTTCTCCCAATTAAGTACCAGGTTCTTTTCTTCACATCTTTTCAGCACACATTTAAGACTTTCCAAGCACTTGCTGAAAGATGGACCGTAAACAGAGAAATCGTCCATGAAGACTTCTAGATATTGCCCCACCATATCAGAAAAGATACTAAGCATACATCGCTGAAAGGTGGCAGGGGCATTACATAGTCCGAATGGCATCCTTCGATAAGCAAAGGTGCCATAGGGACATGTAAATGTGGTCTTTTCCTGGTCTTCAGGCGCTATCTCTATCTGGTTGTAGCCCGAATACCCGTCAAGGAAACTGTAATAGGAATGACCGGCTAACCTTTCCAGGATCTGATCAATGAATGGTAAAGGAAAGTGGTCTTTCCTCGTGACGGTATTCAACTTCCTGTAGTCAATGCACATTCTCCAACCAGTAGTGACTCTAGTTGGCACGAGTTCATTATTAGCATTGGCTACGATGGTGATTCCGGACTTCTTAGGGACCACTTGAGTTGGACTCACCCATTGACTATCAGATATAGGGTATATAATACCCACGTCCAGTAGTTTAAGAACCTCGGCTTTAACCACTTCCTTCATGTTTGGATTTAGTCTACGTTGTGGTTGCCGAGCGGTTTTTGCATTATCCTCAAGATATATGTGGTGAGTACAAATCGAGGGATCGATTCCTTTGAGGTCCGCTATCGTCCATCCCAGGGCTCCTTTATGCTCAATGAGAGTAGATATAAGCATACTCTCTTGTTCTTTCTCCAGGTGGGCAGAGATCACCACCGGGTATGTCTCATCTTGACCCAAATATGCATATTTCAAATCAGAGGGCAAAGGTTTTAGGTCAAGCTTCGGCGGCTTGAGGTTAGACGGTAGAGGCACTACATCAGTTTGTGGTAATTCTTCAAATTGTGGCCTCCATCGGTTAACTTCAAGTACCCGGTGCAGTATCAAGCAAGGCGCATGTCTCCCTAATCATGTCATCATCAAAATCATGGGAGTGGGCCAGGCACGTCTCTAGATGGTCGGAGGATAAGGTCGAGAGGTGTCGTATCTTCCACGAAAGAGTCAATCATGTTAATGTCGTGGAAATCGTCATCATCCTCTGCTGCCGCCGTTATTGAAAAAATGTTTGACTCCAATGTCAAATTTCCAAAAGACATAGTCATGATACCATTCCTGCAATTGATAATTGCATTTGACGTGGCAAGGAATGAGCGACCAAGAATGACGGGAATCTGAGTGCTCATGTTATTGATGGGTTCGGTGTCAGGATGATAAAGTCTACGGGGTAGTAAAATCTATCAACTTGGACTAACACATCCTCTATTATCCCTCTTGGTACACGAACAGAGCGATCAGCAAGTTGTAGTGTGGTTAGGGTGGGTTTTAATTCACTCAAACCTAGCTGTTTGTATACCGAGTAGGGAATCAGATTGACGCTTGCTCCTAAGTCAAGAAGTGCGTGATCAATTCGATGGTTCCCGATTACACATGATATGGTTGGGCTACGGGATCCTTGAATTTCTGTGGCACGTCTTGCTTCAGGATGGCACTCACTTTCTCGGTCAAGAAGATTTTCTTTTGAATAATTTTCCGTCGCTTGGTCGTGCGTAAGTCTTTTAGGAATTTGGCATATGAAGGTATCTGTTTAACGACATCAAGTAGAGGAATGTTGACTTTCACTTGTTTCAACACCTCTAGGATATCCTGAGAGTTAGAGAGAGGTTTTGGTGAAACCAACCGTTGGGGGAATGGAGCAACTGGCTTCTCTAGAAGTTCCGGTTCTACTTTTTGTGGGGCATCACTGGATCCATCATTGTTGTCCTCTTTTGGTTCTTGAGGCTTTTCGGGCCTAACCGGAAGAGTTTTATCAATGATCTTCCCACTCCTAAGAGTGGTGATGGATTTAGCATGCCCCATTTGATTTGAAGAGTTGGGATCACTTGTCTCGTATTGCGGTTTAGGATTGGGGAGCGGTTGTGCAGGAAGCATCCCCTTTTCTATAACCATCATACTTTGTGATTCCTCGCATTGCCTGAGCCAGCTCTTGTATGGGATTTTGAACCGGTTCCTCTTGAGGTTTCACTTGATTAGGATTTTGATTGAAGAAACCTGGAGGAGTCGCCGTTTGTCCATTCCTCCAACTAAAGTTTGGATGATTTTTCCAACCAGGATTGTATGTGTTGGAGTTAGGTCCAAAAAGGTCTTTGATAATTATTTACGGCATTGGCTTGTTCATTCAACACTCCTCGAAAGGCAGGATTGTCAGTTGGGTGAATGTTGCAATCACAGATGCCGCAAACAATTTCATTGACCTTATCCTTCTTTCCTTCCATGGCCTCAACTTTCCTTATGAGCGTAGTCACTTTACACTTGAGAAAATACTCATCTTTCAAGAGATATAATCCACCTTTCTCCTTTAATTAAGTCGGCCTAGACGTGGTGTTCGCCATTGGGTAATAGTCCCATAATTGTGTTTTTTCAGTGAGACTATCGAGGTAATCCCATACCTCGTCAACATCTTTGTTGATGAACTCTCCATTACACATTGTCTCGACCATTTGGCGCATGGAAGATGTCAGTCCATCATAGAAAAAATTTGTAATGCGCCACGTTTCAAATCCGTGTTGTGGGCATGAACTGACCAAATCTTTGAACATTTCCCAACATTGGAAGAATGTTTCATCTTCCTTTTGGGCAAAGTTCATGATCGCTTTTCTGAGGGTAATCGTTTTATGATGTGGGAAGAATTTTTTTATGAATTCCCTCTGCATGTCGTTCCATGTGCCAATGGATCTAGGACGCAGTGAATGTAACCACGTCTTAGCTTTCTCTTTTAAGGAAAAAGGAAAGAGTTTCAGCCTAATTGTATCCTCAGATACATTAGGAAAACATAATGTAGCTGTAATCTCATCGAACTCTTTCAAATGTAAATATGGACTTTCTGATTCAAGTCCATGGAATTTGGGAAGGAGTTGGATAACTCCTGGCTTGATGTCCATTTGTCCTATGTTTTCAGGAAAAATCATGCATGAGGGCATACTCACTCCCGTCGGTTGTAGATAATCTCGTAAAGTATGAGGCGGGGGTGCCTGTTGCATCTCATTCTCATCTTGGGTATCCTCCACCCTGGGTGGAAGTAGAAGAGGTTGGTCTTCAGCCATAACTTCAGTTAACTCAGGGGATTTCGAGCGGTGTCTAGTCCTACGATGGATAGTCAACCCCTCAACCAATCCTCCTTCAGTCAAGAGACGTCGAGTGTCGTCACGGGCCCACTTGGGCATGAAACACTCGCAGCCCTCAATCAAATTCGAACAAAAAGAAAATCTAGAAAGAAGGAGAGAGATGGAAAGAAATTACCAAATTCGAGTCTTAAGTTTAAAGACCTACAAAATAAAACAGAATAAGTTAGATTCTAAAAAGAGAAGAACAATCTTTTAAAAGAAAGGTAGTAGGGATCTAAAAGAAAGTGAAAATTTCTAAAATAAATTAGGAAAGTCCTAAACTAGAAAGTAAATTATTAAAAGAGAACTGAAAAATAGAAAGTAGTGAAGGAGCTTACCGAATTAGAAATTTCTATTTTAAAGGCCTACAAAATAGGAAGGTTAGTTTCTAAAAATTCTAAAAATAAATAAGGAAACAAATTAGATTTAAAAAGAGTTAAAAATAGAAAGTGAAAAACAAAAAAAATTTCTAAAATTAGAGGATTTTTTCTAGAAAGAGAAATAACTAATCTAGTTTCTAAAAATAAACTGTTTCCTAAAAATAGAAAAAAATACTAGAATTAAAATTTTCAAAATTTAAATCCTAATTCTAAAAGGTAGAAAAAGTAAAGAGATTATGAAGGAATTACCAATTTATGGACTTATGTGAGGATCCTACAAAATATGGAAACAAGTTAGTTTCTAAAAATAGAATAAAATAAAATAAAAACTTCTATCCTAATGTAAGTAAAATCCTAATCCTAACCTAATTCTAAAACTAATTAATTTCAAAGAATCGTAACCGTCAGTCCCCGGCAACGGCGCCAAAAACTTGTTCACTCCCCAAGTATAGGGTTGTGATGTAGTAATAAACTCGGTAAGACCGAGGTCGAATCCACAGGGACTGAAACTTGTACGTTTCCTGAAACTAGGTAGAAATAGAACTAGTCTAAGATGCGATCTAAATCAAATAAAATTTAGGGAATAATTTGTGAAATAATTATCTAAAACTTAAGTAATTCAGAGGAAGGAAACTAGGGATTCAGAGGATCCACTTGTAGAGATCAGGGAGATCTTATGCCACTACCATGAAAATTAAACTGAACTTCTTTTAACATAGTTTTAAAGAGATGAAAGGTATATGAATTAGAATGGATTCCATCATTAAACCATGCCCAGGAGGCAAAGCAACTAACAGAATTAAACTAATTACCAACCACTCAACAATGCATGAAGGTTAGGAAGGATACCGTCATCCAACCATGCCCATGAGACGATGGTGAACAACAGGGCTTCCTGACATCATAAACATCAAAGGGAGGGAGAAATACTCAAAGCCATCGCAGATCTATTGTAATTTCAGTCACAACAAACCATTAAAAGAGAACTGAAAGTATTCCTTTTAATTGAACTAAAATCATCATTGGTCAGTCAGCATAATTCAATGGCATAGAGTCAGTCCCATCACGCCACAAGCTTCCCCTCTTAGCCCCAGCTAAGAGGTTTAGCTCGCCATGATGCGGCTAACCCTTAAACAAAAATAAGAAGAAAAAGAAGAAACAAAAAAAAACACTTTTCTCTCACTTCTTTTTCTTCTCCACATTCAAAGTCCAGTCCTAAGCTTTTCCAGCATCTTCCCTTTCCTCCACAGTTCTGCCTCCAGCCAAAACACTGCCGTTCCCTCGATCCAGCGGAAAAAAAAACCTGCTGCTTCCCACGTGCTGCAGCAACCACCGTCAGCAGCAGCAACCCACGTTCATCCTTCCTCCCTTTTTCTTCTCCCCCGAATGCTTCTCTCTCCAGCCGTGGATGCCTCCCCTCCAAACTTCCTCTCTCCTTTTATCCTACCTGCAGACCGTGCGCAAGGCTGGAGTCCGCGGACGAGTTGGCTGCGGAAACGTTCCTCACGCACAGCAGCCAAACTCGGAGTCTTCCCCTCTTCTTCTTCTTTGCTTTCCTTCCAAAAGGACAACGTCCTTTGGGAGATTTTCGGCAGACCTACATGATGAACGGCTCGGATCAGCCGTCCGATCGCCCCCACGAGCGCACAACTCGCCGTGAAAATCGGACGGCGTCGGTTGCGAAACAGAGTGCGTTACGCACTTACGCTGGCTGATGGTGGGGCCCACATGGCTTTCGTTTTGAGAAATCCACACCGTCCACTGGTTTTCCCTCGAAATTTCAGTAAGGAAGGGCTGGTTCTTGTCGAGTTTTGGTGTGGTCCACCGATGCTTTCATTCAACCGTTCGTCCCATGTTTTGGGCAGTATTCTCCTGTGTATGCGAGCATAAATCAGAAAAGACCTTATATGTACGGTCGGTTTGACCCCCTGAAACATATGGACGGTCCCGATCATCTTTTTGGTGGCCCATATTAAGATGGTGGACGGACAGTTCGTCCGTCGATTGTAAACGGACACGGACTCTGCTGCGTTTGGGCGGATATTTCGGTCAATCGCCCGTTTGACTGCTTCCTTTGCTCGGTACACTGCAATGGTACAGCCCTGTGCACTCCCACGTACGCACGGTGGGTCCCAGCCTCATGCATGTGAGAAATCTGATCCGTGCAACCTCTTTTTCATTTAATTTAAGCAGTTGAGACCAAAAATGGAGCATATCCATACATCAGGTGGGCCCCACTTAAGGATTTAAGGGGCTGATCTATTCGTTTGGCCACTTCCACAGCAATCCAATGGTTGATTTTTGATTTGTACGGCTTATTTAAGGTCTTCAGGCCAAATATGGAGTTTCGAGCTGAATGGATGGTGGGAACCCTGTGATCTTGTACTCTGTACCAATTTCAGGCTACTTGAGCATTAGTTTCTTGATTTCCTTGGATCCCTGGCGTGCAAATATGCCGATCTTGATCTCCTGGGGTCCATCCCATGCTTTGGTGTCATCAGAGCATTAAATCCATGCTTTAAGCATCCTTTTTCAGTCCATGCTCGTACATACACTCGCATTACAAACACGATTAATCATGCCATTAAGCGGTATCATGCGTGTAAATCTATGCAACAACTGGGTCTGATATGCAATATTTGACCCTTAAATCGTTCAACTTGAACTCGCAAGGTGAGTGCTTGAGTTGTACGAATACCTTATATGAAAATTTAGAACTTAAGTGAAATTAGTTTTTTTGTTCTTCACAAAGTTATAACTTTCGGACCGTCAATTCACGACCAAATTCGGGGTGCCGATGAAAGAAATTTCTCCACACATCCATAAAGACATAGCCCCGATTGATCATCGGTGGCCGTCGATCTAAGTTAGGGCCTTCCCAGTTGATCGGCATGCTCGATCATCGTATATTTATGTCCAAACAAAGATCACATTATTGGACTACTATTCCATAGTTTAGATTAACCTATATGCCTTTTTTCAGGTCCCATTAGTGGGAAACAACCTCCCTTAGTGTTATAATAATGAATAAAGGGTCATTGGGGTTATTTGTACACTTTTTGGCACTATATAAAGCCCTCGTTTGGCACCTCCTCTTTCCATACGAATTTTACCTTATAAAGAAAGAGAAAAAAGGGATAAAGGGAGAATAGAAAGAAGAGAAAGGAGAAGAGTGAGAGCTTGGGGTGTGAGTGTTGGTGCCCGTCCACCCTCTCATCCCCTTTCTAGCTGCCTCACAATAATCGGAGACATCGTCGGAGATTTTTTGACAACAATTGGAGGTAAGTGTTGAATCTCACTTATAATTTAAGACTTTAATACGTGTTTATCCCTAATATTATAAGCTTGTATTCTTATTTAGGTCTTTCAATGATATTTTCCTAACACTCTAACCCTACGAGAGCCGTAAGTCAAGCGGATCATCAAAAGGTGATGACTGTTATCGCTAGGTTATCTTTTATCGACTCTTGAGGGTCTCAATTAATGATTAGTTGCTTGTAGATAAATTTATGTATGTTAATATGTTAATATTTTGATTTTGCTATAATATATGCTATTTGTTGGATATGGATGCTCACATATTTGATGAAATGCTTGAATGATGAAATGTGTTGCTTTGTCGATACTCATGTGCTTAATTTAATACTTAAGTAATTATATTACTTTATTCATGCTGGCATATTTGATTTAATGCCTTAATTAACGTAGTACCCTATGGATGCTTACATATTCGGTGAAATGACTAAATGGTTGTGTAGTAGAACATATGTTATAATTGCGTGAAGTAGTGTTTAGTCCATGGAGATACTTAGGATTGCTACGATGTTGGGTTAGTTGGCTAACCGCCCGAACTAAAGGGTGGCCCAAGTTAGGGCGGTCACCCCAAGCTTGTTCAATCAACTCGGGTTGAACATGGACGACCGACAGTAGCTGGACTACATGGGTGCTTGCACTCAATGTCAGTTGCGTCGTGGTTCTCCCAAGTCAATCAAATTAGTCCACTAATCGACTGATCACGTATGTTCACAATATATGACAAGACTAAATGAAATATAGGATACCTCGTTCCTAATGGATGAGTCCATTCATAACCGTTAGTACGATATGATCCCACTAAGACTCATGAGCCGGGCATAGTAGTATGGGACACTGTGTCCTAGCTGTCGGCCTACGCTGGGGTGACGAGCCTCCACGTAGTGACCAGTGAGCACTAATGGAAATGATAGATTATTGTTCGAACGACTCCCGTCAAATTACCTAGCCGATGGTTGCGTGCCAGAGTACTGTTCGAATGACTCAGGCATGAATGGACAGTACGCCAAAATCACAAATTTGCAACGAACCCAAATAAACGACGGCTTTCGTCCATCGCTATTTACTGGGTCATTTTTTTTTTCAACTGATAAAATCCGTTATTTAATTTGCGACGGATAAGGTCCATCACCTCATAGTGACGGATAAGATCTATTGTAAGAAATAAAAAATCTATCAATAAAATTCAAAAAATTAGTCGTCACTAAAAACATTAGCGACGGATAAGGTCCGTCGCTAATATGAGTAGGTGACGGACCTCAAATTCATCGTCGATTTTCAACGGTTAAAAATTAGTGACGGATAAGGTCCATCGCTAATACAAGTAAGCGACAGACCTCAAATCCGTCATTGATTTTCAATGTTCAGAAAGTATCGACGGATTTAGTCCGTCGCTAAAATATCTGTAAATAAAAATAAATATCGATAAATTATTATTATTATTATTTTAATCTTTCACCCAATAGTCATCCAAAAATAATTCACACTATTGTTTGATAAGAATCCTATTCACAAAATTGGTAACAACTCAATTCAATAAAAGAAGAAATGACCCAAGTGGCCCACTCCAACAAAAATTCACTTTAACACACCTAACTAAACACTTCCCCCTCCTAAACTAGAAAGCATACAAAAGAAATTATCCGGAGCTTCATCTGTTGGCTATGCCTTGCCTTGTATTGGCTACTTAGTATCTGCTCTTATTCAACCTTCTTTTGGGCTCTTCCTACATATATTACAAACAACCAGATTCAATCCAAGAAAATACTAGTTTAGTCAACCCTTCATATATTTCAAATAACCAGCTCAAATCCATGGAAAGTGAATAGTTTAATCAACTGAAACCAATTAACAAAATCCTACCCATTAGAGGTTCAGGTAAGATCATTTCTTAACTTCATAGCATTCACTAGGAGAGAAAAATACAGTTTGAAAAGATCTTTAGATGTTGAAATCAATACACAACAACGCAAGGCAATCTGCATTTAATGCACTAGTGTCTAACGACATAACCAAATGAAAGTGTAGGAACTGGGAAATTCCTATTTCCCAACAATCCGAACTCTTTTACCAGCAGGGATAATGCATCAAGTTCAGTGAAGTTGGACCGTAGGTTATTGTCCAGCCAGTGGACAACTTCTAACCTATCATGCATGCGACATCCAACTTGTCCAAAAGATGGGCCTACCATGAGGAGAACCTTGTGCAAAAATCAGCACAATCCATGCATCGGATGAACCCTATATGTATAGATGCCTTGGCTCATAATTCAGGCTGGTATGCTCATCAGGCTAGTCCCACATGCATGTTGACTGTTTGGGACCACATGAAGGAACTTGATTTATATACGAAAACATCATGTGTTTGGTCAAGCACAGATTGTCTATTTGAAAGAAAAAAAAGAGAGAGAAAATGTACCCATTTAAATAGATATCCATGGTTTAGATTCCATGTATATGAGAGATTCATGCCAAAGATCCCAATAACCAATGAATAAATAGAGAGGCAAACAGTTCCAGAGCTAAGGAAGAGCTCTAGGTGCAATGGAATAGAAGAAAAGATAAATAGATCTCCAAACATGCATTGCAACTAAAACAAATATTGTCAGTAGTAAAATGCAAGAATTTGGAGATCAAACTGAAGAAAAGAATCCAATGCATGTGCAGTTCATTACCAATGTCCTTGTAAAATCTCACCTAAATCAGTTGATTTCAATGTCTGTCAAGTTGTGGCAGAGGGAAAAAAAAAACCATGATTGTCAATTGCATTAACATCTTCAGTTTTGCTATAACCATCACCATTGGAGTCAGCCATGTATGCTGTAAAAGATACAAAACTTGAAAATGCCCACAGAAGTGCTTAATGCAAGTGCAAGGGATGGTATTAGACTAAAAAAACCCCAGATAACTTTGGAACTAAAAAATAATGAAAAAAATAGCAAATTCAATCACATAAACTGAACACTTGCAACCATCCATCACACAAATCGCATTAAAAGAAAAAAAAACATTAAACTATCTATTCATTTCCTACAAAAACATGCTAGGTTGGTATGTGTGCGACAAATTATCTCTTTGGTTTATTATCACCACAATCATATCAGAACTTCATACGTGGGTAGTTACATTTGGCTGGAATTCCCCTAATTGCTGGAATTCTCATCCATCAAAACTAACATGACCCTATTTAGGCAAAAGTTTGCCTAAAGTGTATTCTATTAGTAGTAACCATCTTAATTATTTCACTATTTTATTTTTTACCATGCATTTCATAGCCCATTTGTTGGATGTTTAGGGGTGTTGGTCAGTGTGCTTTTGAAGATATGTTCCTACAATGGGACCCATAATTTAGATGCCCTGGATAGCTGTGAATCAATGCCATAGTTTAAAAGCCAATAAAGTTGGATAATGTGATAAAGTTGGTGGGCTCCTCTCTACTAGTGTCTCATGGACTAATAAAATAACTCCACGTTACAATTTGAGGGACTCAAGTTTTCAGGACCGACTGAATCGGCTCCCATATCATATTGTTATATATAACACGACATGGAAGTTAAAATACCTAGGCAATCATTATAATAATAAAGAAATGATACAAAGACACAAGAAAGAACCAAAAATAAAATAAAATAACACAATATACAGCTAGATAAAGACCAATTGCTGTTGTAATCTCTTGGCAGTAGAGATTAGTGGTTTGGCTGGGAAAAGGTACTATGCGCTCGACCTCACAAGTCTGTCCCATGAGGCCGAGCTGTGTGGGCCCCACCGTGATGCTTTTCGAACATCTACCCCATCGGTTAGATGCACCATTCCATCGTGGGCCTAGGTCTCAAAAATCAAGTCAATCCGTGACTTGTGTGGGCCACACCACATACAGAAGTGGGGAGGAGCCGTGCACCATTAAAACATTCATAATCATTTTTTGGGCCCACTGAGATGTGGTTTGCAAATGCAGCCCATCCATTATGTGTGTCCCACTTGGATGAGGGTTCAAACCAAGTTTCAGCAGCATTCAAAACTCAGGTGGGCCCCACCAAGTGCTTTTATATGTTTTTGGCATGTCTTCACATGATTTTAGATGGTATGGCCCACATGAGTTCTGTATACGGCTGATTTTGGGATATCCCATAATTTAGAGGGGACCCATCAAATGCACGGTGTTGATGGTCGACACGCATCACGGTGTGGCCCACATAGCTCGACCTTACGGGAGCTTATTGTGAGGTCAAGCGCATAGTAACTTTTCCCATATATATATATATATATATTTATATTTAAGAGTGAGAGACTTGAATGAAGTCACCGGGGTTTCAGACAATGGGATGGACAGCTTTCGTGATGCCCCGAATTCGACACTCGACTTCCATACACCAAGTCCCGAGTTCAGCACCACAAAGAAGATTTTTGATGAATTTTATATATATATATATATATATATATATATATATATATATATATATATAAACATAGAAATACCTGAGCATGAAGATCCATGATCAAACTACCAAGCAACACTCTCCATCATAAGTCCCGATGGTTATAAGTATAATGCTTTACAAAAGATACGTAACGTCAACATTGCCCAAATCGAAGAATAGATGCAATGCATCAAGAAAGCTAAGTCTTCCAAGCTATTCCAACCCTGAAAAAAAAATAGAAAATAGGAGGCTTAGGCAAAAAACCTAGTGAGTACACACGTGTGTACAGTGTGTCCTACATGCAGGCAAGATAAATATGCTACAAGGAAATCATACCACAGCCATAACCATATTACATGCATCCGTAATCACGTCATCATCATCATATTGTCATGCCATAATTATACAATATCGGAAATACTGACAAGTCCATGAGTCATACAATATCAGAGTACGCAATATAAATCAGCATGTAAATGAGGAGTTATAAAGAGCCAAATATCAGATTCAAGGATGCAATGCAATATGTGGTGCGAATGAAATGACTATGCTGGAGTGAAGTCGGGATGGTAGTACATAGTATCGCAGACTATGGGGTCTATCACAAGGTACTTCCATCCAAAATAGTCCCATACCTAATTTGGATAGTCAGACTCAATGTGGTAAACTCCTGATCTCAGGTTAGTCGCGCGCCCCAACCGAAATCCTGGCCATTGTGAAGGTACACACAATAATAGCTGCGCACCGCCATCCCGAGTGAATAGTGAATGAATGAGTATACAACTCCTACTCAATAAGTCCACATATCAGTACTATTCATCTCTGGGATCATCACCGGGGTTTAGTACACTCCAAATGGCACTGCCCCTCTCCCAGCAGCACAGTCCAAGTGAGCGTAAGAAACCTCACTATCCGCTTGGTCAATAGTCTGCCAATATCTATCCAGTACGTCGATAGCAGACCCATTTACGAGCTAGTCAAACTCAGCCTAGCTATACCCCCTACCCTCGGGCGGGTAAAGCCACACCCCCTCCCAACCGACCACGATACAGTGGGAGATGGGGCCTCCTGGTATTCGGCACTCGGGCGCTCATGTATCCACTCGGTCTCGACATTGGGGCGTCTCCTGGCCTCAGAGGTTTAGTGATTTTCACCCAGGGACATCTATGGCGCCCGTATGCTAGAACCAAATATTTTCGATATCCCATCTAGCCATCCACGATATGCCTGTGGAGGCTACGACCCTGATGTCGCTAGGGCACACAATGCAAGATGCATGAGTCATACAATCCAGTCATGCATCAATCCTGCGCATATCGTACGCTCATGTGAGATAACCTCCGCCTATCAGGGAGTCTCATAACAACCTGCCCAATGACATATGCAATGATCAACCACATCTCATAACGAACATGCAGATGGTGCGTATGGGCATGTATCATGATGTTATGCTATCATGTACTCGTAATCGACATCGTCAATTGGAATCGGTGAGAATGGGCCTAACAAGGCCTAAAGGAAGGTCACAATATGGACATTCCACCATCATTGCCTGTCAATGTGGACATTTAACCAACATTACTCCCAAGGAGTGACCCACATAAACATCAATACATACATCATGACGAAATCACACATCACATTAGTCCTCATATACATCACTTTGGGTCTCTCACAAGGGCCGCACATTCATCGCATTGGGCCTCACTCGTGGGCCGCATATACATCACATTGGGCCATATCATATGGGCCTTACACATTGCTATGGGCCTCAACACATGGGCCATGAGCACACCACATCAGGCTTCACAACCCATGGGCTTCAAATACACAATAGGTGGGCCCTACATATGGGCCTCAAATACATCACAATGAGCCTCATCATATGGGCCAAAAATATATCTCAATGGGCCTTGCTCATAAGCCATGAATACATGGCTACACCAATTATGATAAGTCTTATACTACAACCACTTCACACGTTACATAGTTAATGGCTCATATTTGGTGCTGCATAGTTAAGGGCCAAGAGCCACGTTTCATCGTACCATTTACGGTTTAGCGATCACAGCGTATAGAATCCAGGACCTTAATAGCATTAGCTTGGGTAATATAACTCTACATCACATTCAGTTAGTGTACAACTTAGTTATATGTGATTCAAGTGGCGGTATCTATATCGATAAGCACAAACCTATGTCATTGAATGGCCATCAATGCCACTTGATTTCATACGGTTAGGTGGCCTTGTACGTATTTCACATTCATACAATTAGATGACTACGTATACTACATATACTCCACTATTGCCTATGATTAGGCAGCTATATATACATCAAATACCTACATGATTAATGGACCAAACAGTTATATCACACCCTCAAACCACTAGAGTCTACATATTTATTATAATTAAACATGTTTAAGGGTTTAGATATAAGTCACATGATCCTATTACTTAGGACCATACTCTAACCAACATGCCAAGTGATCGAGGGCTGTCCACAACCAACCCATTAAAGGGATTATTCATCATTACTTTAAAAATTATAATACTAGTTCGTCATATGTTCAACACATGGAGATTACCAACCCATGTCGAAGAGGCCCAATGGTTGGCCCAAACAAGGCTACCACTGATGGGCCCATATAGCATTCACTTAAAATGGGCCTTAACATTCTTGGACCCACAAATAAATAGAATTTACAATGAGTTCTATATGGTGGAGCTCATGGGGCTTTCCCATGAGGTTAAGTCGTATGTGACTCACTTAAGACTTAGGTCTACTTTGATTTTAGCACAAATTCTAAAATGATATGAGGAAGTGGATGGTCCGCATGGATTAAATAGATACCCCATGATGGCCTTAGGTTGGATTCAATAGTTAGGTCCTTATTCTTGCAACCTTGTATTATATGGTCCAATTCAGGTTGAATTGACTGATCCTTGGGACAATGCTCTAAAGGGGACCCGATACATGGGCTAGATGGGTTGAATATGCAATACATCATCAGGATGACCCATAATAAAAAATTTTAGTAATGAGAGTTCAATTTATATTATTTCATAATGTCCAGCTGTCTAATCATTGGATGGGCCTGCTTCATGGTAACATACCGTCAAAAGGGTTAATAAAATAGATAAACGATGAGGATCTTAAATATATATCATGTCATAGCCATGGTAGATTAAGTGGCATAACACCTGCATCAAAGTGGGTCATACCACACACAAGTTGAGAGGTTTACCCTCCATTAAATATTCATAATCGGGTCTACAGAGATGTGGTTCATAAATCTGGCCCATCTATTATGTGTGTCCCACTTGGTTGAGGGGTCAGACCAAGTTTTAGATACATCCATATTTCAAATGGACCTAACAAGTGATTTTACATTCTCGAGCTTCGAATTGTACGAATGGTTTAAGGAGATCAAAGTTACATGGGTCCTAAAGTGATGTATTTATTATACCTACACCTTTCATTTACTTTTAGAGATCATTTTAGAAAATTATCTAAAAATGAATCATAACCAAAGATTATCTGGATCTCACCTCAATTAGCAGTGAGGATAATGATTTCACCGTTAAATCATTCATAGGGCCCTCCATAATGTTTATTTTCCATTCGATATGTTCATAAGGTCACCAAGACCTGAATTAAGGGGAAATACAAATTTCATATTGGTCCAAAACTTCTTACCCAAAAGGGTTCCATTGGTAGATATTTAATCCTTGCTGCTTTTGTAGTGTGGCCCACTTGATAGTTAGATCTATCTTATTTTTCTTCTCAAACCTTAAGACAAGCTCACCAAATGGATGAATGGTTTAGATATAACATATACCACATGATCAGACCCATGAAAATTGCTGATTTATTCAGCTTCATAAATTTATTTTTATTTTCATTTTTTTGATGGTGTGGGCCATATGAGTTCCGTGTACGGCTGAATTTTGAGGGTGACCCATTTTTAAAGGGGACCCATCAAATGCACGGTACTGATGTTCGACATACATCAAGGTAGGGCCTGTGGTGGGGCCCATTTTCTTCCAGCGTGAACAGCAGACGCTGCTTGCTGCAGCGTCAGACGCTGGCAGCAACAGCGTCAGGCTGTTTTGCAAATTTTCTTTTTTTTTTTTGTTTTTCATATTTGGAGCCTATAACAGGACGATCCAGTCCGTCTATTGCGTGTGTCCCACTAATTTAACAGGTCATTCCAAGTTTCAGATACATCAAAATTTCAGGTGGGGCCCAGCAAGTGCTTTTATATGTTTTAGCCATGACTGCACATTATTTTAGATGGTGTGGGCCACTTAAGTTCTTTATACGGTTGCTTTTTGGCGTGACCCATTTTCAAGAGGGGACCCATCAAATGCACGGTGCTGATGTTTGACATACATCAAGGTAGGGCCTGTGGTGGGGCCCACCTCTTTCCAGCGTAAACAGAGACGCTGCAGCAGCGTCAGAGTGCTTTTTTTTTTGTTTCTCATATATGGGGCCCACAACAGGACGATCCAGTCCATATGTTGTGTGTGTCCCATGTGGTGGAGCGTTCAATCCAAGTTTCAGATGCATCCAAATTTTAGGTGGGGCCCAACAAGTGCTTTTATATGCTTTAGCCATGTCTGCACATTAGTTTAGATGGTGTAGGCCACCTAAGATTTGGATTGTCTTCATTTTTCAGCTCCATGGCTAAAATGAGCTGAGAAATTAAATGGACAACCCGGATTAAATACATACATCATGTGTGGGGCCCGTTGGGGACCCACAACCCCTGCCCCATTAAATCAAATTGCTGGCAGCGTCTCTCTCTTCTTCATTTTTTAGAAGTGTAAGTGTGTGTGAGTTTGGCCAGCCCAATGGGCCAATGGATGGATGATTTAGATGCCATACAAACATTTTGGTGGGGCCCACTATCAATGGGTCCCACATGAACTCTATAATAAATTAATTTTATATGTTTTCTCCTATGCATCCCCACCATTAATAGCATCATTATCATTATTGCAATTATCTTCACCATCAATCATACTATCTTCATCATCCACACCATTAATCACATCATCATCAACATCATCTCTACCATTCATAAACACAACAAAAATAAAATAAGAATGAGTAGGGTGGGTGTACTCACCTTGATGAATTAGATGGATAGTTGAGATGTATGGAAGGGATGAAATTGATGGTTGAGATGGATGAAAGGTATGGGATTGATGGAGTTGATGGCCCACCAAGATCACTCCTCTCTCTCTCTCTTATGGAAAAAAATGGTGAAATGCTAAGGAATGGAGGGGTATTTATAAAGAAATGGATAAATTTTTGGTTAAGTTAAGCTAATGTGATTAATATTAGCTTAGGCTAGGATTATGGTACTTAATTTATACTTTGTAATTAATGGTGGATTAAAGGAGCATGGGATGGCATGGTGTGGTGATATCATGTATAGTGTATGGCATGGAGAAAGATTGACTTTTTATGCACATGAGAGAAAAGAGATATAGGTATGTGACATCACACACATGGGTAGAGATTCTCTCACCCATGTGTGGCATGTACATGTGTGCATGACATGTGTTGTGCACATGTGTGGAATGAAATACATGGTGTCATGCGCACATGATACACTTATTATTCTTCACGGCGTATCTCACTAACAGATTATCATACCGACGAACGGGTGGTACCTCCACGATCGCGGCGATGGGGCGGTCGATATGAGATAGGTTTCAAGGTCTTGAGGTCCCGGTCAGTTGGGTGTGTACTATGAACGGCTAATCTAGGTCTAGCTAAGGGCGTAGATTATCATGTACATATATGCATAGAAACTGGTACGGAATGGACTGGGTAACTGGGGTTTCAAACAATGAAATGTTAAATGCTTTTTCAACTAAAGGATTTTCAATGATTCTTGAATAAAATAAAGTGGCCCACTCCCGTAGGCTGCAGACTACTGAAGTAAATTCGTTTATTATGCGTATTGATGATGGAAGCTGTTCACTAGGTACAGGTCCCACCATAATTTCACAACTCCAAGAAAAGCACCACTTACCTCTCCTGAGGCGACTCGACTTTACATGCCTGAGTCAACTTGACTCAATCAGATTTCACAACTGTGATAAAAAAATAAGAAAAGTTCTTATTTTTTAAGATTTAGTTGCAAAAGCCTATCTACTCCTTGGTCTATTTTTTAATACAGCTTTATTTAGAAATACTTATGAATATAGCTATTCTATTACATGTTTTACTTTGATTGATGTTTCTTTCTTCTTTTTTTTGGTTCATGTTTTTGTTTTTTCTTAAACACGCACACACGCCCCACACACTCACACTGCAGTGGGATTTCACCTCCTATGGATACTTGAACCCCTAATGGGGTGTTGAAACTCCTGAGAATCTACTACTCTAGCAAGAGTAAGGATCAAAACTGACTAATGTTTCCTGACGGAAAGGTGCCCTTAAAGTCTTTGAACGACGATCTTGCAACTGTTCATATTCGCAATTGGATCCTAATTTTTTGTGCTTGCTTACATAAATGTGTTTGGGGCTCAACTTTAGCATACAAAATTGTCTATGCGGTCCATTTATTATGTAAGGTTATTGGAAAACTAGTGGTGAATGGATGTTTGGTTTATCCAAAAGGTATCCAGTTTGAAGTTGAAAGGCATAAAAAGTGCCTCTTCCAATCTGTTTTACTCGGTCTTCAAATCAAAACAAAATGTTTACTATTGATCCTAGTATTACCTACTACATACTAGTAACATACAACCAATATTGGGGCACTATACCATAAGCTACAAAATTTCATGTCCCCCTAAACAAGGCATCCTCCATATATATATATATATATATATATATATATATATATATATATATATATAATAAGTTTTTTATTTTCATTTACATTCACAAATACATTCATCATCCATCCAACTATTAACAACATTTGCAAAAAATAAAATATATCCAACCAACTCATAATAATAATTTGCAACTTTAACCTGCTAGGAACCGTCATGCACCGTAATGTCTTACGGCAGAGCGGGTTCTGAGGAGTTACAAGTTGACCCTGACGACAGCATATAAATGAAGCGATAAAGATATAAATGATTCAATATTAATTAAAGGTTTCGAGAACTTACATCCACCTCACTCTTATTGCCAAGTAGTCCTGACGAAAATGCATCCACACTACGAGAAGGGGAAAAAAAAATTTGTGGCTGCACCAATGCGGTCTAGTATGAACGACCACCTACATACCTAATGTTGGAAGATTGGGATCAAGCCACTACGTAGTTCTTAATATTTAAATCAGATCATTTTACGCATAAGCAAAGAAAAAATCAAAACAAATCATAATAGAAATATGTGTACCTTCTGTCACGCATAAGAAGATGAAAAGCTGAAACAAATCACTAGATTAGTCAAGTAAAACTACTAACTAATTCAAGATGAAGATTTAGTCAAATAATATCCAAAATTACCTCAAACACAATCCATGTCTTGACCAAATTACAAAAATATGTTCCTAACTTAGGAAAAGTTTTAAGCAAACTCCTTTAATATCTATGTTTTCGTCAGCACTCTAGGCCAAACGAGAACATCACCCACGTCGCAATCGGCTAACGTCTTCTCAATGTCACCAAATACATGCACACTGGGAACTTCAACATCCAATATGACTTTGATGCAATCTGGAGGGATGCCTGCATTATCTCTAATCAGATGCCCATGTGCAACAACTCGACTACAAATATCTGTCAAATGACAAATTTGTTCCACCCGTAGAAGTGGAGGTGGAGGTAGAGCTGACTCATCACGATGACTTGAGGTCTCGCCAGATCGAAAAAACGCCTACAAGAAATAATTTTTATTATTTTCATGGATAAAATAGTAACTATACATTATTCTTTAATTGTTAAAATACCTGAGAACCAGCAGTGTCAGGAGAGCATTGCATTGGTTGAACTAGAGTATTTATTTGATTCTGAACTTCAACCAAACGTTCTCCAATGTTCAATATCATGTTCTTGCATAGGTCAAATTTCTCGTTAATCTTGTTTTCCAGTTGCTCTTTTAATACAATGATCGATGATTTAACCTCAGCAATTTCACCCTTTCCTTCTCTAATTTCATTAATATAAGGGGTTGAAACAATAGTTGTAGTTTTTGAAATATGACCCAACCCCCTTACACGTCCTCTATTATCAAGACCACAAACCTAAATGATAATTAGCCATTATTAGTAATGCATGTATATTAGTAACAAAAAATGTTCAGAAAGATAAGTATGTCAAAGTGAAGAGAATGAATGAAAAACCTGTGTAATCAGGTCGTGATTTAAATCATTATGTATACAAGCCAGGTCATTGGAAATTATTTCTTTTATTTTTTCCGTTGTGATGCTCAGCTCCTGTGAAGGGAGAGACCCATCGGATCTAGTATGAGTTGCCAGAAACAATTCAGTTCTTGTGATCAGATTGGGGGAGATTTATTGGGCAGTCAAAACTGAAATATGTCCAATGGTCTTACTTGACAAACAAGTGTCCCAATCAGGTTAGAATTATTCAACCAATCTGACTTATGAACACGAACTTGGCTCACTTCATGTACAAACTGAAAGATGAAACATACCATGAAATCTCTCTACTCGAGAAATGATTGCATTAGATTTAAAATCAACAGTACACATTGTTTACATTCAACCATTATAAGGTCATGATATGATTTCTAAACCTTGTAAAAGAAAATAAAGCAAATAGATGATAGACTTGTAAAACAGTAAACAAAACTTGTGAAAGAATTAAATACATCAACAACAACTCATAGTGCCCATCTTCAAATATCAAAATTAGGGAAATCAACATGTACTTTCTCATAGTGCTATCCTTAAACTGAAAACCATCTCAGCACCAAATCTCACCATTTGCAATAGTTTATCTTTCTTAACAGCATCACCAAAAGGACAAGTGTAAATGGAAGTACTTGAGTTTGTAAAACCAACTTGTATTAAAAGGTGCAAAAATACCCCAAGCAAGTATGGATTTCAAATGTTGGGAAAAGGAAAGGTGGATCCCTTATCATTTTCCTTGTTCAAGTATCTTGCACTCCTGTTTCTTCAAGGATCCACCTATCATAGCTTTAATACAACTGGAAAATTGCAGCAACTTTAAGGAATATACAACCACATTTAAAATTTAAAAAAAAAAAAAGGCTGAAGACAATTATTTAGAGTTTTGGATACATGAGATTTTGGCACAAGGCCATCTAGAATGCCGTCCAATCATATCAGCAGTCTACATCCCTGAACCCTATGACCCACTTGTACAAACTGAACCTCATGGCACTCTATTCAACGAGGCATTATCTAATACCTTGGGCTGTTATTCTGAAATTTTATTATTTGAAAAAAGAGAGATTCTACTGTCTATCCTTTTCTTTCTCGTAAGGAGGTTTTGGATTTAGAAGAAATGAATTCAATTTCCTTGAACATGGAGTTTACCACTGTTTCTGTAATGAAGTAACTACAAAATTCGATTTCTAATTCTAAAGTTTTACTAAAAAATGTGGATATCTATTTCTCCCCCAAAAAAAAATGTTAGATGACGATTTTGAAGGTTATGAGATACAGCTCATAGTGTTTAACTGCTGACCTCTTAACATTTCCATGGAAAACTGCACCTTGGAAGCAAACAACATATATCTACTGTGGATCTGTAGTTCTCCGTTATCTAAGTATTCCAGAGGGGTTTTCCATGTCCACATTTTGGATTGTCATGTCCAAACAGGCCCAGGTCATTCTTTTTCTTCTCCAAGCTACTTTGGACAGGAGAAATCTACATGTGAAGAAAAAAAAACCCCCCCATCTAAAAGAAGCCACAAAACCATAATACAATACCTTAATTGCAGTCCCTTCTTTTGATAGCTAGGTCCATTTTTCTGCTATTTCCTGACAGAAAGTTCCAGGCTATAAACAAAGGATGCAAATATCATTTTCCTCACAAATACCTATAAAAACTCAGAGACCCAAAAACTCCATCTGACAAAAACCATAAAATTCAAGAGGGGAAAAAATAACCACAAAACCAAAAGCACAACATTCCACAGAAAATGCATTTTACAAGCACACATGTGAAAGTGAAATGTCAGAAAATGAAAAAGCTCAGAATTCCACAAATACAAAGATCTCTGACAAAACCAACAAAACCCATCACCCAAACACATGATCCAGAGGTACCCAAACAATAGCTTTTTTTTCCAAATCCAAGTACACATAAACCCACATCTGACAAAACAAAGTGCATGGCAACATTACAATGACAATGAGTTCAAAAAGGGGGTGTATCTATCAAAACCAAGGGGCTGAAAATATCAATTCCCATAACAATTACACATAAACCCAACACCCAGAAAAAATAGGGGGTTTCAAACCATGGGGGTTCTGAATCCAGGGGGTTTCCAATCATGGCACTGGGAGAGAGAGATTGAGAGAGAACCACCACTATCAATCGATTGAGAGAACCACCACTATCAATTGATTGAGAGAGAGAGAGAGAGAGAGATTGAGAGAGAGAAAGAGAGCATTACCTGATGTTCGTGAAGATATCGACAGGAAGAGAGAGGTGGGAGAGATCTCTAGGGTCGGCGCTGGGAGAGGGACAGACGGAAAGGAGATTGGATGAGAGGGAGAGAGAACATGGGTTTCTCATTTTAGGGGACGTGGATTTCATGCTAAAGGAGGCATGCTCACCTATGCACCTACGCACGTGCGCACCTTTACACATGCGCACCTTTGCACACGTGTCATGGGTGTTGAATCCGAACAGTCCATAAGATGTATAATCCCATGAAATCCAAGGGGGTGAATTTTCACCCTGATTTAAGATTCCGGTGGGCCATAGAAAATAGAAATGCAAGTCAAGGGAAGAAACTGTTTGCATTTTTCATGGCCAACTGAAGTCTTGGTTCAAAGTAAAAATTGATACCAGGGGGTTTTATGAGGTTCTACTTCATATGGACCATTCAGATTTTAGAGACTCATCATGTGTCATGAGTTCTCAAAAAAGTTCGTATGTAGTCCGTGCAAACTGGTTCGCAGGTGAGCGTTCCGTGTGCTAAAGCCTTTCGCAGATAAGTTCCTGCGCAAGGATGCTAGGTGGGCCCCAACATGACGTGCGTGTTTCATCCATGTCGTCCATCTATTTTTTCAGATAATTTTATGGTATAAGACCAAAAATGAGGTATATCCCAATCTCAAATGGACCACATTATAGAAACAGTGTGGACCATTAAAAACCTTTTGGGGGCCATAAAAGTTTTGGTCAAGCTAATCTTTGGTTTTTCCCTTCATCTGGTCCTGTATGACCTAATCAACAGATTGGATGTCAAATAAACGGTACAGTGGGCCTTAAGATGGATTTTAATGGTGGATATCCAATTGCCATTGTTTTCATGTGGTGTGGTCCACCTAAGATTTATTTCCCACTAATTTTTGGTATAAAACTATAAAATAATCTGAAAAAATGGATGAACAGAATAGATGAAACACTTACATCATAGTGGGGCCCACAGAGCACCGATCACCAGCCACAAGGCTGGTGGTAGGGGGAGTAGCTATTCTGTTTCCCGCCAAATAAAGGAGATGAATAGTTGGCTTATCGTCAGTAAGTTCTTTGGGTCCCATCGTGAGGTATGTATTATATCCAAACCGTCCATCCAACTGGCGAGCTCGTCGTAAGGCTTGAGACAAAAAATAAGACAAATTTAACCATCAAGTGGACCACACTGAAAAAAGTAGTGGGGGATTGAACGTCTACCATTGAAACCCTTTTGGGGCCATAAAAGTCTTGGATCAAGCTGATCTTTGTTTTTTCCCTTCATCAGGGCCTGTATGATCTAATCAACAGATTGGATGTCAAATAAACAGTACTGTGGGCCTTAAGAGGATTTTATGGTGGATATCCAATCAATATTGTTTTCTTATGATGTGGTCCACCTTAGGTTTATATCCCTATCATTTTTTTGATCAAGCCCTAAAATGATCGGTAAAAATGGATGAAATACATACATCATGGTGGGGCGTACATAGCATCAAATACTAGCCAATGGGTCGGTGGCAGGGGAGTAGCCAATCCGTTCCCATCCATGCTGGTATTTGTGGTGCGGTCCATTTAATCTTTGGATATAATTTATTTTTTGAATAATTTTCTGAAATGATCTCGAAAAATGGATGGACGGTGTGGGTTGATCCCAAAATTTCGATAAATCCAAAACTCATGTGGACCATGCCACACGAAACAATGTGGAATAATGATTTCCACCATTGATACCTTCCTTGGGCCCACAGTAATGTTTATTTGCCATCCAACCTATTCATAATATCAAATATATATGAATGAAGAGAAAACACAAAATCAGCTTGATCCAAAACTTCTATGGCCTCCAAGAATTTTTCAATGGTAGAGGTTCAATCACACTATTTCCTGTGGTGTGGTCCACTTGAGCTTTGGATATGCTTCTTTTTTGTTCTGTAGACCTCAAATTATCTATTAACATGGATAAACGGAGTGGATAAAATAAATAAATAACGGTGGAGCCCACAGAGTTTACTCTGGTAAGGGTAATGACTAACCTAAATGTAGAGGGGATTCCTTAAAACATTCATAATCATATATTAGGCTTGCCTTAATGTGATTCACATATCCAACCCACTCATTATGTGTGTCCCACTTGGATGAGGGGTCAGACCAAGTTTTACCCACATCCAAAACTCATGTGGGCCCCACCAAGTGCTTTTATATTTTTAAAGATGTCTTGACATGGTTTTAGATGGTATGGCCACCTGAGTTTCGCTTACGAATGATTTTTGAGATATCTCATAACCTAAAGGGGACACATTAAATGCATGGTGTTGATGTTCGACACACATCATGATGGGGCCCACAAAACTTATTAACATCAATTCTTAGGTTCTCGCGAGGTCAATAAGTTGGGTCACAATTTTGACAATAATATTTAGCCCATTTTATATGTCTAGTCCATTCACTCTATTTTACTGATTAATACCCTCAATTTGACTAGTTACTCGCCCCAATCAGGCTAGCTACATATGAGAAAGATATTGGGCATACAAGATTGATCAACAATTTGAGTGAAATTTGATTTAAACATATGAAGTTATTTACTCTTCAATCTGGACTAATTCAATTGTCCAAAAACGGTTTAATGTTCAATTAGTGGATGTGCCTAATAATTTATTAAAAAATATTTTTTTTCACAGATAAATTTCAATTTCCATTTAAAAATTACATTTTTTTTCAAAATGTATATTTTTTTACTCTTAATTTTTCTTTGAAAACTTTTAACAAAATATCATTTTTATTATAAAATATTTCAAAAAATAAATTAAAATACAAATTCTGAATTTTTATTTTCAAAATATCTTAAATTTTCACAATTTTTAATTTTTTTCCCAAAAATTCCAAAGTGCCGATTTTTTTTTTCTTCAAAAGCATCATGTTGTTTTCAACTTTTCAATTTTTTTTTAAAAAAAATTATATATATATTTTCAAAATCTTAGTGTTTTTATAAATGACTTTTTCTTTTAATTTCGAATTTTGAACATTTTCAATTATTTTTCAAAATCACAAAAATTTTCAACTAATTGATTTTTCGTTTCAAAATGTTTGTTTTTTGATAAAGTATCAATTTTTTAATATCATTTTATTTTAAAATTTTCAATTCTTTTTCACTTCTCCATTTTTCTAAAAGCATTTTATTCGAACTTGTCAATTTTTATTGAACTTCACAATTTTATTTTATTTTTTTTCAAATTTCAAACTCTCGTTTTTTTTTTTTTTAAATATTTTCATTTTTCAACATTTTGAAAATTTTCACATTTTTTAAAATATTTTTAATTTTATTTTTCAGGATATTATTTTTTCTAAAAATCAAATTCTTTTTTTTCCCCACAAAATATCAACTTTATAATTAAATATTCTTTTTTGTTCCCACAAAATAGATTTTTATTAAATCACGATTTTTATTTTTTCAAAATCTATTTTTTTTCTTAAACATTGTTAATTAAAATTTTTAAACTTCTCAATATTCTTTTTCATGTGATATTACAAATCATTTAAATATTAGTTTTAAATTAAAAAATAAAAATAAAAATTCCACTCATTTGATATAAAAACAAAATAAATTTTCTTTTTGCATTCAATCAATTGTTAAAAAATAATCTTAGATACAAATATGTACAATTAAACCACTGAAATTCTATTAAAAAACAATTATTAGACTACAAAAAAAAAACTCAATTTCCACCATATTCTAAAAAAATGAAAAAAAAATAATAATGTTAAGGCAAAAGTCCTATTGCGACGGACCATGACACGTCGCAAAAGCAACTGAAAAGCGCGCCATTTGGTGTTTTGGGTGGGAATTTACAACTTTTCATTTTCCGTCGCCAAATCAAAATTTGCGAATTTGCCTAGTTACGACGGACAAAAATCCGTCGTAAATCAAATTTTAGTGACGGATTTTGGTCCGTCGCTAAATTCCACAATGTTCGGACTACGGATATTCGAAAAAGACGAGCTTAGCGACGGACTTTTTCTGTTAGCAATGGATTAAATCCGTCGTTAAACCAAGGGATTTTTGCGACGGATGACGCAAATTGGCCATTTTGGCGTAGTGGGAATTGGGTGACGAGCCCTTTTCTTTTATGATAATTTTATTTTATGTGATAAGTCCGCACCTCAGAATTGAGTGATCATACTCGATATTTGGGTGATGACCCAAACCGAGTTCATCCTCATACATTTGGGCATTGTGTCATACTTTTAGAATCGTTGATTTGTCAGATAAATGAGTGACGCCTAAATATAGATCAAGGGACACTAGTGAGGAACTGTTACGTGCCACAACGAGCCACGTGATTTGGATAAGGACTAATGATATAACATCGGTATCCTAGTTTCGCTAATATGCTGAATGAATGAAACTTAATAATTACTCGGCTAACATACACATCAATCGAATTTCATTAGATAGGATATGGCGATTTGGCATTGGAGTCGCATGATGAGGGAGTGTTGGCATTTGTGAAATAAGTATTGAAGTCTCTTATGAGAGAGTGTTAGATTATGAGATGCATACATCATTTTATAATTATGATTGTGCATTTAACAAGAGTATTTATGAAATGTTTAATTGGTTGTTTTATCATTAACTGCGCTGATTGAGTTGATAACATGTGTAACTTAAAACTAATGGAACCATTGAGTTAGCTACTCACTCCCACCTGGGATGGTGTTTTAAAACACCAATTAGGAAATATTATTAATACAGGTACTTGCGAGACCTCAAACGGGTAGGCTTATATCAGCTTGTGCCACCTCCGTTATGTTTTGGAGGATTGGACTAAAACTAAAAACTTTATACTTTAATTGTCTTGGGTATGTAATTATGGGTTGTATAATCCCTGTTTGGGTGGTGTTGAGGTCAAATATTACATATTATCCCCCATTTATTATTTGGTTTTATGAACATGATGATGCTTAATATTCTATTTTACTCATGTTTGTGTTGCAAGATGAATTTAAGAGCTTGGATTGAAAAGGGTGCTAAAAGTATAGATTTGATGGTTAAGAATCACCAAGGCAAGGGATGGATTTTAGAAGTCCAAGATTGAAGAATTCACATGCTAAAGATCCAAGAAAACCAAGTGAGGAATGAAGAGCATTGAAGACTTGAAGAAAAGGAATCTTGAAATTGTCCTGAAAACAAACATATTCTTGAAGTGTCCTGGAGAAAGATATTCTAAAACACTGGGGCATTCAGTGAAATTATGCAGAGTGAAGCCTATTTTGGAAAACTGCATAAAATTGAGGCGATTTTTAGAGTTTTCCAACTAGGTGCGAAAGTTGGAGTTCCACAATTATAAATAGGACTCCCCAAGATGTTCTTAGGCATCATTTAGGATTTGGGGAGTGGAGCAAAAGCGTAGAGAAGCCGTTGCCAAGAGTTTTTCTTCCCTTTCCTTAATTGTTTTTATATTTTTCTTAAGAGATTCTAGTTCAATCATATCTATGGTTGGCTAAACCTTTTAGCTAGGGCTAAGAGGTGAAGCTTGTAGCGTGATAAGATATTTTCTATTACTTTGATTCATGTTTAAGTTAAACTATCTTTGATTCTAGTTTGATTATAAGAAATACTTTCAGTTTTTAATGGTTTGTTGTGACTTAAATTACAATAGATCTGCGATAGCTTTGAGTATGTTCTTTTCATGTATTGAGATTGTGAAATTAGGAAATCCCGTTGTTCACCATCGTCCCATGGGCATGGTTGGGTGATGGAATCCTTCTAATTTTCATGATTCTCTTATGATTGGTTGTGGGATTGGTAAATCCTATTGTTTGCCTTGTCTCATGGGCATGGTTTTGTGATGGAATCACTTCCAGTTCTCACACCTCTCATCCATTGAGAATTAGGTCAAAGGAAGTTCAGATTTGGTTTTACTGAGATATCTTCCAATTGGATAAGATGGGACTCTGATTCCAGTTGTGTCCTTGAATCAAGCATAGATCTCCCTGATCTCTACAAGTGGATCCTTGGAAACCCTAATCACCACCTTTGAATTTGTTAGTTTTAATCACTTTAATCACAATTACTCTCTCAATTAATTCAAATTTAGATTTACATCTTCTTCTAGTTTTAGTTCTAGTTACTTTTAGAAGACACACAAGTCAGTCCCTGTGGATTCGACCTCGGTCTCACCGAGATTATTACTACATTGCGACCCTACACTTGGGATTGTGAACAAGTTTTTGGTGCTGTTGCCGGGGATTAACTGTTGCGGTTTTTTGAGATTAACTAGTTTTAGAATTAGGTTAAGATTAGGGTTTTTCTATTTTCTATTTTTAGGGTTTATTTTCTGTTTTTAAAAACTTTCTAATTCTAGGATTTTTTTTTTTTTTTTTTTAGAAACTTACTTTTCTAATTCTAGGTTTAGAACTTTCCTAATTGAATTTTTTTAGAAACTTTCCTTTTCTATTTTTAGAAACTAATTTATTTTCTAATTCTAGGATAGGATAAGATAAGATTAGATAAGATAGAATAGGATATGATAGGATAAGATAAGATAAGATTAGATTAGATAAGATAATATAAGATAAGATAGGATAAGATAAGATAAGATAAGATAATGGTTGTTTTTAATTTGTTTTTAGAAACTAACTTAGCTTTCTAGGTTTAGAAACTTTCCTTTTTCATTTTTAGAAACTTTACTTTTTCATTTTTAGAAATTAAGCTTTTTTTTTCCTTTTTAGTTTTAGACACTAACTCATCTTTCTATTTTTATTTTTAGAAACTTTCTTATTTCTTTTTTAGAAACTAATTCACTTTCCTTTTTCTTTTGCAGGATCCTAACATAGATCTTCTCCATCTGGTAACTTCCTTCTAACTTATCTTCTACTTACTTTCCATATTACTGTAGGATTTTTCTTTTATTTTCTTTTAAGATTAGGTTCAAGATTAGGGTTTCACCATGTATATGCAAGAGTGGGAACGTCAATATGCTGAGCTAGTTTTAGAGAATGCGAGAAATTGTTAAGGGCTGTCAGATGATTATGTGAGGAAATAGCCCATGTCTCAAAATTTTTCTGAAACTATCATCGAGACCCAAATGGAATACAATGCTCCACCGGTTAAGAAATTCTTACTTGATCATATGCGGGAGAACAATTACTTCACAAATTAAGAAAACAGTACATGAACGTTGGGGTTATCATAACTATAGGAGTGAGAATTATTATCACCCATCAGACAAGAATAAAATAATTAATGAGAGCTTATATTATGGGTGATAATATGTATCAACAACCATCAGATTCTCCCACCTATGACCCGTATGACTATAATCAGTGGAAACATCAATGTTGGGAAGATGAACCAGCAAGACATCATAGTGAACATTCTCTTGGGTCCATGTATTGAGATTGTGAAATTAGAAAATTCTGTTGTTCACCATCGTCCCATGGGCATGGTTGGGTGATGGAATACTTCTAATCTTTATAATTCTCTTATGATTAGTTGTGGGATTGGTAAATCTTGTTGTTTGCCTTGTCTCATGGGTATGGTTTTATGATAGAATCACTTCCAGTTCTCACACCTCTCATCCATTGAGAATTAGGTCAAAGGAAGTTCAGATTTGGTTTTACTAAGATATCTTCGAATTGGATAAGATGAGAATCTGATTCCAGTTGTGTCCTTGAATCAAGCATAGATCTCCCTGATCTCTATAAGTGGATCCATGGAAACCCTAGTCACTGCCTTTGAATTTGTTAGTTTTAATTACTTTAATCACAATTACTCTCTCAATTAATTCAAATTTAGATTTACATCTTCTTCTAGTTCTAATTCTAGTTACTTTTAGAAGACACATAAGTCAGTCCCTGTGGATTCGACCTTGGTCTTACCGAAATTATTACTACATCACGACCCTACACTTGGGGTCGTGAATAGGTGGATACCACTTTTTAATTGTACTTGACGATTTGCCCTATTTTTATTAATTTTTGTTATCTTTACTTCGTTTTGGTTCCGATAAGTTAAATTGTGCAACTTTGATTATTCATGTATGAACTTAATGTGAATTAGAATGAGGACACATGTGCATTTTATTAAGTTAACACTTGGGAGCTCGAGACCGAAGTCTATGTACTCCGGTGTCGATTTTCGGGGCGTTACAAGTCACTTAACACTTGTGGGTGAAATAGGTCTCTCATCCTTACACTACAACCATCATTTACTCCACACTGCTTGTGTTCTACCAAAGGGTGATCATATATGTTTTCATCATCACTTGCATTGAATCCAAATACAACTCTATGTAATCATAATACTAAAGTCCATAATTATAAAATTTTCACTAATTGAGGTAATTACGGTGGCTAACATAATCAATTCAAATTCCATAAGATTAGACTCAGGATTATCTATATAATCCTGCTCTCAATGGATCATATAAAATGATATAATTTGGCAAAAAAATACAACTGATGCTAACCATATAAAGGCTGTGATAAATCTTTTCTAAATTGTCAATTGAATCAACGATTTAAATGTTAACAATTAAAATCAGCTATGTAAGATGGGTAATAGCCCTATTTCAGACTAAATCAGAACTCAATAACATGTAAACTTAAATTATGGGGGTGATCCATCAAGTGAAACCCACCAACCATTTATTTATTTAGTCTAGTTTGCTTATACAAAATGATAACTCAAGTTTAGTTTTTTGTAACTATAAAGAACAACATACAATAACTAGTATGATATATATATATAATTAGACTATTCATTAGTCAATTTAAGCGTTGGATGTGTTCGAAACATGTTGATTAGGCTAAGAAACAACTTTTAGTCTAATTTGATTCAAAAGGAATCAAATCCATCCAAAAACACCTTTTAAATGGCCATGATCAGTTTGACTAGATTTGGACAGATTCTGTAAAATATAACTAGTTCATGTCGAAGATCATATCATTTTAGTTACTCAAACCAAATTTCACTCAAATCTTACTATTGAAACATTAGATGTGGCTCACTTAATGAGTGATCAATATTGTTCATCCAATATCTTAAGCATTCAAAATTCAATCGAGATGACTGACTACTCTGTTTGAAGCTCCCGACGACGTAAACAAGATTATTGGATCAAATGATCCAAATGAGACCAAAATTTGAGTAAAAATGGGTCACAACCCTCTGACAATATGAATACCCATTACATGCATGGTTTTAAGACAAGATCAATTAAATAAATGGTTTTACTTTAAGCCACATGCTAGAGTAGTTAGATGCCTAGATGGGCTCAAGGATATCAGGAAAATAAATAAATGAAATGAAATGAAAATGGAATAATTGGTCAAAATGCCTAAAGTGGAAAAAAAAATACAAAGAAAAAATAGGTAATATTATGCATGCCTAAGATTTAGACTCCCAAGTCCGATCATCGATACGCAGGAATCTCGACAATCCAAATTTGATTATGAAAATCCATGAGTGGATAACTTAGATATGACAAATAAATTCCTTGATCGGATACACCAATTTGCTTTGATCTGCTACAATTAATGCATAGGTGCTCTAATACCAAATGTGATTTAAGATGCAGAATAGGAAATCGATTTATGTAATGTTTGTGGAAATCAAAATAATCAAATTGAAATTACATACTTATTTGGAAAGCCATTGGATGAGTTGGATGGACTGGATCTTCCACACCTTGCACCTTTAGATGACGCTAAGGGATGAGAGATATTTGTGGGAGCTCATCACTATTTATAACAAATCAGATGTGAGAGTTTTTATTTATATTTATTCATCTATTAAAAACCCATCGAAAATCCCTTTATTTATGACTCAACATTTAATACTCAAAGTCCAATTAATACGGTGTAACGAAGCGTTCCACCTATGACACATTTTTTATGTGAGCAGAACTTTAAGGCATGTTTGCTATGCTAGCTTAGATAGGATTAGGTGGGACGGAATTGCATTTGGTCATGTGCGAGTTCCAACATTTGAGGAGGATAAGAAGGGTTTCGATTAGTGACGCAAGGATGAACGTGATGAGGTCGATCACCATCTTCCTCAAGGATAACTACTCCAAATCCACGGAGTTTCTCTGAACTCCTCACAGAGACTTCTTGAATCTATGAGGAAAGAAAGCAAGAAAATAGAAATAAATTCTAATAAATTCAAATTTTAATTGATTAATTGAAATAAATGAGTTCACAACCCTTTAAATAGGGATACCAAGCAATAAGAGAGAAATCAGAAACAAACTATAGCTAAAACTCCCTAAAATTTGTAACTTATTATAAATAATAAATTTACTTTTTATAGCAAGTGTCCTATGTGGCTTAACCACATTATTCTTCTAATTATTCTAAGCACTTTTTATGTTGGACACAACTCCTAAAGCCCAATGGATGAAGAGTTATAATCAAACTAAAACTTACCATTTATAGTAAAAACAGAACTAAATATGGAATTCGACCGTCGATATGATGGAATCTCGTAAATTTGGCATGGGTAACCCAGAAAAGTTGGGTTGGTTGGCTAAAGTAGCTTGTCCTACCCCAAAATCATATATGGTATGTCGAGTAACTCATTCCTGTTTGCGAGATATTCTTGTTTTAAGGTTCTAACGGTCTTGATGACTTCCACCTCTAATCGAGCTTTGTTTGATCTATCTTAGACATGAAAGTGTCTGCAACCAGCTCTACATCAGTCCCCTCCACTTCAAAAGAATTCGTCCTTGAGTTCTCGTACTGCTTCGGTTCATGATACTTGGTCTGGTGCGTTGTAACGATACTTGAATAAAAAGTTATGATTAATTTATGGTCCACCTTCTTTTGGTGCAACCATGTTAGAAATGTATATGTGACATGTTCTACATTAGATCCCTCTGCTTGGAAAAAACTCGTCCTCGAGTTACTCAAGGCACTTGCTTCATGATTTTGAGATAACTTTTGATGTTTATGTTTATTAGCTTTTTTCTTATACTTGGTATTAGGCTCTTGAGTTGACACAATACATGTACTCATGCTCTCCTTGACTTGGCTGGCATGGATCAGTTCCTTCACTTTTGCCTTCAAGATCTCACATTCCTTCTGATAATATGGGCAATTAGGCAGACTTATCTCTGTAACAAGATCAATGTAGTTTTGTATATCTTGTATGAGAGGAAATTTATTTGGGAGATCATCAAGCACAATCGCCTTAAACTCCTGCAACACTGGTTTTAAATTTCCTGGAATGTTCACAGGCTCTATATATTCTTTCTTTTCAACTAATGTGTGTGTGTGTGTCTATATATATATATATATATATATATATATATATATATATATATATATATATATATATATATATATATATATTTCCTCAGATTGTTTAACAAAAGCATGTTCAGTTGTGAGATACTGTTCCTCAATTTTAGAAGTCTTGGGTTGGTTTTTTGTTCCCATAGAGAGGAGGCCAATCTTTCTACCATCTTTAGTAAATTTAAATACATTATCCCGACCTCTATGTGTAGCAATAACATCAAATTATTTTGCTATAGTCGACCAAGTAACATATGACAAACTTCCATGTCGATTATGCCACAAAGTACTTGATCTTTACAATTTTTACCATTTGAAAACGAGACGGTGCATTGTTCAGTTACCTCTGTTTTGTTGACCTCCTTGATCCATCCAATTGTGTATGGAGATGAGTGATTTTCTGTTTTCAGTTGCAGCTTTTCCACCATTACTTTCGACACGAGATTCTCATTGCTCATGACATCGATGATCATATTACAGACTTTTTAGCTTACAGTGCATCTCGTTCGAAAGATGTTGTCTCATTGTAAATCTATTTCTACATTTGGCATGTATAACGGCTTCCTCACGATCAAAGTGGTGGCCTGTAATTTACCATAATCTGATGGTGCTCTGCAGAAATTGGGTTTGTGTCGTACAACAACCACGGGAGGTTGAGCATCGCTTCGAGCTCGGGGCGGAATTAGTGCATCCGTAATACGGTTGATGGTTGCCTGCAAACCTTTCATGGTCAACTGACTCTCTCGGTGGAAAGCTTCCATTCTTTTCGAAAGATAACGAATCCCTAGATCACCGTTCAAGGGATTTTAGCTCATACTTTCTTTGTTTGCCTTTGGCCTGAGGGGAATCCTCGCTCTGATACTAATTGACGTAGGGACGAACGTGATGAGATCGATCACCGTCTTTCTCAAGGATAACTACTCCGAATCCACGGAGCTTTTCTAGACTCCTCATAGAGACTTCTTGAATCCACGAGGAAAGAAAGCAAGAAAATAGAAATAAATTCTAATAAATTTAAATTTTAATTAATTGGTTGAAATAAATGAGTTCACAACCTTTAAATAGGGATACCAAGTAATAGGAGAGAAATCAGAAACAAACTATAACTAAAACTCCCTAAAATGCGTAACTTACTATAAATAGTAAATTTACTTTTATGGACATTATGTGGCTTAACCATGTTATTCTCCTAATTATTCTAAGCACTTTTCATGTTGGACACAACTCCTAAAGCCCAACGGATGAAGAGTTATAATTAAACTAAAACTTACTATTTATAGTAAAAACGAAACTAAACATGGAATTCGACCGTCGATATGATGGAATCTCGCAAATTCGTCGTGGATAACTTGGTAAAGCCAGGTTGGTTGGCTAAAGTAGCTTGTCCTACCCCAAAATCATATATGGTATGTCGAGTAACTCATTCCGATTTGTGAGTTATACTTGTTTTAAGGTTCTAATGGTCTTGATGACTTTCACCTCTGATCGAGCCTTCTCTGATCTATCTTGGACACGAAAGTGTCCGTGACCAGTCTACATCAATTAGGTATGACAAATTTACTTGCATTTGGTCCCACATGGGATTTCTGATAAATTTTGAAATCCACTACACATATGGGCCCCCACATTGATGCATTTGTTTCATCAAAGCCATTCATCTATATATGCCCTTTACATGTGAAATTTTATTTATATATGTTTACAAGTGACCAACATCCATTGTAAATTTATTTTGTTGATTATAAATCTAAAGTTTATTAAATGGGATTTTGCTTAATCGATTATTTTTCTTAGAACGTGAATTTTATCCCAAACATGAATATTAGATGGCCAAAATACCATACAATCATTGTATAATAATGGTGTTAATCTCACCAAATACAATTCCATATCATTTAATTTCATGCACCAAACAGGCCTTATTGGGGTCTACCGATGTGCTCGATCATATATCCATCTTTAGATAAATCCAAGCTTAGGCCCACATTAAGAAGTCATACATTATAAAGTCAATCTTATTTTTGTTAGGGACAGGGAAAATGAGGTTTCACAACTTACCAAGGGAGCACTAGATGTTGGACAAGCATCACAGCGGCCCATAGATCTAACTTACCAAAGAAATGTATGTTACACATGTATCATGGTGGGCCCCAAAAGTCCGAATATTAGATGAACAATTTATTTGATGGGTCATAAACAGTCACATCGAGCTAGATCAAAGCTTACTGATTAGTAGACTTCTAATGGAAATCAAAATAAAAGGGTCAATGGCCAGAGTCCAACTACAGAAATACGGTAACTATATGTTGAGATCATCTAATCAATCCGTTCATTTGGTCATACCCCATCTCAGTGGGCCACACTATTATCAGTATGGTATTAAGTTTTCTATGTGACGTGTAAAACGGCTGAGTGCATGGCTACGGAACCTCATGCTCTTGCAGCGCATCAAGAAACTGTATCTGTACAGAGTAGCATGTCACTGATCGTTGTCCTGGAGAGAGGATGAGCTGTTACCCGGGTAACAGTTTAGTGAGTGTTATCCTAACTGTGTGGGGCCCACATTGATGAACTTTTTTGTATATCCACCCCGTCCATCTTTTTTTCCATCTCATTTTTGGATGTGATGTTAAATAATAATAAGATAAAAATATCAGATGAACCATGCCAACAAAAAAATGATGAATAATCATTAAAAACTATTTATGGCCACAAAAGTTTTGGATCAATCTAATCTTCCTATTTTACATTAACCGACATCTTCTTGATATTATCAACAGATTGGATTGCAAAGAAACATTACAAAAACCTTATGATGGGCCCTTTGTATTTTTTAATGGTGAAGCACTCAATCACCACTGTTTCTTGTTTTGTAGTCCACCTAAGATTTGGATCTGTATAATTTTAGTAAGCCAGCCTAAAAATATGCTGGAAAAACGGATGGACGGCTTTGATATATTATACATAATCAAGGTGGACCCTCCAGTAGGGGTAACACCCACCAAGCTCTTACGCGGGTAAAAACTATTTCGCGCCCGTTGTCCAGCGGTTGCAGGAAGAACGATCGTGACAGCGCAGTTGCAGAGGGGTTGGTGCATCGGTATTGGTAACCTTGGAATACGTGACGGGAGGAGTCCTTTCATGGAATCGGATAGGCTACTCACCCTGCCACCAGCCCGGTGGCTGATGGTCTGTGCTCTATGAGGCCCACCATGATGTCTATTTCGGCTTTATCCCTAATATGAGAAGGATATAGGTCTCAGGTAGACCACACCACAGGGAAAATATAATGATTAGATATCCATCGTTAAAATCCTCCTAAGGCCTGATGTAATTTGTTGATTAGGTCGTACAGACCCGAATGAAGGGAAAAAATAAAGATCAGATTGATCCAAAACTTTTATGGCCCCAAAAAAAGTTTTTAATGATTGACGTTCATTCAACACTGTTTCCTGTAATGTGGTCCACTTGAGATTGGTACATACCACGTTTTTGGTCTCGTACCATAAAATTATGTATTAAAATTGGTAGATGGCATGGATGAAATACATACATCATTTTGAAGCCCACATGGCTGGTGGCAGCGGGTGTAGCTAATCCGTTCCCTTCATTTCATGAGTTCGGGCTCAACACGTGAAAGAGATGCTCACCATTGTACATGTTACAATGTTAGAAATTCAGAAGATCCATCAGGACGGTGGACGCGGTTTGGCTGGTGACCCATCACCAGCCTGATAGCTGGTGTCAAAGCCCCGTCACCCCACCATGATGTATATATATTTTATTCACACCCTTCTTCCATCTTGCCAGCCCATTTTAAAGAAGCCCTAAAAATGAGGCAGATCTAGAGTTCAAGTGGGCCACACCAAAGGAAATAGTGGAGATTGGACGCTCCATTGAAAACTTCTTAAAGCTCCACCCAAATGTTTATTTGGCATCCAACCTGTTCATAAAGTCCCGTAAACCCGGCAAAGCAAAAATACAAGCTTGATCGAAAACTTCTATAATCTACTTGAGCTTTGAATCTGAGCTGGTAAAATGTATGAACAGCATAGATAAACACACCTGCAACATGTGCTATCTGAAGGGTGTTGGGTTCACCAGAGCACACCACCAACATCATCATCATCTAAGCCTCATCTTTCACTTTATCATGGACCATGATTAGGCAGGTCAAACATACATGCAAGAAATGGATCATTAAGAAGAAAAAATAACTAGTATTAATTCAAACCTAAGCTCCCTTCAATAAATGTGCTGCTCTGAATTTTGGTACATCGAATCTTGACTGTCCACGGTATTTAATGAATGGGTTGGCGCAGAGAATTCTGACTGTGGCACCTATCTTTGACAGATATTACGTTCTCTTGCATTAAAAAAAAAAAAAAAAGAAAAAAAGAGAAGAAGAAGAAGAAGAAAAAAAGTCTTCATTGAATCACAAGCATACCCATGGACGGACTCAAGTCGCATTTCAAGCTTCTCAATCATGCTTAATTGATCTAGCCCATAACATACTAAGAAAAGAGACAAAATCAACAACCAAAAATAAAAATAAAAATAAATAAAAAGTAAATCAGTCAATTCGATTTTTATTTTTATTTTTTAAAAGGCTTACAGGACTTTCCCAATTGTCCTCCATGAAAGGTATATCACGTTCATTCACATTAATACTGACTAAGCATGATAGCTTCAAATACTAAAGCTCAGAAGGTATGTAAAAGAAAAAAAATTGGTATGTACTGGATAACAGATTATACAGAAACCACCGATCCTAAGATTGAATCATATCTAATTAAAATGAGCATTCATCCAATAAAAAGCATATATCAAATAATGGCCGGCTTGGAATTCCATATTTTCAAGGTGAACTTTTCTTCTTTTCTTCTTTTTATTTATTTTTATTTTTTTAGAATCACTGATTTCATCTTTACTGTTGGTTAATGAATATTATCAACAGAAGAAAAAAATAAAAATAAATCAAATCCTATTAATATTACACAAGATGATTTGTAGGAGATTTGATCTGAGGCTTTCTACAATGATCACTGGTTTTTAATTTTGACAAGTGAGACCCATGCTTACTAAATCCAAATCATTTTTGTCCATTTCCAACTAAGCCAGCCTCATCAACAAAACCATGAGATGCCAGCAGAAGCTTGGAGTTGAGCTAACTTTTTCTCCTTGTCAGTACTCAGGCCAATTTAGTAAATGTAAACGTTTATCTTTCTAATTTTAGACCCACAATTTGCGTTGAAAATTAGGGCAGACCACAACTCCAATAACAAAGCAGAATCATGGACCATGGAAGGATGTTACATGCCTTCCCATCTAAATTAAGGGTGTTGGGTCACAGAGCACACCACCAACATCATCATCATCTAAGCCTCATCTTGCACTTCATCATGGACCAAGATTAGGCAGGTCAAACATACATGCAAGAAATAGGCAGGTCAAACATACATGCAAGAAATGGATCATTAAGAAGAAAAAATAAATAGTATTAATTCAAAACCTAAGTTCCCCTCCATAAATGTGCTGCTCTGAATTTTGGTACACCGAATTTTGACTGTCCACGCTATTTAATGAATGGGTGGTGCCGAGAATTCTGACTGTGGCACCCATCTTTGACAGATATTACGTACCCTTGCATTAAATTTTTTTTTTTTTAAAAATAATAAATAATAATAAAAAAAAGTCTTCATATTGAATCACAAACATATATGCTTGGTAGAACATGATGGATGATACACAGGCACCAGAAGTTGTATTATTGTGCCAGAATAATTCAAACTGAACTGATTGAATTACAATAAGTTTAGATATACCATACACTAATATGACATTAATTAGGTAATCTAAGTTTAAGGTCTTTTTCTTGGTTTGGATTGTAGGCTTTCACTTTCTTTCCTAAGCTAGGATGTGGGATGTGTCTTGCTTGCTAACTTATGGTGTGAGCTTTGCTATATCCTTAATCCAGAGGCTGGGCTTCTTTTTCTCAACTTCTTAATCCTCTTTTATGTTTTAAGACATGGATTCAATTGATAATAAAATTGCTTGCTTACCTTCGAATAACTAGTTAAGCAATCTAAGGAATGTTATTGAATTCAGTTAGGTGGAATTGACACCATTATTATACAATGATTACATGTGCAGAAATACCATGGTATTTTGATTGTACAATCCCATGTTTGGGATTAAATTCTTTATTTGAAAAAAAACTGTATTGAGTGAAACCTTTGTTTGGTGAAACATACAATTGTAATGAATGAATCAGATTTTATGATTGATGCTAGTCACCTATATGCATATGTAACTCAATTATCACGTCTAAAGGTGCATGTAAATTGACGGGGTGGATAAAACATATGCATCAATATTTGGTCTATAAATGTGGTGGATTTCAAAATTCATCGGAAATCTCGTTGTATCTCCTATTGTAAATAAATGATATGAAAGCTAGATTAATATAATCATTTTCATCATTTCTAAACACCGGATGAAATTTATATCAGACCAAATGCAATTCCATACCACCAAATCTCATTTCCAAACAGGCCCAATATGGAAACAGTTTTATTCTGATGTAGAGTGGGTCGCAAACACTTTTATGTCCAAGATGGACCAAAGAAGGCCCGATCGGAGGCAGAGGTAATCCGGACTGTCAGAACCTTACAACAAGCGTATCTCACAAAATGGAATGAGTTACTCGACGTAGTATATATGATTTTGGGGTAGGAGAAGCTACTTTAGCCAACTAACCCGAAATTTGCAAGATTCCATCAGATAGACGGTCAAAATTCCATTTTATTTATGTTTTTACTATTTATAGTAAGTTTTAGTTTGATTGTAACTCTTTATCCTTTGGGCTTTAGGAGTTATGTCCAATATAAAAAGTGTTTAGAAAAATTAGGAAAATAACATGGTTAAGCCACATAGAACACTATAAATAGTAAATTTATTATTTATAGTAAGTTACGAATTTTAGAGAGTTTTAGTTGTAGTTTAATTCTGAAACTTCTTCCAAGGCTTGGTATTCCTATTTTAAAGGTTGTAGACTCATTTATTTCAATCATCAATCAATTTATGAATTTTCATGAATATTATTTCTATTTTCTTACCTTTTTTTCTTGGATTCAAGAAGTCTATGTGAGAAGTCCTGTCACGCCCTAAACTCGGAAACCGGGCTCACAAAATTTTCGATTGCCGAATCCAGTGCTGACAGCCTCCGTAGTACCTCATTCTTGACTCTCAGTGGCCCATATACCAGGTTCCAATCCTGGGATTCTAAAAGGAGAATTTTCCAACGTACATTTATCTCGTAAGAAGCATAACCACAAGTATACCCAAATCACAAAGGCAACATCATCATCACATATTCACTAATATAAACATTTAAATACAATACTGAAAGAGAAATACATATGTGAAAATCAAAGCTCTAGAAGATGGCTGCACGCTCCAAGCTCAACGCTACTGTGACCTAACGCCAGCTGCACGTATCTATCGTACATAAGCTTATAGAAAGCCTAGAAGGTAGTGAAAGTGTGTGCACACGATAAGTGTCAAGTATTCAATACAATGCCATAATTATATAATGTCGGAAATACTGGCAAGATCATAAATCATATGATATCAGAGTAAGCGAAAACATAGTAGTAAATCCATGAATGCTATCAGCCGTATCAAGGCTATGCGATGCAAGACATGAATGCTAACGGCCATATTGTAACACCTGGTCCATTCGGTACTATTTTCCATGCTTATGATGATTGAAGCCCTTAGCTAGACATGGATTGATCATTCATAAGTACACACCTAACTGACCAGAACCCCAAGACCTTGAAACCTATCTCATATCGACCGCCCCATCGCCGCGATCGTGGAGGTACCACCCATGCGTCGGTATGATACTCCGTTAGTGAGATACGCCATGAAGAAGAATAACTGTATCATGTGCGCATGGCACCATATATTTCATTCCACACATGTGCACAACACATGTCATGCACACATGTACATGCCACACATGGGTGAGAGAATCTCTACCCATGTGTGTGATGTCACATACCCATACCTCCCATCTCTCATGTGCTCCCCAAAGTCAACATCTCTCCATGCCACACCTCATGTATGACATCATCAAACTATGCCATCCCATGCTTCTTTAATCCACCATTAATTACAAATCATGAGTTAATTATCAAAATTATAGCCTAAGCTAATATTAATCACATTAGCCTAACTTAACCAAAAGTTTATCCATTTTTCTATAAATACACCGCCACCCCTTAGCCTTTCACCATTTTTCTACAATTAGAGAGAGAGAGAGAGAGGATTGATCTTGGTGGGCCATCAATCACATCCCTTCCATCCATCTCAACCATTAATTTCATCTCAACCATCCATCTAATTCATCAAGGTGAGTACACCCACCCTACTCATTCTTATTTTATTTTTATTGTGTTTATGTATGGTAGAGATGATGTTGATGATGATGTGATTAATGGTGTGGATGATGAAGATAATATGATTGATGGTGAAGATAATTGCAATAATGATGATGATGCTATTAATGGTGGGGATGCATAGGAGAAAACATATAAAATTAATTTATTATAGAGTTCATGTGGGACCCATTGATAGTGGGCCCCACCAAAATGTTTGTATGGCATCCAAATCATCCATCCATTGGCCTATTGGGCTGGCCAAACTCACACACACCTACACGTATAAAAAAAGAAGAAGAGAGAGACGCTGCCAGCAATTTGATTTAAAGGGGCAGGGGTTGTGGGTCCCCAACGGGCCCCACACGTGATGTATGTATTTAATCCACGTTGTCCATTTAATTTCTCAGCTCATTTTAGCCATGGAGCTGAAAAATGAAGACAATCCAAATCTTAGGTGGCCCACACCATCTAAACTAATGTGCAGACATGGCTAAAGCATATAAAAGCACTTGCTGGGCCCCACCTGAAATTTGGATGCATCTGAAACTTGGATTGAACGCTCCACCACGTGGGACACACACAACATATGGACTGGATCGTCCTGTTGTGGGCCCCATATATGAGAAACAAAAAAAAATAATAAACAAACAAAAAAAAACACCCTGACGCTGCTGCTGCAGCGTCTATGTTTAAGCTGGAAGAAAATGGGCCCCACCACAGGCCCTACCTTGATGTATGTTGAACATTAGTACCGTGCATTTGATGGGTCCCCTCTTAAAAATGGGTCACGTTAAAAATCAACCGTACAAAGAACTCAAGTGGCCCACACCATCTAAAATAATGTGCAATCATGGCTAAAACATATAAAAGCACTTGCTGGGCCCCACCTGAAATTTTGATGTATTCGAAACTTGGAATGACCCCTTAACTTAGTGGGACACACGTAATAGACGGACTAGATCGTCTTGTTATGGGCCCTAAATATGAAAATCAACAAAAAAAAAAAAAAAGTTGCAACAGCAATGACGCTGTTGCTGCCAGCGTTGCTGCAGCAAGCAGCGTCTCAGTTGACGCTGGAAAGAAGTGAGCCCCACCATAGGCCCCACCTTGATGTATGTCGAACATCAGCACCCTGCATTTGATGGGTCCCATTTAGAAAGTGGGATATCCAAAAAATCAGCCGTACATGGAATTCAGGTGGCCCACACCATAAAATATATATATATATATATATATATATATATATATATATATATATATATATATATATATATAATAAATAATAATTACAAAAAAAAAAGAGATTTGGATCAATCGATCATGAGGTATGTGTTATATGAGAGTACACATATATTTAGTTGTCTTGTTCTGCACCACATCCTTAGAGATAATGGTGCATCTTTTAGATTTCATTTGCATATATTTTGAGATTATCAGTTGTAACAAATAGTCCATAAATAATAGTAGAGAGAGAGAGAGAGAGAGAGAGAGAGAGAGAGAGAGAGAGAGAGAGAGAGAGACGTGAAGGGGGAGGGACCCCGCCACTAATGGGCCCTCCCTTGTATAATGCATACATCATGCGGGTCCCACAATAAGTGGCCCTTAAAATTGAAAACAACGGTAGATTACCCACCTCTAGGCCTTCTTCTTGCTCCCTAAGGCTTGTAAGCTCCCTGCCTTCAAGTTTGATGGAGTTTGATGGGAGTTTGATGGTGAGGATGAGAGATGAGAGGGTGGGCCACACTTGATGTTTTTGGAAAAACTTGGGAATGCTTAGACGTGTGAAGCTTTGGGTTGCTTGGGAGATTTGAGAAATGAGAGAGAGAGAGGTGATGGGAAGGATAAGAGGTGATGGAGTGATGTGTGATGGGTGATGGGTGGAGTGATGGGTTGTAAGAAAGGGATGGGTGGAGAGAGAGAGAGTTGACTTTGGGTAGCTTATGTAAGAGAGAGGTAAGGATAGGGTATAGGTTGCTTGTATTTGACTTGATGTGTGATGTATACTTGATTAATGGGATTGATTGATTGATTGATGGGACATGTCATAGAGATTCTCTTGGAATTCGTACGCGCTGCGTTTTCTTCAAATTGAACGTGGGCCTACATCTTCTACCCTGGGTATCGATTCGGTGCGCGAGTCGCGGCGTTGAAACCGCTGCGACGGTGCGAACGCTAAGATACAAGTTTTAGGTCGAGCCATCTTCGGTATGCAGGACTCGGCTTAGGATTGTGCACAATCATCAGATACGGTGCGAAGGTTGCTGAAATTTGACCGGAAGGATCGCGGAAGGTTATGAAACGGTACGAACTAAGATACATGTCTTACATGTGTTGACAGCCGAGCAATAACGATACCCGGATCAAAAGTTATGATCAATTTATGATCCACCTTCTTTTGGTCCAACCAGCCAGGTATATATCTGTGACATGTTCTACATTTGACCCATCCTCTTGGAAAAAACTTGTCCTCGAGTTACTCAGGGGACTTGGTTCATGATTCTGAGATAACTTTTGATGCTGATGTTTATTAGCCATTTTCTTGTACTTGACATTAGGCACTTGAGTTGACACAATACACGTACTCATGCTCTCCTTCACTTAGATAGTATGAATCAATTCCTTTACTTCTGCCTTCAAGATCCTACATTCATTCTGATAATGTGGGCAGTTAGGTAGACTTATCCCTGTGACAAGATCAATGTGGTTTTGTATATCTTGTATGGGTGGCAATTTATTAGGGAGTCCATCGAGCACAATTGCCTTGAACTCTTGCAATAGTGGTTTCAAATCCCCTCGGGTGATCATAGGCTCCATATATTCTTTCTTTTCAACTAATGCATATATATATATATATATATATATATATATATATATATATATATATATATATATTTCATGAGATTTTTTAACAAAAGCATGTTCAGTTGTGAGATATTGTTCCTCAACTTTAGAAGTCTTGAGTTGGTTTTCTGTTCCCATAAAGAGGAGGCCAATCTATCTACCATCTTTAGTAAATTTAAATACGTTATCCCGACCTCTATGCGTAGCAATAGCATCAATATTATTTTACTATGGTCGACCAAGTAACATATGACAAACTTTCATGTCGAATATGCCACAAAGTACTTGATCCTTATAATTTTTACCAATTGAAAACGAGACGGTGCATTGTTCAGTTACCTCTATTTTGTTGACCTCCTTGATCCATCCAATTGTGTATGGAGATAAATGATTTTCTGTTTTCAGTTACAGCTTTTCCACCATTACTTTCGACACGAGATTGTCATTGCTCATGACATTGATGATCATATTACAGACCTTTTGGCTTACAGTGCATCTCGTTTGAAAGATGTTGTCTCATTATAAATCTATTTCTACCTTTGACATGTATAACGGTTTCCTCATGATCAAAGTGGTGGCCTGCAATTTACCATAATCTGATGGTGCTCTACAGAAATCAAGTTTGTGTCGTACAACGACCACGAGAGGTTGAGCATCACTTTGAGCTCAGGGCGGAATTAACACATCCGCGATATGATTGAAGGTTGCCTGCAGCCTTTGCATGGTCAACTGACTCTCCCGGTGGAAAGCTTTCATTCTTTCCGAAAGATAACGAATCCCTGGATCACCGTCCAAGGAATTTTAGCTCATACTTTTGTTATTTGCCTTTGGCCCGAGGGGAATCCTCGCTCTGATACCAATTGACGTATGGACGAACATGATGAGATCGATCACCGTCTTTCTGAAGGATAACTACTCCGAATCCACGGAGCTTCTCTAGACTCCTCATAGAGATTTCTTGAATCCACGAGGAAAGAAAGTAAGAAAATAGAAATAAATTCTAATAAATTTAAATTTTAATTGATTGATTGAAATAAATGAGTTCACAACCCTCTAAATAGGGATACCAAGTAATAGGGGAGAAATCAGAAACAAACTATAACTAAAACTCCCTAAAATGCGTAACTTACTATAAATAGTAAATTTACTTTTATGAACACTGTGGCTTAACCATGTTGTTCTCCTAATTATTTTAAGCACTTTTCATATTGGACACAACTCCTAAAGCCTAACAGATGAAGAGTTATAATTAAACTAAAACTTACTATTTATAGTAAAAACGGAACTAAACATGGAATTCGGCTGTCGATATGATGGAATCTCACAAATTCGTCGTGGATAACTTGGTAAAGCTAGGTTGGTTGGCTAAAGTAGCTCATCCTACCCCAAAATCACATATGGTATGTCGAGTAACTCACTCCGATTTATGAGATATGTTTGTTTTAAGGTTCTACTGGTCTTGATGACTTTCACCTCTGATCAAGCCTTCTTCTTTGATCTATCTTGGACATGAAAGTATCTGTGACCACCTCTACATCAATTAGGTATGATAGATTTGCTTGCATTTGGTCCCACATGGGATTTCTGATAAATTTTGAAATTTACTACACATATGAGCCCCACATTAATGCATATGTTTTATCTACGTCGTTCATCCATATATGCCTTTACATGTGAAATTCTAGTTATATATTATATATATATATATATATATATATATATATATATATATATATATATATATATATATATATATGTGTGTGTGTGTGTGTGTGTGTGTGTGTGTATAAAATTCATTCATTGTGAATTTATTTTGTTGATTATAAATATAAGGTTTACTAAATGGGATTTTGCTTAATCGAGTGTTTTTCTTACAATGTGAATTTTATCCCAAACATGAATATTGGATGGCCAAAATACCATACAATCATTGTGTAATAATGGTGTTAATCTCACCTAATACAATTCTATACCATTTAATTTCATGGACCAAACGGGCCTTAGTGGGGTCCACCAGTATGCTCGATCATATATCTATCTTTAGATAAATCCAAGCTGGAACAAATAGGCCCACATTAAGAAGTCTTACATTATAAAGTCGATCTTATTTTTGTTGGGGACAGAGAAAATGAGGTTTCACAACTTACTAAGGGAGTACTAGATGTTGGACAAGCATCACAGGGACCCATAGATCTAACTTACCAATGAAATGTATGTTACACATATATCATGGTGGGCCCCAAAAGCCCGAATATTAGATGAACAATTTATTTGATGGGTCATAAACGGTCACATCGAGCTAGATCAAAGCTTACTGATTAGTAGACTTCTAATGGAAATCAAAATAAAAGGGTCAATGGCCAGAGTCCAACTACAGATATACGGTAACTATATGTTGACATCATCTAATCAATCCGTTCATTTGGTCATACCCCATCTCAGTGGGCCACACTATTATCAGTATGGTATTAAGTTTTCTATGTGACGTGTAAAACGGCTGAGTGCATGGCAACGGAACCTCATGCTCTTGCAGCGCATCAAGAAACTGCATCTGTACAGAGTAGCATGTCACTGATCGTTGTCCTGGAGAGAGGATGAGCTGTTACCCGGGTAACAGCTTAGTGAGTGTTATCCTAACTGTGTGGGGCCCACATTGATGAACTTTTTGTATATCCACGCCGTCCATCTGTTTTTCCATCTCATTTTTGGATGCGATCTTAAATAACAATAAGATAAAAATATCAGATGAACCATACCAATAAAAAAAATGATGAATAATCATTAAAAGCTATTTATGGCCACAAAAGTTTTGGATCAATCTAATCTTCCTATTTTACATTAACCGACATCTTCTTTATATTATCAACAGATTGGATTGCAAAGAAACATTACAAAAACCTTATGATGGGCCCTTTGTATTTTTTAATGGTGAAGCAGTCAATCATCACTGTTTCTTGTTTTGTGGTCCACCTAAGATTTGGATCTGTATAATTTTAGTAAGCCAGCCTAAAAATATGCTGGAAAAACGGATGGACGGCTTTGATATATTATAAATAATCAAGGTGGACCCTACAGTAGGGGTAACACCCACCAGGCTCTTACGCGGGTAAGAACAAATTCGCGCCCGTTGTCTAGCGGTTGCAGGAAGAACGATCGTGACAACGCAGTTGGAGTGGGGTGGTGCATCGGCATTGGTAACCTTGGAATACGTGACGGGAGGAGTCCTTTCATGGAAACGGATTAGCTACTCCCCCTGCCACGCCCGGTGGCTGGTGGTCTGTGCTCTATGAGCCCCACCATGATGTCTATTTCGGCTTTATCCCGAAAATGAGAAGGATATAAGTCTCAGGTAGACCACACCACTGGAAAAATATAATGATTAGATATCCATCATTAAAATCGTCCTAAGGCCTAACGTACTGTTTATTTTACATCCAATTTGTTGATTAGGTCATACGGACCGAATGAAGGGAAAAAACAAAGATCAGATTGATAAAAAACTTTTATAGCCTCAAAAACGTTTTTAATGGTAGACGTTCATTCAACACTGTTTCCTATAATGTGATCCACTTGAGATTGGTATATACCAAGTTTTTGGTCTCGTACCATAAAATTATGTATTAAAATTGGTAAATGGCATGGATGAAATACACACATCATTTTGAAGCCCACATAGCACCGATCACCAGCCATTGGCTGGTGGCAGCGGGTGTAGCTAATCCGTTCCCTTCATTTCATGAGTTCGGGCTCAACACGTGAAAGAGATGCTCACCATTGTACAAGTTACAATGTTAGAAATTCAGAAGATCCATCAGGACGGTGGACGCGGTTTGGCTGGTGACCCATCACCAGCCAGATTGCTGGTGTCAAAGCTCCGTCGCCCCACCATGATGTATATATATTTTATTCACACCCTTCTTCCATTTTGCCAGCCCATTTTAAAGAAGCCCTAAAACTGAGGCAGATCTAGAGTTCCAAGTGGGCCACACCAAAGGAAATAGTGGAGATTGGACGCTCCATTGAAAACTTCTTAGAGCTCCACCCAAATGTTTATTTGGCATCCAACCTGTTCATAAAGTCACGTAAACCTGGCAAAGCAAAAATACAAGCTTGATCGAAAACTTCTATAATCTACTTGAGCTTTGAATCTGAGCTGGTAAAATGTATGAACAGCATAGATAAACACACCTGCGACATGTGCTATCTGAAGGGTGTTGGGTTCACCAGAGCACACCACCAACATCATCATCATCTAAGCCTCATCTTTCACTTCATCATGGACCATGATTAGGCAGGTCAAACATACATGCAAGAAATGGATCATTAAGAAGAAAAAATAGCTAGTATTAATTCAAACCTAAGCTCCCTTCAATAAATGTGCTGCTCTGAATTTTGGTACATCGAATCTTGACGGACGCGGATTTCCTGCGAAAGCCTTTCGCAGGAAGTTCCTGCGCTGGGAACCCAGGTGGGGCCCACTGTGATGTTTTTCAGGAATCCGTTCCCTCCATCCGTTTTGTGAGCTCATTTTATGAGAGAAAACCAAAATTGAGAAGGATCCAAGACTCAAGTGGGCCGTGCTAAAGGAAAAGGTGTTTAGGGAAATTCCTACCGTTGAAACTTCCCTGGGTTCGACGGTGTTGTTTACATGCCATCCATACCGTTAATAACGTCAGTCCTACTGGGATGAACTGAAAACATAAATATTAGCATGATTCAAAATTTCTATTGGCCCACCAATATTTCAACTGTGGACGTTCAATTACCCCGTTTTCGGCCCACTTTAGTATTGGATACGGCTCATTTTTGGCCTCCCATCCTAAAACGCACTCAAAAAACAGATGTACGGGGAGGATTTCTCACAAACATCATAGTGGGCCCCACCTGGGTTCCCAGTGCAGGAACTTCATGCGAAAGGCTTTCGCAGGAAATCCGCGTCCAATCTTGACTGTCCACGCTATTTAATGAATGGGTTGGCGCAGAGAATTCTGACTGTGGCACCTATCTTTGACAGATATGACGTTCTCTTGCATTAAAAAAAAAAAAAAGAAAAAAAGAGAAGAAGAAGAAGAAAAAAAGTCTTCATTGAATCACAAGCATACCCATGGACGGACTCAAGTTGTATTTCAAGCTTCTCAATCATGCTTAATTGATCTAGCCCATATCATACTAAGAAAAGAGACAAAATCAACAACCAAAAATAAAAATAAAAATAAATAAAAAGTAAATCAGTCAATTCAATTTTTATTTTTATTTTTTAAAAGGCTTACAGGACTTTCCCAATTGTCCTCCACGAAACGTATATCACGTTCATTCACATTAAAACTGACTAAGCATGATAGCTTCAAATACTAAAGCTCAGAAGGTATGTAAAAGAAAAAAAAATGATATGTACTGGATAACAGATTATACAGAAACCACAGATCCTAAGATTGAATTGTATTTACTTAAAATGAGCATTCGTTCAATAAAAAGAATGTAGCAAATAATGACCAGCTTGGAATTCATATTTTCAAGGTGAACTTTTTTCCTTTATTATTATTATTATTATTATTATTTTTTAAATTTTAGAATCACTGATTTCATCTTTACTGTTGGTTAATGAATATTATCAACAGAAGAAAAAAATAAAAATAAATCAAATCCTATTAATATTACACAAGATGATTTGTAGGAGATGTGATCTGAGGCTTTCTACAATGGTCACTGGTTTTTAATTTTGACAAGTGAGACCCATGCTTACTAAATCCAAATCATTTTTGTCCATTTCCAGCTAAGCCAGCCTCATCAACAAAACTATGAGATGCCAGCAGAAGCTTGGAGTTGAGCTAACTTTTTCTCCTTGTCAGTACTCAGGCCAATTTAGTAAATGTAAACGTTTATCTTTCTAATTTTAGTCCCACAATTTGCGTTGAAAATTAGGGCAGACCACAACTCCAATAACAAAGCAGAATCATGGACCATGAAAGGATGTTACATGCCTTCCCATCTAAATTAAGGGTGTTGGGTCACCAGAGCACACCACCAACATCATCATCATCTAAGCCTCATCTTGCACTTCATCATGGACCAAGATTAGGCAGGTCAAACATACATGCAAGAAATAGGCAGGTCAAACATACATGCAAGAAATGGATCATTAAGAAGAAAAAATAAATAGTATTAATTCAAAACCTAAGTTCCCCTCCATAAATGTGCTGCTCTGAATTTTTGTACACCGAATTTTGACTGTCCATGCTATTTAATGAATGGGTGGTGCCGAGAATTCTGACTGTGGCACCCATCTTTGACAGATATTACGTACTCTTGCATTAAATATTTTTTTTAAAAAATAATAAATAATAATAAAAAAAAGTCTTCATATTGAATCACAAACATATATGGTTGGTAGAACATGATGGATGATACGCAGGCACCAGAAGTTGTATTATTGTGCCAGAATAATTCAAACTGAACTGATTGAATTACAATAAGTTTAGATATACCATAAACTAATATGACATTAATTAGGTAATCTAAGTTTAAGGTCTTTTTCTTGGTTTGGATTGTAGGCTTTCACTTTCTTTCCTACGCTAGGATGTGGGATGTGTCTTGCTTGCTAACTTATGGTGTGAGCTTTGCTATATCCTTCATCCAGAGGCTGGGATTCTTTTTCTCAACTTCTTAATCCTCTTTTATGTTTTAAGACATGGATTCGATTGATAATAAAATTGCTTGCTTACATTCGAATAACTAGTTAAGCAATCTAAGGAATGTTATTGAATTGAGTTAGGTGGAATTGACACCATTATCATACAATGATTACATGTGCAGAAATACCATGGTATTTTGATTGTACAATCCCACGTTTGGGATTAAATTCTTTATTTGGAAAAAAACTGTATTGAGTGAAACCTTTGTTTGGTGAACCATACAATTGTAATGAATGAATCAGATTTTATGATTGATGCTAGTCACCTATATGCACATGTAACTCGATTATCACGTCTAAAGGTGCATGTAAATTGACGGGGTGGATAAAACATATGCATCAATATTTGGTCTATAAATGTGGTGGATTTCAAAATTCATCGGAAATCTCATTGTATCTCCTATTGTAAATAAATGATATGAAAGCTAGATTAATATAATTATTTTCATCGTTTCTAAACACCAGATGAAATTTATATCAGACCAAATGCAATTCCATACCACCAAATCTCATTTCCAATCAGGTCCAATATGGAAACAATTTTATTCTGATGTAGAGTGGGTCGCAGACACTTTCATGTCCAAGATGGACCAAAGAAGGCTCGATCGAAGGCAGAGATAATCCGGACTGTCGGAACCTTACAACAAGTGTATCTCACAAAATGGAATGAGTTACTCGACGTAGTATATATGATTTTGGGGTAGGAGAAGCTACTTTAGCCAACCAACCCGAAATTTGCAAGATTCCATCAGATAGACGGTCAAAATTCCATTTTATTTATGTTTTTACTATTTATAATAAGTTTTAGTTTGATTGTAACTCTTTATCCTTTGAGCTTTCAGAGTTGTGTCCAACATGAAAAGTGTCTATAAAATTTAGGAGAATAACATGGTTAAGTCACATAGGACACTTATTATAAATAGTAAATTTACTATATATAGTTATGAGTTTTAGGGAGTTTTAGTTGCAGTTTAATTCCGAAACTTCTTCAGAGGCTTGGTATCCCTATTTAAAGGGTTGTAGACTCATTTATTTCAATCATCAATCAATTCACGAATTTTCATAAATATTATTTCTATTTCTTACTTTTTCCTCATTGATTCGAAAAGTTTTTGTGAGGAGTCCATTGTGAATTCGAAATAGTTATCCTTGAGGAAGACGTCGACAGCCTCTATAGTAACCTATTCTTGGCTCCCAGCGCCCATACGCCCGATCCTAGGATCCTAAAAGGAGAATTTTTCAATGTACATTTATCTCGTAAGAAGCATAACCACAAGTATACCCAAATCACAAAGGCAACATCATAATCACATATCCACTAATATAAATATTTGAATACAATGCTAAAAGGGAAATGCGTATGTCAAAATTAAAGCTCCAGGAGTCTGCTACATGCTCCAAGCTCAACGCTATTGCGACCTAATGCCACCTGCACGCATCTATCGTGCATAAGCTTATAGAAAGCTTAGAGGGTGGTGTAAGTGTGTGCACAAGATAAGTGTCAAGTATTCAATATAATGCCATAATCATACAATGTCGGAAATACTAGCAAGATCATGAATCATACGATATCAGAGTAAGCGGAAACATAGTAGTAAATCCATGAATGCTATCAGCCGTATCAAGGCTATGCAATGCAAGACATGAATGCTAACGGCCATATCAAGGTTATGCAATGTAAAAACATAATAAACGAATATCATATACTGAAGAAGCAATGTAAAACAGTTCTGCAATGCGGAGACACAGTAAGCCAAATATCATATACTATAGATGCAATGAAATATGCAAATCCTACTAAGTCCGTCTAAGCCATATAGTGTAAAAATATAACAACCCAAAATGTCATATGCCGCGGATGTAATGTAATATACGATGCGAATGAAATAACCAAGCTGGAGTGAAGTTGGGATGATAGTGCATAGTATCGTAGGCTATAAGGTCCATCACAAGGGATTTTATCCAAACTAATTCCATACGTAAATTTAGATAGTTAAACACAATGTGGTAAACTCCTAATCTCAGGTTGGTCGTGCGCCCCAACCGAAATTCTGGCCATTGCGAAGGTACACATGACAATTAATTGTGCACCACTAGCCCGAGTGGATAATGAATGAATGAATGAGTAAAATGCTGAGTATACAACTCCTACTGAGTAAGTCCACATATCAGTACCATACGTTTATGGTATCATCATCGGAATTTAGTACACTCTAAACCAGATTGTCGCCCCATCGCGGACAATAAGGTGAGTGGAAGAGACCTCACTACCCGCCTACCAATATGGGGCCCGGTTCATCGATAGCGGACCCATTCCTCGAGCTGGTCAAACTCAGCCTAGCTTTGCCCCCTCCTCTCGGGCAGGTAAGGCCATACCCCCTTCCAACCAACCACGACATAATAAGAGACGCGGCCTAACGGTATACTGCCCTCATGCGCTTATGCAACCACTCGGTCTAGATGTTGGAGCAACCCCTGGAACTAAGAGGGTTTAGGGACTTTCACCTAGGGATATCTATAGCATTCCATGTGAAAAAGATTTTCGGTGTCCCATTTGGTCATCCACGACATGCCTGTGGAGGCTACGGCCCTGATGTCGCTAGGGCGTACGGTGGTCATGTTATACAAATGTGAGATGTATAAGTCACACAGTCCAATCATGTATCAATCCTTCGCCTACGTGCGCTCATGTGGGGCAACTCTGCCTATCAGGGAGCCCCATGAACAACCTACCCTATGACATATGCAATGGTCAATCACATCTTATAATAAATATGCAGATGATCCGTATGGTCATGTATCATGATGCTATGTTGTCACATACTCATAATCGATATCGATAATCGGCTTCGGTAATTGGAATCGGTAATCAGCCTAACAAAGGGCCTAAGGGAAGATCACAATGTGGACATTTAATCACCATTGCCCATCAATGTGGATATTTAACCAACATTTCTCCTAAGGAGTGGCCCAAATAGAGCCTAACATATAGTGGGCTCATGACCTCACACAAAGGCCTAATACACATCACTATGGGCCTCACTCATGGGCCGCATATACATCACAATAGGCCTCAGTACATGGGCCATAAGTACATCACATCGGGCCTTACTCATGAGCCGCATATAAATCACAATGGGCCTTGGCACATGGGCCATAAATACATCACATCGGGCCTCGCTCATGGGCCACTTATACATCACAATGAGCCTTAACTCATGGGCCATAAATACATCACATCGGACCTTACTCATAAGCCGCATATACATCACAATGGGCCTTGTCACATGGGCCATAAATACATCACATCGGGCCTCACTCATGGGCTGCATATATCACAATGGGCCTCGGCTCATGGGCCATAAATACATCACATCGGACCTTACTCATGAGCCGCATATACATCACAATGGGCCTTGGCACATGGGCCATAAATACATCACAATGGGCCACGTCCCATAGCCTAATATACACCACAATAGGCCTCATCACATAGGCCGCAATTGTATCAAGGTAGGCCTTAACGGATGGGCCACAAATACATCAAGATGGGCCACACCAATGGGCCTCAAGGGAGAGCTTGGGTTACACCAAAAATCATTTCAATAGTTGCAGGTGTATTGTGTGTATCACTGTTCACTATCAATCTATGGGGCACAAGGCTCACTAACGATGATCAGCACTGTCCAAACATTGTCCAACACCATCCAGCACTATCTGGATGGTGTGAATAAAACAAATACATCACGGTGGCCCATAGAACTTGCTGATGTGGTACAACAGCTACATAGCTGGAGTGAGGTACACCAATCAATCTGTCCACAACAGGTAGGTCCCACGTCCCTGGACAGATGAACAGTGTGGATATAGAATAAATACATCAAGGTGGGCCACATTGGACAACCTGGATGAAACATATATACCAGGGTGGGATATAACATATACCTCGTGATTAGACCGACTGAACTTGAGACGTCAACACAACAGCTATATTAGCTAGTGTAAACATACACCAGCCAATCCTCTTCACAGGTGGGTCCCACATGGGGCCCACCATAATATTATATATATATTATTTTATTTTTATTTCTCTTTGGCTTGTAGCTAACGTCTAGGCCCTGGACATTCACCTGACGGATAGCCTGGATATAACATACATCCTGGTGGGTCCCACGTCACCAAATGATCCCTCCAAGGTGGACGGCTAAAAGGGTACATCATCAAGGTGGCCCCTCATTCATCAAAACGGATGGATGGCCTAGAGAAACACATACAACGTGGTGGCCCATGGAACTTGCAGACGTTACCAACAACTTTAGCTGCTGGTCGTCCAGCAGATGGATGGCCCCGATGCATCATACATACATTAAGGTGGGTCCCACCTGCCCTGGATTGATGGACAGAGTGGATGTAGAATAAGTTCATCAAGGTGGGCCCCACATGGTACGTGGCTCACAGCTGCCAAAACAGATGGACAACATGGAGAAACATATATATCAGGGCCCCACTATAGCAGCCTTCCTGCTGGGTGGTTGGGCTGTTAGCCCAGTGTCCAATAGATAGACGGTTTGGATAAACAGATGAACAGCATGGGTATAAAACATATACGTCAGTGGTGGGTCCCACATGAGGGCTAGATGGCATGGATAGATCGCATACATCATGTGGGTCCACACGTGCGGCCCACCTGCTCTGTATCAAGCTAATATTTGCATTTTCCCTTCCGTCTAGACTTGGTAACAGGCTGGACGATGCAGGTCCAACACATCCATCAGGTGGGTCCCACATAGGTGGACGACATGATCAAATACGTGCATCATAGCAGGCTTCACAAATTAGGAAGAGAGAGATCGGTGAGATAGAGGGAGGGAACCCGCCACTATGGGCCCTCCCTATGCAATGCATACATCAACATGGGTCCCACAACAAGGGGGCCCTCAAATCATCAAATCAATTGTAAAAATCATAGAATCACCCACCATTCGATCTTCTTAATCTGATGGAATGATGGAGATTGGATGGTTAGATTGGGTGGTAGGGAGGTGGGCCACACTAGCTTCTCCTCTCTCCCATGGAAATGCTTGGACTTGGGTTGCTCATGGAGTTGCTTGGGAGAATGGGAGAGAGATGAGAGAGAGAGAGAGGTTGTAAGAGAGAGAGGGATGAGTGAGTGATGGGGTGTGATGGGTGAGTGAGTGATAAAGAGAGTTGACTTTAGGAGAGGGGTGGTTGTTCTTGCTTGAGGTGATTGATGGGATATGTACTTGACATGATTGATGTAATTTCTCTTGGGTTTTAAAATTGCACAGCATTTTCTTCGAACTGAACGCGGGCCCATATCTCCTAGCCCGGGTATCGCCTCAGCGCGTGAGATGAGGCATCGAAACCGTGGTGATGGCGCGGTCCCAAGGATACAAGTCTCGGGTCGAGCTGACTCTGGAATATAGGATATGACTTAGGATCGTACGCAAATGCCGATTACAAATCGCGGGTCGCCGAAATTCGACCGGAAGGACCGCAGAAGCCTACGGAACGGTACGTGATAGGATACGAGTCTCACAAGTCCAAAGAGGCTTCTTCGTGAATTCGAAGTAGTTATCCTTGAGGAAGACGGTAATCGACCTAATCACGTTCATCTCTACATCATATTCATTGGAGAATTGAAATGAAAATTGAAACTTGAGAAAATGTATGATGCATGTGCATTTTTTGAGTGACACAAATTTTTTTTTTTTGTTAATGTAGGGAGAGTTAGTTGACATTTGTAGTAGTTTCACACTTGATGTGTAAGGCACTCATGAATTGTACCCTCCCAATGAAGCCAATATAAATTCTATTCGATTACAAAAAATTATCAAAGGCAATTTCATTATGGTGGTATACCAGCCACTCTTTTGGGAGCTTCCAGATCCAAACGGAGTATATTATATATTCATAGATGAATTTGTATTTATAGTCACTTTTGTCGTCGTACTCATCCATTCTCGAATGGAGTATATATATATATATAAACTCAAATTAAACTAATTAAGCCATCGAACCTACTATCACTTGGTCATCATTCTAAAACCAGATTCATTGAACAATCCTAATTACATTCCACCTTGTGGATATTTCTTTGTTGAGTCAGGATTATTAGACATTTTCATTTTTAATTGTCCAATGAATAAGTACAAATTTTGGTTCATGATGTGATTAGGTAAATCTTTTGTGTAAAATTTTTCAAGATTCTTGACATTACCAACCAATACCTTGACTTTTCTAAATTAACCATCCAAATCTAATGTTTCACAGGACGAAATGGCTAAATCATCTTTGTCAACTTTTTTTTACTCGTAGTAGTGGAGTCCAGAGCTATAGGCACATGTGGCCTGATCATGTCGATCATATGAAATAAAAATTAGGTGAATCCAATCATCGATCAAGTGGGTTATGTGTGAATCTGGAAAATTTTAGGTTTTTTTTTTTTACTATGGCATGGCCCAACTGATGATTGGATTAGCTTATCTTTTTTTCTTTTTTCTTTTTTGGAAAGCAAGAAAGACTATCTCTCTTATTATTAATCCAAAAAAAGCTAAGAAATACAACAAAAAGAGGAAAAAGCCTCCTAAGTCAAAAGAAATGGAAAAAAAATTCACACTCTGCGTTAGGGAGTAAAAACCCACATACCAAGCTAAATTAAAAAAACATAAAAATAAAATAAGGAAAAAATAGAACTCAACCCTAAAAATGGTGGAACCCACACCCTGAGCGAGAGAGGAGACACTACAAGAAAACTGGACTTTACCGGTGGTTAAAATTGTCAGTAAAGGCCCAAAAAACCACTGGTAAAAGCTTTACGGATGGTCAGGATAATTCTGGTAAAAGCTGCGTCGGTAAAGGCTTTACCAGCTGTCAGTGACTTTTACTGGCAGTTGTGTTGGGCGCTACTTCATGTAAGATTTACCGGCAGTTTACACCTTTTACTGACACTTTTATAAGCACCGGTAAAGGTCTGTTGAAGCGTCGATAAAGGTCTGTTGAAGCACTTGTAAAGGCCTATGGAAATGCCGGTATATGTGCGGGCCACTGTTTAATGGCCTATTTTAATCATCATTGTGCTGCAAGATGAATTTGGGAGCTTGGACTGAAAAAAGGTACTAAAAGCATGAATTTAATGCTCAGAAGTCATCAAGGCAAAGGACGGACCCCAAGGGGCTGAGATCAAAGAATTTACATACCAGAGATTTGAGAAAATCAAGTGATTGGGTTTAAACGGGCCTGAAAGTCGTCCAAAATGCAAGATCATTGGGTTCCTACCATTCGTTCGGCTCAAAACTTTATATCTAGACTGAGGACCATAAATTAACTATACAAGTCAAATTTCAGCCATTGGATCCTTGTGAAAGTAGCCCAACGGACAGATCAGCCCCTAAAATACTAATCTGGGGCTCACCTGATATCTGGATATGCTTTAATTTTTGTCTCAACCCTTTAAATAAGGTAGTACAATGGAAGAATGGAGCGGATTCTCATTAACATCACCGTGGACCCCATCCTCAGGGTGCACATGTGCATAGCACACATACACAAGAGGTGTACCGATCGGGCAGCCTGGTCAAAGTCGGGCTGACCCGACCTCTCTCGTTCGGAGCATCCAGCGGGCAGGCACTGGTCTGCCAGTTCCTACTTGTGGGCCCCACCCATCATACATTCTGATGATCTGGATCATCCATTGTGTTCAGAGTGGTGTCATGACCCTCGTCAAGGTTTCCTTTTGACCTCATTCAAGTGTACCCCTGTAAATCATGATCAAACACAAGATGGACGGCGAGTTGATCTGATACAGTGGGCCGCATCAAACCTGACCAAAACCACCCCTACCCAACTGGCTTTTCTCCAGGATTTCAATTAACGGAGTAGATTTTTCTTCCAGAATTGATCAGGGGCCCATCGATCATCGTAGCGTACCCTATTTTTCGCAGGGACGTGCGTCCGCACGTCCGGCCCTCCATGGGCCATTCTGTGATCCCGATCACAGTAGAATGGGTGATCTGGACCGTCTAATATGTCCATAGGGATGCCGTGACCCTAACTAAGATGTCAGAATCAATAGATAAGTTGATTTCGCGCCGCAATTCTTCTCTAAACTTAAGAAGTTTCCATTTTTTTCTTATGCACGCCTGCATAAAGAGAAGTTCTGCACGTGACTTCTTCACACGGACGCAAGTCCCAGTCGACCAACTCCTTGTTGGCTATAAAAGGAGGAGAAAGAGAACGTGAGAGTCATTCAATCTTTTGAAGTGGAGCACCAGGCGTAGGGACAGAGAGAGAGGAAAACGGCCTAAAATTTTCTTTCTTCTTCTTTATTTCCTTTCTTCCTTTTCCTATGAATTTGTTTAGAGATTTTTGCTTGATCATGTCAAGCTAAACCTCTTAGCTAGGGCTAAGAGGTGAAGCTTGTAGTGAGATAGGAGACTTTTTATTTATGCCTTTTGATTCATGTGTATTTTGAACTAATTTTGATCGTAGTTTGATTATGAGGAATGTCTTTAGTTTTTAATAGTTTGTTGTGACTTAAATTACAATAGATCTGCAATAGCTTTGAGCATGTCTTTTTCATTATTATGATTATAAAATTAGGAGGCCCTGTTGTTCACCATCGTCTCCTGGGCATGGTTGGATGATGGATTCCTTCCTAATGTTCATAACCCTCTCAGATAGATGTGGATTGGTTAGATTCTGTTGTTTGTTTTGTCTCATGGGCATGGCCTTGTGATGGAATCAAGTCTAATTCTCATACCTCTTATTCATTGATGACTAGATCAAAAGAAGTTCAGATTTGATTTTTAAGGTTATATCAAGCATAGATCTCCCTGATCTCTACAAGTGGATCCTTGGCACCCTAGTTTCCCACTTTTGAATTGTGCAAGTTTTAGTTAATTAAATTTACAATTATTCTCTTAATTTTCCCTAGTTTAGATTACATCTTCGCCTACTTCTAGTTCAAGTTACTTTCAGATTACGTATAAGGTTCAGTCCCTGTGGATTCGCCTCGGTCTTACTGAGATTATTACTACATCACAACCATATACTTGGGGTGTGAACATCTGGCACGCGCTCCTACCTCAACGCTACTACGACTTAGCGTCACCTGTACGCAACAGTCATGCATAAGCTTATAGAAAGTTTAGAGGGTGGTGTACGTGTATCCGTAAGGTATGTGCTAAGCATACAATACAAGCCCATAAATCATATAATAACAGAATAAATGAAAATGCTGGTAAGTTTATGAATTATACAATAATAGAGCATGCGGAACTACGGGCAAGTTCATAAATATCATCGACCTCATCTAAATAATACCATGCAAATCGTCTATGCAATGCAGAGTCCTAGTAAACCAAATACCATATGTTGGGGATGCAATGCAATGTGCAATTCTTGGCAAGTCCATAGATACCATCAGTCTTATCCAGGCTAGGCAAAAGCGTAGTAAACCAAATGCCATATACTGAGAATGCGATGCAGTATGCGGTGCAAAAGAAATAACCAAGCTGGAGTGTGTAGTCGGGATGGTAGTACATGGTATCGCAAGCTGAGGGGTCTATCACAAGGGACTTCTATCCAAACCACTCTCATACCAAAATTTGGATAGCGAGACTCATTGTGGTAATCTCAAAATCTCAGGTTGGCCGCGTACCCAACCGAAATCTTGGCCATCACGAAGGTACACATAATGATTTAGTTACGCACTACCAGCCCGAGTGGATAGTGAATGAATGAGTCAATGCAAACTCCTACTCAGTAGGTCCACATATCAGTACTATATATCTTTGAGATCTTCACCGGGGTCTAGTGCACTCCACATCAACTGCCCCTCCCCCAAGTGTGCAGTCATGTGAGCGTAAGAGACCTCACTACCTGCCCGGCCAGTAGTCAGCCAATATCTACCCGGCTCATCAGTAGCAGACCCATTTCCAGGCTAGTTAAAATCAGCCTAGCTTTGCCCCCTACCCTCAAACGAGTAAGGCTAGACCCCCTTCTAACCTACGATTAGTGGAAGTGTCACCTACTAGTTTTCGGCATCCGGGCGCTCTTGTCTTCCACCTGGTCTCGATGTTGGAGCATCCCCTGGCCTCCGGGGTTTGGGGACTTTCACCCACGAACATCGAACGTGCTTATATGCTAGAACTAAATATTTTTGGTGTCCCATTTGACCATCCATGATATGCCTGTGGAGGTCGTAGCCCTAATGTCGCTAGGGTAAATAGTCACAAAATGTGAGATGCATGAGTCATACTATCCAGTCATGCATCAAACCTGCGCGTACCGCGCACTCATGTAGGGCCGCTCTATCTCACAAGGAGTCCCATAATAAACCATCCCAATGGCATATGCTATGATCAATCACTCCTCATAACAAGCATACATATGATGCGTATGGGCATGTATCATGATGTAATAAAGTACATAGGCATGATTATCTGATAAGGTAGACAACAATAACCCAATCGATCTTCATTGGCGTATCACATACCAAGAGTATAAACCAAGCGACATACTCCCTCTACAACTATAGGAGTCCACGCGACATGTCTAACATTAGCCTTTCAAGGCTCTGCATAATCCAAGACGGGGACAACAGGTCTAGTCCATACGTCGAGATAGGTTCTATATACCTGATATCACATATTCTTCCATCAACAGCAAGGGGGTGATGATGATGTACTAATGTCAAAGATAGGCCTTACACTCATCCTAAGAAGGTAAGTAGACGGTGTGGATGATACATACATAACACGAAGTCCTAGCAATCGACTACAAGGGTAGGATACATCTCATGGGGTGAGTCAAGCAGGTATACAACAAGTAGGCTTCCTACTCTCTTTATCATGAACAACTGGGCTTTCTTATGAGGGCCCAATATGAATACAAGGCGGGCCTTGGTAGGATCTCACATCCAGGACTATGTGACCCTACAAATGGTTCGGGTAGCCCACTCATCATCTAAGTGGGCCTCCGGTTTGGGTTACTAAGTTTGGGCAAACCCATGTATCTAGGTGGGCCACATTTACTATGGAAGTCCCGGTATGAACATAAGGAGGGCTCCAAGGTTTGGGTAGTCTTACAGGGTATGGTGGAAAGCATCATTATCAATGGGCCCCAGTGGTTTGGGGGTAGCCCAAAAAGGGAAGATGGGTATCATGGGGGCCCAACGATTTGGGATAGCCTAACACGGTGAGGTTTGTCTGCCATACATGTGGGACTATCTCCAAAATTGGGTGAAAGAAAGAACAACGTGAAATGGGCGAAACAATGGGCCCTGTGGAGGTTTTCCACGGTCGATATTTAATCGCCACAATTCCTATGTTGTGGTCCGACTCACGATGGGGCCCGTGACCCTCAGACGGGCTAGGAAAGTAGATGGGCAGCGTGTTCAGAACACATAAGTTAAGGTGGGCAGCCCAAAGCCTAGAAAATGGACAAACAGTGTGCATATAGCACACACAATATGGTGGGCCGCACAAAGTAGCCTCACGGTTTAAAATGGATGAACTATGTGCATATGATACACCCATCAAGGTGGGCTTCAAGGTTTGGTCAATCCTAATAGCATCAATGGGGCCCAATGGTTTGGGTTAACCCACTAAGGTAAGATGGGCAAAGACTTGGGATAGTCTAATAAGAGGTGATGAGAATGGGCTTAACAATGGGCCCCATGAAGGTTTACAACGTGGACATTTAACCACTATTACTCCTAAGGTAAGGTCCACTTTAGGATTTGAATCTAACCCACAATGGGGCCCACGGTCATATGATAACTGGTAGGAATGGATGGACAGCATGCTTATAGCACATACATCATGGTGGACCTCACAAGACAGCCCATAGCCTAGAAATGGATAAATAGTGGGTATATAATACATACATCATGGTGGGCCTATCAAAGCAGCTCTCGGCCTAGACCGTGTGCTCATATCATGGTGGGCCATGCAAGGTAATGGGGCCCACGGCCCTAGAAAATAGGTGAACTGTGTGTGTATAACACATACATCATGGTGGGCCGCACAAGGGAGCCCCACAATGGATGCCCACCCCATCTATCTGCTGGTGGGCTTCCACATGATTTCTGGATTTATTGCATCTGAATTGGGCCCACACCCTGGAGTGGGCCCGGGAGGATCTGGAGGAGGGTGTGGGGCCCCACACATCAACTATGGGCCCCACAATGGATGAACAACATGGATAAACAACATATACACCTGATGGGCCACTTGCTGGATGCCCTGGATATAATACATACGAATGGTGGGCCTCACACATCACCTATGGGCCCCACCAACTGATGGCCAGCGAGGATACAGGATACATACAACAAGTGGGCCACTGCTGGGCGATCAGCCCAGCTACACCGCTTGGCCCAGTTGAGGCGTCCAACAGATGGACAACCTGGGTAAATTACATACACATAGTGGGCCTCATGCATCACAAATTGGGCCCCACCCGTAGATGGCCAATGGGGATATATAATACATAACAAGGTGGGCCAGCTGGTGGACGATCAGCCCACCAGCGGCCAGCCCATCAGCTGATTGACCCTGTTGGACGGTCAAACCAATGGACGGCTGGATAAAACACATACTTATGGTGGGTCCCACTAAATGTGGGCCGACCACTGGGCCTCCCACAACATCTCAGTGGGCCTAACAAGGCTCCAGAAGGTGGGCGTCAGCCCCACTTCTTCCTATGGTGCGGTCCAATTGAGATTTGGATTTGACTCATATCCTGGCCCACGGCCTGATGAGTCTGGATGGACGACCTTGATCAATACTGGAGAGGTGGGCCCCACCTGGACGTGGGTCACCAGAAGGTGGGCCTCAAAACAGATGGAAGACAAGGATAAAACATATATATCATGGTGGACCAGCAGCTGCTGGACGGTCAGTCTAGCAACGCCTGGCCCATCTGGGCGTTGAATCTACTGCGTGAATGGGCCCATGGCCCTAGAAATATGGGTGGACGGTGTGGATACACATATGCAGCAAGGTGGGGGTCCACGTGAGTGGCCCACTAGCTGTAGCATCAAGCTGTTATTTGTGTTTTCCCTTACATCTAGCAAGTGGGCCTGGAGGTGCAGAAGCACTGCACGTTCTTGCTGCTGTTATGGTGTTGCCCACAGGCGTTGGATCTGGGCCATGTAGATGGACGGTGAGCATAGAGAACACATACATTAAGGTGGGGTCCACATCAGCGTGGCCCACCAACTTTTAAATCAAAGCTGATATTTGTTTCTTACCTGCATCCAGGCCTACCGGATGGTCTGGACAGCAGCTGTCCGGCAGGTCCTGGCCCGTCTGGCCCACCCTAAAATGATCTGAAAACTGGATGGGTGGTGTGGTTGCGGATCACATACAACAGGGTGGGGTCCATGTGAGTGTGGCCCACTAGCTGGAACAAGTTGATATATGTGTCTCTCCCATCATCCAGGCTTGCTACTGGACAGCAGGCCAGTCCATTAATCTGGCCCATCTGGCCTGCTGGGCACTCCATTGGATGGACGGTGTGGATGTAGACCACATATGTCAAGGCGGAGTCCATTAGAGTAGGCCACACAGTCCCGGGACTAGGCTAACATTTGGGTTTCCAGCCAAACAGGCCTGCGTGGCCGCTGGATGTCCATCAATATTGACAGCAAGGCGTCCTTGCTGCTAGATGGTCTAGATCGTCCTCATGTTCATCAGGTGGGCCACAAAATATGGGAAGGAGAGAGAGAGAGAGAGAGAGAGAGAGAGACGTGTGTGCCGCCACTATGAGCTCCTCACCAAACGTTACAACATATACATCAAATGAGTCCCACTTGTCCCAAAGATCAAGATCTACTCTAGAAACATCCACCGTTGGATCTTCTTCTTGGTTCCTTGATCTCCCAAGCTCCTAAGTTCAACTTTAATGGTGGAAGATGAGAATTGAAGGGTTGGATTAAGAGGTTTTTAGGGTAGGAAGTGGGTCACACACTTGGCTTATCCTTAGCTCATTTCTCCTTCGACGGTTGCTTCTCTTAGGTTGCTTGGGGAATGGGTAGAGAATGAGAGAGAGAGAAGGTGGTTGTAAGGGAGATGGGATGGAGTGATGGGTGTGAGTGACATGAGAGTTGACTTAGGGAGGGTATGTTACTTGTCTTGGGGAGAAAGAAAGCATGGATTGAAGTGATGGTTGTACTTGACTAGTTGATGTGAAAGATGGGTAGATATTCTCTAGAATCGCTCAAAATTTATAACACGCGGCGTTTCCTCAAGACATACGTGGGCCTACAACTCCTAGCCTACGCATCGCATCGGTGCGCAAGATGTGGCATTGGAACCGCGGTGATGGCGCGGTTGCTAGGGTACAAGTTTCGAGTCGAGTTGACACTGATCTACGGGATGCGACTTTAAGGTCGCGCACAAATGCTGTCTACAGGTCACGGGTAGCCGGGATTCGATAGGAAGGATCGCGGGGTTGGTGAAACGGTACGGTACCAGGATACGGGCCTTACATAAATCCTGCAAAACAAAATAGCAAAAAGCCAATATATATATATATATATATATATATGTGTGTGTGTGTGTGTGTGTGTGTGTGTGTGTGTGTGTGCGCGTGTGTGCAATGGAGATCAAGAACTATGCTGGTTAAACCCCATGCATGTCAAGAATGCATCCAAGCATTGGCACACATGCATTCCAACATAAAGCGCATGCATCTAATTGAAGTTAACCTATCTTCCTTAATCTGTGCTTTCATAGTATCCAACCAGACCATGCAATATTTATTTATTTATTTATTTTAAGGTGAAAGCCACCTGCTATGTATTGATGAGAGCAAGATGTACAATTGAGATTCAGGTTGGCCCCACAAGGGTTGGCCAAACCTATCATATGGAAAATGAACAAACAACAAAATCTACAAAGTGAACGCAGGAATTGGAGGCAACTGGTGAAAAGGCTGAAGCACTAGATGCTAACAAGTAGAGCCAAGAGGACCTCGTAAGAAAAGGATAAGCTGCACAGAAATACCGGGGCTGGTAGACTCCACCCACGTAGCGACAACTAGACCATGCAAATTCACCCTCTATTAAACCAGGGCAAATTACCACGAAAGCATAAAGATATGCACATTTATGAGCTGTTTCGGCATGATTTTATCAATGCCATTATATATAGTGTTATGCCTTACTTGTTAGTTGCTTACTGGAGGTGCCACTTCCTGACAGATCACTTAAATAAGTAAACCAACAAGAATGACTTCATGACATTGCGATTCCAACATTAGCATGCACAAACCCAACCAATGCAAATGAGCACACAAACCAAATACGCAACCAAATGCGTGGCAATAGAAACATGCAATTGAAAATGTTTAACAAAGGCCTAATTCTCATTTCGTGGTTAACTTGCATTAGAGGATTTAACAATAAACCAACTGAAAAAATAAGGAACCGTCCTTAAAGAAATCACCGCCACTAAAAAACCTTAAGAAACTGTCCAAGTTATGGTACCTGCTGAAGATGTACCGTGAACCAACCATTAATCTTATTTGATTATCTGACTCTCAGATTGGTGGATAGTTGACAGTTAAAAATGAAGAAAATCCAATGGTCCTATTTCCCTAAACAAGTGTCCACAAATCAGAGGTTAGGATTGTTTAACCAATCTAAACTTTGGTTTTTGATTTGGAAACAGTGGGCTGCACAATCTAATTGGTTTTATTGAAGTTAATATATGTCATGTGTACAATTTGTAGTAAGACATACAACATCCAGACATTTCATCAAAATTATAAAATTCACATAATTGCAGGCATATTGCCAGAAAAAGGCTAGTAGGATATGAGATTAATAATAAGATACTATTGTCTTTATGCTTGATATCGATGTGCAAATGAAAACAAGCAAACAGACATCCATTCATAAGTTATCAACTGCTAATATAAATAGATTTCATTTGTTTCTTTTAACAGAAAAATTGAGGAATTTCTGATGCTTATAGGAATCTTGGAAAATGCAGATTTCAAGGGTTGGAAAGGAGCAAAGGATTTGGAGATGGAGACTTGGGTGTCTTTTCACCATCCTGTATCAAGCAAATCTTAGTTTTGAACATAAAATTCACTTAAACATAGATAAAATACATCCACTTTGTTGGATACGGTGGAGGATTTTTTGCAAATCCAAAACCGTATACGTATCTTTTGAGCTAGCTGTGCATGCTAGCTGTGAGATTTCTTCTAAGTTTAGTTTGCTAGCTGGTGAAGATATACAATAGATATTTTCTGGATTTTTTTTCTTTCTTTAGCTACCCCTAGGATGTATCTAGACAGGGATAGATTAGTCATTTTACATAATAAGAAAGCCTATAAAAGGCAGCAGTGTAATACGATTTTATTAAATAAGAAATAAAGCAGCAGTTCTCTCTTCAAAGTTCTCTTCTTCTTCAAGTTTCAGTTTTCTCTACAGTGGTTGCAGCCACACATCAGGAAGAAGTTGGGTTATAAACCCAACAAAAGTGGTATCAGAGCTACTGATCATTGGGCCTCATCAGTCGTGAGAAGGAGGTCCTGCACCACCTATTTTGGGTCTGCAATACCCAAGACAAATCAGCCGTAAGGAGGTTTGACACTACCTGTTTTTGGGTCTGCAATACCCAAGACAAATCTACCGTGAGAAGGAGGTCTTGCACCACCTGTTTTGGGTCTGCAATACCCAAGATAAATCAGTCGTAAGAAGGAGGTTCTACACTACCTGTTTTGGGTCTGCAATACCCAAGAAAAATCTGTTGTGAGAAGGAGGTCCTACACTCCCTGTTTTTTTTAAAAAAATCTGTTTTCAAAAATCAAATTGCAGCAAAAAAAGAAGGCTGTTTCAAAAAAATCAGATTGCAAAAAAAAAATAATCTGTTTTCAAAAATCAGATTGCAGAAAAAAATCTGTTTTGGAAAAAATCCGATTGCAGCAAACAAAAAAATCTGTTTTCAAAAAAATCCAATTGTAGCAAACACATATCTGTTTAAAAAATTCAGATTGCAGCAAAAAAAATCTGGTTTCAAAAAATCAGATTTCAGCCAAAAAAATCTGTTTTAAAAAATATTCAGATTTTTTTTTTCATCCATCTCCCTTCACTTTTCAAAAAAAAATTAGTCATTCCTTTAAAAAATAGAAAAGATGGCTAGCACGATCCAACCGCAGGTTCCTAAGTTGTCAAAGGACAACTATGAAAAATGGTGCATCCAAATGAAGGCATTGTTCGGGTCACAAGAACTGTGGGAGATCGTCACCGATGGGTATGAAGAACCCACTATGGAAGAAGAAGCCGCCTTCACCAATGAAGAAAAGATCGCTCTAAAAAATCAAAGGAAGAGAGACAATAAAGCTTTGTTTCTCCTCTATTAAGGGTTGGATGAATCCACCTTCGAAAAGATTGCCGAAGCAATATCAAGCAAGCAAGCATGGGATACCCTTAGCACCATCTTCAAGGGTGTAGATCGAGTGAAGCGGGTTCGCCTTCAAACATTAAGAGCCGAGTTTGAAGCGACTCACATGAAGGAAGGTGAGAATATTACTGATTATTTTTCACGTTTGCTTGTAATTGTCAATAATTTGAAAAGAAATGGTGAAAAGATTGAAGATGTCCGAGTTATTGAAAAGATACTTCGATCCCTCACAACCAAGTTTGAGCATGTGGTTGTGGCGATCGAAGAATCAAAAGATATTGAGAAACTCTCCATTGAGGAGTTGATGGGATCGTTGCAAGTTCATGAGCAACGAATGCAGAAGAATGCCAGTTCCATGCCGATGGAACAAGCTTTAGAGTCAAGATTGACTCTGAATAATAACAATGGTGGACGTGGAAGTTCACAACGTGGTGGACGTTTTGCTAACAATCGCGCAAGAGGCAGAGGGCGCGGATACCAACAAAGCCATGACCAAAACCAGCAGAAAAATACTAATTTCCGTGGAAGAGGAAATGGTAGAGGTAGATCTATGCGTGGACGAGGAAGTACAAAGAACATCTAATGCTATAACTGCAACAAGCTTGACCACTATGCATCTGATTGCTGGAGTAAGCTGGTGACTCAAGACGAGCTATCCAACTATGCCGAAACATTAGGCCATGAACAAGAAAGCTCCACACTTCTCCTTGCACAAGAGAAAGGTAGTGATCAGAAGGATCTATGGTATCTTGACACAGGTGCAAGTAATCACATGTGCGGCGACAAGAAACTCTTTGCGGAACTCACAGAAGGAGTTCATGGCAATGTAACGTTTGGAGACTCATCAAAAAAGCCTGTGAAAGGTAAAGGTAAAATTCAAATCTTTCAGAAGAATGGTGTTCCAAACTATATCTCCAATATGTACTACGTGCCTAACATGAAAAGTAACATACTGAGTCTCGGACAACTCCTTGAAAAATGGTATGTCATACACATGGAGAACTCTTCTCTTTCCATTAAAGATATGCATGGACGTTTAATTGTAAAAGTCCAGATGGCGAAGAATCGTATGTTTCCTCTCTATATAAATACAATGCTTGAGAAGTATTTTTATGAAAAAGCAAAGAATGATTCCTGGATGTGGCATCTTCGCTTTGGCTATCTAAATTTCAGTGGCCTGAAACTTCTGTCCTCATCAAGCATGGTGCATGGCTTGCCTACTATTGAAGCTCCATACCATATGTGTGAGGCGTGCACACTTGGGAAACAACAAAGGAATTCCTTTCCGAGTGGAGTATCCCGAAGAGCAAGAGAACCGTTGCAATTGGTTCACACTGATATCTGTAGACCATTAGAGCCAATCTCTCTTGGAGGTAATAAATACTTTATTACCTTCATTGACGATTTCAGTAGAAAATTATGGGTGTATGTAATCAAAGAGAAGTCTGCTGCTTTTACTATTTTTAAAAATTTTAAGGCCCTTGTTGAAAAAGAAAATGGTCTTAAAATCAAAACCCTTCGATCTGACAGAGGTGGGGAGTACACCTCAAATGTTTTTCGAGAATATTGTAAGGAACATGGCATTAAGCAACAACACAGTGCAGCGTACACGCCATGACAAAATGGAATTGCAGAACAAAAGAACCGCACCATCCTCGATATGATGAGGACCATGCTGAAGGAGAAAAGTCCGCCAAAGAATTTATGGGCAGAGGCAGTTGCATGCACTGCCTATCTGCTCAATAGGTGTCCGACCAAGAGTGTCATATTCCAGACACCGCAGGAAGCATGGAGTGGATACAAGCCGAGTGTGGCGCACCTTAAGATCTTTGGGTGTGTTGCCTACGCTCAAGTTCCAGAAGCAAGAAGGAAAAATCTTGATGATCGTGGCGAGAAGTGCATCTTCATCGGCTACAACGAAGAGTCAAAGGCATACAAGCTCTACAACTCACTAACCAATAAGCTGGTAGTGAGTAGAGATGTGGTATTTTGTGAGGAAGAAGCATGGAAATGAAACGAGGGAAACTCAGCCAAAGAAAAGCAGGTTGAGGTCGAAGAATACGAAAAAGAGAGACCTGAGAATCAAGAGCAAACATCCACATCACCACCTTTGGATCGCAGAAGTCCAGGAGTACACTCCATCTCTCCTGGAAGTACTTCATCAAATCAGAATTCATCCAGCACATCTTTATCCGATTCTCCTCACCCTTGGCTCCTATTAAAATGAAAAGCCTCAACGACATCTATGTAGAAACTGAGGAAGTGAATTTACTCTGCCTGTATGCGGACCATGAGCCTCTCACATTCGAGGAGGCTGTGAATGAAGAATGTTGGAGAAACGCTATGGAAGAGATTCATGCCATTGAGAAGAATCGAACATGGAAGTTGACCTCACTTCCCAAAAGTCAGAAGACTATTGGTCTCAAATGGGTGTACAAAATCAAGCGGAATGCCGATGGTAAGATTGAACGATATAAAGCAAGGTTCGTAGCAAAAGTTTACAAACAGAAATATGGGATAGACTATGAAGAAGTTTTCGCCCCAGTTACTCACCTTGACACTGTAAGAATGATTATCTCCCTTGCAGCTCATCACAGTTGGATGATTTACCAACTAAATGTGAAATCTGCATTTCTAAATGGGGTACTCGAAGAAGAAGTATACGTTGACTAGCCTGAAGGCTTTGTCATGCAAGGGAAGGAACACAAGGTGTATCGGCTGAAGAAAGCCTTGTATGGGTTAAAGCAAGCTCCCCGTGCTTGGAATGCACGGATCGACGGCTATCTTCAAGAGAATAGTTTCGTTAAATGTCCGTATGAGCATGCAGTCTACACAAAGAAGAATGCCCATGGTGATATGCTTATAGCTTGTTTATATGTTGATGATCTACTATTCACTGGGAATAGTCAGGCGATGTTTGAAGAATTCAAGTAGGATATATTCAAAGAGTTCGAGATGAATGATGGTGGATTGATGTCTTTCTTTTTGGGCATTGAAGTGAAGCAACAAGTCGGCGGCATTTACATATCTCAGAAAAAGTATATAAAGGAACTTCTTGAGAAGTTTCAGATGGTCGACTATAAAGCCGTAAATACACCTGTAACAACAAGCCTGAAGCTCACAAGAGATGGAGAAGGAAGAAACGTCGACTCAACCCTATTTAAGAGCCTAATCGGAAGCTTAAGGTACCTCACAATCACTAGGCCAGATATAGTCTATAGTGTTGGGCTTCTAAGCCAGTATATGGAAGCCCCAAAAGAGTCACACTGGCTAGCTGCAAAACGAGTATTGATGTATATCAAAGGGACTATTGAATTCGGTTTCTTTTATCCATAAGATGATGAAACAATGCTGTATGAATATTCAGACAGTGATTGGGGAGGTGACCAATATGATGGAAAGAGCACCACTGGCTATGTATTCTATCTCGGAACGACAACATTCACATGGAATTCAAAGAAGCAGAGTGTGGTCGCCCTATCCACATGTGAAGCTGAGTACGTAGCAGCTTCATCCACTGTATGTGAGGCGATCTGGCTAAGGAATCTACTAAAGGAGCTAAAGCATCCATAGGAGGAATCCACTGTTATATATGTGGATAACAAGTCAGCAATCGAACTTGCCAAACATCCAGTTCAGCATGGAAGGAGCAAGAACATCGACACAAGATATCACTTTCGTAGAGATCAAGTAAAACAAAAATTTGTTAAGCTGGAATACTGTCACACCACTGAACAAGTGGCAAACATCTTCACCAAAGCATTGCCGATTGACACATTCAGGAGACTTAGATCAATGCTTAGAATGAAGCCAGTTTTGGTTTGAAGGGGAGTGTTGGATACGGTGGAGGATTTTTTGCAAATCCAAAACTGTATACGTATCTTTTGAGCTAGCTGTGCATGCTAGCTGTGAAATTTCTTCTAAGTTTAGTTTGCCTGCTGGTGAAGATATACAGTAGATATTTTCTGGATTTTTTCTTTCTTTCTTTAGCTACCCCTAGAATGTATCTAGACAGGGATAGATTAGTCATTTTACATAATAAGAAAGCTTATAAAAGGCAGCAGTGTAATACGATTTTATTAAATAAGAAATACAGCAGCAGTTCTCTCTTCAAAGTTCTCTTCTTCTTCAAGTTTCAGTTTTCTCTATAGTGGCTGCAGCCACACATCAGGAAGAAGTTGGGTTATAAACCCAACAATAACCTCAATGTGGCTACCAGATGAATGAACCTACCTGACTTTTATGCCAGGTGATCTTCACAAATGGATCCTATCTGATTCACAGCTCATATCTCCCACAAAACACATAAAATTTATAAAAAGATTTAAGATATCTGCTAGAAGCATGTGAATTTGTAACCTCCATCCCATCCATCGAAATTTCCTAGCCCAATCCCAAAGCCCCAAGAACCTATCAACATTTTAAAAAAGAAATTAAAAAAGAAAAAGAAAAGAGAAGGATAGAAAATGAGTTTGCTAATAAGAACAGTTAGCTACACCAAAATTTCCAGACCAACTAGGTACTCTTAAGCTTACAGGTATTATATCTAATGTAACATGAGTACATGCTACAATTCAAGTTGTATATCAAGCATCTCAATCATACTTAATTGATCTAGCCCAGATCATACTAAGAAAAGAGACAAAATCAACAACCAAAAAAAAAGAAATTAAAAGAAAAAGTAAAGTAAATCAGTCAATTTGAATTTATTTATTTTTTTAAAAAGGCCTACCAGACTTCCCCAGTTGTCCTCCACGAAACGTATATCATGTTCATTCACGTTAATACTTGCAAAGCTTGTTAGCTTTAGTTAGTCAAGCCCAGAAGGTATGTAAAAGAAAAAATATTGATAAGTACTAGATAACAGATTATACAGAAACCACATATCCTAAGATTGAATCATATCTAATTAAAATGAGCATTCCTTCATTAAAAAGCATATATCAAATAATGACCGGCTTGGAATTCCATATTTTCAAGGTGAACTTTTCTTCATTTTGATTTTTTTTAAAAAAAATATTTTAGATTCACCGATTTCATCTTTACTGCTGGTTAATGAATATTATCTAACAGAAGAAAAAAAAAATTAAAAAAAATCAAATCCTATTCATATTACTACAAGATGATTTGTAGGAGATGTGATCTGAGGCTTTCTACAACGGTCACTGGTTATTACTTCTTGTTGATATATATCGATTTTTAATATATTTTAAATAAAAAATATGATATATATATCCGAAGGCTCAACTGCGCACTGAATGTTCTCACGGAAGCTGTGCACCAGTTTGCATGGAACTCGTGCGATTTTGTTTTAGAATTCATCATACGTGATGTGACTCCAAAATTTTAACGGTCCACGTAAAGCAGCACCTCATGAAACCCCCTCAGCCCAATTTTTACTTTGATCCAAAACTTTGGTGGGTCATGAAAAATGTCAACAGCTTCCTCCCTTAATTTGCATTTCTCTTTGCTATGAAATTTTAGATCAAGGTGAAAATTCTTCCCTTAGCGTTTTATGAGATTCCGCATTACATGAACCGTTCGAATTAGACGCACATGTGCAAAGGTGCGCACGTGTGTTAGGTGAGCATATATATATATATATATATACCAAGGTGAATTAGGCCAAACCGATTTTGAAATGAACTGGATTTCTAGTTGGTACGGCCTGAGCAGATTCGAGTCAAACCAAGCTAAGTTAAATCGAGCTGAACCAATAGAGAGCTAACTGAGATGGCTTGGCTTGAACAGCTTGTGTTCAGCTCATGTAGCCTTCAAACATACAATGAAAGTCCATATTCAAAGAGGAAAATATTAATTAATCTCAGGGCAATGATCACCCTATTGCTGTGGGTTCTTTATCGTGGGCGAGCCGTCTAAGGGCCTACCAAATGGATGTTTTTAAGTCTCCATTCTACAGCCACGCAACATCAACATTAATTCTTCAAGATAAAGATTCAGAAATGTACGTAATATGTGAACTTGGTTTATATTGAAATGGGTCGATGAATGCAAACCATACAAATGCTATAGTCCGCTATGATTTCCATGTTATGTTCTCATATTGATTATTTCCCTATAATTAAGGTGTTGTTTGGATGTTCACAAATTCATGCACTAGACTGGTTTTGGAATTATATTTTGAACCTTGATCCGATTAACAAGTAGCATTATCAGCTGCTTAAACCTCCTTTCAAAAAGTCCAGGACTATCATTATGTGTTGTTTGTCTACTGGAATTTGGGTTTCTTGGAATTGGATTCCTAAGTAGAACCCAAATTCTTGTGTTTTGGCACCCAAATTCCTGACGCTAGCTCATAAATTCCAGCATACATGTTCTGGGTTGCCAACATAGTTCAAAAGCCCAAAAACTCAACTCGATATTCGGCCCGTTTGGATAGACCCAGAGAGTCCATTGTTCTGGATTACCGACATAGTTCAAGTGACCAAAAACCTGACTCAAGTCCATATTTTAAATCATTTTCCATTGCAAGAAACTAGATGGACGGTCTGGATCTATATGTTACAATGCCAAGTGTTATGAAAGCACCCTTCATCTCAGAAACGCTATTACACATGTCTCACAAAGGAAGATAAAGGATATGATAATTCCTAAAGAGGAATAGGATTGCAGAATGCTTGTGGGCCATGCACAAATGTATTTGTCCATCACATGCTAAAGTGGGACATTTGCGGCCCACATATTCAAAGGCTTAGGACTTACTTTTACATCTGGGAGAGCTTATGTAATCGGACTGCTTATGGTGGTACCGCAGTTTCAGCTGTTTGGATCTAGTACAAAGTTTTTTTTGTTAATTTTAACGTACGCATAAATATGTGGGGCCCACTATGATGTTTTAGTGACATCTAATCTGTCCATCATTTCCGCCCTATCTTTTTGTAATTAATGCTATGAAATCAAGCTGAACCAAAACTCAGGTGGGCCACACCACAGGGAACAGTTATGATGAAGATGCCCACCATTAAAAACCTTCAAGATTGTATCTGGGGCTCACTGTGTTTTGTAAATTCCATCTAATCCATTCAGAAGAAGCATCCAAAAACTCAGGTGGGCCACCACATGTCAATTTATAAGTTTTAAGCATGATTTTACTTTGTGGCCCACTGAGTTTTGGATCAGCTTGATTTTTTTGTTAACCAAGGAAAATATGATGGAGTGCAAATGATGGACGGATTGGATTCCATGGAAATATTACACTGGGCCCAACATGCCGATCTGTACATTAAGAGAATAGCATGTGGCATGCCACTTGTATAATAGATATGATGTTATTAAAATATTAATTAAGTAGAGGATGCTAACTCAACATTTTGGTTTCGGTGTATTTTAAAACAAAACTCTTTGGTTTGGATGCTTTTCCATTGTTTAAATAGTTTTTGAGAACATCAGTCAGTCACCCCTTATATCTGTTGGATATAATGATAATAATAATAATAAAGTTTGTCTTTTCCTTTTGTTTAAATAGTTTTCAAGAACATCAGTCGCACCTTATTTTTATTGGATATAATAATAATAATTAGTTTGCCTTTTCACGCCAGGCCGCTATCTTGGATAGGTTGGCTAAAAACGAACCATTGCCCTACATTTAGGGGTGGCAATGGACTGAGTTTGGACTCGCCCAGCCAACCTAGATACCATAAAACCAAAAGCCTGAGCACAACAGGGGCCTGGCCAGCTTGAGTTCAAAGAAAACAGAGCCCTGGCCATCAGGAGAATTGATAAATACTTATTTTCCACACTGAATAAATTTTTTTAATCATATCTTCACTAGGTAGGCTGCACATGCATAAATAAACATTTTAAAAAATAAAGACCAAGGTCTACATGCAGGATACATGTGTTGCCTAAGCAATTATTGGAACATCATTTATGTAAAATAGGATACATGTACGTTTGAAAGTTGGGCGAGGTTAGGCTAAAATGACATCAAGCCCGAGCCCAATCTGTAAAGGCTATACATGGCTGGCCCAAGCTTCACCCATGGGCTAAGCTTCCACCAACCTGTTGGCACCCCTAACTCGGCGACAGACTTGACCCTAGAGACTTAAGTGGTGTCCCTCGCCCGAATGGATTAAAGAGTCCTTGGCCCTAGCCCTTGGCCAAGAAGGTTGGTTTGGGGTACGGCGAGTCTTATAAGTTAAAAAGAAGTTATATGAATAATTGATAATTTACCCAAGTATCAAAGTTCTTCCTATTATTATATACACTAGTATATGTACTCTATAAAATATGTTACTAGTATCTACCTATTATGTTAACAAACACTAGGGAACACCCCCATCCATAGCTCAAGTGGTAGACTTGGTGGGCTGGGCTATTCATGATTGGCCTTGGCCCAGCCTGGCAAGCTCTTCCCCAGCCTTGGGCCACAGGGAAGGCCAGCCTGGGCCATTGCAACCCCTAGCTATGTTTTAATATTCGAGGGCTCTTCACACACCCAGATTTAAGATTAAGGCTTGGTTTGGATTATGGTATATTGGTGTATTTCGTGGTGTTAAAAGTAATTATTGTGACTTAACGTTGATTGGATGCGGAGGCTCCGAGGGCCACTGAGGGGCTACCGTGATGTATGAATTTTATCCAAACCGTCCATCCATTTTTCCATATCATTTTAAAGTACTGTAGCAAAGATACGGTAGATCCGAGGCTAAAGTAGACCACACCACACCAAGCAGTGGTGCTAAGGATCCCTACCATTGAAACCTTCTTAGGGTCCATCATGATTTTTATTTGCCATCCAACCTATTTATATGGTCATATGCACCTGTGTGAATTGAAAAATATAAAAAAACAAAAACAAAAAAAAACCAAAAAAACAAAAACAAAAAAAAAGCAAAACAAAAAAAAAAAACAAAAAGAAAAAGAAAACAAATATCATCTTGATTCAAAACTTTTGTGGTCCCCAAGAAATTGGGGTGATAATTTAAATTTATACGAAAAAATGGATGAAACGGTGCGCATAAAATTCAAACATCAAGGTGGCTAGTAACCGGCCCTTGGAGCCTCTGCCCGGAACAGGCCGGGTTAGTACCTAATCCGCGAACCATTTCATGGGCAGATTGTCATACGTGGCCCATTAAAATGTAGCATGTAAATATACGGGGAGCAAAAGCATCAAAATCATCATTTAATGCTGGAATCTCTATGCACAGGACAATGAAGAGGGCAGGTGATCAGAAAGCTTATTAGTTGTTACTCTAACGGTGTGGGGCCACATTAATGTATATTTTGTATATCCACACCATCGGTCTGTTTTTACATCTCATTTTAATAAAACATACCAATAAAATACACCATCTATGAATACATTAAAAAAAATAAAAATTATGGGCTACAAAAGTTTTGGAACAACCTGATAGTTCAATGTTTTATTCATCCATATCTACTTGACATTATGATCAACAGATTGGACTTCAAATAAAAATTACAAAATAAAAACTTATTATGGCCCCTTGGATTTTTTAATGGTGAGTTACTCAATCTTCCTGTGGTGTGGTCCACCTAAGAATTGGTTTTGCATAATTGTTTGACCCATTCAAAAATAGGCGGTAAAAACGGATGGACCGTGTTCATATACAATAAATCATCAGGGTGGGCCGTACTGTTGGGGTAACACCCACCTAATTTAGGTGATTTACGTTATTCCTGGTCAGAGGCAACTCACGTCCGGGTGCGGATTAGGTGAGGCCTTGGTGGCACCCAGTATGGTGCGACCTTTATCTTGGGGCCCACCTTGATGTAGGTATTATGTATCCATGTCGTCCGTCCATTGTTTCAGATCATTCTAAGTCATTATGATAAAAATGAAGCATTTCAATTACGAGGTGACCATACCTTAAGAAAAAGTGTTGATTTGACCGTTAATGGGCCACACGATTTTCGAATCAAGCTGATATTTGTTTTTTTGGATGGTAAATAAACATTATCAACAGATTGGATGGTAAATAAACATTACAGAAACATTAAGGTTTTTAACGGTAGAACGATCAATCACCTGGTATGGCTCATCTAACAATTGAATTTGCTTCATTTTTGGGATCATTACCTAAAATAATCTGAAAAAATGGATGGACGGCATGGATACATAATATATACATCAAGGTGAACCCCATTGTAAGGGCCGTGCTGTCTTATGTGAATCCGGGGTCTCACGTAACACGCTCTCCTTTTTAGTGGGTAAACCATCGCGATGGGCAAAGTTCTAAGGCAGGACTTGGTTACGCCCATCATGATTGGCGAGTACGGTGTAGGTTAGATGGCAAAAACACATCATGGTAAGCCTTAGGAAGTTTTTGTGGATATAATGCATACAACATATCGAGGCCACTGCAGTTTGCCACGTCAATACATCCTTCATCTCAGAAACGATATTACATGTCTCACAAAGGAAGATAAAGGATATGATATTTCCTAAAGAGGAATAGGATTGCAGAATGCTTGTGGGCCAAGCATAAATGTCCATCACATGCTAAAGTGGGACATTTGTGGGCCACATATTCACCTGGGAGAGTTTCTGTAATCGGACTGTTTATGATTTTACCATCGTTTCAACTGTTTGGATCAATGAACAATGAGCCTTGGATCGGGTCCGGTACAAGTGTTTCTTTGTTAATCTTTTACATACACATAAACATGTGGAGCCCACTATGATGTTTTAGTGACATCCAATCTGTCCATCATTTCCGCCCTATCTTTTTGTAATTAGTTTCATAAAATCAAGCTGATCCAAGACTCAGGTGGGCCACACCACAGGGAACAGTTATGATGAAGATGCCCACCATTAAAAATCTTCAAGATTGTATATGGGGCTCACTGTGTTTCGTATATTCCATCTAATCCATTCAGAAGATGCATCCAAAAACTCAGGTGGGCTACCACATGTCAATTTATAAGTTTTAGGCATGATTTTACTTTGTGGCCCACTTGAGTTTTGGATCAGCTTGATTTTTTGTTAACCAGGGAAAATACAATGGAGTGCAAATGTTGGACGAATTGGACTCCATGTAAATATTACACTGAGCCCAACATGCCGATCTGTACATTAAGAGAATAGCATGTGGCATGCCACTTGTATAATAGATACGATGTTATTAAAATATTAATTAAGTAGAGGATGCTAACTCAACATTTTGGTTTTGGTGTATTTTAAAATAAAACTCTTTGGTTTGGACGGTTTTCCTTTGTTTAAATAGTTTTCAAGAACATCAGTCAGTCACCCCTTATATTTGTTGGATATAATAATAATAATAATAATAAAGTTTGTCTATTCCTTTTAATTAAATACTTTTCAAGAACATCAGTCACACCTTATTTTTATTGGATATTATAATAATAATAATAATAATAATAATAATAATAACAATAAGTGTGCCTTTTCAAGCCAGGCCGCCATCTTGCATAGGTTGGCTAAAAACGAACCATTGCCCTACATTTAGGGGTGGCAATGGACTGAGTTTGGGCTGGCCCAGCCAACCTAGATACTACAAAACCAAAAGCCTGAACACAACATGGGCCTGGCCACCTTGAGTTCAAAGAAAACAGAGCACTGGCCCATCATGAAAATTGATCAATACTTATTTTCCACACTTAATATTTTTTATACATATCTTGACCAGGTAGGCTGCATATGTATAAATAGACATTTTAAAAAATAAAGACCAAGGTCTACATCATGGTACATGTGTTGCCTAAGCAATTATTGGATCATGATATATGTAAAATAGAATACATGTACATTTAAAAGTTAGGCCAGGTTAGGCTAAAATGACATCAAAGCTCGAGCCCAATCTGAAAAGGGTTACACATGCATGGTCCAATTAAGCTCGACCCAAGGGCTAAGCTTCCGCCAACCTGTGTGGCACACCTAGCTCAGCGACTGGCTCGACCGTAGAGCCTTAAGCAGTGTCTTTTGACCTAATGGATTAAAGAGGCCCTGGCCCTATCCCTTGGCTAAGAAGGTTGGTTTGGGTAGGGCCGGTCTTATAAATTAAAAAGAGGTTATATGAACAATTGATAATTTATTGGAGTATCAAAGTTCTTCCTATTATTATATATACTAGTATATGTACTCTACAAAATATATTACTAGTATCTACTTACCATGTTAATATACACTAGGGCAATGAGTTGGGTTTGGTGGGCCGGGTTATTCATGATTGGCCCTGGCTAGCTCGGCCCAAACAATGGGCCTAGATTTCAAGCTCTTCCCCTGCCCTGGGCCACAGGGCAGGGCAGCCTGGGCCATTGCAACCCCTAGTTAGGGTTGTACACAAACCAAATTAGCTCGGTTAGCTCGCTCGACTTGACTTGAAAAAGGTCGCTTCAAAACAGAGTTCGAGCCAAGTCGAGTTGATTTTTTAAGCTCAAAAAAATTTAAAACCAAGTTACTCGACTCGGATTGAACCCAACTCGAATTAAACTCAAATTGAACCAATTCAATGACTCGGTTACTTTGATATTGCTGCTGCTCACTAGGTGTTTAATGAAATGACTCAACGAAATGTGGCTAGTGGCAAGGTACCTATATGAAAAAATATCCTTTTTTTCTTGCTTTTTATTTTACTTACAAGGTGTTTGATGAAATACTTGTAAAACCACTACTGTTGTTATACATACAATAAGATTTTGAAGGTGCAGTTCATGTGCTTGTGAAAATGTTGCACAGGTGAACTCGGCTCGAATTGACCTGAGCTGTTGACCAAATCGAGCCAAGTTAGCCAGTCAAGCTTGAGGACCGAGCCAAGCCGAGTTCGAGCTGGGGTCAGCAAGTGACCGAGCCCAGTCGAGGTGTGCCAAGCTCAACTCAATTCGACTCGTGTACACCTTTACCCCTAGCTATGTTTTAACATACAAGGGTTCTTTACACGTCGAGATTTAAAACTAAGGCTTGGTTTGGATTGTGGTATATTAGGATCCTTACTCCTGCTCCAGCGGTAGACTCTCAAGAGTTTCAACACCCGGTCAAGGGTTCGAGCATCCATAGGTGGTGAAATCCCACTAAGGCAAGAGTGCGTGGGGTGTGTGTAAGAGAGAGAGAGAGAGAGAGAGAGAGAGAGAGATTATGGTATATTGGTGTATTGTATGGTATTAAAAGTAATTATTTTGACATAACGTTGATTGGATGCCGAGGCTCCAAAGGCCACAGAGGGGCTACTGTGATGTATGAATTTTATCCAAACCGTCCATCCATTTTTCTATATTATTTTAAAGTAATGGAGAGGTAGATCCAAGGCTAAAGTAGACCACACCATAGGAAGCAGCGTTGCTAAGGATCCTCACCATTGAAAACTTCCAAGGGTCAACAGTGTTTCTCATTTTCCATCCAACCTGTTTATACGGTCATACACACCCGTGTGAATTGAAAAAACAAAAAGCAAATATCATCTTGATTCAAAACTTCTGAGGTCCCCAAGAAATTTTCAATGGGAGTAATTTGATCCCCACCGTGTGGTCCACTTGAGCCTTGGATCTTCTCCTTTTTCAGGGAAATAATTTAATTTTATATGAAAAAATTGATGGAGGGTGTGGATAAAATTTAAACATCAAGCTGGCCACTCGCTAGCCCACAGAGCCTCTGCCTGTCCCCAGCTCAGAACAGACCGGGGTAGTACCTAATCCACGCCCCATTTCCCGGGGCAGATCGTCATCCGTGGCCCATTAGAAAGTGACATGTGAATCCTTCAGGAGCAAAAGCGTCAAAATCATCATTTAACGCTGGAATCTCTACGCACAGGCTGGACAATGAAATTGAGGGCAGGTGATTCGAGAGCTGACTAGCTGTTACTCTAACAGTGTGGGGCCACATTAATGTATATTTTGTATATCCACACCATCCATCTGTTTTTCCATCTCATTTTAATAAAAAATTCCAAATTATAAAAAGATACAAATCTCAGGTGAACCATACCAATAGAAACAGCGGCGATGAATAAATTAAAAACTTTTTATAGTCTACAAAAAGTTATGGATCAATCTGATAGTTCTATTTTTTATTCAGCCATGTCTACTTCAAACTATCAACAGATTGGATTTCAAATAAAAATTACAAAAAACTTATCACGGGCCCTTTGGTGAGGTACTCAATCAATACTGTTTCTTGTGGTGTGGTCCACCTAAGAATTGGTTTTGCATAATTTTTTAATCCGTTCAAAAACAAGCTGTACAAACGGATGGACGGCGTTGATATACAGTAAATCATCAAGGTGGGACGTACTGTAGGGCTAACACCCAGTACGCTGTTACCCATGTAACACATAATCTACGCGATTCACGTTATCTCTGGTTAGAGGCAACTAACGTCCGGGTGCGGATTAGGTGAGGTCACAGACGCACCCAACACGGTGCCACCTTTATCTTGGGGCCCACCTTGATGTAGGTATTATGTATCATTGTAGGACATTATTCTAAAAGTCAAGCATTTCAATTATGAGGTGACCATACCTTAAGAAAAAGTGGTGATTTGACCGTTAATGGGCCACAAAAATTTTAGATCATGCTGATATTTATTTTCCCCTTCATCTGTCCTCATGTGACCTTATCAACCGATTGGATGGTAAATAAACATTACAGAAATGTTAAGGTTTTTAATGATAGTACGATCAATCACCACGGTTTCTTATGGTATGGCCCATCTTACAATTGGATCTGCTTCATTTTTAGAATAATGATCTAAAATAATCTGAAAAAAAAATAGATGAACAGGATGGATACATAATACATATATTAAGTTGGACCCCACGGTAACACGCTCTCCTTTTTAATGGGTAAATCACGAGCATCCGATGGCCAAAGTTCAAAGGCAGGACCAGCTGGTTGCGTACGGTGCAGGGTAGATGTCAAAAACACATCCTGGTTGGCCTGAGGAAGTTTTCAACGGTACTAGCATCATTGTTACAACTACCCTCTCTGTTGTGGTCCACTTGAATTATGAATCTGTATTCTTTTTCTTTTTTTCTTTTTTTTCCTTTTTTTCTTTTAATGGTCTGGTAAAATGGATGGACGTTGTGGATATAACGCATACAACATGTTGGGGCACTGTAGTTTCCACGTCAACACACGACGGAGGTTAGTGGTGTGTGGCACACTACGCAATCCGCGTCCGTTTTTATCTGGACCAGGTCGGGTTCAAGGCCATGGAATCTGCTGACGCGTGTTTTCTATGGGCTTTGGGGAGCAGATTAGGTGCAGCCCCGGCCTCACCCAAGACTGTGCAGCCTTACTGTGGATCTCACCTTGATGTATGTATTATATATCCACACCGTCCACCCATTTTTTCAGATCATTTTATATCATGAGCACAAACATTAAGCACATCTAAATATAAGTTGGATCATATTATAGGAAACAGTGTTGATTGCCATTGTAATGTTTCTGTGAGGTTTTTAGCCATCCAACCTGTTGGTAAGGTCACATAGACCTCGATGAAGTCAAAAAAAAAAAAATATCAGCTTCATACGAAACTTCCCCGGCCCACAAAAAGTTTGTAATGGTCAATCACCACTGTTTCCTTTACAATGGTCCAAATGAGATTTGGATCTACTTTTTTTTTTTTTGGTTTCATCTATAAAATCAAATGAAAAGGATGATGGACGGTGTGGATATAGAATACATACATCATGGTGAGCCCAGTGTAAAGGCCTTACCGTCTTGGGTGACAACGGGGTGCTGGGTCATTTACCAAAAACAACAGGTTTACTTGAAAGGCCCCAACTTAAGCATGGCTCAGTGGCCAATGCCGTTCAAAACTGCATTCGTGGGTTCGAGAGCCTTTTTAAACTGAATACCATGCCGTTCAACACCATGGCTCACTGGCCGATGGACCCCTGTGTTAAAATAAATAAACAAATAAATAAAAGGAATTTTTGCATGTGAGTGCCTATTTTTAGGCAATGTACTGGAAACCTCTCAACTTTAAACTATTTCTAAAAACTGGAATACCTATTTCTCATGTCTCGCAACCGCTTCTGCTAGCTGATACTCAACGGATGGTAAAACCAGCTTACATATTTCACACGTCTTGTTGCCGCTAACACTAGCGTATGCTTGATGGACGGAGCGGATAACTAACAGAAATATAAGTTTTACCTTTGGTTTAATTGTATATTGTTGCTAATGTTTTCTGCACTAGGTGTGCGGGAGTGCTAAAATTGAAATTGTGGCTTCAATTCAAACCGAAGAACAATAACTATAAGTGTTAAGATAGGTAGACACTGGTGTTTGACCGAGATATAAAAATATTAGACACCTATTCAGTCACTCACTCAGTGTGTAAAATCAGATCAGGTGATATTCAGAAGGCAAGGTTCATCTTCTGATGGTAGCTTACTCATTTTCTTTCCGTATGAAAAAACTTTTCGATATATATAAGTTGAAATGAGAAAAGAGATCTTTATAGTCGGTCACAAAAAACAGTTGCGGAATGTCTTTTTAATGGATGAACCGAATCCAATGCGCGAGCTTAGACTCAAATTACAGCTAGAAACTACCGGCTACTTAGTTACTGCTATGGATTACACTACGAAATGTAAAACAAAAGGCTAAAAAGTAGAGAGTACAATGAGAAATGTAACTTGCTTAACAGGGAAAGTAAAGGATTATGCTATGAAATGCAATTTTGACTAGATAGTTAAAAAGATAAGTTTGATTTGTTTGGATTGGTATGAGACAAATTTCCTTTGTTGCATTATGCTTCTATTTATAGCTTTGATCTGACCATTTGGAATTTCCCCACGTTCTGACAGTTACCATAACCTTTCTCCACTATTGTTCTCTGGATGCTTCTCACATTCTAGCTGTGACCATTACTCGACTTGTCATGCCTCGAAATTCGGGTACCCGAATAAGGTAATTCGAGACCCGAATCCCAAGGTTCGTTAGTTATAATATAATGATATTTATTACAATCTACGTGATTCAATCAAATTCAATAAATATTCAACGTCATCTAAAAGAAAATACTGCTGAAATGTTTATTAAATTCAACTCTCTTGATATATATTTTTTCTATATCGAAATTTGGAATATAAACTAAACCTAAAAAAAAAACAAAAAACTGAATTGAATTTAAAATAAATATAATTTTCTAGAAAATAAAACTAATAGTAGAGGCCCGCTTGCTTGTACTATTCTAGCTCTGCACCTGTACATTTTTATAGTAGGGTGAGCATAACAGCCTAGTAGGGTCATTTCTTACTCAAAATTTAACATGTTCAGATTACATCAATTTTTTATAAACAATGGGAAAAATAGAATACAGATAATAAAGAACATGAATTTATGCAACAAAATTATAAAACTGTGATACATGTGCTAATTTCCATGAATTCTCATAAACAATATATATCATTTCTTACAACATCGTACTCAAGTGGATGACCACATTGCATTAACGCCCACGCACTAGTACCTTATGGTGATGGACCCATTTATATGTTAGTTGGTCAGACTACTGCTCTAGTTGTACATCTGACGTATGTCCCCGCATACAATTATACTCATACGCCGTACACAAAGGAGACTCCAAAGGATCCAGTAGGTTTTAGGGTCTTTCACCCAAGGTAAAACCGAGGTCGAATCCACAGGGACTGATACCTGTACGTTATCTGAAACCAAGTAGAACTAGAACTAAACTAAGATGTGATCTAAACTAGGTCGAATTTAAGAAATAATTGTGGAATAATTATCTAAAACTCAAGGAATTCAGAGGAAGAACACTAGGGATTCAGAGGATCCACTTGTCGAGATCAGGGGCATCTTATGTCTACATCAATAATCATCAAACTGAACTTACTTGATTTAATCTTCATGAGATCAGACAGGTGTAAATTAGAGTGGATTCCATCACAAAACCATGCCCATGAGACAAAGCAAACAACAAAATCAAACCAATTCACAGCCAATCTAAGTGATGTATGAATGTCAGGAAGAGTTCCGTCATCCAACCATGTCCAAGGTGCAATGGTGAACAACAGGGTTTCCTAACTGCATAGTCACAATAAGGGATTGGACATACTCAAAGCCCTCGCAAAGATATTATAATTCAAGTCACAATAAATCATTAAAAACTAGAAATATTTCTATAATAAAATTAAATCAGAAACCACTTCAATCTAAACAAAGGATACAATTAGCATAAATTCTCCCATCACTTTACAAGCTTCACCTCTTAGCCCTAGCTAAGAGGTTTAGCCTAGCACGATCATGCTAGAACCAAAGAAAAAACATCAAAGGAAAAAAATAAATAAAAGGAAAAGAAAAAGGAAATAAAAGGAGTTCCCTGTTTTCTCCTTCAATCATCCAAGCCCGCTCGTTCCCTGCTTCTCTCCCACGGCTCCCTGATGCTCCCAGCTTCCTCTCCTTTTATCAGTCCTCTAGAGGGTGGCTAGAGAGTACGCAAGTCCCATTTACGCAGGCAGCGTGCGCAACACCCTTCGCAGCAGAAAATACGTTTGGCCTCCGTTTGGGAGGCTCGCCGCCCAGCTTCATTCATTGTCTCCATAGGAAGGGTTGTGGGCCCCTTCTCAAACGTCCGGACGGTTTGGAACAAAGATCCGATCACGTTCTGGGCCACGCAATTCCACGGAAAATTCGAAATTTTCGGGCGCGCGTAAAGCCTACGCGGACTTGCTGACATGTTCGGTGGGCCCGTAGTGATGTTTTTAATGAAATCCACCCCGTCCATCAGATTCCTCTCGATTTTTTGGTCGAAATATACTAGTTTTTGTCGAGTTTTGGTGCAGTCCACTGTATCAAACCAACTCACCGTCCATCATGCGTTTTCTAGCGATTCATGTGCATACGTATGTGTGGGTCCAAAAAGACACCTACACGAGGGTCACACATACCTTCTAGAGTGAATGATCGGTCCGGATCGTCTATATACATGATGATGATGGCCCACTGCTCCATCACGTGGTCGGCTATGCGTGAAAGAAAACAGAGACGTTCCGTCTCTGTTTAGGATTTCGAATGGGTGTGGGTCAAATGCAGTCAAATTGCGTGTGTGGCCCGAGTGCACATCCGGTGTGTACTCTCTCTCCCACAACTGGGTCCCACCTTGCTGTATGTAATAAATCCGCTCCGTCCATTTGTTTTGTCAGATCATTTAATGAGTTGAGCCCAAGATTGAAGCACTTTCAGACACCAGGCGGGCCCCAAATCACTGATCTATGGGCTGATCTGTCCGTTGGGCCACTTCCAGGGGGATCCAATGGTTGAAATTTGACATGTACGGTTAGTTTTTGGTCTTTAGGCCATATGTGAAGTTTTGAACCGAACGGATGGTAGAAACCCTGTGATCTTGCATTCTGGCTGACTTTCAGGCCGTTTGAGCTTCAGTTTCTCAATTTTCTTAGATCCTTGGCGTGTAATTTCGTCGATCTTGGTCCCCTGGAGTTCGTCCCATGCTTTGGTGTCATTAGAGCGTTAAGTCCATGCTTTAAGCACCCTTTTCGGTCCAGGTTCGTACATACACTCTGCATTATAAACACGATTAATCAGGCCATTAAGCGGTATCATGCGTGTAAATCTATGCAACAACTGGGTCTGATATGCAATATTTGACCCTCAACACAACCCCCAACCAGCATTTTGCTAGTCCCGAGCAAAGTATGCGAAAAAAAAGTTGAGAATTACAGAACAATTTCTATAAAATGAATGATTTTTGAAAAACAATCCAGATCCTAGAATTCTATGATTCATGAATGTTGGGCATTACTATCTCCTGAACTCGAGCACACGATAATTTCATAGTCGAGTTCAAAGTATTAATCCATCAATCAGAACAATTCTAAACATTAAGTTCCATGGGTGTATAGTATAATCTTGGCTTATTAATATGAAACTCACTTCTCAATTTCAGGATATTATTGGTCACCAATAAGTTAATTCATGATAACCAAAACTTTCCTCACAAATCATCTTTTCATTCCTCCAGCTTTTAATTTTTCCATTAAAAGTAACGCCAAGAAGGAGAATCAAATCCTCACCTATAGGGAGCAAACTTATGGTGAAGACCATTGCCTATCCCTTTCCGACTGGCTACTTTGAGAAATTGAACCTTCACCTATAGGGAGCAAACCTATGGTGAAGATTATTCGCCCAATCCTTTCAATTTTCTCAGGCCGGTTCTTTTCATGCTTAGTGAGTACCACGTTAATCCTTCAATATTAGACTGAAACCTTACTATGCAAGCGAGATGTGTCTTGCGAATTCATGACTCAATCAATGTTTACAAATTCTAATAATGGATTAACAATTCAAACTTAGCTGTGAAATTTAATAGATAACCAAATCCAAGAGTCGTAAATTACCAACATCATGTATTTTGCAATTCCCAGTGTCCTAGATGGCCATCAAAATCACTTTGAATTCATATGAAATTCCAGAAAAATTTAAAATTTTCACAATTTTCGCTCAAGACTAAGAAAACACTGATTAGGAAACCTAATCTCCCACCCCCAACCTAAGATCTACATTGTCCTCAATGTAAAAGAAATAGGCATGCAATGCACATGGGACAACGAAAATATAAGAGGAGTGATGGAAAGATAGTACCTGGATGAAAGAATCAAGAGGCTTTCCATAGCTATTTGCATAAAAGGGGGTCAGTACAAGAGAGAAACCAATCAGAAGTAAAATAAAAAATAAAAAATAACAAAAAAATAGAATCCTACCTATACCACTTTCGCAGGTACTCTCGATTGCATTTAGCGTATGCAACAAGCCTTTAAACCCCTAGGTTGCCCCTAGTGGACGAGTTGTAGCCTCGTGAGGGTTTGCAACAATGTTACCCACAAACATTGAACTAACTAACGAGGAAAATGAAATGGAATGAAAAGCTGGGTTGGCTCCCAGGTGCGCTAAGTTTACCATCTTCAGCCAGACAAATAAAGCAACTATCCTAGTCCTATGAAAACAGGAAACCTACCTATACCTCCATCAAACTAGGAGATCAATCCTTATAGACAGGATCAGTCAGAGGCATGGACATGTCCTCTGAATCAAATTTCTCGACAAATGTTTTCAATCGATGTCCATTGACTTTAAACTCCTTGCCATTGTCGGGATCTCTTATCTCAACGGCCCCATGAGGAAAAACAGTAACAACAATGTAAGGGCCGGTCCAACGAGATCGAAGCTTACCCGGAAAGAGATGTAATCGAGAATTGTACAAAAGGACCTTCTGACCAGGCGTGAACGATTTTCGCAAAATGTGTTGGTCATGAAATGCTTTCATTTTGTCCTTGTAAATTCTCGAATTATCGTACGCATCATTCCGGATTTCTTCAAGTTCATTCAATTGAAGTTTGCGTAGCGAGCCAGCGTTGTCCAGATTGAAATTAAGATTTTTGGTCGCCCAGTACGCTTTATGTTCCGGCTCCACAGGCAAGTGACAAGCTTTCCCATAGACAAGTCTAAAGGGAGACATTCCAATAGGGGTTTTAAAGGCAGTACGATAGGCCCATAAGGCATCGGTCAATCGGATTGACCAATCCTTACGATCAGGGTTAACCATTTTCTCCAAAATGTGTTTAATTTCCCTATTAGAAATCTCAGCTTGCCCACTTGTCTGTGGGTGGTACGGGGTGCTCACCTTATGAGAGATACCATATTTCTTCATTAAGCTCTCAAATGGTTTGTTACAAAAGTGTGAGCCCCCATCACTAATGATGGCTCGAAGCGTTCCGAATCGAGAAATGATGTTTTCTTTTAGGAATTTAATGACCGTGCGATGGTCATTAGTTCGACACGGAATCGCTTCGACCCATTTAGTAACACAATCCACAGCGAGCAAAATATACAGATTTCCAAACGATTGGGGGAATGGTCCCATGAAATCGATGCCCCAGCAATCAAATGCTTCAATGATAAGGATGGGATTCAAAGGCATCATATTTCAACGGGACAATGCTCCCAATTTCTGACAACGCTCACAAGCTTTGCAAAACTCATGAGTGTCCCTAAACATAGTGGGCCAGTAAAAGCCACACTGCAGAATCTTGGCCGTGATCTTTTTAGGAGAAAAGTGACGACCACAGGGCTGTGAGTGACGAAGGAGATGACGCTCGATGCTCATCGTCGGTACACATCTCCTTAGGATTTGGTCGAGCAATATTTAAATAAGTAAGGATCATTCAGAAAAGTTGCGCACCTCGGTGAAGAATTTCTTCTTATCTTACGCAGTCCAATGTATGGTATAGCACCCGTAGCAAGATAATTAGCAATATCAGAAACCAAGGTGAATGGGAGACTCGAATAGTTGTTCATCGGGGAACATGTCATTGATATGAGTCGTCTCAAGGGACTCAGAGGTATTAAGGCGAGAAAGGTGATCGGCCACTACATTCTCTACTTCCTTTTTATCTTTAATTTTCAAATCAAATTCTTGGAGTAGAAGGATCCATCGTATCAAATGGGGCTTAGAATCATTCTTAGAAAGAAGATACTTAAGTGCCGCATGATCTGTGTAGATAATGATCTTGGATCCAATCAAGTAGGACCTAAATTTGTCCAAGGTGAACACTACAGCTAAGAGTTCCTTTTCGTAGTCGAGTAGTTCACCTAGGCGGAATTTAAAGTTCTACTTACGTAATGAATGACGTAGGGCCTCTTATCTTTTCTCGGCCTATGACCGCCCCAAGAGTATAATCGAAGCGTCGCACATAAGCTCAAAAGGAAGGCTCCGGTCGGGTGCGGTGGTTAACGTGCCCTTAAGCTTGGTGAAAGCTTCCTGGCATTGCTCGGTCCACTCGTATGGAGCATCCTTTTGAAAATGATTACATAGAGGACGAGAGAGGAGACTAAAGTCCTTTATGAATCTCCTGTAAAATCCTGCGTGTCTTAAGAAGGATCGCACGTCTCTGATGTTCTTGGGTGGAGGTAGGTTAGAGATAAGATCGATTTTAGCCTTATCTACCTCGAGTCCTTTGGACGAGATGATATGCCCAAGGACAATTTCCTTCGAACCATGAAATGACACTTCTCCCAATTAAGTACCAAGTTCTTTTCTTCACATCTTTTCAACACACATTTAAGACTTTCCAAGCATTTGCTAAAAGATGGACCATAAATAGAGAAGTCGTCCATGAAGACCTCTAGATATTGCCCCACCATGTCAGAAAAAATACTAAGCATACATCGCTGAAAAGTGGCAGCGGCATTACATAGTCCGAATGGCATCCTTCGGTAGCAAAGGTGCCGTAGGGACATGTAAATGTGGTCTTTTCCTGGTCTTCAGGGGCTATCTCTATCTGGTTGTAGCCCGAATACCCGTCAAGGAAACTGTAATAGGAATGACCAGCTAACCTTTCCAGGATCTGATCAATGAATGGTAAAGGAAAGTGGTCTTTCCTCGTGACGGTATTCAATTTCCTGTAGTCAATGCACATTCTCCAACCAGTAGTGACTCTAGTTGGCACGAGTTCATTATTAGCATTGGCTACGATGGTGATTCCGGACTTCTTAGGGACCACTTGAGTTGGACTCACCCATTGACTATCAGATATAGGGTATATAATACCCACGTCCAATAGTTTGAGAACCTCGGCTTTAACCACTTCCTTCATGTTTGGATTTAGTCTACGTTGTGGTTGCCGAGCGGTTTTTGCATTATCCTCAAGATATATGCGGTGAGTACAAATCGAGGGATCGATTCCCTTGAGGTCCGCTATCGTCCATCCTAGGGCTCCTTTATGCTCAATGAGAGTAGATATGAGCATACTCTCCTGTTCTTTCTCCAGGTGGGCAGAGATCACCACCGGGTATGTCTCATCTTGACCTAAATAGGCATATTTCAAATCAGAGGGCAAAGGTTTTAGGTCAAGCTTCGGCGGCTTGAGGTTAGACGGTAGAGGCACTACATCGGTTTGTGGCAATTCTTCAAATTGTGGCCTCCACCGGTTAACTTCAAGTACCGGTGCAGTATCAAGCAAGGCACACGTCTCCCTAATCATGTCATCATCAAAATCATGGGAGTGGGCCAGGCACGTCTCTAGAGAGTCAGAGGATAAGGTTAGAGGTGTCGTATCTTCCACGAAAGAGTCAATCATGTTAATGTCGTGGAAATCGTCATCATCCTCTGAGTTGCTGCCGTTATTGAAAAAAATGTTTGACTCCAATGTCAAATTTTCAAAAGACATAGTCATGACACCATTCCTGTAATTGATAATTGCATTTGACGTGGCAAGGAATGGGCGACCAAGAATGACGGGAATCTGAGTGCTCATGTTATTGATGGGTTCGGTGTCCAGGATGATAAAATCTACAGGTAGTAAAATCTATCGACCTGGACTAACACATCCTCAATTATCCCTCTTGGTACACAAACGGAGCGGCAGGAAGTTGTAGTGTGGTCAGGGTGGGTTTTATCTCACCCAAATCTAACTGTTTGTATACCGAGTAGGGAATCAGATTTACGCTCACTCCTAAGTCAAGAAGTGCGTGATCAATTCGATGGTTCCCGATTACACATGATATGGTTGGGCTACCGGGATCCTTGAATTTCTGCGGCACGTCTTGCTTCAGGATGGCACTCACTTTCTCAGTCAAGAAGATTTTCTTTTGAATAATTTTTCGTCTTTTGGTCGTGCATAAGTCTTTCAGAAATTTGGCATATGAAGGAATCTGTTTCACGACATCAAGTAGAGGAATGTTGACTTTCACTTGTTTCAACACCTCTAGGATATCCTGAGAGTTAGAGAGAGGTTTTGGTGAAACCAACCGTTGGGGGAACGGAGCAACTGGCTTCTCTAGAAGTTCCGGTTCTAATTTTTGTGGGGCATCACTAGCTCCATCATTGTTGTCCTCTTCTGGTTCTTGAGGCTTTTCGGGCCTAACTGGAAGGGTTTTATCAATGATCTTTCTACTCCTAAGAGTGGTGATGGATTTAGCGTGCCCCATCTGATTTGAAGAGCTGAGATCATTAATCTCATACTGCGGTTTAGGATTGGGGAGAGGTTATGCAGGAAGCATCCCCTTTTCTATAACCGTCATACGAGAATCTATCTTTTGCATAAAATCTGTAATTCCACGCATTGCCTGAGCCGGCTCTTGTATGGGATTTTGAACCGGTTCCTCTTGAGGTTTCACTTGATTTGGATTTTGATTGAAGAAACCTGGAGGGGTCGCCGTTTGTCCATTCCTCCAACTAAAGTTTGGATGATTTTTCCAGCCAGGATTGTATGTATTGGAGTTAGGTCCAGTAAAAGGTCTTTGATAGTTGTTTACGGCATTGGCTTGTTCATTCAACACTCTTCGAAAGGCGGGTATTGTAGGACAGTTTTCAGTTGTGTGAATGTTGCAATCACAGATGCCGCAAACAACTTCATTGACCTTATCCTTCTTTCCTTCCATAGCTTCAACTTTCCTTATGAGCGTAGTCACTTTACACTTGAGATCATCCTCTTCTTTCAAGAGATATAATCCACCTTTCTCCTTTAATTGAGTCGGCTTAGACGTGGTGTTCGACCTTGGGTAATAGTCCCAAGATTGTGTTTTTTCAGCCAGACTGTCGAGGTAGTCCCATACCTCGTCGACATCTTTATTAATGAACTCTCCATTACACATTGTCTCGACTATTTAGCGCATGGAAGATGTCAGTCCATCATAGAAAAAATTAGTAATGCGCCACGTTTCAAATCCGTGTTGTGAGCATGAACTGACCAAATCTTTGAACCTTTCCCAACATTGGAAGAATGTTTCATCTTCCTTTTGGGCAAAGTTTATGATTGCTTTTCTGAGGGTAATCGTTTTATGATGTGGGAAGAATTTTTTTATGAATTCCCTCTGCATGTCGTTCCATGTGCCAATGGATCTAGGACGCAGTGAATGTAACCACGTCTTAACTTTCTCTTTTAAGGAAAAAGGAAAGAGTTTCAGCCTAATTGTATCCTCAGATACATTAGGAAAACATAATGTAGCTATAATCTCATCGAACTCTTTCAAATGTAAATATGGGATTTCTGATTCAAGTCCATGGAATTTGGGAAGGAGCTGGATAACTCTTAGCTTGATATCCATTTGTCCTGTGTTTTCAAGGAAAATCATGCATGAGGGCGTACTCACTCCTGCCGGTTGTAGATAATCTCGTAAAGTACGAGGCGGGGGTGCCTGTTGCACCTCATTTTCATCTTGGGTATCCTCCACCCTGGGTGGAAGTAGAGGAGGTTGGTCTTCAGCCATAACTTCAGTTAACTCAGGGGATTTCGAGAGGTGTCTAGTCCTGCGATGGATAGTCAACCCCTCAACCAATCCTCCTTCAGTCAAGAGACGTCGAGTGTTGTCACGGGCCCACTTGGGCATGAAAACACTCGCAGCCCTCAATTAAAAACCTAATCCTAAGAAAGGAAAAGAAAATCTAGAAAAAAAGAGAGAGTTGGAAAGAAATTACCAAATTGGAGTCCTAAGTTAAAACCTGCAAAATAAAATAAAATAAGTTAGATAAAAAGAGAAGAACAATCCTTTAAATGAAAGATAGAAGTAAACTGATTTCTAAAAGAAAGAATTAAAAGAAAGTGGAAATCTCTAAAATAAATTAGGAAAGACCTAAACTAGAAAGTAGATTACTAAAAGAGAACTGAAAAAAAATAGAAAGTAGGGAAAGAGCTTACCGAATTAGAAATTTCTATCTTAAAAGCCTACAAAATAGGAAGGTTAGTTTCTAAACAAAAATTCTAAAAATAAATTAGGAAACAAATTAGATTTTAAAAGAGTTAAAATTAGAAAGTTACTAAAATAGAAAGTTAATTTCTAAAAAGGGAAAGAAATAACCTAATTTCTAAAAATAAACTATTTCCTACAGAAGGGAGGATACTAGAATTAGAAAATTTCTAAAATTTAAACCCTAATTCTAAAAATAGGAAAAAGTAGAGAGATTAGGAAGGAATTACCAATTGAGAAACTTATGTCAAGATCCTATAAAACAGGAAACAAGTTAGTTTTGAACTTAAATAAAAATAAATAAATAAAAATAAAAAAAACTAAGGTTAGTAAAATCCTAATCTTAAACTAATCCTAAAACCAATTAATTTCAGAGAATCGTAACCGTCAGTCCCCGGCAACGGCGCCAAAAACTTGTTCACTCCCCAAGTATAGGGTTGTGATGTAGTAATAAACTCGGTAAGACCGAGGTCGAATCCACAGGGACTGATACCTGTACGTTATCTGAAACCAAGTAGAACTAGAACTAGACTAAGATGTGATCTAAACCAAATAGAATTTAAGAAATAATTGTGGAACAATTATCTAAAACTTTAAGGAATTCAGAGGAAGGAAACTAGAGATTCAGAGGATCCACTTATAGGGATCAGGGGGATCTTATGCCTACATCAAGAATCATCAAACTGAACTTACTTGATTTAATCTTCACGAGATCAGACGGGTGTAAATTAGAGTGGATTCCATCACAAAACCATGCCCATGAGACAAAGTAAACAACAAAATCAAACCAATTCACAGCCAATCTGAGTGATGTATGAATGTCAGGAAGAGTTCCGTCATCCAACCATGTCCAAGGGCAATGGTGAACAACCGGGCTTCCTAACTGCATAGTCACAATAAGGGAATGGACATACTCAAAGTCATTGCAGACCCATTTTAATTTCAGTCACAACAGGCCATTAAAAACTAAAAATATTCCCATAATAAAATTAAATCAGAAACCACTTCAATCTAAACAAAAGATACAAGCAGCATAAATTCTCCCATCACTTTACAAGCTTCACCTCTTAGCCCTAGCTAAGAGGTTTAGCCTAGCGTGATCATGCTAGAACCAAAGAAAAAAAAAAAAAATAAATATACATCCAAAGCAAGAAAAGAAAAGAAAACCTTTGATTCCCAGCCTTCTCTCTCCACTTCCCGTTCCCAGCTTCTCTCCCACGGCCCCCTGATGCTCCAAGCTTCCTCTCCTTTTATCAGTCGTCCAGAGGGTGGCTGGAGAGTGCGCAAGTCCCATTTACGCAAGCAGCATGCGCAACACCTTTCGCAGTAGAAAATACGCAAAAGGACTTGCGTTTGGCCTCCATTTGGGAGGCTCGCCGCCCAGCTTCATTCATTCTGTCTCCATAGGAAGGGTTGTGGTCCCCTTCTCCAACGTCCGGACGGTTTGGATCAAAGATCCGATCACGTTCTGGGCCACGCGATTCCACGAAAAATCTGGATTTTTCGGGCGCGCGTAAAGCCTACGCGGACTTGCTGACGTGTTCGGTGGGCCCCGTAGTGATGTTTTTAATGAAATCCACCCCGTCCATCAGATTCCTCTCGATTTTTCGATCGGAATAGACTAGTTTTTGTCGAGTTTTGGTGTAGTCCACTGTATCAAACCAACTCACCGTCCATCATGCATTTTCTAGCGATTCATGTGCATACGTATATGTGGGTCCAAAAAGACACCTACACGAGGGTCACACATACCTTCTGGAGTGAATGATCGGTCCGGATCGTCTATATACATGATGATGGTGGCCCACTGCTCCATCACGTGGTCGGCTATGCGTGAAAGAAAACAGAGACGTTCCGTCTCTGTTTAGGATTCGAATGGGTGTGGGTCAAACGCAGTCAAACTGCGTGTGTGGCCCGAGTGCACATCCGGTGTGTACTCTCTCTCACACAACTGGGTCCCACCTTGCTGTATGTAATAAATCCGCTCCATCCATTTGTTTTGTCAGATCATTTAATGAGTTGAGCCCAAGATTGAAGCATTTTCAGATACCAGGCGGGCCCCAAATCACTGATTTATGGGCTGATCTGTCCATTGGGCCACTTCCAGAGGGATCCAATGGCTGAAATTTGACATGTACGGTTAGTTTTTGGTCTTTAGGCCATATGTGAAGTTTCGAACTGAACGGATGGTAGAAACCCTGTGATCTTGCATTCTGGCTGACTTTCAGGCCACTTGAGCTTCAGTTTCTCGATTTTTCTGGGTCCCTGATGTGTAATCTTGTTGATCTTGGATCTCTGGAGTCCATCCCATGCTTTGGTGTCATTAGAGCGTTAAGTCCATGCTTTAAGCACCCTTTTCGGTTCAGGCTCGTACATACACTCTGCATTACAAACACGATTAATCAGGCCATTAAGCGGTATCATGCGTGTAAATCTATGCAACAACTGCATACAATTATACTCATACGCCGTACACAAAGGAGACTCCAAAGGATCCAGTAGGTTTTAGGGTCTTTCACCCAAGGGACACAATTGTCTTACTTAATGGTTTTAGGGTCTCTCACCCAAGGGACACGATTGCCTTACTTTTTAAATTTAAGGTCTTTTACCCAAGAGACACGATTGCCCTACTTACTTACGTTACATCCAACATATTAAAGTTGATGCTCAATGAATGGTAGACATGCATGTAAGATGAATAATTGTTTCACAATCAAAAATATCATTAATATAATTCTAATTAATAATTCTTGATGTAAATTTTGTTGAAACTTTAATAATTCAAATACTTTAAAAAAAAATTATTTTAATTATTATTTAATTTATGAATTATTGTGAAATAATATACAAGAAATTTTATTTAAATTATAACTTTAATTAAATCAAATTTTTTACTTAAATAATATTAAATATTAACATAAAAATATTTATTATTTTTATTCACTAAATTCTAAAATTTAAATCTTTATTTTAATTATCACATAAACTTAACATACACACACACACACACACACACACACACACACACATATATATATTGTTTTAAATTGACACAAACAAATATATTGAAATAACTTGATTATTTATAACTAATTTTAATTTCTTATTGATAATTTATTGAGAATGTATATTTAGATTTTAATCGATAAATTTATTTAAATAAAAAATTTGAACTACAAGGAGAAAAAAAATTTTAAGTTAAAAAATATAATATTATACTTTATTAAAATTTTAATTTAATACAGTTTTAAAGATGTATATTAATCCCTAAAATTCCAAAGTATAGAAATCTAATCGATTTAGTTTCAATTCCAAAATTTTGATAAATATCTTAAACTTAAGTTCATCTAAAATTTAAATTAATTAACTCTTTAAAATTTTAGAATTAAAATTTGAATTTTAATCTTTACAGAAACAAAATATTACACTAATTTCCATAAATTTATAACATTAACAATGTAATTAAATTATTATTTAGTAATTTAAGTTAATCTATCTTAAAAATTTTAATCTAATTATTTTAGATCAAATATTCTAATTTCAGAAGTTTATTATTATTTATTTTTATATTTAAATTTAATAAGTTAAAAGAAGTTATTAATTTGGACTTTAAATACTATTATTTTTTTACACATTCAAATTTAATTTAATTATTATTATTATAATTAATTCTAAGTATTATAAATTATTGGAATTAAAATTTTTGGTTTACTTTATAACTTGATTATATATCTATATATATATATATATATATATATATATATCTATATATATATATATATATATATATATATATATATATATATATAATTCATATCGATTACACGATTAAATTTAATAGCTAACATAATTATTAATTAAAATATTTTAAAAGTAATTCTAATTTACTAATTTAGATAAATTCATAAATTAATTTGAATTTAATCTATTTTTAATAATTTACTTTCATATTAATTAATTTTAAAATTTTAGGAATAACTCATATTGAATTTTTAATCTTAACAAACATTTAAGAATTTCTAAATTGAAATATAAACTTAGATAAATTGTTTATTTTATTCTATAAGTTTATTTTATTATATATATATATATATATATATATATATATATATATATATATATATATATAGATATATTTGTCTCTCTCTCTTTAAAAGACAGAAATAAAATAATTAATATTTACTCTAATCAAACAAAATTTAAATCAAATAGTCTAACTTAGAATTAACATTTAATAAATTTAATTTAATATACCTAAAATTAAATTTCAAAATTGATGTTAGAATAAAATTGAACTTTATGAATCAATAAAATTTAATTAATTTTAAAATTCAAAAATATAAACATCATGTATAAATGAATTTGATAATTCTATTTCTAAGAAAATTATTTCAACATTAAATATTAGAAATATATAAAATAGAAATTCATAAATGAGTATGATTACTTACATAATAATCAATTGACAATAATATTCCTATTAAAATTTTGGAATAAATAAGTATAATAATTAACTGAAAATGATAGACCTCAAGATAAAATCACCTACCTTAAAAGTCTGATGATCCGGCCCCGCTCTAATCTCTCTCTCTCTCTCTCTCTCTCTCTCTCTCTCTCTCTCTCTCGATCTACAGAGCTCTCTCTCCCTCTCTCTCTTGATCTACTGGGTTTTCTCTCTCCCTTTCTCCCTTTTTGATATGATTGATTTTTTTAATATATCTTTCCTTCCTCTTTAATGGATGTGAGGAACGAGGTGGAAGAGTGAGGAATGTGGGCATTTTTGTTTCGTGGGAGGGTTCGCTGCCCATTACCGTACGAAAAGAAAAGAAGAATGGAGAAAGTGGTTTAGTCGGCGGAGACGTGCGTAAGATATTTTTATATATATTTTTAATTTTTAATTTTTAGATATGGTAGGTTCCACTAACGATGATATAAATATACTCTGTCCATCATCTTGGCCTGGCCAAGAAAGGATATAAGGCCAAAAATGAGTCTGATCCAAAACTCAGGTGGGCCACACACAAGCGGACGGTGGGGTTAGTTCCCACAAAAAAATGGGTTGTTACACGACTTCCTCTGCTTCTCCTCTTGTCACCTATCCCGTAACTGTTCGCACACGATTGTTTCTTCATCGGCCGCTTAAGCAATACACAGCACCACCTGATACGTTCCAGCTACACTTATCGAGAAATCTCCTCCGTACATATCTACATATCTTCAAATGTACCATGTGGATCCGTATAGATCACATGTAACCTCCCCTGATTGGTTACTGCAAGAAATTGTGATAATGGGGGATGCATTCATAAACCCGAAGGAGATCTCCTATTTCTAGCTCTTGGGTGGGCCACCCTAGTTACCATAGGGCCAGCGATGGGATCATAGGGTAGGGTTTTTTTTGTATATTTTTGGACCATGTGTATTCTTACTAGGACGCAGTCTTGTAAGCTGATTGAATACCTATCATTTTGCTACTCAAATGTTTAGATTTACATTATCATAATTCTGCATTCTTACATGATCCATTTAATTCCTTGAATGTTCATGCACTAACTAAATAAACCCAAATTACTCGCTTTTACAAGGCATAAGTAACACCCGGGATATTGGGAGTCGAGTAATTACTCGGCCCCCGATATCCGGGGCGTTACATTAACGGAGTTATCAGCCCTTCACGCTGAGTCTTCAACCCTCTTAGCACGATATGAGGCAGCTTGGAAAAATTGGTTGTATTGGACTAGTTACATCATTTTAACAAAAAGATGTTGCAATCCATGAAGGTTGTATTTGGCAACCTCTTCGCTGACCTCCGTGAGACCTAACGGCTCTACCCAGACTGCAATCGACCCGAAAATCAAGACCTGACTGTCTTCATTAAGTCCCAGATAGTACTTTATCGCGCTCGTGTGGAGGCCAGTAAGCCTGAGAAATCGGTGGCCGAGTAGGAGTACGCAACCATTGTTCATAACCTTCCTAGAGAACGATGGCTGCGTACTCTGTTAAGTTTGCATAAATATTTGATGTCATCACTCGAGCTTCGATGGCATCGAACTGGCTTCGATGTCATTGAACATGTCCAGCAGGTAAATCTTATAATTCATGATTTTTCCGATGTCATCGAACTGGTCTCTGATGGTGTCATCGAACTGGTCTCTGATGGGATTTAATGAGTCCTTGATGACATTGATAATTGCACCCATATGTCCAATAACCAAACTTGATTTTTCTGATTTTTTCGATGGGATTGAGCTCCCTTCGATGGCATCGAACACTAATTTCGATGGCATTAAACTATCAAGTTTGGCACTTCCAATTTTTGCACTTTGCAACTTCAAATTTCTTCTTTTTCGCTTGGTTTTCTTGGTTCTTGGACTCTTGAAATCTTCATTCTTAACCTCCAAATATCCAACCTTCACTTTGGTAATTCTTAAGCATCAAATACATGCTTTTAGTATCCTTTTCACCTTAAGCTCTCAAAATCATCTTGCAAGAAAACACAAGCATAAATAGATCTATTAATCAACTTCATGTTTATAAAACCAATGAATAATGAGGGGAAAATATGCAATATTTCACACTTAGAAATAGTCCACACAAAGAATTCAATCGTTAGATTCTGAATTCTCTTATATTGCATACTTATAGTTAGTCATCTTGTCATGTGGGGTCCACTTGATCAACCAAGCGATCTGATCATCCTATTACTTTTAGATGATTAATGATTTTCACTAATTTAACTCACAAAATTAAAAATATCAAGGTTTAGAAAAATTGAAAATTTCAGTGTATTATCGACCGGTCAAACCAATCCTACTGAAATTTTTAGATGATCCAAGATTTTAACTTTTTAATTAAGTTTCCTTCTTTTTCTTATTTTAAATGATCCACTAATCAAATATGACATGTCTAAGCCACCTATTGACATCACAAAATCTCATATTGAGAATGGGTCAATAGATCTCTTAGATCGAGACCAATTTATGTTTCATAAAAACTTATTCAAATTATAATAAGTACGATCCTAACCTTTCATCCTTATAGCCCATCCAACGGTCAGATCCACCCATATTCTCTGGATAATAGTTTAGATCTATTCTAGAATGAGCATACGTAGTGGGGATCTGATCTGATATGTCTAATCACCATTTTAGAATCTAAGGTATAAATGATTCTTATGGTTAAATCTAATAAAAATGGCCCATCCACTGATCAGATTGATCTGAAATTTAAGGCACTGGTATCTATTAACTTTTTTTTTTTGTTTCTTAATTAAAATAAAATTATTTAAGTATTTATTTTAGTTTTAAGCGCACTAAAATTCAGGGTCGTTAAAACCTACGCTGGTCTGGTTCTTGTGGACTTGTTGGCTTAGGTTCATATTGAACCTTTCTGGCTTGATCAGAGAACACTTGGAGTTTTACTGGTTCATATGAAAGAGTGAGTCGAGTGGTTTGTGATATTGAAATGAACCATATAGCCAAGCTCATTTTATATAAGCTTGGGTAGCCGGGCGTTTTGATATAGGGTCATAACTCCAATTGATCATTTCTGACTGTTGGTGAGAAACTAGCCATTATTTGGCAGTTTCTGACCTTTTTGCATATGGGAAAACTAGATGTATACTAGCCGTTTAGACTCAATTACTAGCCATTTATAGTTGTTGGGCAGGCCACATGCAGCAATTTCTGCATGGTTTGGTTTATTACTGCATGAGCAATTACACCAAACCTCTTAAACGGCTAGTTTTAGCCCCTATATAAGGTAGATAGGTCTCTCTCAGACCTCTTACTAACAACACTCTGAATCCAACCACCTAATGTGACTCACACCTGTCAAGCACCGATTCGCGTAGGTCGTGAGGGAGCGACCCATCTGCGACACGATACGAAGTGCAAAGTGTGCGACTAGCGCCTTTACAGCCATACTGCCTCACATGCCCACACGCTCACACCGAGCCTGAGACTGTGCCAGTGTGCGTGCCCATGCTTGTGTGCATGAGCGCGTGTTCCAGTGCTTCACACTAGAACAAGTAAGTTTTGGTACTCCTCTGATACACCAAGCAAATATTAAGCTACTCAACACCCTACTTATTAAGAAAAAATTTGTGTGCTCATGTGTTCTGATGCGAAAGTCTCAGGCACTCCTCTAATTCCCCAAGTAAATAGTAAGGTAAAAAAATTATCTTCTCTACTCTATGAGACGGGGCTATTCCCAAAACAGTAAAAACTAAAATTTTCATAAACCTTTTTATATATTTATATATAATTTTTAATTTAAAATATTTTTAATCAAAGCATTTTCCATAACAGTAGCAGCAACATAATTCAACTATGCAACATCCACAAAAACAAACTCTTCTGGTGACTCAGTGAGTCATTCCAAGAACCAGTGACGATGCAATACACGAACTCCGCCCTACATCCGACTCACCGTAGAGGAAGAAGAACCCAACTTCCTGGCCTTGTCCCTAAGCAAAAACTTCTGAATCTTACCCGTTGAAGTCTTTGGAAGCTCCTCCTCGAAGACGACTGTCTTTGGCACCATGTAATGCGGCAATCGCTCCCTACAAAACCCAATAATCTCCTTCTCTGATACCCTCTTCTCCGCCTTCTGGTAATCTTCTTTCAAGCTGACGAACACGCATGGAGACTCGCCCCAGAACTCATCAGGCCGGGCCACCACCGCCGCTTCATTAATGGCCGGATGTGAGTAAAGCACGGATTCAACCTCTACGCTGCTCATGTTTTCACCACCGCTTATGATCACGTCCTTGGACCGATCCTTGATCTCGATGTAACCATCAGGGTGCATTACACCAACATCACCTGTGTAAAACCACCCATTCCGGAGACTCTTGGAAGTCATCTCAGCATCTTTCAAATAGCCCAACTGAATGGAGCTGCCCCGCAGCACGATCTCACCAAGTGTCATCCCGTCCCGCTTCACGCTTTCCCCCATCTCACCATCGATCACATCGACCTCATCCATGCAAAGAGCCTGCACGCCCTGCCTTGCCTTCAATTTCGCACGCTCAGCTGCAGGTAGCAGGTCCCACTCCGCCTTCCATGTGCAGTACAAGACTGGGCCCACCGTCTCCGTCAGGCCATACGCATGGGTTACAGTGAAACCCAGCGCCTCTATTCGGAAGAGCACGGAGGCGGGCGGCGGGGCCCCTCCGGTCATTATATGGACGGTGTGCGGCAGCTGCTGACGTATGGATTCTGGGGCATTGGCTAACATGTTTAGGACGACAGGCGCGGCGCACATGTGGGTCACACCATGTTTGATGATCATAGCATAGATGGTGGCAGCATCGAATCTCCGAACGAAGACGTTGGTCCCACCCATTGCAGCAATCCCCCACGGGAAGCTCCAACCGTTGGCGTGGAACATTGGGAGTGTCCACAGATAGGTGGGCTGCTTAGGGACGGTCCATTCAATCAATGCAGATATGGCCATGGTGAAGAGGCCACGGTGGCAGTGGACTACACCCTTGGGGGAAGAAGTCGTCCCCGATGTATAATTCAGGATCGCTGGTGACCAATCGCTCTCAGGCCTCACCCATCGGAATCCCGGATTTCCCTTCTCAACCAACATTTCGTAAGTAAGCTGATCATCAGGGGACGGAGGTGATGATGATGGGAGACATCGACCGCCTTCTTCAAATTCGTCCTCTATCAATATCAAACGAGGCGGCTTCTCCAACTTACCGACGGCATCCTTAACAAGGGACCAAGATTGGAAATCAACAAACACAAGCTTGGCCTCGCTATGAAGAAGCAGCGCAGCAATGGTGCGGCTGTCGAGGCGGATGTTGATGGTGTTGAGAACGGCACCGCACATGGGAACGGCGAAGTGCATCTCATACATGGCTGGGATGTTTGGGGCCACGACGGACACCTAAATGGACCATGCATAAAAACCATGTGAATTTGTAGAATTGAAAGATAGTAGCTATGTATGTTGAATTCGATGGAACCTGAATTATTGAAGACCTTTCAAGACTCGGACGAATCTGATGCGACTCGTCCTGAGTTGACTCTAACATAGTAGGAGATCCAATTTGGTACGAGTCAACCCCTACCAGTGCAAGTACTGACTCAGCTCAGACCGAATGAGATGGTCCAAGTCGCCGAGTTTCTTAACTATGATCGAAGGAAATTATTTTGAAATAGACCAACACATGAGAAAGGTGTGTATGTGTGTGTTTTTCTTACTACATGGCCTCTGCCAATGCCCATCGAGGAGATGGTTGATGCGAGCTTGATGCACCTTTGATGTGTTTGTGACCATGTATGGACCATGTCGTTGTAGACCATTGATGGACGGCTTCCATAAATGGTAGCCGCTCGATCTAGGAATCCCATGGGAGTTAGAGGAGATGAGTTGGCTGCACCTGGCTTCAAACTGTCCATATCTCTCTCTCTCTCTCTCTCTCTCTCAAAGAAGGATGTGTTTGGAATGTGCGGAGGATAAGCGTTCTTTATATTGACCGAGTTCATTTTGCATCCGTCGTGACTAAGGATCTAAGGTATGTCGCGGGTATGTTGTGTTTCACAATGATTGAACCGTGCACTGAAAGGATCTGAAAAACGACGGATAAACGGCGTGAATATACAAGGCATACATTAATTTGGGCCCCATAGTTGGGGAAACATTTCTAATTAACATGGCTTGGATTGCATGGTTAAGAAAAAATACGAATTCAGTCATCGTAGCACACGTGCCGTTGACACAAGGAACACGCCATGGATCCTCAGTCGCGGCAGACGTGATATTACCGGGAGTTGATGTAAGCTCAGCCCACGGATTTCGAGTGCTTCCTGAGGCTCAGCCGATGAACGGTGTAGATTTTACCAATACAATAAGGTGGCTTCACAGAACTTGGGTGTATCACCCGCTGTGTACCACGTGTTGTTAAAATATTTACTAAAATAAAAATTAACTTCCTTCTGAAAACTGGCCACCTGCACAGATTTTAAACTGTTTTATAAGAAATTATATTAGGTTGGGAATTATACAAAGAACTACAGGATGAAATTTACAGTTTAGTTTCTTTGTTAAAAAAGTTTTCAAATATCTACCTCACTGATCGTTATCAGTGTCATTCTGTTACGTTCCTTTTAGGGCGTGTTTGGATTCACGTATAGTATTGTTTTGCACTGTAAATGTGTACGGTACCACACTGTTTGTTTTTAATTACTAAAATTCGTATATGTATTAATTGCGGAATTCAGTGTCGATGTTTGGAAAGAGACTAATGGTGGGCTTATGATGTAGAGCGGGTCGCAGATAGTTACATGGCCAAGATGGATCGAAAAAGGCCCGGTCGACGACAGAAGTGATCCCGACCATCGAACCTTAGATCGGGGGTATCTCGCAATCCGGAATGAGTTACCTGACGTAAAATATATGATTTTGGGGTAGAACGAGCTACTTTAGCCAACCAACCCCGCTATGCCGAGTTCCACAGCCCGAAATTGTAAAAAACTCCTGGATCGACGGTCGTTTCCCTGCTTTAATTTCATTTTTACTATAAATAGTAAGTTTTAGTTTGATTATAACTCTTCATCTGTCAGGCTTTAGGAATTGCGTCCAATGTGAAAAGAGCTTAGAATAATTAGGGGAACGGTTTAGTGAAGCCAAATAGGACACTTACTATTTTTGGCCGAAAACCTTGCGCACAAGTAGACATCACGACCGTCGATAAATAGTAAGTTTACTATTTATAGTAAGTCGCGGATTCTAGGAGTTTTAGTTGTAGTTTGATTCTAATTTCTTTCTCATTGCTTGGTACCCCTATTTAAAGGGTTGTGAACTCATTTTTATTCATCAATTAATCAATTTCGAATTTCTTAGAATTTATTTCTATTTTCTGCTTTCTTTCCTCGTGGATTCGAGAAGTCTCTGTGAGGAGTCCAAAGAAGCTCCGTGGATTCGGAGTAGTTATCCTCATCACGTTCATCCCTGCGTCAATTGGTATCAGAGAGAGGATTCCCCTTGGGCTGATGGCAAACAATGAAGGTATGAATCAAAATCCTTTGGACAGTGATCCAAGGATTCGTTATTTTTCAGAAAGAATGGAAGCTTTCCACCGGGAGAGTCAGTTGACCATGCAAGGGCTACAGGTAACCCTCGACTATCTTGCGGATGCGCTACTTCTGCCCTGAGCCCTAGGCGGTGCTCCACCACCTATGGTTGCTCCACCACCCATGGTGACTCCACCACATGTGGTTGCTGTACGACATAACTCCGATTTTCGTAGAGCACTACCAGTGGAAAACTGTAGGGCTACACCGGATGATTCAAGTTCTAGCGATGAGGACCTTAATGAGGGTTTTGCCCAACGACTAATCCACAGAGGTGATCATCTAGATCGTGCTGAAAGAGACTATTGAGGTAAGGCTGAACTTCCTAGTTTTAATTATTTATTATGTATAGAAGATTTTCTTGATTGACTAGCCAAAGTAGAGAGATATTTTAATTATATGGACGTGCCAGATCATAAAAGGATAAAATTGGTAGCGTTTAAATTAAAATCTGGTGCTTCTATATGGTGGGAACAATTACAACTCTCACGAGCCTGTCAGAACAAGGCGCCCATCTCATCATGGCCACGGATGTGACGTCTTCTTCGATCACGATTTCTCCCCAGTTATTATGAGCATATATTATTCCACCAATATCAAAATTGTCGACGAGAAAATGGAACCGTCACAGATTACACTGAAGAATTCTAGCAGTTGGCTACATGAAACGATCTGTCAGAATCTAAGTCACAGAAAGTGGTACGATTTATAGGTGGGTTGCGATCGACAATTCAGGATCAAGTTCAGATGTACCTAGTCGGGACCATGGATGAAGTAGTTCAATTGGCGGGTAGGGGAGAAACACAACTTGTAAGAGCTCCTGCTCGTCCATATTCTTCAACTCGACCCCCTATGACGGGTCCCATGCAGGATCCAGTGCTGACATGAGGAAAAGATCTAGTAGGAGAACGTCCTCAACCTCCTATAACCGTAAACCGTGATATGGGGAGCGGCTCATCCAGACCTCAACATGCAGCACTCACAACAGCGAGCCCGAGTAGGATTCTAAATCCTTATGCTCCGCCAAGGTCAAACAATTGTTACCACTGTGGCCAACCAGACCACTTATCAAACACTTGTCCTCAATGTCCCGCGACACACTTGACTATAAACGAATGTGATACTGAAATGAGGCCACAGAAGAAGACCATCGCTTTGATGAACATGAACAAATCACTGAAGAAATAGCAGGTGGTGATGAAATGACGGGCGAGGATCGTGGCGAATTTCTAGTTGTGAGGCGATTGTTGTATGCCCCACGAAAGGAATTACATCCACAACGACACAATATATTTCGTACTCGGTGCACCGTCAATGGAAAGGTCTGTGATGTGATCATAGACAGTGGTAGTAGCGAGAACATCGTCTCAAGAGTGATGGTGGACAAGTTGCGGCTACCAACGATGAAACATCCTTCCCCGTACTCAATTGGCTGGATAAAAAAGGTGAATGAGACCAAGGTAACTGAACAATGCACTATCTCGTTTTCAATTGGCAAAAATTATAAAGATCAAATACTTTGTGACATGGTCGATATGGAAGCTTGTCATATGTTACTCGGTCGACCCTGGCAGTCGGACCGTGATGCGACCCATCGGGGACGAGATAATGTTTACGTATTCGTCAAGGATAGTCGAAAAATAATCCTTGCCCCTATGGCACCAGAGAACCACCCTGAAGCCTCTAAAGTGGAGGGGAGTTCCCTCTTGACCATTCGAAATTTTATGGAGGAATCCAAGGAAACCGGCGAGGTATACGCTATAGTGGTGAAGGGCGAGGAAGAGGAACCCTCAAACATCCCTCCAAGTTTAAGACTGTTGCTAAACGAATTCAAAGAAGTTTGGCCTAAGGATTTACCTGATGGATTGCCCCCCATGAGGGACATCCAACATCACATAGACCTCGTCCCTGGGGCTAGCCTGCCCAACCGCCCTCATTATCGGATGAGTCCGAAGGAGTGTGAGATACTTCAGGGGCAAGTGGAGGAATTGATCCGTAAGGGTCTCTTGAGAGAGAGCATGAGCCCATGTGCCATACCAGCATTATTAACGCCAAAAAAAGATGGAAGCTGGCGCATGTGTGTCAACAGTCTGGCAATCAACAAAATTACCATCAAATATCGGTTCCCAATACCACGGTTGGACGACATGCTCGATATGTTAGAAGGGGCCAAGGTGTTCTCTAAACTAGATCTAAGGAGCGGGTACCATCAGATTCGTATTCGACCCGGTGATGAGTGGAAAACGGCATTCAAGACCAAGGAAGGGTTGTATGAGTGGCTGGTCATGCCCTTCGGCCTATCGAACGCACCAAGTACTTTTATGCGTTTAATGAATCAAGTTCTAAAATCGTTCACTGGCCGATTTGTGGTAGTATATTTTGATGACATATTGATATATAGGCAGGATGAGGCGGAGCACAGGAAACATCTCAAGCAGGTGCTATAGGTCCTACAAATTAATAAGTTGTACCTCAACTTGAAGAAGTATAGTTTTTTAACTGACAGCCTATTGTTTCTAGGATTTGTTGTAATCTCCACAGGCATCCGTGTGGACGATGAAATAGTGCAAGACATTAGAGAATGGCCGATCCCGACAAACATTCATGAGGTGAGGAGTTTTCACGGGTTGACGACTTTTTATCATTGATTTGTCCGAGATTCTAGCACCATAGTCGCGCCTATAATAGATTATATGAAAAAAGGCCTGTTCCAGTGGACTAATAAAGCTGACAAGAGCTTTCACGAGATCAAACATCGTTTGTCTACAACACCGGTTTTAGTGCTTCCTAGTTTTGATAAATTGTTTGAGGTTGAGTGTGACGCTTCATACGTCGAAATTAGAGGAGTATTATACAGGAAGGCAAGCCAGTAGCCTTCTACAACAAAAAGCTCAGCGAAGCCCGAAAGAAGTGGTTGACTTATGAGCTTGAGTTTTACGCAGTTGTTCAGGCGCTGCGACATTAGCGGCATTATCTGATTCAAAGGGAGTTTGTTCTATACACTGACCATCAAACATTAAAGTTTATTAATAGTCAGACTAACATGAATTGTGTGCATGTTAGTTGGGTTACGTTTTTATAAAAATTTATATTCATTCTGAAGCACAAGTTAGGACAGCAGAATAAGATAGCTGATGCACTTAGCCGTCATGCATCACTACTTGTTACGATGAGCAACAAGGAGGTTGGCTTCGACTGTCTCAATGAGCTGTATGCCGAGGATGAGGACTTCAAAGATTCTTGGATGAAGTGCCAAGAAGGTCACCCCAGTGACCTTCATATACATGACGATTTTCTCTTCAAAGGGAATCGATTGTGCATCCCCCAAAGTTCTCTAAGGGAGCAGATTATTTAGGAGCTACATGGAGGTGGCCTCGGTGGACACCTTGGGCGAGATAAAACTCGAGCTCTTGTGGAAGAGCGGTATTATTGGCCGCAATTAGTACGTGATGTGGGAAAAGTCGTACAATGTTGTCATATTTGTCAGACCTCCAAGGCGCAAACTCAGAATACGGGCCTCTATACCCCGTTACCTGCGCCTGACGGTCATTGGGAGGATTTATCAATGGACTTCGTGTTTGGTCTCCCACGAACACAACGCGGTAAGGATTCGGTGTTCATGGTGGTAGATCGTTTCTCTACGATGGCACACTTTATCCCATACAAGAAGACCCTCGATGCAACATACATGGCGAATCAATTCTTCATGGAGGTCGTACAGCTACACGGGGTCCCTAAGACCATTACTTTTCCGATCGTGACACGAAGTTCATTAGCTACTTTTGGCGGACTTTATGGACTCGATTCGATACACGACTTCAATTTAGCAGTGCTTACCACCCACAGACTGATGGGCAGATCGAAGTTGTGAATCACATGTTGGGAAACCTCCTTCGCTGTATTTCAGGAGAAAAATTGAAGCAGTAGGATTTGGCCTTGTCTCAAGCAGAGTTTGCATTCAACAACATGGTGAACCGCTCAACAGGGATATCACCGTTCCAGATTATCTACGGACGAGTGCCTCGCCACACACTTAACTTGTCTCTCTGCCCAAGCACCTAGGCACGGGCATTGCAGCAGAACATATGGCAGACAAGATCATAGGCATCCATGTAGAAGTGCAGACCAAGCTACATGCCTCGAACGAGAAGTACAAGGAATAAGCGGATAAGCATCGGCGACAAAAAGTGTTCGAGGTGAGCGACCGCGTTATGGTCCATCTGCGCAAAGAGAGATTTTCGACCGGGACATACAACAAGTTGAAAAATAAGAAGATTGGACCTGTCCCAATCATTCGAAAGATCAATGACAACGCTTATGTTGTTAATCTCCCAGATGACGTGGCAATCTCACGGACTTTCAATGTCACGGACCTAACCGAGTATCATGAACCAGAGCATGACAAGAACTTGAGGACGAGTTCTTTTGAAGTGGAGGAGACTGATGCAGAGCGGGTCGCGGACAGTTATATGGCCAAGATGGATCAGAAAAGGCCTGGTCGACGACAGAAGTGATCCAGACCATCGAACCTTAAATCAGGCGTATCTTGCAATCTGGAATGAGTTATCTGACGTAAAATATATGATTTTGGGGTAGAACGAGCTACTAAAGCCAACCAACTATGCCAGGTTGCGCAGTTCAAAATTGCGAAAAACCCCTAGATTGACGGTCGTTTCCCTGTTTTAATTTCGTTTTTACTATAAATAGTAAGTTTTAGTTTGATTCGAACTCTTCATCCATCGGGCTTTAGGAGTTGCGCCCAACATGAAAAGAGCTTAGAATAATTAGGAGAACGATTTGGTGAAGCCAAATAGGACACTTACTATTTTTGGCCGAAAACCTTGCGCACTAGTAGACATCACGACCGTTTATAAATAGTAAGTTTACTATTTATAGTAAGTCACGGATTCTAGGAGTTTGAGTTGTAGTTTGATTCTGATTTCTTTCCCATTGCTTGGTACCCCTATTTAAAGGGTTGTGAACTCATTTTTATTCATCAATTAATCAATTTCGAATTTATTAGAATTTATTTCTATTTTATGTTTTCTTTCCTCGTGGATTCGAGAAGTCTCTGTGAGGAGTCCAGAGAAGCTCCGTGGATTTGGAGTAGTTATCCTCATCACGTTCATCCTTGCGTCAAAAAGTGAATTGAATGGAGTACAATATATATATATATATATATATATATATATATATATATATATATATATATATATATATCAGGCTTCTTTGTCAATATTAGGTCCACACAGTATGTGGGACCCACCATGATATGCGTGCGGGGATTCCAAACGAGAACGATATCATGTGGCATGGTCCACCTGAGATTTGTAACCCTTTCAGAAGTAACATACGGTGGATATCTAATCACCGTCAGTTTTGTGTGGTCCACCTCTTATTTATAACCCTCTCAGGAGGTTTTCAATGGTGGATATCCAATCATCGTTGAACTCATGAACGTGGTGCATATGTGATACATAGCCCTATCCAAGGGTTTTCAACGGTGGATATCCAACCTTCCTCATTCAAGTCATGATCGTGGTCCAGCTATGATTTATGGCCCTCTCAATATCACAACACTGTGCATATAATGATCTGGACCAAGACCCGCAGTAACTGTACATTTGAAATAGGATGATCAGTGGTGGGGTCCACACACTGGAGGGTTCATTTCTTTTGGGAAATGGAACTAGAACTAAATTTAAAAAAAATGTAAAAACTGTTAAATGCAACTCAGTCTTACAAAACAAACAAAATAAAGTTTAAAACAAAGTAACAGTATTAGAGAAATGAAGCAGGGACAGACATTTCCTTCAATCAGTTAAAATGCTTCCATCAGCAGGCTTATTACATTTCAAACCTCCCCTATGAGATAAGGTTTGAAACAATCCATCCGACCACCACATATATTACCAACCCCTCTATCAGAACTTTCAATATAGGGGAATCATCAGCCGAAGAATCGTCATCTCCTTTCACATCCGGAACGACAGCGTCGGAGAAATGCGGCCCATCAAACTGATCTTCATCTATAGCCGCAGAATGAGTACGTGAAGATTCAGTCTCGCGTCTCCTGGAAGGTCCCTCATAACGGCAATTATGCCTTATGGCTTACAATAAATTTTAACAAAAAATTATGGAAAAAAAGAAGTAATCTCAGACCGATCAGATGAGTGATTTCAGTTACAAAAAATCAGGACAAACAAACCACCGATGGTTCGTCTATCTAGAATTAGCAAGCATATAACATACCTAAAAGTTAAGCCAAGTTATTGCGGCCTCCTCGAACGATTTATATGACTAATGTCTACATCCTGAATATCGATATTCCTGCGGTTTTATATCCTCCCATTTGTCATAAAGGCCTGGAATTCTTCCCACAAAAACCACATAATATTTCTTCATATTTTCCTGTAAAAATAATGGCTATTAAAATCGTCAAACATTCATGTTGTGAACTAACTGTAGCTTATATAAACAGATCAGTATCCTAAAAGATGTTTGAAAAAATTACTATCTGGGTGATATTTCATAGAAGCTGTCATGAAAATTTTCCTGATAGTTATACATTCGTAGTCTCACCTCAACAATTCACACTCATACAATAACTCAACATTCAAATTCCATGTCAATGTGGAATCTGATATTTTGCTGCTGTGGTAGGATTTATACGTACCCTGCTTACTGATATAAAATGTGTACAAGTTCAATAATCAAGAGAGGGCATTGTTATCATTCAGATATCATAAGAGACAATCAGCAGTTAACATCAGAAACTTTGACTTTTAAACAAACGTAGAACCCTGGATTGAAACAAGCAGAACATCTTAGAGCAATCAAATAACCACAACAGTGTAGACATCACAAATGCAGTTTATGCATTCATTTAGAGGCAATTTTTCCTGTTATACCTGCACTTATGAGCAAAATACCAACCCTGTTTTGAGTTAGATAATAGAAGAAACTAATTATCGAGATAGATATATCAATGATGGTCCGACCATCATTACGAAAAGTTTGCAGCAAGTCCAACCAGCAAAGTGTTGGATGCTCATCGAGCACCCAAATATCCATGCATAATCCACTTGAAAATATTTAAAAAAAAAAACAGATTTAAATTTTTTTAAAAAAGAGTTTAGTTGTTTAAGATTCCAATTTCAGCCAAGTAAAATAGTTTTAGACGGACGAATTATAGTCCAAGAGCTTCTGGACCCACTCCTTGCGCCTCTCATGCCCCATTTTGATGAAAAAACTTGCACTGATAATATCTTCTTACATCAACCTAGCGGCGCGGACCTGATCTTCGCGGCTCAGACCATCAACCTCCTTTAGTATTTTCAATAATTTTTGTAGTCGGGTCATACTTTTGCCCTGTGCCATTGTTATGGTAAGGGTCTTGAAGGCCTCTGCCATTGTTATGGTAAGGGTCTTGAAAGCCTCTGCCATTTTCCCCATTCTATCACCTATGTGATCACTTGGCTTTTCCCTTCTTCCTCGAGATATGCCAGTAGCGGTGCTTTGGCTATTTCTAGACTCATGCGAGGTCTCCATAGGCCTTATGTGGACCCTCTTTGACAGGTGTTGTGATCCTTCATTGAGATGAAATGGTGCACCACTTACATGGTCATCATCCTCATCCAAAGATAGGCGGACAGTTTCAATTCCATTGTCATCAAAATCGAGTTCATCTCTTTCGCGAAGTTTGTCGGAAAGAGGAGATGAGTACATGCTGTACTGGCAAATGCACCGTGAGCACAATCATTAGCAAATATATGTGCTAAATCATTGTAGCGGTGTGTTTGCCATGCACTCTCTCGGCGTATGGATGAGACTGCAAAATAATCATATGTGTATATAAGCAACTCTGAAGATAATTCAACATATATACATAGTAAAAACTGGACGAGAAAGGTGTATTAAAGTGACACTTGGTTGAGTGAAATGCTCATGTCACTTACCAAAATATAGCCATCCCAAACATCATTTGTTGTCACAACCATTTTCAGGTCCGCATCTCACTCGAAACCACTGGCATTTAGCATATCCCAGACTGCCTAATAAATTTTTTTAAAAGTTCAGAGACGGTTGGAAATATGCTTATTCTCTAACTCCACCCCACATCTGTTGAATATTTCAGTGATGGTTGCCTTATAGGCTTCGGGCTTAAAACCAATATTACTTTTATGACCCGGATTGACATGCTCAACTAATGCATCAACCAATGCATTATCCTTTAGATCACTCCACTGAATGCGCGATGTTTTCTTACTTTCTTTGGTTCTTAGAGTGTGGGCACTCTGAGACACAGAGGACGGAGCTTTTTGAAGTGAGCTTGTCTTTGTCGGGGAACCGAAAATATTGCTTGTTGATGTGACAATCTTCTTGGGTGAAGCTATAGATTTGGAGGGAGAGGCAGTCTCATTCTTATCTTTCCCCACCTTATACGAGCTTCGAAGGAAATTCATCTTACCTACGCTACAATAATAGTTAATGGAAATACAATCTCATGATCCAAATTAAAAGACGTAAATTACAGGTTTAGACAGATTCAAGAAGATTATAATAGTGCGTACTGCAATAAAATTTAAACTAAGTACTCACATATTTTAGAATCCATATAAAGAGTTAGAAAATATAATGAAACAAACACCCCAATAGCACACATCAAAGAACAATTTATCCAAGAATACAGTACTGATGTTACAATAACAGCATAAAACAGTGACTTAAAAAAAGAAAATTAATGTTACTGTCGCGTTCGAGGAAGGTTGTCATTCCACATCTCTCCGCAATCTCATCCCTCTTTTTTGTCCATTCCTCTCTCACGCAGTCTGTCACAATAGACCTTGCGTTCTCTTCCTCTGCAATAGATACGTCTATAGGGGATGGCGAATTTTTCTCCATACTATCTCCAGTATCCTCAACTGTTTCCAGAAATCCATCTTTACCACTAATATGGATGAAGTTGTACATAACACAGCAAGCTATAATAATTTTTACTTGCGTTTTAAATTTGAATTGTGGTGCTATGCGCAGTATAAGAAATCATCCTTTTAAAAGACTGAAACATCGTTCAATTACATTCCGTAATTGAGCATGACGATAATTGAAGAGTTCCTTCTTATTAGCAGGCTTCTTCCCAATACGAAATTCATTCGAATGATATCGTACACCTCGATAAGGTGCCATATATCCTGGAGAATGAGCATATTACGCATCGACAACATAGTATTTTCTTATAAAATCAATATATAAATATTAAGCACTAGCCAAATTGCATGCAACATATTTATATTAAACTTGCAACAGTTATTCCTTATCATGAGGCACAAGGAAACAATTAAGGTGACGAGTTAATGCATTTTGCAAAACACGAGCATCGGAGGCAAAACCATCCAACCCGCTATCACATATACAAATTTCATATTAAAAATACAAGCTACCATTACATTTTGGAATAAGAAATCTTTTCGATTTCGAAAGGTTGCACTTGCTTCTTTTGGCAAATAGGTCGGTATGTGGGTATCATCAAGTGCCTCAATGCAGTCCTACAAGAAACATTAAGCTAAATTTTAGGTTTATATTACATAAACAGCAATTTAAATGTATTATAATTGCATATTTTTGGATTGTATTACCTGAAAATAAGGGCTCCACATTGGATTATCAGATATCTCTTTCGGTGTATGTAAACCGAGAAAATTTACGTATTTCGAATAAAGGCCTATTACAGCATCAAGAACTCTATTGAAATGTCGATTCACGGTTTCGCCAGACCATTCGAACTAATTACCAATGACACGGTTTCGCACGCTGTGGACAATAGTATGAAGGAACATGACTTGTTTCTCTAAACTGCATCTCCTTGTATCAGACAGCAAATTCCTATCTCTTAAAAAAGAACATAGCTCAAAGAACTTATCACGACCCATTCTTAGCTGTGTAAGACAGTCTGCGTCTCTCTTCTTTATGATTCTATTAATAAATCTATTTCTACTTATATGACAATCTCGAGACAACGACTTCATACAATAACGACGATAATATTCAGCAGCTCCCATAATACATGCAGAGGCTGCAATTGTGGTTAATGTTGTTGCAATTTCTATTTCATTCTAATCACTATTGGAGGAGTCCTCCCGGCTAGAGTCATCACTGTGAAACCCCATGGGTGATATGGGTTCTGACCTGTTACTTTTTCAAGTTACCCTGCTTTTAATAATTTAGATAACAGAAAAATCCCAAATGTACAGCAATGCCAAAACACTGTCTATAATAATATTCTTACAAGAATTCTACAAATAATGTATCTGTTATACAATATACATTTCTTTGAAGATAATAATAATCATTCATGGATCAAACGTAACAGAAGTTAATTTGTATGCTAGTTTATTCAAATTATGAAATAATAATCGGGCAACGAACATAAGTAATGCAATAATTACCAAAAAAATCAATATTCTCATAGCTACATCAAGTTTAGCATAAACTGACTAGTATACCACGCACCTGTTAACAGTTTCAAATGAAAAGTACTGATAACTTTGAGGGTCAACACTCTTGCAAGACTAGACTGTAAGAAAGGGCTACAATTAGTCCTCTTTAAAATATAGATTTCACGGTGCTATATGGAAATACACACAGTATTCCTGGAGTAACTATCATGCATGATGTGGGTATTCATTTGAAAATAAACGAAAATATTACAAACTTCATGTTCACAGGCATAATTTCTTAATATTAACAGTAATAGTGCAATTATCCCAAATAATGTCTTCTTATATGCTGCATACGAAACGTATAAAATGAAGAACAATGATGATCCTTTATAAATCTCATTGACATTGAGATTGGAATATTACCTCCACTATCCTTTAGCACCTGCGACTTAGGGGAAACCCCAACAATATTTTAGAAGAAACGGAAGCTGGTTCTTCATCTGGTAAAGAAAATTTTCTTATATAGCCATTCCCGATATGATTCTGACCGTGGAAGAAGATCATAACTTCCAGTCACATTGACATGCACAAGTCATGTCACAAGTATTTGGAGGTGAATCCATCTATGAGATTTTCTCCAGATTCATAGAAATGTCACGGTGGTACAGCAGACTGTAAAAGCTATTTCGGATGTACTGCGTGGGTTGCCCGCATCATAGAGGGAGAGAAAATCTTAGTCTAACACCCATAGAGATGCGATTGCAACTCATAGGGTGTATCGTGGTATACATGGAGATAAGGAAGACCAACATGCAAGGGATAAGATCCATCAGAACAAAGAGGACCACACGTAACCATCCATGTCTCGGATCTTCTAGATCTGCAATGATATTCTTAACCAGGATGATTAGTGAAGAAGAAGGGAATGGATGAGGGAGGGAGTATCTGCGCCTGATGGAGTATGTGCGTCTAATGGTCTGCAGGACTGAAACCTTCGGTCTTTACTTTTTCGTTGAAGGGCGGTGCAGTGTAATGACACCACTGCACTGCCTGATGCATTGAACTCTGACAGGAGATAACGCGTGGTAGCCGAAATTTGGTTCGGCGACGTACTCGGGTCTCTCTTCCATGACCGCTTTTAATTCGAATTCAAACATTGAATAACATACAGCCCACGTCTAAACACAGTGCAACACCACCTGGGCCGTGAATCCAAACACGCCCTTAAGTCTGGTTGAGTAGGCGTGCCAATAAATTGGTTGGCTGCTTGGCTGTATCCTATTACGTTCATGCAAAATCCATTTCAGCCTCTAGGTTCTTCACCTCAAGTTAAGCCAAGGTCAGAAGAGAGTGCAAGATAACAATCAGGCTCAAAACTATTTCTCTCGACATGGTCCACCATAATTACGAATGAACTTGAAGCTTTAGCCTTGGTTTTTTTTTTCTTCTTCAACATTCAACGGTTGGAGAGAGTTTCATGCAATCATCATAGTGGGATCTGTACATATTAAAGGTGGATGTCTCTCCAAATTATTTTCTTTGGTGTGGCCTGTCTCTGCCACAAGTCAGCCTGATTCTTTAACATTGGGCCTAAATTGAGATTAGGCATTTAATAGTTGGATTAAATCTTTCATAAATGGCATGGTGGGGCTTACCAAAAATTAAGTCCTCATGTTCCTCTCCAACCTTGCACAAAGAGTAATTGTTGATGCAGAAATCCGATTAGCCCCATTCTAAACTTGTTTACCTGCACAAGGAACGGAAGAGGAAGGCCCTAGCTAGAGCAGTGGACCCTCCGATGCCTAAGTCAGGAAAAGGATCTGAATCTAGTCGAGTACTGAAGGTTTAGGGCTAAAGATTGTGCGTACCTTCCACCATTAGAGGCCTCTCTATTTATAGCTTATGAGAGACGGTAGCATGGAACGGATCTTTCTTTTTGGTGACCGAAATCAGATCTCGGATCAATAAGAGGATACTTTGAGATCTTCAGTGAAGATCCAAGAATCCTGAGCGCGTCAAAGATATCCTCCGAGATCTTTGGGAGTAGACCTCGGACGGACCTCTCTTGGATGAGACTAGGAGGCCGAGGTGGCTTTGGCCGACCTAATTATGCCGACATGATTCATACTGACCTGGTGCCGACCTGGGTTGTACTGACTTGAGTCGTGCCGATCTACCTTCCTAGTTAAGCAGAAGGACATGAGCTCTTGACGAACTCTGGAGATCTTGGAGTCGATGGAGGTGGTTCTCTTACGGGCATGTCACTTTGTAGAGCTGTACACGAGCAGACTTAACTCGGTAACTCACTAGACTCATCTCAAAAAGGCTCGACTCGGCTTGGATCAAAACGTTGTTCGAACCAAGTCGAGCCTTTTTTTTGGAGCTCGGAACAGGCTTGAGAAGTAGGTCAGACCTGATCAAGTCGAATTGTTATTACTCGGTATGGAAGGTCTTCCTGTCATTAATGTTGAATAAGGTGACAGGTGCGGGTATTGAGGCGCATTAGTAATCATAGTACGGCACCCTCAAGGTGGTGTGCCACAGCTCGAGGTCACGTGGACCGTTAGGGCGCCTTTTCGGCGCTAGGCGAATGAGGCAACGACGTGTGGCATGTCCTTAGTTGTGGAGTCGTGCTGCAAGTTGGAGCACGCTATGTGTTAAAATGGGAGAGCCAAGGTGCCATTTTTCGGTCGCGCATTGATTGAGAACAATGAATGCTCGTACGCATGGCTGTCCTATAAAAGGGGATGCCCTAATCATCGGCAATGTTACTTGCCACTTCTGACTATCGCACACACCCTCTTCCTTGGCGTTAGATGATTCTCGACGACTGCATGTTCACACCCCAAGTATAGGGTTGTGATGTAGTAATAATCTTGGTAAGACCGAGGTCGAATCTATAGGGACTGAACCTTGTACGTAATCTGAAAGTAACTTGAACTAGAATGAAGAGAAGATGAAATCTAAACCAGGAAAATTAAGGGAAAAATTGTGAATAACTTTAACTAAAACTTGTGAAATTCAATGGTGGGAAACTAGGGTGTCAAGGATCCATTCGTAGAGATCAGGGAGATCTATGCTTGATATAATATTAAAAATTAAATCTGAACTTCCTTTGATCCAGTTTTCGAGAGATGAGAGAGATGTGAATTAAACTTGATTTCATCACAAAACCATGCCCATGAGACAAAGCAAACAACAGAATTTAACCAATCCACAACCAATCTGACAGAGTTATGAACGTTAGGAAAGGTTCCATCATCCAACCATGCCCAGGAGACGATGGTGAACAATAGGGCTTCCTAACTTCATAATCACAGTAATGAAAAGGACATGCTCAGAGTTATCGTAGATCTATTGTAATTTAAGTCACAACCATTAAAAACTAAAGGGATTCCTTATAATCAGAATCAAAATCAGTTCAACTTAAATCTGAATCAAAGGCAAAAAGAAAAGTCTCCCATCACACTACAAGCTTCACCTCTTAGCCCTAGCTAAGAGGTTTAGCTTGTCATAGACATGATGAGGCTAGCATCAAAGAAGAAAAACAGAGAATAAAGAAGGAAGAAGGAAAAACTTCCCAGCCAAAGCTAGCCCACGCCCGTTCTCTCTCTCTTTCTCCCTTTCTTCTTCACGTTCAAGCTTGATCTCTCCCTCTCACATTCTTCTCCTTTTATAGAGCCTGGGAGTCGGTGCTGGATAGTGGAAAAGAGGCGGTGGAGTGCTTTCTTTCACAGGTGCATGCGCAGCCGCGAAACGCAAGCTAACTTGCGTTTGGATGCAATTTTCGACCACAGGAAGCGTCGAAAACAAGGTATTTCTACATGGCTATGGTCTTTTTGGCCTAGGATTCCTCTTAACGGTTTAGATCATCTAACTGATCAAGGATGGTGGGCCACAACTCCCTGCAATCCCAGACATGTTCGGACTGCATAAATCTTACGCAGACACGCTGACATGTTCGGTGGGCCCCACAGAGATGTTTTTGGTGAAATCTACCCTGTCCATTGGATTCCTGGCAAAAACCAGTTGGGAAGGGGTGGTTTTGGTCGAGTTTGGTGCTGCCCAGAGGATCAATCTTCCCACCTTTCATCTTGTGTTTAATGGTGATCTGGGTGTGTACACATGCATAGGACTAGATAGACTCCATGGCTAGGGTCGTGCTCCCCCTCTGGATCAAATGGACGGTCCTGATAGTCCATGTGGGCCCTAATGGTGGCCCACAACATCCCTCAAGAGGACGCACGTTGGGTTCCTGCGTTAGAGAGGAAGACAAGTCAGCATGTGTTGACCCGTTTTTTAATTTTTGGTGCACGCCATGTACACATGTGCTAGCACACGCACACCTTCCAGGTGGGTCCCGTCGTGATGTTTATAAGAAATCCTCTCTGTCCATCTACCTTCCCATCTAATTTGAAGGGTCGAGACCAAATTTGAAGCATATCTAGATATCAAGCGGGCCCTAAATCGATGTTTTATGGGTTGATCTGTCCATTGGGCCACTTTCACAAGGATCCAAGGCTGAAATTTTACGTGTACAGTTAATTTATGGTCATCAGGCCAAATATAAAGTTTCAAGTCATACAGATAGTGGGAACCCTGTGATCTTGCATTCTGGATGACTTTTAGGCCCATTTAAACCTAATCACTTGATTTTCTTAGATCTTTGGCGTGTAAATTTTTCGATCTCGGTTCCCTAGGGTCCGTCCCTTTCCTTAGTGATTTCTGAGCGTTAAATTCATGCTTTTAGTACCCCTTTTCAGTCCAGGCTCCTAAATTCACCTTGCAACACAAATACCATTAAAATAGGCCGTTAAACAGTATCATGTTCGTAAAATCAGGTAATAACTAAGGTCTAATATGCAATATTTGACCCTCAACACAATCCTCAACCAGCATTTTGCTAGTCCTGAGCAAAGTATGCGAAAAATAAGTTGAGAATTACAGGATAAATTTTTATAAACTCAAGCGATTTTTGAAAAGCAATCTAGATCATAGAATTCCAAGATACATCAATGTTGGGGATTACTTTCTCCTGGACTCAAGCGCACAGTAAACTTAATAGTCAAGTTCAAAATATTAATCCATTAATTAGAACAATTCTAAACATTGAGTTCTATGGGTGTATAATGTAATCTCGGCTTATCATCATTAAGAGTCCAATCGTTAATTTTCATGATAACATTGATAATCAAACAGAACATTCCTGAATATCCCAACCTAAACCAAAACTTGCCTTACAGTTCAGCCTTTTTATTCTTCCAGCTTTTGATTTTTTCATCGATGGCTTCATGCTGTGTCAACCTTTTTAAAGATCTTTAACAGATAGCCATTTTCGAACACAACTGTTTTTTAGCTGGGTATTATTTATTTTTTTCTTAATGTACATGATGGACAAATTGCCCAGGCTAGATCCTTCCATGCTTAGTGATTACCAGGTTAATAATTCAATATCAAACTGAAACCTTAATGTGTAAGCTAGATGTGACATGTGAAATCATGACTCAATCAATGTTTAAAACTTCAAATCATGGATTAACAATTCAAACTTAACTGTGAAATCTAAAGATAGCTGAATCCAAGAGTCATAAATTACCCACATTACGTATCTTATACTTCTAAAATCAAGATTGCCCTCAAAATCACTTCGAATTCACAAGAATTTTTAAAAAAAATTTCAAAATTTTTCACAATTTTTGCTCAAGACTGAGAGAACACTGATTAGGTAACTAATCTCCCATCCCCAACTTAAAATCTACATTATCCTCAATGTAAAAGATATACGCATGCAATGCACGAGAGACAATGAAATTAAAGGAGACGTGATGGAAAGATAGTACCTGATAACGGAGTTAAGCGGCTTTTTCCCAAAGATATTTCAGTGTGAAGGCGGCTCGGCACATGAGTTAACCAATAAAAGCAAACTATCCTAAAACACTGGAAAGAAAACTATCCTAACGGCATAAAGCTGACTAACCTAGAATGACAAAAAGCAAACTACCCTAGTCCTATGAAAGCAATAAACCTACTTATACCTCCATCAGACTAGGAGATCAATCCTGGTAAACAGGATCATTCAGAGCCATGGATATGTCCTCTGAATCAAATTTCTCGACAAATGGCTTTAATCAATGTCCATTTACTTTAAAGTCATGGCCATTGTCTGGATTTCGAATCTCGATAGCCCCATGAGGATAAACATTGATAACGGTGAAAGGGCTGGTCCAACGAGATCGGAGCTTACCCAGAAAGAGATGTAACCGAGAATTATACAAAAGGACTTTCTGACCTGGCGTGAATGATTTTCGCAGAATGTGTTGGTCATGAAACGCTTTCATCCTATCCTTGTAAATTCTCGAGTTCTCGTACGCATCGTTCCAGATTTCTTCAAGTTCATTCAACTGAAGTTTGCGTAGCGAGCCAACGTTGTCCAGATTGAAATTCAGATTTTTGATTGCTCGGTAGGCTTTATGTTCCAACTCCATAGGCAAGTGACAAGCCTTCCCATAGACAAGTCTAAAGGGAGACATTCTAATAGGGGTCTTAAATGCAGTATGGTAAGCCCATAAGGCATCAGTCAATCGAATTGACCATTCCTTATGGTTAGGGTTAACCATTTTCTCCAAGATATATTTGATCTCTCTATTGAAAATCTCAACTTGTCCACTTGTCTGTAGGTGGTATGGGGTGCTTACCTTATGAGAAATACCATATTTGTTTATTAAACTCTTGAATGGTCTATTATAAAAGTGTGAGCCCCCATCATTAATAATGGCTCGAGGCGTTCCAAACTAAGAAAGGATGTTTTCTTTTAAGAATATAATGACTGTGAGATAGTTATTGTTTCGACACATAATCGGTTCGACCCATTTAGTAACATAATCTATGGTGAGCAAAATGTACAGATTTTCAAAGGATTGGGGGAATGGTCCCATGAAATCGATGCCCCAGCAATTAAATGCCTCTATAATGAGAATGAGGTTTAAGGGCATCATATTCCGACGGGACAATGCTCCCAATTTATGATAATGCTCACAAGCCTTGCAAAATGCATGAGTGTCCCTGAACATAATGGGGTAGTAAAAGCCATACTACAGAATCTTGGTCATGGTCTTTTTAGCAAAAAGTGACCACCACATACCTGTGAGTGACAGAATGAGATGACACTCTGATGCTCATCGTCTGGCACACATCTCCTTAAAATTTGGTCTAGGCAATATTTAAACAAATATGGATAGTCCCAGAAAAAGTTGTGCACATCAGTGAAAATTTTCTTCTTATCTTGCACAGTCCAATGTGTCGGTATGAAACCTGTAGTAAGATGATTAGCAATATCAGTGAACCAAGGTAAATGGGAGACTTCGAACAATTATTCGTTAGAGAACATGTCATTGATATGTACCGTCTCAAGAAAATCAAAAGGATTAAGACGAAAAAGATGGTCAGCCACTACGTTCTCTACTCCCTAATTTCTAAATCAAATTCTTAGAGTAAAAGGATCCATCTTATCAAGGGGGCTTAGCATCATTCTTAACAAGAAGATACTTGAGCGCCGCATGATCTATGTAAATGATGATCTTGGATCCTATCAAGTAGGACCTAAATTTGTCCAAAGTAAATACTACGGCTAAGAGTTCCTTTTCCGTAGTCGAGTAGTTCACTTGGGCAGGATTTAGAGTCTTACTTGCGTAATGAATAACGTAGGGCTTTTTTTTCTTTTCTCTGGCCTAAAATCGCCCCAAGAGCATAATCAGACACGTCGCACATAAGTTCAATAGGAAGGCTCCAATCGGGTGGCTGTAAGATAGGTGCAGTGGTTAACATGCCTTTCAGCTTAGTGAAAGCTTCCTGGCATTGCTCAGTCCACTCGTATGGTGCATCCTTTTGAAGTAGATTACATAGAGGACGAGAGATGAGACTAAAGTCCTTTATGAATCGTCTGTAAAAATTGGCGTATCCTAAGAAGGATCACATGTCTCGTATGTTCTTGGGTGAAGGTAGGTTAGAGATAAGATCGATTTTAACCTTATTATCTACCTTGATTCCTTTGGACGAGATGATATGTCCAAGGACAATTCCCTTACGAACTATGAAATGACACTTCTCCCAATTGAGTACCAAATTATTTTCTTCACATCTTTTCAACACACATTTAAGGCTCTCTAAGCACTCGCTGAAAGATGGAATGAAGACGAAGAAATCATCCATGAAGACCTCTAGATATTGTCCCACCATATCAGTACGGTTCCTCTTTGGATAATCACCGGGGTCTAGTACACTGCAAATGGCACTGTGTCACACCCCAAACTCGGAAACCGGGCTCATAAAATTCTCGATCGCCGAATCCGATGCCGACAACCTCCGTAGTACCCCATTCTCAGCACCCAGCGTCCATACGCCAGATTTCAATCCTGGGATCCTACAAGGAGAATTTTTCAATGTACATTTAACTCGTAATAAGCATAACCACAAGTATACCGAATTCACAAAGGCACAATCATCGTCACATATCCACTAATATAAACATTTGAATACAATATTGAAAGGAAAATACATATATCGAAGTCAAAGCTCCAGAAGATCGTTGCACGCTCCATGCTCGACGCTACAGCAACATCACCCGCATGCATTAATCATGCATAAGCTTATAGAAAGATTAGTGGGTAGTGAAAGTGTGTGCGTAAGATAAGTGCGAAGCAATACAATGTCATAAATCATACAATATTGAAATAGATAAAATATCGATAAGATCATGAATCATACGATATCGAGTAAGTGGAAATATATTAATAAGTTCATGAGTGCCATCACCATACTAAGGCTATGCAATGCAAGGCATGAATGCTAACGACCATATCAATGCGAAACATGGCAACCCAAAATGTTAAATGTCATGGATGCAATGCAATATGCGGTGTGAATGAAATGAACAAGCTAGAGTGAATTTGGAACGATAGTACGTAGTATCGCAGGCTACGGGGTCCACCACAAGGACTTATATCCAAACCAGTCCCATACCTAAATTTAGATAGTCAAACTCGATGTGGTAAACTCCTGATCTCAGGTTAGTCGCGCACCCCAACCGAAATCCTGACCATCGCGAAGGTACACGTAATAAATAGTTGCGCACCACCAGCCCGAGTGGATAGTGAATGAATGAGTATGCAACTTCTGCTCCACAAATCAGTACTGTACATCTCTGGGATCATCACCAGGGTTTAGTACACTATACATGCAAATCGACGCCCATTGACATGTGACCATGCAAGTGAAAGAGACCTCACTATCCGCCTGGCTAGTAGTCTACCAATATCTACCTGGCAAGTCGATAGCGGACACATTCACGAGCTGTTCAAACTTAGCCTAGCTATGTCCCCTACTCTCGAGCGGGTAAGGCCACACCCCCTCCCAACCGACCATGAAAGAGTGGGAGACGCAGCCTCTTGGTTTTCGGTAGTCGGGCGCTCTTGTATCCACTCGGTCTCGATGTTGGGGCGTCTCCTGGCCTCGAAAGTTTAGGGACTTTCACCTACGAATATCCAAAGTGCCCAGATGCTCAAACCAAACATTTTTGGTGTCCCATATGGCCATCTAAGACATGCCTATGGAGGTCATGGCCTTGATGTCACTAGGGCATACAGTAATCACAATCGTACAATGTAAGATGCATGAGTCATGTAGTCTAATCATGTATCAATCCTGCGCATACCATGCGCTCATGTGGGATAACTCCACCTATTAGGGAGTCTCATAAACCATCTGTACTATGGCATATGCAAGGGTCAATCACATCTCACAATAAACATGTAAATGATACGTATGGGCATGTATCATGATGCTATATTGTCACATACTCATAATCAGTATCAATAACTGGTAGCAATAATCGGCCTTAACAATGTGAACATTTAACTAACATTGCCCCCAAGGAATGGCCCACGTAGAGCCTAACGCATAATGGACCCATGGCCTCACACAAGGACCTAATATACAACATCATGGGCCTCACTCAAGAGCTTAATACACATCACGATAAGCCTCTCACATGGGCCTACTATACATCACAAGGGACTCCATCGCCTGGCCCTCAAATGCATCACAATGGACCTCATCACATAGACCTCATATTCATCACATTAGGCCCTTAAACACCAGCTGCATATATATCACATAGGTCTCGACAATCGGCCTTGGCAATCAAAATTAGCCTTGACAATTGAAATCAGCCTCGACAATCGGAATCGACACTTGAAATCGGCCTCGACAATCGGAATCGGCCTATATAATCGGCCTCAATACTCGGCTTTGACAATCAGAATCGGCCTCGATACTCGGCCTCGACAATCGGAATCGGCCTATACTCAGCCTTGACAATCGAAATCGGCCTATACAATTGACCTCGACAATCGGAATCGGCCTCGATACTTGCTTCAACAATCGGAATCGGCCTATACAATCGGCCTCGACAAATCAGAATCGGCCTATAGTTATCGACAATCGAAATTGGCTTATACAATCAGCCTCGACAATCGGAATCGGCCTCGATACTCAACCTCGACAATCGAAATCGGTCTATACAATCGGCCTCGACAAATCGAAATCGGCCTCGATACTTAGCCTCGACAATTGGAATCGGCCTCGACAAATCGAAATCGGCCTAGATACTCGGCCTCGACAATCTAAATCAGCTTATACTCGACCTCGACAATTAAAATTGACCTCAACAATTGGCCTCGACAATCGAATCGGCCTCGACAATTAGAATCGAACTATATAATCGGCCTCGACAAATCGAAATCGACCTCGATACTCACCTCAACAATCGAAATCGAATTATACAATCATCCTCGACAAATCAGAACCTCGACAATTGAAATTGGCCTATACAATCAGCCTCTACAAATTGGAATCAGCCTCTATACTCGGCCTCGACAATTGGAATCGGCCTATACAATCGGCCTCGACAAATCGGGATCGGCCTCGATACTCGGCCTCAACAAATTAAAATCGGCCTTGATACTCGGCCTCGACAATCGAAATCAATCTCGACAATCGGCCTTGACAAATTGGAATCGGCTTATACAATCGGCCTCAGTAAATCAGAATCAGCCTCGATACTCGGCCTCCACAATCAGAATCGGCCTCGATACTTGGCCGAACAAGGCCTAAGCAAAGGTCATGATGTGGACATTAAACCATCATTGCCCATCAATGTGGACATTTAACCAACATCGCTCCCAAGCAGTGGCCCACATAGAGCCAAACATATAATGGGCCCACGACCTCACACAAAGGCCTAATATACAACACAATGGGCCTTACTCAAGGGCCACATATACACAACAGGTGGGCCCTGCTCATGGGCCTCAAATACATGACATGTGGGCCCTACACATGGGTCTCATATGCATCAAATGGGCCACGTATCTGGGCCTCGAATACATCAAATGGGCCATGCATCATGGGCCTAATACATATCACAATGGGCCTTGCCCATAGGCCACGAATACATCACAATGGGCCTTGCCCATGAGCCTTAAATACATCACAATGGGCCCCATCATATGGGCCTTAATTACAAGCAAGTGGGCCCTATCACATGGGCCTCAAATATACATCATGATGGGCCTCATGGATAAGTCGCACCAATGGGCCTCAAGTGGGCTACAAATATATCAAGGTGGGCCTCAGAGATGGGCCACAGGATACACCAAGGTGGGCCTTATTAACGTCAAATCGAGCCCACCGTTCTAGGTTAGCAAACTACACCATACATCTATTTTTAGAGATCATTTTAGAGTGTTATCCAAATGAATCATAACGGGAGATCATCTGGGTCATACCACAAATAACCATGGCGATAATGGTTCTCACTGTTAAACTAATCACAGGGCCTACCATAAAGTTTATTCCCCATCCAATTTGATTATAAGGTCACAAAGACCTGGATTAAGGGGGAAAACAAATATCATATTGATCCAAAAACCTCTGTGACCCAAAAAGGGTTTCAATGGTGGACGTTCAATCTCCATTGTTTTCTACAGTGTGGTCCACCTGATCACTAGATCTGTCTTATTTTTATTCTCAAGCCTTGAGACGTTACGCCAAATAGATGAATGGTTGAGATGTAACACATACACTAGCGGGCCCTACAGAATTGCTGGTGTCGTGGGGTGTGGATATACAAACATCACATGTGGGACCCACAGATCTTGCTGACGTCAGCAGCAGTGGGACCCTGTCTCTGTAGAAATAGATGAATGGCATATATATAAAACACATACATTATAATGGGGTCCACCATCCTGGACGGATGGTTTAGATATAAAACATATACATTAGAGGTGGGGGCCATAGAACTTGCGGATGTCCTACAGTGGGATGGCCACCATCCAGATGATGAGCGACGTAGCTAGAACAGAGACATCACGGTGGCCCTACATAGCACCGTCCAAATGGACTGTGCAGATAAATACATCATGGTAGGCTCCACGGACCTCGCTGACATCACTTCCTCAACCATATACCTGGTGCGTGAGGGATCCCAGCCAATCCACTCCTCATCAGGTGGGTCCCACATGGTGCCCACCATAATATAATATTGTATTTTAATATATATATATATATAGAGAGAGAGAGAGATAGAGAGAGAAAGAGGGAGGGAGGCTTCAACATCCAGCGTTTAATCTGGACGGACGGCTTGGATTAAAACACAAGCATCAGTGGGGCCCACAGTTACTGACACAATACAGCAGCACATGGCTATGTGGGTCCCACCGTCCCACACCGTGGACAGTGAGGATCAACATCAAGGTGGGCCACAAAATGGGGAAAAGAGAGAGAGAGAGAGAGAGATAAAAACGTGGAAAGGGGAGGGACCCCACCACTATGGGCCCTCTTCATACAATGCATACGTCAAGATGGGACCCACCACAAGTGGACCTTTAAATCATCAAATCCAAGCAAAAGCTTATGAATCTGATCCTAGGAAAACACCCACCTTTGATCTTCTCCTCCTCCTTCCGTCAAATCATCCTAGAGCTCCAAAGGATGAACTTCAACGGTTGAGATAGGTTTTAGAGGGTGAGGATGGGAGATAGGAAGTGGGCCACACAAAGCTCTCTCTCATGGAGCTTGCTTGGACGTGGGTTACTTGGGAGGAAATGAGAGAGAGAGAGAGAGAGATGAGAGAGAGAGGTGTAGGAGAGAGAGGGATGGGTGAGTGATGGGGTGTGATGGGTGAGTGAGTGATGGATGTGTACTTGTGTAATAGAGAGTGTTGACTTTTGGGGAGGGTGGTTGTACTTGGGGATGGGATGGAGTGATGAGTTGTACTTTGATTGATTGATATAACGTGTCATAGAGATTATCTCAGAATTGCAACGAGCAGTGTTTTCCTCGAACTGAACGCGGGCTCATATCTCCTGGCCTTGGTATCACCTCAGCGCGCGAGATGCGCCAACGACACAGTCGCACTAGTACAAGTCTCGAGTAAAGTCAACTCAGATATGGAAGACTCGACTTAGGCTCATGGGCAAATGTCGGTTACAGGTCACGGGTTGCCGGAGTTCGACCGAGAGGACCGTAGGAGTATACGGAATGGTACGAACTAGGATACGGGTCTTACAATAAGCAAAGGTGTCGTAGGGACATGTAAACATAATCTTTTCCTGATCTTCAAGAGCTATCTCTATCTGATGATAGCCCGAATACCCATCAAGGAAACAGTAATAGGAATGACCAGCTAACCTTTCCAAAATTTGATCAATGAAGGGCAAAGGAAAGTGATCATTCCTCGTGACGATATTCAACTTTTTGTAGTCAATGCACATTCTCCAATCAGTATTAACTCTAGTTGGCACGAGTTCATTATTGGCATTAGCTACAATGGTGATTTCGGACTTCTTAGGAACCAACTGAGTTGGACTCACCCATTAACTATCAAATATAGGGTAAATTATACCCACATCTAATAGTTTAAGAACCTCGGCCTTAACTAGTTCCTTCATATTTGGATTTAGTCTATGTTGTGATTATTGAGAAGTCCTTGCATTATCCTCAAGATAAATGCGGTGAGTACAAATCGAGGGGTCGATTCCCTTGAGGTTCGCAATCGTCCATCCAAAGGCTCCCTTTACTTAATAAGAGTAGATATGAGCATACTCTCCTGTTTTGCCTTAAGGTGGGATGAAATCATCACTGGGTATGTCTCATCTTGACCTAAATAAACATATTTCTAATCAGAAGGCAAAGGTTTTAGGTTAAGCTTTGGTGCCTTAAGGTTAGACGGCAGAGGTACTTCGGTTTGGGGCAATTCTTCAAATTATGCATCCATTGGTTAACTTCAAGTACTGACGCAGTATCAAGCATGACACCCATCTCCTTAATCATGTCATTATCATAATTATGGGAGTGGGCCAGGCACGTTTCTAGAGGGTCAAAGGATAAGGTCAAAGGGGTTCTATCTTCCGTGAAAGAGTCAATCATGTTAATGTTGTGGAAATCGTCATCATCCTCTAACCGTCTACCAGTATTAAAAAAGATATTTAACTCCAATGTCATATTCTCGAAAGACATACTCATGACTCCATTCCTGCAATTAATGATTGCGTTTGAAGTGGCAAGGAATGGGCGACCAAGAATGACAGGAATCTGAGTGCTCATGTTACTGATGGGTTCCGTATCCAGGACGATAAAATCTACTGGGTAGTAGAATCTGTCAACCTGGACCAACACATCCTCAATTATCCCTCTCAGTATACGAACCAAGCGATCAACAAGTTGTAATGTGGTTAGGGTGGGTTTTAATTCACCCAAACCTAATTGTTTGTAGACCGAGTAAGGAATCAGATTTACGCTTACTCTTAAATCAAGAAGTATGTGCTCACTCCTGTAGTTCCCAATTACACAAGTGATGGTTGGGCTACCAGGATCATTGTACTTTTGTGGCACATCTTTCTTTAGGATGACACTCACTTTTTCAGTTAAAAAGATTTTCTTTTGAATATTTTACCATCTTTTAGTTGTACATAAGTCTTTCAAAAATTTGGCATATGAAGGTATTTATTTTACAGCATCAAGTAGAGGAATATTGACCTTCACTTGTTTCAACACCTCTAGAATGTCTTGAGAGTTAGAGAGAGGTTGTGGTGCAACCAACCATTGAAAAAATGGAACAATCGGTTTCCCTTAAGGTTCCGGTTCTAATTCTTGTGGAGCATGACTAGATCCATCATCTTTGTCCACTTCTAGGTCCTTAGGCTTTTCAGCCCTAACCGGAATGGTTTTGTCAATGATCTTCCCACTCCTAAGAGTGGTGATAGATTTAGCTTGCTTCATCTGATTTGAAGAGCTTGGATCACTTATCTCATTACGGTTTAGGATCGGGGAGAGGTTGAGAAGGGAGCATCCCCTTTCCCCCAATCGTTAAGTGTGACTCTATCCTTTGAATAGACGATGCAAGTGTTCCTAATACTGATCTGATATCATGGAACGTTTGTGCTGAATTTTGATTAAGTAGCTCTTGTTCTCGAATATGTTTTTGAACCGGATACTTCTAAGGTTTCCCTTGATTTGGAATTTGATTACAGAAACCTTGAGGAGTAGCAGTTTGTCCATTCCTCCAACTGAAGTTTGGATGATTTCTCCAACTAGGATTGTATGTATTGGAGGTAGGTCCATTGAAAGGTCTTTGATAATTGTCACGGCATTGGATTCCTCATTCAGCAACCCTCAGAAGGCAGGTATTGTTGGACAATTTTCAGTTGCGTGAATGTTGCCATCACAAATACCACAAATAGTTTCATTAACCTTATCGTTCTTTAATTCCATGGCCTCGAATTTTCTTATGAGATTAATCACTTTAAAATTGATATCATCGTCCTCTTTCAGGAGATATATTCCAGCCCTCTCCTTAGATTGAGTCGGCCTAGACATGGTGCTTGATTTTGGGTATATGTCCCATGATTGTGCATTTTCAACAAGTCTATCCAAGTAATCTCACACATCATCGACATTTTTATTCACGAATTCTCCATTGCACATTATCTCAACCAATAGAGTATAGAAGATGTCAGTCCATCATAGAAAAAGCGTGTAATGTGTCACGTTTCAAAACCATATTGTGGGCATGAACTGAAAAGATCCTTGAACCTTTTCCAACATTGGAAGAATGTTTCATCCTCCTTTTGGGCGAAGTTCATGATTGACTTTTTAAGGGTGTTCATTTTATGATGTGGAAAAAATTTCTTTATGAACTCTCTTATCATGTCATTCCATATGCCAATAGATCTGGGACGTAGTGAATGCAACCACGTCTTAGGTTTCTCTTTCAAAGAAAAGGGAAAGAATTTCAGTCTGACCATGTCCTCAGATACGTTTAAAAAATATAAAGTGGTTATAATCTCATCAAACTCTTTCAAGTGCAAATATGGACTTTCAGATTCAAGTCCATGGAATTTTGGAAGGAGTTGGATGACCCCTGGCTTGATATCCATGTGTCCCATATTTTCTGGAAAAACCATGCATGAGGGCGTGCTCACCCCCGCCGATTGTAAATAATCTCATAAAGTACAAGGCGGGGGCGCTTGATGCACCTCATTCTCATCCTAGACTTCCCCGACCCTAGGTTGAGGTAGTCCTTCCAGTTGATTGGCCATTGCTTCAATTAACTTTGGGGATCTTGAGTAGTGTCTAGTCTTGCGATGGATAGTCAACCCCTCAACTAATCCTCCTTCAGTTAAGAGACGTCGAGTGTTGTCACGAACCCACTTGGGCATGAAACACTCGCAGCCCTCAATCATAGATTTTAACCTAAACCTAAAGCAAAGAAAAGAATAGAAATCTAGGAAACGAAAGAGAGAAGAGTTGGAAGGCATGAAACACTCGCAGCCCTCAATTCAGATTCTAAACAAACCAAAACAAGTTAGTTTCTAGAAACAGAAAGTCTAGAAATAGCAAGAGATCCTAAAATAGAAAGTAAACTAGTTTCTAAAAAGGGAAAAATTCCTAAAAGAAAATAGAAAATTTCTAAAATAAATTAGGAAAGTTCTAAACCTAAATTACAAAGTAAGTAAGTTTCTAAAATTAAAAGAAATCCTAGAATTAGAAAGTTTCTAAAAATAAAAAATAAAACCTAATATAAAAATAGAAAGAAAAACTAGAAAATTAGAAAGAGATTACCAATTTAGAAGGTCCATGACAGGGTCCTACAAAATAGGAAAGTTAGGTTAGTTTCTAGAAATCAAATAGAAAAAACCTAAACCTAGAAGTAAAAATTAGAAAAACCCTAATCTTAACCTAATTCTAAAACTAGTTAATCTCAGAAGAACATAACCGTCAATCTCCGGCAGTGGCGCCAAAAACTTGTTCACACCCCAAGTATAGGGTTGTGATGTAGTAATAATCTCGGTAAGACCAAGGACAAATCCACAGGGACTGAACCTTGTACGTAATCTGAAAGTAACTTAAACTAGAACTAAGAGAAGATGAAATCTAAACCAGGAAAATTAAGGGAATAATTGTGAATAACTTTAACTAAAACTTGTGAAATTCAAAGGTGGGAAACTAGGGTGTCAAGGATCCACTCGTAGAGATCAGGGAGATCTATGCTTGATTCAAGAACACAACTGGAATCAAAGTCCTATCTTCATCCAGTCGGAGGATATAACATTAAAAATTGAATCTGAACTTCCTTTGATCCAGTTTTCGAGAGATGAGAGAGATGTGAATTAGACTTGATTCCATCACAAAACCATGCCCATGAGATAAAACAAACAACAAAATTTAACCAATCCACAACCAATCTGAGAGAGTTATGAATGTTAGGAAAGGTTCCATCATCCAACCATGCCCAGGAGACGATGGTGAACAATAGGGCTTCCTAACTTCATAATCACAGTAATGAAAAGGACATGCTCAGAGTTATCGTAGATCTATTGTAATTTAAGTCACAACCATTAAAAACTAAAGGGATTCCTTATAATCAAAGTAGAATCAAAATCAGTTTAACTTAAATATGAATCAAAGGTATAAAGAAAAGTCTCCCATCACACTACAAGCTTCACCTCTTAGCCCTAGCTAAGAGGTTTAGCCTGTCATAGACATGATGAGGCTAGCATCAAAGAAGAAAAATAGAGAATAAAGAAGGAAGAAGGAAAAACTTCGAAACCAAAGCCAGCCCACGCCCATTCTCTCTCTCTTTCTCTCTCTCTCTCTCTCTCTCCCTTTCTTCTTCACGTTCAAGCTTAATCTCTCCCTCTCACATTCTTCTCCTTTTATAAAGCTTGGGAGTCGGTGCTAGACAATGGAAAAGAGGCGGTGGAGTGCTTTCTTTTGCAGGTGCGTGCGCAGCCGCAAAACGCAAGCTAACTTGCGTTTGGATGCAATTTTCGGCCACAGGAAGCGTCGAAAACTAGGTTTTTCTCCATCACTTTGGTCTTTTTGGCATGGGATTCCTCTGAAAGGTTCAGATCATCTAACCGATCAAGGATGGTGGGCCACAACTCCCTGCAATCCAGGACGCGTCCGGACGTGCGTAAATCTTACACAGACGCGCTGACATGTTCGGTGGGCCCCACAGAGATGTTTTTAGTGAAATCCACCCCATCCATTGGATTCCTAGAGAAAAACCAGTCAGGAAGGGTTGGTTTTGGTCGAGTTTGGTGCGGCCCAGAGGATCGAATCTTCCCGCCCTTCATCCTGTGTTGAACGGTGATCTGGGTGTGTACACGTGCAAGGGACCAGACAGACTTCATGGTTAGGGTCGTGCTACCCCTCTGGATCGAATGGACGGTCCTGATCGTCCACGTAAGCCCTAATGGTGGCCCACAATGTCCCTCAAGCGGACGCACATTCGCTCGCTAGCGGAAGGAGAGAGAAGTTCGAGATGGGTTCGGTCAGCGTGCTTTGACCAGACCCTCTCGTTTTGGTGTAGCGCGGGTGCACTTCTGATGTGCGCGTGCATCTCTTGGCGTGGGGCCCACAATGATGGTTCTAAGAAATCTATATTGTCCATTCATATTTCCATATCTTTTAAGGCATCGAGTCAAAAATTGAGGCATATCCAGAGATCATGTGGGCCTCATATCAGTGATTTATGGGCTGATCTGTCCGTTAGGCCACTTCCACAAGGATCCAATGGCTGGATCTTTATGTGTACGGTTAATTTAGGGTCCCTAGGTCAGATATAAAGTTTCGAGCCTAACAGATAGTGGGAACCCTGTGATCTTACATTCTAGACAACTTTCAGGCCGTTTATACCTAATCACTTGATTTTCTCGAATCTTTGGTGTGTAAATTCTTCGATCTCAGTCCCCTAGGATCCGTCCCTTGCCTTGGTAATTTCTAAGCATTAAATCTATGCTTTTAATTCCCTTTTTCAGTCCAGGCCCCTAAATTCACCTTGTAACACAAACATGATTAAAATAGGCTGTTAAACAGTATCATGTTCGTAAAATCAAGTAATAACTGGGGGCTAATATGCAATATTTGACCCTCAACACTACATTTACAGTAATTTTTCCAAGCAGTACCGACCTCCCGTGAGCTCCACTTCTGCTCTCCCCTCCCTTCCCTTTTCTTTCTTTTTCATTCACTAGGTTTTTCGACAATTTTTGGCCCACAGCCATGCCGAAAACCTCAGGCATAGGGGAGGGGGATCTCAGGCTGTGATGGTGGGGCAAATAATCTACGTCCCATGTCGAACCCGCTATCACCACTGATGATGATAAGCGACGTTGATTTTTGGATGTTGCATGTGTCGTAGGTGTTTGAACGGTCCCCAGCGGAGCGGCCAGTTGAGGCAGAAGAGGACTTCTTGATGGAGGAGGGACTTGTCGAGTCCTCATCAAAGGAGGAAGAGAAAGGGCCAGTTGAATCCATGCTGACAGAGGTCAACCCGGTGCGAATAAGGTCAGGGTACCACATTCCAGATTCTATGGTACTCCGAGTTCCCTCACCAGATGAGCTTCCTAATGCACCTCCTGAGGGCGAGGTGGTTATCTTTCAAGTCGCCCTTCAATGTGGCCTCAGGCTTCCCCTCCAGCGGATAGTGAAGCGGGTGCTTGCACACTTGGGGTTAGCTCATAGGCAGCTGATCCCAAACACTTGGAGGACACTGGTGGGGTCGTTCATCATCTAGTCCAAGCTTGACCAACCCAAGCTGATCGTAGAGGAATTTCTCCATCTATACCAGGTGAAATCCAACCCTCTTCATGAAGGTTGGTATTATTTCTCCTCCTGGTGGGGTTGGGCAAGGCCATTCTTACTGACATCCCGACCTCAAATAAGAACTGAAAGAATAAGTGGTTTTGGGTGTCGGGAGAGTGGGAGACACCGGGGATAGCCGGGCTACTTTCGTGGGTCCCGACCTCCTTCACTGAGCCAAGTTGATATATCCGAGCTTGGATCTTCCCTTCCATCTTTTTGTTTCATTTGGTCATCATTTCCCTCCTTAACTTGTGTTCTTTTCTTGTAGTTCTTCCCAAGTATCCTACCGTGTTAGGCTCGAAAGCTCTTACTCGAGTTGTTGGAGTGACGTCGGTGGAGGACGAGCTGAGATCTTAGAGGGAGCTTCTCACGCCCAAGCTCTTGCTTAAATTAGGTCTTGACTCCGCCATGATAGGTATAGCTTTTGCTTGTTTGGGACTTAGAGTACTTCATAAATTTGTTGCTAACCCTTTTAGTTGTGCAGATATGCCTGAGGCGAGGCCTTCGAAACACAGGGCACCTCCTCCTACCGAGCTGGCTCAGAAGAAGAAGTAGAAGCCTACCTCCAAAAGCAAGGGGAAGGATGGGTCTTCATCCTCGATGGCCCAAGAGGTCGAGAAGGTCATGCTGACCTCGTCTCCTGCTTTCGTCGTCACCGAGGAGACCGTTGGGTTGGCTCCTTTCTTCGAAGCTCAGGTTGTTGAGCAAGCGGTTGTGCAGACGACCAAACTTCCTACGCCCAAAGTAGGGGGCTCATCCAGTGACTGCGACGGAGAGGGTCAGAGGCCTCTTAGGTCAGTTCGAACCATGCTGGAAAGCCTTCTCCCTGGGCGGATTGGCATATTTCCATGCCGATTTCACCAGCACGATGGACGCGCCGCCGGAGGGAGTCCTGCTCTAGCTGTTGCGGCTCTTCCTCAGGGTAAATTTCCTTCACTTAAGTTGGCTTTAGTTTTTCTAAGCTTGATCTAACCTTTGTTGTTTTTCCTCTTTTTTTATTTATAGTACCCCCTGGCTTGCTCAACGTACATCGCAAGATGTTGCGCCTCCAGGAGGAGATCAAAGTGGCGAAGGTGGTGTTAATGCAGAAGGGGGTTGAGGCCGAGCGACTTCCTGTCGAGGCCAAGCAATTCAGCACTAAAGCTGGGCGACACCGCGAGGAGGCCAACCAACTTTGACCTACCTTGAAAGCCCAGGCGGAGAGTTCCACGGCCGAGCTGGAGGTGTTAAAGAAGCTACTCATCGATGCCTTGGAGAGAGGGGCTCAGTGGAAGTCAGATCTGGTCGTGCTGAGGCACACCTTCGACATCAAGGTTAAGGAGGCCGAGGTAGCGGCTGTAAAGGGGTTCAAGTCCTCCAAGGAGTACATGGAGGAGAGGGACATTCTATACGGCATCGGGTACGAGAGGTGCCTCGAGGATGTGAGACTCAAATATTGTATATTTTCTCCCATTTGTATCTTATTTTATGAACAAGATAATGCTTAATGGTATATTTTATACATGTTTGTGTTGCAAGGTCAGTTTTAGAGCTTGGATTGAAAAGAATGCTAAAAGTATGGATTTAAGGCTCAAAAATTACCAAAGCAAATAATGGATCTTTAGAGACGAAGATTGAAGATTTCAAGATCAAATATTACATATTTTCCCCATTTATATCTTGGTTTTACAAACACGATAGGGCTTAATGGTATATTTTATATCTATTTGTGTTGCAAGGTCAGTTTTAGAGCTTGGATTGAAAAGAATGCTAAAAGTATGGATTTAAGGCTCAAAAATTACCAAAGCAAATAATGGATCTTTAGAGACGAAGATTGAAGATTTCAAGATCCAATGATCCAAGGAAACCAAGTAGAGAAGGAAGGAAGTCGAAAGAACAAAGCACAGAAATTCACTTCACAATTTGTGTCATTGACCAATATTCGATGACATCAAAGCCATTGTTTCGTTGACATCGAATACATGTAATGCCTCGAACTTATCGACACTCGAGCATCGAAGTTCTCAAGCATTACAATAAGATAAAACGTAATATATACGTGTGTACTATACCAATCCAACTATCCTAACCTTACATCAATGCACTGACACGAACCTAATCATTGGAATGATCTCCATACATAGATCAAACCATCTGTCCCTTGATTTATAGAAAAGACCTTCCATCTTTTGACTTTAAATATGTACTATTTCTTAAGAGAATTTGTGTATATCTATTTATTAGTAATGATTTACATGAAATTTTGTTTATAAGAATTGTTTAGAAACTACGTAAATTTGAGGCAGTTTTGCGATTTTGCAAAAACTAGCCTATAAATATGGGTTTCCTAAGTATTTTTGAGGATGTTTAGGGTTTTGAGGAGCATAGCAAAGGGGTGGAGCCGTCATCCAAGAGTTTCTTCTTCCTTTTTTCCTAGTTTTTAATGCTTTCTTTGAGGATTTTAGATCCAATCATGTCTATGGTTGGCTAAATCCCTTAGCTAGGGCTAAGGGGTGAAGCTTGTAGCATGATTGGGATGTTTTTCTTGTTTGATTCTTGTTCTTGTTGAACTTCTTTGATTCTAATTTGATATTTAAGGAATACTTTTAGTTTTTAATGGTTTGTTGTGACTCAAATTACAATGGATCTGCAATAGCTTTGAGTATCTTCTTTTCCTGAATTGAGATTGTGAAGATAGTAAATCCTGTTGTTCACCATCGTCCCTTGGGCATGGTTGGGTGATAGAATCTCTTCTAACCTTCACAATTCTCCTATGTTGGTTGTGGATTGGTATATCCTATTGTTTGTCATTGTCTCCTGGGCATGGTCAGATGATGTAATCACTTCCAATCCTTACAACTCTCATCCATGGAGAATTAGGTCAATAAAAGTTCAGATTGAATTAGATTTTAATTTTAATTTTAAAGTGTTTGGATATTTATTTATGAATCTGTTGTAAACTCTGGTACATCGGATGCTTTGAAATACAATTGCTTAGCTTGTTTGGAGAGTGAATCTATCTATAAAATTTCTTAATCTATTGTAGATTCTTAGCAAAATAGATGCCTCAACACTACACCAAAATCATGAATTTGCGACGGACCAAATCCGTCGTAAAACCAAATAAACGATGGATTTCATCCGTTGCTTGGTCCGTTGTTGTTTACTGGGTCGTTTTTTTTTGCGACAGATAAGGTCCATCGTAGATTACCGACGGATAAGTTCCGTCACAAATATTAAAAAATCTATCGCTAAAATTCAAAAAAAAAAAAAAAAACCAACCAAATTTTTCATCATTAAAAATATTGGCAATAGATAAGCAATACCTCTAAATAAAAAAAATATCGTTAGATTTTATTTATTTATTTATTTTAATCTTACACTTGATAGTCATTCATTAAATAATTCACATGATTTTTAATAAGAATCCTATTCACAAAATTGATAGATACACAGATTTCTAATTTATTATGGGGAGATCCTACTGAACAGGTTGTACACCACACATACACCCCCACAGCACTCATAAAATAAGCTTGAAGATAACACTTTTGACTGTTTACATTGTGATAAATATATGCAAAGAAAATGAGAAGTAAGCCTTAGTAACTGAGGTAGAGCACTCCACACAACCAAACGAAAGAAATCTAGAAACAAATCAAGTACACTTACCTATTCAAAATGGTGCCATCTAACAAAGGAGGATCACTAACCACAGAACCTCAAACATAGGCATGGAATTGTCTCTGGTAAATCGGGAACTTTAAAGTATAAATTGCAGAAAGAATTTTGCTTAAATATTGCTTCTCTAAGCTAACTTGGGAGTGCCCTTTAATTTTCTTCTTACATTTTTTTCACTTGTAGTAAAACCTGTACCCTTATACAAGAAAGCAATGTAGCTATAGCATAGCTGCATTACCCTTTAGGACAAAATATGCATTGCACTTTAAGACGTGGCCAGCAACCAGAAGAATTTCATTAATGAGATGATCTTGTAAAGAACATTGAACAAGAAAACAACACAACACAAAAAGCCAATTGGGGTAGCACTTTGGGAACACCGGTTCTGTTTTTCGGTAACTTTTGGGAATGGATGGTCCATTAAGCAAAAGAGCTTGTATAAGAAAGTTCAGTGATTGTATAATAGAAATTACAATAATGGTGCCTCTCGTATACTAACAAGAACCAATTTCACCAAGAGATTAATGAAATAGTTCTAGAAAAAGGCACTAAGTTACCTGAAAAAAGTTGAGAAAAGAGATGAGCCCTTGAGATGAGATTAAGTAAGATCTCACTGTTGAATTAGCTCTTTTATTTCTTTCTACATCTGCACAACAAAATGTCAAGTCATCTATGTTTGTAGGTCATAGAAACTTTGGCTCTCTAAATGCCCAATAATTTTGAATCCAAAAATCAAAAATTGGATTTGGGTTTTGAATTTGTAGAGTTGAGGCCCTAGGAATTTAAAAACCCAAAATGAAAGTTACCGTTTTCTAGCATTGGAGAGCCAAATTCAAAGAAACAGAACAACCAAATGCCATTTCAGAGTCTTCCAAAAGAAAGGTTTTAAAAAAAAAAAAGGAAAAGAAAAGAAAAACCCACTTGAGTTGTTTGGAATCCATACCATAAAGCTTGAGTTGTGTTTCAAGATCATGTCTCCCACTCGAATCACCTCCACTACTGCCATCGGGCTGTTTATCAATCAACCGCCTCCTTTTCTTGGTTATTGCTTCTTTAAGAATTCAACCTATTAAATATCAAAATACTATCAAACAGATCCCAAACCAATTTCCAAAGAAATGCAACTTTAATTCAATGAAATCATCAATGAAAATAGAGAATTCTGCATGAAAAAACACTTTTAAAAAAATGAACCTTTTTATATGGCACTCTTTCTTTGCACCAAGGCCACATCTCTTCTGGTAAGCTTTCACGTCAAATTAATGTGTATGATAACCATCAGTAATTTTTCAGAATGATCCAGAATAAGAAAGAAAGAACCAACATACAGAGGTGAAGGAGAAGGAATAAACATACACAAGTGTAAGACATGCAAAGTTGTAGGGTCTCTCCAATTACAGCTATTAAATGTCTTCTTTGCACACACAACACAATCAGATAATGATATTCAAACAATCACTGTAAGAGTCTCTCCAATTACAGCTACAAGAACATTTGTGTCTAGGTCCCATAAAATGACAACATCTTCTGCAGCAACAGCTAGAACAGAGCCATCACCAGAAAATACAGCAGTTGTCATTGACCATTTCTTGCATGGAAATCAAGTTCTCAATCAGAACGTGGACTAGAACTGTAATGGCAAAAAAATTCTTAAGCGGGATAAGAAAACCAAAGAACTTTTATTCTGATTCAAGACGAGAAATGTGAATGTAAATGCAAGACTAGAAAATATAAATTTATACAGTAAATTATAAATTCTAAAATAGTTTAGAAATCAAACTAGTTTATTTGGCACAAAAGAGTATTATCTACACAACTACACTTGCCAAAATTGAAGAGTATTTTTTTGAAAGAAGTAGAGCACTCGGTAAGGGGAGCAATGACTCACAAATGGAGGAATATATATATATATATATAAAAGTCGACATGGTTTTGCAGAGATGTAAGTATATGAATTGAGTGTTACCTTGAAGATCCCATGGCTGAAATTTCCTCAATGGTTATATTTGACAATAAAATAATGCAAACAGCTATAAATTCTAAACTAAATAAAATAAAAGAAAAATTAAGAAATGGAAAACAGGATAATATCCACTACCAGAAAAATGGAAAACAGGATAATATCCAACTGGGTGGTTACCTGGTCAGTGGGCTTAAAAGGTACAGTTAATTCAAAATACAAACATCCATCCACAGACAACAAGCGAAACTTTCCATAAATGGGTGATCAGAGCAGTCCAATCTCTATCATTTTTGGCTCATTGCTCAACAATCTAGTGACAACTGGTGCACAGTCCCAATAACTATAAATAAATAGAAAACGAGATGTGAAAATCTTATTTAAGGCATGCATTCGTAAAACTAAAGATTTTAAATATATTCCAACCATCCACATTCAAAAGAAAAGAAAAAAAAATTGCTAATTTTATGAAGTGACACATTTTATTATAGAGATTATCTGAAAATAAAAAATTATAAATAAATAGAACATGAGATGTGAATATCTGAGCTAAGGCATGCATGTGTAGATCTAATGATTCTATATGTACTCCAACTATCCACACTCAAAAGAAAAGAAAAGAAAAGAAAAGAAAAATCTTTTTTTTTTTTTTTTGCCGAATTTTATGAACTAACACCATTCATTTGACAAATTAGCTGAAAAAAATATAAAAGCAATAGAAAATGAGAAGCAAAAATCTGACGTAAGGCATGCATTTGTACATTTAATGATTCTACATGTATTCCAACCATCCACACTCAAAAGAAGAAGAAAAAAAAACTAATTTTGCTGAATTTTATGAATTGACACCATTCATTCCAAAAATTACTTGAAAATAGAAAGTTACGAAAAATGAAAATGAGATGCAAAAAATTGAACTAAGGCATGCATGTGTAGATTTAAAGATTCTACATGTATTCCAACCATCCACGCTCAAAAGAAAATAGAAGAAAAAGTTAACACTTCATTACAGCTGACACTATCCATGTATTTTATGAATTTTAGTAAAATGCTTGAAATGTCCACTTCAAGCACTCAAAAACAGGAATGCTAGAAAATTCAAATGTTATCAGCTCAGACAAACAATCAGATCAATGCCTGGAACCCAAACCATGAGGCGCACTGATATAAACTGAAGACCTAATCCTGGGACCCAAACCATAAGATTAATCCTATTCTTAGAGATCATATGTATGGTATCATTGGTGGAATGCATTAGCTTCATTAAGTAAAAAAATTCAAAGGAAATTACCATGACATTAGCATTCATATATAAAACTTCCTAGAGTATGAAAATGCACCAGTTAAAGCTCAATTTCTTAATCAATATGCCACATGTTTCAAATAATCACCTAGATAACGGATTGTTTGCATACACAAAATAGTCTTTAATTACTAGTATTCATGTTTCAAACCAAGCTTGTGCTTCCGCCTTTAGCATGTCAAGTTTCAGCCCTAAAAAAGGGAGAAAAAAATTTATAAGGTGCTAGAGTGTCACGCCCCAGACTCGGTAACCAGACTCACAAGCAATCTGATAGCCAGTTCTGACTGCAACAGCCTCCGTAGTACCCCATTATCAGCTTCTGAGGCAGATTTCGATCCTGGGATCCCACAAGGAGGACTTCCATAACCATATAACAATTTCCAATACGAGCATACCTAAGATCACAACAAGTAAATTTTAGAAATAACAAATGGACACATTACAAAATTCACTATAAATTTGAACTTTTACTAGTACACAGCTAAAAAGAAATACATCTGATAATGAAGGAAGTAGGAAGAAGATCTGCAACACTGGGGGTCCTCGGCGTAACTCTAATCCAAGCTCAGTTGCTACGACGCCGACCTAGGATCCTTTGCATGCATCAATCATGCATAAGCTTGTAGAAGCTTAGAGGGTGGTGGAAGTGTGTGACAATGGTACTCAGAAGAAGATGAAGAATGCAGAAGGGAGTCATAATCAATACCAATACCATTAGCCTTACTAAGGTTATCATGAACGCAAGGAGCTATACCAAGGTAGTACAATCATGCAGGAAACCATACTAAGGCTATATAACACAATGAGTACCGTAATGTAATGAGTACTGGGCGCCATGCCAAGGCGATGCAATATAAGGCTTATACAGCCGATGTAAATGCAATGCGAAGTAATGCCAGTGCTCATATCCAACCCACATATCGAGTATATTTTCATCATAAGGAAATCACCGGGGTCTAGTACATTGCAGAATGAGTACCGCTCTACAGACCTGCACAGTCAAACGAGCGTAGGAGACCTCATTACTCCCCTGTGGACAGTCAATCACTAACAAGGTCTGACGGTAGCAGACCCATTCACGAGCTGGTCAGACTCAGCTTAGTTATTGCCCTCTTTTCCTCAGACAGGTAAGGCCACACCCTAATCCAATTGACTACACGACAGTGGGAGTCGCAGCTTAAAGGTATAAGGCCCTCGTGCGCTCATGTTTCCACCTAGTCACGGCGCTGGAGTAGATCCTTGGTACCATGGAAGTTTTGAGAATTTTACCCGTGGGCATCCTATGCACCCTATATGCTCAAGTAACATTTTCGGTGTCCAAACATGGCCATCCACGATGTATCTATAGAGGCTATAGCCCTGATAAAATAAGGGCGATAATGTTCATATATTATGCAATGCCAGATACATGAATCACACAATCAACCATACATCAACTCCAAGCATCCAACGTACTTAAGAGAGGATACTACGTCTCTCGGGGAAGGTATCATGTAATGCCCAATGACACAATCATAACCACACACACAATGTCATTCAAGCATACAATGATGCACATGGGCCATGAAGATGAATCTAGATGCGTTATGCGGCGATATACAATGCGGTACATTCCTCCTATCCAAGAAGGGACCAAGATTAAGTATTTAGACAATATCCATAAGGAATCAACCTCCCATGGAAGCCCATTTACCAGGGGTAGTCCACGAGACTAAGCATATAAGCTACAAGACTAAATAATGAAGAAATGGTCCTAACAAGAGTCTAAGATGGGCATTCAATCACACTTAAATACTACCGAGCCTAGGGAGTCCACAATGGGGACGTTTAACCACCATTCTCCAAAAGGTATATCAACCATGAACTATATGGATAGAAGGCCTAAGGCCCATAATTAAGATAAAAATAGGTTACCACATACATATATCCCTCATAATGGGTCATAAGAAAAAGGGTCTAATGCTACATTCAACAACATGGGCCCCGAGTGGAGAATTAAGGCCCAAGGCCCAATTCCCAATGACCATAGAATTTCATACATTAAGTTAGACTTGGTGGGCAGCCTGCATACACAACGTATGGTTTAAAAAATAAGTTTAAGTTTGGATGAAATTGGCCCCACTACATCAGCCCAATAACTAGCAATTTAAGCAGGCAACCAAGGGTCCAATACCATCCTTATCTCGGCCTACAAGTCTATCAAAGTGGTGGAGTCAGCCCAATGTATGGCTGGGCCAAGTTGGGACGTCCCTGCCCATTCTGGACCCACTAGATGTCCCAAAAATCTAATCTTAATATGGGGTCCTCATATGATCACTAAAGGTGACCTAAAAGAATGCACTAATTAAACCCAATGATTATAAAATATATGCATGCAACACGTACACAAGTTCTTAATATGGTGGGTCCCACATCCAATAAAGTTTCAGCCATAACAATGTACATTTAAGGCCCCTTGATAAACTTTCGGCTCACTCAACTTCCTGGACCTGCTAAAGCCCAGAAATTAGTCAACTATGTGGGAATGATCTCATGAAGGCCAACAATACTCACAGGGGGCCCCACCAGATGGAGGGCATGTATACATCATGAAAAAGATCAAGTGGGCCTGCTACTAGACTATGAGTCTAGTAGCAACCTAAGGCAAAGAGTGCCTCCAAGATCGGGCGATCCAAGGCTTGGACGACCTGGACCAAACATATGTTAAGGTAGGCTCCACGTACATCCACATTGAGCCTCAAATAAATGACCTATGGTCTATGGTGGGCCTTAAACCACCCATAGAGAAACCCATGGGCCTATCTTAGGATCACCCAGGAGGACATCCAACCTCAACTGGTTCCCAAGAGGTAGCCCGCTTCTAACCAAATATAGATCAAGGCCCAAGGCCTAAGAAATCCATGTCCTAGTGGGCCATACACTAAGCCCAATACTTAGGCAACATGGTGGGCCCTTAAGCAAGGTTTGGGCTCAACCATAAAGATCATGAGACTACTCATTATGGTGGGGTCTAATGGGCAGCCCATTATTCTAACATATGGGTAATCCTTATATTTAAAACAAGTAAGTTGGGCCTCATATCTCGACTCAAGTATGGGTTTATTTTAATTGGCAAGCAAGGGCCCCACTACTTGAGTATTTTAGCCCATAGAACCCATCACAATAGTGTATTAAATATAGGCCCAAAGGTCAGGGGCTTATCAAGAAAGTTTCAAGTCAATGGGCCTAAGAAAACCCAACAAATAACCATGAGGACTAGTCAAATAAGATCCCAATTGGAATGGGCCTTAAATATGCACTAATTAAGCCTAAAATCTAATTAAATTTAAGGTAAGATATGTGTAATAATATCCTCAAATTTAGTGGATCATGATGCCCTAAAATATTCATTTATGGGCAGCAACTTTGGGCCTATTGTTGAAATTCCAGCCCACCCACAATCTGGCATTGCTGAAAATTCAAAAATTAATTAATTTATTTACTTATTTTAATTCTTGGTGACCCATACATGTCATAGGGGGTTCCATCAGATGAAGGAAGTAAATTAAAGACACAAATCAAATGGGACATGCTGCTGGACTAGACGTCCAACAACAGCCCAGTGGGCTGGACGTCCCATGGTGGGCAGCCATATGGGCCTGGGTATTTGGCCCAAAAACTCATCCAATGGGCCCCAATTGGATGCTACTAAAGGGGACGATGATCAAGTCCCCTATGGACCCCATATGAATGAACAGTGGGGTATAAAATACATTAAGGTGGGCCTACATAGTGGCCTGGACAGTCAGCCAAGGCTGGACGCCCCAGCCTAGGCGTCCCAGCCTGGTGGGCCACTCCAGGATGCACCACGGATGATATATGGGCCCGATGGGCCTAAACATTTTCAGAGTAGTACTTCCATGGGTGGGACATATCTCAACAAAATTTCATAATTTTTGGATAACTAAAAGTATTTTAATTAATTTAAAGAAAATAGTCTATCTAGAAAATCTGTCTGACCTGGACGTCTCAACATGGTGGGCCGGTCCAGCCCTTGCCACGGTATACAAAGGGGTCTGTTGGCCTCAAAATTTGGTAGGTGAGTCCTACCATGGGTGGAACACAACTCCACAAAATTTTATGATTTTTAGATACTCAAAAATATTTTAATTAAATTCGGAATTACAATCTATCCAGAAATTCTACTAAGTGCAGAATTCTGGATAGACCATGATTGAGCACCCAATGGGGTGGGCCCTGGATATCCAAAAATTAGGAAATTTGAATTTAAACCTTACCTAATATATGTAGTATAAGGTGTGGTCCACCAAAGTGGCCCACCTGATCAGGAACTATTTTAAAATTTTGAATTTCCAAATTGGAACCTTGCTGAAATTTCAACAGAAAATTTAGCAAGTACCCATATTGGTTCACCCTTTTGGGGACCCAAATGAGGTCAATTGGGACTGGAATTTGGCATGATTATAGGTGGGATACCCATATTTAAAAATCATATTTCACTTGATATATAATTCCCCACCAAAAGCCCCAAATCCTAGCCTCAAGTTGGCCCAAAATCTGTTCAGATAGATTTGGACAGCAACATGTACTTGAAAAAAATTAAATATAGACATCATTTAAGAATGGATTTAACCTCCAAAAATATGTTTTGGACCACCTCAGTGGGTCCCAAAAATATCCAGACCTTTCCATCACTAAAAACCCCTTGCATGTGCCCCATTAGGTGGATTTGGGGCCACATGTCTAAGGATGGACCACCATGGACGTCCAACCTCCATGGATGGTCTGAATTTTTGTTGGTCCACAAGGTGGGCCACACATACATGATTAGAATGCTAACATCAGAAAAATAAAGAAAAGAAGAGAGAGAAGAAGACAATCTGGCCATAGGAAAAATGGCTCCGCCACTATTGAGCCCTCCCAAGATCAATCACACCACACATCATACATTGATTACTATTACAACATGGATCTAGCACATGCATGGCCTATGATCAAAATGGATGGTTGGGATATCATTCCCACCATGAATCTAGGGTCTATATGACCCATCATGCTATAAAATCAAAGAAAACCACCATGATGGGGGTCCATAGAGGAAGACCCCATGCATGTGACATGCATGCATAATGTAGGCCATTTGGCCACACCTATGGGAACGTGTGGGATCTACACCATTGATTGGTGGGTCCTACACTTCTCTCATCAAGAAAAGAAAGGATCTACGCTATACAAATCAGATTTACATCCTAGAGAATTACCCACCTCAAAGGATCTTCACCAAACTTCTACCAATGGACTCCCTATGCTTCAAGCTTCCAAGATTTAAGGTTGAGATTGAAGGTGGATGGTTAGATGAGGGGATTTTAGAGAGAAAAGGGGTTGAAAAATGGGGAGTAAGGTGGGATGTCCAAGGGTAGAGAGGGAGAGGGAGAGATGAGGAGAAGAGAGGAAGAGAGAGGAATGAGATGCATTTGCTAGCAAGAAAGGGAGTTTTATTCAAAGTGATGATTATATTTGCTAGAAAAGAGGGATATGATGGTCTCTCTCTCCCTAGAGAAGAGAAATTTTAAAAAAAATCAGATTGAGGAAGAGTGAAAAGGCACTTTTAAAGGAAGAGAGAGGAATGAGATGCATTTGCTAGCAAGAAAGGGAGTTTTATTCAAAGTGATGATTATATTTGCTAGAAAAGAGGGATATGATGGTCTCTCTCTCCCTAGAGAAGAGAAATTTCAGAAAAATTCAGATTGGGGAAGAATGAAAAGGCACTTTTGCATGGGGTAGAGAAAAAGAGCTCTCTTGATAAGAGAACTCATCAACACTAGCTACCTAGGTAGGGGCTAGCAACCTAGTCTAAACTACCTACCCTAATGATAGATAGGGAGATGAAATATATGCTTAGGGATTTATACCAAATTCTAGGTGGGCCCCACAATCACGATCAATGGCCTAAATTATGCACGGCCCACATCTCATGATCTACAACTCGGCTTGCCGCACGAGATGCGACGATGGAACCGCGGCGACGATGCGGTTGTTATGGCACTAAATTTTGGTCGATCTGGGTCGAGTCTATGTGACCAGACTCAAGGAAGACTGTAAACGCTAACCAAAAGTCGCGTGTCACCGGAATTCGACCGGTTGGACCGCAGGACTAAGATAAATGAAATGCATACTCACATGCACACATGCACACATATGAACTCGGGTCGGGTCTTACATAGAGGCACAGATTAGTATATAACAATCTAAAAAATGCATAATACATGTCAACACACATACTCAGGAAAAAAAAAAAAGAAAAAAAGTGTTAGTTGAAAACATCCAGCTCTGGATTCTGCACCTTTCCTCTATATGAAATCAGTTGAAAAGTAAATACCCTTATCCAGTGCCATCCAAGCACTTAGATAAAACGATCTTGACTACTGGCAGACTATTCTTTTTTACTTAGTTTCATGGTGTTATAAGTAGTCCATTCAATGGGCATAAACTTGACATCACCAACTTACCCTTAGGGCAGGATTGGCATCTAGATGGAACATAGAAAGAGTACTCATCGCACTGACAAGCACACCCATTGGGTGTGCATCATGGGGCATCGCCTGAATAATATCCTACACGCAAGAAAATATAAGAAAAATCCATTAGAGAGAAAGTCACATTAGTAAAGTTTCTCTTATCAGCAATGTACAAATGTTTATCCTATTAGTGATAAATAAACTCAACTACCAAAAAAAATGTAGCAATAGGGCAAGAATCCATCAACATGCTAGATTATAGAAAAGGGGTGATACTTTTCATTGCACGGACCCCAAGAGTCATAAAGAAACTGATGTGGGAAAAATGTCTACATCGGTTAGATTATTAAAACACTAAGAAATATAACAATCAAACCAGAGTGAGAGATTCAATCACTACTGCAGGTCATTCTGGCCCATCAACGCCCTGGTGTTAGGGACGGGTTCAGCCCCAGTAGCATGGTGTTCCCACTGGGAAGGTACGCGACAGTAGGCGTCTTCGCCAATGTGGCAGCAATCTCCCTCGATGCCTCAATCCTCCGGAGCTCAACCAGCCCCATCCTAACAGCAGCAGTGGCTTTTGAGATCAACTTCGTAGACTCACTTTCACCCTTAGCCCAGATGATCGCAGCCCACCGCTCCTACTCAGCCTTGCCCACCACAAACTTTGACCGCTTAGCCTCCTACTGTGCAACCTACTTCTACTCAACGGCCTTGGAGAATTCGGCGTTGTAGGAAAGATGTGTGATGGCGATGTCGTCGAGCACGATGTTGATGTCACGGGTGTGGCGAATGAGGGATTCACGGACAAGGCCGGAAACGTGGATCAGTGAGAAGCTGGTCGGCATTGAATTGGGCGATGACAGCCTTGAGGCCTTGAGACCTTCAAATAAAAAAAGAACTCAAGAAAACCTAAAAAATCGGAAGAAAGAAAATGCAAAAACCGTGGAAAAATCAAATGGCGTATATGAAACCCTAAAAATCACTACTCCGGGAAATTTACACCAAAACACAAAGATTTTCTTCTATTATGATACATCATAGAAAGAAAAAGAGGAGGAAATTGAAACGAGGTACCTAAAAATCTCCCAATTGCAAATTCCTGGCAGCGTAAATGAATGTCAAAAGAGGAACTCCAGCAACTTTTGTTTGAATGAAGACGCGGCTTCCTCTACTCAAAAGATGGATTCGGAAATCCTCTTCTAAAATGAGATGTAACTTTCAAATCCGAGAATTGTGAGTTTTCCATCATTTATAAAATAAACTACATTAAAAGCCATACATATAATGAACCATTTACTAGATGATTAAGATAGTCTTATATAGGAAAAAAGTATAAATATTAGCCATTTACAACTAGACCCATTATTTAGATGGTCTAGATAACACCATCTCATTGCCACTATTGTTATGAATGAGTCACCACTATTTTACATCAAATACAAAATTCGCACATTGTCACTGTACAATAAAAAAATATCTGGTTAAGCTTTGGATCTGGTAGGCTCTATGGGCCCCACCATGATGCATATGTTTTATCCCCGCCGTCCATCCACTTCTTAACATCATTTTAGGGTTGATCCCTAAAAATGAGCTTGGTATAAATCTCAGGTGGTCCACACCACGGGAAAATACTTTTGATTGGACATCCACCATTAAAGGGGATTGTGTCCTACCCCGCCCAGATGATAATTTGTCTGGGCAAGGCTCTGTGGGGCCCACCATGATGTAACTATTTTATCCACTCCATTCATCACTTTTGTCAGATCATTTTAAGGTATGCTCATAAAAATGAAGCAGGTTCACAGCTCCTATGGAACACACCAAAGGAAGCTACAGTGATAATGACACCCCCGTTAAAACATTTCCAAGGGCCACCGTGATGTTTTTTTACCATCCAACCTATTCATAATTTCATGTAGACGTGGATGAAGTGAAAACACAAATATCAGCTTGATCTAAAACTTCTCCAGCTCCCCAGAAGTTTTTAATGGTGGACGTTCAATCCCCACTTTATGGTCCACTTAAGCCTTGGACCTGTCTCATTCATAACCATATATTGGGCCCACCTAGTTGTGATTCACATATCTAGCCCATTCATTATTTGTGTCCCACTTGGATGAGGGGTCAGACCAAGTTGCAGCCGCATCCAAAACTCATGTGGGCCCCACTAAGTGCTTTTATATATTTTAGTATGTCTTCATATAATTTTAGATGGTATGGCCCACCTGAGTTTCGTATACAGATGATTTTTGAGATATCTCATAACCTAAAGGGGACACATCAAATGCACTATGTTGATGTTCGACACACATCATGATGGGGCCCACAAAACTTACCAATATCAATTATTAGGTTCTCATATAAGTTGGGTCACAATTTTGACCAGAATATTTGACCCATTTTACATGTCTGATCCATTCACTCTATTTTACTGATCAATACCCTCAATTTGACTAGTTACTCGCCCCAATCAGGCTTCATATGAAAAGATACTGGGCATACAGGATTGATCAACCATTTGAGTGAAATTTGATTTAAACATCTGAAGTTATTTACTCTTCAATCTGGACTAATTAGATTGTCCAAAAATGCTTAAAGGTTCAATTAGTAGATGTGCCTAATAATTTAGTAAAAAATATATTTTTTTCACAGATAAATCTCAATTTCCATTTAAAAATCACATTGTTTTCAAAATGTGTATTTTTTTTTACTCTTAATTTTTCTTTGAAAACTTTTAACAAAATATCATTTTTATTATCAAATATTTCAAAAAAATTAAAATACAAATTCTAAATTTTTATTTTCAAAATCTCAAAAAAATTCTTAAATTTTAATTTTTTTTCTCAAAAATTTCAAAATGCCGATTTTTTTCTTCAAAAGCATTATTTTGTTTTCAACTTTTCAATTTTCTTTTTTAAAATGATATATAATTTTTTTCAAAATCTTAGTGCTTTTATAAATAACTTTTTCTTTTAATTTCAAATTTAGAACATTTTCAATTATTTTTCAATATCACAAATTTTTTCTAACTTCTTTATTTTCCATTTCAAAATGTATGTTTTTTGTTAAAGTATCGATTTTTTAATATCGTTTTATCTTAAAAATTCTAATTCTTTTGAACTTCTCCATTTTTTTAAAAGCATTTTTTCAAACTTGGCAATTTTTATCGAACTTGTCAATTTTATTTTATTTTTCAAAATACTAACTCTCATTTTCATTTTTCAACGTTGTCAAAATTTTCTCATTTTTTAAATTCTTTTTAATTTTATTTTTCAGGATATTATTTTTTTTCTCGAAATCAAACTGTTTTATTCACAATTATCAACTTTATTCAATATTCTTTTTTTCCCACAAAATAGATTTTTATTAAATCACGATTTTTTTTTTTCAAAATCTCAATTTTTCTCAAACATTGTTAAATTTTTTAAACTTCTCAATATTCTTTTTCATGTGATATTACAAATCATTTAAATATTAGTTTTAAATTAAAAAAATTAAAAATAATTTTCACTAATTTGGTATAAAAACAAAATAAAAAATTCTTTGCATTCAATCACTTGTTAAAAAATAATCTTAGATACAAATATGTACAATTAAACCACTGAAATTTAAATAAAATAAAATAAAATACACTCATTTGATATAAAAACAAAATAAAATTGTACTTATAAAATTCATTCAATTGTTAAAAAATAATCTTAGATATACAATTAAACCACTGAAATTCTATTAAAAACAATTCCAACTACAAAAAAACATAATTTTCCTCCATATTCTTAAAAAAATGACAAAAATAAATGTTCAAGGCCAAAGTCCTTTTATGACGGACTATGCTTCATTGCAAAAGCAACTAAAAACAGTCGAGAATTGCTATTTTGGGCCAAAATTTGCGACTGATATTCCGTTGCAAAATCAAAATATGTGACGGATTTAGTCCGTCGTCAATTTACAACAGGCCACAATCCATCGTAAATCCATCATAAATCAGATTTTAGCAACGGATTTTGGTTCGTCGCAAAATTCCGCGACGAACAGAATTCGAGAAAGTGGGATTGGCGACAAACTTTTCCGTTAGCGATCTATTAAATCCGTCGTTAAACCAAGCAATTTTTGCAACAAACTTCGTCCGTCACAAATTTATGATTTTGACGTAGTGGATCGTCTTCTAGTTACTTTCAGAATACACACAAGATTTAGTCCCTGTGGATTCGACCTCGGTCTTACCAAGATTTTTCCTACATCGCGACCCTACAATTGAGGTAGTGAACAAGTTTTTGGCGTCGTTGTCGGGGAACTAACGATTGAATTTTTCTGAGATTGATTAGTTTTGGAATTAGATTAAGATTAGGATTTATTTACTTTCTATTTCTAGGTTAGGGTTTCTTTGAATTATTTTTTAAAACTAACTTATCTTTCTATTTCTAGGTAAGGAATTTTTCTAATTTATTTTTAGAAACTAACTTGCTTTTCTGTTTTACAGGATCTTAATATAGAAACTTCTAATTTGGTAACCTCTTTCTAATTTTCACTCTTTCTTTTTCTAGATTTCTTATTGCTTTAGGTTTCTTTCTTTTTAGGGTTAGGTAAGATTCTGAAATTGAGGGCTAAGAGTGTTCATGCCCAAGTGAGTCTGTGATAATACTCTACGTCTCTTGAGTGAAGGAGGATTAGTTGAGGGATTATCTATCCATCACAGGATTAGACACCACTTGAGATCCTCAGAGTCAATTGAAGTGATGACTGCCAATCAACCGATCAATCAAGCTGAAATTCAACCTCAACCTCTAGTTGTGGAAGCCCAGAATGAGAATGAGAATGAGGTGCATCATGCACCCCTGCCTCGTACTTTACGAGATTATTTACAACCGGTGGGGGTAAGCACACCTTCCTGTATGATCTTTCCAGAAAATACAAGAAATATAGACATCAAGCCAGGAGTGATCCAACTCCTTCCTAAGTTGGACTTGAATCTGAAAATCCATGTCTACAGTTGAAAGAGTTCAACGAGATAATAGCCACTTTATATTTTCCTAATGTGTCTGAGGACACAATCAGGCTGAAACTTTTTCCTTTCTCCTTAAAAGAAAAAGCAAAGACATGGTTACATTCACTATGCCCATGATCTATTGGCAGATGGAATGATATGACAAGAGAGTTCATAAAGAAATTCTTCCCATATAATAAAATGAACACTATCAGCAAGTCAATCATGAACTTCGCCTAAAAGGAAGATGAAATATTCTTCCAATGTTGGGAGTCATTCAAGGATCTTATCAGTTCATGCCCACAACACGATTTTGAAATGTGACGCATAACAAATTTCTTCCATGAAGGACTGACATCTTCCATACTCCAATTTGTCAAGACAATGTGTAATAGGGAATTCATGAATAAAGATGTCGATGAGGTGTGGGATTACTTTGACATACTCGCTGAAACCGCACAATCATGGGACATCTCCCCAAAAACTAGCACCATGTCTAAGCCTACTCAATCAAAGGAGAAGGACGAAATATATTTTTTGAAAGAGGAAGACGATATAAACACTAAAGTGGTCAATCTCACAAGGAAACTCGAGGCTATGGAACTTAAGAAGGATAAGGATAAGGAAGTTGTCTGTGGTATTTGTCTTGCAACATTCATACAACTGAAAATTGTCCAACAATACCTGCTTTTCAAAAAATATTGAATGAGTAATCAAATGTTGTAAACAACTACCACATGCCTTTCAAAGGAACCTCCTCAAATACATATAACTCCAACTGGAGAAATCATCAAAATTTCAGTTGAAGGAATGGACAATCTACTACACCTCAAGGTATCCTTAACCAATTCATGGATCAAAGGAAACCTCAAGAGGACCCATTCTAAAACATATTCAAGACCAAGAGCTACTCAATCAGAATACGGCACAAACATTCCAAGATATCAAATCAGCATTGCGAACGCTTGCGTCGTCTATCCAAAAGATAGAGTCACACTTAACAATTGAGGAGAAAGGGATACTTCCAGCCCAACCTCTCTCAAATCCAAAACTACAATATGTGATTAGTGGCTCAAGCCTTCAAATCAAATGGAGGAAGCCAAGTCTATCATCACTCTTAGGAGTGAGAAAACAATTGACAAATCTATTCTGGTAAGGGCTGAAAAGTCCAAGGACCCGAAAATAGATGAAATTGATAGAACTAACAACACTCTACATGAGTTAGAACCAGAACTTTAACGTAAGCCGATTACACCATTCCCCCAACGGCTGATTGCACCAAAACCTCTCTCTAACTCTCAGGACATTCTAAAGGTGCTGAAACAAGTAAAGGTTAACATCCCTCTACTAGATGTCGTTAAACAAATACCTTCATATGCTAAAATTTTGAAAGATCTATCCACTACTAAAAGACGGCAAAACATAGAAAAGAAGATTTTTCTAACAAAAAAAGTGAGTGTCATCCTAAAGCAAGATGTGCCACAAAAGTACAAAGATCCTAGTAGCTTAACCATCACTTGTGTAATTGGGAGCTACCGGATTCAGCATGCACTTCTTGACATAGGAGCGAGCGTTAATCTAATCCCTTACTCGATTTATGAACAACTAGGTCTAGGTAAATTAAAACCCACTCTAACTACATTATAACTTGCCGATCGCTCAATTCGTGTATCGAGATGGATAATTGAGGATGTGTTGGTCCAGGTTGACAAATTCTACTACCCAATAGATTTTATCATCCTGGATACCCAACCCATTGTGGATATGAGTACTCAAATTCCTATCATTCTTGGTCACCCATTCCTTGCCACATCAAATGCAATCATTAATTGTAGGAATGGAGTCATGAATTTATCTTTTGGGAATATGACATTGGAGCTCAATATTTTTTTCAATATGAGCAAATAGGTAGAGGATGATGACGATCCCCACGACGTTAACATGATTGACTCTTTCGTGGAAGATAAAACTCTTCTGACCTTATCCTCTGACCCTCTAGAGATATGTCTAGCCCACTCTCATGATTTAGATGATGATATGATTAGGGAGATGGGAACCATGCTAGATACCATGCCGGTACTTGAAGTTAACCAATTGAGGCCACAATTTGAAGAATTACCCCGAACCGATGTAGTGCATCTACCATCTAACTTCAAAGTTTGAAGCTTGACCTAAAACTTTTACCCTCTAATTTGAAATATGTCTATTTAGGTCAAGATGAGACATACCTGGTGGTGATTTCTTTCCACCTGGAGCAAGAACAGGAAAATATACTTATTTCTACTCTCATTGAGCACAAAAGAGCCCTTGGATGGTCGATTGCGGACCTCAAGAAAATTGACCCTTTGATTTGTACTCACCGCATTCATCTTGAGGATAATACGAAGACCTCCTGGCAACCATAACGTAAATTAAATCCAAACATGAAGTGGTTAAGGCCAAGGTACTTAAACTATTGGATGTGGTTATCATATACCCTATATCCGATAGTCAATGGGTGAGTCCAACTCAGGTGGTTCCTAAGAAGTCTGGAATCACCATTGTAGACAATGAACTTATGCCAACTAGAGTCACTACTGGTTGGAGAATGTGCATTGACTAGAGGAAATTGCATACTGTCACGATGAATGACCACTTTCCTTTGCCCTTCATTGATCAAATCTTGGAAAGGCTATCTGGTAACTCATACTATTACTTCCTTGATGGGTATTCGGGCTACAACTAGATAGAGATAGCCCTTGAAGATCAGGAAAAGACCATGTTCACATGTCACTTTGGCAGCTTTGCTTACAGAAGGATGTTATTCGGATTATGTAATGCCCTCGCTACTTTTCAGTGATGCATATTGAGTATTTTCTCTAATATGGTGGGGCAATATCTAGAGGTCTTCATGGATGATTTCTCTGTCTTTAGTCTATCCTTCAACGAATGTTTGGAGAATCTTAAATGTGGGTTGAAGAGATGTAAGGAAAAGAATTTGGTACTAAATTGAGAGAAGTATCATTTCATGGTTCATAAGGGAATTGTTCTTGGACATATCATCTCGTCCAAGGAAATTGAGGTAGATAAAGCTAAAATTGATCTTATCTCTACCCTACCTCCACCCAAGAGCATATGAGACGTGCGATCCTTCTTAGGACACTAGATTTTACAAAAGATTCATAAAGGACTTTAGTCAACTCTCTCATCATTTATGCAATCTACTTCAAAAGGATGTACCATATGGGTGGACTGAGAAATGTCGAAAAGCTTTCTCTAAGCTCGAGGACATACTAACTACCCCACCTATCATGCAGCCACCTGATTGGAGCATTCATTTTGAGATCATGTGTGATGCGTCCAACTATGCTATTAGGGCAGTGTTTGGTCAGAGAAAAGAAAAGAAGCCCTACGCTATTTATTATGCAAGTAGAACTCTAAATCTTACCAAAGTGAATTACTGTACTACGGAAAAGGAACTCTTAGCCGTGGTATTCATTTTGAAAAAATTTAGATCATACTTGATCAGATCTGAGATCATCATCTACACCGATCATGCGGCGCTCATGTATCTTCTTTCTAAGAATGATGTTAAGCCCCGCTTGATAAGATGGATCCTTCTACTCCAGGAATTTGATTTAGAAATAAAAGATAAAAATGGAGTAGAGAATGTAGTGGCCGACCATCTTTCATGACTTGATCTTCCTAATTTCCTTGAAATGATACCTATAAATGACATGTTCCCTAACGAACAATTGTTTAAAGTCTTCCACTCACCTTGGTTTGCTGACATTGCTAATTATCTTGCCACAGGTTTCACGGCAACATATTGGACTGCGCAAGATAAGAAGAAATTCTTCCCCGAGGTAGTAAATTCTTTTGGGATGATCCGTATTTATTTAAATATTGTCCAGACCATATTCTAAGGAGATATGTACCAGACAATGAACACCAAAGTGTCATCTCCTCTGTCACTCTCAGGTTTATGGTGGTCACTTTTTTGCTAGAAAGACCATGGCCAAAATTCTGCAATGTAGCTTTTACTAGCCCACTATGTTCAGGGACACGCATGAGTTTTGTAAAGCTTATGAGCGTTGTCAAAAGTTGGGAGTATTGTCCCGCCGAAATCTGATGCCTCTAAGCCCCATTCTGATCATTGAAGCATTTGATTGCTGGGGCATCGATTTCATGTGGCCATTCCCCCAATCCTTTGGGAATTTATACATTCTGCTAGCGGTAGACTATGTCACTAAATGGGCCAAAGCGATCCCGTGCCGGAATAATGACCATCAAATGGTCATTAAATTTTTAAAAGAGAACATCATTTCCCGATTCGGAATGCCTTGAGCCAACAATAGTGATGGAGGTTCACATTTCTATAATAGGCCATTTGCAAACTTAATGAAGAAATATGACATCTCTCATAAGGTGAGCACTTCATACCACCCATAAATAAGTGGGCAAACTGAGATTTCCAATAGGAAAATTAAACATGTCTTGGAAAAGACGGTTAACCCTGACCGAAAGGATTGGTCAATCCAATTGACTGATGCTTTATGGGCTTATCATACGGCCTTTAAAACTCTCATTGGAATGTTTCCCTTTAGACTCGTCTATAGGAAAGCTTGCCACTTACCTGTGAAGTTGGAACATAGATCCTACTGGGCTGTTAAGAATTTGAACTTCGATTTAGACAACGCTGGCTCACTGCGTAAATTACAATTGAATGAACTTGAGGAAATCTGGAATGATGCATACGAGAACTCGAGCATGTACAAGGACAGGATGAAGGTGTTCCATGACAGGAACATCCTTCGGAAATCATTCTTGACTGGTCAAAAAGTTCTTTTGTACAATTCTCGATTACATCTTTTTTCAGGAAAACTCTGATCTCATTGGACCGGCCTTTTTAATGTTACTAATGTCTATATGCATGGGGCCATTGAGATAAAGAATCCAAACAATGGCAATGCTTTAAGGTCAATGGACATCGGTTAAAGCCATTTGTTGAGAAATTTAATTTAGAGGACATGTCCATGCCTTTAATTGATCCTGTATACCAGGATTGATCTCCTAGGTTGATGGAGGTATAGTTAGATTTATTGCTTTAATAGGATTTAGGACTAGGATAGTTTTCTTTCATATGTTTTTGTGCTAATCCATTTTATGCTGAGATTCGTGGGAACGCTTCAAATTTTCTTCCTCCAGGTATTATCTTTCCATCACTACTCCCTTTATTTTCGTTGCCTCATATGCATTACATGCTTACTTCTTTTTACATTGACGACAATGTAAATTTTAGGTTGGGGGTGTGGATTAGGTAAACTAATCAGTGTTTTCTTAGTTTTTAAGAAAAAATTATGGATTATTTTAAAATTTTTCAAGTTGAAATCTGTTTGGCAATTAATAATTTGTGGATCAAGAATGCCTTGAGTATGATGATAATATAGAAATCGAATTTTGAATTGTTGGAGTTTGATCAACTAAGTAACCCATCACTTATGGTTCTTGCACTAAAATTGATTAAGAAGAAGTTTGAATATTATGTTAATTCAAATCACGAAGACACGTTAAATTTGCTTTCTCGAGATATGCTAGAATTTCTAATGGCTAGTATGTGAAGCACTGATAGATGTTGAGAATTTAGTCTGGAGAATTTTATCCTCCTTAAAAGATGAAAAACCAGTTAAAAAATAGGAGATCGACAAAAAGGTTATGAATGATGAAAAGAGTTAAGAATGACAACATCTCCGAGGAGAATGAAAAAGGTCTCTGAAAAGGATGTAATGTCTAAATAAAAAATATTTATATAAGGGTGATTGTCGATATAAAATCAAAAACTAGAAAAGAAGGAAAGGGGGATAAGTTCGGAATCAGTACTTGAGTTTTCAACTTACCTTGATATGATGAACATGGCTAACATTATGAAACAATACTATTCTTATGAGAAGTGGGTTAATTTTTCACTAAGCACATTGGAAAACTTAATATATGAATTTATGTCATGATTTAATTAATAAAGAACCTATTTGATTGATTGCTTATATGATTTAGCTATAGGTTTTCAAAATCCCACCTTCTCACCTTAATTTTACTCATTCATACTTCATTATACAAAATATTATTTTCTGTAAAAGAGTTTTGATCTTGAGACTGAAGATTATTTTATGCATGTTTTGCTCGGGACTAGCAAAATGCTAGTTGGGGAGTGTGTTGAGACTCAAACATTGCATATTTTTTTCCATTTATATCTTGGTTTTACAAACACGATAGGGTTTGATGGTATATTTTATATCTATTTATGTTGCAAGGTGAGTTTAAGAGCTTGGATTGAAAAGAATGATAAAAGCATGAATTTAATGCTCAAGAATTGCCAAGGCATAAAATGGATCTTTGGATATCAAGATTGAAGATTTCAAGACCCCAAGATCTAAGATAACCAAGTGAAAAAGGAATGAAGTCGAAAGAACAAAGTGTCGAAATTCAGTTCATTGTTTGTGTCATCAACCACTGTTTGATGACAACGAAACCAGAGTTCGATGACATCGAATACAGCCCGATGACATCGAATTTCTACATGAAAATCAAGTTGGTCGCTGGACATACTAGGTACCATTCTCGATTACTCAAAGCTTTCCTTAATGACATCAAGGAGTTGCTCGATGACATCAAAGTTTGTTCGATGGCATCGAATTTTCTTAAGAATTATGAAGCAATTCGTTGGACTGTTTTAAATGCTTTTTCGATTGCTCGAAGACACGTTTGATGACTCGAAGCTTCGGTCAATGACATCGAAGGAAGGTTTGATGACATAGAGACTTACGTAGTGCGAAAGGAGAAAAGGCGCGACTTCTAGATTTAAATCCCTTCGATGACATCGAATGCATTACGTAAAGTTATGCGGACTACGTAAATCTAATACAATTTTACGATTTTGTGAAAACTAGCTTATAAATATGAGTTTCCCAAGTCTTTTTAGGATATCTAAGGTTTTGAGGAGCAGAGAAGAGGGGTGGAGCCGTCATCCAAGAGTTTCTTCTTCCTTTCTTCCTAGTTTTTAATGCTTTCTTTGAGGATTTTAGATCCAATCATGTCTATGGTTGGCTAAATACCTTAGCTAGGGTAAGGGGTGAAGCTTGTAGTGTGATTGGGATGTTTTTCTTGTTTGATTCTTGTTCTTGTTGAACTTCTTTGATTCTAATTTGATATTTAAGGAATGCTTATGAAATGATTTTAAGATGTTTGGCATTCCACGAATGCGGCAGGAGTCAACCTTCTTGGTCTTCGAGTCGATACGATCTTGGTTAGCTCATACTTGTTACCACGTAGGGTCCTTACCAATTTGGTCCCAAGGTACCCGAACCAGTTTCCTTGGTGTTTTGGAAGGTTCTCTAGAGGACTAGGTCCTCAGCTCGAAACCTTCTTGTTTTTACCCTAGAATTGTAAAAATAGGCGACCTGCTGTTTTTACCTTCTTGCTCTCTTCTTTCCTTGATGAGGTCGAGATCCAGTGATATTAGTTCGATGTTCTGTTGTTCGTCGTAGGAGCAAGTCCGAGCAGTTGAGAGTCCAATCTCAACTGGGATAACAGCTTCAGCGCCGAAGGCCAAGGAAAAATGAGTCTCCCCTGTGGCCATCCAGGCAGTAGTTTGGTATGCCCAGAGGACATTGGGGAGCTCCTCTGCCTAGGATCCTTTGGCCTTTTCAAGTTTTGTTCAAAGATGACTCTTAATAATCTTTTTGATTGCTTCTTCATGTCCGTTGGCTTGCGGGTGCCGAGGTGAGGAGTAGACATTCTGGATTCTAAGGTTTTCGCACATACCTCGGAACTGCTTGTTGTCAAACTGTTTCCCATTGTCCAAAATGATCGTACGAGGGATTTCATACCCGCATATGATGTTCTTCCAGACAAAGTCCGTAATCTTTTGCTCGATGATCTTTTCCAAGGTCTCGACTTCAACCAATTTAGTGAAATAGTCGACCGCAAACTTGGTTTGCCCTTTGCTGGTTGGCAGGGGGCCAATGATATTGATCTCCCACTAGGTGAACGGCCATGATCCGATCATAGGAGTCAACTTCTCAGGTGGTTGTTAAAGTGTTGCTTTAAACCGTTAGCATTTGTAGCATTTCCGAACATATTTCCAGGCATCCACTTAAATGGTCGGCCAGAAGTACCCTTGTCGGGTGACCTTGTGAGCGAGGGCTCAGCCGCCGGAGTGATTCCTACAAATGCCTTCGTGGATCTCCTTCAAGACGTACTCGGCTTCCTCAGGTCAAAGGCATCTGAGATAGGGGAGAAAGAATCCATTTTTATACAGGATGTCTCTGACCATGGTGTAGTGAGCTACTCTGGCTAGGAGCCTGCATGCCTCTTAACAATTTTTTGGGAACTTTCTCTCCTTGAGGTAGTCGATTATTGGATCCATCTAGGTCAGCTCTAATTTATCAGGAGAACCATGGCCTTGTCGGACTCATTGACCCTTAGTTAGGTAAGGAACTTGATCTCAATTTTTTTTTGGATTTTTTCTTTCTTTAGCTGCCTTTAGGATGAATTTAGACAGGCATAAATTAGTCATTTCATAGAATAAGAATGCCTATAAAAGGCAACACTGTAATACGCTTTCATTCATTCCTTTTTTGGCTTGGGACTCGTTAGCCATCTTGTTGACGATGGGCTATGAGTCACTATTACTTCCAGGTGTTGGGCTCCTATGGGGGCCACCAGCCTGAGCCCAGCCAGTAGCGCTTTGTATTCTACTGCATTATTTGATGCTTGGGATCTAAATCTTAAGGCATATTGTACACATGTCTGATTTGGGGCCTCCAGAACTATGTCGGTCCCATTGCCTTTGGAATTGGATGAGCCATCGACATACATCATCCATGTCAGTTGATCTGGTGTGACCCGGATCGGTTCAGACTGAATACCTAGATCGGATTTCATCTCGGCATGATTCAAGTCGGCAATGAGACAGTGTCTTAGCTTGGCAGGACCTTGGTCATGCTCGGGTATGAGCTCGACAATGAAGTCGAACACTACTTGGGCTTTGATTGTTGTTCGGGGCTGATACTTAATATCGAACTCACTAAGTTTGATTGCCCATTTCGTCAGTCTCCCCAACACTTAGGCTTCTATAGCACTTAGTAGAGAGGTTGATTGGTTGGAACAATGATGGTATAGGCTTGAAAGTACGGTCGTAAGCGTCGGGATGAAATGACTATGGCTAGCGCCAATTTTTCTAAGTCCGGGTACCTGGTCTCGGCAGAGACCAGGGCTTGCTGACGTAGTATATTGGGAGTTTTTTCCCTTCTTGTTCCCTAATCAGGGTTGAACTCACTATTGCAGTCAAAACTACCAGGTATAGCAGTAACGGTTCTCCCTATTCTGGCTTTGAGAGAAATGGCGGTGACCCCAGGTACTGCTTGAGTTACCGAAAAGTGAGATAGCATTATTTCCTCCAATCTATCCTCTGCTTCTCTTTTAATTGCTTAAAGAAGGGAAGACATTTGTCTGTAGCTCGAGATACGAAGCGGTTTAGCGCAGCTATTCTCCCTGTAAGGCTCTGGACTTCTTTTATCGTCCTTGGCGAGTTCATGTCGAGTAGAGCTTGAATTTTATCAAGGTTTGCTTCAATTCCTCTCTAGCTGACTAGGAATCTGAGGAACTTACCAGAACTGATACCAAGGGTGCACTTGCTTGGATTCAATTTCATCTGCTATTGCCGAAGGTATGCAGCTTTAATGCTCTTGACAAGCATGTCGTCAATGTAAACTTCCATGAACGCCCAATTTGGCGAACAAACATTTTGTTGACAAGCCTCTGATACATAGCTACGGCGTTCTTTAGGCCAAAAGGCGTGACCTTATAGCATTAGAGTCATTTGTCAGTGAGAAAGGTCATCTTCTGCTTGACATACAGGTGCATTGCAATTTGATTGTAGATTGAATAGGCATCCATGAAGCTCAATAGTTCATGCACAGTCGTACTACCAATGAGTTGGTCGATCCTAGGGAGAGGGAAGCTATCTTTAAGGCAAGCTTTGTTTAGGTCAGTGTAATCAACACAGGCTTGCCACTTCTTATTGGATTTTTTAACCAAAACCACCTTGGCTATCCAGTCCGGATAGTAGATCTCCTCGATGAAGTCACCTTTAAGAGCTTTTTGACTTCTTCTCCGATTATGGCATACCGCTCGGGTTCGAATGCCCTTCGCTTCTATCGGGTTGGTCAATGATCGGGGTCGACATTCAACCTGTGGACCATGACTTTCAGGTTGATGTCGAGCATATCCTGATGAGACCATGCAAAGATATCGGCATATCGTCGGAGGAAGCTCATGATTTCATCTCGTAATGGTGGCGTCAGGGATGATCCGATCTGCACTATTCGGGTTCGATCTAAATTGTCAAGTAAGACAAGTACGAGGTCCTCCATAGGACATGATCTTTCACTTGAATCTTCTTGGGGATCGAGGGAGGTGATCGCCATTTCTTGTTGCTGGATTCTTAATGCCATGGTATAGCATTGCCGAGCTTCTTGTTGATCTCCCCTGACCAGTCCAGCACTATTCTCGGTGGGGAACTTCATTGCGCGATGATACGTCGGCACAACGGCTCGTAGAGCATTGAGTGAAGGTCGTCCAAGAATGGCATTGTAGATGGACGGGCAGTCAACCACTTGGAAGTCGATCATGGTTGTTATCTGGTTCTGCCTGTCCCCAGCTGTGACTGGGAGTTGTATTGATCCTTCTGATGTGATATTATCTCCCGCAAACTCGAGCAACGGAGTTTTGATGATTCGGAGTCGAGGTCATCCGACTCCCATCTTGTTGAATTCTTCAGTGAAGAGGATATCGACCAAGCTTCCGGTGTCCACCAAAATTCAAAATACTTTGTGGTTAGCTATAGTCATAGTAACCACAAGTGCATCGTCGTGGGGATGATGAACTCCTCAAGCATCCTCTTCGGTAAAGGTTAGATCACAAAACGTTACCTTCTGTTCTTTCGAGGGTCTGCTGGTGACGAGGATCTGATGTTCTAAGCTAGAGTGGTTGATATTCCTGGTGTGAGCTCTCTGAGCTCGGTTCGAGTCCCCTCCTTCGGCAAGTTCGCTGAAAATGGTGCGGATTTCTCTGGTTGGCTCGTTGTTGATGGGTTTCTCATTCTTTGAATCTGCTCATTCTTCTCTTCTGCTGACATATTCTCAGAAGTGCCCGTTGTGGATGAGTGCTTTGATTTCTTCCTTAAGGTCGAAAGAGTCACCGGTCGAGTGGTTGTGGTCCTGGTGGAAATGACATTATTTTCACTTGTCTCGCCTGCCATCATCGGACTTCATCTTGCTCGGCCAGTTGACGATTTGTTTATCTTAGACTTCCATAAAGACTTGTTAGGGTGTCCTGTTGAGAGGATTGTACGAGCTAAACCTACTGTCCGGCCATTTGTTCGGATGCTGGTTCCTTTGTGGTTCATCTTTTTTCCTCCTCTTGCTTTCATTAGCCAAGCTGGATTCCTCTTTAGGTCGTCTTTCTTTGGTCATGCTTCCCTTGTTCTGAGTAGCCTTTCATAGGCTAAAAAGTTCTTTAGCATTTGAATACTTCCGAGCTCTGTTTAGGAGGTCGGTCATTGTTGTTGGTGGGTGTTTGTTGAGTGAGAAGAGGAACCTTCCCTCTCTTAGGCCTCCCATCATAGTGGTCAGAGAAATTTCCTCGGAATGTGCCAGTACTTGCATCATTTCAAGGTTGAAACGTTTAATGTAATCCTTCAGCAGCTCGCCTTCCTTTTGAATGATATTGAGGAGGTCGAAGGCCGATTTAAGGCTCTCCTTTTCCCCCAATAAAGTTAGTGATGAAGGCTTCAATAAGTTGTGTGAAATAACTAATCAATTGCGGTTTCAACTGTCTGAACCACTTTCAAGCTGCTCCTATTAGGGTTAGTGAAAATGCGCGGCACATGACTGTGGTTGATGCGTCGTGCAACTCCATCCAAGCCCTGAAGGATTCCAAATGCTCGGTTGGATTGGTGGTTCCGGAATATTGGGCGATCTGAGACATGCGAAACCTCGGTGGCATCTCCACGAGCATGATGTTCGTGGTGAACGGAGGTTCGGTTTCTTCCAATATTGCCTCTATTGAGGTTGGAGCGTTCTCACGATAGGCCTGCCGTATGTCGCCAATTTGGCCTTGTAGATCATTCAGCTTAGCTTCCCAAGGATCACCGCTTTTAGCCATAGCCTCAGCGGCTACCTCGGGAGCTTTATCACGCTTCTTCCTGTCCAACTCATGATGGAGGTCGGAAACGGTTAGTGCTGCAATGCCAGATATGTGAGAATGTGCCATTCTTGACGTTCCAAGTTGCCGACTCCTGTGGGAGGCAATAGGTACGTCAGAAGGCTCGGGGGGTTCCTAAATTGTTGGCCTTACTGCCTGCCTGGCTCCTTGCACAGGTTGGGACTGTAGCTGTTCCAGCAGTTGCTTAATGGAATTTATCTTATTGTTTAATGCTTCAACTTGTTGTTTGACAGAGACCAGTCGTCCTCCCCGATTACGGGATCATTGCATCGGCCTCGTGGGCACGAAATCAGCCTGCAGTTGGGAAGTGGAATCCTGGTGGCTGCAAGACTGCTCCAGTGGTACGAGGTCAGGCTCAATAAAGGAGGCCTCAGCCTTCTTCTTCCCTTTTGCCATTGTTGAACCTAAGGTGAAGTGAGGGTGGCTTTTGATGCTATTTCCCACAAACGGCGCCAAATTGTTAATGAAAAAAATCTAGTCCACTCTTTTTAGACTTTCGAATACCTGCATAAGGAACGGACAAGGAAGACCTTGGCTAGAGCAGGGGACCCTCCGATGACTAAGTCATGAAAAGGATTTGAGTGTAGTCGAGTACTAAAGGTTTAGGGCTAAAGATTATGCGGACCTTCCACCATTAGAGGCCTCTCTATTTATAGCTTATGAAAGGCAGTAGCATGGGACGGATCTTCCTTTTTGGTGGGCAGAATTAGATCTCGGATGGTCTGGATGGTAGTGGAAAGCGATTCCAAAATAGTTATCGAGGGAATTCAATCTAGGTCTAGGGGCCTCTCAATTTGTAGAGCTTGGTGTCTAGTTAATTAACTGTAGGCTAACCAATTTAGGGATTCAATCTTTGAGCAAGACTATTGATTTTATCTGGATATGCAAGCTCAAAGTATTTTGATTGTATCAGAAAATGCTGAAACAAATGAAAATGCCGACTGCTGTATTGTTGAGAAAAGAAATGGATGGATAAATTGAGTCTTTTAGCAAATTTCTTCTGTTCATTTTGGATTTAAAAAAATAAAAATAAAAAAAAAATAAAAAAAAATTGTATGTAATCTATTTTATTCATTCTGGTTTATTTGTAAACTCATTTTTACTGCCGTGCCAATACAGGATGTTTGAAAATCTGCATTTTCCCCATAATTTTATCACTTATCTGAGTTTTGTCATTTTTGAAGGTCAAGATAAGATTGCTGATTTTGAGATGAAGCTCATGGACATTGACAACGAGCATCTTGGAATTCCAGAAGCAGAGTATCATGCCATTGTAAAGATGTCATCAGCTGAGTTCTCAAGGATTTGCAAGGACCTCAGCAGCATTGGAGATACCGGTATCATCATCATCATCATTGCATGAGTTAGTATTGAGATACTACCGTACACAGAATATTGTGAACTGAATTCACCCACCATCCATCGGTTAAAATCTGAATCGAATGTGTAGGGATTCTTGGTTGTTTCATACTAATGTCCTACATTCATGTCAAGAGCACCCTCTGTATTGAAGTGTTTTAAAACACACACACACACACAAAAAAAAAAAAAAAAAAAAAAAAAAAAAACATACCCAACATGTTTAAGAATGCATCTTGACCTACTCAAAATATTTTCATACATGTGTACCGTGCACCATCCTGGTACCTGATGTCAGTTGCAAGTATTTGTTCTTATGAGCAATTATCTTGTTGCTAGTCATCTGTGTATTTTAACTTATTCAGATCACACCAACATGCCATGGGTCACAACTACACTTCTATGGGCAGTCAGCTTTTACGTATTTTGTTTTAGGATATCTTTAAAGCTCACACCAGAGTGTTATGTTTAAGAAGGTAATTCAGTTCTGCTGGAAGAAGTAGTTTCAATTGAAATGTTGTGCTGTAAAATCGTATGCTGGTCATATCAACACCCCTTTTTTGTTGGAAATCATGCCTATGTATTCTCGTTTATAGCATTTTTTGTTATCTTTGTTTGAATAACACAGTTTAACATCTTCGAGTACTTTTTAGTGTACATTACTTCTTTTGACAGGCATCAAAGGAAAAAGGTCAAGGTGGCACAAATGAGGTCATGAGTGCCCAGTAGGCAGAGGACTTGAAAACAAATGAAAAGAGATGGAGGGAGCGTGAGGTATACTGAATCTCTTGTTTATGTGCTTCTGTTGTGGCTTTGGGTTATTATCTTCCTTCTGAATGCTTTTTTCTTTTTCTTTCATCAGGTTCTAAAATGTGAGTATGCTGTCCATGGAGAGATTGTTACCCATGCCAGGTATTCCAAATTAAGAATTCATAGGAAGATTTTACTCCCTTCTCTTAATACTATCATTTTCTAATGGATAGCATACTGACCCAGGTTACTAATACAATACACCACCCCAAAAGGAAAGTACATATAACTCATTCTTGAACACACAAGGATTCCGTATATCTTAAAATTTGCAGGAATGATGGATTACAACCCTTTGTGGAAAACTTTCTTGAGTATCATTTCCTGCCAAGGATGTTTGTAGATTATTGGAAATGAAACCAGCAAGCTATATCAAGCAAGTTTCTTACAAAAGTCAGGCTGGTTTCAGATATACCCAATGTGAATGTTGAATGCATTCCCCAGTTGACTATTTCAAATGTAAAGTGTTTTTGCACGTGTTTGGTTACCCTGATGAGTATGGCCTGGTTTCTGAGCCAGGGCATGTAGACCAATTGATGCATAGATACAATGCTCCAAAGGTGCCATATTGGCATTGTGAGCATGGTTAACAGACCCAGCAACTTTGGACCGACTCAACCAGTCTTGAATTGAGTTGGAACTCGCCCGAGTCAGGGGTGACTCGTGGTGTCAAACCGGATCAAGTTTGACTACGTCCAAGTAAACTTGGATGAGTTGCGCGGGACTCCGTCATCTGAGTCTTAGAAACATGATTGTGGCTGCATGTAGAGGTGAGTTGTGGGGGCTATGCAAGTCTTGGCTCTGCCTAATTCATGTGATGCTTGATTTCTGATTATCTATTTTATCCCTGGTTTTGAGGGACGAGGCACCGGATCTGGTGAACCCACTTGTTGAATCATTTGTGGCAAGCCATGCCATGGCGAAAGCTAATGCTAACCCAAGAACTATGTGATAATTAAGGTCATAGCTTTCCCCACATTTGTAGTAGCATGAGATTTCTTCGGCTTCTAGATGTTTGCCTTCTTGCATGCTTCAACCTGCTTTTCTATATGAGTTGGACAGATAGGAGAGGCTTAGCTAATCAGAGCTAACAGTGTCGACTGTTGCAAGCCCAATGGCATCATATCTTGATTTTTCGAGTGTGTTTCCTTTTAGTACTCTATATCTACATGTTAATGCTACCTAATGGTTTGTTTTGAAAACTTTAAATGGACATAATCTTTTTATTGGTATTGTGCTTTTATAAATAGATTAAAATAAATTATTATATTTGATTGAATGAATAAATTATTATGCACAAGTTTATAAATGAATTAAAATGAATGATTTAACCTCAGTTGTTAAAAACTGTGGTTAAAAATTGAATTTACCTTCATATGGTAAATCCATCTTTAGCGTCAGTTTTGACCCAATTATCCAAACCGAGACTACAACTCTTGTGGCTAAAAGTTTTAGCCTCGGTTGTTGAGAACTGAGGTTAAAAATAAATTTAGATTCGATTGGAGTCAATTAAGGATAAAACTTAGATTTAGTCCCCGTTGAAAACAAAAGATGCTAAAAGTTTGATTTAGCCTCGTTTGGAGGCAAGTGAAGCTAAAATGGTTCTTTTAGCTTCACTTGAAGTAACAAACTGAGGCTAAAGCCTTTAGTGATAGCTCCTAATCTCTGTTTCGATAACTAAGACAAAACTAAGGCTAATAATAGCCTTAGTTTTTAACTTTTTAGCTATGGTTTTGAATTGAGACTAAAATCCTTTTTATTTTTTCTTGCAGTGCGACTTGAGTTTCAGACCCATGCTAATGTCTTAAAATAAGCCAGTGACCTAGATGGATTTCTCACCAACATTACAGTGCCCTACTTAACTTCTACTTCTAATCAAACAAAGTGCGCTGCCAGGCAATCCGCGTTCCAACAAGGAGACAATGATTTGGCTGTCAGACCCGCACCACCGTAGTGGTGCTATAGTGACGTGGTTAACTATTCTGGCGAATTTGCGTGATGTGATTGGTGGGCCACAGATAGCCCAGTACCAAAAGCTTTAAAAAAGGAATGCAGATTGCATGCAAAAGCCTCTCTCGGGGCTTCCTTTGACAGAAAGCTAGGTTGCCCCCATCAGATGTTTGTGAGAAATCCACCAAGCCCATCCGTTTTGTAAGATCATGTTAGTATGCCATCCATACGATTCAGCCCCACCAACCACATCTCCCTATGCTACCACGCCACTGCTTAAGGTGGTGCGGGCCTAACAATCTAATCTGCGTCCCGATTTCCCTAGTGAGACTCGCTTGCATACCCAAATTGGTAGGACTCGACCTTCGTATTACACCAAAGCCACATCTGTCAATAGAATAGAAACCTTATCCAAAGCAACCCGTGCTAACTCGATCGATAGCTCATCATACTGTTGTGACTCAGTTGCTAACTCAGAACCTATAAATCAGCAACCATGCCTAGCAACCCGACTTGCAACTGAATCATATACAAATACAGAGTATTATAACATCACTTGCAGCAGAAACATAATTCAACTACATAATATTCAAGAAACAAACTCATCTGGTGACTCAGTGAGTCATTCAAGAACCAGGCACGACTAAGTACACGACCTCCACCCTACATCCGACTCACTAGGGAGGAAGCATAACCCAATTTCCTGGCCATGTCCCTAAGCAAAAACTTCTGAATCTTACCTGTCGAAGTCTTTGGAAGCTCCACCCTGAAGACGACCATCTTTGGCACCATGTAGCGCGGCAACCGCTCCCTACAAAACGCGATAATCTCCTTCTCCGACGGCCTCTTCTCCTCCTTCTGGTAATCTTCTTTCAAGCTGACAAATGCACATGGCAACTCACCCCAGAACTCATCCGGCCGGGCCACCACTGCCGCTTCATTAACGGCGGGATGCGAGTACAGTACAGATTCAACTTCGACGCTGCTCATGTTCTCGCCGCCACTTATGATAACATCCTTGGATCGGTCCTTGATCTCTACATAACCATCAGGGTGCATTACACCAACATCGCCGGTGTAAAACCACCCATCCCGGAGGCTCTTGGAAGTCGCCTGGGTGTCTTTCAAGTAGCCCAATGTAATGCAGCTGCCACGCAGCACGATCTCCCCAAGCGTCATTCCATCCCGCTTCATGCTGGCCCCCGTCTCGCCGTCAATCACATCGATCTCATCCATGCAAAGAGTCTGTACGCCCTGCCTTGCTTTCAATTTCGCACGGTCGGCTGCCGGTAGTTGGTCCCACTCAGCCTTCCATGCACACGAGAGGACTGGCCCCACCGTCTCCGTCAGGCCATAAACATGGCTTACAGTGAACCCCAGTGCCTCTGTCCGGAAGAGCACGGAAGCAGGCGGCGGGGCCCCTGCAGTCATGATATGGACAGCGTGCGGCAGTGGCCGACGTATGGATTCTGGGGCATTGGCTAGCATGTTTAGGACGACAGGTGCAGCACACATGTGGGTCACACCATGTTTGATGATCATGGCATAGATGGTTGCAGCATCAAATTTCCTAACGAAGACATTGGTCCCACCCATTGCAGCAATCCCCCATGGGAAGCTCCAACCATTGGCATGGAACATCGGTAGTGTCCACAGATAGATGAGCTGCTTAGGGACGGTCCACTCAATCAATGCAGATACGGCCATGGTGAAGAGGCCACGGTGGCAGTGGACCACACCCTTAGGGGAAGAAGTCGTCCCCGACGTATAATTCAGGATCGCCGGTGACCACTCGCTCTCAGGCCTCACCCATCGGAACCCTGGATTTCCCTTCTCAACCAACATTTCATAAGTAAGCTGATCATCATGGGATGGCGGTGATGATGATGGAAGACATCGACCGCCTTCTTCAAATTCGTCCTCTATCAATATCAAACGAGGCGGCTTCTCCAACTTACCAACGGCATCCTTAACAAGGGACCAAGATTGGAAATCAACAAACACAATCTTGGCCTCGCTATGAAGAAGCAGCGCGGCAATCGTCCGGCTAGCGAGGCGGATGTTGACGGTGTTGAGGATGGCACCGCACATGGGAACCGCGAAGTGCATCTCATACACCGCAGGGATGTTGGGGGCCACGACAGACACCTAAATGGACCATACATAAAAAAAAAACCTTGTGAAGTTGTAGAATTGAAAGATAGTAGCTATGTAATTTTCAAGACTCGGACGAGTCTGATGCGACTCGACCTGAGTTAACTCGAACATGGTGGGACCTAATCCAATTTGATATGACGAGTAATTCCACCAGTGTAAGTACCGAGTCAGCTCAAGACTGAATGAGTTGGTCCGAGTCGCCGAGTCTCTTAACCATGGAAAAAGGAAATTATTTTGAAATAGACCAACAGATAACAAGGTGACTGTTTTTCTTACCACATCGCCTCTGCCAATGCCCATCGAGGAGATGGTTGATGCGAGCTTGATACACCTTTGGTGTGTTTGTGACCATGTACGGACCATGTCTTTGTAGACGATTGATGGACAGCTTCCATAAATGGTAGCTGCTCGATCTAGGAATCCGATTGGAGTTAGAGGAGATGAGTTGGGTGGGGTTGGCTTCAAACCGTCCATCTCTTTCTCTGTAGAAAAGAAGGATGTATTTGGGGTGTGTGGAAGTTGTTTCCCTGTCGAAAAGGAGGAGGTATTTGGGATGTGAGGAGGTCAATGGGAATATGAAGAGATAAAGAAAGCATTCTTTATATTGATTTGTCTTTTGCCTCAGTTGTGAGTCACGATGCAAAGTACGTCGCTGGTGTCGCTGGTATGCTGTGGCCCACAATAATTGAACCTCCTTTCACCGCTACAATAATTGAACCGTCCACTAGCTATTATCCGCAATCAAGCTTTAGAAAGGATCTTAACCTTTTATTAGGATCATTTCTAATAAATTCTCATACAACATCTAGTTGTATGTTCAACTAAGTTCGTGTGCGACAAAATCATGGTGTTTGTATGCTATCTAACCCTTGTTGTGAATTTATGTAAATCGAAAATAAAATATTTCACACTAGGCTGAATCACGTATAAAATACGCTGTCCTTAAAGCGTGATTCGCCCCCTTATCAACTGCTGGTGGATTACAGGCGAATTGCTTTCAGGATAAGACAAGCCTTATCAGGATCCAGTGTGCAGCAATCACGATAGGTCCACTGTGGAACAGTTTTGATGCAACAGATCTCTTCTGGCAGACTTTAGACTATAGAGATGATCAAAGTATTCTATGATGGAAATATGGATCGTATTTTATTTGATGGGAGAGATGAGATGGTGTGTTGAGATGATGAAATCGGATTGGAATGGTCCAGTTTATATATGCATCGGGCATAGCACTGCTGCTGTGTGGTATTCAATGGTCCAAAACGTTTGAAAACGTTTCTAGCCATTATCAATTAATTCTAAACATTTTTGGTCGTCAGATCAGAAGATCTGGCCGTTGGATTATCCCGTCTCATCCGTTTTCGGACCGTTGTGGCTTTCAAGGTGGTTATCCGTTTTTAGAAACGGCTGGACGTTTCGAAATTAAGATCCGACCGTTCTTAGTCACTTATAAAACCCAGACTCATTTTGGATTTTCAAATCCACCGCCCTAAGGCTCTGACCAAACCTATCGCACCGTCTCGCGCCGGTTCACGTAAGGTCACGAGGGAGCTACAACTCTGCGAGACGATGCGCACATGCGAAATACAAAGTGCACCATCTAGCGTCACTACAGCCAAACTACATACACCCGTGCCCGAGCCTAGCACTGGAACACGCAACCCGAGTATTACCTCCTCCAAAAACTCCAAGTAAGAATACTCTTCACAACATCTCATATAAACCACAAAATCATTCTTTGCATTTCCGATGTGGGACAAAACACACACACCGCACTTTTTAATCCAAAAAATTCAAAAAAACGTTTTGGCGAAAAATTCTCGAAATTTTGAAAATTTGAATTTTCATTTTATTATTTTGAAAAACCACTGATTTTCAACAACCCTTCCACCATGATATCACGCAATGAAATTGGGACCCCAAAAATCAGGTTGGTCCAACTATTAGATGAGATTCATTTGGAAGTGGAGGTTTTTTTTTGGATGGTTTTTCATTGTTTTCTATAATATGGTGTACCTTTTTTTTTTTCCTTCCACAAGCACTCATCCCATACACACCCATGTACTTACACTACAGTGGGATTTCCCCGTATTTAAGCCCATGACCACTATGGGCGCAGGAAGTTTTCCATTGTAGGCTTTATATCCTTGCTGCTTCCTGTGGTGTGGTGGACTTGAGCATTTCATCTGCCTCCTTAACGCGCTCATGCCCTAAAATGATCTATCAAAATAGATGGCGGAGTGGAAAAAACATATAGATCCCCAAAGAGCCCCTAACATGACAGTCGGTCTGGGGGTAGTACCCAATCCACGCCTGTTTTTTGGATGGGTGAGATGCCATACAATGACTATGGTGAGCCCCACAGGCCACCTAGCTCCGCGGGGATTTATCCTGTGTAAAAGCAAAGAGAAGTGGTTGTCTTAGAACTTTCCAGTACCCAAAATAACACCGCACCAACAAAACAATTTCTTCGCATCATCATCGTACACATGAATTAAGGTTAATTGGGAGATTAGGGCTATCCTCCACACCTCTCTAACGAGTCACTCCTTCACTGGACCCTGATGAGCCACTCCTGATGAACGGGTTTGATAAAAGATGCACACTGTTGTGGCCCCACGCACAAATTTGTGGTTGGTGTTCCATACCCATTGTTCGACATTGTGTGGCCCAATTGAATTGTTGATCTGGCTAATTTTTGGCCCCATTGCCTAGCATTGAGGTTATTACTAATATAGACCAAATAGATTTTAATATAGTGCGCCCAAAGTCCTTAAGTGTTTAAAGTGACATGTAAAATAGGTATTGTGGGCCCTGTAGACTCGCAATATGTCAAAGCTTGCTTGGTGCACACGTGTGCAATAAGCTCATGTACACTCCACATATGTGCCAGCATGGTACAATAGGTCCAATATCCAATCTCCCCATTAGAACCGCACCACTGCAATTGATGCCCAAGCCCAAGAATTAGATCGATCCACTGGTTAGGTGGGCCATAGTTAGCAAAACAAATGTACAACTTTGAAAAACTTGGCTCAAGTTTTCTAACTCATACCTGTTTCCAATATTAGGGCCGAAATGTTTAGACCGTTTTGCTCAAATTCAGTTGTTCATGCAGTGTATGTGTAGGGTGTGCTAGAGCCAAATGCAGCTTGAATTGAACCGAACACCTATGACCCTATGTGCCAAAAAACAATAGTGCCAAATAGGCCTAATCAGCTGTCTATCTATCCACCCATCAATTACAACAAATTAAGCGCCTATGACCATGGGTGCCAATAGACCGAATCAGCCATCCATACACCCATCAATCACAACAAATTAAGCGCCTATGACCTAGGTGCCAAATAGACCCAATCAGCCGTCTATCCACCCATCAATTACAACAAATTAAGCGATTTGCAAAGGGAAATGTTTGTCCATCTTATGAGTTCCTTTTGACTTCCAAATGAAAGGACTTTCAATTAAACCAGTGATAACTTATACAGTTAAACCTAACACTAAAAGGATTCTATTAATTTTTAATAAATACTTACAATCAACAGAAGTATAAATAAAAAGAAAATAAAATGGATAACCAATGACAGTTTATTCATTGCTTGATAAGATGTCAAGCTTCATAGTTAAGATAGTCATCGAGCACAACAATCCCTTTGTTGTGCAGTAAGACTTCATAGGCAAGATGATCATTAATAACAATAATTTGTTCATTGCTCAATTGAATTTCGCACGCAAGATGATGGTGGTTGACGAGACAATCGTTCATTCGTCGCTTGGCCTGAACTGGACTTTATAGGCAAGCTGCTCATGCCGGCAAACCTTCGATAATTTGTACATTGCAAGGTTGGGCTTCGCAAGCAATATAATCGTGGTTAAACAATAATCTATTCGCCACTCAAAATTGCACTTTATAAGTGAGATAATGGGTGGGGTGACAGTGCTAGGCTTTGCTTGCAAGCAAGATAGTCGTGGTTAAACAATAATCTGTTCGTCACTCAAGATCGCACTTCATAAGCGAGATGATTGGTGGGGTGACTGTCTATTCGTCGCTTAGGACCAAACTTCATAGGCAAGACAATCATGGTTGACGACTATCTATTTACAACTCACATTAAAGGTCACCCACTAACAATGAATGACCCACATCCAAGTTGGGAACTGCATGATTGACAGCCCACGCCCAAGGAGCACCCAACATCAAGGTGGGCCCTGCGAAATGTACAATCCACATCTAAGGTTGACCCCTAATGATGAATGACCAACACCCAAGATGGCCCGCATAATAAACAGTCCATAGTAAAGGTGGGCCCTACATGATGGATAATCCACATCCAATTCCTCTTACGGCTTTTGGACATCCAAACATAAAGCAAACACTTGGGAAGATTCATCGAAATAATATGTACATAAATTCCAAAATGCTGATGGGTCTAAACTACACAAATGGTTTAAATTAGAAAGTTTAGTATGAAAACTATTTTCTGTTTTCATTTTATAAAATAATATTTTAAAAATTAAAAAAATTAAAAATAAATAAATAAATAAATAAACAAAGAACTCGTTAATTAAGCAAGGAAGAGTAAAGTACAAAATATTCTTCAAATAAAGAGAAGAAAGAACAAGAGAACTAAAAGGGCATTAAATTAAACATTTGATGATTAACCGTCTCCTCCCTTTCAGTTTAGCAAGAAAGCCAGCAACCTTAATTGCTCCCTTCCATGTATATGTGATAACTAAATCCACAAATTGGACACTGGATTTGGCAATGATAAAAGAAATAATGGAGTATCATTGCCCAAACATGCCAGAATTTATTTATGGTATCAAAGGGAACCCCTAGGCTGTGAAACTAATGGTGCTAAGTGCAATTTCATCATTATGGCTTAACGGATGGATAGATAACATTTTTATACTTTGGCCATCAATAAGATATCATCTTCATATTTGCAAAATTGAAATCATTTGCTATGTTTCCAATTAGTAATGGTGCTACTGCTAGTATAAACTCCAGAGTCCAATGAAATACCAAGTTGCAAGAATTCTAAAGAGTTAAAAGTTTTGGCAATCAGATCCTATAGGGTATTGATAATGAGTTCCAGGCTCAATCTTTACTATGCAACATTTGACAATTATTAAGCAACAAATCCAAGAAAATTTGCAAAATACCAAGGCACTCAAAAAGCGCTGGCAAAGTAAGATCATAAATTTCAAAATGTGATAGTTGGACATCATAAGCATGCAGTTCCATTTTGCAGTATATATTTGACCTTCGAAACAAAATATTAACCAAAAAAAAAAAAAAAACTTCCTTAGGGAGTGTTTGGCTACCAATCGACCTGCAATGAGAAATATTTGAAACATTTGACAATGAGATCCTATAGATTATTTCTAATGACTTCCAGGTCCAATCTTTACAATGCAACATTTGACAACGTTTAGATTCCATGAAATTTTGCAAAATACCAAGGCACTCAAAAAGCTCCAGCAAAATAAGTCATAAATTTCAAAATGTGATAGTTAGACCCATCGTAAGCATGTATCTCCATTTTGCAACATTTATTCAACCTTTGATAAAGAAAACAGGAACAAAGATGAACTTCCTAAGGGTGAGTTTGGCTACCAATTGACCAGCAATGAGAAATATTTGAATTCTTTGAGCTTCAATTCCACCACCATCATCATCTAAGCCTTATCCCAACTAATTGAGGTCAGCTACATGAATCCTGTTTTGCCATTCACGTCATATAGTCAAGGTTCGTGACAAAACTTGTGATGAAAGTTTCACACCGACTGACAACCTGATGCAACCCTCATTTATCCAGACTTGGGACCAACAATGAAAACACAAAACTACCAAAGGCATTATTGAGCTCCAGCAATGTTTTAAATACCATTATCACGCGTAATGTATCGCTCCCTTGGGATATGGATACATATCGATTATCACATGGGATATATTGGTTGTATCGCATGGTGTATCGCTGTTGTTGGGAAACATGGGAACATTGGGAAATCGGTCGAATTTTTCAATAAAACTTCAAGGATTGTTGCAGAAGGCATCAATACACACTTAGAAATCAAAACATCACATAAAAAAGTGCACATAATAGGAATTTCCTTTGCATGGGGTCCTAATATATGCTCTTTCCAACTGAACTGATGCAAGTATATTCAAAGTCTATTCATATAATTTATAAATGTAAGAAGACATGTATGGAAACACAAGCAATACATTCAAAAACAAAAGAAGAACCACTAGATTAGGTTATATACATGTTTAATTTTGTATTTGGATACAAAGATTGCAACTGATTTGCAAGAAATTGAGAAATTTCGAATTGCAGTTCCAAATCTATGATTTTTCATGGAAAACGTGAAGAATCATAGATTTGTAACAATTTGACACTGGTTTAATATGATTTACAACAAAAACATGGATTGAAAATCGAAAATGCTCACTAGATCGAACGGGTGGGATATATTGACACTGCTTGTGCATTTCGTATCGCACAGGTGGGATACAAGATACATCGTGGGATATATCGGCTGATATCGTCGATATTTAAAACACTGAGCTCCAGTGCCATGTGCAGATCATAAACCATCTCAGACCCCTTGCTAATAAACCATCTCAGACCCCTTGCTAAAAAGGAAAATTTATACAATAGTCTGAATTGCTTTTTTCTTTGCATCCAAACAGGCATTCAGATGGTGCAATTTTTCAGAGATCCAGATTAGTCAGCTGGTGAGCCACACTGTAGTGATGTTATAACTCCCTCAACCCCCAATTGGAAAACCACAGCGTCCGATATTTGTCCGGCAAATGGACATCTGTACAGAAAATAAAGTCAACAGTCCATATGGGGTTAGGGATGTTGTGTGCCATGTGGGAAGACTATTGGGTGTGGTGTTTGAAAACAAGGATGAAGATTACGCTGCCCTGTTTAAGCTTGTTGCTGAGAGGGGTTTACGGGTTTCTGTGGATGGGGTCTCCTCACCAGGTTCCTCTTTCCCTCATAACAGGGAGCTTCCAAAACTTAGGTGTCTCACCGATGGGCCTTTTGGAAGCCAATCCCAAGCAGGGGAGGAATGGTAGAGGGGTAAGCAAGGTTATTCAATGAATATCCTTTCATGGGATGTGCGATGTTTGGGCTGCCCCCATAAGCGGTCTCAAGTCAAAGAATTGTGCTCTCGCTCAAAAGCTCAGCTAATAGATCTCCAAGCGACCAAGCTTCAAGCCTCAAAAGCTTGACTGATAGTTCTCCAAGAGACCAAGCTTCAAGCAATGGACAAAGGTATTGTCAACTCCTTATGGAGGAAGTAAGTTAAGGACTGGTTAGCCTTGGATGTGATCGGCTCAGCTGGAGGATTTCTTCTTATCTAGGATTCTTTCATTCGGGTTAAGGAAAATAGTTGGATTGGCCTTTTCCCAGTTAATGTGGTCTGCCGCAAGGTCCCCTAGGGGTTTCGTTGGGTGTTTTCTGGAGTTTATGGCTCATCTAGACCGTCTTTCTGCATCTCTTTCTGGTTTGAACTTTTTTTGCTGAAGATAAATGGCATCTCCCCTGGTGTGTGGGAGGTGACTTTAATGTGGTTCAGTTTATTCATGAAAAATTTAATGGGACTCGGCTTTCTTCTTCTATGCAAGGCTATTCTCGGATTGGGTGAGAAAACATGAATTCTTGCATCTTCCTATGGGGAACGTGAAATATACATGTCAAATAGTTGTTCCTCTCCTGACATGTCACTGTTAGACAAATGTTTAGTTCCTCTAATTGGATCCACCAATTCCTGTTTGCTCGCCAAAAAGGATTGCCCAAGCCTATCTCTGATTGTTGTCCAATTCTTCTGGAAAGTGATGAGATAAATTGGGGGCCCAATCTAGATGATTTCCCGATCACTTCCTTTCAATCTTTCTGGAAGTTAGTTAAATCTTATCTTCTCAACTTTGTGTCTGATTTTTTCAAATCTAATAGATTGCCTACTAAGATGGGAAGCACCTTTTTAGCCTTAATTCCTAAATTAGAAGGGGTTCAGAATCTAAAGGATTTTCAGCCCATTAGTCTTCTTGATAGCCCTTACAAAATTATGTATGAAATCCAAAGTCAATGGTTAAGGCTAATGATTCCTACGATCATATCTCCCTTTAAGACTGCCTTTGTTCAAGGCAAACAAATTTTAGACAGTGTGCTTATAGCCCATGAATGCTTGGACTCATATAATAGAGCAAGACGGTCGGGAATTCATTATAAGCTCGATCTAGAGAAGGCCTATGACCATGTGAACTGGGATTTCCTAGATTACATGTTGGAAAGGATGCTTTGGTGTAAAAGTGGAGAGCTTGAATCAGAACTTGTGCTTCCTCTCCTGGGTTCTCAGTGCTTATAGATGGCTCTCCCTTTGGCTTCTTTAAGGCTTCCAAGGGTCTCTGGTAGGGTGACCCATTGTCCCCTTTTCCTTTTGTTTTAGTCAGTGAAGCTCTTGGTCATATGTTGTCCGGGGGTCAAGAAGTAGGGCGTTTCAAGGGATTCTAGGTGAAAAAATTCCCCCAACACATCTGTCATCTTCAATTGTTAATGGCACTTTGTTGTGTTTTTGCTGTGAAGCAAATGATTATATGGTGGTTTATTTGAGTATGACAACTTGTTGGTTCAAGGTGGTTTCAAGTTTGAAAATGAACTTGTCCAAGGGTAATTTTTTTTGGATTAATTTGTCTCCAAAGGTAACATCTTCCCATTGCTAAGTCCTTTGTCTATAAGGTTGGATCCTTGCCCACTTCCCATCTGGGTCTTTCCCTTTTGTATAGGGAAACCCCCATTGTTTCTGTGGGATAAGATCCTAGAAAGAATGGAGAGGAAATTATCCTCTGGAAATGTGATCTATTATCCCTGGGTGGTAGATTGAATTTGATTAAGACCTCCCTTTCCAATTTGCCTATCTATTTCATGTCTTTATTTCTTTGCCCGAAGTCTATCCTCCTTAGAATTAATAAGCTTCCTAAATATATTTTTTCCTAGCAAGGAGGTGCATCCTCGAGGAAATTCCCACTGCTCAATCGGAAGGAGGTGTGCACTCCTTTGTTGGGGCGGAGCAGGAATAAAAAGGCTGGATGTGGTCAATGAGGCTCTTTTGGGTAAATGATTTTGGAGGGTTGGTTGCGAGGATGAGAGTCTTTAGAGGATGATTATGGCCGCAAAGTATGGTTTAACTCCTCTAGGATGGTGGACTAAATCCTCCTTTCTCTATCATTCTTCCCTTCTCTAGAAAGGTATTGCCAAGGTTGACTCTAAAGTTTTTGAGCGGTTGTCATTCTCCCTAGGAATGACTGCAGGATTAAATTCTCATTTAATCTTTGGTGTGGTTCCCCCTCTTTCTGAAGCCTTCACAACCCTCATTGCCATTAGTCCCAATTCAAATATTTCCAAAGGAGAATAAGGGGTTTGGCTTCCTCCTTTTAGAAGGAATCTTTCTGATCCCAAAATCATGGTCCTCATGGAGTTCCTTACTCGTCTGCAAGGTCAGTTCCCTGCCTCAAGTTCAAAAGATTCTCCTGCTTGATCTATTGCAAGCTCTGGTCTTTTCTAGGTGTGATCGTTCTACAGCTCTTTAACCATGCCTTCCTTGTCAGTTAGATAATGTCATACAGGAGTGGTTTGGTTCTATGGTGTGCCCCCCAAAGGTTGTGGCGTCTATGTGGCTTGTAGGTAAGAATCGTGCTAACGGTCGACAATTTGAGAAAAAGAGGCATGATTCTTTTGAATGTTTGCTCGTCGTGTCTTGAAGCTGCAGAATCAGTGGATCATCTTATCCACTACTCTTTCTCTATGGATGTCTAGTGGAGAGCTCTTCGATTGGTGGGAGGTCTCATGGACTATGCCTAAGTCTATCGATGGTTTGGCATGCGGATCCAGGTGGGGTTATTGGGAAAAATAAGTGGAGGGCTGTGCTTATGGCTGTAATGTGGGCTGAAAGGAATAATCATTGCTTTAGAAATCTTAAGATTCCGTATGTTGGGGTGTTTAATAGAGTTCTTTTGTTGTTCAGAAACTGGGCTCCTAAACTCCTTGTTTTTTTTTTTTTTTTGTACTTTTCATTTTTCTTTCTTTTTCTGCTTTGTTTTCCTTTCTTCTTTTGGCTTTGCCTGATAAAACTCTCATCTTTCGCAAAAAGATAGTCCATGTTAAACAGCTAAGAGTAATATAACTAATAATTTATCTATATAAAAAAACAGTCCATATGCAACAGGAAGAGTAAGATTGTTCAATGGAGGAGTTTAAAAGGTCGGTGGTCCCTGCATGGCAGAGCCCACCAGATGAATGACCTGGATCTCTTTAAGATGGACCGCACAAGAAAGGAATGCCCAGCCGGATGTAAATGGAAGTAGTTAAGGCCCAGCATTGTATGATGTAGAAATAAAGATTGTTCTATCGGGCAATTTTTTCAACCAAAAAATAAATAAATAAATAAAACTGTCCAAGGGGGTTGTTTGGTGATCCAAAATAGTCATTTGGTAGGCCTAATTGTCAGCGGGATATCCAAAAACATCAACCCTTGGGGCACATTCTACAGTTGGATTGGTCAATCACCAAATATGGACCATTGTTTGAAATTGACCACTTGCAACTCACCTGTTGGTGGTAGGCTAGGATAGGGGCATGACCCATCCAGTGATGTGGCCTACAAAATGGATGGTATTAATTACTAAATAGTTGGCCCCAACAAGCATCACACAAATAAAACATCATCTCATAAAACAAGAATAACCTAAAATTTAAACAAAACACACCTCAAGGTCCATTGATGAACCCTTCCTTCCGACCCTCAAACCCAGGCCGCATCAGCTTCTTCTCCCTCTTCGCAATCCTCCTCGCCTTCTTCTCCCGAATCCTCCCCAAGATATTCTCTGACCTTGTCTGCTGCTTCTCTGCCCTTGCCTTGTCCCTACTCTCCATCCTCTCCTTCCACTTCTCAGCGTTCTTCTCCTTCCTCTTCTTCTCCTTCTTTATACTCTGCTTCAAAATCCTTGGATCATCATGGACCTTAACCCCCGCAGCCCGGCTCACCGCAGCCTGCCACGAGTGCTTCTTCGAAATCACCTCCCCTTTCTCCGGATCCTTCTTCGCCTCCTCCAATCTCTTCGCCTTTTCGAGCTCTTGAGCCTTCGACAGCTTCCTCTTCTTCCTAATCTGCTCATCTTGTTCCCCGATCTTCACATGCCCAAAAGCAAGACCATTCTCTAATCCTGAAGCCTTCATCTCTTCCGATTCGAGGCCCTGCTTCCGCTTCGGCAGATCTCCTCTCTTCTTCTTCTTACCATCGATCTTCTTCTTGTTATCGTCTTTATCGGCAGTGTTGCGATTCCCTCTGAGCTCAGCGATCCGTCGGTGGAGACGCTCCCGGAGCTCCTCGTAGGTGACGGATCGATCGTCAGGGATGGGGTTTTCAATGCGGACGTCGATCTCGTCCGATTTCTCGGTAGGTGATTTCTCGTTCTGGATGGATTTCTTGAGGAGATCTAGGGTTGTAGTCGAGGAGTTATCAGGGTCGAGACGAGATCTGCGAGATTTCTTGATATTTTCGCGGGTTTCTTTCTTGAAGGAGGCTTTGGCGACCTTGCTGAGGCCTTGGAACCATGGCTTCTCTTTATCTTCGACGGGGAGGTAGAATCTCGCGGGGATTAGCTCGATTAGATTGTCGAAGAAGATGGAGTGCTTGTGGATTATGGTTTTCAGATCAGGAGGAATCGACGGTAGAGATTTCTGTGACTTTTTCTTCATTTTGAAAGAGGGAGAGAGGGAGATGGAATGGGAAGGGAGAAGCAGGATAGGGCTCTCTAGGGTTTTACCTTGGTTTGTTCAAGGAGTCGTTACACGATACCTAGGTGGGGCCACCGTTATGTTTGTGAGAAATCCACCCCGTCCATCCGTTTTGCGACCTCGTTTATTCTAGGATGTGCGACCAAACATCAGGTGGATCCAAAACTCAAGGGCCATACGAGAGGGAAGACAGGGAAAGAAATGCTTACTGTCCAAACCTTCTTGGGCTCCACCTTGAAGTTTATATGCCATCAAACCGTTTATCCTTAGTTTCATCTCGTGTGGCACACTTAGGTTTTGGATAGGCTTTATTTTTTGTCCCATAACTTAAAATGAGCCTGCAAAACCGATGAACAGGGTGGATTCTCACAAAAATCTCGGTGGGTCCCACCTAACTTCTCATCAGATAACATGATGGGAAGCTGACGCATTTCCTGCGCGAGGATGCTGCGAGGGGCTACCGCGATGTTTTTGAGAAATCCACTCCATTCATCCGTTTTACTAGATCATTTTAATACATGCGATCAAAAATAAAACGGATACAATACTCAAGTGCACGAGGCGGGAAGTTGGGGAAAGAAATTTTTATAGTTGAAACCTTCCTGAGCTCAACCTTGATGATTATATACGATCTATCGGGTTCGAGTATCCATGGGTGGTGAAAGCCTATTACGGCGTGAGTGTGTGGGGGTGTATGTGCGTGTGTAAAAAAAAAAAAGTTTTTAAAATTTAAAAAAATAAAAAGGTTACTCCTAATGGGATGAAGTGAAAACACCGAAAGATAGCCTCGTATAAAACTTTAACGACAATAGGAATGCTTCAACGGTACTCACTGAATGCCCACTGTTTCCTCTTTTATGGCACACGTGAATGGTGGATATACTTTATTTTTTATATCACTGCCTAAAATGATCTTGTCAAACGGATGAACGGAGTGGATTTCTAAAAAAAAAAAAAAAAACGCAGTGCCCCACCCAACGTCCTTGCACATGAACTTCCTGTTTTGGCAGTAAATCCGTGTACCAGGTAGACGGGCGCGGATTGGTTACAGTACCTAGAGACGAACGGTCCTATCAGGACCTCGGTAGGGCCCACCGTGATGTTTATGTTTTATCTATGCCATCCATCTAGTTTGACGTATAATTTTAGGGCATGAGCACAAAAAAGAGGCAAAGGTCTCAAGTAAACCACACCACAGGATTTATATAGGTCTATGTGACCTTATGAACGGGTTGGATGGTAAATAAGAATCACAGTGGGCCTAGTAAGTTTTCAACAGTAGGAATTCAATCACTACTAATCCCCACTACTTCCTGTGGTGTGGTCCACTTGAGCCTTCAAACTACCTTCTTTTTTAGCCAATGCTCTAAAATGATTTGTCCAGATGAAAGAAAGACATGGATGGATAAACATATACATCAGGATTGCCCACAGATCCCCTAACAAGGCGGTAGTGGGTGCGGATTGTGCATGACTTACCTCACTTGGAAAACTATGTGGGGGCGTACCGTGACGTACGTGTCATTATTCACGCTGTACATCGTTTTTCAAGAGCAGAAAATTGAAGGGAGCCGATTAGGTGAGATCCCGTGGAGGTGGGTCCCTTGACTATGGGGCTTACAGTGATGCATGTCTTAAATCCACACCGTCTAACCATTTTCAAAGCTCATTTTAGGGCATGATCCAAAAAATGAAGCGTGCCCAAATCTTAGGTGGACCACACCACAGGAAAGTCATGATTGAATCCCCACTATTAAAAACCTCAAGAAGCCCACCGGAATGCTTATTTGCCATCCAACCTGTTGATAAGGTCACAAAGACCTATATGAAGATACCACACAAATATCATCTTGATCCAAATCTTTTGTGGCCCACAAGAGATTTTTAATGGTCAATTACCACAGTGTACTGTACTATGGTTCATCTGAGATTTGGATCTGCTTTATTTTTTGGATCTTGTCCTTAGAATGAGTTTGCAATACAAATGGACAGCATGAATGTAGTCAAATACATCAAAGTGAGCCCCCACAAACAGTGGTCCCACGAAGCCACAGTCCAAAGTTGAAGCATATACAAAGCTTAAGTGGACCACGCCATAGGAAAGAGAATGATGTCCACTGTTGAAACCTTCCTAAGGCCCAGGGTAATGTTTAATTGTCATCTAATATGTTAACAAGGTCCTACAGGAATGGATGTAGGGAAAACACACATATTAGCTTGTTCTAAAACTTTTGCAGCCTCAATCAGTTCTCAACAATAGAAATTCAATTCCCATTATTTAAGTTGTGTGTTCCACTCGAGCTTTAGATATGCTTTGATTTTAAGCTCATGGCTTAAAATGATGTGAAAAGAAGACATACATCTCCACACCCATCCATCTGTTTTTACCAACTTCAATTTTAGGGCATGAGTCGAGAACTGAAGCATATCCAAAGCTTAAGTAGACTACTGGAAACATAGGTATAATGATGTCCACCTGATGAAAGGAAAACACAAATATCAACTTTTGATCCAATACTTTTGTGACCACAGGAAGATTACAATGGTAGCCATTCAATTTCCATTGTTTCCATGGTATGGTCCACTTGAACTTTGGGTATGCTTGTATTTTGGGCTGATCCCCTGAAATGAGCCTGTAACACAGATGGATGACGTGAATAAGACACATCACAATAGGCCCCACAGATTTTACCCCAGCACGTGTGCCGAGCTACACAGACACAGTACTCAATCGGCATCACAGCCGTAGGATCATATTGGTTTAACAATCTTACCCTCTGATTCGTGGATGCCAATCCACTCTCGGTGAGTAAATAGGCGAATGGTTGAACAAAAGATGAATGAAGGTGAATTACCTGTAGCATAGGCCTATACTCCAAAGATTCCTGGCCTCGACAAGCACGAGGATACACTGCTCTTTCAAGTTTTCGTTCCGAACAACAAGTTGTACGGTCCAACCCAACTTATCATGGGCCAAATCACCAACATGGTAGACCCGTGGTGGATTAGATAATCCACTAACACCTCTCCTATCAGATAATTTATTCATCTGACTCTCCCCAGTTTAATGATGACTGTGGCTTGTAATTCTCAAGTTTCATCTGATCGATGGGAGTATTAAGAGGTATCATGACCTATTTCATGAGCTCACAAGATCGATGGCGTATTACCTAGAGGTAGGTCCTAGGCTCCTAGCTGTTTTGCTGATCTTCTCTCCCGTGGAAGTAAGTTGAAAATTGCATACTTCAAAGATAAGTAAATTTAAATCAAACTGTCCAGATTATAGTTCCCACCTTAGATGTATCTGAACCAAAGTTACAGTCATCTTATTACTGGACATTTAGGGCCATTTGAATACCACCAAATAAGTTTTTTTTTTTTTTTCTACTTACAGCAATAGATAAGTGACTTATTTCAGGTAAGTATGGTATATGATTAGTTATAAGCAACTGTTTTACTTAAAAGTACATAATCACTTCAATTAATTTTTTTTTTGCTTTTCTACTTTTAACAAGTTGCTGAAGAGAGGCATCAAGAGAGATGAAAGATGGGATAAGCTGATAAGTATATTGTTTGCCAAACATACTTATCTTCTTAAGCAACTTAAGATCCAAACGCCTCCTTAATAAAAGGTTATATATGAAAAAATATCTAACAGTGCTATTTCACCTACACGTGATGTATGTCTTATCCAAGCCATCCATCTGTTTTTCTAGCTTATTTTAGGGCAAGTGCTCAAAATTAAAGCATATCCAAAGATCAAGTGGACCACACCACACACGCAAATATCATTGAGTTAATGCATGCAACTCCTACAATTTCAGAGTGCCTAGTATAAACCATCATAACCTACCCAAGTATCAAATAACTTTGCCTCTTCCAGCCACTTCTCCCACTTTTAGGTAACCACTCCATCTCTCCATGTGCATTGCCTGTTCAACATCTTCTAGTTTGTATATCCATGCTATCCAAATTGATCAGATGGAGGAGGCAAGTTGTGTCCACGTAATTTATTCATTTAAGAGGCCACAGAGCAAAGACACCTCAGAACAGCAAAATCAACCACCAGACCAACATTGGGTACTGCTCACATGCATACCAATCCTAATCCTAATAAACCTCTTCTTTTCTTTCTTCACCTTCCAGAGTCATGTTATCATAACCATACATTATTGGGATGAAATGTAAACTATCAAGTTACAAAACTGTCAATCAAATCTCACACATGAGATTTCTGCGTCAAATGAATGAATACCTCGTGCTCTACCTCAGGAATTGTACTGCAGCCAAATGTTTAATTAAATCTGGAAGTTCAATAGCAAAACCTGCAAAAACCAATGGCCAAAAGACAAGATGACAAAAAGCACAAATCTAGATAATAAATATATTAAAATTTTTATATAAATAAATATCATAGGATTATACTACCTAATGCTGGTTTTGACACAATGATTTATTTAAGGACTGTGTTATCTTGCATGATGCAAAATCCCAAGAAATATCACAGGCACATCCTGTTTTCAGATGAACTTACCCAAGTGGATCCCCGTAAATATAGGGCATGTGGACATGAGTGATCTTCTGACCCAGCATCCCTGTAGATAGATGACATGGTGAAAATCCTCTGAAGTTTATCCATTTTGTAAAATGCACCCAATCCATCTAGCCACTCATGTTAAACATAGGTATACCTATCATGATGCAAGTCTCCCTATCAAGATCCCACTGAAGACAATAGCTCCAAACCACTTATTAGAAACGAATCTGGAAAAAAGAAAAACAAAAAAGAAGACATAAAAATGGTGTTGGTCAGAGAGATTCATTAAATCAATGGCATGAGTCAAGATATGTTGAACTTTTAAAATGGTAGTTGCATTAAAACCCAAATCACTACGGAATCCATACCACAGCAACATAAGAACCCAAACCACTACTGATTATCGTATGTATACTTTTTAAGTAAAGCACGTGGAACTGCATTGCACACAAATAGGTTGTATGACATATGGGTATGAAAGACAATCAAATTTACACCCCCTATGAACAGACTGATGAAGATTGTATGACATGCATGACCAGACAATCCATGTTGGGGTAGAAGCAGAGATGATGCCCCTATGGAACTTCTTTTCCAGTCAGCAGGTGAGGGTATATTTCGATGTTGCAAGTAACTAGGGTAGGAAGAATAATTCCCATCCGAATTGATTTTCAAATCATTTCAGGTCATCTAAAACAATCCTGGTAATGGTTTGGACTGGAAAAGGCAGATAATGGAAGTTTCGAGTGTTGCAGTTTCTGTATTCTTTTGTGCCAAAATCATGCATGAATCTGCTAAAAATCAGATCCACTTACATTAGGCATGCATCCAATCAGTACCTTAGCAAGTTGTTTTTAAATTTATCTTTTTTGATGAATTACCTAAGGAAGTTGTTTGTAATAATTAAAATGCAGCACTCATTCGAGTTTATATGAATACTGACTTCCTATTGCAATCTGGACGATTTGACAAGTCAACTGTCCAAATCTGCCACCCTAACTGCCCAGCTCCAGCCATCAAAAACGCAAAATATGGCCATCCTGTTCTACATAAAAAGATGCACACAATCAGAAAGATTCCTAGAGATAATGGTGGGCCCTGTCCAACTATGAATAGAAGAACGGTACCAGGCAAATACGTGGAAAGCAAAAGCCAGTACATACCAAGTTCAGCATTGAACCCACTGAGAGCAAGGCTACTAATACACGCAATACCAAATCCACTAACCCAATTCTTTGTCAGATCCCCAAACCTCAAGGCTGTAGACTTAACACCCACTTTCAGATCATCTTCTTTATCCTGCATGTGTGGTGGTTGACATATCTCTGAGAAAAGGGGAAATGCACTACATCTGGAAAGACCAGAAGGCGAGAAGATACCATTTGCAATTGTTACAAGGTTTAGAAAATGAATTAATTTACCTGATGGGCATAAATTGTATCATACACAAGTGTCCAACATACACCAGAAAAGTACAACGGGAAGACGATTGTAGGATCCAGGCTTCCTTTAACTGCACTCCATCCCAATAAAGCTCCCCAGTTAAACGTTAAACCTAAATATGCTTGAGGCTGCAACAATATATAGACATGGAGACACATTAATTTAACTTGCTAAATGAAATTACCAATAGAACGATATTCAAAATGGGGGCAGTCTCCAGTGGTACCGATACCACCATAACCTTATGGTATTACCACTAGGGGTGGCAATGGTTCAGGCTAGGCCCTGGCTTGGCCCTAGAGCCCTAAGCCCTGGCCCTAGCCCAGCCCTAAGCCCCAGCAACGGGCCACGCTAGGGCTAGGGCCAGCCCTATAAGTTAAAGGTAAGTTACATGTGCACTATGTGTATAATTGGTAAGTGCGTGTTTATGAACCTTCATGCTCTTCCAGAGAATCAAAGTTTTTCTATTGCACGCTTGTGTCAAATAAGATCATTAATCAACCAAGAGTGTGCCCCACACAATTATCAACCATATTCATGGACTTTAATAAACGCAAAAATATATTGTTCACCATCTAAAGTGGGGTTCACAATTTGGCAGTTTATAAGTGCCTTTGTTTCATCCATCACAGTTTACTAGAGTATCAAAGTTCTTCATGTTACTTACTATAGATGCTACTATTCGGACTCTACAGTCTATGTTATTAATATCTACGTACCATGTAGCATACGCTAGGGAAACGAGGCAGGCTAGGCTATTCATCAATGGCCTAGGCCTGCCCAGCCCCAACAGTTAGCCTAGCTTTCAAGCCCTAGCCCAACCCTCAGGCCAAGTCTAGTGGCCCAAGCCCTAGCCCTTCAGGGCCAGGCTGCCCATCCCATTGCCACCCCTAATTACCAGCCAGATGTGTTAACTTAATAAATAAATAAATAATACCAGCCCCCCCTAAAAATCAGCTTGATCTAAAACTCAGGTGGGCCATAGCACACAGAATATTTTGAGAGGGAATGCCCATCATTGATTAGAGAGCCTACCATGTTGTATGTATAGAATATAGGTTGTTCAGATCCTTCATCCAGGCCTTATAGAGGGTCAGACCAAAAATCGGGTTATTTGATGACTGAGGTGCCCTTCCCTCCCACTTCTTCCCTTTGTTGTGGTCAACGTCAGTTTTGGATCAGGCTGGGGATTGGGCCTCAGGGGTTTTTGGAGCTGACATGCCTAATGGATGGGTTGGATGGTGTGAATAGATCACATGGACCCTACCTCTGGCTGCTACTCCCATAACCTTACAGTGGTACCATACCATTGGAGCGGGCCCTTTCAAGAAGACGTACCCAGAATGTCAGCCTCTTCATGAGGGGATAGGAGAAGACTAGCAGCAGCGATGACGCCCCCAGCACGATGCTGTAGGAATCAAATTGGAATAGTCAAGACTGCAGAGCTCCATAAAATTATAGAAACATAAAAATACATTTGAAAAGAATGAAAGAATGACCTCATATTAAACAGGCAAAAAGCTTGAAATTTTGAAAAGTTGAAAGAAACGATTCATGCCAAGGGGCATCTCTAAGCAAGTTTGTAGTCACATGCACACAGATCTACTAAATGCACTGTGCTTCCTCAGTTAAACCATGAGTTAAACTTAAGGCAAGGGGGCCTGATGGTTTCTTGATGGCTTTCCCATGGTTGGCATCATTGTTGTGTACCAGAATTTTGATTCAAGTGCTTGAGGCAAGTGCATGAGCCATGGGTGTGGTTGCATAATGGTTATTTTTGAGAAATTACGGAAGCATATTATATTGTTGGAGATGATGGGAATCATTTGAGTGGCTTTCAGCATGTGCACTTGATGCGGACATCAGTGGTGCACCATTTAGTGTACCAGAGGAGGAGGCGTCGCCGATAGAGTACCAGAGCGGAAGAGTTCATGTGGATGGACGATGGGTCCATCGGACCCACTTTTTGACGTGCTGCGAGTGCAGGAGCGGCATGACCACACCCCGACCATAGATCAATGGGTCGGATTTCACACCCTACCACACGGGTGTTCACCCCGACCATTGATTCATGGGTCGGATTTCACACCTTATTACACAGGTGCTTTAGTTTTAGACTTTTTTAGTTCTTTTTCTTATTTCAGAGGCTTTATTGCAACTTTCTTTATTTTTTGTCTTTTTGTTATTTTTCTCGTTTCCAGGGACTTTAGTGCACTTTTACTTTTTCCATAGCTTATACATACGTTGTGAGAAACCTTATTTTCGTTATTATTGAATGAATAGAAATTCGTCTCTTTTCTTCCTCTTTATTCAAGAGATTAGGGTTTCAGAATTGGCCCTTGGGTGTTGAGGATTCCATCCCGATTTCAGGTTTCCTTCTTTCTAGATCTTCGAGGTGCAGGAAAATGTAAGAATCATCTTCATTCTTTTCTTTTGACGATAAGAGGACACGTACTTTCTTCATCTCGAACCCTTCGTTCTTCACCCATTTCTTTCCTCTCCAGATACCTCCTTTCTAGTTTGAACAGAAAAGAGGGATGATTAGTCAGTAGGATCAAATCCAAACTTGATCGTGGACTGACTTATGCTAGATCTAGGATATCCTCATATCTCTAGGTCCTCCATTTTTACTATTTACGTGATCTTATGCTAAGGGTCATGATCCTGACGGAATAACCTCATCTTTGTGTTGAGATTTACCTAATCTCTTTGATTGGAAACGGTTAGTTAATTGGTGTATTTATTTGAATATTCTTTAACTTGATTACACATGCACCTAGGATTAGGTCATCACATGTCCCTGCATCAGCACTACATGGTGGTCAGTATTTTGATTTATTTTTTTAAGGTGAAGTTCCCTTGTTACATAGTTGATAGTGATTAACAGCCCTGAATTATCACATTGTCGATGTTGTAAACCATATCAAAGTCAGGGTCATACTTCAAGCAGGTGATTCAAAGCTTAGGCTGTGTCAGTACAAATAAATAGAGATATGAAACACCAAAAAGTTTCTTATGATAGGGAATAGGTGGTGAGAACCGTGAGTTTCAAAACCTACCCTTCGTACATTGGTTTTTCAAAGATAGGTGAGTCCACGAGCAGAGTCAATCAAATAAGTTTTTTTTTTTTTTTTTTGAAAGATAATCAAATATGTAATTAGTTGGTGACAGGTGATGGTGGTGTCTACAGATACCATCTCACAAACAATAGAGAATGGAGCTTACCTATAATTATTTAGTTGAAGGAGAATCCCTAGACCCAAAAGAAGTTGAAACCCAAGAAAAGTAAGACCCTGAAATGGTGTCAAAAGGCCAGATGCAACTGGGCGTGACTTCGTTCGCTCCACCTGTAGCATACAAAATTTTTCTATAATCAAGCAAGCATCAGTCCTCAACTTGTTGATTGTAATCAACCTGTGTAATATACTATTAGATAGGACTTAATTGTAAACAACCTATGTAATATAATATTAGATTACACTTGATTATAATCAACCCATGTAATACTCTATTACATAGTGCCTGTAGGAGTTTTCTGCTCTCATTGATGGTCTTCAAGTACATGCTTCCATACTACGGAGAACTTGTTTTATGATAATAAACTAGAACTGCTAAAAACAGAACTTAGCAATGCATAATTTAATCTTGATATGCTCAAAGAACTGGTCTACAAGTTATTAGTCCATTAAAGTAAAACAACATGAATAATAGGATCTATATAAGATAATAATATGGCGTGATAGGCATTGTAGTGGATAATGGCAACATGGATACCGTATAAAGCTATAACATGTACAACTAATGGTATAACCCAGGCACTGATGAATACATTTGTCTAAGTAATTCAGAAATAGTTATTGATATTTAAAAAATATATATATTTAAAAAAATCAGAAAATACATTTCGGTTGCCACGTGGGATCCTTTCCATTGGGAAGCCTGTGAAGCATCTCCAGGATAAAGTTATCGAAAATTATCCCCGTGGAAGAGTAAGCTCCTTTCTCTCACGCATGCGCGGGGGGGTGGGGGGTGGGATGATCTTAAGTCAGTCATCAATAGAATTGACAAACCCAGGAGGGATTGTCTTTGCATGGAGGTGCATCTTCGAGCAAATTCCATTTGCTTAATTGGAAGGAGGTGTGCCGTCCTTTGTCTACCGAATGGGTTGGGTTCAAGAGGTTAGATGAAGTCAATTCGGCTCTTTTGGCTAAGTGGGTCTAGAGGTTTGGGAGGGAAGAGGGTAGTCTTTGGAAATCCCTTATAGTTGCCAAGTACGAATCCTCTCTTATGGGTCGGTAGATTAAGGAGTTCTCCCTGCATCGTGTGTCACATATTTGGAAATTCATAGCCAAGGTCGCCCCCTTCAAGCATGAAGGTCTGGGTTTTGTGCTTGGTGATGGAGTTCATAACAGGTTTTGGGAGGATATTTGGTGTGGGGAGTGGTTTTCTTGAGTCTTGCTGCTATCTGTTTAATACCAGAGGTTTCTGTCGTTGCCTGTTTCTCATGATATGGGAAAAGGGCAGCGTGGTTTTCTCCCTTGCCGCCACAAGTTGCTCGACAGAGAGGTTGAGCAATTGGTCTCCCTCCTTTCTCGTCTACAGGTACTCATGCCTATCTAGGGCGTGGCTAACTCTTTGATTTGGAAGCAGCATCCTTCGGGGACTTTCTTGATGAAATCTGTGTATTCCTGAATCTCTTGTTCTTCAAACCTAACACTTGTCTGTCATACTGATACAACTCCAATTTGGTCTATCAATGCTCTTCCTCAAGTGGCTACCTTCGCCTGGTTAGCTGGTAGAAACCATATCCTAACTGTTAACATTCTCTGCAAGAGGCTATGGTCCTCCCTAATGCATGCCTCCTTTGTTATAAAGAAGCACAATTAGTAGATCATCTTTTCACCCATTGTCTCTTTACCAGGGAAATTTGACACAGCGTTCATCAGTCCTCCAGCATTTCCTGGGTGATGCCAGCTTCGATTGATGCCTTTTTTTAAATCCTAGTTTGTGGAAGGATGGAAGGGCAAGAAGAGATCCAAGTGATGTCTCTCACTAATGGTTGTTCTTTGGTGTGTGTGGGCTGAAAGGAATGATCATTGTTTTAAGAATAAGAGCGGTTCACCGTCAAGGGTTGTTTGTAGGGTTAATTTGTGTTTTAAGGGATTGGGCAACTAAATGGCTGTTGCATTTTTCTTTTTCTCAGGTTCTTCTATTTCCTTTCCTTTCTTTTCTTTGTTTTTCTTTTTCTTTTGACCTTTTGGCCTTGAATAAAATCAGTATCTTTCCAAAAAAAAAAAAAACAGAAAACTCAAAAATGGCTATTAATCATTCTCAAGTGGACATCAAGGAAGAACATATGGATTAGCCTGAGAAGAGCAAAAGTAATGGCACAAAGCAATACCTTTATATCAAGATCACGGTCAAGAAGATCATTCACTGTGCAACCAGCTCCACGTAAAAGCAACGCCCCACAACCAAAAAGTGACAAAAGCTTGAGATCTGGAAGGTTGCCAGGAGTTGCAGCCAAGGTAATTGACCTGCAACGGCAAATGATAGATTGTTGGAAAGTACTGGCAGAGCATCTAATTTCAATTCATTTCACAGTAGGAGAACATAAAAATTCATGTTCAACAGTCATAAATACCGTATGTAAATTAGACATGTTAAAGTCAGATGCAACACATCCCAGTACAATTAATTGAGAATGATGAAAGATATATTATTACACAAATATTAGTTGTTGTATGCAGTGTTCAAAATATCAGTATTGCGTTACGTATCGCATTCTTGGGATACGGATACGTATCGGTTATCGCATGGGATATATCGGTTGTATCATGTAATGTATCGTTGTTGTTGGAAACATGGGGAAACATTGGGAAATTGGTTGAATTTTTCAACGAAACTTCGGTGATGAATACACACTTATAAATCAAAACATTACAAAAAACAAGTACACATAATAAGTTTTCTTTGTATGGGATCCTAATCTATGCGTTGTCTAACTAAATTGATACAAGTATATTCAATGTCTATTCATATAATTTCTAAATGTAAGAAGACAAGTGGAAACACAAACAAGACATTCAAAAGCAAAAGAAGAATCACTAGATTAGGTTACAGACATGTTTCATGTGATGTTTGAACACAAAGATTGCAAACGATTTGCGAGAAATTGGGAAATTTTGATTATTTTTTTTTCAATTTTTCGCAACTCAACCTATCTCCTCCAAATCTCGAAATCGAAGCTCCCAATCCATGATTTTTCATGCAGAACATGAAAAATCATGAATTTGTAACAATCTGACATTAATTTAACATGATTTACAGAAAATAAGAGCATCGAAATTCAAAAATGCTCACTAGATCGAACATGTGGGATATATCGCACTACTTGTGCGTTTCATATCGCACCGGTGGGATACAAGATATATCGTGGGATATATCGGCTGATATCGTCGATATTTAAAACAGTGGTTGTATGTAAAAACTTATAAATATGATGTATCCAGATATATAAGAATAGATTAAAATTATCTTCAAAAAGAAAAGACTAGATTAAAATTATCCAAACTAGATGAAGAAAGATATCATCTAAGATTTTGTCCAAATAGCGATGTTGGGTGTGCATAATGCAGCATTAGAAGAAGAACAAGTAGGATCAAGCAAGCTTCTCAACAACTACAACACTACTGCAAATTAGCAGAAGTGAGCCATTACATTGTTTTTAACCCATGGCTAACAGGCATACATGACAGAGTGAAATATATTTATATATACATGCAAATGAGTGTGCACACACAGCTAGAGCTTGAATCTTTGGAGAATCCTCTAATCACTTCTTGGATGTCCAACATCCATCAATCTCTACTTCCTCCTTGCATTGTTCCCTCTCTTACATTTTCAGGGAAAAAGATCATTTTACATATTATGACGTCTACTTACATAAGGGCGCATTTGGATGTCCTGTGAAGCCGCTGTGGTGACCTGCTTTGCTGCCTCGATTGATTTGGGACCAAGAAGCACAGAAATGTGTCCTTTTCAGATTCGACGCACCCATAGCTGGGTGATCCAGAGCGTTGGCCAGATGAAACCGCCATGGATGGATGATGCCCCTATCTTCCATAATGGAACATCCTAGCTGTCCCATATTTGGCCTTTCTTTCTGGACAATTTCTGTATTTTTTTTCCTTAATCATCTATCAGGCCGTTGATCAAAGGGCAAGGATCTCTCAACTTGGGAGAGTTTTGGACTATCCTCATACACAATGGGCCCCACTTGCATGGGTGGGCACATCTTGATGATCTTCATGTTACGAGGCACCAGAGCCTTACAATTTCTCTTCTTTTCAACCATAATGAGAATGGTCAAACTCAAACATCCACTTCCTAGTATTTATGAAGAGAAATTGACCTCTAATTGCATTTTCATTCCTTTCAAATCCCACTTGTAAGTAATTTGATTGTGTTTTAAGGGCATGCTCAGAAATTGCAATTTGGTCATTTAGGGGTCGTTTGGATGGCTGAAACTTCTGTAAAATGCAAGTGACTTATAGGTGGTGTTTAGAGGAGGAAAATTACCTGTAAGTCACTTTCAACTGTTAACTAAGTTACAAGCAAATCTTATAGAGGGGCCGTGACAGTGGGGCCCACATAGCATAAATTTTGTATATCCACATTATCCATCAGATTTGCCTTCTCATTTTAGGGCATGGGCCCAAAACTGAAGCAGATCCAAATTTCAGGTGGGCCAGACTTGAATGCCCACCATTAAAAACTTCCTAGGGCCCACCATAATGTTTACATGCCATCCGACCTATTGATAAGATCACATAGACCTGGATGAAGGGAAAACACAAATATTAGCTTGATCTAAAACTTTTGTGGCCCACAAGAAGTTTTTATTGGTGGACATTCAGTCACTATTGTTTCCTATGGTGTGGCCCACCTAAGATTTGTATCTTCTTCATGTTGGGCACATGCCCTAAAATGAGCTAGCAAAATTGATGTACATCAAGGTGGGCCCCACAATCATGGCCATTGCTCTTTCTATTTTTATTAATTTTTATTTTCTTTCCATCTATCAAACTGTTGAAAATATGATCCCCATTGTGGATGAGCTATCGGCGATAAGCAATGAAATGTTTGGTCCTTTTGATGGTTGGTGCAGACTGGTGGTTGGAACTCTGATAATTAGTGGGTGTTGTCAATTCTACATACATAAATGATATAAATGAATGATTACAAGAAGTTGATCATCGGTTGATCATCGGTCATATATCATATATGATCGACTCCCTGATGGCACTGGTATGTTGGTGGCCAACCCTTCCCAAAGAATGGTCCAAATTTCACATGGTATGCTGCAAATGGCCTCTTCAATCTTCCTTGCCTTATAGTATATGGCGCAAGCTCACCATTAACATGCATTTTCTCACAACTATGTTTCTGCATTCTTCTTTGTTTCTTTAGTTAATATACAACTTCTTACCTATAATTAACTTACAAGTTACCCAAATACAAAAACCTACTTGCATGTGACTTACAACTCATCCAAACAAGATTACCTGTAAGTCACTTTCACCTATACGTCACAACTTAAGGGCCTGTTTGGATGCCTATAAGTTGGGTAAAATGTAAGTGACTTACAGGTGGTGTTTGGAGAAGGAAATTCACTTGTAAATCACTTATAACCTGTAAGTGACTTATAGGCAAATCTTCCAGGAAACTGCAGGGGGCAGGGGGTGAGAAGTCACTTCCCTGTAAGTGATTCACACATCACCGGCCACCACTAGCCACCATAGGTCTCAAGTTTCCCTTTTCCGATTAAAAGAGAAGAAAGAAAGGTATAGTGCTCCACAGTGGTAAAAAACATGGTGCACACACACTGTTTGCAGGGCCCACCGTGATTTGCGTAAGCCATCCAATCCATCTATATTAAGTCCCTATTTTTCCATCCTTGGGTACCAATTTCAAGCCAATGTCAAAATATAGTGGGCCGAACCAACCATCTGGATAATGGTGGGTGTACCTGTCACAATTGGTCCTTGTGTTGTGGCCAAGGTGTACCAAATTGGTCACATATGGGCCGTAACGGCCGATACGGTAATGATAACGGCCAAGTCCGTTACGCGATACAGAGGTCGAAACGGTGACCCCCCAGTTTTTTGCTCGGATCAACCATTGTGGGGATCGTAACGGCCATTATTGCCTTGTAATGGTCAAGGTGTAATGGCTAGTTTTTATTTTTATTTTTTTAAGTTGTGATTTTTCTCATTTTTTTGCACTTTTCTTTTTCAAATTCTTTCCTAAACTATTCTATTGCAAATTTCGACCACTCTTAGCTTGAATTTAATGATCAAAACAAGTTATTTCAAAGCTTTTGTTGAATCGAAACTCCATGGGCCATTTTCCGAAATATCTTCAAAAATAGGTATTTATACCTCTTTTTTTTTTTTTTTTTTTTTTTTAATCTCTGTTGTTATGGTTGAAGATGATGCATTATTCAAATTAGAACATATGAATGTGCATTTTACAAATTATGAAACTGATTTTCTATTTTTTGTATTCTTTTTTTATTTTCTCACTATTTTCAATCAATTTTTAAAAATTAGCAAACATCTACACATGTGAGATATTTTGACATTAAATCCATTCTAATATATCTATCATTATTATTAGATAGTTAGAAAACTAAATATATGAGTTTTGCAGTCAATTCCAAGTTGTCGGGTTCATAAAATCATCAAACCACCCGATATAGCTTTCTCACCATAGAGTGGACCGTTACACTACCACAAACACGTTCAAAATTATAAATGAATGCATATTTGGAATATTTAGAATTTTCAAATTTTTAATGGATTTTTTTTTTTGGATTTTTTTAGAACAATTTTTTTTTTTTTTTTTTTACCATTACAGTGAGTGTATCGACCGTTACGAGGCTGTAATGGCCAATACAGCTCATAACCATATCGATAACGGTGGGCATCATTACGCCCACCATTACCGTAATGATACACCTTGGGTGTGGCCCAGCTGAGTATTGTAATGGCCTAATTTTTTTGCATGACAATCAACTTGATCACTTGAATCATCTGACTTGATTAGTTGGCATATACAATTCACGGTGGGCCTCACAAATAATCATAGTTGTTTAATGGTGAGCGTCCTATGCCAACTGTTGCTTGTGGCATGACCCACCTAGTCCTTATAATGGCATTTTTTAAAGATTCCAATGAGTCTGGTGCCTCATCAAATCCATAGTCTGATTGGATTGGATGACACATATGGTCCATTGTGGGTTGCACAAATAAGCGGAATTTTTTTAATGGTCCCCAACCATCCACCCTAGCATCGTTCTGAAGTACATCGTGGATGGGCAAGGATAATTGGATGGACCTTTAGCACAATGCACCAAATTTTACCTCTCCTACCCTCCTTTTAACACCTAATTACACTTGAATTTTTAGAATTAGCTCTCATTTCCTCATTTCAATTTCCCTTTTTCCCCCTCTGGAGCCTCCCCTTCAAGTAGCTCCAACTCCAAGGAAGTCTATGAATGGTGATGAAATGGGGGTGTCAAAATGGCTCTCTATTAGTGACGATCCACTGGCAGGTACTCAGGATGTTGATGTTGTTGATTGTGGCATTAACATCATCAGTGGTGGGTGGTGGTAATACTTAGTGTGGGAATAATCTCTTGATCTATCCTAATTCCTGCTATTGCTGAAAACGCTTGCATTGTCGTGAATCTCGGGACCCACAGAACAACCATAGAGATGAGAAGAAAATGGTGGGGGAAGAAGGCCTATTTACCCTCCATTGTTTTCTTGTTTTTTACCTTAAGTAACTACTTCACATTATAAATATTTTGAATATGTGGTCCTACTTTTATGGCCCACTTGATGATTGGTTTAGCCTAAGAATCGGGTCAACTATGTTGGTTTGGGTTGTGGTTTTTTGGTTTGGGTTGTGGTTTTTTAACTAATCTAAAAGAGAGATAAGGGAGAAAAGTTCCTCCTATTGGCTTGGAGAAGTTCCTTAAGAACTTGCTTGTGGGAATAGTCCTGTATCAGATAGAGAAGGGAACCTTTTCTACTTCATATATGAATGCATGTGAATAGCTTTTATTGAGCTCTTGAATATGCTATGCCAAATACCACACATGCACGCATGCCCCCGCACGCCGCCTCACCTCGCATACGCTATCAGAAGAGGGAAGGGAGAAGCGACTTCATTGCATTCCAGATATGCTAATCGCACAAAGAAGTGGAATTTAAACGGAGACAACGCTCAAGAGCGGTGTGGCTCAAGGAAGGCAACAAAAACACTCGCTTCTTTCATAGCATTGCAAGTGCTTGAAGTAGGTGTAACCACATCAACAATTTGGTGGTTAATGGCAAAAGGATTTCAAATCAAGAAGAGAATTTTGAATCTATTGTTTCATTCTATAAAAAATTGTTCTCTAGTGATCATTGGAATAAACAACAGCTTGATTTTCTATCTTTTCAAAAGATTTCAGAGGTAGAGGTTTCTTCTCTTGAAGTGCAGTTTTCATTGGAAGAGGTGAAAACCGCTATTGACTCGTTATGCGAAGACAAAGCTCCAGGCCTCAACGGCTTCCCCATCGCTTTCTTGCAGATTTGTTGACAATTTTTAAAGAATGTCATCATGGACTTTGTTGTTGAATTTCATGAGCATAGTACGCTTTCGGTTGATGTCAGGGCTTCTTTCATAGCCCTCATTCCTAAGCTAGTAGGAATAGAGCAGTTGAAAGATTTTCAACCCATAAGTCTTATAGGGGCCCTGTACAAGATTCTAGCGGAATCTCTTGCTTTGTGGCTTCAAGGTGAGCTATCCAAAGTTATCTCTGAAAACCAAGGGGCCTTTGTTATGGGTAGATAGATTTCGGATACGGTTCTTATTGCTCATGAATGCATTGACTTTAGGTATAAAAAGAAGAAAAGTGGCATGATGTGCAAACTCGATTTGAAAAAGGCATGCGGCCATGTCGGATGGGATTTTTTAGATTATATGCTGGATAGGGTGGGGTGTGGTTAGAGATGGAGGAACTAGACATAGGCTTGTGCGAGATCGGCTTCCTTCTCTATTTTGGTCAATGGATCTCTAGAAGGATTCTTCAAGGCTTCTAGGGGCCAAAGGCAAGGAGATCCTCTTTCTCCCTACCTTTTTGTGATTTTTGGTGAGGGGCTTAGCAAGATGCTTTCAAGGGGGGAAGAGAATGGCATAGTTAGTGGTTTCAAGGTTTCAGATGCTGGGCCTCTAATAAGCCATATCTAATATGCGGATGACACTATCTTGTTTTGGAATGCGGATGTGACTTTGGTGGATAATCTTCGTAAAATCATTGTTTGGTTTGAGGCAATCTCAAGACTTAAGGTTAGTGTGGCTAAAAGCGAAATATTGGGGATACATGTTTCCGCTGAGGATTTGGATATGTAATGTTGATGCCTTCGGATGCAAGACAACCTTATTTCCGTCTATGTATCTAGGCCTGCCTCTGTGCATAGGGAAGCCTATGAGTTATCTGTGGGACAAGGTCATTGAAAGAATTGAGAGGAAGTTAGCCAGTTGGAAATGTTGGTAGCTATTTGGACAAGGTCATTGAAAGAATCGAGAGGAAGTTAGCCAGTCGGAAATGCTAGTAGCTATCTTTGGGAGGGAGATTGATTCTCATCAAAATGGTTTTTTCGAACATGCTTGTGTATTTTTTGTCCCTTTTCAAGTGCCCCAGCTCGGTGTTGAAGCGTCTAGAAAAGTCGAGGGATATTTATGTGGAGAGGGGCTCATAATGGTTGGAAATTCCATCTCTTCTTAAATGGGGGGGAAGTTTGTAAGCCAATTTTTGAAGGGGGTGCAGGGACCAAGGACTTGGGGCTGATGAGCATTGTGCTTCTTGGGAAATGGCATTGGAAGCTCTGCTACAAATTGGGAATCCTTTGGAAGGAGATAATTGTTGGCAAGTATGGTATGGGAGGCTGGTTTGTCAAGCGATCTTCTCTTTATCGCATTTCTAGCATTTGGAAAACTATTGCATCGATGGAACACTTAGTTGATAGAGGGATCGCTTTCGCAATTGGTAAGGGGGAACCTGATGCAGGACAATTAACCACTTACTCTAAAAGCTCGAACTGTTAGAGTACGGCGAATTAATCCTTTTATCTCATAGCCCAAGCCCCACATCGCATGGGTTAGGACCTCGGCCGAACCCCCTACGTGGGCCCCAAATCATATGGGCCGCCCACCCCGAGTATGTCCCCGCATCTCACGGGCTACCCCACTCGAGCCTGGTGTGAAATGCGCATTAATCACCCCCGGTGAGGAGTCTCGAACACGAGACCTCCTCCGTAGGCCGCACCCACCCCGAGTGTGCCCCTGCATCCCACAATCGACCCCACATGAGCCCGGTGTGAAAATGCCCCTGCATTATAACCGAATCAGGCTTTGGGTGGATGTGTAGTGTGGCGATAAGGCGCTTCAAGAGATCTTCCCTCAACTAGCTAATCTAGCCCCATATCGGTTTATCTTAATTTCTCATTACTTTTCTTTCTATGGCGAATTCGTAGCCGCCCGCACGTCTTAGGAGCTTGTCTGATGATGATGTGATAGAATTCATTGGTTTGTTGGACTTTCTCAAGCATGTTGCGCCTTCTTCCGAGGTGGAGGACTTGATGATTTGGACTGGGCACAAGTCTGTAAAATTTTTAGCGGCCTCTCTTTTTTAGGTTCATTTCTAATGCAGGCAACATGCACAGTCCTTCACATCTTTGGTTTCGAAAAGCTAAAATTGATGGTTGCTCTCTTTAAAAAATGGGATTAGTAGGAATTTGGGGAAGTTTTATTGGCCGGGAAAAAGGGGTGTGATGCTTTATTTCAGTCAACTTGCATAAGGACCCAAATGAGTTGGAGGTTTTTCCCTTTCTATGCGGCATTCTAATGTTCAATTCTCACTTCTATTGCAACCTTGAAACTAAATGAAAAGATTGTATTGCAAAGGATGCTACCAGACTCCATTAGGACACGAGAGTGGATTCATCGCCAATAGGCCTTTTTTCAACTTTGTGATTTATGTGATTTACGAATTTCATTTTTTGGGTCCTTGGAGAGGTTTGTTATTACATATTAAAGAAAGAAACCGAAATAGTTAGCAGCAAGTTGTCACATGTCCTTTTGGGCGTGGTGGATTTGTCCTTTATTTGTTCATGTTACAAAGGAAAGGTAGATTTCATGACATAGCGGCGGTATGTAAATCTACGGGGCTTCTTTTATAGCATTGGCACCAAAGGTTGATCGCGCTGAAAGAGTCGTTGGATTCAGACCAATTAGTCTAATTGGGAATTTTTTACAAGGTGATTGCTAAGGTCATGTGTTCTCCTTTAAGAAGGGTTGTCAATTTGGTTATTTCAGAAAATCTGACTGCATTCATTCCAGGCAGTTCTATGTTAGATAGTCTGTTTTGTTGATAACGAGATGATTGATTAGTATGGGAAAAAGAGGTGAAGGGCTTTGTTTCTAAGGTGGATATGGAGAGGGCGTATGATTGTATAAACTGGAATTTCCTCCTATATGTGATGTTCCGTATGGTCTTGGGATTGAAATGGTGGAACTCGATTAGAGCTTGTATCTCGTCTGTATGGTTCTTGATAATTCTTAAAGGGACCCCAATGAGTTTCTTCAAAGAGGAGAGGGGAATTAATAAAGGGGTTCCCTTATTCCTTCTCCTTTTCTCTATTTTAGCAGAATCACGATCTAGATTGCTCCCGAACAGTGTTTTATTGCAGGCATTATCAATGGAATTTTTGAAGAATGACGATGTTAGCGTGAGTAACCCATGTCTAATATGCAGGGTATGTCTAATATGCAGATGATACCCTTTCTTTTTGGCGATGGGTAAGTGTGTGAAGTTGGTTCTCGTATGGACATTTTGCTGTATTTTGAGGTTGTTTCTGGCCTCAGGATGAATCTTGGGAAAAGTTGCATCTCTGCCATAAATCTAGATATTGAAGCATCATTATTGGCTAGGGAAGTGGGATGTACTGTTCATAGCAGCCTTTCAAACACCTGGGTAACTCGATTTTCAGAGGCAGAGTGTGGTTGGAAACTTGGAGATATGGCTCTTATTGAAGAAATTCAAAAGAAGATTGGGAATATGAGTGTGAGCTTCTGTTGTTGGGAGGGGAATTACCGTCACTAAATCAGTACCGTCAATGTTGATGGTCAATCTTTTGGCCTCCCTCTGATGTTCAGAGAAAGTGGCCAACAAAGTGGAAGCAATTCAAAAAGAAAAAAGAAAAATCCTATGGAATGATTGGGAGGGTTTTGCTTAAGTTTCATGAGGTGGCTTGGGAGGTGGTTTGTAAGCCAATGTTGAGTGGGGGCCTGGTCTCAGGGACCTCCAGATGAAATTATAGCACTGTGCAAGTGGTGGTGGTGATTAGGGTCCAGAGAACCACCTATATTTCACATGATCTTTGCTGCAAAATATGGTGAAGGTAAAAATCATTGCGACCTAAATGATGCTTCTCGGAGGGGGTGGTTCTACATCGTGGAGACGTACTTTATGGGTAAGCTCAGTTATGCCTTAATAATCTGTATGTAAGGGTTGTATCGAACGAAAAAGTAATATTCTTGTTTGACTGTTGGTGCATTGCTATTTTGTTCACTGAAAAAATTGGAAAAACTATACTTTCTAAGGATGGGCGGCTATAGTATGGTGTCCCATCTTCATGTGCAATCTTTGGGATGAGGGGATATAGAATGTTTCTTTCTAAGGAATGTCTTGAAGCTCTATGTGTCTCCAAGGCTGGACCAGATTGAAGGATCTGGGAGCTTGACTCTGGTGGTCCATTCTCCGGATGATCATTGGTGATAGCGCCATCCAATGGTGATGGGAGGAGAACTTCAGTTTCTCCAACATTTGGAATGTTGTTGCCCCTCTCAAAATTGAAGTGTTTGTTTGAACAACATGCCTCAACAAGATCCTCAAAATTGACCACCTTAGGAACAGAGGTATGATGATCCCAAACATATGTGATGTGCTGTGCCAATAAAGAAAATGTAGACACATCTTTCTCCTTTATGCTTTTGCCAGGAAGTGTGGAACTTGATGCTTTCAAATTTTGGTGTCAAGTGGGTGCTTCCCAAATCTGTTATGGACACAATGGACTACTGTTTGTTGATAGTGTGTGGTTTGATCAGTCTTGCAATGTGGAGTTTGCTGTTTCATGCAGTAATCTGCTCGATCTGGATTGAAAAAAACTGAAGAGTATTTGAGGGAAGGTCATCCACTGTAGGTGTGCTGGAGAATAGGGATTATAGCATCATCTACTGGACAAGGGTGGACAAAAGATTCCATGACTTTTCTCTGGTCCTTTTCAAGTTGAGTTTGCCTCAAGTGACCAAGTGCTCCTAGGAAGTTTTCAGTCCAACCATCCCCTGGCCTCCCTCCTGTTGGTTATTTTAAAATCAATTTTAACGGAAGCTCTATTGATAACATAGGTGCAGCAGGGGTGGGTGGTGTAGTTCGGGACTTCAGCATCATTCTATTGAGTTTTCAGATTCAATTGGATACTAAGACTTGAATACCATGGAAGCGGCTGCACTTCTTCAAGCTGTAAAAGTGGCTGCCCAGTTTGATCGCTTCCCAGCTATTTTTGAGGGAGATTGATGCAGGACACATGATATAATTCTAGCATGCAACGTGGAGATTATGAAAGAGTCCATAAAGTAATTCAATTAACAAGAGATGCTAACCTACCAAGTAATTAAGAGTAAATGATAGGGAAAAAAAATCTGATTTAACCTAAATCACATGCCCGCATGTTAACAAATCACATAAATCAATTAAAACTAGAACCGATGGAAAGATAGAACTTCCAATTTAGTATAAGCACGTTCCACACTCAAAGGACAGATTTATAGGTTTTATGATTAGGATTAGGATGGGGAAAATCTGAAATTTGAAGAATTAGCGGGTTCATGGAAATTGAGAATTTTGGAATTAGGGTTTTTTTAGAAATTAGGAAAAATCTACGAAAGTTAGGGATTTTAGGTTTAGGGTTGGGGTTTTGGGAATGGAAGAAAGAGGTTTTGATATAAGGATGTTGTGCATGTTGGGTTGGGCTCGGGCTTGGGCTTGTCTACATGAGAAATTTTATTTTTTCTCTCTTTTGTTTTAACCATTTTAACCAAGTCTTGGGGACATGAATTGCACGTTGTAGTGACAGTGTCATGATTGTTCATTATAACATTGGCAACCACCTCAGCGCACATGGGCAAGGGTTAATCTTATATAATCTCACTTAGCTGATTAATGAGAGAGTTAAGAGAAACTTTAAACCTAGCCACTCCCACTCTCTTTCTTTGCTGAGCTACATACTCCAAACGCAACCGTTGCTCGCACCATTAAGAAGTTTGTTGATCATCTTTCTAGACAACTCAGAGACAGGTGGAATAGTCTTGGAAAATATTGGCAACTTCAAGCTTTCCAGATGCAATCCGTTGATGTTTTTATGGGCCTTCTCTTTGGTGAATTCATAGGATATATGGATACCTACAAAGAAACAACTCGAAAAAAGTTCCTCTAAGCTAAATTATGTTCCTTTAATAAAAAGGATCTGGAAAAACATTATAATGCAGTCCCGAAGATTTTTTTATCTTGAATGGCATTGATGATCCAAACCTTAAGCAAACATACTTGAATTCTTTCCCTGAACCTTCGGGAGATGAGACCTTAAAGCTTCCCAACCTAAAAGACCGCAATCTCCAACAGATATCATTTGGCTTGATTCATTCGTTCGACATCCAAGCAATAGAGAAGCTATGCAACCAGCATAAGTTCATGAAACATGGAACGCTTGGTAAAATGTCTTGACTCAGAATGTGATCAACCAGATCTTTCGATCAGATGTAAAGATAACCATAGCTATGAATGCCATACGAAAAAGAAGCATCATTTCAAGAAATTCAGCAAACTTCTGGCCCACCGTATTCCTCCCACTAAACAGAAAAGATGGAAGTTCTTCAAGAAGAAAAAATTCCAACAAAATACGACAAATGCTTCTTGTGTGGCAAACGAGGACATTTCTCCAAAATTTGTCCCCAACGTTCAAAGAAACGCAACATGGCCTTCTTACAGAAAGCAACCACTTTGGCTAAGGACTCTGAGTTCTCTGATATTGTATCTTAATGATTTTCAACCCAAAGCAGCACTTGCCGTCCAATAGGAATGCTGTTCAGTTTCCAGTAGCGAAGACGAATCCTTTGAAGTTTCTAAATCTCTACTAACCATCCTCCCTAAAGCCTTTCCAATACCCCCTCTTATCCCTGTTCATATTCTCAGTGTTCAAGTTCTCAGTATCGCTACAAGTTTCGCTGGCTGGAGATAAAGATATAAGATCGTTATCGCCAATAACCAGAAATGCAGGGAAAATGGGGGAAATATGGGGAAAATGGTGGAATTTTTCAGTGAAACTTCAGGACATGCCTAAATACACATATTTACATATTCAGGAATGAAAATTTTACAAAAAGAATGCATTAAATTAGAAGTTTCCATTTAACGGGGGCCAAAAAGTATGCGTTGCCATAAGAAATCACTCAAATAGTAACCAAAATTAGTTTATATAATACAAATGCAAGCTTACAACAATTAAGACATGCAAAAGTAAATGAATTGAAAAAAATACACATTTCTGGCCATGTTTCATCCCCACATAGAGTGACAAGGTGAATCGTAATCATTGTCCGGATCCCGTGGCAGTTAAGAGTAGTAATGCTGCCCAACATATTGGCAGTACTGTTCCCAGGTCATCCTCTGCTCGTACTAATTGAGGAACTCTCTTATGTACCTCTAATAGTCATCCTCCCCAAACTGTACGAGTATCCCTAGACGTGGGAATTGCATGACATACATTGACGGCATTTCCTGAGCAAGGTACTGAGGGAACAGATCAAGTCCAACCCCAACTCCTTAATAGTATTGTTGTCAGTCATACGGGTACCCCAAATATCCTCCTGTCAAAGGTTCATGACTCGAAGAACTATCTTCCGACTGCCTGTACCCATGGGCAGATGAGCGTGACTGAATGTCAGAGCTGCCATGGCCATACCCGTGATATACCCTATAAGCATAAGGTGGGATAGAGGTAGAGCTCCCCTGATCTGAACTTATGTCCATAGATGACAGGCTGCGTGTGAGAGCATCAGCTGCAGCGCGTCCGACTTTTTTCTTCGAACGACGCTCAAACATATATGTGGGCTCTGATGCTCTCGCCCTGGATGGTGGACAAGAACCATAGTCCTTGTCCTGAGTGGCATGGTCAAAGCTCTGCTCCTCAGTGAACTGGCCAACGGATCGTTGGCTCTGAGCCCTTGTGTACCACCACCACTGCCACCCCCACTAGTACCACCTATACTAGTGTCGGTGCCTCCATCCCCTCCCTCATCACCGTCGTCATCGTTGTCCCCAGGACCAGTGTCAAGTAGGGGTTGAGTCTCATTATCATCATCACTCATTACGACTTGATGATGAGGAGGGGACCGTGAAGATGCTTCCTCACCCTCATTGGAACGTGCCGAACTCCTCACCAAAGGATCAAAAGAGGCTGTATCTGCCTTCTGTTCCATTACTACCTGATCGACATCGATACCCAGAGCCGCTGCTCCCTCGGCTACCTGTGGAGCAGGGCCTCCCTCCACATCATCTAAATCAGCTGATTAGACCCACTCATAAAGTGGGTCCTCATCATCATCACCTATCTATGCCATGTTACCTATAGACAACAGTTCCAACGGGTCTTGATTTTCCTCCATGTCTCGGTCTACCTGCAACCGCCTCTCTTAACTTCATATTGTAATGACAGTAAACGAGCTTTTGCAACTTCTCATATGCTAGTTTGTTCCTCTTGCCAATGTGTATGAGTGATCATGTGCTCCAATTCCTCTCACACGGTGAGGAGGATACAGTCTGTGCGAGAACACGGACTGCCAATAACTGCAGTGCGGGCGTGTCGACTCCGAACATCGCCCACCACTCACCTATATATCCATGAGGAACTTGTTTTAGTTTGAAGTTTAAACGAAAAATGCAATTACCTAATTATGTTACCATACTCACACGGCATCATCGTTTCAGTTGATGCTTTTTCTAGTACGGATGAGAATGTACCCCTCGCATCCCTAAACTGCAACAACTATAAACACGGATTACAAGTCCTTATTTTTAATCACTCATATTTCTAAAGGCTATAAGGAAGAAACTTTATTGCATTACCTAGTTACTGAAATCTGCTTGCGCTGTCGATTCTGGGAACAATCGTTCGAACGCCTCGTGGACAGCTATCGTCAAATCTTGATTCTCATGGAGCCAACGTTTATAATGAAATTTGGGATTCAGGTAGTATGCTGAAACTCAAATATTAGTTACTCAGTTGTATTAACATGCAAACAGAAGTGATGCTTAAAGTACTCAGTTGTATTAACAAACTTACCAGCTTGGTGGAATGGATGCTCAAGAGTCCCAGTCCATCGACGATCAATGATATTGATCACCCACTGATACGAAGTGGGGATTGCAGTCATTATCCCCTATCTCATAATGCTCATAAGCTCATACATCGACCCCATCGAAAGCCACATCTCATTATCTACGGCTCTTAGGACCTTGTACATCGGATGCAGGAAGGAAACGACGTTGTGAACTTTATCCCAAAAGGAATCGGAAAGTACTATATTCGAACAAGTCTTTGCACCCTCAGTCTTCCTCTGATTCCACTCCATGTATCTCTCAGATCTGAACAAATTTTTGAGACTCACACAGTGCCTGTATAAGCTGTTGAGTGCGATGAAGTTCGTGGCAAACCGTGTCACGCCTGGTCTAACGATGTCCCCTCCACAACACTCACGCATTACAGCCAAAAACCATGAGTGATTGTATATAAAGTTTGTCACTTTCCTCACATCCTGTATGGTTTTCCTGACAGAATCCCTCTGGCCTATCTCCCTGAGCATTAAGCAGTGTGCCGCACACGGGGTCCAATAGAGATTGAACTTCTTCATCAATTTCTTCCTCGCCTTAACGAACGCACTGCCATTGTCCGTCACAACTTGAACAACATTCTAGGACCCAAGATCTCTAATCACTCCTTTTGGGAGAGCATATATGTATTCGTGATCTTTTATTCTGGCCGATGCATCAATGGATTTGAGGAAAACTGGTTGTCCTCTACAGTACACAATGAAATTGATAATGGACAATTTCGTGGGTCCTGTCCACCCATCACACATGATTGTTACCCCATTACTGCTTCCAATTCGGCTTGAGTCCACGTACTCAAGCCTGAATCTCCTCGTGCTCCCCATTAAGGTAGACGCCAAGAATCTCCTGTGGCGTGGGAGGTTTCACGCTGGGTCTGACACGTTGCGCCTCATCAATCATATTTTTGAAGTGAGGACTGGCTGCTGTATTTGCTGGTACATGGCTCGAGATGAACCACCTAGATATAGCGCCACCCACTTTCTCCCTAAGCCCCTTGCTCCACACAGTTTTTAATCTTTTTTTATTAATGCCTGTAATGGGTGCATCTGGGACACAAGCACTTTGCGTGCGTTGTAGGCCATGTTCGCTGCCTCCCTCAAATCGTCTGCTGCTCCCACCAGCCTCATGTCGGGACGTCCCAAACAACAACCTACTCTCATCAATCCGTCTTCTTTGCTCCCCCTCCCACTCTGAAGCCTGAGACTCACAAATCACTTGTCTAAAATCACTCCTTTCTCGAGCCGTAACACAGTCATTGAGGTTCGCGATCCCCTCATTGTCGTATTATCGTGCTTGTCAATAGCACCTAGGCCACATCTAGTGCCTCGTAGCTCCTCCCTCATATCCCTCCGCCAATCCTTTTGCTGCAGCTTGCGTGACTTCGCTTCAGTCAACACTCTGCTCATCTCCTCTCTCACTGGCCTTGTTACACTTGGACAGTCTTTCACATTCTTGTATCCCCCTGCCAAATGTTCCTTTAACCTAACAATAGTTGCATATGACTCTATATTTATTCCCCTCCACTGGTCGTCCATGTTTCCACCCAATGTCCATTGCTCCTCCTCTTCCCGATCCATACGACATTTTGCTCCCTAGTAGTATACAAATTTGCAATAATGGATAATTAAAAAAAAAAAGTGCATCGGCTCGTATTCAGTGTAATAAGCCCAAATCATTTCAAGGGCTAAGATGTTAGATCAAATCAAATTTTCATATAAATTACAATTGAGGAAAGAGTCTACAGATTGCATACTGAGTAAACTTTACGGGGCCTGCTATGATTTATACATACACTATGATGGGTCCATGTAAATAAATGGTGGACGTTATCTCCCAACTTATTCCCTCTGGTGTAGCCCATTTAATTAACTGATCATCCTTATTTTTGGGAATTTGGAGTAAAAATCACAGTTTCATAGGATGGATCCACCACAGAAAACCGTGGGAGCAATCACACCCACCGTTGAAATATTAATAAGGTCCACTGTGATGTATTTTTGAGATCCAACCTATTCATAAGTTAACATCGAGATAAATGAAGTGAAAATAAAAATATCAACTTGATCAGAAACTTCCGTGGCCCCTAAGAAGTTTTGAACATTGGACGTCACTGTCCCCACTGTTTTCTATGGTGGGGTCCACTTGAACTTTAGATCTATCTCATTCTTTTTCTCATGCCATAAAAATATCTCTCCAAATTGATGGATTGTATGGATACAACACATGCATCATGGTTGGGTCCACATAGATCAGTGACGTCACATCAGTAGCCATTTGGGTTAGCCACCCCACTGGGGGTCGATACCAAGGCCTTAAGTGTTGAAACGAGGTATCTCCGCTCAGTCTACCAGTTGAGCTATGGTTCTAGGTGTCTTTGGCTACGGCTTTTGTCAGTAGCCAATTCAGAAATCGGATTAGCTACTGAGTTACTCAATATGCTCTAAGTTGGGCCCACTGTGAATTTATGTGGTTTATCCACACCTTCCATCCGTTTTTCCATATCATTTTAAGTGTTGAGCCCAAAATTGAAGCTTATACAAGTCTCAAGTGGACCATAACACAGGAAACAGTGGAAATAATGATTTCCACCCTTGAAACCTTTCCACATAGTGATATTTATTTTTCATCCGCGCCCACGCCCATGTAGTGCAGGACTGAGATTTCCTTCCTGCGCTGCAAGCTCAGGTGGGGCCCGCTGAGATGTTTGTGAAAAATCCTCCCCGTTCATCCGTTTTGTGAGTTCATTTTAGGACATGATGCCAAAAATGAACCGTATCTAAAGCTCAAGTGAGCCTAAAAAGTGATAATTAAACGTCCACAGTTGAAATATTCGTGGGGCCACAGAAGTTTTGATTCATGTCAATATTTTTGTTTTCAGTTCATCTCAATAGTAATGACATTATTAACGGTACGGATGGCATCTAAACATCACTGTTGAACCAGGAAGGTTTCAACAGTTGGAATTTCCCAAACCACATTTTTCCTTTAGTACGGCTCACTTAAGCAGTTGAACGTGAACCAGGAAGGTTTCAACTGTGGGGTCCACCGTGATTTATGTATTTTATCCACTCCGTCCATCCATTTTAGCAGATAATTTTAGGTCTTGAGCCTAAAAACAAAGTATATCCAAACCTCAAGTGGACCACACCGTTGTAAATAGTATGAATTGAAATCTACCGTTGAAAATTTCTTGGGGGCCACAGAAGTTTTGGATCAAGCTAATATTTATGTTTTGCCTTCATCCATGTCTGTGTGATCTTATGAACAGGTTGGATGAGAAATAAACATCATTGTGGGCCCTAGAAAGGTTTTAACGGTGGAAATCATTATTCCAACTGTTTCCAATGGTATGGTCCACTCGATCTTTGGGTATGCTTAAATTTTGGTCTCAACCCCTAAAATAAGATGGAAAAACGAATGGACCACATGGATGGACCAGATACATTCTCGGTGGGCCCAACAGAATGTACTCGGTACGTTAACAGCATACGGAACCACTTACACGATCGCATTTCACTCACCTGATCCCCAAATTCCGAAAATCCCTCTCAAATTTCAAAATTCCATCTCCTTCCCACCGATTTCTCCAAAATTTCAACCGAAAATCCTTCTCCCTCATCCCAAATAAGAAAAAAACCCTCAAGATCTCGCCCCGCAAGCGGATTTAAGAAGTTGCCGGATTTTTCGACAGAAAAAAGGAAATTTTTGGGGTTGAATCTTACTGGAAATTGCCGATCTGCACTCAAGGCTATGAATTTGCATCTTCCTTCAGATCTGGGCGAAAAAATAGGTATTTTTTGGATTTTTTTTTTTACATTTTATCGCCGACAACTACCCCTCTTATCGACAAAGGGGGTTTGTTGGCTACAGTTCCCACCCGTGGTTGGTGGGAACAGCGAAATATCGACGATATTTTGAAAATACCGATAATCCGGTAAGATTATCGACGATATTTGGGAGCGAATCGAAAAAACGAGGTTTCGATATCGCATAGCTGGCGACATCGATATTATCGGCAATATTTCAATAATATCGCCGATATTTTATACACTGCATATTCTTCCTGAATCATATAACCAACCTATCCCTGTTATAGCACCACTTCTCAATATTGGTGCTTCTGCCTTCCTTCTCAACCCCAAACTCCTTCCTCATGTTATGTGGGAACCACATATCCAAGCCTTTCGCACTGTAGATGGAAAGACTTTCCACGCCTCTCAAATCAGCTGCACTATTATCCTTAAACTCTTTCTCCATCTCAAAGTCTGTCATAAATTCCTAGCCTCCAATCTTACTGGAAAAGATCTCATCATCGAGTTCAACATTCTCCATCAGCTCTACAACCTGCGATGGACTCCCCACGGCTTAGTCCATAAACAAGTCACCTTACCATGGTCTTCCATTCCCAACCTTCACCATCTTAATCCTTCCCTTGAAGAGATCGGACAGAAACTCATAACAGACTGATGCATAGACTCTCATGCCGTATTCATGAAGAAATCAGCTAGATGATTGACCAGGTAGAATGGGACTAGGGATGAAGTGGAAGTGTGGGAGACATCTTCTGAGGAAATTTCTGCGATTGAAAGAGTTTTTAAAGGTTGAAGCGTAAGGGTTTGGAGAAAGGATGGGATTAGGTTAAGGTCTTGGTCGACTATGAGAAGGACAGATAGGTCAGGATTGGAAGAGACATTGGGTTGTTTTATACGGAATGCAAGGGAGGAGATTTTGGTGTAGACAATTTAGGTGAGTTAAGATGTCTTTTGGAACGGTTAGATATGGAAGTAGAAGGTAATGAAGCTTCTTGTTGTTGAAGGTAGGTTTGGAAGGCTGCAGGGATCGGGTCTTTGAAAGGTTAGAGGTGAGGTTGATAGTGCGGGACATGGTAATGAAGTAGGGGTTAAAGGAGGAAAATATCATCCTGCTAATTTCTTCATGAATGCAGCATGAGAGTCTGAGCAGCAGTTTGTTATGAGTTTCTGTCTGATCTCTTCAAGGAAAGGTTGAAGATGGTAAAGGTTGGGAATGGAAGACCAAGGTAAGGTGACTTCTTTATGCACTTTGAATACTGATATTCTATTTTATATAAGTACTCTAATTTAGAAGAAGAGGTAGAACAAAGAGAATAAGTAGAAGTTCGTGATGGTTCAGGGATACCTAGAAGGCATGATGCCGATGACTAAATAAGGGAAAATACGACGAGGAGATATTGATTTTAAAATATGTATTGCGATTTGGCTCATGGGAGTAGGACAACCATTCACTAGAAGATTAATCCAGCAGGACAACCTTATATCACTCCAAAGTAAGAATGTGAATTAAATATCAAAGTTACGACAAGAAGACTGTAACCAGACGGACTATGAATGGCCTCATGCGAACAGTCTTAACATACAGTCAAGTTAATTGATCATTTAAATCAACTGTAAACTATGTTTTCAACTTATTCTGTCAAACCTAGTTTTCTAATATAGAAGATCCCACAAAGGGCAACTGTAGAGTATACTAATCAGGGCGCTGGAGTAAGACTTACTAGGCATAGTAACAATAAAAGGTAGACAATACGCCACAATGACAATACAGACGAAAATCAATATCTTCCAGTAATAAGAACCCTAATTAGTCATTGGCAGAGAAACTTACTCAGAAATACAAAAATTGAACATGGCTCTGATACCAATTAGGCATAAGAAAAGGATAAAGAAAAAAACAAGACCAACAAGAGCAATTATATATATATATATATGGGAAAAGGTACTATACGCTCGACCGTATTATACCTTCTATAAGGTCAAGTGCTAGCTACACGTTATTCATCGGATGGTGAAAATTTTACACAAACCGGGAAATTTTGTAAGGCCACAAGGAATTTATGTGCGAGCCTTTTGTTGTTGGAAGATCATGTGCTAGGATTCTGTGTAGGGCCCACTATGATGTTTGTGATAAATCCAACCCGTCCATCCATTTTTCAAAATCATTTTAGGACATGCAACCAAAAATGAGGAGGATCCAAATATTAAATGGGCCACATGAGAGGAAACAGTGGGGATTTAGTGACCACCGTTGAAACATTCATATGACTACAAAAGTTTGTATTGGTTTATGTTCGTGGTGTTTTCATTTCATATCAGTGAAAATGACCTTATAAACGGTTTGGATGGAATATAAACACCAAGGTGGAGCCTAGGAAGGTTTCAACGGTAAGCATTCCTTTCTGCAGTGTTTCATCTTGTATGGCCTACTTAAATTTTGGATCCTCCTCATTTTGCCCTAAAATGATATCTAAAAACGAATGGACGGATTGGATTTCACACAAAGATCACAATGGGCCCCACATAGAATCCTTTCACGAATCTTCATGGGAAAGGCTCTAGTAGGAAATCCGCGTCATTGGGTTTGGCAAAAGGACTGGTTACTCCCCTGCAATCGGCCAATGGCGGGTGGTCAGTGTTATGTGGGCCCCACCATGTTGTATGTGTTTCATTTATGCTGTCTATGTTTTTCTAGATCATTTTACGGTAGTGGGACCAAAAATGGGGTATATCCCAATCTCAAATGGACCACATTACAGGAAACAGTGTTGAATGGGCGTCGATCATTAAAAATTTTTTGAGAGCCATAAAAGTTTTGGATCAAGTTGATCTTTGTTTTTTTCCTTCATATGGGTCTGTATGACCTAATCAACAGATTGGACGTCAAATAAACAGTACAGTGGGCCTTAGGATGATTTTAACCGTGAGCATCACTCTCCACACTTTTTTCTATGGTGGGGTCCACTATAGCTTTTGATCTACCTCATTCTTTGGATAATGTCGTGATATGATCTCTCAAAATGGATGAACGGTGTGGATATAATACATCATGCTGGGACCCATAGAACTTGGTGACATGACTTCAGCTACTCAACCTCTCATTAGGTAATCCGCGTCCCACTCCGAGACGGAAGCATATTGGTGTATTAACGTCAACAAGTTTTGTGGGTCCCATCATGAGGTATGAGGTACGTGTTATATCCAAAATGTCCATTCATTTGGCAAGCTCGTCTTAAGGCTTGAGCCCAAAGATAAGACAGATACAAAGATCAAATGGACCACACTGCAAAAAGCAGTTGAGGATTGAACGTCTACCATTAAAACCCTTTTGGGGTCACAGAAGCTTCCAATCAATATGAAATTTGTTTTTCCTCTTCATCTATGTATTTGTGATCTTATTAACAGATTGGATGGAAAATAAAAGTTATGTAGGCCCTACAAATTTTTTAACGATGAAAATCATTGTCCTCACTGCTATTTTTGGTGTGGTCCATTTGTGCCTTGGATATGATTCATTTTTTGTTTAATGGTCTAAATTGATCTCGAAAAATGGATGAAGGGTGTGGATATAATAAATAAATCATCGTGGGGTCATGTAACTATCTCCTTTGAACCGTTCGTGCAACTCGAAGCTCGAGGAGCGTCGGCACTTGTCTTCGTGCGACACGTATCTACACTAGCTATAAAGCTGGTGTGGTGTGTAGTACACCAGCCAATCCACTTCCCTCCTAGACGGAAGGGGATTGCTCAGCTTACTAAGTAAACTGTGCGAGGTCCACCATGATTTATGTATTTTATCTTCTCCGTCCATCCATTTTCCCAGATAATTTTATGGCTTCATCCCAAAAATGAAGTATATACAATGTTCAAATGGACCACACCACATGAAACAGTTGAATTGAACTTCTATTGTTAAAAATTTTCTTGGGGGCCACATAAGTTTTGGATCAAGCTTATATTTTTGTTTTCTGTTCATCCATGTATGTATGATCTTATGAACAGGTTGGATGACAAATAAACATCACTATGGGGCCTAACAAGGTTTCAACGGTGGAAATCATTATCCCCACTTTTTCCCAGGCATGATAGACTTAATCTTTGGAAATGCTTCAATTTTGGGCTCAACCCCTTAATTTAGATGGAAAAATGGATGGATGGCATAGATGAAACACATACATCATGGTGGGGCTCACATAAATTGATGAGGTCACTTCGACAGTGAGTCTCGCTACTCAACCCCCGTCGGTATCTAATCCGCGTCCATGCCTTCTGCTAAAGCCTTTCCCATGAAGATCAGCTGAAGAATTCTGTGTGGGGCTCACTGTGATCTTTGTGTGAAATCCAATCTATCCATTTGTTTTTAAATATCATTTCAGGACATTATACCAAAAATGAGGAGGATCCAAAATTCAAGTGGGCCATACGAGATGAAACAATGGGGAAAGGAATGTTTACTGTTGAAACCTTCCTAGGCTCCACCTTGGTGTTTATATTCCATCCAAACCCTTTATAAGGTCATTTTCACTAAGATGAAATGAAAACACTATGAATATAAACCGGTACAAAACTTTTGTAGCCATATGAATGTTTCAATGGTGGTCACTAAATCTCCACTGTTTCCTCTCATGTAGCCTATTTAATTTTTGGATCCTCCTCATTTTTGGTCTCATGCCCTAAAATGATTTTGAAAAATGGATGGACAGGTTGGATTTATCACAAACATCATAATGAGCCCTACACAGAATCCTAGCACATGATCTTCCAACAAATAAAGGCTCCCACATAAATTCCATGGCAGCCCTATAAAATTTCCCGGTGACAAATAACGTGCCACTAGCTCTCGACCTTATAGAAGGTATAATAAGGTCGAGCGTATAGTACCTTTTCCCTACACACACACACACACACACACACACACACACACACACACACACACACACACACCTTTTCCCTATATATGATACAGGACAACTAACCACTTGCTCTAAAAGCTCGAACTGATAAAGCGTAGCGAATCAATCCCTTTATCTCATAGCCTAGGCCCCACATCCCATGGGTTAGGTTCTCGATCGAACTCCCCTCATGGGCCCTACATCACATGAGCTACCCGCCTTGCACAAGTGGGGCCCACCTCATACGAGCCATCTGCTTCATACTGGCCGCCCACCCCAAGTATGCCCCTGCATCCCACAGGCCACCCCACTCGAGCCAGGTGTGAAAATGCCCCTACATTATTTATATGTGTGTGTGTGTACGCTATGAGGTCAACCTCATGGGAACTTCCCATGAGGTCGAGCTGCGTGGGGCCTACCATGATGTGTGTTGAACATCGACGCCGTGCATTTTATGGGTACCCTTTAGGTTATGGGATATCCCAAAAATCAATTGTATACGGAACTCGGGTGGGCCATACCATCTAAAACCATGTGAAGACAAGCTTAAAACTTATAAAAGCACTTAGTGGGGCCCTCCTGAGTTTTGGATGCTGCTGAAACCCTCATCCAAGTGTGACACACACAATGGATGGGCTGGATTTGTGAACCACATCTCGATGGGCTCAATAAATGGTTATGGATGTTTTTATGGAAGGGCAGCCCCTCTCAACTATTGCATGTGGTGTGGCCCACCCAACTCATGGATTGACTTGATTTTTAAGCCTGTGGCCCACCATGGAATGGTGCATCTGACTGATGGGGTAGATGTTCAACACACATCATGGTGGGGCCCACACAGCTCGATCAGCGGTTGTATATCAAAGGCAGTCGCAACAGAAAATCTGGATTTGTTAACTCTTTCCAGAATAGGACGCGAATTGTCTTCAAGAGAGCGACCTGGTTTCATGGCTCCATTGATTCTTCTATTGCCTTCATTATTAATTTCTGTTCAGCAGATCAGGTGCACACGTTATGCATATTGTTAATTCTTTTTTATTGTTGTTATTAATCTATTTCGGTTAATTGTTGTTATACCAAGTATAGAAACAATAAACTATTCATCTAAATGGGCTTAACAAAATGGCATACTTTTTACCAACCTTTATTATGTGTCATTTAGATTTTGGAACGATTCCCCTCTCCAAGTTCTGCTTGGTGTGAATATACCGCTTTTGACCATAACAAACTTATAGGTTATCCAAACACAAACCAACTTGCCTGTAAGTGACTTATAGCTTACATCCAGACGGGATCACCTGTAAGTGACTTTCACATGAAAGTGACTTGTAAGTCACTTGCAACTTAAAGAACTTACAAGCATCCAAACAGGCCCTAAAGAACTTACAGGCATCCAAACATACCCTTAGCTTGGACTTTATCAAATGAATAATCACAATTCAGTACAAATAGTACATCCAAACACAATGTATAATTCCCAATGCAATTCGAAAACTTCTTAATTTTCATCTAACAAACTCATCAAACAGTTTCAATGTAGAGAGAGAAGCTTACCACATACATGGCCAGGCCAACAACCACGTCCCGATCGGCTTATCCAACCGTGCGAGCCGAGCATACACGCGGACTGGCTCAGGCAGATAGAAATCAATCCACGAGGACGATGAGGCCTTGCTCGATCCTCCACGATCAGAACCGCTGCCGCGCCCATCCCCGCCTGCTTCCCTTCCATCCGCAACACCAGAAGAAGTTGAGATGCTCGCGGTGCTCAGATTCGGACACAAACGGTCGATTCTTCCCGCTGGAATTTCAGAAATTCCGCAGACCCATTGGGAATTCGGATTCCGAAAAGCGGTTTCTAGGGTTCTGGAAAATGTGAGGGTTTTGAGAAAGGGATTTTGTGAGGGTTTATCGTTATTAGGTGCAAGGAAAGAAGATGGAGGGAAGAGATATTGAAGAGATGGTTGGGTGAGAGAGAAAGGGAAGGAAGATCTTTGGAACCTTCTAGAAGTACGGGAAAACCACAACGCCATCTCTCGCTCCCCTGAAACGGAATGTGTAGAATGAGATACGATGGTCGGCCGAAGGTTCGGACACGGGAAGCGGATTGGCTGCTGTAACACACCACCCACCTAGCTGGTGTGTTGACGGTACCAAGTTATGTGGGTCGCATCACGAGGTATATATTATATCCAAACCGTCCATCCATTTTTTAATCTCGTCATAAGTCTTGAACCGAAAAATATGACAGATCCAAAGATCAAGTGGACCAAACTGCAAAAAGCGGGAGGGGATTGAACGTTTACCATTGACACTCATAGAAGCTTTATCCATCTTTTTTGCATTTGGCTCACGGTGTTACGTGAAATTAGATCGGATGGAATTGCATCTGGTATGGTGCAAATTTCACCATTTATTTGGAGAGAATGTGAAATTGGGATTAGATTATATAGATTTTCATTTGATCGTTAAATTTTTTTAAAGTGCAGTAGATATGAGCAAGTTCCGTAGGTTCCTTTATAATGTATGGAATATATCCACACTATTCACCTATTTTTACATATCATTTTACGGTATGGCCTCAAAAATCAAGTATATCCAAAGTTTAAGTGAACCTCACCATAGAAAGAAGTGGAGATTGAGCGCCTGCCGTTGAAAACTTCTTGGGGGCTATTAAGGTTTTGGTTTAAGCCAATATTTGTGTTTTAGATTCGCTTCATTTTTAAGCCCCTGCCATAAAATGAAGTTGCAAAATAAATGAACGGTACGGATATAACACACATATATTATTCTCAATTACTGTAAATGATAATTAATATTTTTATTTAATGGACAACAAACTAATAACTGAATACCATCATGACACAAATAAGGCATGAAGTTATGTTTGTGTCATGGTATCTCATGGTAAACGTCATGCACAAAACACCCTCGTGAATAGATTGGATAGAAAATAAACGTTAACTTATGAATGTTTTAACAGTGAGAATTATTATCTCCACTGCTATTTGTGGTGTTGTCTAATTGAGATTTGGATATGATTTATTTTTGGGCTAATGCTTTAAAATGATTACACCAAAAGAATTAATAGTGTGGATATAATAAATAAATCATTATAGCCATGTAACTTCGATCTCTTTTGAAATGTTGGTACAACTTGGAGCTTGGGCATTAGCGCAAGTTTATGCTAGAGCATATTGCGTAAATTCTATAGGGCTCACCGTGATGTATTTGTCTTATTCATGCTGTCCATCCATTTTACGAGCCCATTTTAACATATTAGCCTCAAAAATGAAACATGTCCAAAGCTCAAATGGACCACACCTCAAGAATCAGAGGAGATAATGATGTAAACAGTTAAAATCTTCCCAGGGCACATGGTGATCCTTATTTGTCCATCCAACCTGATTAAGGTGATGCAGACGAGGATAATGGAAAAACACATATATCAACTTATCCAAAAACTTGTGTGGCCCCAAATAAGTTTTCAATGGTAGGCATTTAATTGGTATTGTTTACTAATGGTATGGTTCACTTGAGCTTTTTGGATGTGCTTCAAATTTTAAGTTGTCATAAAATAAGCTGAAAATCAGATGGATAGCATGGATAAAGCACATGCATCATATTGGCCCCACAGAGTTTACTTACTAAGCTATAGCCACGTCTGGGTGATCAGAACACTTGTACGATGGCCCAGACTCGTGCCACTCTTGTGTGCTACTGCCCTCCATCTATTTTCCCACTGATTTTATGGCATGAGCAATGATAGATCCATATCTGAGGTAAACCACGCTAAGGAAACATAGGTGGTAATTGAATGCCTGTTAAAATTTTCTTAGACACGATAAATAATTCATATACATCATGATGGGATCCATATCATTTACAATTTGCTTACATTGGGCACTACACCGGACCTAGATCAAGATAGATATTTGTGGGACCACTGTGATGTATGTGTTTTATCCAAGCTGTTCATCTATTTTGACAAATCATTTTAAAGCATGAGACAAAAAAAGAGGTAGAGTAAAGACTCAAGTGGACCACACCACAAGGAGCAGTGGGGATTGAATTCTTACCTTAAAAAACTTCTCAGGATGACAATAAGAATTCAATCCCCACTGCTTCTTCTGGTGTGGTCCACATTAACTTTTAATCCACTTTCTTTTTAGGCTCCCGCACTAAAATGATGTGTCAAAATGGTAAGACAATGCGGATAAAACACATACATCATGACGCCCCTGTAGAGCCCTTGACAGGACCTTCTCTCTGGGTAGTACCCAATCTATGCTCATTTACCATAGCACACCATATTAAGGTCAGTGTTGTGTACTACCTACACAATCCAAGTCCCTGTGGTAAAACGGCATATGCATTGGACTTGGGTAGCATGGTTGCTCATGCAGGCACCACCTGATAGCCTGTGTTGTGTGCTACTGAAAAAGCTTTGTAGGCTTTAGCATGATAAGTATGTTTTATTCACACAAATCTTCTATTTTGCAAGCTCATTTTAAAGCATGACCCTAAAAATGAAGTAAATCTAAATCTCCAATGGACCATATTATAGAAAACGGTAGTGATTAAACACGGGGCATTAAAAACTTCATTTTGTATTGTTTTCCTTTCATCTAGGCTAATGTGACCTAATCGAAAGGTTGGATGGCAAGAAACACTTTGGCAATCCTTAAAAAGTTGTTAATGATGCACGTTCAATCAACATTGTTTCCTATGGCTTGGTCACCCGGGATTTAGATTTGCCTTTTTTTTTTTGGCTGATGCTCTAAATGTGAAAGAAAAATAGATAGATAGCATGGACAAAATACAAACATTATGGTGGGCCATAAAACTTTTCCAGCGGGGTACAGTCCATATCCACCCGGGATCCTCCACATGATGTTTGAGCGCAGATTCTGTCATATCCAAACCATGGGCCCACCTTAATGTGTGTGTTGCATATCCAAACCGTCCATCCCTTTTTCCAAGCTAATTTTAGGACGTGGCCCCAAAACTGCAGTAGATCCAAATCTCAAGAAGACAATAGGAAGCGGTAGTGAATGAGTGCTTAACATTGACAACCTTTTAGGGCCCACTATAATGTTTATTTCCCATCCAACCCGTTGATAAGGTCAAGCGGATCTGAATGAGAGGAAGATACAAATATCATCTTGATCCAAAGTTCTTATGGCTCACAGGAAGTTTTTAATTGTCAATCACCACTGTTTCCTGTGGTGTGGTCCACCTGAGATTTCCATCTGCTTCAATTTTGGGGACATGATCTAAAATTATCTGGAAAAATAGATGGAAGGCTTGGATATCTAACAAACACATGGAGAGAAGCCCCATGGTCATGACCTGACCGAACCTGGTCACATCCGGACCAGACTGAATCGGAGCTCACGATATTTGGCTAGACTATTTTCCTTCGTTGATTATACTCAGTAGGGGCCATAGTATACACGGTTGATCAGTAGGGCCACACTATCAACGGTTGATCACTGAACAATAGGCTCACTTGTACAAAGGGAACAGCATGAACATCCTCTCCAAGGACGCGGATTGCGTCGTCCTATCCCCCCTCGTCTCCAGCTGGGCCGGGCAGGAGCTTTGAGTGGCCACCGTGATGCATGGGTCTTATCCACACGGTCTATCATTTTAGAGTATAAGCTCAAAAATGAGGCAAATCAAGGCTCAAGCGTACTACAGAATGGGAATTAAAATCTTACAGTTGAAAACTTCCAAGGACCACAGAAATTTTAGATGGAGCTGATATCTGTGTTTTCTCTTCATCCTGGTCTACCTAACTTTGTGAATAGGTTGGATGGAAAGTAAACATCACGGTGGACCCTAGAAAAGTTTCAACAGTAAGAATCATTATCAGAATCATTATCACCGCTGCTTTCTGTGGTGTGGTCCACTTGAGCTTTGGATCTGCCTCATTTTTGAGCTGACGGTGTGGATAAGATCCATACATCATGGTGGCCACTCAAAGCTCCTGCCCGTTCCCAGCTGGAGAAAGGCAGGGAAGGACGCAATCGGCGTCCCTCCAACGAGCCCAACAGCCCATGTCTCTGAAGCTATGAATTCACTAGCCTGATTCTAGGTTGTATGGCATCCACTGCGGTGGGCCTGCAAAAAAGGCAACATGGAAAGCGCCTTAAAACGTGCAAATCCAAGAGTTGGGCCAACCTGATGGTTAAATTGCCTAATTTTTGTGCATCTCATCATCATAGAGGGGGTTTGGATGGCATTTTTTGGTGGGTCGTCATGGTGTGGCCCACCTGATGCATGCATCCATATGCTTTTGGGCTCCATCACGCCTAATTAACTATGGACGGGTTAATCTTCAAAGCTTTTAAATGACACATGTTACAGCCATCTGAATGGTTCGTTCAATCATCCAATTAGGAACGAGCTCCAAACACACCCTGATCAAACAATGTTTAACCTTTGAATGTGGTTGATTTTATTTAACCGTTAATTTTCCATGAGTCATGGATTAGACGGTGTGCATCATCAAACCTAAATACCTTCGTTGGAATCATAAGATTGCATTGTGGACTAATATCAGTTGGGCCCATTTTGTTCCTCCCTTCAATCTTAACCATCCATATTTTATGCTTTTGATCGGCTGGTTTAGATGATCTGATCTGGCTGGCTTGCTCGCAATAGTACGATTGAATGGCTTCACTGTCTCGATTGATAGCAAGGAATGTCATGTGTTAGTGAGGGCCTGCTTGGATACCACCGAATAAAATACTTTTTCTACTTACATAGGTAGATAAGTAACTTAATTGAGATAAGTAAGTTTGGTTTATAATCACTTATATGTAAATTCTTTTTTATTTAAAGTTACCTAATTACTTCAGTTTAATAATTAAAAATAAAAATAAGTTACTTGAGGCATAAGTAACTTACTAGCCCCCTTAAAAAACTCCTAGCGGATTTTTTATATAGGCTAATTCTCAAGGGAAATCGGATTGTGTATTGTGTTACTCAGTACGCTCTTATCGTACTGAGTAAACTCAGTTGTGTTGGGGATTTGAGCTGCGGAATCACACAGATCTAGATCTACGATAGCAATCCAATAACGTCAGGCAATCACAAGAGAACACAAAGTTTTAGCGTGGAAAACCCTTACGGGAAAAAAATCACGACACAAAGCAACAGAAATCCACTATGAAATAGAAATTATAAGAGAGAGGACTTACCTGATTCGAACAACCACGAATCTCATCCTTGCTACACCCTTTGATAACCTTAGAACCCTTTAGGAACCCTTAGAAAACTTTTAGAAAGCCAGAAAAGTGTGAAAACTGCCTCAAATTTACGCAGTTTGCGCAAGATCTGCGTAACCTTGACTGGTCGAGGAACCCCCTCGACCGGTCGAGTCATCCCCTCGACTGGTCGAGCGGCCCGGACACCAAAAACATGTGCTCGCTGGACTTTGAGTCGAGCAGTGCTCGACTAGTCGAGCCGCTCCCTTGACCGGTCGAGCAACCCAAACAATAAGTCAGATTGAAGGCTTCTAACAATAATCTCCACCAAGTCTTCAATCTTCAACTGTGTAGTTCCTTGGCCTCTTCTCTTATCTCTTCATCGCATCATAGCTTCAATTAATGCTTCTTGTGCACACTCCGTCCTTCTTTTACGCCATCGCCAAGCCTAGAGAAGTTGCACAGAACTTGAACTTCTCTATAGAAATGACCTTGGTGAGCATGTTTGCTGGATTCATGCTGGTGTGAATCTTCTCCAGTGTTACGCCTCCTTCCTCAAGCACCTATCGGATAAAGTAGTGACGAACATCAATGTGTTTAGTACGTGAGTGATAAATAGAATTTTTAGCCAAATTGATAACGCTCTTGCTATCACAGTTAATCGGCATGACCTCCTGCTGAAGTCCCAACTGATTTATCATGCCTTTGAGCCAAACAACTTCTTTAAACGCTTCTGTCACTACCATATATTCTGTTTTAGTTATGGAAAGAGTCACCACGGACTGAAGCTTCAACATCCAGCTGATTGCTCCACCCGCTAGTACAAATGAGTATCCTAAAGTAGACTTCATGGAATCTATACTGCCTGCGTAGTCAGAATCTACATACCCTACCAACTTTGTCTCTATTTTCTTAAAAGTTAAGACATAGTCTTTCGTACTTCGAATGTATCGAAGTAGCCATTTTACCGCTTCCCAATATTGCTTGCCAGGGTTTGACATGTATTTGCTCACAACACTGACTGCATGTAAAATATCTGGTCTTGTACAGACCATGACATACATTAAACTGCCAACCGCATTCGAATAAGGCACATGAGACATAATTTACTTTTTCTGATTTGATTTAAGACATTATTCTAAGGAAAGGTTAAAGTGAGCTGCCTGAGGAACACTCACCGGCTTTGCTTGGTCCATACCAAACTTGATCAGCACCTTTTTAAGGTAATCTATTTGTGATAACCAAAGTCTGCTCTTCTTCCTGTTTCTATGAATATCTATATCGAGAACCCCCTTTCTAGCCCCCAGATCTTTCATCTCGAATGTCCCTGATAACTGAGTCTTTAGTATATTGATTTCAGACATATCATAACAGGCGATCAACATATCATCAACATACAGTACTAGGATGGTGAATTTTTCATCACTCAGTGTCTTGTAATAGACACAGTGATCGTATTCACTCCGAGTAAATTTCTGACTCACCATGAAAGAATCAAATTTTTTATATCACTGCCTAGGCGACTGTTTTAGGCCTACAACGACCTCATTAACCTGCAAATCTTTTTCTCTTCCCCTTTAACTTCGTAGTCCTCTGGTTACTTCATGTAGATCTGTTCTTCCAATTCTCCGTGCAGGAATGCAGTATTCACATCCATCTATTCCAGCTCGAGATCATATTGGCAACCAGCGCCAACACTAATCTGATAGATACCTATTTAACCACCGGCGTGAATATCTCTGTGAAGTCGATTCTTTCTCTCTAAGCATAACCCTTGGCTACCAACCTTACTTTGTATCTATCCTATTTCCTTTTAAATAATCACTTACATCCGATCGCTTTTCGGCCCACTAAAAGCTCCACCAGTTCTCATGTGTGATTTTTGTACAACGAGTCCATTTCATCGTCCATAGCCGCCTTCCACTTTTCTTCATCAGGCTTATCAAGAGCCTCCTGAATAGTAGACGGATCGTCCTCATATGTAATGAGGGCATATGCAATATTAGAGTCGTCCCTGTATCTTGCCGGTAACCTGCAATCACGCAGTGGGTTCCTTATCACAAGTGGTTGCTCCAATTGATCTTGTACCTCTGTCTTCGCTTCTGTCTTTGCCTGAGTATTATCTGTATCAATGTGGACATGTACGATCACCCTTTTTGGTTCCTCTTGATCCTTTTGATCGTTCTTGCGAAATATGGAGATTTCATCGAATCTGATGTCACGGCTAGTGATGACTTTGCGTATGACCTTATCGAATAACCTGTAACCTTTCACATCAATGCCATAGCCAACAAAGATATACTTTTTGGCTCTACGTCTAGCTTATCTCTCTCAACTGACGGTACATGAGAGTAAGCCTCACAATCAAATATGTGTAGATCTGAGTAGTCGATTTTCTGACTACTCTATACTTCTTCTGGGATCTTACATTCAATTGCCGTTGAAGGAGACCGATTCACCAAATAACAGACCATGTTAACGGCCTCAGTCCATAGGTCCTTGCCCAACGCAGCATTACTTAACATGCATCGGGCCCTCTCCAAGATAGTCTGATTCATTCGCTCAGCCATACCATTTTGCTCGGTCATGTGGTGCACTATTTTGTGCCTGATGATCCCTTCATCCTTGCAAAACTCATTAAACTCAGTGGAAGTAAATTCTCTACCATTGTCAGTCCTTAAAACCTTTTATTTTCGCCCTAACTGTTTTTCCACCATTGCGTTCCATTGTTTGAATATGGTGAAAACTTCGGATTTACATTTCATGAAGTAAACCCAAACTTTCTTGGAGTAGTCGTCAATGAATAAAACAGACCATGACGACCCCCATTGGAAACTTCTGGTAATGACCCCTATACGTCAGAGTGCACATAATCAAGCACTCCCTTACAAACATGTTTTCTAGATTTAAAAGACAATCTAGATTGTTTACTATATATACAATGCTCGTACATATCTAAATCAGAATTTTTAAAAGCTGGAATTAAACATCGATCAGAAAGTACCTTCATGCCCCGCTCGCTCATGTGGCCCAGACGAGAATGCCACATACGCAGAAACGTGGAGTTTGTAATAGTTGCTGCCACTCCACCTGTTGAAATGCTCCCAATCAACTTGTAAAGGTTTCCGTACTTTTACACTCTCATAACCACGAGTGCCCCTTTTGAAACTTTAAGGACACCATCAATACTGGTGAACTTGCACCCAAACTTTTCTTCATATCAAGAACATGTCTGATATCAGTCAGGGTACGCTCCATTCCATCAAACATCTTAATACTCACCGTACCAATGCCACAACATTATAGGCATTGTCATTGCTCACAAAAACCTGTCTACCATCGCATTCATTGTAACTGACGAACCAACTCCGATGAGGAGTCATGTGATATGACGCTCGTGTGTCTAGGATTTATTCATCTACATGATTGTCGTGAACATGTCCGATCATGGACACAGACAGAACTTCACCACCACTTGTCTCTATATCAGATGTGACAACATTGGCCTCCTTGAAAGAAGTCGTTGAATTTTCTTTTTTCGTTTTAGGATTTCTACAATCCTTCTTCATGTGTCCAGACAATCCACAATTGTAACACTTTAATTTTCCTCTGCCTTTGCCCCTGGATTTGGATCTAGGCCTTGAGGATCCTGTACCTCGCTCAGAATCTCTGCCCCTCGTAATTAGTGCATCGAAAGATGTCTCCATATCACTGTTTAGCTTTCTCATAGCCTTCCCTTAAAGGGCTGAGATAACGGTGTCAACACTTAGGATTTTATTTGCGGTGCACATCGTGTCCCTGAAAGACTCATATGATAAAGGAAGAGAATTCAATAATATACATGCCTATTCCTCATCTTTGACCACTTCCTCCATATCCAGCAATTTACACATGAATTTATTAAAGTTGCTAATATGGGCTTCTAGATCTCCACCATCTGCCATCTTGAAGGTATAACACTGTAGCTTTAAGTGTAGGTTATTTTCAGAGGACTTCTGTGCATAGATGTTCTCTAACTTCGCCCACAAACTAGCCGTAGTTTTCTCCCTCAAAACATTATAGAAAACCTCATCCATGAGACATAAACGGATAGAGTCTAAAGCATTACTATCAAGGTTTTCCCATTCATCATCTTTCACGGTAGATTTTCGCTCCTTAAGAGCCTTAATCTCGTCTTTCTTAGTTAACAGGCTAATCATCTTAACCTTCCATAACTCAAAATTATTTTTGCTCGAGTACTTCTCAATATCAAACTTGCCATTTCCCATTATTACTAATCTTACGGATTCAGATCTGTGCCCCAATGATTGCTTTGATACCACTTGTTGGAGATCTGAGCTGCGGAATCACACAGATCTAGATCTAGGATAGCAATCCAATAACGTCAAGCAATCACAAGAGAACACAAAGTTTTAACATGGAAAACCCTTACGGGAAAAAAACCACGGCACAAAGCGACAGAAATCCACTATGAAATAGAAATTACAAGAGAGAGGACTTACCCGATTTGAACAACCTCTAATCTCACCCTTACTACACCTTTTGATAACCCTAGAACCCTTTAGGAACCCTTGAAAAACTTTTAGAAAGCTTTTGAATACATTAGAATAGCCCAAGGGACCCTTATTTATAGTTTAGGAAACTCTACTTACGCACCTAGTTTGAAAAAGTTCGGAAACCGCCTCAAATTTACGCAAATGGCGCAGGATCTGCGTAACCTCGACTGGTCGAGCCAAGGCCTCGACTGTTCGAGGAACCCCCTCGATTGGTCGAGCGGCCCGGACACCAAAAACAAGTGCTTGCTAGACTTTGAGTCGAGCAGTGCTCGACCGGTCGAGCCTGACCCTCGACCGGTCGAGCAACCCAAAAAAAAAGTCAGATTGAAGGCTTCTGACAACAAGTTGGGCCCACCTTGAATGTATGTAGTCTATCCACGCCGTCCATCCATTTTTCCATCTAATTTAAGGGGTTGATCCCGAAATTGAAGCATATCCAATAATCAAGTGGATAATACCACTGGAAACAATGGGGATAATGATTTCCACCGTTGAAACCTTTCTAGCCCCACAGTGATGTTTTTTTTTTGGTCATCTAACCTATTAATAATATCATACATACACTGATAAAGGGATTAAAAATATATGCTTGATCGAAAACTTATGTGGCCCCCAAGAATTTTTCAACGGTAGATGTTCAATTCAACTGTTTCCTGTGGTGTGGCCCATTCAAATATTAGATATCTTTCATTGTTGGGCTCGAGCACTAAAATTATTTGGTAAAATGAATGGATGGAGCAGATAAAATACATAAATCATGGTAGACCCCACAGAGTTTACTCAGTACGCTAAGCATAGTGAGTTACTCACTATGCAATTCGCTTCCTTCTCAAGGGCATTGAAAATGGGATTGAAAAAGGTTAGGGAATGTTTTCGAATTGGTTAGAACTTCTATTTTTTTTTAATGGGAGATAAAGAAGTGAATTTAATTAAGAAATTGTTGGACGTGGATTGGCAACTGACGCTACCAGTAGCCACTACTACTCAACGTTCTATGAGCCCCACCATGATGTATGTATTCTATCCATGCTGTACATCCATTTTTCTAGATCATTTTAGAACTTTTTTTTCCCAAAAATAGAAAGGTTTAAATGAAATTGCAGGTAAATTGCTATAAGTAAAACTTAGAGATATGTTCAGGCATCCTAGAGGGGGTGAATAAGACTATTCAAAATTTTAATATCTCCTTTTGCAATACTTCTAAACAATTAAGAGGAGAGGATTAAACAAAAATCAGTGCACAAGCAAAATTAAGATCGTGACATACATTGAAGTGGCTTTTCATCAAACATGTATTGTTCATATGTTGAATAAGGCATGGATGATCATTAATTAACACAAAACATGAAGTAAAGCATTCACCACAATACAACGATATATAGTGGTTCAGCTAATACCTACTCCACTCTCGGCTGACCCGCTCTCTTATAAAGTGTGCCGAATTTCACTATCTAATTGTTTTAAATGAGGTTAACCATAAACCTTCACAACCTACACAAGGTTACTAAGTTGCCTACACAAGGCATACACAAGTTCTACACAATAACTACAAAACAGTCCTAAATAAAGACACTATACATACTCTCCCGTCGAAGGCCTATGAAAGGACTTGGCGAGTTTGATGAATGACAAACTTTGAATCCCAATTCTACACAAGGAAAGGTTTTCAGACACAAGATGGATTCGAGTATTTACTTAAAAGTGAGTGAGCCACATTTAGCATAAATTATGAAGATCTTCAAGTTAATAAAGAGTCTTTAGCTCCCTTGAATTGCAACCGATTGTAGATGCTCCAATGTTGATGCCGAGGTTGGTAAGTCAATGAGATTTGGGTAAATCCTATGTAGTTAATGATGAGTCTTTGTAAGCTAGAAGGGATCTCCCAAGTTAAGCATTCAATGTATCCGACTTAAAGATCTACCATTAAGAAGGTTGTTGGATCATTAATGAAGGTCAAAGTTTATACTTCAATATAGGCAATGAATGTCATAATGATTGCCTTTAAGCCATGGATTGAATGATGAACTCATATAAGGAGAGGAAAGAGGGTTTGATAGAAAAGGTATTTACTCTTGTAACAACTCTCTTAAAGCTCTCTTTAATACTCACTTTATTTTTTATTTATTTTTATTTTTATGGGTTAGCTTATTAGTACACACCCATGTCAGTACACACACTCCATGTTAGCCACACCCGCTAGGGATTGATACCAAGACCTCAAGTGTTGAAGGTATCTCCACTCAGTCTGCCAATTGAGCTATGGATCTAGGTATTCTTTAATACTCACTTGAAAACCCTAGAAGCAACCTCAAATGATTTATAAAGTAAAATATCAATGGTAAAAAAATGGGCAGAAAACTATTAGGTTCGATGTCATCGAAGGGTCTTCAATGTCATCGAAGTTTCCTTCGATGCCATCAAACCTTTTTCGATTCCATCGAACCCTGCAACAAGATTTTCAAATAGTTGTTGGATAGTTTCTGTCTGATGTCATCTAGAGTCTTTCAATGTCATCAAAGGAAACCTTCGATGTCATCTAGATTTTCTTGAAAAATGGCCTAAGGTTGCTCGACAGTTTGGGTCAATTTATGATGCAATCGAATCAGCCTTCATGTCATCGAAGAGATACTTCGATGTCATCGAAGGTAGTTCAATGCCATCAAATCAGTCAGGATATATACCTATTACTTGATGGATTGATTGAGTTCATTTACAATGTCATCGAAGCTGTTTTGATGTCATCAAAGGTTTTATGATTTACTTGAAAAAATCTCTGGACCTTTGAGTTCATTTGCGATGTCATTGAAGCTTAAGTTCGATGTCATTGAACATGTACATATTTATCTTGAAATCTTACTGGATAGTTTTGAGACATTTATGATGACATCGAAGGGAGGTTCGATGTCATTGAACCTCTTTTGATGTCATCGAGAATTTTCAGATTTTTCAGGTTGGTTGCTGGACTGTTATGACTCATTTTCAATGTCACTTTGATGACGTCGACAATAGTAGAATTTCTAGATACTCTTTTAATTCTTTTGGCTACTAACTTATACGTTTAACATACTTACTAAGAGATGTTCCGAGATGGTTTTGGTCAAGTATGGTCCATGTTTTAGGGGGGTTATTAATGGAAGGGTTTGGTTAGGGTTGTGAGGCTTAGTTTACCTTTGATTCACACTTAAACCTCTTAACATGTTGAGTCTTTAGTCTTGTATTCTTCATTTGGGGCTCACCTGACTCTAAGAGTCAGACTTCACGTTAATGGACAAACAAGGGCACTTTCACTAAATCTCAAGTGAACCACACCATAGGAAAATAATAGTGATTGAATGCCCACAATTAAAAACCTCTTCAGGCCCACTGTAACGGTTATTTGACATCCAATCTGTTGATTAAGTCATACAAACTTGGATGAAGGGAAAAAATAAATATCAACTTGATCCAAAACTTTTGTGCCCCAAGAAGTTTTTAATGGTGGGCATTCAATCATCACCATTTCTCGTGATGTGGTCCATTTGAGAATTGAATCTATCTCATTAATCAACACTATTTCTTGTGATGTGGTTCATTTGATATTTGGATATATTTGATTTTTTTTAAGATCATGTTATAAAATGATCTACAAAAATGGATTAACACCGTCTATGAAACACATACATAATTGTGGAGGGCATTGACCAATGGTTATTAACAATGTCAATAACCATAAAGTTGTTTTCTTTTTTATAATTAATTTTCTCATGAACAAAGTAAGAAGTAATTGTGATAAGAAATCTATAAAATTTTCACCAGTTATGTAAACAAAACTCTTAAATGTGAATTGTGCTTACACAACATTTTGAAATATAACTGGTGCAGGTAAAATTGAGTTGGCCTAATGTATGAGACATGTGGCATAGAGACCATCAAAATGTACTCTCCGAACTACCAAAGGACTAAAGGAGATGAGTTGAGTAAGGAGACTCAATGATCAATCTAAAACTATTAAACTGGTTTGGAAATAAGACTCATCAACATACCTATAGGTCTCGATTACGAGCACTGATCTCGACCTCGGATGCTAATCTTGACCTTGGATGTCGACATCTAGTACTGACCTCAACCTTAGGTACCAACCTCGACCTCAACCTCAGAATTTTAAATATCTAGAGAGAATCTTGCGACATATAAGGATAGGATCGATTCAATGGTTTTATAGTAAAAAATCACACCAAACGAGTCAAAATCGGAGATATTCTTGAAATTAGAGTCTGACTCCAATATGGGCCCCTCCAGCGTATTCAACAAATCCACTCAGATACACAGATGTTGAGACTCAAATATTACATATTTATCCCTTCAATTACATTAGTTTTATTGGCATTTAATTGATAATTTGATTTAATTATATACTTTTTTGCCATGCAAGGTGATTCAAAAGCTTATGATGAATATGTGCTTAAAAGGATGGATTTAGAGCTAAAAGAAGATAATAAAGAATTGGAGATTTGGAAGTTATTAATGAAGAATTTACATGCTAAAGATCTAAGGAAACCAAGTGAGGAATGAAGAGAATTGAAGATTTGAAGTGAAGAAAAGGAATCCTGAAAATTGGCTAGAAAAATAATATTCTAAAACTCCGAGTCTAAAAAGAGAAAGTTCAAAAATAATTCCCAAAATAAACTTCAATCACATCAAAGGCATTCGATAGCATTGATAATTTCAGAAATTTTGGGCTCAACTCGTTGGACAGTTCTAGATGATTTTTGATGACATCGAAAGTGTTATCAAAGGTCTTCGATGACATCAAAGTTTGCCATCGAAGATACGCAGAGTATGTAAATTTGAAGCAGTTTGTGAACTTTTCCAAGGCAGTGTGAAAGTTTAAGTTGCAAAACTATTTAAAGAAGTCCTTAAGCTACTCCAAATCATCTTTCAGGGTTTGGAAAGGGAAAGAAGGCCTCGGTGGAGCGTCAACAACATTCTTCCACTTCGATTTCTTTATGGTTCTAGTAGATCTTTTAGTTTTTCTTTTATTTTTGAGTTAGTTATGACTAACTAATCTCTTAGCTAGAGCTAAGAGGTGAAGCTATAATTTATTTTGATGCTTCTTTTACTTTGATTCAAGTATATGATGAATTCCTATTGATTTATAGTTTGAATAAAAGAAATATTTTTAGTTTTCTGTGGTTTATTGTGACTAAAATTATAGTAGATACTGTGCAAGCTTTTGATATCTTCTTATATGTTTTAGAAGTGTGTGATCTGTAAAATTCATGATTCACCATCATCTCTTAGGCATGGTGGATGGTTGAATTCTCTGCAATTATCACATGGATGCTTCATAAGAGAACTATGTTGATGGACAATTCAAATTTTTGGGTTTTTACTGCTCTATCATCTAATTGGATAGGATAGGACTCTAATTCCAGTTATAGCTCTTTGAATCAAGTAAGGTAGCATCTTAATAGCTACATATGGATCCTTGGTGCTATAGTTTCCCTTTTATTATTGATTGTTAATCATCATTGATCTCTCAATTCTTTAGATTATTAGTTTAATTTAGTTCCTAGTTCTAGTTTATTTCAGAAGGACACACATACAAGTCCCTGTGGATTCGACCTTTGTCTCACCGAGTTATTACTACATCGCGACCCTGCACTTGGGGTTGTGAACAACACACCGCCTAGAAAGACTATAAATACACCCTCTCCCATGGGTAAAAGGTATGCATAACCAACCCGATTCTACTATGCCTATTGTGAGCCCACACACCTGACCTAGACATTAGAGGGTCCCCGGCCACAATCGGCGCCCTTATGTCTTCTCTCTCTCCCTTAAGTTGCAGGTACCTGACGGGTTGCAAGAAGTTGAGGAGGATCGACTAGGTTTGAGTAACAACAGTTTGGCACAGTCCGTGGGAGCAATAATAAAGCCATCCAGAAGTTCCCATTACATCAAAGCTAGTTGTCCCCTCTTTCATTGATCCTGTAATGGCTAAGGGTAAAATAAGGGCTTTGATTGCCATTATTGAATCCTAATCCTCGAAGAACAGCTCAAGAGTCCACGAGCACCGCAGTTGGATCCTCAGCCCTGTTCGTCCCCATTTCAGCCGTATCCTGTTACGACCAATCAGAGCAGGTTACGTGTGATTTGTAATGATGTGCATGTCACGCTTAAAGATCTGTAGATATGTATGGAGATCTCTCGGGAAGTGGAGCCACAATGTATCATTTGGTGCTGTGTATCACTAGAGCGGTCGAGAGAAAAGCGATCGAGCTCGAGCAGTCGCTTGACATGTGGAGAAAGGAGAAGTAAAGGAAGCAGAACATGAGAAGCATATAGAAGCCAAGTAGTGGAGAGCGGTTACAATAACAGTCAGAATGTGGGAAGGATCTAAAACAGTTGGATCAGAGCTATAAATAAAGAAGAATATAGCAAGGAAAATCATCTCACACTAACCCAAACAAACCAAATCTATCCTTTAAATTATCCTGTCAATTTACATTTCCTAGTGTAATCCATTACTTTCCTTATGAAGTAAAGTTTACGTTTCCAGTGTAATCTTTAGTTTTCAAGCCTGTCAATTTACATTCCTTAGTGTAATTCATAGTAGTAATCCTTTAGTAAGTAACTCTAGCTATAATTCGAGTCTACGCTCACATGTTGAACTTAGTTCATCAATCAGAAAGGTGTTCTTCAGCTGCTCTTTGCGACCGACTGTAAGGATTTCTTTCTCATTTCATTTCATATATATTGAAAAGTTCTTTCGTACAAAAGGCAAAGAAGTAACCCACCATTAGAGGACTAACCCCACCCTTTGACTATCGCATGAGCCAATTTACACATTGAGCGGGTGGTTAAATAGGCAACTGATCTCTTCAGATCTCGGTCATGCACTACGTGTCTGCCTGCCTTGGTGCTCGAGGTCATTGTTGTTTAGAGCTGCAAATCACATGTATCTGCCTACCTCGGTGCTCGGGGTCATTGTTATTTGGAGCTACAAACCCAATTCTAGTACGCCTGCGCACCAGTGCAGAAACAACAACGAACAAGCCCGACCCCCCCTCCTTCGACAATCACACAAAGGTCCCAGAACATGGGGGTTGGCTTGCCTCTTTAGAGAACCAAGTTGAGGTTTTGACAGGTAATATTGGCAGGATAATGCGGATCTTGGGGAGACAACATCCTTTCCCCAGCTAGGGCGTAGAGGCAAGGACGATGACTAAGAAATCTCTACCTCCACCCACACCTCACGATTCATATGTGTCGAAAGATCAACCAGCATAAAGCAGGTTTGTCTCTGCGTAAACCATGGGAACAACCAAGCTCACTAAGTCCGATCTACGACACACTTTGGAGAAGAGAAGGTGAGGTAAAACTCTCAAGGTCATTGCCGAGAGAAAGGTTCCTTGGGAAGTTGAATAAAAGGAAATTTGAAACTAGCTCAAAGACATTCAACAAGCACGTAGGGCTAAAGCGCTTTCCTCTGTCGACGATCTGCTCAAAAAAGCCAAGCCCCCTTTTGCTGACGACATCATGAGATCCCAGCTACCATCCAAGTCCCGGATGTCCCAGATCACCCCTTATTCTAGATCTGAGGACCCAGTCGAACACCTGGAAGCCTTTAGAGCTTGGATGGAGCTTCACGACGCTTCTAGGCTCATGATGTGCAGAGCATTTTCCATGCCATTATCGGGAGCAGCATAGAAATGGTATAGGGAGCTGAAGCCAAAATGCATGAGCTCCTTCGCCCAACTTAGTAAAGCCTTCGTTACTTAGCTCATCGATGGGAAAGACAGGAGAAAGCCAACAACTCACCTCCCTACGATTACCCAGGGAGAAGATGAATTGCTAAGAGACTACATTATTCATTTTAATGCAGAGGCAATTCAAGTCGATGATTACTTTGACTAGATAGCTCTAGCCACCATGGTCGCTGGTCTCAAACAGGGGAATTTCTTCTTCTCAATCGGCATGAATCCCTTGACCACTCTTGCTGACCTACTTAACCGAGCATAAAAATATTCAAACACTGATGAGCTCTTCAGTTCTCAGAGGGGTACTCGTACTCAAAACAACTTGGCTAAGGACATGAAGCCAAAGGAAGAAGGGGAGCCGTTTGTTGTTAACAACAAAAAGAAAAAAGAGGATGACAAGAGCATAGGCCAACGTATAAGCCGACGACCAGAAAGACGATTCCACTCGCATACTCCCTTAAATTCTACGCTTGAACAAGTACTCATGAAGATACGTAATAAAAGAATCTTGAAGTAGTTGAGCAAGATGAAGGCCAATGCTGAGAAGAGGGACAAGTAGAAATACCGTCATTTCCATCGGGACCATGACCACAACACTACAGAGTGTTTCGACCTTAAAGAAGAAATTAAGTCCCTCATCCGGAAGGGGCACTTGCGAGATTTTATCGATAAATGAAGGGACGACCGACCAAATAGGCGAGATGAGTAACACTATGATAAGAATGACAAAAAGGTGATAGGCGAGATACGTACCATATTTTGGGGGCCAGTAGATGGTGGAGACTCAAACAGAGCGCATAGAGCACACACACAAAATATGAGCAATAGAAACACAGAGCATCATGTATACCTCACCAATAGGATTGCAAAAGAACAAAGGTTAAGCTCATGCAATTTAACCTTTACAGAGGAAAACGCCCAAAGAATCCATCACCCGCATGCCACCGCCTTGGTAGTCATCATGACTGTGGCCAATCACAAGGTGCATTGAATACTGGTCGACACCGGCAGCTCGGCCGACATTTTGTTCACCACCACCTTTGACAAGATGGGAGTCAGGATGTCTAAATCACAATTTGTCCACACTCCCCCGGTTGGATTCACAAGAGAAAAGATTACCTTTAAGGAAGCATACTGCTACCTGTAACCACTGGTGAAGATATTAACCAGATGACAACCATGATCGACTTCCTTATGGTAGACTGCCTATCAGTTTATAGTATAATCTTGGGCAGACCGTCACTAAACATCATGAGAGCCGCGGTGTCCACATATCACCTCACAATGAAGTTTTATAACACCATTGTTCTTGAAACCCGAGGATGATTGCTTGAGTACGAGAACCCAAGGGTTACATCATAAAATGAAATTATCATGCATCTACCCATTAACAAACTACATAACATATAAGGGTAACTACTGTATAAACTGGTGAAAAAGATTTCAACATACATGTGTGGAAGTAAAGAAGTAAGGTATGATCCCACAGCAGGGGATTTTTAATTACAATTCTTAAATTAAGAAAAACAAAGATAATGTCTGAAACATGAAAGTAAATCTATAGCTTATATTATCAATCGAGCCCCAACGGCTCAACCATATCAGCATACGGTTCCTCCTTTCCATACTCTTCCTTAGCCGCGCCAGGAGCATCATCATAGGCACCATCTCCCTCCGTCATACTTGTGTCTATTTGGTGCAACCACACGATTAGGTGAGTGAAAACTCAGTGGAAATTTCCTGCAGGCATTCATGCTTATCAATTTATTCCAAAATAGTTTAAACCAACATGTTACATCATAATGGAAATAATATAAACTCAAACGTAAATGTATGGATGTATGAATGTATGTTCAAGTCACAGACCTGGGGATGCACATCCAGCTGTCAAAATAAAGGGTCGCCAAAGGAGGACTAGTCACCCAAAAAAATATACAAGGTAAGCCCAAGGAGAACTAGCCACCCGAAAAAGACTATGCAGGTGAGTGAACCCAAGGATATCTCCTGAAAAAATACATGGGGTATGCCCGAGGAGTGTCCAATCCCGAAAAAGCCTCATGAAAAGAAAGAACATCCAAAGTGACCCAATTAAACTAAAGTGTTAGAACTTTTAGTAAATTGTATAGAGTATGACTTACATTCAACACTCGGAAAAACTCATATGTTATGCATGGATGTTATGTACCATGATACTCATGTACATTCCATAAGATTAACAAGATTGCTTTCATATGCATAATCAAGGCTTTTAGTCTTTAATAGGGTATCAGGCATTTGACATGAGCTCAATATAAGTATTTTACCTCCTCTAAGTCTAAATGAGGGCCCACAAGTGTGACATTCAAAATATACTAAATTAGTAACAAATTCCCTACACGTCTTAAGAAAGGAGACACTCTACTCCTAGCATTTATGGTACAACTTATGAGAATGGAGGTTTCATACTTCCTTTCTTCATTTATAAAACTATATATAAAATTTGGTGATTGTTAAGATAACCTAAGGGGTGCAATTCTAAGTCCTAGTCACAAAATTATTAATCATAGGACTTGACTAGTAGAAGTTAACGAAGTAACTCATGTTCACCATATCTAAATAAGAACTACAGGGCCGAATCATTTATTTAAAATATTTTAAGTTTCCATTGGGTTTAAATGATAACTAATCTAGCATGTGTTGGGAGTCAAGTGGAGCCTACTTATTATGGAAATAAGATTTATTAACACTTAGTGCAATTAGTAGAAGCATACACGTATATAAGCAATTTCAAATGTAGCATGATAAGCGCCATACAAATCTTATAAGATGGATTAGAGTAACAACATTCCTACATAATTATCCAGGTTGATTCAAAATTATAGGAATTACAACTACCATTTACACAACTATGATATCTTCATTCACTTAGGTTTAAATTATCTTAGAACTCCATGAAATGAGGAAGCCAAGTGGGATACCCCTCACCTTGAATGGATGTCTCCCTTGTCTTGAATTTTCTCCCAAGTGAGCTTATGAGTTCCTAATTCATTGAATTAAGAATTAATTTCTATTCTATCTAATGAATGGACTATGGTTGCATTGAGGTTGGTTTCACTTACTTGATTGAAATTGATTGAAGGAAAGTGTCCTTCAAGGATATCAATTGTAAACAACACCTGTAGGAGGCATCATAAGCTTCTAGTGAGTCACGATCGAGTTTACTCGGGGGGGGGGGGGTTCTCAACTAACAACTAGTTGAGTTTGTTTCAAGAGTCTTGTTAACAACCAAGTTAGATTAAAGATCCATTGAACCCTAGGCTTCTCAAATAATCTACAGATGATTGGAGTCAGCTAGACTCAGTCAGGAAACTGACCGAATCAACCCGCCACTGAGTATAGAGTTGACTCAGTTGTATAACTACTGAGTTTACTCACTCACAAGTTGAATGTAGAACTAATCAAATGACTGAGTTTGATTGTTATACCTGGGTAGAGACTATCTTCTATTGTTGATGAGATTGCATCCTGAACACGCTCTCTACAATGGCTGACTGAGTTTATAAATTTGGTTTTGTAAATAGCCACTGAGTCAGCTCGTTAACAGGACATTTGAAGTAGAGTTTGCAGGGACGAGTTAGATGTTATACCTGTTTTAGGGAAAGGTTCTATCTGCTAGTGTAGCGAGGTCAGGGTGATTCTCACAATGTGTTTAATCAAATCAGAACGCTGATTTTGGGACGTGACTAGGCTCGTGAACTCGTCCAGCATCCCAGAAAATCAGTGCAGAGTGGATTGGAGCTGGTTCGATGTGATTAAAATGGAAGTCAGATCGATCCCTGGATCGGACTAGTTGTTGGTCGAAGGAGCTTTCCGTTGCTAACTCTTTCATTCCCTCAGTAACAGGCTAGTCAGTTCTGATCAACTCACTATCGGGTGTGGCTAGGTCGAGTTACAACAGAAATTTGTAACTCACACCAACAGCCAATCCATTTTCCCCCTCCATCTCTATCCATCTCTCTCGCTCTCTTTTACGATCCTTTCTTAGTGATGAATGACTCAAGCTGAGTCGAGTTGCTACCAGGCTTGCAACTCGCTCCAGTAGCACCCAGGACTCTCTCTCTCTCCCTTTCTATTTCCTTCCTTTCTCTTTTCCTTGGGATTCGCCTTAATGCATGGCTAGGAAACATCCATAGCTAATCGTAGGGATTGGCGTAGAGTTAACTAAGGAAGCATTAAGAAACCCATCGTCAGGGTTCTCATAAGTCTTTGATCGTATGCATAGGCCCAAATAATATCCTCTGATGAGTTTTAGGTGGGATGGGCCACATGGTGAACGTTTTGGATTGGAGAAAAGATCAACTTATCAAGATCCGTTAATGCTGGTCAGATCGAGGAAGATGACTAGCTGATAATGGTGTTTTCGCATTGGACGGTTGATTTAACGATCTAGGACGTTCATATGATCCATATGGTGTCCATCAGGCTTGTGGGGTCCATCACACGGTGATAGCTAGTTCGTTGATGATAATATGTTGTTAAAGTGGAGTCGATTTGAGTCCTAGCGGCGACTTGCCAAAATCTCGGCTCTTCTTATGAGATTTTCAAGCAACCCTAGACCAAACACCCCAGATTACTTGGATGAAGCTTCTAGAGGGTGAGGGAATGGATGGGATTGGTAGTTGCTAAGAATGGAAAGGATTCTTTCCACTTTTTATTGAGTAGGGAGCTGAAACCGGAAATGGTAGGGGTGACGGGGCTGCTGCTGCGTGCGTGACTTCTGCCTAATGATTTCCAACGGTCGGATTCGCTAGTGGGATGGCGTATTGGCTATACTTTCCTCGTCAGCATCTTCCGCTCGCAATGTTCGACCGGTCGTTGCTCGAGCTTGTGCAGGTGACTTTCAATCGCTAATTTAAGCATGGTTAGGGTCAGTGGGACCCTCTTTATCAGATGCACGATTTAAATTAAATAACCGTATTCGGACGAACGTCATTTGCATTGTCAAACGGGGTCTAGTTTGAAAGAGCGTCGGGCGGGAGAAAATTTCAATTCTCGCTGGCGACTTTTTGGTTTTTATCGGGTCAACGAACGTTTAACCCGATACCTAGGCGTGGTGCATGGCGTGTGCACATTATCTGTGTACACGCATAGATCTAATGTGGGGTCCGCGTCATGATCCAGGCCGATCAACACCATCCATTGGTCTTATAAGGTCCTCTAATGGCTACAACTTAAATTTGGTAGGTTCAAGTGTTTAAGTATTCACCCTTTTAAGAGTTTAAGATCCTTATTTGTAGGTTATTATGGGTCTTGATTATTAGTAGGTGAAATTTGAGCCGTACGTTCCTCATACTCGGTTTATTAATTGTTCTGGACTGAAGATCAATCTATCTTTATCCTTGTAAGGGGGTCCTACTTGCAGATTTATCCTTGATGAGGGTTGATCATTTCAATTGGGCTATTAGTTTCTATTTTTGATATCAAGTTAGTAATCCTAAGGTGCATTTAAAGGAAGATAGAATCTTTCTTAGTATTGGGATCTTGCTACTGGGTGTAGGTTAGATCATAGTGTTGGAAAGTGGGGTGATTGGTCCTATCTCAAGTTGAAATTTATGGTAAAATTTGAGGGTCGTTATAAGTTCCCAACCAAGCATGGTGTTGGCCAAGTTAGGGGTGACCAACATGAGGCTCAACAATGCTATTAAACAATGCTCCAAGCAAAAGCCCAATGACAAATAATGACCATCACCTCATTGGATCCACTGGAAGAATCCACAGGGAAACCAAATTAGCAAGTTAAAATAACCGACCCGTTGAAGCAACACACTGACATCTTTGCCTGGTCTCACCAGGACATGCCTGGCATAGATCCGGAGGTGATGGTTCATAGGCTAAACATCGACCCCAACCATAGACCAGTAAGGCAAAAGTGATCTGCATTCGACCTATGACAGTATGCGACCATTGATGAGGAAGTCGACAAGCTCCTCGAGGCCAAATTTATTGAAGAAGTCTACTATCCCGCCTGGCTAGTAAACATCGTATTGGTGAAGAAGTCTAAAGGCAAATGGCGAGTATGCATCAATTACACCGACTTGAATAAAACATATCCAAAAGATAACTTCCCTCTCCTGAGGACTAGCTAGTCGATAACACGGCACATGAGCTTCTCAGCTTCATTGATGCATACTTGGACTATAATCAGATTGCCATGCATAAGAACGACAAGTAGAAGACAACCTTCATCATCGACAAGGGACTCTACTATTATAAAGTCATGTCATTTGAGCTAAAAAATGCTAGAGCGACTTACCAACACCTCGTTAATAAAATGTTTACTAAGCAAATCGACAACATAATGGAAGTCTACATCAATGACATGTTAGTCGAAAGCACCAAAGTGACAGATCACGTGACCGACCTAGAAGAGATGTTCATAATTGTAAGGAAGTACTAAATGAAACTTAACTAAAGCAAGTGTGCTTTTTGTGTCAGCTCAGGAAAATTCATCGGCTTCTTTGTCAATAAGAGGGATATAAGCGAATCCCGACAAGATCTGAGAACTATTAGAGATGAACTCCCCAAGAACCATAAAAGAGATCCAATGCCTCATAGGTAGAATAGTAGCCCTCAATAGATTCGTCTCTAGAGCTATAGATTGGTGTCTGCCATTCTTCAAACAACTAATGGGGAACTCAAAACAGACTTGGACAAGCGACTGTAAGCAAGCCTTCCAACACCTTAAGGAGTACCTTGGGTCACCCCCATTGCTCTCCAAACCTGAACCAGGGGAACCACTGTTGCTATACTTCACCGTCTTGACCATTGCAGTCAGCTCGATCTTAATACAAGAGGTTAGGAGAAAACGACTCCTCATATATTATGTTAATAAAGCCTTGGTTCAGACCGAGATATGGTACCCCGATATAGGGAAGTTAGCGCTAGCCTTGATTATATCATCGTGACATCTTCGACCATCCTTTCAGGCCCATACCATCATCATCCCAATTGATTGACCACTTCGCCAAGTGCTCAAAAAACCTGAAGCGTCAAGGTAGATGGTAAAGTGGGTAATTGGGCTCCGTGAGTTCGATATCATATATCAACCCCGAGCTGCGATTAAAGGTCAACCCGTGGCCGACTTCATCGCCAAATTTACCTACCTATTACTCACACAAGAGGTAAAGGACGAGATAGAAGTCAATCCGTAGGAATGGATTCTACACGTCGATGGGTCGTCGAACTCAAAAGGTAGTGGGGCATGTCTAATCCTCATCGTACCTGACCAAAACTAAGTACAATACACCCTGAGATTTGGACTCCCAACCTCCAACAATGAAGCGAAGTACGAGGCACTCCTCGTCGGGCTCATGTTAGTCAAAGCACTAGGGGCTTGAGCCCTGAAGATTCATAGTGATTTCAGCTCATCGTCAATCAGGTTGCCGCAGAGTACCAAGCTTGAGGAGAAAAGATGATCGATTACTTACAAAAAGTAAAAGAGCTGATCGATGAGTTCAACAAGTGTGAAATCACTCTAGTCCCTAGGGTATAAAATTTCAAGGCCGATGCCTGTTCACAACCGCAAGTGTAGGGTCGCGATGTAGTAATAATCTCGGTAAGACTAAGGTCGAATCCACAGGGACTGAACCTTGTACGTATTATGAAAGTAACTAGAACTAGAACTAGAAGAAGATGTAATCTAAATCTGGAGAATTTAAGGGAATAATTGTAAATTATGTAACTAAAAACTTGTAAAATTCAAAGGTGGGAAATTAGGGTTTCCAAGGATCCACTTGTAGAGATCAGGGAGATCTATGCTTAATTCAATAACACAACTGGAATCAGAGTCCCATCTTATCCAATTGGAAGATATCTCAGAAAAATTAAATCTGAACTTCCTTTGATCAGTTTTCAATGGATGATAGGTATGAGAACTAGAAGTGATTCCATCATAAAACCATACCCATGAGACAAAGCAAACAACAGAATTTGCTAATCCACAACTAGTCTGAGAGAATTGTGAGAGTTGCGGAGAGTTCCATGTCTAACCATGCCTAGGGGACGATGGTGAACAACAGGATTTTCTAAAATCACAATCTCGATAATGAAAAGAAAATACCTAAGCTATTGTAGATCTATTGTAATTTAAGTCACAACAAACCATTAAAACTAAAGTACTTCTTATAATCAACTAAAATCAAAGTCAATTCAAGATAGACATGAATCAAAGCCATAGAAACACCTCATCACGCTACAATCTTCACCTCTTAGCCATAGCTTAGAGGTTTAGCCGATCATAATCATGATGACTAAAATCTCAGAAAAACATTAAAGGAAACAAAAGGGAAAGAGAAGAGAAACTCTGATGCTGGTTGGTCGTCCAAGGTCTCTCTCTCTCTCTCTCCCTCTTCTCTTCCACGTCCAAGGATGTCCTTCTCTCTCTCTTCTTTTCTACTTTTATAGCCAAGGGAGGTTGGCTGGAGTCGATGGAGAGAGTCGGTTGCTACATAAGGAGTTACGCACTCCCTTTTGCAGTGAAAGAAAATGTAAACTAAGCTGCATTTTGAAGAGATTTTGGTGTCATTTATCATCTTAGCTCCTATTTTGTCTTCACGGCTATGGTCTTGGCCCCCTTTTTTGAGATTTTGGACGGTCTGGATCTTGCATCTGACCCTGCCCTTGATCACACAGTGGACCATGGAGGGCCGGATGCTACTGCGCACGTTCCTGCGCATGAACCTGCGCTAGGATGTGCGGTGGGCCCATGGTACACATCAAAAGAGAAATTCACTTCGTTTATTGGATTCGTTGTGAAATTTTAGTCAAGAATGGATGGTTTCGCTCGAGTTTGGTGTGGCCCAAGGGATCAAATCTTCCTGTTGTTCATCCTGCATTTGATAGTGATCTTCGTATGCACACATGCATGGTTATAAAAGGACACCATGGCTGTGGTCGGCCCCACCGTCTGGACATGTTGGATAGTTCGGATTAACCATTGAGACGATGGTGGTGGGCCACTCGGCATCTTAGCGGACTGACGTCCGCACTTGCTACGTAAACGAGAGTCGGGTCAGGTCAGCGACCTTTGATTGGACTCTTTGGTCTGGTGCGGTGCGGCTGTGCACCTTCTGTGCACATGCACTAATGCACGTGGGGTCCACTGATGTTCATGAGAAATCTGCACCGTCCATTTAGTTTGCCATCTAATTTGAGGAGTTGAGACCAAAATTTAAGCACATCCAGGGATTAGGTGGGCCCCAAATCGGTGGTTTTGTGGCTGATCTCTCCGTTAGGCTCCTTCCATAAAGATCCAATGGCTAAAATTTTACGTGTGCGGTTACTTTATGATCTTCAGGTCAGATATAAAGTTTCGAGCCAAACGGATGGTGGGAACCCTGTGATCTTGAATTCAGGAGATTTTCAGGCCTCTTTATCATTAATCACTGGGTTTTCTCGGATCTTTGACATGTGAATTCTTCAATCTCAGTCCCCTAAGATCCGTCCCTTACCTTGGTGATTTGTGAGCATTAAATCCATGCCTTTAGTACCCTTTTTAGTCCAAGCTCCTAAATTCACCTTGCAACACAAACATGATTAAAATAGAACGTTAAACATTATCATGTGTATAAAACAAAGTAATACTTGGGGTCTAATATGTAATATTTGACCTTCAACATAATCCCCAACCAGAATTTTGCTAGTCCTGAGCAAAGTATGTGAAAAACAATCCGAGAACCACAAGATAAATTTTTATAAACTCAAGTGGTTTTTGAAAAGCAATCTAGATAATAGAATTCTAAGATATATCAATGTTGGGCATTCCCTTCTCCTAACTCAAGCACATGGTAAACTTTATGGTCAAGTTCAAAGTATTAATCCATCAATTAGAAAAATTCTAAATATTGAGTTTCATGGGTGTATAGTGCAACCTCGACTTTTCACAATTAAAGGTCCAATTCTCAATTTTTATGATAACATTGATAACCAAAAAGAGCATTCTGGATAACCCAATCCTAAACCAAAACTTGCCTTACATTTAGCCTTTTTATTCTTCTAGCTTTTGATTTTTTCATCGATGGCTTTACACTGTGTCAACCTTTTTAAAGATCTTTATCAAGTAGCCATTTTTTATGACAACTAAATTTTTTTTTGCTGGGTATTTTTTTTCATTTAACATATGGACAAATTCCCTAGGTTGGTTCCTTCCATGCTTAGTGATTACCAGGTTATCCCTTCAATATCGAACTGAAACCTTAATGTGTAAGGCTAAATGTGACATGTAAAATCATGACTTAATTAATGTTTAAAACTTCTAATCATGGAGTAATAATCCAAATTTAACTGTGAAGTTTAACAGGTAACTAAATCCAAGAGTCATAAATCACCAACACTACATATCTTATACTTTTTAAATTAAGAATATCCTTCAAAATCACTCGAATTCACAAAATTTTTAGAAAAATTTAAAAATTTTCACTATTTTTGCTCAACACTGAGAAAATACTGATTAGGTAACCTAATTTCCCATCCCCAACCTAAAATCTACATTGTCCTCAATGTAAAAGATATAAGCATGCAATGTACATGAGACAATGAAAATAAAGGAGAAGTGATGGAAAGATAGTACCTGACGAGGAAATTATATGGCTTTTCTAAAAAGATCTCAACGTGAAAGTGGGTCAGCACAAGAGTTAAACCAACAAAAAATAAACTATCATAAAACAACTGAAAAGCAAACTATCTTAACAGTGTAAAGTCGACTATCCTAGAACAACTGGAAAGCAAACTACCCTAGTCCTATGAAAGCAGTAAACCTACCTATACCTCCATCAGACTAGGAGATCAATCCTGGTATACAGGATCTTTCAGAGGTATGGACATGCCCTCTGAATCAAATTTCTTAACAAATGGCTTTAATCGATGTCCATTTACTTTAAACTCATTACCATTGGTTGGATTCTGAATCTCGATAGCCCCATAGGGATAAACATTGATAACAATGAAAGGGCCAGTCCAACGAGATCGGAGCTTACCTGGAAAGTGATGTAACCGAGAATTATACAAGAGGACTTTCTAACCTAGTGTGAATGAATTTCGAAGAATGTGTTGGTCATGAAACGCCTTTATCCTATCCTTGTAAAATTTTGAGTTCTCGTATGCATCGTTCTAGATTTCTTCGAGTTCATTCAACTGAAGTTTGCGTAATGAGCTAGCATTGTCCAAATTGAAATTTAGATTTTTGATCACCCAGTAGTGTATTGCCTTGTCCAAAAAGGGAACAGTGTCTCGAGGTGCACTTGCGAACCGACGCATGATCGAATAATTTAGTCACACGTGTAGGCCTGCTATAGATTAATTAATGTCAAACTTAACTACTTATGCGATCAAATCAAATCGCCCGAGGTAGCCCCTTTATATTCGGCAATTGTCCGTACGGGCTGTATATCGCCCGAGGAAGATCTAAAAATACCAAAACTTTGTTAGAACTTTGGGCTCACTGGGCTCGTGGTGCCACGTGGTGCCAGGCCCTGAAAATACTCAGAAACCGTCAAGCAGTGCTACCCTGCTAGTACTTGCAAACTGCAAGTTGCTTGGCCAAAAGTGACAAAATTCTGAAATTTACCCTAGTAACCCCGCTGATTGAGTATGTAGATCCAGGTGTTCCAACCATCAAATCTTTTTTAAATTCACCCCAAAGGTTGGAAATAAGTCCAGACCCGCACTTACAAAATCTAACCATTGAACGTGGAATGGTGACCGTTGATCACGAATCAGGCCACTATGGTAAAACCCTACATCCGTTTGTGATCAAACTTTGCCCAACCCTTCATTGGGTCATAGGGCACCTATCCCATGTATTGGATGGGCCAGGGGGCCATCAGGATAGCCCCAACAGCCAGATTTGTGTCCAATAGGACCATGGGAAGCATTTCTTGAAACTTAGGGTCAATAGACATAATTCTGAGCATATATAAGGCTGCCCTCTCTCTCTCTCAAACCCCATTTCTAGTAGCTGAGAGAGAGAGAGAGAAAGAGAGTGAGAGAAGAGGAGAGAGATTTTGGGGGCACCTCACTTGCATGTGACCTCGGTGGCCGAAATTTATGAATTCCGGCGTCCTCTCCCCTCCTCCACCTGAAAATTCTGGTTGTTCTCCACCGTTGGAAGAGAAATTCTAACCCATTTAAGGTTATATAGGAATTCTTATACTATTTTCATAATTTCTGCAATATGCATGTGATCTATGTCCATCTGATGTAATGCAGGGCCCCAACACCTCGAGCTTGCGGACCCGGCATCGCTAGAATCATCTCAGCAATCTCTAGCTAAGTTTAGGTGAGGACCATTACCTTTAGGTAGTCGATTATCGCACCTAGTATAGGTTTAGTGAATGTGTGTGGTGCATTGTTAGTGCATGTTGCTGAATCTTCATTTGGGCCGCATAATTAGATTAATGGACTAGAATTGCTGAAATTAACGAAGGGGAATAGAACCTAATACCCCAAATCTGTGACTTATGCATCTGCATGCTTATGTAGGGTGCAAATATCTAACTTTCCCCAAATCTATGCTAGTTGGTTGTTAATTTCCTAATCTGGTGCTATTATGCTTTAACAATGATATGCATTGTTGTAAATTCTTGATTGTTGGTTGAATTGTTGCTACATGTCAATTGTGCTAGGAGTAAAGGTGTGGAATGTTGTCACATTGCTTATTTGTTGAACTACTTGCTTTATTTCCTCAATTTATAGCTATATTACGTGACTTATGTTAACTCATGAAAGGCTACTTGTTGTATATTGGTGCATGATTGCCCTTATGGTTGTATATGTTGGAACATGGTGAACATGACCTGTATGGGTTAGCGGAACTTGATATATTGCTATCCATGTACTTAAATTGCTGATTTATGCCTGCCATGAGTGAACTATCTCTGAGTTTGATAATACATGTGTATTATTACATAAACCCTTATGGATGGGCTGATTACCTAGAATTGCTTGGGTGACCCCTTTGTTTGATCTGCTCGTGAGTAATCTGGCCCGAATAGTTGAACTATAGGTTGTTGGCCATAGTTGAACTACGTGAGACTACGTTCTCAGGCCGATTAGTTATGGTTTAGCCCGTTGGGGCACATTGACTAATAATCGACCATCCTTGTACGTTAACCTTGTTTGATCACGACTGTATGAACTCGAAGTACCTTAAGACTGCTGCGCCCATTGTTAACTATGGTTTACGACCCGTAAAATCTCATGAGATGGGGATGGTGGTATGTGACACTATGCCCGTGTTGTCGGCCTACGCTGGGGTGACGAGTCTCCTCGTAGTGTTTATTAAGCACTTAGACTCATGAGCCGGGAACGGTGGTTTGGGACACTGTACCCTTACTGTCGGCCTGTGTTGGGGTAATGACCTCCCTACAGTAACTGCGAGTAGGACATTTAAGTCCCAACTTGTTTCATCTATGTTTATACTACTTTTCGGGATTGATGACCCCAAGATAGGGCTAAGGGTCACGAGAGCCACATGGCCATGGCCCTTGAGCCATGCGATCGGGTTAAGTCAATAACTCTACTAAGGGTATTTCAGTTTTCCCAACCTTCGGGATAAATGGACTTAACTAATCAACCAGGTTAACATATTTCACGACATTACATTATATTTGTGTCGATTATACAGTCGAGGTCACTTTTGAGGGAGTGTTGTTTCATTGTGAATGTTAGATGTCGTCGCTTGAGGGAGTGCTGGTTTTTAGCGAGGAGCATGCATCATATCATAATCATGCATTTGCATTAATAACAGTGTTTAAGATTCCATGTTGTTTGCTATTCATTAAATGTATCCTATGCATGATAATTCGATTCCTATTGCTAATGATACCACTGAGTTGATCACTCACTCCTGCTCTGGGACGGTGTTCTAAAATAATAACTAGAACTCGATATAGATGCATGTACCCTGGAGCAGCATGCATTGGACGCTGTCGGTGCTGACGATGATGAGGACCGAGCATACTACTAGGAGTTTGGCGGAATATATTAGCAAGATGGATGTCGGCGAGACTAGGCCAGAGCCCAGGTCATTTTGGGGGATTGATGAGTGTTGAGAGTAAAACCATGGATTACTGTTAAATTGATTTTCTTAAGTCAATGTGGTGGATATGAACCTTCTATGGTACTCTGTTGGTTAGTGGCATTTGAATTCTAAACTATCTGATTAGAAATTGAATATGTTTAGATTAATTCATCATTGCTTGTTAATACCGGATTAACCATATGCATTTGTGACTCATTATTGTACACGTGACACTCAGAAATTTGGGAGTCGAGTAGCTACTCAGTCCTTGAATTTTGGGGCGCTACAACTTGGTATCAGAGCATGATTTAGATTAAACTGGGCCTAAGACAATAGGTTCAACACGACGCACTCTGATTTAGGAGGGAGCGACGAGAATTTAGAAACAATATTAGGATCCCAGGATTTCGCCTAGATGACGAAATTGACCTTTGTAACCTAGTTAAGGTACTAAGTAGAAAAATATGGGATATATAAAATGATCTAAATCACTTCTAATTAGAGATTCGATGGCCTGAACTGACCAGAACAAATAACACAAATTCGAACTGCTCGAGTAGCTCGAGGGACTACCTTAGCCCGATTTATGAGTCTAATAGGTTCTGCTGAGCACGGGATCAATTTAACCTTAACTAGAATGAATCTAGGACTTGCCTGTAACAAATCGAAATCATTTGAGTCAGTACACTCGGTCTAGGAACCTGTTTAGGTAAAAAATAGCTCCTAGACCGTAGTATGTGGACCACATTTAATGCAGAGGTTAAACTAATGTATTTAGTGGGGGTACAGTGGGTCCCATAGAGCGTGAACAGCAACCCCAGGGGTGTGGCCACCGCCGAATGGCAGTGACACCACCAACACCTCTAGAGAGGCGCGGCATTACCGCCCTGATGGCGGCGCACCGCTGCCAACCCGGCCATATATGGTCCCTCCCACGTGCGGGGGTCCCCTTTGCTCATCCCTTTCTCCCTTTTTAACCCCTTTTCCCTTTTTAAACCCTTTTCACCCCTCCAAACCTCTCCTAAACCCCTCTTCACTCCTAAATCTCCATTTCTAAGCTCCTACGATCATTTTCTTCCATGCATTCTTCATTCCTAATCCACTTTCAACCCCAATCATCGTAAATCTCCCTTGCACTCCCTTATTCTCACTCATTTTAGCACAAAATCCTCCTTTTTGTGTCCCATTCCTTCAAATCCATTCTATCCTCAAAGTGTTGTCACCTCTATGGCTTTCTTTGAGGTGGTGACCTCTATTTTCTCTATCTTCATGCTTCTTTCTCTCATGGGAAAGAAGTGAGTGGCCCCGGATGAAGCCGGGCCTAGTCGTCCAAGATAATCCAAGAAGAAGATGAGTGTCGGTGTGAGTTTGAGCACTGAGTGAAGGTCGAAGCGGGATCTTGATCCCCAAATCCCTATGGCAAGGTCTCTACTGGTGGGCATTGAGCTCGGTAAGTTCCATTAACGCAAGGTTATTTTTGAAGCTCATGTGGATGAGAAGCTATTTGGAGAATATCTAGTGATTGACCACCTTTTGGTAAATGGTTGGGGTCCTGTATTTGAGGGAAACTCTCATGCTAGTGGGGGCATTGTGCGAACCTTTTATGCACACATGAGGACGCCACCAAGCCAAGGCAAGACTTCTACTCATCAGACCGCACCAGTTGGGGGCACTATGGAGAAGATGTTGCACGTGATGTAACAACAACAATAGTCGTTACATACCTTAGTGGGAGCGATGGCCCATCATATGAATGCACCATCGCCAGGCCAAGTCAAAACATTAGCCGTGCCATACAATCTTTTCGAACACTTCCAAAGGTTAAGACCGCCTACTTTTACCGGTACTTACACCCGAGGAGGCCGAGAGTTGGCTAAATCGGGTTATAAAAGTGATCTGGCCTCTTCATTTCTCAGAAGCCAAGTAGGTGGAGTTGATATCCTACTTGTTCGAGAAGGAACCTGACGTTTGGTGGGACAGTGTGTTGAGAATGGTCCCTGAAAATCTTGTGTGGACATGGGAAGACTTCGAGATGCGATTCTTCCAAAAATACTTCCTGGGAACCTACCGTATAGAAAAGGAGAATGAATTCTTACGCCTCTAGCAGGGAGGTATGTCGGTGGTCGAATATGAAAATCGGTTCACCAAATTATCTCGTTATGCTCCAAAGATTGTGGCTGACGAAGAGATGTGCATGAGGCATTTTGCTAAGGGTTTGAGAGCCGGGATTCGCATGAAAATGTGCTGTGCGATATTCGGACCTATGTAGAACTGGTGAAAATGTCCTTGTGGTCAGAGAAGGATGGCGAAAGGGTTTCTTAGGCACGTATACAAGCCGAGTCCAGAAGAAGAATTAGAGGACAATCCTCATCCTCATAAGGAAGAAGAGTGCCACCCAGTCTGCCTCCCCAGCACATGCCTCTACCACCACACAAGCTCGTCCCGACCATGTATGCGGGTATTGTCGGAAGGTGGGCCATTCAGAGGCCAACTATTTTTCAAGAATGAGAGATCACGGGTATGCACCCCCTCAGCGAGTGAGCCGTCCGCAGTAGCTAGCATCACCTGCACCTCCTCAACATGCCACAGGCTCGTCTTAACAGCCATGTAGGTAGCTGACCCCTCAGATTATGCCGCCATCTCGACCTACATATCAGCCCAACCGACCTCAGCAAGCACGAGTTCACGCTTTGATAGCAGAGGGCGTTGATGCCGCCATGACTACTCCTGCAGCATTTAGGGTCATGACCCATGTTCAAGGTACTCCCATATTTCTTCTTGTGGACACTGGGTCCACAACTTCACTTATATCGTCCACAATTATCAAGAGTCTACGTCTACCAACCCCATGTTGGGGGTAAGAATTATAGTGGCAGCTGGAACATTCACTGAAGCTACATCCATCTGCCGATGATGTCTCGTATACTTTGGAAGAAAGAGGATACACGTAGATCTCATAGTCACGAAAATCTTTCACTATGACATAATCCTGGGAATGAATTGACTCTCCACAATGAGAGCCGAGATTGATTACAAGGACCGAACGGTGACCATATATGTGCGGTGGGCCCCTGGTACGCATCAAAAAAGAAATTCACTCCGTCCATTGGATTCGTGGCAAAATTTCAGGCAGGAATGGACGGTTTTGCTCGAGTTTGGTGTGACCCAAGGGATCAAATCTTCCTGTCGTTTATCCTGCATTTGATGGTGATCATTGTGTGTGCACGTGCATGGTTGTAAAAGGACCACGATGGCTATGGTCGGCCTCACCGTCTGGACACATTGGACGGTTCAGATTAACCATCAGGATGATGGTGGTGGGTCACTCATCATCTTAGTGGAATGAAGTCTGCATTTGCTGCGTAAATGAGAGCTGGGTCGGGTCAGCCACCTTTGACCGGACTCTCCGGTCCGGTGCGGTGTGGCTGTGCACCTTCCGTGCACATGCACCAATGCATGTGGGGTCCACTGTGATGTTCATGATAAATCTGCACCGTCCATTCAGTTTGCCATTTAATTTGAGGAGTTGAGACCAAAATTAAAGCACATCTAGGGATCAAGTGGGCCCTAAATCGGTGGTTTTGTGGCTGATCTCTCCATTAGGCCACTTCCACAAAGATCCAAGGCTAAAATTTTACTTATACGGTTACTTTATGATCCTTAGGCCAGATGTAAAGTTTCGAGCCAAACGAATGGTTGGAGCCCTGTGATCTTGCATTCAGGAGATTTTCAGGCCTCTACATCGTTAATCATTGGATTTTCTCTAATCTTTGGCGTGTGAATTCTTCAATCTCGATCCCCTAAGATTCATCCCTTGCCTTGGTGATTTGTGAGCATCAAATCCATGCTTTTAGTACCCTTTTCAGTCTAAGCTCCTAAATTCACCTTGTAACATAAACATGATTAAAATAGAATATTAAACATTATCATGTGTGTAAAACTAAGTAATACCTGGGGTTTAATATGCAATATTTGACTATCAACAATGCCCTAACAAAATTGGCCGCAGTAGCTGTTCATAACCCCAAGTGCAGGGTCGTGATGTAGTAATAACTTGGTGAGACCGAGATCGAATCCACAACAGGGACTAAACTTGTATGTATTTTGAAAATAACTAGAACTAGAACTAGAAAAATTCTAAACCTAAATTTGGAATAAAAGAGAGTAATTATGAATGAAATTTCAATAATCAAAAGGGAACTATAGCGCTAAGGATCCACTTGTAGCTATCAGGATGCTACCTTACTTGATTCAAGAAAATACATTTGGAATTTGAGTCATATCCTATCTAATTGGAAGATTATGCAATTAGATCAAATCTCTTAACTTTTCATTGAACTAGTCTACATATAAAGGAGTATTATGATGATTGGAAAGAAATTCATGCATCCACCATGCCCAAGAGATGATGATGAATCACGAGCTTTACCAATCTCATAATCTCAAAACAGGAAAAAAAGATATTCAAAGCTATAACAACATCTATTGTAATTTGAGTCACAATAAATCATAGAAAATTGAAAATATTCCTTAAATTCAAACTAGAAATCAAAGGGGTTCAACTTAAACAAGAATTAAAGTAAGATAATCATCCCAACATGCTACAAGCTTCACCTCTTAGCCATAGCTAAGAGGTTTAGTTAACCATAGACATGATTGAAACTAAAACGCTTAAAGAAAACATTAAAAATAAATAAGGAAAGAAGAAAAACTCTTAGGAGGCTGCTCCACCCTTTGGCTTTGCTCCGTGAAACCTAATTCATGCCAAAAATTCCTCAAAGAACCCATATTTATAGCCTTTGCCCGACCGTTTTTTAAACCGCCTCAAATTTACGCACTCTGCGTAACGCCTTCGATGTCATTGAACATAAATTGAATCCGGAAGTCGCTCCTTTTTGCACTACATAACTTTTCATGTCATTGAACATTAAATGAAATTCTTAGGGAGTTATACATTTGTGTCTTAATAAGACCATTCATATTTCTTGAAGCTTGATCTCTCCCCCGGATGAACTATATAGCCAAGAGAAACCATGAACCAGAATAGAAGCGCTTACCCCACCCATGACTAAATATTTCATAGTAGCCTCATTAGACTGTACATCTCTCTTGGTATATCCAGATAATAGGTAAGAGCATAAACTGAAACATTCTGGAGCTACAAAGATAGTTATTGAATTGTTAGCACCACATAAAAACATTCCTCCTAGAGTAGTTGTTAAAACGAATAACAAAAACTCTGTTATAGCCATTTCTATACGTTCAATGTACTGTACGGATAGATATATACATAGAGTTGAACATAGTAAAATAAGAAATTGAAAGATTTCATTGAAATTGTTCATTTGGAAATTTCCTGAAAAGTTAATCATAGGTTCTTCTCTTCATCGGAACAATAGGGCCATTATGCTCATTACTAAACTTGTTGAAGAGATGAAATATAAACAAGGTATATCTTTTTTATCAGAGGTTGAATCGATCATCAGAAGTAGAATTAGGCCAAAAATTAGGATACATTCTGGGAAAAATGAAACTTCCATGGAAGAGAAGCAAGTGAAACACTTTCAAAAAAATTCTCGTAGAATCGAGAATGAAGTTTTCATTCTATACATGCCAGATTATGAATTAGTAATTGCATCTAAGCTTTAAAAAAGTCCCAATTGTTTTGAACTTTTGATTTTTGGAATGGGATATTTACGAAATTCTTATGAATAGGATCAAACTTTATTCCATGGTATTTCCATGAGATTCCTCTTTCTTATTCTTAAACAAGCCCCCAAGAGGGAGGGCTTAGTTGATCCATGATTTATGTTTCATCTTTCTTTTCCTTTTTGTTTGTTTCAAGAAAGATATCGATCCATTCCAATTCTTTCTTTTTCTATTAATTCTTTTCCGATCGAGATGTATGGATCCATGGATTTATATGTCTATATAGATCCTGTTCATGGATTAACGAAAATGTGCAAAAGCTCTATTTGCCTTTGCCATTCTATGAGTCTCTTCTTTTTTACGTACGACATCGCCACTCCCTTTGGCATCCACTAATTCGGAAACCTTTAATGTCATCGAAGGGTGTTCGATCAATCAAGAATGTATCTAGAGTGTTCCAACGAGTTGCTCTAAAAATCTGCAAAACTCTCGATGTCATCAAACTTTCTTCAATGTCATCGAACAGGTCTTCGAGCAATTGAACAGAGCTTCGATGTCATTGAGAAATGCATCCAATTTGTCCAGTAACCAAACTCAATTTTCATGTAATTCTTCGATGTCATCGACCGATGTTTGATGTGATCAAACACTTGCTTTGATGTCATCGACCGGTGATGGATGACATAGAGAGTGAAGTTCAGATTCTCTGAATTTCTGCACTTTGCACATTTGACTTCATTCTCCACTTAGTTTCGTTGAATCTTGGGGTCTTAAAATCTTCAATCTTGATATCATAAAATCCATCCCTTGCCTTAATGATTACTGAGCATCAAATCCATGCTTTTAACATTCTTTTCAATCCAAGCTCTTAAACTGACCTCGCAATACAAACATGTATAAAATATACCCATTAAGCATTATCATGTTCATAAAACCAAGATATAAACAAGGGGGAATATGTAATATTTAACACTCAACAGTAGCCGGCAATGATCTCGCTAGGATAGTGCCAATTGAATTCTTGCCCGAGCCCATCACCAACCAACTCGACCTGAAGGAAGTGCTCCTGATAAACCCATTCCGAGTTGGATGGATCTGATTATATGCTATCTACAGTAGGATGAACTGCCTGATAACAAGCTCGAAGCGTGTAAAATCCAAAACCGGGTAGCTCGGTATATCATGGTAGGAGACATGCTTTACAAAAAGGGGCTTTTCTTTGCCCTATCTAAGGTACCTTCGGCTCGACAAAGCTGAGTATGTCCTAAAGGAAATTCATGAAGGCATCTACGACAATCGTTCAGGCGAAAGATCCCTAGCCTATAAAATAATTCGACAATGGTACTATTGGCCGACCATCCATAAGGACATAAAGCAATATGCGAGCAGATGTGATAAGTGCCAGTGCTTCGCCGTAGTTCCACGACAACCACCTGAGAAGTTGACCTCGATTACCAGTCCTTGGCCCCTTCACTCAATGAGGCGTTGATATCATAGGACCCCTAACCAGGGCAAAGGAAAGACTAGATTTGACATTATCATAGTCGATTACTTCACGAAATGAGTCAAAGCCGAGCCATTAGCCAAAATTACTGAGCAGAAGACAACCGACTTAATCTGGAAGAATATCATCTGCAGATATGACATCCCTCACACGATTGTCATAGATAATGAAAAGTAGTTCGACAATGCCCTCTTCCGAGGACTATGCGAAAGACTTGACATCCACAACGCATTCTCGTCACCTCGTCACCCCCAGGCTAATGGGCAGTAGAAGCCATCAACAAGATCATAAAAAACCACCTCGAAACCAAGCTTGAGAAATCCAAAGGGGCTTGGGCCGATAAGTTACCACATGTTCTCTCTGGCCTTGGCATGAAGACAATCATACCAGTCAAGGTCTGGATACCTTCGACATGCATCGAGTTGTTCAATCCAAATGAAAATACCGAATAGATGACTTTGAGTCTCGATTTGCTCGAGGAACTGAGGGAGAAAGAACAGCTAAGGGTCGCGCCTATTATCACAGAGCCACTCGGCACTATAATGAAATTGCGGTAATGACCGCTCTAGTAGAATTAGGAATAGGTCAAAGTGTCCTAGAGGGGGGTGAATAGGACTTTATAAAATTTTATGACAGTTTAAAATCCTATCATCATTATCTTGATCTAATATGACAATTTATCGAGATATCTTTAACTTAACTCCAATGGCTTCCAAGCCAAATATAGGATCTAATTAAAAGACTATTCAATATCCAAGCAATATATAAATTTAGTCTATGATTGATTGAATGAGTGATGTGTGTGGAATGTGATACTTATCAGTTCTAAATAGTCATGTCATCATGCATCATAGAACATTCAAAGTAAACATAGAAGTAAAGTACAAATAACAATCCCAAACACAGTCATGTATAGTGGTTCGGCTACTTGCCTACTCCACTCTCGGTAGGCGCACTAAACCCTTGAGTGTACCGGATTTCACTAACAGAGGTTTCAAATCAGGTTTACCTCAAATCAGCACAACCTACACAAGGCTAACTCTATAACCTACATAAGGTACCTAACATGTCTCCACCAGACACAAGTTTATGCCCCACACAGGAGTAAGGGTCAACACACAGCACCCAGGTTTTAGGCCACACAGGCCAAGGATCCACACAAGGAACTTAGAGTTTATGCCCTACACAATAGTAAAGGTCAACACACAACACCTAAGGTTTTAGGCCACACAGGCCAATGACCTACACTAAGGACCTAGAGTTTATGCTCTCCAAGAGCAAGGGTTAACACACAGCACCCAGGTTTTAGGCCACACAGGCCAAGGACCTACATCAAGGACCTGGAGTTTATGCTCACCAAGAGCAAGGGTCAACACAACACCCATATGTATTCTCCCATCGGAGGGCTCCTATGAGGACTTGAAAGGGGTGAGAATCACCTGTGACCCAATCCTATACAAAGGAATGATTAGCAGGGTCTCTGAACCCTAATGACTTACAGACAAGTAGATGAGCCCCATTAAGCACGTTGATGAAGATCTCCTCCTTTGATGACGAAGAATCTTCAGCTCCCTTGATCCGCAACACTTATGATGCTCTAATGTAAGGCGACGGTTTGGGTCAAGGTTATGTTAGAATCCTAGTCTATTAAATGTTTTCCTATTTTAGAGACAGTGATTCCAAGCATCTAAGCATTTAAGGTATCCCAGCATAATGATTTTCTATTAAGGTGGTAACTGGATGATCCTTGAATACGGAAGTTCATTCCTCAATCCACTGTATTGAATATCAATGATAAGGGGGGGTTAGAGGATGAACTCTCATGAGAGAAAAGGCCTTAGGGTAGGTGATCTGAATTAAACACTCAAAAGCTCTATCTGTTTTTCTTTGCGAACAACTTAAGGCAAACTCTCATTAAATAGGTAAAAAGTTCTAACAAAAATAAAATAGGCATATTTTTGGCAGAGTTTGACATCATCGAGTAGACTTCTATATCATCGAGCGTATACTCTCGATAACGTCGAATAGCCACTCGATGACACAAACTCAATTTGTCAAACACTTTTGATCCTTTTTGCCAACTGATCGATGATATCGAACATGCTTAGATGTCATCGAATTTCGAACTCCGATTTCATCGAACCATGGTTCAATTCCTCAACATTTAAGAATAAGATAGCAGACTTACCTTAGGAACTGAACATGCATCAAGCATTCCTCGATATCATCTAGTTTTGAATATTGATGATATCGATACCAGTTTCGATTCATCGATCTTTTTAAGGAATTTTCCTATAAACTTGCTGGACAGTTTTGTGTCCTAATTCGATGACATTGACCTTGGCTCAATATGATTGATCTTTGAATATCATTATCATCGAGTGATTCTCGATACCTCAAACATTTAAAAGAATTTACCCGAAAGCTTGCTGGACAGATTTGTGTCCCAATCCGATATCCTCGAAGGTCCATCGATATCATCGAGATTTGAAATTCGAAGATATCAGGCTCTCTTTGAGACATCGAAAATCACATGATTTTCCTTAACTACTTACTAGACACAAACTGACCAGATGTCAATTTTATCGAGCCGTTTCGATGATCTCGAGATTCAAAAGTTGATGATATCGATCCTGTCATTGATTCATCGAGAATTCAGCGCAAGATTCATTTTGGTTGCTGGACATATGAAGTCCTCATTTCGATAACATCGAGTGAGTATCGAGGACATCGATAACAGAGTTCGATTTCATTAAAGCACTGTTGATAAATCGACGAAGGTTGAAAACTTAGAGATTTTCCTGTTTTGGCAAAACAATTTTCACACCTTAACCCCTATGTTGTTCTAACCATTTTAAAGGGTTTTGTATACCTGGTGTTTTGGGTCATGGGATATGAGGCTATGTTTACCTTTGTAGAGATCTGAAGCCACATCCGATTGAGGCAAATGCTTGAACAATCTTCCTATGGGACTCACTTGTCTTACTGACTCAACTCTTACGCTAATTGATTAACCAGGGCACTTTCATACAACTCTCAGGTCAAGATATGTAGGTTCTAAGTAGGAGACCTGGTCCTCTGCAAAATCTTCCAAAATACCAAGGAACCTAGCTTAGGAGTGTTAGGGCCGAGATGGGAAGGCCCCTACAGGGTAGTAAGTGCGTTCTGACCAGGTTGAAAATGCGGTTTATATCGTTGATACTGAAGAATGAATATGAGACAAGGTCCTATGGGAGGGGGGGGGGGGTGAATAGGACTTTTCAATTATTTTTCCTATTTAAAAAATCTAATTGCCTAACTTAAATAATCATTCAGTTTAAAGAAAGTAAGGTAATATAACTGTAAAGGCTTCCAAGCCAATAAAGGGTCCAATCATAAAGGCTATTCAAGATATACTAATAAAACAACTAGCTTAGTGTTGTGAGCTTGTACGTGGAATGTGCTTCCTATAAATCTTAAGTATTCATCTAATCAAGCATTCAAACTTAAATAAACATGATTAAATAGATGCGCAAATGTTAATTCTAAACACAAGCATATAGAGTGGTTTGGCTACTTACCTACTCTACTCCCAGCATACACACTCAATCCTAGAGTGCACCAGATTTCACTATTAATGGTTTAAAATAGGTTCACCAATAACCTTTACAGTCCTATACTAAGGACACCAATTTATGCTCTCCGCAAGATTAAAGGTCATACACTTAGAACCTATGTTTAGGCCCATCGGCTAAGGTCCTACACTAGGCACATCCGTTTAGGCCCATCGGCCAAGGTCCCACACAAGGCACCTATACGAGTTTGTTAATAGTAAACTCTTAGTCTTAATCGTACACGAGGATAGAGACTAAACTTTGGACTCTTGATAATGACACTTGTCGGAATGAGTCCTCTTTTGTAGCTCGTCTTGGGTTGCTTGATCTTCGCTCTTTCATGCTTGAATTAGCTCCCCGATGCTCCCCCAATCACGTAGCTTAGATTTTTCTATTGGTTCAGCTTCACGATTAAGAACCTTGCATATGATGTTCCTATAAAGGTAACCAAGGTAATGAGAGTTGGTTGAATCTCTAACGAAGGATATGAATGGATTTTTTAAGAGATTCAACTGATGGATACACTAGAGTATAGTTGAGATTAAGGATATACCGATAGGTTTGGTCTCAATACTCTAGTGAAGGCTTGAGATCATGTTCTTCATAAATAAGAGTTTTGAATGCTCATGAGTGATGAATCACAATGAAAAAAATATGAATCTCATGTGGATAGAGTCTAGGATAAGTGATAAGATTTTGGGACAACCTAGGGACTCTGAAATGCCTAAATTCATAAAATTTTCAAGTTTCTACAAGCCGCTTTTATAGAGAAAGTTCCAACGGATAGAAAATGGCTAGTTTACGGCGCTACCAAAGTTAACTTCGGTATCACCTAACTTGCTTTGGTGGTACCAAATTATTAATTGGTAATACCGAATTAAATCCTCAAGTTGCTGAATGAAAAAGATCCCTTTTGGTGACACCAAAATATGTTCATCGGTGGCAGTCGGTGTCATCGAAATGTCCAGTCGGTGGTACCGAAATACCTTTGCAATGTTGCTAGACTTTTTTGAGCGCTTTCGGTAACATCCAAGGTATCTTCGGTGATACCGAAAGTGCTATTTGGTGGCACCTTTTCCTATTGAATGTGAAAAGATTTTCCTGTTTTAACTCCTTGTCCATTTAATCCTTTATCAACTTGGAACTTGTTAAAGCCATGACTAAATGATAGAACATATGAACTCGGAATTGGCTTTGAATAAATGACATAAGTAGGTTTTCCTATTTGGGTTGGGATCATCTATTTGCAAGAGCCTAAACGTAGAAGGTTCTTTAGATTCTGACTTTGTAGCTTGGACTTTTGCTCTAATTGCGTTGTTGGTCTTTAATTGCAAACGACTCATCCGACTACTTGACACAACTAGTCACGCGTTTGACAAACATATGTGCAAATAAGTGCACTAACATAGGTACCTATCAACTGGAAGACATGAAAGGGCAGTTCCTATCTTATCTGTGGAATGTTAGCATATAAAGATCTATTACCCCTAAGAGATTTCTGCTAGTGTTATGACTATGCTCGACCAACCTGACCCGACAAATGTTTGACTATGAGAAACCTCCCTAGTCAAAGGGAAAAAGGTTCTCCTTTCCACTTAAAATTTTTTATCCACTATTATCACGACCTATGAGTTCAATTGTGGACAACCTCCCTCACTCAAAAGGGAAAAAGGTGCTCTTTCACTAGCTTATCATTCTCTTCACCGTGTTCACAATATATGAACTCGACCATGAGAAACTTCCCCCAATTAAGGGGATGCAATTGTCTTTCCTTTATTTCTACTATCTAGTCTAATAGACTTGCATGTTCAACCATGAGGAACTTCCCTCAATCAAAGGTAAGAAGGCTCCTCTTTCATGACACTCTATCTGTTGTATGCCCGACTTATGTGCTCGACTACGGGACACCTCCCTTGGTTAAAGGGAAGAAGGCCCCCCCCTCCCCCCCCCTTTTTTTCAAACCGCTAGTTCTACATGCATAACATCGAATAAGAAAAGGCCACGTATGCAAAGGCCGAACAAAAAAATTAAATGAGATCAAATGAAAAAAAAAATTGAGTCTCATTTCGTTTCAAAATAGTGTACAAAAGGAGAAATGGAAAACATATACACAAGGGGGGGTGGGGGGGGGGGGTCTCTCCTTGCGGGGTCTGGTCAGCCTCGACAGTAGCAGAAATAACAGGGTCTTTGAGGGCTTCGTCATTTAGGCAGCATAAATTTTGGTCGGATACCTCTTCCGAACATCCTCCTGACATTGTTGGAAACCAAGGTTAAAGATATCCTCCAACTTGGTGGTCCGCTCCTCAAAAGCCTTGTACACTTCCACAACTGTCGCCTCCAACACAGGGATCAAAGCCTCAACCCCTGCTAACTTGGCCTTCGTCTCAGAAAGGCGTGACCTCAGTTCCTCCTTATGGACCACCAGCTCAGCCTTCTCGCACTGTTCCTTGGCTAGCAGAGCAGTGACAGTGGCCTTCTCTTCCTCATCGACCCTTAAGGCCTCCCATAGGGCCTCAACCTAGATACCAGCCGCCTCCCTATGTAACGCCCCAAACTTTTTGATACTTGAGCATTGAAAGTTCTCGAGCATTACCATAAGATTCAACATAATATATACGTGTGTATGATACCAATCTAACTATCCTAGCCTTACATCCTTACCTTGACCATTAGAAATTATCTTCATGCATAGATCAAGCCATTTGACTATTGATTTTAAAGACAAGGACCATCCATTGCATGGTTTGACATATGAACCTTCCCTTAACTAAATTAGCAAATAACTATCCATCTATAATGATTTAGACGTAAGTTCATTTGTAGGAATTGTTGAGAAACGTGCATACAACCATGTAGAACCCTTAGATTTCACAAAACTCTTAGATCAACAATAATTATGAAAATGCCATTAACATATACCCTTGAATTCTAGATCACGTGGTTCCCATGATTCGCTTGGTAAGGAACCTTACACTATGCCAATACATCATAAATTAATCGTACATGCTAAATTTCAACCCTTAGATTATCATAAAGGCAGCCCAATTGATAAATCAGCCTATAACCATTGATTTTGGTGTCCATCGAGTGAAGAAATCTCATAGGTAGTCGTAGAGGGGCATTTCCCTTCACATTGGCGGAGCGAATTAGCTCGTAAACATCACAGTGGATCCCATTCATAGTACATGTGCCCAACATACGTGCACCAGTGGTGCACTGATCTACAAGTCGGGTCAAACCTCGTTTGACCCGACAATTCTTCGAGTAGAGGGAGAAGTTCTCCCGTCGCTTGTGAAACAATGAACATGGTCCGCTGGGACATGCTAGGACCCACCATCAACTATTGGATGGCTAATCCAAATCGTCCATCAGGTAGCCAGACGAAACTTTCCCAAACCCAAGTAGTTCCAAGTGATACTGTACACGGATGTACATGTGACCTCCGACAAGAAAAGACCTCAACGCCGTGATATTAATAGACAACGTCCGTTGAGGATGGGTTGTGGCCCATCAAGACCGTCCATCTAATCAATCCAAACTGTCCATCCAGTAGGGGGTATATTCGACCGAAACCCCAACCCTATCACACTAGACTAGCTCGAACTATAAAGCAGATTCCACTCGCAAATCCTTCCGCGAACCGTGCCAAGAAATAAAAATAGTTTCGAGTTTTGTTGCGTAAGAAATTGAAAGAGGGCCACATAATTCAATCAGAACCATAAAAAATGTGTAGATACACTTCTGACCATGTTAGTAGAGAAGAAAGGAAGATTCCATTGAGATTGATATCTCTCCGTTTCCCAAACAAAGCTAGTGCAAAACGCAGCTGTGCAAAAAAGCCTCCCACAACTGTTCAAAGATTTTATGCACATCATCAATCTGGTGGGCCAGGGGGCATCAGACAGACAATTCGACCCACCTGTAGATGTCTGAAAGGAAGAAGGATAGGGTGGGACAAATCCACCATGAAAAACGTATGACTTCTCAACAAGAGACCCATCAGGTTCGTCCGATCAGGGCCCTAAGCTGACATACTGATATATCATCGGACGCTTGATAGCCCAGATAAGTCGGATGGAAGGATAAAGATCAAAGAAGGCCAGAACTAAAGGGTGATGCACTCCAAGCCCTCCAGTTTCGATCCGGTTACACACCCCTCTATGTAGGCAGAGGTACGTAGGAACTCTCCAAAGATTTCAAAACTGGCTATAAAAAGTCTACCATCTAATCTGCTACAGTAAGAAGAAAACACAGAGAGAGAGGGTAATCTGGAGAGAGATTTCAGGAAAGAAAGAGAGAGAAAGAAAGGAGAAAATGGGAAGGAGAGAGAGAGCGGGTCAACCCACTGCGTTGAGGCTGCTGAACCTGAGTCTGAGTCAGGCATGATCCAGGCACTGCTAGACATTCTACCCTAAGGAGAAAGGAAAAGCAGAGCAAGGGAAGAAAGAGAGAAAGGGAGAGAGAAAGAAAAGAAGAGAAAAGAAAGAGAAAGAAAAGAAAAAGAAAAAGAAAAAGAAAGAGAAAGAAAAGAAAGAAAAGAGAAAAGAAAGGGAGAAGGAAGAAAGAGAGCTGCCAAGTCCAGGTCGAGCCATAGCGATCGCGGAAGGGACATCAGACTGAGTCGAACTGAGTTGACTCATTAGGATGACTCACTTGATCCAAGCTTGATCAGACCAGGTATAGTTACGGACCCAATAGGAATATACACCTAGCTTGACTAGATTTAAAAAAGCAATGCATTACTAGTCCTAAATCCTAGCCTGAGATTAATTCTAATTTTGTAATTTGCATAATAAGATAACTTAACTTGGAGAGACTTGTTAATTGTGCCAGAATTGGGACATGACAGCATTTAGAAGAAATCAAGTTTTAGAGATGAGGGTTTTATCCTTTAGGCTTACATTAATTTAAGTTATTATATTTACCTTGCCCTTGCATGCTATCCTAATGTTTCATCTTGCCTTTTCATGCCTTTGTGATGTTTTTTATCTTGCCTTTAACATGCCTTCGAGTTACTTTAAATTCTTCCCGCGATTATATGTTTTACTATCAATTATTTGCCCTTTGAGATTATAGTATAATGTTGGTTACATGAGATCTCTATAAATTTATGTGGGGCCATAGATATAAGCCTTACCCTTGCATTTATCAATTTATTGAGTTGGTTATTACCACTCTCCTTATTATTGAGTTGGCCATTGCCACTCGTTTATCTATTAAGATACATTGCTACTCTTCTTTTATTAAGTTGACCATTGTCACTCTCCTCTTTATTATTTTCGCCTTACGATATTTATATTTAAGGCTTGAGCTTGTGTCTTGATATTCCAGAACCTCCATAATTCAATTTATCTCTCTATAAGTGCAAGTTATGTGTTGAGATGTATCATAACTAGTGATTCAATTATTTTAACATGGACGTAATGCGTTCTGGGTAGAGACCCTCTTGGTCGTCACGTAATTCCATGGATTTTTGGGTAGTGGTGCACAAATCGATGTGTGTAATTCACAAATGTAGTATCACATTACTTTCAAGATTAGATATCACAAATAGTCGCTCCATGATCAAATCATGTCACGTAATTCACCCGGCTCATGTATTGTGCACCTTGAGGTGTTCACATAAATCCATGGTAGTGTTGGCCATGCCGGCGAATATCCGTATTTATGGGATGAGGGTTGAGCCAGACTTTCTATAAATTATATTCCACATTATGATGATCTCTACGTGTGATGAGCCATACCCACTCTGCTAAGCATGCATCTCATGTAGGTTGTTTGTGCATTTTGATACCCTCGTAATAGTGGACTACGGGATGTATCAAAAACCTTACATACTTTTGTGAATATCTTAAATTAATATTAATCTTAAAGGATAACTGTCAGGCCCTAGACTCGGTAACCGGACTCACAAGGAACCTGATGGTCGGTTCTGGCCGCAACAGCCTCTGTAGTACCCCATTCTCGGCTCCTAAGACAGGTTCTGATCCTGGGATCCTACAAGGAGGATTTCTATAATAGCATAATCATTTCCAATACGAGCATAACCAAGATCACAACAAGTATATCTGAGAATAATAAAGGCATACATCACAAAATCCACTATAAATTTGAACTTTTACAATCATCCATAAGGTCCAAAAGGACATACATGAGATAAAAGGAAAAGAGAGAAAGGTCAGCAACACTAGAGTCCTTAAATGCTCAGCTCTACTTCATGCTCTACTGCTATGACGCCTGCCTAGAATCTCCTGTATGCATCAATCGTGTATAAGCTTATAGAAGCTTAGAGGGTGGTGTAAGTGTGTGACAATTGTGCATAAAAGAATAATAGGAGATGCAAGAAGGGAAATATGCTTAATGAGAATATCACTAGCCTTACCAAGGCTTATCATGAATACGATGTGATGAGTACTGGACACCATACCAAGGCAATGCATGAAGGGGCTTACACAGCCAATGTTAATATGATGCAAGTAATGCCAGTGCTCATATCCAAACCATATGTCAAGTACATTTTCAATCATAAGGAAATCACTGGGGTCCATTACACTGCTGAATGACTGTCGCTCTACAGACCCTGCATAGTCAAACGAGCGTATGAGACCTTACTACCCGCCTGTGGATAGCCAATCACCAACAAGGCCCGAAGGTAGCGGACCTATTTATGAGCTAGTCAGACTAAGCCTAGTAATGCCTCCTCATACCAGGCAGGTAAGGCCACACCCCTATCCAACCGATTACACGACAGTGGGAGTTGCGGCCTAACGGTATAAGGCCCTCGTGCGCTCATAGTTTTCACTCGGTCACGGCGTTGGAGTAGATCCTTGGTACCATGAAAGTTTTAAGAATTTCACCTATGGGCATCCTATGTACCCGGTATGCTCAAGTAATATTTTCGGTGTCCACTCATACGGCCATTCACGAATATCCCTGTGGAGGCGAGACCCTGATGAAGAAAGGGCGGTATCATCATGAAATGCTATGCCAATGCATGAGTCAGACACACAGATCATGCACTAAATGCAGGCACACAATGTGCACAAGGGGAGAAACTCCATCCTTCAATGACTACCATACAATGCAATCAATACAGATGATGCCTATGGGTCATAATGATGTAAGTGTGCTACCTGTAGAATGTATTCCTCCATCCTAAGGAGGGACAAGGTCAAGGTACATAGATAGGTACTGAGGAAAAGTGAAGTCCTCTAATGGGGGCCCAATACTTTGGGATAACCCACAAGCTAGGAGAATCATAAAGCCTCAAGGAGGAGACGGGCCTAACAAGGTCCATGGTGGGCCTTCAACCACCTATAAGGGCCTTATGGGCCTACCTTAGGGCCACTAAGGAGGACATCTAACCTTAACTGCGTCCTAAAAGGTAGCCTGTTACGTATGTAGAGAAAGGTCCAAGGCATAATCAATTCATGGCCTAGTGGGCCATACACTAAACCCAATACATAGGCAACCTGGTGGGCCCTTAAGCAAGGTTAGGGCCCAACCATAAGGGTCATGCGTTCACTCATTGTGGTGGGCCTAATGGGCAGCCCATTATCCCAATCATATGGAAATCCTTATTTTTAACACAAGTTGGGCCTCACATCTCGGCCAAAGTATGGATTTACTATAGTGGACAACTAAGGGCCCAACTATTTGATTATTTAGTCCATAAAATCCATCACAATGGCATGGTAAATATAGGATCCAAGGGTTCAACGGGCCTATCAAAAGTTCTAGCCCAACCAAGGCTATAAGGCCCATAATTAACTAGAAGAGTAGCCCAAGAAGAATCCAATTGGAATGGGCCTTTAATCATGCACTAATTAAGCCCAAAAATATAATTAAGATAGTAAGATAACTGAATTAAATCCTTCTCAAATATAGTGGGCCATACTACCCCAAAATAGACATTTATGGGGCGGCAACATTGGGCCCATTGCTGAATTTCCAGCCCACCCGCTTTCTGGGTTTGTTGGAGTCCAGCAAATAAATTGATTTATAGTATTTATTTTCTGATGACCCCCACACATCACTGTGGTCCCACTAGATGAGAGGGGAATACACAACACACACTAGGAGTGGGCCATGCTGCTAGAATATAGGTCCAACAACAGCCCAACGTAGGGGCGTCCCATGGTGGGTAGTCCTACAGGCCTGGGTATTTGGCCCAAAACTGACCCAAATTTGCAGGCCACACCATGGTCAGCTCGAATATCCGTTGGATCTAAAAATATTTAGAGTGACACTTTCATGGGTGGGACACACCCCCACAAAATTTTAGAATTTTTAGGTATCCCTAAGTATTTTAATTAATTTAAATAAAATAGTTTGTCCAGAAAATCAGACTGACCTGGACGTCCCAACGTGGTGGGCCAGTCCGGCCCTTGCCAAAGTGTACACAGGGGTCCATTTGTCCCAAAATTTTTTAATTGGGTCCCAAAATAGGTATAACACCTTTCTGTAAATTTTCATAATTTTTTAAATCTCAAAAGTATTTTAATAAATTCAAGAGTTACAATGTGTCCAGGCTGGAATGTTGCTGGAAATAACTGTTTTGAATTTAGGCCATCCAAATGGGTGGGTTCTGGGCCTTCAAAAATTTTGAAATTTGGAACCAAGATCCCTCATTAAGTATAAAACAAGGTGGGACCCAGAAATATGGCCCACCTTCTTAGAAATTATTTTTAAAATTTTATTTTTATGGGACTATGCTGTTGGACTGCACAACAGAAATTTTTGGCAGTCTAGTATGTCGGCCCACCCCTTTGGATGCCCAAATGGGATATCTTGGCCCTGATATTTTGTAGGTAGGTCTTACCATATATGAGACACCTCCTTACAAAAATTTAGAAATTTTGGGATAGTAAAAATATTTTATTTAACTCCTGCAATTTATGGACAGCAAGGTCCAGATTTTTATTTTCCTGCTGCAACAATGCTGCTGTCCCTAATTTTTGCACCCCATTTGAGTGGGCCCAGGTCTATGTAAATTTGGAAAAATATAAGGAAAACCTTACTATACAAGTATACAGCAAGGTGGGGTCCACAAATGTGGCCCACCATTTCAAAATCAGGCTGATATTTGTGCTTTTCTAGCAAACAATGTGGCTGGACAGTCCAGAAAAATCTGGACTGTCCACCCTCCTTGGCCCACCCTTTTGGGTGATCAAACAGGGACGGATGAGGGTGAAATTTATCATACTTATAGGTGGAGTCCACAACTATAGAAATAATCAAATAGTGGAGATAAAACATCCTCCAAATCAGTCCATAGACTATGCTGAAAACAATCCAAAAACAGTCCAGAATGTTTCTGGACAGCAAGCTATGTCTTGAAATAACTAATCATAACCACTGATTTAGAGGGGGAAATACCCCATAAGATTAGTGTTGTGGTCCACCTCAGTGGGCCCCACAAACTTTCAGAGAAAAATTCCTTCATAAAACCCATTGTATGCATCCAAATAGGAGCAAATAAGGTGTCAACATCCAAGGAATGGATAGCTATGGGCATCCACCTTGCTTGGACGGTCTGGATATTCCAGGGCCCCTAAGTGGGCCACACACATTAGAAATGAAGGATAAATTAAGGGAAAAAAAGAAAAATCCAGCCACAAGAGAGGGTCTCCGCCACTATCGAGGCCTTCCCTTCACAATCGTCACCACAAACAACATTACAAACACATGTACAACCTAGATCTTGTGATGCATGGCCTAGATCTTTGAGACGAAGGGTTGGGATGCCATCCCAACCACATGCAAGGGTCTAGATGACCCATCATACTTAGGGAAATAGGGGAAATCCCCATGCAAGGGATCCATCAAGGGAAAAATCCCATGCATGGTCATGCATGCACAAGATGGGCCCATTGGCCACATCCAAAGGGTTAGATGGGATCCCCACTATGGATTAGTGGGCCCCACTTGTTTTCTACATGAAGAAACAAAAGAACTAAGAGAGGGAAGGAAGATTAGCATTTGTGGAAAATACCTGCCTTGAATCTTCAATCTACCACCAACACCAAGTACTCCAAGCTCCAAGCTTTGAGGTTCAATGGTCAAGATGAGTTTGTGGTGGCTAGATGGAGGAAGAAAGGAAGGGGAAGTTACTGAAAATTAGGAGAGGGAGGGCTGGACATTCCACCATGAAAGAGGAAAATGAGAGAAATGAAGGAGGAGAGAGAGGAAGGGAGGGTTGTAGGAGAGTCATCATTGCTCTCCCTCCTTGGTTAGAGAAAGTAATCATGACCTATGGTGATACAAACAATGTTTGCTAGGGTAGGTTAGGTGTGGGTAGTGTTTAGGGTGGGTAGTGTTTATTCCATGAGAATTGTAATGTGTGTGGTGGTGTGCATGGGAACTTGTGCCATGAGAGTGGTCCATATTCTTTTGTACAAAAGTGGGCCACATGATGAAATGCTCACAACTTTTGATCTATAAGTCGGATGAACGCACAAGACGGGTCGTTGGAACCACAACAATGATACGAACGAGATAACATAGGTCTAGGGTCGACCCAAGTTAAGTCTATGTGACCAGACTCAAGGATGATTGCAAACACTATCTGAGGGTCGCGGGTCGCCGAAATTTGATCGGTAGGACCGCAGGACTAAAATAAATGAGATGCATACTCACACACACACATGCATACATGCGAACTCGGGTCGAGTCTCACAATAACCATCACTGTGAGTAGGGCATTGACTCTCTCCAACCGTATAAATATGCAGGTGGCGTACAGATTGAAGACCTAGAGGACAATCTCCCTATGGAAGATTATGCTAAAAGAATAAGAAGATAGTTTTATGAATTAGTTTTATAATTCTGCTACGAACTCAATAATGTAATAAGCTTCCCTTGAAAAGGCATTTGATTATTTAATGAATTCTGTTAATCTGATGAAATAATCAATACAATTGATTTTATTCTCATGAACGTTACCTTTATAAATGTATTTGGATGTGATCTAAATGAAAAAAAAATAAGGTGCGATTTTTAAAGCATCCAATTTATACATTATTATCACTCGATTTTCTCAGTCACGAGTATAAAGTTTGGCCATGAAAATTCAGGATGTTACACCCTAGATATCGTAGTCGCTTCCAGCTCTGCAGCCTTAGCTCAGAGCTTAGCCCTCGCAGACTCAAGCCTTCGACCTGTGTCTTCGAGGTGTCCCTTTAATTCGAGGAAAGCATGTCGGGCAGTGAGAACCTTGGTGGGGCCCTAAGAAAGCAAGGGAGAGAACACAAGAGTCAACAATAGGGAAAGAAAAATGATAAGTATAAATGAAAAAGAACTGACACCATTACCTTGATTAACATCAATGCCACCCCACCTAGCAGGGGTTTGGGCTGCAGGGAAAACATTCACTACACCAAAATCCCTCTTTAGGAACAGTTGAAAACCGTTCCTAAACCATTTAAGAATGGTTTTCAACCATGGCTAATTAGGGCGTTGCAAAAAATTAGGGATGGTTAAAATCATCGCAAAATTTCAATTTCTAGCCCGAATTTTAATTTTTAGGAATGGTATTTTTTCTGCCAGTAATGGGTCACTCCTAGAAATACGATAGAAGAAACTAACAAACTCCCAAAGAGAACCAGTGGTATTATTTCGTAAGGCATCAACAAAAAGAATTGTAAGGCTATTCAACAACTATTCATACTTGAAATGAGTCTCGAGTTTTTTACTAGAAAAGATTACTCACAGTAGCAGCACGTTTTTCACTGAAATATTTGCATGAAACTGGTAATAAGAAGCTGAAAACCTCATGTGGTGCCATTTCAATGGTGGTTGGAGGCCAGATCATAGGCTGGCATGTGTTATCTACGCATGACATGAAGAAGTTTTTGTTTGTGGAAATGCTCAAGCATGAACTCATCAGTGGTAGCTTGTCTTCGCCCTGCCACATCTGTGGTAGTGGTATCTGAAGAGTTGGGTCCTGCACTGCTATCCTGTACAGCTAAAGATGCTCTGCAAAAAATAACATTACAAACAAGTTAAAGGGCATGAAACAGACATCTCAACAAACATGTCTAACCCAACTTTGCACTTTTGCTTTTGTGACTAAATGACAAGTTCATTTGTTTCAAGAGAATGAAAAACTAAAAATCTCATTGTTGAAGAAATAATTTGAACATTTCAAGAAGCAAAGGAAGTAGGTTTACATCCCTGACAACCAAGCTAGCTTCAAATATGTTTTCAGAGAGAGAAGATATGAATGAAAAGGAAAGAAAGGATAGAAGAGGTAAAATTGACATATGTTTTTCTTTTCTTTTTGAAGGGTTATATGATTGATATTAATTTCACGAACTAGAACATTTGTAGCATGATGCTTTTATTTTGTTTTTTTTTTTTTCTAAAAATTCCCCATGGAGATTTGTTTTCTTTTGAAACTTCTATCCCTACTGCCCCTTCTAGTGGCTTGCTTTTTCTTTTTTTTTTTTCTTTTCTAAAAATGCCCCGTGGAGCTTGTTGTTGGAATTTCGTCATTCGGTATCCATGAAATTTGTAGATTAATTATAATATTTTGGAGAATCCTAACCCTACTTGGTGGCTGATAAATAGATAGTTGAGAAAGAAAATAGGAACACTCCATGTCCAACAAAAGAGGGTCGATGCATATGATTTTATATCTGTGAGATTTTCAGGTATGGCATATACAAGAGGTCATTACATGTAATTAAAGTAAAGAAAAAATCCTTTAGACATAAACAACCCTTCCCTTTATTCATTTCTCATTGTTTTAATTTACCAAATAATGCTTGGACATATAGATGTTACATAGATTATTAATTACATGGAGGTGCTTCTTCATAGATGAAAATGTTGAGATGTGGAGCCACATCTGGGGGCCGCTCGACCAGTCGAGTGCCCTGCTCAACCGGTCGTGTGGCCCTACTCAACCAGTCGTGGACTGGCTTAATTCAAAGTCTAGTGAGTAGCAGTTTTGAGTTCCGAGGTGCTCAACCGGTCGAGGCCCATGCTCGACCAGTAGAGGGTTCGCTCGACCGGTCGAGCAGTTTGCTCCACTAGTCGAGGTTACGCAGATTCGTTTCTGGATTTAATGCGGACTGTGGAGTTTTGAGTCGGTTTTCACAGAGGTGCGAAAGGGAAGTTGCCTAAACTATAAATATGTGTCCCTAGGGCTTTTCTAATGTATGGAAAATAATTCTAAGGTGTGGGCAAAGGGTTTTCTCTGTACTTCCAAGGGAGAGGTTAGTATATTCCCACAATCTGATACTAGTTGTTTCTTGTGGTTTGTTTGGAATGCTTTGATTCTATTTCTAGTCTATATTTCTTCTTGTTTATCATTTGTGGGTGAGATCGGAGATTGGATCTCGGTTCACTGCGTTGTTGGCGTGCTGCGCAACAACTAGTATCAGAGCTATTAGTTTAGTTCTATTGGGAGTGATGGCAGAAGAAGGCAAGAATAAAATTGAAAAGTTTGATAGTTAAAACTTTACCTTCTGGAAGATGCAAATGGAGGATTATCTGTATCAGAAGGAACTTTATATTCCCCTAGGAGGAAAAGAGAAGAAACCAGAGAAGATGACAGATGATGAATAGTTTTTAGTGGATAGGAAGGCTTTAGGAACGATCCGACTCTCTTTGTCTAAGAACATCGCCTTCAATATATTCAAGATGAAAACTAGAAAAGAATTAATGGAAGCCCTAGCCACCAGGTATGAAAAACCCTCATTGTCCAACAAGGTTCATCTTATGAAACAACTATTCAACATGAAGATGTCAGATTGTGGGAGCATGGCTGAACATCTAAAAAAGTTCAATACAGTCACGAGCTAGTTGAAATCCATTGGCATTATTTTTTAGGATGAGGTCAGGGCGTTATTGATCTTATCCAGTTTGCCAGACAGTTGGGATGGTTTGGTGATTACTATGAGCAATTATTCAGGGTCGACAAAGCTGAAATTTGATGATGTAGCCGGTCTAATTCTCAGCGAAGAATCTAGAAGAAAGGCATCAGGAGTTTCAGGAGATTTGGGAAGTGCTCTAAATGTTGAAGGAAGATGAAGATCACTGAACAAAGGAGGCAATAAACAGGGACGTTCTAAGTCGAGGAAGAAGTCCAAGGGACCGAAGACAAAAACGGTTGTTGGCATTGCGGCAAGAAGGGGCACATGAAACGTGATTGCAGGGTGCTCAAGAAATAAGAAGGAAGCTCTTAAGGCAGGAAGGATTCAATGAATCTTTCTGAGGAGAGTGACACAGAGGTGTTAATCTTATCTCTTGATGCGAGGAATGAGTCTTGGGATATAGACTCGGGTGGTTTGTTTCATGCCACTTCATGTAAGGAAGTTCTACGTAATTATGTATCAGGTGACTTCGGGAGAGTCTACCTGGGTGATGATGAGCCGTGCAGTGTCATTGGAAAGGGAGATGTTCATGTAAATTAGAAAGAATGAACAATTTTGAAATTGAAGGATGTAAGACATGTACTGAATTTGAAATGGAATTTAATCTCAGTGGGGCAGTTGACTAATACCAATCATGTGACGACATTCACCAGTGATTCTTGAAAGATCACAAAAGGTGCGTTAGTGATATATTGAGGTAAGAAGGAAGGTACTTTGTATGTGACTTCATGATCGTATAGTTCACTCACAGTCACATCAACTGGAGTGAATGGGCAGTTATGGCATCAGAGGTTGGGAATATGAGTGAGAAGGGGATGAAAGTGCTATTGTCAAAAGGGAAGCTACCAGGGCTGAAGTCTATTGACTTGGAATTCTGCAAGGACTGCGTGTATGGCAATCAGAAGGGGGTAAGTTTCAAGAAGACAGGACGCGCTCCAAAGACGTATCTGTTGAAACTTGTACACACTGATGTGTGGGGACCGGCACAGGTATCGTCTCTTGGTGGTTCATGTTATTTTGTTTCCTTTATTGATGATGCTAGTAGAAATCTATGGATTTATTTCTTAAAGCACAAATTTGATGTGTTTGATGTATTTAAGAAGTGGAAAATAATAGTAGAAAATGAGACAGGTAAAACAGGAAAATGTCTCAGATCTGATAATGAGGGAGAATACTGTGATAAGAGATTTGAGGAGTATTGTGTAGCAAATGGAATCATACATCAGAAAATGATTCCAGGGACACCACAACAGAATGGTATGGCTGAGCGCATTAACAGGACCATCCTTGAGCACGCCAGGAGCATGAGGTTGCATGTAGGGTTGTCCAAGACCTTTTAAGCAGATGCTGTGAATACTGCCGCATATTTCATCAACAGAAGTCCCTCAACACTATTGGATGGTGGGCTACCAGAAGAAACATGGACTGGGAAAGAAGTGAACCTTGCACATCTCAAAGTGTTCGGTTACACTTCATATGTTCACATTGATGCAGAGCACAGAAACAAGATAGATGCGAAGTCTAGGAGTTGCAAGTTTATAGGCTACGGCAGCATGATTTTGGCTATAGGTTTTGAGATACAAAAAATAGGAAAATCATCAGAAGCAAGGATATAGTCTTCGATGAAAAGGTAATGCATAAGGACAGTGTATAGGAAAATAAGGTCGAGGAGAAAGAATTCATAGAGTTGGAAGAATTACCACACATAGGTGTTACAATGCTACGGGATGATCATGCATAGGAGCATTATGAGGCAGAGCCATAGACACCGGTTGTGAGGAGGTCTACTTAGGAGAAGAGACTCATGGTCCAATACTCACCCTCCTTACAACATCTACTGCTGACAGATAATGGTGAACTAGAGTGTTTTGAAGAGGCATTACAGTCAGATACACGGGTTAAGTGGGAGCAGGCCATGAATGATGAGATGGACTCTCTTGAGTCTAATCATACATGGGAGCTAGTCACTCTATCCAAGGATAAGAAAGCTCTTCATAACAAGTGGGTTTACAGACTGAAGGAGGAGCATGATGGTTTAAAAATATTGCATATCAGACCCCGATTACTGCCTGATTTTACGTATACGATAATGCCTAATATTATAATTTAATCGTGTTTTTGTTGCAGGATGTACTAAGGAGCTTTGATTGAAAAAGAGTATTAAAAGCATGGATTTAATGCTCAAGTAAAGAGCAAGGAATGGACTCCAAGGGACCGAGATCGATGGATATACATGCCAGAGATTCGAGAAAATTGAGAAACCGAAGCTTAAGTGGCCTGAAAGTTAGTCAGAATGCAAGATCACAGGGTTTCCACCATCCACTCGGCTCGAAACTTCATACATGGCCTGAGGACCATAAATTAATCGTACACGTCAAATTTCAGCCATTAGATCCTTGTGGAAGTGGCCCAACAGAGAGATCAGAGGATAATAACCATTAAGAAAGCATCTTGGACATCCTTGGGAGATCTGGACCCAAACTGAACTAATGGAAAGAGCACGAAAAACGGTGGATATTTGTCAAATTTCACTTCTTTTGGATGGTGCAATCAGAAGATACTGACGGCAGAAGATATAACAAAACAGAATGGCAAATCTGTAAATAGATGTGCCATGCATGGCTTATGTGAAGCCCATTATTTTTTTTAACGGTGAATGTTGTCCATACATTGGTTAAGCGTGTTGCACTCTCCCAGCCGACCGCCTCACGGAGGCTATAAAAAGAAGAGAGAGTGAGGGAGAGAAGAAAAGAGGGGCCGTGGGCAGCCGTGGAGGCAGGGAACGTGAGCAAAAAGAGGAGGCTTTGGGCTGGACGTTGAGCACAGTTGGAGCTGGACGTGGAGCAGGGAAAGAGATAGAAAGGAAAAGGTTTTCTTTTTTATTTTTGTTTAAAGGTAGCCACATTATGACGGGCTAATCCTCTTAGCTAGGGCTAAGAGGTGAAGCTTGTATTGAGATGGGAGACTCGATTTGTTGATTTAATTATTTAATTGTGAATTAAACTTGATTATGGTTTAATTATTAAGGGATGTTTGTAGTTTTTAATGGTCTATTGTGACTGAAATTACAATGGGTCTGAGATAGCTTTGAGCATGTTCCTTTCTTTTTATGTTTATGACGTCAGGAAGCCCTGTTGTTCACCATCGTCTCATGGGCATGGTTGGATGATGGTACCCTTCCTAACTTTCATGCACTATTGATTGGTTGGTAATTAGTTTAATCCTGTTGTTTGCTTTGTCTCCTGGGCATGGTTAGATGATGGAATCCATTCTAATTCATATACCTTCATCTCTTGAAAACCAGATCAAGTAAGTTCAGTTTAAATTCAATAATTCTTGATGCAGGCATAAGATCTCCCTGATCTCTACAAGTGGATCCTCTGAATCCCTAGTTTCCTTCCTCTAAATTCCTTAAGTTTTCGATAATTATTCCACCATTATTCATTAAATTCTATTTGATTGAGATTACATCTTTTGCTAGTTCTAGATCTAGTTAGTTCCAAATCACGTACAAGTTTCAGTCCCTGTGGATTCGACCTCGGTCTTACCGAGTTTATTACTACATCACAACCCTATGCTTGGGAAGTGAACCATGGTTTAAAACGGTACAAGGCTAAACTGGTTGTGAAAGGGTTTCCACAAAAGGCAGGTATCGATTTTGCTGAAATATTTTCACCTGTGGTGAAAATGTTTACGATTCGCATGGTCTTGAGTATAGTAGCTAGAGAGGACTTATATCTAGAACAGCTAGATGTTAAGACAACTTTTCTTCATGGGGACCTTGAAGAAGAGATATATATACATCCGACAGGATACGTGTCACCGGAATGGAGAACAAAGTGTGCAGACTGAAGAAGAGTCTATATGGCCTGAAGTAGGCCCCGATGCAGTGGTACAAGAAGTTCGGCAGCTTCATGTCGGGAAACGATTTTAGGAGATGTCATGTAGACCACTGTTGTTATTTGAAGAAGTTTGATACACTGTACATCATCCTTCTTCTATACGTTGATGATATGCTTGTGGCCGGTTCAAGCATGAACGACATTTGAGATCTTAAAAGACAACTGTCTAGAGAATTTGCCATGAAGGATTTAGGAGCTGTAAAATAAATCCTAGGCATGAGGATAAAGTGTGACAGGAAAAATAAGAAACTGGTTTTGTTACAGGCAGAGTACATAGTCAAAGTACTTGATCGATTCAATATGGGAGGTGCTAAGCTGGTTAGCACTTCATTAGCCAACCACTTCAAGCTATCTAAGGAGCAAGGTGCAAAGATGCAGGAGGAACGAGATGACATGGCTAAAGTCCCATATGCGTCAGCTATAGGGAGTCTCATGTATGCTATGGTGAGCACGGGACTAGACATTGCTCAAGTAGTGGGAGTTGTTAGCAGGTTCATGAACAACCTCGAGAAGGAATATTGAGAAGCAATGAAGTAAATTCTTAGATACTTGGTAGGTACTAAGGATGTAGGGCTGTACTATGGTGGATCAAAAATTAAGCTATAAGGCTACATAAATTCAGATTTGGTAGGAGATATCGACAGCAGAAGAAACACCATAGGTAATATCTTTACTCTAAGTAGTGTTGTAGTCAGTTGGGTCTCTCAGTTATAGAAGATAATATCTATCAGTACGACACAAGCAGAATATGTTGCGGCTACAGAAGCATGCAAGGAGATGGTGTGGATGCAAGGTTTCATGGAAGAGTTGGATAAGAAGCAAGTAGATTGCAAGCTATACAGTGACAGTCAGAGTGCAATACACTTGGCTAAGAATTTAGCCTTTCATTCAAGAACCAAGCATATTGACATTAGATATCACTTCATACGTTCGATACTGGAAGATGGATCGATTACTCTGGAGAAGATTCATACAAGTGAGAATCTTGCGGATACGTTGACCAAGGTGGTCACGCGGGAGAAGTTGAAGCTTTGTTTAGCTTTAATTGGTCTTCAGGCTTGAAGACGGGGAGGTGGTGCACTCTGAATGAAGAAGACAACGATTTATGGCAATGTGTCTCCAAGTGGGAGATTGTTGAGATGTGGAGCTACATCTGGGGGCCGCTCTACCAGTCAAGTGCCCTGCTCGACCGGTCGAGTGGCCCTACTCGACCAGCCGTGGATTAACTCAACTCAAAGTCCAGCGAGCATCAGCTTTGGGTTTTGAGGTGATCGGTCGAGGCCCATGCTCGACCAGTCGAGGTTACACAGATTCGTTTCTGGATTTGATGCAGACCACGATTTTTTAAGTCAGTTTTCGCATAAGTGCAAAAAGGAAGTTCCCTAAACTATAAATAGGTGTCCTTAGGGCTTTTCTAGGGTATGAGAAATAATTCTAAGGTGTGGGCAAAGGATTTTCTCTGTACTTCCAAGGGAGAGGTTAGTATATTGCCTTGTAATCTTCGTTTTTCTTCATAGTGGAAGTTTGCATCTGTGGTTTTTTACCCTTGTTGGGGTTTTTTCACATATATCTTGTCTTGTAGTTTGTTTGGAATGCTTTGATTCTGTTTCTAGTCTATATTCTTCTTGTTTATCGTTTGTGGGTGAGACCAGAGATTGGATCTCGGTTCACTGTGTTGTTAGCGTGCTGTGCAATAGAAAATGCAAAGGGAAGTAATCTTACTCATGCAAAAAAGCATTCATTGCCTATGAATGTGTGTTCATTGAGGTCTATTTGGTAAAATCCAAAATTTTGCCATCAACATTTGAAAAAAAAAAGAGAATAATTGAAAGTGTGCATGGAATCATCCACTAATACGAAGTGACAATATCTTGGGGACATGTATTTCTACAATGTTCCTACAAGCATTAAAGTAAATCAAAGCAGAGACATGTGACAGGTTTTTCATTGAAATAAAATCAGCACAAAAAATAAAATAACACCAATAGTCTAGAGAATTTATCAAGATATGGAAAGTTTCACTCAGTTCACAATCAGAAAATTCACTCGAACAGTTTTGCAGGAGCATGATACCAAAATGAGGGAGCATCAATATGAATCGGAAAGACTACATTCTCAATTGATGAAAATAACAGATTGATGGGCATGTTACATGAATATAGCATTGTTGTATGATCCATGGTTACATGAATATAGCATTGTTGTATGATCCATGGTTAAAAGTGGAGAAGCTTACCTCGAAAACAATTTCAAATGATCCATGCCCTACAACATGCTCAGCCATGTAGCTTATTGTCTGCCATCAAAATGAGTAAGGTTTATCAGATAAACCATGTGCAATTAATAAAAACATCTGATACATGATGATAACACTACCAGATACTAAAGGTAATAAATGGAAACATACATAATGACATTTATCGCTCATCAAGCACGAAAAAAAGATGTGGTAATCTATATTTCCACATACTAATGCTAGTGAACATGAAAATTCCTAAAATAATAATGTAACAACTCGTAGAAATAAAAGCAAATCCTCTTTGCACTACACACTTTCCAATTCTTCAACACTTCATTCGACTTAAAAAGATTTTAACTCCTAGTGATTACCTGCTTTGGTTGGCCATTTCTACCCCCAATAGTTGTCATGATTATATGACCTGTCTCTGTGCCATTTCCATCGACCATAGCAGTTTCCATTTCCTAGAAGAAAAATTCACATTTCATAGAGAAGGCTAATATGCTATCAAGCAGAGAGAAGATTATATTAAAACCTACCTTGTCATCCCTTATCTTCATATCATTCATTTCTTCAGGCAACCTATCCATGCTGATAGCATTTCCACTTGTGTTTCTCAATCCAGTCACAGGCACCACACTAGCTGATGCCATTTGCTGCAAATGGGGAACCAAACAGATCTAGTTCCAGTACATTGTAGAATCACCTTGTTTGGATGTTTTTACCTATCAGTCAGGCTGTTTAACTTCTAAAATTGGTTAGGTTAAGATCTTTTGAAAAATGACCTGGAAAAAATAGAAACACGATTGTTATTGAACAAGATCTGAATGACTGTGTAACCTAGAGAAATTCCTCAAAATAGACAGAATCAAATATCAACAAGACCTCAACATACTGAAAACAGCCAAATGTGCACAACATGACTAAACATTTGATAGGATGGAAACATAACCATATGAAATCTTGTTCATTTCACACAGTAAAACGAGTGTCATGAGGCCTGTTTAAAACATTGAGAATCATAAATAATCCATGATAGGCATTCACGACACAACATGCGTTGGGATTTTTTTCCTATTTGCAAGACAGTTTCAACCCCTAAACAAAAAATGCATTGTATAGATATCCAAATCTATACATTAGACAACATTACAACAAATTCATGAAGGAAGAATACATTTATTCTATGAATTTCTTACTTCATAACAAAGGCGCTTTCCACAAATTCAGATATTTGTTAATAATTATCACTATAGGAATTCAGTCTTCTTCAATTTTGTCTCCACAGAGACTTTGCAGACTAAACCATACCCTGCCCGACTAGTGAAATCATGAAGAAATTTGTACAATTAAATAGTAGAAAGAATTACAAAGAAATACCAAATGCAAAGAATTACAAAGAAATACCAAACGCCATTAAATTATCTTTACTGAGAATAAGTAGAATGTTATCCTTAAGTATGAGATGAAGAATAAAGAGTTCTGGTTTTAACTTTTTAAGGGGAAAAAGTCCCCTTGAGACAAGTGACAACTGTTTCTTTTTCCTTTTGAGAATGAAATTTTTTTTTATAAGGAGAAACTTATCAAATCATTCATCCAATTACAGATCCAATAAGGTTGATCAAGGAAAATGATTAAAAACAACCATGATCACGCACTCTAAAAGCCGTACCTTCAAACAACATTGTCCTGTTCCTACCCACTTTGACATTGACATGTTAACGGCAGGCACCTGCCATTTGAACTTCCATTTGTTTTTAATCAAATCGTACACCTCTGCCTCTGATAATGTGCGTCCTAGGTGATCATTGAAGGAACTGCACAAACATATTGCACTCAAGAGTTAAGAACAATACAGGCCATTACAAAGTAAGAAAAAAAGTCATAGGCAAGGAAATTGTATAGCTACTTTATGAGTTTATATTCTGCTCTCAGCTAAAAATAAATAGACTGACTAAATTCAGTAATAAAGTTGCTACATGAAGAAAGGATGACGAAGTCATGCAACAGTTGATCCATGGTTTAAGCATCGATTGATTTGGTTAGAAGCACATAATTTATACAAAATTATTGCAAGAATATAATTGATTAAAACAAGATGATACCACTCTTGCTAGTTTTCGTAAGTTTGGATCTCTATCTAAAGGTGCAAAACCAAGGACTCCTGATTTGAGGAAGGTGTGACTTAGAAATGCTTATGAACATGTTTTAATGCATTTAGCAGGGTTTTGGGACCCTTTTTAACTGAAAATCAGGCATATCATCCAATGCATACCATGCCCAATGTTTAATTCTTGCTCAGCATTTCACAACACATGCATGGATAGTAGTCTAATGACAAGGGCTGATGAGTTTTGCCCAAATTTCCACCACACGTCATCATGTTAAACTTAGTTAATTGGGTCTAGCTATGGATGGGCCACCAAAAACATGTAGGACAATTTCAACCATCAAAGCAATGGTTCACAAGTAAATTGACAAGGTTTCATTTGAAACGTCCATTAGTTTCATTTTGACCAGCAATCCATCAACAGAGTATATATGATGGAAATAGTAGGGCCTAGAAAGGTCCAAACCTGAATTTAGAGCTAGGGTATATCAGGCTGGCTAAATTCAAAATTTCTCATTTACTTGGCCGGGGTCACGCCTAATGCCAGCCCTCACATGAGCTCCATTGAGTGGATGTTCAAATTGCTGAGGATGTGGAGTGGCAAGGAGTCAAGGACATCCATGTGTTCGTGCCGGCATGTTTTTATCATGCTCCCTCATACTTAGAGCATTCTGAAGTCATGTTTTTAGCAGGCATATATGCTTATACGTGCATGATGAATATGCAAAAAAGTCAATATATATATATATATATATATATATATATATATATAGAGAGAGAGAGAGATGAGAGTATATCCATTGCACTGAAAATGTCACCTGGAACAAAGAAGATGAATGAGTTTTGGACCACATAACATCATCACAAAATAAAAGAACAGAAGGGTTCAAAGAAGACACAGTTCCCAAATTCAGCTGGAAACAACTCCCAAGGCAATTTTTTTCAATACGTAGTCCTTAGGATTGTTGAGATGTGGAGCTACATCTGGGGGCCGCTCGACCAGTCGAGTGTCAAGGACTGGCTCGACTCAAAGTCCAGCGAGCATCAGGTTTTGGGTTCCGAGGGGCTCGACCGGTCGTGGCTCATGCTTGACTGGTCGAGGGTCCGCTCGACCAGTCAAGCAGCTTGGTCGACCAGTCAAGGTTATGCAGATTCGTTTTCTGATTTGATGTGGACTGTGGATTTTTGAGTCAATTTTCACAGAGGTGCGTAAGGGAAGTTGCCTAAACTATAAATAGGTGTCCCTAGGGCTTTTCTAGGGTATGAGAAATAATTCTAAGGTGTGGGCAAAGGGTTTTCTCTGTACTTCCAAAGGAGAGGTTAGTATATTGTCTTGTAATCTTCGTTTTTCTTCATAGTGGAAGTTTGCATCCGTGGTTTTTTACCCTTGTTTGGGGTTTTTTCACGTATATTTTGTCTTGTGGTTTGTTTGGAATGTTTTGATTCTGTTCTTGTTTATCGTTTGTGGGTGAGACCGGAGATTGGATCTCAGTTCACTATGTTGTTGGCGTGCTGCGCAATAATTGGTATTAGAGCTATTGGTTTAGTTCTATTAGGAGTGATGATGGAAGAAGGGAAGACTATAATTGAGAAGTTTTATGGTTCAAACTTTGCCTTCTGGAAGATGCAGATGGAGGATTACCTGTATCAAAAGGACCTCTATATTCCTCTAGGAGGAAAAGAGAAGAAACTAAAAAAGATGACAGATAATGAATGGTTTTTATTGGATTGGAAGGCTTTATGAACGATCTAACTCTCTTTGTCTAAGAGCGTTGCGTTCAATATATCCAAGGTGAAAACCACAAAAGAATTAATGGAAGCCCTAGCCACCATGTATGAAAAACCCTCAACATCCAACAAGGTTCATCTTATGAAACAGCTATTCAACATGAAGATGTCAGATGGTGGAAGCATAACTGAACATCTAAACAAGTTCAATACAGTCACGAGCCAGTTGGAATCCGTTGGCATTATTTTTAAGGATGAGGTCAGGGCATTATTGATCTTGTCCAGTTTGCCAGACAGTTGGGATGGTTTGGTGATTGGTGTGAGCAATTCTTCAGGGTTGACAAAACTGAAATTTGATGATATGGCCGGTCTAATTCTCAGTGAAGAATCTAGAAGAAAGACATCAGGAATTTCATGGGATTCAGGGAATGCTCTAAACGTTGAAGGAAGAGGAAGATCGCTGAACAAATGAAGCAATAAACACGGACGTTCTAAGTCGAGGAAGAAGTCTAAGTGACTGAAAGATAAAGACGGGTGTTGATATTGCGGTAAGAAGGGGCACATGAAACGTGATTGTAGGGCGTTCAAGAAATAAGAAAGAAGCTCTCAAGGCGGGAAGGATTCACTGAATCTATCTGAGGAGAGCGACACAGAGGCGTTGATCTTGTCTCTTAATGCGAGGAATGAGTATTGGGTTATAGACTCAGGTGTTTTGTTTCATGCCACTTCATGCAAGAAAGTTCTACGTAATTATGTATCAGGTGACTTCGGGAGAGTCTACTTGGGTGATGATGAGCCGTGTAGTATCATTGGAAAGGGAGACGTTCATATAAATCAGAAATACAGAACAACTTTGAAATTAAAAGATGTCAGACATGTACTGAGTTTGAGACGAAATTTGATCTCAATGAGGCAGTTGGCCGATACCAGTTATGTGACGACATTCACCAGTGATTCTTGGAAGATCGCAAAAGATGCGTTAGTGATATCTCAAGGCAAGAAGGAAGATACCTTATACATGACTTCAAGATCATATAGTTCACTTGCAGTCGCATCAACTGGAGTGAATGGGCAGTTATGGCATCGGAGGTTAGGACATATAGTGAGAAAGGGATGAAAGTGCTATTGTCAAAAGGGAAGCTACCAGGGCTAAAGTGTATTGACTTAGAATTCTGTGAGGACTGCATGTATGATAAGCAGAAGAGGATAGTTTTAAGAAGATAGGACGCACTCCAAAGATGCATCTGTTAGAGCTTGTACACACTGATGTGTGGGGACTGGCACAGGTATCATCTCTTGGTGGTTCATGTTATTTTGTTTCCTTCATTGATGATGCAAGTAGAAAGCTGTGGATTTATTTCTTAAAGCACAAATCTGATGTGTTTGATGCATTTAAGAAGTGAAAAATAATAGTAAAAAATGAGACAAGTATAACAATAAAATGTTTTAGATCTGATAATGGGGGAGAATACTGTGATAAGAGATTTGACGAGTATTGTGTAACAAATGAAATCAAACATTAAAAAATGATTCTAGGGACACTACATCAGAATGGTGTGGCTGAGCGCATTAACAGGAGCATGCTTGAGCGCGCCAGGAGCATGATGTTATATGCAGGGTTACCCAAGACCTTTTTGGCAGATGCTGTGAATACTGCCGCATATCTCATCAATGGAAGTCCCTCAACACCATTGGATGGTAGGCTACTAGAAGAAACGTGGACTGGAAAAGAAATGAACCTTGCACATCTCAGAGTATTTGATTACACTTCATATGTTCACATTGATGCAGAGCACAGAAACAAGCTAGATGCAAAGTCCAAGAGGTGCATGTTTATAAGACACGGATAACATGATTTTGGCTATAGGTTTTGGGATGCAGAAAATAGGAAAATTATCAAAAGCAAGGATGTAGTCTTCAATGAAAAAGTGATGCATAAGGACAGTGTGTAGGAAAATAAGGCCGATGAGAAAGAATTCGTAGAGTTGGAAGAGTTACCAGACACAGGTGTTACAACGCTATAAGATGATCATGCATAGGAGCATTATGTGGCAGAGCCACAGACACCGGTTGTGAGGAGGTCCACTCGGGAGAGGAGACCCATGGTCCGATACTCACCCTCCTTAGATTATCTACTGCTGACAGATAATGGTGAACCAGAGTGTTTTGAAGATGCATTACAGTCAGATACACGGATTAAGTGGGAGCAAGCCATGGATGATGAGATGGACTCTCTTGAATCTAATTGTACATGGGAGCTAGTCACTCTACCTTAGGGTAAGAAAGCTCTTCATAATAAGTGAGTTTACAGACTGAAGAAGGACCACGATGGTTCGAAATGATACAAGGCTAGACTGGTTGTGAAAGGGTTTCAACAAAAGGCATGTTTCGATTTCACTGAAATATTTTCACCTATGGTGAAAATGTCTATGATTCACATGGTCTTGAGTATAGTGGCTACAGAGGACTTACATATAGAGTAGATAGTTTTTAAGACAACCTTTCTTCATGGGGACTTTGAAGAAGAGATATATATGCATCAGTCGATAGGATACGTGGCACTAGGAATGGAGAATAAAGTGTACAAACTGAAGAAGAGTTTATATGGCCTGAAGCAGGCCCCGAGGCAGTGGTATAAGAAGTTCGATAGCTTCATGTTGGAAAATAGTTTTAGGAGATGTCATGCAGACCACTTTTGTTATTTGAAGGAGTTTGATATATCGTACATCATCCTTCTTCTGTATGTTGATGATATACTTGTGGCCGGTTCAAGCATGAAGGACATCTCAGATCTCAAAAGACAACTGTCTAGAGAATTTGCCATGAAGGATTTAGGAGCTGTAAAATAAATCCTAGGCATGAGGATAAAGCATGACAAGGAAAACAAGAAACTGGTTTTGTCACAAACAGAGTACATAACCAAGGTACTTGATCGATTTAATATGGGTGGTGCTAAGTTGGTTAGCACTCCATTAACTAACCACTTCAACCTATCTAAGGAGCAAGGTGCAAAGACGCAGGAGGAACGAGACTACACAGCTAAAGTCCCATACGCGTCAGCTATAGGGAGTCTCATGTATGCTATGGTGAGTACGAGGCCAGACATTGCTCAAGCAGTGGGAGTTATTAGCAAGTTCATGAACAACCCCGGGAAGGAACATTGGAAAGCTATGTAGTGGATCCTTAGATACCTGGTAGGTACTATGGATATAGGGCTGTGCTATAGTTGATCAGAAATCAAACTACAAGGTTATGTAGATTCAGATTTGACAGGAGATCAATAGCAGAAGAAGAACTGCAGGTTATGTCTTTACTCTGGGTAGTGTTGCAGTCAGTTGGGTCTCTTAGTTACAGAAGATAGTATCTATCAGTATGACGGAAGCAGAATATGTTGCGGCTACAGAAGCATGCAAAGTGATGGTGTGGATGTAAAGTTTCATGTAAGAGTTGCGTAAGAAGCAAGTAGATTATAAGTTGTATAGTGACAGTAGCAGTGTAATACACTTGGCTAAGAATTCAGTCTTTCATTCAAGGACCAAGCATATTGATATCAGATATCACTTCATACATTCGTTATTGGAAGATGGATCGATTGCTCTAGAGAAGATTCATATAAGTGAGAATCCTGCAGATATGCTGACTAAGGTGGTCAAACGGGAGAAGCTGAAGCTTTGTTCAGCTTTGATTGGTCTTCAGGCTTGAAGTGGGGATGTGGTGTTCTCTGGATGTAGAAGACGAAGGTTTATGGCGATGTGTCTCCAAGTGGGAGATTGTTGAGATGTGGAGCCATATCTGGGGGCCGCTCGACCAGTCGAGTGGGTTGCTCGATGTTGAGACTCAAATATTGCATAATTTTTCTCATTTATATCTTAGTTTTATGAACAAGGTGCTCAACTGGTCGTGGCTCATGCTTGACCAGTCGAGGGTCCGCTCGACTAGTCGAGCAGCCTGCTCGACTAGTCGAGGTTATGCAGATTCATTTCCGGATTTGATGCGAGTTGCAGATTTTTGAGTCAATTTTTGAAGAGGTGCGACAGGAAAGTTGCTTAAACTATAAATAGGTGTCCCTAGGGCTTTTCTAGGGTATGGGAAATAATTCTAAGGTGTGGGTAAAGAATTTTCTTTGTACTTGCAAAGGAGAGGTTAGTTTATTGCCTTGTAATTTTCATTTTTCTTCACAGTGAAAGTTTGCATCTGTGGTTTTTTACCCTTGTTTGGGGTTTTCCACATATATCTTGTCTTGTGGTTTGTTTGGATTGCTTTGATTCTGTTTCTAGTCTATATTTCTTCTTATTTATTGTTTGTAGGTGAGACCGGAGATTGGATCTCGGTTCATTGTGTTGTTAGCGTGCTGCGCAACAAGGATGTCATCTACTTGCACAAGATTCTTTACAATCAGCGCCCATGCCTCCATTTGATGTGCCTCGTTGTTGGCTAACAATGCCTTAAAAATCCCCTCAATAGGTCAATCCTAACCTTTCAATGGCTGGCCTATGGATACATGAACAATCCATACAACAGAGTTGATGATGATTGTGATGATGAATCCATCCCGCCAGGTTTGTCATTTCATGCTCTGTTAACCAATGCCTTACACATGATCACAAATCTGCAATATTCCCTAGTATAATTTCAAAAATCTCCAACTCTTTCTGCCAGCTAAAACATCCCTCCCTAAACACTCCAATAAAGAGAGATTGAGTTAAAACATGATTTTGCATAACTATTGCAAACAGGATTTTCAGGGTTGATAACCTTCATCAGAGTTTAGGCTCTCTCTAGTAGATTCATAATATGAAAATAGTTGGAATCTGGGTATCATCTTTTCATCACACCTGATGATACAATTATCAACAACCATAAAGGTATTGCATTTTTCTACTACTGTCTTTACATGAAACCCTGAAGAGTTCAATCCTAGCGATCAATAAATCTGGCACTTTTACAAAAAAAAATTGGGGCTAGGTATTCAGAAATTGATGGCAAAATGTTAGGATCGAGCTCGAATTCCACCGGTTTGAGATGGATAAGAGCCCATGAATCAAAACCCTAGGGGGGAGAGAGAGAGAGAGAGAGAGAGAGAGAGAGAGAGAGAGGGTTACGATACCGGAATCACGACAATGGGAGAGGGGATCTCGACCGCGAGAGGCGCCGTTCGCACAAAAGAGAGGAGCAGCTGCAAAATCGAAGCTTTAGTCTTGTAAAGTCGCCTTTAAAAGTGTTGGGGAAAAATAGTACAAGTCTAGAGACTCGCCTATGGAATGGACCAACTCTACAGACATGGCCCGGGCTCATGAGGCAACAAGCTTGACCGAGGCACGTATGCCCAAAGCCTAAAGGAGAGACTTAGCTCGAATCTCAAGGAACCAATCCAGACCGAGGCTTATAAAGTCCTGAACCATAAGGCAGGGAATCTTTGAGGTGCATGAAGTTGACTCAACAAACGAGGCAACAACATCCAAATAGGCCAACTAAGGATCAATGCTCGGAAGCCACACGATCGGCCATAAAACAGACCTACCCTTGGGTTGGTTACAGAGTCATCTATCGGATTAAAAAGTCGCGCTGATTATGGATTGCCCTCGTCTCATCCAACAGAAGGCAAGTAGCTCAACCTTCTATAGCCAGTCGAGACTCACTTATCAATAGAGTCAGACAGGCCCGATTAAATCGGTAAAATCTACGAAGAAAGGGAGAAACGGTGTAAAGTGAAACACCTTCTCAAAAATCCAGGAAGAAGATCCCTGATCCCGAGGATCTCGGGATCAGCTACAGTCCTAAATTGGATTGGCATTGAATCTCCAAAATATCAGGAAAGAATCCTAGGATGATGGGATCCTCCTCCTCCTATAAATATAAGAGACTTCAAGGGTAAAAGGTATGCAGAAACTCTCTCTGAAACCCTTCAATATGATCTTAGTCCTGACTTTTGACATCGGAGGGTCCCTGGCCTTAGCCAGGGTCTCCGTTGTCTTCTTCCTGTGCAGGTAAAGGATCTAAGGAGGGCGCACCATATTTTTGCATTAACAGTTTGGCGCCGTCTGTGGGAAGCGATACGAAAAGTCATTTTCCCAGCTCTATTAAAAAGCTTTAAATAAACCGCCATGGCAAGAACACAGAGAGCCGCTTAAGAGGAACCTGAAGAAGTTCCAGTTACGGGACCCCAGGCGACTGATGGAGCCCAAAGATGGCCAGAGCAACAGGAGAATCACCAGGGCTCTGTAGCCTGCCAAGCGACCTCTAGCTCATCCAGATGCTCCCAGAGGAACCGAGGGAACGGAAGACTGAAAAGAGAGGTTCAAGAAATCTGGAATGATATGAAATATATGAAGCAAATCCTTGAACAGTTGCAGCCCCATCCGACGTAAGCCCCTGATTAGGAAAATGCTCGGCAGCATGTTACCCGACAACCCATCAACCCTCAATCAACTATTCTACCGGTTGCTCCTCAGCCGACTCAGCATGCAGTGCCAGTTGAACCCGATCCATCTCATGTCTCAGAAGTGGTCCAGCTACTAGCCTCGGATCTACGACACGAAATCGACCGTAGAAGGTGAGACAAACCTCCGGTCGAGGGAACAACCGACAGTCAAGAACCTTGGAAAGTTGAGATCCAAGATTTGCGAAAGTAATTCTTAGATTTTAAATAGAGTCACCCAGCCGGCTAGGCGAGATTTGAGGAAAAGGAATCTCCGTTCATACATTCAATAATACAGGCGCGACTGCCCGAGCGATTCCATCTTCCTCATATCATGCCATATACCGGAAAGGCCGACCCAACTAAGCATATTGAGTCCTTCTGAACTTATATGGAGTTATACGATGCTTCGGATGCTGTTATGTGCCGAGCATTCTGTAACGCCTTGAAATTCGGGGGTCGAGCATAACTCAGCTCCCAAGTTCCAAAACATCACTTATGCAACATATTTAATGATGGATGTATGTTGTCTGTATTAGTGCATAAAATATGGAATAGATTAAGCCAAATTACAAATATAATTTAGGGATAAATGAAGAATGCAAGTGAAAGACTTATAGAAATATATGTGTACAAGTGCAAATCCCTGAAATACATATACATACCAGGTTGTATTTCAAGTGTTATTATCAAAATTACAAGTATCAAATTACATAATTTAATTCCAAAAGAAATCCCAGCATCCCGCGCATCAGAATAAGGCTCATTAGAACTCGTCTAAAAACTGCATAAAAGAGAAAGCAGCCTCATAATCCTCGATTTTCGGCTCTGCCTCAAAGGTTGCATCAACATCTGCAGCATCAACAACTAAGACAGAGTTTGGTGGGTGTTTAACACCGCCCCAGAACATGGGAGTGAGTGATCAACTCAGTGGAACAATAAAGCAAAGGTTAACATGTTATTAGTTCAATCAAGCAGTAATGATAAAGCATAACAATCAAACATGTCCTAAGTACTCTTGTTAATGCAAAGATGTATGCAGAATGATGCGTGCCCTCACGAGTACACCCTTAGCGTCTTCATCTTACGTTACGCATGACATTGCCTCAAAGTACACCACGTCTACAAAGCACATGCAAATGCGGTGCATGAACATGATTACCAAGTTGTTATTAGTCCTTTTCATACAGCAGGATTGGGAAGCTAAGGTACCTTCCTCATATCACCATCCAAATAGTGATCCATTCTAGGGTCGTCAGTCCTAGACATCTCATATGATCATATGCTTTCAGGTCATTGCAAAGAGCTCGTCACCAATCAATGCACGCCTATCATACCTTCATTACTACACTAAGGCTCGTCACCTCAATGCGGTATCCAGGTATGCTCGAGGTCACTACAAAGGGCTCGTCACCAATCAATGTAGGCCGACAGCACGAATATAGTGTCCCATACCACCATAATCGGCTCACGAGTTTTGTTGCTCACTGGTCACTACGGGGAGGCTCGTCACCCCAGTATAGGCCGACAGCTCGACCACGGTGTCCCATACCACCATGTCCGGCTCATGAGTCTTAGCGGATCAAGGTACCATGGTTAATAGGATTTTATCGGTAAGTTTGGTACCCTAGATTCAAATAATAGCATCCATACATGGTGAACATACATCGGACAATCGGGTTACTTGACGAACTCGACTAGCACGAGCGCACGTTGGGTTGAACGACATAGAGTGTGTAAACACTCCGTGTGGCCAAACCACTGCCGACAACTCTAATACGACTCGGGTTCGTCTAATCACGTCCTACGTGGCGAAAGCAACCTCAGCCACGAATTTAAGGCCGATTACTGATTTCCTAGACTAACTCATAGTCCCACACACATTCCACTACAACAGATATTCATATCTACAATTTAGAATAGTAATGGAACAACAACTCAAATCATATGGTATGTAAGCATCTGAAGAATATCAACTTAACATGAATTTAAGCATAAGCAAGACTTGAAATTGAACAACAACGAATGTAACTTGCATGAAGGAAATCATACACACTAGTGGGAGAGTTGAGAATCGCTTCTCAATGCCCATACTAGGTTGATATATCACACTTTAGATCATTCAGACATTTCTACAAACACTTAGATTACATAATACAACATACATGACGTATGTTAAAATACACGCATTTGGACAATTCCTTTTACCAAGGAGTTACCGCACATACAATAAGCATAAGTACACGACAAATAATCATGGCGATCACATGTTTATATTTTATACGCATACGGTACTTCCTACATACACATAGAATACACAAATCTCAAAGTAACACATGCATATCAGGAACGCAAAATAAATATAACATTTGGCATGTGAAATCTCATCCATAGCAAGAATAGACCATTCACTGACATTGAAAGCCTTGAAAACCATAACCTATACGTTTAGAGTCCGCACCTTAACTAGAAAAGAACACCGAACTGATTTCAGACGATATGTCTTCGTCAACGGCGACAGGATAACCTAAAGCAAGAATAGAAATGAGCTACAACAACACAAGGACTATTCTAAGCTCTAACACAGATTAGAGTTAGGTTAACTTACCCAAGGATGAACTCAGAATCGCCGGAATAATGATTCAAAAGTGAAGGTTTAAGGATGAAGAAGAACAGGAAAGAATCTAAGATGATTCACCAACTTCTCTCTCACTTTCTCTCTCTTTTCCTCTCTTTCTTAGCTAGGGTTAGGAAATTCGTATGGAAAAGAGAGCTAGGATTTTAAGGTCTATATATAGGCCTAACATTGATGAAAATAACCCCAGGGCCAAGGTATACTTAGGGTATAACCAAAACAAGCCTCTCTCGATCCAACGAAACACTTCCGGTGGGCCTATTACCACGAAAGGTCGGACTTAAGCTCACTGACCATGGATCTAGGTCAAGCTGAGTTTTCGTACCGATCGGATCTTCAGATCAACAGTGGTGGACCACACTCAATTCAACGGTCACTGAATCTCGATCAGGTCCACAAGCACTAGGACACGCCTGGGCCACCTTTCCTGATCAGAGGGTGAAATTGGGTCAGAATCCAACGGTCAGATTGCTTAAAATCATCGCGTAAGCGACACGACTCAGATTTCATAAAATCTTATTTAATTTCCAACCGTTCTCACACTCTTCACTCCGGACTCAAACAAATCGACCCAGAACATCATCTGGACTTAATTTTTGAGGTGATGGCCAAGTCCAACATGGTGACCGCAATAGCCTAAGATCATCGCTATCAGACTTTCAACGCGCGGTCCAGGTCCAATCCAAAGCTTTCAAAATTTTCTAAGAGCAACTGGATTTAGCGATGAATCCCAGATTTTAGAGTAACCTAGCGCTAACTATTCTACAAATTTGGAGTCATGCAGATCAAATTTAAAGTGATTGATGCAAATTTCACAAGCAATCGAGTTTAGTGCTAATTACCCCAAAAGCTTCTAAGGAAAATAGAGGTAGTACTCGGGTCTTGGCACAAAATTTTTCAAGTCATTACACATTCTCCCTTACACTGGTGGATGTTGCTCGACTTTGGTTCAAACAACTGAAACCAAGGTCTATTAGCTCGTTCACCGAGCTTAGCGACGCCTTCATCGCCAATTTCATCGGAGGAAAGAAAAGACTCAAAGCGTCAGCACATTTGAACAACATAGTCTAAAAAGAGGGAGAGCTCCTCAAAGACTATATTAAGCAATTTAATCTTGAAGCACTATAGGTTTGAAAACATTCCGATGAAATGGCCCTCAATTCCATCATGCAGGGGGTAAGAGACAAACCATTCCTTTTATCTCTCGATAAAAATCCTCCATCTACCCTGGCCGAGTTTATGGCTCGGTCAGAGAAGTATGCTAATGCCAAAGAAACCCGATTCCTGCGAGAAGCCGCTCAGAACGCCAAAAAATCGGTGAAATAGTCAGCTAAAAAGGATACTGACTTGGTCAGTGGTAAGAAGCGGAAAGATGAGCACCCTCGGGATGATCGCAAGAGAAGTAAGCAGCCCGATAATAGGTTCTCGACTTATACTCCGCTCAATAAATCATGCGAGCAAGTCCTTATGGAAATAAAGAATGAAAGATCCATAAACTGGCCTGACAAGCTCCATGGTAAGCCCAACCGTTGGAACAAAGACAAGTACTACCATTATCATCGCGATCATGGGCATAATACGAGTGATTGCTATCACTTGAAACAAGAAATCGAGAGGCTTATCCGAAAAGGCCATCTTAGAGAACATGTCGACTAAAGAACCGGGACAATTGAAGAACGCTCAGGTGACAACTGACCTACGGAAGAAATTTGAACTATTATCGGTGGTCCCCGAGGTGGAGGCGACTCAAACAACGCTCGAAAATATCACGCAAGGAGCATCAGTCGGCCTGAGTCTAAGATCCTGATTTTAGCTCGACCTTCAAAAGAAAAGAAAAAGGAAAAGTACTGCATATCGTTTACCGATGAAGACGCTCGGGGTACTCATCATCCCCATGATGACGCCTTAGTCGTCACCCCTACTATAGCAAATCGCAAAGTGTTACGTATTCTTATTGATACAAGATCGTCCGTGGATGTACTGTTCACTCAAGCATTCGACAAAATGAGCATTAAATGGTCGGCATTATGGCCAGTTCAAACCCCATTGATCAGATTCTCGGGTGGAAAAACCCTTCCTGAAGGAGTTATCTCACTCCCACTCACTGCAGGGGATTCCCCTAACCAAACAATGGTTATGGTCAATTTTCTTGTGGTTGACCAGTCATCAGTCTGTAACGCCATCCTTGGCTGACCCTCTTTGTGTCTCCTCCGAGCTATTATATCGACGTACCATCTCCCCATGAAATTCCCAACCAAGTCAGCAATAAGAGTCGTCAAAGGTGACCAACAAGAGCGAGGTCAACCGTTAGACTCATGAGCGAGGTCAACTGGTAGATGACCTCATTCCAATACCTTTGGTTAAGATAGATAAGTCCAGAACTATTCAGATTGGCTCGTCTCTGCAGTCACCCCTGAAAGATAAGCTAGTATCTCAACTCTGAAGGTACACCGACGTATTTGCATGGAGTCATGAAGACATGCCTCAGATTGATCCCTCAGTAATGACTCATCGCCTCAATATTGACCCAACCTACCGAATGATCCGACAGAAGCGATCATCACTCGGCCCTGAAAGGTACGCCATCATCGAAAAAGAGGTTAGCAAGCTTCTCAAGGTAACTTTATCAAGGAGATGTACTATCTGGAATGGGTAGCTAATGTCTTACTCATTAAAAAAACCAATAGGAAGTGGTGAGTCTGTATCGATTATACTGACTTAAACAAAGCTTACCCAAAGGACAGTTTTCCTCTTCCGAGGATTGATCAGTTAGCGGACAGCACGGTAGGACATGAACTTCTTAGTTTTATGGATGCTTATTCTAGGAGCAGCCTACCAGTGGTTAGTGAACAAAATGTTTGCTCGGCAAATCGGCCGAATCATGGAAGTGTACATCGACGATATGCTCGTCAAAAGTATATGGGCGGCCGATCATATTGCCGACTTAGAAGAACTGTTCCTTATCCTTCGTAAATATCAGATGAAGTTGAACCCGAACAAATGCGCTTTGGAGTAAGCTTGGGTAAATTTCTCGGATTCCTAGTCAGCAGGCGAGGGATTGAGGCAAATCTGGAGAAGATCAAGGCGTTGCTCGACATGGAATCCCTGAGAATGATTAAAGATATATAGAGACTGACTGGATGGGTAGCCACACTCAACCGCTTCCTTTCCTGAGCTACCAATAAATGGCTCCCATTCTTCAAACAATTGAAGGGACGACAAATGGTAGATTGGACAGAAGAGTGCGAAGAAGCATTCCAGCAGTTGAAGTCATATCTCGGATCTCCACCTCTCCTATTAAAGCCCGAGCTTGGGGAAGCCTTGCTGTTGTACCTGGCGGTCTCCGACGCAGCCGTAAGCTCGACCTTGATACGTGAGCATGAAGGGAAGAAATTACCAGTGTATTATATCAGCAAAGCACTGCTCCTACCAGAAATTCGATATCCACCTCTTGAGAAAGTGGCCCTAGTATTAGTTGTGTCTTCATGACGACTACAGTCATACTTTCAAGCGCACTCCATCATCGTCGTAACTGATCTCCCATTGCGTCAGATTCTCTAGAAACCGAAAGCTTCCGACTGCCTAACGAAGTGGGCAATCGAGCTCAGTGAATTTGATATTCAATACAAGCGGAGGGTAGCAATTAAAGGATAGGCTATGGCTGACTTCATAGCTAAAGTTACCTCACAAATTGATCCACCTACCGAGCTTGTAAATGAGCTAGCTAATCAGCCGATGACCGCAGCTCCCGAGACATCGCTTGACCCACCCCACTGGTAGCTTTATGTGGATGGCTTATCCAACTCTAAGGCAAGCGGGGCAGGAGTCATCCTGAAAACTCCTGATTAAACTTATATGCAATATGCCTTAAGACTTAGATTTCAAGCCTCAAACAATATAGCAGAATATGAAGCCCTATTTCTCGACCTTCGACTAGCAGCCAGTTTGGGTGTTACTCATCTCAACGTATTAAGTGACTCGCAGTTGGTTGTCAATCAGGTTACTATTGTGTATTAAACACGTAAAGAGTAGCTGAAAGCCTACATGAAGAAAGTTAAAGAGTTGATCGACAATTTTCAACGATGTACTGTCATTCGGATCCTCCAAACACAAAACGCTAAAGCTGACCTATTGGCAAAACTCGCCTCTACCGATGAGGATGATATACCCAGGTCCGTTCCAATCGAGTACGTTGCTAAGGCAAGTATCGACAACCCGCCTAGCTTGACTGTGCACTCGATCGATTTGGAACGTACTTAGCTTGACCCAATCGTCCAATATCTCGATAATGGAAAGTTGCTTGAGGATCACGCCGAGGCCCGGCGGTTGAAAATTCGAGCCTCCTGATACACCATACTCAATGGTGTACGATATAAGAAAGGGTTTTTGTCTCCTTTGCTACGCTGCCTAAGACACGATGAGGCTAATTATGTACTGCCAGAATTTATGAAAATCACTAGGAGGATGATCACTTGTGCATAAGGTCTTATAGCAAGGGTATTACTGGCCGACTATTCAGCACGACGCTCGTAAGCTCGTTCAAAGTTGCGATAAATGCCAATGATTCATGGTCATTATAAGACAGCCACCCAAGGAACTGACCCTTAGGCCAGTCTTTGGCCCTTCGCGCAGTGAGGGATGGACATCATTTGACCATTCCCTTTGGGGAAAGGGCAGACTAAGTTTGCCATTGTCGCAGTGGATTACTTCACTAAGTGGGCCGAAGCCGAACCATTAGCCAGGATAACCGAGCAAAGGACCACAGATTTTGTCTGAAAAAATATCATCTGCCGATTTGGGTTACCTTAGACCATTGTTACTGACAACGGGAAGTAGTTCGATAACAAGCAATACCGAGGGATGTGCGACAATCTCGAATTAAGGAATGTCTACTTATATCTCCATCATCCTCAGATGAATGGACAGGTCAAGGCAGTCAACAAGATCATCAAACAGCATCTCCGAACTAAACTCGACCGAGCTAAAGGAGCATTCCTAAAATATTATGGGCTTACCGAACTACCACTCAAACGGCTACGAAAGAGACTCCTTTCTCCCCTATGTATGGATCAGAAGCCATCACTCTGGTTGAGATTGGAAAGCCTTCTGCTCGAGTCAGTTCGTTTAACGAACGAGACAATGAAGAACTGCTGGCTCTCGGGCTCGACCTCTTAAAAGAATAAAGGGAAAGGCCTCGGCTACGAATGACAGTTTGGTAACAACAAGTATCTCGGTTTTACAATGCCCAAGTCAAGGTTAAACGATTCTGAGTTGGGGACATGGTCCTTCAAAAAATATTCCTGAACACAAAGAAAGTTGGTGCGGCACACTGGGACCCAATTGGGAAGGACCCTATGTTGTCTCAAGCACCATCCGACCTAGAACATATCGGTTAGAAGATCTAACTGGGCAATCACTCCCCCATCCATGGAATGCCTAGCATCTAAAAATCTACTATCCCTAGGTCAGCTAGTGAGCGATTGGTTAAATTCTATTATCAGACGAGCAAAGAATGGAAAGCATGTAAATGGAGTCAAATTAATGTAAAAATCAAATATATTCATTTATCAGTTTGAGTTTTGCATCGGATTACATTAGTTCCTACTTTGGAATTATATTGACAAAGTGACAAGGAAAAATGCAGAAAAGAGTCGATCGAGATAAGCGACGTCCCCCTCCCCCCCTCCCCCCCTCCCATTGCAAATGCTCTCGAGCCTGGCTTGAAGCTTAATATGCTTAAAGCCTGGTGTGCTTGGAGGTGCTTGACGTGTTGTAATCCAAATTAGCTTCAAGATTCACTAGGAGCTAGCTCGGGAGATGGTTCGGATTTAGCTGTTGCCGCCACTCAGAGCAACCACAGGCGCCACCTCAGGAGCAGCCTTGGAAGTAGTTTAGGATCAGCCGCCATTGTGCAAGAAGACCCAGCTGCCCCAGCATCTTGACCGTCAGACCCAGAGGCACTCTCATCAAATCCCGAGAGATCAAGTTCGGGGAAGAAAAGCTTCATCAGGTCTATGCACTTGGCATAACCATCCTGATTTAAGCGGTCCCGCTCGTCTAAGTACTCACAGGATTCAACATAGGCCTCTACGGCCTGGACCTTAGCATGGGCAAGGGCAGCCTTAGTCTCGGTCCTAAGCCGAGCCAACTTCTCTTTAGAGGAGACATAAGCCTGGTGATTCTGTCGGCTCTCCTCCTGGACCTCTTTCAATTGCGAGGCCAAATGAGCACTCTCGATGGTGGCTCCCTCTAGGGCCTGCCTGGCAACCCCTAAGTTGCCAGTCATTATGTTATGCCGAGTCACAGGAGCAGACAGTTGTACTTCTGCCTCCTCAGCCCATTTTTGAGTGTCAGCCAGATTCGAGCAAGCCTTGGGCATACAAGGGGAAAATTATAAAAGGAAAATAAAAGGTCAGCCAAGCCTGAGGAAACCGACAAAGCAAACGCAAAGTTCAGTTCTTACCTCGAGAGGCACCTTCGCCATATGGGAGAGAGTCGGACTTGAGGGAGCTTCGAAGAGGGCAGTGAAGTCCTTTTCGCTCCCATGGGAGATCACCCAGGGGAGCATGTCCTTAACAGCCCATTGGAAGATCAACGTCTCTTGTTGAGTCATCTCCCTTCCTGAGGGCTCCTCCCTCTGTTCCAGAACCAGCTCAGCAACAGGTCTTGGCTCAGTAGCCCTTCAGGACTTGAGAGCCATCGCGTCCACCACTCCTGCCCCTTCCTCCGAGTCAGGAACAATCATGGCCGAGATGGCCGGGGCAGTTTGCCCCTTAGTCTTTGAAATCGACTTCAGCCTCTTCAAAGGTTGAGGCTCTGACCTTGGAGGGGTCTTCATTTTGGAAGCGGACAGAGGAAGGGATGAGCCTCAGCCATCTGTGTATCAACCACAAGACGAGTCAAACAAGAATTAAAAGGAATAAAGGAGGGTGGCCAGAAAGTACCTGTTAAGGCCGAGTTCAATCCTGATTAAAAAAGACGCTCTGGTTGGAGAAGCCTCTTCCAAGACCTTTGCTCTAGACTCAGCGCCTTCAGATCTTTGATCCGAGCTAGAGCGCCAACTCTGAGACTTGGCCTTCACCCGGGAATATCTACAAAACATACACAGTCAGACTCAAAGACTTAAAATTATGGGGAGATGGAGAAAGAGCGCACGTCGAGTCACCTGCTTGGGAGAACACCCGAGGAACACAAGAGTCGATGGACCCAGGCTTAGCAGTCTCCTAGTGACCACACGCACAAAACCATCTATCTCTCCAATGCTTATTGGAAGCAGGAGAGTCTGTTATCAAAGGTCCGCCCTTATTCCGCCAAGCACATAAAAAATACTAGCCGAACTACTGTGGGTTTGGCCGTACTTGGTACAGATAAAGAAACTCATCGACGGTCAGTGAGGGCTGTTCAATCTCAGTCCAAAACACTGCGCATCTGAACAAGTTCCTCCACCCATTTAGAACTATTTGCCCAGACACTATTCGAAGTCAAGAAAGAAAATCCCTCACTATCCCCTAAAGAGGCAGACACAAGTCACACTGCAAAGTGACCTGAAAAATCGCAACCATCCTGACCGGAGGATGGTCGGGTAGTTCATTCGTGAGAGGGAGGCAAAGAATGACCGAGTCAGGAACATGGTACCTGGCCCTGATCTTGTCCAGTTCTGCCTCTGTTAGAACTGACAGAATGGTACCCTTCTGTTCATCCTCAACCTCCTCTCTCTCGGCTACTAATTCAGCAGCACTTGCCACTTTCCGGGTAGCGACCGACTTACTAACTCCTTCGGCCGTCTCACCCTCTTCCTCCTCTACTTCCTCCTCAGGAGGATTGGGCCTACCAGGGGCAGTCACTAATGACGCCCCTCTGTAAGATGAACCCGCTAGGACTGGGTGCTCCGCTGAAGATCCCGTCATCCTTTTGGAGTGTTGGAAAGCAGCAATGACATCTACAGCCATCTCCGCTAACAATGAAGGTTATTTTGAAACGTCCTAAAAATGTCTTGCTTCACCTTCGCCATCGGAAGCTCCCTCTTAGGGGCTTAAGGCTCCTTGCATTATCACTACAATTGAAAGCAAAGGGAGGGAGAGAGTTATAAACTCACCGGAGGCAGCAAGAGTGGCTGAAGAAAAGATGGAACGTGGGAGCAGGAATCAGAAACGGAAGGGCAAAAATGGTGGAAAACAGTGGAAAATGCGCACGCAAAAATGGGAGCCCAGTGTCCCACTCCCCCTTTTATAGCCTTGTCACGTCGCAAGTGCATTTAAGGTGGAGTCGAGTCGTCGCCTGCTTCAACTCCCCCGCCGGACACGTGACACGTTTCAGGCGACGCGAGTGCTTTTTCGCCACGTGTCTGGCTCTCATAAGACGAAAAGACGTATTGGCGGCTTCCCACTTGTGCAGCCTCGATTGATGAACCGGTGCATGTTCTGGATGATATATAATGTCTACAAGCAATAAATGCTCCATCATAAAGTCAGTCCTAGCTCAAGCCGACTCAACAACTCTCTACTCCTTAGCGTCAACAAGGTTGATGCAAGGAGTATGGGGGCTTACTGTTGGGGGAAAATAGTACAAGTGTAGAGACTCAGCTATGGAATGGACCAACTCTACAGACACAGCTTGGGTTCTTGAGGCAACAAGCCTGACCGAGGCACGTATGCCCAAAGCCTAAAGGAGAGACTTAGCTCGGATCTCAAGGTACCAATCCAGACCGAAGCTTATAAAGTCCTGAGCCATAAGGTAGGGAATCTTTGAGATGAATAAAATTGACTTGAAAAATGAGACAGTAGCATCCAAATAGGCCAACTAAGACCCAATGCTCGGAAGCCACATGACTGGCCATAAAACTGACCTACCCTTAGGTCAGTTACAGAGTCGGCTATCGGATTAAGAAGCCGCGCTGATTATGGATCGGCCTCGTCTCATCCGACAGAAGGCAAGTAGCTCAACCTTCTATAGCCAGCTAAGACTCGCTTATTAATAGAGTCGGCCAGGCCCGATTAAATCGGTAAAATCTACAGAGAAAGGGAAAAACAATGTAAAGTGAAACACCTTCCTGAAAATCCAGGAAGAAGATCCCCGATCCCGAGGATCTTAAGATCGGCTAGAGTCCTAAATTGGATCGGCATTGAATCTCCCAAAATATCAGGAAAGAATCCTGGCACGATGGGATCCTCCCCCTCCTATAAATATAAGAGACTTCAAGGGTGAAAGGTACGCAAAAACTCTCTCTGAAACCCTTCAATACGATCCTAGTCCTGACTTTGGCATTGGAGGGTCCCCGGCCCTAGTCAGGGTCTCCATTGTCTTCTTCTTATGTAGGTAAAGGATCCAAAGAGGGCACACCAAATTTTTGCATCAACAAAAAGCATTACAAAATCAGCCTCTCTCTCTTTCTCCTATCTGCTATTTTCTCTCTCTTTCGCTACTTTTATATTGGCACAAAAAGCCCCACTCTCACTTCATCGCAGAGGGAGAGAGATCTCAAGTGAGCGAGCAGGAGAGAGATCGAGGGGGAGGGAGAACGGGCATGAGGAAGTGGGAGGGAGAGGGAGAGAGATCCATCCCAAAGATAAGTGTTGCGGCGGAAACGGATGGTCTACTCCCCTGCTGCTAGCCCGGTGGCTGGTGATCGGTGCTTTCCGGGCCCCACTATGAAGTATGTATTTTATCCATGCCATTCATCCATTTTTACGATTTTAAGGCTTGATATAAAAAATGAGATGGATATAAATGTCAGGTGGACCACACCACAGCAAAACAATAGTGATTGGATATCCACCATTAAAATCCTCCTAAGGCCCATTGTACTGTTTATTTGACATCCAATCTGCTGATTAGGTCATACAGGCTTAGATGAAGGGAAAAAAACAAAGACCATCTTGATCCAAAACTTTTATGGCCCCAAAATGTTTTCAATGGTCAACGTTCCATTAACATTGTTTCCTATAATGTGGTCCACTTGAAATTAGGATATACCTCATTTTTTGGATCATATCATAAAATTATCTAGAAAAATAAATAGACAATATGGATGAAACACATACATCAAGTGGGGGACCATAGAGCTAGTGGTAGGGGAGTAGCCATTCCATTTCCCGTTGCGGCTTCGAGTTGGACGGACATGGATATCCCCGAGAAAGGATTTCACATTAAGTTCCTGCACAGGTATGATGGGTGGGCCACCGCGATGTTTGTGATAAATCCACTCATTCATTGATTTTACTAGATCATTTTAGGACGTACAATGAAAAATTAGATGTATCCAAGAATCAAGTGAGACACAAAAAGAAACAGTGGGCATCCTGTGAGCACCATTGAAGCATTTTCTTTTCTCTAATCTACTTTAAATCTGTTCCTAATTAAGCCGTTCCTAAACCAAATGTGTAGCCGTTCCTAATTAGGATTTTTGGTGTAGTGATTGCTCCGACCTTGTCCTCGGTCACATTCTTGCTGTTACAATGAGCCAGAACCACTGTATGACAAGGAAGTGGTGTAGGAGATAATGACCTTGCAGCCCCCTCGGGAACCTGATGACCCAAAGTACCCACTGCCTTTGCTCTCCACGTCTAAAGCTGCTCCCTGCAGCAGCAGTTGGCTCAGTAGTTGTGGCGTCTTCGGTCCGTCTCTCCTCGCCATTCTCTGGGGATGACTCAAGGTCGATGACCTCCCTCGGGGATGCATATGGGGGAGGAGCGTCCCCAAATGACTCGCCTATGACAACTTCCTGAGGCACTCCAGTTCTGTTGCCTGTGGTCGCTTCCACCGGCCCCAACTATCTAGAAGAAGGAAGGTCTTCAAGGGTAGACCTCGACCCGCCAGCATCGATCTCCAAAGCCTCGAACTAGCTAGCCGAGGACACGAGAGCATCCTTTCTAGCGGTCCTCCTTAGCCACTATAGATTTGCTATGGCCTCGAACTAGCTAGCCGAGGACACGAGAGCATCCTTTCTAGCGGTCCTCCTTAGCCACTATAGATTTGCTATGGCCTTGAACTAGCTAGCCGAGGACACGAGAGCATCCTTTCTAGCAGTCCTCCTTAGCCACTATAGATTTGCTATGGACGAGAGCCTCATCCTCTTCGATTGAGGGTGATCTGCCATTTTTACAAAAAAGGGGGTAGTGGATAAGCACAAAAAAAAACTGCTAAAATCCAAAAACTACAACCTACCTACCGACCCGACCACCGATAGGCCGACTTCCTCTAAGAGGGTTGGAGTGATCAGCCTCCTCTAATTCCTCTCACTCAAGCTTTGCTACCGTGCAAGCTTGACTTAGAAAAGTTGCAGCTCGGTTAGCTCAGGTTAACTTTTGGACAAAGCTACAAGAAGATACAACCAAGGTTAGAAAAAAAGCTAACACAATGAGTAAAACAAACAACCAGAATCTACAGCTCGAGAGTTATGACCTGGGAAAGTAAACTTGGTAGGGACCTGAGAACGTAATCTACCTAGCTCCGCGGCTGGAGCCTCCCACTCCCCCCAAGAAAAAAACCACTTGTCCTTCCAGCCCTTGTTAGAGGAAGGGTTCTAGGTGATAAGGGCCTAACCCTTGCTCGGTCATGAAGAGAAATAATACCAGCCCAAGGAACTCAGGCTACTTTTGGCCCTATATAAGTACATGAGCTCGTCTGCAGTTAACTCGACATGCCCAAGATGGTGCTACAAAACATAACTCCTAAAAATGTCTCGCCACATGTTAGGGTTGAGTGAACTAGGGGCAAGTCTAAGGCAATGCACTACCTCTCTCACAAGTGGGTGAAGAGGCAGCCGTGGACCACAAGTGAAGAAAATAGTATAAAGGATAACTCCCCCTCAGGAGGATGACTTGGAAGTTCACTAACCTCGGGGAGCCGCATCCCCACCGAATCAGGAATGTGAAACTCCTACTGGAGGGAAACTAGATCCTCATGCTAGAGCTTTGAGCTAAATGGGCCAATCGATGAGGCCAATCCCTGAGAAGATGAGGAGCCTGCCTCCGCCTGGGGTAGTACAAACTCCTCCTCCTGAGCTACCATCACTTGAGATGGTTCACCCGATAACACATTTATTCAGGAATCCACTCTTTCCTGGATAGATTCCTCGTGGAAAGCTCCCAACACAGAGACTCTCTGTAACGCCCCGAACTTTTCGATACTCGAGCATTACCATAAGATTTCACATAATATATACGTGTGTACGATACCAATCCAACTATCCCATCCTTACATCCTTGCCCTGACACAAACCTAACCATTGGGAATGATCTCCATTCATGTATCAAGCCAACTGACCGTTGATTTCAAGACAAGACCCTCCATCAAGTGATTCAACGTATGCACATTCCCTTAAGTGAATTAGCGAATAATCAATTATCCGTAATGATTTAGATGAAGGTCCGTTTGTAAGAATTGATCAGAAAGGTATGTAAAACCAGGAAGAACCATTAGATTTCATAAAACTCTTAGATCAATAATAATTATGGAAATGCCATTAACCTAGACCAATGAATTCTAGATCAAGTGGTTCCCATGATCCGTTTAATGTGAAATTTTACACCATGCTTATGTATCATAAAGTAGCCATTCAAGTCAAATTCAGCTCTTAGATCATTGTATAAGTGACCCGATCGACAGATCAACCCCTTAATCATTGATTTTGGCGCCCATCAAAGGTTAGGGATAGTTGGAATAGGATAATTCCCTTCATTTGTGTCTATATGATCTTATGAATAGGTTGGCCTACAAATAAACATCACTATAGGGCCTAGAAAGGTTTCAACAATAAACATCATAATATCCACTCTTATGGCCCACTTGATCTTAGGATATGCTTCAACTTTGGGATCAACCCCTTAAATTAGATGGAAAAATGAATAGACGGTGTGGATCTCAATAACCATCACCTTGGGCCCCACACTTATAGTATGCGTGCACACCACGTAATAACTCCCGCAACATGCTAGAGTCGGTCAAACAAGTGTTTGACCGTGACTCTCTCGATAGGAAGACTCCTTCCGTTTCTAGTACGTACCCAGTGCGAAAATTCAAAATAAACTGGGTAGCGAAAGGAGATGGGACCCACTACCCATCTGTGATAAGCAATTCGAACCGTTCATTGGATGTGACCCACACCCACAACCTTAGAACACAACGATCACACCACAAATTGGAAGGATCTTGCACCACCTCGCATAAGCAAACACCACCCAGAAAATGTGCGACAGGACAGAGACCTTGCACGACCTTGCACACTACAACAAATTAGACTTTTTACAACAATTTTTTTAGTGACAAGTCTAATTTCATTGGGAAATGTAATTTTTTACAATGACATTTCAAGTCGTAAAAAAATAGATTATTTATGATGACAGTTTAAATCGTCGAACTTTTTTGTGACGATCTTCAATTATCGTCGCAAAACGTGTCGTAAAAAGTTTTCGTATGAATTTTTTTCAACGATCTTAACCAGTCGTCGCTAATAGCCACTTTTTGTGACAAATTAGTTGTCGTAATTTTTTTTTACGACGACACAAAAGTTGTCACAAATAGTAGCTTTTGCAACGACTAGTTCAACCCATTGCAAAAAAATACTGAATTATACTTTTTGCGATGAACGTAATTTTATTGCGAAATATTAGAGTATTTGCAACAACATTATAAATCATCGCAAATAGTCAACGTTTTTGTGACGAGCTATAATTATCGTCACTTTAAAACGTTTCCCACCAATTTCTTCCTGAAAAATTACATGGCGGGAAAGACATTTCGCCACGCATTTCTATGGTCATCGGTAATGTCCACTTTATGCGACAAATTGAGTGTCGTGGCAAAATATTATTTTTTACAATGACACGAAAGTCACTACAAATAGTCTATTTTAGCGATGACCAGGTTAACTAGTTGCGACAAATACAAACAGAAACCTTTTACGACTATCGTAGTTTCATTGTAAAATGTTAGAGTATTTGCAATAACATTATAAATCATCGTAAATAGTTGATATTTTTGCGATGAGCTAAGAGTTTCTATGGTCACCGCTAATGTCCACTTTATACGATGAATTGAGTGTCATGGCAAAATATTATTCTTTGCCACGACACAAAAGTCACTGTAAATAATCTGTTTTAGCGATGTCCAGGTTAACTTGTTGCGACAAATACAAACTGAAACCTTTTGCGACGAACGTAGTCTCATTGTAAAATGTTTGAGTATTTACAATAACATTGTAAATCATCACAAATAGTCGATGTTTTTGCGACAAGCTATAATTATCATAGCTAAAATATTTTCTACCAATTTCTTCCGGAAAAATTACATGGTGAGAAAGACGTTTCGCCACGCGTTTCTATCGTCATCGCTAATGTCCACTTTATGCGATGAATTGAGTGTCGTGGCAAAATATTATTTATTACAATGACACAAAAGTCGCTGCAAATAGTTTGTTTTAGCGATGACTAGATTAACTCGTTGCGACAAATATAAACTGAAACCTTTTGTGACGAAGGTAATATCGTGGCGAAATGTTAGAGTATTTACAACAACATTATAAATCATTACAAATAGTCAACATTTTTGCGACGAGCTATAATTATCGGTGCTAAAACATTTCCCACTAATTTCTCCCAAGAAAATTACATGGCGGGAAAGACGTTTCGCCACACGTTTCCATGGTCATTGCTAATGTTCACTTTATACAACGAATTGAGTGTCGTGGCAAAATATTATTTTTTGTCACGACATGAAAGTCACGGCAAATAGTCTGTTTTAGCGACGACCAGGTTAACTATTACGACAAATACAAACCGAAACTTTTTGCGACAATTGTATTTTCATTGCAAAATGTTAGAGTATTTGTAGCAACATTGTAAATCATTGTAAATAGTTGACATTTTTGCGATGAGCTATAATTATCGTCGCTAAAATGTTTCCCACCAATTTCTCTCGAAAAAATTACATGACGGGAAAGACGTTTTAATTTGCCACGCGTTTTCATGGTCATCACTAATGTCCACTTTATGCGATGAATTGAGTGTTGTGGCAAAATATTATTTTTTACCACGACATGAAAGTCCCTGCAAATAGTCTGTTTTAGCGATGACTAGGTTAACTCGTTGCGACAAATACAAAATGAAACTTTTTGCGACGATCATAGTTTCATTGTAAAATGTCAGAGTATTTGTAACAACATTGTAAATCATCGTAAATAATTGACATTTTTGTGACGAGTTATAATTATTGTTGCTAAAGCATATTTCACTAATTTCTCTTGAAAAAATTATATGGTGGGAAAGACGTTTCACCATGCGTTTCCATGGTCATCGCTAATGTCTACTTTATGCGATGAATTGAGTGTCATGGCAAAATATTATTTTTTACAATGACACAAAAGTCATTGCAAATGGTGTGTTTTAGTGATGACCAGATTAACTCATTGCGACAAATACAAACTAAAGCTCTTTACAATGAACATAGTTTCATTGAGAAGTGTTAAAGTATTTGCAACAATATTTTAAATCATCGCAAATAGTCGACGTTGACGTTTTTACAATGAGTTATAATTATCGTTGCTAAAACGTTTCTCACCAATTTCTCCCAAAAAAATTACATTGTGGGAAAGACGTTTCGCCACGCGTTTCCATCGTCGTCGCTAATGTCCACTTTATGCGACGAATTGAGTGGCATGGCAAAACATTATTTTTTGCAATGGCACAAAAGTCGCTGCAAATAGTTTGTTTTAGCGATGACAAAGTTAACTCGTTGTGACAAATACCAACTGATTAATGCTTTTATCGGATCATTTTAAGATATTAACTAAAAAATGGGGTGGGTCCACGGCTTAAGTGGACTACAAAGTCGGGATTAAATGTTCGCCGTTAAAAATAACATTCACAGAAGTTTTGGATCAAGCTGATGTTTGTGTTTTCTCTTCATTCATATCTTTTTGATGTTTTGAATATATATATATATATATATATATATATATATATAGTTTTTATATCATATGAGTCATTTTTTTTAAAAATTTTTTATAATTAAAAAGTAATATTTAAATGATTTGTAATATCACATGAAAAAGAATATCGAGAAGTTTAAAAATTTCAACAATGTTTGAGAAAAATTTTGAAAACAAAATGATGCTTTTGAAGAAAAAAAAGGCATCTTGAAATTATTGAGAAAATTTTAAAATATGAGAAATTTTTTGAAATTTTGAAAATAAAAATTCAGAATTTGTATTAAATTTTTTTAAAGAAATAATTTATAATAAAAATGTTATTTTGTTAAAATGTTTTCAAAAATGTACATTTTGAAAAGGAAGGTTATTTTTAAATGGAAATTGAAATTTATGTTTGAAAAAAATTTTTACTAAATTATTAGGCCCATCCACTAATTGTACCTTTAATAGTTTTTGGACAATTTAATCAGTCCAGATTGAACAGTAAATAACTTCAGATGTTTAAATCAAATTTCACTAAAATTGTTAATCAATCTTGTATGCACAATATCTTTTTCATATGTAACCTGATCGAGACGAATAACTAGCGAAATTGAGTATTGATCAGAAAAATAGAGTGACCACCATAAATAGTTGGTATCAAAGCATGAGAATGAGATTAACTGGGTTTGAGGGAGTGGACCACCATAAACTTTATGTGATTAGGACATATAATGAATTAGATACATACACTCAATGAATTCGAAAAAAAGTAGGGAGTTGAGAAATTAGAAACTCATATTCAGGTTCCCCATTGAAATATTAAGTTAGACATGAAATTTAGAAACTATGAATCTAGGTACCTCTAAACTATGAAATCTTACTTCAGGATTTTTTTTCTGTAACCTTTGGAATAAGTCAAGGACTTAATTACCAAATTCAAGCAAAGTGGACACACAGATTAGAAATTAAAATTCCAAAAGTGACAGGCTGTCAATATAAAACAATCTTAGGAATATACAATGTTCATATAAAGGACGACACTAAAGTTTAGGTTTAACAATGAGTTGGCCTATCCTTTACGAAAGCTAGCCTATCTATTATCATCTAGTTCGATTAAGATATTTGACCTTCGGGGCGAGACAAAATTCTTCCCAAGGATGAAGTAGAATCGAGACTGTGAATCATAATCATGTGAGGCATATGCGTGTTAATCAAACTACAAAATCTCGGGGTCGAGATTTTTTGTTTAAGGGGGGTAGGCTATAGCATCCCAAGTCATATAGCCAATTATACACACCTAGACGTATACGTACCTACCTCGCGAGTAATTTGTGGAAAACTTGAGCATAATGGATTAGAAAGGATGATAGGAATAATTTTGGGTAGAGTATATAATAGTCAAAACACACAGTGAAAGCTTAATAATACCATGTAGAATTATCCCTTCCGAGAATATAAGATTTCATGATATTCCTCAGGAGTTTAAAATAACCAAGGTTACGGATTGACGGAACCATACTTATGTGAAATTTACATGGTTTGACTCAAATTCTAAGTCCAAGAAAATCTCAAACGATTCCAATGCCCTGATCAAGCAAAGGATCGATATTTAGTAGGATTACGAATTGATACCGGAAGATCCTCTACACTACACAAGCAAATAATCTGTGTATCGGGCTCAAACCCACTACGACAATCTATTCATATTTCCTTGAACATAGAAAGTAGGAAATCCTTAAATACATGGAAAATGACTCGGAGAATGGAAGTACTAAATTTTGGGAGTGATTTATATTTAAGGGGAGTAGATTGTAACGCCCCGAACTTTTCGATACTCGAGCATTACCATAAGACTCCATGTACTATATACGCATGTACGATACCAATCCAACTATCCCAGCCTTACATCCTCACCCTGATACAAACATAACCATTGAGAATGATCTCCATTCGTTTATCAAGCCATCTGATCATTGATTTCAAGACAAGACCCTCCATCGAGTGGTTCAACGTATGCACATTTCCTTAAGTGAATTAGCGAATAACCAATTATCCGTAATGATTTAGATGAAGGTCTATTTGTAAGAATTGATTAGAAAGGTGCATCAAAGCAAGAAGAACCATTAGATTTCACAAAACTCTCAGATCAGTAATAATTACGAAAATGCCATTAACCTAGACCACTGAATTCTAGATCACGTGGTTCCCATGATCTATTTAATATGAAATTTTACACCATGCCTATGTATCATAAAGTAGCCATTCACGTGGAATTTTAGCTCTAAGATCATTGTATAAGTGACCCGATCGACAGATCAACCCCTTAACCATTGATATTACATAACCTACATGATTCAGTTTATATTCTCTATAAGTGCAAATACTATGTTGGGAATCCCTCTTCTAGCGATCGAATAAATATCATGGACATAATGCATTTTTGATAGCAGCCTTGGGGCGACACGTAATTCCATGTTTCACCGGTGATGGTACACAAGTTGGTGTATGTGAATTGTTCTATATACGTGTTGCATCAATTTTTTTTTTTGGAGTTGGTTTTTGTAATTAGTCACTCCAATTAGGGTTACATGATTCACCTAGTCATGTATTGTGTCCATCTTAGGATAACTGCATAAATCCATATTAAACATGGGACATGCCGACGAATCTCTGTAGTATGGGATGCGGGGCAAGTCAATTAACTCTAATCATATTCCACATTGTGGCGGTCGCTAAGAGTGATAAACCACATATATTTTGCTAGGCATGCATCTCATATAGATTGCTTGTGCATTGATACCTCTTGTAGCTATGAAGTACGGGATGTATCAGAACCTTTATGTTGCTTTTATGAATCTCTTGAATTATTATTAACCTTAAAGGATAACCATCACTTTGAGTAGGGAGTTGACCCTCTCCCAACCGTATAAATTATGCAGGTGACGTACATATTGAAGACTTAGTGAACAATCTCCCTGAGGAAGATTATGTTGAAAGATTAAGAAGACAATTTATGATTTAGTTTTATACTTCCGTTGCAAACTCAATAAATGTAATAAGCTTCCATTGAGAAGGCATTTAATTATTCTTTTTTACTTTGATGAAATACAATCAATACAGTTGATTTTATTCTTGTGAATGTTACCTTCATGAATGTATTTAGATGTGATTCAAATGGAAAAAAAAGGGTGCGATTTTCAAAAGCATCCAAGTTTATGCATTATTAACATCCAATTTTCTCGGGCACGAGTATGAACTCTAGTTCTGAAAATGCTGGATGTTACACTCTCTGAGAGTCCTCTGACGACATGGCTGAGAAAAGAAAAGAAGAATCATAACAATGAAGGAAAGACGAAAGAGAAGTACAATGAGAAATTTTCCTTAAAAGTGTCCAAGTGACCGAACTCGGCAAAAGGAGAAAAGAAGAAGGGAGAGGTCGGCACAGCTTGGATTCTGTGGAAACAGTGAAATGAAAGAATGAGACAATACCCTTATTTATAGAAATCTAAAGGGGAGGGCATTTAATGCTCACATTGAATGTCGCAATGTGAAGAGATGTCTCGGCGCATGATCTCCTCCACGTGGCTGCTTGGGGTTCACTGTCAGCCCCCATTACCAAGACAAGGATAGGTGTCTGCTTACAAGTCATCAGGAGGTGAAGCGACGACACTCTACACACCTCTTCATACGGATCACTGCCATAATATCCTCCTTGATTGCAACGACATGTACCATCCCATTCCAATTCCCACGTTCATCACCAGATGACAAAATCGAGGAATACCCATGGGACGAGCAGACCTCCCACAGATTCAAAATCTCCCTCTCACACATCAATTCTAATCTACTTACTTCTCGAGCTCATGGATATGTAAGTCAAAAGTAGGGGACCACTGTTGCCGGTAAAATTGAGCTGGCCTGATTCATGAGATACATGGCGTAGAGACCATCAAAATGTACTCTCTGAAATACCAAAGGACCAGAAGAAATGAGCTGAGCAAGGAGACTCAATGATAAAGCTAAAATGGTTAAACTGGTTTGGATATAAGACTCATCAACATACCTACAGATTCGACCTCGGATGCCAATCTCGAACTTGGATGTTGACATCAACCTTAGGTACCGACCTCGACCTCGGGTATCGACCTTGACATCGTATACCAACCTCGACCTTAGATACCGACCTCAATCTCAAAATAAAAATATTCAGAGAGAATCTTACAACATATAAAGATATGATTTATTCGATGAAATTATAGTCAAAAATCACCGTGATCGAGTAAAATTAAAGATATTCTTGAAATTAGAGTCCGACTCCAATACGGGCCTCTAGCGTATCCAGCAAATCCACTCAGATATGTAGACCACCTAGAAAGCCTATAAATACACCCCCTACCATGGGTAAAAGTTATGCATAACTAACCCATTTCTATTACGCCTACTGTGAGCCCATACGCCTGACTTAGGAATTAGAGGGTCCTCGGCCATAACCAATGCCCCCCGTGTCTTCTCTCTCCCCCTTAAGTTGCGAGTACCCGACAACCCTCAGGAGGCTGAGGAGGATCGGCCAGATTTGAGCAGCAACAATAACCATTACATGATAAATGACATTATTTTTAATCCCACACCAACTAAGGATTCCTCCAATCCTAACATACCCTAAGTGTGTTTTCGTTTCCTTCCTACATTATTATGAAGGCACAAGATTGTAATAGTGTGGCTGGTTGTATGACGCCACTCACCCTTTCTATTTTTTGGACCAGCATAGCTAACCCCACAACCTTCATACTTAATACCATTGATGACACCTTCCATCATAAGAAATTGAAATTGCGGTAGGATCGTTATTACTGAAGTATGGATATCTGACCAAGTGTCCTAGAGGGGGGTGAATAAGACTTTTAAAAAATTATTTATTTATAACAACATAAAATGCCTAAATTTTAATCAAGATAAGTAAGACAAAGTAACTCTTAAGGCTTTCAAGCCAATAGAGGGTCCAATCACATAGGCTACACTAGATATGCAAGTAAAGCAACTAACTTATAAAGATAGTGTATATGAGTGTGTGGAATGTGATACTTATCAATACTAGATATTCATCTAATCATACATCATAGTTAAGTATTTAGAGCACATGAGCATAATTAAATAAATGCGCAAAGACGATCCCAAACACAATCATATATAGTGGTTCGGCTATGTGCCTACTCTACTCCCGACTGACGCACTCCCCCTTAGAGTTTGCCGGATTTCACTATCAAATGATTTTAAATTCGGTTAACCATTAACCTTCATAACCTACACAAGGTTACCTAAGGAGTCTATACAAGACAACCTTAGAGGTCTATACAAGGCGAACAAGTCCTACACAAGGACATAACCAAGAGCCTACATAGGGCTACCTATGCCTACACAAGGCTATCACAAGTGCCTACACAAGGCGTAGCCTACACAAGGCAATCACAACTACCTATACAAGGCACACTATGCCTACACAAGGCAACAACGTCTTACACAATGACTCAATGTATTCTCTCGTCGGAGGCCGATGAAGGTCTTAGTATGTTAACCACTAAATACTAGTCCTACACAAGGAAATATCTTCAGGGTCACTGGACTCTAATGACTTACTTGTAAGCAGGTGAACCCCGTTGTTAGCACATGCTGAAGATGACCTTCCTTATTCATGAAGGGTCTTCAGTACCCTTGATCCACAACAGCTGTAGATGCTCTAATATATGTAATCAGTGTTAGGTCAAGGTATTCTATGAAATATTCTCCATTAAATATTAGTCATGAAGTAAGGGAGAGATTCTAGAATATTAATCATTTAGAGGATATTTGCCAAATGATTTGACATTAAATATTTTGCTAAAGAATCCTTGAATGATAAAGTTATTCTTTAATTCAATCTATTAGTTTTCAATGATTGTATTTAAGAAGAGATTGAAGAATGAACTCATATGAGAAAGGAGATTTAAGATGGTGGGTAGATCAACTATAGTAATAACTCTCTTAAATCTCTCTCTCTTTCTCAATATGGAACCTAAGAAGCAACCCTCTTTAAATAGGCAATAAAGTTTAAACGGTGAAAAAATGGGCATAAATCTATCTGTGTTTGATGTCATCGAAGGTCGTTTGATGTCATCGAAGTTTCATTCGATGACTTGAATTGACTCCGATGTCATCGAGATTTTCTACCGAAAGTACTTAAGGTTTGCTAGGAGAGTTATGAGATTCAAAATTTGACGTTATTGAGACTACATTGATGTCATCGAAGTTTGAATTTCGATGATATCGAATGGAGTTCGATGACATCAAATAATTCCTGATTTTCTTTATATACTCTCTGGACATATTGGTTCCAATTTCGATATCATCGATGTTTGAAATTTGATGTCATCGAATGCGGTTCGATTTCATCGAATAAATCATGATTTTCCTATTGAGCTTGCTAGACATTTTGTGCCTATATTTTGATGTCATCAAAGTTTGAATTTCGATGACATCGAATGGAGTTCGATTACATCAAATAATTCCCCAGATATGTGGTTTGGTTGCTGGACATATTTGGACACATTATCGATGACATCGAAACTTGGGTTTCAATTTTATCGATAGTTGCAAAAAAAAAACTTGTACGTTTTCATCTGTTTTTGCAACTTGGTTTTCCATTTTCTAATCTTTCAAAGATGTTTTCCTGGATGGTTTTGGGATAGATTAGAGCATTTTAAGGGGATTTTTACTTGAGTTGTTTTGTTCCTGGGATGTGAGGTTTTCATTTATCTTTTGAGACCTTTGAATACATCCACTTTGTTGAGTCTTCAGCTTATATTCTTCATGTGGGGATCACTGGACTCTATCACACACTTGTCACGTTAATTGACAAATTAAGGCGCTCTTAGAAATATCCCTCCCATGTTTGATAAAATGTTTCTAAGGACGTGTTTTGGAACACTTATAACAACTCGGCTGTTTGGATACTCATATCCATGTTCATAATTTTTTGGTGCTTAAAGAAAAGATAAAAAATATATAATAAATTTAAAATTCTACCTATGTTGTGGTTCGATTTTCAATTTCTGTCACGTGACAAGTGTGGGCATGCAGAATTGAATGTGTAGCTTAATTCAAACCAAACAACTATGACCCTAAGTGACAAGATAGGTAAGTATGTAGTATGTGATCGAGATCGAATAAGATTAGTTTCCTATTCAGCCACTCACATAGTATGTGTAATATCCCGAATTTTTGGGGCTCGAATACATACTTGTGCTCAAGAATTTCAGGTGTTAATAATGTAAAGATTTGGATGCTTCAAAATGTCATGCCCCAAACTCGGGAACCAGACTCACAAAATTTTCGGCCGCTGAATTTGGTGCCGGCAGCCTCCGTAGTACCCCATTCTCGGCTCCCAGCTCCCATGTGCCAGGTTTTAATCCTAGGATCTTACAAGGAGGATTTTCAGGGTGATTATATATATATATATATAAATGAGCATAATCACAGTGTACCAAAGTCACCAAAACATCATCACCACATATCCATTAATATAATATTTGAGTACAATGCTGAAAAGAAAATACATGATATAACAAAACTTCAAAAGATTGGGCACATGCTCCTGCTTCAATGCTGCTATGGTATAACATAACCTTCACATAACGAATGCGAATAAGCTTACTATAGGAAGCTTAGAGAGTGTGTGTGTGTGGGCGCAATGCATGTGCTAAGCATATGTCAGAGTAAGCGAAAAAATAGAGGCCAAACTGGCAAGTTCATAAATACCATTAGCCCTGTCTAAGTTATGCGATGCAAAGACATATTGGGCCAAATGTCATATGCTGAGGATATAACATAATATGCAAATCTTGACAAGTCCATAAATACCATTAGCCTTATCCAGACTATACGATGCAAAGACATAGTAGGGAAAATGTTATATTCTGAGGATGCATTACAATATGTAAATCCTGACAAGTCCATAAATACCATCAGCCTTATCCAGGCTATGCAATGCAAAGGCATACTAGGCCAAATGTCATATGTTGAGGATGCAATGTAATATGCAAATCTTAACAAGTCTATAAATACCATCAGCCTTATCCGGGCTATGCGATGCAAAGACATATTAGGCCAAATGTCATATGCTAAGGATGCATTACAATATGCAAATCCTGACAAGTCCATAAATACTATAGGCCTAATCTAGGCTATGCGATGCAAAGACATAGTAGGCCAAATATCATATGCTGAGGATGCAATGTAATATGTAAATCTTGACAAGTCCATAAATACCATTAGCTATATGCAGGCTATGTAATGTAAAAGGAATGATAAAGCTGGTGTGTGTAGTCGAGATGATAGTACGTAGTATCGCAAGCTGTCGGGTTCATCACAAGAGACTTCTATCCAAACTAGTCCCACTACAAGAAAGAACGTTTTTAGCGATGAATTTTTTACCGACGAAAAAAATTTCATCGGTAAAAGTACTGTTTTACCGACGAGAATAATTTTTTTACTGACGAAAATTCATTGATAAAAGTAATTTTCCCGCTATTTTGAAAATTTTCCAGCTAAGAGTTTTACCGACAAAAATTTTCGTCGGTAAAAAGCAGAGAACTACTTTTACCGACAAAAATTTTCGTTGGTAAGTGTTGTGTATTTAAGTAAGAAGATACTCCTTGACTTTTACCGACGAACCAAAACCGTCGGGAATAATATTTTTACCGACGAACATTTGTTGTGTATTTAAGTTAGAAAATTTTTGCCAACTTTTATCAATGAGTCAAAACCGTCGGGAATAATATTTTTACCAATGAACATTTTCGGAGGTAAGTGTTGTATAACTAGAATTTTTGGCCATGACTTTTACCGACGAACCAAAACCGTCGGGAATAATATTTTTACCGACGAAAATTTTCATCAATAAAAGTGTTGTAGAAAATTTTGGCCATGACTTTTGCCGACGAACCAAAACCGTCGGGAAAAATATTTCTGGTATGTTAGAAAATTTCCGCCCTGACTTTTACAGACGAACCAAAACCATGGGAAATACGAAAATTTTCGTCGGTAAAAGGTGTTTTAAAATTTTGAAAAATAACAAAATTGAAAAGTTTCCTTTTACCAACGAAATTAATTTCATAGCTGAAAGCTACCTTTACCGACGAAACTTTTCATCGGTAAAGGGTGTTTTGAATTTTTGAAAAAAAAATTGAAAAGTTTACTTTTACTGATGAACATTTTCGTCGGTAAAAAATTTTTAATTTTTAAGACAATTTTTGTGCTGTGTTGGAAAATTTGGAGGTTAGACTTTTACCGACGAAAATTTTCATTGGTAAAAAAGTTTTAATTTTTAAGATACAAAATTTTCATGCTGTGGTGGAAAATTTGGCGGTGAGGCTTTTACCGATGAAATTTTTTGTCCGTAAAAGTGTTTTTCGTATCTTTTTCCCGACGGCTGGAAACAGTCGGTAAAAATGTTTTTTCCGACGAAATGGTTCGTCAGTAAAAATGTTATAATTTTTAGCATAGAAAATTTTCATGCTATCTTGGAAATGTTCGCGGTCAGAGTTTTACCGACAAAAATTTTCGTCGGTTAAAAGTCTTTTTCCTAGATCTTTTTCCTGACGGCTGAAAACCGTCGGTAATAATGTAAAAATGTGTGTGTGTGTGTGTGTGTGTGTATATATATATATATATATATATATATATATATATATATAGTTTTTATATCATGAGTGGAAATTTTTTTATATATATAATTAAAAGGTAATATTTAAATGATTTGTAATATCACATGAAAAAGAATATTGAGAAGTTCAGAAATTTTAACAATGTTTCAGAAAATTTTTGAGAACAAAATGGTGCTTTTAAAGAAAAAAAATCGGCAATTTGAAATTTTTGAGAAAAAATTAAAATTTGAGAAAATTTTTGAGAATTTGAAATTAAAAATTCAGAATTTGTTTTTAAAATTTTTTTGAAATATTTTATAATAAAAATGATATTTTGTTAAAAGAGAGAAATATACATTTTGAAAAAAATGTTATTTTTAAATGGAAATTGAAATTTATTTGTGAAAAATAAAATTAATAAATTATTAGGCACATCCACTAATTGAACCTTTAATCATTTTTGGACAATCTAATTAGTTCAGATTGAAGAGTAAATAACTTCAGATGTTTAAATCAAATTTCACTGACATTGTTGATCAATCTTGTATGCCCAATATCTTTCTCATATGTAGCCTGATTGAGGCGAGTAACTAGTCAAATTGTGAGTATTGATCAGTAAAATAGAGTGAATGGACCAGACATGTAAAATGGACCAACCATTCTGGTCAAAATTGTGACCCAACTTACTGACCTCGTGAGAACCTAAGAATTGATGTTAGTAAGTTTTGTGGGCCCCATCATGATGTGTGTCGAACATCAGCACCGTGGATTTGATGTATCCCCTTTAGGTTATGAGATATCTCAAAAATCATCTGTATACAAAACTCAAGTGGGCCATACCATCTAAAACTATGTGAAGACATCCTAAAAAATATAAAAGCACTTGGTGGGACCCACATGAGTTTTGGATGCGGTTGAAACTTAGTCAGACCCCTCATCCAAGTGGGTCACACACAATGAGTGGGTTGGATATGTAAATCACATTTAGGCAGGTCCAATATATGATTATGAATGTTTTAAGGAAACCCTTCTCCACTACATTTAGGTGAGTTACTCGTTACCCTTACCAGAGTAAACTCTGTGGGGTCCACTATTATTTATTTATTTTATCCACTCCATTCATCCATGTTAATAGATAATTTGAGGTCTAAAGAACAAAAAGGAAGCATATCCAAAGCTCAAGTGGACCACACCATAGGAAATAGTGTGATTGAACCTCTACCATTTAAAATTTCTTGGAGGCCATAGAAGTTTTGGATCAAGCTGATGTTTGTGTTTTCTATTCATTCATATATTTTTGATATTATGAACAACCTTTAACCATTTTTGGACAATTTGATCAGTCCAGATTGAAAAGTAAATAACTTCAGATGTTTAAATCAAAATTCACTCAAATTGTTGATCAATCTTGTTTGCCCAATATGTTTCTCATATGTAGCATGATCGGGGCGAGTAACTAGTCAAATTGAGGGTAATGATCAGTAAAATAGAGTGAATGGACCAGACATGTAAAATGGGTCAAATATTCTGGTCAAAATTGTGACCCAACTTATTGACACCCTGAGACTCTAAGAGTTGATGTTAGTAAGTTTTGTGGGCCCCATCATGATGTGTGTCGAACATCAACACCGTGCATTTGATGTGTCCCCTTTAGCTTATGAGATATCTCAAAAATCATCCGTATATGAAACTCAGGTGGGCCATACCATCTAAAACTATGTGAAGACATACTAAAAAATACAAAAGCACTTAGTGGGGCCCACATGAGTTTTGGATGCGGTTGAAACTTGGTTTGACCCTTCATCCAAGTGGGACACACATAATGAGTGGGTTGTATATAGTTTATGAGATATCTTAAAAATCATCCTTATACGAAACTCAGGTGGGCCATACCATCTAAAACTATGTGAAGACATCTAAAAAAATATAAACAGTACAATATTGGATGTCATACCATTTTGGGGCCATAAAAGTTTTGGATCAAGTTGATTTTTATTTTTTCACTTCATCTGGCTCTGTATGACCTAATCAACATATTGGACGTCAAATAAACAGTACAGTGAGCCTTAGGAGGATTTTAATGATGGATATCTAATTACTATTGTTTTCATGTGGTGTGGTGCACTTGAGATTTCTGTGGTGGGGTCCACTATAGATTTTTATCTGCCTCATTCTTTGGATCATGACTTAAAATGATATCTCAAAATGGATGGACGGTGTGGATATAACAAATACATCATAGTGGGACCCACAAAACTTGGTGTCGTCATGCATCTAAGAGGGAAACGGATTGGCTACTCCCCCTGACACCATACCTGTGGCTGGTGGTTGGTGCTCTATGGGTCCCACAATGATGTATGTGTTTCATCCATGTCGTCCATCCATTTTTACATATCATATTAGGGCTTGATACCAAAAATGAGAGGGATATAAATCTTAGGTGGACCACACCACATGAAAACAATAGTGATTGGATATCCACCATTAAAACCCTCCTAAGGCCCACTGTACTTTTTATTTGACATCCAATCTGTTGATTAGGTCATACAGGCCCAGATGAAGGGAAAAAAATCAGATTGATCCAAAACTTTATATGGCCCCTAAAAGGTTTTTAATGGTCGACGCTCATTCAACACTGTTTCCTATAATGTAGTCTAGTTGAGATTGGAATATACCTCATTTTTTGTCTCATACCATAAAATGAAATGGAAAAATAGATGGATGGCAGGGATGAAACACATACATCATGGTGGGGCCCACAGAGCACCGACCACCAGCGCGATTAGCCAATCTGTTTCCTTAGAGAGACATGAAGTCTCTCTCTCTCTCTGTCCTCTCTCACTCTCGCGCACCCCCTCTCTCTCTCTCGATCTTCTCTCCACCGCACCCTCTCTCTCTGTCTCTCTATCTCTCTCGGTGCTCTCTCTCTCGCGCATCCTCTCTCTCTCTCTCTCTCTCTCTCTCTGCCTCTCTCGGTCCTCTCTTTCTCTCACGCATCCTCTCCCTTCTCTCTGTCTCTCTCACATCCTCTCTGTCTCTCTCCCCCCCAGAGCTCGGGAACCCTATTTTCAGCGTGGACTCGTGATCGGGGCTCCAACTCAAGCAAGAAGTTGTGCTCTTCCTCTAAAGCTCGGTTGACTGTGAGGTATCTCTCTCTGTCTCTCAATCTCTCTCAATCTCGATACCGATTGAAACGATTTGGGGATTTAGGGATTTGGGAATTTAGAGATTTAGGGATTTGGGGATTTAGGGATTTGGGGATTTAATGTCTCTCTTTTTTTTGGCTAATGGGTTTTGGATCTCTATGCGGAAAGATTTTCTAAGAATGGGGAATCACATCAATGGAAATTTACTGGAAGTTGAGGTGAAGGTTGAGACTGAAGTTAGGGATATTTGCTTTGTTTTCTGGTTGTGTTGGAGATTGGCGTTTCTTTATTTTATTTTGGTAATATTGGAGAGATGTTTTTGTACTACTTATTGTTATTGTAGTGGGTGGTTGTTGGGGTATTTCTTACATTAATCGAGTTCAAAATGCCTTTTTGATTCAATTTCTTCCATTCATTGAGTCCTTCATTTTTCTTAAATTTTACTTTTTGATTGGTTCAGGGTTCTGTATTGAATTACGAAGTGTATGGAAAGTTAGGGTTTTGCGAGCTTTGGAATGATGGAGTCATTGGAGGTGGATTTGGACTGATTGGAGGTGGCTTGGTTTTGTGGGTGATATAGATAGGGAGTAGGAGGAACAATTGGTGGTTTTGGATCTGTGGGTTCCTATTGCTGGTGGTGGTTTTGAGTCTATGGTGTTGGAGTTCTTTTTGGTGGTTTTTCTAGTATGAGTGCAGATAGCAGCAGGAGCTGTCTGCGAGTACGGCGGATTCGGAGCAGTGAGTGTTCGTTGTACCGTGATGCTCCATATAGGAGGGATCGTCGCAGTTATAGGTATGCTCAATTTCTTGATTTTCATATAATTTGATCCAAGGTTCTTAACTTTCAATTTTTGTTTCAAATATTGCTAAGTCTCAATCTGTTTTCGAGCTTGGTTTATGTCATTGAATGCACATATGCTTATCTGTGATTGAATAAGTTGTTTCTGTTATTCATTGGATCCACATGCTGGATTGCCTAATATAATCAAATACTTGAAATTTGGTTGCTTGTCTTATGTTGATAACAATCCAAACAGTGAGAAACACCATTGATTGCTTTTGTTTTTGAACATGAACAATTGCCAGATAGATTCCTCGCTGTGAAAGTTGATATGTAATATGCACTACTATTTTTTCTATAGGTTATACTGACAGTATAAAAACTCTTTGTAGAAATGATGCTTTCTATCAGTTTTTATTCAAGAGTGTAATCCAAATCTCATTGCACTTGTCATCATCATCATAACCTTGTCCATCTATTTGGGGCCTACATCCTCATGAGTACTTGGCTGAGGTTTGATGATCCGTTGCTCACCTACTATCAACCTTCCTTTGCATGGGTTTGTGACTAGTTGGTGTGTCACAGTTAGGTGGAGTTTGAGATTTGTGAGGACAAGAGCAACATGGCAGTTGAAATAAATACAAAAGACTTGATGGCGCAATGTATATTAGTTGAATTTGTGCAATGTATATTATTTTCTGTGGATGCTAGATAGGATCAAATGGATTGTCTAGTCAACAATTTCTAATTTGTGTTTAGAATCTTTAGAATATGCCAAAATAGAAAACTGCATAAAAATGTCATGGCTTCAAAATTATAACCTAATACTATTTTAAATTGAACTCTATTTTGCCAATGTTTCTGAAAAAAAAAAGAGAGAGAAAAGAAATGGCATGTAATAACCAAGCCATTTTAGACACCATTTGTATCCTTTTTTAACATGATTTTGCTTTCTTTTAGTTATTTGGTAAAAAGAGAAAGAAACCCAAAAATCTATTAATATTTTAGAACATGAGCCACAAGTACCAATTTTTATACCATATTTGGGTGCATATTGACTTGGTGCTCAACTGGGCTTCCATATGATCAAGGTGTCTGTAGATAATGAATACAATTATTTCGGCTATTTAGTTTGGACCCTTACAATTTGTTATATTTCAGTTCATTGATCAACCATTTGATTACTTTGAAGAGAGTCCTCAATGGAGGCGTTATCCACCTACTGTTAGAGTGGAGCAGATGTAATGAATACTGTTATTTTTGTTCTACTTTACATTTAATGTATGAGTTTGTGCCATTTCTGAAGGTTCATGGAAGAAAAAGAACCTGCCAGAATTTGGTATTGTCGCTCAATGCATTGTGCCTCAAAGAGTCAATGACCAATGCCTGACAAATGTTCTTTTGAAGATAAATGCCAAGGTGAGCTGTCAACCTATGAACTTTCAGGTGTGATCTCTCTGTCTAGCTGATAACCTCCTTTCCTTTGTTTTCAACAGCTTGGTGGAATAAATTCTTTACTTGCAGTTAAACACTCATCTTCCATTCCCCTGATTTTTGGAGTTCCTACAATCATCCTGGGGATGGATGTATCACATGGTTCCCTAGGCCAGTCCGATGTGCCGTCAATTGCGGCGGTAAGATAAGATGCATGATTTTCCTTTTCAACTGTTAGTCATAGAGTAACAGTACTTGTTTCAATTTTCTTGGATGGATGACGAATGTATTTGTGAATATAAATGAAAATAAAGAACTTATAATATATATATATATATATATGTTATCAATGGAGGATACCTTGTTTAGGGGGACATGAAATTCTTGTAGGTTATGGTATAGTGCCCCAATATTGGTTGTATGTTACTAGTATGTAGTAGATAATACTAGGTTCAATAGTAGATAATACTAAAGAATTCCTAAACCCGATCCGAACTCTACACCTAAAACCTAAATGTATTCTCAAATCCCTAAATCTAAACCTACACCTAATCCTAATCTCAACTCCCTAACCTAAACCTAAACCTAAACTTGAAAACCCAAACCTTAACCCAATCCCGAACCTCAACCCGATTTCCTAAACTTAAACCTTAACCTATTCTCAATTCCCTAAAGCTATAACCTATAACCTATAACCTATAACCTTAACCTAAACTTTAACTTAAACCTAAACCTATAACTATAACCTAAACCAAAACCTATAACCTAAACCTTAACCTATTCTCAATTCCCTAAAGCTATAACCTATAACCTAAACCTAAACCTATAACCTAAACCTATAACCTAAACCTATAACCTAAATGCATTCTCAAATCCCTAAACCTAAACCTACACCTAATACTAATCTCAAATCCTTAACCTAAACGTAAACTTGAAAACCCAAACCCGAACCCGAACCCGACTTCGTAAACCTAAACCTTAACCTATTCTCAATTCCCTAAACCTTAACCTAAACCTATAACCTTAACCTAAACCTTAACCTATAACCTAAACCTTAACCTATAACCTATAACCTAAACCTATAACCTAAACTCAATTCCCAAAACCTTAACATATAACCTAACCAAAACCTAAACCTATAACCTACACTTATAACCTAAACCTTAACCTATAACCTATAACCTAAACCTATAACCTAAACTCAATTCCCAAAACCTTAACATATAACCTAACCAAAACCTAAACCTATAACCTACACTTATAACCTAAACCTAAACCTAAAACCTAAATGTATTCTCAAATCCCAAAACCTAAACCTACACCTAATCCTAATCTCAACTTCCTAACCTAAACTTAAACCTAAACTTGAAAACCCAAACCTAAACCCAATCCCAAACCCAAACCCAATTTCCTAAACCTAAACCTTAACCTATTCTCAATTCCCTAAAGCTATAACCTATAACCTATAACCTATAATCTAAACCTAAACCTTAACCTAAACCTATAACCTAAACCTAAACTTTAACCTAAAGCTAAACCGATAACCTTAACCTAAACCAAAACCTATAACCTATAACCTAAACTTATAACCTATAACCTAAACCTATAACCTAAAACCTAAAACCTAAACCCAAACCTAAACCCGATCCTGAACCCGAACCCAATTTCCTAAACCTAAACCTTAACCTATTCTCAATTCCCTAAAGCTATAACCTATAACCTAAACCTAAACCTAAACCTAAACCTATAACCTTAACCTAAACCTAAAACCTAAACCTAAACCTAAAACCTAAATGTATTCTCAAATCCCTAAACCTAAAGCTACACCTAATCCTAATCTCAACTCCTTAACCTAAACCTAAACTTGAAAACCCAAACCTAAACCCGAACCCGAACCCGAAATTGATTTCCTAAACCTAAACCTTAACCTATTCTCAATTCCCTAAACCTTAACCTATAACCTAACCTAAACCTAAACCTATAACCTACACTTATAACCTAAACCTAAACCTAAAACCTAAATGTATTCTCAAATCCTTAAACCTAAACCTACACCTAATCCTAATCTCAACTCCTTAACCTAAACCTAAACTTGAAAACCCAAACCTAAACCCGATCCCGAACCCGAACCCGATTTCCTAAACCTAAACCTTAACCTATTCTCAATTCCCTAAAGCTATAACCTATAACCTAAATCTAAACCTAAACCTAAAACCTAAACCTAAACCTAAAACCTAAATGTATTCTCAAATCCCTAAACCTAAAGCTACACCTAATCCTAATCTCAACTCCTTAACCTAAACCTAAACTTGAAAACCCAAACCTAAACCCGAACCCGAACCCGAAATTGATTTCCTAAACCTAAACCTTAACCTATTCTCAATTCCCTAAACCTTAACCTATAACCTAACCTAAACCTAAACCTATAACCTACACTTATAACCTGAACCTAAACCTAAAACCTAAATGTATTCTCAAATCCTTAAACCTAAACCTACACCTAATCCTAATCTCAACTCCTTAACCTAAACCTACACCTAATCCTAATCTCAACTCCTTAACCTAAACCTAAACTTGAAAACCCAAACCTAAACCCGATCCCGAACCCGAACCCGATTTCCTAAACCTAAACCTTAACCTATTCTCAATTCCCTAAAGCTATAACCTATAACCTAAATCTAAACCTAAAACCTTAACCTAAACCTAAAACCTAAACCCAAACCTAAAACCTAAATGTATTCTCAAATCCGTAAACCTAAACCTACACCTAACCCTAATCTCAACTCTTTAACCTAAACCTAAACTTGAAAACCCAAACCTAAACCTGAACCCGATTTCCTAAACCTAAACCTTAACCTATTCTCAATTCCTTAAACCTTAACCTATAACCTAACCTAAACCTAAACCTATAACCTACACTTATAACCTAAACCTAAACCTATAACCTAAACCTGTAACCTTAACCTAAACGTAAAACCTAAACCTAAACCTAAAACCTAAATGTATTCTCAAATCCCTAAACCTAAACCTATAACCTAAACCTATAACCTACAACATTAACATAAACTTATAACCTAAACCTATAACCTACAACATTGACTTAAACCTATACTTATAACCTAAACCTATTCTCAAATCCCAAAACCTATAACCTAAACCTAAACCTTAACCTACACCTAAACCTATAACCTAAACCTTAACCTATAACCTAAACCTTAACCTATAACCTATAACCTAAAACCTAAACCTATAACATATAACCTATAACCTAAACTCAATTCCCTAAACCTTAACCTATAACCTAACCTAAACCTAAACCTATAACCTACACTTATAACCTAAACCAAGACCTAAACCTAAACCTATAACCTTAACCTAAACGTAAAACCTAAACCTAAACCTAAAATGTAAATTTATTCTCAAATCCCTAAACCTAAACCTAAACCTATAACCTACAACATTAACATAAACTTATAACCTACAACATTAACCTAAAACTATTCTCAAATTCCAAAACCTATAACCTAAACCTAAACTATAACCTAAACCTAAACCTAAACCTTAACCTATAACTTAAACCTTAACATATAACCTAAACCTATAACCTATAACCTAAACTCAATTCCCTAAACCTTAACCTATAACCTAAACTCAATTCCCTAAACCTTAACCTTAACCTATAACCTAACTTAAACCTAAACCTATAACCTACACTTATAACCTAAACCTAAACCTGTAACCTTAACATAAACGTAAAACCTAAACCTAAACCTAAAACGTAAATGTATTCTCAAATCCCTAAACCTAAACCTAAACCTATAACCTACAACATTAACATAAACTTATAACCTAAACCTATTCTTAAATCCCAAAACCTATAACCTAAACCTAAACCTAAACCTTAACCTATAACCTAAACCTTAACCCATAACGTATAACCTATAACTTATAACCTAAACTCAATTCCCTAAACCTTAACCTATAACCTAACCTAAACATAAACCTATAACCTACACTTATAACCTAAACCTAAACCTAAAACCTAAATGTATTCTCAAATCCCTAAACCTAAACCTACACCTAATCCTAATCTCAACTCCCTAACCTAAACCTAAACCTACACCTAATCCTAATCTCAACTACCTAACCTAAACCTAAACCTAAACTTGGAAAAACCAATCCTAATCCCGATCCCGAACCCAAACCCGATTTCCTAAACCTAAACCTAAACCTTAACCTTAACCGATTCTCAATTCCCTAAAGCTATAACCTATAACCTATAACCTAAACCTAAACCTTAACCTAAACCTATAACCTAAACCTAAACCTAAACCTTAACCTAAACCTAAACCTATAACCTCAACCTAAACCAAAACTTATAACCTAAACCTAAACCTATAACCTATAACCTATAACCTAAACTTATAACTTATAACCTAACCTTAACCTAAACCTAAAACCTAAACCTAAACCTATAACCTAAACCTAAGACCTAAATGTATTCTCAAATCCCTAAACCTAAACCTACACTTAATCCTAATCTCAACTCCCTAACCTAAACCTAAACCTAAACTTGAAAACCCAAACCTAAACCCGATCCTGAACCCGAACCCGATTGATGTAATAATGTATAGCCCAATCACATGGCAACAAACAAGAAAATCTTACTTTGTTGGCAAGCATACTCGAACTCAAGCATCACAATGCATCTATTTCCATCTCCACTATCTCTTGTAGCATAGATTATTTGAGATTTGAATTTATCTCATTTTTAGAGTCATGTCCTAACACAATATGATAATATTAATAGACAAGGTGGATTTGTCAACAACATTATTCCAAGACCTATATAACTTCTCCTTATAGGAAGTTGGGTAGGGCACATGTAGCTTGAATCCATCAAAGGAGATAAGGATCACCTCTCATATGTTCTCTCTCTTTTCGTTTGTTTTTTTTTTCCTATAGGATTGTTTATTTTGTGGTGTCTGCTCACATACAACATTTTATCATGTTAATATAATTATAAGTGGCCTAATCTCACCTTTCTATAAACAACGAATAATAATTTCTACCTGATGAGAAATCACCAAGTACCATTAGGCTCAACCCAAAAAGATAAATAAGCATTTTCTTTCTTTCTTTTTCTTTTAACACACACTCTCACACCAGAGCCGCTTACAGCCACAATGGGTACTTGAACTCGTGACCTTGTATTGAAACTATTTTTAATCTACCATGAAGGCATGAGTAAGGACCTAGGTGTGTGTGCACAGTCGGCGATGTATTCACCACACTGAATTTCGTGAGCCCCACTAGGAAATAGGCTATGAATAATTTTTGTATTTTATTTATGATGTTAAAATTATATGTATTTATGCATGGATGAATGTGATGTGGATAAGATTGTTTGTGTTTGGATGGATGTAGTTTATGTTTGGATGAATGTAGTTTATGTTTTGATAGATTTACATAGTTTGCGTTTGATGGATGTGAATGTGAATATGATGAAATATATTATATAACAGGTGTATACCAGGAAGAATATGATGAAATATATTGTGACACGTGTATATTAGGAATTTTGTGCTAGAATATTGGAAAAAAAAGAGACTTTTACCTACGAAATATTTCATAGGTAAAAGTCTCATCTACGTTTTTTACCTACAAATATTTTCGTAGGTAAAAGACCCATCCACGTTTTTACCTATGAAAATTTTCGTAGGGAAAAGTTTTGTAAATATTTTTACTATAAAAAAAATCGTCGGTAAAAGTTTTTTACTTACTTTTACCGATGAAATAATTTGTCGGTAAAAGTTTTGTAAATATTTGTACCAACGAAAATTTTCGTAGGTAAAATTATCGTGAAATATTTTTTCCTACGAAGAAAATCGTCGGTAATTGTTCTGTAAACATTTTTACCTACGAACCAAATCATCGATAAAAGTTTTTAACTTATTTTTTACCGACGAAAAAATTCGTCAGTAAAAGTTTTGTAAATATTTTTACCTACAAAAAAAATTCGTCGGTAAAAGATTTTTACTTATTTTTTACCGACAAAAAAATTCGTCGGTAAAGGTTTTGTAAATATTTTTACCTACGAAAATAATTGTCGGAAAAGTTTTTTACCGATGAAAAAATTCGTCGGTAAAAGTCTTACCTTTAGCGAGGATTTTTTTTTTACGTCGGTAAAAACCTTTTCCGACGCTGTTTTACCGATGAATTTACCAACGAAAATTTTTGTTGATAAAACTTTTTACCCACGAAAAAATCACTTTTAATGACGAAAATTTTCTTTGGTAAAAGTGGGTTTTCTTGTAGTGTCCCACACCTGATTTAGATAGCTAGACTCAATGTGGTAAACTCCTGATCTCAGGTTAGTCGCGTACCTAACCGAAATCATGGCCATTGCGAAGGTGCATATAAGGATTTAGTTGCGCACCATCAGCCCAAGTGGATAGTGAATGACTGAATGAATGAATGAGTTAAATGTTGAACATGCAACTCCTGCTCAGTAAGTCCACATTTCAGTATAGTTATCATCACTGGAATCATCAGGGTCTAGTACACTCTGACACTGGCCTGCCACCCCATCACGCGCATGACACAACGAGTAGAAGAGACCTCACTATCTGCCTTGTCAGTTGTCACGCTCCAGACTCGGTAACCGAACTCATAAGGAACCCAATGGCTGGTTCTGGCCGCAACAGCCTCCGTAGTACCCCATTCTCGACTCCTGAAGCAGGTTCCGATCCTGGGATCCTACAAGGTAGATTTTCATAAGTCATACATCCATTTCAATAAGAGCATACCCAAGATCACAGCAAGTATATCTGAAAAATAACGAAGGCACACATAACAAAATCCACTATAAATTTGAGCTTTAATACAATGTTAAAAGGAAATATATCTGATGATAAAAGAGGAAGAATATTTGCAACACTGGGGTCCACGATTCAACTCCTATCCAAGCTCTGCTGCTACGATGCCAACCTAGGATCTCCTGCACGCATCAATTATGCATAAGCTTATAGAAATCTTAGAGGGTGGTGAAAGTGTGTGACAATTGTGCGTAGAAGAATGATGGGAGATATAGAAGGGAAGTATGATCAATGCCAATGCCATAAGCCTAACCAAGGTTGTCATGAATACAATGCAATGAGTATTGGGCGTCATACCAAGGTGATGCATAAAGGGCTGGTATAACTGATACAAATGCAATGTGAAGTAATGTCAGTCCTCATATCTAGTCCACATGTCAGTACAGTTCCATCATAAGAAATCTATCGAGGTCTAGTACACTGCAGAATGACTGCCGCTCTATAGACCTGCACAATCAAACTAGCGTAGGAGACCTCACTACCTACCTATGGATAGCTAATCACTAGTAAGGCCTGATGGTAGTGGACCCATTTACGAGCTGGTCGGACTCAGCCTAGGAATGCCCTCTCTCATAGGTAGGTAAGGCCACACCCCATTCCAACCGGCTACATGACAGTGGGAGTCATGGCTTAAAGGTATAGGGTCCTCGTGCGCTCATATTTTTCACCCGGTCACGGTGCCAGAGCATATCCTTGGTACCATGAAAGTTTTAGGAAATTCACCTATGGGCATCCTATGCACCTTAAATGCTCAAGTAATACATTTTCAGTGTCCATACATACGGTCATCCATGAATGTCCTTGTAGAGGCAAGGCCCTGTTGAAGCAAGGGCGATACTATCATGAAATGCGATACCAATGCATGAGTCACACATATAGATCATGCACTAGCTCCAAGCACTCGATGTGCACAAGGGGAGAAACTCTATCCCTCTATCATATCAACCCAATGACCATACACAAATGCAATTCAATCATGCAAATGATGCATATGGGTCATGAGGGTGTGTTGTATGGCAATGAAGACTTGGAACATACTCCTTCCCAAGGAGGGAAACAAGCCTAGTTACTTAGACAATTTACTATGGGATCATCCTCTAGTGGGGGCCCAATACTTTGGGGTAGCCCACAAGCTAAGAAGGGTCATATAAAAGCTCAAGGGAAGAAACGGTCCTAACAAGGGTCTAGGTGGGCCTTCAACCACCTATATCCACCCTATGGGCCTACCTTAGGGCTACCAAGGAGGACATCTAACCTCAACTGGGTTCCAAAAGATAACCCGCTATTATTTGAACGAATCAAGGCCGAAGGCCTTAAACAATTCAAGGGTCTAGTGGGCAATACACATGGCCCGATACATAGGCAATATGGTGGGCCCTCAAGCGAGGTTTGGACCCAACTATAAAAGTCACAATCCCAAGGGCCCAACCACTTGTGTATTTTGACCCCTAAGCCCATCACAATACCATGGTAAGTATAGGCCCAGAGGTCCAATAGGGCCTAACTTAGAAGGTCCAAGATGAGTGGGCCTACCAAGGCCAATCAAAACATTACATATAGGTCCAAATAAAGTTCAATGGAGGTAGGCCTCCAAGCATACATAAATGAGGCCCAAGGACATCTTAGAAGAAGGCAATCTCAAGTGCATAATCCACCCTTAATCTGGTGGGCCATGCTGCCCCAAAACAAACCATTAGGGGTGGCCAATTTGGGCCTTTTGTTAAAATTTTAGCCCACCCATATTCTGGGCCTGTTGGGGCCTAAACAAAATCATCAAGGGGTAAGTATAAGTCCCCTGGTGGTTCACATATCTCTATGGGCCCACCAGATGAAGGGACTGATTTAAACATATAAAATAGGTGGACCATGCTGCTGGACTGAAAGTCCAACGGTGGTCCAATGGGCCTGGATACCCCAAGGGTAGGCTGTCCTATGGGCCTGGGTAATTGGCCCAAAACTCATCCAAATGGGTCCCAAATGGATGCTATTAAAGGAAAAAATGATCATGCTCCCTATGGACCCCACTTGGATGAATGGTGGGACACAAAATACATAAAGGTGGGCCCACAAGGTGGCTTGGATGGGCAGCCAATGCTGGCGCCCCAGCCTGGGCGTCCCAGCCTGGTGGGCCACTCCAGGCCGCACCACGGATGGTAAAGGAGCCCGATGGCCTTGAAAATTTACAATATAGTCCTTCCATGGGTGGGCCACATCTCTACAAAATTTCATGATTTTATGATGATCATAAGTATTTTAATTTAATTTAGAAATACAATCTATCCAGAAATTCTGCTTAGTGCAGAATTCTGGATAGACCATGATTGAGCACCCAATGGGGTGGGCCCAGGGTGTTTAAAAATTGGAAAAATTAGATTTCAACCTTCTCATATATATATACTATAAGGTAGGGTTGATCAAGGTGGCCCACCTGCTCAGAAACTATTTTAAAATTTTGAGTTTCCAAATCGCAACCTTGCTGGAATTACAGCAGAAAATCGACTAAGGTACCTATATTGGCCCACCCTTTTGGGGATCCAAATGGAGTCAGTTGAGGCTGAAATTTGGCATGATTATAGGTGGGATATGTACCTTTAAAAATCATATTCCACTTGGTTCAATATTCCCCATCAAAAGCCCCAAATCCTAGCCTCAAGTTGGCCAAAAAATCTATCTAGACAAATTGGGACAGCAATAAGTAATTGAAGGAAATAAAATATAAACATCATTTGCCATGGGATTTAACCCCAGGAATTTATGTTGTGGACTACCCTAGTGGGGCCCCACAAATTTCCTGACCTTCCCCATCATCAAATACCTTTTGCATGTGCTCCATTAAGATGAATTTTAGGGCCACATGTTCAAGGATGGACCGCTATGAGTTTCTAAGCTTCATGGGTGGTCTGGATTTTTGTTGACCACACATGCAAGATCAAAAATCTATCATTAAGGGAAAATGAAGAATTTTCCACAAGAGGAGGGGCTCTGCCACATTGAGGCCCTCCCCTTCATCAATCACACCATACATTCCATTTGTTCATATGTTACAACAAAGATCTACCACATGCATATCCTAGATTCATGATCAATGGTTGGGATGTCATCCCAACCATGATTCTAAGGTCTAGATGACCTATCATATGATGAAATACAAATAATCCTCCATGATGGGGCCCATAGAGGGGAAAACCCCATGCATGGGCATGCATGCACCAAAGAGGCCATTTGACCACAACTAAGGGATGGTGTAGGATCTCCACCGTTGATTAGTAGGTCCTACACTTCCCATATAAAAGAAAAGAGATCTAAGAATGTAAAGATGAAAGTTCTAAATCCTAAGAACACACCCACCTTAGATTGCTCCAATCTTGGACCTCCTTGCTCCTAGTGCACCAAGGGTGATGGATCAAGGGATGAGATGAGATTTAGAAGGTTAGATTTGGAGGAAAAGAGGGGGATTGGGGCTGGAATGGGGTGGACGTCCCAACCCTCTATTGCTTGGAAGAAGAAAATGAGAGGGAGAGAAGTGAGAGGAGTAGAGAGAATGAGAGAGAAAGAGAGAGAAATCTCTTTTAAGCTAGGTAATGATTGCTTTCTTAACTAGGTTAGAGAGGGGAGATGATTGCAAGTAGGGAGTTACAACCAAAGTTGTAGGTTTAGTAGGTTAGTAGGCTTGTGGGTGGTGTTTAAGGGTAGGTGGTGTGTGAGATGGAACTCTAAGTAGTGTGTGTGGTGTTTGTTGGAAATTGCACCAAAAAGGGAGTAGGCCACCTTGATAAATGTGCTCTCCTCACTAGGTGGGCCACATGATCATGATCAAGAGCTAGAATTGAATTACTTATATCATATGATCTATATGTCAGATGGATGCACAAGATGCAGCATTGGAACCACAATGACGATGAGAACAAGATGACATAGGTTTCGGCTCAATCCAAGTTGGGTCTACGTGATCGAACTTAAGGATGACCACAAACACTATCTCATGGTCGCGGGTCGCAGGGATTCGACTGGTAGGACCGCGGGACCATGATGAACGAAATGCATAGTCACACACACACATGCACACATGCAAACTCAGGTTAGGTCTCACATCAGTGGTATGTCAATTTTCACCCAGCTCACCAATAGCGGACCTATTTCACGAGCTGGTCAGACTCAACCTAGCACATAGCCCCTTCTCCCGGTAGGTAGGGTCACACTCCCTTCCAACCGACCACGACACAGTGGGAGACATGACCTATTGGTATTTAGCACTCGGGCGCTCATGTTATTCACTTGGTCTCGACATTGGAGCATCCTATTGGCTCACATGGTTTAGGGACTTTCACCTAGGGACATCCTATGTGCCTTGTAAACGTAACCAGATTTCTAATGTCCATACTCAAGTTGTCAATCATGATAATCCTGTGATGGCTATAGCCCTGATGTCACTAGGGTATGAAAATAATGCATCATGCAATGCATGAATGCATGAGACCATCATCTGAGTCATGCAACCATGTCATGCAAGTCGTGCATACATGTAAGGTGGCCACATCTCTTATGGGTCCCCTGAAAATGCCTAAAATTGTAAAGTCATCAATGCGGCCTTGCCACGCATAAGCAAGCCAAAAATCATGAATTAGCCATCATCCAAGTCGTGCATGTATGATACGAATGAGATATGATAGCATACGATCATAACCACTATGCATGAGGTGTGATATACCATATCAAGCATAAAGCAAGGCTAAATCAATATAAAGCAATGTTAACTTGAATGTGGAAGTAATGCTATATCTAACATAAAATAGTATCACATCAATATAAAGAAAGCACCATGTCAACATAAAGGAAGTGTTATAGTAATCATAAGCGTAAACTTCACATAAATCATTAAGGAACTACTACATAAATTATCAAGTATTGTACCAACACATATGTAAAATATTGCACCACATGATAATGGAAATTCATCATTCATAATGGGTGGAACCTACTTGGAAACCAAGTTTATCAAGGCCCATAGGGATATACTTAAGTGGTCTTTCAAGCTAATGGGCCCACTCAACAAGCCCGCACCTAAGCGGCCAAAACATACAACTATCGACATCCAAACGGGATAATAAATTGTAGGATCCACAAAATATCATAGTGAGCCCGAAATGGTCATTAAAGTGGGCCTTACAACTATCCCTAAGCAAGGCCCAAGAGGGCAGCTCACAACCAACCAAACATAGGCCTACAATGGGCTCAATACATGCAATGTGTGGAACCTAAATTGTAGTTCAATGGTGGGAACACGACACAAACCACAAGGTTGTCCCATGGTACGACCACTGCATATAAATACAGGCACGCCTAATGAGCAGCCACAACGTGAACAACAAGACAACCCATGGTGTGGGCATCATTTATTCACTAAAGAGGATCCACAATTAAGTTGGATTGCAAATAAAATCACTATGGGCTCCACAAATCTAACATGGATATGATTAGGTGGGATCCATTCAAATCTACCCCTAATGGGCCCCACATGCTCCTACATAGGTGGGCCCATAGTCGAAAGGCCCACTCATACCGAGCCACGTGGGCACATAAAGAGTCCAAGATGGGTGTCGGTCGTAGCCTCTAATTACAACCCATGCATACTCATAATAGCCTAGAAAGGTGCAACATGTGGGATTCATTGACAATCACGGTGGGTCCCCTAAGTATCTTAGCCCAAAGGCATATGCTATGACCAATCATCACCCTATAACATGCATAGAAATGATACGTATGGCATATGTCTGGGCATGATGTCATTATATTAAGCATGTTCTTAGTGTCTTACCAAGCCAAGTACACTAACATGTTATCAGACATATCAGGCAATAATCGGCCTTAATCGGCACATTATATACAGAGAGTGGGAACTAAATGACATGCCCCATTAGAAATATATATAAGTCTATGTGGTGTGGCCCATGTTAAACTAACAGCTCCTCATATAGCCTGCATGGCATTAATAAAAAATATATAACAATGCGGGGTCCACTGGGAGTGACCCGAATGGACACCCATATGTATAACACGTGTGTCACTAAGCTACCAATCCATTTGGGCACATGGTCCACTAATGATGTCCCGAAATAATCAGATTATCAATGACATCAATATAATTACTTTAGTAGGATGATACGCACCATTTGATCATTGCTAACGTAAATCGATAATTACAGATCATTGGTTAGTTACTAGGATGTGATCCTATGCTCATGGCCTATCTGAGTCTTGGGACTTCATCAGTTCAGGCAAAGTATATGCTTAAATGGATTTAATATAAATATATTTTCAACATTCACACACCAAATAATTTAAGGATTTGAATTTAAGATAGCAAACATAACCAAAGACCAAAGGGACCTTGATTCCAGGGATTCCTAAGTTTAAGGGATCCCAAAATTAGGGATTCCCAAGTCCAAGAGGTTTCTGCCTCTACATTACCCTATGGTGCGGCCCACCTGAGATCTAGATCAACCTGAGTTTTGGGCCCATAGTCCAACATGATCTGACAAGACGGATGAACGGAGTGAATGGGATACATACATCATGTAGGGTCCCACGTGTGGGGCAGCCCAAGGAGATTTCGGCCCTCATGTCACTCGGTAAAATTGCCTAGTAACACCTTTCTTTTTATACTATTAGTGCGGGCCCCACGTGGATTTTCTACTTCATTCACCGCGTAGTCCATCTCGAGCGGGTCTAATGGGCTCTGATTTGGGTTGATTTGGATGAACAGGGACTCCACGGTGGGCCTTGGAAGATTTTAACAACAATGGTTTGTTCCCCTCATTGCGGTCCAGTTGAAACTCGAATCTGTCTCATCTTTTGGCCCATGGTGTAAAATGATCTTGAGAAGTCGGTGGACGATACAGATTTAATATAAACATCAGAATGGGGTCCCACTTGTAAGACACAAAATTGTTTAGGAATGGGGTTACAGCCCACCTGCATGGCATTCATATATATATATATATATAATTTTATTATATTTGTTGTAGGTTTTGCACACACTATTAAGGTGGGCCCAAGTAGATGATCTAATCCGTCCACTGTCTTGGCCACCTCGAATGAGGTCAAATAAACTCTGACTAGGACTGGTTTGGATGATTAAGGACTCCAAAGCGAGCTCTAGAAGGTTTCAACTGATGGGCATTGTTCTCCTTAGTACGACCCACTTGAGACTCAGATCTACCTCAAATTTTGGCTCATGGCCTTAAATTATCTAAAGTAGATGGTGGACAGTGTAGATTAAACAATTCATCATGGTGGGGTCCACGTGTGGGGTAGCCTAATAAGGCTTTCCGCCTTCACTGTCATTGGGCAATAATAACCAGTGACATCCTTTTTTTGTTTCTTTCTTTCTTCCTTTATTATTTATTATTATTATTTTATTATTATACGGGGTCCACTAATGGATAATCCAATCTGCCCATTATATCGGTTAGCTCTCTATGGACCAAAGGAGTCTAATGATGGATAGGTCCACCACCTACACACACAACAGTCAACCTTAGAAAGTTCCAATAGTGGGACTTTGTTTCCCTCAGTGCGGTCCACTAGGAACTTGGATCTGTCTCATTTTTTGTCTCATAGCCTAAAATAACATGGAGAAGGTGGTGGATGGCGTGGATTAAAACACATCTAGGTGGGGTCCATGGTTGGGACACCCCCATCCCACGCTGACGTGAGGGGGTGCTCCCACTCCCACCGTCAGTTGTGGTGTGGTCCACCTGATGGTTGGATCAGCTAGATTTTTGGGCTCCATGGCTAAAATGAGCCAGCAGATGGATAGATGGTATGGATTTAAGAAATACATCAATATGGGCCCCACGTGTGAAAAGTCACTCCAAACCTCCCATTCAAAGTAAGAAATGACGGTGAGTAACCCAACCCCTTAGTATTTGTGGTATGGCCCACATGGGATTCAATTAGCTTCATTTTTTAGCTCAACGCCTAAAATGAGAAGGGAAATCGGATGGATGGTGTGGATGATATATTTATATATACATCATGATGGGGCCCAAGAGAGGCGCCCACATGGTGGCTTTGGAAGGTAAATGGTGCCAGAGACATGTCATGTTTCTGGACATTGTTGCGTACAGGGACGACGGTGCCACTACCCCTCTCCCTATCTTTGTTTTAAGGGTGAGGGAGGGCTCACCTAGGAAATCCACTTCATCCATTTGAATGTCCAACTCATGGTGTGGCCAAAAAGCTTTGGATTACATTTATTTTTGGTGTATTTTCACCATTCAAGTGTGCTTACATAATCAACTATTTTAAATAGAAATTAAACATCATGTTAGACCACACAAGGTGGTCCACGCTATAACAGCGTGTGGGACACACTCTCCAATAGCGTGGCCCACTTGTGGGTCCCATAACACCATGAGAATAAGAAAAAAATGGAAAGGAAGGGAAATAGACCCGACCATCGGGGTGACCCCCCACCACTATGGGGTCAACCACATACTCAATATATGATCAAGGTGGGTCCCACCCTTATGGGCCCACCAAAATAGAGAAATCACAAAGAAGGGGAGGGTTTTGACCCTCCCTTGCACTCACATCGAAGAATGGATGGTTGGATCATCTTGGATTGGCGAACGGATGGCCCACCAAGCTCCTCTTCACTCCTATTCTTCTCTAATCACTCTTTTCTATATTCTCTTACTCTTACTCTCTTGATCTTTCCTAATACTCTCATAAGCTTTCTATATTTTCTCTTAATCTCTTTCTAAATTCAACGGTGTAGGATTATAGATCAGGGTCCAAATTTTGTATAACCTTGTATTCATATGAGACCAGAGTATAGTCCACATTTGAATTATGATGGATGGAAGGAAGTGGTTAAATCAGAAGATCTAGATTTATAAGGAGTTGGTAAGCCTAGAAAGGAGACTTCGCGCCTAAGGAAAAGCCTACCAAAGTGGGGTCTTCATATTTCACACATAGTCCATATTATGTGTAATCCAAGCCGTTCATATGAAGGAAAATATCTTAATATGTCTACCCCGAAGTTTCTTCACTCGATGGACACCAAAATAAATAGTTAAGGGGTTAATTTGTCAATTGGATCACTTTTACAATGATCTAAGGGCTGAAATTTAACGTGTATGGTTAATTTCTGATACATAGGTATGGTATAAAATTTACATCAAATGAATCATGAGAACCATGTGATATACAATTTAAGAGTCTAGGTTAATGACATTTTCATAATTATTGCTGAAATGAGAGTTTTGGGAAATCTAATGGTTTTACATGGTTATAGGTATGTTTCTAAGTAATTCCCACAAAAGAACTTATATCTAAATCATTATGAATAAAAAATTATTCACCAAATTAATTAAGGGAATGTACATATATCAACCAACATAATAAATACCCAGATGGCATGTTAAAAATAGAAAAAATTGATGGTTAGTACTCTGATCATGTATGTAAGTGAGTGTACGGTTAGTTTTGTAAATAAATGATCATAAGGTGAGTTTATGGAGTCATTAGGGGGTAGAACATGTGTACCGTTAAATTCAAGTGTCTTGTTCACATGTGTAAGTTTCTCAGATTATAATTCTGATGGTGGGTTAAGCATATTCACAGGTGATGAACAAGATGAACAGATTAGAATCTCAACTTGATATGTGTATGAGTGGGTGTAAAGATCAGTTTACTACGATCGGGTGGTCCAAAATTAAAATGGATGGTCAGATGTCTCTATTTAGCAGTGCATATTTGACTGACCAGTTGTTTATGATGGACAAGTGAGAATACTTGGGTATATGATGATCCTATCTTAAGATCAAATGTCAGATGGCTTGATCTATGAATGGAGATTATTCTTAAGGGTCAGATTCGTGTTAGAGAATAGATGTAAGGTTAGGATAGCTAGATTGGTATCATACATATTTACATAATAAGTTAAATTTTATGGTAACACTCGAGAGCTTTCAATACTCGACTATTGAAAAGTTTGGGGTGTTACAGCATATTAAAATGATTAGGCGATAGTTAGTCAGAGGGTAGAGTTTATCCTCTGATAATGGGTTACACCTTTGCCTTTCATATGAAAGGACTTTTCAATATAGGTAAAAGAACAAGAAAAAAATTCTTACGGTCAGTCACGGAGAGCAGTTGTAGAACACCTTCTTGAATGGAGAGCTCCGATTGATGCTTAAACTAAATCCAACATATAAGTGTAGATCCAAATTACAACTAAAGTTAACAGCTACTTAATTTACGCTACAGATTACACTAAGGAATGTAAATAGCGAGTGAAAGTAAAGGATTACACTACAAATGTAATTGACAGGTATAAAAGTAAAGTGATTACACTAAGGAATATAAATGATAGGTAATTAAAAGGATAATTGAAAGATAGATTTGGTTTAGTTGGGTTGGTATGTGACAATTTGCTTTGTTGAAATCCTTTGCTATTTATAGCCTTAACTTGACCATCTAGATTATTCCCACGTTCTGACAGTTGCTATAAGTGTTTAGCATGTCTTATTACTCTTTGCTTCTAAACCTGTCATATGTCCTATAACTGCTTCTGTAAGATCACTTTTCACTCGACCGCTTGGTGGATGATGCGGTGTTGCTCGATGTACTCCAATTATATTACCATAGAATCTTCGTATATTCCCAAAGATCTCCAAATACACCACGCAAATCCATCCAAATCACATAGAACCCACTCTGATTGGCTTTCGCAGGAATTAGAGATAATGGGGATGAACATTGCCCCCAAGTCACTCTAGCTTTGGAAAAAAGGTGAAAACGACATGTGACACCTCATTAATGCAACAATCCTTCAGCACATGTGACAATGTTATAGTAACCATCTATGACTGATGTAGCCCTACATGACAGCTCTAACCACCCTTTTTCAAAACAAGAGTTGACCCCATTGTGACGTGTGTACTTGTAGCATACAAAATAAAAAATTAATGATGCCCTAATAAATGTTCTATATCCTTGGTAGATATAAGAGTCATTTCAAACATTCATTTCCACTCCACACTTCCTTGTTCATCATTCCTCCCTCGAATCCTAATTCCTTCATTTTCTCTCCAACCTTAACAATGGTTGCCTCATCATCCTATGCCCCATCCTTCTATCAAGATGACCTGGTCTTTGTAATGGACGTTCTTTATGAGAAGTTCTCTAATGAAATAGTCTTCAAATTACCGATTGGAGACTACTATTGTATAGAACTAGCATTCCTCCCTAGGGTTGAAACTAACGAGGACAGTATTATGGATCCTTTATTCCCCAACTGCTCGGGCGAAACCACACTTATTTAATCCGAATCCATCCTAAAGCCCTCGATCCTGGTTGAAACCTTTACTAGAATGAGACATCTAGTTTAATTACATTAATGCCTAATATGAAATGACATGGAAGAATTCTGGCATTTATGAGTGTATCAAACTCTCTATATATAAGTATCTGTCAGACCCTACTCTTCTCACATCAGCGTCAACATTCTGAAGCCCATCCACCAATACATTCTTCTTTAGATGTGGCCCTATGATTTCAAAAAATTTAGACATTGTAGCTCTTACTTAACTCCTTCCCTTCGGTGAGACAGCCTTCCCAAGCTTTGCTCAAAAGGAACTGAGACACTTCACCGTTAAGGCCGACAAGGCCTATTCACAATTTATACAACTGTACCGCAAACATTAAGGACTGGTCAAGTATGAAGAACACACGGACTTCCTACTGTTCACAACCCTAAGTGCAGGGTCGCGATGTAATAATAATCTCGGTAAGACCGAGGTCGAATCCACAGGGACTGAAACTTATACGTTTCTGAAATTAACTAGACATAGAACTAGAAGAAGATGTGAAACTAATTTTGAAGTATTTGAGAGAGTAATTGTTAATAGAGTAATTAAAACTAAGAATTTAAAGGTGGGAACTAGGGTGCCAAGGATCCACTTGTAGTGATTAGGGAGCCCTCTTGCTTGATTGTAGTAACACAATTAGAATTGGAGTCTTATCCCATCCAATTAGAAAATATATCAATAAAACCAAATCTGAACTTCCATTGACTTAATTCTCAATGAAGGAGAACTATGATAATTGGCAGGGATTCAATCACCAAACCATGCATAGGAGACGTTAACAACAACAGGATTTATCAATTCTATAATCTCAAAGTAAGGAAAAAGAAGATACTCAAAGCTATTGCAGATGTACTGTAATTTAAGTCACAATAAATCATTAAAAACTGAAAGTATTTCTTTAAAATCAAATTAGAATCAAAGAAGGTTTAACATAAATATGAATTAAAGTAAGAGAAACATCTCATCACATTACAAGCTTCACCTCTTAGCCCTAACTAAGAGGTTTAGCCAACCATAGACATGATTGAACCAAAGTCTCTTAAGAAAAACATGAAAACAACTAAGGGCCTGTTTGGATACGCATTTTGGGATGTATTGTATCATATTAGAAGTTATGATTTGACATTTACCATGTTTGGATTAGAGTGAATAGGAGTTAAATCCCATACGTGCGAATACAAACTCCAGCCAAATTTTCAAACCGACGGTAGAGTATTGTCAGTGGGTTCTGTTGTCGTCAATACTTCGTATTCATTGCGCTGTATTTGTAGCGAATGAAAGTTTGAAATTTGTTCGATTACAAGATATCTGGTACCTATGCAGTGTAAGATCAGGACCGTTCATTTGGTACATTTCAACGTGAAAATCATCTGGGCTAGAAATCAGAAAGTTCCATACGTCAAACAGGCCACCCGACCCAATTAAGATTGTACAATACGCAGACATAATACATTCTATCCAAACATTGATTTGTATAACGTATCGTATACTATGCCAAACAATACCTCCTATCTAAATATTGATTAGTATCTGATTGATTTGGATGTATTTTGAAAACCGTCCAATGTATCCATTAACGGTATCCAAATACAATACAATACAATATTATACGCGAATCCAAATAGGCCTTAAGGAAGAAGAATAAAAACTCTTGGCGAGGCTTCTTTACCCTTTTGCTCCACTCTTTAAATCCTAGAAGATGCCTACGAACATCCTACAAAGTCCTATTTATAATTGTGGATCTCCGACTTTCGCACCTAATTGGAAAACTCTAGAAACCGTCTCAAATTTACACAATTTACTAAAATAAACTTCACTCTGCGTAGTTTTCCAAAATAGATTTTACTCTATACATTTCAAAAAATGACCCAGAGTTTCAGAATATGCTTTTTCAAGACGATTTCAAGATTCTTTTTTTTCACTTCAAATCTTTGATTCTCTTCATTCTTCACTTGGTTTTCTTGGATCTTTGGCATGTAAATTCTTCAATCTTGGTCTCTTAAGATCCATCCCTTGCCTTGGTGATTCTTGAGCATTAAATCCATGCTTTTAGCACCCTTTTCAATCTAAGCTCTTAAATTCACCTTGCAACACAAACATGAGTAAAATAGAACATTAAGCATAATCATGTTCATAAAACAAAGATATAAATGGGGGATAATATGCAATATTTGACCCTCAACACAATCCCTAACCAGCATTTTGCTAGTCCCGAGCAAAGTATGCGAAAAATATTTTGAGAACCACATAATAATTTCTATAAGCTCAAGTTGTTTTAAAAAACAATTCAGATAATAAAATTCTAAAATACATCAATGTTATGCATTACCTTCTCCTAAACTTTAGGATTCAGTAAGTTTCATAATTAAATTCAAAGCATTAATCCTCTAATTAGAACAATTCCAAACATTCAGTTCCATGGGTGTATAATGAAGTCTAGATTTATCATAATTAAAGGTTTAATTCGTCACTTTCATGATAACATTGATAGTTAAAAGAGCATTCATGACAATCAAAACTTAAATCGAAACTTGCCTTACAGTTTAACTTTTAGTTCACTCTTTTATTCATTTAGCTTCTGATTTTTCCATCGATGGCTTTCATGCTATGTCAACCTTTATAAAGATCTTTAATGGGTAACCCTTTTTGACGATAACTTTTTTTTAGCTGGGTATTCTCTTTTTCTTTCTTTTCAATTTTTTTCATTGAAGATGATGGACAAATTTCCCAGGTTGGTTCCTTCCATACTTAATAATCATCAAGTTAAAATTCAATATCAAACTGACACTTTAATGTGTAAGCTGGATGTGACATGTGAGATCATGACATAATCAATGTTTTAAACTTCTAATTGAGGATCAATGACTTAACTTAAATTTGAGATCTCCCAAGTGACTAAATTTCAAGAGACATATGGCATCAAAATTAAGTATCTTGTAATTCTAATTCATGGATTAACTTCGAGATCTTTTAAATTTGTAAAAATTTTAGATTTTTTTCTCAATTTTTCACTACTTCGCACAAAGACTAAGAAAACAACTGATTAGCTGCCTAATCCATACCCCCAATCTAAAATCTATATTGTCCTCAATGTGAAAGAGATAAGCATTCAATGCAAATGAGGTAACGAAAAGAAAATGGAAGTGTTGGAATGGTAGTACCTAAAGAAGGAATTCTAAGGTTTTTTTTCTAAAATATGTTAATGTGAATATGGGTTAGCACAAGAATTAAACCATCAGAAAGTAAACTTTCTTAAACAGCAAAAAGCAAACTATCCTAAATGGCGAAAAGCAAGCTATCCTATTCCTAAATTCATTGAAAGCAATAAACCTAACTAGGAAAATAGGGGAAAGCTACTTAGTCAACCCGCAAGGTTCCTCCTCCGGCCAGTATCTTGATAAATTTCTCAGCAACTTTTATAACAAGATCATCCAAAAGCCCTTTTTGCAATAGGATTGGATGCCCTGGAGTATGATTTTTCAGAGAAATTTTTGGATCTTAGCATAAAGTTTCCTTTTAATCTCCTGAGGTATCCAAAGTACATATGATTCACTTGAGACAGAGAAAGTTTCTGAGCTAGCGCAACATAGTGAATCAGAGACTACAAGTAGATAAAATTTAGAGAAATTCTCAATAAGTAATGTAATTTCAACATATTCTGAAGTTTTAAGCTTTGATTCAACTGTCAGCTCCTCCTCCCTTAATTCTAAACATTCAAGATCTATGGAAGGAGAGGCTTCAGAATAAGGGTTCTCTCGGTCAGTAACAACCACCGAGGTATTGTTTTGTAAGGCATCCATTATTTCTTTTATCATAGGATAATTTGAATCTACAAAATATGCCAAGTGATCTTTTAGAGAGTTGAGATAGTCAATTGAGAGAGGCTCATTTTCCACATTGAGGTCTATGATGATATGCCCAATGATTCTTTCATCTTCTCTTAGAATAGAGGGAAACATAATCTCTTACTCTTCACCTTGGTGAGAGCCAATTGTCACCAGAAACATCTCGCCCTGCCCTGTATAAATAGATAATGGATCAGTATGCTCATTGATGTGAAGATTCTGTTCGTTGCTACTACTCAATAGAGACATTATATCGTCAAGGGCTGACAGCTCAAATGATGGCCTTAATTGGGTGGTTTCAAATTTCAGAGTCATATCGAGCGATTCGTCCATCTCCCTAAACATATTATAATCTAAATCAGGGGAATGGTCTACACATGCCTCCAAAAAGTTAGAAGGGTCAGTTGAAATGGGCTTATCCTCCACATTTAAATCAGACATGTCAGATGAGTGGAGGAGATCATTATGGTCGACAACTTCCTGTACCGCTTGATCATTTACTTGGGCCAAACTTAAGATCGATTCTAGGAGAATTTGGGCTATAAACTCATGATTCTCATGCCAATACTTATCATCTTCCAATTCAGTACAGTTCAGAAGAGGGATGAGATTACTTTCCTCACACTATTTTCCTAGGTTGAGTTGAGGCTCGAATAAACTAGCCTCTTCCTCCTCATTGAAGTCAAGTGTGTCATATGATTAGAGCGTGTTAGTATCGTTATATTTGAAAGACACTCATGTCTCTTGATCATTCCTTTAGATAGTCATCGGAATCAACTCTTCAAAAAATTGAGCCGTATGCTCGTTAACATAATCGAACTCTTCATCCTCAATTTCAGTAATCTCCACAAGCGAGTTAGAATCACTTTCCTCGCATTGTGTTTTTAGATTGGGTTGAGATTATAATAACATAACCTCTTCAACCTTATCGAGGCGTAATTCAACTGCTTCCAATGATTTCATCATACCTGTGACAAGTTAGTTAAACTGTTCTTGATAGTCCGTGAAATTCAAATGTGAATATTCTTGGATCGTTTCTGGTTGAATTTCAAAGGTAGGGAAACTAAGAGAATAGTCACTATAATCAATTGTTGGTTCATGTCTCTAATGTTGATGTTTCCACTGATCATAGTCGTATGGGTTAGAGGTGGGAGAGTTTGATGGTTGTTGATACATATTATCACCTATAATATAATCTCTCATTATTTTCTTCTTGTCTGATGAGTGATAATAGTTCTCACTCCTATAATTATGATAGCTCCAACAATCACGTATTATTTTCTTAATTTGTGGAGTGTAATTATTCTCCTACCTATAATCGCATAAGGACTTCTTAACCGGTGGAGCATTGTATTCTGATTGGTTCTCGATGATGGTTTTTAAAAAAATTTGGGACATGTTGTTTCCTAACATAATCATCTGACAGCCCTTCACAATTTCTCGCATTCTCTAAAACTAGCTTAGCATATTAATGTTCCCACAAATAGAATAAAAGAAAAATCCTACAGCAATATGAAAAGTAAGTAGAGGAGAAGTTAAAGGAGTTTACCGGTGTGGAGAGTTCTATGATAGGATCCTACAAAACAGAAAACAATGTTATTTCTAAAAATAAATAAATAAAAACCCTAACCTAAAAATAAAATAAAAAGTTAGTCCTAAAAGAAAATTAGTTTCTAAAAAGAAAAAAATTAGTTTCTAAAAACAAATTAGAAAAGTTTCTAAATGTAGAAATAGAAAGAAAAGTTAGTTTCTAAAAACAAATTAGGAAAGTTTCTAAATCTAGAAATAGAAAGAAAAGTTAGTTTCTAAAAACAAATTAGGAAAGTTTTTAAATCTAGAAATAGAAAAAAAAGTTAGTTTCTAAAAAAAATTTGGAAAGTTTCTAAATCTGGAAATATAAAGAAAGTTAGTTTCTAGAAACAAATTAGAAAGAACCTAACCTAAAAATAGAAAGTAAATAAATCATTTAATTCCAAAACTAATCAAATCCAGAAAATGCAACCGTCAATCCTTGACAACGGCACCAAAAACTTGTTCATAACCCCAAGTGTAGGGTCATGATGTAGTAATAATTTCTGTAAGATCGAGGTCGAATCCACAGGGACTAAAACTTGCATGTTTCTGAAATTAACTAGAAGTATAAGTAGAAGAAGACGTGAAATTAATTCTGAAGTATTTGAGAGACTAATTGTGAATAGAGTAATTAAAACAAAAAATTTAAGGGTGGGAACTAGGGTGCCAAGGATCCACTTGAAGTGATCAGGGAGCCCTCTTGCTTGATTTAGGTAATACAATTAGAATTGGAGTCTTATCCTATCCAATTAGAAAATATATCAATAAAACCAAATCTAAACTTTCATTGACCTAATTCTTAAATAATTGGCAGGGATTCCATCACCAAACCATGCACAGGAGACAATAACAACAACAGGATTTATCAAATCAACAATTTTAAAGTAAGGAAAAGAAGATACTCAAAGCTATCGCAGATCTACTGTAATTTAAGTCACAATAAATCATTAAAACTGAAACTATTCCTTTAAAATCAAATTAGAATCAAAGAAGGTTCAACATAAACATGAATTAAAGCAAGAGAAACATCTCATCATATTACAAGCTTCACCTCTTAGCCCAAGCTAAGAGGTTTAGTCAACTATAGACATGATTGAACTAAAGTCTCTTAAGAAAACCATGAAAACAACTAAGGAAGAAGAATAAAAACACTTGGCAATGGCTTCTCTACCCTTTTTCTCTACTCCTTAAACCTTAGAAGATGCATACGAACATTATAGGGAGTCCTATTTATAATTATGGAACTTCAACTTTTGCACCTAATTTGAAAACTCTAGAAACCGTCTCAAATTTATGCAGTTTGCTAAAATAGACTTCACTCTATGTAGTTTCGTAAAATAGATTTCACTCTGTATAATTTCAAAAAATGACCCAGAGTTTCAGAATATGCTTTTTCAAGATGATTTTAGGATTCCTTTTCTTCACTTCAAATCTTTGATTCTCTTCATTCTTCACTTGGTTTTCTTGGATCTTTGGCATGTGAATTCTTTAATCTTCATCTCCTAAGATCCATCCCTTGCCTTGGTGATTCTTGAGTATCAAATCCATTTTTTTGGCACCTTTTTCAATCCAAGCTCTTAAATTCACCTTGTAACACAAACATGAGTAAAATAGAACATTAAGCGTTATCATGTTCATAAAACTAAGATATAAATGGGGGATAATATGCAATATTTGACCCTCAACACAATCCCTAACCAGCATTTTGCTAGTCCCAAGCAAAGTATGCAAAAAATATTTTGAGAACCGTATAATAATTTCTATAAGCTTAAGTGGTTTTAAAAAAATAATCTAGATAATAAAATTGTAAAATACATCAATGTTGTGCATTAGCTTCTCCTAAAATTTAGGATTCAGTAAGTTTCATAATTAAATTTAAAGCATTAATCCTCTAATTAGAACAATTCCAAACATTGAGTTTCATGGGTGTATAATGAAGTCTAGACTTACCATAATCAAAGGTTTAATTCGTCACTTTTATGATAACATTGATAGTTAAAAGAGCATTCATGAAAATTAAAACCTAAACCAAAACTTGCTTTACAGTTCATCTTTTACTTCCTTCTTTTATTCCTCTAGCTTTTGATTTTTCCATCGATGACTTTCACGCTATGTCAACCTTTTTAAAGATCTTTAATAGGTAACCCTTTTCAACAACAACTGTTTTTTAGCTGGGTATTTTCTTTTTCTTTCTTTTCAAAATTTTCTATTGAACATGATGGACAAATTCCCTTGGTTGGTTCCTTCCATGCTTAATAATCATCAAGTTAACAATTCAATATTAAACTGACACTTTAATGTGTAAGCTGGATGTGACATGTGAAATCATGACACAATCAATGTTTAAAACTTCTAATTGAGGATCAATGACTTAACTTAATTTTGAGATCTCTTAAGTGACTAAAATCCAAGAGACATAAGGCAACAAAATTAAGTATCTTGTAATTCTAATTCATGGATTAACTTTGAGATCTCTTAAATTTATCGAAATTTTAGAATTTTTTCTCTATTTTTCTCAACTTCGCTTAAAGATTAAGAAAACAACTGATTAGCTTGCTTAATTCATACCCCCAACCTAAAATCTATATTGTCCTTAATGTAAAAGAGATAAGCATTCAATTCAAATGAGGCAATGAAAAGAAAAGGGAAGTGGTGGAAAGTATTACCTAAAGAAGGAATTCTAAGGTATTTTTTTTTCCAAAATATCTCAATGTGAAGATGGGTTAACATAAGAATTAAACCATTAGAAAGTAAACTTTCTTAAACAGTAAAAAGCAAACTATCCTAAACGATGAAAACCAAACTATCCTAAACGATGAAAAAAAAAACTATCCTAATCCTAAATTCATTGAAAGTAATAAACCTTACTAGGAAAATAGGAAAAAGCTACTTAGTCATGTCGAAAGGTTCCTCCTCCGGTTATTATCTTGATAAATTTTTCAGTAGCTTTCGTAACAAGATCATCCAAAAGCCCTTTTTATAATAGGCTTAGATCCCATGGAGCATGAATTTCTAGAGAAATTTGTGGATCTCAGTATAAAGTTTCCTTTTAATCTCCTGAGATATCCAAAGTACATATGATTCACCTTACACAGAGAAAGTTTCAGAGTTAGCGTAACATGGTGAATTAGAGACTACAAGTAGATAAAATTTAGAGAAATTATCAGTAAGTAATGTAATTTCGACATATTCTGAAGTTTCAAATTTCGGTTCAACTGTTAGCTCCTCCTCCCTTAATGGTAAACATTCAAGATCCGTGGAAGGAGAGGCTTCAGAATAAGGGTTCTCTCGGTTAGTAACAACCATCGAGGTATTATTTTGCAAAGCATCCATTATTTTTTTATATCATGGGATCATTTGAATCTGCAAAATATGTCAAGCGATTATTTAGAGAGTTGAGATAGTCAGTTGAGAGAAGATCATTTTCCACATTGAGGTCTATGATGATATGCCCAATAATTCCTTCGTCTTCTCTTAGAATAGAGGGAAACATGATCTCTTCCTCTTCACCTTGGTGAGAGCCAATTGTCACCGGATACATCTCGCCCTGCACTGCATAGATAGATTGTGGATCAATATGCGCATTGATGTGAAGATTCTGTTCATTGTTACTACTCAGTAGAGGCACTATATCCTCAAGGGTTGACAACTCAGATGATGACCTTAATTGAGTGGTTTCAAATTCCAGAGTCATATCGAGCGACTCGTCCATCTCCCTAAACATATTATAATCTAAATCAGGGGAGTGGTCTACACACGCCTCAAAAGAGTTAGAAGGGTCTATTGAAAGGAGTTCATCCTCCACATTAAAATCAGACATGTCAGATGAGTGGAGGAGATCATTATGGTCGACAACTTCCTGTACCTCTTGATCATTTACCTAGGCCAAACCTGAGATCGATTCCAGGGGAATTTGGGCTGTAAACTCTTGATTCTCATCCCAATACTTATCATCTTCCAATTCAGTATAGTTCACAAGATGGTTGAGATCACTTTCCTCACACTGTTTTCCTAAGTTGAGTTGAGGCTTGAATAAACTAACCTCTTCCTCCTCATTGAAGTTAAGTGTGTCATATGACTGGAGCGTGTCAGTATCATTATATTTGAAAGACTCCCATGTCTGTTGATCATTCCTTTAGATAGTCATCGAGATCGACTCTTTGAAAAATTGAGTCGTATGCTCATTAACACAATCTAACTCTTCATCCTCAATTTCAGTACTCTCCACAAGTGAGTTAGAATCACTTCTCTCGGATTGTGTTTTTAGATTGGGTTGATATTGTGATAACCTAGCCTCTTCAACCTTATCGAAGTGTTATTCAATCGCTTCCAATGATTTCATTATGCCCATGACAAGTTAGTTGAATTGTTCTTGATGGTTCGTGAAATTCAAACGTGAATCCTCTTAGATTGTTTCCGGTTGGATTTTAAAGGTAGGGGATCTAAGAGAATAGTCGTTATAATCAATTGTTGGTTCATCTCATTAATGTTGATGATTCCACTGATCATAGTCGTATGGGTCATAGGTGGGGGAGTTTGATGGTCGTTGGTACATATTATCACTCATCATATAATCTCTCATTTTTTTTCTTCTTGTCTGATGAGTGATAATAGTTCTCACTCCCATAATTATGATAACCCCAACAGTCATGTATCGTTTTCTTAATCTGTGGAGTGTAATTATTCTCCTACCTATGATTGCATAAGGACTTCTTAATCGGTGGAGCATTATATTCTAGTTGGTTCTCAATGATGGTTTCAGAAAATTTTTGAGACATAGGTTATTTCCTAACATAATCATTTGACAGCCTTTCATAATTTCTCGTACTCTAAAACTAGCTCAGCATATTGATGTTCCAACTTTTGCATGTACATGGTGAAACCCTAATCTTGAACCTAATCCTAAAATAGAATAAAAGAAAATTACTATAATAATATGAAAAGTAAGTAGAGGAGAAGTTAAAGGAGTTTACTGGTTTGGAGAGTTCTATGTTAGGATCCTATAAAACCAAAAACAATGTTAGTTTCTAAAAATAAATCAGAAAAAACCCTAACCTAAAAACAAAACAAAAAGTTAGTCCTAATAAAAAATTAGTTTCTAAAAATAAATTAGGAAAGTTTTTAAATATTGAAATAGAAAGAAAAGTTAGTTTTTAAAAATGAATTAGGAAAAATTCTAAATCTAGAAATAGAAAGAAAAGTTAGTTTCTAAAAAAAATTAGGAAAGTTTCTAAATCTGGAAATATAAAGAAAAGTTAGTTTCTAGAAACAAATTAGAAAGAACCCTAACCTAAAAATACAAAGTAAATAAATCCTTTAATTCCAAAACTATTCAAATCCAGAAAATGCAACCGTCAATCCCTGACAACGGTGCCAAAAACTTGTTCATAACCCCAAGTGTAGGGTCATGATGTAGTAATTATCTCGATAAGATCGAGCTCGAACCCACAGGGACTGGAACTTGTATGTTTCTGAAATTAACTAGAAGTGGAACTAGAAGAAGATGTAAAACTAATTCTGAAGTATTTGAGAGAGTAATTGTGAATAAAGTAATTAAAACTAAAAATTTAAAGGTGGGAACTAGGATGCCAAGGATTCACTTGAAGTGATAGGGGAGCCCTCTTGCTTGATTCAAGTAGCACAATTAGAATTAGAGTCTTATCCTATTCAATTAGAAAATATATCAATAATTCTTAATGAAGGAGAACTATGATAATTGACAGGGATTCAATCACCAAACCATGCCCAGGAGACAATAGCAATAACAGGATTTAGCAATTCTACAATCTCAAAGTAAGAAAAAGAAGATACTCAAAGCTATTGCAAATCTACTGTAATTTAAGTCACAATAAATCATTAAAAACTGAAAGTATTCCTTTAAAATCAAATTAGAATTAAAGAAGGTTCAATATAAACATGAATTAAAGCAAGAGAAACATCTCATCATGTTACAAGCTTCACCTCTTATCCTTAGCTAAGAGGTTTAGCCAACCATAGACATGATTAGACCAAAGTCTCTTAAGAAAAAACATGAAAATAACTAAGGAAGAAGAATAAAAACTTTTAGCGACGACTTCTCTACCATTTTGCTCCATTCCTTAAATCCTAGAAGATACCTAGGAATATCTTAGGGATCCTATTTATAGTTGTGAAACTCCAACTTTCGCAGTTGGAAAACTATAGAAACCACCTCAAATTTACACAGTTTGCTAAAATAGACTTCAGTCTGCGCAGTTTTTCAAAATAGATTTTACTCTGTACAATTTCAAAAAATGACATAGAGTTTCAAAATATGCTTTTTCAGGACGATTTTAGGATTCCTTTTCTTCACTTCATGTTTTTCTTCTCTTCATTCTTCACTTGATTTTCTTGGATCTTTGGCATGTGAATTCTTTAACCTTAGTCTCCTAAGATCCATCCCTTGCCTTGGTGATTCTTGAGCATTAAATCCATGCTTTTAGCACCCTTTTCAATCCAAGCTCTTAAATTCACCTTGCAATACAAACTGAGTAAAATAGAACATTAAGCATTATCATGTTCATAAAACTAAGATATAAATGGGGGATAATATAGAATATTTGACCCTCAACACAATCCCTAACCAGCATTTTTCTTATCCCGAGTAAAGTATGCGAAAAATATTTCGAGAACCACATAATAATTTCTATAAGTTCAAGTGGTTTTAAAAAAATAATCCAGATAATAGAATTCTAAAATACATTAATATTGTGCATTACCTTTTCCTAAACTTTAGGATTCGGTAAGTTTTATAATTAAATTCAAAGCATTAATCCTCTGATTAGAACAATTCCAAACATTGAGGTCCATGGGTGTATAATGAAGTCTAGACTTATCATAATTAAAGGTTTAATTCATCACTTTCATTATAACATTGATAGTTAAAAGAGCATTCAGGATAACTAAAACCTAAACCGAAACTTTCCTTACAGTTCATCTTTTAGTTCCCTCTTTTATTCCTCCAGCTTTTGATTTTTTCCATCGATGACTTTCACACTATGTCAACCTTTTTAAAGATCTTTTATAGGTAACCCTTTTTGACGACAACTATTTTTTAGCTATGTATTTTCTTTTTCTTTCTTTTCAATTCCTTCCATTGAACATGATAGAAAAATTCCCCAGGTAGGTTCCTTCCATGTGTAATAATCATCAAGTTAACAATTCAATATCAAACTGACACTTTACTTTCCATAGTGATATAATTATTTCCAATGCGAGCATACCTAAGATCACAACAAGTATATTTGAGAATAACAAAGGCATACATCACAAAATTCATTATAAATTTGAACTTTTACAAGTGCATAGCTAAAAGAAATACATCTGATATAGAAAGAAGTAAGAAGAAGATCTGCAACACTGGGGGGTCCTCGGTTAGACTCTAATCCAAGCTCTGCCGCTACGATGCTTACCTAGGATCACTTGCACGCATCAATCATGCATAAGCTTATAAAAGCTTAGAGGGTAGTGAAAGTGTGTGACAATAGTGCGCAAAAGAGTAATAGAAGATATAGGAAGGGGAAACATGATCATTGACAATATCACTAGCCTTACCGAGGCTCACCATGAATATGATGCAATGAGTACCGGGTGCCTTACTGAGGTGATGCATAAAGGGGCTTATATAGCCGATGCGAATGCAATGTGAAGTGATGCCAGTGCTCATATCCAATTTCACATATCAAGTACATTTCCAATCATAAGGAAATCACTAGGTCTAGTACACTACTGGGTGACTACCGCTTTCCAGACCCGCACAGTCAAACGAGTGTAAGAGATCTCGCTACCTGCCTGTGGACAGCCATTTACCAGCAAGGCCTGATGGTAGCAGACCCATTTACTAGCTGGTCAGACTCAGCCTAGTAATGCCTCCTTATATCAGGTGAGTAAGACCACACCCCTACCCAATCAACTACACGACAGTGGGAGTCGCGGCCTAACGGCATAAGGCTCTCGTACGCTCATAGTTTCCACTCGGTCACGGCGTTGGGGCAAATCCTTGGTACCATGGAAGTTTTGAAAATTTCACCCATGGGCATCCTATGCATCCGGTATGCTCAATTAATATTTCTAGTGTCTACACATACGGCCATCCACGAATATCCCTGTGGAGGTAAGGCCCTGATGAAGCAAGGACAGTATCATCATGAAATGCGATGTTAATGCATGAATCATACATACAGATCATACACTAGCTTCAAGCACTCGATGTGTATAAGGGGAGAAACTTCATCCCTTTATGACCACCACACAATGCAATCAATTCACACAGATGATGCATATGGGTCACAATGAAGTAAGTGCATTACCTATAGAATATATTCCTCCTTCTCAAGGAGGGACAACGTCTAGATGCTTAGACAGGTACTCTAAGGAGAAGTGAAGTCCTCTAGTGGGGGCCCAATACTTTGGGATGACCCACAAGCTAAGAGACTCATAAAGCCTCAAGGAGGAAACGGTCCTAACAAAGTCCAAGGTGGCCCTTCAACCGCCTATAGGAACCCTATGGGCCTTCAACCACCTACAGGAACCCTATGGGTCTTCCTTAGGGCCACCAAGGAGGACATCCAACCTCAACTGGATCCCAAAAGGTAGCCCGCTATGCATATAAAGTAAAGTCCAAGGCCCAAGCAATCCATGGTCTGGTGGGCCATACACTAAGCCCAATACTTAAGTATCATAGTGGGCCCTTAAATAAGGTTTGGGCCCAACTATAATGGTCATGAGTCCACTCATTGTGGTGGGCCTAATGGGCAACCCATTATTTCAAACATATGGGTTATCCTTACGTTTAAAACAAGTAAGTTAGGCCTCACATCCAAGCCCAAGCATGGATTCATTTTAAATGGGAAAGCAAGCCCAATTACTTGAGTATTTGGCCTATAAAACCCATCTCAATAGTGTGCTATTAATAAGCCCAAGGGCTAGGTGTCCAACAAGAAAATTCTAGGTCAATAGGCTTAGGAAATCCAACATTCAAATATGAATATTATTCCAATAAAATCCCAATTGAAGTGAGCCTTAAGTATATTCTAATTAAGCCCAAAATATAATTAAAAATAGGGCAAGACATGTGTAACAATATCCCCAAGTTTGGTGGACCATGCTATCCCAAAACATCCATTTGTGGGCAGCAACTATGGGCATATTGTTGAAATTCCAGCCCACCCACAATCTGGCATTGCTGAAAATTCAAAAATTAATTAAATTATATGTTTATTTTAGTTCTTGGTGACCCATATATGTCACAGGGGGTCCACCAGATGAAGGGAGTATATGAACACATAAATCTGATGGGGACGTCCAACAGCAGCCCAATGGGCTGGGCGTCACATGGTGGGCAACCTTATGCGCTTGGGTATTTAGCCCAAAAACTCATCCAATGGGCCCCAAAAATGGAAAAATATAGAGGGAGGATGATCACTACCCCTATGGATCCCACATGGATGAATGGTGGGATATAAAATACATTAAGGTAGGCCCACAAAGTAGCCTTGATGGCCAGCTAAGGTTGAAAGCCCCAGCCTAGTGGGCCACTCCAGGCTACACCACAATTGGTACAGTGGTCCGTTGGCCCTGAAAATTCATAGGGTGGTCCTCCTATGGGTGGGACACATCTCCAGAAAATTTTATGATTTTTAGACACTCATAAATATTTTAATTTAATTTAGGATTAAAATCTGTCCAGAAATTCTGGGCGTCCCAGCCTAGTGGAATGGTACATCCCTTTCCACGGTGTGCATAGGGGTCCGTTTACCCCAAAAATTGGTAGGTAGGTCCTAATACAGGTGGGACACCTCTCTGTAAATTTTCAGAATTTTTATATACTCAAAAATATTTTAATTAAATTCGAAATTACAATCTGTCTAGAGTGAAATGTTGCTGGAATTTTACTTGTCCCTATGTTTGGGACCACATGGAGTGGGCCTAGACCCACCCAAAACCTTGGAAATTTGGGAAAAAGGTGATCCTATATCTGGTCAACAAATGGGGTCCACTGGAGTTGCCCATTTCTTCCAGAATTTTAGGTGAACAAGATGATTTCTTTTATACTACATTGCTGAACTGTCTAGAAAATTCTGGACAGTTAGCCATCTTTGGCCCAACCCATGGGCCTCAATCATGGGAGGTAGGGTGTGGGCCCCATTCCACATCAAAGTGGGGTCCACAAAATACAAATACCCTATAGAAATTTAGGGAAAAATAATATGAAAATGGGTCTAATCATTAACCCAAAACACCTACTCTAACTGGGCTAAAATCTGGACAGCAACATATGCTGTCCATATTTTGATCTATGCATAAAAATCAAAGGGCACATGGCCCTGATTTAACTTGTGGCATCTACCTTGATATGCCAGAAAAATTTCAGGCCCTTGGTTTCATTCAAACCTCCATAAAAAGGGAGGTTTGGAGATCACCCAAACCATGTATGCATGGTTGGGCCTGAACATCCATTCAAGTGGGCTTGGACATCCACCCTACTTGAGGCCTGGGAGGTTGCTGACCTTCATTGGTGGGCCTCACCTCATCAGCAAACATGAAATAAATTTTAGAGAAATGAGAAAGAGAAAGAGTGAGATTCGGCCATAGGTGGGTGGTCCCGCCACTAATGGACCACCCACACACCATCCACGCCATTACTATCCTTACAAACTTCATACATAGCAATTTACATGGAAAATAAAGTGATGGATGGTGGGGATTCCTCTCCCTACACGCATGTAAGGCCTACATGGCCCTTGATGTACAAGAAATGGGAAGAAGAAGAAGTCTCATGGTGGGTCCATGGAAAATGGCCCACCATGGCTAAGTTATACAAGATCTAGGCAATTTGCCTTACCTAGGAGCCATGTAGGGCCTCCACCATGAATTGTTGGTCCCTACATGCTTCCATGGATGAGGCAAAAGAGAAGGGAAGGAGGGAGGAAGAAGAAGAAGAAGAGAAGAGACCAAGGAGAGCACTCACCTCACAAGAACACCAAGAATCTTCTACCACTAGACTCCTTAGTCTCCAAAGTGCATAGATCTAAGGTTGAGATCTTTCTTCAAGGGTTAGATGGGGGAATTTATGAGTAAAAGTGGGTTGGAGTTTGCTGAGCAAGGTGGGAAGGTTTGGAGTTGCTAGGGAAAGAAGAGAAGAGAGAGAGAGAGAGAGAGTGAGAGAGAGAGAGAGAGAGAGAAATGAGAGGGAAAAAGAGAGACGGAGGGTTTTAAGGCAAGAAATCATTTTTCTCTTACCTTGGTTAAAGAAGAGTGATGATTGCAATAGGGAGTTAGAAACAATGTTGTAGGGTTAATAGGCTTTTTAAGTTTGTGGGTGGCGTTTTAGAGATGGGTGGTATAGGAATAGGGCCTATGTATTGTGTTGAAAATAGTGTCAAGAGATGAGACCTACCTAGAAATCCGTGCACACTATTCCTAGGTGGGTCATATGACCATGATCAAGGGCTTAGAAAATGAAATACACACAACCTATGATCTACACGTCAGATGGACGCACAAGACACGACATCGGAACCGCAATGACGAAGTGGACAAGACGGCATAGGTTTCGGCTCGATCCAAGTCGGGTCTACATGACCAGACTTAAGGATGACCACAAACACTATCTGAGGGTCGCGGGTCACCAGGATTCGACCGGTAAGACTGCGGGACTAAGAGAAATGAATTGCATGCCTACACACATGCACACACAAGAACTCAGATCGGGTCTTACATTTCTTTTTCTTTCTTTTCAATTTTTCCCATTGAACATGATGGATAAATTCCCTAGGTTGGTTCCTTCCATGCATAATAATCATCAAGTTAACCATTTAATAACAATCTGACACTTTAATGTGTAAGCTAGATGTGACATTTGAAATCATGACACAATTAATGTTTAAAACTTCTAATCGAGGATGAATGACTTAACTTAATTTTGAGATCTCCTAAGTGACTAAAACTCAAGAGACATAATGCATCAAAATTAAGTATCTTGTAATTTTAATTCATGAATTACTTCGAGATCACTTAAATTTGCAGAAATTTTAGAATTTTTTCTCAATTTTTCATAACTTCGCCGAAAGACTAAGAAAACAACTGATTAGCCTACCTAATCCATACCCCCAACCTAAAATCTACATTTTCCTTGTCACGCCCCAAACCTAGAAATCGGATTCACAGGAATCTCAATCGCCGAATCTGGTGCCGACAGCCTTCGTAGTACCCCATTCTGGGCTCCCAGTGCTCATATGCCAGGTTCCGATCCTGGGATCCTACAAGGAGGAATTTTTTTTCCAACATACATTTATCTTGTAAGAAGAATAACCACAAGTTTACCCAAATCACAAAAGCGACATCATCATCACATATCCACTAATATAAACTTTGACTACAATACTGAAAGGAAAAATACATATGTCAAAATAAAATCAAAGCTCAATAAGTTAGCTACATGCTCTAAGCTCTACGCTGCTGCAACCTAACATCACCTGCACGCATCTATCATGCATAAGCTTATAGAAGGCTTAGAGGTAGTGTAAGTGTGTGCACAAGGTAAGTGTCAAGTATTCAATACAATGTCATAATCATACAATATCAGAAATACTGGTAAGATCATGAATCATATGATATCAGAGGAAACGAAAATACAGACAAGTTCATGAGTCAAACAATATCAGAGTATGTAATACAGATCAGCTATGCAAATGAGAAGTCATAAAGAGCCAAATATCAAATGTCGAGGATGTAATGTAATATACAATTTCTTATGAGTTCACGAATACCGTCAGCCATTTCTAGACCATATAAATGCAGAAACACAATAACCCAAAATGCCATATGCCGCGGATGTAATGCAATATGTGATGCGAATGGAATGACCATGCTAGAGTGTGAAATCAGGATGATAGTACGTGGAATCGCAAGCTATGGGGTCTATTACAAAGGACTTCTATTCAAACCAGTCCTATACCTAAATTTGGATAGTTAGACTCAATGTGGTAAACTCTGATCTCAAGTTAGTCGTGCGCCCCAACCGATATCCTAACCATTACGAAGGTACACGTAATAAATAGTTGCACATCACCAGCCCGAGTGGATAGTGAATGAATGAATGAATGAGTATGCAACTCCTGCTCAATAAGTCTACATATCAGTATAGTTCCTCTTTGGGATCATCACCGGGGTCTAGTACACTCTACATACAAATTGCTACCACTAACGCGTGACCATGCAAGTGGAAGAGACCTCACTATCCGCCTGGCCAGCAGTTAGCCAATATCTACTCGGCACGTCAATAGCGGACCCATTCACGAGCTGGTCAAACTCAGCCTGGCTATGTCCCTACCCTCGGGCAAGTAAGGCCACACCCCCTCCCAACCGATCACGACACAATGGGAGACGCGGCCTACTAATATACGACCCTCATGCGCTCATATATCCACTCGGTCTCGATGTTGGGGCGTCTCCTGGCCTAGAGGTTTATGGATTTTCATCCAAGACCATCTATGACAACCCAATGCTAATAGTAGATTTCTGGTATCCCATCTGGCTATCCACGATATGTCTGTAGAGGCTACGACCTTGATGTTGCTAAGGCGTATAGTAATCACAATATACAATGCAAGATGCATGAGTCATACAATTCAGTCATGCATCAATCCTACGCATACCATGCGCTCATTTGAGAAAACCTCTACCTCTTAGGGAACCTCATAAAAACTTGCCCAATGACATATGCAATGGTCGACCATATCTCATAACAAATATGTATATGATGCGTATGGGCATGTATCTTGATGATATGTTGTTACATACTCATAATCGGTATCAATAACTGGCATAGATAATCGACCTCGACAGTGTGGACATTTAACTAACATTGCCCCTAAGGAATGACCCACAAAGAGCCTAACATATGGTGGACCCATGGCCTCACACAAGGGCCTAATATATAACACCATGGGCCTCACTCAAGAGCTTAATACACATCACGATGGGCCTCTCACGTGGGCTAACATACATCACAACGGGCTCCATTGCCTGTCCCTCGAATGCACCATAATGCGCCTCATCACATAGGCCTCATATACATCACATTGGGCCTTAAACATGGGTTGAATACACATCATAATGGGACTCAAATACGGGTCGCATATACGTCACATTAGGCCTCGACAATCAGAATCGGCCTCGACAATCGGCATCGGCCTCGACAATTAGCCTTGACAATTGGAATCGACCTCGATAATCAGTGTATACAATCGGCCTCAACAATCGGAATTGGCCTAGACAATCGGCCTTGTCAATTGGGATCGGCCTAAATAATCGACCTCGACAATCAAAATTGGCCTTGATACTCGGCCTCGACAATCGGAATCGGCCTATACAATTGTCCTTGACGATCAGAATCTGCCTCGATACTCAGCCTCGACAATCGAAATCGGCCTATACAATCGGCCTTAACAATCGGAATTGGCCTTGACAATCGGCCTTAATAATTAAAATTGGCTTCGATAATCAGAATCAACTTATATAATCGGCCTTGACAATCAGAATCGGCCTCGATACTCGACCTCGACAATCTGACTCGGCCTAACAAAGGGCTTAAGGGAATGTCACAATGTGGACATTTAACCATCATTACCTATCAATGTGGACATTCAACCATTATTACTCCCAGGGAGTGGCCCACATAGAGCCAAACATATAGTGGGCCCATGGCCTCACATAATGTCCTTATATACATCACCATGGGCCTCTCTCAAAGGCATAATACATATCACTATGGGCCTCGACACATGGGCCATAATTACATCATATCGGGCCTCATATACAACAAGTGGGCCGCATCAACGGGTTGCACTAATGGGCCTAATATACATCAAATGGGCCACATCAACGGGCTACACCACATGGACCTCGAACACATCACAATGGGCCTCACTTATAGGTCTCAAATTCAAGCAGGTGGCCCCACTATATGGGCCTTAGACACAAGGCAGGTGGGCCCCATCATATGGGCCCTCAAATATACATCATGATAGGCCTCGTGGATGGGCCGCACCAATGGGTCTCAAGTGGGCTTGGACCACACCAAAAATTCGTTTCAATAGTTGTAGGTGTAACATGTGTATCACTGTACACTGTAATTCCATGGGGCACATGGCCCACTTATGATGATTGGCACTGTCCAAACATTGTCCAGGTAAATTAGCACCATCAAACATTGTCTTTGTAAGTTAGCACTGTCCAAACATTGCTTATGTAAATCAACACCTATCCAAACATTATCCATGTAAATTGGCATCATCTAATCAATGTCCAGCACCGTCCAAACATTGTGGATGGTGTGGATATAGAATAAATATATCATGGTGGTGTCCACGCTAGCAAAATGAGTGGACGGCCTGGATAGAACACATACGTCTGAGGTGGGTCCCATCCACTAGAGATGGACAACAAAGGTGAAACATGAATTATCAAGGTGGGCCCCACCGTCCAGACCTCTGGACGGTGTGCATGTGAACCACACATCAAGCTGGCTACTCAAGCTCCTGCCATCCCAATTAATGAATGGACGGTATAGATAAAACATACACATGTGGTGGGGTCCACACACGTGGCCCATCAAATATATAATATATTATATTATAATATATATATATCAAACAAAAAATAAAAGGAAGGGAGGTCTCCAGCGTCCAAGAAAAGATGGACGACTGGGATAAAGAATACATGCATCAAGGTGGGTCTCACCTGCCCACACGTTTCACACGTGTGGGGCAGGTCCCACGTCCATAACAGATGTACGAGGTGGATATAAAATACATTCATAAAGGTGGATCCCACCCATTCAAAAGGTTGGACGGTCTGGATCAGACCCACACATTTAGTGGTGTGAGTACAACAGCCAATCTGCTTCCATATGTGGTGGGTCCCACGTACATCAGGGTCCACCGTCATATATTATAATGTTAACATAATATCATATTTATTATTATTATTATTATTATTATTATCTGCTGGAGTCCAGCGTCCAGACTACGGACGGTCTGGATGTATTATTCATCAAGGTGGTACCCCGCCGTCTAGATGGACGGTGGGATGAAACACATACCTCGTGATCATACTCACAGAACTTGCTGCACATGTACGACAGCTATATAGCTAGTGTAAGGTACACTAGCCAGTCCGTTCCACAGAGGTGGGTCCCATGTGGGCCCACCATAACGTTTTATTTTCCATTCAATCTGTTTATAAGGTCACAAAGACCTGGATTAAGAAGAAAAACAAAATTCATATATATCCAAAACTTCTGGGACCCAAAAAGGGTTTCGATGGTAAACGTTCAATCGCTGCTGTTTATGACAGTGTGGTCCACTAGAATGCCGTGAATGGTTGATTTTTGGGATGTTGCATTGATTAAAGGGGGTCCATTAAATGGACGGTGTTGATGTTTAACACGCATTAAGGTGGGGCCCGTGGTGGGGCCCACTGACTTGCATCCAAGCTGCGGACGCTGTTTACTGCGGTGTCCTCTAGACGCTGACAACAACAGCGTCTACTGTATATATATATATATATATATATTATTTTTTCTAGGGATTTTCATAGGTGGGGCCCACATCGAGATAATCCGGTCCGTTTGCTGGGTTCTCCTGCTCGTGATGGGTCTAATAAGCTCCATATTCAAAATATATTGACGTATAGAAACATCGCAGTGGGCCCTGACAGATTTTAACCATAAATATTACTATTCTCTACAATATGGCCCGCTAGAGATTTGGATTGGCCTCATTTTTCAGCTCAACACCTAAAATAAGCTAGGAAATTGGATGAACAGTGGCGATTAGATCCATACATCAAGTTGGGGTCCACATGAGTGGCCCACCAGAAAATTTGGATCAAACTGATATTGGTGTATTCACTCCGTCCAGGGGTGCTGAGCTCTCAGCATGCGGAGATTTGAATGGGGCACGCCACCAAAGTGGGCCCATGTCCAGCAATGGACAGACGCCCTGGATGAAACAAGGACATTTGGTGGGGTCCATGGCAGCGTCGCCCACCTACTTTGGATTAAACTGATATTTGTGTTTCCCTATAGCCAGGTCGGCCCAAAAATCAGGCAGCGGGGCTGTTGGATGGTGGGCAGCAAGGTGGGTCAATCCCACTAGATGGACGGTCTAGATATTACATGCATCATCAGGTGGGACACTCATCATAAAAAAAAGGAGAGAGAGAGAGAGAGAAGCACCCACTTTAAGATCTTCCCCTTCAACTTCTACCCTTATGCTCTAATGCCCTTATGAAGCTTCCTCAATGGTGGAGATGATGCTATAAAGGCTAGTTTGGTGAGGATCCAAGGTGGAAGAGGGGTAAATTTTTAGGATGGGTTGAACATCCATGGCTCTTGCAATGGGGAATGAGGAAGAAAGAGGGAGGGAGAGAGAGAAGTTATGACTTGACATGATAAGGTGAGGCCATCATAAATGTCTAGGTAAGGGGAGGTGTTAACTTAAGAAGAGGAGCCATTATTACTTGTGTAAGGATGTGACATCACCCTCCTAGGGATTGGTGCAATATGGGTAGGTTGGTCCTGCAATGTGTGGTCCATAGCTATTATAATGTGCGAGCCACAACTTATGATCTAAGCATCACATTGACGCACAAGACGTGACATTCAAACCGCGGCGATGATGCGGTCGTGACGGTACAAGTTTTGAGTCAAGCCGGCTCAAATTTACAGGATGCGACTTAGGGTCGTGCGCAAATACTGATTACAGGTCGAGGGTTGCCGAAATTCGACCGAGAGGACTGCGAAAGCCTACGGAATAGTATGATCTAGGATACAGGCCTCATAACTCTCCCCTCTTAATAAAAATTTTGTCCTCGAAATTTACTATCATGCACAATAAGGTAAGGGAAGAGGAAGCATCGTCATGTACATATGTCAAGACATAATCAGTTTATAAAAGGATGAAGATAGAAATCTCTATTCCCAACCTCGCACTCCCAAGACGCATCATCAACACTATGGTGACCCCTACTGAACCTCGGTTCAGAAATGATCGAAAATAGGATACTATACAGCCTTACAACCTCAATGGTAGGGAGCTATATCAAAAAGTTTCTAAGTTATTCGAACTCAGGGATCTAACTATTCTAAGTTCTATCCACTCTATTGCATCTCCTATGATCAAGAAAACAATTATATCCGGGAGCCAAAGAAAAGCTTTGTCACTCCCCAAACCCGAAAATTGGATTCACAGGAATCCCGATCATCGAATCTGGTGCCGACAGCCTTTGTAGTACTCCATTCTCGGCTCTCAGTGCTCATATGCTAGGTTCCGATCCCGAGATCCTACAAGGAGGAATTTTTTTTCCAACGTACATTTATCTTGTAAGAAGCATAACCACAAGTTTACCCAAATCACAAAAGCGACATCATCATCACATATCCATTAATATAAACTTTGAATACAATACTGAAAGGGAAAATATATATGTCAAAATAAAATCAAAGCTCCATAAGTCAACTACATGCTCTAAGCTCTACGCTGATGCAACCTAACATTACCTGCATGCATCTATCATGCATAAGCTTATAAAAAGCTTAGAGGATGGTGTAAGTGTGTGCACAAGGTAAGTGTCAAGTATTCAATATAATGTCATAATCATATAATATCAAAAATACTAGTAAAATCATTAATCATACAATATCAGAGGAAACAGAAATACTGATAAGTCCATGAGTCAAACAATATCAGAGTACGCAATACAGATCAACTATGAAAATGATAAGTCATAAAGAGCCAAATATCAAATGTCGAGGATGTAATGTAATATACAATTTCTTATGAGTTCACAAATATCATCAGCCATTTCTAGACCATATAAATGTAGAAACACAGTAACCCAAAATATCATATGCTGCAGATGTAATGCAATATGTGGTGCGAATGGAATGATTATACTAGAGTGTGAAGTCGGGATGATAGTACATGGTATTGCAGGCTATGGGGTCTATCACTGAGGACTTCTATTCATACTTAAATTTGGATAGTCAGACTCAATGTGGTAAACTCTTGATCTCAGGTTAGTCGTGGCCCCAACCGAAATCCTGACCATTGCGAAGGCACACGTAACAAATAGTTTCGCACCATCAGCTCGAGTGGATAGTGAATAAATGAATGAATGAGTATGCAGTTCCTGCTCAATAAGTCCACATATCAATACGGTTCCTCTCTGGGATCATCACCGGGGCTAGTACACTCTACATGCAAATCGCCGCCACTGACACGCGACCATGCAAGTGGAAGAGACCTCACTATCCGCTGGCCAGTAGTTAGCCAATATCTACCTGGCACGTCGATAGCGGACCCATTCATGAGCTGGTCAAACTCAGTCTAGCTATGCCCCCTACCCTCGGGCGGGTAAGGCCATACCCCCTCCCAACCGACCACGACATAGTGGGAGACGCGACCTACTGGTATACGGCCCTCATGCGCTCATATATCCACTCGGTCTCAACATTGGGCATCTCCTAGCCCCAGAGGTTTAAGAATTTTCACCAAGGGCCATCTATAGCAGCCTGATGCTAATAACGAATTTTCAGTATCCCATCTAGCCATCTACAATTTGCCTATGGAGGCTACGGCCCTGATGTCACTAGGGCGTATAGTAATCACAACATGCAATTAAAGATGCATGAGTCATACAATCCAGTCATACATCAATCCTACGCATACTGTGCGCTCATGTGAGATAACCTCTGCCTCTTAGGGAACCTCATAATAACCTGCCCAATGACATATACAATGGTCGACCACATCTCACAACAAACATGCAGATGATGCATATGGGCATGTATCATGATGCCATACTGTCACATACTCATAATCACTATCAATAACCGGCATCGACACTCGACCTCGATAATGTGGACATTTAACCAACATTGCCCCCAAAGAATGACCACATAGAGCCTAACATATGGTGGACCCATGGCCTCACACAAGGGCCTAATATGTAACACCATGGGCCTCACTCAAGAGCTTAATACACATTATGATGGGCTTCTCACGTGGGCCTAACATACATCGCAACGGGCTCCATCGCCTGACCCTAGAATACACCACAATGTGCCTCATCACATAAGCTTCATATACATCACATTGGGCCTTAAACATGGGCTAAATACACATCACAATGGGACTCAAATATGGGCCGCATATAGTCACATTAGGCCTCGACAATTGACCTCAATATTCGGCCTTGACAATAAGAATTGGCTTCGACAATCGATATCGGCCTCGATAGTCAGCCTCAACAATTGGAATCGGCCTCGATAATTGGTCTATACAATCAGCCTCAATAATCGGAATTGGCCTCGACAATCGGTGTGAGACCCGACCCGAGTTCGCTTGTGTGCATGTGTGTGTGTGAGTATGCATTTTATTCTTTTTGGTCCTGCGGTCCTACCGGTCAAATTTCGGCAACCCCGCGACCTTTGGGTAGCGTTTGCGGTCATCCTTGAGTCTGGTTACATTAACCCGACTCGGATCGGCCCGAGACCTATGCTATCTCGTTCGTATCGTCGTTGCGATTCCAAGGACGCGTCTTGTGCATTCATCCGACTTATAGATCAAAAGTTATGAGCATTTCATCATGTGGCTCACTTTTTGTACAAAAGTATATGGACCACTCACACCACCCACACACACTACAATTTCCATGGAATAAACACTACCCATCCTAAACACTACCCACACCTAACTTACCCTAACAAGCATTGTTTGTATCACCATAGGTCATGATTTCTTTCTCTAACCAAGGAGGGAGAGCAATGATGACTCTCCTACAACCTTCCCTTCCTCTCTCTCCTCCTTCATTCTCTCATTTTCCTCTTCCATGGTAGAATTTCCAGCCCTCCCTCTCCCAATTTCCAGTAACTTTCCCTTCCTTTCTTCCTCCATCTAGCCACCACAAACTCATCTTGACCATTGAACCTTTAAGCTTGGACCTTAGAGTACCTAGTGTTGGTGGTAGCTTGAAGATTCAAGGTGGGTGATTATAATTGTTGATCTTTTTTTCTACCCTTTGATCTTATTTTTCTTTCTAGATGGATCATATGGGAGCCACCAATCCATGGTGGGGATCCTATTTGATCCCATGGATGTGGCCCTTTGGCCCATCCTACATGCATGTCATGATCCATGATGGGGCCATTCTCCATGAACCCCATCATGATGTATTTAATGATCCACTCCATCTTAAGGTCATCTAGACCCTAAGGATCATGTTGGGATGGCATCCCAACCATCCATAGCAATAATATATCATGCATGTAGTGATTTTATGTTGCATGTACAATCAATGTAGTTGTATGGGTATGATTCACTCTTGGGAGGGCCCACTAGTGGCGGGGCCCTACCCCCATGGCCGGATTACTCTCTTTCCTTCTTCTCTTTTCTCTGATGTATAGATGATAGTGTGTGTGTGGCCCATTTATAGTGGGCCTTGGATGTCCCAAAATAAATAAAAATAAAAATCCAGCAAGGTGGGATGCTCTTATCACCAACTCCATGATCATCGGACACCTTAATCAATGCATGCAAGTGTCCTAGTTCTAGTATGTGATATGGACTTATGTGGGGCCCACTGAGGAAGGCCACACACCCTTTTTATGGCTGGGATTATTGAGATATAGGCTGATGTGTCCAACCATGTATTGCTGTCCAAAAACCTGGACTGTTGCATGGACTGTCATGTTCAATCTTTGGCATGGATTTTTGGATCATGATTGCCATTATTTTCTTTATAATTATGGGGTGTAATGAGAAGGTGTGGACCCCACCGTGAGGTGTGATGGTTCATACCTCAGATGGCCCATGAAATGGTACCCAAAAAGGAGGCCCGTAGGAGTGGGCGGTCCACTTTGTTGGGCTGTCCAGCCCACATGTATGGAGGGAAAATATACACTTCAGCTTAGTTTCTTTGAGGGATGGCCACTTTTATGGACCCCACCTTACTTTATTTTATGAAGAAAATACTAAACCTCCATTTTCCCCCTCTTGGATGAAGGTTGGGCCCACCTTATTGGGTAAACAATGCATGGACAGCAACACCTCTTCCTGGACAGATTGAAATTCCTAATTTAATTAAAATATTTATGAGTATCCAAAAATTATAAAATTTTGCAGAGAAGTGGTTCACTTATGGTAGGACCCACCTAAAAAATTTTGGGGCCAATGGACACCTGTACACACCATGGTGGTGGCTGGACTGGCCCATTACAATACGGTGTCCAGATCAGTCCGATTTTTAAGACAGATTGATTTCTTTAAATAAATTAAAATATTTATATATGTCTAAAAATTATAAAATTTTGTGGAGATATGTTACACCTATTCTAGGACTCACTTACCAAATTTCAGGGCCAATGGACCTCTGTGTACACCGTGGCAAGGGCCAGACTAGCCCACCACGTTGGGACGTCCAGGTCAGTCCGATTTTCTGGACAGTCTATTTTATTTAAATAAATTAAAATATTTCTAAGTGTCCAAAAATCTTAAAATTTTGTGGGGGTGTAGGTCACCTATGGAAGTATCACTCTGTAAAATTTCAGACCTAAAATACATTTGAGTTACCCATGGTATGGCTGGAAGTGGTCTGCTAGGCAGGGACGCCTAGGCTGGGGCATCCAGCCTGCTTCGTGGGCCCACCTTGATGTGTTGAATGTCCCACCACCCATCCATGTAGGGTCCTTAGGGGACTGATCATACTTGCCCCCTTTTTATTCAATTAGAACACATTAGGCGGATTTTTGGGCCAGATACCCCAGGCCCATAGGGCTGCCTACACATGGACATCCCTGCCTTAGGCTACTGCTGGGCTTACATTCTAACGGTCTGGCCCATTTCATATATGTATTGTATATCCTCTCTCATCTGGTGGGGCCCACAGTGATATGTGTGAGCCATCCAGAATTAATTATACTAATAAATACTTCTAATGTTGAACTCCAACCAACCCAGAAATTTGGGTGGGCTGGAATTTGGCATTGAGCCCAATAACTGTTGCCTATAGATGTTCTTTGGGGCAATATGACCCACTAGATTTGAGGAGGATTTATGTCAGTATCTTATCATCTTAATTTTTATTTTTTTGGGCTTAATTAGTGTATGATTAAAGGCCCATCCCAAATAGGATTCTTCTTGGGCTAGTCTCTTAGTTAAGTATGGGCCTTATAGCCTTGGTTGGGCTGGAACTTTTAATAGGCCCATTGAACCCTTGGGTCCTATATTTACCATGTCATTGTGATGGGCCTTATGGGCCAAATACTCAAGTAATTGGGCCCTTATTTGCCCACTATAATAAATCCATACTTGGGCTGAGATGTGAGGCCCAACTTACATGTGTTAAAAATTTAAGGATTTCCCATATGTTGGGATAATGGGCTGCCCATTAGGGCCACCACAATGAATGAACCTATGACCCTTATGGTTGGGCCCTAACCTTGCTTAAGGGCCTACTAGGTTGCCTTTGTTTTTGGGCTTAGTGTATGGCCCACTAGGCCATGGGTTGATTGTGCCTTGGACCTTTCTTTGCATATGTAGTAGGCTACCTTTTGGGATCCAGTTGAGGTTGGATGTCCTCCTTGGTGGCCCTAAGGTAGGCCCATAGAGGCCCTTATAGGTGGTTAAAGGCCCACCTTGGGCCTGGCTAGGACTGTTCCTCCTTAGGATTTTGACTCTCTTAGTTTGTGGGCCATCCCAAAGTACTGGGCTCCCACTAGAGGACTTCTCTTCTTCTTAGAATACCTGTCGATGTGCCTAGATCTTGACCCTCCTTAGGACAGACGATTTCATATTCCTTAGGTAGCACACTTACATCGTTGTGACCCATATGCATCATCTGTATGAATTGATTGCATTGTATAGTGGTCATTCAGGGATGGAGTTTCTCCCCTTGTGCACATTGAGTGCCTGAAACTTATGCATGATCTGTGTGTGCGACTCATGCATTGGCATCGCATTTCATGAGGATACCATCCTTGCTTCATCAGGGCCTTGCCTCCACAGGGACATTTGTGGATGACCGCATGTGTGGACACCGGAAATATTACTTGAGCATACCGGGTGCATAGGATGCCCATGGGTGAGATTCCCAAAACTTCTATAGTACCAAGGATATGCTCCAACGCCATGACCAGGTGGAATACATGAGCGCACGAGGGCCTTATACCATTAGGCCACGACTCCCACTGTCGTGTAGTCGGTTGGATAGGGGTATGGCCTTACTTGCCTGGTGTGAGGAGGCATTGCTAGGCTGAGTCTGACCAGCTCGTAAATGGGTCCGCTACCTTCAGGCCTTGTTGGTGATTGGTTGTCCACAGGCGGGTAATGAGGTCTCTTACGCTCGTTTGACTGTGCGGGGTCTGCAGAGCGGCAGTCATTCAGCAGTGTAATGGACCCCGGTGATTTCCTTATGATTGAAAATGTACTTGACTTATGGTTTGGATATGAGCACTGACATTACTTGCATCGCATTAGCATTAGCTATACAAGCCCCCCTTTCATACATTGCCTTGGTATGGCACCCATTACTTATTGCATCGCATTCATGGTAAGCCTTGGTAAGACTAGTAATATGTTCATTGATTATGCTTCTCTCCTTATACCTCCCACTATTCTTCTGTGCACCATTGTCACACACTTACACCACCCTCTAAGCTTCTATAAGCTTATGCATGATTGATGCGTGCAGGAGATTCTAGACAGGCATCGTAGCAGCAGAGCGTGGAGCAGAGCTGAGCATTTGAGGACCCTAGTGTTGCCGACCTTTCTCTCTTTTCCTTTTTATCTCATGTATGTCCTTTTGGACCTTATGGATGATTGTAAAAGTTCAAATTCTTAGTGGATTTTGTGATGTGTGCCCTCCGTTATTCTCAGGAATACTTGCTGTGATCTTGGGTATACTTGTATTGGAATGATTATACTGTTATGAAAATTCTCCTTGTAGGATCCCAGGATTGGAACCTGCCTCAGGAGCCAAGAATGGGGTACTACGGAGGCTGTTGCGGCCAGAATCGGCCATCGAGCTACTTGTGAGTCCGGTTACCGAGTCTGGGGCGTGACAATCGGCCTTGTCAATCAGGATCATGCAGCAATCATACGCGTACCGTGAGCTCATGTGGGCAACTTCGTCTCTCAAGGAGTACCATAAATAACCTGGCCTATTTGCAATGGTTAATCACGTCTCATAATAAACATGCGGATGATGCGTATGGGCATGTATCATGATGCTATGATGTCATGTACTCACTATCTTTATCGATAATCTGACTCGGCCTAACAAAGGGCTTAAGGGAAGGTCACAATGTGGACATTTAACCATCATTGCCCATCAATGTGGACATTTAACCAATATTACTCCCAAGGAGTGGCCCACATAGAGCCAAACATATAGTGGGCCCATGGCCTCACACAATGGCCCTATATACATCACCATGGGCCTCTCTTAAAGGCCTAATACATATCACTATGGGCCTCGACACATGGGCCATAATTACATCATATCAGGCCTCATATACAACAAGTGGGCTGCACCAATGGGCCTAATATACATCAAATGGGCCACGTCAAATGAGCCGTACCACATGGACCTCGAACACATCACAATGGGCCTCACTTATGGGCCTCAAATTCAAGAAGGTGGGCCCCATTATATGGGCCTTAAATACAAGGCAGGTGGGCCCCATCATATAGGCCCTCAAATATACATCATGATAAGCCTCGTCGATGGGCCGCACCAATAGGTCTCAAGTGGGTTGGACGATACCAAAAATTCATTTCAATAGTTGTAGGTGTAACATGTGTATCACTATACACTGTCATTCCATGGGGCACATGGCCCACTTATGATGATCGGCACCATCCAAACATTGTCCAGGTAAATCAGCACCATCAAACATTGTCTCTGTAAGTCAGCACTGTCCAAACATTGCTTATGTAAATCAGCACCTATCCAAACATTATCCATGTAAATTAGCATCGTCCAATCGATGTCCAGCACCGTCCAAACATTATGGACGGTGTGGATATAGCATAAATATAACATGGTGGTGTCCATGCTAGCAAAATAAGTGGACGGCCTAGATAGAACACATATGTCTGAGGTGGGACCCATCCGCTGGAGATGGATAGCAAAGGTGAAACATGAATTATCAAGGTGGGCCCCACCATCCAGACCTCTGGACGGTGTGGATGTGAACCACACATCACGGTGGCTACTCAAGCTCCTGCCCATCCTAGTTAATGAATGGACGGTGTAGATAAAACATACACACCGTGGTGGGGTCCACACACGTGGCCCATCAAATATATAATATATTATATTATAATATATATATATATATATATTAAACAAAAAATAGAAGGAAGGGAAGTCTCTAGCGTCCTGGAAGAGATGGACGACTGGGATAAAGAATACATGCATCAAGGTGGGTCCCACCTGCCCACACGTGTCACATGTGTGGGGCAGGTCCCACGTCCACAACAGATGTACGGGGTGGATATAAAATGCATTCATAAAGGTGGATCCCACCCGTTCAAAAGGTTGGACGGTTTGGATCAGACCCACACATTTGGTGGTGTGAGTAAAGCAGCCAATCTGCTTCCATATGTGGTGTGTCCCAGGTACATCAGGGTCCACCGTCACATATTATAATATTATATTATTATATTAACATAATATCATATATTATAATATTATATTATTATATTAACATAATATCATATTTATTATTATTATTATCTGCTGGAGTCCAGCATCCAGACTACGGACGGTATGGATGTATTCATCATCAAGGTGGACGGTGGGTTGAAACACATACCTCATGATCATACTCACAGAAATTGCTGCGCATGTATGACAGCTATATAACTAGTGTAAGGTACACTAGCCAGTCCGTTCCACAGAGGTGGGTCCTACGTGGGGCCCACCATAACGTTTTATTTTCCATTCAATCTGTTTATAAGGTCACAAAGACCTGGATTAAGAAGAAAAACAAAATTCATATATATCCAAAACTTCTGGGACTCAAAAAGGGTTTCGATGGTAGACATTCAATCCCTGCTATTTATGACGGTGTGGTCCACTAGAATGCCGTGAACGACTGATTTTTGGGATTTTGTAATGATTAAAGGGGGTCCATCAAATGAACAGTGTTGATGTTCAACACGCATTAAGGTAGGGCCTGTGGTGGGGCTCACTGACTTGTGCCCAAGTTGCGGATGCTGTTTGTTGCAGTGTCCTCTGGACGCTGGTAGTAACAATGTCTGCTATATATATATATTTTTATTTTTTTTCTAGAGATTTTCATAGGTGGGGCCGACATTGAGATAATCCGGTCCGTTCGCTGGGTTCTCCTGCTCGTGACGGATCTAATAAGCCCTATATTCAACATATATTGACGTATAAAAACATCACAGCGGGCCTTAGCAGATTTTAACCATAAATATTACTGTTCTCTACAATATGGCCTGCCAGAGATTTGGATTGACTTCATTTTTTGGCTCAACGCCTAAAATAAGCTGGGAAATTGGATGAACGGTGGGGATTAGATCCATACATCAAGGTGGGGACCACATGAGTGGCCCACCAGAATTTTTGGATCAAACTAATATTTGTGTATTCAATCCATCCAAGGGTGCTGAGCTCCCAGCATGCGGATGATTTGAATGTGGCAAGCCACCAAAGTGGCCCCATGTCCAGCAATGGACAAACGCCCTGGATGAAAGAAGGACATCTGGGGGGGTCTATGGCAGCGTGGCCCACCTGCTTTGGATCAAACCGATATTTGTGTTTCTCTGTAGCTAGACCGGCCTAAAAATTAGGCAGTGTGGTTATTGGATGGTGGGCAGCAAGGTGGGCCAATCCCACTAGATGGACGGTCTAGATATTACACGCATCATCAGGTGGGACACTCATCATAAAAAAAAAGGAAATAGAGAGAGAGAGAGAAGCACCCACTTCAAGATCTTCCCCTTCAACTTCTACCCTTATGCTCTAATGCCCTTACGAAGCTTCCTCAATGGTGGAGATGATGCTATAAAGGCTGGATTGGTGAGGATCCAAGGTGGAAGAGGGGTAAATTTTTGGGATAGGTTGAACGTCCATGGCTCTTACAATGGGGAATGAGGAAGAAAGAGGGAGGGAGAGAGAGATAAGAGAGAGAGAGAGAAGTTATTGCTTGACATGATAAGGTAAGGCCATCATAAATGTCTAGGTAAGGGGAGGTGTTGACTTAAGAAGAGAAGCCATTATTACTTGTGTAAGGACATGACATCACCCTCCTAGGGAATGGTGCCATATGGGTAGGTTGGTCCCGTAATGTGCGGTCCACAGCCATTATAATGTGCAGGCCACAACTTATCATCTAACGTTGCATTGACACACGAGACGTGGCATTCGAACTATGGCGATGATGCGGTCGTGATGGTACAAGTTTTGAGTTAAGCTGACTCAAAATTACGGTATGCGACTCAAGGTCATGCTCAAATATCGATTACAAGTCGAGGGTTGCCGAAATTCAATCGAGAGGACCGCAAAAGCCTACGGAACAGTATAGGCTAGGATACGGGCCTCACAGTCCTAAATATAAAAGAGATAAGTATTCAATGCAAATGAGGCAATGAAAAGAAAATGAAAGTGTTGGACAGGAAGTACCTAAAGAAGGAATTATAAGGTTTTTTCTTTTTTCAAAATATCTTAATGTGAATATGGGTTAGCACAAGAATTAAACCATCAGAAAGTAAACTTTCTTAAATAGAAAAAAGAAAACTATCCTAAACGGTGAAAAGCAAACTATCCTAATCCTAAATTCATTGAAAATAATAAACCTAACTAGGAAATCAGGAGAAAACTACTTAGTCATGCCGTAAGGTTCCTCATCCGGCCAGTATCTTGATAAATTTCTCAGTAGCTTTCGTAACAAGATCATCCAAAAGCCTTTTTTGCAATAGTCTTGGATGCCCTGGAGTATGATTTTCTAGAGAAATTTATGGATCTCAGCATAAATTTTCCTTTTAATCTCCTGAGGTATCCAAAGTACATATGATTCACCTGAGACAGAAAGTTTCAGAGTCAGCACAACATGATGAATCAGAGACTACAAGTAGATAAAATTTAGAGAAATTCTCAGTAAGTAATGTAATTTCAACATATTCCAAAGTTTTAAGTTTCGGTTCATCTGTCGTCTTTTCCTCCCTCAATGGTAAACATTGAAGATCTGTGAAAAGAGGGGCTCCAGAATAAGGGTTCTCTTGGTTAGTAACAACCACCAAGGTATTGTTTTGCAAGGCATCAATTATTTTTTAATCATAGGATCATTTGAATGTGCAAAATATGTCAAGCGATCTTTTAGAGAGTTGAGATAGTTAGTTGAGAGAGGATCCTTTTCTACATTGAGGTATGTGATGGTATGCACAATGATTCTTTCATCTTCTCTTAAAATAGAGGGAAACATGATCTCTTGCTCTTCACCTTGGTGAGAGCTAATTGTCACCGGATACATCTCGCCCTGCCCTACATAGATAGATTGTGGATCAGTATGCGCATTGATGTGAAGATTTTGTTCATTGTTATCACTTAGTAGAGGCACTATATCGTCAAGGGTTGATAGCTCAGATGATGGCCTTAATTGGGTGGTTTTAAATTCCAGAGTCATATCGAGCAACTCGTCCATATCCCTAAACATGTTATAATTTAAATCAGGGGAGTGGTCTACACACACCTTAAAAGAGTTGGAAGGGTCAGTTGAAAGGGGCTCATCCTCCACATTTGAATCAGATATGTCAGATGAGTGGAGGAGATCATTATGGTCGACAACTTCATGTACCTCTTGATCATTTACCTAGGTCAAACTTGAGATCGATTCTAGGGCAATTTGGGCTGTGAACTCATGATTCTCATCCCAATACTTATCATCTTCCAATTCAGTACAGTTCACAAGTAGGATGTGATCACTTTCCTCACACTGTTTTCCTAGGTTAAGTTGAGGCTTAAATAAACTAGCCTCTTCCTCCTCATTGAAGTCAAGTGTGTCATATGACTGGAGCATGTCAGTATTGTTATATTTGAAAGACACACATGTCTCTTGATCATTCCTTTAGACAGTCATCAAGATAAACTCTTCAGAAAATTGAGTTGTATGCTCGTTAACCCAATCCAACTCTTCATCCTCAATTTCAATACTCTCTACAAACGAGTTAGAATCACTTTCCTTACATTATGGTTTTAGATTGGGTTGACATTGTGATAACCTAGCCTCTTCAACCTTATCAAGGTGTAATTCAATCGCTTCCAATGATTTCATTATGCCTGCGATAAGTTAGTTGAACTATTCTTAATAGTTCACGAAATTCAAACGTGAATCCTCTTGGATCGTTTCTGGTTGGATTTCAAAGGTAGGGGATCCAAGAGAATAGTCACTATAATCAATTATTGGTTCATCTCTCTAATGTTGATGTTTCCACTAATCATAGTCATACGGGTCATAGGTGGGAGAGTCTGATGGTTTTTGGTACATATTATCACCCATAATATAATCTCTCATTGTTTTCTTCTTGTTTGATGGGTAATAATAGTTCTCACTCCTATAATTATAATAACCCCAACAATCACGTATTATTTTCTTAATCTATGGGGTGTAATTATTCTCCTGCCTATGATCGTATAAGGACTTCTTAACTGGTTTCTCGATGATGGTTTCAGAAAAATTTTGAGACATAGGTTGTTTCCTAATATAATCATCTGACAGCTCTTCAAAATTTCTCGCATTCTCTAAAACTAGCTCAGCATAGTGAGGTTCCCACTCTTGCATGTACATGGTGAAACCCTAATCCTGAATCTAATCTGAAAATAGAATAAGAAAAAATCATACAACAATATGGAAAGTACGTAGAGGAGAAGTTAGAGGAGTTTACCGGTTTGGAGAGTTCTATGTTAAGATCCTACAAAACAGAAAACAATGTTAGTTTCTAAAAATAAATTAGAAAAAACCCTAACCTAAAAACAAATTAGTTTTTTTTAAAAATAGTTTCTAAAAATAAATTAGGAAAGTTTCTAAATCTAGAAATATAATGAAAAGTTAGTTTCTAAAAACAAATTAGGAAAGTTTCTAAATCTAGAAATAGAAAGAAAAGTTAGTTTCTAAAAAAAATTAAAAAGTTTCTAAATCTGGAAATAGAAAGAAAAGTTAGTTTCTAGAATTAAATTAGAAAGAACCCTAACCTAAAAATAGAAAGTATATAAATCCTAATATTAACTTAATTCCAAAACTAATCAAATCCAGAAAACGCAACTGTCAATCCACGACAACGGCGCCAAAAACTTGTTCACAACCTCAAGTGTAGGGTCGTGATGTAGTAATAATCTCGGTAAGACCGAGGTCGAATCCACAGGGACTGAAACTTGTACGTTTATGAAATTAACTAAAAGTAGAACTCGAAGAAGATATGAAACTAATTTTGAAGTATTTAAGAGAGTAATTGTGAATAGAGTAATTAAAATTAAGAATTTAAAGGTAGGAACTAGGGTGCCAAGGATCCACTTGTAGTGATCAAGGAGCCCTCTTACTTGATTCAAGTAACACAATTAGAATTGAAGTCTTATCCTATCCAATTGGAAAATATATCAATAAAATCAAATCTGAACTTCTATTGACCTAATTCTCAATGAAGGAGAATTATGATAATTGGCAGGGATTCCATCACCAAACCATGCCCAGGAGACAATAACAACAACAAGATTTACTAATTCCATAATCTCAAAGTAAGGAAAAGAAGAAACTCAAAGCTATTATAGATCTACTATAATTTAAGTCACAATAAATCATTAAAAATTGAAAGTATTCCTTTAAAATCAAATTAGAATTAAAGAAGGTTCAACATAAACATGAATTAAAGTAAGAGAAACATCCCATCACGTTACAAGCTTCACCTCTTAGCCCTAGCTAAGAGGTTTAGCCAACCATAGATATGATTGGACCAAAGTCTCTTAAGAAAAACATGAAAACAACTAAGGACGAAGAATATTAAATTTTGGTGACGACTTCTCTACCCTTTTGCTCCACTCCTTAAACCCTAGAAGATGCCTAGGGACATCCTAGGGAGTCCTATTTATAGTTGTGGAACTCCAACTTTCGCACCTAGTTGGAAAACTCTAGAAACCGCCTCAAGTTTATGCAGTTTGCTAAAATAAACTTCACTCTGCGTAGTTTCCCAAAATTAATTTCACTCTGTACAATTTCAAAAAATGATAAAGAGTTTCAGAATATATTTTTTTAGGATGATTTCCGGATTCCTTTTCTTCACTTCAAATATTTGATTCTCTTCATTTTTCACTTAGTTTTCTTGGATCTTTGGCATATGAATTCTTTAATCTTGGTCTCCTAAGATCCATCCCTTGCCTTGGTGATTCTTAAGCATCAAATTCATGCTTTTAACACCCTTTTCAATCCAAGTTCTTAAATTCACCTTGCAACACAAACATGAGTATCGCCATGACTTCTCCAAATGTGAATATACGAGTGTTTTCGCTCTTCCCTTTTACATGCTTTCATTCATTCTGATGTCATTTATTATTCTTATGGTCACTACATCATCCATTCTCCTTTGGAGATTCATATGTATTTCATTTATATGGACTCCTTATTCTTTTCTCTTAATAAACATAAATGTAATAAATCTTTCACCCCCTTCCATGATGGAAAATTCGGTCCAGCTTGGTTTACTGGCTGATATGAGAATGAAGACAACCAAGTGGTATCTCAAATGCACCTCTCTTGGTAGAGTTAACTCATTTGCAGGGTGATCGAACCCAAGGGTTGGCAACCCCAAGTGCAGGGCTACGATGTAGTAATAACTTGGTAAGACCAGGGTTGATCCACAAGGAACTTGGTGAGAATATACTAAGAGTTTAATCTAAGAACACGATTGGTGTATGTTTTTAATTCAGCGGAATAGAGTTGTAAAAATAATGATAAAAAAGACTAAGGTTCCAGAATCTCCAATAAATAGACTTTGAATTCAATTCATCTTCTTGAGTTAATAACTCAATTAGAACTAATTCTAATCCATTTTAATCGAAAGATAACACATTAATATAAATAAAAAATATCCAATATAGATTAGAATTATAATGGGCTTGATCTCTCATGAAGATATAGGTAATCGCATCATAAGGAATTGAAAGCATCTAATGTAGCCGGAGGCGACAATAGATCAAACGACTTGAAGATTGATTCCTTCTTCAATTTAGGAATTCAATCACATCCAATCACAATTTCAACATAAAATTCTTAACTTTCATTGAAGAAACGAATTGAACATCAAAGACATGATTGAACTAAAACTTTAAAATAAAAACATAAAAACTAAGTAGAACCAAAGTATTGAAGACGAAAGAGAACTCCTTGTAGGCTTCACAACTCCTTGCTCTACCCCTTCTATCCTAATTCATACCTATGAAGGCTTAAAATACATCTTTAAATAGGAAAAGTTTGCATAGACTTCGAACTGACTTCAATTTATGTACTTTGATTACGCTTCGGCTGTAACTGACCGTACCCTTCGATCGCACCGAACATACCTTCAGTCACACTGAATTAGTGCTCGATTGTAATCAAATTTCTTTAATTTTCCATTAGAAGTCTCTATCTTCCTTAGGTCTCACCGAACCCCCCTTCGGTGGCACCAAACTTGGCTTTGGTTACACCTAAAGTGGAGCCAAATTAAGTCTACAAATCTTAGTTTGTTACTAGATTGTTCTGTGCATATTCGGTCAGATCGAACCAACCTTAGGTGAGATTGAACAGTCTATTATTTCTGGTATTTGCACTGCATAATTATTTATTCTTTTCTCCACCTTTTGTGCCTGGTTTTCTTTGATCTTTAGCATGCGAATTATTCATTAATGACTTCTGAATCTCCAAGTCTTCTCTTGATTAATATTTTGAGCTTTAATCCTTCTTCTTAGGCATGATTTCATCTTTGTTTCCGAGATTTTTTAGTATGTACAAACTAGTTGTTAGTTAATCAATTAAGCACTTTGAATGCATGGAAATTAATGCAATTGAGAGTAAAAATATGTAATATTTGAATGTTATCACAGGGATCTCCCTTATGGTGGCACAATTGACATTGGTAAGAATGCCGAGGCTGAAATTGAGCAGTACTGTCCAACCTTGCTCGCTCATCAATTTGGTCTTGTATAGTGCATTCCCGATCCATTCACTCAAAAAACCTATAACCAACCCCACTTTTCTTAGCCGGTTGCCGATCAAATTGACATTTATCATTCTCTTCATTCCACTTTTCAGTCGACTAGTCTGACTCTTGATCTTCCCATCTATCTGAATCAACCTTAGATGATGGACACCTTCTTTGATTGGATGATGGACACCTTAGATTGGTTAATAAATCTCCCAAAGTTATCATTGCTCAACTCTTCTTCTCTATGGAGCTGTGAGGAAAGAAAAGAGCAACACCTCAATCAGCCACAAATCTTAGCCAAAAATTGAATAAGCTGAAGACTAAATCAATCGCCGCTACCATCCCACCAGCTCCATTGACCGAGACAACTCCTCAACCTAAGTGCTAAAAAGCTATGGTGAAAGGACCTGTTCCTCCGAAATCTCCACCGCCTTGACCGTCTTTGAAAGATGATCTATTGATGTCCTAGAGGGGGCAGGGTGAATAGGACTATACCAATTCAAGTATAAAATGCGGAAATAATAATCTTAATCACACAATGTATTGAAACTTTGATTCCAATTAATTCATAGGACAACCTGAAAGGACGAGCTATAGATGTCCTAGGGGGGGTGAATAGGACAATACAAAATATTTCGATATAATGCAGAATAATAAAACAAATACTCTCAATTTCTTAGAGTATTGAAATCTTAATTCTAAATAGTTCGCAGGACAACCTTATTTCATGACGTCTTTGAGATCAAAATACCAAACTTAACAAGAGATAAGTAGTCACAAGGAAATCATATAAAGAATTAAACATTCACTACAATGCACAAAAGAGTTATAGTGGTTCGGTTCTTAAACTCCACACCTACTTCAATTCCAAGATTACTACCCTCGTAATTTTAGCTTTCACTATTTCAAGGTTTTCACAGGGTTATCGTAACAACCTTATATAGTTCTTGTGATTTTCATGGGCTATCACAATAAAACTCACTTTGTGATTTTCACAGGCACATCACAAAACAACCCACTGAAATTTCAGACTTATTTTAGAAAAATCCAAAATTAAATAAAAGTAAATACAATACTTATCTTCAATTGGCGAGTCGAAGATGTAACTGTAGCCTGATTGCAGTGATCTTCTTTCTTGGGATATTGATGAAGCCGTATATATTTTCAACCCAAAAAGAATATAGGGATCTAATGTATTTTCAATATTATAAACAAAAGCCTTAATACCTGCAAATTCTATTCTCTAAATCTCGAGTAGAGTATGGATTACTCTATTTAAAAATGATTAAAACTACTTGAGGGAGAGAGAGAATAGACTAAGTTAAACAATGATTAGAATTACCGCATAACTAGCTTAAGAAAGGCTTGACTTTCTCTCTGACTTTGAGGAGATCTTTCATAAATTTCGTGTTTTTAATGAATGAGAAAAGGCATCTATTTATAGCTAAAGGATTAGGAAATTCGGTTAGCTCGATTTTAGGTTCAGCTGGCCAATTTCCAATGATTGCGTTCCAACGACTCTCGAATTTCACGGGATATTCGGCTGGCCTAAGCTAAAATTCGGCTGGCCAAACCTCCAGTTCTGTTGGCCAAATACAAGGTTTGGCTAGCCGAATCTCCCTGAGATGCGAAGATTAAAGTCGCTGGACACTTGATGAAACACACTCAAGCTGTCCGAACTGACAGGTTGGGTTGGTCGAACCCAAGGTTAGGACAGCTGAACTTAATGTGGAAAATCTTTATCTTGCTGTATACTTGCCCGAATTATGTTGGTTTAGTCAAAGGTAGTTAGGCTAGCTAAGCCAGAAGTCGGGCTCGCCTAACTTCCATGTATTTCACTTAGAATAATGTTCATTATGATACGATGTGAAATACACTTAACCTAAGGTCAATCTACGGTTATACCACCTGATGGTTGACACATATAGATGCATCAAACTTTGAACTAAGCCAATATAAAGTTTGCGATGATGAGTCTTACTTGAGATGTCAATCTGGTCTTTACGTAATCTTCATGAGTTGTTGAAGAACATCTTCATGTGTGCTTGTGATCTATTCGGGACTACAAAAATTGACAATCTTTACTGTGCTTTAAGTATAAGCACTAACACAACCTTCACCTATTATTATAAGCCAGACAACCTTATTTCCCAACATCCTTGAAATCAAACTTTCAAAACAAAAAAGAGATAGAGAATCAAATAACATAATCACCACAAATACACTAGGAGTTATAGTGGTTCGGTATATAAACCCACACCTATTATACTCCTTGAAATGGCCAAGCTATATGTTCTAGAGGGGGGGTGAATAGGACTATGCCAAATTTAAAATAAATACAACGAAAATAAAGAAAGAGAAATAGCCAAATAATTAAATCAATACACAATGCGGAATGCAATCTTAAAATATTGATTGTTCTAAGGACAACCATGCACCACAAAAATGGCAGGGCAACCTTACTAGAACAAATAGAGAAACTGAAGCTCAAAAAGAGATAGCAGGGAATAAATTGCAGAAATATAAATCTAAACTATTACAACATTCCCCACTGAGCTTGAAATAAAATGATTACAACATTCACATCCACATATACATCCCACAAATGAATAATTAAAGATATGAAATATAAATCACACAACCACAAAACACAAGAGATTATAGTGGTTCGTCTGTGTGTACACCAACTGTTAATAAACAGCCACACAGCTACTCCACTCCTAATATCCTCACACAGGGGATATCAACGTTCACTATCAAAGATAGGTTTTCCAAGTTCACCCAAAACCTTCACAATTGTGTCTTTCTCTGTGGGCTTACACAATTAAAGAAACCCCTCTTCTGAGTTTTCCTAGCTCTCCTCAGATAACCATTACAATAAGATTTTTCTAGCAAATCCCGAAAGAAAATCAAATTATAGTAAATTACTTAAACATAAAATACCTGAATTTCTCCTTCATTGTAGCAGCCCAGAAGAACCAAGTCGAAGTAGAGATTTGAATGTCAAAGTTCAATGTCCAATATTCACTTAATAATGGTTCTAGGTTCTAATAGATTTTAAATTAAACCAAATGGGGCTAGCTCTAATTGATTTTGATTCCAAAAAAAGGAAAAATGAAACTTCCACTTTTTCAGATCAGATTGGAATACAAGAAACAAAATCAATTTTAAAAGCTAAAGAAAGAGAATATTACACATGCAAACTTAGCTTAAATGGAGCACAGACTTATCTCTCAGAAGGCCGAATTAAATTAGCTTGAATTTCTTCTTTTATTCTGAGATTCGTGCTCTATTTATAGGTGAGAAAATCATGTCTTCGACTAGTCTAAAGATCTTTACGGCTGGTTGTAGAACCAACAGATATTTGAAAATTCAGGCACGATAAGATCTGGCGGTTTCACGACTGGTCGTAAGTAGTCTATGACTGGTCGTAGGTCTCCTTCAACTAGTCGTAGGTTTCTCACGACTAGTCGAAGCTAGCCTAAATTCAACACTGTACTTTGAGTCGTAGGACTACGACTGGTTGAAGCAACAGTCGACACTGTTCATATGACTGGTTGAACAGTCCCTAAGACTAGTCGAAGCCTAATAGAAAATTTTTAAATTTTTCAACGAACTTACGACTGATCTAGGAAATTCTTAGATAGGTCGAAGTAGTGCTAAGACTAGTCGAACAAAGTCCAGGACTAGTCTTAAAACTGACTAAACTCACTTATATAAAACATATGAATCATGTATCCTAAATGGCCTACTCTAAAGGTCAACCTAAGGTCAGTCATACCTCAATAGTGAAGTAAGGACATTGAAACTTAGAGATGAGTGACCTTTGAAAGTAATGAAGCTTGAAGTCTTGATGTAGCTCAAACTTGAAAGCTTCTTGAGATCTTGAGGTTAAACTTGAAAGCTTCTTGAGATCTTGACTTGAACTTGAAAGCTTCTTGAGATCATGACTTAAACTTGAAAGCTTCTTAACAGTGTCTTTGGCATCACAAATTTTACAATAAAAAGGGGCTATAAACTATAGCACTTACAATCTCCCCCTTTGTCAAATTAGTGACAAAACACACTTTCAAGATATGTTACATAACGCAGAATATCTGATTAAAGAATCATGCACTAGTTCTTATCAACCGGCATACTAACATGATCCTGCAAACCTGTAACATGATCCTGCAAACCTGTAAATCCATATTCAACATAGCATATAGTCCACCTCTCTACACATACTCCCCCTGAGTAACATACATCAAACTCCCCTAAACTCAATGCAATGCTACTCCCTCCTCATAACATAATCATTAGACATATACATCCATATCCATTCTCCCCCTTCTTGTCACAAGAGAACAAAGGAAGCACAAAACAGATGACCGAGGAAACAGAAGTAAAGAAATATATGAGAGGTATCTAGACAAGATATGAGTAACCAGCATAAACAACCCACATAATTCATAAACTGAGCTAAGTCAAAGATAGCTACAATCTTAAAACTAGTTAAGCTAGTGTAAGAGTAATAAAGTTATAACATACTAGCAAACTTAAAAGAACTAATCTGAGCCAGATGAAGGAGCCGTGGTGGAAGGATCAAGTTGATGCATGCCCTTGTTCAAGCGCCTAAGATATTTGCGCATATACTTGAATTGTAAATCATGGGCAACAGACATGTTTTCCATCTTAACATTCATATTCTCAACCTTATCTTTCAATACACGTAGACGTGCATCAAACTCAAAAGGCTCATAATCTAGATCAGTTGCAGAATCAGATTCAAGTTCGTCAAAAATATCATCCATGTTAATATCAGCAGGAGGATGATCACTAGCTTCTTCTTCATGTTCAGTTTCAGCATTGTCAACACCAGCACCTTGATCAGGAAGGAAATCAAACTTCATCTTATTGATATTGAAATTGTTAAATATCAGATGATGGATAGGGGCCTCTCTAACTGGCATATCGACTAACATATGCGTAGCCAGCACAGTCATCAAATAACCAAAAGGAATGTCACTGTGACCTGGATAGAGTCAAAACTGAATAATGGAGTGACAAATCAAGGATGGTAGACAAACATAAGCACCGTTGGCAATAGCATGAAGAACACGAACCATGAAGGAAGTCAATTCAGATTTATTACCCGATCGAGGATACAAGTTAGACACAAAGATTTTGTGAAGAACTCTGTATTTGGGTAACAGATACTTTGAGGGAAGCGCATTCCCTTTATGTGTCCATTGAACATCCAAATTGTATAAATCTTTAGTGAGCATACGTTTTTCAGATACTGAGGGTTTTTTAGATAAGGTATGGATAGGAATGCCCTCATCATTCATAGGAATTTCCATAAGAGCTGAAATCAAATGACGATCAACGTTAAATGGTCCTTCTCTTGTGGTTATCTTAAAAGATAAATTTTTCAATGAAAAATCACTTATACATGCGAACATGGACTGGGCAATGGACTGGTATGCTGGTCCACCCCCATGCAATAAGTTATCCCAACCTACAGCTTAGCATAGGAAGGATATCAAAAGGAGCAACATGATTAGTATCAACAGGATGTTCAATAATAACGTTACGCAATCTGATGTCCCGAACATAAGATGGATCGTCCTCGAGAGCCCGAAGATGACGCTTAGTGATAGGGGCTGATCTGGAGGAAGAAGATGGACCACAGGATGTTGTCTTTCTCCTTCTAAATGCCATTTGCAATAAGAATTTTAAGAAAATAAAGAGTTGCAAAGGATTGAGAAGAGGGTTTTATCAAATCAGATTTTATAAAAGAAATACCCCAAATCTCAACGAAATTTGAAATAGATAACTTCAAGAGTAAAATAGAAGTGATCTAGACACAAATCTACAAGAAAAAAGTAAATGGAGCACTAACCTCGAAGATTTTGAAGGATGGGTTCGACTAGTCATGCGTCGGCCCATTGGAGAGTGAAGAGGAAATGAAGAAGATGAAGCATTTTCTCCAATTTTAAGTGATTCACGCGATTCATGACTGGTCGTGGATGTACACGACCGGTCATGTATATTCACGACTGGTCGAGTATCGGCCAAAAAATCTGATTTCCAACATTATATACAAAAATTGAAATCTAATCAAGTAATTATATACAATATGATACAAATAAGCATAAATACTCATTTAAAAATGCACATGTCAAGATCAAATTTTATTTTATTAAACCTGCTTTAGTCAAGCAATTTAGTGAAAATGTCAGCACGTTGATTCTCGGTAGGGATATATTCCAAAGATATAACCTTTTCTTCTACTAATTCTCGAATATAATGAAATTTAATGTCAATGTGCTTAATACGAGAATGCTGAATCAGATTTTTCGAAATATTTGTGGCACTGGAATTATCACAATATAATAACATAGAATCCTGTTTAATTCCATAATCACTTAGCATACGTCATCCAAACAAGCTGTGAACACGCGTTACCAGCTCTAATATATTCAACTTTAGCTGTTGAAAGTGATATAGAACTTTGTTTCTCGCTAAACCAAGAAACTAAACAGTTTCCAATACAAAAGCAATCACCACTGGTTGATTTTCTATCATCAAGATTACTAGCCCAATTACCATCTGAGTACCCAGCTAATTGAACACTAGTCTCATGTGGATACCAGAGAGCGAGATTAATAGTACTTGCGACATATTGCATAATCTGCTTGACAGCAATCAAGTGCGACTCTTTAGGATTAGACTGATATCTAGCGCAAATACCAACACTTAGAGCGATATCAGGTCTACTAGCAGTTAAATACAGTAAACTACTAATTATACTCCAATATAATTTCGGATCCACATTTTTAGCAGTAGAATCTTTTGAGAGTTTCAAAGTTGTACTCATAGGAGTATCAAAATTCTTACCATTCTCAAATCTAAATCTCTTAATCAAATTCATAACATATTTAGATTGAGAAATGAACATTCCATCAGGTTTTTATTTTACTTGCAACCCAAGGAAATAATTCAATTCCCCAACCATGCTCATTTCAAACTGAGATTTCATCAAATCTGCAAACTCAATAGTCATGTCAGAATAGGTAGATCCATAAATGATATCATCAACATAAATCTGTACTATTAAAATATGATCATTATATTTTTTAATAAACAGAGTCTTATCAACACATCCCATTTGAAAATCATGGCTTAATAGAAACTTTGTTAGTTTTTCGTACCATGCCCTAGGAGCTTGTTTTAAACCGTAAAGTGCCTTTTTAAGGCGATACACATGATCAATATTTTTGGGGTCTTTAAAACCCATCGGTTGTTCAACATAGACTTCCTCATGCAGATCGCCATTTAAAAATGCACTTTTCACATCCATTTGGTAAATCTTAAACTTTCTAAAACATGTAATGGATATAAAAAGTCTAATTGATTCAAGACGTGCTACTGGTGCGAAGGTTTCATCATAATCAATACCTTCAATTTGAGTGTAACCTTGTACCACTAGCCTAGCCTTGTTTCTAATTATATTGCCAAGCTCATCAGACTTATTTTTGAAAATTCATTTGGTTCCAATGATGTGTTTATCTTTAGGTCTAGGTACGAGATACCAAACATCATTTCTCACAACTTGGTTAAGTTCTTCTTGCATCGCAACAATCTAGTTTTCATCAGTAGGAGCTTTTTTTACATTAGATGGTTCTATCTAGGATGTAAAACATATGTAATTACATATATCCTCAAGTTGTCTACGAGTACGAACACCAGTGAGAGGGTTTCCAAGAATCTGTGTGGTTGGATGATCTTTAACAGTCCTTAGTTCAGAATCAGTCTGATTAGATGAGGTATCAAATTTATCAATTACTAGAACTTCATCATTATCTGAACTTGACACTAGTGTGTTTAAGCGATCATCAATGACTACATTGATACACTCTTGAATCACACTAGTACTTTTGTTTAGAACCCTATAAGCTCGGCTGTTTAAAGAGTATCCTAAAAAGATCCCTTCATCACTCTTCATATCAAAATTTCTCAGATTTTCACGATCTCATAAAATATAGCACTTGCTGCAAAAAACTCGAAAGTATTTGACAGTAGGCTTTTTGTCGAACCACATTTCGTAAGCTATTTTATTATTACCTTTACTAGTATAAACCCGGTTAATGATATAGCAAGCTGTATTGACTGCTTCAGCTCAAAGATTCTTAGAAGATTCATACTATTCAACATGACATTAGCCATTTCTTGAAGCACTCTATTTTTCCTTTCAACTATACCATTTTGTTATGGAGTTTTGGGTGCTGAGAATTCATGTAATATTCCCTGGTCGCTACAGAACTTCTCAAAACCGCTATTCTCAAATTCAGATCCATGATCACTGCGAATCTTACTGACTTGAGAACCTTTTTCACTTCTTCAAGGGTTTCTGATTTGTTCCTTAAGAAGACAACCCATGTATATTTGGTAAAGTCATCTACTATTACCAAGATATATCTTTTGTCACCTCGATTTTCCGTCCTGGTAGGTCCTACAAGATCCATATGAAGAAGCTCGAGTGGTCTTGATGTGGTATCGGAATTCACCTTTTTACGTGAGTTTCTAGTTTATTTGCCAATCTGGCATTCACCACATATTTTATCTAATTTTTATAGTTTGGGTAGACCTCTTATAATTTCCCGTTTGCTCAATCTATATAGATTTCAGCAGTGTACATGTCCAAGACGTTTGTGCCACAAATCAGTCTCGTTTGTATGGACCAAGTAACACGATTGATTAGATGAGCTGGATTCGCTAACAATATAGCAGTTTTCAGATGTTATACGTCCAGTTAGTATTATTGAACCCTTGTTTAGAATCTCACAACTTTGATTAGAAAACTGTACACTATGGTTATTATCACAAATTTGAGACATGCTTAGAAGATTATGTTTTAGTCCTTCAACATACAAGACATTTTTAAACAAAGGAAGGTTATAGAGTTGAACCGTACCTTGGCCAATTATCTTATAATTGCTTCCACCACCAAAAGTAACTGACCCATCAGTTATATCTTCAAGATCGGTTAATAAAGCCTTGTCGCCTGTCATATGCCTGGAGCATCCACTATCTAGGTACCACTTTTAATGGCTTGTAGCTTTGAAAGCGGTGTGGGCAACCAAGTAGGCAACCCTAGGAACCCATTTCAAAATTGTTTTGGGTTTGGGAATATAGTTGGTCTTCTTCTGTCTGTTGTTATAAGGATGACCTATTGAGTTAGATTTTAAGAGCTCCTTGAGTAAATCAATTATCTTTTCAGCTAGTGGGTTCCTGTTCTGAATTTTAAAGTTGACATAACTACTTTTAGGATTTTGAAAAGCTTTTGTATTTAAAAAAAAACCTTGTCTAGTATTTTCCCTTTTGAGTTAGAGGACTCTCCTTTCACAAACTTAGGAGGAGTATACTTTTGTTTAGGAGGAACATTTTCATCGTAGCCCAACCCAGATATGTCACCACATTTTCTAGATCCGGATAAAAGTTTTTCTAACTTTGGATCTCCTTGGGCATACCTCCATGTATCCTTTAAACTCAGAAGAGAAGATACTTCATTTTTAAGTTTCTCATTTTCAGATTTCAGATTTTCAATCAGGGAGGTTTTGAATTCTAAATCGCATTTTAATTTTTCAAAACAATCTGAAATTTGAGATTTTTCTAAAATAAGAGATTCATAAATTTCTTTGAGTTTAAATTTTTTTTCTTTTTGAAGTTTCAATTTCACAGCAATTTTACAACTTTCCTTGTATAGGGCATTGTAAGCGTCTTAAAGATCATCTTTATTTTCATAATCACTATTTAGATTTTCTTCGCTAGTTGAATCATCATGATCTGAAAAAGTGAATTTGGCTAGAGTCATAAGGGCTTTAACTTCACTGCCCGACTCAGTTTCAGAATCTTCTGATTCAGAGGAAGCTTCAGAATCAAACGATTCATCCCAAGTAGCCAACATATCCTTCCTTTTTGGTTTGTCCTTTTTAGGACATTTGTTTGCTAAATGCCCATATTTTTAGCAGTTGTAACATTGACTATCTTTCAACGACTTCCAAGTTTTAGATTTAGGTTTTGATCTTTTCTTATCATTTGAAAAATCAACCCTCTTTTTACTCTTGAAAATCTTGTAAAACTTTTTCGCTAAAAGAGCCATATCATCTTTAGAATCAGAGTTTTCTTGAGAAATACATTTAGAAGATTTAAGAACGATAGATTTACTTTTAGGAGATTTAAAGTTTAACTCATAGGTTTGTAAAGAACCAACTAGTTCTTCTACCCTCATATTGTCTGTATCACGAAGTTCCTGGATCGCGGTTACCTTAGAGTTGAACTGTTCAGGAAGTGAGCATAGTATCTTTGCACACACTTTACTTTCTGAGATTTTATCGCCAAGACCCCACATTGAGTTTACAATGTCATTTAATCTTGTGTAAAAGTCCATAAACATTTCATTTTCCTCCATATGAATTTCTTCAAATTTGTTTGTGGGGAGTTGGACTTTAGATTTTTTGACAATTGTAGTACCCTCATGTGTCATTTCTAATATATCCCAAGCTTGATTTGCAGTATCACAGGATATGATTCTTTTAAACTCATCTAGTGATAGTACGCAAGTGATTGTATTTAGTGCTTTTACATTGACACTACTCTTATTTTTCTGAAGGGTGGTCTAAGAGAAATAAGGAGTTACTCTCATTGATTTTGAACCATCGATACCAGTCACTTCAATGGTAGGTGGGTTTCATTCAGTCACTGTGGCTTGCCACACACTCTCATCCATTGATTTGAGGAAGATCCTCATCCTGGCTTTCCAATAGGCATAGTTGGAGCCATCAAAGGGTGGAGGCCTAGTGACTGAAAGGCTATCAAAATTTGACATCTTATATAAAGCTTAGATCGTTAGCTCAAGAATTTTCTATCATCAATGTTTCCTGCCTAGTCAACATCGGTATATCCTGAAATGGCCAAGCTATATGTCCTAGAGGGGGGGTGAATAGGACTATGCCAAATTTAAAATAAATACAGCGGAAATAAAGAAAGAGAGATAGCCAAATAAATAAATCAATACACAATGCGGAATGCAATCTCAAAATATTGATTGTTCTAAGGACAACCATACCCCATAAAAATGGTAGGGCAACCTTACTAGAACAAATAGAGAAACTGAAGCTCAAAAAGAGATAGCAAGGAATAAATTGTAGAAATATAAATCTAAACTATTACAACATTCCCCACTGAGCTTGAAATAAGATGATTACAACATTCACATCCACATATACATCCCACAAATGAATAATTAAAGATATGAAATATAAATCACACAACCACAAAACACAAGAGATTATAGTGGTTCGTCTGTGTGTACACCAACTGTTAATAAACAGCCACACAACTACTCCACTCCTAATATCCTCACACAGGGGATATCAGCATTCACTATCAAAGATAGGTTTTCCAGGTTCACCCAAAACCTTCACAATTATGTCTTTCTCTGTGGGCTTACACAATTAAAAAAAAAAACCCTCTTCTGAGTTTTCCTGGCTCTCCTCAGATAACCAATACAATGAGATTTTTCTGGAAAAACCTAAAAGAAAAGCAAATGACAGTAAATTACTTAAACGTAAAATAGCTGAATTTCTCCTTCGTTGTAGCAGCCCAGAAGAACCAAGTTGGAGTAGAGATTTGAATGTCAAAGTTCAATGTCCAATACTCACTTTATAATGGTTCTAGGTTCTAATAGATTTTAAATTAAACCAAATGGGGCTAGCTCTAATTGATTTTGATTCCAGAAAAAGGAAAAAAGAAACTTCCTCTTTTTTAGGTTAGATTGGAATATAAGAAACAAAATCAATTTTAAAAGCTAAAGAAAGAGAATATTAAACATGCAAACTTAGCTTAAATGGAGCACAGACTTATCTCTCAGAAGGCTGAATTAAATTAGCTTAAATTTTTTCTTTTATGCTGAGATTCGTGCTCTATTTATAGGTGAGAAAATCACGTCTTCGACTGGTCTAAAGATCTCTACGACTGGTCGTAGAATCAAAAGATATTTAAAAATTCAGTCACAATAAGATCTGGCAGTTTCACGACTGGTTTTAGGTGATCTACGACTGGTCATAGGTCTCCTTCAACTGGTCATAGGTTTCTCACGACTAGTCGAAGCTAACCAAAATTCAACACTGTACTTTGAGTCGTAGGACTACGACTAGTCGAAGCAACAGTCGACACTGTTCATACGACTAGTCGAACAGTCCCTAAGACTAGTCGAAGCCTAATAGAAAATTTCTAAATTTTGCAACGAACTTATGACTGATCCAGGAAATTCTTAGACAGGTCGAAGCAGTAATAGGACTAGTCGAACAAAGTCCAGGACTAGTCATAGAACCGACTAAACTCACTTATATAAAACATATGAATTATGTATCCTAAATAGCCTACTCTAAAGGTCAACCTAAGGTCAGTCATACCTCAATAGTGAAGTAAGGACATTGAAACTTAGAGACGAGTGACCTTTGAAAGTAATGAAGCTTGAAGTCTTGATGTAGCTCAAACTTGAAAGCTTCTTGAGATCTTGAGGTTGAACTTGAAAGCTTCTTGAGATTTTGACTTGAACTTGAAAGCTTCTTAGCAGTGTCTTTGGCACCACAACTTTGACAATAAAAAGGGGCTATAAACTATAACACTTACACTCTTAAAATTACTACCCTCGAAATTTTGGTTTTCTACTATATCAAGGTTTTCACAGTTCACCTTAATAACATTTACAGTTCTTGTGATTTTCATAGGCTTACCACAATAAAACCGCATTTTTTGATTTTCACAGGCTTACCATGTATCAACCCAAATGAGATTTCTGCGCTATCTCAATTAAAATCTAAATAAAATAAAATAATAACAATACTTATCTTTTGATGTCAGTTTGAAGATATAGTCAAGGCTTCAGGCAGTGATCTTCTTTCTTAAGAGTTGATGAAGCAATGTATGCTTAACTAGAAATAATATAGGGAGATAAAGTTTTCTCAAAGAATATAAACCCTAACTACTATAGATTCAATTCTCTATTTCTCGAATAGAGTATAAATTACTATCTAATTGCATTTAACACTAACTTGAGAAAGGGAATTGAATAAATTAAATAAAAATAATAATTACCACATAGATAGCTCTGGGAGGACCTGGGTTTCTATTTAACTTGTAGAAGATTTATTAGTGAATTTCATTATAGAAATGAATGAGAGAAGGTCCATATTTATAATAAAAAAATTGGGAAATTCGGTCGACCTAAAAATAGGTTCAACTGGCCAGATTTCAACGATTCTATTCCAATGGCTATCGGATTGCGCGGGATAAGATTTATAAAAAATTCGATTACCCCGAACCAAAATTTGGGTAGCCAAATCTCTAATTCGGTTGGCCAAATCTCTAATTCAACAGGCCAAATCCCTTTGAAAATTCGAAAGTTCCATTGCTGGAAACTTGACCTAAGAGACTTTTGGGATGGCCAATCCTAGGTTCGGCTGGCCGAACCCAAAGTTGGGCTGGCCGAACTTGTAACAAATTTTGACAACTCCAAATGTGCTTCAAATACAAGCACTTACAACCTGCCCCTTTGTTAATTTCATGATAAAACACAATACATACATACACATCACATCATACCATACACACATACATTAAATATACACATCTCATGGACTCATCCATCAATTTGAAGCTTTGGTTCAAAAGATCATCTATACACCAACTCATCTATAGATTGAAAACTCATTTGTACACCATCTATAAATTCAAAACTCATCTGTACACCACCAATAGCTCCCTCTGAGAAATATACCAAGTTGTTTTCCATCCAAACAAATTCACAAGATATATTCCAAATTTTCAACTTTCAAGCATCACATGCGTCATCATGTATATCATATATAAGCATCACATGTATCATGCATCATAAAGTATAATCACTTTCTCCCCCATTTTGTCACAAAAGGAAGATGAAATGATAAAGAGCATTACCAGATGGGTAGATGAATGAAGCATAAATAAAATAATCTGATTAAGCATATCAGTATCATAAATCAACCCAAGTGTAGCAAAGTGTATCAAGTAGTGGAGCCAATAGTGTAGCACCAAAAAACCAAACTGAAAATTATTATAACCCAAGATAATCTTCAAACTCTTATTAAATCTATGAAAGTACTTTTTAATGTGCTTCATGTTCATTTTCTGAATTTAAACTAAGGACTCTTGTGATACATGCAAAGCGTCTACCCTTTGCTCTAAAGCTGATAATCTCTTGTGAAAATGAGAAGGCTGGTAATTTGAGTCTTTAACATTCTCTCTTAACTCTTCTTCTAATTCATTAAAAATATCATCCATATTGACATCGCCTTCCACCCTCTCCTCTTGATCACCACGTTGCTCAGGAAGAGGAGATAATTGCATCATATTAAGATTGGCAGAATTAAATGGTAATTTGGACTCTGGTGCTTCAATCGACAGGATTTGAAGACGAAATTGCAAAGTAAGCGAGGTCATAAGATGTGCAAATGGAAGCAAACCATGTCTAGGATGCAGTCTATACTAAATGATCAAGAAACAAATCAATGAGGGAAGTGGCAATGACATTGTTCACAACCCCAAGTGTAAGATCGCAATATAGTAATAATTCAGTGAGACCAAGGTCAAATCCACAGGTACTAATCTTAACATTTTTGAATAACTAGAACTAGAACTAAAAGATGATCTTTAAAATTTAGAATAAAGGGAGTAATTATGAATATTATTTAAACTATCAATTAAAAGGTTGGAATTAGGGTGCCAAGGATCCACTTGTAGCTATCAGGATGCTACCTCACTTGATTCAGGAAACACAACTAGAATTAGAGTCCCATCTTATCCAACTGGAAGAAGAGATAATCAAATCTCTAAACTTTTCATTTATCTAGTCTCAATGGAGAAAGATTGTGAAGATTTGGAAGGGATTCCATCACCCTACCATGCCCATGAGACAATGGTGAACAACATGATTTACCAATCTCACAATCTCAAATAGGTAAAGAAGATATCCAAAGCTATTGCAGTGTCTATTGTAATATGAGTCACAACAAACCATAGAAAACTGAAAATATTCCTTAAAATCAACTTGAAATCAATGAAGTTCAATATAAACAAAAATCAAAGCAAAATAAACATCTTAATCATGCTACAAGCTTCACCTCTTAGCCCTAGTTAAGAGGTTTAGTTAACCATAGACATGATTAAACCAAAATCCCTTAAAAAAACATGAAAACAACAAAGAAAGAAGAAGAAGAAAAACTCTCGGTAACGGCTCTCCACCCTTTAGCTCCACTCCTTGAACCCTAGAAGATACCTAGGAACGTCCTAGGGACTCCTATTTATAGTTGTGAAGCTCCATCTTACACACTGCCTTGGAATTTCCACAATCCAATCGTAAAACCGCCGCAACTTACGCAGTCACGTTACGCATTGGTCAGACAGAAGTTACCTTCGATCGGACCGAAGTTGAATCTGAAATGAGATAGGATTCTATTTTAGCAGTTGCTCAATTTCAGTCGGATCGAGCTTGGGTTCGGTCGAACCGAATTAATCTTCGGTCGAATAGAATTAACTCCAAAATTCATCGTTCTTCGTTGGAGCTTTTTATGCAATTTCGGTCGCATTGAATCCTCCCTTCGGTTGGACCAAACTGGGTTTCGGTCATACTGAATTAGCTTATGAATTTCATCGTTAGTTGCTGGACTATTTTATACAATTTTGATCGGACCGAACTTGGGTTCGGTAGGACTGAACCTATTTGTTTTCTGCTACGGATTCTAAAGTCTTTCAAGTCCTTTCTTCATCCTTTATACTTGGTTTCCTTGGATCTTTGGCATGTGAACTCTTCATTGTTGGTCTCCTAAGATCCATCCTTTGCCTTGGTGATTCTTGAGTATTAAATCCATACTTTTAGCATTCTTTTCAATCCAAGCTCTCAAATTCACCTTACAACACAAACATGTATAAAATATACCATTAAGCATTATCATGTTCCTAAAACCAAGATATAGTTAGGGAAAAATATGCAATATTTGACACTCAATAGACATGAACTATAAGAACCCTGAAGGGAGTAAGGTCAGTCTTATTCCCTACCCTTGGATAAACGTTCGAAGTAAAAATTCAACGACGAATGCGGTATTTAGGAAATAACCTACTGGTGGGTATGGTGTTACTAGACCTCCATTTTGCATTGAAGACACATAACACCTAGAAAATAGACTCTTTTTCTGAATTATTCATTTTGTTAGAAAGAGTGGAAATTAGAATCCCATCTTTCACCATATTGATTTCTATCAATAAAGAGATAGTGGATGGTGTTATGGTAACAATTTCTTCTAAAAATTTAACTTTGAAAGTTAATTCATCCATAGAAACCTGAAAAATAGATGCATACATGCCTTGAACAATGGACTTGTGAGCTGTCCCGCCCCATTGAAATATTTTCTCCCATCCTACCTCAGAAAGGAGTTCAAATAGATCATATTAACCAATATGGTGAAGATTAACCGAACGCTTTATAATATTGCTTCTTATTTTGAAATCCCGAACATTTTCGGGGTCATCCTCTGGTGTGTGTAGGGTTCGTACATCACATGGACCAGAATGGGATGAGGAACCTGCTTGTACTTTGCGTAAAACACGTTAGTTTTAGTTTCCATGTTTATAACAATAAGAAATAAAAAAATATAGAGGGAGAGCAAGTATATCAGATTTTGAGGAAAACCCACCAAAAACAGGTTTCTAGATTCAAGAAAAATGACAAAATCAAGATTCTTATGCAATTAGGAACTTAACTCTAGAAAAGAAATTCTTAAAATTAACTTGCAAGGAAGTTAGAAGGATAGGTTGGTCAAATGGAGCACTGACAGGCCAAGGAAGATAAACTGGAAATGGGGCAAAATGAGATTTCCCCCCTTTGGAGGGATTCCACGCATGATTCGTCTTGCCTAAGTATGTATTCGGTTGGCTGAAAAAGTCAATCAACGCTAGGCTGGCCGAAAAATTCAAATATATATACATATACATATATACATATATATATATATATATCCATTTTTCTTTTCTTTTCATTCATAAATTATTTTTAAATAAAGAATAAATGTGAAAAGAAAATTAAACAGAATTATCATAATTAAATATCACATAATCTAATATCATGCTTTAAATTAGAAAATTTGACACTGTCAAGCAACTTAGTTGTGATATCTACAAGCTGCTTCTCAGTTAGAATGTATTCTAGCATAATAGTGAAATCTTATGTCAATTTGTTTTGTGCGAGAATATTGAATAAGATTTTTCAATATATTTATCGTTCTTGTGTTATCTCCATATAAATTCATCGTATTTTGAACAATTCCATAATAAGCTAATAAACGTTTCATCCACATAAGCTTAGTGCAAGCATTTCCTGCAGCAATGTATTCTGCTAGTTCAGTGGATAATGATAGAGAATTTTTCTTCTTACTCGTCCATGATATAAGATAGTTTCCAATATAAAAACATCCACCACTTGTAGATTTTCTATCATCAACATTACTTGTCAGTCTGCATCATTATATCCTACTATTTGAATAGACATATCATGTGGATACCATAAATATAAGTTAGCAGTACTCGCAACATATCTGATTATCTGTTTAACAATATAAATGTGATTCCTTAGGGTCAGATTGATATCTAGCACAAACACCAACACTAAAAGAAATATCAAGTTTGCTAGCAGTTAAGTAAAGTAGACTACCAATCATGATGCAACAAAGACAAGAATCAATACTTTTACCTGATTCATCTTTTGATAATCTGAGTGTTGTACTCATAGGAGTATTAAAATGTCTACCATTTTCAAAACCAAACCTCTTACCAAATTCAGTGCGTATTTGGTTTGGGAGATGAAAATTCCATCTTTGATTTGTTTGACTTGAAGTCCAAGATAATAATTTAGCTCATCGACCATACTGATTTCAAATTTTGATTTCATAAAATCTACAAACTTTAAAGAGAGATTAGCATAAGTAGATCCATAGATAATATTATCAACATATATCTAAATGATTAAGATATCATCATTATATTTTTTGACAAACAGAGTTTTGTCAACACTACCCATTTAAAAGTTATGACTACATAAAAATTTAGTCAATTTTTCATACCATGCTCTAGAGGCTTGTTTTAAATCATACAGTGCCTTTTTAACATGGTTTACATGATCAATAAGTTTGGGATCTTCAAAACCCTTCGGTTGTTCAATATAAACTTCCTCATTCAGGTCATTATTTAGAAAAATACTTTTAACATCTATTTGATATATTTTAAAAATTTTGCAACAAGTAATGTAAATAAATATCCTGATAGACTCAAGGAGAGCAACTGGCACAAAGGTTTCATCATAGTCAATACCTTCTATTTGACTATAACCTTGCACAACTAGTCATGCCTTGTTTCTGATAATGTTTCCAAGTTGATCAGATTTATTTTTAAAAATCCATTTGGTTCCAATCACATGTTTATTAGATATTTTGGGAACAAGATAACATACATCATTTCTTATAAACTGATTCAATTCATTTTGTATAGCCATGATCCAACTTTCATCAGCTATTGCTTCATTTACATTAGCCAGTTCTATCCGGGAAGTGAAGCAAATATGATTGCATACATTTTCAAGGTGTCTTCTAGTTTGAACACCCATATGAGGGTTCCTAAGTATTTGATCAGTTGGTTGGTCTTTGACTAACCATAACTCAGTAATATCTGATTTGGATGATGATTCAGATTGATTAACCACAATGATATTATTATCACCATCATCTTGGTCAAGACTGGGAATGATCGGTTGATCATCAATTACTACATTTATAGATTCTTGTATAACCCCAGTTCTTTTATTTAAAATGCGATATGCTTGACTATTTAAAGAATATCCTATAAATATTCCCTCATTGCTTTTTGCTTCAAAATTTTCTAAATTTTCTCGGTCATGTAAAATAAAGAATTTATTTCTGAAAGTATAAAAATATTTAATAGTAGGCTTTTTCTCAAACCATAATTCATAAGTTGTTTTATTTTTTCTTACTCTTATGTAAACATAATTAATTATATGCATGCGGTATTTACAGCTTCAGCCCATAAATATTTAGGCAACTTCATACTATTTAGCATTACGTTAGCGATTTCTTCTAGAACACTAATTTTTCTTTCAACAATTCCATTTTGCTAAGGTGTTTTTAGAGCAGAAAATTCATGTAATATACCATGGTCGTTATAATATTTCTCAAAATTGCTATTTTCAAATTTAGTTCCATGATCACTTCCTATTCAGATTAAAGATAGTTCCTTTTCAATCTAAATATGTTTTATAAGATTTTTAATTTCTTCAAGAGCATCCAACTTTTCTCTTTAAAAAGCTACCCATAAATATCTAGTGTAGTCATAAACTACAACTAGAAAATATTTCTTTCCACCTTTACTCTCCGTTCTAGTTAGTCTGACTAAATTCATATGGAGAAGTTCAAGAGGTCTTGTAGTGGCTAAGGAGTTCACTTTCTTGTGACTACTCCTAATTTTCTTGCCTATTTGATAGGCACCACATACTTTGTTTTCTATCTATTTTAGTTTGGGTAAACCTCATAAGTGATCTCTTTTGCTCAGATTATATAGATCTCTATAGTTAACATGTCTAAGAGGTTGATGTCATAATTCAGTATTGTTTGTTTGTACCATGTAAAAGGTAGGGGTGCACACGGTTCAGTTCGATCTGGTTCTGGGGTGAAACCGGAACTGAACTGTTCCTTACGGTTTCAGGATTTTCGAAACTGGAACTGGGCCGTTAACACCCTAGAACCGAACCGGAACCGAACCATGAAAACCAGTTCCATTCCGGATCGGTTCCACGGTTCTAGGCTTTTTATAATCCAGCCCAATTGCATGTTCTATTTTATAATTTAGCCCATGTCCATTCGTGTTATGATCCACTTGATGAATGATTTAGATATTGTGTATGGTGTGAAAAAAATACATTTATGAAAATAAGCAAAGGGTGTATTGTAAACCATAAATCATGAGTCAAATATATAACTAAAATATATTGTAAACTCACGGTTCTAGGTTCAGTTCCACGGTTCAGTTCCAAGTTCGGTTCCATGGATTGAATCCACAATTTGGATTCACGGTTCGGATCCACTATTCAAATCATGGTTCGGTTCGGTTCTACATACCCCCAAACCAGAACCGAACTGAATTAAATGGTTCTTTAATTTTTGGAACCGGAATCAGAACCGGTGCACTCTAGAACCAGACCAAACTGGACCGTTTGGTCGGTTCCAGTCTAGTTCCATGGTTCTACCAGTTCGATGTTTACCCCTAATAACAGGAATGATTTGTTGAGCAAGATTCATCAATTATATAACAATTTTCAGACATTCTGCGACAATTTAATATCATATGTCCATTATTATTCATTATCTCACATCCATGATAAAAAAATTTCAAACTATGATTGTCGTCATAGATTTGAGATATATATGCTCATGAGATTATGTTTCAAACCTTTAACATATAAAACATTATCAAAGATAGGTAAGTTGGAAAGTTGTACATTACCTTTGCCAATGATCTTGCAGTTACTACCATCTCCGAATTTAACTGAGCCGCCATCGATCTTGTTGATATTTGAGAGATTGGCTTTATCACCTATCATGTGTCTAGAACATCCACTATCCAGGTACCATCTTGAATGGCTACTTGCTTTGAAAGCCATGTTGATAACAAGACAATGAACATTTAGAACTCATTTCATTATGGTTCTAGGCTTATGAGGGTCTCTTACCTTTTATTGTGCTTGAGAGTTAGGATATTTCCTAATTCTGTTTACTTCGTTCTCACCTGAGTTGGATTTCAACAGTTCTCTGAGCAAGTCCACAATTTTATCAGCAAGAGGAGGATTTCTATTATTTCTCCTTTGATATTTGTGGTTGTTGGCACTGGTTTTGTACATTAGAGGCTTTTTGAAAGGGTTTTGTATTGTAGTTATTCTTTTTACAGTTTAGCTCTTTTAGAGTTTTTGCTTTAGAGTTCGAGGATTCTCCTTTTACAAATATATGAGAAGAATCCTTAGATTTTAGAATGTTATCTTTAATATAACCAAGTCCAGATTTGTCACCACATCAGCGAGATGAGGTTAACAATTTTTAAAGTTTATGGTCTCCTTAGGTATATTTCTAAGTATCCTTTGAACTCTGAATTGAGAAAATTTCAAATTTTAATTTCTCACATTCAGATTTAAGAATTTTCATTTTAGAAATTTTAAAACTTAAATCCAATTTTTCTTTTATAAAACAATCAGAAAAAAGAGATTTTTCCAAAATAGCCTTTTTTAAGTTCTAATTGTAATTTTACACATTTTTCTTTTTGAATTTCTAGTTTAACTGCAATCTTGCAAATTTCTTTGTACATGGTATCATATGCTACTTGAAGATCATCTTCGTTTTCAGAGTTACTTCCTAGAGTTTCATAATCAGATGTTTCACAATCATTTGAAAAAGTAATTCTGGCTATAGTTATAAATACATTAAGATCTTTTACAGTTTCCTGGTTTGATTCGTCAGTTTCTGAATTAGTTTCATATTTTGATGATTCATCCCAAGTGGTAATCATGCCTTTTCTTCTCGATTTATCCTTTTTAGGACATTTTGAAGTGAGATGCCCATATTCAGAATAGTCGAAGCATTGGGTGTTTTTACATTTAGATTTCCAATAGTTTGAGTTTCCTTTTCTTTTATCAATCGATTTTTGAAAATCAGTTCTATTCTTATATTTAAAAATTCTATAAAATTTCTTTGATAACATAGTCATATCGTCCTCATTTTCCTTGTCATCTAAATTTATATTTAAAGCATTTGATTTAGACTTTGAGGATTTAAGGGTAATGGACTTGATTTTAGGAGCTTTAAAATTCAGCTCGTAAGTTTGAAGAGATCCAACTAACTCCTTAACCTTCATTGTATCAGTATCCCCCAGTTCCTGTACAACAGTAACTTTAGAATTAAACTTATCAGGAAGTGATTGTAGTATTTTTGCACAAACCTTACTTTCAAGGACGCTTTCACTAAGACCCAACATAGAATTGACTATGCCATTTAATTTCGTATAGAAGTCCATGAATGACTCATTTTCTTTCATATAGACTTTCTCAAATTTAGTTATGAGGACTTGAATCTTAGAATTTTTTACAATGTTGGTTCCTTCATGTGTCATTTCAAGTATATCCCATGCTTGTTTAGCTATACACACGAAATGATTCTTTAGAATTCATCTAGTGATAGAGCGTAAGTTATGTAACACCCCGTCCATTCCGTACCATTTTCTATACATATGTACACAATGATCAATGCCCTTAGCTAGACCTGGATTGGTCGTTCATAGTACACACCCAACTGACCAGAACCTCAAGACCTCGAAACTTATTTCATGTCGACCGCCTCGTTGCTGTGATTACGTAGGTACCACCCATGCGTCTGTACGATACTCCATTAGTTAGATACGCCGTGAAGAATCATTAATATATCATGTGTGCAAGGTGCCATGTACTCCATTCCACACATGTGCACAACACATGCCATGCACACATGTACATGCCACACATGGGTGAGAGAATCTCTTCCCATGTGTGTGATGTCACACACCCATACCTCCCCTCTCTCATGTGCTCCCCAAAGTCAACATCTCTCCATTCCATACCCTATGTATGACATCATCACACCATGTCATCCCATGCTCTTTTAATCCACCATTAATTATAAATCATAAATTAATTGCCATAATCATAGTCTAAGCTAACCAAGATCACATTAATTGAATCTAACCATATTTTAACAATTTCTCTACAAATACCCCTCCATCCCTTAGCATTTTCACCATTTCCTACAAGAGAGAGAGAGAGAGAAGTGATCTTGGTGGGCCATCAAGTCCATCAATCCCATCCCTTCCATCCATCTCAACCATCCATCTAATCCATCAAGGTGAGTACACCCACCCCACTCATTCCTATTTTATTTTCATTGTGTTTATGTATGGTGGAGATGATGTTGATGATAATGATGTGATTAATGGTGTGGATGTATAGGAGAATACATATAAAAAGATGACTAATAGTGGATGATGAAGATAGTATGATTGATGGTGAAGATAATTGTAATAATGATGATGATGCTATTAATGGTGTGGATGCATAGGAGAAAATATATAAAATCAATTTATTATAGAGTTCATGTGGGACCCATTGATAGTGGGTCCCACCAAAATGTTGGTATGACATCCAAATCATCCAAGCATTGGCCCATTAGGCTGGCCAAACTCTCTCACACACACACCCATGCACACATGTACACATGATGTATGTGTTAGATTCAAGCCGTCTATCCATCTCCCCTGATCATTCTAGGTGGGACACACCAAAAAAAATATAAATAAATAAAATCAAGAAAATCAAAGGTTCAGGTGGAACACATTGTTAGAACAGTAGAGACAGTGATACCACCGTTGGACTCATGGGAACCCACCTTGCTGTTTGTAAAATAAATAAATAATAAATAAATAATAAAAGAGATGGGATGATGATGCTGCCATCGTCCAGAGACGCTGCAGCAAGCAGCGTCCCACCTTGCTTAAAAGAGGGATGAGTGTGGAACCCACAACAGGCCCCACCCATTATGTATGTATTTAATCCATGCCGTCCATTCAATTCCCTAGCTCATTTTAGGCATTGACCCCAAAAATGAAGTCAATCCAAATCTCTGGTAGGCCACACCATCAAAAATATTATTTTAATAGTGATAAACTATTAGGGCCCACTGCGATGTTCTGTGCGTCAAAATATATTAAATATTGGGCTTGATAGGTCTGTCCCAGGCCATAGAATGCAACGGATGGACTAGATCATCTTAATGTGGGCCCTACCTATGAAAAATCACAAGAAAATAAATAAAAATTACAGCATCTGACGCTGTTGCTATCAGCGTCCAGATGACGCTGCAGCAAGCAGTGTGTTGTTACTGTGTTGGGCAAGGATTGTGGGTCCCAGCCATAGGCCCCACCATGATGTATGTCGGACATCAGCATCGTGCATTTAATGGGTCCCCTTTAAATGATGGGATCCCCCAAAAATCAACTGTACAAGGAACTCAGGTGGCCCACACCATCAAATATCATGTGAAGACATGCTAAAATATATAAAAATACTTTCTGGGGCCCACCTGAAATTTTGATGCATCTGAAACTTGGACCGACCCTTCCACTAAGTGGGACACACACAATAGATGGACTGGATCTCTCAAGTGACCCACCTTAATGTGAAATATAAAAATAATAAATAATAAAATAAAATAAAGAAAGGGCGTAGAGGAGGTGACGTCCTCCCTGGATGTCCAGACAAAGGGCGGGCCCACCTTTGGGGTAAAGTTTTGTGAGGCTTATCATGGCCACACCATGATGTATGTGCTAAATTCACACCATTAATCCATCTTACTATCCCCATTCATTGTATGGTCGTAAAAATTAGGCCGATTAGAAGCACATGCAGGCCATGCCACTTGGATAATGGAAATTGTACTTTAAAAAAATGCTTAGATTTTTCTAGGGCCCACCTTGGTGATGAAAATTATATATTGGCCATTCATCCACTCCTTCAGACCATTTTAAGTCATGGGTAAAAGATTGAGGTAGATTCACGCCTTAGGTGGACCACACTATAAGAAACAGTGGGAATAAAAAAAATCCCTACCATTATATCCCTTAAGTTCTACCGTGATGTGTAACTGCCACCAAAGTTGGGTCGGTCATTGGACAGTTGTGAGACCCCACTCGAGTTCACATGTGTGCATATGTGTGTGTGAGTATGCATTTCATTTATTTTGGTCCTGTGGTCCTATCGGTCAAATTCCGGTGACTCACAATCTTTAGATTGTGTTTGTGGTCATCCTTGAGTCCGGTCACATAGACCCGACTCGGATCGGGCCAAAACCTATGCTATCTCGTTCTCATCATTGTTGCGGTTCCGATACCGCATCCCGTGCATCCATCCGATGTATAGATCATAAGTTATGTACGTTTCATTCTATGGCCCTTGATTTTGATCATGTGGCCCACCTTGGAGTAGTGTATGTGGCCCACACTCCCTCTTTTACACAAGTTCCAATATACACTACACACACCACCTAAATCTCCATAACTCACACTACTAAGACCTCACACACCACCTAAACCTACCCTACCCCTAGCAACTTTGGTTTCTCCTCCCTAAGGTAATCATTTTTTTTCTTACAAACAAATCATTACTATCTCTCTTTCTCTCCTTATCTCTCTCCCTCCTCATTTTCTTCATTCTAGCAATTTTCTCTCCTAAACATCCCATTTTCCTCCATTACTCCAGCCCCTTGAAGCTTCAAAATCCCTCAAACCCACCCTTAGAAATTCATCCTAGCCATTAAACCTTCTTCTTTGGTCCAAGATCTATCTTGTGTGGGAGATTGAGAGCTTGATTTGAAGGTGGGTGTCTACAACTTTCTGATCTTTCTTCTCTATCCTGATCCTTTTATTTCTTCATGTATGGAACATGTGAGACCCACCAATCCATGGTGGGGATCCCATTTGATCCCTTGGATATGGCCTTTGGCCCATCTTACATGCATGCATTGTTCCATGATTGGGCCATTCTCCATGGACCCTATCATGATGTATCTCATGATCCAAATCATTCTAAGGTCATCTAGACCTTCATTTTATGGTGGGGATGGTATCTCAACCATCCGTTTTAATTTTTAGTCATGCATGTATGAGATTCATAGTGTAGATGTATATTGGTGCATGATGTGTGGTTGGATTTTCTTCGGAGAGCTTAATACTGGCGGAGCCCTTCCCTATAGCCGGATTTCCCTTCCTTCTCTTATTTTCCCTTATTTCCATCCTTGATCATGGTGTGTGGCCTACCTTGTGAGCCAACAAAAAATTCAGCCACCCAAAAAGGAGAGGACACCCATGGCATCCCATCCTAGGACATGTGACTCCAAAATCCAACTAATTGGGGTACATGCAAAAGTGTTTTGTATGGTAGGATGGCCTGGATACTTATGGGGCCGACTAGGGTAGCCCATCCTCTAATTTTTTGGGATTAAATCCCATTTTAATTATTGATTAAAATTATTTTATTTCAATGTAATGTTGCTGTCCAGAAACTGTCTTGATAGATTTTTGAGCTACCTTGGGGCCTGATTTCTGGGAATTTGATGGGAATATTGATACAAATTTATATATGATTCTTGTATTTGCATGACCCACCTACAACCATACCAAATTTCAGCCCCAATGGACCCCATTTGGGCATCCAAAAGATTTGGCCAACATAGTGGACTGCCAGAAATTTCTGCTGTGCAGTCCAGCAGCATAGTCGCATAAAAACAAAATTTTAAAAATATTTTCTTAGAAGTTGGACCATATTTCTAAATCCCAAATTGTTTTATGCTTGATGAGAGACCTTGGGTCCAAATTTCAGGAATTTTGGAGGCCCAGAACCTACCCATTGGATGGCCCAAATTCAGTACAATTACATTCCAGCAATAGTTCACCCTAGACAAATTGTATTTTTTAAATTTATTAAAATACTTTTGGGTGTCTAAAAATTTTGAAAATTTATAGGGAGGTGAAACACTCATGGTAGGATCTATCTACTAAATTTTAAGGCCAATGGATACCTTTATACACCATGGTGGTGGCTGGACCAGCCCACTATAATGTGGTGTCCAGATCAGTCCGATTTTCAGGATAGATTGACTTCTTTAAATGAATGAAAATATTTTTAAGTGTCCAAAATTTCTGAAATTTTGTGAGAGTGTGTCTTACAAATGGTAGGACCCACCTACCAAATTTTAAGGATAATGGATCCCTATGTTGTAACGACCTTGGAAATTTTTGTGTTAATCTTTCCCTAAGTAGTTGTTTTTGGGGTAATTAGCGCTATACTCGATTGCTTGTGAAATTTGCATCAATCACTTTAAATTCGATCTGCATGACTTAAAACTTGTAGATTAGTTAACGCTATGTTACTCTGAAATCTGGGATCCATCGCAAAATCCAGTTGTTCTGGGGAATTTTTGAAAGTTCTGAATCAGACCTGGACCGCGTGTCGAAAGTCCGATAGCGATGATCTTAGGCTGTTGCGGTCACTATGTTGGGCTTGACCATCACCTCGAAAATCAAGTCCATGTGATGTTCTGGGTCGATTTGATTGAGTTCGGAGTGAAGAGTGTGAGAACGGTTGGAAATTTAATAAGCTTTTATGAAATCTGAGTCGTGTCGCTTGCGCGTGATTTTAAGCTATCTGACCGTTGGATTCTTACCCAATTTCACCCTCTGATCAGGGAAGGTGGCCCAGGCATATCCTTGTGCTTGTGGACCTGATCGAGATTTCGTGACCGTTGAATTGGGTGTGGTCCACCATGGCTGATCTGAAGAGCCGGTCGGTACGAAAACTCAGCCTGACCTAGATCCATGGTCAATGAGCTTAAGTCCGACCTTTCGTGGTTATAGGCCCACCAGAAGTGCTTCGTTGGATCGTAAGAGGCTGGTTTTTGTTATAGCTTAAGTGTACCTTGACCTTGGGGTTATTTTGATCAATATGAGGCCTATTTATAGTCCTTAAACCCTAGCCCTCTTTTCCATACGAATTTTCTCTAACCCTAGCTTGGAAAGAGAGTGGAAAAGAGAGAGAAAGTGAGAGAGAAGTTGGTGAATCATCTTGGATTCTTTCCTATTCTTCTTCATCCTTGAACCTTCACTTTGAATCGTTATTCTGATGATTCTGAGTTCATCTTGGGGTAAGTTAACCTAACCCTAATCTGTGTTAGAGCTTAGATTAGTCTTGGTGTTGTTGTATCTCATTTCTATCCTTGTTTTAGGGTATTCTATCGCCGTTGACGAAGACAACTCGTCTAAATCAGTTCGGTGTTTCTTTTCTGGCTTAAGGTGCAGACTTTAAGTGTATAGGTTATGGTTTTCAAGGCTTTCAATGCCAGTTAGTGATTTATTCTTGTTATGGATGAGATTTCACATGCCAAATGTTATGTTTATGTTGCGTTCCTGATATGCATGTGTTATATTGAGATTTGTGTATTCTATGTGTATGTATAAAGTACCGTATACGTATAAAATATGCACTTGTGTTTGCCATGATTATTTGTCATGTATGTATGCTAGATGTATGTATGACAACTCCTTGGTAAAAGGAATTGTCCAAATGCTTGTTTTTCAACATACGTCATGTATGTTGTACCATGTATTCTAAGTGTTTGTAGAAATGCCTGAATGATCTAAAGTGTAACTTATTACACTAATTGCGGGCGTTGAGAAGTGATTCTTAACACTCCTATTGATGTGCATGATTTCCTTCTTATTATTTACATTCCATGTTATTTAAATTCAAGCATTACTTATGCTTACATTTATGTTAAGTTGATATTCCTCAAGTGCTTATGTACCATGATTTGAGTTGTTGTTTCCTTTACTGTTCTACATTCAATTCAAATATCTGTTGTAGCGTAATGTGTTTGGGACTATGTATTAGTCCAGAGAATCGGTAATCTGTTTTATGATCGTGGTTGAGGTTGCTTTCGCCACGTAGGACATATTAGACGAACCCGAGCCGTATTAGAGTTGGCGGCAGTGGTTTGGCCACGCAGAGTGTTTGCGCACTCTATGTCGTTCAACCCAACGTGCGCTCGTGCTAGTCGAGTTCGTCAAGTAACCCGATTGTCCGATGTATGTTCACCATGTATGGACGCTACTGCTTGAATCTAGGGTACCGAACTTACCAGTGAAATCCTATTAACCATGTTACCTTGATCCGCTAAGACTCATGAGCCGGACATGGTGGTATGGGACACCGTGGTCGAGCTGTCGGCCTACGCTGGGGTGACGAGCCTCCCCGTAGTGACCAGTGAGCAACTAAACTCGTGAGTCAATTATGGTGGTATGGGACACTATATTCGTGCTGTCGGCCTACATTGATTGGTGACGAGCCCTTTCTAGTGACCTCGAGCATACCTGGATACCGCATTGAGGTGACAAGCCTTAGTATAGTAACGAAGGTATGATAGGTGTGTATTAATTGGTGACGAGCCCTTTGCAACGACCTCAAACCATATGATCGTATGAGATGTCTAAGACTGATGACCCTAGAATGGATCACTGTTTGGATGGTGATATGGGGAAGGTATCTTAGCTTCCCAATCCTGCTGTGTGAAAAGGACTAATAACAACTTGGTAATCATGTTCATGCACCGCATTTGCATGTGCTTTATAGATGTGGCGCACTTTGAGGTGGTGTCATGCGTAACGTAAGATGAAGACGCTGAGGGTGTACGCATGAGGGCACGCATCATTCCACATACATCATTACATTAACAGGAGTACTTAGGACTTGTTTAATTGTTTTACTTTATCATTACTGCTTGATTGAACTGATAACATGTTAACCAGTGCCTTAATGTTCCACTAAGTTGGTCACTCACTCCCACGTTCTGGGGCGGTGTTAAACATCCACCAGACTCTGTCTTAGGTTCTGATGTTGCAGATGTTGATGCGACTTCTGAGGCAGAGCGGGAGATGGATGATGATGAGGCTGCTTTCTCTTATATGCAGTTTTCAGACGGGTTCTAGTGAGCCATGTTCTGATGAGCGGGACTCTGGGATCATTTTTGGGAATTTAAATGATGTAACTTGATACTTGTAATTTTGTTAAGTAACACTTTCATACGACCTGGTTGGTGAATGTACTTCAGGGATTTATACTTGTACACATATATTTCTATAAGTCTTCCGCTTGCTTTCTTCACTTATCCCTGAATTATATCTGTGTTTTGGCTTAATCTATTCCATGTTTTATGCACTAATACAGTCAACATACATCCATCATTAAATATGTTGCATAAGTGATGTTTTGGAACTCGGGAGCTGAGTTATGCTCGACCCCTGAATTTCAGGGCGTTACATGTGTACACTGTGGAAAGGGCGGGACTGGACCACCACGTTGGGATGTCCAGGTCAGTCCGATTTTTTGGACAGACTGTTTTATTTGAATTAATTAAAATACTTTTAGTTATCCAAAAATCTCAAAATTTTGTAGAGTTGTGACCCACCCATGGAAGCACCCTGAAAATTTTCAGCCATTGTGCCCTTATACCAACCGTGGTGCGGCCTGCAATTTGGATCAGTTTTGGGTCAAATACCTAGGCCCGTAGGATAACCCACCATGGGACGCCCCTACCTTAGGCTGTTAGACCTGCATTCTAACAGCATGGGCCACTTAAAGTTAGTGTTGTATATCCCCATTCTTATCTAGTGGGACCCACTGTGATATGTGTGGGTCACCATGGGTCAGTAACCCATTTAAATTAAATAAATTTCTGGACTCCAACAGGCCCAGGAAGTAGGTGGGCTAGAATTCCAGCAAGGGCCCAAAAATGTTGCACACACTCTTTTTCCTCCTTCCTTAGACATTTTAGGCTTAATGAGTGCCCCCTTGAGGCCCACCTTTGTGGTGGTTTTGTCGGCTAGCCTTAACCAGAATTTTTGATAGTTTTATAGGCTCAATGGGCTAAAAATTTCTTTCTTGAGCCCAAGATTGTGCAAGGCCTGACCTTATTGATTTACGGGCCCAATGGGCTATCTATAAGCTGAACATGTGTATTAATGGGCCTTGATGCCCTCATGAAGTGTTTAATTGTCGGCTGACTTGCAAGGCCCACATTGATGCACATTGTGGAGGGCCTTGCTAAGCCTTTGGGCTGATGTGGTAAGGTTCACACCGTCGGTTTAGGCCTTGCCCATGTGTATTCTTGGGTTTATGGGCTGCTCTCTAACTCCACCATAATGCATGAATTAGGTAGCTCTTATTTTTGGGCCATTTCCTTAGGGCCCATTATGTGATATAATGTATATGACTACTCTCTTTGTGATGGTAATTAGGCCTTATGGACTAAGACCTTTTAGATAGGCCCATTGATCTTGGGCCTATACTCTCCTATCTATTGTGATGGGCTTAGGGGCAATAATACACAAGAAATTGGGCCCTTGGCTGCCTACAAAATTGACCTTGTACTTGGGCCAAAGGTGAGGCCCATCTCGCTTGTGTTAAATGCAAACTTGCCCATGTAAATGAACTACTAGGCTGCCCATGAAGCCCACTACAATATGTGGAATTATAACCTTTGTGGTTGGGTACAAACCTTACTTGAGGGGCCGCTATATGGCCTATGAGTTGGGCTTGGTGTATGGCCCATTAAGCCATACATTGCTTGGGCTTTAGACCTTATATTATATGAGTAGTGGCGGGCTACCTCTTGGAAACCAGTTGAGGTTGGATGTCATCCTGAGTGATCTTAAGGTAGGCCCATAGGTTTCTCTATAGGTGCTTAAAGGCCCACCATAGACCCTAGGCCATTTATTTAAGGCTCAATGTACATGTATGTGGAACCTACCTTAACGCAAGTTTGGTCCAGGCCGTCCAAGCCTTAAATTGCCCGATTGTGGAAGCACTCTCTGCCTTGGGTTGCTGCTGGACTCACAATCCAGTAGTAGGCCCACTTGATCTTTTCATGATATATACACACTCTCCATCTGGTGAGGTCTCCCCAATTGAGTATAGTTGGCCTTCATGAGATTATTTCCACATAGCTAACTAATTTCTGGACCTTAGCAGATCTAGGAAGTCAAATGGGACAAAGTTTATCAAAGGGCCTTAAATGTACAGTTTTATGGTCAAAATTTTATCTGGCTATGGGGCCCACTATATTGAGAACTTGTGTACGTGTTACATGCTAATGTTTTCTTATAATCTTGCGCTTAATCAGTGCATTCTTTTAGGTCACTTTTAGTGATCTTATGTGGACCCCATCTTAAGATCAGAATTTTGGGACATCCAGTGAGCCCAGAGTGGGTAGGGACGTCCCAGCTTGGCCCAACCATATATTAGGCTGACTTTCACCATTTTAATGGACTTGTGGGCTGAGATAAAGATAGTATTGGGCACTTGGTTGCCCACTTAAATTGCTAGTTATTGAGTTGATGTAGTGGGGCCCATTTCATCTAAACTTGAACTTACTTTTTTTTTTGGGCTGTACATTGTGTACGCGGGTTACCCACCAAGTCTAACTCAATGCATGGATTCTATGGCCATTGGGAATTGAGCCTTGGGCCTTAATTTCCCTCTTGGGGCCCATGTTTTTTTAAAAGTGGTATTATCCCTTTTTTATGGCTTATTATGAGGAATATATGTATATGGTTACCTTTATCTTAAATGTAGGCATGGGGCCTTCTATCCATATAATTTATGGTTGATATGCGTTTTTGGGGAATGGTGGTTAAATGTCCCCATTATGGACCCCTCTAGGCCCGGTTGTATTTAAGAGTGATTGGACACTTATCTTAGACTCTTACTAGGCTCATTTCTACATTTCTTAGACCCGTAGCTTATATACTTAGTCTCGTGGGCTACCCCAGGTAAATGGGCCCCCACTAGAAGTTGGGTTCCTTAAAGATATTGTCTAAGTACCTAGTCTTGGTTCCTTCTTGGATAGGAGGAATGTAATATACATTGTATATCGTCATATAGTATGATTAAATTCATCCTCATAGCCATGTACATCATTGTATGCTTGGTTGACACTGTGTGTGTGGTCATATTGTGTCATTGGGCATTGATGTTACCTTCTCTGAGGGACATAGTACTCTCTCTTGATCACATTGGATACTTAGAATTGATGCATGGTTGATTGTGTGATTCATGCATCTGACATTGCATAACATGTGAGCATTATCGCCCTTGCTTCATCAGGGCTGTAGCCTCCACAGATACATCATGGATGGCTATGTTTGGACACTGAAAATGTTACGTGAGCAAACCGGGTGCATAAGATGCCCATGTGTGAAATTCTTAAAACTTTCATGGTACCAAGGATCTGCTCCAACGCCGTGACCGGGTGGAATATATGAGCGCACGAGGGCCTTATACCGTTAGGCTGCTACTCCCACTGACGTGTAGTCGATTGGATATGGGTGTGGCCTTACTCGCCTAATGTAAGGAGGCATTGCTAGGTTAAGTCTAACCAGCTTGTGAATGGGTCCGCTACCTTCAGGCCTTGCTAGTGATTGGCTGTCCGCAGGTAGGGTAGTGAGGTCTCTTATGCTCGTTTGACTGTGTGGGGTCTTTAGAGCAGCAGTCATCCAGCAGTGTAATGGACCCTAGTGATTTTCTTATGATGGAAATGTACTTGATATGTGGATTGGATATGAGCACTGGCATTACTTCACATTGCATTGCATCAATTATATAAGTCTCATATTACATCACCTTGGCATGACGCCCAGTACCCATTGCATTACAGTACTCATTGCATCATATAGCCTTGGTATGGCTTCCTGCATTATTGTACTACCTTGGTATAGCTTCTTGCATTCTTCATAGCCTTGGTAAGGCTGTTGGTGTTGGCCTTAATCATGTTTCCTTCCTGTATCTCCTATTTTTCTTCTATGCATTATTATCACACACTTACACCACCCTCTAAGCTTTCTATAAGCTTATGCACGATTGATGCGTGCAGGAGATCCTAAGTTGGCATCTTAGCAGCGGAGCTTTGATAGGTGTGTGAGCTGAGGACCCAGTGTTGCAGATCCTCTTCCTTCTTTCTTCTGTTATCTTATGTATGTCCTTTTGGACCTTATAGAAACTTGTAAAAGTTTAAATTTATAGTGGATTTTGTGATGTGTGCCTTTATTATTCTCAGATTTACTTGTTGTGATCTTGGGTATGATTGTATTGGAAATGATTATATTATTATGAAAATCCTCCTTCTAGGATCCCATGATCGGAACCTGCTTCAGGAGCCGAGAATGGGGTACTACGGAGGCTATTGCGGCCAAAACCGGCCATCGGGTTCCTTTTGAGTCTGGTTACTGAGTCTGGGGTGTGACAATAGCGAACTCATTACATGTATTTTATATCCAGGTCATCCATCATTTAGACCATGCATGTGTTAAGGGCCCCACCCAACATATGTACCTTATAGCCATGCCGTTCATCTAGTGGATGGTTTCAACTATGATGTTGTTTGTTGTACAAACTGTTCATGGGGTGGACTCCCCATGTCAATGGGACCCACAATTATACAAAATATAATAATAATAATAACAATGATGATAATAATAATAATAATAATAATAAGGAAAGGGAATTGAAAGCTTACCAACGAAAACTTCCTTGGACATAACGTGATACACGTGGAGCCCACCTAGGTGCATGTGTTATATACCCACACTGCCTATATTTTCCAGTCACTTGGGAAGTGGGCCCACCTCTTGCCCGTGGACATAAGATGAAGTAGAACTCAATTTTAGGTGGGCCACGCTATAAGTAGAAATAGTGGTAACAACCATTGGAAATTCTTAGGCTCTAGTGTGCCCCTTATATGTTGGGACGCTTCCTTGACCATGGACTCCACCTTGTAGTATGATGTAGATCCATGCCGTTCATCAGTTCATCCTTATCATTTTAAGGTATGATCTCATAGACTAGTCAGATCCAAATCTCATACCACAGGAGAAATATTGATCACTTGTCCACCGTTAAATGTTTCCTAGAGCTGCAGTAATGTTTATAAGAAATCTATCCATCTATTCTTTTTTTAACCGATCATAGGCCACCTAATATATATGTTTTACCAGTTATTCATCTATTTTGTTAGATCATTTTAGAGTGTGAGACTGCCTATATATTTATTTCAATATAAGTCGTTTCCATGGTACCCATTGTAATGGTTATTCCTCCTTTAGATCGTCAGTTGGTAGAAATCATGTGGATCACTATACCATAGGAATTTGGGATTTTGGGTGGCCCAACTAGTAGTGTGGATTGGTGGAAGTTATGTGGACCACCACATGTGAGTGCTTGATTTTTATAGCCCACCTAACTGTATGAAATTGGGGCAATCGTGTGACTACTTGTCTAAGTAGATTTATGATTGTTGTGGCCCTTAACCATATGATCACTGACGGGATGAATAACAGCTAGATTTGGCAAAATGGTGTTGAATATGTAGCTCATAAATCTTGTGATCATGCGTAACATGGATAACCGTAAATCATGTGGGTATGTGGGGAATGTGTGGCCCAACCATATGATCAAGTAGTGCTTAGGTGACTGCTAAATTGTGCAAAATTATGGCACTGGCCGCTTGACTATGTGAAAGTTTAGTAAACCAGTTGCCCCATTATGCGAAATATTGTATAATAATAATAATAATCATATGACCTTAAATCCTTTATTATGACAAGTAGAGTGACATTTATGTGGCCACTCAACCATACGGACTTTTGATAATGGGGTGGCCATAAGACCATGTAGGCATATGAGAATTATGTGATTACTCAGACTCGTGGACTATGCTGATGGTGTAACCTCTTCTGTATGTGAACTTAAGGCATGTGTCAGATTGATTATGGACCCACCTTGATGTGAGTATTACATATTTCACCATTTATCCATTTGGCTAGCTAATTCTAGAATATGATTCCAAAATGACCTAGATCCAATTCCTAAATAAGTCAGACGACATGAAATAGTGTTAATTGAACGTATAACTTTCAAACACTTGTGAACCCACTCAATGTACGTATTTTATCCGCATTGCTCAATTGTTTTTCCAACCAAACAGTTCGATCATAGAGCCCGTTGTTGTGTGCCTTGTACATCTGAACTATTCCTCCTTGTACTACCTTATTATATGTGAGTTACTTATACTATCTACTTATTGGGACCCACCATAATGTTTGTATGAGGACCTATCTTCTTGCAATACCACTTGGAAGTAGGACCCACCACGTTGTATGAGACAAACCCGCATTATGCAACTGTGACTAACTCTTATGTGTATATTATATACCAAGTCATTCAACTTAGGGCTCATTGTATTTTATAAGGTTTACCTGTTATCATGCCCCAAACTTGAAAACCGGGCTCACAAAATTTTGGATTACAGAATCTATCACCGACAGCCTCCATAGAACCCCATTCTCGGCTCTCGGCGCCCACTCTCTAGGTTCTGATCCTAGGATGTTACGAGGAGAATTTTCAACATCAGTTTGATTCATAATAAGCATAACCAAAGGCATAACCCACAAAGAACAACCAAAAACCTCATCACATTTTCACTATGATAAAAAATTTACAAGTACAAAGCACATAAAGGGAAATACAATGATGATGAACAAAAAGCTCTAAGATGATCTACTAAGCGCTCCTGCCTCAGTGCTTCTGCAGTCCAACGTCACCTGCACACAACGGTCGTGCATAAGCTTATGGAAAGCTTAGAGGGTGGTGAAAGTGTGTGCGCAAGGTAGTAATATAATTATGCAATATCAGAGTAATGCGGAATGTGCGGATGAATCCATGAATACTATTAGCCGTACCAAGGCTATGCGATGCAAGGCATGAATGAAGTCGGCCATACCAAGGCCATGCAATGCAAGATGCAACTCAAGCATATGAATCCTCATCTAAGTCCACATATCAATATAGCTCAACACTGAAATATCACCGGGGTCTAGTATACTCCAAACCAGATTGCCCCCCCTTCGCGCGCAACAAGGTGAGTGGAAGAGACCTCACTATCCGTCTGCCAATATCGGGCCAGACTCGTCGATAGCAGACCCATTCCTCGAGCTGGTCAAACTCAGCCTAGCTTTGTCCCCTCCTCTCAGGCGGGTAAGGCCACACCCCTTTCCAACCGACCACGACACAGTGGAAAGTGCGGTCATCTGGTAATCGACACTCGGTGCTCATGTACCCACTTGGTCTAAACGTTGGAGCAACCTCCTGATACCATAAGAGTTTAGGGACTTTCACCTACGGATATCTATAGTACCCCATGTAGAACAAGATTTTCGGTATCCAATCCTGCCAACCACCATACGCCTGTGGAAGGTACGACCCTAATGTTGCTAGGGCGTACAGTACCATGTCACATAATGCAAAATGCATGAATCAGACTATCTAGTCATACAACAATCATGCGCGTACCATGCGCTCATGTGGGCATCTCCATTTATTAGGGAGTCCCATAAAAATCTGCCCAATGGCATATGGTATGATCAATCACTCATCTCATCACAAGCATGCAGATGATGAGTATAGGCATGTATTATGATATTATATTATCACATACTCATAATCGGTATCAATAACCATTGTCAGCCTCGAAAATTGGCACCGATAATCAACATCGATAATCGGCACCGATAGTCAGTATCGATAATCAACACCGACAATCAGCATATAAACAAGGTGGGGTCCATAGATGAACAACCAATCATCCATAGTATAAAGATCGGCACTCGGCCATGGTTATATCAAATCCGATAGCATGGAGTCATTCATCTATGGTGAATGGGGCCCACTTATTTGGGTTAACCCACTAAGGGAATGATGAGAATGGGCCTAATAAGGCCTAAGGGAAGGTGACATTGTGGACATCCAACCATCATTGCCAATCAATGTGGACATCTAACCAACATTGCTCTTAAGGAGTGGCATATATAAGGCCAAACATATAGTGGGCCCATGGCCTCACGTACAATCACGATGAGCCTTATTTACGTCACATAGGCCTCGTCATATGGGCCAACATACATCTATCAGGCCTCGAATACACAACAGGTGGGCCTCGCACCTGGGCCTCAAATATATCACAATGGGCCTCTTATGTCATGCGGACCACATCACATGAGCCGCATTATATGGGCCGCACCAACGGCTTCATGTATATCAAATAGGCCGCACCGGTGGGCCTCATGTATATCAAGTCGGGCCCACCCTTATGTATTTTGAGACCCACCCTATTCATAAGATAACATAGAGATAAATGAAGTGAAGACAATATTAACTTAATTGGAACTACCATGGCCCTTAAAAGTTTGAACGGTGGATGTCACAGTCCACTATTTAAATGGTGGGGTCCACTTGAACTTTAGATCTAACTCATTCTTTAGCTCATGCCATAAAATGAGTTTTCAAAATGGTTGGACAGTTTGGATGCAACACATGCATCATGGTGGGTCCCATAGGGATGGACAGCATGAATAAAGCCCATACCTCATGGTGGGGGTCCCCTGCCATCCAGCATCCCAGCCAAAATGGCTAGATGGCATAGATAAAACACATACGTCATAGTGGGTTGGGTCCCACCGTCTAATGATGTGGACGGTGTGGGTAAAACACATACACCATAGTGGGTCCCACCATAATGTTTATATGTCATCCAGTCTGTTGATAAGGTCACACGAACCTAGATGAATAGGAAAAAAAAATTTCAGAGGGATCCAAAACTCCTATGACACCTAAAAGGGTTTCAATGGCAAACGTTCAATCACACCGTTCCCTGTGATGTGGGCCACCTGAGTTACGTACACGGCTGATTTTTAGGGGGGGCCATAAGTAAAAGGGGGCCCAATGCATGGTTTTGATGTTCCACACACGCTATGATGGGGCCCACGGCTAAGACCCGTGGTCCCTACCCATCTGCCCACAGCGCAGAGGATGTTGCGTCGTCCTTGCAGCAGCAGCAGCGTCAGCTGCTTCGTTTGCTTATTATTATTATTTTCTAAAAACCAGATTTTGTGTGGTTTTTCGTATGTGGGGCTCGCATTAGCAGAATCTACTCCAGCCATTGCATTTCATGGCTCAAGACCGACCAAACAAGCCCAATATTCAGTATGTTTTGGCTCAAGGTGGGTCCTAGTCAATTTTAACGGTAAAAATCAATATTTTCTATGCTATGGCCCTCCAGAAAATCGGATTGGGTTCATTTTTTAGTTCAACATCGAAAATGAGCTAGGGAATGGAATGGACGGCGTGGATTAAACTCATACATCGAGATAGGGCCTACATGGACAGCCCTTCCCAAAAGCTTTGAACTAAAGCTAATATTTGTGTTTTCAATTAACGTTTAGCGTCTCTGGACGCTGGACGGTTTGGGCAAACCACGTACATAAGGTGGGCCCTGCTTAGGTGGGCCACCAAATGGTGGATGGTGTGGATACAACACATATATAAAGTGGGCCCCACCTGCAGATGGCTTGGATGAAAAAAATGCTTCATGGTGGGGTCCATCTGGGTGAGCCACACAGCCACATCATCACATATAGTAGGGAAAACAAATGAAAGAGAGAGGGAGAGAGAGAGAGAAAGAGGGACACATGTGATAGAGGGCTCCACTACTATGAGCCCTCCCTTGTATTCAATCATACATCAAATGGGTCCTAATACATGTGGGCCCATCAAATCAAAGATCAACGGTGGAGATTCCTTCTCCAACAAAATGAAAGGTCTAGATGACCTCTATTCATATAAGGAAAATAAACATCATGATGAGGTCAATGGAGAATGGCCGCATCATGAAATGTTCATGAGAATCAAGGTGGGCCATCAGCCACATCTAGGGTCCAAAGTGAGATTCATACCATCAATCGGTAAGCCTCACTTGGCCCATCATCAAAACATGAAAATCTATCCTATGAAGCACCTACCATTTAATCTTCTTAGTCTGATAGAATGTCAATCTCCTTGTGTCTCACTTTGATGGAGGGTGATGAGAAGTGAATGGCTAGGATGAAGGATTTTGGGGTGGGAAGTGGGCCACACACATACACTTTTCTCTCTTGAGATGCTTGGACGTCCACCACTCTTTGGTTGCTTGGAAATTGTGTTTTGAGAAATGATAGAGAGAGGATTGTAAGGAGAGAGAGAGAGAGAGAGAGAGAGAGAGAGAGAGATGGGTAATGGAGTGATGGAAGTGAGGTGAGTGATGGGTGAGGTAAGAGATTGGTTGACTTTTGGGGTAGATTGCTTGACTTATGGAGAAAGAAAGCATGGGTTGCTCTTGTACTTGACATGAGGTGATTGATTGATTGATTGAGTGATTGATTGATGGGACATGTTTTAGAGATTCTCTTGGGATTACAAATGCGCGATGTTTTTTCGAAATAAATGTGGGTCCACATCTTCTAACCAAGGTATCAGATTGGCATGCAAGACGCTTGGAATCGCGGCGACGGTGCGGTCGTAATGGTATAAGTCTCGGATTAAGCCGACTCAAATCCATGGAATACAACTTAGGGTCGCGCACAAACGTCGATTATATGTCGAAGGTTACCGAAATTCGACAAGAAGGATCGCGGGAGTCGATGGAATAATACGGACTAGGATACAGGTCTTACAGCTCTCCCCACCTAATAAAAATTTTGTCCTCAAAATTTACACTACCATCGCAACTCAACATAACTCATAAGGGAATAGAAAATATAACATCATATATAATTAAAAAATAATACAACATATAATTAAATATAAAAAAGATGGGGATAGCACTCTTGAATCTCCGCCTCACGCTCCCAAGATGCCTCATCCACACTATGATGGCCCCACTGTACCTTCACCAAGGGAATGACCTTGGTTAGTAGGACCTGCTCCTTCCGATCGAGGATACAAACTTGCTGCTCAATGTAAGAAGTGTCTCATGAACCTCCAACGACTGCCAATCAATAACAGGAACGATGTCTGACCCATACTTCCTTAATATAAAGACGTGAAAAACGTTGTGGACGACAGACAACTGAGATGGCAAGGCAAGCCGATAGGCTATGGCGCCAACGCATTCGGTGATCTCGAAAGGTCTTATAAATCTCAGGACAAGCTTGTCCTTCACTCCAAAACGAACCACACCCTTCATGGGTGAGACCTTAAGATACACATGGTCCCCAACGGTAAATTCCAAGGGACGATGCCAATGATCAGCAAAAACTCTTTTGCTGGCTCTGAGTTGTGCGCATCCTCTGCCTGATGATATCGATAGCCTATGACGTCTGCTACACAAGCTCGGGACCTAGGAGACGCCACTCTCTAACCTAGGTCCAACAACTCAGAGATTTACACGGTCTACCATATAATGCCTCAAAAGGGGGCCATGCAGATGGTCGCCTGATAGCTGTTGTTGTACGCGAACTCAGCCAATCACAGGTGCTCGTCCCAACTACCCGATAAATCAATCGCGTAGGCTCGAAGCATATCCTCAAGGATATGATTGACCCTCTCGGTCTAGCTATCGGTTTGCGGATGGTACGCAGTGCTTAGCTGTAAATCAGTGCTCATCGCTCTCTGAAAGCTCCCCCAAAACTGAGACGTGAATTTCGGGTCTCGGTCTAAAACGATCGAGACAGGAACACCATGTAGTCTCACGATCTCATCAGCAAACATCTTGGCGAGTTGGTCCACATGTCAGGTCTCATGAATGGCAAGAAAATGTGCCGACTTTATCAGACGGTCCACGACAACCCAAATGGTGTCATGACCACGCTGTGTCCTCGGCAAACTCATGAAAATCGGTAGATATGTGCTCCCACTTCCACATCGGGATGCTCAACTGCTGTAATAAACCAGGGAGTCTCTGATGATCGGCCTTGACACGCTGACATGTGTCACACTCGACCACAAAACTGGCTATCTGGCGCTTCATCCTTACCCAAAAATACTGATGCCTCATATCGCGATACATCTTCATCGAGCTAGGGTGAATAGAGAACCGCGATCGATGTGCCTCGGTCATAAGATCTCGACGCAACTCAGGAATATCCAGGACACATAATCGGCCTTTGAAGCGAAGTCCACTATCATAATCAATCTACCAGTCTGACTGACTCTTAGATGCTGCCTCTGCTTAGTAATCCTGTAATGACTCATCTGTCTGCTGAGCCTCGATCACCCTTGTGACAAGAGAGGGTTGAATCAATAGGCTTGATAACTATACAATAGACGACTGCAAACCAAAGTCAAAGTTGTACTCTGATAAATCCTCAAGTATCCTCCACTCCTGAATCATAATGTGTGCCACCAGGCCCCATGACTGACGGCTGAGGGTATCCGCCACTACGTTTGCCTTGTGTGGGTGGTACTGGAGGTCAAAATTATAGTCCTTTAAGAGCTTCATCCAACGCCTCTGCCTCATGTTCAGCTCGGACTGAGAGAACAGATACTTTAAGCTCTTGTGGTCGGAAAAGAGCTCGAACCTAACCCCATAGAGATAGTGCCTCCACACCTTCAGTACGAAGACAACTACTGCCAGCTCCAAATCATGCATGGGGTAGTTTAGCTCATGGACCTTGAGCTGACGAGACGCAAAGGCCACTGGTCTTCCATGCTGCATCAGAACAGCACCTAAACCAATATGCGGGGCATCGGTAAATACAATAAATCCATCACTCCCAGAGAGAAGAGTGAGGACAGGAGCGGACGTGAGACAGTTCTTCAACTCCATAAATGCTCGATCACGGGCGTCGGTCCAAATAAACTTTATGCCCTTCCAAGTCAACCTGGTCAGTGGGGCTGTAATACAAGAGAAGCCGTCAATGAAACGTCGGTAGTAGCCCCCTAAACCAAGGAAACTGTCGATCTCGGATGCAGTCATGGGCTGGTCCCACTGACGCACTGCCTCGACCTTCGAGGGGTCCATAGCGACACCCTCCCTCGTCACCATGTGACCAAGAAACTTTACCTCTTCCTGCCAAAACTCACACTTATCCAGCTTTGCATACATCTGGTGTGCACGGAGGGTCTGCAATGCAACCTCTAAATGCTGCTTGTACTCCTCACAGGTCCTCGAATAGATCAGAATGTCGTCGATGAAGACTACAACAAACTGATCGAGATACGGACGGAAGACCTCATTCATCAACTGCATGAAGACCACGGGTGCATTGGTCAGTCCGAAGGACATGACCTGAAACTCAAAATGACCATAACGCATCTTGAAAATCGTCTTCGGAATGTCCTCCTCTCGGACCCGAATCTAATGATAACCAGAACACATGTCGATCTTTAAAAAGAACTGTGCACCCTCCAGCTGATCAAATAAATCATCAATCCTCAGGAGCTGGTACCTGTTCTTGATCATGACTTTGTTGAGCTCGCGGTAGTCCATGTAGAGCCTCAACGAGCCATCCTTCTTCTTCACGAAGAGTACCGATGCTCCCCACGGTGAACTGCTCGGACGGATAAAGCCTAACTCGCACAACTCGTCCAACTGCTTCTGCAGTTCCCGCAACTCCAATAGTATCATATGATACGGGGCCTTCGAAATTGGCGCGGTACCGGGCACAAGATCAATCTGAAATTCAGTGTGTCGGCGAGGCGGTAATTCTGAAATCTCCTTGAACACATCGGGAAAATCACAAACCACAGGCAACTGGTTAATACAAGCGACAATAGGCTCCTCAACGAACGACGTAGGATATCAAGCAAGACAATGGCTCTCCCCGTGGTTCTGTAACGAACTGAAACTTCGGCAAGCCCGGTATGCATAACGTGACTGTACTCACAGAGCAGTTCAAGATGGCGTAGTACTCGGCAAGCCAATCCATGCCCAAGATAACATTGAAATCTGACATCAACAGTACGTACAAGTCGGCAAGCAAGAAAATCTCTCCCACTAACACGGGGCAAGACGAACAGCAGCGTCCTAATACTGTTGTCTTTCCCAAGGGCGTCGATACGGTCAACCCCTCTCGACCAGACTCTGTCGGCAATCCAGTCGAATGGCAGAATTCCTCAGACATAAATGAGTGCAAAGCACCGAAATCAAATAAAACTCGAGTGATGCATGTAGAGACTAGAAGTATACCCTCAATGACTCCTCCAAAGGACTGAGGATCCTGTTGAACAGCATAAAATCTAGGCTGAGCTGGCTGGGGAGGTGCTTGTCCCCTCTGAGCATGCAGCTACTGATGTCGTTGAGGTGGTTGAAACTATTGCCTCCATTGTCGCGGCCTTAGAGGCTAGTGCTGATGCTGCTGCTGAGGTGGCCTCAGTGGTGGGGGCTGCTGTCACTGCTGCCGTGGGGGTCTCTACTATTGCTGCGGTGAAGGCTACTGCGAACCTCTCAACTGCTGTTGGGGGCGAGGACACTCCTATATATGGTGCCCCATCGCACCGCACCCAAAATAGGTGCTGGTGAACTGCCTCGGAGGTGGTGGTAGAGGTGCTGCTAGCGCTCGGAAGGATGGGCGACCTGTGCGCCTCTGCTGTGGTCGTTGCTGCTGGGAGTCAGCGGAAGGAGCCTACCTCTTCTAGTCTTTCCTCTGACCGCGAACAGTCTGAGAACCGGCCCACTTAGCCTCATAAATTTAGGCCTTCCATATCACTCCCTCAAAAGTCGGGAGCTCATGCCCAATAACATAGCCTCAAAGACCGTAACACAAGCCGTCCTCGAAACGGCAGGCCCTCTGTCCCTCATCATGTACCAAATAAGGTACAAATCTAGACAGCACTACAAAACAAGCCACATACTGAGCTACCGTCATATCTCCCTGTACTAGGGCCTCGAACTCCAATGCTCGCTGGCGTCGAATGTGATCAGGAAAATACTGTCGGTTAAACTGATCAACAAAGTCCTCTCACGTCCACTCAAAATTGGCGTCTGCTGCTCGGGAGACTAATGTCCACCAGTACTCAGCCTCACCATGGAGCAGAAATACTGCTAATCGGACTCACCGTTTGGTCGTACATCCCATCATGTCAAATATCTTCTCCACATCGGAGCACCATCTCTCAACTACTATCAGTCTAGCTTGCCCTAGAAATGCGGGGGATCGAGCCATCGAAATTCTCGAAGAAGGGCGCTTACGGGGTCCTGCTCTGCCTGGGCTGGTGAAACAACGGGGTGCCTACCCTATCCCTAAAATGCAGCCATTATAGCCTGCAACATCTGCAGTAACTGGGAGGCACTCACGGGTATGGTCGGATCCGCACCGGTCTCTGGTAGAGGAACGACATCCTCAGGCTGGGGAGTCAGAATCTCTAGTGGTGGAGTGGGGATCGTAGGTGGTAGAGCGGGAGTCTGAGGTGGTGGAGCGGGAGGCTCAGGTGGTGGAGCGGAAGTCGATTGGGTCACTCTCCTGGTCGGCATGTCCCATAGGAAAGGGCGAAGGCACTTGTTAACTTTGAAAACTCTCGAAGGCACGCTTGTTAAGGGTCTATAACAGAAGATTGCTAAGCTATCTGAACTCGGGACTTAATTATTCTAAATTCATAGCAGACATGTAATGTTGTTCTTAGTTATTCCTAAGTTATACTCTGATACTAACATTTTTCATGCCCCAAACTATGAAACCGGGCTCACAAAATTCCCGATCACCAAATCTAGCACCGACAGCCTTCGTAGAACCCCATTCTCAGCTCCCGGCGCCCACTCGCCAGGTTCCGATCCTGGGATGCTACGAGGAGGATTTTCAACATCAGTTTGATTAGTAATAAGCATAACCAAAAGCATAACCCACAAACAATAACCAAAAACCCCATCACATTTTCACCATGATAAAAAATTTACAAGTACAAAGCACATAAAGGAAAATACAATGATGATGAACAAAAAGCTCCAAGATGATCTGCTAAGCGCTCCTGCCTTAGCGCTGCTGTGTTCTAATGTCACCTGCACGTAACGGTCGTGCATAAGCTTATGGAAAGCTTAGAGGATAGTGAAAGTGTGTGCGCAAGGTAGTAATATAATTATGCAATATCAGAGTAATGCGGAATGTGCAGATGAATCAATGAATACTATTAGTCGTACAAAGGCTATGCAATGCAAGGCATGAATGATGTCGACCATACCAAGGCCATGCGATGTGAGATGCAACTCAAGCATGCGAATCCTCATCTAAGTCCACATATCAATACAGCTCATTATCCGTCTGCTAATATCAGGCCCGACTCTTCGATAGTGGACCTATTCCTCGAGCTGGTCAAACTCAGCCTAGCTTTGTCCCCTCTTCTCAGGCGGGTAAGGCCGCACCCCCTTTCAACTGACCACGACACAGTGGAAAGCGCTGTCATCTGGTAATCGACACTCGGCGCTCATGCACCCACTCAATTTAGACGTTGGAGCAACCTCCTGGTACCATAAGGGTTTAGGGACTTTCACCTAGAGATATCTATAGCATCCCATGTAGAATAAGATTTTCGGTATCCAATCCTGCCAACCACCATATGCCTATGGAGGCTACGACCCTGATGTCGCTAGGGCGTATAATACCATGTCACACAATGCGAAATGCATGAATCACACTATCCAGTCATATATCAATCATGCACATACCACATGCTCAAGTGGGCATCTCCCTTTACTAGGGAATCCCATAACAATCTGCCCAATGGCATGTGGTATGCTCAATCACTTATCTCATCACAAGCATACAGATGATGCGTATAGACATGTATTATGATGTTATATTGTCATATACTCATAATCGGTATCAATAACCGTTGTCGGCCTCAAAAATTGGCACCGATAATTAGCATCGATAATCGACACTGATAATCAGGGTTGATAATCGGCATCGGCCTCGATAATCAGCACCGATAGTCAGCATCGATAATCGACACCGACAATCAGCATATAAACAAGGCGGGGTCCATAGATGAACAACCGATCATCCATAGTATAAAGATCGGCATTCGGCCATAGTTATATCAAATCCAATAGCATAGAGTCATTCGTCTACAACGAATGGGGCCCACTTACTTAGGTTAACCCACTAAGGGAATAATGAGAATGGGCCTAACAAGGCCTAAGGGAAGGTCACAATATGAACATCCAACCATCATTGCCCATCAATGTGGACATCTAACCAACATTGCTCCCAAGGAGTGGCCTACATAGGGCCAAACATATAGTGGGCCTATGGCCTCACGTACAATCACGATGGGCCTCATTTACGTCACATAGGCCTCGTCATATGGGCCAACATACATCTCATCAGGCCTCGAATGCGCAACAGGTGGGCCTCACACCTAGGCATCAAATATATCACAATGGGCCTCTTATGTCATGCGGGCCACATTACATGGGCCACATTATATGGGTCGCACCAACGGGCTTCATGTATATCAAATAGGCCGCATCGGTGGGCCTCATGTATATCAAGTCAGGCTCACCCTTATGTATTTTGAGACTTGCCCTATTCATAAGATAACATAGAGATAAATGAAGTGAAGACAATATCAGCTTAATTGGAACTACCATGGCCCTTAGAAGTTTGAATGGTGGATGTCACGGTCCACTATTTAAATGGTGAGGTCCACTTGAACTTTAGATCTGACTCATTCTTTAGCTCATGCCATAAAATGAGTTTTCAAAATGGTTGGACAGTTTGGATGCAACACATGCATCATGGTGGGTCCCATAGGGATGGAAAACATGAATAAAGCCCATTCCTCATGGTGGGGGTCCCTTGTCGTCCAGCATCCCAGCCAAAATGGCTGGACGGCAAAGATAAAACACATGCGTCATAGTGGGTTGTGTCCCACCATCTAATGGTGTGGACGGTGTGGGTAAAACACATACACCATAGTGGGTCCCAGTGGGCCCCACCATAATGTTTATATGGCATCTAATCTGTTGATAAGGTCACACGGACCCAGATGAATGGGAAAAACAAATTTCATATGGATCCAAAACTCCTGTGACACCTAAAAGGGTTTCAATGGCAAACGTTCAATCACACTGTTCCCTGTGATGTGGGCCACCTGAGTTATGTACACGGCTGATTTTTAGGGTGGCCCATAGGTAGAAGGGGGCCCACCAAATGCACGGTTTTGATGTTCCACACACACCATGGTGGGGCCCATGGCTGGGACCTGTGGTCCATGCCCGTTCGTCCACAGCGCAGAGGATGTTGCGCCGTCCTTACAATAGCAGCAGCGTTAGCTATTGTTGTTTAATTATGATTAGTTTTTTTGAAAACCATATTTTGTGTGGTTTTTTATACATGGGGCCCGTATTAGCAGAATCCACTCCAGCCATTGCTTTTCATGGCTCAAGACCGACCAAACAAGCCCAATATTCAGTATGTTTTGGCTCAAGGTGGGTCTTAGTCGATTTTAACGGTAAAAATCAATATTTTCTATGCTATGGCCCTTCAGAAAATTGGATTGGGTTCATTTTTTAGCTCAACGTCTAAAATGAGCTGGGAATGGAATGGACGGCGTGGATTAAACTCATACATCGAGGTGGGGCCTACGCGGACAGCCCTTCCCAAAAGCTTTAAACCAAAGTTATTATTTGTGTTTTCAATTGACGTCTAACGTCATTAGACGCTGGACGATTTGGAAAACCACATATATAAGGTGGGCCCTACTCAGGTGGGCCACCAAATGGTGGATGGTGTGGATACAACACATATATAAAGTGGGCCCCACCTAGAAATGGCTTGGATGAAAAACATGCTTCATGGTGGGGCCCATCCGGGTGGGCCACACGGCTACATCATAACATATAATAGGGAAAAAATGAAATAGAGTGGGGGAGAGAGAGAGAGAGAGAGAGAAAGAGGGACACGTGTGATGGAGGGCTCCGCCACTATGAGTCATCCCTTGCATTCAATCATACATTAAGTGAGTCCCAATACATGTGGGCCCACTAAATCAAAGATCAACGGTGGAGATTCCTTCTCCACCAAAATGGAAGTTCTAGGTGACCTCTATTCATGCAAGGAAAATAAACATCATGATGGGATCCATGGAGAATGGCCCTATCATGGAATGTCATGAGAATCAAGGTGGGCCATCGGCCACATCTAGGGTCCAAAGTGAGATCCATACCATCAATCAGTAGGCCTCACTTGGCTCATCATCAAAATAAGAAAATTTAGCCTATGAAGCATGCACCGTTTGATCTTCTTGGTCCGATGGAACGCCAATCTCCTTGTTTCTCACTTTGATGGAGGGTGATGAGAAGTGAATGGTTAGGATGAAGGATTTTGGGGTGGGAAGTGGGCCATACACATGCACTTTTCTCTCTTGGGATGCTTAGACGTCAACCACTCTTTGGTTGCTTGGAAATTCTGTTTTGAGAAATGAGAGGGAGAGGGTTGTAAGGAGAGAGAGAGAGAGAGAGAGAGAGAGAGAGATGGGTGATGGAGTGATGGATGTGAGGTGAGTGATGGGTGAGGTGAGAGATTGGTTGACTTTTGGGGTAAATTACTTGACTTGTGGAGAAAGAAAGCATGAGTTGCTCTTGTACTCGACATGAGGTGATTGATTGATTAATTGAGTGATTGATTGATGGGACATGTTGTATAAATTCTCTTGGGATTGCAAACGCATAGTGTTAACGTGTGCCCACATTTTCTGATCAGGATATCGAATCGGTATAGAAGACGCGACATTGGAACCGAGGCGACGTTGCGGTCACAATGGTATAAGTCTCAGATTCAGCCAACTTAAATCCATGGAATAAGACCTAAGGTCACGCGCAAATGTCGATTATATGTCACAAATTGTTGAAATTTGATGGGAACGATCGAGGGAGTCGACAGAACAGTACGGACTAGGATACGGGTCTTACACCTGTTCCTTCCAAACCATTGTAGAATTACTACGATAATTATTTACAAATTCAACCTACTGACAACCCACTTAAAGGTGAAGTACACTACATTATATGAGTTTCACCAGCACCATCCATCTTGTGGCTCATTTACTCTATGTTATATCTATGCCTTTCGTCTCATAACTATTTGGTGCATGTACTTTGCGTCATTACCACTTATTAACCATAAGGCCCAATTAGGATATAACCATGTGGTCCCAATAGAAGAAAATCATGTCGGGCCAAAGCCGTTAATGGAATATCTATCTTGCGAAGGATATGGTGTAACTCTTATTACAATTAATGCCCGTGATTATGATAGTTATGGATGATATAAGTGATGTCAGTGATTATGGTTAATAGAAGAATGTGATTTAATACTTGATTAATGTTGTTCTACTCCCTAACATACTAAATTCATCTACTTAACCATGTTGATATTGATCATACTCATGTACCATGGAATGATGGTGTGTGTAAGTGTACTTCAATACATTTATTCATGTGTAAGATATGTCCTCTTTAGTTTAGTCACATGACTATGGATTGATATAGTTGATAGTGGCCCATGATGATTGTATGTCATTTTTGGCTTAAAGGTTAAGCAAACCCTAAACTCATGGCATTATATGCTACCACATGCACTTGAACGTATGCCTTATCATAATTGTTTGAATTCATGCATAATCATGACATACATGATGATCGAAATACCACAGTCGTACCATATAACATGAGTTGGATCTTGATGATGAAATATGCATCTATGATGATGACTGGATTATCCCTGAAAAGGAATGGGACATCGAAAGTGTGGAAATAGTAGGGGATGATATGCCTCTCGAGTTGAAAGTCCCTAAACCCCGATGCTAGCTAGGGATACCTCACCGTTGAGCCGAGTGGATACATGGGTCATGGATTTGAATCCCATTGACGAGGTCGGGTTGAGAAGAGGTGGGTCCAACTTGCTTAAGGGCTGAGGTGCAAATAAGGACCGGTTTGACTCGCCGGCGAGGAGAAGCATGAATGAAGTCTGCTTCTGGCATGCCAGGTGGAAGTCCACCCCAAGGCGGGTATGTGAGGTCGATTACTGGTGTCTAGTGCATGGGTATCGACCACAGTGTTTCCCATAATATACAGTTGGTGGAAGTCCACCACAAGGCGGGTATGCGAGGTCGATTACTAGTGTCTGGTGTATGGGGGTCGACCATGGTGCTTCTCGAGATATACAGTTATTATATGGTATGATAATATGATGATGATGATGTGATTGCGGATGCGTGTAATATGGTTATGGCTGTGGTATAGGAGAAATAAAAATATGACTTGGTCATGTTGGTAGCATTAATTCGGAGTATTACTAAGATGCATATACATTACAATGGCATTGGCATCATATCTTACGTACTACACGCTTTTCACTATACATGATTTCTTCATGGCATATTTATCTTACTTGCATGTAGGACACACTGCACACACAAGTGTACTCACCAGGCTTTTTGCCTAAGCTTCCTATTTTCCTTTTTTTTTTCAGGGCTGGAGTAGCTTGGAAGATTTAGCTTTCTCAATACATTGCATCTATTTTTCAATTTGACAATGTTGACATTATGTACCTTTTGTAAAGCATTATACTTATAATCATCAGGATTTATAAAGGAGAGTGTTGCTTGGTATTTTGATCATGGATCTTCATGCTCAGGTATTATTATTATTATTATTATTATAATATATATAAATTCAGTCAAAAATCTTCCTTGTGGTGTGCCGAACTCGGGACTTGGTGTATGAAAGTCGAGTGCAGGATTTGGGGTATCATGGAAGCTGTCCGTCCCCAGATTTGGGGCGTGACAAGTTATATCATTTAAGACTTTAACATTAGCACTACTTTCACTTTTCTGAGTAGTCGTCTAAAAACCATGAGCAATTTCTTTCATGGACATGGTTCCATTCTCAGCTACTACTTCTATCATAGGAGGGATACATTGAGTTACAGTGGCTTGTCACACACTCTCATAAATGGTTTTAAAGAAAATCCTCATCCTAGCTTTCTAATATGAATAATTTGAGCCATCACAGGGAGGTGGCCCGGTAATTGATAAACTCATGAAATTTGATATCTTATAGACCTAGATCTAGCTTTAGGAGGTAAATTCCAAAGAGTAACCTTGCACTAATACCACTTGAAAGATGAGCTATCGATGTCCTAGAGGGGGTGGGGTGAATAAGACTATACCAATTTCAAGTATGAAATATAGAAATAATAATCTCAATCGTACAATGTATTAAAAGTTTAATTTTAATTAATTCGTAGGACAACATTCACCTATTATTTTAGGCAGGATAACCTTATTTCATGACGTGCTTAAAATCAAACTTTCAAAATAAAAAGAGAAAGAGAATCAAATAAAATAATCACCATAAATACACCAGGAGTTATAGTGGTTCAGTGCAGAAACCCACACCTACTCTACTCCCAAAATTACTACCCTCATAATTTTAGTTTTCCACTATATCAAGGTTTTCACAGGTTCACCTTAACAATCTTTACAGTTCTTGTAATTTTCATGGGCTTACCACAATAAAACCCCCTTTTGTGATTTTCACAGGCTTATCACAAATCAACCTAACTAAGATTTTCGATGTGAGGCCCGTATCTTAGACCGTACCATTCCATAGGCTTCCACAGTCCTCCCGGTCAAATTTCGGCAACCTGCGATGCGTAGATAACATTTGTGTGCGACCCTAAGTCGCGTCCTATCAATCTGAGTCGACTCGACCCAAGACTTGTACCCTTGTGACCGCGCCGTCGCCGTAGTTCTAACGCCGCGTCTCACGCTCTGATCCGATACCCAAGCCAGGAGTTGTGGGACTCGTTTATCTCGAGAAAAATACCACATGTTACAAATACCGAGAGAATCTCTACAACACATCACATCAATCCATCAATCAATGTCAAGTACACAACCTTACCTAGCCCATCCCTCTCCCATTCCCAAAGTCAACTCTCTCTCTCTCTCTCTCTCTCTCTCTCTCTCTCTCTCTCCACCCATACCTCTCATCTCATCACTCCATCCATCAGCACTCCTCTTTCTCTCATTCCTCACTCCATTCCAAGCACCAAGGGAGAAAACGTCCAAGGGAGAGAAGCTACATGTGGTCCACTTCTTACCCCTTTCATCTCTCATCTCCACCCTCCAATCTTCATCATCCACCATCAAAGAGCAAGCTAAGGAGCTTAGGAGTCCAAGGAGCTAATGAAGAGGAGTAATAGGTGGGTGATTTTATGATTTTTCAACCATTGATTATTGTGTATTTAAGGACCCACATATGGGAGGACCCATCTTGATGTATGCATTGTATAGGGAGGACCCATAATGGCGGGGTCCCTCCCCTCCTCACGTTCTCTCCTCTCTCTACTTCTCTCTCCTCTTTTCATGTATGATGGCCCACCATGATGTATGCTTTGATCCACACCATCCTCACTGTCCAAATGGCTAGACAGTGGGACTTCATTGTAATGTATGTGTTATGTGTCTGCACCGTTTAAGGTCTGGGCATGGGACCCACAAGACACATGCATTGTATACACACCGTCCAATCATGGACGATGGGTATCTAGATGCTGGAGCAGCTTTAAAAAAATAAATAATAATAATAATAATAGAAAATAAATAAATATCAGCTTGATTTAAAACCAGGTGGGCCACACTGACGTGGACCCCACCTGGAAGTATGTGCATTACATCTATGCCATCCATCCCACTATGATGTATGCGTTTTATCTCTGCAGTCCATCCAACAGTGTATGGGGCCCACCCCACATGTGTTGTATGTGTGGGATGGACCACCTTGATGTATTCCATATCCACTGTCTGTCCATCTGTCTAGACGGTAGACCCCACCTTAATATATATATATATATATGTGTGTGTGTGTGTGTGTGTGTGTGTGTGTGTGTGTGTGTGTGTCACACTCACCGTCCATCCATTTTGAGCATGGGGCCAACCCACACGTGTGACACGTATGGGGGTGGGAACCCACCTTGCTGTATGTATTCTCTATCCTCACCGTCCATTTGATTGGGAAGGTGGGATGGCACTTTAATGTATGGACTGGATCCACATTGTCCAAGGTTAAGACGGTGGGTCCCATTGCTGGATGATGTCAGTAAGTTTTGTGAGCCATCATGATGTATGTTTTTATATCCGCACCATGCAATGTGGGACCCACCTTAATGTACGCATTTTATATCCTTAACGTTCGTCCATTTGAGTACATGGACCCCCACCATTTCATTGTTCTCCAAGCCGTCCATCTAGATGGTGCTGCCGTGAGGGGCCAACCATGATGTATCTGTACATTCACGTTGTCCGTCCATTTGGACATGACCCACATGAGGAATGGATTTCATCCATACTGTCCATTAGGTTGGATGTGTGACCCACCTTGATTGTATGTATTTTGCAGCCATGCCGTCTAGTCCACTGGTTTGTGCAGCCCACTCGATGCATATGTTGTTCATCCATGTTGTTCATTTGGTGGGGCCCGTTTGGGAGGTGTAAGCCCACTTACTGGTTGTGCAGGGCCCACCTGTGGGTGGCCCCAATGCGATGTATTCAAGGACCATGGATGAGGCCTAAGGTAATATATATTAGGCCCATATGTGCAGCTCATTGAGTTGTATATGTGGCCCTGGAGTGAGGCCCATTGTGATAGATATATGGCCAATTAGTGAGGCCCAATATGAAGTTTGTGTGGCCCATATATGTGGCCCCATATGATATTTGTGTGGCTCATATGTGTGGCCCATTGTGATGTATTTGAAGCCCATATAAAGCGGCCCATTGTGATATATTTATGGCCCAGGTATGAGGCTCGATATGATCTATTTGAGGCTTATGAGTAAGGTCCAATGTGATGTATATATATAACCCATGTACTGCGGCCCATTGTGATATATTTGAGGCCCAGATATGAGGCCAATTATGATATATTTGAGGCCCATGGGATGTGGCCTATCGAGATTGTATATAGCCCACTGTGATGCGGGGCATTATGGCGTATGTGGCCCACCATGATGCGGTCCCTTGTGATGTATATAGGCCCATGTGATGTGGACCATTGTGATCTATGAGACCCTTGTATAAGGCCCATTATGATTGTATGAGGCTCATTGAAATTGTATGCGGCCTATTATATTGTGTATGAGGCCTTTGTGTGAGGCCATGGGCCCACTATATATATTTTGCCCTATGAAGGTCACTCCTTGGGAGCAATGTTGGTTAAATGTCCACATTGGTGGGCAATGATGGTTAAATGTCCACATTGTGACCTTCCCTTAGGCCTTGTTAGGCCCATTCTCACCGGTTTTGATTGTCAAGGCCAATTCCGATTGTCGAGGCTGATTATCAAGGCCAATTATAAGTATGTGACAACATAGCATCATGATACATGCTCATACACATTATCTACATGTTTGTTATGAGATGTGATTGACCATTGCATATGCCATAGGGCAGGTATTTATGGGACTCCCTAAGAGACGGAGTTACCCTACATGAGTGTGCGGTATGCACAGGTTTGATGCATGAATGGATGATATGACTCATGCATCTCGCATTTTGGGATATGACTACTGTAAGCCCTAGCGACATCAAGGTCGTGGCTATACAGGCATGTCATGGATGACCAGATGAGACACTGAAAATGTTTGATTCTAACATATGGACATCATAGATGTCCCTGAGTGAAAATTCTTAAACCTTTGTGGCCAAAAGATGCCCCAACGTCTAGACCGAGTGGATACATGAGTGCCTGAGTACCGAATACTAGTAGGCCACGTCTCCCACTGTGTCGTGGTCAGTTGGGAAGGGGTTGTGGCCTTACCCACCCGAGGGTAGTGGGCATAACTATGATGAGTTTGACCAGCTCGTAATTGGGTTCGCTATCAACGTGCCAAGTAGATATTGGCTAACTATTGGCCAGGCAGATAGTGAGGTCTCTTCCACTTGCATGGTTGCGGGTCTAGTGGGCGACGATTGCATGTAGAGTTTACTAGATCCCAGTGATGATCCCAGAGATGTACGGTGTTGATATGTGGACTTATTGAGTAGGAGTTGTATACTCAATATCTTACTCATTTATTCATTCATTCACTATTCACTCGGGCTGGTGGTGCGCAACTAATTTGATATGTGTACCTTCATAATGGCCAGGATTTCGGTTAGGCATGCAACTAACCTAAGATCAGGAGTTGATCACATTGAGCTTATCTATCCAAATTTAGGTATGAGACTGGTTTGGATAGAAGTCCCTTATGATCAACCTTGTAGCCTGCGATACTACATATTATCATCCCAACTTCACACTCCAGCTTGGTCATTTCATTTGCACCACATATTGCATTACATCCGCGGCATATGGTATTCTGGGTTGCTACGTTTCTGCATTTATATAGACTAGATGAGGTTGACGGCATTCGTGGACTCGTCAGGATTTGCATATTGCATTGTATCCTCAATATATGATATTTGGTTTACTATGTTTCTGCATTGCTCTGATATTATATACTTGGCATTTACCTTACGCACACACTTACACCACCCTCTAAGTTTTCTATAAGCTTATGTACGATAGATGCATGCAGGTGACGTTAGGTCACAGCAGCGTTGAGCTTGGAGCATACAGTCGTCATCTGAAACTTTGATTTTTGACATATGTATATTTTCCTTTCAGCACTGTATTCAAATGTTTATATTAGTGGATATGTGATGATGATGTTGCCTTTGTGATTTGGGTAAACTTATCGTTATGCTTTTTACGAGATAAATATACATTGGAAAATCCTTCTTTTAGGATCTCAAGATCAGAATCTGGCCTATGCGCACTAGGAGCTGAGAATGGGGTACTACGAAGGTTGTTGGCACAGGATTCGGCGATCGGGAATTTTATGAACCCGGTTTCCTAGTTTGGGGTGTGACATTTGAGCTATCTCAACTAAAACCCAAATAAAATAAAATAATAACAGTACTTATCTTCATATGTTGATTTGAAGATGTAGTTGAGGCTTCGAGTAGCGATCTTCTTTCTTGAGAGTCGATGAAGCAATGTTTGCTCAACCAGGAAGAAATAGGGATCTAAAGTTTTCTCAAAGAATATAAACCCTAACTATGTAGATTCAATTTTATATTTCTCGAATAGAGTATAAATTACTCTCTAATTGCATTTAACACTAACTTAAGAAAGGAAATTGAATAAGCTAAATAATAATAATAATTATCACACAAATAGCTTCGGGAGGACCTGAGTTTCTCTCTAACTTGCAAAAGATTTAATAGAGAATTTCATTGTAAAAATGAATGAGAGAAGGTCCCTATTATAGCCAAACGATTTGAAAATTCGGTCAGCCTAAAACTAGGTTCGTCTAGTCAGATTCTAACAATTCTTTTGTTAGAAACTTGACCCAAGAGACTTTCAAGCTGGTCCAATCCCAAGTTTAGCTGGCCGAACCCATAGTTGGGTTGGCCGAACTTGTAACAAATTTTCCAACTATTGTTATAAACATGGCTGAGTGAGGTTGGGTTGGCCGAACCTGAAGTTAGGTATTGAGTGTCAAATATTGTATATTCTCCCCTATTTATATATTGGTTTTATGAAGATGATAATGCTTAATGGTATATTTTATACATGTTTCTATTGCGAGGTGAATTTGAGAGCATGGATTGAAAAGAATGCTAAAAGCATGGATTTAATGCTTAAGAATCAGCAAGGAAAAGGATGGATCTTAGGAGAATGAAAAATTCATATGTTAAAGATTCAAGGAAACCAAGAACAAAAGATGAACAAAGGACTTGATAGACTTCAAAATATACAGCAGAAAACAGACAAGTTAGGTTCGATCGAAATTACACAAAACAGTCCAGCGACTAACGATGAAATTAAAAAATTAATTCTGTTCAACCGATGAAAAATTCGAACCCACCGAAGGGAGGATTCGGTGTAATCGAAAGTGTACAAAAAGCTCCAGCGCTAAAAAGAGTTAATTCGGTTCGACCAAGGATTAATTCGGTCCTACCGACAACTTAAGTTCGGTTCGACCGAACCCAACTCGGTCTGACTGAAATCAGACAACTCCTGAAATAAAATCCTTTCCAAATTCGGACTCAACTTCGGTTCGATCGATGCATAATGCGGCTGCGTAAATTAAGATGCTTTCACGATTAGATTGTGGAAATTTCAAGTTGGTACATAAGGTGGAGCTTCACAACTATAAATAGAAGTCCCTAGGATGTTCTTAGGCATCTTTTAGGGTTTAAGGAATTGAGTAAAAGGGTGGAAAGCCACCGCCAAGAGTTTTTCTTCTTCTTCCTTAGTTGTCTTTATGCTTTCTTTAAGAGATTTTGGTTTAATCATGTCTATGGTTAACTAAACCTCTTAGCTAGGGCTAAAAGGTGAAGCTTGTAGCGTGATTGAGATGTTTCTTTGCTTTGATTCTTGTTTTGATTGAACTTCATTGATTTATAGTTGATTTTAAAGAATATTTTCAGTTTTCTATGGTTTGTTGTGACTCAAATTACAATAGACATTACGATAGCTTTGAATATCCTCTTTTCCTACTTGAGATTGTGGGATTGGTAAATCCTATTGTTCATCATCGTCTTTTAGGCATGGTAGGGTGATGGAATCCCTTCCAAATCTTCACAATCTCATCCCTTGAGGCTAGTTCAATGAAAAGTTTACAGATTTGATCATCTCTTCTTCCAATTGGATAAGATAGGACTCTGATTCCAATTGTATCTCTTGAATCAAGTAAGGTAGCATCTTGATAGCTACAAGTGAATCCTTGGCACCTTAGTTCTCACCTTTAAATTCACAAGTTTCAATTACATTATTCATAATTACTCTTTCAACTATTCTAGAATTCAGATTTAGATCTTCTTCTTCTTCTAGTTATAATTCTTTTTAGAAACGTACAAGTTTAGTCCCTGTGGATTCGACCTTGGTCTCACCGAGATTATTACTACATCGCGACCCTGCACTTGGGGTTGTGAACATTAGGCTGGCCAAACTTTAGTGAATTTATATTGTAATTTAAACATTTTAACCATTTTTCAAAAGGACTTAACATAAGGTCTTTCTAAGGTCATATAACCTAGTGGGTGGTGTATATATTGATCTTTTATCTTGAAACCATGCCAAGTCCTTCAATCTTGAGATGTTGAGCCGATCTTCATGAGATGCAGTAGAGGACTCAAGTGTACTTGAGACCTAACCATTATTTTGTCTACGAAATTTGACAATTCCAAGTGTGCTTCAAATACAAGCACTTAGAGTCTCCATCGAACCCTAAGAGGATCCTTGATTTAAGAGCTCCTCTTAGCCTGACTCCATAACCTCCTAATCTAATCTTCACACCCACCAATCCGCCTCCTTAGCAAACACCAACAAGTCGACCGCTGCCGATCTCAACTAAAGGATCAAAGTCAATTAGGTACTGTAATAACCCAAATTTCCTATACTCTGATCTAGAAAAGTTTGAATTTTTGCGTTAGTATTTTTTTTCTCTTCTTTTTTCGCTTAAACACACTACGAGATGTTTTCTTGGTAAAAAAGAACCATTTTTGTTGACCTGTTTATGAAACTAACCATACAATCACCTAGATATATGACCAGGATACTAACCATTCAGTTTTCTTATTTTTAACATGTCATCTGACATCCATCTTGTTTGGATCCGCTAAATAAGTCATTCGAATATTGCGATAAACCAATCATTATGAAGATCTTAGGGGTATATGTCCAAACTACTAGGTAACTTTTTAATTAGAAGTGTACAAACATTGTTTTGAACCATGGAGTGTGTTAGCTATTAAAAGAATATTTTGTTCATCCTAAAGAGATTAGGCCCCAAATTTAACCAGTTGAGAAAGTGAAAAATAAAGATTAGTGGTGAAATTTTGTCTCATTTCAATGGTGTAGTTAGGAGTTTTACTAACTTCAAAAGTTACAGCAATGGAGAAGGGTAAAATTGTAAATAAAATCCCTCAAGTTCATGTATACACAGCAGCTTCCAAGAGGTTTTAGTGGTGTGTGTCACTGACACGTTTTTACAATATGTGTTGCTTCATATTTGGACTAGTGGGCCAACACTACCTGAAAAAGCTGATGAACGGAGTGGATTCTCATGAAAAGATTGCGGTGGTCCCCGCCTAACGCCCAACAGTTAATCACGTTCCATTAAGGCGACCCGAACAATGTTTGAAACCAGAACGGAGACTCTTTTCTGCATTCAGTTTGCGTTTAAGATGGAAGCTGTCTCTGTTTCTTCTTCCCAAAGCAAGCACTCCCCCTCTCTAGCACTACAAGAAAGTAGGCCTTTAGCCTCAATTTTTAGCCTCGATTGAAAAAATGGAGGCTAAATGTGTTTTTAGCCTCGATTGTTATGGAATTGAGGCTAAAAGTTCATTTTTCGCTTCAGTTGTGAACCGAGGCTAAAAGTCTACTTTTTAGCCTCGGTTGCATAGTAACCGAGGTGAAAAGTCTACTTTTAGCCTCAATTGCATAGGAACCGAGGCGAAAGGTTTACTTTTAGCCTTGGTTGCATAGGAACCGAGGCGAAAGGTCTACATTTTAGCCTCGTTACATAGGAACCGAGGTGAAAGGTCTAATTGTTAGCCTCGATTGCATAGGAACCGAGGCGAAAAGTTTACTTTTAGCCTCGGTTGCATAGGAACCAAGGCGAAAGGTCTAATTTGTAGCCTCGATTGCATAGGAACCGAGGTGAAAAATCTACTTTTAGCCTCGATTGCATAGGAACCGAGGCGAAAGGTCTAATTTTTAGCTTCATTTGCATAGGAACCGAGGTGAAAAATCTACTTTTTAGCCTCGGTTGCATAGGAACCGAGGCGAAAGGTCTAATTTGTAGCCTCGATTACATAGGAACCGAGGTAAAAATTCTACTTTTTTGCCTCGATTGTATAGGAACCGAGGCGAAAGGTCTAATTTGTAGCCTCGATTGCATAGGAACCGAGGTAAAAATCTACTCTTTAGCCTCAGAGTTATATAGGAACCGAGGTGAAAAGTCTACTTTTAGCCTCGATTGCATAGGAACCGAGGCGAAAGGTCTACTTTTTAGCCTCAGTTGCATAGGAACCGAGGCCAAAGGTCTACTTTTTAACCTCAGTTGCATAGGAACCAAGGTGAAAGGTCTACTTTTTAACCTTAGTTCCATAGGAACCGAGGCGAAAGGTTTAATTTTTAGCCTCAGTTGTATAGGAACTAAGGCGAAAGGTCTACTTTTTAGCCTCAGTTGCATAAGAACCGAGGCGAAAGGTCTGCTTTTTAACCTCAGTTGCATAGGAACCGAGGTGAAAAGTCTATTTTTTTAGCCTCGATTACACAGGAACCGAGGCTAAAAGTCTACCTTTTAGCCTCAGTTGTATAAGAACCGAGACGAAAAGTCTACATTTTAACCTCAGTTGCATAGTAGCCGAGGCCAAAAGTCTACTTTTTAGCCTCTGTTGCATAAGAACCGAGGCCAAAAGTGTACATTTAAGAATTTTTTTTAAAAAAAAAATTGAGAATATTTAAAGAATTAATAATTTTTAAAATTTTTGACAATTGTGAAAAAATTGAGAGTTTTGAATTTTGAATTTTGAATTTTTTTAAGAACTAAGAATTTTTTAAAATTTTGAGAACTTTTAAAAAATTAAGAATTTTTTTTGAAAAACTAAGAATAAAAAAATGATAATTATGAAAAAGTATGATTTTTTTTTAAATTGAGAATTTTAAAAAAATTAAAAATTTTGAAAATCTTTGAAATTTTTGAAAAAAAAAATAAGAATTTTGAACTTGAGAATCTTGAAAAAAATTAGAATTTTTTTTAAGATTGAGAATTTTCAAATAATTAAAAATTTTGAAAAATAAATAAAAAAGTTGAAATGAAATCGGACTTCTTAGCCTCGATTGCATAGGAACCGAGGCCAAACATCTGCTTTTCAGCCTCGTTAGTATTGGAACCGAGGTCAAAAGTCTAATTTCGAAATATAAATTCGCAGGCGCACTGCTTTTTCCCCGACTCGAGTGAGAGAGATCTTCGTTCTCTTTCTAGGGTTTTCCCTTGGGATTTTCACACCTCGATCGTCCATCCTTTTTTTTTCATAGAAAACCCTAGCTCCGGCTCCTCTTCCTATACTGAGATTCTCCAACGCCGCCGCCTGGCGCAGTTTCCACCGAAGCAGCTAAAGCAGAACCCTTCCATGGCAGCGGAATCCGTTGCTCCGACTGCAAGAGACCTCCCGTCGAAGGTCTTTGGGACGGAGACTCCGCTGGAAAAGCCCCGGGGTCGGGTTCTCCCATCCAGATGTTCAGCAGATGGCGATGCTGGAGCTTGGACCCTCTCGAGCATAATGCAGAAACTATCCAAGGGAGATGAACTTGAAAGCTCGCATGATCGGTATGAATTTTCGTTTCTTTCGTCGGTGATAGGGTTTCTGCTTTGAGATGATTGTAGATTTAGCGTTTCTGAAGGTTTATGATTGTTTATGGGGCTTCATACATGCTATTGAATTCGAATTTGAGTGCGGATTACAGAAATAGGAATTCGTTTTAAATCTAGATTGTTAATATTGTTAGTTTGTTCACATCAATTTGATAGCACCGATTTGGGATACGTTGTTCTCACTGAAAACATGGAGGGCAAAATCGACTGGCCTTTAGAACGGTCCAAGGCCTATTTCTTATTATAAAATAAATAGGCCAATATAGAGTGAGCTCTGTTCAGTCCAAATTAGAAAAATGTGTTAGGTTTTTTTAATAATTGTTTCCTTAGAGATCCTCTGCTTGGAGTGAATTTGGAGAAAAATGTGGCTTTAAAGCAAGATGCAGCCCACGGTAGCATTTCAAATCCCAACTGTATATTTGGAGTGGATCCACGTCAAGCCTCATTTGTTTTAGAGAAGAAAAAACCCATGTTTCTTTCTAAGAAATGGAGAAATCTTCTTTGCAGGTGTAATGCTTGCACAGAATTCTATGTCCAAAAGGGCATTGGCTATCTAATTGATGAGGACTCAATTGAGGAATATGAAAAGGTGGCAAAGGAAAAGAGGAAGGAGAAATTGGAGCAACAGGAAGGAGTGGAGTTAAATTTTCTCAGCAAACTTGGTCATGTCCAAAAGATTGAGATTCTGAATGGCATTGCTGACATGAAGAATGAGCTCAGGTCCTTCATGGTATGGGTTCTATGTTCCGAATTTCCTGTTTTTATATGTGATTTTGTCTGTAATTCTGAATTCTTATTTTAAAGGGGCTACTATAGGGGAGGGCCACAAATTTCATTTTCTTTCATCTGAAATTTCTTTTTTATCGGTTTATGGTTTATGGTTTAGAGTGCATTTGGTTGCATCAAATATCATGAAATTTCATGATTAGGTGCAATTAAATGCACAGCTAGTGAGAAAAGGGAAGTGCCATTTTTAGGTCTTCCATTTAATTAGTATTGAGAGTTTGCAGAGTTTTAGATCATAAGGATTTGAAATCAGTGTTGATATTACTTCAGATTACAGGTAATGCACTTACATCTTTTTGAAAATTTTATATTTGGTGCTATTTGTTAGGGTTTTATAGGGGTGGGCCTCATATTACTAGCTTAGGATGCTTATGAGTGTGAGGGTGTTGAATCTGCTGGTTTTGCATTAGTCTGATGAAAACAGATGAGTTCTTGCCTTTACTTGACATCTTATTTATTTGAATAAAAATCAGGGGCTATCTTTCATGAATTTTCTCAATTGTTTGCTTGTAGATACTAATAAGAGTGTTAGGAAAGAAACCAATGCAAGAAGAAAGAACACAACAAAGATCTACATATGATAAAAAGGACTAAAAAAATCAAAAAGAGGCCAACACCTGCAAGCTGCATCCCTTTTCTGAAGTATTCAGACCCTCTTTCTCAGCAGACTTGCATGAAAAGATCCAGGGAAAACCATTTTTTTTGTATTGTTTATTATGATGAAAATGCTTTCTTTCAGTTTCTTTTGTTTTACAGAACAAAGGTATATTTCAGCAGTGGGTGGTCCAGGCATGAGAAGAGATGGATTGAGAGTGGCATTTGAAGGCTAGAATTTTTGCAATGAAGTTGGCAATGAAATTCCTGAGATGGGAAGTCCTAGAGCAGCTGACTGTTTTGATTTCTTAAGTAAGCTCAAACAAACATTTATGGTTTCAAAAATGTATTTCAAGCTCAAAACCAACAGAGAAAAATCTTTATGGTTTTTGTCTATGACTCAATACTGCATTTCAACATCCCAATAAACAGACCAAAAAAAAAAGAACTAGTCTCTTTCTGTGATGTCAAAACTGCATTTTAAACTCAAAAGCAACATGCATGAAAAAAAATCCTGTGGGTTCTTTACCAATTTCAAAACTGCATTTTAAGTCCAAAACAGATGGATGATGGAACTTTCCTATTTCCTAGGATTTCAAAACTGAAAATGGAATGCAAAGAAAATTCTTTGTTGGTTTCTTTCAATGATTTTATAATTGCATTTAAACATACAAAAGAAGCAATCTTCATGGGTTTCTTTCTACGACTTCAGAACTACATTTTAAGCCTAAAACAAACATGCAGAGAGAGTTTTTCATGGTGTTTTCTTCTTCATCTTCTTCTTTTTCTTCACATGCAATCCTCATCACAGTCTTTGTTTCTCTTTCAATTGAGCAGATAATTCTTTGGAGCATAAAGTAACAGAAGAACAGAACAAACTTGGGGTAGGAAAATCATTCCCAGGTTTGAACCCAAAGGCTCTGAACAATCTAGACCTTAATGTGATCATTTGACATAGCTGTTCTTAAGGGAAAATCCCAACACATTAATTAGATATACTGCATTTTTACATACATGTATGGGTCATGCAGTTCAAACTTGGCAAGCTGTCATTTAGTCAATTCATTTGCATAGGATGTCTTTTATATTCATGATACATTGTTACTGGATTCCATGTTCAGCATTTGTGATTTTATTGCCTAATCATTTAACTCTTGTTAGCTATGAGTAAAGAGAAAAAAAGGAACTCCATCATTTTAGCTTTTATACAGTCATATTATAGAAAGAAAGAAAAGAAAAACTTATTGTGACCCACTTGTAAGTTATATCATGATGCTTCTGCCAATTTTTATTTGTTGTTGTTCATAGCAATTGTGTTGTTTCTTTTTTCCTTGTAATTTCATTCATGTATTTATTTTGTTAATTTCTTCTTCCTCGTCTTCTTATGTCTACTACTGATCTAGTCAACCTCAATCCAACTCAAAACAAAATCATAGTGAAACACAATTAAACTTCTTTGATACCATTTTACATGTTAGAAATATCAAAGCACAAGAACATTTTATATTAAAAGAACTTGAGAACTCTACAAAAGGTTAGAGCTCTGAGGTGTACAAACCGCTACAACATGGCTGGCTTATACAACTTAGGCCCCCTGAAATCAACGAGTGTCTTCAGCTATTCTCTATGAATCCAGTGGGGATTAAGCAACAATGTAATAATAAAAACACATACTAGGCAAATTTAGGAATATGTTATGTTTGTGTTCTCAATGAGCTTTTACTTTTGAGCATTTTTCCTTTCTATTGCTGGGCGATCCATGCTTTTAAGAATCTTATATGGATTTTCATACATTGAAGAGTCTTAATATTCGCACATGTATTAGTCTCATGGTCCTTCTTTTTTTTTTTTTTGTTTTTTTTTGTTTTAGGTAAGGGAGCTAACTGCTTTCTATTCTAGGGGAGTTAATTGTTGGACGACTGAAGCTTTAGTAGCAATCCAAGAGGTATGGGAACTACAAAAATATTGTTAGGAGCATGGATGGCCAATTTGTCATTGTTGTTTTTTGCAGCTAAAAACTATTTGAAGTCTATGTTTCCTTTCCATTGGCTGAAATGCTATTCAATGATTATTCTTCAACTTACGATCCCGAGTTTCTTTGTGGTTTCAAGTTAAGTAGTTATGCTTCCAACTCAAGGTATCCTTAGTAATGGTGGTAACCGTCCCTCGTTACGGTGTCGTAACGGCTGTTATGGAAAAATTAATATTGGATTTGGGATATCCTTTGTAAGTTTTAACAAAACTAAAACGAAAGACAAATGTACATAGCTGCCACATGTACACTTAGTTTTTTTGAGATGGCAATCATTCATGGTGTGGATGTTTAGGGGTTTTGTAATTTAATTAGGTGTCGTGCTCCCTTAGTAGTAGCTAAGGGATGTGTTGGTGACTCTAGAGGAGTCCTGAAGCCTTGGCGACCAATTTATACTAGAATATAAGATAGTAGCAGGACCTAAAAATCAGGTGAAATGGGAGGCGTGCATCAGGTGAAACACATGTAGATAACTTGGCCTAAAAATCAGGTTGGTCTGTTTCTCTGGCACACCACATCTCTGTTGAATGTGGACCATTGACATTCTTTTTAAACCGTCCATTGTGTTCATTCATGTGTGTGGGGCCCACCTGATGAGTTAACTGGCCTGATTTTTTGGGCCAGGTCATTTGATGGTGGGGCCCACCTGAAGCACGGTTTGTATGTTTCAAACACTTGCTAGGTGGGCATATGTGGCTGGGTTGGAGGTGCTCATGGGCTTTGCAGAGCTCGGTTATGTATAGCGAAACAGAGATTTTACTTGTAATGTTATGAGGTTTTTACCTAAGGGAATGTTTGGATATGTAGAATCGAAGGCAAAAGAAAGGAAAAAATGATAATTTTCCAATGATGATTTCCATGAGAAGTATTGAAACATGAATTCCAATTTCAAGTTCTTATTTCGGTAGCAAGTGGAAATCTCATATTCCTCTCACAATGCTCACCTACTTTCTTGTGCCAAGAATCCAAATTATGGAGAAGTGCAATGATTTCTTGGTGGAATCCACCCATTTCTTTTCTATCGAAACAACATGAACCATCACATCAAAGGAAAACCCTTTCCCTTTCGCTGTTTGGCATGGAATCCATGGTTGCCAAACATGGCCGAAATGTTTCAAATGGTTGATGTGTGGAGAGGATGGAGTCTCTTCCAAGCTTTGCTTCAAACGCTGAAGAGAATAGCTTCTAAGCATGGTGTCTCTATCCCTATTGTTGCTATGAAATGCATACTAGATCAGGTAATTTCATCTTGACCACTAATTCAAATATCACATCATTTATTCCTTCCCAATTATAAATTTGAATTAGCTCTTGTGATGGAGTTACCAGAAAATGTTTGATAGAGAATGTGTGACCTTTTGTTTGATGGATCACACCTATTGGTAACCTAAGTCCTTCATCTGAAGGGGCCCATCATGAGATGGGCTAAGCCCATGATCACAGCCATCTGATTGGTGGCTTGAAATATGGACAATTACAGCCATTGCCAGCATTGAAAATTAGGGTAAACATGAATTCCAATTTCAAGTTTAATTGGGGAGATTTTGTAGAACCTCCTACCCCTGATGGGCCAACCATATGAATGGTTTGGATCATCAAAAGGTGGTGTGCACATGTCCACTTTATCATTGCATATTTCCTCCTTGCAATGACTCATTTGGCATGCTTTTTTCTTTGGTTGTATGGGAGCTTGCAGCAAGCTGTGGCGGGGTCAATGGTAGGTGTCAGACTCGGTCTCTCCGAGCATATCCAAGATACGAATGCTGTGTTTTCACTTGTTTTGGACGATGATGATGCAAGCAACATCCAAGAAATATCAAGGAAAGGGAAAGATCTGCTTAAAATGATCGGCGATTGTGGTGATGAATACAGGCGTTAGTACATACCATATTAAGTAATGCACCAGCACATGAGTCCCAATCCGCATTAATGTAAATACAATTATTTTTGAGGTCTGATTGAGTACAAACATTTGTAAGTTATTTATTTATTTGTGGAAGTTTGTATCAGGGAGATTTTATGGATCTCCTTGAAATTGCTGAAATTGTTCAAGTGTAATATTGTCTGAAATTATCATCCAAATCATTGAGAGCTGTACATTTCTGAAATGGGCAAATGATACGGGTTTTTAGTTATTTATTGTTGTTTTTTTTTTTTTTTTTTTTTTTTTAAATTTTTTTTTATACCATTGCAGAACTCAAGAGGGAGACTGATGAGTTGCGACGACATATGAATGAGCGGGTAGAGCAACTAGTGGAGGAGCGGATGAAAGAACAGATGGCTAAGCATCTAGAGCAAATGGAGCAACGGATGACAGAGCGAATAACGGAGCAGATGGAGCAACGGATGACAGAGCGAATAACAGAGCAGATGATGGCACGAATGAGAGATACTATGAACTCATTGGCTGCAACAGACCAAACTTCGAGCAATGTACTAAATGTAGAGGCTGACTCAGTATCCACTCCTAGGGATAGACCTGAGGCTGAGGGACCTCAGTCGAAGGTTCCGAAGAATCAATAGGTAGTTTTTTGCTGAGATTCATTTATGTGTTATCTTTTACATATATATTTATGTTTTATTACATTTCATGAGTTTGTAGTTCACCATCATTGAATAGTTGGTCCTTTCTTTTTCAGGTCAAGTCATATTTATGTGTATTTATGTGTTTGACATGCAAAAGAATCCAAGGGCTGTCTTAAAATGAGGGTTGCAGATTGGAAAAAGGTGGGCCATACTTTTTTGCTTCATGCTTTGTTTGCTAATGAACTTGGAGATCTAGGAATGTCTGATGGTTTGAACTATGAGAACCAAATTGCTGTTGGATTCTTGTAAGTAAATCACTGCCTTTCTGTCTTTTGTAGTTATTTAAGAAAAATGTTTAGGCATTCCCATGTGTGATGCACATGCAATTTACTAGTGTGTGCATGCTCACACACACAGTACAATTCCACACACATGGGAAACAAAGCACAATTCCTGATTCTTTTCAACTTCTTATCTTGAAATTACAATATATATATATATATCTGGTTCTTTTACAAAAATTAGAGAGTAGAAACTCATATTCATGAGTCTCAAATATATTATTAAATGTTTTGAAAGAATGTTTAGATCCTAAAGCATATTCTTACACTGCAAAAGTATCATATATCTTTTGTTAATATTCGCTATTTTCCTGAGCTACTGTGCTCATTTTTCTTGGATTCAGACTGCCTTTGCATTTGGCAATATCTTCATGCAGTTTAGTGTCTTTTGGTCATTTGGCAAAGAGCTTGGTGTTTTTGGCTTTAACATTTTAATATGTTTGCTTAATTTTAGGTGCCCATGCTTCATTTTCAGGTATTGGTCTCCAATATGGATGTTCTACTTTTGATTGCTTTACCTCTTGTTTGATTTGGATTTCGTCCAAAAGGTACCCAATGGACCAAGCCTGATCAAAATGGGGTCGAGTATGCGTTGTATCGTGTCCTACCATCTTGGACATAGTTAAAATCAGTTTGGTACTCCTGTATTTATATTTTTTACTCTCTTTTTTTTTTTTGAAAGTTTGGGGTATTTATAGATTTGTTTTAATGCAGGATTGTGCAATCTCCTATCTCTGAAATTTGTTTTGATCAAAACAGCAGTACTGAACAATCTGTATCTCATGAAAAGGTTTGGTCTCTAGTATTTATTCAATTGTTGCCAAAACTGCCTTGTCAGTCTCATCTAATGTTCTGGTACTTGTGTCTCAATTCTGCTCTTAACTCATCTAATGTTCTGGTACTTGTGTCAACTGAATGTAATTTCCATCATGATTTCTTGAACGTTGGCCTTGGAACAACTGTCTTTTTTTATTGAATATTGGTTGTGGAACAACTGTCTTTTTTATTGAATATTGGTCGTAGAACAACTGTCATTGTCTAATAAATTAGCACAGATTTGTAAGTTAAAAAGGTTTATAAAATACCAATTGAACATTGGCCTATTTATCCTGTTTTCAGATGGTTCCTTTTTGTTCAATATTATCTCTTGGGCTTGGAATTATAATAAAGAAATTCAGTTGTGCATTCTTCCTCTACTTAACCCGAGTTAGATTTGTGCAAGACTTTGTTCTTTTTCGATATGGTAGCTATAGTTGGTGCAATAAATGACCTGATGAGATACTTGCGCAAATGCTTCCTGTGCTCCATTGAATTACCAAAATTGGGAGATGCCATAAATGAGCAAAGGGTTGCTCTGCATTCTTCTCTAGAGAAGTGTTATGTATTTTTTTTATAAATGTGGGTTCTATATGGGTTGTAGGAATTCGGATGCCAAGAAGACATGATGTTCTGTGGTGTGTTTGATGGCCATGGCCCTTGGGGACACTGTGTAGCAAAAAGGGTCAGAGAATCGCTGCCATCATCTCTGCTTTGCAATTGGCAGGAGACTCTTGCTATGAGCTCAATTACATCAGAATTCCTTTTGGAATCTGATAAAATGCTTAATCGATTTGACATTTGGAAGGAATCTTATTTGAGAACTTATTGAAATGAGTGATTCACTTGGGCAAATGAATCATAACCTTGAAGGTTTGAAGAGTGATCTGAATGAAGTTACTAAGGGAAGGGATTGCCTTGATTCTGAGGTACTTGTCTTGAAAGAGCAGCTAGAAATGGCACAAGCTGTTGCTGAAGAAAATGAAGCAATTGCTATAGAAGCTCGACAGGTGCTTGCTAATTCTTGTTATCATTACCTTATTTCTGATTTTTTCCCCTACTTGTGTCATGTTTGATTCTCAATGTTTTCCCTTTCGATCTCAGATGGCTGAGGCAAGGAAGAACTATGCTGAAGAGGAGGAGGTGAAGCTGTTAGAGAAGTCTGTGGAAGAGCTAGAATATACTATAAATGTATTGGAAAACAAAGTCAGCTCATCAATGGTTACTGGGATATATTCAAAACGTTTCCTGCATTAGCTTTAATTCACTTAAAAGTTTTCTTAAGTAGCTTTTACTTTCCATTTCTTTTAGGGGGAGCTTGTCAAAGGAGAGGCTGAAAGACAACGGTTGCAGAGAGAGGAGAGCTAGAAGGGGACCCTACTGAAACAGTTCATGTGGAAGGCTATGTGGCAGTTCATGTGCATTTGTATCTTGTTTTGAAAACTTTAAATAGACCATTAATTATTTTGTTGATATTGTGTTGATTGTTGTCTTGATGAATGTTAAATGGGTGAAATATGCACAGGTTCAATCATTTGTTGATTATGATATTGTTAGCTTTGGTTGATAGAGAAGTGAAGTCAAAAATCGAATTTAGCCTCGGTTGATGCCAACAAAGGCTAAATCTATCTGTAGTCTCAGTTTTGCCTCAATTACCTAAACTGAGACTACAACTCACGTGGCTAAAGGCTTTAGCTTCGGTTGTTGAGAACCAAGGTTAAAAATAGATTTAGCTTCAATTGGAGGCAATCGAGGCTAAAATTTGGATTTAGTCTCAATTGGAAACAATGGAGGCTAAAATTTTGATTTAGCCTCATTTCAAGAGAACTGAAGCTAAAAAGGTCTTTTAGCCTCAACCGAGGCTGTAAAAGTCATTTTAGCCTGTTTGAAACCAGAACGGAGACTCTTTTCTGCATTCAGTTTGCGTTTAAGATGGAAGCTGTCTCTGTTTCTTCTTCCCAAAGCAAGTACGCGACCCAAGTAGGGTCATTCTCATCAGATCTCAGCCCTCAATATGGGGATAATCTTCACCATCTAGTAATTCCATATGAATCACAATACATCCAAATCCAGCATCTGCGTGCAATTTCTTAACATGTGGACTGATTCAAACGAAAACTTAGAAGATGGATTAGAAAGCTCATCTAAACCGTTCAAAACAAAGGTCCAACGTGTGGGAGGTTTTTTTTTTTTTTTTGAAAAAAAATAAAATAAAATAAAAAATTCAAACCGGATTATAGGAAGGACATGGATTCAAGAAAGATGCTGGTTTATCGGGTTTCTTGCGATCGGTTGTGGAAAACCATCCGCAGCACAATTCCGTGGAACCCACTACCAAAAGCACCTAGATCTCTGATTTCTTGGTACCAAAAGCTTTCATACACCCATCAGAGGCGTCTAGAAGTTTCACAGTGAAAAGATAACTAATGGTGGGAAATCTACCATTAAAGTGTGTTTTGTCTCCTACAATTCGACGCCAACCGTGCGATCTTATCAACATACAATTTAAATATCAAAGACGACTAATGGGTGGAACTCACAGACATTAATAAACTTATAGAATTTCATCAGGAACCGTTGGGAGAAAACCCACCAAAACAAGTCTGGAATCACATTCAAAAAACAGCCGTGCGCAACCCTTTCTGCACGCTGAATAACACAAGCCGAGTCCCTCTTTACATGCCTAGATAATACTTGAAACCTATAAAATCCCTCCTCCCTTGTGTGAGAAAGGAGAGCAACAAAAAGCCTATTTGAAGGGTAGGAAAAAAAAAAGAAAAAAGAAGAAGAATATAGAGAGAGATTGAGCGTGGTCGAACAGCAACTCGATGAGTCGCCAATCCGGGTCTAGATCTGGGTTAGGTTTCCCCAACGACAATGGTGAGTTGTTGTTTCAAGTTTCTTTATTAAAATCATTAGATAAGATTAAGTTTTTATTTGATATTTAGATTTTTAAACAATTATATGTAGGTTGTTTAGAATCGAGTCATACCAAGTCGACTCAGCAAGTGAATTGTGCTAAAGTTTGAGTTTGGTTGGCTAAGGTTAATTGCTAATCAGGGTAATTCTCTCATCTATTAAAAACCCTATATTAAATTCATATCTAAAGTGTTAACTTGGTAAGCCTAATCTTAAACCTAGATCTGAGGCCAAATCCTAGCCTTTGATCTTAAGCATATGAGCCATTTAATGTGGCGATCTAACCATAAGAATTGTTTTAAATCATGTTAGAATTCAATTCTATGGTGTACATACAAAACTCTAACAATACTTGAGAGTGATTCCACGTTAACTGTGAGGAATTCCTTTAAGCTTAACTAATTTATATTGATTTATATATTACTTCTCTTATTTTGCCTAGTAGGATTTTTACTATAATTTCTATGAAAGTAAGAGATAGATTACTGTGAATTTTTTATCGATACGATAATTATGTTTAAGATATAATTTCGATCATACCAATTCATTTATTTCTTTGTTGATGCATATGATGTATCGAAGGTCTCACAACTAATGACTTATAGGTATTTATCGTGGACGTAATGCACCCCGGGTAGTGACCTTCTTAGTCGATGCATAAATCATTGGCTTTGGTTAGTGGTACATACATGGATGTAAGTAATCCATGGTTGTGTGCTACATCACCTTAATGAAATTGGATGTCGCAATTAGTCTCTCATGAACAAACCGTGTTATATGATTCTTTCAATCGATGTGTTGTATTGCCTCGAGGTATTACGTAAATCCACAATAGTGTCGGACATGTCGATAAATCTTCGTAGTTACGAGATGCATAGCGAGTTAGATTTTTTTTATGAATTAAATTCTACAACGTGGTTGTCACAATATTTAATGAGCCGCACACGCTATGCCATGCATGCATTCATGTAAATTTGATTCGTATATTCACACCCCACATAATGATGGAATACGAAGTGAATTGGAACCTTTATATTGTTCTTATGATGAAGTACTTGAATTATAGTTAATTTTAAAGGACAACCATCACTATGAGTAGGGCGTTGATCCTCTCTAACCATACAAATGATACAGATGACGTATAGATTGAAGATATGGGTGATGACCTCCCTACTGAGGATTATTTTGAGCAATGAAGGATAATAACATTGATGTTTAAATTTTAGTTTAGTTTTAAAGACGTTTCATACAACAGATATGAACTTTTGTAATGAACTCCCACCTAGGAAAACATTTCACGTTCAGTTGAATTTTTACATTTAAATGGAATAAGATTTAATGTGTGGTTGGTTTATTCTTGTGATTACTTTTATGAATGAAAATGTATGTGATGAATGCAAGGTACGAGGGGTTATATAACATCCTGAACTTTTCAATACCTGAGTATTGAAAGTTCTTGAGTGTTACCATAAAATTTAACTTACTACGTACATGTGAATGATACCAATCTAACCATTATAACCTTACATCTATTCTCCAACACAAACCCGATCGTTGGGAATAAATCTCCATTCATAGATCAAGCAATCCAACCGTTAGTTTTAAAGATAGACCACTACATCATCAAGAAACTCAAATTTTAGGATTCCAAGTACCTTGATAGAACAACCGCGTTAATCAAACCATTCATTGTCAACATCAAACCTCAAATCATTGAATCCACCGTTTATTAGGCCGCGCCACTCTATGTTGAAACCCATTATGTAACCAGATAATCCATCCATCAAATTATAATAACAACCAATAGATGTATTTTAGGATTGACTAAGAACCTTTAGGAAACGTGAAGGTCAAATTTGAAAATAACACAACCATTGGATTAATGAGGTTATGCAAATAAGAACCGAATCAGTGGACCCACCGCTCACAAGGTCTAGGACACCCAATGTGTAAATCTTTCAACTAATTGACTCAATTAGGCCATCACACCACTAAAACCACCGTTGGTTCCCACTTCAATAGGCCCTTGGACTATTTAGACATCTGACGCTCAGATTTAGAATTGATCAGACTGTTGAATTGACGGTGATCAATAATGGAACTCAAGTTGATTGAGTGTGACCCACCTGAGTTTTAGACCTGCCTGATCTTTGGCCAAGGACTAAAATTGGACCCAAGGAACCTAATGGTTAGAATAGATTTTCCTACGGATGTTTATTGGCCATCTAACCTGTTAACTATCTAAGAAGGGTCCGGATGAATGAGATACATAAATATCAGCTTGTTCACGAATGAGGGTCCACTGTAACGCTTATATACAATCCCAACTGTCGAAGGTATGGCCCCTAGCAGGAGACTCCATGATGTATATGAAAGAACCACACCATCCATTCACCCTAACAGCTTATTCTAGTATAAGTCTAAAAATCAGATTAATACAAGACTCAAGTGTGCCGTACCAGGTGGAATAATGGTGTCTACCATTGAAACCCTTTTCTGGACATGTTGTGATGTTTGTTTTACACGTAGCCCAACCTTTTCTGGAGTCATTGGGTCCACAATGATCCGGCCAACAGAATGGATGGACTGGATCTCTCAAGTGGGCCCACCTCGATCAAAAAAAAAATAAAAAAAAATTTAAATAATGGAGCAAAGGGACGCCGGCGTCCAGAGGCGGATTTCCTCACTGGGCACGAGCAGGGGTCCCACTGGCGAGACCCACCACGCTGTATCTGTTTCATCCACGCCATCCATCCATCTGATCCGCTCATTTCAGACCATAAGCGTCCGAGGGGAATCCGGCTCTCAGGTGGGTCACGCCACATAGAAACAGTATGAATTAAGCACTTACGGTTGAAAACTTCCCGTGGGCCACCTTGAAGATAACATGTATATCTGGGCCATTCATCCATTTCCTCAGATCATTTTAAGCCATGAGCAAAAGAATGAAGCATATGCATGCCTTAGGTGGGCCATACCACAAGAGACAGTGGAGATTGATCCCTACCGTCGACAGCCTTCCTAAGGCCACAGTAATGCTTTGAAAAAAAGGAGAAAGTTATATATATAAAAATGTTAAGGTAGCGCCCAGGAGCAATAGCTACTGGACGCCACTATGATGTATGTAATTATACACACCGTTAATCTGGTGGGTCCCATCTGGGACCACCATGATGTATGGGTTTTACCGACACCATCCATCCCATGGTCACATCAGGTGGGCCCATAAACCAAGTTGGGCCGCACCATTAATCGTGATAGATCCACACCAGTAGAAATGCAACCATTTAAACCTCCTGGAACTTGCTATAATGTTCATTTCCATCCAACCTGATGTGGATTGCTCTCCAGCCAACCTGATATGTGAGAAGTCCATCGTGGCCATTCATTATGCTAGCTTATTCAGTCATGACCCTAAAGATGCAACATATCCAAATTTAAGGGTCCACTCCACTCTTGAGCAGTTTAACTGTCCGACCCACTGGGTCCCCATTTGATGAATGTATTGTATATCTATACAATCCATCTGTTTAGGTCAGTACATGTCTCATCATGATGCTCATTTGCTGTTTAGACTGGACCACCAACGGTATATATGCTGTTTAGACTGGACCACCAACGGTATATAGTTTGATAAGTCAACTAACTGGACCTGATGAGTAGAACCACACTAGGTGTGTTACACGTAGGCGTGTCTATCTGGTGGATGGGACCAGCATGATTAATGAGTTTTCTGTCCACGCCACCCATCCATCCAGCGTGCGGGGCCGCCATGGTCCCTGCTTGATGAATGCCCGGTATGCCCTATCCCTCCAATTAGAGCATCACCTAAATCATGTGGGATTGAGTTGGGGCCTTTAGTTAAGTAATTATACGGTGTATGGACAAACCTTGGCCTCATGAAATTATGATCGAAGTGTGGCCCTAAGATGTGGTATGGTGTGACGAACGCGCTCAATTATGACATATCTACGTGACCACTAGTGAGGTGAAGTTGTGATGAATATATGGGAATGAACCATGTGATGTAGTGATGTGTGTTTGGCCCCTTAATCATGTGGCCAAGTAACATAGGTGTTGCCACCAAATCATGCACAACGGTTCTATGCAAGCAACGATCAAATGGTATGATTATAAAATGCATACAGGACCACTTAATCATGCGAAATCAAGTGGCATTGGTGGCCACCCAATGATATGACCACGTGCTTATGGGCATGGCCATGGTTACTTAAACCATGAACCCGGTTGTATGTGCAGATTTTCCTAGTCACGTGAATTATGATATAGGCTTGATGATACAACTTGATAATAGAGTTGTCCTCAAGTCGGTATTATGTGACATGAATACGACCCCTACATTTTGCTCATTAGTGAGGCAAAGGCGGTGACCATTAAACTATATGTGATGTGATGGAATTTTAGTCCTTGGCCTCTTGATCATGTGACATCGAATCCAAGTCATTCTTTGTATGAAGTGTAGGGCTGTCGTAGCTTAAGACTTATTGTAAAATTACAGTGTAGCCGGGTATGGTGAGTATGCTTGTGATTGTGCCTTGGATGCTTTGAGATGTGTTCATTAGAACATGATACTAATCGTAAGTCTACTCAATCGAGTAAAATCATGGCACTGACCACTTAACCATGTGGAAGCTTAATAAAGTGGTTGCCCCATTATGTGAGCTATGGTGTAGTAAAAAGAAGTAACCATTTGACCTTAAGTCCTTTATTATGGCAAGTAGAATAACATTTGTGTGGCCACTCAACCATATGGACTTCTGATAATGGAGTAGCCACAGGACTATGTGGGCATATGAGAATTGTGTGGTCACTCAGACTCGTGGACTATGTTTATGATGTAACCTCTTGGGTATGTGAACTTAGTATGTGTGTCGGATTGATTGTTGGACCCATCTTGTTAATAGTATTGAACTTGAATGGCAGACTCCACTAATGTATTCACAAGGGCATTAGACTAGTGGGCCCATTAGCCTTGAAGCCCACCTTTAGTGGAAGCCCAGTGGGCCCATTAGTGGTAGACCTATCGGGCCCATAACCAAGCCTTTCTTTGTCAAGTGCTTAGAGCTCCATGAGATGTGCATATTGGGCCTATGTTTGAGCCTCTTGGTAAGTGTATAAGACTCCTTGTGATGTGTGTATGTCAAGTTGCATGGATGAATTATGAATGAACTCTTGAATGGACTAATTGTGGCGATCAAATGGGTCACCCAATAAGCCAAAAGGGTAGAATGTAGTGACCCACTAATCGGCCCATTCGAGTGTGACATTGAACTGGACCTTAGTCTGCTTGAGACGATAGCTAGACATGTTGAGGTTTTGGACTAAAATCAAACTATGCATGCGATGCAGGCACATGTGCGATGATTGTGTGATGTAATACATGTGGTTATGCGGATGTATGTGTGTGGTTGGATGCAATGATTGTATGTGCATGGTAATGCTAGCTTAAGTTTACATGCTTGGATGGTGATCAAGTAGACTTAAGGACTAAGTGGACCACTGTATGTATTACCTTAAGTCATAGAAAGCACACCTAGCGTCGTGTACTGGCATGAAACTTGTGCTCCCACTTACCATAGGAATGATGAGGCGGACCACTTAACCCTTAACCATGAACGAATATGTTGGCGATTTGGTCTAGCTTTCGAGTAGCTATGGATCTTTACACGTGAATTTGATACATGTTATAGTGTGTGCATATCCCTTGTGCATGTTTGATGTATAGCTTGTTGTGGTGACACTGTATGTGGTTTTGTCCATGCAATTGGTGCCGAATGATGGATTGATCCTAGTTGTACTATTGTGTGCACACTTGTGATGTGGAAGGTGTGGACACTCACATAGCCCCATGATCATGAGGTAGAGTGCACATCAGACCACTGTTTTGCAATGTTGGTATCTTGATCATTTTTTATTGGTCTTATGATATTTGTGTATATTGCATCTGTACGTACGTATACATGTACATGCATCATGGATGAGGAGTGCATAGTGTGATCATGTAGAGATCATATGCATGTAGTAGAGCATTTTGGTGTGGGGTGCTCATGATGGAGTATGTTAATGTTATCTACTCCAACAAATCGCGGGCTTTGTCCTTAGGTTGAAGTCCCTAAAGTGAATATATCAGGCTTAGTCCCTGGGTTGAACTCCCTAAAGCGAATATATCGGGCTTGGCCTCTGGGTTGAAGTCCCTAAAGGTCTCTTGATATCGCATTGTAATTTATATTTAAATTGATATTGATATTACACATGTATCATTTCCACGATAAGTGTGGATTGCTGTTAGATGTGGTTAGCAGAAGAGCCCGATTGGTATTAGGGTTGCCTCGTATGCATATATGGCTTATATGCATAGCATTGCTTGAGTGCAATTATACTGTATAGCGTGCATGTGGATTATCATTACATTTCACATATCATTCTTGTATGATGGATTAAACACCACAGCAACACCGTAGTTATACTGATGAGACCACCACATCGACATCGTGGTTGGTATTTGTGGACACCGAAAATTTGAGTTTCTTTATACTAAGTCCTAGACCCCTGGGTGAAATTCCCTAAACCTTGAGTGATACGCTCGAGCCTCGTTGTCAAGACTGGATGGATACCATGGGTTACCTGGTGCCGAAGAACATAGTAGGCCTGACTCCTGCCAACACAGTCAAGTGAGAAGAGGTTCGGCCATGCCTAGCTAAAGAGTTGGAGCGAATGTGGTTGGGTTTAACCAGCCCTTGAAATGGGTCCGCTACCGGTGTGCTGGGTGGGTATTGGCATGGCTATACGCCCTCACTGACAAGGCGAGTATGTGAGGCCTCTATTCAACAAGTTTAGGACTTGCTCTGGATACCAGGCCCCAGTGATTCCCAATGATGATAATTTTATTATGATTTAGACTTTTAAAGGACTTGCATGCCTGCATACACCCGACATACTTTTGCATATCATCTCTTACATTGGATCCTACCCTCTTGGCTTTATGTAGCATTACCTGGTCAACATGCTTCAGTTTGTGTACTCTGATATTTTAATTGTTACTGGATGTTTATACACTACGCACATATGAGTGTGCTCACTAGGCTTTTTGCCTAAGCCTCCCATTTCTCATTTTTTTTCAGCGTAGGAGTAGCTTGGAGGATATAGCTTTCTCGATGCATTGTATATATTTTGTGATTTGGCAATATTGATGTTGTGTACCTTTTGGAAAGCATTGTACTTATAGCCGTCTGGATTTATAATGGAGACTGTTGCTTGGTATCGCGACCACAAATCATCATGCTTAGGTATTATATAAAAAAATCACTCCAAGAAAATTTTAGTAAAAAAAAAAAAATCTTCCTTGTAGTGGGCCGAACTCGGGACTTGGTGTATGGAAGACGAGTGCCGGATTCGGTGCATTACGGAAGATGTCTGTTCCTGGATTTGGGGCGTGACACAAAAGCCAATGACCTATGCAAGAACCCATGGTTTTAGGCCCTACGGAAAGGCCAAGGTCCTAACACTAGAACCTAGAGATTTAGGCACTACATAAGAGTCAAGGTCTTACACAAGAACCTGCTACGTATTCTTCCATTGAAGACTCTTGCAAGAGACTTTAGTTGGTTTTTCCTTGGCCTAACAAATAACCTTGGTCCTGCACAAGAACTACGGATTTAGGCCCTACACAAAGGCCAAGGTCCTATGAAAGAACTAGTCGAGTTTGGGTTTACAAACTCTTAGCTTCAATCTTACACAAGGAATGAGACTAAACTTGGACTCTTAAAACGACAACTTACTTGTCAGATTGAGCCCCTTTTGTAGAGGCTTCTTGGGTTGCTTGATCTCCACTTTCCTATTCTTCAATCAGCTCATTGATACTCCCCTAATCATGTTGTCACTGCTTTGCCAAGGCTTCGGCTCCATGATCAATCACCTTGCATGTGATGCTCCTTTAAGGTGACTAATGTGATAGGAGTTGGTTGAATCTCCTACAACTAGTGAAATTGCGATTTTTTCGGCTGCAATGCATTATGTGCGGAATTATGGCGGAGCTAGAGAATGAAGGCTATGTCTTAAAGGGGGGTGATTAAGACTTATTTAAAAACTTAATTTCCTAACTTAAACTAATTAATAATTAAACTAAGCAAGATAATATAACTATAAGGCTTTCAAGCTAATAGACCAATCACATAGACTACAAAGATATGCAAATATGCAACTAGTCTATAAAATGATAATGAACATGTGGGTGTAAGACACGGGGCTTACACTACCTATAAACTTGAGCATTCATCTAATTATGCATCTATAATTAAGCATCCAACACATTAGCATAATTAAACAAGATGTGCAAATAGCAATCCCAAACACAAGTGTGTATAGTGGTTCGACAACTTGCCTACTCCACTCCCGGTAGACACACTAAAAGACACACCCCAAACTCGAAAACCGACCTCACAAAATTTTTGATTACCGAATCCGGCACCGACAGCCTCCATAGAACCCCATTCTTGGCTCCCGACACCCATCCGCCAGGTTCCTATCCTGAGGTGCTATGAGGAGGATTTTCAACATCAATTTGATTCATAAAAAGCATAATCAAAGGCATAACCCACAAATAACAACCAAAAACTCCATCACATTTCCACTATGATCAAAATTTATAAGTATAAAGCGCATAAAAGGAAATATAATGATGATAGACAAAAGCTCCAAGATGATCTGTCACGCGCTCTATCCTCAGCGCTGCTGCGATCCAACGTCACCTGCACACAACGGTTGTGCATAAGCTTATGGAAATCTTAGAGAGTGGTGAAAGTGTGTGCGCAACGTAGTAATATAATTATACAATATCAGAGTAATGTGGAATATAATGATGAATCCATGAATACTATTGGTCGTAACAAGGCTATTCGATGCAAGGCGTGAATGATGTCGGTCATACCAAGGCCATGCGATGCGAGATGCAAACCAAGCACACCAATCCTCATCTAAGTTCACATATCAATATAGCTTATCTTTGGAATATCACTGGGGTCTAATATACTCTGAACCAAATTGCCGCCCTGTTGCGTGCAACAAGGTGAGTGGAAGAGACCTCACTATCCGTTTACCAATATCAGGCCCGACTCGTCGATAGCAGACCTATTCCTCGAGCTGGTCAAACTCAACTTAGCTTTGCCCTCTCCATTCGGGCGGGTAAGGCCGCACCCCCTTCCAATCGACCACAACACAGTGGAAAGCTCGACCTTCTGGTAATCGGTACTCGGTACTCATGCACTCACTCGGTCTATACGTTGGAGCAACCTCCTGGTACCATAAGGGTTTAGGGACTTTCACCAAGGGATATCTATAACACTCCATGTAGAACAAGATTTTCGGTATCTAATCCTGCTGTAATGACCCGAAAAATTTTGTGCCAAGACCCGAGTACTACCTCTATTTTTCCTTAGAAGCTATTTGGGATAATTAGTGCTAAACTCAATTGCTTGTGAAATTTGCATCAATCACTTTAAATTTGATCTGCATGACTCAAAACCTGTAGAATCATTAGCGCTATGTTACTCTAAAATCTGGGATTCATCACTAAATCCAGTTGTTCTTGAAAATTTTTGGAAGTTCTGGATTGGACCTGGACCGTGTGTCAAAAGTCCGATAGCGATGATCTTAGGCTGTATTGGTCACCATGTTGGACTTGGCCATCACCTCAAAAATCAAGTCCAGATGATGATCTGGGTCGATTTGATTGAGTCTGGAGTGAAGAGTGTGAGAATGGTGAGAAATTAAATAAGATTTTATGAAATCTGAGTCGTGTCGCTTGCGCGATGATTTTAAGCAATCTGACCATTGGATTCTGACCCAATTTCACCCTTGGATCAGGGAAAGTGGCCCAGGCAAGTCATAGTGCTTGTGGTCCTGATCGAGTTTCTGTGACTGTTAAATTGAGTGTGATCCGCCACGGCTGATTTGTAGATCTGATCGGTACGAAAACTCAGTCTGACCTAGATCCATGGTCAGTGAGCTTAAGTCCGACCTCTCGTGGAAAAAGGCCCACCGGAAGTGTTCCGTTGGATCGAGAGAAGCCTGTTTTGGTTATAACCTAAGTATACCTTGGCCCTGGGGTTATTTTCATCAATGTTAGGCCTATATATAGACCTTAAAACCCTAACTCTCTTTTCTATACGAATTTCCTAACCCTAGCTAAGAAAGAAAGAGGAAAAGAGAGAGAGAAAGTGAGAGAGAAGTTGGTGAATCATCTTAGATTCTTTCCTGTTCTTCTTCATCCTTAAACCATTACCTTTGAATCGTTTTTCCGGCGATTCTAAGTTCATTCTTGGGTAAGTTAACCTAACCCTAATCTGTTTTAGAGCTTAGAATAGTTTATGTGTTGTTGTAGCTCATTTCTATTCTTGCCTTAGGTTATCTTGTCGCCGTTGACGAAGACATATCGTCTGAATCAGTTCGGTGTTCTATTTCTGGTTTAAGGTGCGGACTTTAATTGTATAGGTTATGGTTTTCAAGGCTTTCAATGTTAGCTAATGGTTTATTCTTGTTATGGATGAAATTTCACATGCCAAATACTATGTTTATTTTGTGTTCCTGATATGCATGTGTTATATTGCGATTTGTGTATTATATGTATATGTAGGAAGTACCGTATATGTATAAAATATGCACATGTGTTTGCCATGATTATTTGTCGTGTATTTATGCTAGATGTATGTGTGACAACTCCTTGGCAAAAGGAATTGTCCAAATGCGTGTATTTCAACATACGTCATGTATGTTGCTCTATGTATTCTAAGTGTTTGTAGAAATGTCTGAATGATCTAAAGTGTAATATATCAACCTAGTATGGGCGTTGAGAAGCGATTCTCAACTCTCCCATTAGTGTGTATGATTTCCTTCATGCAAGTTACATTCCTTGTTGTTTAATTTCAAGTATTACTTATGTGAAAATCCATGTTAAGTTGATATTCTTTAAATGCTCATGTACCACATGATTTGAGTTGTTGTTCCATTACTATCCTAAATTGTTGATATGAATATCTGTTGTAGTGGAATATGTTTGGGACTATGAATAGTCCAGGAAATCGGTAATCGGCCTTGAGATTGTGGCTAAGGCTGCTTTCGCCACAAAGGACGTGTTTTGATGAACCCGAGTCGTATTAGAGTTGTTGGCAATGGTTTGGCCATGCGGAGTGTTTGCGCACTCTATGTCGTTCAACCCAACGTGCGCTCGTGCTAGTCAAGTTCATCAAGTAACCCGATTGTCCGATGTATGTTCACCATGTATGGACGCTATTGTTTGAATCTAGGGTACCAAACCTACCGATGAAATCCTATTAACCATTGTACCTTGATCCGCTAAGACTCATGAGCCGGACATAGTGGTATGGGACACCGTGGTCGAGCTGTCGGCCTACGCTGGGGTGACGAGCCTCCCCGTAGTGACCAGTGAGCAACCAAACTCGTGAGCCGATTATGGTGGTATGGGATACTATATTCATGTTGTCGGCCTACATTGATTGGTGACGAGCCCTTTGTAGTGACATCGAGCATACCTGGATACCGCATTGAGGTGACGAGCCTTATTGTAGTAACGAAGGTATGATAGGCGGGCATTGATTGGTGACTAGCCCTTTACAATGACCTAAAACCATATAATCGTATGAGATTGTTTAGGACTGACGACCCTAGAATGGATCACTGTTTGGATGGTAATATGAGGAAGGTACCTTAGCTTCCCAATCCTGCTGTATGAAAAGGACTAATAATAACTTGATAATCATGTGCATGTACCGCATTTGCATGTGCCTAGAAGAAGTGGCGCACTTTGAGGCGATGTCATGCGTAACGTAAGATGAAGACGCTGAGGGTGTATGCACGAGGGCACGCATCATTCTACATACATCCCTGCATTAACAAAAGTACTTAGGACATGTTTGATTATTTTGCTTTATCATTACTGCTTAATTGAATTGATAACATGTTAACCTTTGCTTTATTGTTCCACTGAGTTAATCACCCATCCCCTCGTTCTGAGGCGGTGTTAAACACCCACTAGACTCTGTCTTAGTTGCAGATGTTGATGAGACCTCTGAGGCAGAGCAGGAGATCGAGGATGATGAGGCTGCTTTTTCTTTCATGCAGTTTTCAGGCGAGTTCTAGTGAGCCTTGTTCTGATGCGTGGGATTCTGGGATTTCTTTTGAGATTAAATGATGTAATTTGATACTTGTAATTTTGATAGTAACACTTGTAAGTACGACCTAGTATGTATATGCATTTCAGGGATTTGCACATGTACACATATGATTCTATAAGTCTTCCGCTTGCGTTCTTCACTTATCCCTGAATTATGTTTGCAGTTTGGCTTAATCTATTCCATGTTTTATGCACTCATACAGACAACATACATCCATCATTTAATATGTTACATAAGTGATGTTTTGAAACTCAGGAGCTGAGTTATGCTCGACCCCTGAATTTCAGGGCGTTACACCTGTCAACCATGATATGCTTGTGGAGGCTATGGCCCTGATGTCGCTAGGGCGTATAGTATATATGTCATACAATGTGAGATGCATGAATCACGCAATCCAGTCATACATCAATCATGCGCTACCGCGCGCTCATGTGGGCATCTCCCTTTACTAGGGAGTGCCATAACAATCTGCTGAATGACATGTGATATGATCAATCACTCATCTCATCACAAGCATGCAGATGATCCGCATGGGCATGTATTATAATATTATGTTGTCACATACTCATAATCGGTATCGATAACCGGCGTTGGCCTCAATAATCGGCACCGATAATCAGCATATAAATAAGGTGGGGTCCATAGATGAACAGTCAGCCATCCATAGTATAACGATCGGCACTCAGTCGTGATTATATCAAATCCGATAGCACGGAGTCATCTGTCTATGGTGAATGGGGCCCACTTATTTGGGTTAACCCACTAAGGGAATGATGAGAACACAGCCTAATGAGGCTTAAGGGAAGGTCACAATGTGGACGTCTAACCTTCATTGCCCATCAATGTGGACATCTAACCAACATTGCTCCCAAGGAGTGGCCCATATAAGGGGTTCATACACAACGTAACGGCCACATATACATCACATCAGGCTTCATACAAGGGCCTCACATACATCGCATTAGGCTTCATACAAGGGCCTCGAATGTACCACAATGGGCCTCGCCCATGGACCTCGAATACATCACAATGGGCCTCACCCATGGGCACCGAATACATCACAATGGGCCGCATATATAACGAGTGGCCCGCATTATATGGGCCACACCATAAATAGCAGCGGGAATAATGATTTTTACTGCTAAAATTCAAAGGGCCCACCATAATGTTCACTTTCCATCCAATCCATTCATAAGGTCGCAAAGACCTGAATTAAGATGAAAAACAAATTTGATATTAATCCAAGATTTCTGTAGCCCCAAATGTTTCTAATGGTAGGCATTCAATCCCGCTGATTTTTGCAGTGTGGTCCACCTGATAGACAGTAGGATATAACATATACATCATGGTGTGGCCCATTGTCCAGTCATCTGGACAGTGTGGGCCACAACGTGTACATCATGGCGTGGCCCGTAGAACCTGCTGCCATAATCGCAACAGCTATTAGTTGGTGCGAGGGTACTCCAGCCAATCCAGCTCAAGCATATGAGTCCCACGTGGGGCCCATCACACATAAATTAAGGTGGCCCACTAGTAAAAAAAATGGAGGGACGGTTTAGATATAATGCATACCTCATAATCAACCCACCGTCCAAAGGTCTGGATGATGTGGATTGAGGCACATACATCATGTTGGAGCCCACTACACCGTCCAGACATTCTGGACGGTGGTAATCGAGTATACATGCGTTGAAGTGGGTCCCACCGTCTGGACAGATGGACGGTGTGGATAAGACCCATACATATACGGTGGTTCCACAGTCAGGACGGCTGGATGGTGTGGGTGTAACACGCACCATGGTGGGGCCATACATGGCACCGTCTAGATGGACGGTGCAGATGAAACACACACGTCTGGTGGGTCCCACCAAATAAATAGATGGACGGTGTGGGTGTGACCTGCACATCAGGTGGGTCCCCACCGTCTAGCCATCTGGATGGTGCATGGACACTAGCCAATCCTTCCCAATAGGTGGGTCCCTCCTGGGGCCCACCACCATAGTACTATCATATTATTATAATTATTATTATATCTATTTTTTTTAAAAAAATTGAAATGAGACAGAAACATCCAGCGTCCAAATGGACGACTAGATAAAATACTATGCTAGTGGCCCACCATCTCAGCAGATCTGGACGTACGACTGGATATGAAGCATACATCTGGTGGGCCCTAGCCTCACACATGTCACACGTGTGGGGTGGCTCCCACACAAACAGATGGACGGTTAATAAAACATATATTTCATGGTAGGGCCTAATAGTAGCCACCTTCTTGTTGTAAGATGGGTGGACAGTGCGGATGATATCATGCATACATCAAGTGTGGGCCACAAACCATCATATACAAGAGAGAGAGAGAGAGACACATGAGAAGGGGAGGGACCCCACCACTCTGGGCCCTCCCTATATTATGCATACATCAAGTGGGTCCCACAACAAGTGGGACCTCAAATTGAATTTAACGGTGGATCACCCACCTATTAGCCTCTTTCTTGGTTCGACGAAATGCCGATCTCCTTGGCCTTGATTTCAACGAAAGATGATGAAGTTTTGATGGTTGAGATGGAAGATGAGAGGGTAGGAAGTGGACCACACACAAAGCTCTCTTGGAGGCTAGAAAATGCTTGGACATGGGATTTTTCTTGTGGTTTGGGTTGCTTGGAAAAGAAGGGAGAAATAAGAGAGAGAGGGATGGGTGATGGGTGAGGTGAGTGATGGGTGAGGTGAGAGATTTGTTGACTTTTGGGATAATTTGTGTAAGAGGGGTATGGGGTGTATAAGAAATTGTTGACTTATGGGGTTAATTGGGGATGGGTGTAAGGTGATGTGTACTTGACATGTACTTGACCCTTGATGGGATTGATTGATCGATTGAGGTGATATTAGGTAGAGATTCTCTTGGGTTTTGCAATGCGCGGTGTTTTTCCCAAACTGAACACGGGCCCACATCTCCTGGCCAATCCCTAAACATATATTGAGTTTATACATGGCCCAATAAAGTCAAATCTCAACTTGATAGTAAAATATATTGACTTTTCCTATTCTCTTAGGGACTCAAGGTTCAAATAACATCGAAAAGATGATATCCTTCATCTTTGCTTTTCTGTGTCCTTATTAGCGTTATTAGCACTCCAAACCTCCAGAATACCTTAAAATTTTTTACTAATCATTCATTCTTGAAATTTATGAAACCGAAGTGTAGTCTACTTATAACCCACTAGCCATAAGATTGAAATGGTGATTCATATAAAATTTTGTGCCTTTAGAAACTTTTTAGAATGATCTTTGACTATAGGCATATTGAGAGATTTATTAACCCCAATTTGGACATAAATTAAAATGAGGACTCTCTTAGACCAAGACCCAAAAGACAACCTTATAAATAGGAGATTTAAACTTTTCAATGATGGTCATTCCTTAAACATTTAGATTGAACGGACTACGGAATCATGGAAGTATACACCTGCGAAGCATTCGCAGCTTGACCCAATTCTCAATCCTGGGTGACTACTAATGGACTCACTACTTTGACCGAGCAGAAGACCAGGATCCACCAGGACAAAGAAGGGATTTGATGAGCCTTCTACCCTGATCAGGTAGATGATCGACGTATCAGGTTCAAGCTCACTACAACTGTCTCTCCGTGCTGGTCGAACATTGAAAAAATAAATAAATTTACTTTAGATAGAGAGAAATCGTCATCATGAATCCAAATCTTTAAAAATAAATAGATAAATAAATAAATTGTAGTAAACCATCAGGGTGAAAAAGTTTTAAGGGGGGTAGACTAAAATGAACCAGACTAACATAGATAGTATACACCCTACCACGCATATAAACTTGAAATCAATATAACTTAGGCAAATGAAATAATAAAATCTTTAATTATTACCCTTAGGCAATTTCGGGGACGAAATTATTTTTAAGGAGGGTAGATTGTAACATCCTGGATTTTCACCGTTTTGGATTTCTAAAAATCCTTGAATTTTTTTATGTAATTAACTTATATTATCACTAACTAACCATTAGCACTTAATGTTAGTTTATACACGGGTGGAACCAATAAAGAACCGCACAAGTCAGATTAATCAATCGTAAGAAGCCAACGAATCCTCCTAATCACTTAAACATCAAGTTTAGTTCCATGATTTACTCACATAGGGCCCAAATCTAACCAACTCATCACTAACTAATCAAGACAATCATAACTAAATTAAAGATCTAACCGAGGCCGAGTCAAATAAGGCCCGAATCTTGACTAATAGACCAAATCAACCTCGTTACTCTTTTAGCCTAAAACCAATGGTTTAGAGTAATCATGACCAAATCTCCACTTTCACTAGTTATAAATAAGCTACAATATGAACATAGTTAATCCAAACCCTAATTATTGTCCACGAGAAATCTCAATACCTAATTCATTCAAGAAATGCCCCGATTTTCCAAACAAGCTCTAGACCGCTTGTTGGGGGGCCACTAGTTCCAAAACTATAGAATAATGTCTATCTTACTAGGCTTGATGTCCATCTCGGGAGTCAGACTTAGGTACTATCTAGAACTGCTCAACTTGAACTAAAGGACGAGTGCATGAGAAGTGTAAATACCCAAAAGGAAGAAGGTGAAATTTAAGTGAATTGGATCATCCACTCTTATGCAAAGTTAAGGGTTTCAAACTGTCTGTTTACGACCAAACTTCACACATGGAGTAAGAATATTTTCTTACTCATATCCGTATAGCCGCGACCCCGATCGATTATCGGTGACCGTTGAATAGACTTCTAATCATATTTGTCAATCAGTGCATCCAAATGGCAGGCCGAACATGTCCATACGTAGATCATCATTAGGGCTAACTACCCTACGGTGTATATCAATATGTACACCCCGTAGTGGGCCCTAGAGGCTAGAAAAACCCTCCCATAGGGCTAGTATAGTAAAAACCCAACCCTTGGAGCCATTTACACCAAATTTGGCATTATAAAAGGGCCTTGTTTGGGCACCCCCTCTCCCCATACGAATTTACCCTAGAAGAAAGAAAGGGAGAAATAGAGAAAGAGAGAAAGAGAGAAAAGAGAAGAAAGAGAGAGGGGGAGCTTAGGAACATGAGGGTTTGTGCACCTTCACCCTCTCATCTCCTCTATAGCAACACCGTCCTTCATTGTTGTTGATTCGGCGACGATTGGAGGTAAGTATGGAGTTATGCTATAAGTTTAGGTCTTGGGTTAAATTCGTTCCAATTCTTATAAGCTTGTATGCTTATTTAGGCATTTCAACAATGTTTTCCTAACACTGTAACCCTACGGGCGTCGTGGATCGAGCGGTTCGTCACAAGGTGCGAACTATTATTCTTAGGTGGCCTAGCAATAATTCTAGTATGAATTTAATGATTATGAATGTTTGGGTGATATATTTGACTAATCTGGAGAGAACCTAGCCAAGACCTTATATGATAGATCCTCCCAAATGACATGAAATGATTATGTATCGTTTGTTGTTCCTCAGCATGATTGGGCATGAAATTGGTGATTGCATGTTCATCTCATACTTGATTCTTGTACAATGTTTCCTTGTAGCATGTATGATACAGTAACCCTTGTTGTGTTTTTGTGCTATGAGATATATGTATAATTCTTGGTCTCTCTGCTAACTCCACACGACACACATACACATTTATTTTGTTATATTGTTAGTAATTGCATTTGTAGAAAAATCTGAATTTCGATGTTTGATGTATAAGTGCATAACATCTCTTATGTAAATGATGAAATCCTGATTGTTGAAGTGCTATTGAATATCATCAAATCCCTAGGTTGGTCAGGAAACTGAGGTGAGACAAGGTGGTCCCATTGGTAGGACTATCCTGAGGCTAGACTAGCAAATTTGGGTGGATGCGAATGGGCGACACTAGTTGGATTACATGGATCATTTGTACCCGATGTCGTCCGTCATGCACTCGCCTGGACTCACACGGTCTAGTCCACTTACCGACTAACCATGTATGTTAACCATGTCTGCTCATGCCTATATGGAACCTGTAACACCCTTCAACCACTAAAGCCCATTGATAACCATCTGAAATTGATCCACTGACTTGAGAGCCGAGCATGGTGGAATGGGACATTGTGTCCAAGCTGTCCCCCTACACTGGGGTGATGAGCCTCACTGTAGTGACCGCGAGCGATCTCTCTTCTCATCACTCCCCATGTGCTTGAATTGGGGATGGGGAACCCGATGGGATCAAGGATCGCGGGGTCTTGGCCTCGCACGTTGAGGGGCCTTGGCCTCGCAACCAGTTAAGGGCAATGATATGTGGGGTGTACCAATTTTTTCGATCTACTGGATGAACGAAATTAATTAAAAACTTGGCTAACACGATTACGATCGCATCGCACTAGTTAGGTTGGCGACTCAGCAGTTGAGGTCGTAATGAGGAGTGTTGGTCATGCGCGATTATTAGACAAGTCGTTCGAGGGAGTGTTGTTGTGAAGGCATACATCATATCATAATACATGCATAAGCATTAACAAGACTAGTTAGGAATCTATGAATGTATGTCTTTCATTAAATTCATTATATAATTGATGCTTGTTGTAACTTAAGGCTAATAGTGACCACTCAGTTAGCTACTCACTCTCACTCTGAGATAGTGTTTTAAAACACCAACCAGACCTTTATTATAGGCAGGTGAGGCGGTGCTCGACGAGTCGAGCGAGGTGAGCATCGATAGAGAAGAGGAGCTTCCCTACTCCCATACTATCAATGGATCCTTCTAGTTTGAGTTCGGGCTACCACGGGGTATGGACTAGGACTCTAGTCAATTTAGGTCATGTATGGGTGAGACTAGTTCCCTATTTAGATGATTTTGGATTTGTGATTTGGATATTTTTATATTTAGTGGCACTTAATACTGGTTGATGGGTTACTTATGCTTCATGCTTTGCTAAACTCTCCATTGTTTATGAGATCATCCAAATGTAATTAAAATCTGAAGCTTATTAGGGCACCCATGACACCTGGGAATTCAGGAGCCGAGTTCTTACACAGCCCCTGAAAACCCGAGGTGTTACAATTACACACCACCGCATTAGTTAAGTATAGTTTTAAATAAGAAAACATACAAAATAATCTATGACGTAATCTTATTCAAATGCATGGATGCATGAATGCAAATCAACCAGGGTTGCATATCCAGTTGGACAAATGAATGGACCATTTAAACAGTTAGTCTATTCATACAAGAGAATGGGTCTTTCGAATAATCAACTCATTCATGCACGAGAATGAGTCTTTCAAACAATTGACCCATTCATGATAAGAGAATGGACCTTTCAAAAAGTCGGTCCATTTAAGCAAAAGAATGAGTCTTTCAAATAGTTTACTCATTCAATTTGCAAGAGAACAGATCTTTCAAACAGTCGACCCGTTCATGTAAAAGAATGAACCTTTCAAATAGTCAGTCCATATAAGCAAAAGAGTGGCTCGTTCAAATAGTCGACTCATTCAATTTACAAGGGAACGAGTCTTTCAAACAGTCGACCTGCTCATGTAGGAGAATGAACCTTTCAAACAGTTGGTCGATTTAAGCAATAGAATGAGTCTTTCAAATAGTTGACTCATTCAATTTGCAAGGGAACGGGTCTTTCAAACAAGCGACCCGCTCATGTAAGAGAATGAACCTATCAAACAGTTGGTCCATTTAAGCAATAGAATGGGTCTTTCAAATAGCTGACTCATGCAATTTACAAGGGAATGGGTCTTTCAAACAGTCTACCCGCTCATGTAAGAAAATGAACCTTTCAAACAGTCGATCCATTCAAAATAGAAAAAGGGTCATTTGAACGGTGTACTGATCTTTCAAATAGGCAACTAGGCACCCAATTATGCCTAAGTGACATGAATACATGATTAGTGCAACCATTATTATTCTAATTTGCAAACAACCAATCTAAGAAGGCTCAAAGGTCGCTATGGGGGCTCGTCACCTAGCATAGGCCGACAGTTTGGGCATAGTATTCCATTATGATATTTAACGGTATCATCCTCAATCAGTGACCAATCATAGTTTAACAAGTGGGACTTACCATCGCATAGTTATAAAAAATAATCCATCAAGCCAGTTGGGGAAAATATACAATAAAATCCACATAATATATTCCATTTAATCCCTCAGTCAAAGTGGCCACTAGGTCGAGGGTCCACTGATAGATATAACAATTCAAGTTCTACAAGCAATCCACAAGTATGAAAATATATTCAAGTGCAACATATAGGTGTTTATACATAATAAATGTTGAGAATATAATTTGAAGATCAATTCCAATAACTAGCATAAGTAATCATGAAATAAAGATATCAATTATTAGTCAAAATTAAAGTAGAAACTATCACTTAAGCCAACATGGAAGCTGAAATCTCAAGGGAAAGAAATCATCACCTTGATCGAACAACTTAGATGTGTGGCCCACTAGATGACATGTGACTGCAAACCAATAAAGTCAAATCTCAACTTGGTAGTTTAATTCGGCGACTCGACATGAACTCAGCCAAACTTAGATGAACTCAGCTGAAACCAACCGAGTCAACTCGATCATGACTCGGATGCACCTCCCCTCTCTCTATCTCCTTCTACTTCCTCCTTTCACTCCTCTGAACCCTATAACCCATCAATGAGTCAGTGCCTTGACTCGATTTTAAACCAAGTCGACTCAATGAGTCCACTTCCTCCGTCTTCTTCTCTTCTTATCTCGTTGCTCTTCCTCTCTCTCCCTATTGGGATTCCAGCTGGACCCAGACCAAACCCAAGCCTAACTCAACATAGGTGGAGCTCAACAGCCCCATATTTAGCCAGACTCAGTTGGAATCGATAAGTTCCAATCAAGTTGACTCAAAAATAAAGAACAACCCCCACTCGTCAACAAAGAACAACCTATCTACTCTCTCTCTCTAACCTTCTTCCTCTCCTTTCTCTTCACTTCTTTTATAGCAAGACCAGATGGTGTTTGGACTAGACCTGACCAAGTGGCACAGGAATGGCCCGAACTCAACCGAGTCGAGCTAGAGCGGCAGCCCTCGACTCGGATGCTCTCCCTACTTCTTTCTTCCTCTTCCTACTTCTATGTTCTCTATCACTCTCTCCTTCTCTCTCTTTCTCTCCTTTTTTCCAACTACCCTGTTTAGCAGCTTGCAACCCAGAGAGTAAGCAGTGGTCCCTAACTCGATTAGTGACATAACGCGATAACAACTCGAGTCGAAACTCAGAGCACCTCTTTTCTTCCTCACTTCTCTCTCAATTTCTCCTCTACCTTCTCCCCTCTAGACTTGGATCGAGTGTACACATGCTAAGGGTAGGCCAGACTTGCCCAGCAACTCGGACGAGTCAGGACAGTGTGACCCAAGAAGCTACTTTCTCTTGAGCTTTCCTTTTTCAGCAATGCTTGCCCTAAAAGATGCCCTAAAAGAGAGAGGAAAAAAGGGTTATTTATAGCCTATCCTAGAAGAACCGGCTACCAATCCCCAAGATTAGTGATAAATTTACATTCCTAACTTTAACAACAACTTGTGATTGTTATTGATTGCTCACGAATCAGCTTGCGTGGATGGATTTTATTATCGCAGATTGTCATCTGGCGCTATGGGCCACCAAATGAATGACTTTGATCAGAAGATGGGGCCCATTGGAAGTTGGTGGGTTTTTCCACATACATGGAGAGGATGACCCATCTGTTAATGGCGGGTCATCATTGACTGGCTGATCCGATGATTACTAACACATGAACGGTGTGGATTTCTCCCATGATCACTGTAGGACCCACCAAATGGACGGTTATTAGCATCATTATTTACTAGGTTTTGTTTCAACTTGCAGCAGCGGCGAGAGAAAAGTCTTAAGCCATAGCTAGGGAAGCCTTAACTTGGAGGAACGTGATTCTAACATATGAAGGGTCGAGATTGTGGGAATCTCCCTAACAAGAATTGCCAGCCTGGCGGAAGAACAAGCGTGCTTTCCAGTTTGGGAAATGTACCGCATGCACCACTGCATGTGCCTATGATGTGTGCACACATGCAAGCAGTTTTACATGAAAATACTTAGGGTTTGTTCGAGATCCTCATCTGATTGTGATGAACATTTCAGATCGTCAATTTGATCGTGGGTGGTGGGTCGTAATTCAAACAAACAGACAGTGTCCCTTACTACCAGGAAACAGAAAAGGAAGAAGAGACTTTCTTCTTTGGCGTTGTCGGGTTAGCCCAGTTTAATCGAGTCAGCTAGTTCGGTGCTACACAGGTGTGCACTTGTAGTGCATACACACCACGTAAGGTGGGGTCCACCATGATGATTTTGATGAATCCACTCCGTCCATTTGATTCTTTGATGCATGTAGGGCCACGAGTCTAAGAATGGGGCTAATCTAAAGTTCAAGTGGGTTGTACTTTAAAATCTTGGAATTTAATCATGGATCTTCGCTGATTTGACGACAATATATGGTCCAACCCTATGATCAATACTGTATATTTGATGGGATAATGGAAAGATAGATTTGATTTGATTGGATTGGTATGAGACAATTATCTTTGTTGAAATCTGTTGCTATTTGTAGCCTTAACTTCGCTATCTAAATTCTTCCCATGTTCTGATGGTTGTTGTAACTATTTATCATGTCTTAACCCTCTTTGCTTCTAAACCTTCCATCTATCATGAGACGACTTCTGCATGACCACTCTTCACTCGACCACTTAGCGGATGATGCAACGTTGCTCGATACAGTTCAGTTGTATTACCATAGAATCCTCTTCATATATCCCTAAAGATCTCCAAATACACCACACAAATCCATCCATATCACACACAACCCACTTTGATTGGCTTTAGCAGGACTTGGTGATAATGGGGATGAACATTACCCCCCACGTCGCTTCATCTTTAGAAAAAGGTGAAAGCAACATGTGACACCTCATTAATGCAGCAGTCCTTTAGCACACATGGCAACGCTATAACAACGGTCTATAACTGATGTAGCTCTACATGTTAGCTCTAACCACTCCTTTTCAAAATAAGAGCTAACACTGTTGTGACGCGGGTACTCGTATTCCCAAGGATCTACAAATATACAATGCAAATCCATTCAAATCACACACAACACCTCTTATTGGCTTTCATAGGAATCAGTGGCAATGGGGATGAACACCTGCTATGTAAGGCCCGTATCCTAGACCGTAACATTCCATAGGCTTCTGCGGTCATTTGAGTTGAATTCCGGCAACCCTCAACCCGTATTCGACGTTTGCTCGTGATCCTAAGCCGAGTCCTACATACCAAATTTGGCTCAACCCGAAACTTGTATCTTAGCGACCATGCCGTTGCCGCGGTTCCAACACCGCGACTCGTGCACCGATCCGATACCCAGGTTAGAAGATCTCTCTCTCTCTCTCCACCCATCCCTTTCTTATAAACCCATCACTCCACCCATCACCTATCACCCATCATCCCATCCCTTTTCACCCATCACTTCTCTCTCTCTCTCTCATTCCCTCTCTTCACTCCAAAGCAACAAAAACATCCCACGTCCAAGCCTCCCCAAGCTCTCCCAAAAACAACAAGTGTGGCCCACCCTCTCATCTCTCATTCCCACCATCAAAACTCCATCATCCACAGTCAAAAGTTGAGCATAGGAGCTAAGGAGGCTAAGGGACCAAGAAAGAGGCCAATAGGTGGGTGATCTAATCGTCAATTTTTTTATTTGAGGGCCCACATATGGTGGGACCCATCTTGACGTATGCTTTGTATTTAGGGAGGGCCCATAGTGACGGGGTCCGTCCCCTTCTCACTGATCTCTTTCTCTCTCCCTCTTTCTTTCTCTCTCTCTCTCTCTCTCTCTCTTTCTCTCTGTCTCTCTTATATGGATAATAGTGTGGTTGTGTAAGTGGCCCACCATGAAGTGTATATTTTATCCATGCCATTCAACTTCATGGGACCCACCTGACGGATGTGTTGGATCTACAGCGTCCAGCCCGTTAGCAAGTCTGGATGGAAGGAAAAACACAAATATCATGTTGATCCAAATAGGTGGGCCACGTCTATGTGGGACCCACCATGATGCTTGTTTTGTTTCCACACCGTCCAGCGTCTAGGGATGTTAGACATGGTGTTACAGTGAAGTGTGAACTGGACGGTGTGGTGTACTGACAGCAAAACAAAAATATTAGTTTTGGTTTAAGCTTTTGGGTGGACCACTCATGTAGGCCCCACCTTGATGCACAAATCAAATCCATGCCATCCATTCCATTTCTTAGCCCGTTTTAGGCGTTGAGTGGAAAAATAAGGGTAATCTGATAATCAAGCGGGCCATACCATAGAAAACTGTGATTACTACTGTTCAAGGCTACTAGGGCCCACTCTGACGTTTCTATACACCAAAACACATCGCATATTGGGCTCATTTGGTCGATCATGAGCCGTAGAATCTAATGGGTGGAGTGCATCCACCTGATGTGGGCCCCACCTAGGGAAAACTGCAGAAAAACATAAATTAATACACACACACACACACACACTAAGCAGCAGGCGTTGCTGCTACTGTCGTCTAAAGGACGGCGCAACAGGTCCTGCTGCGCTGTGGACGGTGGCCAAGGACCGTGGGTCCCAGCCATGGGCCTTACCGTGATGTGTGTTGACATCAACATCGTGCATTTGGTAGGCCCCCTTTAGGGTAGTGGGCCACCCCAAAAATCAGCCATACCTGGAACTCAGGTGGCCCATGTCACATGAAATAGTGAGAATTGAACATCTGCCATTGGAGCCTCTGGTTCCAGACGTCCTGGATCAATATAAAAAAATTTATTTATTTAATTTTTTTTTTGTTGTTATATGGGTCTGTGTGACCGTACCAACAGATGGGTGGAAAATAAACATTATGGTGGGCCCCACGTGGGACCCACTAATGTATGTACTTCACACATTCCATCAGTGTGGCCCCCACCATGAGTATGTGCTTTACTTATGTTGTCCATCCCTATGGGGCCCACCATGATGGATGTGTTGCATCCAAACCGTCCAACCATTTTGGGAGATTATTTTAAGGCTTGTGATGGGATAAAAATGAGACAGATCTAAGGTTAGGTGGACCACATTACAGAAAATAGTGGGTTTGAACGTCCACCATTAAACCCTTGGACTACCAAGTTTGGACCATTATGATATTTGTTTTTCCTCTAAATCTAGGTCTTTGTGACCTTATGAATAGACTGGAAGGGAAATAAACCCTATGATGAGGCCCACTGGAATTTAACCGTAGAAATCCTTACCACCACGGTTAGATATGGTATGGTCCAGATGATCTCTTAATCTGACTCATGTTTTTGCATAATACTCTATATTGATCTCTAAAATTAGATGAATTGTGTTTGGCCCATTTGAATTGGCCCATTCGACTTGGCCCATTCGACTTGGCCCATTTGATTTGGCCCATTTGATAGGCCCGATGTGATATATGAGGCCCTTGTATGAAGACCAACTTGGTGTATTTGTGGCCTGTTGTTGAGGCCCACCTTGATGTATATATGAGGCCCATGTGATGCAACTCATTTGACGTATTTGAGGCACAATGGGATGTGTATAAGAACCATGGCAAGTGTGATCCCACCAGAGTTTATGTAATGATATTTGTGGCGGGCCGTGCCTTGGGAGCAATGATAGTTTGATGCCCACATTGTAAGGATGATGTTGGTTAAATGTTTGCATTGTCACTCTCCCTAGGGCCCATTAATAAGCCCATACTTGTAGTGTGTAGGCCGTCTAGGCCCGTCTTTGTTATGAATAGAGTCCATCACCATATAACATGTTTATTATAGATCCATGATTCATGCTTATACGCATCATATGTATGCTTGATATGAGGAGTGACTGATCATAGCATATGCCTTCAGGCAGATTGTTTATGGGCTTCCTGATAGGCAGAGTTGCCCTACATGAGAGCATGGTATGCGTAGGATTGTTGCATGTCTGGTAGGATAATTCTTACACTTGTATTTATGTGATTGTGATTATTGTATGCCCTAGTGACATTAGGGCTATAGCCTCCATAGATACATCGTGGGTGGCTGGATTGGATACCGAAAATACTATTTCTAGCATCGGTGCGTCATAGATGTCCCTGGGTGAAAATCCCTAAACCCGATGGTACTAAAGGATGACTCTAACGTCGAGATTGAGTGAATACATGAGCATGCGAGGGCCGTATACTAGTAGGCCGCATCTCCCATTGTGTCGTGGTCGGTTGGAAAGGGGTGTGACCTTACCCGCCTAAGTGAGGGAGCAATTTTTAGGTTGAGTTTGACCAGCTTGAGGAATGGGTCCGCTATCGATAAGTCGGGCCTGATATTGTCAGGCAGATAGTGAGGTCTCTTCCACTCTCCCAGTTATCCGTTCGGATATGGCCGGCAAGTTGGCGTAGAGTGTATTAGACCTCGGTGATTATCCAGAATGAGAACTGTACCGATATATTGCTGAGCTGTATAAGGATTGGTATGCTTGAGTTGCATCTCGTATCATATAGTCTTGATATGGCCGATAGCATTCATATATTACACTGCATAGCCTTGATACAGCTGATTTTATTCATGTACCCATCAGCATGATTCCGCATTACTCTGGCATTACATTCTAAGCATGTTCATTCTACGCACACACTTACACCACCCTCTAAGCTTTCTATAAGCTTATGCACGATTGATGCATGCAGGTGATGCCGGGACGCAGTCATAACCTCATCGCAGTTGAAGTGTACAGTCATGCTTCTGGAGTTTCTGTTATTTTCATTATCTTGTTTTCCCTTTCATACGCATTGTACTCAAAGTTTTTTATCATAGTGGACTTTGTGATGGTGTTCTTGTGGTTATTGTTCGTGGATTATGCTTATAGTTATGCTTATTACGAATCAAATTATGTTTGAAATCCTCCTTATATGATCTCAAGATCGGAACCTGGTGTATGGGTGTCGGGAGCCGAGAATGGTGTACTATGGAGGCTGTCAGCACCGGATTCGGCGATTGAAAATTTTGTGAACCTGGTTTTTGAGTTTGGGACGTAACAAAAGTTGGTATCAAAGCATAACCTAGGGATAACCGAGAACAACATCACATGTTTATTATGAATTCAGGATGATTAGGTTCTGAGTACGTAACCTTCCGATTTAGCTCCCTAACGTGTGTACCTTCAAGGGTTTTCAAAGTTGATAGGTGCCTTTGCTCTTCCCTATAGGACATGCCACCCAGGAGAGTGACCGATCGACTCCTGCTCCACCACCTAAGGCTCCCACTTTACCACCTGTGACTCTCATTCCACCCCTAAAGATCCCTGCTCCCTAGCATAAGGATGTCATTTCTCCACCTGAGACAGGTACAGATCCGACCGTACCTGTAAGTGCCTCCCAGTTACAGCAGATGTTTCAGGCTATGACGGCCACCCTCCAGGGGTAGGGTAGGCGCCCAGTTGTTTCGCTAGCCCAGGCAGAGCAGGAGCGCGTTAGTGCCCTTCTTCGAGAGTTCCGACAGCTTGATCCTCCGGGCTTCTAGGGCTAGCCAGATCTGACAGCAGCCGAGAGATGGCGCTTCGATGTGGAGAATATTTTTGATACTATGGCATGTACGACCCAGCAGCTAGTCCGGTTGGCAGTATTTCTTCTCCAGGGTGAGGACAAGTACTGGTGGACCTCCGTTACCCGTGTAGTAGGACTTAATTATGTCTGTACATGGGAGGATTTCATTGATCGATTTGAGCAGCAGTATTTCTCTGATCACATTCGTCGTCAAAGAGCACTAGAGTTTGAGACCAGGGTGCAAGGAGACATGTAAGTGGTATAGTACGCTGCTCGTTTTGTGGCGTTATTGAGATTTGCGTCGTATTTGGTCGATGATGAGGGGCGGAAGGCCCGCCGTTTCGAGAACGGCTTACGTTACGGTCTTTAAGGCCGTGTTATTGGGCATAAGCTCCCGACTTTTTAAGTGGTAGTTCGGAGGGCTCAGAATTACGAGATAGAGTGGGCCAGCACACAGAGTGATTGAGATTAGAGGAGAGGTAGGAAGAGGCAGGCCTCATCTAGTAATTCCCAGCAGCATCGACGACCATAGAGATACAGGAGCCACCCATCCGCCAGAGCACTAGCAGCACCATCGGCACCTCCAGCGGTACCACCTCAGAGGCAGCTTTCTGATACCTGCTATGGAGCGGTGGGATAGGACACTGTAGGTGGGAGTGTCCCTGACCTCAGCAGCAGCAACCTAGAGCACCACAGCAACCTCCCCAGCAAAAGTTGAGAGCACCACAGTAGCCTCCGCAGCATCAGCGACAGCAGATCCCACCACCGAGGTCCCCTCAACAGCAGCATCAGCACCAGCCTCCGAGACTGCAGCAGCAGAGGCAGCAGTTTTGAGCGCCTCAGCAACATCAGTAGCAGTAGCATCCTACGAGGGGACAGGCACCTCCCCAGCTAGCTCAGGCTAGATTTTATGCGGCTCAGCAGAACCTGCAGACCTCCAGAGGAGTCGTTGAGGGTATACTTTTAGTCTCTTCATGCATTGCACGAGTATTATTTGATTCCGATGCTTCACACTCATTCTTGTCTGAGAATTTTTACCGATCGACTGGATTACCGACCGAGTCTTCTAGCTAGGGATTGACCGTATCGACGCCCTTGGGGAAGACTATAGTATTGGGTCGTTTCTGTTCATCTTGCCCCGTGTTAGTGGGAGAGATTTTCTTGCCCACTGACTTGTACCTATTGTCGATGTCAGATTTTTACGTTATCTTGGGCATGGTTAGTTTGCCGAGTACCACGCCATCTTGGACTGTTCCGCGAGAACGGTCACATTCTGCATACCAGGCTTGCCGCAGTTTCAGTTCTTCGCCGAGCCTAGAGGAGAGCCGTTATCTTGTTTGATGTCCTGCGCCGTTAAGGAGCCTGTCGCTGCCTGTATTGATTAATTGCCGATTGTCTGTGATTTCCTCGACATGTTCCAGGGATTCCAAGATTGCCGCTGTACGGTCATATTGAGTTCCAGATTGACCTCGTGCCCGGTACCGCACCTATTTCGAAGACCCCGTACCATATGACACCGATGGAGTTGCATGAGCTGCAGCGACAGTTGGACAAGTTACGTGAGTTGGGATTCTTCCGTCCGAGCAGTTCTACGTGGGGAGCACCGTTACTCTTCGTCAAGAAGAAGGATGGCTCAGTGAGGCTCTGCGTAGATTATCGCGAGCTCAACCGGGTCACGATAAAAAAACAAGTACCCGCTCCCAAGGATAGATAATTTATTTGATCAGCTGCAGGGTGCACAGTTTTTTTCGAAGATTGACCTGCGTTCCGGTTATCATTAGATTCAGATCCGAGAGGAGGACATCCCGAAGATGAATTTCAGGACGCATTATGGTCATTTTGAGTTTCAGGTCATGTCCTTCGGACTAACTAATGCACCCGCGGTCTTCATGCAGTTGATGAACGAGGTCTTCCATCCATATCTCGATTATTTTGTTGTGGTCTTCATCGACGATATTCTAATATATTCAAGGACCTGTGAGGATCATATGCAGCATCTGGAGATCGCATTGCAGACCCTCCGTACCCACCAGGTGTATACGAAGTTGGAAAAGTGTGAGTTTTGGCAGGAGGAGGTGAAGTTCCTTGGTCACGTGGTGACGAGGGAGGGTGTCGCAGTGGACCCCTCGAAGGTTGAGGCAATGCGTCAGTGGGACCAGCCCATGACTGCGTCTAAGATCCGTAGTTTTCTGGGTCTAGTGGGCTACTATCGGCGTTTCATTGAAGACTTCTCTCGTATTGTAGCCCCATTAACTAGGTTGACTCGGAAGGAAGCAGAGTTTATTTGGAGCGACACCTGTGAGCGAGCATTTATGAAGCTGAAGGACCGCCTCACGTCTGCTCCTGTTCTCACTCTTCCCTCTGGGAGTGATGGATTTGTTGTATTTACTGATGCCTCACGTATTGGCTTGGGTGCTGTCCTGATGCAGCACGGCAGGCATGTAATCTTCACGTCTTGTCAGCTCAAGGTCCATGAGCTGAACTACCCCACGCATGATTTGGATCTGGTAGCAGTCATCTACGCACTAAAGGTGTGGAGGCACTATCTCTATGGCGTCAGGTTCGAGCTCCTCTCCGACCACAAGAGCTTGAAGTACTTATTTGCTCAGTCTGAGATGAACACGAGGCAGAGGCGTTGGATGGAACTCCTAAAGGACTATGATTTTGATCTCCAGTGACACCCAGGCAAGGCGAATGTGGTGGTAGATTCCCTCAGCCATCAGCCACGAGGCCTGGTGGCACACATGATGATTCAGGAGTGGAGGATGCTTAAGGATAAGCAGAGTATGACTTCGATTTTGATCTACAGTCTTCTATTGTTCAGCTATCGAGCCTATCGATTCAACATTCTCTTGTCGCAAGGGTGATCGAGGCTCAGCAGGTAGACGAGTCATTACAGGATTATCGAGCATAGGCAACATCTGAGAGTCAGACAGATTGGAAAATTAGTTCTGATGGTGGACTTCGCTTCAGAGGCCGATTGTGCGTCCCGAATATTCCTGAGTTGCGCAGAGATCTTATGACCGAGGCACATCGATCGCGATTTTCTATCCACCCTGGCTCGACGAAGATATACCGTGATATGAGGCGACAGTATTTTTGAGCAGGGATGAAGCGCCAGATCGCCAGTTTTGTGGCCGAGTGTGACACATGCCAGCGTGTCAAGGCCGATCATCAGAGACCCCCTGGTCCAATGCAGCCATTGAGCGTCCCGACATGGAATTGGGAGAAGTGTCGACAGATTTTATCATAGGCTTTCCAAGGACTCAGCGTGGTCACAATGCCATCTAGGTCGTCATTGATCGTCTGATGAAGTTGACACATTTTCTCGTGATTCGTGTGACTTAGCCTTTGGACTGGCATGCAAGATTATTTATCGAGGAGATTGTAAGACTGTACGGTGTTTCAGTCTCAATCATTTCTGACTAAGACCCGAGGTTCACGTCTTAGTTTTGGAGGAGCTTTCAGAGAGCGATGGGGTTTGTTTTGCAGCTCAGCACCGCATACCATCCGCAGACCGATGGCCAGACCGAGAGGGTTAACCAGATCCTTGAGGATATGTTTCGTGCCTACTTGATTGATTTCAGGGGTAGCTCGGATGAGCATCTATGATTGGCTGAGTTCACATACAGCAACAGCTATCAGGCAACCATTGGTATGGCCCCTTTTGAAGCATTATATGGCAGATCGTGCAGATCTCTGAGTTGTTGGACCGAAGTTGGAGAGCGGCGTCTCCTAGGTCTCGAGCTTGCGTAGCAGACGTCAGATGCTATCGATATCATCAGGCAGAGGATGCGCACAGCTCAGAGCAGGCAGAAGAGTTTTGCTGATCACCGGCGTCGTCCCTTGGAGTTTGATATAGCGTACCATGTGTATCTCAAGGTCTCGCCCATGAAGGGTGTAGTTCGATTTGGAACGAAGGGTAAGCTTACCTCGAGATTCATAGGATTTTTTGAGATCACTGGGCGCATTGGTGTCGTGGCCTATCGGCTTTCCTTACCATCTTAGTTGTTTGGCGTCTACAACATTTTTCATGTCTCTATGTTGAGGAAGTGTGGGTCAGACGTAGTTCCTGTTATTGATTGGTAGTCGTTAGAGGTTCGTGAGGATGCTTCTTACATTGTGCAGCCAGTTCATATCCTTGATCGTAAGGAGTAGGTCCTCCGAACCAAGGTCATTCCCTTGGTGAAGGTTCAGTGGGGTCACCATTCTATTGATGAGGCGTCTTGGGAGTGTGAGGCTGAGATTCGAGAGCATTATCCTCATCTCTTTGACGATTGATTATATGTTGTATCTTGTATGTTATCTCCGATTTTATATGATGATGCTATGTTTCCTCTTTCCTTATGAGTTATGTCTAGTTGCATTGATTATGTAAATTTTGAGGATGAAATTTTTATTTGGAGGAGAGAGTTGTAAGGACCGTATCCTAGACAGTACCGTTCCGTAAGATTCCGCAGTCCTTCTGGTCAAATTTCGGCAACCCTCGACTCGTATCCAACGTTTACGCCCGATCTTAAGCCAAGTCTTACATGCCAAAGTCGGTTGGATCCAAAACTTGTATCTTAGCGACCACGCCGTCGCCACAGTTCCAACGCCGTAACTCGTGCACTGATCTGATACTTAGGTCAGAAGATGTGGGCCCGTGTTTATTCCAAAGAAACGCCGCGCATTGTGAATTTCGAAAGAATCTCTACAACCTATCCCATCAATCAATTAATCAATCAATCAATGTCAAGTACATATCCTATCACAAGTACAAGTTAAGTACAAGCAACCCATCCCTTCCCATTCCCAAAGTCAATTCTCTCTCTCCACCCATCTCTTTCTTACAGCCCCATCACTCCACCCATCACCTATTACCCATCATCCCATCCATTTTCACCCATCACTTCTCTCTCTCTCTCTCATTCCCTCTCTTCACTCCCAAGCAACAAAAACATCCCATGTCCAAGCCTCCCTAAGGTCTCCTAAAAATAACAAGTGTGGCCCACCCTCTCATCTCTCATCCCCACCATCAAAACTCCATCATCCACCGTTAAAAGTTGAGCATAAGAGCTAAGGAGGCTAAGGGAGTAAGAAGGAGACCAATAGGTGGGTGATCTAACCGTCTATTTTGTTATTTGAGGGCCCACATATGGTGGGAACCATCTTGACGTATGCTTTGTATTTAGGGAGGGTCCATAGTGGCGGGGTCCCTCCCCTTCTCACCGATCTCTTTCTCTCTCCCTCTCTCTCTATCTCTCTTATATGGATGATAGTGTGGTTGTGTGTGTGGCCCACCATGAAGTGTATATTTTATCCATGCCATTCACCTTCATGGGATCCACCTGACGGATGTGTTAGATCTACACTGGCTAGCCCGTTAGCGGGTTTGGGTGGAAGGAAAAACACAAATATCATGTTGATCCGCACTCTTCTTCTTTCAAATGATCATGGCTGACTTCAATCGAGATTGCATTGTTCACTTCCCAAGTATAGGGTTGTGATGTAGTAATAAACTCGGTGAAACCGAGGTCGAATTCACAGGAACTGAAACCTGTACGTAATCTGAAACTAACTAGAACTAGACTAAGATGAAATCTAAATCAAGTGAATATGAGGGAATAATGGTGAAGTATTACTCTAAAACTTGTGAAAATAAAAGTGGGAACTAGGGTGCCAAGGATCCACTTGTAACAATTGGGAAGCTACTTTGTATTGATTCAGGGATACAACTGGAATCAGAGTCCTATCCTATCCAGTTGATAAGAAGAGATTTGTCAGATCTCTAAACTTCTCATGGATCTAATCATTAATAGATAAGAGTGGTGAAGATTTGGAAGTGATTCCGTCACCTAACCATGCCCAGGAGACTATGGCAAACAACAACAATTTACCAATCTCACAGCCAATTATGAGAGAATTGTGAAAGTTAGGAAGGATTCCATCACCTTACCATGCCCATGGGACAATGGTGAACAACAAGTCTTACTAATTTCACAATCTCAATAATGGGAAAAGCATACTTAAAGCTATCGTAGATCAATTGTAATTTGAGTCACAACAAACCATTAAAAACTAAAAATATACCTTCATAAATAACTAGAATCCATAAGAGTTCAACAAAACATGAATCAAAGCCAAGCAAACGTCCCAATTATGCTACAAGCTTCACCTCTTAGCCCTAGCTAAGAGGTTTAGCCCAACATGATTGGGCCAAAACTCAAACAAAAACAAAATAGAAAATATGAAACAAATTCTAACTACTCTACTCTCTCTCTTGTATCCATGTTGAAGCCCCCAGTCGAGATGCCCCCAGGATCGGCCCTCCAAGTCCTTTTATAGTTGCTAGAGTCGGTGGAGGAGTCGGTCGGTGCAGTTGTCGCAGCAGCTTCGCATGCGCAACGAAAGCTTTTTTGCAGCAACTTCGGTGCCTTCAAACTCGCCATTTTCCTCGCTCAATTTCCAAAGAAACACCGTCCCTTAGGATGTTTTTTAGTGTTCTACATGATGGACGGATCAGATCTGCCATATGATCAAAGATGGTGGGCCACAGCCGCTTGGAAGTTTGAATTTCTCGAACGTGCGTAAGCCTACGCATGTGACTACGCTGACGTGATCGGTGGGCCCTAGAACAGTGTTTTCTGAGAAATCCACCCCATCCAGTGAATTACTCTCGAGATTTCGGTCAAGAATAGTAGGTTTTAAATGTCTGTTGATGCGGCCAAAAGAAGAAATCACGCTGAGATCGTTTTGAACGTCGCAGGGCAGTCCGCTTGTGGCCTTTGTATCACACATGTATGTATGCATGGGTGAAAAGTATCAGCATTATTTTGAAATGTTCGAGGCCTTCTACAAGATGGATGGCTTGGATCGGTCATACAGGTGATGTATGGGGCCCACTAACTTTCGTAAGACGAACAGAGTCCGTCCGTTACATGGACGCTAGAAATGGAAGTTTCCGTTTCTGAAGGAGATGTGGGTCAGCAGGCGCTAACCCGCCTTAGCCGGTTCGGTGCTCGTCCGTGCGTATATGCACTGTGTACGTACACTCCACGGTGTGGGGTCCACTGTGATGTTTTTTAGATATCCAATCGTCCATCCCGTTTCTCATCTTATTTAAACCATCGATGCCAATTTTGAAGCATATCCAGATAGCATGTGGGCCCCACTCAATGAATTACGGGGCTGATCCATCGTAGGCCCACTTCCAGAGATATCCAATGGCTGAAATTTTATATGTACGGCTAATTTATGGTCTTCATGCTATGTATGAAGTTTCGTGTCAATCTGATGGCAGAAACCCTGTGATCTTGCATTTTAGACCAATTTCAGGCCTCTTTAACATGAATGGCTTGATCTTCTCAAATCCCTGGCGTGTAAATCCATTAATTTTGGTCCCATGGAGTCCGTCCCTTGCCTTGGTGAATTTTGAGCATTAATTTCATGCTTTTAGCACCCTATTTCCGTCCGAGCTCCTAAACTCACCTTGTAGCACAAACACGATTAAAATAGTCTGTTAAATAGTATCATGTCTGTAAATTTAGGTAATAATTGGGGTCTAATATGTAATATTTGACCCTCAACACTAGTGTCCAAGGACGCTGGACATGGCGTTACAATGAAGTGTGAACTGGACAGTGTGGTGTACTAACATTAAAATAAAAATATTAGTTTTGGTTCAAAGCTTTTGGGTGGACCACTCATGTAGGCCCCACCTTAATGCACAAATCAAATCCATGTCGTCCATTCCATTTCTCAGCCCATTTTAAGCATTGAGCCAAAAAATGAGTGTAATCCGATAATCAAGTGGGCCATACCATAGAAAACTGTGATTACTACTGTTCAAGGCTGCTATAGCCCACTCTGACGTTTCTATACACCAAAACACATCACATATTGATCTCATTTGGTTGATCATGAGCCGTATAATCCAAGGGGTGGAGTGGATCCACCTGATGCGGGTGGGTGGAGTGGATCCACCTGATGCGGGTCCCACCTAGGGAAAACTGCAGAAAAACATAAATTAATATATATACACACACACACTAAGCAGCAGGCGTTGTCGCTGCTGTCGTCCAAAGGACGGCGCAGTAGCGTCCTTCTGTGCTGTGGACGGTGGCCAGGGACCGTGGGTCCCAGCCGTGGGCCCCACCGTGATGTGTGTTGACATCAACATCGTGCATATGGTAGGCCCCCTTTAGGGCAGTGGGCCACCCCAAAAATCAGCCATACCAGGAACTCAGGTGGCCCACATCACATGAAATAGTGAGGATTGAACGTCTGTCATTGGAGCCTCTGTTTCCAGACGTCCTGGATCAATATAAAAAAATTTATTTATTTATTTTTTTTGTTGTTGTTATATGGGTCTGTGTGACCGTACCAACAGATGGGTGGAAAATAAACGTTATGGTAGGCCCCACGTGGGACCCACTAATGTATGTACTCCACACATTCCATCAGTGTGGCCCCCACCATGAGGTATGTGCTTTACCTATGCTGTCCATCCCTATGGGACCCACCATGATGCATGTGTTACATCCAAACCGTCCAACCATTTTGGGAGATTATTTTAAGGCTTGTGATGGGATAAAAATGAGACAGATCTAGGGTTAGGTGGACCACATTACAGAAAACTGTGGGTTTGAACACCCATCATTAAAACCCTTGGGCTACTAAGTTGGGACCATTATGATATTTGTTTTTCTCTAAATCCAGGTCTTTGCAACCTTAAGAATAGATCGGATGGAAAATAAACCCTGTGATGGGGCCCACTTGAATTTAACCGTAGAAATCCTTACCACCACAGTTAGATATGGTATAGTCCAGATGATCTCTTGATATGACTCATGTTTTTGCATAATACTCTATATTGATCTCTAAAATTAGATGAATTGCGTTAGGCCCATTTGAATTGGCCCATTCGACTCAGCCCATTTGACTTGGCCCATTTGATTCAACCCATTTAATAGGGCCATTGTGATATATGAGGCCCTTGTATGAAGACCAACTTGTTGTATTTGTGGCCCATTGTTGAGGCCCACCTTAATGTATATATGAGGCTCATGTGATGTGGCCTATTTGACGTATTTGAGGCACAATGGGATGTGTATAAGGTCCATGGCAAGTGTGATCCCACCATAGTTTATGTAATGATATTTGTGGCGGGTCATGCCTTAGGAGCAATGATGGTTTAATGCCCACATTGTAAGGATGATGTTAGTTAAATGTCCGCATTGTTACTCTCCCTAGGGCTCATTGATAGGCCCATACTCGTAGTGTGTAGGCCGTCTAGGCCCATTTTCGTTATGAATAAAGTCCATCACCATATAACATGTTTAGTATATATCCATGATTCATGCTCATGCGCATCATATGTATGCTTAATATAAGGAGTGACTGATCATAGCATATGCCTTCGGACAAATTGTTTATGGGCTCCCTGATAGGCCGAGTTGCCCTGCATGAGTACATGGTACGCACAGGATTGTTGTATGTCTGGTAGGGTGATTCATACACTTGTATTTGTGTGATTGTGATTATTATATGCCCTAGCGACATCAGGGCCATAGCCTCCATAAACACATCGTGGGTGGCTGGATTGGATATCGAAAATATTGTTTCTAGCATTGGGGCATCATAGATGTCCCTAGGTGAAAATTCCTAAACCCCGAGTGGATGCATGAGCGCGCAAGGGCCATATACCAGTAGGCCGCATCTCCCACTGTGTTGTGGTCGGTTGGAAAGGGGTGTGACCTTACCCACCTGAGTGAGGGGGTAATTTCTAGGTTGAGTTTGACCAGCTTAAGGAATGGGTCCGTTATCGACGAGCTTGGCCCGATATTGGCAGGCGGATAGTAAGGTCTCTTCCACTCTCCCAGTTGTGCATTCGTATAGGGGCGGCAAGCTAGCGTAGAATGTACTAGACTCCAGTGATTATTCAGAATGAGAACCGTACCGATATTTGCTGAGTTGTATGAGGATTTGGATGAGGATTGAAATACTTGAGTTGCATCTCGCATCATATGGTCTTGATATGGCCGATAGCATTCATATCTTGTACCGCATAGCCTGCATTCATGTACCCATCAGCATGATTCCGCATTACTCTAGATTGCATTTTAAGCAGGATCATTCTACGCACACATTTACACCACCCACTAAGCTTTCTATAAGCTTATGCATGATTGATGCGTGCAGGTGACGCCAGGACACAGCCATAGCCTCGCCGCGGTTGTAGTGTACAGTTGAGCTTCTGAAGTTTCTGTTATTTTCATTATCTTGTATTTTCCTTTCATACGCATTGTACTCAAAGTTTTTAATCATAGTTGACTTTGTGATGGTGTTCTTGTGGTTATTGTTCATGGGTTACGGTTATGGTTATGCTTATTACGAATTAAATCATGTTTGAAATCCTCCTTATATGATCCCAGGATCGGAACCTGATGTATGGGTGCCGAGAGTCGAGAATGGGGTACTATAGAGGCTGTCAACGCCGGATTCGGCGATCAAAAATTTTGTGAGTTCGGTTTCCGAGTTTAGGGCGTGACATGCTACCTAAACAAGCATCCATTTTTGGAATCTTATGTATTTGTGACTTATCATTGCTTAATCATTACATCATCGATGGACTTTATAATGATACATCACATGAGGGTCACACTCAGCTCCATATCCATTGGAGTTTTTGGGTTGGGCTCCAGGACTCTACATGTGGATGAGAATGATTTGATGTCCAGTGCTTGACTATGAACAACAATGGCTAATAGCCTAGTTTACCATGACTTTGTATTCATATGACATCCATGCTGAAATGTCATTCGTAATAGTTGGGCTATTTGGATACGTGGACATTATATCTATTATCATATTTCTTTGGTGAAAACAAAAGAAGATAAATTATATAATAAATTTGAAGATTTCGCTTACTACGTAAACAAGTATTCATTTTTGGAATCTTATGTTCCTGAGACTTATCACTGTATAACCATGGAATTTGGAATAAACCATCACATCGGCATCACATTCGAGCTCCATATCCATAAAAGGTTTTGGGCTGGCCTCTAGTACTCTACGCGTAGATGAGAATGGTTTTAAGCCTATCCTTGATTATGGACAACAATGGCTCACCTTAGTGTAGAAAGTATGATTTTCTATGAGAACCATGTCCTATCAATAACATGTCATTGTCTAGTGCTTGACTATGGTGCACCTCATTAATTGGAGATGCTTAATCTACTGATCAATAGCCACTTGTTAATTAAATTTAGTACCTGTTAAAAGTTATGCTTAACTAATGCGGTGGTGTATAATTTTGAGGGAAATTTTCACTGAGCTGGCCGCTCATGCTTTGAAGTATACAACCATACAGATGATGCAGGAATAACACTTGATAGTGGAGTTTATGAAGAAAATCCTAATGCCGATCCCACTACGGAGGGAGAGGAGCTTTTTGAGGAGGAGCCCCATTAAGATGTGGTTGTGTTCTATGGGCTCAACCAGTAGTTTAGCAGTATCTTTCCCTCCATTAGTTTTGTTATGATATTTGATACTTTGAGTTTGTATTAAGTCCCCAACTAAGTGAACTAGTATTTTTGGTATTTGATATTTGATGGCATTTCATGATTAGTTTTCTCCCTCATACGTTTAATGCCCATAGACTTGTATCGTATACACATTATATTTTTCTAGGTAAATTCTCGGGTTTTCATAAATAGAATTCTATACTTGTATTATGGAAACCGGGGTGTTACACAATTGCATATTATGATAGTCATTATTTGCAGGTTCACCACATTGCATGGTGAATCGACCAGCGTGCTCGATGGTCGATTGACCGGGATCACCCGAAAATTCCTTGGCAATGGATATTGCTAATCAATCCATTTGGGATAGAGCTTATGATAAAACCGGGATGGTATGCAGCTAAGTACTTAGCTTGCTACCTCTGGAACTCTGCATGATTTGGTCGCAATCCAATTGCTGAGGTTCAACCATCAGTGGTGGATAAAGGCATATTTAGTTTTAAATCTCATGGAACAACGGGTTCCTAAGGAAATGCTAAAATGTCGTCCTCTTGATAAACCCTGGTTTCTAATCTCATGTATAAATTTCTTGGTCTCCCGCTCTAGTCACATGAACTCGACATGTAGTAGAACATTCTGTACCTCTTAAACTAGATGTGGTGGGTTCTGCTACAGGGGAGGCATAGGTGATGGCTAAACCGAGTTACCAATAGAACTTTCCTTAACGTTATTTTGCATTGCCACAAACGTTCATTCAGCGATTGTGGCCATTAACTGATGCGTGGCCTCGATCTAGCTAGTAATATGTTTGTTAGTGTTCTCATTTTGAATATAGAACTGCTCGGCCTGGGCATGTGCCAACGTCGCTTGAGTTCTCCCATATTCTTGAACATGTTGAATACTTAGTTGTACATCTCGGATTACGACCGTTATCTCTTCAGAAGAGATGGTCTGAAAGGTTGAGGCCCCTTCCTAATTTCTGGTACTAAGTGTCGGACGACTATTCAAATTTAAAGTTTTAGGGATCACTTGAACCGACATATCCTCGGTTGAAGGTAGTGTGGTTGGTGTGGAGGGTTTTACCCCAGCAATTTGATTACTATTCTATTCATATTTTCAATTGTCAATGCTACACTGATAAGTTAGAGAGAATGTCTCATCGGGTGTGCCAAAAAACTATTTTTACAGCTGGTGTAAAATAAATATTGATGACAACCAAATAGTTTTTTTTAGTCCCATCGGGCGTGCCAAAAAACTATTGTGGTTCTATTTACAACTTTTGTCATGTGACAAGTGTAGACATGTTAGAATTGGAAGTGCAGCTCAATTCAAACCAACCAATTATGACCCCAAGTGCCAAGATAGGCAGATACGTAATATGTGACCAAGATCGAATAATATTGGTTCATCCTATGTTAATGGGTTACATCTTTGCCTTCCATACGAAAGGACTTTTCAATACAGATAAAATAACAAGAAATGAATTCTTGTTGTCGGTTGTAGAGAGTAGCTGTAGAACACCTTCTTGAATGGAAAACTCTAATTGATGCTTGAACTAAATCCAGCGTACAAGCGTAGATCTGAATTATAAATAAAGTTAACAACTACTTGATTAATGCTACGGATTACACCGAGGAATATAAACAACGAGCGAAAATAAAGGATAACATTACAAAATATAATTGACAGGCAAAAAAGTAAATGGATTATGCTAAGGAATGTAAACGACAAGAAATTAAAGGGATAACTGAAAGATTGATTTGATTTGGTTGGGTTGGGATGAGACAATTTACTTTATTGAAATCCTTTGTTATTTATTGTCTTAACCCAGTCATCTAAAATTTTCCCATGTTCTAACGGTTATTGTAACTGTTTAGCACGTCTAAACATCTTTGCTTCTAAGCCTATCATCTATCTTGTAACTGCTTCTCCATTATCACTCTTCACTCGACAGCTTAGTGGATGATGTGGTTTGATGCACTCCTCGTAAAATCTTCTTCATGTATTCTCATGGATCTCTAAATACACCACGAAAATCCATCCAAATCACACACAACGTGATCTGATTGGCTTTCACAAGAATTGGCGACAATAAACACTTGCTACCTAAACAAGCATCTATTTTTTGAATATTATGTCTTAGTGACTTATCATTGCTTAATGGTTACGACATCGATGGACTTTATAACGATATATCACATGGGTAACACAAAGCTCCATATCTATTGGAGGTTTTGGGCTGGGCTTCAGGACTCTACGTGTGGATGACAATGATTTGAAGTCCAGTGCTTGACTATGGATGACAATGGCTCACAGCCCAGTCTACCGTGACTTTGTATTCACACGAAATCCATGCTGAAATGTCACTCATAACAGCTGGGCTATTTGGACACGTGGACGTTATATCTATGATAAAAACAAAAGAAGATAAAATTATATAATTAATTTGAAGATTTCACTTATACTTAAACAAGTATTCATTTTTGAAATCTTTTGTTCCCGTGACTTATCACTGGATAACCGTGGAATTTGGAATAAGCCATCACATCGGCATCACATTCGAGATCCATTTCCATAGAAGGTTTTGGGCTGGCCTCTAGTACTCCTACGCGTAGATGAGAATGGTTTTAAGTCCGTCAACCTTGATTATGGACGACGACGGCTCACCTTAGTCTAGTCTACCGTGACTTTGTATGAGAACCATGTCCTATCAATAACCTGCCATTGTCTAGCGCTTGACTATGGTGCACCTCATTAATTGGAGATGCCTACTCTACTGATCAATAGCCACTCGTTAATCAAATAGCTTTGCGGGTGTGTCCAAACTCACCCTTAGACTATGATTATTTCTTTTTCATCATCTATTTTACTTAGGGGTGGCAACGGGCAATCTTAAACTTCCCATTTAATGGCCAACAAAAAGATAGTGAGAATAGAAATACAAGGAACAGATTTAGAATGATCATTTGGAATGGTCAATCGACAATACGTAAATTATCACAGCAACCGTCTGGATTATTTTAACATTTCAAGTTGCACGGAATGGTGGAGAATAGAGTCAACCAATTGTTAATTTACCATATCATAACATTGAGTTGTTTGCATGCCTGATGTTGTGTGTTTAGCATCTTGACTACGTATCAATCCTTAACTCAGGTGGGCCACACATTAGGAAACAATGTAAAAATGTACCCGGAACATCTAAATCCAGTAGTGACCAAACCTGAGTAGTTTTGGATGGGCACAATATTTTTTGCATCCTTTTATTACAGTAGGGTGCACCTTATGAAGGGTTTGGATGGTATAAGACACACCACAATGGGCCGTGCTCGGTCATGCCAGTGCTGAAGTGGACCCACATCACAGATTATTTTTTTTCACACATGCCAAGGGCGAGTAGGATTCCAATGGCTAGAACGGGAGTACAGTCCCGTGCCAAGACAATTTCATAGAAAATTGGGTGCATGTCATCTCCGCGAAAGAGCAGGCGATTGGGACCGTTGGACCCACCACCCAAAAACGAACAAATCTGGTTTACTTTTTGATTCGAAGTCCTTCGCAAATGGACATTAATGATAACGCGCTTTGCTTTAATTTGGGGCCCAGGCACAATTGAACCATTATGTGCTCGTGAGACTGGTGTTTGCGTCATTATTATAATCATAAAGTAGAAAATGGATTTTCCCCTCAAAATCTTCAAAAAGTACTTTTTTAGAGTTTTTCGGTCCATACACCCAGATATCCTGGACCGTAAATGGATTCCTCTTTGGAACTTAATTTTTCTACATCTGCACGTGTCTTTTTCGAAATGATACTATGTGGTCGAGTGTATCCAATGTTACCATGAGGTCGAGTCCACCAGCCATTGAACGAGAGATTAGTAATGTATTTCCGGCCAATTTGGTAAGGCCCGTTGTGTGAGGCCATGGGCCCACTATATGTTTGGCTCTATGTGGTTCACTCCTTAGGAGCGATGATTAGTTAAACGTCTACATCGATGGGCAATGATGGTTAAACGTCCACATTGCGACCTTCCCTTAGGCAATATTAGGCCGATTGTCAAGGTTGATTATCGAGGCTGATTTCGATTGTATAGGCCGATTATTGATGTCGATTATCAGTGCCGGTTGTTGATACCGATGATAAGTATAATATCATGATAAATGCCCATATGCATCATCTGCATGTTTGTTATAAGATATGATTGACCATTGCATATGTCATTGGGCAGGTCGTTATGAGACTCCCTGATAGGCGGAGGTTATCTCACATGAGCACACGGTATACGCAGGATTGATGCATGACTGAATTGTATGACTCATGCATCTTGCATTGTGTGTTGTGATAACTGTACACCCTTGGTGACATCAGGGCCGTATCCTCCACAGGCATGTCGTGGATGGTCAGATGGGACACCGGAAATCTTTTACTAGCATCGGGCCGCCATAGATGGCCCTGGGTGAAAATCCCTAAACCCTCTTGATACCGGAGGACACTACAACGTCGAGACCGAGTGGATACATGAGCGCCCGATTGCCGAATACCAGTAAGCCACGTCTCCCACTGTGTTGTGGTCAGTTGGAAGGGGGTGTGGCCTTACCCGTCTGAGGGAGTAAGAATAGCTAGACTGAGTCTGACTAGCTCCTAAATGGGTCCGCTATCGACGAGCCGAGTAGGTATTAGTATACTACTAGCAGGCCGATAGTGAGGTCTCTTCCATTTACATAGTTGTGTGCTTGATGGGGCGGCAGGTAGCATAGAGTGTACTATACCCCGGTGATGATCCCAGAGATGTACAGTACTGATTTGTGGACTGATTGAGCAGAAGTTGTATACTCAGCATTATACTCATTCATTCATTCATTCATTCACTATCCAGTTCGGCTGGTGGTACGCAACTAATTATTATGTGTACCTTCGCAATGGCTAGGATTTCCGTTAAAGCGCGTGACTAACCTGAGATCAGGAGTTTACCACATTGAGTTTATCTATCCAAATTTAGGTATGGGACTGGTTTGGATAAAATTCCCTTGTGATAGACCCCGTAGCCTGCGATACTACGTACTATCATCTCGACTTCAATCCAGGTTAGTCATTTCATTCGCACCGCATATTGCATTGCATTCGCAATATTTAGCATTTTGGGTTACTATGTTTTTGCATTTATATGGCTTAGATGAGGTTGATGGTATTCATGGCTCGTTAGGATTTGCATATTTTATTACATTTTCGGCATCTGATATTTGGCTCTCTTTGACTCATCATTTGCATAGCTGATTTGTATTGCGTATTCTGATATTGTATAACTCATGGACTTGTTAGTATTTTTACTTATTCTGATATTGTATGATTTATGGTATTATATTGCATACTTGGTACTTGCTTGTGCACACACTTTCACCACCCTCTAAGCTTTCTATAAGCTTATGCACAATAGATGCGTGCAGGTGACATTATGATGCACCCGAGCTGAGTTAGGAGCGTGCAGTTGAGCTTCTGGAGTTTTCTTTGATATTTCTATATTGTATTTCCCTTTTAGCATTGTACTCAAATGACTATATTAGTGGATATGTGATGATGATGTTGCCTTTGTGATTTGGGTAAACTTGTGGTTATGCTTCTTATGAGATAACTGTACGTTGAAAAATCCTCCTTGTAGGATCCTAGGATTGGAACCTGGCGTATGATTTAGGAGACGAGAATGGGGTACTACGGAGGCTGTCCGCACCGGATTCGACGATCGAAAATTTTGTGAGCCCGGTTTCTGAGTTTGGGGCGTGACAGAAGTGATATCAGAACATAACTTGGGAATACCTGAGGATAACATCACATATCTGCTAATAGCTATCCATCACTATATGATTGTTGAGAACTTAGAATGATTAAATACCCGAGTTCGAATAACTCAGAAACTTCCTAATATAACTCCCTATCGTGTATGCATTCGAGAGTACTCAAGGATAATAGGCCCTTGTTCCTTTATGTAGGACGACACCCAAGCAAGTAACCCGAGCTACTTCCGCTGCCCCACCTGAGATTCCTGTCCCCCCCACTTGAGACTTCTGCACCCCTGTTCGAGTCTAGCACTGCACCGACCATGTCCATGAGTGCGAACCAGCTGCAACTGATATTGCAAATGATAACCGCCATTTTTCAGAGAGGAGGCTGGAAGAGGCGGGCCCCCTCCAGTAGCTCCTGGTAGCGTCGACAGCAACGGAGGCGCGCAGCTTACCAAGCCGCCAGAGCACCAGCAAGACTTCCAACACCACCTCAGAGACAACTTCTCAGTGCCTGTTATGGATGCGGTGGGATAGGACACCGTAGGTGGGAGTGTCCCCCAACCACAGCAACAGCAACAGCAGTCGAGAGCACCAGCAGTACCTCCACCACCTCCTCTGCGCCAGATCACAAGTGCTTGCTTTGGATGCGGTGGGATAGGGCATCGTAGGAGAGAGTGTCCCCGTCCCCAACAGCAGCAGCGACGGTAGTATCTGCCGCCGAGACCCCAGCAGCAGCAACAACAACAGTATCTGTCGTCGAGGCCCCAACAGCGGTAGCAGCAGCAGCAGGATCCTCAGGCATTAGGAGGAGTCATAGACGATTCGTGCGACTTGGCCCCTACACCATCTTGTTAGATTTCTCACGGAGGAGACATCTTGGAAACAAGATGCTGAGATTCACGAGTATTATCCTCGTCTCCTTGTTGTTTGACTACACTCATATGTTATATTTCTAATTTTTCATAGTGAAACGATTTCCCTCTTTTATGAGTTATGTCTAGTTGTGATGTCAGTAAATTTTGAGGATGAAATTTTTATTAGGCGGGGAGAGCTGTAAGGCCTGTATCCTAGACTGTACAGTTCCGTAGGCTTCCGCGGTCCTCCTGATCGAATTCTGGCAACTCACGACCTGTAATCGGTATTTATGTGCAACCATAAGTTGTATCTTGTATTCTAGAGTCGGCTCAACCTGAGATTTGTATTCTTGCGACCGCGTCGTCACTGCGGTTCGGGGCCCCTCCATCTCACCATTCTCTCTCTCTCTCTCTCTCTCTCTCTCTCTCTCTCTTCCTTTCTTTTTTGATGATGATGATGGTATGTGTGTGTGGCCCACCATGATGCATTATATCCATGTCGTTCATCTACCTTGCCATATGATTTTAGGTGTCAGACTAGAAAATGATGGAAATCCACATCTGAAGTGGACCTCACCCTGTGAAAACGGCGAGGTAATGACGTCCACCATTAAAACCATCCTAGGACTCACCCTGCTGTATTGTTGCCATTCAACCTGTGTCATAGGACATAAGGGTCTGGTAGAAGGGAAATCACAAATATCAGCACGATCCCACACTTCCTGTGGCCCACAAGCATCGCGTTGCCGGCAACCTGCGTTTGCACGCTGTTCAGCTGTGGCCAGGCTCGTCGGGCTCACCTTGACCTATTCGTCAAATCCATACCATCCATCTATTTTGCCAGTTTATTTTAGACCTAGAGGCGAGAGAAAAAGGTGAGGAAGATCCTGACTCAAGTGATCCATACCGTAGAAAACAATTGGGACAATGAAGTCCACCATTTGCAACCTCTTTGGTGCACGTGTAGTGTGTTTTATATTCATGGACTACATCCATTTTTTCCAGCCCATTCTAGAGTGGGTCTATCGATCAATGGGGCCCACTTGATGTGGTGAGAAATCCACATGGTTCATCCACCTTTCCAGCCTCGTCAGATGAAGCAGACCCAGTTTCCATGGGCTTCACGTTAGCAGTAGTGGAGGCAGATCCCCTGTGGTTGAAAACTTCCCGGGGCCCACCGCAAGGACTATTTTCTACCGACCCTGCTGATGTATGTCACACCAATCTGGTGTGAAGGGAATACCCGAATATCACCTTGCTCGGAAGCTTTTGTGGGCCACACCACTCTGTCAGGTGGGGGAACAAAAATGTCTACCGTAGAACCTCCCTGATTGTAGAAGTGATGTTTGTGTTGCACATCTGCTCCGTTCATCTGTTTTTGCACCCATCAGGGATGGACCCACTACATCAGGGTACCTACCCCATGAACGCTAGTCCAAAAACAGGGTGGATCCAAATCCCAAGCAGACCACGTCAGGAAACATTGGTCATTGAATGTCCACCGTTGGAGCTAGTTGAGGGCCCACGTTGCAGCGTGTCAGGGACCCCACCATAAGGTGCCTTTGCCACCCAACCTACACATAGGGTCATTCAGACCTGGTTGAAATGAAAACACAAATACCAGCTTGGGCTAATATGGTGGACCCACCATAGTGTGAGGCATGTGATGTATGTATCTTGTCCACGTTGCTCCTAGTGGGCCTATCATGATCTAGTGAGCACCCTGACCGTACATCTCTTTTCTGGTGTTGTTTTGTGTGGACCCACCGATCACTGGGGCCCACCTGAAGCGTGCATGAAAACCACATCGTACCTTCATTTCTCTACCCCATTTTACATGAGGCAGATTCAAATCTCAGGTGGAGCACACCATGTGGAACCCATTTGATGTGGTGTACCCACACCGTCCAGCACATGGACGTGGGTCCCACCTGGTGTAAGTGTTTCATCCATGCCGTCCATCTCTGTGGGGACCACCACCTATTTAGTTGCTGTATGGTGTCATCAAGTTCTGTGGGCATGAGGCATGTGTTATATCCAAACAGCCCATCTGTGTGGGAACCACGTGATGTATGGGTCTATCCTCACCGTCCAGACCCTGGACGGTGGGACTCCACTGTGATGTGTGTTGCATCCACACCGTCCAGAGTCTCTGGACAGTGGAAATCCATCCGACTTGATGTATGTGGTGTACTCACACCGTCCATACATGTGGGGTCCACCATGACGTATGTGCGGTATTTGGGCCGTCCAGTAGCGCAGGACATGGTCCACCTTGATGTATTTATTTTGTATCCACACCGCCCAGCCCCTGAACGGTGGGTACCTACCATGATGTACGTGTTTCACCACACCGTTCAACCATTTGAGATTGCAGGTGAGACACACGGGATGTACGTATTCCATCCACCACTTTCCAGTAAGGGACGATGGGGCCTTGGCTTGATGTATGTATTAAATTTACTCCTTCCATCTATGCAGGACGTGTTTGGACGGTGATGTAGACTCCACCATGATGTACATATTTTATGTCCACACCGTCCTTCTGCTGGTCCCGCCTTGATGGATGTGATTCATCCACACCACCTGGCCATGCAATGGGGCCCACCTGTTGTGTATTGAGGCCGGCGAGATGAGGCCCATGTAATGTATTTAAGGCCCATGTGATACTGCTTGTTGTAATATATTTGCGGCCCACCTTGATGTATGTATTAGCCCATGTGATGCGGCCCATTGTGATGTGTATTAGGCTCATATGATGCGGCCCATTGTAATATATATTAGGCCCGTGTGAGAGGCCCATTTTGATGTATATCCGACCCATATGACGTGGCCCATTGTGATATATTTCTGACCCATGAGTGAGGCCCATTGGGATGTATTAGGGGCCCATGGTTGTGGCCCATTGTGATGTATTCAAGACCCATGTGATGAGGCCCAATGCAATGCATTTCTGGCCGACATGTCGTGGCTCACTGTAATATATTTCTGGCCCACATGATGAGGCTCATTGTGATGTATTTTCGGCCCATTTGGTAAGGCCCATTGTGATGCATTTCCGGCCCAATTTAGTAAAGCCCATTGTGATGTACTTCTTGCCTATTTGGTAAGGCCTATTGTGATGTATTTTCGGCCCATTTGGTAAGGCCCGTTGTGTGAGGCCATGGGCCCACTATATGTTTGGCTCTATATGGGTCATTCCTTATGAGTGATGATTAGTTAAACGTCCACATCGATGGGCAATGATGGTTAAACGTCCACATTATGACCTTCCCTTAGGCCTTGTTAGGCCGATTATCGATGCTGATTATCAGTGCCGGTTGTTGATACCGATTATGAGTATAGCATCATGATATATGCCCATATGCATCATCTGTATATTTGTTATAAGATGTGGTTGACCATTGCATATGTTATTGGGCAGGTTGTTATGAGACTCCCTGATAGGCGGAGGTTATCTCACATGAGCACACAGTATCCGCAGGATTGATGCATAACTGAACTGTATGACTCATGCATCTTGCATTGTGTGTTGTGATTACTGTACGCCCTAGCGACATCAGGGTCGTAGCCTCCACAAGCATGTCGTGGATGGCCAGATGGGACATCGAAAATCTATTACTAGCATCGGGCCGCTATAGATGGCCCTGGATGAAAATCTCTAAACCTTCTTGGTACTAGAGGACGCTCCAACATCAAGACCGAGTGGATACATGAGCGCCTGAGTGCCGAATACCAGTAGGTCGCGTCTCCCACTGTGTCGTGGTCGGTTGGAAGGGTTTGTGGCCTTACCCGCCTGAGGGAGTAAGCATAGCTAGGCTGAGTCTAACCAGTTCCTAAATGGGTCCGTTATCAACGAGCCGGGTAGGTATTGGTATATTGCTAGTAGGTGGATAGTGATGTCTCTTCCACTTATCCAGTTGTGTGCTTAATAGGGCGACAGGTAGTGTAGAGTGTACTAAACCCTGGTGATGATCGAAGAGATGTACAATACTGATTTGTGGATTGATTGAGCAGAAGTTGTATACTCAGCATTATACTCATTCATTCATTCATTCATTCACTATCCACTTGGGCTGGTGGTGCGCAACTAATTGTTATGTGTACCTTCGTAATGGCTAGAATTTCGGTTGAGGCGCGCGACTAACCTGAGATCAGGAATTTACTACATTGAGTTTATCTATCCAAATTTAGGTATGAGATTGGTTTGGATAGAAGTCCCTTGTGATAGACCCCGTAGCCTGTGATACTACGTACTATCATCCTAACTTCACTCCAGCTTAGTCATTTCATTCGCACCGCATATTACATTACATTCGCAGCATTTAGCATTTTGGGTTACTATGTTTCTGCATATATATGGCTTAGATGAGGTTGATAGTATTCGTGGCTCGTCAGGATTTGCATATTGTATTACATTCTCGGCATCTGATATTTGACTCTCTTTGACTCCTCATTTGTATAGCTGATTTGTATTGCATATTCTGATATTGTATGACTCATGGACTTGTTAGTATTTCTGTTTATTCTGATATTGTATGATTTATGGTTATTGTATTGCATACTTGGCACTTACCTTGTGCACACACTTTCACCACCCTCTAAGCTTTTTATAAGCTTATGCATGATAGATGCGTGCAGGTGACATTATGATGAAGTTGAGCTAAGTTAGGAGCGTGCAGTTGAGCTTCTGGAGTTTTCTTTGATATTTTTATATTGTATTTCACTTTCAACATTGTATTCTAATGATTATATTAGTGAATATGTGATGATGTTGTTGCCTTTGTGATTTGGATAAACTTGTGGTTATGATTCTTAGGAGATAATTGTATGTTGAAAATTCCTCCTTTTAGGATCCCAGGATCAGAACTTGGTGTTTATACGCTAGGAACTGAGAATGGGGTACTACGGAGGTTGTCGGCACTGGATTCGGCGATCGGGAATTTTGTGAGCTTGGTTTCTGAGTTTGGGGCGTGACATAAGTGAAGGTCGATATTCCTCTACTGGATTCTGTTAAACAAATCCCTTCATATGTCAAATTTCTAAAAGATCTATGCACTACCAAAAGATGCAAAACATACAAAAGAGTTCTAACTTGGGCTAGTCAAAGCCTATCTTAGGTGCAAGAACTCCGTTGAATAGAATCCAATGAACTCGGTGAACTTTGGCTAGTCAAAGCCTATCTTAGACTAGCTAAAGTTTTAACTTCTTTGCCTATAAATTTAGTCTTTCTCTCATTCCAAATTACAACAAAATTTTACTTTAATCATTCTATAAGAGAGAGAGAGAGAGAGAGAGAGAGAGAGAGAAGTTCAAGTCATCGGCGAGCTATCTATTTGGTATTTATAAATTTTATTTTAATAGCTTATTCAATTCACTTTTCTCAAGATCATTTTAGACTTAATCTAAGAGAGTAAACTATACTCTTCTTTAATATCTAAGAGAATTGAATCCAGTAGAATTTGGGTTTTCTATTATTAAAATCTATAGAACCTAGACTCTTTCTGTTTGATTGGACATTGCGTCATCTACGTTCAAGAAAGAGGTCCTTCTGCTACAAGCTTCTACCACATCTTCTACATTTGAAGATAAGTATACTTTTTGAAATTCTTTTTAAGTTTTTCCAAGATAGCCTGTGAAAATCTCATTGAGAATTTGTCTGAGATAGACTGTGAAAATCTCAGTAGGGTTTTTATTGTTATAGCCCGTGAAAATCACAAGGAACTGTATCAGGTTTTTAATGTGACCATGTAAAAACCTTTTTATGGTGAAAGCCAAAATTACAAGGGTAGTAATTTGGGAGTGGAGTAGGTGTGGTTGTTTTAAACACTGAACCACTATAACTACTTATGCCATGTGGTGAATGTTTTATTATTTTTGGTGATTGGATGTTATTTATTATTTCATTATTGTGGTGAATGCTGTAATCTTTTTATATACTCTTGCTATTTTGAAAGTTTGATTTTAAAGACATTCGTGAAATAAGGTTGTCCCGCCTAATATTTTAGGTGAAGGTTTTCCTATGAATTATTTGGAATCAAGGTTTTAATACTCAAGCGATTGAGATTTTCGTAATATTTACATATTCTGTATTTATTTCGATTATTAGGCATTGTCCTATTCACCCCTAGGACATTGTTAGCTTTCCATTTCAAAATATAAACCCTAATGTTGTAGATTCAATTCTTCGTTTCTCAAGTAGAGTATAGATTATTCTCTAATTGTATTTAAGATCAACTTGAGAGAGAGAATTGAATAATGTAAATAAAAATTGGAATTAAATAATGTAAATAAAAATTATAAATATCGCACAAATAGCTTGATGAGGACATGAGCTTCTCTCTTACCTGCAGAAGGTTTTTTGGGTGAATTTCATTGTAAAATAGAATGAGAGAAGGTCCCTATTTATAGCCAAAGGATTTGGAAATTCAATCAGCCTAAGAATAAGTTCGGATGGCCAAATTCCAACGATTCTGTTCCAACGGCTATTGAATTACGCGGGATAAGATTTATCCAAAATTCAATTGGCCCAAGCCAAAATTTGGCTAGCTAAATTCCCTCAAAAATATGAGAATCCTTTGTTATAAATTGACCCGAACTTTCCTCAAGCTGGCCGAACCTAAAGTTAAGCTGGTCAAATTTGTAACAGATTTTTCAATTTTTCAAATATGAAAACTTGGTCGAAACTGAAGTTAGGTTAGCCTAAGTTGGGATGGCCGAACTTCAGTGAACATGTAATATAGTTTACCCATTTTAATTATTTTTCAAAAGCACCTATCCTAAGGTCTTTCTAGGGTTATTTCACTTGGTGGTTGGCCTATACAGAGATCTTTAATCTTGAAATTGAACGATGTCATTTAAGTCTTAAGATGTTGAACCGATCTTGAGCCGATCTTCACGAGATGCCATACACTGCTGTAGTGTATGTTCACAACCCCAAGTGTAAGGTCGTGATGTAGTAATAACTCAGTAAGACCGAGGTCGAATCCACAGGGACTAAACTTGTACGTATTCTGAAATAACTAGAACTAAAACTAGAAAAAGATCTAAATCTAAATCTGGAATAAATGAGAGTAATTGTAAATAAAGTTGATTAAAACTTGTGAATTTAAAAGTACGAACTAGGGTGTCAAGGATACACTTGTAGCTATCAAGATGTTACCTTGCTTGATTCAAAGAACATAATTAGAATTGGAGTCATATCTTATCCAATTAGAAGATAAAACAATTAAATCAAATCTGAACTTTCATTGAACTAATTCTCAATGGAAGGGAATTGTGATGAGTGAAAGGGATTCCATCACCTTACCATGCCCAAGAGACAATGGTGAACAACAGGATTTACCAATCTCACAATCTCATAATGGAAAAAAAGATACTCAAAGCTATCATAGCATCTATTGTAATTTAAGTCACAACAGACCATATAAAACTGAAAATATTTCTTAAATTCAAACTAGAAGTCAATGACGTTCAACATAAATAAGAATCAAAGTAAAATAAATGTCCAAACACGCTACAAGCTTCACCTCTTAGCCCTAGTTAAGAGATTTAACCAACCAAAGACACGATTGAACTAAAAAGTCTTAAACAAAGCATAAAAATTAACTAGAAGAAGAAGATTAAGGAAGAAGGAAGGACTCCTTGAAGTTCTCCAACACTTTGCTCCACTCTTCCAACCATAATTCGTGCTTGGAAATAATTAAAAAACCATATTTATAGTATTTACTTGGACCGACTTTGAAACCGCCTCAAATTTATATAAAAAGTTACGCTTCGGTTGGACCGAATTAAAGCTGAAAATTGCACTTTCTTGCTAGACAAAACTGTGCGATTTCGATTGGACCGAAGTTGGCTTCGATCAGACCGAATTAAGGCTGGAAATTCTGCTTCTCACTGGACTTTTTTGTGCGATTTCGATCGGACCAAAACTGCACTTTAGTCAAACCGAAAGTCTATTTCAGGAAAATTTTGCTTTAGGCTCAGAATTCCAAACTGTTTTTTCAGGGCAATTTACAGGAATCTTCTTTTGTCAGGACAATTTTCAGGATTCATTTTCTTCACTTTAAATCTTCGATTCTCTTCATTCCTCACTTGGTTTCCTTAGATCTTTGGCATGTGAATTCTTTATTAATGACTTCCAAATCTCCAAATCTTCATTTAGTAATCTTTTGAGCATAAATCTTCCTTTTGACATCAATTTCACCTTAAGCTCTCGAAATTACCTCGCACATGAAAACATGCATAATTAGATTGATTAAGCACTATCATGTTTATAAAATCAAGGTATAAATAGAGGGAAATATGCAATATTTTACACTCAACACACCCCTCAACCAGCATTTTTCTAGTCTCAACCAAAACATGCGTGAAGATATCCTCAATTCTCAATGTGCAAACCTCTTTCAGAAAATAATATTTTGTGTAATCAAGTATGAATGAGTAGAATCAAGACAAGAAAGTGAAACTTTGAAAACCTAGAGCCGAATCACATAAGCAATCAATCAAATAGGTTCTATATCAATCACTTAGGAGTGTAAGTTCATATATCAAGTTTTTCAATGTGCTCAGTGAATTTCAACTTACTTTCCATAAAAATACTATCATTTCAAAATATTAGCCATGATCATCACTTCGAGGTTAATTGAATAGTTAAGTGTTGATTCCAAACTTATTCCCTTTTACTTCTTTTTCTAATTTTTGATTTTATATCAACGATCCCTTTTATTTATTAATTCTTTTCAATCTTTTCCAGTCTTTTCATCATACGTGACCTTTTTGTCAATCCTTCTGTTTTTTAACTGGTTATTTTCATCTTTTTAAGGTGAATAGAATTCTTTAGACTCAATTATCAACATCTATCAATGATACACATACCAGCAATAAAAAATTTTCGCATTATTCACAGGATGCAAATTAAAGGTGTCTTGTGACTTAGATCAACAAAATATTCAAAATTCCTCTAAATCAATTAAATGAGAGAACTTAAGTAATAGTCTACTTAGTTTATCAAACTCCAACGATTCAAAATTCAATCTCCGTCTTATCATCATACTCAAAACATTCTTAAGTGCACAAACTATCACTTTCTAAATAGGTTTTTAGCTTGAAAAATTGAAAATTTTCACAAAATTTGCTCAAAACTAAGCGACACTGATTAGTTTACCTAATCCACACCCCCAACCTAAACCTACATTGTCCTTAATGTAAAAGATATGAACTTGCACTGCACATGAGACAACAAAAAGAAATGGAAAGTAATGAGAAGATAATACCTGAAGAATGAGAATTGAAGCTTTTCCAAAGTTCTTAACATATAAATGGGTTAGCATGAAGACTAAATAAACTGAAATCAAAATATCCTAATCCTAAATCCTATGAAAGCAATAAACCTAACTACACCTCCGTTAGATTATGAGGTCAGTCCTGGTACACAGGATCAGTCAGAGGCATGGACATGTCCTCTAAATCAAACTTCTCAACAAATGACTTGAGATGATGTCCATTCACTTTGAAAACATTACCATTCGTCAAATTCTTTATCTCGACGGCCCTATGAGGATAGACATTAGTAACAAGAGATCAAAATTTACTCAGAAAAATATGTAACCGAGAATTGTATAGAAGAACTTTTGATTGATTATGAATGATTTCCAAAGGATGTTCCTGTCATGGAATACCTTCATCCTGTCCTTGTAAATTCTCGAGTTCTCATAAACGTTGTTCTGAATTTCTTCGAGTTCATTCAATTGAAGTTTGCACAGCGAGCCAGTGTTACCCAAGTTAAAATTTAGATTTTTGATAACCTAGTAAGCTTTATGTTCCAACTCTACAGACAAGTAGCAAGCTTTCTCATAGATGAGTCGAAAGGGAAACATTCCAATGGGGGGTCTTAAAAGCTATATGGTAAGCCCATAAAGCATCGGTCAAGGGGATTGACCAATCTTTATAGTCAGTTAACCATTTTTTCAAAATTTTTTTAATTTTCCTATTGTAAATCTTAGCTTGCCCGCTTATCTGCGGGTGATATGGAGTGCTCACCTTATGAGAGATGCCATATTTCTTCATTAAGTTCTTAAATGTCCTATTATAAAAGTGTGAACCTCCATCATTAATGATGGCCTTAAGCGTTCCGAACCGGGAAAGAATGTTTTCTTTTAAGGATCTAATCACCGTTTTGTGATCATTATTCTGGCACGGGATCGCGTCGACCCACTTATTGACATAGTCTACTGTCAATAAAATGTAAATATTTCCAAAGGGTTGGGGGAATGGACCCATGAAATTGATGCCCCAACAATTGAATGCTTCAATGATAAGAATTAGGTTTAGCAGCATCATATTTTTACAGGACAATGCTCTCAATTTCTGACAATGCTCACAAGCTTTGCAAAACTCATGAGTATCTTTGAACATAGTGGGCCAGTAAAAGCCACACTGCAGAATTTTAGCCGTGGTCTTTTTAATAGAAAAGTGATCACCACAGGCCCGAGAGTGACAAAAGGAGATGACACTCTAATGTTCATTGTCTGGCACAAATCTCTTTAGAATTGAGTCTAAGTAATATTTAAACAAATAAGGATCATCTTAGAAGAACTTGCATACCTCAACGAAGAATTTCTTCTTATCTTGCACAGTTCAATGTGTCGGTGTGAAACCTGTGGTAAGATAATTTGCAATATCAACAAACCAAGGTAATTGAGATAGTTTAAATACTTGTTTATTAGGGAACATGTCATTTATTAGTGTCGGCTCAAGGGAATCAGGAAGATCGAGCTAAGAGAGATGGTCAGCCACTAAGTTCTCTACTCCATTTTTATCTCATATTTCTATGTTGAACTCTTGGAGTAGAAGGATCCATTTTATCAAGCGGAGCTTAACTTCATTCTTAGAAAGAAAGTACTTCAGTGCCACATGATCAGTGTAAATGATGATCTTAGATCCGATTAAGTAAGACCTAAATTTGTCGAAAGTGAACACTACAACTAAGAGCTCCTTCTCCGTAGTAGAGTAGTTCACTTGGGTGAAATTTGGAGTTCTACTCGCATAGTGAATTACATAGGGCTTCTTTTTTTTTTTTTTTACCCTAACACTGCCCCAATGGTATAGTCAGATGCATCGCACATAATCTCAGAAGGGATGCTCCAATTGGGTGGTTGCATGAAAGGAGCGGTTGTCAACATAGCCTTGAGCTTAGTGAAAGCTTCCTAGCATTGCTTAGTCCACACGTATGATATATCCTTTTGAAGGAGATTACATAAAGGATGAAAGATATGTCTAAAGTCCTTTATAAATTGCCTATCAAATCCATGCTCTTGGGTGGAGGTAGGTTCAATTACCCTACTCACGTAAGTCATGTTACTCGGCTTACGCTAGTAGGGTAATTGGACTGATGTAGAGATGGATGGTCTTATTGGGCCCACTATGATGTATATATTTTATCCATGCCATCCATTCATTTTGAAAGATCATTTTAAGGAATGAACCTTAAAATGAGGCATATCAAAGGCTCATGTGGACCACACCATAGAAAGCGGTGAAATTGAAAACCTACCATTGAAAACCTTTTGGGGGCCATAAAATTTTTGGATCTAACTCACTTTTTCACCGATGATGTTAAATTAAATTCTAAATTCAATGGACGAATTGGATTCGACACATAAATCATGACAAGACCCTTATAACATGACAACCTTGACCCTTATAACCACGAACTCCACTCATCACATGACAACCACGACCCATATAACATGACAACCTCGACCCATGACAATAACAACCCATATAACATGACAACCTCGACTCATGACAACCACGACCCATAAAACATGACAACCACAATACATATAACATAACAACCTCGACCCTTAGCACATTACAATCATGACCCATATAACATGACAAGCACGACTCATATCCATATAACATGGTAAGGGTAGTGGTTGTAATGTGGTAAGGGTCGTGGTTGTTAGGTTGATGTAATTAATAACTTGATTATTTTTAAATAATAGGAGTTAAGGCCCACAATGGGGTGATCTGTTTTATCCACCATGTCGGCTAGCTCGCCATGGGTCAAAAAAGTCCTGACTTGGGCAGTGTTCACTTCTAACAAACATCATAGTGAACCTGGAATGTTTCAACAGTTGATGTCTGTTCACAACCTCAACTGTAGGGTCGCAATGTAGTAATAATCTCGGTCAGACAGAGGTCGAATCCATAGGGACTAATCTCGTACATTTCTTAAAGTAACTAGAAGAAGATCTAAAACTAAATTTGAATATTTGGAAAGAGTAATTGTGAAGGATGTAAATTGAAATTTATAAATTTAAAGGTGGGAACTAGGGTGCCAAGGATCCACTTGTAGCTCTTGCGATGTTACCTTGATTTGAGCAACATAATTGGAATTGGAGTCCTATCCTATCCAATTGGAAAATATAGTAATAAAATCAAACCTAAACTTTCACTGACTTAATTCTCAATGGAGGAGAATTATGAAGATTAGAAGGGATTCAATTACCCTACCATGCTCAGGAGACGATGGTAAACAACAGGATTTACCAATCCCACAATCTCAAATAGGAAAAGAAGATATTCAAAGCTATCACAGATTTATTGTAATTTGAGTCACAACAAACCATTAAAAACTGAAAATATTGCTTGAAATCAAACGAGAATCAATGAAGTTCAACATAAATAAGAATCAAGGAAAAATAAACATCCCAATCATACTATAAGCTTTACCTCTTAGCCCTAGCTAAGAGATTTAGCCAACCATAGACATAATTGACCTAAGAACTTTTAAGAAAAGCATAAAAACAAACTAAGGAAGAAGAAGAAAACTCTTGGCGGTGGCTCTCCATGCTTTTGTTCAACTCCTTAAACCCTATAAGATGCCTTGGAGCATCCTAGGGACTCATATTTATAATTGAGGAACTCCAACTTTTGCACCGAGTTGGAAAAATCTGAAAATCGCCGAAAATTTACGCAGTACGTGTAAAATTTGCGTAACCTTAAGCAAGTCAAAGGCAATCTTCGACAACTCGAAGGTCATCTTCGACTAGTCGAGGATTGTGCGAATTTAAAAGATAATGTTACTGGAGTTCGAGCCGAAGTTTCTTCAACTAGTCGAGTCAGAACGTAGATTAGTCAAAGCAGGGCTTAGGCTAGTAGAGAATCACACAAATTCACTTCAAATCTTCAATTCTCTTCATTCCTCACTTGGTTTTCTTGGATCTTTAGCATGTGCATTCTTCAACCTTGGCCTCCAAAGATCCATCCCTTGCCTTGGTGATTCTTAAGCATCAAATCCATGGTTTTAACATTCTTTTTAATCTAATCTCTCAGATTCACCTTGCAACGAAAGCATGTATAAAATATAACATTAAGCAGTATCATGTTCATAAAACCAAGATATAGGTAGGGAAAAATATGCAATATTTGACACTTAACATACTCTCCAACCAGCATTTTGCTAGTCCTGAGCAAAACATGCGTGAAATAATCTTCAATTCTCAATGTTCAAACTTTTTTAAAAAATAATCCTTTGTGCAATCAAAAATGAATGAGTAGAATTAAGACAAGGAGGTGGGATTTTAAAAACCTAGAGCCGAATCACATAAGCAATTAATAAAATCAGTTTTTTTATCAATTCTTTTAGAGCATAAGTTCATATATTAAGTTTTTCAATGTGCTCAGTGTAAATCAATTTACTTCCCATAAAACTACTATTCTTTCATAATGTCAACCTTGCTCATCACTTCAAGATTGGTTGAAAACTCAAGTACTGATTCCGAACTTATCCCCTTTTCCTTCTTTTTTCAATTTTTGATTTTATATCAATGGTCATTTGTATTCATCCAGTCTTCTCTTTTCTTTTCTTTTTTCTTTTTTCTTTTTTCTTTTTTTTTTCCTTCAGATTTTTCATTTTTTTCAACTTTTTTAGTCATTTCACCATACATGACCTTTTTGTCGATCCCCTATTTTTTAACTAGTTCTTTTCTTCTTTTAAGGTGGATAAAATTCTCCAGACTCGATTCTCAATATCTTTTAATGATCATCATACTAATAATCAGAAAATCTAGTACCATTCACAAAAGGTAAATTGAACGTGTCTTGTGATTTAGATTAACATGATATTCAAACTTCCTCTTAATCAATTGAGTACAAGAACTTAGGTGATAGGTTACTTAATTGATCAAACTCCAACGATTCAAAATTCAATCTCTGGCTCATCATCATACGCAAAGCATTCTTCAGTATACAAATTGTCAATTTTCAAACAAGTTTTATCTTAAAAATTAAAAATTTTCCACAATTTTTGTTCAAAACTAAGAGAACGCTGATTAGTTTATCTAATCCACACCCCCAACTTAAAATCCATATTGTCCTCAATGTAAAAGATATGAGCATACAATGCATATGAGGCAACGAAAATAAAGAATTGAGGGAAAGGTGGTACTTGAAGAAGACGAATCACAGCTTTTCTAAGGATTTAAATGCGAAGATGGGCTAGCACACAGACTATCAATGGAAAGCAAACTATCCTGGTCCTAAATCTTATGAAAGAAATAAACCTAATGATGTTTTATTTAAACCAACATGATTTAAATGATTTTTAAACTCGCAAGTATACGAATCAGATGTAGATACGGTACGTATTACGAGATCGTTCCTACAAGGACTGGTCGTCACAATTCAAATCTATGATTCTCCTTAACTAATCCAACAAGTAATGGAATGAATTACTAAGCACAATTTTATGAAAAATAATTAATTAAGAACAGGAAAGAAAATTCAATCAGAGAGAGAGCACTAGGACTTTCGAATCCACCCCTAATTATCCTAACCCTTGTTTTGTCTGTTGATTCACCTTGATCTAGATTGATACCACTTAAATAGAGAAAGCACAATCTGTGTCCTTAATCGGGCATACAAACTGTCTAATTCCTTTAAGCAATGCCATGAATGACATATCCCATATCCTTGGTCGGGTACATGGAATGTACATTCATTAAAGCACCCTGTTTCTTCCTCTATAGGAAACTTGTTCTTGATCAGACACAAGTACCTATAATAAGCATCCAAACAACATCCATATATATACTTTAATCAAGTTCATAGATGGAGAAGTATAGAATTTAAACCCATAAAGCCCACTTAAAGAAAGAAACAAATTAATTGAAATTCAAAGTAAATCAATCAATACAAGAGCTAATCAAATTAGGGGCTTCATCTCAGCCCTAGCTGAGAGATTAGTGACCCATAAAATTCATGAAAAATATTAAATAAAATTCATAAAAATTAAACACCAAACCAATCGATCTCTCTCTTCTTTCTTCTCTTTCTTCTCTTTCTTGGTCCAGATCTGGAATCCCCTGGTTCTCAATGACTTTCCCACGTCCAAAACTCCCCTTCTATAGCTGCTGGATGGCTGGGGTCGGTGGCAGAGTCGTAGAAGGACTCGAAGTGCAATTTTTCGCAGCCGTGATCGGTGGGCCCCACAGAGGCATTTTCTGGAAAATCTACCCCGTCCATTGGATTCAGGACGAAATTTCAGTCAAGAATAGGTGGTTTTGAAGGTCCATTAGTGCGGCCCAGAGAAGAAAATACAAAAAGATCAGTTTTGAACGTCCCGGGGCAGTCTACTTTTGGCCTCTGCACCGCACACGTGTGTACGCATGGGCGAGGAATATCAACATGGTTTTGAAGCTCTCGACGCCCTCTACACGATGGACGGATCAGATCTTCCATCTGATCGAAGATGGTGGGCCACAACCGCCCGGAAGTCGGCTCTTCGCGGACGTGCGTAAGCCTTCGCACGTCCGGCGCTGCGATGCTCGGTGGGCCCCACATAAGCGTTTTCGTGGAAATCCACCCCGTCCATTGGATAGAGGACGAAATTTCATTCAAAGATGGATGGTTTTGAACTTGCGTGGACGCGGCCCAAAGAAGGAATCATGCTGTTTTCATTCTGGACGTCATGGGGCAGCTTGCTTGTGTCCTCTGTACCGCACACGTGTGTCCGCATGGGAGTGGAATATCAGCATGATTTTGTAGTTCTCGAACCCATCTACACGATGGACAGACTTACCTGCTACCGGTGGGGCCCACAACGGTCCGCAAAAACGGACTTTCCGTCCGTTACGCGGTGCAGAAACGGCAACTGCCGTTTTTGAAAAACAGAAGTCGGGTCAGCAGCGCTGACCGACTTAGGTCGTTCGGTGTACGGGGGGTGCACATGTGCACTATGTACACACGTTATACATATGGGGTCCACTACGATACTTTTAAGAAATCTGCACCGTCCATCCTTTTTCTCATATTATTTCCACCGTCAGGACCAAAATTGATGTATATCCAGATATCCAGCGGGCCCCACTTAATGAATTAAGGGGCTGATCTGGCCGTTAGACCACGTTCCGAGATTGTCAATGGCTGAAATTTAATATGTACGGTTCATTTATGGTCCCCATCACGTGTATGAAGTTTTGAGTTGATCGGATGGCGGGAAACATGTGATCTTGCATTTTGGACCCTTTTCGAGCCCCTTTGCCTTGCTTTCCTCAATCCCGGGTGTGTAAAATCTTCACTATTGGTTTTCTGGAGTCCATCCCGTGCTCTGGTAATTTTGGAGCGCCAAATCCATGTTCTTAACATCATCTTTCAGTACACACTCCTGATTTCATCCTGTAATAAAAACACGATTAAAATATGGCATTAAACCTTATCATGTACGTAAATTTAGGCAATTACTGGGGTCTGATATGCAATATTTGACCCTGATCACAACCCCCAACCAGCATTTTGCTAGTCCCGAGCAAAACATGCGAAAAATAATTTTAGAAATAAAAGACGATTCCTGTAAACTCAAGTGACTTGTGAATAGATCTGAGATGTGAAAATTCTAAAATTCATGAATGGTAAGTAGAATTTTCTCCTGAAATCAAGCTCACAGTAAACTTCATAATCAAGTTCAACATATTAATCCATTAATTAAAACATTCCTAAACATTGAGTTCCACAGGTGTATAGTATAATCTCAGCTTACAATCATTAAGAGTTCCAATAATCAATTTCATGCTAAAATTGGTAATTAACAACAGAATTCTTGACAACCAACACTAGCATTTTAGATTAACCCTTCAAATTTATTTTTATTTTTATTTATTTATTTTTTTTTTTGATTTTCTTTATGAACAGTACGCCAAGGAAGGGAATCAAATCCTCACCTACAGGGAGCAAACCTATGGTGAAAACTCGTCGCCTCATTTTTTATAAGTCAACTATGGAGAGTCAAATCTACACCTATAGGGAGCAAACCTATGGTGAAGATTATGTGACTTAGCCTTTTAATTCTTCTTTTTACCAAGTTAATCATTCAGTTATCGAACCAAAACTTAATGTGCAAGCGAGATGTGATTTGTGAAATCATGACTCAATCAATGTTTACAACGTCTAATCATGGATTAACAATTCAAAATTGACTGTGAAATCAAGCAGATGGCCGAATCCAAGAGTCATTAGTTACCAACATCATGTATCTTATAATGTTAAAATCACAACTATCCTTCAAAATCACTTTGAATTCAATAGAAATTCAGAAAAAATTTTAAAATTTTCACAAATTTTCCTCAAGACCAAGAAAATACTGATTAGGTACCCTAATCTCCCACCCCCAACCTAAAATCTACATTGTCCTCAATGTAAAAGAAATAAACAAGCAATGCACATGGGACAACGCGAATAAAAGAGGAGTGATGAAAAGATAATACCTGGATGGAGAATCAAGAAGCTTTCTCAAAATTTGTGAAAAAATTCAACGTAAAAGCGAGTTAGCACAAGAGAGAAATCAACATAAGCAAAAATAACAAAAAGAAAAACAAAAGAAGATCCTACCTATACCACTTTCGCAGGTGCTCTCGATTGCATTTAGCGCATGCAACAAGCCTTTAAACCCCTAGGTTACCCCTAGTGGACGAGTTGTAGTCTCGTGAGGGTTTGCAGTAATGTTACCCACAAACATTGAAGTAACTAACTAAGAAAAATGAAAATGAATGAAATAAAAAAAAACAATACAATAAAGCAAAAGGCTGGGTTGCCTCCCATGAGCGCTAAGTTTAACGTCTTCAGCCAGACAAGAACGGACCATGAATGAAATAATCTTTATAACCAGGGTCCGCCAAAGAAATTACCTCAACACTTTCATTAACCGATCCCAGACAAGTGATGTGAGTTCCCATGAACTGTGCTATCTGAAGTAAGGCAACTGACACTGTCGTCAAATAATTTAAGGACTTCTGCTCGAACGACTTCTTCTATGTTAGGATCACGCTTCCTTTGCATGTTATGCGACATTACCACAGCATGATCCATCCATGCAGGGGGGCATACTCCCTGAATTTTTTCTATCTTCCGTTCAATTGCTGCCTTATATGCTCTAAGAACATTAAGCAGCCTGCTCGCCTTTTACTACACAGAGTTACAAACTGTGCTGTCAGGAAGAGACACAGAGGGATGAAGAGGTTCCACTTTCGCTCTCCATTTTTCCAGTCTCCAATATAGGAGTAGAGTCGAGCAATGCATTGACTTCATGGATGGGACTATCAATGTCAAAATCCATGCCCGATTGTGCTAAGCAGGTCTCAAGAGGATCTTCAAAAGATGTACGGAAGGAGTCCTGCACAAGGCTCTCGATCATGTCCACTTCAAATATGTCATCCAAATCTGAGGGTTGTTGTCCTGCATTAAAAACATTGAGTTTAATATTCATGTTACCAAAGGACAATTTCATAACTCCATTCCTGCAATTGATAATAGCATTAGATGTGGCCAAAAATGGACGACCCAAAATGACTGGAATCTAACTATGAAGATTCTGGACAGGCCGAGTATCTATAACTATGAAATCCACTGGAAAATAAAATTTATCAACCTGGATTAACACATCTTCAATAACACCCCGGGCACCTTGACAGATCTATCGGCTAGTTGTAATGTTACCTTAGTCGGTTTCAACTCACCAAGTCCTAGTTGCTCATAGACCGAATATGGTAACAAATTGACACTCGCCCCTAAATCAAGTAATGCCTTCCCGATCTTATGATCTCCTATGCCGCAAGAAATGGTGGGAGCTCCTGGATCCCTAAATTTAGGAGGGGTGTTATGTTGAATCATGGAGCTGAGCTGCTCTGCAAGGAAGACTTTCTTATGAACATTCTGCTTACGCTTTTGAGTGCATAAATCTTTAAGAAACTTAGCGTAAGCAGGGACTTGCTTGATAGCGTCATGCAACGGGATGTTGACTTGCACTTTTTGAAACACATCCAAGATTTCATCAAAGTTATTTCTTTTCTTTATTGGTGCCAGACGTTGAGGAAAGGGTGCTTTGGGCACATAAGGTGGCACATTAGTGGCTCTTGGAGAGTCAGAGAGCTTTTGGACTTTGGATGCATTGGTATGGCTCTCTGCTTCATCTTGATCTTCTGTTTTAGAATTTGATTCATCCCCAGGCATCTCTATTCTGTTATCAATCTGCTTGCCTGACCTAAGGGTAGTGATCGATTTAGCCTGCTCATGATATTGCCCTTGGTTGGAATTAGAGCCAATCTCATACTGTCCCTTTGGATTAGCCTCAGGTTGGCTAGGGAACTTGCCCTTCTCTCTCTCACTCAATGTGGCAGCTAGTTGACCCATTTGTACTTCCAGCTTGGCAATGGATTGTGCATTTGCATGTAAGCTGGTTGGCCAGTAAGGTTTGTTGGGTGTCTTTTTGGAATTGGAGAGAACTCTGCATGAAAAGATGGAGTGTATCCTCAAGAGATGGTTTCCTTGATTGTGTAGGCAGTTGTTGATATTGTGGAAATTGTTGAGGTTGTTGACTGCCAACTTGGAGGTGCGGTTGCATGGGAGGATTTCCAGATGGTCCTCCTTGTTGTGGTCCTTTTGCCCAAGAGAAATTTGGATGTCTAGCCCACCCTGGGTTGTATGTGTTCGAGTAAGGATCATTCCCAGATTTTTGAAAAGTGTTCATAGCATGAACTTGTTCAGAGAGAAGTTCTGGGAATGCTGCACCAGATGGACAAGACTGCATAGGATGGGCAGGACTGGAACATGTGGCATATGCCTCGACTTGAGCTGTTTGTGGTGGTCCATTATTTAATACCAGAGCATCAACTTTCTTTGTCAGGTTATCAAGCTTGGCGCTCAACTCTGGTATGACTCCTATCTCATATATACCACCTCTCTTTTGTGGTTGGGGACTTCTGTCACCTCTATTTGAATAATCCCATTGCTGGGAATTTTCGCACAAGGTTTCAAAGAAGTTCCACGCTTCGACATCACTTTTGGTCATGAATGACCCTCCACTGGTGGCATCAACCATGCGACGGTTCTGTGGTGTCAGACCGTCATAGAAGTATTGAACTTGTTGCCATTTCTCAAAACCATGGTGAGGACATTTAAGAAGCAAGTCCTTCCATCTTTCCCAACATTCATGAAAGTGCTCGCCCTCTTTTTGTGTGAAGTTAGTAATTTCTCTACGGAGGGCATTGGTTTTATGAACGGGGAAGAACTTGTTTAAGAACTTCTTAGACAGTTGGTCCCATGTAGTGATAGATCCAACTTCTAGAGAATTCAACCATGCTTTCGCCTTATCCTTCAAAGAAAAAGGAAACAGCGTAGGCGGATCGAATCGTCTGAGAAGTTTTGGAACTTAAAGGTGGAGCAAATGTTTAAGAATTCTTTCACATGATGATATGGGTCCTCCTTGTCCAATCCATAAAAGGATGGCAACAATTGTATGACTCCAGGTTTAAGTTCAAAGTGTGCTGCCGTAGTAGTTGGCAACACTATGCATGAAGGCGCATTAAATTGGACAAGAGCTGAATAATCTTTGAGAGCTTTAACTTCAGTCTCATTCGCCATTTCAACAGGATTATTTCTCAATCTTTCACGAATTGTTCTTTCAATCTCAGGATCAAACGGTGCTAGTTCTAAATTCAGAGACCTACGTCCTAGCATAAACTATGTTATTGCAATGTAAGAAAGAAAATTAAACAAAGAAGCAACCTAAGAGAAATAAAACTAGACATAGAAACTATGAGATTCTAAAACAAGTTAAAACTATGTAAATAAGAATGGGAAGAAAGAACCCGGAAAGGAGATGATTGATGTCTGAGGATTTGAGAGCTCCTCCTTTTGAAGACAATGTTATTTAGCAACTTCCTTCCTTAATTCCTGTAAACAAAAAGAAAACAAAAATAAATTAAATTTACTAAAATAATGCTAGAAAAAAATCCTAAGCAACGGTTAATTTCTAAAAAGAAAGTTTGTAATCTTAGAAATAAAAGCTAAGTTAGTTTCTAAAAAGGGAAAAATTTCTAAAAAATAGGAAATTAGAAAATAAGAGAGAAACTTCCTAAAAAAAAAAAAAAAAAAACTAAAGACAATTCAAAAAATAATAAAAAAAAAACAAGAAAATAGAAAGTGACTTGAAAGAAGAATAAGAAACTTGAATTAGCAAATAGGAAATTTCTAAAAATAAAAAAATAAAATAGCCTAGAAATAGAAACTTTCTAAAAAAAAATAAAACCTTAATTCTAAAAATAGAAATTAGAAAAAAATAGAAAAGTTTATGTCAGGACCCTACAAAATAGGAAATAGGTTAGTTTCTAAAAAATAAAATAAAAATAAAATTAAACCTAAAGTTAGTAAAAACCTAAGACTATGAATTATGATAAGAGAGAATCCTAAATCCAATTGGACCGAAACAGTCCCCAGCAACGGCGCCAAAAACTTGATGTTTTATTTAAACCAACATGATTTAAATGATTTTTAAACTCGCAAGTATACGAATCAGATGTAGATACGGTACGTATTACGAGATCGTTCCTACAAGGACTGGTCGTCACAATTCAAATCTATGATTCTCCTTAACTAATCCAACAAGTAATGGAATGAATTACTAAGCACAATTTTATGAAAAATAATTAATTAAGAACAGGAAAGAAAATTCAATCAGAGAGAGAGCACTAGGACTTTCGAATCCACCCCTAATTATCCTAACCCTTGTTTTGTCTGTTGATTCACCTTGATCTAGATTGATACCACTTAAATAGAGAAAGCACAATCTGTGTCCTTAATCGGGCATACAAACTGTCTAATTCCTTTAAGCAATGCCATGAATGACATATCCCATATCCTTGGTCGGGTACATGGAATGTACATTCATTAAAGCACCCTGTTTCTTCCTCTATAGGAAACTTGTTCTTGATCAGACACAAGTACCTATAATAAGCATCCAAACAACATCCATATATATACTTTAATCAAGTTCATAGATGGAGAAGTATAGAATTTAAACCCATAAAGCCCACTTAAAGAAAGAAACAAATTAATTGAAATTCAAAGTAAATCAATCAATACAAGAGCTAATCAAATTAGGGGCTTCATCTCAGCCCTAGCTGAGAGATTAGTGACCCATAAAATTCATGAAAAATATTAAATAAAATTCATAAAAATTAAACACCAAACCAATCGATCTCTCTCTTCTTTCTTCTCTTTCTTCTCTTTCTTGCTCCAGATTTGGAATCCCCTGGTTCTCAATGACTTTCCCACGTCCAAAACTCCCCTTCTATAGCTGCTGGATGGCTGGGGTCGGTGGCAGAGTCGTAGAAGGACTCGAAGTGCAATTTTTCGCAGCCGTGATCGGTGGGCCCCACAGAGGCATTTTCTGAAAAATCTACCCCGTCCATTGGATTCAGGACGAAATTTCAGTCAAGAATAGGTGGTTTTGAAGGTCCATTAGTGCGGCCCAGAGAAGAAAATACAAAAAGATCAGTTTTGAACGTCCCGGGGCAGTCTACTTTTGGCCTCTGCACCGCACACGTGTGTACGCATGGGCGAGGAATATCAACATGGTTTTGAAGCTCTCGACGCCCTCTACACGATGGACGGATCAGATCTTCCATCTGATCGAAGATGGTGGGCCACAACCGCCCGGAAGTCAGCTCTTCGCGGACGTGCGTAAGCCTTCGCACGTCCGGCGCTGCGATGCTCGGTGGGCCCCACATAAGCGTTTTCGTGGAAATCCACCCCGTCCATTGGATAGAGGACGAAATTTCTTTCAAAGATGGATGGTTTTGAACTTGCGTGGACGCGGCCCAAAGAAGGAATCATGCTGTTTTCATTCTGGACGTCATGGGGCAGCTTGCTTGTGTCCTCTGTACCGCACACGTGTGTCCGCATGGGAGTGGAATATCAGCATGATTTTGTAGTTCTCGAACCCATCTACACGATGGACAGCTTGGATCAGACTTACCTGCTACCGGTGGGGCCCACAGCGGTCCGCAAAAACCGACTTTCCGTCCGTTACGCGGTGCAGAAACGGCAACTGCCGTTTTTGAAAAACAGAAGTCGGGTCAGCAGCGCTGACCGACTTAGGTCGTTCGGTGTACGGGGGGTGCACATGTGCACTATGTACACACGTTATACATATGGGGTCCACTACGATACTTTTAAGAAATCTGCACCGTCCATCCTTTTTCTCATATTATTTCCACCGTCAGGACCAAAATTGATGTATATCCAGATATCCAGCGGGCCCCACTTAATGAATTAAGGGGCTGATCTGGCCGTTAGACCACTTCCCGAGATTGTCAATGGCTGAAATTTAATATGTACGGTTCATTTATGGTCCCCATCACGTGTATGAAGTTTTGAGTTGATCGGATGGCGGGAAACATGTGATCTTGCATTTTGGACCCTTTTCGAGCCCCTTTGCCTTGCTTTCCTCAATCCCGGGTGTGTAAAATCTTCACTATTGGTTTTCTGGAGTCCATCCCGTGCTCTGGTAATTTTGGAGCATCAAATCCACGCTTGTAGCACTCTTTTTCAAACTCCTGATTTCATCCTGTAATAAAAACACGATTAAAATATGGCATTAAACCTTATCATGTACGTAAATTTAGGCAATTACTGGGGTCTGATATGCAATATTTGACCTTGATCACCTAACTATACCCCCATTAGACTAGGAGGTCAATCCTGGTAGACAAGATCAATCAAAGGTATGGACATGTCCTCTGAATCAAACTTCTCCACAAATGACTTTAAACGATGTCCATTTACTTTGAAAGCATTGCCATTGTTTGGATTCTTTATCTCAACGGCCCCATGAGGATAGACATTAATAACTATGAAAGGGTCGGTCCAACGAGATCAGAGTTTACTCGAAAAAAAGATGCAACTGAGAATTATACAAAAGGACTTTTTGACCAGTCAAGAATGATTTTCGAAAGATGCTCTTGTCATGGAATACCTTCAATATGTCCTTGTAAATTCTCGAGTTCTCGAATGCGTCCTTCCGGATTTCCTCAAGTTCATTTAGTTGAAATTTGCGCGGTGAGCCAGCATTGTCCAAGTTAAAGTTCAAATTTTTGATGGCCCATTAGGCTCTATGTTCCAGTTCCACAAGCAAGTGACAAGCTTTCCCATAGACGAGTCTAAAGGGAGACATTTCAATGGGGGTCTTAAAGGTTGTACGGTAGGCCCATAAAGCATCGGTCAAGCGAATTGACCAATCCTTGCGATCAGGGTTAATTGTATTTTCTAAAATTTGTTTAATCTCCCTATTGGAAATCTCAGCTTGCCCACTTATCTGCAGGTGGTTTGGAATGATCACGTTATGTGAGATGACATATTTCTTCATTAAGTTCTGAAATGGCCTATTACAGAAATGTGAACCTCCATCACTGATGATGGCTCGAGGCGTTCCGAACCGGAAAATGATGTTTTCTTTTAAGAATCTAATGACCGTTCGATACTCATTGTTCCGGTACGGGATCTCTTCAACCCATTTAGTAACATAGTCTACTACTTGCAGAAAATATAAATTCTCAAAGGATTGGGGGAATGGCCCCATAAAATCGATGCCCTAATAATCAAATGCTTTAATGATCAAAATAAGGTTCAAAGGCATCATATTTCGATGAGACAACAGTCTTAATTTTTTACAACGCTCACAAGCTTTGTAAAACTCATGAGTATCCTTGAACATAGAACATAGTGAGCCAATAGAAGCCGCATTGTAAAATTTTAACCGTAATCTTTTTAGCAAAAAAGTGACCACCACAAGCCTGAGAGTGACAGAAGGAGATGACACTTTGGTGTTCATTATCTAACACGTATCTCCTTAGAATTTGGTTTGGGCAGTATTTAAACAGATAAGGATCATCTCAGAAAAACTTACATACCTCCGCAAAGAATTTCCTTTATCTTGCATAGTCCAATATGTCGGCGTGAAACCTGTGGCAAGATAATTAGCAATATCAGCAAACCAAGGTAGGTGGGAGAGTTTAAAAAGTTATTCATCAAGGAACATGTCGTTTATGAGTTCTATATCAAGGGAATCAGGGAGATCAAGTCTTGAAAGATAGTTAGCCATTATGTTCTCTACTCCCTTTTTATCTTGTATTTCCAAATCAAATTCCTGGAGTAGAAGGATCCATCTTATCAAGCGGGGCTTAGCATTATTCTTAAAAAGAAGGTATTTCAGTGCCGCATGATCAGTATAGATGATGATCTTGTATCTAATCAAGTATGACCTAAATTTGTCCAAAGCGAACACTATGACTAAGAGTTCCTTCTCCGTAGTAGAGTAATTCACTTGAGCAAGATTCAAAGTTCTACTTGCATAATGAATAATGTAAGGCTTTTTCTATTTTGTTTGGCCTAACATCGCCCCAATAACATAGTCAGATGCATCACACATAATTTCAAAAGGAATGCTCCAGTCACGTGGCTGCATGATCGATGTGGTGATTAGCATGCCTTTAAGCTTAGAAAAAGCTTCCTGGCATTGCTCATTCCACTTGTATGGTACATCCTTTTGAAGTGGATTGGATAAAGGACGAAAGAGGTGACTAAAGTCTTTTATGAATCTTCTGTAAAATTCGACATGTCCTAAGAAGGATCGCACATCTCGTATGCTCTTAAGTGGAGATAGGTTGGAGATAAGGTCAATTTTAACCTTGTCTACCTCAATTCCCTTGGACGAGATTATATGTCCAAGAACAACTCCCTTACGAACCATGAAATGACACTTCTCCCAATCTAGTACCAAATTCTTTTCCTCACATCGCTTCAACACAATTTTCAAAATTTTCAAACATTCGCTGAAGGATGAACCAAAGATAGAGAAATCGTCCATGAAGACCTCCAAATATTGCCCCACCATGTCAGAAAAAAAAACTTAACATGCATCGCTGAAAAGTGGCGGGGGCATTACACAGCCAGAATGGCATCCTTCGGTAAGCAAAGGTGTCATAGGGGCATGTGAATGTAGTTTTCTCTTGATCATCAGGGGCTAGCTCTATCTGATTGTATCCTGAATACCCGTCAAGGAAGCAATAATAAGAGTGACCAGCTATCCTTTCCAAGATTTGATCAGTGAAGGGCAAAAGAAAGTGGTCCTTCCTCGTGATAGTATTCAACATCCTGTAGTCACTACACATTCTCCAACCAATAGTGACTCTAGTTGGCACAAGTTCATTGTCAGTATTGGCTATGATGGTGATTCAGACTTCTTGGGAACGACCTGAGTTGGGCTCACCCATTAACTATCGATATAGGGTATATGATACCAACATCCAATAACTTAAGAACCTTGACCTTAACCACATCTTTCATGTTTGGATTTAATCGATGTTGTGGTTGTCGGAAGGTCTTTGCATTATCCTCAAGATGGATGTGGTGAGTATAAATCAAAGGGTCAATTCTCCTTAGGTCCATAATTGACCATCTAAGGGCTCCTTTGTGCTCAATGAGAGTACAGATGAGCATACTCTCCTGTTCTTGCTCAAGGTGGGAAGAAATCACTACCGGCTATGTCTCATCTTGACCTAAATAGACATATTTAAGATCAGAGGGCAAAGATTTTAGGTCAAACTTCGGCACTTTGAGGTTAGACGGTAAAAGCACTACATCAGTTTGGGGTAATTCTTCAAATTGTGGCCTCCACCAGTTAACTTCAAGTACCGACACATTATCAAGCATGAAACCCATCTCCCTAATCGTATCATCATTTAAATCATGAGAGTGGGCCAAGCATGTCTCTAGAGGGTCAGAGTAAAGAGTCAGGATTGCTCTATCTTCCACGAAAGAATTAATCATATTGATATTGTGGGCATCGCATCATCCTCTGCTTGTTTACTCATATTGAAAAAGATATTGAGCTCTTATGTTATATTTCTAAAAGATAAGTTCATGACTCCATTCCTATAATTGATGATTGCATTTGATGTAGTAAGGAATGGGCGACCAAGAATGACGAGAATTTGAGTGCTCATATATACGATGGGTTGTGTAACATCTTGAATTTTCATGGCTAGAGTTTATACTTGTGCCCGAGGAAACTGGGTGTTAATATTGTACAAACTGGATGCTCTGAAATCACACCCTATTTTTTTCATTTGGTTTACATCTAAACACATTCGTGAAGGTAACATTCACAAGAATAAAATCAACTATATTGATTATATTTCATTAGAGTAAAAAGGAATAATCAAAGGCCTTCTCAATGAAAGTTTATTATATTCATCGAGTTTGCAGCAGAAATATACAACTAAGGAAATAAACTATCTTCATATTCTTTCGGTGTAGTCTTTTATAGAAAACTAGTCTTCTAAGTCTTTAATCTGTTCGTCACCTACAACAACTATAGGGTTGGGAGAGGGTCAATGCCCTACTCATAGTAATGGTTATCCTTTAAGATTAATAGTAATTCAAGAAATTTATAAAAGTGATGTAAATGATCTGATACATCAAGTACTCCACAGTACAAGAGGTATCAATGCGCAATCAATCTATATGACATGCATGCCTAGCAAAGTATATGTCATGTATCACACCTAGAGATCGCCATAATATGGAATATGGTTAGAGTTATCCGACTCGACCAGCATCCCATACTATGGATATTCAATGGGGTGTCTCACGCTTAACATGGTTTTACGTGGTTACCCCAAGTCAAACACAACACATGCCTGGAAGAATTATGTGATACGATTTGTTCATGGAGCGACTATTTGCGACATCCAATCCTGAAAATGATGCAACATGCATTGCGAATTACATGCACCAATTTGTGCACCACTACCCTTGAAACATGGATTTACGTGTCACCCTAGGTGCCTCTACTGAAAGCGCATTACATCCACAATATTTCATCAATCACTAGAGGAGGGATTCCCAACATAGTCCTTACATCAAGAGAGTTCCTCTACCCATGGTTGGTTAAGAATAACAAGACACATGTCGAGCCCTTAAGGAAAAAGGGCGAGTGACAATAACCAGCTCGAATAAGAGGCGAGTGATGAGGGTCAACTCAAAAATGAGGAGAGAGGTTAAAGCCAACTCATTAAATAAAAGAGCGGCAACGGCCGATTCTTTAATAAGGGTGGCAATGGCTAACTCCATAATTAGAAGAGAGACCACCGTCGATTCTTGGTAATGGAGAGTGGCAGAGCCAAATCAATGGTAAGGCAAAGGTAAGGCTTGTATCCATAACCTCCCATGAATCTAGGAATGTCTCTTACAATGGATATCACGTAAGATCTCAAAAGGGCGAATAGCTAATGATAATAAATTAAAATGAAACCAGAGGAAAAGTAATAGAAATCTGATTATAGGCGAAAGGCAGGTAAAAGCAAAGGTAAAGGCCAAATAAAATGCATTAACTCAATTAAAACAACGGGAAAATATCATGAAGGCATAAAAGGTGAAATGAAGGTATGAAAAGGCTAAATCAAGTAATGACATAAAAAGGTAAAATCATATTCATGAAGGCGTGAAAGAGTGGAGTAAAAACGTTCAATCAAACTAGCGTAAGCCTAAAGGATAAAACCCTGACCTCCAACTCGACTCAAACCTGGCCCAGACTCAGTCCTAGAACTCGGTGAGTGACTCATCGCACCATCTCTTTCTCTATCTTTCTTTCTTCCCTTTTCCTTTTCTTTCTTTCTTTCTTTCCTTTCTCTTTTCTCTTTTCTTTTCTTTTCTTTCTTTCCTTTCCTCTTTCTCTTTCTCTTTCTCTTTCTCTTTCTTTTCTTTCTTTCTCTTTTCTTTCTTTCTTTCTTCCTTTCCGTTCCTTCTCTTTTCTTTCTTTCCTTTCTTTCTTTCTTTCTTCTCCTCTTTTCCTTCTTTTCTTTCTCCCCTACTGGACAGCAGTAGGCCTGGCGATGGCTGCTGAATTTTTCTCTCTCTGTGAGGCCCATATCCTAGCCCGTATTGTTCCATAAGCTTCCACAGTCCTCCTGGTCAAATTCTGGCGACCCACGATCCGTTATCGGTGTTTGTGTGCGATCCTGAGTTGTGTCCCGTATATCAAAGTCGGCTCGACTTGAAACTTGTACCCTAGCGACCACGTCGTCGCCGCGTCTCATGCACCGCGGTGAAACCCAGGCCAGTAGATGTGGGCCCGCATTCAATTCAAGGAAAATGCCACGCGTTGTGAATTCTGAGAGAATCTCTACGACACGTCGTATCAATCAATCAATGTATAAGACAAGTACATATCCCATCACACCCATCCTTCTCTCACCCAAAGTCAAAGCAACCCATTCTTAACCCATTCCTTTCTTACCAAAAGTCAAGATAACCCATCCCTTTACATCCCATCACCACTCCTCCCTCTCTCATTTTCTCATTCCAAGCAAATTCCAAAGGGAGATCCAACGTCCAACCTCCATGCTCCATGGATAGAGCTTGTGTGGCCCACATTCTTACCTCCCATCTCCACCCTCCAAAATCAATCTTAACCATTGAATCTCCTTGGAGCTCTAGAACTCGTTGGTAGAAGAAGGAAGAAGAGATCTTGAGGTGGGTGATCTTAGGACTTCCATCCTTAATTTATATTTGAGGGCCCACTTGTAGTGGGACCCACTTGATGTATGCATTGTATCTTGTATGGAGGAGCTCATAGTAGCGGAGCTCCTCCCATCTACACCATCCGATCTCTCTCTCTCTCTCTCTCTCTCTCTCTCTCTCTCTCTCTCTTTCTTTTCCCTTGTGTGATGGCCCATCTGATGAGTGTGTTGCATCCACACTGTCTAGACAATTTAACGGTGCTAAATGTGGGCCTTGCTATATGTACGTCCACACTGTCCATGCTAAACAGGGACTCGCCTTGAAGTATGTGCTTTATCTGCACTGTCCAGTTGGGACGGTGCTACTCGTGGGACAGTGGAACCAACCAGACTGTCCAACGTCACCCACCTGATGCATGTACGACATTCATATCGTCCAACCATTTTGAGATAGATGGTGGGACCCACGTGATGTACGTTGGAGCCCCTCCTGATGCAAGTGTTGTCTCCACCATCCAGAGGCAAGGACGGTGGGACCTTAAATGAATATGGGTTTTATCCCCACCATCTAGCAGGCTGGGACGGTAGGACCCTCTTGTTGATGTGCTGCAACCCAGCACGTGGGAGCCACCATGATGTATGTGTCTCATCCCTGCCATCCACGTGGACATGGGGCCCATGTAATGTATATCCAAACCGTCTATCTGTGGGCCTCACCACCTACTTAGTTGCTGTTTAACATCAGCAGTTCTGTGGGTTCCACATGAGGTAGGTGTTATACCTACACCGTCCATCGGTGCTGGACGCATCCGTTATATGCGTGCCATCCACCATCGTCCAGCAAGGGATGGTGGGGCCCTGATATGATGTATGTACTTTGTCCACACATCCACCATCTAGATGGTGGACCACCTTAATATGTGTATTATTATCCACATCATTTAAACAGTGTTGGACGGTGCTGGACAATTCGGACGGTGACGTGGACTCCACCATGATGTATGTATTTTATGTCTACGTCGTCCATCTGTCAGTCCCACCTTGATGGATGTGATTCATCCACACCGCCCGACCTTGATCGACAGGTCCACCTACCATGCAATCGCAGGGCCCACCATGATGTGCGTATTTCATCTATGTCGTCCACTTATGCAGCCCACCTTGATGTGTGTATAACATGCACATTATCCATCTGTTGGGGCCCATTTAATATGTTCAGGGCCCACCTCAATGTGTTGTATCCGAAGCGCCCATCCATCTTACCAGTAGGGTCGTGGGCCCCATTATCTTATGAGATCCACCATGATATACATGTGTTATACACACACTGTCCATTTATTTTTGGGTCGTAGGCCTTATTACCTTGAGAAGCCCACTTGATGTGTCTGAGGCCCATTGGTGCGGCCCATTGATGTGGCCCACTTGTTGTATTTGAGGCCCATGGGTTATAACCCATTTTGATTTATATTGAGGCCCATGGGTCGTAACCCATTGAGATGTACTTGAGAAATGGGTCAATTATTGATGAGCCAGGCCGATATTGCTAGGCGGATAGTGAGGTCTCTTCCACTTACCCGGTTATGCTCTCGGATAAGGGCGGCAAGCTGGCATAGAGTGTAATAGACCCCGGTGATGATTCCAGAGATGTACAGTACTGATTTTTGGAGCAAGAGTTGCATACTCAGCATTATATTCATCACTCATCCATTCACTATCCACTCAGGCTGGTGGTGCGCAACTATTTGTTACGTGTACCTTCGTAATGGATAGGATTTCGGTTGGGGCATGCGACTAACCTGAGATCAGGAGCTTACCACATTAAGTCTATCTAAGGTATGGGACTAGTTTGGATAGAAGTCCTTTATGATAGGCCCCATAGCCTACAATACCACGTATTATCATCCCGACTTCACACTGCAGCTTGGTCATTTCATTTACACTGTATATTGCATTACATCTGCGGCATATGGTATATTGGCTTACTATGTTTTTTCATTGTATATCCTGAATGAGGTTCAGTATATGATATTTAGCTCATTATGATCTACATTGCGTACTTTGATATTGTTTGATCCGTGGACTTACCAGTATGTTTCCTCTTACTCTGATATCGTATGATTCATGATCTTGACAGTATTTCTGACATTATATGATTATGACATTGTATTGAATACTTAGCACTTACCTTGTGCACACACTTTCACCACCCTCTAACCTTTTTATAAGCTTATGCACGATAGATGCATGTAGGTGGCATTAGGTTGCAACAGCGTGGAGCTTGGAGCAAGTAACTGACTTCTGGAGCTTTGATTTTGATATATGTATTTCCCTTTCAGCATTGTATTCAAATGTTTATATTAGTAGATATGTGATGATGATGTTGCCTTTGTGATTTGGGTATACTTGTGGTTATGCTTATTAAGAGTTAAATGTACATTGGAAAATCCTCTTTATAGGATCCCAGGATCAGAATCTAGCGTATGGACGCTAAGAGCCAAGAATGGGGTAATACGAAGGTTGTCGGCACCGGATTCGGCAATCGAGAATTTTGTAAGCCCGATTTCTAAGTTTGGGGCGTGACACACTCTCTCTCTTTCTCTTTTCCTCTTCTTTTAGAGGAGCGCGTCTTCTTCTCCCACCGTCGGGTGGTTCATATAGATCTAAGAGTCTCTAGAATCTTTCATAAAACTTCCTATGCAGCAACGAAACTGGGATCGATTTTTACGTAGCTACCATTTTCGTCATCAGGAAGAAGAACGACTGTGATCTGTTGCATGCGCACACATGTGCGTTAGTCCTCGTCACTTAGGTCGGTTTTGGACGGCCAACCCCATGAATGGCTTTGATCTTCATGCAGATCCATCATGATGGCCCATTACCCCCCATCGTGCATCAGCTGCGAAGGAAACTAGTTCCGACTCCTTTGCTGACATCAATGGGGCCCACTTACAATGATCTTTCAGGAGATCAGGTTCATCCATCCACTTAGTAGGGTCGATCTAGGCCACTGGGGTAAAATTTGATCTAGATCCGTGTTTTGGGTGGACCACATTACTAATTGATGTGGCGACAAAATCCTCATTTCTGTGACATTGATTACATGCATGGATGCATGGAAGTGGTTAGGGTTTGGTAGAAATTCTCATTCGGGCAGGTTGGATGGGTCAGATCATCCCTTTGGATGACCGTGGTGGGCCACCACGCATCCAACAGACATTCGTCCGCATGGACGCAAGAGAGAGTCTCTCTCGTATTAGAACTCTTCGAGTCTACACGTTTGACTGGGCATCTCGGTTCAGTCCGCGTCTAGTGCATGTGCAGACATGTACATGCATTCCTAGGTGGGGTCCACCGGTCTGCCTTCTGTGAGATCTACACCGTCCATTCCTCTTTCTATTTGATATAAGGGATTTACCCCAAATTTGAAGTATATCCATAGATCAATGAAATTTGGCGTGAACGGCTAATTTTTTATTCCTAGGCACGGTATAACTTTTCTCATTAAATGGATCGTGAGAACTGAGTGGTCTAGAATTCAAGGGCTTAGGTTAGTGGCATTATCGTAATTATTGATAATCTAAGAGTTTGGTGACATCTATCGGGTCTACATAATAATAGGAACATTTCTAAGTAATTCATATAAAAGAATGTACATCTAAATCATTAAGGATAGGGGGTTATTCATCATGTCATCCATGGAAAAGTACTTGCATCAAATCACGTGATGAATGATTTTGCCATAAAATCAATGGTCAGATGGTTGGATTTATTGAATGGATGTAATTCCCATCGGTTAAATTTTTGTCAGGGCAAGGATGTAAGGCTAAGATGGTTGGATTGGTATGATACACATGTACATATAACTTGATTTCTAGGTAACGCTCTAGAACTTTCACTACTCGGGTATTGAAACGTCCGGGGAGTTACAATCTACCCCCCTTAAACATAATTTCACCCCAAAAATTTTGTACTTCTATTATACAAGTCATCTTCTATGTCATTAAGAATTCTCTACTTCCTATGTCTGAGGTAATACGAATTGATGGTTATAGTAGGTTTAAGCCTGATACACAAATCCTTTGTTACGCAGTATAGAGGATTTACTGGTATTAATTTGTAATCCTGAAAAATCTCAATCCTGTTCTTGATTGAGGCATTGAGATCATTACAAATTCTCTAGGACCTAGAATTTGAGTCAAACCATGTATCTTCTGTGTAGCCATGGCCCCATCAGTCCATGATCTCGATTGTTTCAGATTTATGGGAAATCTCGCATACTCTTGTATTCTTCAATTGATTTCTTGAATTTTGATCTGTTTCTATCATCTTCACTAGTTAGGCTTTGGTTTTCAATGTACTACTAGTAAATTAGATACGTGCAGGTCTAGATGCGCGTATGCTACGTGAATTGGAACGCTACAGTCTACCTCCTTAAAAGAAAATCTCGACCCCGAGATTTGATATGTGGATTAAACTGCTTGTAACTCCATGGTCCCGTTCACTCTACGTCCTTGGGTCAATCTTCATTTTGTCCTGAAGGCCAAGGACCCTAACCGAACTAGATGACAATGGATAGATCAAGTTACATAAAGGATATGCCAAATCATCCATTCCTTGTTTGAACCAAAGCTTTAGTGTCGTCATGTAATGCCCAAAAATCGTTTTATATTGATATTCTGTCACTTCAAGAATTTTAACTTCCAATCCATATTTCCAATTCTCTCGAAATTTGGAGCCTAAGCTCCTGACTTGTTCTCGAGGCTCCAGAAAAACCCACGAGGTAAGATTTGATGTTTTAGGGGGTGTTTCACCCTTGTGAGGTGTATAAAAGCTTCCTATCAAGCAGAAATTTTTACTAATTTGCACTACTGTCGAATTTTTATGGAATTTTGTACAGATCCAATCGAAACAAAAATTTAGAGGAAGGTTACTGGAGACCTAAGTACTCTATAAAAAAATTTCAAAATTTTCTAACATGCCTACCCTCCAAAATTAGGGGAAGCTTCCACAAGATGTCAGCATTTTGTTAAAATAGTTAGAAATTTTAGAACAATTAGGAAATCCTTTATTCCCATAAGAGAAACTTGATCATAACCCTATTTAAGGATGACCTTCAGAATATATTTACTCGAAATCTTAGGGATTTGATCCGGGGGTACCTAGATTAGTAGTTCCTAAGTTTCCTGTCTAATTTGATATCTCCAATGGACAACCTAAATATGGATTTCTAATTTCCTCAAATCTCTAGTTCTTTGGGAATTCATTGGGTGTTTGTATCTAAATCAATATACATCCTAATCGCGTAAAGCCTATATCGATCCACTCCCCTCAGGCCCAGTTAATCTCTTTCTCGTTCTCTGATACCAACTATAACATCTCGAATTTTCACGGCCAGAGTTCGTGCTCATGCTCGAGGAAACCGAGTGTTAATAATGTACAAACTGGATGCTCTGAAATGACACCATATTCTTTTCATTTGGTTTACATCCAAATACATTCGTGAAGGTAAAATTCACAAGAATAAAATCAAATGTATTAATTATATTTCATTAGAGTAAAAAGGAATAATCAAAGGCCTTCTCAGTGGAAGTTTATTACATTCTTCGAATTCATAGTGAAAGTATACAACTAAGGAAATAAACTATCTTCATATTCTTTTGGTTTAGACTTTTCTAGAAAGTTGGTCTTCTAAGTCTTTAATCTGTTTGTCACCTACAACATCTGTACGATTAAGAGAGGGTCAATGACCTACTTATAGTGATGGTTATCCTTTAAGATTAAGAGTAATTCAAGAAATTTATAAAAGTGATGTAAATGATCTAATACATCAAGTACTCCACTGTAAGACCCGTATCCTAGCCCGTACTATTCCATAGGCTTCCGCGGTCCTCCCGGTCGAATTCTGGAGACCCGCGATCTGTTATCAGCGTTTGCGAGCAAACATGAGTTGTGTCCCATATATCAGGGTCAGCTCAACTCGAAACTTATACCCTTGTGATTGCGTCGTCGTCGCAGTTCTGATGCTACGTATTACGCGCCAAGGCGATACCCGGGCCAGGAGATGTGGGCTCACGTTCAGTTCAAGGAAAAAATGTCACACGTTACAAATTCCAAGAGAGCATCACATCAAACCCATCAATCAGGTACACATCACACATTAATGTCAAGTACAACCACCTCTCCTCTAAGTTAACTCTTTCTTACAACAAGTACACACCCTTCACCGATCACCATCCCTCTCCCCATCACTCACATCACCTCCCTCTCTCTCTTACACCTCTCTCTCTCATCTCTCTCCCATTTTCAAACTCCACCTCTCCAAGTAACCCACGTCCATAGCTTCCAAGGGGAGAAGCTAGTGTGGCCCACCTTCCTAACTCTCATCTCCACCATCCATGATCTATCTCAACTGTTGAAGTTCGTCCATTAGGGTTCTAGCATGCATTGGCGGAAGAAGGAAGGGAAGATCTAATTGTGGGTGCTTCTCTCTCTCTCTCTCCTTCTCTTTTTCATTTATTTTATGTGTGAAGATGTGATTGTGTGGCCCACTTACTGAGTTGTGAGATGTCCAAACCGTTCATCAAATGGATCTCACCTTGATGTGTGTCTTATGCACACCATCCAAACATTTGGTGGCCCACCCTAGTAGCACGTCTATGGGTGGGCCCCACCTTAAATGTGTTATATGCAGCCATCCAGCATCCCTGGACGCTAGATGGGCTTCATAGTAAAGTGTGAGCTGACAGTGGATGCACTAACGCCAATAAGGAAAAAAAAAAGGAGATTTGGGTGGGCCACTTGTGTAGGCCCCCCCTTGATATATATATTTTCAATCCAAGCTGTCCATCTCATTTCCTACCTCATTCTAGGCGTTGAGCCAAAAAATGGAGCCAATCCGAGGTTCTGGCAGACAATAGCATAGCAAACAGTTCCTTTACCATTGAAAATCACCTTGCTGTTTCTGTACCCAGAAACATGCTCGATATTGGGCTCGTTTGGTCTGTCTTGACCAGTAAGAACCAATGGGCGGGGTGGATTTTGTTGATGCAGGCCCCACCCGTGAAAAACCTTAGAAAAACCTTTTAAAAAAATAATAATAAGCAGCACCTCTGCTGCTAACGTTAGGGACGCAGTAGCGTCTTGCGCTGGATGCGGACGGGTAGGGACGTGGGTCCCATACGTGGGCCCACCATGGTGTGTGTTAGACATCCCCACCGTGCATAAGGTGGGCCCCCTTTTGCTGTGAGCCCCACCTCAAAAATCAGCCGTACGTGGAGTTCAGGTGGCCCACATCATAGGAAACAGTGGGATTGAACATCAGTCATTGTAACCCTGTTTAGGTATTTACAGAAGCTTTGGATTAATATGAAATTTGTTTCTCCTTTTCATGCAGGCCCATGTGATCCTATTAACGGGTTGGATTGCAAATAGACATTGTGGTGGGCCCCATGTGGAACCCACCATGAATTATGTGTTTTATTCACACCGTCCTACATTGATGTATGTGTTTCATTTACACCGTCCACAGCGAACCCCACCTTGGCTTATGTGTTTCATCCACACCATCCACCCCTAGACGGTGGGACCCACTCCATGATGCATGTGTTGCATCTAAACCGTCCAACCATTTTGAAAGCCCGTCTTAAGGCTTGAGACTAAAAATGAGATAGATCCAGTTGTCAGGTGGACCACACTATAGAAAATAATGGAGTGAATGCCTACCATTGAACCCCCCTTTGGGCTACAAAAGCTTTGGATCAATATGATATTTGTTTCTCCCTAGGTCCTTGTGACCATGGGAATAGTCTGGATGGAAATTAAAAGTTGTGGTGGGCCCACTGAAATTTGAAAGTGGAAAATTAATATCACCATTATTAGTTGTAGTATGGCCCAGATGACCTTTGGATATGATTCATTTTATTTTTTTGGATATGATTCATTTTATCTATTTATTCATTTATTTAATGCTCTATAATGATCTCTATTGACGGATGATTGATTCGGCCCATTCGAGTCGACTCATTTGACTCGGCCCATTTGATCGGCATATTTGCTCGACCCACTTGCTATATACGAGGCCCATGTGATTAGGCCCACCTTGATATGTATAAGCCGATTCCGATTATCGAGGCCAAGTATCGATCGGGGCCGATTATCAATCGATTCTGATTATCGTGGCCGATTGCTGATTCTGATTGTCGAGGCCGAGTATCTTGGTCGAGTCAGATTATTGAGGCTGATCATCAAGGCCGATTCTGATTATCGAGGTCGATTCCGATTGTCGAGGCCTAATGTAATGTATATAAGGCTATGGAGCCCTTTGTGGTGTATATTAAGCCCGTGTTAGAGGCCCATTGTAATGTATATGTGGCCCATTGATGCGGCCCAACTGATGTATATTAAGGCCCATGGGTCATAGCCCATTGTGATGTATATTTGAGGCCCAGATATGAGGCCTATTACGATGTAATTGTGACCCATATGATGAGGCCTGGTATGATGTATCTGAGACTCATTTGGTTAGGCCCAATGAGGTGTATTTTTAGCCCATAAGATCGGCCCATTGTGATGTATATAAGCCCAGGTATGTGGCCCGTTGTAAAGTATTTATGGCGCATTTGGCAAGGCCCGATGTGGTGTATATGTGGCCCTTGTATGAGGCCCATTCGATGTATATTAGGCTTTTATGTGAGGTTGTAGGCCTACTATACGTTTGGTTCTATGTGGGTCACTCAATGGGAGCAATGTTGGTTAAATGTCCACATTGATGGGCAGTGATGGTTAAATGTCCATATTGTGACCTTCTTTTAGGCCTGGATAGCTCATTTTCGTCATCCTCTAGTGGATTACCCCAAACATATGAGCCCCATTGATATTGCTTGGACCTTCATCGGCCACCCATTTATGAATCCCCGTCTTAAGGCCGATTCCGATTGATGTGGCCGATTTACCGATTTCCGATTATCGATTGCCGATAATCGATCAAGGTCGATTATCGATCGACTCCGATTGACGTGGCCGATTTACCGATTTTCGATTGTCGTGGCCCATTTGATGTATATGAGGCTGAGTATCGAGGCCAATTCCAAGTGTCAATTCCGATTGTTAAGGTTGATTTCGAATGCTGAGGTCGATTGTCGAGACCTATATGATATATACGCGACCCATAGTTGAGGCCTATTGTGATGTGTATTTAGCCCGTGTTTAAGGCATAATGTGAATAGGAGGTCTATGTAATAAGGCCCATTGTGATGTATTTAAGGCCCATGGGCAAGGCCCATTGTGATGTATTCGTGGCCCATTGGCAAGGCCCATTATGATGTGTATTAGGCCCATGATGCATGGCCTATTTGATGTATTCGAGACTCATGAGTAGGGCCCACATGTCATGTATTTGAGGCCCATGAGCAAGGCCCACCTATTGCGTATATGTGGCCCTTGAGTAATGCTCATTGTGTTGTATATTAGACCTTTGTATGAGGCCGTGGGCTCATTATATGTTTGGCTCTATGTGGGCCATTCCTTAGAGGCGATGTTGGTTAAATGTCCACATTGTCGAGGCCGATTGTTGATGTCGATTGATGATACCGATTATGCGTGTGTGACAGCATAGCATCATGATATATGCTCATACACATTATCTCCATATTTGTTATGAGATGTGGTTGACCATTGCATATGACATTGGGCAGGTTGTTATGAGACTCCCAGATAGGTGGAGGTTATCTCACATGAGCGCATGGTATGCACAGGATTGATGCATGACTGGATTGTATGACTCATGCATCTTGCATTGTGATTACTGTATGCCCTAGCGACATCAGGGCCGTAGCCTCCACAGCCATATCGTGGATGGCCAGATGGGACACTGAAAATCTGTTACTAGCATTGGGCTGTCATAGATGGCCCTGTGTGAAAATTCATAAACCCTCTTGATACAAAAGGATGCCCCAACGTCGAGACCGAGTGGATACATGAGCTCTTGAGTGCCGAATACCAGGAGGCCACGTCTCCTACTGTGTCGTGGTCGGTTGGGAGGGGGTGTGGCCTTACCCGCCCGAGAGTAGGGGGCATTGCCAGGCTGAGTTTGATCAGCTCGTGAATGGGTCCGCTATCGACGTGCCGAATAGGTATTGGCAGACTATTGGCCAGACGGATAGTGAGGTTTCTTACGCTCACTTGGACTGTGCTGCTGGGAAAGCGGCAGTGCCATTTGGACTATACTAAACCCCGGTGATGATCCTAAAGATGAACTGTACTGATTCATGGACTTATTAAGCAGGAGTTACATACTCATTCATTCATTCATTCACTATCCACTCAAGCTGGTGGTGCGCAAGTATTTGTTACGTGTACCTTCGCATGGCCAGGATTTCGGTTGGGGTGCGCGACTAACCTGAGATTAGGAGTTTACCACATTAAGACTGACTATCCAAATTAGGTATGGGACTAGTTTAGATAAAAGTCCCTTGTGATAGGCCCCATAACCTGCGATACTACGTATTATCATCCCGACTTCACACTCTAGCATGGTCCTCCATTCGCACCGCATATTGCATTATATTTGCGGCATATGACAATTTGGGTTATTGTGTTTTTTCATTTATATGGTCTAGGTACAACTGACGCTATTTGTATTACTCATTAAGAATATATATTGCATTGCATCATCTGCATCTGATAGTTAGCGCTCTATGACTCCTCATTTGCATAGTTAATTCGTATTGCGTATTCTAATATTGTATGACTTATGGACTTGTCAGTATTTTCGCTTACTCTGTTATCTTATAATTTGTGATCTTTTCAGTATTTTTGTTTACTCTGATAATTCCTGATCTTGTCAGTATTCCTACTTACTCTGATAATTCATGATCTTGTCAGTATTTCTGCTTATTCCGATATTGTGCGATTTATGGATTACCAGTATTTTCGGTATTGTATGACTATGGCATTGTATTGAATACTTGGCACTTACCTTGTACACACACTTACACCACCCTCTAAGCTTTCTATAAGCTTATGCATGATAGATGCGTGCAGGTGATGTTAGGTTGCAGCAGTGTTGAGCTTGGAGCGTGCAGTGGTCTTCTGGAGCTTGATTTTCGATTTATGTATTTCTTTTTTAGCATTGTACTGAAATAATTATATTAGTAGATATGTGATGATGACGTTGACTATTTGAATTGGGTAATCTTGTGGTTATGCTTATTACTAGTTAAATGTACAAAAAAAAATCCTCCTTATAGGACCCTAAGATCGGGATCTGGCGTATGGACACTAGGAGCCGAGAATGGGGTACTACGGAGGCTGTCGGTACCAGATTCGGTGATCGGGATTACTGTGAGTCCGATTTCTGAGTTTGGGGCGTGACATCCACACTACAAGAGGTATGAGATGCGTGCCTAGCAAAGTATATGCGGTGTATCACATCTAGCGATCACCACAATGTGGAATATGGTTAGAGTTATCTGACTTGACCCGCATCCCATACTATGGATATTCGTCAGCGTGTCCCATGCTTAACATGGTTTTGCATGGTTACCCTAAGACAAGCACAACACATGCCTGGAAGAATTATATGACACGATTTATTCATAGAGCGACTATTTGCGACATATAATCCAAAAAACGATGCAACACGCATTATGAATTACATGCACCAATTTGTGCACCACTACCCATGAAACATGGATTTACATGTCGCCCCAGGGGCCGCTACCGAAAGCGCATTACGTCCATGATATTTCATCGATCACTAGAGGAGGGATTCCCAACATAGCACTTGCATCAAGAGAGTTCCTCTACGCATGGTTGGTTAAGAATAACAAGACACATGTCGAGCCCTTAAGAAAAAAGGGCGAGTGACAATAACCAACTCGAATAAGAGGCGAGTGACGAGGGTCAACTCGAAGATGAGGAGAGAGGTTAAAGCCAACTCATTAAATAGAATAACGACAACGGCCGATTCTTTAATAAGGGTGGCAACGGCCAACTCCATAATTAGAAAAGCGACCACCGTCGATTCTTGGTAATGGAGAGTGGCAAAGCCAAATCAATGGCAAGGCAAAGGCAAGGCTTGTATCCATAGCCTCCCATGAATCCAGGAAAGTCTCTTACAACAGATATCACGTAAGATCTCAAAAGGGCCAATAGCTGATGATAATAAATTAAAATGAAACCAAAGGGAAAGCAATAGAAATCTGATTGTAGGAGAAAGGCAGGTAAAAGCAAAGGTAAAGGCCAGATAAAATGCATTAACTCAATTAAAACAATAGGAAAATATCACGAAGGCATAAAAGGCGAAATGAAGGCATGAAAAGTCTAAATCAAGTAATGACATAAAAAGGTGAAATCATATTCCTGAAGGTGTGAAAGAGCGGAGTAAAAACATTCACTCAAATTAGCGTTAGCCTACAGGATAAAACCCTCACCTCCAACTCGACTCAAACCTGGCCCAGACTCAGTCCTAGAACTCGGTGAGTGACTCATCGCACCATCTCTTTCTCTATCTTTCTTTCTTCCCTTTTCCTTTTCTTTCTTTCTTTCTTTCCTTTTGTCTTTTCTCTTTTCTTTTCTTTTCTTTCTTTTCTTTTCTTTCTTTCCTTTCCTCTTTCTCTTTCTCTTTGTCTTTCTCTTTCTTTCTTTTCTTTCTTTCTCTTTTCTTTCTTTCTTTCTTCCTTTCCTTTCCTTCTCTTTTCTTTCTTTCCTTTCTTTCTTTCTTTCTTCTTCTCTTTTCCTTCTTTTCTTCCTCCCCTGCTGGACAGCAGCAGGCCTGACGATGGCTGCCGGATTTCTCTCTCTCTCTCTCTCTCTCTCTCTCTCTCTCTCTCTCTCTCTCTCTTCTTCTTCTTCTTCTTCTTCTTCTTCTTCTTTTGGAGGTGCACGTCTTCTTCTCCCACCGTTGGGTGGTTTATATAGATCCAAGAGTCTCTAGACTCTTCCATAAAACTTCCTACGCAGCAACAAAACTGGGATCACTTTTTACACAGCTACTGTTTTCGTCATCGGGAAGGAGAACGGCTGCATCTGTTCGCATGCATACACACGTGCGTTAGTCCTCGTCACTTGGGTCGGTTTTGGACAGCCGACCCCATGAATGGCTTGGATCTTCATTCAGATCCATCATGGTGGCCCATTACCCCTCGTCATGCGTCAGCTGCAAAGAAAACTGGTTCTGGCTCCTTTACTGACATCGATGGGGCCCACTTAAGATGATATTTCAGGACATCAGGTTCGTCCATCCACTTATTAGGGTCGATCTAGGCCGTTGGGGTGAAATTTGATCTGGATCTGTGTTTTGGGTGGACAACACCACTAATTGGTGTGGCGACGAAATCCTCGTTTCTGTGACCTTGATTGCATGCATGGATGCATGAAAGTGGTTACGGTTTGGTAGAAATTCTCATCCGGGAAGGTTGGACGGGTCAGATCATCCCTTTGGAGGACTGTGGTGGACCACCACGTGTCCAACGGACGTTCGTCCGCATGGACGCGAGAAAGAGTCTCTCTCGTATTAGAACTCTTCGGGTCTACGCATTTTGACCGGGCGTCTCGGTTCAGTGCGCATCCAGTGCATGCAGAGGAGATGCACATGCATTCCCAGGAGGGGTCCACCGGTCTGCCTTCTGTGAGATCTACGCCGTCCATTCCTCTTTCTATCTGATACAAGGGATTTACCCCAAATTTGAAGTATATCCATAGATCAACGAAATTTGGCGTGAGGGGCTAATTTTTATTCCTAGGCACGGTATAACTTTTCTCGTTAAATGGATAGTGAGAACTGAGTGGTCTAGAATTTAAGGATTTAGGTTAGTGGCATTATCATAATTATTGATAATCTAAGAGTTTAGTAACATCTACCGGCTCTACACGGTAGTAGGAACGTTTCTAAGTAATTCATATAAAAGAATGTATATCTAAATCATTACGGATAGGGGGTTATTCGTCATGTCATACATGGGAAAGTACTTACGTCAAATCATGTGATGAATGGTTTTGCCTTAAAATCAACAGTCAAATGGTTGGATTTATTGAATGGAAGTACCCATCGGTAAAATTTGTGTCAGGGCAAGGATCTAACGCTAGGGTGGTTGGATTGGTATGATACACATGTACATATAAATTGATTTCTAGGTAACGCTCGAGAACTTTCACTACTTGGGTATTGAAACGTTCAGGGCGTTACAATTGATGATTGCATTTGATATAGTAAGGAATGGGCGACTAAGAATGATGAGAATTTGAGTGCTCATATGTACGATGGGTTGAATATCTAGGACGATAAAATCTACTGGATAGTAGAATTTGCTAACCTGCAACACATCCTCGATTATCCCTCTTGGTACACGAACTGGGCGATCGACAAGTTGTAATGTGGTTCGGGTGGGTTTTAATTCACCTAGACCTAGTTGTTCGTAGACTGAGTAAGGAATTAGATTTACGCTCGCTCCTAAGTTAAGAAGTGAGTGCTCAATCCTATTGTTTCCAATTACACAAGTGATGGTTGGGCTACCAGGATCTTTGTATTTTTGTGGCAATCTTACTTTAGGATGGCACTCACTTTTTCTGTTAAAAAGATTTTCTTTTGAATATTTTGTCATCTTTTGGTCATACATAAATCTTTCAGAAATTTAGCATATGAAGGTATTTGTTTAACAACATCCAGTAGAGGAATGTTGACCTTCACTTATTTAAGCACCTCTAGTATGTCCTGAGAGTTAGAGAGAGATTTTGGTGCAATCAACCGTTGGGGGAATGGAGCAATTGGCTTGTTTTGAGGTTTCGATTCCAAGCCATCTGGGGCAGTGCTAGGTTTATAATTCGTATCTTCTTCCGGGTCCTTAAGACTTTTCAGCCCTTACCGAAATAGATTTGTCAATTGTTTTCCCACTCCTAAGAGTGGTGATAGACTTGACTTGCTCTATTTAGTTTGAAGAGCCTAGTTCACTAACTCCATATTGTGGTTTAGGATTGGGGATAGGTTGAGCTGGAAGGATCCCTTTCTCCATAACCACAATGCGTGAGTCTATCTTTTGTATAACCTTTGTAAGTTCTTGTAAGGCTTAGAGAGTACTTTGCTGGATAAACTCTTGAGTTTGTGTGGGATTTTGAACCAACTCCTCTTGAGGTTTCCCTTGATTTAAAAATTGGTTAGGGACTCCTTGAGCAGTAGCAGTTTGTCCATTCCTCTAGCTAAAATTTGGATGATTTCTCTAACTTGAATTGTATGTGTTTGAAGTGGGTCCTTTGAAAGGCATTTGGTAATTGTTCGCGACATTCAATTACTCATTCAATATTTCTTAAAAAGCGGGTATTGTTGGACAATTTTCAATTGTATGAACATTGCAAGTACAAATACCGCAAACAGTTTCCTTAGCCTTATCCTTCTTAAGTTCCATGACCTTGAGTTTCCTTATGAGACTGGCCACTTTAGCATTAATATCATCTTCCTCTTTCAACAAGTATATTCTGCCCCTCTCCTTTGATTAAGTAGGCATAGAAGTGATATTGGGTCTATGGGAGATGTCCCATGATTGTGTGTTTTCAGCAAGTTTGTTTAAATAATCTCACAAATCATTGATATCTTTGTTCATGAATTCCCCATTACACATTGTTCCGATCATTTGGCGTATGGAAGATGTCAACCCATCGTAGAATAAACTTGTTATGTGCCACATTTCAATACCGTGTTGTGAACATGAACTGACAAGATCGTTGAACCGCTCCCAACATTAGAAGAATGTTTCATCTTCCTTTTAGGCGAAGTTCATGATCGACTTTCTAAGGGTGTTCGTTTTATGATATGGGAAGAATTTCTTTATGAACTCCCTGTCATGTCGTTCCATTTACCAATAGATCGTGGATGTAGTGAGTGCAACTACGTCTTAGATTTTTCTTTTAAGGAGAAGGGAAAGAGTTTCAGCCTGACTATATTCTCAGACACATTAGGAAAATATAAAGTGGCTATTATCTCATTAAATTCTTTCATGTGTAAATATGGACTTTTAGATTTAAGTCCATAGAACTTTGGAAGGAGTTGGATCACTACTGGCTTGATATCTATGTTTCCTGTATTTTCTGAAAAAATCATACAGGAAAGTATGCTCACCCCCGCCGGTTGTAAATAATCTCGTAAAGTACGAGGTGGGGGTGCTTAATGCACCTCATTCTCATCCTGAATTTCCTTAACCGGAAGTTGAGGTTAAATTGCAGGTTGACAGGCAAGTTGATTAACAGTCATCACTTCAATTGACTCCGAGGATCTCAAGTGGTGTCTAATCCTATGATGGATAGATAACCCCTCAACTAATCCTCCTTCACTCAAGAGACGTAGAGTGTTATCACGGACCCACTTGGGCATGAAACACTCTTAGCCTTCAAATTCAAAATTTTAATCTAGGAATTGAAAGCTAAGGCAAATGAGAGATCTAAAAGAAAGTGAGAGCTTAGAACGAAGTTACCAGATAGAAATTGCTAAGTTGGAATCCTACAAAACAGGAAACAAAGTCAGTTCTAGAAATAAAGAAGAAAAAATTCCTAACCTATAAATAAAACAAAAAGTTAGTCCTAATTTTAGCCTAATTTTAAAACTAATTAAATTTAGAAAAACGCAATCGTTAGTCCCCGGTAAGGGTGCGAAAAACTTGTTCACAACCCCAAGCGTAGGGTCGCGATGTAATAATAATCTCGGTGAGACTGAGATTGAATCCACAGGGACTAATATCGTATATTCTTTAAAGTAACTAGAAGTAGAACTATAAGAAGATCTAAAACTAAATTTGAATATTAGGAAAGAGTAATTGTGAAGGATGTAGTAAGAGCCGTATCCTAGACTGTACCCTTCTGTAAACTCCCGTGATCCTTTCCGTCGAATTCCGGCGACCCGCGACTTGTAACTGGTGTTTGCGTGTGACCTTAAGTCGCATCCTTTATATCTATCTCGACTCGACTCGAAACTTGTACCCTAGTGACCGCGCCATCGCCGCGGTTCCAACGCTGCATCTCGTGCGCTAATGCGATACCCAGGCCAGGAGTTGTGGGCCCGCATTTATTTTGAAGAAAATACTGCGCGTTGTAAATCCCAAGAGAATCTCTACAACCCATCACATCAATTAATCAAGTACACATCCCATCACAAGTCAAGTACCAACCCATACCCTACCCATCTCTCTCCTATTTCCAACCCATATCCTACCCATCTCTCTCCTATTTCCAAAGTCAACTCTCTCTCTCTCTCTCCACGCATCCCTTTCTTACATGACCCATCCCTTCCTTACACCTATCCCATCCCTTTTCATCCCATCACCTCTCTCTCCTCTCTCATTTCTCTCTTCACTCCCAAGCTCCCAAGGAGAGTAACCATCCAAGCAATTCCCATAGAGAAAGAGCCAAGTGTGGCCCACTTCCCTACCCAAAAAACTCTCATTTCCACCATCCAAACTTCATCATCCATCCTCAAAGGTTGAGCATAGGAGCTAAGGAAGCCAAGGGACCAAGAAGGAGTGATATAGGTGGGTGATATTAGCATTTCCACCATTGATTTCTATCGGTGGGCCCACATGTATTGGGACCCACTTGATGTACGTGTTGTAATGCATGGAAGGGAGGGCTCATAGTGGCAGAGCCCTCCATCGCTTGCCGATTCTATCTCTCTCTCTCTCTCTCTCTCTCTCTCTCTCTTTATGATGGAATGTGGCCCACCTGATCTAGACCCTCCATGTGTTGGGCCCCACCTCGCAGCCTATCCATTTGGACAGGCCTGTATGAAGTAAAAACACAAATATCAATTTGATCCAAACTCCGATGGGCCACCACGTGGACTCACCTTGATGTATGTATATGATGGACGCACCATGATGTGGGTATTTAACATCCACAACATCCGTCCACTTTGCCAGATCACGGGCCCACTTGATGATGGGTCATCCATACTGTCCAGCCATTGGACATCCAGCAGCAGTGTATGAAGGAAAATATAAACATTAACTTGATCGACCAGCTAGTGGGCCACACGTGTGGACCCACCTTGATGCTGTGATGGATCCACACCGTCCAGACCCCTTGACGGTGGGACCCTCTGTGATGCATGTGTTTTAATTCCACACCGTCCGTCCAGACATCCAAGGTTTGGACGCTGAATCTTTTCAAATAATAATAATAATAATAATAAATGAATAATATCATATATATATGTATATGTATATGTATGTGGTGGGGCCCATGTAGGACCCACCTGCTGGACGGATTGGTTGGAGTACCTCACGCCAGCTATATAGCTGAGGTATTGATGTCAGTAAGTTCTGTGGGTCCCACTTGAATTTGGATCCATCTCATGTGATGCGTGGGACCCACCGTTGATGTATGTATTTTATGTCCGCGCCATCCATCTGCCGGGCCCACCTTGATGTATGTGTCACATCCAAACCGTCCATCCAGATGGTGAGCTTGTCTTAAGGCTTGAGACTAAAAATAAGATAGATCTATTTATCAAGTGGACCACACTACAAAAATTAGTGGAGGATGATCGTATATCATTAAAACTCATTTGGGGTCACAGAAGTTCTAGATCAATGTGGAATTTGTTTTGCCTCTTAATCTAGGTCTTTGTAACCTTATGATTAGATTAGATGAAAAATAAACGTTATGGTAGGTCCTGTGATTGTTTAACAGTGAAAATCATTATCTCCATTGTTATTTGTGCTATAGTCCAGATGATTTTCGATATGATTCATATTTTTGGGTAATGCTCTAAATGATTTCTAAAAATAGATGTATGGTGGAGATATAATAAAATGAAAATATAGTGTGTGTATTGGGCCCATATGAGAGGTCCGTTGTGATGTGTTTGAGGCCCATGGGTTGTGAATCGTTGTGATGTGTTTGAGGCCCATGGGATGTGGCCCATTTGATATATATGAGGCCCATGTATTGCGGCCCATTGATGTATGTGAGGCTCATATGATGAGGCCCTATGTGATGTATATGAGGCCCATGAGTGAGGCCCAATGTGATGCATATGTGGCCCATAAGTGAGGCCCAATGTGATGCATATGTGGCCCATGAGTAAGGCCCATGGTGATGTGTTTTAGGCCCTTGAGTGAGGCCCGTGGTGATGTATATTAGGCCCTTATGTGAGGTCATGGGCCCACTATACATGTGGCTCTATGTGGGCCACTCCTTAGGAGCAATGTTGGTTAAATGTCTACATTGATGGGTAATGATGGTTAAATGTCTACATTGTGACCTTCCCTTAAGCCTTTTTAGGCTCATTTTCATCATTCTCTTAGTGGATTAACCCAAATCATTGGGCCCCATTGATGTTGCATGGTCCATCCTTGCCGCAGACGAATGGCTTCGTGCTACCGGATTTGATATATTCATGGTCGAAGGCCGATCATTATATTATGGTTTAGATCGGCTGTTCATCTATGGACCCCGCCTTGTATATAGGGTAATTATCGATGCCGACTATCGATACTGATTATGAGTATGTGACAACATAGCATCATGATACATGCCCATACGCATCATCTACATGCTTGTGATGAGATGAGGTTAACCATTGCATATGCCTTCTGACAAGTTGTTTATAGGACTCCCTGATAGGTGGTGTTGTCCCTCATGAGTGCACGGTACACGTAGGATTGATGCATGCTTGGATTGTATGACTCATGCATTTTGCATTGTGTGATGTGGTTACTATACGCCCTTACGACATCGGAGTCGTGGCCTCCACAGGCACATTATGGAGAGTCGGATTGGATACTGAAAATATTGTTATTAGCATCGAGGTGCCATAGATGTCCTTGAGTGAAAATCTCTAAACTTGATAATACTAGAAGATAACTTCAACGTCGAGACCAAGTGGATACATGAGCTCATGAGGGCCGTATACCACTATAGTGTCGTGATCAGTTGGAAAGTGGTATGACCTTACCCGCCTGAGTGAGGGGGCAATATCTAGGTTGAGTTTGACCAGCTTGAGGAATGGGTCCACTATCGATGAGCCGGGCCTGATATTGGCAGGCAGATAGTGAGGTCTCTTCCACTTACCCAGTTGTGAGCTCGGATAAGGGCGGCAGGCTAGCGTAGAGTGTATTAGACCTTGGTGATTATCCAAAGTAAAAACTGTACTAATATTTAATGCTCTGATGATGAACTGCATTAATATGTGGATTCGAATGAGGACTGGTATGCTTGAGTTGCATCTCGCATCGTATGACCTTGTAACACCCTGTGTTTTCAGGACCCGAGTATATGACTCGTTTCCCAAAAACCCGAGTGTTAACTTTAAAGGATGGTCAAATTCACGTATATTTTTTTCTCCTTATCAGAGTAAGCAGATGAGCGTAGAATGGACAAGTAAGCTAAAAGAGAAGTTTAAATTTTCATTTAGAATATACAAGTGGTTGCCCATAATGACTTATACAAACCAATGTCCCCATTCTTACAAATACAAAATTGACATAATATTACATGTGAAACAAGGTAAACTGTAACAATCTTGAACTGTAAAATCATGTAGCAACCCTTAACAAATAGAATCATACACCCTTGTCAACCATAGCCTGCTCCTCACCAATATACGAGGCCACCTGCACTACCTGTACGGTTATACATTTGATAGATGAGTGGCCAGCTCAGTGTGAATTCTCCTCAAGATTACATACCGCCGCATTAGGTAAGCATAGTTATAAAACAACAAGGCAATCAAAACAATACATGATGCAATCTTTTTAAATGCATGGATGCATGAATGCACATCGGCCTGGGGATGCACATCCAGCCGGACTTGGGCTCGTCACCCATGCAAATCATCGACCTGGGAAAATCATCCAGTCGGACAGGGGTCGATAGTCGGTGGTCTGGGAGCTAGCGAAACGATACCCCGAAGATCCTAAGGGCACGTGCTACAGCATCCAGATTAGCCACCCGTCATCGCCAACATGCTATGGATGCATGATTAGACAAACCGTTATTAGTCCAGTTACAATCAACCAATTTCGGTAAGCTCAAGGTCACTACGGGGAGCTCAGAGCCCAGCGTAGGCCGACAGCTCGGGCATAGTGTCCCATTACCACCATCCCCGGCTCATGAGGCTACCACCTTAGGATGTTTAATGGAAAACCGTCGACTAGTGGTCAATCATATTATAACATATGGGGCTTGCCATCGCATGGTTGCACAGTATAAAAACATCGAGCCCATATAGGGAAAATACCAGGACAAGGACACATACGGCGATATCAAAGCAAGACAAATATCAAAATAAGCCACATAGGGCGAGTATCAAAATCATGCGATAAAAGACCATCCTTGAAAACCGTTGGACACAACAACCCTGGATGGTAGGCCCACATCACTGGTTAATTTAAACCACCATTCAATAACCACTGAGCCGAAGGTCCATTACTATCACAACCAGTCGGGTTACATCCCAAGTATGGGTGTACACATATAGGTGGGGGTTTCCCACTGGTGTACCAATTCAAGTTCCATAAGCAATCCACAAATAATCCATAAACAATCATACAAGATGAACATTAAGCAGGCAATATAGCAATTCAATTTCCACCAGCTAACACATGTGATTGTAAGAGAGAGATATCAAATATAAATTTAAATAAAAACTATAACTTAAGCTAATGAGAAGATGGAAAGCTCAAGGGAAAGAATCATCACCTTATACTTTGAATTGCCTTCTAGTGTCGCTAAGTAATTGCACCCTTAGAATCGTATCCTATCAAAAATCATGAACTTGTACAATTAGATCGAAGTTCTACGTACTACCTAGGTTAAGATCATGGCCTAGGGTTTTGAATTTACTTATCTTAGGGTTTTGACGTAAAATTAGGTTTTCATCCTAGAGTTTTAGTTCTAAGCTCATATTTCTGGGATTTAAACGCTAATTAATGTAAAATTTATTCACCATGCTAACCTAGTAACTATAAGCTAATTATTAATATTAATGACAGTATTAATATTAGCTAACATGCTACTAAAAATCATTACGATGATAATTATCATTATAATCCACTATTTATAATAATATTTAAGAGTGACAAAACAAGACACTAGTATTTAGCAATGATATTATATTATTTTATTTTATTCTTGACTACCATAACTAATATTAGTATAGATCATTTACTAATGGCTAATCTTTACTAATATTAACAATCCTAACAGTAATAATGGCAATAATACAAAAATAATAGCCTAGTGTGGGTCTGAAGGGCTCATTAATATGGGAAATTGGGCCACTAGTTTGGCCTTGCCTAAGGCCCGAACTGGACTTAATCTTGGGCCTGATTTTAGGCCTGGACTAGGGCTGATTTCAACCCAAATCCAGGACTGTTCTCGGCCCAAAATGTGGCTCATGATAGGGGCTGCCCATGGCCCACATTACAGCCCAACTAAGGTTGATCTCAGTCCATAGATCTGGACTAGAGTTCGGCCCACTGTATATATGGTGGGGCCCATGTGCATTTTGATCTTAGGTGCAGCCCGCTGCATATGTACAGTGAGGCCCATTGGAATTTGAAGTCAGCTGCGGCCCAACTTGAGATGGAGCAAGGCTTGAAGTCAGGCCCAGATTGCAACCCAAACTTTACTGACCACGGCCCAGTCCCTTTTGACTGGAATTGGGTCTAATCTCAGCCCAGTTTTGAGGCTAGTCTAGGCCCAGAACGTGGGCTAGTTTCAGCCCACCTCACGCACCAGCTGAAGGCTGGTATCATGGCCCAGCTGAGGCCTGTTTTCAGTTCAGTTTTGGGCTGGCTTTTAGCCCAGATAATAGCCCAACTGGAGAGCCATTTTCAGTCTGTTGTAGGGGCCAGAAAGGCCTGATTTTGGCTCCTCTCAAAGCCTGTTTTTAGCTTGATACAAGGGTCAATTTCAGCTTGATACAAGAGCCAATTTCAGCTTGATACAAGACCTGATGAAGTCCTTGTTTAGCTTAGTTTGGAGTCTCAAGAGGAGATGGAGAGAAGGTTTACCTGACTCAGTTTGGCTTGGAGTTGGAACGTGCACACTCACACTCCCTTCTTTCTCTTTCTTTTCTTCTTCTATTTCTCTTTGCTCCCTGGTTCTTCCTTTTTTTTTCTTTCTCTTTTGCTGGAAACCCAGCAAGACACAAAGTGGCCCAACTCGGACCGCGGCTCGGTGTAGTCTGAATAAGGAAGATGACCGGGCTAAAATGGTGGATTCAGATATGGAGCTTCTTCCTCCAATCCGCTCCTTCTAGATGATTCGTGTGGGTCTTAGGAAGCTTCCAGACAAGCCCTTTTGAAGCTTGAGGAAGGTTTAGGTGATGGGTTCAAGGGTGGAAGGTGACGGTCGTTTTCTCTCGAACGACTGCAAGAATAGAGAATGAGCTTCTGTTGCTCAATCCTCCCATGTTTATAACATAGCCTAGCCTTCTCCTGGTCCGTCGGATTGACAACAAACGCTCTAGATTGGATTTGGTGGAAACCATTTTTGCACATGGCTGGTATTGAAAATACCGGTCGTGGTTTTGCTTCTCTGTGGGTGGGAATCCTCTCCCACGTGGAGAGCCATTGGATGGCTGAGATGGCTTCCTTTAGGACGACTGGGTTGGGCGGAGAGGAGATCACGCGGATTGCCCTCGTGGCAAGGAGGACAGTTGCCAATTTTGGACATAGGGTTTTGTAGGGTCTGTTTTCAGCGAGGACTGTGTGCATGTAAATGTGTGGAATCATTTGGGACTTAGGGGTTTTGGTCAGCTCTACCATGTTGATCAGATGGATGGTTCGGATCGTTGATATGGCCCCTCATGGTGGGCCATTTCTTAATCAAACGGGGGATGGAAAAACACAATGAGCCGTGTTTTAAACAGCAGCGCAGCGGGAGGATTTCCATTTTCGGGAAATGGCGGGTCAGCGTCTGCTCTGACCACGCATGCCATTCGGTGTGCTGCTGGTGCACACGTGCTGTGTGCACACTCTAAATCTAGAGGTAGGGTCCACTAACTCCTTGCCAAATCTACTTCATCCATTGAGTTCTAGAAGCTCCACTAACGGACCTTGGCCGTTGATCAGACTGATCTAAGGTCTAGGTGGGCCATACAGGTCGATTCCTAGCTTTAACGATGGATTCTTGTTGATCTAATGGTCAGATTGTTCTGAAATTGAACGTCAATGGCTAAAATAGGCCTTGGAATTTACCAGATGATTGGGTCCATGTGTTGTAGGGACATGGTGGTGGAAACTACCGTCACTTCCAGTTTCTGAATGTTTCTTTTCAAAATAGGTGGGGTCCACCTGTGATGATCTTTCGGAAGATCTACTCCATTCACCGTCTTTGGCACGCCGTGATAACCCGTGATCCGAAATTTGAAGTAGATCTAAACTTTAAGTGGACCGCACGATCTGATAATGCATTAAATGGCATTTACCGTGAAATCCCATGCACGTAGAAATTTGAATGAATTGAGATATTTTATGAGAAGTCCACTTTACTACTTATAGTTGTACGATCCACTCTGTTCATTATGTTTAACATGCCCTGCTAGGATTAAGGTCCAAAAATGGGGCAGATTTGTTGATCGGGTGGACCGCACGGTATGTTTTAGCTTCAACGGTAGTATGTAATGAAATTCATGAATATTTACGGTATTGCCATTCATTTCTCAACCAGCGTCCGAAGTCCATTACGTCGAAGTGTGCCGCCCGAATTTCTTGAATTTTGGCGAGCATTCTTCATTTTTCGTACTCTTTTTCTTGGTCCATTTTGAGCCCCGATCTCCCTAGGATGTCCAAGATGCTTCTTTAGTGGCCTACACACTCCATAATTCAAAATAACATTTATATACCTCCGATTGACAAGTTACCAGGTAGTTGGGACCTAAATTCTGAGATCGTCATGATGATCAATTTATCCTCATATTCGGATGACCCATTTGGCGGATCCAATCAGGATGGGTGGTCAAATGACTTGTTAAAAACATGAAAACTTGATAGTATGCACTCCAGGCATGTATGTGGGTTGATGTACAGTTAGTTTCGTAAACGGATAGACATAAAATAGGTTTCTATAGTGATTAGGGGTAGGGCTTATATTACGTTAGATTCGAGTGACTTTCTTACACGTGAAAGTTTCTCAGATTCTGATTCTAATGGCAGGTTAAGCATATTCATATGGTCTGAATAAGATGGACGGATCAGAATCTTGGTCTGATAAGTGCACGGATGGATGTAGGGATCAAGTAGCTAAATTAATGTGATCTAAGGGCTGAAATTTGATGTGTACGATTAATTTATAATAATTAGGCCTAGTATAAAGTTTCACACGAAACGGATCATGAGAACCTTGTGAGTTGGAATTCAGGATATAGGTTGATGGCATTTTCGTAATTATTGCTGATCTAAGAGTTTTGTGAAGTCTAATGGTTCCACATAGTTCTAAGTACGTTACTAAGCAATTCTTACAAAAGAACGTATATCTAAATTGTTATGGATAGAGAGTTATTTGTCAATTCCTTTAAGGGAAGACACATATGTTAGATCTCATGATAGAGAGTCTTACCTTGAAGTTTACGGTCAGATGGCTTGATCTATGAAAGAAGATCATTCCCAATGGTTCAATTTTTGTTGAGGAATGGATGTAGGTATAGGATAGCTAAGTTGGTGTCGTACACATGCATGTATCAAGTTAAACTTCATGGTAACACTCGAGGACTTTCAATACTCGGGTATTGAAAAGATCGGGTTGTTACAGACCTTGGTATGGCTGACATCATTCACGCCTTACACCTTGATATGGCTGATAGCATTCATGCCTTGCATTGCATAGCCTTAGTACAGCTGATAATATTCATGGATTCGCCAGCATATTCTGCATTACTCTAATATTGCATTATGAGCATGCTTATATTGCACACACACTCTCACTACCCTCTAAGCTTTCTATGAGTTTATACATGATTGATACATGTAGGTAACGCCAGGACATAGCCGTGGCTTAGTAGGAGTAGGAGTGTGGGTTGAGCTTCAGGAATTTTCATTACTATTATCATTGTATTTTCCATTATGCGCATTATATCTTAAAGTTTTTTTTATCATAATGGATTGTGTGATGGTGTCTTGGTTATTGTTCATGGGTTCTGCTTATGGTTATGCTTGTTACGAAATAAATTCATGCTGAAAAATCTTCCTTTTAGGATCCCAAGATCATAACCTGGTATATGGGTGCCGGGAGCCGAAAATGGAGTAATACGGAGGCTGTCGACACTGGATTCGGCGATTGAAAATTTTATTAGCCCGGTTTCCGAGTTTGGGGTGTGACAGAAGTAATTGAAATTTATAAATTTAAAGGTGGGAACTACGATGCCTGGATCCACTTATAACTCTTGGGTTGTTACCTTACTTGATTCAAACAACACAATTAGAATTGGAGTCCTATCCTATCCAATTGGAAAATATAGCAATTAAATCAAATCTTAACTTTCATTGACTTAATTCTCAATGGAGGAGAATTGCAAATACCGGTCGTGGTTTTGCTTCTCTGTGGGCTGGAATCCTCTCCCACGTGGAGAGCCATTGGATGGCTGAGATGGCTTCCTTTAGGACGACTAGGTTGGGTGGAGAGGAGATCACGCGAATTGCCCTTGTGGCAAGGAGGACAGTTGCCAATTTTGGACATTGGGTTTTGTAGGGTCTGTTTTCAGCGAGGACTGTGTGCATGTACATGTGTGGAATCATTTGGGACTTAGGGGTTTTGGTCAGCTCTACCATCTTGATCAGATGGACGGTTCGGATCGTTGATATGGCCTCTCATGGTGGGCCATTTCTTAATCAAACGGGGGAGGGAAAAACACAACGAGCCGTGTTTTAAATGGCAGCGCAGCGGGAGGATTCCCATTTTCGGGAAATGGCGGGTCAGCGTCTGGTCTGACCACGCATGTCATTCGGTGTGCTGCTGGTGCACACGTACCGTGTGCACACTCTAAATCTAGAGGTAGGGTCCACCAACTCCTTGCCAAATCTACTTCATCCATTGAGTTCTAGAAGCTCCACTAACAGACCTTGGCCGTTGATCAGACTGATCTAAGGTCTAGGTGGGCCATACGGGTCGATTCTTAGCTTTAACGGTGGATTCTCATTGATCTAATGGTCAGATTGTTCTGAAATTGAATGTCAATGGCTAAAATAGTCTCTGAAATTTACCAGACGATTGGGTCTATATGTTGTAGGGACATGGTGGTGGAAACTACAGTCACTTCCGGTTTCTGAAGGTTTCTGTTCAAGATAGGTGGGGTCCACCTGTGATGATTTTTCAGAGAATCCACTCCATTCACCGTCTTTGGTACACTGTGCTAACCCATGGTCCAAAATTTGAAATAGATCCAAACTTCAGGTGGGCCGCAGGATCTATTAATGCATTTAAATGGTACTTACCGTCAAATCCCATGCACGTAAAATTTGAATGAATTGAGATATTTTTCGAGAAGTCCACTTTAATACTTGTAGTTGTACGATCCGCTCTGTTCATTATGTTTAACAATTCCTGTTAGGATTAAGGTCAAAAAATGGGGCAGATTTGTTGATCGGGTGGGCCGCACGGTATGTTTTAGCTTCAACGGTAGTATGTAATGAAATTCATGAATATTTATGATATTGCCATTCATTTCTCAACCAGCGTCCGACGTCCATTACGTCGAAGTGTGCCGCCCGAATTTCTTGAATTTTGGCGGGCATTCTTCATTTTTCGTACTCTTTTTCTTGGTCCAGTTTGGGCCCCGATCTCCCTAGGATGTCCAAGATGCTTCTTTAGTGGCCTACACACTCCATAATTCAAAATAACATTTATATACCTCCGATTGACAAGTTACCAGGTAGTTGGGACCTAAACCCTGAGATCGTCATGATGATCAATTTATCCTCATATTCGGATGACCCATTTGGCGGATCCAATCAGGATGGGTGGTCAAATGACTTGTTAAAAATATGAAAACTTGATAGTATGCACTCCAGGCATGTATGTGGGTTGATGTACGGTTAGTTTCGTAAACGGATAGACATAAAATAGGTTTCTAGAGTGATTAGGGGTAGGGCTTATATTACGTTAGATTCGAGTGACTTTCTTACACGTGAAAGTTTCTCAGATTCTGATTCTAATGGTGGGTTAAGCATATTCATATGGTGTGAATAAGATGGACGGATCAGAATCTTGGTCTGATAAGTGCACGGACGGATGTAGGGATCAAGTAGCTAAATTAATGTGATCTAAGGGCTGAAATTTGATGTGTACGGTTAATTTATAATAATTAGGCCTGGTATAAAGTTTCACACGAAACGGATCATGAGAACCTTGTGAGTTGGAATTCAGGATATAGGTTGATGGCATTTTCGTAATTATTGCTGATCTAAGAGTTTTGTGAAGTCTAATGGCTCCACATAGTTCTAAGTACGTTACTAAGCAATTCTTACAAAAGAACGTATATCTAAATTGTTATGGATAGGGAGTTATTTGTCAATTCCTTTAAGGGAAGACACATACGTTAGATCTCATGACAGAGAGTCTTACCTTGAAGTTTACGGTCAGATGGCTTGATCTATGAAAGAAGATCATTCCCAATGGTTCAATTTTTGTTGGGGAATGGATGTAGGTATAGGATAGCTAAGTTGGTGTCGTACACATGCATGTATCAAGTTAAACTTCATGGTAACACTCGAGGACTTTCAATACTCGGGTATTGAAAAGATCGGGTTGTTACAGACCTTGGTATGGCTGACATCATTCACGCCTTACACCTTGATATGGCTGATAGCATTCATGCCTTGCATTGCATAGCCTTAGTACAGCTGATAATATTCATGGATTCGCCAGCATATTCTGCATTACTCTAATATTGCATTATGAGCATGCTTATATTGCACACACACTCTCACTACCCTCTAAGCTTTCTATGAGTTTATACATGATTGATACATGTAGGTAACGCCAGGACATAGCCGTGGCTTAGTAGGAGTAGGAGTGTGGGTTGAGCTTCAGGAATTTTCATTACTATTATCATTGTATTTTCCATTATGCGCATTATATCTTAAAGTTTTTTTTATCATAATGGATTGTGTGATGGTGTCTTGGTTATTGTTCATGGGTTCTGCTTATGGTTATGCTTGTTACGAAATAAATTCATGCTGAAAAATCTTCCTTTTAGGATCCCAAGATCATAACCTGGTATATGGGTGCCGGGAGCCGAAAATGGAGTAATACGGAGGCTGTCGACACTGGATTCGGCGATTGAAAATTTTATTAGCCCGGTTTCCGAGTTTGGGGTGTGACAGAAGTAATTGAAATTTATAAATTTAAAGGTGGGAACTACGATGCCTGGATCCACTTATAACTCTTGGGTTGTTACCTTACTTGATTCAAACAACACAATTAGAATTGGAGTCCTATCCTATCCAATTGGAAAATATAGCAATTAAATCAAATCTTAACTTTCATTGACTTAATTCTCAATGGAGGAGAATTGAAAATACCGGTCGTGGTTTTGCTTCTCTGTGGGTGGGAATCCTCTCCCACGTGGAGAGCCATTGGATGGCTGAGATGGCTTCCTTTAGGACGACTAGGTTGGGTGGAGAGGAGATCACGCGAATTGCCCTTGTGGCAAGGAGGACAGTTGCCAATTTTGGACATTGGGTTTTGTAGGGTCTGTTTTCAGCGAGGACTGTGTGCATGTACATGTGTGGAATCATTTGGGACTTAGGGGTTTTGGTCAGCTCTACCATCTTGATCAGATGGACGGTTCGGATCGTTGATATGGCCTCTCATGGTGGGCCATTTCTTAATCAAACGGGGGAGGGAAAAATACAACGAGCCGTGTTTAAACGGCAGCGCAGTGGGAGGATTCCCATTTTTGGGAAATGGCGGGTCAGCGTCTGCTCTGACCATGCATACCATTCGGTGTGCTGCTGGTGCACACGTACTGTGTGCACACTCTAAATCTAGAGGTAGGGTCCACTAACTTCTTGCCAAATCTACTTCATCCATTGAGTTATAGAAGCTCCACTAACAGACCTTGGCCGTTGATCAGACTGATCTAAGGTCTAGGTGGGCTATACACCAAATTTTCATTTGTTTTTAACTCTAATTCTTGTTGATCTAATGGTCAGATTGTTCTGAAATTGAACGTCAATGGCTAAAATAGGCCTTGGAATTTACCAGATGATTGGGTCCATGTGTTGTAGGGACATGGTGGTGGAAACTACCGTCACTTCCGGTTTCTGAATTTTTTTTTTTCAAAATAGATGGGGGTCCACCTGTGATGATCTTCTGAAAGATCAACTCCATTCACCGTCTTTGGCACACCGTGCTAACCCATGGTCCAAAATTTAAAATAAATCCAAACTTCAGGTGGGCCGCACGATTTGATAATGCATTAAATGGCATTTACCGTGAAATCCCATGCACGTAGAAATTTGAATGAATTGAGATATTTTTCGAGAAGTCCACTTTACTACTTGTAGTTGTACGATCCGCTCTGTTCATTATGTTTAACATGCCCTGCTAGGATTAAGGTCCAAAAATGGGGCAGATTTGTTGATCGGGTGGGCCGCACGGTATGTTTTAGCTTCAACGGTAGTATGTAATGAAATTCATGAATATTTACGATCTTGCCATTCATTTCTCAACCAGCGTCCGACGTCCATTACGTCGAAGTGTGCCGCCCGAATTTCTTGAATTTTGGCGGGCATTCTTCATTTTTCGTACTCTTTTTCTTGGTCCAGTTTGGGCCCCGATCTCCCTAGGATGTCCAAGATGCTTCTTTAGTGGCCTACACACTCCATAATTCAAAATAACATTTATATACCTTCGATTGACAAGTTACCAGGTAGTTGGGACCTAAACTCTGAGATCGTCATGATGATCAATTTATCCTCATATTCGGATGACCCATTTGGCGGATCCAATCAGGATGGGTGGTCAAATGACTTGTTAAAAATATGAAAACTTGATAGTATGCACTCCAGGCATGTATGTGGGTTGATGTACGGTTAGTTTCGTAAACGGATAGACATAAAATAGGTTTCTAGAGTGATTAGGGGTAGGGCTTATATTACGTTAGATTCGAGTGACTTTCTTACACGTGAAAGTTTCTCAGATTCTGATTCTAATGGTGGGTTAAGCATATTCATATGGTGTGAACAAGATGAACGGATCAGAACCTTGGTCTGATAAGTGTATAGACGGATGTAGGGATCAAGTAGCTAAATTAATGTGATCTAAGGGCTGAAATTTGATGTGTACGGTTAATTTATAATAATTAGGCCTGGTATAAAGTTTCACACGAAACGGATCATGAGAACCTTGTGAGTTGGAATTCAGGATATAGGTTGATGGCATTTTCGTAATTATTGCTGATCTAAGAGTTTTGTGAAGTCTAATGGCTCCACATAGTTCTAAGTACGTTACTAAGCAATTCTTACAAAAGAACGTATATCTAAATTGTTATGGATAGGGAGTTATTTGTTAATTCCTTTAAGGGAAGACACATATGTTAGATCTCATGACAGAGAGTTTTACCTTGAAGTTTACGGTCAGATGGCTTGATCTATGAAAGAAGATTATTCCCAATGGTTCAATTTTTGTTGAGGAATGGATGTAGGTATAGGATAGCTAAGTTGGTGTCGTACACATGCATGTATCAAGCTAAACTTCATGGTAACACTCGAGGACTTTCAATACTCGGGTATTGAAAAGATCGGGTTGTTACCGACCTTGGTATGGCTGACATCATTTACGCCTTACACCTTGATATGGCTGATAGCATTCATGCCTTGCATTGCATAGCCTTAGTACAGCTGATAATATTCATGGATTCGCCAGCATATTCTGCATTACTCTGATATTGCATTATGAGCATGCTTATATTGCACACACACTCTCACTACCCTCTGAGCTTTCTATGAGTTTATACATGATTGATACATGTAGGTAACGCCAGGACGTAGCCATGGCTTAGTAGGAGCAGGAGTGTGGGTTGAGCTTCAGGAATTTTCATTACTATTATCATTGTATTTTCCTTTATGCGCATTGTATCTTGTATCTTAAAGTTTTTTTTTTATCATAATGGATTGTGTGATGGTGTCTTGGTTATTGTTCATGGGTTCTGCTTATGGTTATGCTTGTTACGAAATAAATTCATGTTGAAAAATCTTCCTTTTAGGATTCCAAGATCATAACCTGGTATATGGGTGCCGGGAGCCGAAAAATGGGGTAATACGGAGGCTGTCAACACTGGATTCGGCGATTGAAAATTTTATTAGCCCGATTTCCGAGTTTGGGGTGTGACAGAAGTAATTAAAATTTATTAATTTAAAGGTGGGAACTACGGTGCCAAGGATCCACTTGTAGCTCTTGGGATGTTACCTTACTTGATTCAAACAACACAATTGGAATTGGAGTCCTATCCTATCCAATTGGAAAATATAGCAATTAAATCAAATCTTAACTTTCATTGACTTAATTCTCAATGGAGGAGAATTGTAAAGATTAGAAGGGATTTCATCACTACCCTACTATGCCTAGGAGATGATGGTGAACAATAGGATTTACCAATCCCACAATCTCAAATAGGAAAAGAAGTTATTCAAAGTTATCGAGATCTATTGTAATTTGAGTCACAACAAACCATTAAAAATTGAAAATATTCCTTAAAATCAAACTAGAATCAATGAAGTTCAAATCAAAACAAAATAAACATTCCAATCATGCTACAAGCTTCACCTCTTAGCCCTAGCGAAGAGATTTAGCCAACCATATATATGATTGAACTAAGAACTCTTAATAAAAGCATAAAAACAAACAAAGGAAGAAGAAGAAAACTTTTGGCGGTGGCTCTCCACGCTTTTGTTCCACTCCTTAAACCCTAAAAGATGCCTTGGATCATCCAAGGGATTCCTATTTATAGTTGGGGAACTCTAACTTTTGCATCGAGTTGAAAAATTCTAAAAACCGCATTAAATTTATGCGGTTTGTGCACAATCTGTGTAACCTTATACGAGTCAAAGGTCATCTTCGACGAGTCAAGGATTTCTTCAACGGGTAGAGGATCGCACGAATTTAAAAGATAATGTTGCTGGAGTTCGAGCTGAAGTTTCTTCGACTAGTCGAGTCAAAGCTTAGGCTGGTCAAAGTAAGGCTTAGGCTAGTCGAGAATCATGCAAATTCATTTCAAATCTTCGATTCTCTTCATTCCTCACTTGATTTTCTTAGATCTTTGGTTTGTGCATTCTTCAACCTTGGTCTTCTAAGATTCATCCATTGCCTTGGTAATTTTTAAGCATCAAATCCATGCTTTTAACATTCTTTTCAATCCAAGCTCTTAGATTCACCTTATAATGAAAACATGTATAAAATATAACATTAAGCAATATCATGTTCATAAAACTAAGATATAGGTAAGGGAAAATATGCAATATTTGATACTCAACAATGCCATTATCACCATTATTTTTATTATGTGGCCCACACGAGCTCTGGATTAGGTTGATATGTAGGCCTTAGCCTTAAAATCGCACTGCAAAAGGGATGGGCGGCATGGATTATACACATACATCAATATGAGCCATACGAGTTGGGCCTTGCCCACGCCCAAAAAGCTTCCGTCTACATCACTTTCTCAGCATTAAATATAACCTAACTTATTCACTCAAAAACTGTACAACTATTGAATCAAAAACAAGGGTAATTTAGTATATATATATATATATATATATAAAAATCTCAGGACATGTCAGAAGGCTACCCTCGAAATATTTGGAAGGTCGAACCTCTTTCGAAAATTTTACCATACAACGATGTCAGTACCGTCAAAATCCCTTTGATACGTAATGTCCATCACGTGGAAATATGAGAGCGAAATGAGGAGAGAGAAGGAGAAAAAAAAAAGTGAATATTTAAAAGATAATTTTATTTCTCATAACCCCTAGGTGTTAAGTTACTTTTTAAGATACGATGACTATAAATTTTAACTGATTTACCGCTATAAGTACAAGAAAATTACTTATGAGCGATATCCAAAAGGCTCTAATTGACCAACCCAAAAAAATCGCCTGACCTTATAAATGCTAAAGGAATTCACATTCCAAACTGAACCACAATCATCCCATATTCACCATGGATGGCAAGGCCTCGGACATGGAGAACAAGAGCGCAAAGAAAGACGAAGCTGTTCTATCCATAGAGCAGATTTATGAGTGCGAAGAAGTCCCGGGATGGCGAGAGCAGCTGACGTTTAGAGCTTTCGTTGTGAGCTTCATGTTGTGTGTCATGTTTAGCGTTATCGTGATGAAGCTCAACCTGACCACCGGGATCGTACCTTCTCAAAACATATCTGCTGGTTTGAGGGGTTTTTTCTTCGTGAAGATATGGACCAAGCTCCTTGAGAAATCCCGTCTGTTGAAGCAGCCGTTTACGAGGCAGGAAAATACGGTTATACAGACGTGCGTGGTCGCCGCCTCCAGCATCGCCTCCAGTGGTATGTTGTCATAACATCATTGCAAGTTGGTTTTGTTTGGCCAGTTTTAAGTTCTTATCTCCAACTACTGTTGAAGGATAACGATCTGTTGCACTCTTCAATGAAAATGAACGAAGTCTATTCTTGAATATCACTAATTATTTGATTTATTAAAGGAAATTTTCTCATAAGCCACCTCTGCTTTTCTCTATGTACTTAAAAAGTGCTACCTTTAAACTAATTTTCGAAAACAGCTTATTATTTCACCGTTAGTTCCAACAACCTCTGGCATATATTATGACCAATGTATTTACGAAATTAGCCCTCTCTCTTTTCAAACAGAAGAAAATTACCCATCTCCTTTAAAAAGAACACAAGCTAGGCGGGGCCAGTTCAATGATGCTTGGGACAAATCCAACCCGTCCACAAATTTCGCCACCTCATTTTCGTCATGATACGAAAATCAAGGCTGATCCAATGCTAAGGTGATTCCCACGGAAGAATAAAGTGAGTGGGGAAGTTCGTACAGTTGATACTACACTAAATTTTCCTTCCGTGTGGCTCATCTGAGTTTCAAATCTACATCATTTTTTTATCCAAGCCGTAAAATGATATGAAGGAAATGATGAATGGATTGGATTTCTCTCAAACAATATGGCAGACCCATGATCACGGATATCGGAATGGAGTCTTACTGGAGCAATCGTCAGGGATTGCGAGAGGGGTCAGTGGTTATCATAATCTCTTAATCTTGGTGGGGCCACTTTCTCGATGTTTTTCACACATCCGAACCATCTACCATTTTCACCATCACATTTTAGGGCATGTATCTAAAACATATGCTGATCCAATGGTCAGTGGGTCCCACGGAAGGTAAAAGTCAGTCGGGAATGTTAGTACCGTTGAAACTATGCCCTTATTTCCTGCGTATGGCTTCAGATCTGCATCATTTCTGCGTCCAAGCCTTAAACTGATATGAAGAAGATGGTGGACGGCTTGGATTTCTCTCAAACAAGACGGTAGACACCAATATCATGGCAACCATCTCAAAAGAGTCTTACGGAGGAGTCGGAGTTGTGACAAGCGTTAGACGTTATCACGGATCCGTTGAATCTTGGTGGGGCCACTTTCTTGATGTTTGTCACAAATTCGAACCGTCCATCATTTTTGCTGTCTTATTTTAGGCTGTGGGACCAAATCCAGTCTGATCTAATGCTCAGGTGGGACCCATAGTAGGGAAAAGTCAGATAATGGCATCGAACGGTCCACTGCTTCTTGGCTTGTGACAACCCGAGCACTGGATCAGCTGCCTCATCCATCAGGCCCCCATGTAAAGTGACCTAGCCAAACTTGTCAACACGATAGATTTCTCCCAAACACCACGGTGGGCCACACGATGACAGAAACCATCTTCAGTGAGCCAGAAACGAGGAGTCAGGGACGTGACAAGCTTCAGGTGGTTGTCATGCGGCCCTTAATATTGATGGGGCCAAAAATCCAACCCGTCCACTAGTTTGGCCATCTCATTTTAGGACTTTGGCCCAAAATTGAAGCTAATCTAATGCACAGGTGGGTCTCACAGCAAGAAAAGATGGCTTGATGGCTTACTACCGTTAAAATTGTAAATGGTTCATTTTTCATATTTGTAGCCCATCCAAACCGTTTAAATGGCATTCCCAACGGTTCGAAAGTTCATTCCCAGTGGGCTGGATGTAAAATCCGAATTTTGCCGCCTGACCTAAAACTTTTGTGGTCCCGTGACGCCCCAAAGGGCTTGCACTGTTGCCTGACGTGTGTGTGACCACGTGAGCTTTGAATCTATACCATTATTTTGGCTAAGCTGTAAAATTATATAAGGAAAATGGACTGCTCAGAGTTTTCTCACCCAACACGGTGGGTCACCATCTCCCAGTAACTTGATGGTGCCAGGCTGTAGTTATCATGCTGCCGTTCAATCTTGTTGGGGCCCACTTCAAGATGCAGTTATCATGTAGGCCTAAACTTGAGACCTATCCAATGCATAGGTGGGTCCCACAATAAGAAAAGATGATTCGGTGGCTTACCACGGTTGTCCATTTTTCATGGTCTACGGTCATTTGCAGTGGGCTGGATGCAAAATCCGAAAACTTCTATAGCCCCACAAGATTTGAAGGGCTTGCGTTCAACATATTCTGTTAGCTAACCTGTGGCCACTTGAGCTTCGAATTTAGATCATTTTTTGCCTGAGCTCTAAAAATATATGAGAAAAATGAAGGCTTAGATTTTCTCAAACAACAAGGTGGGGCCCGCGATCATAGTCACCATCTCCCCATTGAAATCTGATACAGCATAAATGTCTGTCATACAACCCTTGAATCTTGGCGGGGCCCACTTTAGTGATGCTTGTGGTAAATCCGACCCGTCCACTAATTTGGCAATCTCGTTTTAGGGCATTGGCCTAAAATCGAGGTTGATCGTGCATAAGTGGATGCTACGGTAAGAAAAAGTAGGTCGAGAAACTATCAACGGTCTATTTTTCATGTTGGTAGGTCAACCAAACTGGACGCGGATTTCTGCGCAAGGATTCTGGGTGGGGCCCACTGCGATAAGGTCATCCGTTTTTTCAGATAATTTTAGTACATGCTACCGAAAATAAGGTGTATCCAAAACTTAAATGGCCACACAAGAGGAAACAGTGGAGATTTAGCGACCACGGTTGAAACATTTATATGCCCACAAAAGTTTTGTATCGGTTTAATTTATCGGTGTTTTCACTTCATCTCAGTGAAAATGACATTATAAATGGTTTTGATGGAATATAAACATCAATGCAGAGCCTAGGAAGGTTTAAACGGTAGACATTCTTTTCCCACTGTTTCATCTCGTATGACCCAGTTGAGTTTTGGATCTCCTCATCTTTGGTCATATGTCCTAAAATAAGCTCAAAAAACGGATGGACGGGTTGGATTTCTCACAAATATCACAGTGGGCCCCACTCAGGATCCTTGTGCAGGAACTTCATGCGAAAAGGGATTCGCAGGGAATCCGCGTCCATCCAAACCAAACCATTTAAATGACATTCCCAATGGTTAAGAAGGTCATTCCCAATGCGGTGAACATAAAATCCGGATTTTGCGGCCTTATGTAAAAGTGTCATCCCCCCATGACAGTTCAAACGGCCTACATTCAATACGCACTGTGACCATACATGTAGACCACCTAAGCTTGGGACTTGGATTATATATTTTGGGCCGAAGCCATAAAACCATATCTGGGAAATGGTGGGTAGCTCAGATTTTTCTCAAACAATACAGTGGGCCCCACGATCACGGCCATCCTCTCCCAGTGAGATACAGACCAAGTCATCATGTAGCCCTTAATCTTGGTGGGGCTTAATTTCATTATTCTTGTGACAAATCCGACCCATCCACCAGTTTGGTCATATCATTTCAGAGCGTGCACCAGAAATCAAGGCTGATCCAATACATAGGTGGGTCTCACCAGACGAAAAAGTTATAGGGTGGCCTTTACATATCCATTGTTTGTTGGCTTGTGGGCAACTAGAGTGCTGGATCTTCCTCATCTTGTGGCCCTCTAGCTAAAATGACCTGGCCAAAGTTCTGAACAAGGTGGATTTGTGTCGAACATCACAGTAGGCCCCACGTATTTCAACATGGTCGTTGAAGGGTTTTCTTTTTTGCACTTGGCCAACTCTAGCATTAGATCTGCCTTAACTTTGTTTTTCACCGCCTAACAAGACATGAAGAAACTGGTGGACGGTCTGAATGTCTCAAAGATAATGGTGGGCCCCACCAAATCGACCCGGGTGTTCATCGTAAATCTCCTACGTAAAGCGAAAACCCATGCAAACAAGTTTTAAAGTCTACCTTAAATGGATCTCTGGAAATGGAATGGGTAAGATGGTTACTTCTAAAGAGGGTAATTAAACATATGTCATTTTTCTACTTAACAGCATTATTTCATTAGTATGAAGCTGCCCAGGCAGCAGAAGATCCACATATGTAAACAGTCGGCGGTTTTGGAAAATTAATTTAGAAGTAGCAGTTTTTTCAGTTCATAGACCAAAAAATAAGCAGCTCATGAGAAAAATCCCTTTATTAAATATTGGGTCAAGTCACTAAAGACTGGGTTTTGAGTCTTCCAGTCTACCCAACCTGGCTGTGGCTGGATAGCATGTTGAGTAGAGTTTTCCGGTTTTTAAACCATGCCTCATGGCAGTAGATCAATCAACATTTTTTCTAGATTATGAGTTGGTTTGTACCAACTTCGAATTCTGCCAGGAAAGGAATGATTGATCCGATGATTTTGAGATTCGGATGTTGATTCTTCATCTACGGCTCATCCAGGAGGCATGTTAGTGATTGGACAGTCTGGATCCATCTCAATGTGAGACAACAATGGTTTTTGTAGGGATGATATGGTACCCACACACCAATCATCTTACTGAGATGAGCCTCACAAGCTTCTTCTATGTGAATTCTAATTTCTACGGGTAGATTCCCTCACCTTGGAAGTTTCATTACGGCATGCAAGTGAAATACCAAGGGCATGTCTGGCATGTCGTATTAGGTGATGTTGCATAGTATTATCGAAATGATTACATTAAATTGCATATTTATTTAGGTAGTATTTCAACGAACAGGATGAATGGAATTGGAATTTGTTATCATTATAATAATGCAAAGCAATACATGAGAAATCAATAAGCCAAACATGAAATTATGTATGTAAATTTTTGTTACACTGTAACCATTGCACTAATACCGTGGCTGTCCAAACATTTGACTAAATGTTCAGAGCACCTCAAATTACTGTGTAGCATTATAATATATAATCATTGCAATAAAGTAATTCAATACCACCTAGTTCTACAATCCAGACAGGCCCTAAGTTGCATCGAGCTAACCAAGTTTTCAAGCTGACTCAATGTCTTGTCCAGACTCTACCAAGTCATGCTAGTCAGCAAGTTTCCTTGAAACTCAGCTCGAAATCTGGCCAGTCAAGCCGACTCGGCTGAGTTTCGAGTTGATCCACCGAGTTTTAGAACCATGGTGTGAGGGCCTGTTGCATTTCGCTCACATTAATCTTTTATTGTTGAAAACTAGCGAAATCAGCTGAGTTTCGAGTTGATCCACCAAGTTTTAGAACTATGGTGTGAGGGCCTGCTGCATTTCGCTCACATTAAATCTTTAAGGTTGAAAACAAGCTTCACCTTTAATTTCTTTACGTTATGACAATACCATGCTGGATTTGTACTAACAGGAGGCTTTGGGAGTTACCTTCTTGGGATGAGTGAGAAAATCGCAAATCAAACGACGGAAAAGAATGGCCCACAGAATATCAAGAACCCTGCACTAGGATGGATGATCGGGTTTTTCTTTGTCATTAGTTTTCTCGGGCTTTTCTCTGCGGTGGCCCTCAGAAAGGTACTTCATGAGAATTTCCCATCTGAACTTTACCAACATGCATGGATAGATGGCATTCAAAATAAGATGATGTATCTAGAGTAAAGAACCGAAACTCGGTTTTGGAGTGAGAATCAAGTGGGTCTGAAACCACTACAAATCACATGGACTCGAGTGGCAGAATCACTATGACTCGTTCAGATAATGTACATGGGTGGTATAAGACTAATTTCATTCTACACTAAAATCGAGTCGCCTCAGTTTCACCCTACTTTCGATTCTGTGATCTAGACAGTAAATAATCCAGACAAATTCTGTTTGAGGTTTGCTCGAATACGTCCTGGTGAATTGCACGATGATACATCCGGATTTGGTCCATTGGAATTTGGTAGTTCTCAATGTTCCAAACTGTTTATGATAGGGATTCTCTTGAGAGGGATACTCAATTGAACGTTTTAAATCTCTCCCTCCCTCCCACCATTCGGTAAGAAAGTGAATGCTTTTCTTTCATCAAAAGAAAATTTAATCCAGAAAAAGAAACCATCTAAGAGATGAATGCCTCTCAATCCTTTGTTGATCTCAAGAATTCTTGTAAATTCGTATTTAAATGAGACTTTGTTTCAGATCATGATCATTGACTATAAGCTGACATACCCCAGCGGAACTGCGACTGCACACCTTATCAATATCTTCCACACCCCTCAGGGAATGAAGCTAGCAAAGTAAGGCTTTGCTGAAATTCTGCATTGAATTTTATCAGTTTTCAATTGAACAGACCATTGAAACATCCCTCTTTCTTTCTCTCTCCCTTTTTTTTATTTTTTTTTATTTTTTATTTTTTATTTCGCATTCCTACAGGAAACAGGTGAAAGCACTTGTCAAGTTCTTGTCCTTCAGTTTCATCTGGGGTTTTGTCCAGTGGATTTTCAGGGCAGGACATGACTGTGGATTTTCATATTTCCCTGCATTTGGTCTCGAAGCCTACAAAAACAGGCAGATATAACCTCCTTTCTATTTTACAATTTCTTTATATGTTTACTGGTAACTCCAAAATTATTGTCAGAGATTATTTCCTGAAACCGGAATGATATAGGGTGTCAATGGGCCGGGCTACGGACTGCCAAAATCAGAATTTGAATGGGCCCAGCCCGACGGTCCAGTGTAAAGCAGTTCAAAATCCAAGCAGAGACCACCCCAGCCTGGCCGTTGACAGCCCTAAATATAGTCACACACCACAATCATGAGAACCCTAACAACACCAGGTCGGTGACCTACAAACAAGCACATATGAGCCCGCCGATTGATACAGTAAGGGCCTCGTCTATAAATGGTCGATATCAGGTTTATTATACCCCATCATGTGAATTAAAATGACACGGACTTAAAAGCACGAGGGAGAGTTGAAACTGATTAGGATGCAACTGAGACTGGGAAGGCACCCATTTCAAACTGTCTACAGGTGTAAATGTTGACTAAGCAAGAGGGGGACTGAATCTGAAAAATAGGGATTGAATCATTTCCAATATCAAATCGTTAGATTTTTTTATTATTTTTTTTCATGATTTTCTTAATATGAAAAATCCAAATAAATCAGAATAAATTAAAAACTTAGCAATCATTCATTTACCGTCAATATGCACAAGTAATACTATATGATGGTAGTGTTAAAGGATCCTTATCTTTCCTCCTTTTTCTTTTTTATTTTCTTGTCTTTCAAGAAATTTTCCTTTTAAAAAATTATAAGGATTCTTTAATAATTTATGTTCTTATCACCTTTCCTTAATGTAGAATCACATTAGAAAAACGCCTTTTGATTATGTAGACCGACAAAAAAAATTTGTTTGATTTCTAACCATCATTTTACAATAAATAAGTCAAAACATAACTGTAACCATCCATAAAAACATTCCAAATGAGTCATGCATCAATTTGGTGTTTTGACCAATTAAGAAGTAAGAAATCATTAAAAAAAATAATAAAAATAAAATAACTATACGATTTAACGTTGAAGAAAATATATATCATTTAATCTTTTATAAAGAACAAAATAAAATAATTTACATTTTCTAAATGATTCCACTTTTAAAGGTTTTTTCTAAATGATTCTTAAAGCCCTAATCAATTTAAAAACATAAAATAAAAGTAAGTGAAACTTAAAATAGAAGAAAACAAGTATAATTTGAATCATAAATCGGAATTTGAATCGTAAATCATAAGATTCAGATAATAATTTATATAAAAAGGGATTTAAAAGCGGAATTCAAATTGTTTTGCTTAAAATTTGACTCAAATCATATATCCTAAATCATAGGATTTTGACAACATTTTCTACAGTTAAGATTCCATCAACATCAACTATAATTGGGTTTCCATCATTTGTCATGGAATCTCTTTGTAACGAATGTTTCACATCAGATAATCTGTCATTAGGTTTACTATCACGAATGATTTCTGGCTCTAATTCATGTTCTGGGCTTTTTATTCCTTGGAACAGATTCTACTTGGACTTCTCAGCTTCCTATGTTGGCATTGGAATGATTTGCCCTTACATTGTTAACATCTCTTTGCTGGTTGGCTCTATTCTGTCATGGGGAATTCTGTGGCCCCTCATAGGAACTAAAAAGGGTGATTGGTACGTTGCGGATCTCGGGCCTGACAACCTTCACGGCCTCCAAGGCTACAGGGTAATTTAAATCATCAAAATTGCCTTGTTCATGAAAATATCTGCTCTCAAAGAAGATAAAGAAAAATTTCCAAACCATCCCTATTATTTCAGAAAATTGACAAAAGACACCCTCAATTAACTATTTGGACACAAAAAACTCCCGAGGAAACCTGGGTATCCTGGTGGATGGTCATCTGAACCGTCCGTCCATTCCCCTAGTGGATCGTCTGCACAGAAAAATTAAGATCAGTTGTACAATACATGTATCTACATTAATCCAAGTATACAATCTGACAGCTTTCAAACTGCAAACAGGGAATTATAGAACAATGTGTGCTGTGATTCATTATGAATCATGCAATCAAGACTGTGTGTGCATGCGCATGTGTAATTTATTCAATAGCATGCGTATGCATTCAATATCTATAATAATAACATTTATGATTTCATTAACAAAAGAAAAAGAAACACTTTCCCATTATGTTAGCAAAGTAGAAGTAACTTACGTATATCAATGATTACATTTCTCCATAATCAATTTCCTTGGCACAGGCTACAAGGTTAGCATTGTTTCACACAAAAATGAGATTTTCACTACTGTCCAAGTAAGATTATTAAAAATGGAACAGGTTGAATACTACCATAGAACCATTTTGAGTCCATTATTGGATAAACATTGGACTTTTCTTTTCTTTTGTTTTCTCCCAATTCAAACGTACCCTAAACTTCTTCGAGACTTGAACATGAAAGTGAGAAGGAACGATATCATAGCAAAACTAGACTTGGAAAAAGCGTATGACAGAGTGAGTTGGAGCTTTCTGAAAGACTCTCCACAAGTTCAGGTTCAGCCAAGTGTGGATTGCCATGGTAGAGAAATGTTAGGCCGGAGTGTGGTTCTCTATCCTTTTCAACGGTGAAGCATGTGGTTTTTTCAGATGCAGATATGATATTGGGGAGAGGAAATCCCAAACTAGTTGGACAGGGGCTACCTTGAAATGTTCCATAAAGTAGTTGAAAATTTCTGATTTTATATCAGCCTGATTATCGGTCTTGAAACCATTGGGAAGCATGATCTGTAGAATGGAGGATTTCCTAAACCGCTCATTTGTCGACGCATGAAAGAACATAGTGTTCTTGTCCCCGTCATCCAACCACTTATTGCGCAACTTTTGTTTCCAGAAAACTTCCTCCATCATTTCCAACCAAAGGAAATGCTCCTTGTCCTCTTTCATCCTTTGAAGGATCAGTTTGTTAGGACTGTTGCTGGCCATTTCCTCAAGGAGATGGATAGATTCTTCAACCTGCTGTATATTGGTAAAGATATTCCGGAAGACCTCTTTGTTCCATAGCTTCAGTGCCGCTTTGGTGTTTTTCAGTTTAGCAAGAAGAGTAGTCATTGGATTGCTGCATGGGACAGAGTTCCAGGAGGTCCTGACAATGGATTGGAAATCTTCATGCAAGGTCCACATTCTCTAGAAGCGAAAAGGGTGAGGCTTAGAAGGGGGCGGGATTGGAAATGAGAGGAGGAGAGGAGAGCGGTCAGAGTTAACTCTAGGCAGATGATGGACCTAGAATAGGGGGAAGCACTGAATCCAGCTTCCAGAGAAGAGTGTTCTGTCAAGCCTAGCCCATTTTCTACTTGTACTGGCTTGGTTGTTGCACCATATAAACGCACTTCCATTGAAGCCAGCATTAATTAGCCCCAAGCGATTGATAGCTTACAGGAATTCTATAGAGCTCTAGTTGGACAGATGGTTCCCTCCAATTCCTTCTTTTTTTAAGGCGAAATATATTCAACTCGGGAATGAGCTTTACAACGCACCCACCCTTCAGGCCTGGATGGAAAAAAAGGACCCGAACAGCAAGCCTATCATATAACTGACCAAAAAGGACCCCCTATATACCTTGACCACGGGAACTAGTCTCCCGAACATTACCCAGCCCAACTCTATCCAAGAATAAAAGCCCCCTGACGTCACGAGGGAGGGCACTCGTCAAGGAAGAGAAGAAATATCCTTGGTCTTCCGATCCTCTACGAGCCATCCTGTCCACTAGCCTATTTCCTTCCCTGTAAATATGGGAGATGGACATATCAGCCCTCAAGCAAAGCTTCTGGATCCTCTACAACCAATACTTCCACTGCTAGCTCAGCTGGGAAGACCTGTCCACCACCGACACAACCAACTTGGAGTCGGACTCAATCTCTATCTAGTTGAATCCCAGGCCAATGCAGAGGCCAAGACCATGAGCAACCGCATGGAGTTCAGCCATAGAGTTGGTCCCCACCCCAAATCCCATGGAGAACACAAAAATAAGGGAGTCATTGTCCTTCCTGCAAATTCCACCTCCCCCCGACATACCTGGATTTCCTAGAGCCGACCAGTCCACATTAAGTTTGACCCGACCTGGCCGTGGTCTCCTCCACCTCACCACTTCAAAAGACTTGCCCGACGGGCTGATGTGGGGAATGCCCAAATCAGTGAGCAAGCTAGGGGTAGGTAGGGAGTGCAAAACAGAGCCAAAGGATCCATCGTACACTGTGCCCAGCCACCATTTCACCCGAGCGATGACCGACGAGGGGTTGGAAGCGTGACCCTCAAACTTGGCCACATTTCTGGCACGCCAGATCTCCCAAAGGACGAAACACGAGGCTAAGCCTTGTATGACAATAGATTGCCTACTGAACTGGGGTGGAAACCACCAAAGCTGCAAAGTGGAGGGGACAGTCTGCGCAACTGACGAGTTGATACCGAATGTGGCCCTAAAGAAACGCCAAAGATCAGTAGCCAAAGCTCCCCTGACGAAAAGATGGCCCAACGATTTGCAATTAGCCCTGCGGAACCCGATTCCCTCATAGCAAACACAAGAGGGCGCGAGCCTCACCCCTTTGGACTGCATACAGACGTCCACCGGGATGGCCTTGCGCAGCAGCCTCCACATGAACATGGAGATCTTCGGAGGCATCTTAGTATGCCAAACCCACTTAGCCCATTCTTTCCTCTGACCATGCTGACGACACTTCTCCCAGGCGGACTTGACTGAGAAACAGCCAGAGAACAATCTACTTCCTCATCAGAAACATAGAAACCAACCTGGAAAAGGAAATGGACGATATCCTGAGGCAGATAAGAGAAGACGGACGATGGAGGGAGAGGCTCGTCCACGCCGATGAAGTCTCAAATCCTCAAGGTGCACAGGAAGGGAGGGATGGGGCTTTCTAACCGAGAATCGAGTTTGCCCAATCCGGTCCAGTTAGTCGACCAGAGGTTAGCGTCACCCTGCCCGACGAAAAACTTGATCAGGCCATCCAGGTAGCAGCAACTTGATACTCCTCCAAAGAGGGGAGGCCGGCGACGGGGATATATTAGCGACATCGGGGAGAAGGTCGGTAGTGTATTTGGAGCGTATAAACGAGACCCAAAGACTAGGCCGCTTGCCAAACCGGACTGCCCACGCCATCTTGAGCCGAAGGGCGTGCATGACCTCCTTCACATTTCTGATACCCAGGCCCCCCTCACGCTTAGGGAAAGTGATCGCGTCCCACTTCGCCCAATGGAGCTTGCGTTTACCATCCAACCATCCCCAAAAGAAGGCAGCGAATTGCTTCTCTAATCCCTCAGAACAAACGCAGGGAGCTGAGCCGCCGCCATGGTGTGCACCGGGATGCTCCCAAGGATGTGTTGGATCAAGACAGCCCTACCGGCCTGAGAAAGGACCCTTGCCTTCCAACCTGCAATCCTTGCTACAACCTTATCGATCAGAGACTGAAACAGTGACTTCTTCACTCTCCCTGAGCATACAGGAACCCCCAGATAGACAGGGCGTTTGATCTGACGATCCCCAGTTGTCTCTCGATGGAGGCGATTCTGGACCGAGGAATGTTGCTCGAACAGAAGAAGGAGCACTTGTGGAGATTGATTTTCTGACCCGACGCGTCTTGGTAGACCTAGAGGAAGTTCTTATAATTAGTGGCCCATAAGGAGGCGACCCCCCTGTTCAAGAAAAGTAGCGTGTCATCTGCATAAAGCAGATGAAAAATAGGAGGGTAGCCTCTCCGCAGCTGAAAAGGCTTGCACACACCCCGCTGCACTAAGGCCTTTATGCCACAACTGAGCGTGTCGGCAGCGATAATGAAGAGAGAATGCGAGAGAGGGTCTCTTTGCCTCAGCCCTCTGGTGGACTTGAAGAAACCGGCAGCCTCGCCGTTAACAAGAATGGACAACCAGCAATTAGCCCAGCATTTTTCCACCAGCCGTACCCAAGCGGTACTAAATCCAAAGCCCTCTAGAATTGACTTCAGAAAATCCCAATTGACCCGATCATAAGCTTTTTCCATGTCTAGCTTCAAAACAACATTACCGCCGCAGACTTTTCTGTTAATGTCCCTGAAAATTTCCTGGGCCAAGGCAATGTTCTCGGCAATATTACGGCCCTGAATGAAAACGCCTTGCTCAGGGGAAATGAGGGCAGGAAGCAGAGGGGCCAGCCTGGCCGAAATGATCTTTGTGAATATTTTATACACACAGTTACACAAACTGATAGGACGAAAATCAGACAGCCTCCTAGGGGCCGGGGATTTAGGAATGAGGCATATAAGGGAAGTAGTGAAGGCCCTAGGAAAATCGCCCCCTTGAAAGAAATCGACTGTCGCCTGAGTCAGGTCCCGCCCGATGATATCCCAGCACCCAATAAAGAACGAACCTGGAAATCCATCCGGACCCGCTGCCTTGTCAGGGGGAAGGGACCGAACAGCTTGGACGGCTTACTATTGAGAAGGAGGACGCAAAAGCACATCATTGTCCGAAGCAGTTAATACCCTTGGAATTTCAGACAAAAAACATTGAAGGGGAGGGAAGGGATGGTTGCTGCCAGCGCAGAACGTCTCCTGGAAGTGATTGACCACCTTAGCCGAGATGATATCAGGGTCGACAACAGTCTCGCCAGAAGCCAACTCAATTGATCTGATCTCAAATTTTCTCTGCTTGCACATAGTTGACGTGTGAAAGAAACTAGTGTTCCTATCTCCCTCAGCCAGCCAACTGTTCCTAGACTTCTGCTTCCATAAGATTTCCACCATAAGCTCAGCCTTGGAGAGGTTCTGTTAGGCGGTCGCAAAATCCTGATGGGCAGCCCCATCTAGCTCACTAGAAATTGAGGCCTGCTGGAGCTTGAGATCTGCCTCCTCAAGGTCTCGCTTAGCTTGTTGCACCCGCTTGAACACATCCCCAAAGATCTACTTGTTCCACAACTTAAGGGCCGCTTTCACCTACCTGAGGCCCTTTCACCTACCTGAGCTTCTGCTGACTGTTCAGTAGGGGTAGAGGGGAGGTGACACCCTCCCAAGCATTCCTGATCACCTGCAAAAAGGATTCATGTTGCATCCACATTCTCTGAAACCTGAAAGGTCTAGTTACGGACCTGCTCGCCTGCGTGGGGATGCAGAGGAGGAGCGGCGCATGATCAGAGGAAGCACGGGGCAGGTGCTCCACATGGGAACCTGGGAAGGAGCTCAACCAGTCTAGGTTCAGCAAGACTCGGTCAAGTCTGGCCCCAACGCGCACAGCCCCCGACTGATTATTACACCATGTGAAACGATTGCCAGAGAATCCCGCATCAATCAGGCCCACCGAGTGAATGGCCTCTGCAAACTCGTCAGCGCTCGGTTGGTCAAAAGATCTACTGCTCCGCCTCTCCGAGGAGTCCACAACCGCATTAAAGTCACCACACACGGCCTACGGACCTCACACTACTCTAAACATCAAGGTGAGACCCTCCCAAAGGCCCCTCCTTAAGAACCTGTTACACTTTGCATAGACAATAGTAACCTGTAAAGGGGCCTAAGCATTTAGCAGAGAAACTAGCAGGGACGACATTTGGTTGGAGGCAGACAAAAATGAGAGCTGCAGAGGGTTGTTAAAGAAAACCCAAACTTTTCCTCCCATATCACCGTTGGAAAGTGAAGAGTGAAAGCCTAATTTCAAAGCAGTCGACACACGTTTACCTTCGCTGATCATGGGTTCCAAGATAGCAATGAAGAGTGGAGAGAATTTCGAAGTGAACCTTTTAAGGGAAGTTAAGGCAAGTCGGTTACCTGCAACCCAGACATTCCAAATGAGGCAGCTACCCATTAATCACACTTTCGGATATCACTGCCATGGTGGTATTTCCGCGCAGCCTCTGCCCCCAATTATCACCTGAGAAAGTGGCAATCCTAGCGGCCCTAGCTGCAGGTCGGCCTCTCCTCCTAAAAACCTTCATAACACGCCTACCTTGGTGCACCCGAAGCGGGTTTGACGGGTTAGGAGTGGCGGCTACAGAAGGTTGGATGCATGGGGAGTCAATATGGGGCGGCCCGAATAATATGATTTGAGTGGATGAGTCTGACTGGGTCGAGTTCGAAGGGTTAGGTATCTCCCTGTCATCAGACCTTCCAGCACTGAAGAAAGGGGAAAGGTCTACCTCCAGGTTGCCCGGCAGGGCGTCACCCATCGAGGGTCCGAGGAGGGCGAATAAGGGGAGTTCAAGGGGGACGAGCAGCTGTTGTCAGCGCTGCATTCACTCTCTTCCGACCACCTGATGGGAGAGCAGCCAACCGATTTAGCTTTGGGCCGAGGTGTCCACCTCGGGGCGAACTTACTGCTGTTGCTATCATGGGGAGGATCAACCTAAGAAGCCCTTAGGTGACACTATTGCTGGGCAACATTCACTTCAGTAGGCCCCACATAGAAAGGGGCCCAAGTCAATCTTAGGAGGGGTTCTCCAGGCTCCTCTTCTATGGTTAGCGGGGTGGAGTCGAGACAGGCATCAGCATTAACATGGACAGTAGCAGGTTGATCCCAAAATCCTGCAGTCTGATGGTTTGCAATCCCTTGAACTGACCTGACTACAGCATTCTGTCGAACACCAGATGGGGAATTTTAATTGCAAGAATCAGTTTCCTGTCGAAAACATCTCACCACCCAAGCCTTAGTGCTTTTTGGCTCGTTAACCTGTACTCCTGTAGGGGGTAACTATCACCCAAGACAACGAGGTTCAGAACTTTTTAAAGGTCAGTCCCTGGTCTCAGGATGACCTTGACTCGAGCAAAGACTTGAAATATCCCAGACTTGCTGGTGGTGTCAATTTGGACAACCTCCCTAAAGAAATTAGCTAGGTTGTCAATAACCGATTCCATCCAGGCATGGGCAGGGATGCCGAATAGCAGAATCCAAACCCCTTTCTCACCCTGAGCTGAATTCGGTGACCACGGATAGATGGCTTCGAGCCCCATCGAATTTAGAAGAGAGGCTTCTTCCATGAAGTCGAGGATCTCATCCTTGGATTTAAAGACGATGAGGAACAAGCATTGTGATAATCTCGCCACGTCAATGGCAGAGGCAACAAATTTGGAGGTCCTTATTGCTCCAATGAGGCAAAGAATCGATGTGTGAGGATCTGACACCACTCCTACCTGCCCAAGTTATAATTCCTTCAATTCAGCTTGACGGCAGCCTCATCAACTACTGAAGTGTAGGACTTCTCTATTGGCAAGGATCGGCAATCCGCAAAATTGCCTGCCTTAGGCATAGAGGTGCCATTTCCCCTATTGGCGGTCACTTGGGCAAATGATCGAGCATCTAGCGTGCGAGGCACCCTCACCTAAGGCGGAGGTGGGGGAATGGGGATGGAAATCCTTTGGGATCTCGGCTTGGCCATACAGACAATAGCCACCCTACCATCGATTTTCTTGCCATTCAACACTCCAATGGCGTTACTCACCTCAGCTTCATAAAGAAATCTAACAAATCCAAAACCCCTCGGTTTCTTGGAGTCCGGAAAACAAGGAAGGAGCACATCAAGAACGTTACCATACCTGCCGAAGATGGATGCGAGCTCTTCATGGGAGCAATCGAAGGGAAGGTTCCCAACGAAGACGCTAAATCCGATGTCTCCATGCGCACAGGAGAAGGGGGCGAAGGGGGCTGTCCTCCTAGTCGAACGCCCTCTCCTAGAAACTCGATGCGAGGAGCTGACTCTCGAGGGTGCTCTACCCCTCCGACGGGGCATTAGGAAGTGCGTCCCTCAAACCCTAGCTCAATTTACCGTAGAAGTTCAATCCCTACTGCTTCCTTCCAGAATATCTGTAAAATAAAGTAAAACAGAACTAATGTGTTTGGATCCACTGAACTCCCATCTTACTCATATCCCAATTGTGACATCCAACTCTACTTCATGATATTTCTTACACTCTTAATATATATTCCTACTACCTGAGCCCTCCCATCTGGATTATTGGAATTGCCAGAATGTGTGTGCCTCCAATTCCTTCTATTTGGGAAGTGACTGCATTAAAATCTCCGCTGATCAACCAAGGGTCACTGTTTAATGAAGCTAAATCCTCCATCTCCTTCCATAGTTCTCTCCTATGGTGTAGGGAGCATCTTGCATATACAAATGATGGGAGTAATTTTTTTTACTTTTTTTGGATGTCTTGACTTTCGAGTGAAATTGAAATCATTTTTGGACAATGCTTTCAGGATACGTTGAGATGGGATGAGAAAAGGACCCAGACTTTTCCACCTGCTTCCGCGTTGGAAAGGGAAGCATGGAAACCTAGCTTCAGGCCTGTTTTCACTCTTTTGATATCGGGAAGCATCGATTCTAACAGAACCACAATGGATGGCTTGTACTTTTTGATATGACGCTTAATGGACCTAATGGTGGGAGCATTTCCTATCCATCTGATAGACAACCTGAGTTGAGGGCCCTGCTGTGTCTTCTCCTGTCTCTTCCTCTGACCGGCGTGTCCCGCTGATTGAATGTTCTGACTTGGTTCAAAACATCCATATGTACAGCTCCACATAGGGTCAGATGCGATGGCCAAGATTGTGAGTTGCTCCCAATCTGTTCCCACCCTGCTGATGGAAGAGTCCCCTTGTAGGACTATTTCTGGGTGACCCTGGGATCTGTGAATTAGCTGAGGGGATAGGGGAATTGGATCTTCTTTCTCCCCTACTGACATTGGGACTGGGAAGCATGGTGATAAATCAACTTGAAGTTGAATCGCTTCAGTGCTAGCCCATTTCTCCCTAGGTGGAGAATATGGGTTGTGCAGAGTGCAGGGTATATGGATAGGATCCCCCGAGTATTCCAAACGAGGACCCAACAGAGGATCCTCATCCTCTGAAAGGGAGTAGACCTTGTCCCTGAGATTGGTATGCCCGTTTGGGTTAGCTGGAGGAGACTTCTGCTGAGATGGAGGGGGAAATCTGTCCCCACTACTCTATCCTACTTCCACTTCTTCAATCAGAGGACTGTGCAGGGAGTCTTGTATATGACTGTGTTGCATATTGACAGGGCAAAAACCTGCCTGACTCTGGTTCACTGCTAGTCTCTTTGGGACATTTCATCGAACATGTTCGACGGACGCGTTATTGGAAGCATTTGGTCGAACATGTTTGGCAGAAGGACTCACTGAAGCATTTTGACGAACATGAAGTGTAGATGGAGGCTGTGGGATTTCCTTTCTGTAGAAGGTGGCTTCCACCCACTACTTGGTGGAGACCTTCTTTCTGGGCGATGGACTGGATCACCCAATTATAGAATTTGACTAACCTGCAATAGCAGAAGGCAGTTGTATAGAAGCAATAATTGGGTAGGATTGGTCAGATACCTTGAGGTGGATGATTTTGTGAAAGTCATTCCCCTGTTGTAGTTTCACCTTCACTCTCACAAACACCTGGAACAGTCCAAATCTCGCATTCGAATCGATGTAAACGACGCTTCCGAATTGCTGACCCAGTTCGATTATCGTGGATTCCATCCAGGCATGAGCTGGGATGCCGAAGATTCGGATCTAGTTACCTCCATATGCTGACACCGAAACCGGGTGCCAGGCTTCAACTCTGCCAAATCCCATGTTTCTTTGTAGGGCCCCATCCACGCAGAAATCAATCATCTCCTGCTTCACTTTGAGCACCAGCAAGAAATTGTCTGATGAAATCCTTGCCACGTCCACTACAAAAGAAGAGAACCTAGAACTTCTCAGTGCCTTGATAATTTGTATGACAGATGTTTGTTCGCTGTCTTGAAAACCCATGACCCTAAGTTTTAGGGCTTTCCATTTAACTGCAACGGCCTCTTCATCCACATGTGCCTCGTGAAAGGCTGTCGGAGGAGGGAGAGGAGGTGCTTGGATCTTCAGTTTCTGAGCAAATGTGGGTTTAGTAGGTGGTTGAGGGACGACGAGCTTCTCCCCATGTATAGAATGGTGGCTCTAGTGCCCGATCCTTGCTGCATGGTTCCCCCTTTTTTTCCTCTGGCGACCTTCACAGACACTATTCTACCATCTATCCTTCTGCCATTCAGCACTTCCCTCGCCGCCCTAGCATCATCTTCATACTGGTAGTGAACAAAACCTTACCCCTCGATTTTTTGGATCCTGGGAAGTAAGGTATGGACGCGTTGATTATGTTTCTGTATCTCCCGAAGACCTTGAAAATGTCATGAATCGAGAAGTTGAATGGAAGATTTCCGATGAAGAGGATGAAATCGGATGGCCTATGTTCCCGAAAATTGGGGGTTTCACTTCTGTGAAATCTCTATAATCGTTCTCCCTTACTGCCTCTTTTGGGTTCCACTTGGAGGTGTGAATCGAACGAGGATGATATCTCGCCTCGTTTTTAGAGCGGTGATGGCTTCCCACGGAGATTTCCTGCCGGCAGATAGCCGGCTAGGTTGTCCCCGATTCGCGGTTTCCCCCGATTCGCGGTTTTCATAAGCTTTAAGCTACGCTCTGTATAGTAAGAAACATGCTATATAGCATAAACTATTTAAAACACTGATTAGTGGTGCGTGCTTGTGTGTGTGTAACTATACTGCATTTTAGTACCGCTAATGACAGTGTTGCTCTCTCATTGCTAATCCCAATCCTTGATTGAGGAGGGTTGCATTAGGTTGGCGGAGCAAGATTTGTGTAGCTGACTGTTGGGATAGGGCTTACAAGACACGACAACGATGATTTAACTACATAGCATACACTTAAGAGCATGTATTGCATCAACGCACATGATCCTACCCATAGTGTACCGCGTATTGTAGGAAGTTATGCACTGGGTGCCCATTCCCATACCATGTACAGGAGCGACCCGTGATCCAAGTAACCTTGGTACACATGCAATAAGAAAAACGCAAAATCGGTCATTAGACCATGGCCAACAAGTCATCCCAAGTAATGAATGTTTAGAAGAAAAAAAAAAGTAAAAATATCCTTTGTTGGCATCAAGTGCCAGACCACATTTTCGCTAACTTACTTCTCTTCTTTCAATTGTAACCCCTTTTATTATGTTATTTATAGGTCTTCATCGCCATTGCCATTATCCTGGGGGACAGCCTCTACAACTTCTTCAAGGTTATCAGCATAACAACCTCCTCCTTTCTTCAAAAAATGCGTGAGAAAGACACTAACGTAATCCCCGTGATCAACCAACTCTCTCCCACCAAGCCATCCATGTCCTACGACGACCATCGCCGGACTGAACTCTTTCTAAAAGATCAAATCCCAACACGGGTAGCAGTTGGGTGCTACATAGCCATTGCTGCCATCTCAATAGCCACTTTACCACACATCTTTCCCCAACTCAAGTGGTACTACGTCTTAGTTGTTTACATCTTCGCTCCAGTCCTAGCCTTCAGTAACGCCTATGGTTTCGGACTCACTGACTGGTCCCTTGCTTCCACCTATGGAAAGCTTGCCATCTTCACCATTGGCGCATGGGCAGGAGCTTCACATGGTGGGGTGCTTGCAGGGCTTGCCTCGTGTGGTGTCATGTTCAACATTGTCCAGACAGCTGCAGACCTCATGGGAGACTGCAAGACAGGTTACTTAACACTAGCTTCGCCTCGGTCCATGTTTGTCAGCCAAGTAATCGGGACCACAATGGGCTGTGTCATTGCTCCTTGCATCTTCTGGCTATTTTACAAAGCCTTCCATGACATTGGCACTCCTGGAACGGAATACCCTGCCCCTTACGCACTCATTTACCGTAACATGGCAATACTTGGTGTTGATGGTTTCTCTTCCCTGCCAAAGCACTGCCTCACCCTCTGCTACATGTTTTTTGCTGGTGCTATTATCATCAACTTAGTGAGAGATGTTGTGGGGAAAAGGGTCGCGAGGATGGAAAGGCTAATTCCACTCCCGATGGCAATGGCAATTCCATTCTATATTGGGCCATACTTCGCCATTGATATGTGCGTGGGGAGCTTGATACTGTTCATATGGCAGCAGACAAACAAGGCCAAGGCGGACAAATTCGCACCCGCAGTGGCAGCCGGTTTAATTTGTGGTGACGGGATATGGACATTGCCACAGTCGGTGCTTGCTTTGGCCAATGTTTACCCACCCATCTGCATGAAATTTCTATCAAGGAATCAGGAAAGGAAAGTGGAAAGTTTCTTAGCCAAGTTATCTTAATAGCAGAAGCCAGTTGGCATGTGTCTCTACGGTCAATATTCCAGTGTGAGTATGTATAAAAGTTAAGCCTATGCAGCAATGACGAGAATTCAAACTCGGCATTCAATCCAATAGCCCCATGTAGAAACTAAAGTTGTTTGATATATTATCACCTAGCAACAGTGTTTGCAATATGTGGTATTTGATTTCTTCTACGGAGAACTTAGGTCCCACAAAGATTATACAAAGGGTTAGTGTTTCTGACATAAATTTAAGGGCTGATGCAAGTCAGCAACTTTTTTGTTTTTTTGTTTTTGTTTTTATTTTAATTAATTAATTTTATTTTATTTTTTTGAATTTAGAAACTTTGAAGATACGGTTCACACTAGATTTCAGACCAAGTAGTACACTATATATATAGAGGGCATAAAAAATAAAAAATAAAAAATAAAAAATAAAAACAACATACAAGCTTCACAACCGAAATGAAGAGCAATGATTTTCCTACCATCTCACAATCCATTAGCAATTCGCAGACTATCAGTGATTATGATATACTATTGACGGAGAGGCCACTACTACCTCTAGAAGTAATATTTGTTGGGTTTTAATAAACCCACTCTTCTAACGTGTGGCTGCAGCCACCATGAAACAGGAAAATAAAAACTGAAAGAGAAAGGGAATGAACTGAACTGCTGAATTTTTGAATGCAATGGAAACGATTACACTGGTTTCATTTATAGGCTTTTCTCCTTATGTGAAAAGACAAAAAAAATCCCTATCTAGATGCTTCCTAAGGGCAGCTAAAGAAAGAAAAAAATCCAGAAAGAAATCTACTATTTATCTTAACACAGCTAGCAATCTATACTTAGAAAAAAAATCTAATCTCACAACTAGCTCAAATATCCTTACACGGTTTTGGATTTGCACAAATCCACCACCGTGTCCAACACTCCCCTTCAAACCAAAACCGGCTTCATTCCAAGCATTGATCTAAGTCTCCTGAATGTGTCAGTCAGCAATGCTTTAGTGAAGATGTCTGCACCACTTGTTCAATGGTGTAATAGTTTTTCAGCTTAACCAATTTCTGCTTTACTTGATCTCTAAGAAAATGATATCTTGTATCGATTTGCTTGCTCCTTCCATGTTGAACTAGATATTTAGCAAGTTCGATTACCGACTTGTTATCCACGTATATAACAGTAGATTCCTCCTGTGGATGCTTCAGCTCCTTTAGCAGATTCATTAGCTAGATCGTCTCACATACAGTGGATGAAGCTGCTACATACTCAGCTTCACATGTGGACAGGGCAACCACACTTTGCTTATTTGAATTCCATGTGAATGTTGTCAACCCAAGATAGAAAGCATAGCCTGTGATGCTTTTTCTTTCATCTTGGTCACCACCCCAATCACTATCAAAGTATCCATACAGCATCACCTCATCATCGTATGAATAAAAGAGACCAAACTCAATAGTTCATTTGATATACCTCAGTACTCGTTTTACAACTAGCCAGTGTGACTCTTTTGGCGCTTCCATATATCGGCTTAAAAGCCCAACACTGTAGACTATATCTGGCCTAGTGATTGTGAGATACCTAAGCTTCCGATTAGGCTCTTGAATAGGGTTGAGTCGATGTTTCTTCATTCTCCATCTTTTGTGAGCTTCAGGCCTGTTGTAATAGGTGTATTTACGACTTTACAGTCGACCATTTAAAACTTCTCAAGAAGTTCCTTTGTGTACTTCTTTTGGAATACGTAAATGTCGTCGACTTGTTGCTTCACTTCAATGCCTAAGAAGAATGACATCAATCCACCATCAGTCATCTCGAATTCTTTGAACATAGTCTGCTTGAATTCTAGAAACATCGCCTGGCTGTTCACAGTGAAAAGCAGATCATCAACATATAAACAAGCTATAAGCATATCACCACGGGCATTTTTCTTTATGTAGACAGCATGCTCATACGGACATTTGACAAAACCATTCTCTTGAAGATAACCGTCGATCCGTGTATTCCAAGCACGGGGAGCTTGCTTCAACCCATATAGAGCTTTCTTCAATCGATACACCTTGTGTTCCTTTCTTTGCATGACAAAGCCTTCAGGCTGGTCAACGTAGACTTCTTCTTCGAGTACTCCATTTAGGAATGTGGATTTCACATCCAGTTGGTAAATCATCCAACTATGATGAGCTGCAAGGGAGATTATCATTTTAACAGTGTCAAGGCGAGCAACTGGGGCGAAAACTTCTTCATAGCCTACCCCATATTTCTGTTTGTAACCTTTTGCTATGAGCCTTGCCTTATATCGTTCAATCTTACCATCGGCATTCCTCTTGATTTTGTACACCCACTTGAGACCAATGGTCTTCTAGCTTTTGGGGAGTGAGGTCAATTCCCATGTTCGATTCTTCTCAATGGCATGAATCTCTTCTTCCATAGCCTTCCTTTAACATTCTTTATTCACAACCTCCTCGAATGTGAGAGGCTCGTGGTCTGCATATAGGCAGAGTAAATTCACTTTCTCAGTTTCTACGTAGATGTCATTGAGGCTTCTCATTTTTATAGGTGCCAAGGGTGAAGGAGAATTGGATGAAACTGTGCTAACTGAATTCTGATTTGATGAAGTGCTTCCAAGGGAGATGGAACGTACTCCTGGACTTTTGCAATCTGAAGGGGGTGATGTGGGTGTCTGCTCCTGATTCACATGCCTCTCTTCTTCATATTTTTCAGCCTCAACCTGACTTTCTTTGGCCGAATCTTCCTGGTTTCACTTCCAGGAATCTTCCTCGCAAAACACTATATCTCTACTTACCACTACTTTATTGGTTAGTAGGTTATAGAGCTTGTACACTTTTGATTCTTCACTATAGCCGATGAAGATGCACTTCTCACCATGATCATCAAGCTTTTTTCTTCTCGCTTCTGGAACTTGAGCGTAGGTGACACACCCAAAGATCTTAAGGTGCGCCACGCTCGGCTTGTATCTACTCCATGCTTCCTGCGGTGTCTTGAATCTGACACTCTTGGTCGGACACCTATTGAGCAGATAGACAGTACATGTAACTGTCTCTACCTATAAATTCTTTGTCAAACTTTTCTTCTTCAGCATGGTCCTCGTCATGTCGAGGATGGTGTGGTTCTTCTGTTCCACAATTCCATTTTATTGTGGCGTGTATGCTATAGTGTGTTGTTGCTTAATGTCATGTTCCCTGCAATACTCTTGAAAAACATTTGAAGTGTATTCCTCACCTCTGTCAGATTCGAGGGTTTTGATTTTAAGACTACTTTCTGTTTCAATAAGGGCTTTAAAAATTTTTTAAATAGTAAAAGCAGTGGACTTCTCTTTGATTACATACACTCACAATTTTCTACTGAAATCGTCAATGAAGGGAATAAAGTATTTATTACCTCTAATAGAGATTAACTCCAATGGTCTACAGATGTCAATGTGAACCAACTGCAACGGTTCTCTTGCTCTTCGAGATACTCCACTTGGAAAAGAGTTCCTTTTTTGTTTCCCAAGTGTGCACGCCTCACACACTTGTTCTGGAGCATTAATGGCAGGTAACCCATGTACCATGCTTGATGAGGACAGAAGTTTCAGGCCACTGAAATTTAGATGGCCAAAGTGAGGATGCCACATTCAGGAATCATTCTTTGCTTTTCCATAAAAACATTTCTAAAGCATTGTGTTTATATGAAGAGAAAACATACGATTCTTCACCATCTGGACTGTCACAATCAAACGTCCATATATATCTCTTATGGAAAGAGAAGAGTTCTCCATGTGTATGACATACCCTTTTTCGAGGAGTTGTTCGATACTCAGTATATTACTTTTCATGTTAGGCACATAGTACACATTGGAGATATAGTTTGGAACACCATTCTTCTAAAAGATTTTTTTTTTTGCCTTTACCTTTCACTGGCATTTTTTATGAGTCTTCAAATGTTACATCACCATGAACTCCTTTTGTGAGTTTCACAAAGAGTTTCTTGTCGCCGCATATGTGATTACTTGCACCCATGTCGAGATACCATACATCCTGTTGATCACTGCCTTTTTCTTGCGCAAGGAGAAGTGTGGGGCTTTCTTGTTCATGTCCTGATGCTTCGGCATAGTTGGATCGCTCGTCTTGATTTACCGACTTGCTCCAATAATCAAATGCATAGTGGCCAAGTTTGTTGTAATTATAGCATTGGATGTGCTTTGTACTTCCTCGTCCACGCATCGATCTACCTCTACCATTTCCTCTTCCATGGAAATTAGTATTTTTCTACTGGTTTTGGCAATGGCTTTGTTGGTATCTGTGCCCTTTGCCTCTTACACGATTGTTAGCAAAACGTCCACCACATTGTGAACTTCCACGTCCACCATTGTTATCATTCAGAGTCAATCTTGACTCCAAAGCTTGTTCCATTGGTATGGAACTGGCATTCTTCTGCATTCGATACTCATGAACTTGTAATGATCCCATCAACTCCTCAAAGGAGAGTTTCTCAATATCTTTTGATTATTCGATCGCCACAACCACATGCTTAAACTTGGTTGTGAGAAATCGAAGTATTTTTTTCAATAACTTGGACATCTCATTACAAGAAAAACGGGCAAAGGCTATGACCAAAAACCGTAGCTAAAGACCTTTTGTTACGGATCTAGTCCGTAGCACGTCCGTCATTATTGGTGGGCTAGGTAAAGGTTAAAAAACCAATTGCTACGAATTATATCCGTAGCAATAGATATCAGTAGCTACGGACAAAAGTTGTAGCTATAATTTCTGTAGCGAAATGTAGCTACACATACAGATTAAATCTATAGCAATAGATATCACTAGCTACAGATAAAGGCCATAGCTATACTTTTTGTAGCGAATATACTTACGGCTACAGATTAGATCCGTACTAGTAGATATCACTAGCTACGAAAAAAAGCAGTGGCTATAATTTCTGTATCGAAATGTACCTACGGCTACAGATAATATCAGTAGCTAAAAGTGGAATAAAATCCGTAGCAATATGCTGTAGTTAGCAATAGCTACGGTTTTCAAAATAATAGCTATGGCCAAAATTCGTAGCTATTTTAAAAAAAAATTGTAATAATGATGCATGTTTCCATTGCAAGAACCTGCTATGATTGATAACTCATCTTAAGCTTAATGCTGATAGGAATAGTACATAAAATGCAATCAAGAAAAAAAAAACGATGCATTTATTACAAATAACAATCAAATCATACAATGCATCCCACATTCACATTTCTAAATAAATAATACTTCACTTTGCTTAACCTATCATAAGAATTACAACTAAGGCGTGCCCTCATGTGCAAGAAACAAATACACTCCAATACAGTAAATACCCTCCATATAATGCAATAATGCTCATGTTTTTACAAAATTTTCTTCCTTTAGATGGTCAATTTCAGTAAATGCAGAAGATAGAGCTTCTTCTTTCCCTAAAACTACAGATGTAACTTTTATGGACTTTGACACAAGATCACTCTCAAGTTTTGAAACCCTTCCCTTGAGAAAATGAATTTCATCCTCCAGTGACTTCTTTAGCTTATCAGCCTGTATAAAAGAGCATTTGTAGACACAATCAAACAAGCATGCCTTTATACACATCTCAAAAGAAAGAAAGACAAAAAAAAAATAATCTAAAAACAGGAATTACAACTTTCAAACAAATGAGGTTCAGGATACAGGGATGTACCTCAGCCTTGAATTTTTCATGAGCAAATTCAATTTGCTTCAATGCAACTTCATTCACTTGTGTTATTTCTTTATATTGTCAAAAGGTAGTAGCAGTTGGTCCAGGGGTGATCCACAATAAAAGGTACCATTTACCATGAACTAAAATTATGTATTATCCACACCTTGATTGGACTCACTACAAGGGTAATCTTTCAATGATGGCCCACTGCTTCTAATAATCACTATATGGGTAAGAAAATTACAAAAAGTAAGACTCATGAGATGACATATGTACAAATAGTGACAAAACTAGATGGTAATGACAGGAGGCTAAGAGACATCAAATTATTTATGAAGAACGGGAAAAAACAAAGATAAAATAAATAGTTAAAAAATTTACCATTTCAATATTGAACCTTGTAGTGGCAACATTGATCTGTGGGGCTAAAAATACATCAGCCTGCATATAAAAATCTCAAGTTAGTTGGGCCTTTGAGGTCCTCAGATGATAGTAGTAGAAGCCGGAGGCTCCATTCCTCAATGTCTATATCTTGCCAGCAGTAAGGCCCTGAAATGTTCACTCATTAACTATCCTAATTTCCAAATGCTCTTCTTCTCCAACATTCCATCCTTGTGTTCAGTCCTAGTCCAACTGAAAGAGATTTTTGAGAGAAACAACCCATATACTACAATTCTTACTTCTTAGTTTGGCTGCAACTACTTGAGAAATTCACCCACAACAATTCATATCTAGCTAAGAGATTGCATCTGTAAAAGATATAGAATTCCAACTCTGCTAATAAGATCATGGATGCATGTAAATGATATATTTATTATTATTTGGGGAGAAAAAACATCATTAGATATTGGATGATCCTGATTACTAATGATATTCTTAACATAATCAGCAGATTCAGACACACCATGCATCATTCATTCATACATACATGGAGGGAAAGATTGTCATTCTACAAAATATTATATGCATATATCCTTATTTGTGATTTCTCTGAATAGTTAAAAAAATTTTAAAAATAATAAAATAATAAAATAATAAAAAAAAGAAAGAAAGAAACTGCAAACACATGGATGTCACTTCCTAGTGTTGGATGAAGTGGTAACCAGCCGTTGGCATTCAAGTTCAAAGAGGACATGCAGAAGACATGTGATAGGGTGGAAAAGGATAACTGCACAAGTAGGGTGCAATTAACATGTGATAGGGTGGGATGCTCTACATAGAGAGTAAGAGTGAGGCTATGTCTGGCTATCAGGATAATCAAAGTGCAGCCACCATGCATGCCATTCTCAGGTTGAACAGGGTTATGACCTTCATCAAATTCTTACCTAGAAGTCATTACAGGAAAGTCAACATTCAAGGGGAGAGCATATCAACAGTATTCAACACAACCATCAATTGTATTCAAGAGTTTTGAAATTAAGCAAAAAATAAATAAATAAATAAATAAATCCCTCAATGCACAAAGGAAGCAAAAATGGTACCTCGAGCAGTTCTCGAAAATCCACTGATCAGCTCACATGGCTCTCCAATTCTGTACTTAAGTTAAATGATCGGTCCGTCGTGAGTTGATTCCACCAGGTCCACCTAACGTTGGGCCAGCCTGATTTTTATGCCACGTGATCTTCACAGTATGTGCTACCGTTTTGATAATATTGATGTGGCATGTGTTGTGTATAACAAAACTCTAAAGTGGGAAATTCAAAAATGACATTATAGATTTGGCAAAACTTACAAATATGAGTCCACTCGGAATAACATATTCCAACCAAACAAATTCCAAATAGCATATTCCCACAGCATCACCATTGAAGTAACATATGAACCTATATATTTCTGCATCATCTTCCAATAACTACCTCGATCTTGCAAATGTTATCCATACAAACGATTTGCCAAGATCAACTGGTGGTTCCATGGGCTAAAAATTATGATATTGGAGTTCCCGGATGAGAAATGTAGCATATGCCATTGCAGCACGTGTGCATGTCTGGCCCACCAGATGACCATATAGCCTAATTTTCAGATCATGGCACATATACAGTGATGCCCAACTACTGCATTGCCTGGACCTTGTGACATGTACTACATTGTCACATGTGAGGAGAGTAGGATTCTATATTTCTACTCATATCCTACTCATCCAAATAGCCATAGCAGAGCTCTTCCCACATAATTAAGCTACATCTTGTATACTTACATTGTACTTTTTTAGAGCAGGGGGGTTCTGGAAGCATGAAGCAATACCACAAATAAAAAAAGAGAAGTAGGATGATACTGATCGATTTTAAATCAAGAAAGACTTCGATGCATACATCATATCTACCCATCCACCAGGTACATTTATTACCATTAGCCGTTGGGACCAAAAATCAGCCCAAACCAATGCTTAGGCAGTGAAAACCAATGGACGGAGAATGATATCATTATACACATTTATAAAATCAGCCCATTTCTAAAATCATAAAGTAAATTTTATTTTATTTTTTTAAGAAAAAAATCCATTTGCAGAATCAACATGGAACACCACAAGAACCCCAAACCCATTTTCTGAGTCAACACAAAACACTAGAAAATGTTGCAAAAGAATCGAAACCAGTTTAAAAACACACCAAATCCAAATAATAACCATAACCATCAACATGACCAAATTTGGGTTAGGTGGAAGGAATCAAATACCCATAGCAGAATAACTACAAAGTAAATCAAGAATCAAAAGCAGCATAAAAGACATCACTAAACAAAACCTAACTAAGAATCTCAACAAAACACACCAAAAATAAAAACCAATTGCAGATTCAAGACAACACAATAAGAATCCAAAATATTCTTTCTTTCTTTCTTTCTTTCTTTCTTTCTTTCTTCTTCTTCTTCTTCTTCTTCTTTTTTTTTTTTTTTTGAAAAGTAACATAGAAAATTTATTAAAAGAAGCAAAAGATACAACCACAGAGAAGCACACAGCAAAGAGAAGGATGGTGAGGGGCCATCCCTCAACCTCACCGTACCTAGAATTTACAACGCATTTACCAAGTCCTGTGAAAGATCTACCCTATCATCACCCATAAAGAGGTTCAGTGCCAATGCCCAAGAAATGACTCTCCTTTGGCCCTAAGAAAAATAGTGTCCTTTTTATAAGATCTGTTATTGAAGGTCCTAAGATTTTGTTCCTTCCAAATCGACAACACAACGGCCCACATGGTGGGCCGCCAAAGAAGTTTCCTTCTCTTACCAATTGAGAGCTACAAGAACCAACTCATATTGCTGAATCAAACTAACAATGAATGAGGAGATACTCCAGACTATTTATGAACAAAAAAATATACCCAATAGATCGAATCAAAATTCACCAAGGAGAATCCATGCCAAATGCCGCAAAACCAAAACCCATCAAGGCAATCGAGTCATAACGAGGTGGAATTAATCAAATACAATATGCAGGAACAACGGCATGAAAACTTCGAAAACCAAAACCTTTATCCAGAATCAACAAAAAAAATCAAGTGAATTGAATTGCAGCAAATATTTAGTTTAATCAAGAAGAAATGAGAAAAACTAATGATGTTTTCTAGTATTCATTAGTCATGTTTCATTTGAGTCCAACTTGACAGGAATAGGACTGCAAATTGGAGCTCAACCCTCGATAGGAAGGCTAACTACAATCTATTTATCTCCACTTTATTACACAACAGAATTGCAATCCAATTTAAAATTGCATCCAAACGCACCCTGAAGAACTAGAAACAACATGTAATGCATAATCTTCACCAAATGCTCAAAACCAAAACCTACTACACGTAGAATCTACAGGCAACACTCCAACCATTTAAAAATAATCTCATGTAAAATCTTGCCTAATGCTCTGAAAATAGGTTTTGGTTTTGCGGCTTTTGACAATGGAGGAGTAACAACAGAATGATTCCGTGTACTGTAAGAATTTTATGCATCTTTCAGAACTGAAAAGGAACAAGTAATAATGTAGGAGACATGAATATAGTCAAACCATCCATTTTCGATCAACATTCATCTATTTCACAATGCAGATTTTAAGGCCCATTTGGACATCTAGAGAAACAATCAAAGGGAGGATGAATTTCAATAATAATGACAAAAAAGTAGGTCAATTCTATTTTTCATTCAATTTGTGGTTGAAAAAGCTTTGCTGGTTTCAATTTTTTTCTAGAACAGATAAACATCCTTGTTGCAATGGATGTCCAAATACCTATCAATTTTGCAGATGGGCAGCCTAATGCAGTCTTTGTAGTCATTGGAATTCCAAGTTCATAAAAAAGGATGTACCCTTCGACAATTAAGAAAATGGCATATATTAGGATGATAACTTGTATCATTATGAAACACAGAAACAAAATAATTAAATATTTGAAACAGATGAGATGAAAAGAAACATGTTATCAAATTTATCATCATCATCATCCTCTAAGCATTATCCCAGGCTCACAGCTAATTGGGTTCAGCCAAATGAATCCTATTCCGCCCCATTCCACTCTATCAGGGGCCATAACTTTAGTTCGACCATAGGTCATCAAGTCTTTTCTTACTACCTCTACCCACATCCTTTTGGGCCCTAAGTATTTAAAACAAAATGACTAAATATTTGAAACAAATGAAAATCTTTGGCAAGCAGGATATAATTTATCTAAGTAAAAAAAAATTGTTATCGAAGTGATGCTACATGCACAAGATTATTTCATTGCATATTTAAATTACTGGAACTAGTCATTTAGCACCTAATGATATATCTCTATATGGAACAAAAAAAAAAACAAGCTAGACAAGACATTTTCTGCAAGTTAGAACTTGCTAAAGTAAAACATTGTGAAAAGGAAAGCAAGTTACAAATCCAAGCAACAGTAAATATCGATGAATGGATTCGAACCTTGAAATACATATCAAGTGCTCTATACAACCCATCATCAAAGGGTCTTTGCTAGAGATCGCATCTTTTTAGGTTTCAAGTTTACATTTGGCATGGATTCTCTGAAAATAGGCAACACCCATGCAAAAGCCCGTATGAACCCCTGCAAGAGCCAATGAACCGACATCCACAATCATCAGAAAATGCTAACAATCAAAATCCATGTGCAGAATCAACACAAAAACACTCCAATTACAATACAGAATCAACACAAAAACACTCCACATTTACAGCCCCTGCTCATGGGCTTATGCAAGCCCTTCTTTACCTGCAAGCCATTTATAAAATCAGCAATTTTACTTGCAGATGTAAACAATGAAGAAGAGTAAAGTTTGAATGAGTTTCTCTGATAATCGAGATCTTCATTCAAGAATCAAAGAAGATTCGCAAAACATAAGGAAATCAATAAAAAGAAAAGGAGAAATAGCTCACCTTTCCAAGTTTGTTGAGATAGAGAGAGAGGGAGAGAGAGGGAGAGAGGGTTTTGGGCGCAGCGAGGGAGAATCGGTTTTGGGCAGAGAGAGGGTTTTGAGCGCAGAGAGGGAGAATCGATTTTGGGCAGAGAGAGAGGAAGAGAGATGGCCATATATTGATTTGGGCGTGCGGCTCTCTTTTGAGCGTGTGCCCAATTATTTTGGGCATGGATTGGGTACCTACGTGGGGCCCACCATGATGTATATGGTTTATCCATTCCGTCCATTCATTTTTATAAATACATTTAGGGAATGATCCCAAAAATTAGGTATATTGAAGGCTCAAGTGGACCACACCATAGGAATCACGTGTCATTTAATCTCTATTATTTCCTACCGTGTGGTCCACTTGAGCCTTCAATATACCTCATTTTCACTACGCCAAAATCGTGAATTTACGATGGACCAAATCCGTCGTAAAACCAAATATACGACAAATTTCGTCCGTCGCTTGGTCCGTCGCTGTTTACTGGGTCGTTTTTCTTTTTCGACGGATAAAATCCGTCGTTTAATCTGCGACGGATAAGGTCCGTCGCATAATAGCGACGGATTAGATCCGTCGTAAAAAATAAAAATCCGTCTTTGATTTTCAACTTGTTTAGAAATTAGCGACGGATTTTGTCCGTCGCTAAAATATCTGTAAATTTAAAAATAGCCAATTAAATAAAATTATCGTCAGATTTTTTTTTTTGGAATCTTACACCTGATAGTCATTCAAAAAATAATTCATACGATTGTTTAATAAGAATTCTATTCACAAAATAAATCCTATTCATCAAACTAAAAAGTTCAATCATACTGAAAATAAACTCTCCCAAAGCATTATATGACACCTCATGTGAAAAATACATGCACATAAATGGAATCCACTAAATATGATACCTCATATTAACAACATATAACCATTGACTTGCAAAAGCCTAAAACTCCCTAATGAAATCTAATATACACTTGCATGCTTCTAGGAGACGGGAGCTTTTGATGGGACGCTTCTTTCTTCCAGCTTCAATCCATAGCTTTGTCTACCATGGGAACATATTCAGCAAACTCTGAGAACCCTGCCCTTCCAGATTAGAGAAGCATGTCAAAAACAACTGCTAGACACTGTCACAGTATTTCTAGAAGATGGAACATTAATTAATTAAATACAAATAGAAGAATAGCCTCATTGAGAGTACATGAATCTTTGAAGTGGTTTTTCTTTCGATAAAAGACTACACTGTCCTCCACAGCAACCTAAAACCAGGGCCAGCATTGATGATAAACATTCGGCAAATGTCTGTACAAGAGCAAGTCCAATGTTATAGGCAAGCACTATCTAGATGCACATTTCCATTAACAACTCGAATTCCTATTTAATTTCTGGTCTGAACCAAATAATGATTATAAGTGACATCAGGACTCCATACTCAATTAAGACTGCAATTTCTAATACAATTCTGCTTTATAAAACAATGTATATGGAAAGATGTTGGGCAAATCAAGACATACAGATTTCTTTTCTTGGCAATATCTGTTGGTGACTTCCTGAAAGCATGCCAAGGCCTACACAAATACAATTCTAGCAAATCAATCATGGTGGGTGTACATAATCAATTCCCAAACAAGAATTAGGAACAGAGCACAACAGAGAAAATCAAGATTAGAAAACCTGAAGTCTTGTTTGTCTGAGATGTCCGACATCTGAGACTGGAAGTTACTGAAATTTAGACTCCCAAGCCTTGAAGTAGACTCTGATTCTGCAACTAAAATCAATAGAAGATAAAAGAATAAGAGGAAAATTTTGGATGGGATAAAGACAAGTAGGAAGAAAAATCAATGAAATCAATGCATACCAGATAAGCTTTTTCTGAAGGATAGTGGGGTAGCTGAAAAAGTCAAGGTTCTCTCAAATTCCACTATTATTTCTTGCAAGAAAGAAATACTAGATATAAGAGGGAAAGCTTGGAAGAGGATAAAGACACAAACTTCATCCAAAATCACCCCAAGTTTCTTGGGTGGGGTTATCAAATCCAGAAGTTGCTCGATCCAAACTGTTGATATGATGGGCTGCTCTTTCATCCCCCATCTCCCAAAAAGTCTTCAAGATTGGAAGACCCTATCCACCCAATCTTTGGCTCTCTCTTTTCCATTGAAACTGGTCCTATATTTTTTTCTTAACCGTTCATCTCTAGGCAATCAACTGATTTTTACTATCTTAAAAGGTGGAAGATTTTTGGGAGCATGGTCCATCCACTGCAGGCTCAACATCTCAATGGCCTAGATCACCAGACAACAGGCCCACACACAAGGAATTGAAATCCTCAGTAAAATCCACATTTCCTGAGGCTCAACATTCCATAATTCCTCACATAAAATGCCATTCTTACATCCCAAGTTAAAGCTTAAAAGGATATCGAATTACCTAAGTTCAAAAAGCTATCTACAATATTCTCCTTTGTTGTTTTCATTTACAATGGGTAGTTATTTTTCTACTGTGTTGTCTTTCTCTCAGTTCGTTTCCTTGAATATGAAGTCTCAGCTAAAAGAAATGGGCTGCAATAAATTGATATTGGGACCATCTTGGCAGCATTAACATAGATTTCTCATAAAGATAGTCCGGATGAGTTGAGTAGTTCTTGTGCCATCTGTTTTGACAGAGAAATTCAGATGTCTCTATCTTTCATTGAAATACCTTATCCACCACTAAAAATCAATGCAATTTTTAAATTCTCGAATTAATAAATCATTAGGTAAACTTGCTCGAAAAAATTTCGAATGTTGGGTACTGATTTCCTTAGAAAACCAACATGAATTACGGATCTAGCAGAGGGGCATTTGGAAAATTTAGTGCGTTCTTGAATTGAAGAGAAAAGGCAGTTTTGCAATCTGCAAGAGAGCTTGGTAATTTCTGTGAAATACGAAATAAGGCATGCAGTAAAATTTTAAAAAAAGAAAAAATTGGTAAAAGGATTTAAGAGATTTGGTTGGATTTAAAAGGTAAAGAGATGCTTATTACTTACCGGAAGAATCGAATGAATCTTCGTCGGTTTGGCTTATGGTCTTCTCTTTGGATGAAAATATTCTTGGAAGAAAAGACTGCAAGCATCATGTATATAAAAAAAAATTAATTAAAAAAACCCACTATTTCAAAATGAAAATAAAAGAAGCAGACGAGATTCTTCTTCCACCAACCAAGAAATGTTCCAGAAAATTGGATTCTCAGGAATTAGAATCTAAGAAAAACAAAAGCCCTCTGAAATTAGAATCTAACAAACAATAGAGGATATACATTCCTGAAGGTCATCTCTAAAATCTCTCCTCCTTTCAATGGAGAATGAAAAGTCTAAACTTTAAATACAATCAGACACCCCAAAACTTGAAACCTGTTATTCATGCATAAAAGATTCAGAAGAAGAATTTCCAATGAAGAGATAGGAATTGGAGAACACCCAATTTGAACAAGTTACTTTTAACTGGAAAATACAAGAAAAAGAAAGGGAATCCTTTCAGTGCCCCTAGATTACAAGCCCTGCAACCACAAGGCATTAAGAGGAAAAAAAACCATTAAAAAAGACCAAATAAAATTATAAATGCAATAGATTTCACAGACTTCACAACATAGACAACAACTCAAACCAATTACATAAAGTAGGAAAATGATGTGTATATATACATTCATGAAAGAAAATCCAGTTCCACCAATCATAAAATGCTCCAATCTGCTTATTTTGAAATGGATAAACAATTTTGGAAGATGTGGTTGGCTGGTTGCAGCTGGATATTTGGTGCATATTCTGTTTGGTAGTTTATGGAGCTATTACTTTATATAAATGAACTAGTAAAATGCATGTGTTGCACATGTGAGTATATCTTCGTAATTACATGGACTAATGTTGTTGATTAGCTTAATACCGACATTTTAAAAAATCAATTCAATGTAATAATATGTAGAGTACTAATGGAAAGGGGAAGAGCTCGTCCACCGCTCAAGTGGTGTACATGTGCAGAAATTTAGAGCTAATAATTGTTGACTCCATTTTGAATAGAGATTGCATTAACTCCAATCAAATAAACTTCAGTCATAGAATTTAGACCTTCACCATTTTAACTTGAACCATTCATTTGACAATGAGCACTAACTGAAAGAAATGACTAAAATTATTCAAACCAGAAATAGAACATAATGACCCCCATGAGGACATTAAATGGAAAAAGGAAAATTCCATACACGAGCCTGATTTTTCTTCATTTTTCCTAGAGATATCGCAGCACCGACTCTGCAAAGATTTGTTGCCTGAAAATGTGAAACAATAGTGCTATGATATTGCCAATGTTTTTGTATTAGATTGTCATGTTGCTGGTATGCTAAACTCAAGAGTCAAGACCTTCCTTTTCTTCATAAGTTGTATGATAAGCTTTATATCTATCAGATTTTCCAAGGCCACGGGCGTGTATAGGAGAGTCCATCTACAAGCTGGGGACACATGCAAAGACTACACGTGGTGAACAACCAAACTGACCATCTGGTGTGCCCCACTGCATAACCACCATCTCCCAAAAATCAGATCGGTCCACTCATCCAGTAACAAAGTATGAAATGAATAGATAGCTGAAAGAACTTGTTTCAGAAGTCCATTTGTTTTGTACACTGGCCCACCTGATGAATTCACTGGCCTCATTATTGGGCCCTGGGAATCCATGCCATGGGCCTACCTGAGAGACAGGTCAGATCTTGCAGTGTTCCACCATGGGCAGGGCTATACACCACAAACCTCTATATTCAACTAAAATCAGGTAGGCCATGACTGTCCATGCCAGATCCTCTATAGGTTTTTAAGAGAAAAAGATACATCTAACATACTTCTGTTCGATGTGTTTTGGACCAGGACGAGAGTATTTCAGATATCCATCCCAAGGAACCTTTTTAAGACCAGCTCGAATAGATATTATGTCCTTGACTGCAAAAAGAGCCATTTTATCAGACAAAAGGTTATTCCAATTGCAAGAAAGAACCAACATAAACTTTCTTTTAGAGATTAGAACAAAGAGTGACAAATGCCCAGGATCATCTCATAGGAATTGCAAGGCAGTAAAAATTACCTTTCTGCAAATTCTATTGGCGTCTCGCCAGGTTTTAGATTTTGAAGTTCCAAGTAGCACACATCACAAACAACAGCCCATGATATCATGAGATGGAGCAAATGCATTGTAAATGATTGCCTGCAAGCAAATAGCTCAATGAAAGACAATAAGAATGCAGAATATAGATTTAACATGGACAACCTAAATAACTGCTAGTTCGGCTAATTTCATTGATCCTTGTGTTTTGAAGATCCATACCTATTTGGTTTTGAAAATCAGTTACAGTATAGCCGCATTGGCCATGCCCATTATGTAATGCAGCATTTAACCAGTCCATTTCAAAAACAATGGGCCCAATGAGAAGAAAAGAGAAAGCAATGACAGATGGAGTGGATTTTGGAATAAAAACAAGGATTTTGAGAGAAGCTCACCCACGACATGCCTGAAATCCTTCAAAGATTCGGAGCTCACCCACCGGCGGAAGAAGGAAATGAGAAACCAAGCACAGCTCGGGCGTCGTTCGAAAGAGGGATTTGGCAATCCCTCTTCTGAAATGAGATATTAGTTTCAAATCCGCAAACTGTGAGTTTTCCATAATTTAACAATCAATTACATTAATACCCATACATTTAAGGGACCGTTTACTGAATGATTAAGATAGTTTTATATAGAAAAAAGTATAAATATTAACCATTAACAACTAGACCCATTATTTAGATGGTCTAGATAATTCTATAGCATTACCACTATTAATATGAATGAGTCACCACTGTTTTACATCAAACACAAAACTCACATATTGTCTCAGCAAATATTGCGCTTTCCATCTGATAGTGCTCTACGGGCCCCACCATGATTTATATGTTTTAATGCATGCCATCCATCAACTTATCCATATCATTTTAGGGTTAATCCCAAAAACTGAGATCGATATAAATCTCAAGTGGACCACACCACGGGAAAACAGTCGAGATTGAACGTCCACCATTAAAAGCCAGACCTTAGGCTACGCCCACCAAAAATTGAGCTCCATGTAAATCTGTGTTATATCCACACCATCCATCCATTTTGAGATATCATTTTAAGTCATGAGCCAGAGAATTAGGCAGATAAAAATCTGTAGTGGACCGCACCACAGAAAATAGTGGGGAGAGTGATTCCCACCGTTGAAACTATATTAAGGCCCATCATAATATTTATTTAAAATCCAACTATTCAAATGTTAAAAAGGAAAAAAGACATGAAATAAGGGAAAACACAAATATTAGCTTCATCTAAAACTTTCGTGGCCTTTAGAAGTTTTTAATGGTGGGCGTCACTATCCCACAGTTTTCCTGTGTTAGGGTCCCCTGGAGCTTTGGATTTAACTCATTTTTTAGATATTGCCCTAAAATGATCTCTCCAAATGGATGGAAGGTGTGGATACAAAACATACATCATGGTGGGGCCCATGGAACTTGCTGACATCACTTTAGCTAGTCTCCCTACTCCCCCGACACTAGCCCCGTGGCTGGTGGACAGTGCTCTGTGGGCCCCACCATGATGTATGTATTTTATCCATTATGTTCATCCATTTTTAAAGATCATTTTAGGGATTTATTCCAGAAATGAGAGGTATATGAATCTTAGGTGGACCACACCACATGAAAACAATAGTGATTGGATATCCATCATTAAAATCCTCCTAAGGCCCACTGTACTGTTTATTTGACATCCAATCTGTTTATTAGGTCATATAGGTCTAGATGAAGGGGGAAAACAAAAATCATCTCGATCCAAAACTTTTATGGCCCCCAAAATGTTTTTAATGGTTGACGCTCATTCAACACTGTTTCTGTAATGTGGTCCATTTCATATTGGGATATACCTCTTTTTTTTTTTGTCTCATGTTGTAAGATGATCTTTTAAAATAGATGGACGGCATGGATAAAACACATGCAACATGGTGGGACCCACAGAGCACCGACCGCCAGCCATTAGTTGGTGTTAGGAGTAGCCAATCCATTCTCCTTATTTACGGTGTGGTCCATTTAATCTTTGGATATTATTCATTTTTTGGATAATTCTCTAAAATGATCTTGAAAAATTGATGAATGGTGTGGGTTGATCCCAAATTTTCGATAAATCCAAAACTCAAGTGGACTATGCCACACAAAACAGTGTGGAATAATGATTTCCATCGTTATACCTACCTTGGGCCCACAATAATGTTTATTTGCCATCCAACCTGTTCATAATATCAAAAAGATATGAATGAAGAGAAAATACAAACATCAGCTTGATCTAAAAGTACTTTTATGGCCTCCAAGAATTTTTCAATGGTAGAGGTTCATTCACATTATTTCCTGTGCTTTAGATATGCTTCCTTTTGGTTATTTAGACCTCAAATTATCTGTTAACATGGATGAATGGAGTGGATAAAATAAATAAATAACGGTGGACCCCACAGAGTTTACTCAGTATGCTAAGGGTAATTAGTAACTCACCTAAATGGAATAGAGAGGGGTTTCCTTAAAACATTTATAATCATATATTGGACTCACCTAAATGTGATTCACATATCCAACCCACTAATTATGTGTATTCCACTTGGATGAGGGGTCAGACCAAGTTTCAGCCGCATCCAAAACTCATGTGGGCCCCACCAAGTGCTTTTATATTTTTTAGGATGTCTTCACATAATTTTAGATGGTATGGCCCACTTGAGTTTCGTATACGGATGATTTTTTAGATATCTCATAACCTAAAAGGGACACATCAAATGCACGGTGTTGATGTTCGACACACATCATGATGGCCCCCACAAAACTTACTAACATTAATTCTTAGGTTATCGTGAGATCAATAAGTTGGGTCACAATTTTGCCCAGAATATTTGGCCCATTTTATATGTTTGGTCCATTCAATCTATTTTATTGATCAATACCCTCAATTTGACTAGTTAACTCGCCCTGATCAGGTTACATATTTTTTTCACAGATAAATTTTAATTTCCATTTAAAAATAACATTTTTTTCAAAATGTATATTTTTTACACTTAATTTTTCTTTGAAAACTTTTAACAAAATATCAATTTTATTATAAAATATTAAAAAATAAAATACAAATTCTGAATTTTTATTTTCAAAATCTCAAAAAATTTCTCAAAATTTATTTTTTTCTCAAAAATTCCATAATGCCGATTTTTTTCCTTCAAAAGCATATCATTTTGTTTCAACTTTTTAATTTTCCTTTTTAAAATGATATTTTTTTTCTTTCAAAATCTCAGTGTTTTTATAAATAATTCTTCCTTCTAATTTCAAATTTTTAACATTTCAATTATTTTTTAAAATCTCAAACTTTTTCAACTTCTTTATTTTTTGTTTCAAAATTTTTCTTTTTTGTTAAAGTATCGATTCTTTATTATTGTTTAATTTTAAAATTTTCAATTCTTTCTAGCTCCCTTTTTTTTAAAAAGCATTTATTTTTGAATTTCTCAATTTTATTTTATTTTTCAAAAAACAAGCTCTCATTTTCTTTTTCAAAATATTTTCATTTTTCAACATTGTCAAAATTTTCACATTTTTTGAAATCTTTTTAATTTTCTTTTTCAGGATATTATTTATTTCTCGAAATCAAATTCTTTTTTTTTTTTCAAAATTATCAACTTTAATCAATATTCGTTTTTTTTCTCACAAAATAGATTTTTTTAAATCACGATTTTTATTTTTTCAAAATCTCATGTTTTCTTAAACATTGTTAAATTTTTTTAACTTACTGAAATTTTTTTTCTTGTCATATTACAAATCATTTAAATATTAGTTTTAAATTTTAAAAAATTAATAATTTCCACTCATTTGATAAAAAAACAACTTTTATTTATTTAATTTTGTTTTTTTTTTCATTCAATCAATTGTTAAAAAATAATACTAGATACAAACATATATAATTAAACCATTGAACTTGTATTAAAAAACAATTCTTAGATTAGAAAAAACATGATTTTCCACCATATTCTAAAAAAAAATGTCGAGGCAAAAGTCCTTTTACGACGGACCATGATCCGTCGCAAAAGCAACTGAAAAGCGTCGCCGTTTGGTATTTTGGGCGGGAATTTGCGACAATTCACCACAAAAGCAACATTTGCGACGGATTTAGTCCGTCGCTAACTTACGACGGACCAAAATCCGTTGTAAATCAGATTTTAGTGACGGATTTCAATCCTTCGCGAAATTCCACGACGTTTGGACAGGATTTTTGAGAAAGACGGGCGTAGCGACGGACTTTTTTCGTTAACGACAGATTAAATCCGTCGTTAAATGAAGCAATTTTTGCGACGGACTTTATACGTCGCAAATTAACAGTTTTGGCATAGTGTTTATGGGATGATAACCTAAAATTATATTTCAAAATAGATGGACGGATTAAATAGAACACAGAGATTAAGGTGGGCCACAAAAAGTCCCTTAAAGGACCGTCAATTTTTAGTGGCGTAACAACTTTTTTGCTACGGATTTAATCCATAGCAATATAGCTACTGTTTATATCCGTAGCTAAAAACCTGCATAGTCTGTAGCCTTTACTCATTTTTTTTTTGTAGTGTCTTTAATCTTCTCACCATTTCTTTTTAGATTATTGACAGTTACAAGCAATCGCAAAAAATAATCAGCAATATTCTCACCTTCCTTCATGTGAGTCTCTTCGAACTCTGCTCTAAGGATTTGGAGCCGAACTCTTTTGACATGATCAGCACCCTTAAAGATGGTGCTAAGGGTCTCCCTTGCTTGCTTACATGATATTGCCTCAGTGATCCGTTCAAAGGTGGAATCATCCAACCCTTGATAGATAAAGAAAAGAGCTTTCTTATCTTTATTTCTTGGATCCTTGATATTGGCCTTTTGTTCGGCGGTGTAGGCAGCTTCTTGCTCTGTTGTGGGCTCTTCGTACCCATCGGTGATGATCTCCCAAAGATCTTGAGATCCAAATAAGACTTTCATTTGTATGCACCAGTTTTCGCAGTTGTCCTTAGACAACTTGGGTATTTGAGGTTGTATTGTGCTTACCATTAAAATATTTTAATATATATGCAGCTAAAGTTCAAGGACCATCCACTACTTGAGAAAAAAACTGACAGATTTTACAAATCAAAAAATCTGGATAGTTTAATGATGGTGATGGACAATATATACACTACTAGAACTTGCAATAGTTTATAGACCATCAACTACCGAAATGCTAAAAAAGAAGAAGAAAAATGATAGATGTTTCAAGCAAAATCTGGACAGCAGGCTTGACAGATTTTACAAGCAAAAATCTGGACATCAAAAAAAAAAATGATGAAGAAGAAACATCTTTGTTGGGTATTTCAGACCCAAAACAGTTCAACAGGAATGCAGTTCAGTCTCCTCACGGCTGATTTGTTTTTTTTTTTTTTTTTGTTGGGTATTTTAGACCCAAAACAGGTAGTGTAGGACATCCTTCTCACAACTGATTTGTTTTGGGTATTTCAGACCCAAAACAGGTAGTGTAGGACCTCCTTCTGACGGCTGATGAGGCTCAAGGATCAGATGCTCTGATACCACTTTGTTGGGTTTTAAAAAACCCACTCTTCTAATGTGTGGCTGCAGCCACCATGAAACAAGAAAATAAGAAATGAAAGAGAGAGAGAATGAACTGAACTGCTGAATTTTTTAATGCAATGGAAACGATTACACTGGTGTCATTTATAGGCTTTTCTCCTTATGTGAAAAGACAAAAAAATCCCTATCTAGATGCTTCCTAAGGGCAGCTAAAGAAAGAAAAAATCCAAAAAGAAATCTACTATTTATCTTAACACAGCTAGCAATCTATACTTAGAAAAAAAAATCTAATCTCACAACTAGATCACACAATATGCACAGCTAGCTCAAATATCCTTACACAGTTTTCAATTTGCACAAATCCACCACTGTGTCCAACAATATTAACAGCAAGCTTGAGACAGTTATCTTCCATGGTCAGTTCAATTCATGGAATTTTGCATATTACTTGGAACTAATAGAGAAGTAGATCAATCCTATAAACTGGGTGAAAATAAAACGTACGAGTAAGACAACTCTTTCTTTATTTCCACAACTATAATATGGGAGCAATCTAATCCAAATGGTCAAAAGGATTCACAAGAATGATTGGAACTGGGTTTAAAATAGACAAGTGGTGGAACAGTTGTTTTACATGTTTCACCATGATTATTATTTTTTCGAAACTGTGATGATATTCCAGTTTTTTTAAGGGCTCAACCTAAAATTATAAATATATAAATATACGATACACTAAACAACAACGCACACCCACAAAGTGTGAAAAAAAAAAGAAGAAATCTAAGCTTCCACCCATTCTTTAAGAGACTAGCCCTTTTGAAGACATAAAGCTCCTCGCTTCTTATCTCTGAAGCATTGCTCATTTCTTTCCCATCATAGAGCCCAAAATTAAAATCACTAACAAACTTAATCTCCACCTCCTCTTTCCCAATTTTACTAGCCCCACACCATGCAAGAAGTAAGAAGATCTTCTATATGCTTGGGGAAAACACATAGAACCCTAAAAGAGTGAAGAATGAAACTCCACACCTCACTCGTAAAGGAGCAATGAATAAATAAATGATTCACCGATTTCACGTCTTTATAGCACAACAAACAAATGTTCAGAGGGACCATCTTTCTCTTGCAAAGATTGTCAATTGTAAGCATTTTATTTCTCCCTACTAGCCAACCAAAAGCAGCTTCAAAGGAGCACCATAGAGCTGTAGAAGAAAAACCATCATTCCCTTCATGTTCAGTCAGAAGCTGGTAAAAAGTGCTAACGGAGAAGGAGCCGGACCTATCCTCTAACCACTTCAAAGAATCCACATCTAAAAGCATTGGGGCAAAATTCCTTAGAAGCTGGAGCAAAAGAACTAATTCTTCGAATTCCTCATCATCAAGATTTCTTCTAAAGATGGGAGTCCAATAATTTCTCATCTCTCTAAAAAGCAATTACTAACCTTCACCCCCTCTTCCCCAGCTAAAGCCCTTGAAGCTGGAAACGTATCCCTCAAACTTGCTTCTCCAACCCATCTATCCCCTTAAATTTTAATTCTCTCACCATCCCCCAAGGTAAAACCTATACCCTCCTATGCTCTATCTTTAAGGGACATTACCGATTTCCACAAATAAGAAGATCAATGGAGAGAAGATGGTTTTATCCACCACCACCCTTCCTCTACCATATATTTTCTAGATATGACCTCCCTTCACTTTTCTTCCCTCTCCACCATAAACTTCTAAACCAATTCTCCTAGCAAAGCTAGATTCATCTCCTCTAACATACTCAAACCCGCCCCTCGTTTATCCTTCGGTTTACAAACTTCATCCCAATTCAAAAGATGAAATTTATGTTTTTCACCTGACTCTTCCCACAAGAACTCCCTCTTTCATCTATCCAAAGCATTTAGAATAGACTTTGGGAGACGTGATGTAGATCGAAAGATTTGCCAAGAACGCCTGAATCATAACCATTCTTCCTCCCATTGATAGATACCTAGACTTCCATTTCTACATCTTCCTATCACATCGCTAGATAACTTTGTCCCACATATGTTTTGCCAGTCTCCCTATACATAACGGTAATCCTAAATAAGTTGTCAGGAAAGAGGCTTCCAAACATCCAAACACATCCACAGAGACCTCATTTTCTTCCTTGGAAATGCCTACCCCTAATCGCTTTTGGAAATATTGACCTTCAAACCAGATCTCCTAAAAAAAAAACTATTATTGATCGAAGAATTTGCACAAAGAAGTCGTTTGCCTTACACAATAAGAGAGTATCATCCACGTACTAAATATGCGATATTTGCAAATCTGAATTATCCACTCCAAACCCTCTAAATAAACCAATCTGAACACCTTTATCAATTATTTTGATAAGAGCTTCCATTATCATGATGAAAAGAAATGGAGATAAAGGATCACCTTGACGAAGCCCCTGAGAAGCGACAAAGAACCCCTCTGGCGACCTGTTTACATGTATGGAGAATTTAGCCAATCTCACACATTTCTAAATCTAAGAGAACCATCTTGAACAACATCCCAATATAACCAACACATAATCTAGAAACATCTAATCCGCATTATCATATACCTTCTTGATATTAAGTTTGCACACTAAGCCTTTCTCTCTTTTTTTGAACCAAGAGTCCACGCATTCATTGGCCAGTAAAGAGCAATCGACTATCTGCTTACCATTGACAAAAGCCCCTTGAGACTTCGATATAACACTTCTCAGCACCTTGCAAAATTTGGAAGCCAAAACATTTGCTAATATCTTGTATGGGCCACCTAGAAGTGTAAGTGCTTTTATGTTTAGCACACATGGATTGTCAAATTTCGTAAGACAAAAGTGCTTCAACTTAGATTACAAGTTTGGAATCAAATGGAATCACAACTACTCTACATGCCTGAAGATCAGCTCAAGATCGGCATATCGTCTCAAGTAGTTGTCGCTTGATTTCAAGACAAGATCAAGCCAAAGTTCAAGAATAAGTTGTTCAATGTATTTACTAAAACAAGGGTGGTATAACCCTAGAAAGACCCTAGGCCAGGATCTTTCAAAAAATCATTAACTTGGGTTTTAATAGTGTTTTTACTATGGAATTCGGCCAGCTTAACTTCTGGTTCGACAAACCTAACTTCAAGTTCAGGCAAAATGACAAATTCTGTTGAAAATTTGGCCAGCCTAAGTTTTGGTTCGGCTAGCCTAAACTTGAAATTTGGCTAGCCCGAATGAGTTCGAGTTAAACTCCATTAATGCAAACTTTTGATTTTTGCATGAATTCGACTAGCCATTGGCAAATTTGATAGCCAATGGAACGAATCCAATGGAATCCAGCCGGCCAAAGCTAGTCATAGGCTAGCCAAATTTTCAATATCTTTGGCTATAAATAGAGGCCTTTTCTCATTTTAAATTACAACAAAAAATCACTCCAAACCATCTACAAGTGAGAGAGAAGCTTAAGTCCTCAGCAAGCTAATAGCGTGGTATTTATAATTCATTTTTAGCTTATTCAATTCCCTTTTCTCAAATCATTTCAATCTTATTTTAAAGAGTATTCTATACTCATTTTAAAATCTAAAGAAAATTGAATCAAGTATCATTTGAGTTTTTCATTTCTAAAAATGTATAGAACCCTATACTCTTTCTTTTAGTGAATATTGCCTCCTCTACATTCAAGAAAGAAGTTCTTCTACTAAGCTTCTATTACATCTTTGAATATACATTTGAAGATAAGTATTTTAACGCTTTATTTCACTTAAGTTTTTCTGAGATAGCTTATGAAAATCTCAATGGGTTGATTTGTGATTGCTCGTGAAAATCACAAAGGGTTTTTATTGTGATAGCCAGTCAAACTCACCAAAGGGGTTTTTATGGTGATAACCCGTGAAAATCACAAGGAACTGTATTAGGTTATTAAGGTGAACCTGTAAAAACCTTGTTATAGTGAAAGCCAAAATTACGAAGGTAGTAATTTTAGGAGCGGAGTAGATGTGGTTGTTTTAAGCACCGAACCACTATAACTCCTTGTTCCTTGTGGTGAATGCTTTATTCTTTTGGTGGTGGATGTTATTTATTTTCATTCTTGTGGTGAATATTATATTTATTTTATCTTCTCTTGCTAGTTTGAAAGATTGATTTTAAAGACAGTGAAATAAGGTTGTCCTGCCTAATATTTTAGGTGAAGATTGTCCTATGAATCATTTAGAATCAAGGTTTCAATAATTAGGCGATTGAGATTTTGTATTCTTTATATATTCTACATTTATTTCGATTATTCAGAATTGTCCTATTCACCTCCCCATCACTAGATATCCTTTTCAAGAAGAGTAATAGAATGGAAATCTTCTAAACATTTAGCTCCTTCCTTTTTAGGGATCATTGCTATAAATGTAGCCCCTAATTATGTTGCTATGAAGCCTTTATCATAAAATTCTTAGAAAAAGCATAACACATCAACCTTTACACACTCCCAAATTTTCTGGGAAAAAAAAAAAGCTATAGGAAAATCATCTAGCCCAGAGCTTTATCACTCCCTAATTTTGCCATTGCTTTCTTGATTTCATCTTTAGAGAAAGCTTGTTCCAAAGAATCTGCCTCATCTAACGATATTGAATGAAACTGTAGATTATCAAGAGCCAGCCTCTTTCTCTTCTCCTTAGACAGAAGACCTCTATAAAATTGCACTATGGATCATAGATCATTGATTTCTCTTCAATCCTTTCTCCATCTACCAATAACAATGATATCTTATTTGTTCTCTCTCTAATGCTACCCATCACATGAAAGAACTGTGTGTTTTTATCCCTTGCTTTCAACCACATTGCTCTTGACCTTTGTCGTCATTTTATCTCTTCCTCTTATAGCTTGGCATTATATTTTGCACTATACATCTCCCTCTATCCTTTTTCCTCCTCTAAAAGATCCTCTTCCTCTTCCTTGATGTCTAACCTTTGAATCTTAAGAAGGAAATTGGACTTTTCCTCCTCCTGGGCATTCAAATGCTCCTTTTTCCACTCCTCAGTCTTTTGTTTAAGAAACTTTAATTTATGAAATAGAGAATAACTTGCTCCCTCTTGAATTGAGAAGGATGAACGTCATTCCACAATCTTTTCCATAAAGCCTTCGATTTCTAACCATGCTAGTTGTTCACAACCCTAAGTGCAAGATTGCGATGTAGTAATAACTTGGTGAAAACGAGGTCGAATCCATAAGGAATGGGGAATGCAATTTAGAACTAATCTAAATCTAACTTGATTGGTCTTGGTTTTAATCTAACGAATTAAGAAAAGAGTTTTAATTAATAAAAATAAAAGACTAAGGATCCAGGAATCCACCTATAGCAATCTCAATATTAATCTACTTGATTCAAGGATAACTCAATTGGAATCAAAGTCCTATCCTATCCAATCAAATGATAGAGTGGTTAAAATAAAATCTGAACTTTTCATTAGTTTAGTTTCCAAATATTTGTCTAATTGCAATGATGGTATGGAATTCAATCATTTACCATGCTCAGGAGACGATGATGAACAACGACTTATATATATCATACAATTTAAAATAAGTAAGAAGATATTCAAAGCTCTCACAACGTCTACTGTAATTGGAGTCACAATAAACCATAAAATACTGAAAATAATCCTTTAATCAAATTAAAAATCAATGGAGTTCAACATAAACTTGAATCAAAGTAAGATAAACATCAAAATAAATTATAAGCTTCATCCCTTAGCCTTAACTAAGAGATTAGCCTAAGAAGATTAACATCCTAGAAGAAAAAATAAAAAGATCAACTAGAACCCATGAAAAAATGAAAGTGGAAGAACATTGGTAGTGCTCTAACTTAGCCTTCTTTCGCTTTCCAAGCCTTAGAAGATGCTTTAGAACATCCTAGGGACTCCTATTTATAGTTTTGGAACTCGAACTTTCGCACCATCTTGGAAATTTCACAAACCGATCTTGTATTTACGCACTGTTGTTACGCTTCAGTCGGACCAAAGTTACCTTCGATCGGAACGAAGTCATGTTTGAAATTTATGTGTAGAGTATTTAGGTCAGACTGAGTCAAGCTGAAATCTCGAGCTAAAGTTGGCTTCGATCGGACCGAATTTGGCTTGGACGGACTGAATTAAGCCTGAAAATCATGATTTCTTGTTGGACTGTTTTGTGAGATTTCAGTCGAACCGAAGTTGGCTTAGGTCTGACCGAATTACAATATGAAAATCACGATTCTTGCCAGACTATTTTGTGCAGTTTTGATCAGACCGAAGTTGGCTTAGGTTGGACCGAACTGTCTATTTTTCTTCTGTTTGACTTGTGTTTCTACTGGTCTTTTCTCCATCCTTTGTACTTAGTTTTCTTAGATCTTTGGTATGTGAATTCTTCATTAATAACTTCCAAATCTCCAAACCTTTGTAATCTTTAGAGCATTAAATCACCGCTTTCAACATTATTTTCAAATCAAGCTATCAAATTCACCTTGTAAGAGAAACATGCATGAATATAGTGATTAAGTATTATCATGTTAAATAAATCAAGGTATAAATGGGGGAAAATATGTAATATTTGAGTCTCAATACTATTTCAAACCGAAATGGCCTTAGCTCCCAATCTTCCTCATCCACCTCCAAAAACAAGGGGCAATGGTTCGATAAAGGTCTAGGCAGACCTTTTTAATAGATCAAAAGATATTTCTCTGCCCATTTTGGAGAGATAAGGACCTATCTAGTATGGACTTGATTGGCAACACTTACCCATTTGACTAAGTAAATTTAGTGCCTCCCATAGAAAGGTCTAACATCTCATTCTTCGAAATTCTTTCAGAAAATTCTTTGATATTTCTTGAAATCCGACCTCCACTTGATTTTTCATGAAGAAGCCTAACTACATTCAGGCCTCCTCCCATGCACCACGGCACATCCCATCTACTTCAATGTGAATCTAACTCTACCCATAAGTTAACTCATTATTTCAGTTTGTACAGCTCGTAAACTAATGTGAAGCACCACAAATATCTAAATTCCTTATCTTTTAATAGCACTAACACCAAGAAGTTATCTATCCAACTGTCCTATTTACTCTATAACACTGCATTCCATATTAGTAAAATACTTCCTGCTGTTGCAACCACATCCGCTGTTATCCACTCTTTTTCGATTATCCCACCATATAGAGTTAATCAGCCCTTAATCTATCTCTTTCAACTTAATTTCCTAACTTGCTACTGTTGAGTGTCAAATGTTGCATATTTTCCCCCATTTATATCTTGGTTTTATGAACATGATAATGCTTAATGGTATATTTTATATATGTTTGTGTTGTAAGGTGAATCTAAGAGCTTGGATTGAAAAGAATGTTAAAAGCATGGATTTGATGCTCAAGAATCACGAAGGCAAAGAATGAATATTTGGAAATCAAGATTGAAGATTTCAAGACCCCAAGATTCAAGAAAACCAAGTGGAGAAGGAAGTGCAGAAATTAGTGCAGAAATTCACAGAATCTGAGCTTAAATGACATCAAAGGTTGTTCGATGACATCGAGCCAGTCTTCGATAACATCGAACACTGTTAGATGACATCGAAGAATTACAGGAAAATCAAGTTTAGTTGCTGGACAAATTGGATACATTCTTCGATGACATCGAAGGTTGTTGGATGACATCAAAGAATTACATATAATTTATGTGGAGCACGTAAATTTGAGGTGGTTTTGTGAATCTGTGTAGACAGGTTATAAATATAGGTTTCCTAAGGACATCTAGGGATATGTAAAGTTTTAAGGAGCAGAGTCAAATGGTGAAGGAGCCTTCCAAGAGTTTTTCTTCTTTCCTGGTTTATTTTTAATGCTTTTCTTTATGGTTTTAAATCCAATCATGTCTATGGTTGGCTAATCCTCTTATATAGGGCTAAGAGGTGAAGTATGTAGCATGTTAGGATGGTTTTCTCACTTTGATTCTTGTTCTTTTTGAACTTCTTTGATTCTAGTTTGATATTAAAGGAATATTTTCAGTTTTCTATAATTTATTGTGACTCAAATTACAATAGATGCAGCGATAGCGTTAGATATCTTCTTTTCCTGTTTTGTGATTGTGAAATTGGTAAATCCTGTTGTTCACCATTGTCTCCTAGGCATGGTAGGGTGATGGAATCCCTTCCAATTCTCACAATCCTCATCCATTGAGAATTAGGTCAATGAAAGTTCAGATTTGATTTAATTATTTTATCTTTCAATTGGATAGGATATGACTCCAATTCCAATTGTGTTTTCTGAATCAAGCAAGGTGTAACGCCTTGAAAATCGGGGGGTCGAGCAGAAGCTCAACTCTTGAGTTCCATCGCATCACTTATGCAACATAAATGATGATGATTAAATATTGTTCATATTAGTGCATTAAACATGAATGAGATTATATCAAATCAGCATATCATACTCTAGAGACAATTACATTTCGCAAGTGGAAGACTGTGATAAGTATATAAAGCATATAAGTGATCGTAAGTCCCTAGAGTATGAACGTCACCAGGTTAAATAATTGCATGTATAATTTCAAAATTTATAAAATGACAAGGTGTAATGTTCAACTAGTCTGTAACCATGTAGCCCCCCGTCGACGCAACTCCAGGTCTACATAGACCCACTAGAGAGTTACATATAGGAGAACTCCTCGTCGTCATAAAAGGTAGGCTCCATCTCGTAAGCCTCGCCATCATCTGAAACTACAATAGAGTCTAGTTGGTGTTTTAAAACACCATCCAAGAGTGGGAGTGAGTGATCAACTTAGTGGAGCTATAAGGCAAAGGTTAACATGTTATCAATTCGATCAAGCAGTAATGATAAAGCAGTACAACAAGCATTCCTAAGTACTCTTGTTAATGCAAAGATGATATATATTAATGATGCATGCCCTCTCATGTACTCCCTCTGTGACATCATGTCACGGTCGCGCATGCAACACTCCCGCTGTGCTCAACTCCAACGCCAAAGGCACATGCAATGCGGTGCATGTGCGTGATTAGCCAAGTTCTTAATTAAACTTATTCATACAGAAGGTTTGGGAAGCTAAGGGACCTCCCTTTATATCATTAACCCATCCATTTAAGGTCGTCAATCCTAGTTAATCACATACGATAGGTAAATTCACAAGTTCATACTGTAGGTCGCTACGGGAGGCTCGTCACCTCAGCGTAGGCTTAATTCATACTCGAGGTCACTACGAGAGGCTCGTGACCTAATCATAGGCCTATTTTATACTCGAGGTCACTACGGGAAAGACTCGTCACCTTAGCGTAGGCCGACAGCTCGAATACAGTGTCCCATACCACCGTATTCGGCTCACGAGTTTAGTTTGCTCACTGGTCACTACGGGGAGGCTCGTCACCCCAGCGTAGGCCGACAGCTTGACCATAGTGTCCCATACCACCATGTCCCACTCATGAGTCTTGGCGGACCATGGTAGCAAGGTTAAACGGGCTTTTCACTGGTAAGTTGGTACCTTAGATTCAAATAGTAGCGTCCACACATGGTGAACATACATTAGGCCAATCGGGTTACTGGACAAGCTCGACTGGTATGAGTGCACATTGAATTAAACGACATGGAGCGTGTAAGCACTCCGCATGGCTTAACCATTGACGACAAATAGCGTACGACTCGAATTCATCGAACGTGTCTTGTGTGGCGAAATGACATCAGCCACTAATTCGGGAATCGTTATTAATTGTCCGGACTACGCAGTAGTCCCAATCACATTCAAAAATAGTAGGCATTCATGTGTGATAGTCAAAATAGCATGTGACAATCAATTCAAATATAAATCTCATTTGGGCATTTTAATAAACACATAGTGCACATGTTATCATACATGGACATTTATCCATAAAGCACGTAGTAGTAAGATAGGTTACAAGAAGGAAACTGTAGCTATAGATAAGGTGGTTGAGAATCCTATCTCAAAACCCTCATTAAATACATTTCAACAAGCATTTTCTCATTCAGGTATTTTATCAAACACCTAGACTACACATATCAACATACATGTAATAAATTAGTTATAACGTATATTATAGCAAATCCTTTTACAAAGGAGCTGCCACATATACAACAATCATGTATTCTTAAACAAAAATCATGGCAAGCACCAATCATATTTCCATATTCATACAAACATTTCAACAAACACATGGAAGACATTAATTTCAACATAGTTCATATATATATATATATGTAATACGCGGAAAACATCGCATATAAGCATATGTGATAGCAATCAAGTCAGTCATAAATCATTACTGACATTGAAAGCCTTGAAAACCATAACCTAAAAGTTTATAGTCCGTACCTTCCTTCAGTAAACTCGTGTCGAACTCAGTTCGAATACTATAAATTCGTCTACGACACAACGGTTACCTGAATCACGAAATAGGTTAGCTATTTCATCGATTCTTCTACTTGGATACCTAAAACAGATTAGGGTTAGGGTTTCTTACAGAAAAATGGAGTCGAAATTGCTGGTATAGTGATACAAGTAGGATGATTCGGCACGTGGAGCGGTGGGAATGAATCCCAGCAACTCTCTCACTTTCTCTCACTTCACCTCACTCTTTCCTTCCTTTTCTCTCTTCTCTCTCCTAGGGTTTAGGGAATTCGTATAGAATGAGAGAGGGGTGGGTTAAGGCCCTTATATAGGCCCAGAACTGATGTCAATGGCCCCAGGGCATGGTATACTTAGGTTATAGCCAAAGAGTGGCTGATTCAGGCTAACGGAGCTCATCTGGAGGTCCATTTCCTGCATACGGTCCGGTAAAAGTTCCCTAACAATGGATCTATATCAGGTTAATTTTTTGGTCTGATCAGGTTTGTAGATCAACCGCAGAGGACCAGTTTCAATTCAACAGTCATTGTCTCTCGATCAGGGCCACAAGTGCACTGACATGTGCAGGGAAATTTCCTTGATCTGAGGGTGTAATTGGGTTAGAATCTGACGGTCTGAAACCTTAAATTTGGCCTACAAGCGAACGGCCCAATTCACTTAAGTTTGAGTCTGTTCTCTAAAGATATTTACGTTTCTCACACACTTCGCTCCAAGCTCAAGTTATGCATTTCTGGATATTATTTGGACTTGATTCCCGAGATGGTTGTCAAGCTCAGTAAGGCGGTCATAACCGTATAATTTTGTGGTAATCAGACTTTCGACGCACGGTCTAGGTCTGATATGGAGTTTCAATGTGCTCCCGAGAGCAACTGGGTTTTGAGATTGACCCTAGGTTTTTAGGTAATGTAGAGTTAGCGATTCTGTTGGTTTTGGGTCTTGCAGTTCATATAGAAAGCGATTCAAACTAATTTGCCGATTAATTCAGTTTAGTACTTAATCAATTTTTGTCTAATTTCTACATGATTCGATCCTTAGCAATTTCTGCCTGAGGTGGTACTTAGGTCTTTGTACGGATTTTTTCGAGACGTTACATAAGGTAACATCCCGATAGCTACAAGTGGATCCTTGAGACCCTAGTTCCCACCTTTAAATTCATAAGTTTTAATCAATTCCATTCACAATTACTCTCTTTATTCCAGATTTCTATTTTAAATTTTATTCTAGTTCTACTTCTAGTTATTTTCAAAATACTTACAAGTTTAGTCCCTGTGGATTCAACCTTGGTCTCACTGAGATTATTACTACATCACAACCCTACACTTAGGGTTGTGAACAACTATCATCTGAATTTTATCTCTTACACATATCTTTAAATTTTCCTCTTTTCTTTGTACACCTCATCCCCCCTTACATTCCAAATCATATTATCTTCATTAATACATCAATTGTTAGCCCTGACTACCCTTTACAAATTTATCTATAGAATTTTTTTCACTCCTTTTACTCTCTTCCATTGTTATCGATGTTCTACCAATAATTTGAACTTGATTTGGAACTATTGGTCTGCCCCTTTCTTCTACAAACTCGAAATAGGACAGTCTTCCACCCTATCCCCAAATGTCACCTCCATTATTACCAACTTTATCCTTCTCATTCCCTAAGCCATTTTAATCCTACTGCCCTGTAACTGTGATATTTCGATCGTCAAAGTTTCCTGAAGCAGATTACTTCCTGATACTACCTTTGTACCTGAAAATTGAGTAATAGCTAAAGGACTAAGGGCCTCTGCATATTCGATCATTTTCGGTTCTGATTTCACTTCATCTTGGCTATTATGAATCTGACTAACTTCTTCCACCTTACTGGGGTGGCCCTTTGTGCATGCTTCAATTGGGTTATGGATCAGGATCTGACCAAAGAAGGTTTTGCTCGCATATGAATTGTCCATCGAAAATAGATTATCATAAAAAATTATTCTTAGCACATGACATTCCTCTAACTTATTCGAAGCACAAGTGACTTCTTCTTCAATTATGCTCAGCTCCTTGCAAATTTTCAATGACCTATTCTCTATTGATTGCTTCTCACGATTTGACATATCTACTCTTTCGGTGTTGTGTTGAATGAGGATGCTATGCTGCCATGGCCAAAGGCAAGATGAGCTCATTTTGTCATTTTTTTGTCAGGCTCTGCTCCATAATCATTCTGAAAAGGGGAAGTATGCCATTGCACATGCGTAGACTTAAGTTTTCTTACGTATGTGCGACACCAGCGGTGACTTCTACATGTATCGGGGACCCCCCATGCAATTACATCTTGTTTTGGGGGCTTCAAATCCTCTAAAGGGCTGTGCCAGGGTGATCCGCTCTCTCCTAGTCTATTCATCTTAGTTTTGAAGGTGTTGAGTAGAGGTTTTAAAAATCTGGTAACCAAGGACAATTGTCATCCTTTTCAACAGCGCAAGGGCTGCCCGTTGGTTTCCCATCTCCTTTTCACAGATGATACACTGTTGTTCTAAACAGAGGCCTCAAGTCTCTCCGTGTAACAAAACTCTTCCTAGATACCTTTCAACAAGCGTCTGAGCAAAAAGTCAACCTACAGAAAAGTTGCTTCCTTTGTTCCGACCGTCTACCTCCTGCCAGGGCCTCCTCCATCCAAAGAATGTTGGGGATGGCCAAAGCCTCAGTGAGACTTACATATCTAGGGGTCCTAGTTTCAGACAAAGTGGAGTAAAAGGGAAGATTAACAACCTCTTATAGACAAAGTGGACAATCGTATTAGAGGGTGGCAGGTGAGATGTCTCACATAGGAGGGTAGGGCTACACTGGTGCAGCATGTCTTGAGCAATATCCCTATCCATTCTCTGGTAGCCTTGCACATCCCTTTCATGGTCTTAACGGCTTTGGAAAGCCGTTTTGCTAATTTCTTTTGGGGATGGGCCAAAGGGAAGAGGAAGCTTCATTGGAGAAGCTGAAAGGAGATTGCATTGCCAAAATCTAAGGGGTGTCTGGGTATCAGAAAACTTTCAGAAGTCATGCAGGCTCTCTGCCTTAAAATGGCATGGACAGTCAAGTTCAAGGAGGCCCGAAGTCTATGGGTCTCATTTATGAGAGCAAAGTATAAACAGGATTTCTCTTTTGAAGGGCAGGTGTGGCTGACGGCAGCGGCTTCGCCGCTATTGGAGTCTAGGATTCAATGGCAGATAAGGAAGGGAGACTGTAATCTTTAGCAAGATAACTGGTCAAGTTTGGGCCCGCTCGAAAGCGGGGCGATGAGGCCTATTCTTGTGGGTCTGTAAAGTCTGGAAGTTAGGGACTTCCTGGGCTGAGCCGGTCCCCTTCCTCCTTTAGCATTTTTAACGTTCCACCCTTAAGAGTCGGTGGACTTTATTTTTCAAGGCAGCTTCTACACCTCAAAGGGTCCAGACTCGCCTCTTTGGCCACTAGATCCCTCAGGTTCTTTCTCTGTTAAATTAATGTGGGAGTTGTGCAGAATCCCCAGGCCAAGGATCAGCTGGGGTAAGAGGGCGTGGCACCCTCTCCTACCGCCAAAGATCTCAGTTCTTGGTTGAAAAATTCTCAAGGGAACGGTCCCGATGGACATCGCTGTCCAATTCCGAGGCGTCCTCCTCGCTTCTCGGTGTGTCTACTGTGATGGGGACCTAAGTCAGGGCTAGCAAGAGAGTCCATAGCCCACCTCTTCCTTCACAGCTCCCGGGCGGTGGCCATTTGGGCCCATTTCGCAGGAATTTTCGGAAGGTCGTTAGTAGGGGCCTTATCGGTTGAGGCCAGGTTAGTCCAGTGGTGGCGGGGCCTACCTCAGGCGATTGGGCAGGGTCCTTGCATAAGCTTATCCCTTTCTTAATTCTTTGGGAAATTTGGAAGGGCAGGAACGAAGCAAAGTTTGATGGGAAGATATCACCAGTCTAGGTCCTCATTTCGTGGATCAGAGGGGATCCATTCAATTACTAATAGATGGATTCCCTCCCGGTCCCGATCTAGGGCCAGTGGTAGGGCTGTCTTGAGTTTTGGATTGCAGTCCGCGCCCACCCGGGTAGAATGTGGTAGGTGGTTAAGTGGGTTAAGCCTCCCTTGGGTTGGGTCAAGATGAACATGGATGGGTCTGCCAGGGGCAACCCAGGCATGGATGGAGGTGGGGGAATATGTCGAGGTGAAAAGGGGGAGTTCCTTTTTGGTTTCTTCGTAGGTTATGGGATGGCGTCAAATATAAGGGTGGAATTAAGGGCAGTGCATATTGCATGATCTTTTTCCTCAGCTTGGGTTTCGTCAATATAGTTATTGAATCCGATTCTTAGCTAGTGGTTAACTTTCTGTTGGGGTTGATAGGGCTAGGATAGAAGTGGAAGTATTGTTTTACTAGGAAAAACGGACTTCGGCTGAAAGGCCAGGTAAAGTTTCAACACATCCTCAAGGAAGGAAATGGTCCGGCTGACGGGATGGCCAAGATGGGCAACAGTCTTCAAAAATCTGCCCTGATTAGCATCATGGCCAATCTTCCCTACGATGTCAGAGGTCAAATTTTCCTTAACAAAGTGGGATTATGGGCAGTTAAGAGCTAGAAGTTAGGGATCCTGAGTTCTTTTGTTGGGTCCTTTTGGGGGGTTTTTTTTTTTAATTTCATTTATGATAGGTTCCATCCAAGTCATTTTTCTCCTAGGGAACCCGAAATGTTAGATTAGCAATGTATAAATTTTCTATAAAATGGAAGTTTCTTAATTAAAAAAAAAAAACCTTTCTTGCCATGCATCATCAAGAAATTTGCTAGAGAGAACATTTGCAACTTCCTTATTAATACTAAGAACAATGTTTTAAGTATCGATGATATCGGCCGATATATCCCACAATCTATCTTATATCCCACCTGTGTGATATGAAACACACAAGTAGTGGGATATATCCCACATGTTTGATTCGGTGAGCATTTTTAATCTTTTTTTTGTAAATCATGTTAAATTAGTATAAAATTGTTACAAATCCATGAAAATTCATGGATTGGGAGCTTCAATTTTGAGATTTGGAGGAGATGGGCCGAGTTACGGATAATTGAAAAAAAATCAAAATTTTTGAATTTTTCACAAAATAATTGCAATCTTCACATCCAAACGTAAAATCAAACACGTATGTAAACTAATTTAGTGATTCTTCTTTTGTTTTTAAATATATTGCTTGTGTTTTCATACATCTTCTTACATTTATAAATTATATGAATATACTTTGAATATACTTGCATCAATTTAGTTAGATTGTACATAGATTAAGACCTCATATAAAGAAAACCTATCATGTGTGTAAGGCTTGTATCCTAGTCCATACCATTCCCTAGACTTCCGCGGTCCTCTCGGTCGAATTTCGACAAATCGTGACCTGTGTGCGACCCTGAGTCGCATGCTATCATCCTGAGTTGACTCGACCCGTAACTTGTATTGTTTTGACCGCACCGTCACCGTGCTTCCAATGCTGCATCTTGCACACCTATACGATACCTAGGCCAAGAGTTGTGGGCCTACGTTTATTTCAAGAAAATGCCACACATTGTAATCCGGAGAAGAGAATCTCTACAATCTATCAAATTAATCCCATCAATCAATCAAGTACAACACCTATCCCTCTCTCACCCAAAAGTGAACACAACCCATGCCTCTCATGTCACTCTCTTACACAACACATACCACCTATCACCCATCCCTTTTCATCCCATCACCACTCTTTCCTCTCTCATTTCTCATTTCATTCCAAGCAAATCCCAAGAGAGGATCGTCTAAGCTCTAAGGAGAGCTTTGTGTGTGGTCCACTTTTTATCCCTAAACTCCCATCTCTACCCTTCAATCCTCATCTTCCTCCATTAAAGTTGAATCCAATGAGCTAAGGAAGCCATAGAACCAAGAAGATTAACATTCGGTGGGTGTCCATAGCATTAGATGTTGATTTTGATGTAAGGCCCACTTGTGATGGGACCCGTTTTGATGTATGTGTTGTAGAACCGAGAGGAGCTCATAGTGGCAGAGCTCCTTCCTCACACACACGTCTCTCTCTCTCTCCCCCTTTTGTGGCCCACCATAATGGATGGATTAGATCCACACCGTCCAATCATGTGGCTCACCTTGCTACTGGACATTTTTGGGCAGACCCTATATGAAGGGAACCACAAAGATCAGCTAGATCCCAAGCTGGGTGGGCCACCTACGTGTGGACCCACTTGGAAATGGATTGGCCGAAGCACCATACCCAGCTATATAGTTGTTATAGAGACGTCAGCAAGCTCTATGGGCACCATGATGTATGTGCATCTCCAAGCTATCCAAGGCTGGGATTTTTGGGGACGTGGGGCCCATATGTTGTGTATCCACACTATCCATCCATTGGGTGTGGACCCCATCATGGTAGTGTGTGGGGCCCACCTTGACTTAATGTGTTACATCCACACTGTCCAATCCATGGACGGTGGATGTGGATTAGCAGGAGTACCCCCCACGCAGCAGCAACTGCTGCCAACTAACGCCAGCAAGTTCCAGGGGTCTGATCACGAGGTAGTGTTATATCCAAAACCGTATGTTCAGGACATGGGACCCACTCCACATGTGTTGCACGTATGGAGGTGGGACCCACCTTGATGTATGTATTCAGTCCCCACACCGTCCATCTGGACGGTGTGGGTGTGGGGTGCATCGTGATGTATGGGTTTAATTCCCAGGGTCCATCCATTTGGGGACGTAAACCCCACTTTGATGTATGTGTTTTATACACTCCGTCCATCTGTTTGAACGTAGGGCCCACCCCACACGTGTGGCACGTGTGGGGGTGGGACCCACCTTGATGTAAGTGTTTTATATCCACACCATCCGTACTTGGATGGTGGTAGGTGTAGCCCACATGATGCATTTCATATAAATATATTATATTATTATATAATATAATAATAATAATAATATATTATATTATGGTGGGCCCCACATGGGACCCACCTGATGTGGATAACGAATTGGCTAGTGTTCCTCACACAACTATATAACTGTTGTAAATGACGTTAGCAGGCTGTGGGTCTGTTGAGTTATATCCAACCGTTCATCCACGCTGTTAGAGAGGTAGCGCATCCACACATTTGGAGCCTACCTTGATGTATATGTTTCATCCTTGCCATCCATTTGGTGGGTCCCACCTTAATTGTATGAGTTATATCCCCACCGTCCATCTCTGGACGGTGCTGTGGGACACACCGTGATGTATGTGTTTCTCCATGCCATTCACCCATTCCTACAGGACAGTGGCACCCATCCACACGTGCTGCATGTGTGGGGTGGGGCCCTACCTTGATATATGTATTTTATAGCCACGCCATCCATCTGCTGCTGTATGGAACCGACCTTGATGTATGTGGCTTACATCCACGCTATTCGTCCGTTTTGGGCTGTGTAGGCCCCTACCTTGATGATGTGTTGTATACGACACCTTCCATCTGTGTGTGGTCCACCTTAATATATGTATTGTATATATACGTTGTACGTCCATGGCCCACCGTGATATATGTGTTAAATCCACACCGTACATCCGTGAGGTCATATGATGTATATCCACTGTCCAGATGGGATGTGGGCCCGCCCAATCTGATGTGTATAAGGCCCATTTGGCAAGGCCCAATGTGATGTATTTGAGAGCCCAGTTATGAGTCTCATTATGATATATTTGAGGCCCAGTTATGAGGCCCATTATGAGGTATTTGAGGCCCATGGATGTGGCCCATTGTGATAAATATGCAACCTGTGTTCAAGGCCCAATGTGATGTATATGCGGCTCATGTAATGAGGCCCATGTGATGTGGCCTGCTTGATGTATATGAGGCTCATGCGATGAGGCCCATTAATGTATATGAGGCCCATGCAATACGGCTCACTTGATATATATGAGGCCCATGTAATGTGGCCCACTTGATGTTTGAGACCCTTTTGTAAGGCCCATTGTGATTGTATAAGGCCCGTTGTGATTGTGTGAGGCCTATTACGTTGAATGTGAGGCCCTTATGTGAGGACATGGGCCCCACTATATGTTTGGCCCTATGAGGGTCACTCATTGGGAGCAATGTTGGTTGAATGTCCACATTGATAGACAATGATGGTTAAATGTCCACATTGTGACCTTCCCTTAGGCCTCATTAGGCCTATTATTGATATGAGCAGACCGTCTAGGCTCATCCATGACATGAGGAGAGTACATCATCATTATATAATATGCTTAATATAGCTCCACGATCCATGCCCTTACACATCATATGTATGCTTGTTATGAGGAGTGATTGATCATAGCACATGTCATTGGGCGGATTGTTATGGGACTCCCTGAGAAATGGAGTTGCCTCACATAAGCGCGCGATACGCGCAGGTTTAATGCATGACTGGATGGTATGACTCATGCATCTCACATTTTGTGATATAACTACCATACACCCTAGCGACAAAAGGGCCGTGGCCTCCACATGCATGTCGTGAATGGCCAGATGGGACATTGAAAATGTTTGGTTCTAGCATATGAGCGCCATAAATGTCCCTGGATGAAAATTCCTAAACCCCCGAGGCTAGGGGATGCTCCAACGTCTAGACCGAGAGGATATACATGAGCGTATAAGGGTCGTATACCAGTAGGCCATGTCTCTCATTGTGTCGTGGTTAGTTGGAAGGGGGTGTGACCTTACTCGCCTGAGTGAGGGGGCAATATCTAAGTTGAGTTTGACCAGCTTGAGGAATGGTCCGCTATCGACGAGCCGGGCCCGATATTGGTAGGCAGATAGTGAAGTCTCTTCCACTTACCCAGTTGTGCACTCGGATAGGGGGAGTAAGCTGGCGTAGAGTGTACTAGACATCGATGATGATCCTAGAGATGTACCGTACTGACATGTAGACTTATTGAGTAGGAGTTGCATACTAAGCATTTTACTCATTCATTCATTCATTCACTATCCACTCGGGCTGGTGGTGCGTAACTAATTTGTTATGTGTACCTTCACAATAACCAGGATTTCGGTTGGGGGGCGCGACCAACCTGAGATCAGGAGTTTACCATATTGAGTCTGGATATCTAAATTTTGGTATGGGACTGGTTTGGATAAAAGTCCCTTGCGATGGACCCAATAACCTACGATACTACGTATTATCATCCCGACTTCACACTCCAGCTTAGTCATTTCATTCGCACCGCATATTACATTGCATCCATTTGGTTTACTCTGCTTCTGTTTTGCATAGCCTGAATAAGGTTGATGGTATTATGGACTCGTCAAGATTTGCATATAGTATTGCTTCCTCAGTATATGATATTGGCTTATTATGTTTTTGCATCGCATAGCCTGGATAAGGCTGATGATATTTATGGATTTACCGACATGTTGCTGCATTGCTCTAATATTGCATACTTGACACTTACCTTGTGCACATACTTACACCATCCTCTACACTTTCTATAAGCTTATGCATGATAGATGCATACAAGTAGCATTAGGTCACAGCAGCATTGAGTTTAAAGCATGCAGCTATCTTCTGGAGCTTTAATTTTTGATATATGTATTTCCCTTTCAGCACTGTATTCAACTGTTTATATTAGTGGATATGTGATAATGATGTTGCCTTTATGATTTAGGTAAACTTGTGGTTATGCTTCTTACGAGATAAATGTACATTGAAAAATCCTCCTTGTAGGATCCCAGGATTGGAATCTGGCGCATGGGCGCTGGGAGCCGAGAATGGGGTACTATGGAGGCTGTCGGCACCGGATTTGGCAATTGAGAATTTTGTGAGCCCAATTTCTGAGTTTAGGGTGTGACAATGTGCACTTATTTTTTGTATCATTTTGATTTATAAGTGTGTATTAATTCTTTTTATAACAATCACTGAAGTTTCATTGAAAATTTTGACCAATTTCCCAATGTTTCTAACAACAACGATACATTACGCGATACAATTGATATATCCTATGCAATAACTGATACATATCCATATCCCAAGGGTTTGATAAGTAATGTCATACCGATATTTTGAACACTGACCGATAACACGCATCTGCTCTTGGTCAGACATTTTGCATTACATCGAATTTTCCTTCACTACTCCATCGTTACCTTTTATATAGCCATTGAGAACGTGGATGTGGATTACATCCTACCCTACCCATCTCTAGCCACAAACGGGTAATTCTATGGGCAAGTCTACCATGATGTATCTGTTTATCCACGCCGTCCATCCCTTCTCTTGTATCATTTTAAGGTATGTACACAAAAATGAGTCTAATACAATGCTCAAGTGGACCACACCAAATAATAAGCTTGGGTTTCATTAAATGCACAAAGCATGAAATCAAGTTACATTAAATGTAAGCGTCATCAGTGGTGTGGTCAACTTGAGCATTGGATCTGCCTCATTTTTCTGCTCATACCTTAAAATGATCTGAGAAAAGAGATAGACGACATAGATAAATAGATACATCACGGTGGGCCTGCCTACAGAACTGCCCGTTCGTGGCTAAGAACGCTACAACCATTGTTTTTTTGGACTGGTACTCCACTGGAGTTAGCGGAAGGTACACTCCATCATCGACTTTTCGAGTTACTGCCATTATTGCACTATTTCTACTCTCATCAACAATTCTTTGAGAATCTACCTGTTCTTGAATCACTGTCATAGAAATCTTTACATCACCACTCTTTAACCCAATCAAAAATTGGATATTAGATTAGTTTCTTTTTTTCTAATTCGAATTCTCACGTATCACAATTCGTCGCTCCCATCATATGGCTATCAATGGCTGCCACCCACCCAATACAAGCTCTAATTTCTTTAAGAATATCATCAATCCAAAATTCTAAAGGGATATGCCAAATCTGATACCAATGTTCTTCCCACCCAAAGATCGACCAATCTTCCCATTTTTTTAAAAATTCTTTTACCGTCCCGCTCTTTATTGACTTACAGACGGAGAAGATAGTGTTCACATGTGCCTGGCATCCCAATGATAGGAGAATTGTGTTCTCCCGGATGGTTTTAACTATTGCATATTCTTCGTCAATTTTCCCATAGTTATCGATGATCCATTGTACAAGCTCTACCTCTCCTATTCCATACGTCACAGTAACTACAAAACAATGCTCGGAAGTTTACAAGGTGTCTTTGAGAAACTTCAGATGAATTGATACCAGTGGCCCTTGATCTGTAATTTCCTTCCATACCCATCTATTTTCCAGATTCTGATCACCCTCTTTTTCTTTGAGTTCTTGATCCAAAAAGTTCAGCACTACTTTGAAAGATCAACCTGGAAATGATTTTATAACCTTTTTTTTAAGAATTCAAACTTTCCAAAGCGTGCTTTAAGAGTGCTTGCTTCGAATCTCTTTTCGATAGAGTCGATTCTCTTTTGTTTTCTTTCCTAACCCTACCTTTTGTTTTCTTTCTAGCCCATATCTTGCTTTCTACACTCTCAATATTTTCCCCCTAAAGCTCTCACCATTGAGTTCCTGGATTGCATTTACCAATTCCTTTCCGAGCTCATTTAAACGAAAGCAAACCCCCTGCTCTATGTTGAATCTTTATGTCAAGGCACAACCACTTCCATAGCTATTCCGACAAATGTGAAAAATCTTTCAAAATTTAACAGTTTCTAGGAGTCCAAAAAGTCTTCTACGAACAAGATAGGGTAATCTGAGAGGGGATGAATATTTTTTCTCTAAATCATTGGATTTTTCTTTTCTTCCAGACACCGTTTATGACGTAGGGAAGGACGTGAGGTCAAGCACATATGCATGTAGATATAGATATATTTCTCTTTGTCATGTCAGCCATGGGTTAAAAGCAACATAATGGCTCACTTATTGCTAATTTGTAGTATTGTTGTAGTTGTTGAGAGCTTGCTTGAAGCCACTTCTTCTAATGCTGCATCATACACAACTAGCACCGATATTTGAACAAAATCTTAGATGATATCCTTTTTTTATCTTGTTTTAATAATTTTAATTTATTCTTTTATATCTGGACACATCATATTTATAAGTTTTTACATATAACAACTAATATTTGTGTAATAATATATCTTTCAACATTCTCAATTAATTGTACAGGCATGTCATTGTCCTTGACTTTGACACACATGAATGTCTAATTTACATAGGACATTTATGGATATTGAACGTAGACTTTTATGTTCTCCTGTTGTGAAACGAATTGAAATTAGATATACTTTCCAACATTTTATCATTTGTTGTTGTAGTTCAATTATCTTGGCGGTGTTGGGCGCGGAAGCAACCTCAGATTGAATCTAACAAGCAATAGAGATTAAAAAAAATCCAAGCAATTACAGAGAACACATGAGATTTAATATAGAAAACCCTTGAGGGAAAAAACCACAACATAATGTGACGATTAATCCATTATAATCAAAAGAAGGTTATAAGAGATGGAACAACTTACAGTAGAAACCCTAACTTTTCCCTCAAAACCCTCGAGAATTCATGTTAGGCTCCAAAACCCTCAACACTCTATTCAACTAACCCTAATCATAATCAAGAGGGTATTTATACACTCCCGCATAAGATTAGGAAATAAAATCTGCACTTATGCATTCCATCAGTTGGACTGATGGGACCTTTGGTTAAACTGAGAGGAATCAACTCACACACATCCAGTCGAATCGAAAATGTGAAAAAGTGGAAAGTGTGCAACCCAAGAATCCATCCCTAATTCGGTTGAATCTAAAGATACATTGGTTGAACCAAGATAGGGATTCTTTGCACTAAGATTAAAGGCACTCGATTAACAACCTCTAGCGAGGCTTTAATCCTTCAGTTCCACTACTCCAAGGTACTACCACCATCTCTAATAATTTCCAATATAACACCTTCATTGCTTCGTGTACACTCCATCTTCATTTCTTCTTTACCAAGCCTAAAGAAGTTGAGCAAAACTTGAACTTCTTTCATGTATAAACTTCATAAGCATGTCTACCAAATTCTCTATGGTGTAAATCTTCTACTTAAGAGTGATATCTCATTTTTCTAGCATCTATTGGATAAAGTAATGATGACCATCAATATGTTTAGTTTGAGAGTGATACACCAAGTTCTTCACCAAATTTATGGCACTCTCGCTATCACAATGCATAAGCATGACTTCCTACTGAAGCCCCAATTCATTCATCATCCATTTTAATCTAACAACTTTCTTAAATGCTTCCTTCACTACCATGTATTTAGCTTTGATTATGAAAAGTGCAACCATAAATTAAAGCTTCGACATCTAATTGATAGTTCTACCCACTAATACAAATGAGTAATAGGAAGTCAACCTTTCATTATCCACATTCCCTGCATAATTCGCATCCACATAGCCTACAACTTTCTCCTTAAAATTTTAAAAAGCCAAAACATAGTCTGTTGTACGTCGTATATACCAAAGTAACCATTTCACTGCTTCTCAATGTTGCTTGTCGAGGTTTGAATATGTCTATTGATAACACCAACCACATGTGAAATATATAATCTAGTACAGACCATAGAATACATACGAGTGTCAACCATGCTCGAGTAGGGCGCACGGACATATACCACTTTTCTTCATCTAATGTAAGATATAACTTCGAAAAAAGCTGAAAGTGAGCAGCATGGGGAGTGATAATTGATTTTTCCTTTTTCAATCCAAATTTGACTAAGACTTTATGAAGATATTCCTCCTTAGACAACTATAGAATGCTCATTTCCCTGTCTTTGTATATATCAATGCTGAGAATTTTCTTTACTTCCAATGGATCTTTTATTTCAAATTTCCTAGATAACTGAGCATCAATATATTGATTTTAGACATATTATGGCTAGCGATAAGTATATCATCAATATACAACACTGAAATGATGAATTCCCTATCACTTAGTGCTCTAAAATAAACATAATGATTGAATTCACTTCTGATAAACTACTAACTCAATATGAAAGAATCAAATTTCTTATACCACTGCCTAGGTGACTATTTCAGGCCATACAACGATCTCATTAACCTATAAAATAAATTCTCATTTTCCTGCACCTCAATCCCTTCAAGTTGTTTCATGTAGATATGTTCTTCTAGTTTCTTATGTAGAAATGCAATCTTCACGTTTAACTATTCTAATTCCAAATTGTTTTGAGCAACCAAAGCCAATACAAATCTAATAGATACTTGCATTACCATTGGCATGAATATCTCACTTAAGTCGACACCCTCCTTCTAAGCATAACCATTCACTACCAATTTAGCCTTATACATATCTAATTTTTCTAGTAAATCTACTTATAATTGATCACTTTCCGCCCAATGGACAACTCCACTAGTTCCCAAGTTTGATTTTTATAAAGATAGTCCATCTTATCATGCATCATTGTCATCTACTTCTCTGCATTTGTCTTTTAGTGCTTTCTAAATCGTAGACGGATCCCCCTCATTTGTAATGAGTGCAAATACAACGTTTGAGTCATCCTTGTATGTCAATAGTACCCTGTGATCCATTGATAGATTTCTTCTAACAGGTGGTTGTTTTACCTCTTCTTGTACCTCTACATGCAGCTCAACTTCTTCAAGTGTTTCACCTTTCTTTGTTTCAACATCAACAACTGATTTTTTTGATTCGTTATGCTCATCCTTCCAAAATAAGAAACTTTCATCAAACTCAACAACTCGGATAAATATGATTTTCCATGAAATCCGGTCATACAATCTATAACCTTTCACCCCATCACTATAACCAACAAAAGTACACTTCTTAACCCTTTGGTCTATATTTTTCATCTCAATTAATGGTATATAAGAGTAAGCATCATAATCAAATATCCGCAACCCTAAGTAATCAACTATCTGATACCTCTATACTTATTCTTAAATTTTGCAATCAATAGTTGTAGAGGGGGATCAATTTACCAAATAGCAAGCCGTACAGATGGCCTCAGCCCATAGCTCCTTGCCCAACCCAGAATTACTCAATATACTCCGGGCCCTTTCCAAAAGAATCTAATTCATACATCCTACCACACCATTCTGCTCTTATGTATGCCTCACTGTTTTGTACCTCACTATCCCCTCATTCTTACTATATTGGTTAAATTCATTGTCATTATCTGTCCTAAAAAAATTTTATTTTCACAATGTCTGATTTTTTACCATTGCCTCCCAGATCTTGAAAGCGGAGAAAATGTCATATTTATGCTTTAGAAAGTAAACCCAAACCTTCTTAGAGAAGTCGTCAATGAATGTAACAAAGAATGACAACCCTATTTCAGAAACAACAAGCGAAGACCCCCACACATCCGAATGCACATAATCCAGCTGACCTTTGTTAAAATGTTTCCAATTTTAAAGCCTAACCTTAATTGTTTTCTGTATATGTAATTCTCACATATATTTAAATCAAAACTTTTAAAACTAGGAATTAAATGATGATCGAGAAGTACCTTCATACCTCACTTACTCATGTGGCCTAAGCATGTATGCCACAAATGTGCCGATGTAAAATCTACTATAGACGATGTAGCTCCACCCAATATAGTGTTCCTGATCAACTTGTAATGATTTATGCTCCTTTGCATTTTCATAACTGTGAGTTCCCCTTTTGAAACCTTTGAGATGCCTTCATAACCAGTGAACTTGCACCCAAGTGTATTAAGAGCTCCTAGAGGTATCAGATTCCTCTTCAAATCCAAAGCATGTCTCACATTGGTCAAAGTACGCTCTACCTTACCAAACATCCTGATGCAAACCGAACTAATTTCGACCATCTTACAGGCATGATCAATGTCCATAAGAACTAAACCACAATCATACTCGATCTATATGGTGAACCAACTCCAATGATGACACATATGGTATCATGCTCCCATATCCAAAATCTATTCATGATAGAAGTGACCAACCTTAGACAATGATAATGCATCACAACCACCTGATCCTTCACCAGATTTTGTTGAATTGGCTTCCTTCGTGAATCATCTAATTTCTCCTCCTGTATTTTGGAATATTGATGGTCATTCAAATGTCCCATCCTTTGACAATTTCAGCACTTTAATTTTTCTTTTTCTTTAAACTTGGATTTAGATCGCGACTTCCACTTCTCTTACTCAAAAAGTCTTCCTAAGAAAACAATTCATCCAAAGAAGTACCTTCGCCTCTGCCCTTCTTTTTCACCAGCTTTGACTAAAGGACTGATATAACGATCTTGACGTCCAATGTATCCCTACCATAACAAAAAGAATCAACCAGATACTCATAAGAATCCAGGAGAAATGTCAATAAAATAAGAGATTTGTCCTCTTCATCGATCTTCACCCCCACGCTTGTTAACTTACAAACCATCTTATTAAAGACGTTAATGTGCTCATAGAGATCCGACCCTTCCATCATCTTTAAAGTGTAAAATTGTCTCTTCAGATATAGACGATTGGTGAGTGACTTCCTTATGTAGATACTCTTCAACTTCGACCATAAGTTCGCTGTGGTCATCTCATCAATGACATTATAAAGGACTTCGTCCACCAAGCATAATTGAATTTTGATAATTTCCCTCTAATCAAGTTCATCATAATCCTCTTCCATCATAGATTCTGGACGATGTGTTTTCCATAGAAGTGCATGTTGCATCCCTTGCTGAACTAGGGGGGCTTTCATCTTCAACATCCATAATTCAAAATCGTTTTTCTTGTGAACTCCTATCTTGAACTTCATATTCAATCCCTTCGATGCCATGTTTCCAGATTCAACCTAATACCCCAACTTACGCTCTGATACCACTTGTTGAGCATGGAAGCAACCTCAGATAAAATCAAACAAATAATAGATAATGAAAAATCCATTAAAACATTGAGAACACATGATATTTAACGTGGAAAACCCTTGAGGGAAAAAACAACGGTATAAAATGACAATCAATCTACTATAATCAGAAGAAGGATACAAAAGATTAAACAGCTTACAATAGAAATTTTAGCTTTCCCTTCAAAACCCTTGAGGATTCGTTCTAGGCTCCAAAACCCTCAATACTCCATTCTGCTAACCCTAATCACAATTATGAGGGTATTTATACACTCTCGTATAAGATTAGAAAATACAACCCACACTTACACATTTCATAGGTCGAACTGATGGGACGTTTGGTTGGACCAAGTGGAACCAACTCACACACATTTGGTCGAACCGAAAACACGCAAAAGTGGACATCGTACAACCCGAGAATCCACTGCTAATTCAGTCAAATCGAAAGAGACACCAGTTGAATCGAGACAGGACTTCTCTCCACTAGCATTAAAGGCACTCGATCAATAGGAAGGAACCCTTGGAAACCTTCTCATTCTTAAGCTTTTGTCTTTGTTTGGTTTTGGGGCATTGCTTTTACTTAATGAATGACTTTCTTGACCGTGATCTTGATATTAAAATATTATTCCATGCCATTACTTCTACTCTTCTAAGGCTAATCCATATGTTCTTCCTTGATGTCCACTTGAGCTTGATTAAGAGCCATTTATGAGTTTTATTTCATATTTTCTTAATAAATGAATACGTTTTTTCCTGATTTTTTTATTATGGATATTTCTAAATTATTTGGAAAAATGTATTCAGTGCTTTGGTTTATACCAATAGGTGTGTATGTTATAGCTTAATAGGGTATCCACGTTGCCATTATCCACTACAATGTCTATGACACCATATCGTTGTTTTATATAGATCATATTATCTATGTTGTTTTACTTTAATGGACTAGTGACTTGTAAACCAATTCTTTGAGCATATCAAGATTAAATTATGCACTGTGAAGTTCTGTTTCTATCAATTCGACTTTAATTATCATTTTAAAAAAAAAGGTCTCACCTTAATAAGGAAGAATGGACATAAGGATTTAAGATGGATTTTGACCAAAACATGATCGCAACAAGTGACATGTTCAGCCAATGTGCTTTGGCATCAGATAGAAACCTTACAGTTAAAAAAACATAAGGATCAAATTAACAACTATGTCAAGTAGGTTAAATTTCATGGTGTATCATACACTTCCGCACAGAGAAAGTGATAGCTATCACCAACACATGGCATCTCGAGAGAGACTCTTGTCTACGTAATAAGAGCAGGACATGCATGCAACTAATGGCTAACCCATGACAAAGTGTCACGGCCCAAACACGGAAACCGGGCTCACAAAATTTTCGATCACTGAATCCGGTGCCGACAATCTCCATAGTACCCCATTCTCGTCTCCCAGTGCCTATATGTCAGATTCCCATCCTGAGATCTTACAAGGAGGATTTTCCAGTGTACATTTATCTCATAAGAAGCATAACCACAAGTTTACCCAAATCACAAAGGCAACATCATCATCACATATCCACTAATATAAATAGTTGAATACAATGCTGAAAGGGAAATACATATATCGAAAACCAAAGCACTAGAAGACCGCTGCACGCTCCAAGCTCAACGCTGCTTTAACTTAACGTCACCTGCACGCATCTATCATGTATAAGCTTATAGAAAGCTTAAAGGGTGGTGTAAGTGTGTGCGATGTACGTGCCAAGCATATATATATATATATATATATATATATATATATATATATATATATATATATATCAGAGTAAGAAAAAATATTGGCAATCTGTAAATCTTACAATATCAGAGTAATGCGAAAACATGCTAGTAAGTCCACGAATCATATAATGTCAGAATATGCAATGCGGATCGACTATGTAAATGCGGAATCATAGAGAACTAAATATCAGATGCCAATGATGTCATGCAATATGCAAATACTGACGAGTCCACAAATGCCGTCAACCTCATCTATGCCATATAAATGCAGAAACGTAGCAACCCCGAATACCATATGCCACGGATGTAATGCAATATGCGGTGCGAATGAAATAACCAAGCTGGAGTGTGAAGTCGGGATGATAGTACGTAGTATCACAAGCTACGAGGTCCACCACAAGGGACTTCTATCCAAACCAGTCCCATACCTAAATTTAGATAGTCAGACTCAATGTGGTGAACTCCTGATCTCAGGTTAGTCGCACCCCAACCGAAATCATGGTCATTGCTAAGGCACACGTAATAAATAGTTGGGCACCACTAGCCCAAGTGGATAGTGAATGAATAAATGAATGAGTATGCAACTCCTGCTCGATAAGTCCACATATCAACATCGTACATCTCTGGGATCATCACCAGGGTCTAGTACACTCTACATGTAATCTCCACCATCGAACTCGCAACCATGCAAGTGGAAGAGACCTCACTATTCGCTTGACCAGTAGTCAGCCAATACCTACCCGACATGTCGATAGCGGACCCATTTATGAGTTGGTCAAACTCAACCTAGTTTTACTCACTACAAATCGGGTGGATAAGGCCACACCCCCTTCCAACCGACCACGACACAGTGGGAGACGTGGCCTACTGGTATTCGGCACTCGGGCGCTCATGTAATCCACTCGGTCTAGATGTTAGATCATCTCTTGGCCACAGAGGTTTAGGGACTTTCACCCACGGACATTCAAAATGCCTAGATACTCGAACCAAACATTTTCGGTGTCCCATCTAGCTATCCATGACATGCCTGTGGAGGCTACGACCCTAATGTCACCAGGGCATACAGTAATCACAACACACAATGTAAGATGCATGAGTCATACAATCTAGTCATACATTAATCCTGCGCATACCGTGCGCTCATGTGAGACAATCTCCGCCTATCAGGGAGTTTCATAACAACCTGCCTAATAACATATGCAATGGTCAACCACATCTCATAATAAACATGCAAATGATGCATATGGGCATGTACATGATGTTATGCTGTCACATACTCATAATCGGTATCGACAATTAGCACCAATAATCAGCATCGATAATCGGCCTCAACAATCAGTCTTAGTAATCGGAATCGGCCTTGGCAATCGGAATCAGCCTCGACAATTAGAATCAGCCTCGATAATCGAAATCGGCGTCGATAGTCGGAATCAGCCTCCACAATCGGAATCGACCTCGACAATCGGAATCGACCTTGATAATCAGAATCGGTTTAGCAAAGGGCCTAAGAGTAGGTTACAATGTGGACATTTAATCATCAATGCCCATCAACGTGGATGTTTAACCAACATTTCTCCCAAAGAGTGGCCCACATAGAGCCAAACGTATTGTGGGCCCATGGCCTCACACAAGGGCGTAATACACATTACTATGGTCCTCACTCATAGGCCGTATATACATCACAATGGGCCTCAGCACATGGGCCATAAATACATCACATCGGGCCTCACTCATGGGCCGCATATACATCACAATGGGCCTCAGCACATCACATCGAGCCTCATCAAAGGTCACGGACACATCATAGTGGGCCTCGCCAAATGGGTCACAAATATATCACATTGGGCCGCACATATGGATGGGCCACAAAAACATCAAGGTAGGTCTTATGGATAGGCCACAAAAATATCAAGGTGGGCCTCATTACATGGCCGCACCATTGGGCCTCATAAACATCAAGTGGGCCGCATCAACGGACCGCACCAATGGGCCTCATAAACATCAAGTGCGCCGCATCAATGGGCTACACCAATGGGCCCCAAGTGAGAGCTTGGATTACACCAAAAAACATTTCAATAGTTGCAGGTGTAACATATGTATCACTGTACACTATCATTCTATGGGGCACATGGCTCACTAATGATGATCAGCACCGTTGTCTATGTAAATCAGCACTGTCCAAACATTGGACATGTGAATCAGTACCATCCAAACATTAGACAGCACCGTCTAAACATTGTCCAGCACCGTCCAGCATAATCTGGATAGTGTGGATGAAATAAATACATCATGGTGGTCCCATGCTGGCAAAACAGGTAGACAGCTTGGATAAAAAACACATCAAAGGTGGGTCCACCACATGAATCATCCAGATGGATGGCTGAACACATAAATCGAGGTGGGGCCCCACACGTGTGGATGCAAGGCATCCATCAAAGTGGAACCCACATCCGTGTATATGGACGGACAGATTGGATGGCAAATACATCACGGTTGGCCCCACAGCAGGTGGATTCCCACGTGGGGTCACCAAGTATGTGTAATATATATATATATATATTATATTATATTATATTATATTATTTATTTATTTAGGATCCAGGCCTACCGGCCACCGTCCAGATGGACGGTATGGACGTAAATCATATACATTACATGGGTCCCACCGTCCTGTGTATGGACGGTGAGGATATGAAATACTTACATTAAGGTGGGTCCTCAATGGATGGTTGGATCACATACATCATCATGGACCCACATAATTGTTGACACCTATAGCAGCTATATAGCTGGCGGGTGAACTGGCCCACTGTCCAGATGATAGACGATGGGATATAACACATGCATCATGGTGGGGTCCACACACGTGGCCCACCAGCGAAAATGGGTGGATGGTCTGGATCTCAGCCCCACTTGCTGACGTCTCTGTACAGCTATATAGCTAGTGTGCGGCCAGGCCAGCCATTCCACATTAAATCAGTAGGTGGGTCCCACCAGATATATATGATATATATGATATATATATATATATCATACACATATAATATATTATATAATATTTATATATCTGTATATATTATCAAATGCTTACAGCTAACGTCCAGGGCCTAGACACTTGCCTGACGGACGGTGTAAATGGGGTCCACATGCCACGTGGATGGCCTAGATCAAGCACGTACATCGAGGTGGTCCCACATCCAACCTATCTGGACGGTGGGGATGAAAACACATACATCATGGTGAGCATCCACGTCCAGCTTGTCAGGACGATGGACAGTGTACTCCACTTAAGATTTGAATTTGCCTCATTCTCCCCAGGGCTAGATGGACGATGGATATCACACCTGCATCACAGTAAGCCCACTGTCTTGGACGGTCAGGGGTAAAACAGATACATTGTGTGGGGCCCTTGGATGGCAGGGATAAAACACATATCACGTGGGCCCCTTGGATGGAGGGTGTAGATAAAACACACACATCATGGTCGGCCCCATATCATCTAGACGATCTGGATCAGACACGCCAGTAAGTGGGTTTCCACTTGGACAACGATGTGGCCCACAAAATGGACAACGTGGATCATCCATCAAGGTGGGCCACACGGCATCAAAAAGGAGAGAGAGAGAGAGAGAGAGAGAGAGATCGAACGGTGATGATGGGAAGAGCTCTACCACTATGAGCTCCTCCATGATACAATGCATACATCAAGATGGGTCCCACCATATGTGGGCCCTCAAATCATAAAAAAAACCTAATGCTACGAATACCCACCTTGGATCTCTCCTTCCACCAAAGCATCCTAGAGCTCCATGGAATGCATTTCAATGATCAAGATGAAGCTTGGAGGGTGCGATTGGGTGGTAGGAAGGTGGGCTACACTAGCTCTCTCCCATGGAGCTTGGACGTGGGTTGCTTGGGGTGGAGTGAGAAAAATGAGAGAGAGAGAGAGAGGAGTGATGATGGAGGGAGTGATGGGATGAGAGAGCATGCTGCCTGTTGACTTTTGGGTGAAAGAGGAATGGGTATCATGCCTTGTTGGTGAAAAAGGGATGACTAGGTAAGGTTGTGTACTTGACTTTCATTGATGGATTAATGTGATGTTTAGGGTAGAGATTCTCTTGGAAAATGCGACACGTGGTGTTTTCCTCGAACTGAATGCGGGCCCACATCTCCAAGCCCAGGTTTCACCTCGGTGCGCGAGACGTGGCATCGAAACTATGGCGACAGCACGGTCGTAAGAATACAAGTCTCGGGTCGAGCCGACTCTGAAATACGGGACACGACTCAAGATCGCACGCAAACCCTGGTTACAAATCGCGGGTCACCGGAATTCGACTAGGAGGACCGCGGAAGCCTACGGAACGGTACGGGCTAGGATACAGGTCTTATAGCTCTCCCCTCCTAATAAAAATTTCATCCTCAAAATTTACTATCACGCAGGATAAGGCAAGGGAAGAGGAAACATCGATATAAACATATACAAGGCATAATCAATCTATAAACAAATGGAGATAGTGTTCTCTAATCTCAGCCTTGAGCTCCCAAGACGTCTCCTTAATAGAATGGTGACCCTTACTGAACCTCAGATCCCAAATCAGAAATGATTGAAATGGGATACTATGCAGCCTCATAATCTCAACGGTAGGGAGCTATATCAGAAACTCTCTAAGTTATTCTAACTCGGGGATCTAACCATTCTAAGTTCTTAACAATCATAGAGTGTAGGGTAGCTATCAGCAGATATGTGATGTTATCCTCAGGTATTCCCAAGTTATGCTCTGATACCAACTTTCATCACGCCCCAAACTCGAAAACAAGGGTCACAAAATTTTTGATCACCGAATCCGGTGTCGACACCTCTGTAGTACCCCATTCTCGGCTCCCAACACCTATACGCCAGATTTCGATCCTGGGATCCTACAAGGATGATTTTCTGGTATACATTTATCTCGTAAGAAGCATAACCACAAGTTTACCCAAATCACAAAGGCAACATCATCATCACATATTCACTAATATAAACAGTTGAATACAATGCTGAAAGGGAAATATACATATCGAAAACCAAAGCTCCACAAGACCGTTGCACGCTCCAAGCTTAACGTTGCTCAACCTAACATCACCTGCACGCATCTATCGTGCATAAGCTTATAGAAAGCTTAGAGGGTGGTGTAAGTGTGTGCGATGTACGTGTCAAGCATATATATATATATATGGGAAAAGGTACTATGCGCTCGACCTCATGATTAGCTCCCGTGAGGTCGAGCCGTGTGGGCCCCACCGTGATGCTGTTGACCATCAACACCGTGCATTTGATGGGTACCCTCTAAATTATAAGGATATCCTAAAAATCAGCCGTATACAGAACTCAGGTGGGCCATACCATCTAAAATCATGTGAAACACCGTTAAAACATATAAAATCACTTGGTGGGGCCCACCTGAGTTTTGAATGATGCTGAAACTTGGTCTGAACCCTCATGCAAGTGTGACACACATAATGGATGGGCTGGATTTGCAAACCACATCTCGGTGGGCCCAAAAAACTAATTATGAATGTTTTAATGGTGCACGACCCCTCCCCACTTCTGTATGTGGTGTGGCCCACGCAAGTCACGGATTGACTTGATTTTTAAGACCTAGGCCCACGATGGAATGGTGCATCTAACTGATGGGTTAGATGTTCAAAACGCATCACGGTGGGTCCCACACAGCTCAACCTCATGGGACGGACTCGTGAGGTCGAGCGCATAGTACCTTTTCCTTATATATATATATATATATATATATATATATATATATATCAGAGTAAGTGCAAATACTGGCAATCCATAAATCTTACAATATCAGAGTAATGCGAAAACATGTTGGTAAGTCCACGAGTCATATAATATCAGAATATATAATGCGAATCGACTATGTAAATGCGGAATCATAGAGAGCTAAATATCAGATGCCGATGATGCCATGCAATATGTAAATCCTAACGAGTCCACGAATGTCGTCAACTTCATCTAGGCCATATAAATGTAGAAACGTAGCAACCCTGAATATCATATGCCACGAATGTAATGCAATATATGGTGCGAATGAAATGACTAAGCTAGAGTGTGAAGTCGAGATGATAATACGTAGTATCGCAGGCTATGGGGTCCACCACAAAGGACATCTATCTAAATCAGTCCCATACCTAAATTTAGATAGTCAGACTCAATGTGGTAAACTCCTGATCTCAGGTTAGTCGTGCGCCCCAACTGAAATCCTAGCCATTACGAAGGTACACGTAATAAATAGTTGTGCACCACCAACCCGAGTGGATAGTGAATGAATGAGTATGCAACTCCTACTTAATAAGTCCACACATCAACTCCATACATCTCTAGGATCATTACCGGGGTCTAGTACACTTTAAATGCAATTGCTGCCCATCGAACGCGCAACCATGCAAGTGGAAGAGATTTCACTATCCGCCTTGCCAGTAGTTAGCCAATACCTACCCGGTATGTCGATAGTGGACCCATTTATGAGCTGGTTAAACTCAGCCTAGTTTTGCCTACTACAAATTGGGCGGATAAGGTCACACCCCCTTCCAACCGACCACGACAAAGTGGGAGACACAGCTTACTGGTATTCGGCACTTGGACGCTCATGTAATCTACTTGGTCTAAACGTTGGATCATCTCTTAGCCACGGAAGTTTAGGGACTTTCACCTATGGACAACCAGAGTGCCCAGATGCTCGAACCAAACATTTTCAATGTCCCATCTAGCCATCCATGACATGCCTATGGAGGCTACGACCTTGATGTCCTTAGGGCGTATAGTAATCACAACACATAATGCAAGATGCATGAATCATACAATCCAGTCATACATTAATCCCGCGCATACCATGTGCTTATGTGAGACAATCTCCACCTATCAGGGAGTCTCATAACAACCTGCCCAATGACATATGCAATGGTCAACCACATCTCATAATGAACATGCAAATGATGCGTACAGGCATACACATGATGCTATGCTATCACATCCTCATAATCGTTATCGACAATCGGCATCAATAATCAGCACGATAATTGGCCTGATAATCAGCCTCGACAATCGGTCTCAGCAATCAAAATTGGCCTCGATAATCAGAATCAGCCTCGATAATCAGAATCGACCTCGACAATCGAAATTGGCCTAGATAATCGGAATCAGCCTCGATAATCAGAATCGGCCTTGACAATCAGAATTGGCCTCGACAATCGGCCTCGATAATCGAAATCGGTCTAGCAAAGGGCTTAAGAGAAGGTCGCAATGTAGACATTTAACTATCATTGCCCATCAACGGGGATGTTTAACCAACATTGCTCCCAAGGAGTGGCCCACATAGAGCTAAACATATCATGGGCCTATGGCCTCACTTAAGGGCCTAATACACATCACTTAGGGCCTCGGCACATGGGCCATAAATACATCACATCGAGCCACACTCATGGGCTGCATATACATCACAATGGGCCTCAATACATCACACGGGCCTCATCAAAGGTCACAAACGCATCATAATGGGCCTTGCCAAATGGGTCACAAATATATCACATTGGGCCGCACATATGGGCCTCTCAAGTAGGCCACAAATACATCGAGGTGGCCTCATGGATGGGCCATAAATACATCTGGGTGGGCCTTATGGATGGGCTACAAATACATCAAGGTGGGCCTCATTACATGGGCCGCACCATTGGGCCTCATAAACATCAAGTGGGCCACATCAACGGGCCACACCAATAGGCCTCATAAACATCAAGTGGGCCGGATTAACCAGTCGCACCAATGGGCCCCAAGTGAGAGCTTGGATTACACCAAAAATCATTTCAATAGTTGTAGGTGTAACATGTGTATCACTGTACACTATTATTCTAAGGGGCACATGGCTCACTAATGATGATTAACACTATCCAAACATTGTCTATGTAAATCAGCACTGTCCAAACTTGGACATGTAAATCAGCACCATCCAAACATTGGACAGCACCGTCCAAACTTTGTCCAGCACCATCTAACACAATCTGGATGGTGTGGATGAAATAAATACATCATGGTGGTCCCATGCTGGCAAAACAGGTGGACTGCTTAGATAAAAACATATCAAAGGTGGGTCCACCGCATGAATCATCCAGATGGACGGCTGAACACATAAATCGAGGTGGGGCCCCACACGTGTGGATGCAAGGCATCCATCAAGGTGGGTCCCATGTTCGTGTATATGGACGAACAGATTAGATGGCAAATACATCACGGTTGGCCCCACAGCAGGTGGAATCCCACGTGGGGTCACCAGGTATGTGCAATATATATATATAATATTATATTATATTATATTATTTATTTAGGATCCAGGCCTACTGGCCACCGTCCAGATGGACAGTATGGATGTAAATCACATACATCACATGGCTCCCACCATCCTGTGTATGGACCATGAGGATATGAAATACTTACATTAAGTGGGTCCTCAATGGATGATTGGATCACATACACTGTGATGGGCCCATAGAACTGCTGACACCTATAGCAGCTATATAGCTAGTGGGTGAACTGGCCCACCGTCCAGATGATGGACGGTGGGATATAACGCATGTATCATGTGGGGTCCACACGCGTGGACCACCAGCGAAAATGGGCAGACGGTCTGGATCTCAGCCCCACTTGCTAACATCTGTATACTAGCTATATAGCTGGTGTGCGGCCAGGCCAGCCATTCCACTTTAAATCAGTAGGTGGGGCCCACCAGATATATATGAATATATATATATATATCATATACATATGTTATATTATATAATATTTATATATCTGTATATATTATTAAATGCTTACAGTCAATGTCCAGGGCCTGGACACTTGCCTGAAGGACGTTGTAAATGGGCTCCACACGCCACGTGGATGGCCTAGATCAAGCACGTACATCAAGGTGGTCCTACGTCTAGACTATCTGGACAGTGGGGATGAAAACACTTACATCATGGTGAGCGTCCACGTCCAGCTTGTCTGGACGGTGGATGGTGTACTCCACATAAGATTTGAATCTGCCTCATTCTCCTCAGGGCTGGATGGACGGTGGATATCCCACCTACATCACACAAGCCTACTGTCTTGGACAGTTAGGGGTAAAACAGATACATCATGTGGGGCCCTTGGATGGCAGGGATAAAACACATTTATCATGTGGGCCCCTTAGATGGAGGGTGTAGATACAACACACACGTCATGGTCGACCCCACATCATCTAGACGGTCTGGATCAGACACGCCAGTAGGTGGGTTTCCACTTGGACAACGATGTGGCGCATAAAATGGACAGCGTGGATCATCCATCAAGGTGGGCCACATGGTATCAGAAAAGGAGAAGAGAGGGAGAGAGAGAGAGAGAGAGAAAGAGAGAGAGATAGAATGGTGATGATGGGAAGAGATCCGCCACTATGAGCTCCTCCATGATACATGCATACATCGAGATGGGTCCCACCATATGTGGGCCCTCAAATCATTAAAATAAAAAAAATCTAATGCTACGAACACCCACCTTGGATCTCTCCTTCCTTCTTCCACCAAAGCATCCTAAAGCTCCATGGAATGCATTTCAACAGTCGAGATGAAGCTTAGAGGGTGGGATTAGGTGGTAGGAAGGTGGGCCACACTAGCTCTCTCCCATGGAGCTTGGACGTGGGTTGCTTGGGGTGGAGTGAGAAAAATGAGAGAGAGAGGAGTGGTGATGGATAAAGTGATGGGATGAGAGAGCATGGTGCTTGTTGACTTTTGAGTGAAAGAGGAATGGGTGTCATGCCTTGTTGGTGAAAAGGGGATGGCTAGGTAAGGTTGTTTACTTGACTTTCATTGATGGATTGATGTGATGTTTAGGGTAGAGATTCTCTTGAGAATTACGACGCGTGGTGTTTTTCTCAAATTGAACGCGGGCCCACATCTCCAGGCTCAGGTATCACCTCGGTGCGTGAGACGCAGCATCGGAACCTTTACGATGGTGCAGTCATAAGGATACAAGTCTCGAGTCGAGCCGACTCTAGAATACTGGACTTGACTCAGGATCACGCACAAACGCCGGTTACAAATCGCAGGTCACCAGAATTCGACGGGGAGGACCGCGGAAGCCTAAGGAACGGTACGGGCTAGGATACGAGTCTTACACAAACTACTAGCATATGTGACATCGTTTAATAGGCTACAACTATCTTCAAACTCAAACGGTTATTTCTACATCAATAGGCATGGGGAGTGGCTACAAATTTCTCTCTCCAGCAACCACTCCAAACTTCTATAAATAGGAGAAAGATTAAAGAGCTTTAGGCCCTTGTCAGCCCAACACAAATCAAATCAAATTCACATCACAACATTACTCATCCTTTTTATTTTATCTTACCTTAGCTTACCTTAGACTAGGGCAACCTATTTTTGTTGTTACATTGAAGTGGCTAAAGGTAGTACCTGAAGAAGGAGAATTGAAGCTTTTTCAAAGTTTTCAAAATCAAATGGGTTAGTATAAAGACTAAACAAACTATCCTAATCAAAATTCTATGAAAGTAATAAACCTAATTACACCTCCATCAGACTGGGAGTTTAATCCTGGTATACAGGATTAATCAGAGGTATGGACATGACCTCTAATTCAACCTTCTCAACAAATGGCTTGAGATGATGTCTATTCACTTTGAAAACATTACCATTCATCGGATTCTTTATCTCGATGGCCCCATGAGGATAAATGTTTGTAATAGTGAAAGGGTCAGTCCAATGAGATCGAAGCTTCCCTGGAAAAAGATATAACTGAGAATTATATAGAATGACTTTTTGACTAGTTATGAATGATTTCTAAAGGATGTTTCGATCATGAAACACCTATATTCTATCCTTGTAAATTCTCATACGCGTCGTTCCAGATTTCTTTGAGTTTCTTCAATTGAAGTTTGCGTAACGAGCCAGCATTATCCAAGTTAAAATTTAGATTTTTGATAACCCAGTAGGTTCTATGTACCAACTCCACAGGCAAGTGGCAAGCATTCCCTTAGACGAGTCTAAAGGGAGACATTCCAATGGGGGTCTTAAAATCTGTACGGTAAGCCCATAAAGTATCGATTAAGTGGATTGACCAATCCTTATGGTCAGGGTTAACCATTTTTTCCATAATTTGCTTAATTTTTTAGTTGAAAATCTCAGCTTGCTCGCTTGTCTGCGGGTGGTATAGAGTGCTCACTTTATACAAGATGTCATATTTCTTCATTAAGTTCTCAAAGGGCCTATTGTAAAAGTGTAAGCCTCCATCACTAATGATGGCTCGAAGCGTTCCGAATTGAGAAAAGATATTTTATTTTAAGAATCTAATGACCATTTTATGATCATTGTTCCGGCACAAAATCGCTTGAACCCATTTAGTCATATAGTCTACTACCAATAAGATGTAAATATTTTCAAAGGATTGGGGGAATGGCCCTATGAAATTGATGCCCCAACAATCGAATGCTTTAATGGTAAGAATTGGGTTTAATAACATCATATTTCGACAAGACAATCCTCCCAATTTCTGACAGCGCTCACAAGCTTTACAAAACTCATGAGTATCTCTGAACATAGTGGGTCAGTAAAAGCCGCACTGCAGTTTTTGGTCGTGGTCTTTTCAGTAGAAAAGTGACCACCACAGGCCTAATAGTGACAAAAGGAGATAACACTCTAATGTTCATTGTCTGGCACACATCTCCTTAAAATTTGGTCTGAGCGATATTTAAATAAATAAGGATTATCACTACAAAACTTACATACCTCGGCGAAGAATTTCTTTTTCTGTTACATAGTCCAATATGATGGTGTGAAACTTCTGGCAAGATAATTTGTAATATCAGCAAACCAATGTAATTGAGAGAGTTTAAACAATTATTCGTCAGGGAAGATGTTGTCTATCAGTGTAGGTTTAAGGGAATCAGGAAGATCAAGCCTAGAGAGATGGTTAGCCACTACATTCTCTACTCCATTTTTGTCTCATATTTCTATGTCGAACTCTTGAAGTAGAAGGATCCATCTTATAAAGAGGGGCTTAGAATCATTCTTAAAAAGAAAGTACTTCAGTGCCGCATGATCAATGTAAATGATGATCTTGAATTCAATCAAGGAGGACCTAAATTTGTCTAAACCGAACTCTACGGCTAAGAGTTCCTTCTCCATAGTAAACTAGTTCCGTTGGGTAAAATTTTGAGTCTTACTCGCATAATGAATCACATAGGGTTTCTTCTTTTTTCTCTAGTCTAATATTGCCCCAATAGCATAGTTAAACGCATCACACATGATCTCAAAAGGAATGCTCCAATCGAGTGGTTGCATAATAGGTGCGATTGTCAACATGCCCTTCAGCTCAGTGAAAACCTCTTGGCATTACTCAGTCCACTTGTATGGTGCATCCTTTTGAAGTAGATATCATAAAGGACGAGAGAGATTACTAAAGTCCTTTATGAATCATCTATAAAATTCAGCATGTCCTAAAAAGGATCACACATCACATATGTTCTTGCGTGGAGATAGGTTAGAGATAAGGTCAATTTTATCCTTGTCTACCTCAATTCCCTTGGACGAAATTATGTGTCCAAGCATTATTCCCTTGGGAACCATAAAATGACATTTCTCTCTATTCAAAACCAAATTCTTCTCCTCGCATCACTTTAGCACATTTTAAAGATTTTTCAGACACTCGCTAAAGGATGGACCAAAGATAGAGAAATCGTCCATGAAGACCTCTAAATATTGCCCCACCAGAGAATATACTCAACATGCATCACTGAAAGGTGGCAGGGGCATTACATAGTTCGAATGGCATCCTTTGGTAAGCAAAGGTACCAAAGGGACATGTGAATGTTGTCTTTTCTTAATCTTCAAGAGTTATCTCTATCTAATTGTAGCCCAAATACCCGTCAAGAAAGTAGTAGTAAGAATGACCAACTAGCCTTTCCAAAATTTGATTAATGAAGGGCAATGGAAAGTGGTCCTTCCTTCTGACACTATTCAATTCCTGTAGTCAATACACCTTCTCCAACCAGTAGTAACTCTAGTTGGCACGAGTTCATTGTCGGCATTGGCTATGATGGTGAGTTCAAACTTCTTGGGAACTACTTGAGTTGGACTCACCCATTGACTATCGGATATAAGGTATATGATACCCACATCCAACAACAGCCTTAACCACTTCCTTCATGTTTGAATTTAATCGACGTTGTGGTTGCTATGAGGTTTTTGCATTATTCTCAAGATGAATGTGGTGAGTACAAGTCAAATGGTCAATTCCCTTTAAGTCCGCAATCGACCATTCATGGGCTCTTTTATGCTCAATAAGAGTATAAATAAGCATAATCTCTTATTTTTCTCAAGGTAGGAAGAAATCACCACTGGGTATGCCTCATCTTGACCTAAGTAAACATACTTAAGATTAGCAGGCAAAGGTTTTAGGTCAAGCTCGGTGCTTTGAGGCTAAATGGTAGAGGCACTACATCAGTTTGGGGCAATTTCTTAAATTGTGGCCTCCACCGATTAACTTAAAGTACTGATGTAGCATCAAGTAAGGCATCCATCTCCCTGATCATGTCATCATTTAAATCAGGGGAGTGGGCCGAGCATGTCTATAGAGGGTCAGAGTATAGAGTCAAAAGTGCTCTATCTTCCACGAAAGAATCTATCATGTTAATGTTGTGGATATCATCAACATCCTCTGACTATTTGCTCATGTTGAAAAAGATGTTGACCTCCAATGTCATATTTTTGAAAGATAAATTCATAATTACATTCATACAATTAATGATTGCATTTGATGTAGCAAGGAATGGATGACCAAGAATGATGGAAATTTGAGTGTAATACCACGATGGGTTGAGTATCCAAGACAATAAAGTCTACTGGATAGTAGAATTTATCAACCTGGACCAACACATCCTCAATCATCGCTCTTGGTACACAGACTGAACGATCAGCTAGTTGTAATGTAGTCTGGGTGGGTTTTAATTCACCTAGACCCAATTATTCGTATACCGAGAAAGGAATCAAATTAACGCTCGCTCTTAAGTCAAGAAGTTTGTGCTCAATCTGGTGGTTTCCATTTACACAAGTGATGATTGAGCTACCAGGATCTTTATATTTTTATGGCACATTTTACTTGAGGATGTCACTCACCTTTTCTGACAGAAAAAAAAATTGAATTTTTTGTCGTCTTTTGGTAGTGTATAGATCTTTCAGAAATTTGACGTATGAAGGAATTTGTTTAATAGCATCTGGTAGAGGAATATTGACCTTCACTTGATTAAGCACCTCTAGAATATCCTGAGAATTAGATAGAGGTTTTAGTAAAATCAACCGTTGAGGGAATGACGCAATCGGCTTACTTTGAGGTTCCAATTCTAACCCATGTAGAGTAATGTTAGGTCTACCATTCTTATCTTCTTCTGTGTCCTTAGGCTTTTCAGCCCTCATCAGAATAGATTTGTCAATTGTCTTTTCACTCCTAAGAGTGGTGATAGACTTAGCATGTTCCATTTTCTTTAAAAAGTTTGGGTCACTTATTTCACATTGTGATTTTAGATTGGGGAGAGGTTGGGCTGGAAGCATCCCTTTCTCCCCACTCGTAAGTGTGACTCAATCCTTTGAATGGACGATGCAAATATTCTCATTGTTGTTTTGAGATCCTGGAATGCTTGTACCGTATTATGGTTTAATAACTCTTGATTTTGTATAAATTTTTGAACCGTATCCTCTTAAGGCCTATTTTGATTTAAAAATTAAGTAAAGGCCTCTTGTAGGTTAGCCGTTTGTCCATTCCTCCAACTGAAATTTGGGTAGTTCCTCCAGGTGGAATTGTATATATTTGAGGTGGGTCCTCTAAAAGGTCTTTGGTAGTTGTTTACAGCATTTGATTGCTCATTTAATATCTCTTGACAAGCAAGAATTGTTGGACAATTTTCAGTTATGTATGTTGCAAGTACAAATACCACAAACAACTTCCACAACCTTATCGGGTTTGATAGGTTCTGCCTTCTTAAGTTCCATGGCCTCAACTTTTCTTGTGAGATTGGCCACTCTTACACTCACGTCATCTTCCTCTTTTAAAACATAAATTCCTCCCCTTTCCTTTCATTCAGTAGGCTTAGAAGTGGTGGGTCTTGGGGAGGTGTCTCATGATTGCACGTTTTCTGCTAATTGATCAACGTAATCCCACACATCATTGGCCTCCTTATTCATGAATTCACCATTACACATCATCTCTACGAACTGGCACATTGGTGAAGTTAATCCATTATAGAAAAAGCTTATTGTTCACCATATTTCATAACCATGATGTGGATAGGAATTTGTGAGATCTTTGAACGTTTCCCAGTATTGGAAGGTCTCTTCCTCTTTTTTGGGCAAAGTTCATGATTGCCTTCATTAAAATGTTAGTTTTATGAAACGGGAAAAACTTTTTTCCCAAGTTATCTTGGACCATGTGCTGATTGATCGTGGATTTAAGGAGTGAATCCATGTCTTAGCTTTCTCCTTCAATGCGAATAAAAAAAATTTAAGTCGCACTATATCTTCAGATATGTTTAGAAAGTGTAATGTGGCGACTATCTTATCAAACTCTTTGATTTGTAAGTATGGACTTTTAGATTCTAGTCTATGAAATTTAGGAAGTAGTTGTATCATTCTAGGTTTAACATCCACGATTCTTTCATTCAATGGAAATATCATACAGAAAGGTGTACTCACCCCCGTCGGTTATAAATAATCTCGTAGAGTACGAGGCAGGGTGCATTATGCACCTTGCTTTCATCTTGAACTTCCTCGACTGGATGTTGAGGTTAATTTGTAGCCATAACTTCAATTAATTCATAGGATCTCAAGTGGTATCTAATCCTGTAATGGATATGCAGCCCTTCGACTAATCCTCCTTCACTTAAAAGATGTAGACTGTTATCACGGACCCACTTGGGCATGAAACAACCTCACCCTCAAGTAACTAAATAATTAAACCTAAAAAGAAAACTAGAAAAACTAAAACAGCCATAACTTCAATTAATTCATAGGATCTCAAGTGGTGTCTAATCCTGTAATGGATAGGCAACCCTTCGACTAATCCTCTTTCACTCAAAAGATGTTGAGTGTTATCAGGGACCCACATGGGCATGAAACACCCTCACCCTCAAGTAACTAAATAATTAAACCTAAAAAGAAAACTAGAAAAACTAAAACAAATAAGAGATTTAGAAAAGATAAGAGAGAGGGTTAGAACAAAATTACCGAATAAGAGTTGTTATGTTAGGATCCTACAAAACAGAAAGTAATATTAGTTTCTAAAAATAATTTCAGAAAAAATCCTAACCTAAAAACATAGCAGAAAAATAAATCCTAATCTTAAGCTAATTCTAATACCAATTAATTTCAAAAAAACATAGCCATAGCCCCCAACAACAGGCTTAAAAACTTATTCCTAATCCCAAGTGTAGGGTCGCAATGTAGTAATAACTCGGTGAGACCAAGGTCAAATCTACATGGACTAAACTTGTACGTATTATGAAAATAACTGGAACTAGAACTAGAAGAAGATCTAAACCTAAATCTAGAATAAAAGATAGTAATTGTGAATGATGTTGATTAAAACTATCAATTGAAAGGTGGGAACTAGGGTGCCAAGGATCGACTTGTAGCTATCAAGATGTTACCTTACTTGATTCAAGAAACACAGTTGGAATTGGAGTCCTATCCTATCCAATTCGAAGATAAAGCAATTAATTCAAATCTTTTAACTTTTCATTGATCTAGTCCTCAATAAAGGAGTATTGTGAGGATTGGAAGGGATTTCATCATCCTACCATGCCCAGGAGGCGATGATGAACAACAGGATTTACCAATATTACAATCTCAAAATAGGAAAACAAGATATCCAAAGCTATCGTAGCATCTATTGTAATTTGAGTCACAATAAATTATAAAAAATTAAAAATATTCCTTAAATTCAAACCAAAAATCAATAAGGTTCAAGAAACACAAGAATCAAAGAAATAAAATATCCTAACATGCTACAAGATTCACCTCTTAGCCCTAACTAAAAGGTTTAGCCAACGATAGACATGATTGAATCTAAAACCTGAAAAGAAAGCATTAAGAATAGAAAATGAGGGAAGAAAAACTCTTGGGAGGCTGTTCCACCCTTTGGCTCTACTCCTTATAACCTAATTCCTCCCTAGAATCCTTGGAAAACCCATATTTATAGCCTTGTCCTTTTAATTTTGAAAAATTGCCTCAAATTTATTCACTCTACGTAACTTTGCATAACACCTTCGATATCATTGAACAACCTTCGATGTCATCGAACGTAATATGAATTCAGAAGTCGTGCCTTTTCACACAGCGTAACGCCTTTCACACTACATAACTCCTTATGTCATCGAACATACATTCGATGTCATCGAACTAACTTTAAGTAATTGAGAATGTGTCCAGAGTGTTCCAGCGAGTTACTCTAAAAATCTTAAAAATCATGATGTCATTGAACTGTCTTCAATGTCATCGAGCAGGTCTTCGAGCAATCAAACATGACTTCGATGTTATCGAGAAATGAATGTAATTTGTCCAGCGACCAAACTCGATTTTCATGTAATTCTTCGATATCATCTACCCTTGTTCAATATCATCGAACACTAGCTTCGATGTCATTGAACAGTGGTTGATGACATGAATAGTGAAGTTTAGATTCTGTGAAGTTCTGCACTTTATACTTCCGACTTCCATCCTTCTCCACTTGGTTTCCTTGAACTTGGGGTCTTGAAATCTTCAATCTTGATCTCCTAAGATCCATCCCTTGCCTTGGTGACTCTTGAGCATCAAATCCATGTTTTTAACATTCTTTTCAATCCAAGCTCTTAGATTCTCCTTGCAATATAAACATGTATAAAATATACTCATTAAGCATTGTCATGTTCATAAAACCAAGATATAAACAGGGAAAATATGTAATATTTGACACTCAACACACCACACCTTGCATGATTTTGGATTAATCATAACTTAAGCGGGGTCCATTGGTATGCCTGATCATGTCGTCCAACCTTTTGTGTAATCCAGACTGTTGATCAATAGGGCCCACCTTATAGAATTCTTACATTCTCCCACTTGGGCCGTGTTGATCAATGTCAATGATTAGTTTTAAAAATATTTAAAAAAAAAAACATGTTTTAATATTAAAGAAAACATTTGAATGGTCAACCAATGCAATTGTTGAATAGTACATGTAACACTTTTATAATATGGTCCATCGAGACCACTAATATCAGATCGTGGAACCCAGCACAAATACTACTGGTCTTAACAACATAGATCAGTAACTAAGAACTATGGTATAAGGAATTCACATATAGTGTGATGATATGTGCCTATCCTTATGAGGTACAGGAGATTTCATATGTTTTCAATGAAACATGACTATAATTTCACTTTCTCAAAATAAATTGTGCATGTATAAGAGAAGAAAAAATTAACTTTTTGTTAGAATCATCAAAGCCTTGCAAACGAGATCTCTTCAATATCTATGAAAATAGAACATGCTCAAACTCCAACTAACTGAATACATATGTGGGGTCAATGACTCCTATGGATGTTATATACTTCTGAAATAGCGTGATAGAAGTTCTTTAGTAAGTGAATCCACAATCATTTGCTTAGTGCTGATGAACTCTATAGGCTGTAGACATTTCTGAACTCTTTTCTTCACAACAAGATACTTGATGTCGATGTGTTTTGATATTAATGAATGCTTATTGTTGCTAGAGAAGGAAACCGTTGCTGAGTTATCACAAAGGATTCTCAATGGTTTCAAGATATGCTCCAATACCCACAAACCTAAGAAGAAATGTTACAACCACAATGCCTAATTCCATGCTTCATGACAAGCAATAAACTCAGCTCCCATGGTAGATGAGGTTGTCATCGACTGTTTCATGCTTTTCTTAAACAACCCCACTAGCCATCATGAAGATGTAGACTGAGGTGGACTTCTTTGTATCAACGCAACCAGCATAATCATCGTCTAAGTATCTAACCAAATCCAAATTATCAGACCATTTATATGTGAGTCTAAAGCCCTTTATTCTTTTCAGGTAGCACAACACCTTCTTTGCAGCTATCCAATGTTGCATTCCTGGATTAAATAGATACCTCCTTATCCTTCCAACTATAAAGGCTATATCTAGTTGCATGTAGACCTGAGCATACATGATGCTCCCTACCACTGACGCGTATGGAAATTTCTTCGTCTGATTCTTTTCCAAATTATTCTTAAGACACTGGAACTAGCTGAATTTATCATCCTTTACAATGTGCGATTATCTAGAAGTACAGTTTTGCGTGCCTTACCTTTTGAGTACCTTGTTAATATAAGCCCTATGTAACAAGCTAAGCAGGCCCATAATCTATCATGGTGTATCTCAATGCCAATCACATAAGAGGCATCACCAAGATCCTTTATCTCAAACCTTTGAGATATGAATTTCTTGGTATCACTCAACAACAAAAATGTCATCAACATATAAAACCAATATGATGAACTTACTCTCACTAATTTTAATGTAAATACACTCGTCTGCAATGTTTTTTACGAAACCATATGAGAAATCACTTCATGAAACTTTACCTACCACTATCGTGATGCCTGTTTCAATCCATAGATGGATTTCTTCAGCTTACAACCATATTTTCTTAGTCATCGACTACAAAACCTTCAAGTTGCATTATATATACGTTCTCGTTTAGATCTTCATTGAGAAACACAATTTTTACATCCATCTATTGTAGCTCCAAATTCATATGAGCCACAAGAGCCATTCTGATCATGAATGAGTCTTTTTTAAATACTGGTAAGAAAGTCTTCTTAAAATCAATGCATTCACGTTAGTTAAAACCCTTGGCAACAAATTTGGCTTTTTATCTTTCGACATTACCCTTAGGGTTCCATTTAATTTTAAATACCTATTTACAACTATTCCTTGGCATAACTCAACAAGATCCCATACTTTATTATCATTTATGAATTAACTCATCCTTTGACATCAATCCATTGAGTATGGTTAACACTTTGTTTGGCTTGTGTAAAAGATTCAAGATCATTTTCTACCCCTATGTCAAACTTTTGCTCCTGCAAATATACAATGTAATTGTCTTGATTCACAGGCCTCCTCTCTCTTTCAGATCTTCTCAATGGCTCACCATTTTTAGTGTGATTTTGATTTCCTTCCTTGGTGGGTTGAATAGGACGTTTGTCGTGTTGATCTATAGTGACTACAGGCTCAACTGCAGGATTCATACCAACATAGTCTTGAATGACTGCGATGAGAGCCACAGTCATTTCTTTCTCAAATAAAAAATTCCTAATGTTCATGCTCCCATGATTTTCAGTATCCTCAATGAATCTAGCAATCTCAGTCTCAATAATCATGTTGGAGTGAAAAGAACAGTAGAATCAATAACATTTTAACATTTCCAGGTATCCTATAAAGAAATAACTTATGGTTTTGGGATCAAATTTTCTTTCATGCGAGTAATAAATTTTAGCCTTAGCAGGATATCCCCAAACATGTAGATATCGAAGACTTGACTTTCTCCTATTCCACAACTGAAAGGTGATTTTACTTACAACCTTGTTGGGGACTCTATTAAGAATATGGACTGCAATCTTGATCGCATCACCCTATAGATATTCTGGTAATGTCGAATTACTTATCATGTTACGCATCATATCCATAAGGGTATTATCGCATCTTTCAACCACATCATTTTGCTTTGGGGTCTCAGGCATGGTGTCTAGTGAAGGGTCCTGTATTGCAACCTAATTCATCATATCTGTCATAGTATTCACCACCACGTTTAGACCTGACGACCTCATTCTTTCTTTCGAGTTGATTTTAAACTTCAGCCATATAGATTTTAAAAGCATAGAGGGCATCTGATTTTTCATTCATAAGATAAATGTACCAAAAATTAGAGTAGTCATATATAAAACAGAAAAAATATTTGTACCCACTTTAGGACGCTATAGGGAATGGCCTACAAATATCTGTGTGTATCACCTCCAATAGTCTTACACTCCTTATTACACATTTCTTTCTGATTTTAGTATGTTTACCCTTAATACAATCAACACATATTTTATTGTTGAAACAATCGAGAGAATAAAGAATCACTTCTTACACCAACCTATCCAATCTCTCATGAGAGATATGGCATAATCGCCTGTTCACAACCCCAAGTGTAAGGTCACGATGTAGTAATAATCTCGGTGAGACCAAAGTCGAATCCACAAGGACTAATCTCGTGTGTATTCTGAAATCAACTAGAATTAGAACTAGAAGAAGATAAAACCTAATTTGGAATGTATGAGAGAGTAATTGTGATTAAAGTGATTAAAACTAATGAAAGTAAAGGTGGCAGCTAGAGTTTCCAAGGATCCACTTGTAGCAATTGGGACACTACCTTGCATCATTCAAGGACACAACTAGAATCAAAGTCCTATCTTATCCAGTTGGTAAGAAGAGATTTGTCAAACTTTGAACTTCTCATGGATCTAATCATTAATGATGAGAGTGGTGAAGATTTGGAAGTGATTCCATCACCAAACCATGCCCAGGAGACTATCGCAAACAACAGGATTTACCAATCCCACAACCAATCATAAGAGAATTGTGAAGGTTTGGAAGGATTCCGTCATCCAACCATGCCCAAGGGACGATGGTGAATAATAGGATTTCCTAATTTCACAATCTCAATTCAGGAAAAGAAGATATCTCAAGCTATCACAGATCTATTGTAATTTAAGTCACAACAAACCATTAAAAACTAAAAATATTTCTTCATAATTAAACTAGAATCCAAGAGAGTTCAATTTAAACATTTATCAAAACAAAGCAAACATCCCAATCACGCTACAAGCTTCACCTCTTAACCCTAGTTAAGAAGTTTAGCCAACCATAAACATGATTGAACTAAGGACTCTTAAACAAAAAAAAAAGACCAACTAAAGAAAAAGAAGAACTCTTGGATGGCGACTCCACCATTGTGCTCCACTTCTCAGACCCTAGAAGATGCCTAGAGATGCCCTAGGGACCTCTATTTATAGTTTGGCAACTTAAACTTTTACACCAAGTTGGAAATTTCTAAAAACAGCTTTAAATTTCTACAATTTGCGTGCTGTCTACGTAACCCAAGACAAGTCGAGGACAACCCTCGACTGGTCGAGGGTCACCTTTGACTGGTGGAGGGATTCCTTCGACAGGTCTAGGATGACCTGATTTTAGCAATTTTGTTTGCTGGAGTTCGAGTCAAGGCACCTTCAACTGGTCGAGCTTCGACCGGTCGAGCAGAATCCAAGACTAGTCGTGCGTAGCCAAGACTGGTCGAGTGTACGCAGGACTGGTCGATCGAAAGCTAGGACTAGTCAAGGATCATCGAATTTTACTTCAAAACTTCAATTTTATTCATTCTCAACTTGGTTTTCTTAGATCTTCATTAGGTGCATTCTTCATTCCTGGTCTTGAAAGATCCATTCTTGTCTTTGGTGATTCTTGAGCGTTAATTCCATGCTTTTAGCATTCTTTTCAATCCAAGCTCTTAAATTCACCTTGCAACACATACATGATTAAAATAGAACATTAAGCATTATCATGTTCATAAAACTAAGTAATAAATGTGATTTAATATGAAATATTTGATCCTGAACATCGCCTGTGCCACAACATGAAGGAATTTTCATAGTCTAGTCTTTGCTTAAATCCTACTTTATTTTTATGTAGGTCATTTATATTATAAATGTGTGAGGCATTCAAGTTTAGTTAGTATAAGTTGTTCATCATAGATCCACTGCCGACAATAATTGAATCAAAGTAAATACTCAATCCTTTATTCTCAAGTTTAAACAAAAAATCTAATTTATCCAAACGATAAATAGAGATCAAATTACATCTTAAAAAAGGCACATAAAATGTATGTACTAGATTCAATAAATAATCTGGCCCTAACCTAAGCCAATAAACTCCAACTGCCTCCATGTCAACTTTAACGCAATTACCTATGTATACTGAGTGTTCTGTATCAATTGATGGCCTACCTATAGCAAGTACTGCACAAAAGTACATATATGAATAGTTGTTTCCAAATCTATCCTAGTTGTTCCCAAATCTATCCACCAAGAACCTACCGACACATCAGTTAGATTAGATTCAAAATAGACCAGGATAGTATTGTCACCATTCTTTACGAGCCACTACTTGTACTTTATGCAGTCTTTCTCTGATGGACCAACTTCTATCATAAGAAGCAATTATTCTTTTAAGTCACTTGTTGCTCGATCTATTCTCAGGTTTATTTTCATGATTTTAGCTCAAGGACTTGATGATCCCTTATTAGAATTTTGTTTCCTTTTTCTCTTCCCATTATGTCCATGTACTGAGGTTACTATATTAAGATTATGTGCCTTAGTGTCTCAAGACTTTCCTCCTCTTGGACACATTGAGAAATCAATTCGTTCAACATCTATTTATCATTTAGTATATTATAGTTCACTAGGAATATATTGTATTAAAGAGGTAAGTTGTTCATAACCAAGTGAACCAATTGGTCATCTTTAATTTCCGTACCATACTACTTCGATTTACTCCACAATATATTCACGAATGTTTCATTTTCTATCATGACATAAGCAAGTTAATTTATTCAGTAAGAAATACACTTCAACTTTATCTGATTTCTTGAATTGGTTTTTCATTTCAATTAAGAAAAATTTGGCCTTATCCACATTAGGCAAGGCACCCCTCATTATCTTAGAAATCGAATGCTTCATGACCTTGAGGCATACTGTTTCATTTGGACCATGTCTCGTAATGATTAACCTCTGACTCAATAGCATTTTAAATGGTTTTGGAGGTTCTGGTTTATCCAAGGTAAGGTCCAATTGTAAGCAACACAGGATAATCTCTATGGACTTTTTGCATTGAACTTAATTCAATCCGGTTAAGGCAGAAACATTATACATTTGAATTGGAATTATAACTGATTAAAATATACTAACATTAGTAGATTGTTTACATAAAATAATTCATGAATAGAATTGAACGTTAGGTAAATTTTATTACAAGTTCAATTGATTGAGGCCTTCAATTGAACTCCGCGTGATGAAAATGGGCCCAACTAATCAATCATAGCAAGAATCGATCACATCTGTTAGTACACTCATTTTTGCACCCTTATTTGTCAATCACGTGAGTCGTTGTGTCAAGTAGTCAGTTGAGCCCCGAGGACACAGGAGAGGAAGAATCATCAAGGCAGTAAGAACAGGTACAACAGGTGCCTTAGTGACCCCTAACCCTTAACCCAAAACAACCTTATAACCTTTAAATGATATTGACCCAATAGGAATATAAATTTGATATTTCCTTAGCCTTTGGAGACTAAGAAAAACATTATAAATAAGGCTAGAAGAGGTGTAAATTTTGTTATGGAGAAGATAACCCAAAATAGCCAATTCTAAGTGATGTTCAATGGCATTAAGCTGCCATTGAAAAGCCTTCAATGGCATCGAAGACCTGGCTGATGCAATCGATTGAGAGTCAGGGAAGTCTAGAAATCAAAATTACTTTTCAGTTGGAAATCTCGATAGCATCAAGGACACTTCAATGGCATCGAAACTTGAGTTTCGATGGCATTGATTTGACATCCAGACTGTCCAACAAGGTTTTTGAATTTTTTTTCTTGACTCTCTCGATGGCATCAAAACTTAATTTTCAGTGCAATCGAAGGTCAAGTCGATGTAATCGAAAGAGGTCCAGATCTGTCCAGTAAGCAAACATCATTTTTGTTTGGATATTTCGATGGCATCGGGGAACCCTTCGATGGCATCGTTCATTTTTTTACCATTGGAGCTCTAATGTTTTATAAACAGGAATTGGCTCTTGAGATTTTTTATGGGTTTTGGAGAAACCAGAGGTAGGGTGATTCTATATGCATATCCCTCATCCCTAGCCTCTACTCCATTTATTTCTAAGTAATCTCCTTTAAAATTTCAACTCTAATGAGGATTTCAATCCTCAACATTGAGACGTACTTGAACTCTAGCATTTCATAGAGATTGGACTTGAGCAATCTTGGTAAACCTTTGTGTAAATCTTCTATGAGACCCATCTATTTGAATCCCACAGGAAAATAACTTTTCATTAGTCGTAAGAGATTCAACTCACTCCCATTACCTTGGTCACCTCAAAGGACCAACACATGTAAGGTGGTTGATCGTGGAGCTGAAGCCTTGGCAAAGCGGAGGCAACGTGATCAGGGGAGCATCGAGTAGTTGATTGAAGCACTAAAAAGCGAAGATCAAGTAACCTAAGAGGCATGACAAAAGGGGCTTAATCCGACGAGTAAGTTGTTAATTGTAGAAGTCCATTATTGTACTCCTTCATTATGTAGGTTGGAGTGAAAGAGTTTATGTTCAAACTCACCTAGGTTCTTTCATAGGGCCTTAGCCTGTGTTGCCTAAATCTGTGGTTCTTGTGTAGGACCTAAGTTATTGGTTAGCCAAAGGAAAAATCAACTCAAGTCCTTATGTAGGCCTCCAGCGAGAGAATACATATCGGGTCTGGGAGTAAGACCTTTACTCTTGTGTAGGGCGAAAACCTTAGGTTCTTATGTAGGACCTTGGCCTATGTGGCCTAAATTGTTAGGTTCAGGAGTCGGACCCTTGCTCTTGTGTAAGGCATAGGACCTTGGCATATGTTGATTAAATTGTTGGGTTCGAGATTAAGACCCTTGTCCTTATGTAGGATATAAAGTCTAGGTTCTTGTGTAGGACTTTTGCTCTTACATAGGGCATAAATTGTAGAGTCCTTATGTAGGGATGTAAAGGTTTGAGGTAAACTTGATTTAAAACTTCACATAGTGAAATTTGGTACACTTTAGGATAGAGTAAGTCTGAAGAGAGTGGAGTAGGCACAGAGCCGAACCACTATACATGATTATGTTTGGGATTATCATTTGAGCATTTGTTTAATTATGTTATGTGGTTAAATGCTTCATTATATGCTTGTGTGATTAGATGAATGCTAGGATTGATAGGTAGCATATCCCACACACACACATGTACACTATCCTATAGACTAGTCTCTTTACTTGAATATCATTTGTAGTCTATATGTGATTGGACCCGCTATTGGCTTGAAAACATTTAGAGTTAAATTGCCTTGCTTAGTTTAATTGAAAATTAGTTTAAGTTAAACAATTAGGATTTTAAATTTGCATACTTTTTAGGTCCCCCCCCCCCCCCAGACTTAGCCATCAATTCCTTAACCCACCAATCTTCTGAACTTAGATGCATTACGGCCCATTACCGCAATTTCAACATCATCATCACTCTTCTTATGGGTGGTAGTCATGACATACAAGTGACTCTCCTAAACATGAAGCTAAGCAGTGCTGATCATGTAAATTTGAGACACGCATCACCTACAGGTGAAATAGATCTCTCAGCTTTACACCACTAGCATTGTTTACTCCAAACCGCTTACGTTCCTGCTAAACGGTGATTGTTTGCATTTTTGTCACCGTTTGCATTCAACACAAACACAACCATATGTAATCCCACCACTATATCCCAATATCACAAGTCCATGCTCATAAGAATTTTCACCAATTGAGGTCACTACAGTGGCTAACACAATTGGATCTAATCCCACGAGTTTAAACTCCATGATTGTGAACATAATCCTGCCCTCAACAGATTATCAATGAAATAGTTCAATTTGGCCCATTAAGTAGTTAGCATTGGCCGTTGTGGGATAGAAAGTCCTTCAAGTGAAGTAAATGGTTAACTTTCACCCTATCCATTCTAACGTTCCATGTCAACTCCTACAAGATGGGTAATGAGCCCAAAATTGGGCCCAATCAAAACTATTATCCATATGATCTTTATATCAACTATAGGCATTCCAAATCTAGTAAAAATGCTCATAAGGTGGGTGAGACATATAGAATATATAAAATGATTGAAGTGGATAGTCAGATCCTTCAATCATAGTCCATATAGATGAATAGCCATGATCTGACATTAAGGTTTACATCATTGAATCTAGATGTTGAATCATCCACCTGATGAATGATCCAGATGGGTGAACCATAATAGAATCTTAGATATAACAATAAAGACTAAGAATGGACCTAATCAAAAAGGCCAGTTATAATATTGGAATGAGCATAAGACCACATCTAATAAAGTAAAAAAAAAAAAAAAAAAAGTTTGTTGATGAGAGCCTAATCAAATGGCTCAACAAGAAATAGAAGTGGGCACTATGCCAACTGCCAGGCTCAATGGGCATCTTCGAAATAGGCACAAAAAACAACCCTAGTGGGCTATTTGGATAGAAAATAAATGGCCCACAATGAGGAGCCCACAGCCCGGATCCAATAGAAAACCCTAGCCACCTCATCCTTCTTTGCCACTGCTAGAGAAGCCATTGAACACCGAGAAACATCAACCAGAAATCCACAGACAGGCCCAGAAAACCCCATTGAAGAGATCGAAGAGAAACACTTGCTGTTTTTCTAATATTTCTACACTTCATAGCACATTTATTTATAAGATTAGCTGGTGTTTACAAAAGACATTACTACCCCTATCAAATACATTCACCACGAGTAAAGACTGAACAAATTTCTACAAATAATAAATGCCATTGGGTTGCAAAATAGTTTTCTAGAGATCTGGATGAATTTTTATTAGACAAGGAGGATGCATATGTTGGATGAATATGCAAATGACAGGGAGGATGCATCTGTTGGATGAATCTGTAAATAAAAGAGAGGATGCATCTGTTGGATGAATCTATAAATAACATCGAGGATGCATCTGTTGGGATTTGGTTTGCATGTTCTAACACTCCCCTTTAAACCAAAATCAGCTTCATTTCAAGCATCGACCTTAGTCGTTTGAATTCATCTATCAATAGTGCCTTGGTAAAAGTATCTGTCACCTGTTTAGCAGTATGACAATACTCTAATTTCACCGTTTTCTACTTTACTTGATCTCTTAAGAAGTGATACCTAATATCAATGTGCTTGCTCCTTCCATGTTGCACCGGATTTTTAGCAAGTTCGATTGCCGACTTGCTATCCACGTATATAATTGTGGATTCCTCCTGTGAATATTTCAGCTCCTTTAACAGGTTCATCAATCATATTGCTTCACAAACTATGGACAATGCTACCACATAATCTGCTTCATATGTGGATATGGCAACCACGCTTTCCTTTGTTGAATTCCATGTGAAAGTCGTTGACCCGAGATAGAACATATAACCGGTGGTGCTTTTCCTTTCATCTTGGTCACCTCCCCAATCACTGTCTGAATATCCATATAATATTGTTTCATCATTTTATGGATAAAAGAGACTGAATTCCATGATTCCTTTGACATACCTGAGGATTCTTTTTGCAGCAAGCCAGTGTGATTCTTTTGGTGCCTTCATGTACCTACTTAAAAGCCCAACACTATGGACAATATCTGGCCTAGTGATTATGAGGTATCTAAAAATTCCAATCAGACTCTTGAATAGAGTCGAGTCCACGCTTCTTCCCTCTCCTTCTTTTGTCAGCTTCAGGCCTGTTGCTACAGGCATATTTATGGCATTGCAATATGTCATCTTGAACTTTTCAAGAAGTTCATTCACATACTTCTTCTAAGATATATAGATGTCATCATCTTATTGCTTTACCTCGATGCCGAGAAAGAAGGACATAAGTCCTACATCAGTCATTTCAAATTCCTGAAACATGGCATGCTTGAATTCTTGGAACATCTGCTGGCTCTTTCCTATGAATAGCATATCATCAACATATAGGCATGATATGAGGATGTCGCCGTGAGCATTTTTCTTAATGTAGACTACATGCTCATATGGACATTGTGCAAAGCCATTTTCTTGTAGATAGTTATTGATGCATGCATTCTAGGCATGTGGAGCTTGAGAGAGCTTTCTTCAACCGGTACACTTTGTGTTCCTCCTCTTGCACAACAAAACTTTCAGGCTAGTCAACATAGACCTCCTCTTCGAGTACTCCATTTCAAAATGCGGATTTCACATAAAGTTCGTAGATTTTCCAACTGTGATGGGCTACAAGTGAGATTATCATTCTCACAGTGTCAAGTCAAGAAACAAGAGAAAAGACTTCTTCATAGTCCACACCATGCTTTTATTTGTAACCTTTTGCTACAAGCCTTGCCTTGTAGTGATCAAACTCACCATCAGTTGTACATATGATCTTGTACACCCATTTGACACCAATACTTCTTTAGCCTTTGGGAAGACTAGCCAACTCCCAAGTATGATTCTTTTTATGGCATGAATTTCTTCTTCCATGGCAGTTCTCCAACATTCATCTTTTAAGGCTTCTTGAAATGTAAGAGGCTCATGATCTACATACCGGCATAATAAATTGATCTCTTCTGTTTGCTCATATATATCGCTTAACCTCTTCATTTTGATGGGAGCCATGGGTGAAGGAGAGTTGGATGAAGAAGGGCTAGTCGAATTTTGAATTGATAAAGTACTTCCAAGAGAGATGGAATGTACTCCCTGACTTTTACGCAATGTAGGTGAATCGGATCAAGTGGGTGTCACAGCGATCTACTCCTGGCTTTCATATTTTTCTTCATGTTCTTCTACTTTAATTTAATTTTCTTTTATCGTTGAAAATTACATCTCTACTCAATACTACTTTGTAGGATAATGGATTGTAGAGCTTGTAGGTCTTGGATTCTTCACTATATCCGATGAAGATACATTTCTCACCACGATCATCGAGCTTCTTTCTTCTTACTTCTGGAACTTGAGCATAGGCGACACACCCAGAGATTCATAGGTGCTCCACACTCGGTTTATTGCCGCTCCAAACCTCTTGTGGTGTCATATACTTGACACTCTTGGTAGGGCACTGATTGAGAAAGTAGGCAGTACATGCAACTGCCTCTACCCAGTAACTCTTTGGCAGGCCTTTCTCTTTTAACATGTGTAAGTGCTATAGTTTCTATCCCTATGTGTTGTCAAATTTGTAGTGCCAAAATCACTATTATACTCTGTTATATATAACTTGCATAAGTGAAGCTCTCTCAAGGATCAACATACATGAATAAGCTAAGCTCACATCAAGCAAAGCTCTCAAGTACAAAACTCAAGATCTTGAATGCAAGAGCTGCTCACAAAACAAGACTCAAGCCGAAAAGAAAGTACAAGGCAAGACTCAAGTTGAGACTCAAGCTGAACTCAAGACTCAAGTTGAAAGTCAAGCTGAAATCAAGACTCAAGCTGAAACTCAAGCCACTTTCAAGATTGAGCTACTTCAAGGTTTAATCTTCATCAAGACTTCAAGGCTCATTCTTCATGGTCTCTTGTTTCAATGTCCATACTTCATGATTGAGGTTTGTTTGACCATAGGATGACCTTAGAAGTAGGTCATTTCGGATACATAAACCGAATGTTATTTTACATGTGATTGGTCTGTTCTTCGACCAGTCTTAGGTCTGCTTCGACTAGTCCTAGACTTGCTTCGACTAGTCTAAGAAATTCCTCGACCAGTCGTAAGTTTGTTACAAATTCCGGATAAAATCTGTTAGCCTTCGACTAGTCCTGGAATCTGTTCGACCAGTCGTAGGAACAGTGTTTCTGCATCTTCGACCAGTCGTAGAATCTACGACTCGAAGTCCAGCGAACCTTTGCAGGACCTACGACCAGTCGAAGGAAACCTACGACCAGTCGTAGGAGGGCTACGACCAGTCGTAGAACGGTCAGAGCATATCCCGCCGGATTTTTCAAATATTTGTTACAGCTTCGACTAGTCGAAGAGCACTCTAGACCAGTCGAAGACAAGATCTTTTCACCTATAAATAGTGCACGAATCTCAGAAGAAATCATCGATTTAATTATAGTATTCAAGCCAATCTTCGTCGAACTTCTGAGAGATAATTCTGTGCTCCATTTAAGCTAAGTGTGCTTATTTAATATCTTCTTTCCTTAGCTTTATTTTAATTGATTTTGTTTCTTATATTCCAATCTGATTTGAAAAGAGGAATTGTTATTCCCTTTCTTTGGAATCAAAATCAATTAAGGCAAGCCCTGTTTGGTTTAATTTAAAATCAATTAGAACTAGAACCATTGTAATCGAGTATTGGACATTGAACTTGGACATTCAATCATCTACTTTGATTTGGTTCTACCGGGCTGCTACAACGAAGAAGATATTCAGGTATTTTACATATTGTAAATTCCTTTCTATTATTTTGGTTTCTTTCAAGATTTGCCAGAAAAATCTTGTTATTTTGGTTATCTGAGGAGAGCCAGGAAAACTCAGAAGTGGGGGTTTTTTTAATTGTGTAAGCCCACATACAAAGACACAATTGTAAGGGTTTTGGGTGAACCTGGGAAAACCTATCTTTAGTGAACGCTAATATCCCCTGTGTGAGGATATTAGGAGTGGAGTAGCTTTTTGTGTGGCTGTTGGATAACAGTTGGTGAACACACAGGCGAACCACTATAAATCCTTTGTGTTGTGGTTGTTTATTTTATTCTTTTAATTTTTTTTTTCTTTTTGTGGGATGTATGTATGGTGGTGAATGTTGTAATTATTTCAAGCTTTGTGAGAATGTTGTAATAGCTTAGAATTTACTTTCTGCTATTCCTTTATAAGCTTGTTTTTCAATTTCATTTGAAAGTTGTTCCAGCAAGGTTGCCCTGCCATTTTTATGGTGTATGGCTGTCCCTAGAACAATACATCTTTAATTACAAGTTATTTCAATTCAGTTCATATTTGTTTTTGTATTCCTCTTCGATTTGAGACTTGATACAAAGACCTTTCTAGAAATAAGGTTGTCCTACCATAAACTCTATTTTTGGTGTAAGGTTGTCCTTAGAATAACGTTTGTATCAACCTCTCAAGATCTGAATTTTGAGGTTGTTTTTCTTTCCTGCGTTATTATTTAATTTGGCTATCATTTTCTTTATTATTCTGTTGTTATAAGTTTTTATTTGGCATTGTCCTATTCACCCCCCCTCTAGGACATATAGCTTGGCCTTTTCAACATGGTCCTTGTCATGTCAAGAATGGTGGGGTTCTTCCGTTCTATTATGCCATTCTTTTGTGTCGTGTGGGTTGTAGTATGTTGTTGCTTGATGCCTTGTTTCCTACAATAGTCTTGAAATGCATTTAAGGTATACTCCCCACCTCTGTCAGATCTGAGAACTTTGATTTTGTAGCCACTTTCAACTTCAACATGGGCTTTGAATCTTTTAAAAATACTGAAGGCAGTCAATTTCTCTTTGATGCAATACACTCACAGTTTTCTACTTAGATCGTCAATGAAGGTAATAAAGTATTTATTACGTCCAAGAGAGGGTGTCTCAAATGGTCCACAGATGTCTATGTGAACCAACTACAATGATTCTTTTGCTTTTCATGACACTCCACTTGGGAATGAGTTTCTTTGTTGCTTGTCAAGTGTGCATGCCTCACACACATGTTCTGGATCTTTAATGGCCAGTAAGCCATGTACCATGCTTGATTAATACAAAAGTTTCATACCATTGAAATGAAGATGCCCAAAGCGAAGATGCCATCTAAATGATTCATTCATTATAAGTCCATTGAGACACTTCTCAAGTCTTGTGTTGATATGGAGTAGGAACATGCAATTCTTTGCCATTTGGACTTGAGCAATAAATCTCTCATGCATATCTCTCAAGGAAAGTGATAAATTCTCCATGTGTATGACATATCATTTTTCAAGGAGTTGGCCAATACTAAGTATGTTACTTTTCATGTTTGGTACGTAATACACATTAGAGATGAAATTATGCACACCATTCTTCAGATAAATTTTAATTTTTCCTTTACCTTTCATTGGGACTTTTGATGAATCACCAAAGCTCATGTTGCCTTAAACTCCTTTTGTGAGTTCCATGAACAATTCTTTGTTGTCACACAAATGGTTGCTTGCACCAGTATCGAGATACCACGTGTTCAGTTGGTCACATGCCTTTTCTTATGTAAGAAGAAGTCTAGAGTTTTCGTTTTCATGGTGAGATACTTCAGCATAGTTGGATTGATATCGTTCATCGTGATCCAATTTACTCCAACAGTTAGATGCATAGTGGCCGAATTTCTTGCAGTTGTAACATTGTATGTTCTTTGTGTTTCCACACCAACGCATGCACCTGCAACTACCATTTCCTCTTCCACAAAAATTGGTGAAATTTTTTTATTTTTCGGATGACTTGAATGATATTCATGTCCTCTGCCTCTTACACGATTGTTATTAGTGCGGCCACCACAAAAATGGGTGCTTCCATGACCATGATTGATTTTGTGTTCATTTAGAGTCAATCTTGACTCTAATTCTTGCTCTAAACTTATGGAATTATGTAAGTTCTTATACTTAAAGTACGTTATAGTTTGTCAATTTTGTAGTCCGATTAAGATCGCAAGCTCGACTGAAGACAAGTTATCAACTCGATCAAACATCTAGAAAGAAGACTCAAGTTCTCAAAGCAAGGTAATTCATGGTTCAAAGTTCAGAACACTCCCTATAAGTCAACCTTCAGGTGATATAAACCTTGTTTGACCATAGGGTAGATGTATTTCACTCATGTGTATTTATAATCATATTTCATGTTACATACACTTAAGTTAGGTCAACTCGACGTCTGGTTCAGCCAGCCTAACTATTTGGGCTAACCCTACAATATTCGGTCAAAAAGACAGATCTAAAAAAATCTTTTTGTGGTAGGTTCGGTCAGCCCAACCTGGGGTTCAGCCAGCCGAACATACCTTGGGCCAGCCCAAGGTGGGTTCGGTTAAGTTTCCAGTAATGGAACAAAAATTGGATTTGAGGCCAAATAGGCCAGCCGAACCTCTTACTCGGTCGGCCAAACTTGGGTTTAGGTCAACCGAAGTTTTGAAAGATTTTATCCCACAAAATCTGAGTTTCATTAGAATGTAATCTTTGAAGTTTGGTCAGCCGAACTACATAGATCTTTGGTTATAAATAGAAGCTCTTTCTTACTCTTTAAACTACAAAAATTCATAGATTCATATTGTGTTGTAAAGAGAGATTCTTCAAGCCTCCTTAAGCTATTTGAGTTGTAATTCTTATTTTTGTTTTAGCTAATTCTATTCTCTTTCTCAAGTTAAATTAAACTATTTTTTATAAAGTAATCCATACTCTACTTTGAGAAAAGGATAATCGAATTTGTAGCATAAGGCATCATTTATTTTATTGAAAAATACAATAGATCACTTCATTTCTTTTTAGATTGAACTCATTCAAAGACTTTATCTATATTTGAAGAAGAAGATCGCTACATTCAAGCTACAGCTACAACTTCGACTTGCCAATCGAAGATAAGTACTGTCTATTCATTTATTTCAATTTGGGTTTTTCTGAGATAGCTCGAAAAACTCAGCAGGTTTGTTTAACATCCTGAATTTTTATGGCCAAAGTTTGTAGTCAAGCCCGAGAAAACCAGGTGTTAATGATGTATAAATCGGATGCTTTACAAATTGCACCTTTTTTTTCATTTAGATCGCATCTAGTTACATTCATGAATGTAAATTCACGAGAATAAAATCAACTGTATTGATTATTTCATCAGAGTAAAAGAATTCAACAAATAATCAAATGCCCTCTCATTGGGAGCTTATTACAATATTAGAGTTCGCAGTGGAACTATAAAACTAATTCTTAAAACTATCTTCTTATTCTTTCAGCATTATCTTTCAAAGGGAGATGGTCCTCTAAGTCTTCAATCTGTACATCACCTGCATCATTTATAAGGTTGGAGAGGGTCAACGCCCAACTCATAGTGATAGTTATCCTTTAAGATTAACAATAATTCAAGAGTATCATAAAAGTAAAGTAAGGGTTCTGATATGTCCCGTAGTCCACTAATACGAGGATATCAGAATGCGCAAACTACCTTCATGAGATGTATGCCTAGGAAAGTGTGTGGGGCTTATTATACGTAGTGATCATCGCAATGTGGAATATGATTTATAGAAATCCCGGCTCGACCCGCATCCCATAACTACGGATATTCACCGGCATGGCCAATGCTACCGTGGATTTACATGAACTCCCCAAGGCACACAACACATGAGCTTGGTGAATTACGTGACACAATTTGATCATGAAGCAACTATTTGTGACATTCAATCCTAGAACTGATGTGACACTGCATTTGCAAATTACACATTGATTTGTGCACCACTACCCGAAGGCCCATGAAATTACGTGACGACCAAGAGGATCTCTACCAAGAGCGGATTATATCTATTATAGGATATTCGAATCACTAGTTGTGATATATCTTATACATCACTTGCACTTACAGAGAGATAAATTGAATTATGAAAATTTTGAAATAGTAAGACACATGCCTAAGCCTTATAAGTAAATAGCACAAGGTCAATATAATAAAGAGAAGAGTGACAATGGTCAACTCGACAAAGATAAAAGTGGCAATGGCCAACATAATATAGAGGAGGGTAGTAATGGCTAACTCAACAAATAGACGAGTGGCAATGGCCAACTCAATAATAAGGAGAGTGGTAATGACCAGCTCAATAAAGAGGAGAGTGGCAAAGGTCAACCCGCTAAATTGATAAAGGTAAGGGCAAGGCTTATATCCGTTGCCCCATATAAATTTAGAAAGATCACTTGTAATCAACATTATACAGTAAGATAAAGGCAAATAATTGATGGTAAAACATATAATTGCAGGAAAGATTCAGAGTAATATGAAGGCATGTAAAAGGCAAGATAAAGGAATGTAAAAGGCAAGATGAAATAACAGGAAGGCATGTAAAAGGAAAAATAAATATAACAACTTAAATTAGTGTAAGCTTGAAGGATAAAATCCTCACCTTTGGTTGTTTAGCCACTCACTATCAAGATTATCTGTTCAGATGTAGACGTTCATCCTAAATCATATAGTTTGAATGATTAAAGCTAACCCAGGGTTTAGTGTATGATGAGGTTAAATCTAGACTGCTTGAAGTTTAGACTAGAGGAAGTGGTCCTAACCTGATAATTTAATGTCGATGGATTGTATCCTTGAACGACCTTGTTCTTCTCCTTTTCTTTCTCTTTCTTTCTCTCTCTTTCTCCTCTTTTCTTTTCTTTCTTCCTTTCTTTCTTTCTTTCTCCTTCTCTTTCTCTTCGTCTTTCTCTTTCTTTCTCTTTTCTTTTCCTTTCCTTCTCTTTTCTTTTCCTTCTCTTTTCTTTTCCTTTTCCTTTTCCTTTCCTTTCCTTTCTTTTCTTTCTTCCTGTCTTTCTTCCCCTTTCTTTCTTTCATCCCTGCTGGTGCATTTTCCAACATTAAGGCGGAGTATTTATACATAATTTTAGATTTTAGAACATTCGTACACATTGTTATACGCAAGTCGTGTTTCATGCGACCGGCTGCATAAGCTGACGCGAAGGACTGTTTGGACACGCTCGTTCTCCTCTCCTCCTTTCTTTTCTAATGGCAAGGGATCGGAGTCTCTTTCCTCTGTGTTTGGACGATCCAGATCATTTAAGATGATCGTGAGGGTGGGTAGCCACATGCACAAAAGGACCAAAATTTCAGCTTGCTAAAATCAGCGTGCAGCTTAATCTTCCCTCTATTTCTTTACTCCCTTATTGCAGCCATGGGTGGGATCGGAATCCACGTCCCTATGGTTTGGACGGTTCGAATCAGGTTTTGATTCGAGTTCGAGTCACCCAACATGCCGCACAATGCCCTGTTTCCACACGTTTTCTACAATTCATGTTGGTCGAGGATGACCTTCTTGCATTAACGATAGGGTCCACGATCATGAGCATCTGGGAAATCTACTCCACCCATTGGTTTCGTTGTGCAATCTTGCCCTAAGGGAAGATGTTTTCATTTGAGTTTGGCGTGGCCCATCGAGTTAAACTCGCTGCAATGGTTCGAACACAGTAGAAAGGTGGGGACGATCCCTAATTCATTTTCGGTGCAGTTTTGCTTGACTTTGGTCGGAGGTGTCGTCCTCTCCTGATGGACGGCTTGGATCATCCCATTGGATGATCGAGGTGGCCCACAACACATCCCAATGGACGGTCTTTGGCAAAAACGAGGGAGGGGAGAGAGACTCCCTCTTAGTTTCAAATTCCGTCGGTTCAAACCATGTTTGACCCGACTTTACGTTTAGTGCACAGCGGGTGCACCACTGTGGTGCACGCACAGTACTAGTGTGAGGCCCCCAGTGATGGCTACATAAGAAATCTACACCGCCCATTCATTTTTTCATCTGATTTAAGGGGTTAAGCCCAAAATGGAAGCATTCCCAAAGATCAGGTGGGCCCCAAATCAATGGTTATTGGTTGATCTATCCATCCATTGGATTATTTTTACAATGATCTAAGGGTTGAAATCTGACGTGTATGGCTAATTTGTGATATACATGCATGGTGTAAAATTTCACATCAATGGATTGTGAGAACCATGTGATTTAGAATCACAAGGTCTATGTTAATGGCATTATCGTAATTATTGTTAATCTAAGAGTTTTGTGAAATCTAATGGTTCTACATGGTTATGGCCATGTTTCTAAGTGATTCTTATTAAAGAACGTATGTCTAAATCCTTATGGATGAAGGATCATACATTAATTTAGTTCAAGGGAATGTACATGTACTAATCCATGTGATTAACGGTCGGATGACTTGATTTATAGATGGCAGCTATTCTCAAGGGTTAGATTCGCTAATTTACTTAAGAGAAGTACATAAGTCAAGTCTCATGATGGATGGTCTAGTCTTTAAAATCAACGGTCAGATGGCTTGATCTATGAATGGAGATCATTCCCAACAGTTAGGTTTGTGTCAAGGCAAGGATGTCAGGCTTGGACAATTGGATTGGTATCGTACACACGTATATATTACGTTGAATCTTATGGTAACACTCGAGAACTTTCGATGCTTGACTATTGAAAAGTTCGAGGCATTATAGTTTGTTTGTGGTGACCCCATGAAAATCACAAAGTGGTTTTGATTATGATAGCCCATGAAAATCGCAATAACTATATAAGGTTGTTAAGGTGACCCTGGAAAACCTTGAAATATTGAAAGCCAAAATTTTGAGTGTAGTAATTTAAGGAGTGAAATAGGTTGCATTGAGGCACCGAACCACTATAATTCTTTTATGCATTGTGGTGATTAGTTATTTTTATTTATGTTTATATTGTGATTTATTCATTCATTGCAATAATTAGATATTTTGATTTCAAAGACGTTGTGAAATAAGGTTGTCCTACCTAAATCTTTTAGGTGTAAGGTTGTCCTACGAACTATTTGATATCAAGAATTCAATACTTTGTAAAATTGTATTCAATTAATTTATTATTGCGCATTGTATCTAAATATTTGGTATTGTCCTATTCACACACCACCCCCTCCCCCCCTCCCCTCTCTAAGACATTTATAGCTTATCCTTTCAAGTGGTATCAGAGCGAGGTTGCTCTTTTTGGGATTAACTTCGTAGAGTTAGATCTAGAGCTATTGGAATGTCAAATTTCGATAGTTTATCCATTTCCAAGCCACTTCCTTTTGATGACTCAAACTATTCCTACTAGAAAGCTAGAATGGGGATTCTCCTCAAAATCTATCGATGAAAGTGTGTGGCAAGCCACCACGACACAATGGGTCCCTCCAATGTTGGAAGTAGTGGGTGAAAATGGAACCCAGTCCATAAAGTACAAGTTTATAATCTTTGGACTCCAGGTCAGAAAAGCGAAAGTAGTGTTAATGCAAAAGCACTTAACGCTATCACTTGTGCTTTATCACCAAATGAGTTCAAAAGAATCATCTCGTGTGATACAGCAAAACAAGGTTGGGATATTCTTGAAATGACATACGAAGGAACTAACATTGCCAAGTAATCTAAGATTCAAATCCTTAAAATGAGTCATTCATGGATTTCTTCACTAAACTAATTGACATTATTAATTCCATGTGGGGTCTTGGAGAAAGTCTCTAAAAGCAAAGTGTGTGCAAAAATCCTACGATCGATTCCTGACAGGTTCAATTCTAAAGCCACTACAATACAAGAATTGAGGGATACTGGCATAATGAAGGTAGAGGAATTAGTGGGATCTTTACAAACCTATGAGTTAAATTTCAAAGCTCCCAAAAGTAAATCCATAGCCCTTAAATCCTCAAAATGAAAATCAAAAGATTTAGATAATAAAGAGAATGAGGATGACATGGCTATGCTAACTAAAAAGTTTTATAGAATTTTTAAAAATAAAAATAGATCTGATTTTCAAAAACTAATTGACAATAGAAAAGGAAATACTTGGAAATCTAAATCTAAAGACTCTCAATGCTTTAACTGTTCTTAATATAGGCATCTAACTCCAAAATGTCCTAAGAATGATAAATCTAAAAGAACAGGCATGATCGCCACATGGGATGAATCGTCTGAATCTGAATCCAATTCAGAAACTGATGAATCATATCAAGAAACTGAAAATGATTTAAAGGCCTTCATGACCATAGCTAGAATTACCTCCTCAAATGAAGATGAAACTTTTAATTATAAAAAACTAGGAAGTTACATTGAAAATGAAGAACTTCAAATTTCCTATGATGCCTTATATAGAGAGACTTGTAAGATTGCAGCAAAATTAAAATTTTAAAAAGATAAATTTACTGATTTAAAATTAGAACTTGAAAATTTTGTTTTGAAGAAATCACATTTTTCTGATTGTTTTGAGCAAACTAAACTAGAGCTAAATCTAAAAAATTATGAAATTCAAGATCTCAAAACTGAAAATAAAAATTTACTATTAGAAATTACTTCTGTTAAAAATTCTAAAGAGACTTGGATATATACCCAAGGTGATTCGAGACTTCAAAAGCTATTAACTGCATCACGTCGAGCTAATAACAAATCTGGCTTGGGATATATTAAGAATTGTTCAGAAAAATCTAAAAATACTGCTCCTATATTTGTTAAAGGTGAATCTTCAAAATTTAAAGAAAAAACTACAAAGGAAATAAAGAAGATTAAAAAAAAAAACCTATCAAGTTGTTATTAGTCCTTTTCATACAGCAGGATTAGAAAGCTAAAGTACCTTCCTCATATCAATTCCCAAACGGTGATCCATTCTAGGGTCGTCAGTCCTAGACAATCTCATACGATCATATGGTTCTAGGTCGCTACAAAGGGCTCGTCACCAATCAATGCATGCCTATCATACCTTAGTTACTACCCTAAGGCTCGTCGCCTCAATGGAGTATTAAGGTATGCTCGAGGTCACTACAAAGGGCTCGTCACCAATCAATGTAGGCCGACAGCGCGAATATAGTATCCCATACCACCATAATCGGCTCACGAGTCTAGTGTGTTCACTGGTCACTACGGGGAGGCTCGTCACCCCAGCGTAGGCCGACAGTTCGACCACGGTGTCCCATACCACCATGCCCAGCTCATGAGTCTTAGCGGCAAAGTACAATGGTTAACGGGATTGTATTGGTAAGTTTGGTGCCCTAGATTCAAACAATAGCGTCCATACATGGTGTACATCCACCGGGACAATCGGGTTACTTGACGAACTTGACTAGCACGAGCGCACGTTGAGTTGAACGACATAAAGTGCACAAACACTCCGTGTGGCCAAACTACTGCCGACAACCCTAATACGACTCGGGTTCGTCAAACACGTCCTACGTGGCGAAAACAACCTCGGCCACGAACTCAAGGTTTGTTACTGATTCCCTGGACTATTTCATAGTCCCAAATGCATTCAATTATAACAGATATTCATATTAACAATTTAGAACAGTAATGGAACAATAATTCTAATCATACAGTATGTGAGCATTTAAAGAATATCAACTTAACATGAATTTACACATAAGTAATGCTTGAATTTAAACAACAAAGAATGTAAATTACATGTAGGAAATCATACACACCAATAGGATAGTTGAGAATCTCTTCTCAACGCCCGTAAATAGAATAATATAATACACGCTAGATCATTCAGACATTTCTGCAAACACTTAAACTACATATTTCAACATACATGACGTATGTTGGTGATAACACACATTTGGACAATTCCTTTTACCAAGGAGTTAATACACATACAACTAACATAAATACACGACTATTAATCATGGCAAACATATGTTCGTATTTCATACGTATACAATACTTTCTACATATACTAGGAATACACATATCGCAATATATTTCATATATATCAGGAACGCAATATAAACATCGCATTTAGCATGTGAAATTACACCCACAACAATAATAAACCATTAACCAACATTGAAAGCCTTGAAAACTATAACCTATACGAATATAGTCCGTACCTTAAACCAGAAAAAATGCAACAGATCTGATTCAGACGATAGGTCTTCGTCAACGGCGACTAGAAAACCTAAGGCATGAATAAAATGAATTACATCAACACTTAGACTATTCTAAGCTCTAAAACAGGCTAGGGTTTGATTGACTTACCCAAGAATGAACTTAGAATCGCCGGAATAATGATTCAAAAGTGATGGTTTAGAGACATAGAATAACAAGGAAGAATCTCAAGATGATTCACCAACTTCTCTCTCACTTTCTCTCTCTTTTCCCCTCTCTCTCTCTTAGCTTGGGTTAGAAAATTCGTATGGCATTTGAGAGTGAGGGTTTAAGGTCTTTATATAGGCCTAATATTGATGAAAATAGCCTCAGGGCCAAGGTATACTTAGGTTATAACCAAATCGAGACTATTTCGATCCAACGGAGCACTTCTGGTAGTCCTTTTTTCAGGCTGAGTTTTCGTACCGATCTAATTTACAGATCAGCCGTGGCGGACCACTCTCAATTCAACGGTCACCGAAACTCGATCAGGTCTACCGGCACTATGACATGCCAGGGCCATCTTCCCTGATCCGAGGGTGAAATTGGGGCAGAATCCAACGGTCAGAAAGCTTAGAATCGGCGCGCAAGCGACACGACTCAGATTTCATAAATTCATATTTAATTTCTCAGCTTTCTCACACTCTTTACTCCGGACTCAAGCAAATCGACCCAGGACATCATCTGGTCTTGATTTTAGAGGTGATGGTCAAGCCCAACAAGGTGATCATAAGTGTCTAAGATCATCGCTATCGGACTTTCGACGGGCAGTTCAGGTCCGATACAAAGTTTCCAAGTACTCCCGAGAGCAACTGGATTTAGCGTTGAATCCTAAATTTCAGGGTAACATAGCGCTAACGATTTTGCAGGTTTTGAGTCTTGCAGATCAAATTTAAAGTGATTGGTGCTAATTTCACAAGCAATCAAGTTTAGCGCTAATTAACCGACATATAACTTCTAAGGAATTTGAGGTAATACTCGGGTCTTTGCATGAAATTTTTCGGGTCATTACAAACTCCTCAACAAAATGGTATAGTTGAAAGGAAAAATAAAGTTCTACCAGAAATGGGGACTGTTATGCTTAATAGTAAAAAATTAGCAAAAAATCAATGGGCTGAAGCTGTCAATACTGCTTGTTATATTATTAATCGAGTATATGTAAGAGTTGATTTAAATAAAAGGGCTTTTGAACTCTGGTTCAACAAAAAACCTTCAATAAAATATTTTCGTACTTTCGAAAGCAAATGCTTTATTCTACGAGATAGGGAACATCTAGAAAAATTTGAAGCAAAAAGTGATGAGGGCATTTTTTTAAGGGTATGATCTAAATAGTAGAGCATATCGTGTCCTAAATAAAAGGACCAGAGTGATACAAGAATCCATAAATGTCGTAATTGATGATTAAACTAGCACTCCAGCTAATAAACACAATGATGAAGTTATTATATTCAATCAATCAGAACCTTCATCAAAATCAGATACAACTGAGAATAGATTAGTCAAAGATCATCCGACCAATCAAATTCTTGGTAACCCTTACACTGGTGTTCAAACCAGAAGACAAGTAGAAAACATTTGTAATCATGTATGCCTCACTTCCCAGATAAAATCGTCAAATGTAAATGAAGCCTTAGCTGATAAAAATTGGATTTTGGTTATACAAGATGAACTAACTCAATTTGTCAAAAATGATATTTAGTATCTAGTTCCTAGACCATCCGACAAATATGTGATTGGAACTAAATGAATATTTAAAAATAAATCTAATGGAATATCTTAAGAAATAAAGCAAGCTTGGTTGTACAAGGGTACACCCAAATTAAAGGAGTCGATTATGATGAGACTTTTACTCCTGTCGCCCATCTTGAATCCATCAGATTATTTATTTCCATCGCATGTCATAAAAACTTTAAATTTTATCAAATGGGGATATTAAAAGTATTTTCTTAAATGGTGATTTAAATGAAGAAGTTTATGTAGAATAACCAAAAGGTTTCGAAGATCATAAACTTCCTTACAATGTATACCGTCTTAAAAAGGCCTTGTATGTTTTGAAACAAGCTCCTAGAGCCTGGTATGAAAAATTAACAAAATTTCTTCTTAGTCAAAATTTTAAAATGGGTAGTGTTGATAAAACTTTATTCATCAAAGGAATTAATGAAGAGTTGTTAATCATTCAAATATATGTAGATGATATTATCTATGGATCAACAAATGCTAACATTTCTTCTAAGTTTCCAAACTCTATGAAATCAGAATTTGAGATGAGCATGGTGGGAGAACTGAACTATTTTCTAGGACTTCAAGTGAAACAACTTGAAGATGAAATTTTCATATCTCAAACCAAGTATGTGATAAATTTAGTTAAGAAATTTGGCTTTGAGAATGGTAAAAACTTTCCTACTCTCATGGTTACAATACTCAAGTTATCTAAAGATAACTTAGGTAAAAATATTAATCCTCATCTCTACCGTAGTATGATTGGTAGTCTCTGAAATTGTGGTTAATACTGCTAATACTGAAGAATGAATATTGAAAGTGCTACGTTGATAAATCCTAAGTATTGTCAAATTTTGGTGTGCCAAACCAATTCAAGTTTGTATCTTGATTTGTATCAAGCTTGTGCATCTGTTCACATTGAATCTTTGACATTCATTCTGTTCGTGCTGAATCTATCTTGCTGATATCTACGACGAACTTACCAAGATTTTTAAACTGGAAGAAAGTGAAGACCTAGTTTTCAAGAACATTGCGGTTCAAGATCTGGAACCAGAAAAGTCCAAGAACTCAAGACCTAGTTGAAGATTATGTCTGGTATGTTGAGTTCAAGAATTAAAGATCGCAAGAATTAAAGTTACTGAAGTGATCGATAGTTTGATGGTTCATATGTTCTATCTCACAAGTAATGTATGATTGACCTAGATTGACCTTAGATCACGATTAGATCATTTCATACTTTCGGTGAGTCATTTTGGTCATTTTATAAGTGTAAAATTTTGTTCTTTCGACTAACCCTAACACTGGCTTGACCAGTCCTAGTATTTCCTCGACCTATCCAAGATTTGTTATGAATTTTCAGAATTTTTCTTTTGGTCTACGACCAGTCCTGGAAACTGCTCGACTAGTCATGTGAATAGTGTTCGACCAACTGTGCAGTGCTGGACTCATTTTTCAGCGGGTAATCTAGACTCACACGACCAGTCGTGTAATGTCCACGACCAGTCGAGCAGGCCACTCGACCAGTTGTACCACCCACAAGGCCAGTCGTGCAACTGAAAAATCTTATTGCGCCAAAATTTTTAAAAATCTGTTTAAATAAGGCCAGTCATAGCTATCCAAAGGCCAGTTGTGCAAACCGATTTTTCACCTATAAATAGTGCTCGAATTTCAGAGTTTTCCATTCAAGTCTCATCATTCTTAAGCAATCACTCTGAGATTATTTTGAGTACATTCTAAACTATTGTGTGCATATTTAAGATTATTTAAAGTAGCTCTTGTAATTTGATTTTAATTCTCTATTCCATTCTTATATTGAAAAGGGATATTTGATTTACCCTTTCATGAGATTAAAATCAATACAAAGCCCTTGCTGATTTAATTAAAAATCATCTAGACTTAGAACTATATACACTTGTGAGACTGAACGTTGAACATCTACGTCGTCATCAAGTTGGTTCTACCGGGCTGCTTTAGAATCGTCATACAGATAAGTATTTTACTTTTTCTGTAATTCAATTCCTTTTTGGTTCGTGAGATTGTTCCAGAAAATCTTTGTTTTTGGTTTGTTTAAGGTGATCCAGAAAACTCAGAGCCTAGGGTTTTTGAATTGTGTAAGCCCACTTGAAAGACACAATTATGAAGGTTTTAGGTGAACCTTAAAAAACTTATTTTGATTAATGAACGCTAATATCCCTAAGGAGTGGATATTAGGAGTGGAGCAGTTATGTAACTATTGTTTAACAGTTGGTGTACACACTAGCGAACCACTATAATTCTTTGTGTTTGGTGGATGTGTAGTTTATTTCTTTATCTTTTATGGTTTAAGATTGTAGGATGTATTAGTGGATGTGAATGTTGTAATCATTACATTTCAGTATTGTGTGGTGAATGTTGTAATAGATTAGTTTCTATTTCTTTCATATCCTCTTCAGTTTGAGTTTTTGATACTCACCCACGTTCTAGTAAGGTTGTCCTGTCATAAACCATTGGTTTTTGGTGTTAGGTTGTCCTTAGAACCAAGTTTGTATTAACCTCTCAGTACTTGATTATTGATGTTGTTATTTCCTTTGGTTATTTGTATTTTATTTGGCTATCTTGTTGTTTTTATTCCGCTTATTATTTTTATTTGGCTATGTCCTATTCAACCCCACCCCCCCTAGGACATTTTGCTCGACCTTTTCAAGTGGTATTTGATCCTAATAGCTTGTTTATTTGGATTTAATTCCTGAGCTAACCGATCTGAGCATTTAAGATGTCAAATTTTGATAGCCTTTCATCACTAGGCCTCCACCTTTTGATGGCTCTAATTATACTTATTGGAAAGCCAGAATGAGAATATTCTTGAGATCTATTGATGAGAATGTGTGGCAAGCCATAGTAACTAATTGGACTCCACCTACTGTTGAAGTTCTAAGCCTTGATGGAACTAAAATTCTAAAAGTTGCTCATTATAGCACTTGGACCACTCTTCAGAGAACTAAGAGTAGTGTTAATGCCAAGGCTTTAAATGCAATTACTTACGCACTCTCACTAGATGAATTCAAACGAATTATATCTTGTGATACTACAAAACAAGCCTGGGATATCTTAGAAATGACACACGAGGGTACGACTACTATCAAGAAATCTAAACTACAAATCCTCACAACTAGGTTTGAGGAAATATGTATGGAAGAAATTGAAACATTCATGGACTTCTATACTAAGTTGAATGACATAGTCAACTCTATGTGGGGTATTAGAGATAGCATCCTAGAAAGCAAAGTCTGTGCAAAGATACTACACTCACTACCTGAAAGTTTTAATTCAAAAGTCACGGCCATTCAGGAACTTCGTGATACAGACCATATGTAGGTTGAAGAACTGGTTAGTTCTTTATAAACCCACGAGTTAAACTTTAAAGCTGCGAAAGGTAAATCTATTGCCGTTAAATCTTCTAAAAGTATTTCTCATGAAAATAATAATTCTATTTTAGAAACTTCTGAAAATGATATGGCCCTTTTAGCTAGAAAGTTTTATAAGATTTTCAAAAGTAAAAAGAGGGTTGATGTTCAAAAACCTGTTGAAAAGAAAAGATCAAGATCTAAAAACTGAAAATCTTTAAAAGATAGCCAATGCTACAACTACTATGAATATAGGCATCTAGCAAACAAATGTCCTAAAAAGGACAAACATAAAAAAGAAAGGTATGTTAGCTACATGGGATGAATCTTCCTGCTCTGAAGCCTCTTCTAAGTCAGAAGATTCTAAAACCGAGTCGGGTAATGATGTTAAAGCCCTAATGACTCTAGCCAAGTTCACTTTCTCAGATAATGATACAACCAGTGAAGAAAATCTAGGAAGTGATCATGAAAATGAAGAAGATCTTCAAGATGCTTATGATGCCCTATACAGGGAAAGTTGTAAAACAGTTGTTAAATTAAAACTTCAGAAAGAAAAGTTTTTAAAATTGAAAGAGAATTTTGATAATCTGGTTTTGAAAAAATCACACCTTTCAGATTGCTTAAAAAAAACTAAGTGTGACTTAGATTTAAAATACCCCAAGTTGAAAACTTAAAATCTAAAATTGAAAATCTAAAACTAGAAGTCTCTTCACTTTTGAGTTTGAAGGACACATGGAGGTATGCCCAAGGTGACCCTAAATTAGAAAAACTTCTATCTGGATCCAGAAAATGTGGTGATCGATCTGGATTGGGCTACGATAAAAATATTCCTCCCAAATATAAGAATACTCCTCCTAAATTTGTTAAAGGAGAGTCTTCTAACTCAAAAGGGAAAAGTCTGAATCAAAATATTTCTAAAACGACTAAAACTTTTCAGTCCTTAAATCCTAAAAAGAACCATATCAACTATAAAAATCAAAACTATAATCCTTTAACTGAGAAAAATGTAGACTTACTTAAGGAGCTCTTAAAATCTAACTCAGTGGGTAGGACATATAACAATTATAATTAAAAGAAGACCAACTATGCTCCTAAACCTATAACTATAATGAAATGGGTCCCTAAGGTTGCTTGTTTGGTTGCCCACACTGCATTTAAAGCCACGAGCCATTCAAAGTGGTACATGGATAGTGGTTGCTCCAGACATATGACAAGTGACAAAAGTCTGTTCACCAGTCTTAAAGACATGACTGATGGTTCAATCACATTCAGTGATGGTAGCAACTGTAAAATTGTGGGCCAAGGTACGGTTCAACTCTCTAACCTCCCTCTTTTTTAGAATGTTTTATATGTAGAAGGTTTAAAACATAATTTACTAAGCATTTCTCAAATTTGCGATAATAATCACAGTGTAAAATTTTCAAACCAAAAATGTAAAATGTTAAATGAGAATGGTTCTGTAATATTAACTGGTCACAGAACTTCTGAAAACTGTTATATAGTTAGTAACTCAAGCTCATCTAAGCTATTGTGTTACATGGTCCATACCAATGAGACCGAACTATGGCATAAGCGCCTAGGACATGTACACTACCGCAACTTGTATAGATTGAGCAAAAGTGAATTTGTAAGAGGTCTACCCAAAATAAAAAAAGTGGATAAGATATGTGGCGAGTGCCAGAATGGTAAACAAACGAGGAGTGCTCACAAAAAGATAAACTCCAATGCTACATCTAAACCACTCGAACTACTCTACATGGATCTCATAAGACCAACTACAATGGAGAGTTGAGGTGGCAAGAAGTATATTTTAGTCATTGTAGATGATTTTACCAAGTATACTTGGGTAGTCTTCTTAAGAAAGAAATCTGAAACTCTCGACGAAGTAAAAGGGGTACTTAAACGTATCCAAAATAAAAAAAAGTTACAAGTCACTAAGATCCGTAGTGATCATGGTTCTGAGTTTGAAAATAGTAGTTTTGAAAAATTTTATAGTGACCAGGGAATATCACATGAATATTCTGCACTCAAAACACCACAACAAAATGGGATAGTGGAAAGGAAAAATAGGGTGCTTTAAGATATGGCTAATGTTATGTTAAATAATATGAAGCTTCCTAAAAATCTCTGGGCTGAAGCCATAAATACTGTCTGTTATATAATTAACCGTGTTTACATTAGAAAATTAAATAATAAAACGGCTTATGAGATGTGGTTTGATAAAAAGCCTTCTGTCAAATACTTTCGAGTTTCGGCACTAAATGTTATATCTTACATGACCGAGAACATCTGGGTAAATTTGACACTAAAAGTGATGAAGGGATATTTTTAGGGTATGCTCTGAATAGTCGAGCATATCAGGTACTTAACAAGAGGACTGGTGTAATACACGAATCTATTAATGTGCTCATTGATGATCATTTGAATACACCTGTCTCAAGTTCAGAAGATGATGAAGTTCTTCAAATTGATAAACCAAACTCTTCATCTAATCAAAATAACACTGAACTACGAACAAATAAAGATTATCCTACTGATCAAATCCTTGGAAATCCCCTCATTGGTATACGCACTCGTAAACAATTAGAAGATATGTGTAACTACATGTGCTTTACATCTCAAATAGAATCGGCTAACATAAAAGAAGCCCGTACTGATGAAAACTGGATTGTAGCTATGCAAGAAGAGCTCAATCAGTTTGTGAGAAATGATGTTTGGTATTTAGTTCCAAGACCAACTGATAAATATATTATTGGAACAAAATGAATTTTTAAGACTAAGTCTGATGAACTTGGTAACATAATTAGAAACAAGGCTAGGCTGGTTGTACAAGGTTACACTTAAATTGAAGGTATTGATTATGATGAAACCTTTGCCCGAGTAGCTCATCTTGAATCAATCAGACTATTTATATCCATTGCGTATTTTTAAAAAATCAAAATATATCAAATGGATGTTAAGAGTGCATTTTTAAATAGTGATTTGCTTAAAGAAGTATACGTTGAACAACCAAAGGGTTTTGAAGACCCTAATCATGTTAATCATGTTTATCGCTTAAAAAAAGGCACTCTATGGATTGAAACAAACTCTCAGGGCATGGTACGAGAAATTAACTAAATTCTTGTTAAGTCATGAGTTTATAATGGGGAGAGTAGATAAAACATTATTTGTTAAGAAATATAAAGATCATATTTTAATTGTGCAAATTTATGTTGATAACATTATCTATGGATCTACCTGTGCTAACATGACTGTTGAGTTGCAGATCTTATGATGTCCAAATTCGAAATGAGCATGGTTGGAGAACTAAATTATTTCCTAGGGTTGCAAGTTTAATAGCTTCTTGATGGATTCTTCATCTCTCAAACTAAATATGCTCTGAACTCAGTTAAAAGGTTTGGATTTGAGAGTGGAAAGAATTTTGATACTCTAATAAGTACCACTCTGAAACTCTCTAAGGATTCAATAAGTAAGGTTGTGGACCCTAAGTTGTATTGCAGTATGATAGGAAGTTTACTTTATTTAACTACAAGTCGACCAGATATTGCTTTTAGCTTTAGAATGTGTGTCAGATATCAATCGGACCCTAAAGAGTCCCACTTAATTGCTGTTAAGCGAATTTTGTGATGTCGCTAGTTCAACTAATCTTAGTCTCTGGTATCCACATAATACTAGTGTGCAATTAGCTGGTTTCACGGATGCTAATTGGGCTGGTAACATTGATGATGGTAAATCAACCGGCAGTGGTTGTTTCTATGTCGGGAACTGTCTAGTTTCCTGGTTAAGTAAGAAACAAAGTTTTGTATCGCTCTCTACTGCTGAGGCTGAATATATTTTTGTAGGTAATGCATGCACTCAGCTAGTATGGATAAAGAGAATGCTAAGCGATTACAGAATTGCCCAAAAATCTATAATGTTATATTGTGATAACACAAGCACAATTAATATTTCCAAAAATCCTATTCAACATTCACGAACCAAGCACATTAACATTAAGTATCATTATATTCATGAATTGGTGGAAGAAAAGATAATTTCATTAGAATATATTCAGACCGAGAATCAACTAGCTGATGTATTCACAAAACCGCTCGACAAAAATCGATTTGCAAAATTGAAATTTGATCTTGGTATGTGCAATATAAATTGATGATTTATGCTCATTTGTATCATAATATACATATATATATATATATATATATATATATATATATATATATATATATTATTTTGTATTTTTTAAAATATATGCAAAATTGCACATTTTCTGTGTTGCATGACCAGTCAAGTACACACTCAAACAGTCATGGCACAACCGGTCGAGTATATATATGACCAGTCATGAAATGCTTGAATTGAGTTTTTATATAGGGAAAAGTCATTTTTCTTCATTTCTTTCTTCTTCTCCATTAAGCCCAACCACGACCGGTTGAACCCATCTCCGATTATTCTCCGGTTAGTGCTTAATTTTTTATTTCCTTGTGTATTTAAGTTCATTAATCATCCTTAATCTTGATTTTACTTCTTGTTTCAAGATTTATAGTGGTTTGAAAGTGTATCTTCCTTAAAATCTGATTTGTTTAAAATCCTTTCATTTCTTTTTTTGCAAACCTTTGTTATCTTGTTATAATGGAAGGAAGAAATAGGAAGAGAACCACTCGTGGTCCCTCTTCATCCCGTTCCGCACCCATTATCGTGCGACACATTCGGCCTCCCTAAGAGGATCCCAGGAGTATGCGGGATTTCTGTTTTAGAAATGTTATTGTTGAGCGTGTTGTCCTTGTTGATCATATTGAGTGCCTCAACATTGTCCCTCTCCTTCATGCTGTAGGTTAGTAAAACATACTATCTTGGGGCAGTCCTGCATACTGATCCATTGCATAGGATATGTATGCTTGCATTACTAAGTTCTCTCAAAATGATTTGACATTTACTGTGTCAACTAGAGAAGGTCCAATTAAGGTAGATCGTCATTTGATTTCAGTAATCATGAATATACATATTGTTGATGATGGCGTACCCATATCCAGTTTGCAAGCTAGACCTTCTGAAAATGCTAAACAATTGATGACGAGAGTTCTCTGTAACATGAATGCATAATGGAACGGTGGTACTGTGCTCAGTTCCAAATATATGTTGCCCAGATACAAGGTCTTACATCGTATTTTTATTTCAAATGTCTATCCTCGCTCAGGTAACAAGATTGAGCTAACCTCTTTTATGGCCTGTATTATGCATTCTGTTGTATCTGGCATCCATATCTGTCTTCCTTCTCTTATCTGTCATCATATTATTCATTTTCGTCTTCACCCTGGTCATAGCGATATTCCTTTCGCTTATCTTATAACTACCTTAGCTGATCATGCTTTGATAGCTATGCCTGTTGGAGAAGGTTCGATTAATCTCCATCCATTTAACAATTCTAATATCAACAAGATGAACTTGGACTTGGTACCTGGTCAAGTTGATGGGAATGCTGGAGGAGATGAAGAAGCTGAAGAAGCTGACGCTTTACCTCAAGAATACGTTAATATGGATGATTTATTTGATGAACTTGAATCAGATTCTGAGGCTGACCCTGATTAGCAACTTTCTGGTTTTGCTGAGAGGTTGCGTTCTATTGAGGAACAGGTGGCTCAGATTCAAGTAACCCAGGATTCTCAATTTACTTATATGTGCAAATATATGTGGCGTATTAACAAAGGTTTACATCAAATTGATCCATCTATTCCTGCTCCCTCTTCAGGATCTAATTAATTTTGTTTTGATTTGGATGGTATCTGTAATAACTTTATTCTAACTCTTTTCCCTATGACTACTTGGATAATGTTGTTTAAACTCTTATCTATGGTATCAATTCAGATACTTTGTTTTATTTGATTTGGATAAGTAGTTATAAATTCTACTTGTTCTCTTCACTTACCCTTATTCACTTCCTTTGTCATGTTGTGACAAAAAGGGGGAGAACATTGTTGAATGATATGCTAAGGATATGATGAAATGTGGCTAATATTTTTTTTTCAGAGAGTAGTGTGGATTAAGGGGGAGAGTTGATTATTGATTATTATTGATTATGGATCATATCATAATATGCAAGTGGAATGTGTTGTTTGAATATCTATTGCATATTGTAATTTTGGTTTTGTCACAAATTTGACAAAGGGGGAGATTGAAAGTGATATGTTGATAAATCCCAAGTATTGTCAAATTTTGGTGTGCCAAACCAATTCAAGTTTGTATCTTGATTTGTATCAAGCTTGTGCAGCTGTTCGCATTGAATCTTTGACGTTCATTCTATTCGTGCTAAATCTATCTTGCCGATATCTACGATGAACTTACCGAGATCTTCAAATTGGAACAAAGTGAAGACTTAGTTTTCAAGAACATTGCAGTTCAAGATATGGAACCAGAAAAGTCCAAGAACTCAAGACCTAGTTGAAGATTATGTTTGGTATATTGAGTTTAAGAATTGAAGATCGCAAGAATTAAAGTTACTGAAGTAATCGATAGTTTGATGGTTCATATGTTCTATCTCACAAGTAAGGTATGATTGACCTAGATTGACCTTAGATCATGATTAGATCATTTCATAATTTCGGTCGGTCATTTTGGTCATTTTATAAGTGTAAAATTCTATTCTTTCGACTCATACTAACACTGGCTCGACCAGTCCTAGTATTTCCTCGACTTGTCCAAGATTTGTTATGAATTTTTAGAATTTTTTTATTGGTATATGACCAGTCCTGGAAACTGCTCGACCAGTGGTGTGAATAGTGATCGACCAATCGTGCAGTGCTCGATTCATTTTCCAATAATAATCTGGACTCACACGACCAGTCGTGTGGTGTCCACGACCAGTCGAGTAGGCCACTCGACCAGTCGTGGGACCCACAAGGCCAGTCGTGCAACTGAAAAATCTTATTGCGCCATAATTTTTAAAAATCTGTTTGGATAAGGCCAGTCGTAGCTATCCAAAGGCCAATCATGCAAACCAATTTTTCACCTATAGTGTTCGAATTTCAGAGTTTTCTATTCAATTCTTATCATTCTTAAGCAATCACTCTGAGATTATTTTGAATACATTCTAGGCTATTTTGTTCATATTTAAGATTCTTTAAAGTAGCTCTTGTAATTTGATTTTGATTCTCTATTCTATTCTTATATTGAAAAGGGATATTTGATTTACCCTTTCATGAGATCAAAATCAATACAAAGTCATTGCTGATTTAATTAAAAATCATCTAAACTTAGAACCATATACACTTATGAGACTGAACGTTGAACATCTGCGTCGTCATTAAGTTGGTTCTACCGGGCTGCTTCAAAATCATCATACAAATAAGTATTTTACTTTTTCTGTAATTCAATTCCTTTTTTGGTTCGTGAGATTGTTCCAAAAAAATCTCTGTTTTTAGTTTGTCTGAGGTGATCCAGAAAACTCAAAGCGTGGGGTTTTTGAATTATGTAAGCCCACTTGAAAGACACAATTGTGAAGGTTTTAGGTGAACCTTGAAAAACCCATTTTGATTAGTGAACACTAATATCCCGAAGGAGTGGATATTATGAGTGGAGTAGTTATGTGGCTGTTGTTTAATAATTGGTGTACATACAAGCGAACCACTATATTTCTCTGTGTTTAGTGGATGTGTGGTTTATTTCTTTATCTTTTATGGTTTAAGATTGTGGGATGTATTTGTGAATGTGAATGTTGTAATCTTTACATTTCAGTATTGTGTAGTGAATGTTGTAATAAATTAGTTTCTATTTCTTTCATATCCTCTTTAGTTTGAGTTTTTGATACTCACCCATGTTCTAGTAAGGTTGTCCTACCATAAACCATTGGTTTTTGGTGTCGGGTTGTCCTTAGAACCAAGTTTGTATCAACCTCTCAATACTTAATTATTGAAGTTGTTATTTCCTTTAGTCATTTGCATTTTATTTGATTATCTTGTTGTTATTATTCCGCTTATTATTTTTATTTGGCTTTGTCCTATTCACCCACTCCCCCTCTAGGACATTTTGCTCGGCCTTTTTCAAATATGAGGTAATGTCCTAGAGGGGGGTGAATAGGACTTTTTCAAATATTTTGCCAATTAAAAAATTCTAATTGCCTAACTTAAACAATCATTCAGTTTAAAGTAAGGTAAAATAACTCTAAAAGGCTTCCAAGCCAATAAAGGATCCAATTACAAAGGCTACTCAAGATATACAAATAGAGCAACTAGCCTATAGTAATGTAAGCTTGTGTGTGGAATGTGTTACCTATCAACATTAGCATTCATTCGATCATGTATAAGAAACTAAACGTGCAAGTATATATAAATATGATTAAACAGATACGCAAATGACAATTCTAAACACAAGCATGTATAGTGGTTCGGCTACATGCCGACTCCACTTTCGGCATCCACACTCAATCCTAGAGTGTACCGAATTTTACTATTAATGGTTTTAAAATAGGTTCACCAATAACCTTTACAGTTCTACACTAAGGACACAAATTTATACTCTCCACAAGAGCAAAGGTCCTACACTAAAAACCCACGTTTAAGCCCAGCGGTCAAGGTCCCACACTAGGCACCTCCATTTAGGCCCACCGGCTAAGGTCCCACACAAGGCACCTACATTTAGGCCCACCGGCCAAGGTCCCACACAAGGCACCTATGCAAGTTTGTTAATTGCAAACTCTTAGTGTCAATCATACACGAAGATAGAGACTAAACTTTGAACTCTTTATAATGACACTTACTTGTCGGATTGAGTTCTCTTTTGTAGCTCATCATAGGTTGCTTGATCTTTGCGTTCTCGTGCTTGAATTAGCTTCCCAGTGCTCCCCTGATCGCATAGCTTGGATTTTTCTGTTGACTCAGCTTCACGATCAAGAATCTTGCATAAGATATACCTATAAAGGTGACCAAGGTAATGGGAGTTAGTTGAATCTCCTATCTAAGATAATGAGTGGATTTTCTAAGGGATTCAACCTATAGAAACACCAGAGTATGGTTGAGACTAAGGATATACCTATAAGTTTGGTCTCAATACTCTAGTAAAGGCTTGAGATCATGTTCTTCATAAATAAGAGCTTTGAATGCTCATGAGTGATGAATCACAATGAAAACAATATGAATCTCATGTAGATTGTGTCTAGGATGAGAGATTAGAGCTTGAGACAACCTAACTATAAGGCCTATATCCCAGTCCATACCATTCCTTAGACTTCCGTGATACTTCCCGTCAAATTCCAGTAACATGCGACTTATAATCGGCTTTTACGTGTGACCCTAAGTCGCATCCTGTAGATATGAGTCGATTCGACCCGAGACTTATACCATTACGACCGCGCCATTCCAACGCCGCGTCTTGGCCACCAATGCGATACCCAAGCCAGGAGTTGTGGGCCTGCATTTATTTCGAGGAAAACGCCGCACATTGCGAATCCCGAGAGAATCTCTACCCAATCCATCACATTAATCAATCAATCAATCACAAGTACATCTCATCGCAACCCATTCCTAGCCATCCATCTCTTACCAACAAGGCATGTCACCCATTCCTTTCTTACACAACCAACCCCATCTTACACACACACACCATCCCTTTCATCCCATCACACCTCTCCCTCTCATTCTCTCCACCATTTTCCAAGCAACCAAGAGTGACCATTCAAGCTCTTCCAAGAGAGCCAAGTGTGGCCCACTTCCTACCCCCTCATCTCTCATCCTAGCCTTTCAATCTCCATCATCCTCCATCTAAGTTGAAGCCGAGCTAAGGAAGCCCTAGAACTAAGAAGATTAACAATCGGTGGGTGTTTTGCAGGATTAGATAGTTATTTTAGTGATGGGCCAAGTGAGGCCTACTGATTGATGGTATGGATCCTACTTTAGACCTTAGGTGTCACTACGCCAAAATCGTGAATTTGAGACGTATTTTTGCGACGGAATCTTGGTTTAACGACGGATTTAATCCATCGCTAACGGAAAAAGTCCGTCGCTAAGCCCGTCTTTCTTTAAAATTAACGGTCCAAACGTCGCAGAATTTCGCGACGGACCAAAATCCATCACTAAAATCTGATTTATGACGTATTTACGATGGATTTTGGTCTATCGTAAGTTGGCAACGGACTAAATCCGTCGCAAAATTTGATTTTGTGACGGAATATGATTAGTTGCAAATTCCCGCCCAAAATACCATATGGCAACGCTTTTCAGTTGCTTTTGCAACCGATCATGGTCCGTCGTAAAAGGACTTTTGCCTTAAAACATTAATTGTTTTCATTTTTTTAGAATATGATGGAAAATTAAGTCTTTTGTAGTCAGATAATTGTTTTTTAATAGAATTTTAGTGGTTTAATTATACATATTTGTATCTAAGATTATTTTTTAATAATTGATTGAATGCAAAAAGAGAATTTATTTTGTTTTTATATCAAACGAGTGGAATTTTTATTTTTATTTTTTAATTTAAAACTAATATTTAAATGATTTGTAATATCACATGAAAAAGAATATTGAGAAGTTTAAAAAATTTAACAATGTTTGAGAAAAATAAAATTAGATTATGAAAAAATAAAATCGTGATTTAATAAAAATCTATTTTGTGGGATCCAAAAAATAAAATCGTGATTTAATAAAAATCTATTTTGTGGGATCAAAAAAGAATATTGAATAAAGTTGATAATTTTGAAAAAAAAAGAATTTGATTTCGAGAAAAAAATAATATCCTGAAAAAGAAAATTAAAAAGATTTTTAAAAATGTGAAAATTTTCACAATGTTGAAAAATGAAAATATTTTGAAAAAGAAAATGAGAATTTGTATTTTGAAAAATAAAATAAAACTGACAAGTTCAATAAAAATTGACAAGCTCAAAAAAAAAAATGCTTTAAAAAAAAAAAAATTGGAGAAGTTAGAAAGAATTGAAAATTTTAAAATAAAACAATATTAAAAAATCGATACTTCAACAAAAAACAAACATTTTGAAATGAACAATAAAGAACTTGAAAAAATTTGTGATTTTGAAAAATAATTGAAAATGTTCAAATTTTGAAATTAAAAGAAAAAGTTATTTATAAAAACACTGAGATTTTGAAAAAATATATATATCATTTTAAAAAAGAAAATTGAAATGTTGAAAATAAAATGATGCCTTTGAAGAAAAAAAAAATCGGCATTTTGGAATTTTTGGGGAAAAAATAATTAAAATTTGAGAAATTTTTTGAGATTTTAAAAATAAAATATAGAATTTGTATTTTATTTTTTTTTAGAAATATTTTATAATAAAAATGATATTTTTTTAAAAGTTTTTAAAGAAAAATTAAGAGAAAAAATATACATTTTGAAAAAAAAATGTTATTTTTAAATGGAAGTTGAAATTTATCTGTGAAAAAAAAAGTATATTTTTTAATAAATTATTAGGTACATCCACTAATTGAACCTTTAACCGTTTTTGGACAATCTAGTTAGTTCAGATTGAGGAGTAAATAACTTCAAATGTTTAAATCAAATTTCACTCAAATTGTTGATCAATCTTGTGTGCCCAATATCTTTCTCATATGTAGCTTGATCCGGGCGAGTAACTAGTCAAATTGAGGGTATTGATTAGTAAAATAGAGTGAATGGACCAGATATATAAAATGGACCAAATATTTTGGTCAAAATTGTGACCCAACTTATTGACCTCGCAAGAACCTAAGAATTGATGTTAGTAAGTTTTGTGGGCCCCATCATGATGTGTGTCAAACATTAACACTGTGCATTTGCTGTGTCCCCTTTAAGTTATGAGATATCTCAAAAATCACCCATATACAAAACCCAGGTGGGCCATACCATCTAAAACCATGTGAAGACATCCTTAAAAATATAAAAGCACTTGGTGGGGCCCACATTAGTTTTGGATGCGGTTAAAACTTGGTCTGAACCCTCATCCAAGTGGGACACACATAATAAGTGAGTTGGATATGTGAATCACATTTAGACAGGCCTAATATATGATTATGAATATTTTAAAGAAACCCCTCTCCACTGCATTTAGGTGAGTTACTCAGTACCCTTAGCATACTGAGTAAACTCTATGGGGTCCACCATTATTTATTTAATTTATCCATTCATTTTATCTATGTTAACAGATAATTTTAGGTCTAGAGAACAAAAAGGAAGCATATCCAAAGCTCAAGTGGACCACACCACAGGAAATAGTGTAATTGAACCTCTACCATTGAAAAATTCTTGAAGGCCACAAAAGTTTTGGATCAAGCTGATGTTTGTGTTTTCTTTTCATCCATATCTTTTGATATTATGACAGGTTGGATGGCAAATAAACATTACTGTGAGCCCAAGGAAGGTATCAATGGTGGAAATCATTATTCCACAATGTTTTGTGTGGCAACATCCACTTGAGCTCTGGATTTATTGAAAATTTGGGATCAACCTATGCAGTTCATCCATTTTTTGAGTCATTTTAGAGAATTATCCAAAAAATGGATCATATCCAAAGATTAAATGGACCACACCACAAATACCAGCATGGGTGATGATTTTTACCGTTAAAAAATTCATAGGGCCCACCATAAGGAATATTTTCCATCCAATCTGATCATAAGGTCACAAAGACCTGGATGAAGAGGAAAAACAAATTTTATATTGATCCAAAACTAATGTGAACCCCAAAAGGGTTTCAATGGTAGACGTTTAATCCCCTATATGCTTTTGATCGTGTGGTCCAATTGATAGTTAGATCTGTCTTATTTTTTGGTTCAAGCCTTAGGACGAGCTGGCCATGTGGATGGATGGTTTAGATATAACACATACCTCATGATATGACCCACAGAACTTGATCACGTCACCCAACCCCCTCTCTCAAGGCTGCGAATTAGATACTGACAGGTCGAGTAGCCAGACTCGCCACTGAAGTTACGTCACCAACTTCTGTGAGCCCCACCATGATGTATGTTTTGTATCTACACCATCCATGCATTTGGAGAGATCATATTAGGGCATAATCCAAAGAATGAGTCAGATCCAAAGCTCGAGTGGACCCCACTATAGAAAACAGTAGGAGGAGAGTGATGCCCACCGTTAAAAAGTTCTAAGGGCCACGAATGTTTTTCGATCAAGCTAATATTTGTGTTTTCCCTTCTTTCTTGTCTTCTTTAACACATGAACAAGTTGGATCTCAAATAAACATCATGGTGGACCTTCAGAAGGTTTAAACGGTGGGCGCCACTCTCTTCACTGTTTTCTGTCGTGGGGTCCACTCCAGCCTTGGATCTGCCTCATTCTCTGTATCATACCCAAAAATGACCTCTCAAAATGTATAGATGGTGCGGATACAAAACGTAAATCATAGTGGGGCCACATGACTTGGTGACGTCAATTCAGTAGCGAGCCTACTCAACCTGTCAGTGGCTAATCCGCGTCCCTCTCTCAAGAGCTGAGGACTGGTTTGGGCGCTGGCCCTAACCAGCCCCTGTTTCAGCCCCTCTCTCCCTCCCTCTTGATCTCTCTCTCGATCTCGATCAGTCTCCCACTCTCTCTCTCCCTCTTCCTCTCCAACTCGGAGCTCGACGAAGAGAGCCTCAACGAGCACAACCAGGTAATTCGTGGTCTGCGTCTTCTAGGGTTTTTTTCCACCTGTTTCTCTCTTGCGGCATGAGGATGTCATACATCTACAAGGCCAATGTCAATAAGGATGAAAACCCTCTCAATCCTCTCGATCCCTCTGCCCTTCCGTCTCCCACTCCCTCACTGCCGATCACCCGAACTCTCTCTCTCTCTCTCTCTCTCTCTCTCTCTCTCTCTCTCCCTTCCTTCACCAGAAAAAGCGAGCCATTGATCTGATCGAGCTTCTGACGATCGGATTTCGCAGGTGTGGATCGGCTAGAGTACGGATCTGGTCCGTACGCTTAGGGATTGCATTCAGTCCATCCATAAGGTTTGAATCCACATTTCCCTGATTTTTCTTACTCAGTTTCTGTTTTCCCCCAAATTTCTGTAGATTTTGGCCAATGAAATCTCAAGTACTGTTTTGATTTGTAATGGCCTCATTCAGTGAACCATCGACCAAACTTGTCACATCTGAAAGCCTTCTTTGTGTTGTAAAGTGTACCTCGAACATGGCATCTGTTGTATAATGGCTGTAGTGTGCATTACCATATGTCAATCTTGATTTTCTTTTGGTTTTGTAATTAGTCTAAGGAATTCTGGAAAAATCTATGATATACTGCCCAATTTGCAGTTCGATTCACTTTAACATCAACTGTGATTTAAAATCTGATTGAGTTTTTCTGAGCATTTCAATGTATTTATTTACCTGTTGCCTCTTTTGCAGCCGAGAAAAGCAGAAGAGAAAAAGCAGTAGTGTGCATTGCAATATGTCAAGATGTTGGCTCCATCTTGAGTAGAAACTGAATCAGGTATCCATGTGCCTAGGCCCTTCAGTTTTTGGAGAAAATAGGACAATCTTGAGCTCTATTTTTATGTTTTGAAAAGTATGTTGTTGGGCTTTATCTGTTTCTTCTCAGTAGTAGCAATTTATTGTGTCAGAGAAACATCTCTACCCATATAGATTTGAGAGGCTGACTTGTCATCAACCATGAAATCTTGAACATTGTAATTTGTGATTTGGCTCTGGAAATTGGGCTGTTTGGATGCCTGAGCAAATTGAATTCCAGACATTCAGTTTTTTTTAAAAATGTTGTTTCCTACCGTTGACAAGGGAGTAGTGCACGTGCAAAGTGAAAGTAACAGAATTGCAATTTGGAGCTCAAGCTAAAGTGAGCAAGACATTTTATACAAATGTTCCTGATGAATGCATGCAAGCTGTTGAAGATCTGGTTGTTCCAAGGACTTATCCTCTTCTCGTTGTCCTCTTCTCATTGTCTTTTCGAATTTTGATGTTTGGAAAAAAAAAAAATAATAAGGGCAATTTAAATAGCAAGAGAGCAATCAGATGCGTTTTTTGGCAATGTAGGAATTTTTCTGTGGAAATAGGAAATATGTGCAGTTACTCTTTGTTTTGTAGCGATTATTTTCAATTGAGGCATGCATTAACTCAAAATAAACTGATTAAATAAGTGTAGTTTTTTGTTCACATTGCATCTAAAATGCGACCTTACAATTTGGACTATTTGATTGGCTACCTGCTTTGATTACTTACCTTTGGTCTTGAGGGCCATATCAGCTAATTGGTGGGCAGCACAAGTGTCATTGTGCTATGATGGTTGGTGAATAGAGGATTCTATGATGTACCTTTGTTGGATTAATTGTTGGTTGCAGGTCTGCATGTGTAGAGTAATTGGATACTGTGATGTGATGGGTGCAAGTTGGAAGAGTTGTGTAGTCTGTTTGGATGACTTGTGTTCTGTGTTGGGATGGTTGTAGAATGGATGAAGAGTGCTTATTTGGAGGAATTGTTGGTTGCAGGTGTATAAGTTTGGAGGGGAATTCTTGCGTTGGGTGAAGAGTGTTGTATGTTTTCAGGTCTGTATTGTTGGCTGCCTTGGCTGCTCATCTTTGGGCTTGATACAAATGTAAGATGCATTGACATGATCCGGCATACAATTCTGTTTGTCTTTAAAATTCACACTGTATTGTCCTTTTTTTTTTCCTTTTTCTTTTTATGCAGCAAGTGAAGAGCAGAGCTGCAGCTGCATTTGGTTCTGGAGTTTATTTGGAGAAGTACATAAAAAATCCCAAGCACATTGAGTTCCAGGTACATATTCCGATTGAACTTTCTATCACATCCATTCCATTAGGGGCTGTTTGGATTGGTGGAAATAAATAACTGAGAAAATGAAATCAATTTCCTCAGATGTGATGGTTTCCCTTATTTGCAAAAGATGAGGATTGAGGAGATTGATTTCCTTTTCCTTTCTAAAACCCAACAATCAGCCAAAGGATGGATTGTGATGTTGATGTATCGTTTATAGTTTCAATAGTTTCAGTTTTTTTTTTTTTTAAATTAAAAAAAATCTTTGATGGCATTTTCATAAATTTCATAGCATTCCTCTGTCGTAGATCTTGTGCTAAATGCATGAACTGATTATGTTTTTAAAAAAAATTAAAATACATGATATCATTCTTGGTGAAGTTGTTGGTGCCTGTTTGATTTCCCATGCTGGAAGTCTTACAAATCTAGCTAAGTGCCCTGCTTCTACACTTCAGATCCTTGATGCCAAAAAAGCACTTTTCAGGTGCATGCTTCAGCATCTACTTATGCCATATCATTCATCATCATCATTGTTGTTGTCATTCTCATCGTTGTTGTTTTTAATGGCAGATCCTGCTGTCAAACCATCTAGGCGAGGATGATAGCCAAGTGCATAACCTTATGGCGTTGCTATATTATCCCAGCTTTGTTCTGGTCCAATTAATTATCAGGCCTCAAAACTCTTATGTGGGCCCAGCCCATGGGCCTTAAGCTCTAGCCAAAACATCCAACCTGGCCCACATTCACTGCTGAACTTGTATTCCAGAAAGCCATGATTATTGATCTGGATATGGGGGGCTGTATTTTCTGTCTTCTTCTTATTATTATTTTTAAATATGACTATTGGATAGGAATCGTTATGTTTCTGGGGTCAACAATTATAAGGTCTAAATTTTTGCACATGTACACCACTTGAGCGGTGGATGAGCTCTTCCCCTTCCCATTAGTACTCTACATATTTTTACATTGAATTGATTTTTTTAAATGTCGGTATTAAGCTAATCAACAACATTAGTCCATGTAATTACGAAGATATACTCACATGTGCAACACATGCATTTTACTAGTTTATTTATATGAAGCAATAGCTCCATAAACTACCAAACAGAATCTGCACCAAATATCCAGCTGCAACCAGCCAACCACATCTCCCAAAATTGTTTATCCATTTCAAAATAAGCAGTTATGGAGCATTTTATGATTGGTGGAACTGAACACACATCTATTGTTTGTTAGATTCTAATTTCAGAGGGCTTTTGTTTTTCGTTATATTCTAATTTCAGAGGGCTTTTGTTTTTCTTAGATCCTGAGAATCCAATTTTCTGGAACATTTCTTGGTTGGTGGAAGAAGAATCTCGTCTGCTTCTTTTATTTTCATTTTGAAACAGTGGGTTTTTTTTAATTAATTATTTTTTTTATACATGATGCTTGCAGTCTTTTCTTCCAAGAATATTTTCATCCAAAGAGAAGACCATAAGCCAAAAACCGACAAAGATTCATTCGATTCTTCCAGTAAGTAATAAGCATCTCTTTACCTTTTAAATCCAACAAAATCTCTTAAATCCTTTTACCAATTTTTTTTAAAAAAAATTTACTGCATGCCTGATTTTGCAGAAATTACCAAGCTGACTCTTGCAGATTGCAAAACTGCCTTTTCTCTTCAATTCAAGAACACGCTAAATTTTCCAAATGCCCCTCTGCTAGGTCCGTAATTCATGTTGGTTTTCCAAGGAAATCAGTACCCAGCATTCGAAAAATTTTCGGGCAAGTTTACCTAATGATTTATTAATTCAAGAATTTAAAAATTGCATTGATTTTTAGTGGTGGATAAGGTATTTCAATGAAAGATAGAGACATCCGAATTTCTCTGTCAAAACAGATGGCACAAGAACTGCTCACTGAACTCATACGGACTATCTTTATGAGAAATCTATGTCAATGCTGCCAAGATGGTCCCAATATCAATTTATTGCGGCCCATTTCTTTTAGCTGAGACTTCATATTCAAGGAAATGAACTGAGAAAAAGACAAAGTAGAAAAATAACTACCCATTGTAAATGAAAACAACAAAGGAGAATATTGTAGATAGCTTTTTGAACTTAGGTGATTCGATATCCTTTTAAGCTTTAACTTGGGATGTAAGAATGGCATTTTATGTGAGGAATTATGGAATGTTGAGCCTCGGGAAATGTGAATTTTACTGAGGATTTCAATCCCTTATGTGTGGGCCTGTTGTCTGGTGATCTAGGCCATTGAGATGTTGAGCCAGCAGTGGATGGACCATGCTCCCAAAAATCTTCCACCTTTTAAGATAGTAAAAATCAGTTGATTGCCTAGAGATGGACGGTTAAGAAAAAAATATAGGACCAGTTTCAATGGAAAAGAAAGAGCCAAAGATTGGGTGGATAGGGTCTTCTAATCTTGAAGACTTTTTGGGAGATGGGGGATGGAGGAGCAGCCCATCATATCAACAGTTTGGATTGCCTAACTGTGGGTCCGACACGCATGGTATCTAAGGCCTGAGCAACTTCTGGATTTGATAACCCCACCCAAGAAACTTGGGGTGATTTTGGATGAAGTTTGTGTCTTCATCCTCTTCCACGCTTTCCCTCTTATATCTAGTATTTCTTTCTTTCAAGAAATAACAATGGAATTTGAGAGAACCCTGACTTTTTCAGCTTCCCCACCATCCTTCAGAAAAAGCTTAACTAGTATGCATTGATTTCATTGATTTTTCTTCCTATTTGCCTTTATCCCATCCAAAATTTTCCTCTTATTCTTTTATCTTCTATTGATGTTAGTTGCAGAATCAGAGTCTACTTCAAGGCTTGGGAGTCTAAATTTCAGTAACTTCCAGTCTCAGATGTCGGACATCTCAGACAGACGAGACTTCAGGTTTTCTAATCTTGATTTCCTCTGTTGTGCTCCGTTCCTATTTCTTGTTTTGGAATTGATATGTACACCCACCATGATTGATTTGCTAGAACTGTATTTGTGTAGGCCTTGGCACGCTTTCAAGAAGTCACCAACAGATATTGCCAAGAAAAGAAATCTGTATGTCTTGATTCACCCAACATCTTTCCATATACATTGTTTTATAAAGCAGAATTGTAATTAGAAATTGCAGTCTTAATTATGGAGTCCTGATGTCACTTGTAATCATTATTTGGTTCAGACCAGAAATTAAATAGGAATTCGAGTTGTTAATGGAAATGTGCATCTAGATAGTGCTTGCCTATAACATTGGACTTGCTCTTGTACAGACATTGTGCCGAATGTTTATCATCAATGCTGGCCCTGGTTTTAGGCTACTATGGAGGATAGTGAAATCTTTTATTGATAGAAAAACCACTTCAAAGATTCATGTACTCTCAATGAGGCTTTTCTTCTATTTGTATTTAATTAATTAATGTTCCGTCTTCTAGAAATACTGTGACAATTTGTCTAGCAGTTGTCTTTGACATGCTTCTCTAATTTGGAAGGGCAGGGTTCTTAGAGTTTGATGAATATGTTCCCATGGTAGACAGCTATGGATTCAAGCTGGAAGAAAGAAGCGTCCCATCAAAAGCTCCCGTCTCTTAGAAATATGCAAGTATATATTAGATTTCATTAGGGAGTTGCAGGCTTCTGCGAGTTGATGGTTACATGTTATATGAGGTATCATATTTAGTGGATTCCATTTATGTGCATGTATTTTTCACATGAGGTATCATATAATGCTTTGGCGGGGAGTTTATTTTCAGCAGTTTGATGAATAGGATTTATTTTGTGAATAGAATTCTTATTAAACAATCGTATGAATTATTTTTTGAATGGCTATCAGGTGTAAGATTCAAAAACAAAATCGGATATTGTTTCTTAATTTACAGATATTTTAGCGACGGACTAAATCCGTCGCTAATTTCTGAACAAGATGCAAATCAACGAGTTCGGGTCCGTTGCTCTTCTCATATTAGCGACGGACCTTATCCGTCGCTAATATTTTTAATGAAGACAATTTTTCGAATTTTTGTGATGGATTTTTTATTTTTTAAAACGAATCTTATCCATCACTACTATACGACGGACCTTATCCGTCGCAGATTAAACGACGGATTTTATCCGTCGAAAAAAATAAACGACCAAGTAAACAGCAACGAACCAAGCAACGGGTGAAATCTATTGTTTATTTGGTTTTACGATGGATTTGGTCCATCATAAATTCACGATTTTGGCGTAGTGTGTGGCCGATGGCCCCACCATGATTCATATGTTCATCCCATGATGGGACCATTCTCCATAGACCCCATCATGATGCTTATTTTCCTATTATAGAAAGGTCATCTAGACATTGATCTTGTGGGTAGGAAAGGGATTTCCACTTGATTTTCATGATTTGAGGGCCCACATGTGGTGGGACCTATTTGATTTATGCATTGTAATTGTTGGAGCTCATGGTGGTGGAGCTCCTCCGCTTCACACTCTCTCCCCTGATTGAATGGCCCACCCATGATGTATGTATTTTTATCCACGCCATCCACATGTATTGGGACGCACCCACTATCTGCAAAGGGCCCACCTTGCTACCCATTTTCGGGTGGGCCTGGACGAAAAGGAAATCACAAATATTAGTTTGGTCCAACGGGTGGGCCACGCTAACGTGGACCCCACCTTGATTTATTTAGTATCCACACTGTCCGTGTGGTTGGGCCACTGCAGGAGTGGACCCCGGTCTACTGTGGCCTAACAACTATTGCTGGCGAAGCCCAGCCGGCCAGCGGGTCCTGGATGAAAGGAAAAATCAAATATCAGCTTGATTGGGTGGGCCACCACGTGGCACCACCCTGATGTATGCATTTTTACCACACCGTCCAAACCCTGGATGGTTGGGCCCTACCATAACATATGGGTTTCATCCTCACCGTCCAACTGCTGGATGTTGGGACCCCATCTTGATGTATGTATCCAGGCCATCCATCCATCCATGGGACGTGGACCCCACTGATGTGTATGTTTCATCCATACCATCCATCCGTATGGACTCCATGTGATGTATGGGTTTTACCTACACCGTCCATTTGTATGGATGTCAGCAAGTTCTGTGGGTCCCACCAACTATCTAGTTGTTGTATGACATCAGCAAGTTCTGTGGGTCCCACCAGCTATCTATCTGCTATATGATGTCAGCAAGATCTGTGGGTCCCACCAGCTATCTAACTGCTGTATGATGTCAGCAAGTTCTGTGGGTCCCACCAACTATCTAGCTGTTGTATGACGTCAGTAAGATCTATGGGTCCCACCAGCTATCTAGCTGCTGGATTGATGTCAGCAAGTTGTGTGGATTTGATCATGAGGTATGTATATCCACACTGTCCAGTGGTCTGGACGGTGGGGACCAACTTTAATGTATGTAATTTAACCACGCTGTCTGTCCGTAGCCACCATGATGTGCGTGTGAAATCCACACCATCCAGCCATGTGGACAGTGGGTCCCACACGCTACATAGCTACCGTTTGACATCAGCAGGTTTTGTGGCCTAATCGTGAGGTATGTGTTATATCTTACCGTCCATCCATATGGCCCACCCTGCACGTACTGCACGTGTAAGGTGTGGGGCCTACCCAGATGTATGTATCCCTTATCCGCACCGTCCATATCTGGACGATGCCATGTGGGGCCAACCATGATGTATGGGCCTTGTCCTCACCGTCCAGATTGTTGGACGGTGGGAACCCACCCTTACGTATGTGTTTCTCCACGCCGTCCATCTATTTTGGCTGGGACGTGGGGCCTAAATGATGTATATCCACACCCGTCCATTTGTTGGACGGGTTAGGTCCACCTTGTGATGTGTTATATATTCACACCATCCATCCACGTGGCCCCTACGTGGTGTACATATTTGATCCAAGCGGTCCATCTGGTGAGGCCCATTTGGAATGTGCAGGGCTGTAACGACTCGGAAAAAATCCGTACAAGGACCCGAGTACCACCTCAGGCAGAAATCACCCAGGACCAAAACCTTTAGAAATTAGGTTAATGTTAGCAAGTGCTAAACTAGAGTGCTTATGAAATTAGCATTAATCAATTTAAATATGATTTGCATGACCCAAACCGTGCAGTATCATTGACGCTACGTTACCCTGAAATCTAGAATCCATCTCAAAACCCAGTTACTCTCGGGAGCACACCGAAACTCCGTATCGGACCTGGACCGCACGTCGAAAGTCCGATTACCCCGAAACTATACGGATATGACCGCATTACTGGACTTAACAACCCCCTCGAAAATCAAGTCTTAACTGTGTCTAGAAATGCACAACTTGAGCCCGGAGCAAAGTGCATGAGAAACGTGAAAATATTTAGAAATAAAATTCGAATTTAAGTAATCTGAGTTGTGTCGCTTACGGCCCAAATATAAGGATTCAGACCGTCAGAATCTGACCCAAATACACCCTCTGATCAGGAGAAATGTCCCACACATGTTAGTGTACTTGTGACCTTGATCGAGTGACCGTGACCGTTAAACTGAAATTGGTCCGCCACGGCTGATCTACAAACCCAATCGGAATGAAAACTCAGCCCGACCTAGATCCATGGTCAGGGATCTTAAGTCCGACTGCACGTGGAAAAGGGGCCACCAGAAGTGCTCCGTTGGACCAGAACAGTCCGTATTTGGATATAATCTAAGTATACCTTGGCCCTGGGGCCATTTCCATCAAACCTGGGCCTATATAAGGACCTTAAACCCTCTCCCTCTTACCCCATACGAATTTGAGAAACCCTAGGAGAGAGAGAAGAGAAAAGAGAAGGGAAAAGAGAGAGTGAGAGTGAGAGTTAGAGATTCTTCCTAGGATCCGATCCCGCTACTCCACGTACTCAACCGTCATTCCTGTATCGCTCTACAGGCGATTCCGACTTCGTACTTAGGTAAGAAAACCTAACCCTAACTTGTCTTAGGGTTTCCGACTAGCGTATTAGATGAATTAGCTAACCTATTCCCTATTATAGGTTATTGTGGCCCCGTAGACAAAGACTTAGCTTTTAAACTGAGTTCATTACGAGTCTACCGGCGAAAGGTGCGAACTATAAATGTTTAGGTTATGGTTTTCAAGGCTTTCAATGTCAGTTAATGATTTATGACTAACTTGAATTGCTATCACATGCTTAGGCACATTGTTCCCACACTTTACACATATATATGAACTATGTTAAATATTCTGTATTCTTATGTTTGTTGAAATGTTTGTATGTGTATGGATTCTGGATATGGATTTGCCATGATTAACTGTTGTAGACATATGATCGAAGTATATGTGACAATTCCTTAGTGAAAGGATTTACCCTAATACGTGCTATCACCAACATACATCATGTATGTTGGAATATGTAGTCTAAGTGTTTGTAGAAATGTCTGAATGAATAAGTGTGTAATAAATTGTACTTTATATGGGCGTTGAGATGAGATTCTCAACTACCTTAACGATGTGTATGATTTCCTCCATGTAACTTATATTCTGTCTGTTTTACTTAGACACTGCATATGTGTGAATTCATGTTTAAGTTGAAATCCATCAAATGCTCACATGCTTGTATGATTGGAATTGTTGATCCGTTACTGTTCTGATTAACTTGTATGATTATCTGTTATAATCGAGTGTGTTTGGGACTACAGAATAGTCCAGGCAATCGGTAACAGGCACTGAATAGGTGGCTGAGGCTGTTTCGCCACATAGGACGTGATCGATGAATCCGAGCCATACTTGGGATGTCGGCAGTGGTTAGGCTACATGAAGTGCTTACGCAATTCATATCGATCAACTCAACGTGCGCTCGTACTAGTCGAGCTCGTCAAGTAACCCGATTGACCCGATGTATGTTCACCATATATGGACGCTACTGCTTGAATCTAAGGTACCAAACTAACTAGTGAAAACCCTTTTAAACCTTGATACCTCGATCCGCTAAGACTCATGAGCTAGGCATGGTGGTATGGGACATCGTGATCAAGCTATCGGCCTACGCTGGGGTGACGAGCCTCCCCGTAGTGACCAGTGACAAACCTAGATTCGTGAGCCGAATACGGTAGTATGTGACACTGTATTCGAGCTGTCGGCCTACACCGATAAGGTGACAAGCCCTTTGTAGTGACCTCGAGCGTACGTTAAGACTACGTAGAGGCGACGAGCCCTTATATAACAACAGGAGTGCACTAGGCCTGCTCTGATAAGGTGATGAGCCCTTTGCAGTGACCTAGAACTGTAACACCGTATGAGATTTACTAGGATTGATGACCCTAGATTGGATCATCGTTTGGAAATTGATATAAGAGAGGTACCTTAGCTTCCTAATCCTGCTTTATGAAAAGGACTAATAAGAACTTGGTAATCACGTTCATGCACCACACTGCATGTGCCGTTTAGCGTTGGGCAGAGCACTGAGGAAGTGACTGACATGCGCGACCGTTAGATGAAGATCGCAGAGGGAGTGCAAGTGAGGGCATGCATCATTTATCCATACCATTCTTGCAATAATCAGAGTACTTAGTAATGTTTGATTGTATTGTTTTATCATTACTGCTTGACTGATTTGAGAACATGTTAACCTTTGCTTTATTATTCCACTAAGTTGATCACTCACTCCCACGTTACGGGACGGTGTTGTACTCACCAACCAAACTCTGTCTTAGTTGCAGATGGAGACCTGACTGATGAGGCAGAGGTGGACTTCGTATATGCTGAGGATGCCTTCTCATATATGCAATATTCAGGCGGGTTTGCATAGACCGTTCTGATCGGCGGGGCTTCAGGGTTATACTTGTAGTGGACTATTACATTTTGACATTTTGTAATTTGAAACAATACATGTAATTATTGACCTGACAATGCATACATACTTTTGGGACCTATACTGAGTTATAACGCTATACATATTTGAGTAAGTCTTCCGCTTGCATATTACAACTGTCCCTGAATTATGTATTGTTGATTTAGCTTAATCTTATTCATATTTTATGCACTAATACAGACAACATTTAATCATCATTAAATATGTTGCATAAGTGATGTGTTGGAACTCAGGAGTTGGACTTCTACTCGACCCCCGATTTTCAGGGCATTACAAGGGCCCACCTCATTGTAATGTATTTAAGGCCTTTGAATGAGGCTCAATATGTTGTATTTGAGGCCCATATGATGAGGCTCATCGAGAAGTATATTACGCCCTTGTGTGAGGCCTCTTTGTGATGTATTTAAGGCCCATGAGTGAGGCCCAATGTGATGCATGTGAGGCCCTTATATGAGGCCCAATTATGATGAGTGATTCCACCATGATGTATGTGTTATATTCACACTGTTCATCCATTTCTCTAAGGTCGTGGGCCCCATTACCTTGAGAGGCCCACCTTGATTTATGAATTATATGCCCACCATGGGGCTGCCTTATGAGGCCCATCATGTTGTATGTGTTTCATACACGATGTCCATCTATTTCCCAATTTGTATAAGGGTCATGGTCCCCATAGAGAGCTAGATTCAAATCCCAAGTGGACCACACACTAGGAGACAATAGTGGTTAAAAGTCCACCATTGAAATCCTCCCTAGGGCCCGTTGTTAAGCCCATTACCTTGGGAGCAATGTTGCTTAAATGTACACGTTGTAATCTCCCTAAGGCCCATTGTTAGGCCTATTCTCATCTCCTCTTATTGGGTTTACCTCAAACCGTTAGGCCCCCATTGATGATTGTATTACCCACCTTCCCTAATTAGGCTATCCCAAACCCTTGGACCCTATTGATGCTAATAATACCCATCTTTCCCTTGTTGGGCTACCCTAAACCATTGGGCCCCAATTTGATAAATGATGCTTTCCACCATATCCTGTAGGATCACCTAAGCCTTGGAGCCCATCTTGTGTTCGTACTGGGCCTTCCATAGGGAATGTGGTCCACCAAGATGCACGTGTTTGTCCAAGCTTAGTAAACCAAACCCGAGGCCCACTTAGATAATGAGTAGGACCATTTGTAGGGTTACATAGTCCTAGATGTGTGGATCCTACCAAGGCCTGCCTTGTATTCGTATCAGGCCCTCATAAGGAGGCCTCGTTGTTCATGATAAAGCGAGTGAGGAAGCCCACTTATTGTACACCCGCTTGGCTCGCCCCGTGAGATGTATTCTACCTTGTAATCGATTGCTGGGACCTTGTGTTATGCATATATCATCTACACTGTCCATTTACCTTCTTAGGACGAGTGTGAGGCCTATATCATCATCACCTTCCGTGCTGTAGATGGGAGAATATGTAGTATCAGGTTTGGAATATCCACCATATAGAGCCTATCTCAATGTATGGGCAAGATCCGTCGTCCTTCCAGTGGACCCCGCCTTCGAATAAATGATATATTAGTACCTTGGAAGGCTAATGTTAGTATAATGTGGGACATGCCACATGGACTTCTATAGTTGTAAAAGGAGCATGTTGTTTAGTTTATACTCTTGGTGTGTGACATGCCAGTGAAGGTCGATTGTGGATTATTATTGTCTGCCTTATCAGATAATCATGCCTATGTACTTTATTACATCATTATACATGCCCATACGCATCATATATATTCTTATTATGAGGAGTGACTGATCATAGCATGTGCTGGGACTCCTTGTGAGACAGTGGCCCCACATGAGCGCACGGTGCATGCATGTTTGATGCATGACTGGATAGTATGACTCATGCATTTCACATTTGTATGACATAATCACTATACGCCCTAGCGACATCAGGGTTATGGCCTCCACAGGTATATCATGGATGGCCAATTGGGACATTGAAAATATTTAGTTCTTGCATATGAGCATCTAATATCTCCGTGGGTGAAAGTCCCTAAACCCCTTGGTACCAGGGACGCTCCAACGTTTAGACTGAGTGGATACACATGAGTACATGAGGGTCGTATACCATTAGGCCGCGTCTCCCACTGTGTCGTGGTTGGTTGGAAGGGGGTGTGACCTTATCCGCTCGAGTGAGGGGGCTGTAAGCTAGGCTGATTTTGACCAGCTCATAAGTGGGTCCGCTACTGACGGACCGATATTGGTAAGCAGGTAGTGAGGTCTCTTTCACTCACTTAGTTGCGTGGCTAGGGAGGTAGCGGCCAGTGTGGAGTGTACTAGACTCCGGTGATGATCCTAAAGATGTACGGTACTAACATGTGGATCTACTGAGCAGGAGTAGTATCCTCAGCATTTGGTTCATTCATTCATTCACTATCCACTCGGGCTGGTGGTGCGCAATCAAGTCATTGTGTGTACCTTTGCAGTGGCTAGGATTTTGGTTGGGGCGCGCGATCAACCTGAGATTAGGAGTTTACCACATTGAGTCTAGCTATCCAAATTTAGGTATGAGACTGGTTTGGATAAAAGTTCCTTGTGATGGACCCCACAGCCTGCAATACTACGTGTTATCATCCCGACTTCACACTCCAGCTTGGTCATTTCATTCGCACTGCATATTGCATTGCATCCTTAGCACATAACATTCGGTTTACTATGTCTGTATTGCATGTCATGAATAAGGTTGATGGTATTATGAACTCTCCGGGATCTACATATTACATTACATCCACAACATATGGCATTTGGGTTACTATGTTTTTGCATTTATATGGCCTAGATGAGGCTAATGGTAATCGTGGTTCGTCAGGAATTGTATATTTCATTGTATCATTGGCATCTGATATTTAGCTCACTATGACTCATTTGCATAGCCGATCTGCATTGCATACTCTGATATTGTATGACTTATGGATTTGTCAGTATTTCTGCTTACTCTAATATTTGTGTGCTTGGTACTTATCTTGCGCACACACTTACACCACCCTCTAAGCTTTCTGTAAGCTTATGCATGACCGTTGCATGCAGGTGACGTTAGGTCGCAGCAGCATTGTAACATCTCAGAAAAATTCGTACAAGGACCCAAGTACCACCTCAGGCGAAAATCACCCAGGACCAGAACCTTTAGCAATTAGGTTAAGATTAGTAAGTGTTAAACTAGAGTACTTGTGAAATTAGCACTAATCACTTTAAATATGATCTGCAAGACCCGAAACGTGCAAAGTCATTGACGCTACATTACCCTAAAATCTAGAATTCATCCCTAAACCCGGTTGCTCTCGGAAGCACACCGAAACTCCATATCGGACCTGGACCACACGTCGAAAGTCCGATAATCGCAAAACTATACAGCTATGACCACATTACTGGACTTGACAACCACCTCGGAAATCAAGTCTTAATTGTGTCTAGAAATGCATAACTTGAGCCTGGAGCAAAGTGTGTGAGAAACGTGAATATCTTTAGAAATAAAATTTAAATTTAAGTAAACTGAGTCGTGTTGCTTTCGGGCCAAATATAAGGATTCAGACCATCAGAATCTGACCCAAATACACCCTCGGATCAGGAAAAATTTCTCATACATGGCAATGTACTTGTGGCCCTGATCGAGTGACGGTGACCGTTGAACTGAAACTGGTCCGCCACGGTCGATCTGTAAACCCAATCGAAGCGAAAACTCAGCCTGACCTAGATCCAATGTTCGGGAGCTTAAGTCCGACCACACACAGAAAAGGGGGCTCCAGAAGTGCTCCGCTGAATCGGAACAGCCGATCTTTCGACATAACCTAAGTATACCATGGCCCTGGGGCCATTCCCATCAGTTTTGGGCCTATATAAGGGCCTTAAACCCTCTCGCTTATATTTCATACGAATTTTAAATCCTAAGAAAGAGAGGAGAGGAAAAGGAAAGGAAAGAGAGGGAAAGAGAGAAAGAGAGAGTTGGAGATTCATCCTGGGATTTGATCTCGTTCCTCCACGCACTTAGCCACCTTATCTTATCACAAATCCAGCATTTTCGACAACGTACTTGGGTAAGAAAACCTAAGCCTAATCTGTTTTAAGGTTTCAAATAGTGTAAGGTATGAAATAGCTAACCTAATTCATGCTATAGGTTGTCAATCCGCCGTTGACAAAGACTAAGTGTCTAAAACGAATCCATTACATGTTTACCGGTGTAAGGTATAGACTATAAACGTATAGGTTATGGTTTTTAAGGCTTTCAATGTCGGTTAATGATTTATTACTAACGTGGGTGTCATTTCACATGCCAAATACGATGTTTGTTTCGCATTTCAGATATATATGAACTATATTGAGTTTAGTGTATTCCATGTATTTGTAGAAAGGGTCGTATACATATGGAATTTGAAAATATATTTGCCATGATTAATTGCCATGTGTTTATACTAATTATATGTGTAACAACTCCTTAGCAAAATGATTTGCCCTAATACATGTTATGGCCAACATACGTCGTGTATGTTAAAAAGTGTAGTCTAAGTGTTTGTGAAAATGTCTGAATGAACTAGTAGTTAGTAAATTGTACTTTGTTTGTTTATTGAGATATGATTCTCAACTACCTAAATTATGTGTATGATTTCCTCCATGTATTTATACTATAGTGTTTGTTTAGGTATGGAATGTATATGTGTGAATTCATGTTTAAGTTGTATTTCCTAATATGCTCAAATGATTGTATGAATTGAATTATTGATTCATTGCTGCCTTAATTTTCTTATATGATTATCTGCTGAAGTTGAATGCGCTTGGGACTATGATATAGTCTAGGCAATCGGTAACAGGCCCTGATTTGGTGGCTAAGGTTGGTTTCACCCCACAGGACTTGTTCGATGAGTCCGAACCGTACTTCGGTTGTCGACAGTGGTTAGGCCACACGGAATGCTCGTGCACTTCATGTTGATCAATTCGATGTGTGCTCGTACCAGTCGAGCTCGTCAAGTAACCCGATTGACCCGGTGTGTATTCACCATGTATAGACGCTACTGCTTGAATCTAAGGTACTAAACTCACCACTGGAAACCCCTTTAACCTTGATACCTCGATCCGCTAAGACTCATGAGCCGGGCATGGTGGTATGGGACACTGTGGTCGAGCTGTCGGCCTAAACTGGGGTGACGAGCCTCCCCGTAGTGTCCAGTGAGCAACCCAGACTCGTGAGCCGAATACGGTGGTATGGGACACTATATTCGAGCCATCGGCCTACGTCTAAGTGACGAGCTATTCGTAGTGACCTCGAGCATACTCTAAGACTGCGTAGAGGTGATAAGTCTTTCCATAGCAATTAGAGTATAAACTAGGCCTACACTAATCAGGTGACGAACCCTTTGTAGTTACCTAGAACCGCAACATCGTATGAGAATTGTTAGGACTGACAACCCTAGAATGGATCATTGTTGGGAATTGATATAAGGGAGGTACCTTAGCTTCTCAATCCTGCTGTATGAAAAAGACTAATAAGAACTTGGTAATCAAGCTCATGCACCGCATTACGTGTGCGTTTGGCGTAGCAGGTCAAGCACTGAGGAAGTGTTTCATGCGCGATTGTGAGATGAAGTCGCTGAGGGAGTGCAGGCGAGGGTATGCATATTATTTCATATCATTCTTGCATTAATCAGAGTATTTAGGGATGTTTGATTGTGTTGTTTTATCATTACTGCTTAACTGAATTGATAACATGTTAACATTTGCTTTATTGTTCCACTGAGTTGATCACTCACTCCCACGTTACGGGACAGTATTTTAAACACCAACTAGACCCTATTGTAGTTTTAGATGATGGCGCAGCCTGCGAGGCGGAGCCGGACTTTGAGGATGATAGGGGGCATTTTATATATGCAGTATTCAGGCGGGTTTTTATAGACCGTTCTAAATCGACGGGACTTCAGGGCTGATACTTTGTAGTGGACTACCACATTTTGACATTTTGTAATTTGAAATAATACTTGTAAGTATTTGACCTGGTAACATGATCATACTTGGGAGACTCACAATCACTTACATGCTTTATATACTTATCACAGTCTTCCGCTTGTGAATGTAACTGTCTCCGGAGTATGATATGCTGTTTTGGTATAATCTCATTCATGTTAAATGCACTAATACAAACAACATTTAATCATCATTATTAATGTTGCATAAGTGATGCATTAGAACTCAGGAGTTGGGCCGATGCTCGACCCTCATTTTCAGGGCATTACAAGCATTGAGGCAAGAACTTGTGGCAGATCACTTTGGAGATTTTGTTATTTATATATTCCCTGTTAGCATTGTACTCAAATGTTTATATTATTGGATATGTGGTGTTGATGTTGTCATTTGTGACTTGGTTATGCATGTGGTTATACTCTTTACAAAAAAAAATCACACTAAAAATCCTCCTTGTAGAATCTCAAGATCGGAATCTGGCGTATGGGCGCTGGAAGCTGAGAATGGGGTACTACGGAGGTTGTTAGTGCCAGATTCGGCGATCGAGAATTCTGTGAGTCTGGTTTTTGAGTTTAGGGCGTGACACTAAGGACTCTGAAATGCCTAAATCCACACTTTCTGCAAGTTTCTATAAGCCGCTTTTGTAAATAAAAAGTTCCAACGGATAAAAAACGACTTACTTACGGTACTACCGAAGCCAACTTCGGTATCACCAAACTTGCTTCGGTGGTACCGAAATATCATTCGGTAGTACCGAATTAATTCTTCAAGTTGCTGAATAAAAAAGGTCCCTTTCAGTGGACTGAAGTTTGTTCGTCAGTGGTAATCAAAATCACCGAAATATCCAGTCGGTGACACCGAATTATCGTTGTAATCTTACTAGACTATTTTGAGCCCCTTAAGTAACATCGAAGGTGCTATTCGGTGGCACCTTCTTCTTGCCGAAAGTGAACAGATTTTTCTATTTGTCCATTTAATCATTCATCAACTTGGGACTTGTTAAAGCCAAGACTAAAGGATAGAAAATATGAACTCAGAATTGGCTTTGAATAGATGACCTAAGTAGGTTTTTCTATTTAGGTTGGGATCATCTATTTGTAAGGTTAAGATCGTAGAAGAAGTTCTTTGTCTTCAATGCGGCTTTGATGCTTCTAATCTAGTTGCGTCGTCAGTCTTCATTTGTCAAGAACTCATCCGACTACTAGACACAACTAGTCACATGGTTGATAAACATGTGTGCAAATAAGTGCACTTACAATCTCCTCATTTGTCAATTACGTGATAAAAAAACCTAACCTATGACCATGTCATGGTCCATACCAATGACAAACCAAACAATAAAAGATTACATATCAAAAGTGAAATTTAAAACTCAAGACTTGACATATAACACAAAATCATGCTGATGCCCCTTAGTGTCTTCCAAGAATAACCTGTAATAAGGGAATAAGCAATTTCTGCAGAAAACAAATATTGTTTTGGTGGGTAGGTTCTTCTCCCCCTTTTTGTCAATTATTGGTAAAGGATTTACCAAGAAGTAATCCAATGATATAGATATGATAATCCAGAGGGTAAGAGAATAGTACAGATATATAATGATATAAGCATAAAGACTATTATCCAAACAATGAAATATATCATCATAAGTAGTTAAATCATATGTTAGATAGAAAAGATCATCATAAAAGGAATATCTAACATGAGCAGAATAGATATCACGATAAATTCATCAAAATAACTACCCTAAACTTGGGTAGATTCATCCATCATCCAAAAATTTAAAGGTTAAGCCCTTAAGGGCATAATTATCCAAAAAGAAAATGTACTATGATTCAACAACAACATAATAAAAATCATTTGGACAATCCATCCTCATATGGAGGGATATAAGAACGGCAAGTCAGAAGCAATTCAGTGATGTGCTCCCTAGTATGTTGAAGAGCGCCAAGGGATAGTTCAATCCTAGAGAGTTGATTTTCGCACTGCTGGAGGTGAGCTTCTATATTAGACTACCCTTCAAGAAGTTGACGAGCTGGTTCGTTCTACCGAAGAAAATGTCCAGTGCTGACTGATAATGAACTTGGTACAAGCACTGAGGTACAACAAGAGTCTCAGCCAGTGGCCATGGGAATGTCTTGAGCTTCTTCATTACCCTTGCATTCATGATTGACTTTAAGTGCCTTTAGTAGGATTTTCTTGGTAAGGTATACTGCAGGATATATTGTATCACAAGTAGGTGGCATAGCTAGAAACTTAGAAAGTTTGCAGATGACACTTAGAAAAGGAATACTTGTGCGGTGAATACCTTTGACAACTTGAATTAATTGTTTCAAAATTAGAGTGGGTAGACAAATTTCAGTTCTCCGATAGATATCACATAGGGTATTTAAAACAACTGGTGAGAGCATATCTCCAGAAACTTCACAATGATATGCATTGGTACTCAGTATCTCATGAAGCACTTTTGTGGTAGAGTCCAGATGCAATGAAGACAGGTAGGTTCTTCTGTTCCGGGGTATCATTGAGTAACCACATAGCGTTCTGGTCACTTCCTTCCAGAGACTTGGATCATTTAAGCAACGATCAGTTGGTGAGGTATGTGTGACTAGAAGATTCAGAAGTTGTCCCAACACCAAAGGACAGATCTCCTTGATTTGATTCATGTAATTGATGTCGATTGATGGAGGATCATCTTGAATATTATGATAAGAATTCAAGAATTGATAAACAAGGTCATATTGTATGTCTCCTCCAAAATAAAGGACATTATCCCACCCCATTGATCCCAGATAAATGTTTATCCTGTATGGCTCTATGAGACTGGATTTAACAAATCATCAAAGGCAAATTCGTTTGCCCTGGCAGTAGAATGCAGATAAGGAGTATAGGTTCTAATTTTTCTAGATGTGATTTCTCCTTTCGCATCTTCCTTTCCTTTGTTCTTGACTATGTCGTGCTAAAATCATAAGTTAAAACAATAAGTACAAAAGTAATAACTAATTTGAAAAGCTGCTTGTATCCTCTGACAGAATGAGGTTACAATCACATATTTTCCAATCAAGCACATACAGATCCTATAGTGAGTTTCTTTTTTTAAAAAAAAAATAACTTTTTTTTTATTATGTAATTGTAATTCAGTAGGTTGTTTTAGAACACAATGGTATCCTTTGATATGCGGTATGGAGTAATTTAACTATTCAACCATCGCAATCAACATCAAAACCCCCAGATAGTGTGTAATGGGACAAAGTTAATTGGGCCAAGTTTTCGTTGACATTTTTGCACACACAATATTTTATAAAACTTTTGTAGTAATGGGCCTGGAAGGATTAGGGTTTTAGGAAGACGAGGGTTTATAGGTTTGGTTAGATGATTGCCCTCGTTTGGAATGCATAGTTTATGCCTAGTTCTGGTTGATTCCTCAATGTCATGTTTCTTCTTGGATTGGCTTTCCTCTAGACGAAGATAACTCCATTATGCAAAATGAAGTGGAATGATAAAGGACCTATTAAAAGAAGATAGACCTAAGACAAATGATCCTAGTTTTTTAGATGTAAATAGAAAGTACTAGGAGATACCTTAGATTTTGTTGATTTTGGTTGCACAACCCTTCAACCGAACTTTAGAAGAAATGGGAAATGTAATAGTCCAAGCAAAACTGAGTTTTAAATAACTTGTTATGGCTCAATTTCGGTAGCACCGAAGGTAAGTTCGGTGTTACCGAAGTGTTCCTAGAACTCATAAATTCCCACAATGGATTTACATAGGATTCCATGATATGATTAAGAGTGAAAATCTAGCATGAAATAACCAAAATATTTAGAGGCCAAGAATCCTCAGATTTAACAATTAGACTAAGCATCAGGCTTAATCCTTTGGTTTGACTCTAATGCTTATATAGGAGGCATGATCCTCAGATATACCAATGTAGTTCAAATGAACCAATAATCATTCGTTAGAAATGGTTGATCAATATTTCATAAGTATTTGATTGTAATATGTGTATCAACCTTTTCTAGTTCAAGGTAAGTATCATATTATTCATGAACATTTCAAAAGTTATGCATGATACTTGTTTTATATAGACTTGTTTATCATGAAGGTACTTTTATCAAACTCCATGGATAAGGAAATTAATAGTCAAGAATTTGTTTGTAAATTGATTAAAAAATAATGTGCCTTTTAACGATCTAGAATCAATTTGAAGTAATTGTGATTTACTTCTTGTCCATTCAAATTTATTTATTTTTGTTCATTTTTACTTATCAACATCTCTCCTTTTTAAAGTTCCTAACCCATTGGCAAATCTATCAAAAGATGGGTTGAGGTAACTTGTTGATTACATGGACCAGATGTTACAAGGGCCTGAGTCATTTCCAAGGCATTTGTGTTTGTTTTGCATTACCAATTTGGTAACCATTTTCTTTGAGCCAGAGGAGTATTTCTCTGAGTGACTTCCAAATGATTTAGATGTGACTTTGTGATTTGTCTTAGAAGTAACATCAGATTTCTTGACCATAGTACATTCTCATTTGTAGTGTCCTATCTTTCCACAATGATGGCATTCAACTGAATTTTTTTGATTTGGAGTAGTTGAATTTGCCATCATTGATGAGGTAAAGGAGAATTCTGATTCATATCCTAGGCCTGTCATATTTTTGAATTTTCTTCCCATGCCTAGAAGTTTTTCAAATTTTTCATTGCTTTGAGTAAATTTTCGGGTTAGTTCTGCTTTTTTATTAGAAAATTTTACTTTTATTTTTAGTTCCTTATTTTTTCTTTTTAATTTTTCAACTTTTAATTTTAGAAGTTCAATTTTCTTGATCAGATTATCAAAAGTTATGCTTCTAACTCTAGTTCCTGTCCCCTTTTTAATTTCCTTAATATCAAGTTCATCTTCCTCATCCAAATTTTTGGGAATGACTGTAGTGGTGGAGGCCATGAGAATCTTCAGTGATTTTGTATCTCCATCACTACCTGACTCATCTGAATGTGAATTTGAGTCATCAGTGTCATCCCAAGTAGCTGCCATAGCTTTTCCTGTGGACTTCTTTTTAGGGAATTCTGTGGAGATGTGACCAAACTTTTTACAGTTGTAGCATTGAAGCTCTTTGGACTTGTTGAATTTTCCAGTGTGGCACTTGTGGTCCGGTTGAGCTTCCTTGTGATTGTATGGTCTTTCACGGTTCCTATTGAAGAATCTTTTAAATTTTTTAGCCAAGAGGGCAACTTCCTCATCTCCATCTTCGTTCTCACTATCTTCTTCCTCTATTGAATTCATGGCGTTAGAGGTTTTGAGAACAGTATTTTTGGATTTTGTAGGTGGTTTGAAGTATAGTTCAAAAGTCTGTAGAGAACCTACTAGTTCTTCTACTTTCATTTCTTCTATATTCCTACACTCTTCAATGGTAGTGACCTTGGAGTTAAAACATTCTGGTAGGGATCTCAAAATTTTCCTACATATTTTGGGTACTGGAATTCTTTCTCTAAGACCTCTCATAGAGTTACATATACCATTTAATCTTGTGAAAAACTCCATGAACGTCTCATCTTCTTCCATGTTTATGTGTTCAAACTGAGATGTTAAGAATTAAAGCCTTGATATTTTTACCGCGTTTGTTCCTTCATGGGTGGTTTCCAATAACTCTCACGCTGCCTTAGAGTTTGCACACATACTTATATGATGAAATACTTCTTGTGAAACTCCATGGAAAATTGCATTCATGGCTTTGGCTTCACACATACTTAGCTCTTTGTCATACTAGGTCCATTTGGCCTTTGGTTTTGGTTTGGTGATTGTTGTGTCATCCTCGAGAACAATTTGTTCTGTTGGTGTAGTATATCCATTTTCGACAATCTCCCAAACATCATCATCTAAGGCCTAGAGAAAATATATCATTCTAGCCTTCCAATATGAGTAGTTTGAAGATGGGTGGTTGTGAGACAGATGGTCCCTCTCCTTTGCCCATAATTCTTTCTTCAGTCAACATCTTCCTCTAGGTTGTTAAATCTTTTTCAAAGGAACCACGCTCCTGATACCAATTGAAATTGCAATTTATACTGAAGAATGAATATGAGGCAATGTCCTAGAGGGGAGTGAATAGGACTTTTTCAAATATTTTGCCTATTAAAAAATCCTAACTACCTAACTTAAACAATCATTTAGTTTAAAGCAAGTAAGGCAAAATAACTCTAAAAGGCTTCCAAGCCAATAGTGGATCCAATTACAAAGACTACTCAAGATATACAAATAGAGCAACTATCCTATAGTAATGTGAGCTTCTGTGTGAAATGTGCTACATATCAATCAATAGCATTCATTCGATCATGTATAAGAAACTAAACGTTTAAGCATATATAAGAATGATTAAACAGATGCGCAAATGATAATTCCAAACAAAAGCATGTATAGTGGTTCGGCTACATGCCTACTCCACTCCTGGCATCCACACTTAATCCCATAGTGTGCCAAATTTTACTATTAATGGTTTTAAAACAAGTTCACTAATAACCTTTACAGTCCTACACTAAGGACACAAATTTATGCTCTCTGCAAGAGCAAAAATCCTACATTAAGAACCCACGTTTAAGCCCACCGACCAAGGTTCCACACTAGGCACCTCCGTTTAGGCCCACCGGCTAAAGTCCCACACAAGGTACTTATGTTTGGGCCCACCGGTCAAGGTCCCACACAAGACACTTACGTTAGGCCCATCGGCCAAGGTCTCACACAAGGCACCTACGTTTAGGCCTACTGGCCAAGGTCCCACACAACACACCTATGCAAGTTTGTTGATAGAAAACTCTTAGTCCCTAGTCTCAATCCTACACAAGGATAAAGACTAAACTTTGAACTCTTTATAATGACACTTAATTGTCAGATTGAGTTCGCTTTTGTAGCTCGTCTTAGATTGCTTGATCTTTGGTTTCTCATGCTTGAATCAGCTTCCCAATGCTCCCCCGATCGTGTAGCTTAGATTTTCCTGTTAACTCAACTTCACGATCAAGAACCTTACATAAGATATACCTATAAAGGTGACCAAGTAATGGGATTTTGTTGAATCTCTTATCTTGGATAATAAGTTGATTTTCTAAGGAATTCAACCTATGGATACACTAGAGTATGGTTGAGACTAAGAATATACCTATAGGTTTAGTCTTAATACTCTAGTGAAGGCTTGAGATCATGTTCTTCACAAATAAGAGTTTTGAATGCTCATGAGGAATGAATCACAATGAAAAGAACATGAATCTCATGTGGATAGAGTTTAGGATGAGAGATTAGAGCTTGGGACAACCTAGGGATTCTGAAATGCCTAAATCCACACTTTCTGCAAGCCGCTTTTATAGATAAAAAGTTCCAACAGATAGAAAATGGCTAGTTTACAGTGCTATCAAAGCCAACTTCGGTATCACTAAACTTGCTTTGGTGGTACCGAAATATCATTCGGTAGTACCAAATTAACTCCTCAAGTTGCTAAATGAAAATGGTCCCTTTCGATGACACCTAAGTTTGTTCGTCGGTGGTAGTCGGTGACATTGAATTATCATTGTAATCTTACTGGATTGTTTTGAGCCCCTTTGGTAACACCAAAGGTATCTTCGGTGATATTGAAGGTGCTATTCGGTGACACTTTCTTCCTACCAAAAGTGGATAGATTTTCATGTTTGTCCATTTAATCATTCATCAACTTGGGATTTGCTAAAGCCAAGACTAAATGATAGAAAATATGAACTAGAAATTGGCTTTGAATAGATGACCTAAGTATGTTTTCCTATTTGGGTTGGGATCATCTATTTGCAAGGTCAAGATCGTAAAAGCAGTTATTTATCTTCAATGTGGCTTTGATGCTTCTGATCCAGTTGCGTCGCCAGTCTTCATTTGTCAAGAACTCATCCGACTACTAAACACAACTAGTCATGTGATTGACAAACATGTTTGCAAATAAGTGTACTAACAGTCTCTTATATTTACAGCTAGCAGGCATAATATCTCTTTCACCATAGGCGTATGTGCCAGATATCAATCTAACCCTAAGAAATCTCATCTAGTTGCAGTCAAAAGAATAATCAGATATGTTGCCAGTACTGTTAATTTGGGTTTATGGTATCCTCATGATACGTCTTTACAAATTGCTGGATATACTGATGTTGATTGGGCAGGTAATGTAGATGATAGAAAATCCACAAGTGATAGATGTTTTTACATTGAAAATTATGTTGTCTCTTGGATGAGCAAGAAGCAAAACTCAGTATCATTATCCACTGCGAAAGTTGAATATATTACGACAAGAAATGCATGCACGCAATTAATATGGATGAAAAGGATGTTAGTAGACTATGGTATTGATCAAGAAACAATGCATTTATACTGCGATAATACTAGTGCAATAAATATATCCAAAAATCCCATTCAACATTCTCAAACTAAGCACATTGATATTCGATATCATTATATTAGAGAATTAGTTGAAAGCAAGACTGTTATGCTTGAATATATCAATACCGAAAAACAACTTGCAGACATTCTAACAAAACTTCTTGATAGTGTTAGATTTTTAAATTTAAAGAATGATATTGGATTATGCTATGTTTCTTAATTAATTACAACTTGTTGTTTTACATTTTAATTGCTTTAATAGAATAATGTTCATTCATATTATTTTTATAAAATAATATTTTTTTGGAATTTTTTCGGCCAACCCTGAGCTGACCGGCCAGTTCGGCCAACCAAGGACCGCACTCGGGCTAGCCGAACAGTGTGCAATTTGGGGTTATTTGGGATTCTTTTTAAGAACCCTCATTTACATTCCCATCTTCTTTAGCTCGCCGTTGGTTCCTTCAACCAACCCATCACTCTAGTGTCCTTATAAGTGGATCTTTTTTAGTTTCCTTCTAGATTTAAGTTCCTTGTTATACATTGTTGAAGCTTTCAGTATCTTTCTTGAATCTAGAACTCTCTTTTGTTAGGTTTTTGGTAGAAAATCGGATCTAGATCATTTCCCTCTATTTGTTGGTATTTCTTTTATAATATCTAGTCATTTTCTTCCATGAAAACTCGCACTAAGCGTACTGTGCGACGTCTCCAGACTAGTTCTTCCTCTCGGTCTGCTAATTGGATTGTGTGCTCTATCCATTTATCAGAAAATGATCAAGAAAATGTGCAAGATTTTCGCACCCATAACATTATCATTGAGCGCACCATCAATACAAATCACATTGCCCATTTTGGCCTTGTTGAAATCCTATCCGCGGTAGGATGGGAGAAGATTTTTGCATGGGGTGGTGCATTTTATCGGTCTATCGCACAAGGGATGTATACATCTATAAGTGATGTGTCTTCAGAACAATTAACATTTTCCATTCAGATTGTGGAAGACACAGTCACTATTAACCCCTCCATCATATCATCTATCTTAGACATTGATATGGCGGAAGATGGAATCTCTATTCCACCACTCTTTGGAGATATGTATGCAATGGAAAGAGATTCTCTCACTCGGGAGTTATGTTGTTTTAATGCAACTTGGCATAACCATAATTTACTCCCCACAACCTTCTTCCAAAATACCGCATCTTGCATCGTATTTTCACTTCGAATGTTTATCCTTGTGGTGGGAATAAGACTGATCTTACTTCCTATACGATGCATATTCTACATTCAGTCATTTCTGGTATTTGTATCTGTCTTCCATCATTGATCACCTACCTAATCATTCAATACCGTCTTCACCCTCATCACAGCTCTATCCCCTTTGCATACCTCATGACTTCCAGTACTTTGTGGTATCATGTTCAAATCCCTACAACTGAAGCACCAGAGTCTAAGCTCCCATTTGGTAATGCTAATCTAAATATGATGCAACTTGAATTAAGACCTAAGCAACGAGGTGATCAAGAAGCTGTTCCTGAAGAAGATGTCAATATGAATGACATCTTTGCCAACCTGGAAGAATTCGACGATACCAATGATTCCGATTTCCAACCTTCGCAATTCTCAGAGAGGTTGGAGAGTTTAGAGAAGAAGGTGGACAACCTGCATGTATCTCAAGAAACATTACTCCAGACTCAGAAAGAACAGATGAAGTACATAAAAAACTACTTTCATCGTTTCAATAGGAATCTGAAGATTAATGACCCTGACATGCCGACACCATCCTCCTCTAGTTCTAACTGATCTATTTGCTTAAATTCTTTTGGTCTGTAATAACTTTAGACATATTTTTTTACTCTTGCTTAACACATATTTAGATACTTTGTAATAATTATGCAACTTAATCCTTATGTCATTTGCTCCTTTTCCTACATCCTATCATGCATCATTAATTACCTCTTCCTTTGTCAACTTCTAACAAAAAGTGTGAGAAATATACATTCAAATATGATCATCTCATCATGAGTACACACATTTGCATGCATACACACTATGAATTATATTTTTGCAAATATGACTAAGTGCTCAGGGGGAGTGATGCAGATGCATGATTTGAAGGTGAGTAACAAGATTCAATGTGTTGACTCAAATGATTTGTGTTATTGAGATGTTGTAATATGTTGTGTTGAGTTGTATTATTTTATGAGTGAGTTCTATCATGAATTTGAGAAAGGGGGAGATTGAAAGTGCTTATATTTAAAGTACGTTATAGTTTGTCAAATTTCATAGTCCGGTTAAGATCGCAAGCTTGACTGAAGACAAGTTATCAATTCGATCAAGCATCTAAAAAGAAGACCCAAATTCTCAAGGCAATGTCATTCATGGTTCGAAGTTCAGAACACTTCATATGAGTCAACCTTCAAGTGATATAAACCTAGTTTGACCATAGGGTAGATGTATTTCACTCATGCATATTTATAATCATATTTCATGTTAAATACACTCAAGTTAGGCCAGCCCAAAATCTAGTTCCGCCAACCTAACTGTTTGGGCCAACCCTACAATATTCGATCAAAAAGACAGATCTGAAAAGATCTTTTTGTGGTAGGTTCGGCTAGCCCAACCTAGGGTTCGGCCAGCCCAAGGTGGGTTCAGTCAAATTTCCAATAATGGAACAAAAATCGAATTCTAGGCCAAATAGGCCAGCCGAACCTCTTGCTCGGCCAACCGAACTGCACAGATCCTTGGCTATAAATAGAGGCTCTTTCTTACTCTTTAAACTATGAAAATTCATAGATTCATATTGTGTTGTAAGGAGAGATTCTTCAAGCTTCCTTGAGCTAATTGAGTTATAATTCTTATTTTTGTTTTAGCCAATTCTATTCTCCTTCTCAAGCTAGATTAAACTATTTTTGATATAGTAATTCATCCTCTACTTTAAGATAAGGAGAATCGAATTTGCAGCATAGGGCATCGTTCATTTTATTAAAAAATACATTAGATCCCTTCATTTTTATTTTATTTTTTTGGGTTGAACTCATACAAAGACTTCATCTATATCTCAAGAAGAAGATCACTACATTCAAGCTACAGCTACGACTTCGACTCGCCAATTGAAGATAAGTATTGTCTATTCATTTATTTCAGTTTGGGTTTTTCTAAGATAGCTCGAAAATCTCAGCGGTTGGTTTGTTGTGACCCCGTGAAAATCACAAAGCGGTTTTGATTGTGATAGCCAATGAAAATCGAAATAACTGTATAAGGTTGTTAAGGTGACCCTAGAAAACCTTGAATAGTAAAAGCCAAAATTGCAGGTGTAGTAATTTTAAGAGTGGAGTAGGTTGCATTGAGGCACCGAACCATTATAATTCTTTTGTGCATTGTGGTGATTGGTTATTATTATTTATGTTTATATTGTAATATATTTATTCATTGCAATAGTTTGATATTTTGATTTCAAAGACGTCCTGAAATAAGGTTGTCCTACCTAAATCTTTTAGGTGTAAGGTTATCCTATGAACTATTTGATATCAAGAATTCAATACTTTGTAAAATTGTATTCAATTGATTTATTATTGCGCATTATATCCAAATATTTGGCATTGTCCTATTCATCCCCCCTCTAGAACATCTATAGCTCGTCCTTTCAAATTAGCATTTTTTTGTATTCTTTGTTCATGAACTTACAACGATCCCATTAGTTCCTCAATGGAGAGATTTTTGAGATCTTTTAATTCCTCAATCGCCACAACCACATGTTCAAACTTGGTTGTAAGGGATCAAAGCACCTTTTCAACCACACGAATGTCTTTAATCTTTTCGCTATTCTTTTCAAGTTATTAATGATAGTGAGTAGTCGTGAAAAATAATCTAAGATACTCTCACCTTCCTTCATGTGAGCGGCCTCGAACTCAGCTCTAAGTGTCTGTAGCCGGATTCCCTTTACACGACCACACCCTTGAAGATGATACATAGTGTCTCCCATGCTTGCTTACTTGATGTCGCTTCAGTGATCCTTTCAAATGTGGATTCATCCAATCCTTGATAAATAAGAAACAATGCCTTCTTGTCCTTCTTCCTTTGATCTTTGAGAGCGACCTTTTGTTCAGCAGAGTAGGTGGCTTCTTGCTCCGTAGTGGGCTATACGTACCCATCGATGATGATCTCATATAGATCTTATGACCCGAACAAAGCCTTCATCTGGATGTAGCAATTTTTATAGTTGTCCCTAGGCAACTTTGGAATTTGCAAATGGATTGTGGTGGCCATCTTTACATGAACAAGTTCTTTATGGATAAAACAAATTTGCTTTACTAAGCCTCAAGACAACCCAAACAATTTGATTTTTGGAGAAGGAAAAATAGAATTCTATTTTTTTAACTTCTTCAATAGATTTTTCCAATATGTGTGTGTGTGTGTGTGCGTGTGTGTGTGTGTGTGTTGGTTGAAAACCGTTGCTGACTTCAACCAGAAACCTGGTGCTTTGATATCAGTTTGTTGGCTTTACAAAGCTAAGATGGTGACAAGTGCAGCTCACGTACAAAGGAGAGAAAGAAAGAATATATTATATTTTTTTTAACAAAGCTACTTCTGTTAATTGCTACTGCTATAAAGAGAAACACTTGTTGTTTTTCTGATATTTTTACACTTCACAACACAGCTATTTATAAGATTAGCTAGTATTTACAAAAGACATTACTACCCCTGTGAAATACATTCACCATGAGTAAAAACTAAACAGATTTCTAAAAATAATAAATGGCATTAGGTAGCCAAACAGTTTTTCAAAGATCTAGATGAATCTGTATTAGACAAGGAGGATGCATCTGTTGGATGAATATGCAAATGACATGAAGGATGCATTTGTTGGATGAATCTGCAAATAACAAAGAGGATGCATCTATTAGATGAATCTGCAGATAATAGAGAGGATGCATCCATGGGGATTTGGTTCGCATGTTCCAACCGCCAGAACAGGTGGGTTGCTGCTCGCACAACCGCACATGACTGTCGGGCGAAAACGAGGGGAGTCTGTCAGCCAGGAGTCGATATAGGTAGGCTTTCAAAAAACCCTTATATTATCTAATTTCTAAACTCTCCAGCTGTGATTGATAACAATGGGGTTTAATCCCCTGTTTCATCAGAAACCAGCTGTCGCTAGTCGAAATTTGGCCAGATAGAGCTATTGGCTACAACTGCCGACAGTAATTAAAGTTTTCTTTTCTAATTTGAGGCCACAACTAAAGGCAGGCACTAATCCAACACTACTACATAGAAGGGATTCAAAACCCCTCATCGGTTTTGAATGGAGATGCAATAAACCTTAATGCAACAATCTCCCTTCTAAACGGATTGCAACTCCGGTAACAATGAAAAACCATGCCATTGTTGGGATTAGATACCGTAAAAGTATGAAAATGAGCCCATGGACCATATTTGAGTTTAGTAAAAGAAAAGATCACATAGGTCTGGTCCCTAGGGTTCTGGAATAAATTCAAGAAATGAATCAATTATGGGAAAATCTGAACAAGGAAAATTGGGGTCGGCTTGAGCTACCCAAATCAGTTAACAAGGTCTCGGAAGGAGGATACCACGTCAAGTATGAGCCGACCCCTAAGTTATGACTGTAGGTTAGCTAAGACATGCTCTCCACTACTGAATCACGACTCAGGAATACAAGCCTAATTGGCCAATCTGAACCCTCGTCCTCATCCGAAGAAGGATGGCTGAGCCGAGCTCTGATCCTCTTCCTCAGCTTCATTCAGCAAACTCCGACCTCAGTGATCTACTGACAAACTCTAACTACTAGTGCTCAATCTTGAGATTACACAGTCTGAGGCCGAGCTCGGGTGCAAATACTCCGTATGCCAAGGCTGAGGCCGAGTCCGGGTGAGGATACTCCGTGTGCCGAGCCTATTGACTAACCTAAATACGGACATGACCAAAGATCTCACCTAAGGATACATGCCCTTAAGACACGATACGCCGCATGACCCAAAGATTACGGATAATATCTCCACGATCGCAGTATCTTGCTGATTGAGCAAATCATGTCAAGATTAACGGACGTGGATTGTTCAACCCCCAAGTATAAATACTAAGGGACCCCATTGCTACGCAAGATCTTGCACCCTCTCTCTACATTCGACTTAGATCCAGATTCCTTAGCCTGACTTAGGCATCGGAGGGTCCCTCGACTGAGCCAGGGTCTCCTTTGCTCACCCTTTTATGCAGGACTAGGGTTCGTTGAAGGTTTGCGGCATTGAGTGGAGGGTGGTCCAAATTTTGACCTCAATAATTTCTATTTCTGCATAGATTTCATGTACCCAAACATGCGTTTGAAACATGTTGCCGAACATGAGGATGGACATTTTCTGTGCATGGTGTTGTGGATAGTATTTGTAGTGAATGATGTGGGGTCAGCTTGTAAGAATTCGATAAGGTGGGCCTTATTGATCGACGGTATGAATTATGCTAAATGTTGGTTGATATGATTGGGCATATTGGAGTCCTCCAAAACTGTGTAAGGGATGGTGCGCTAAAACTATGTCACACCCACAGTGTTCTAGTTGGATTAGGATTGACAAATTCATGTGAAGCCTAAGGGAGATGAGTTTTAATGGATTCCAAACTCTTCAACCCTCTAAACTATATAAATAGGGCTAGGTCTATAAACGTATATACGACAGAACCTTTTATTCCCATCTGGGTGCTTCCGTTGAGGTGTAAGGTGTAGGTGCATAAGAGTGTGGCGATCATGTTACAACAATGTCATCCCAACCAGGTACAAATTTTATTTATATATATATATATATATATATATATATATCCCCATAACTGATGCACTACACGATCATTTCTATTCCACAAATAAAATTTATAATAGGTATCAGAGGATTGATTCTGTTGAGGTCAAAATCTGGACCACCCTCCACTCAATGCTGCAAACCTTCAACGAACCCTGGTCCTGCACAAAAGGGTGAGCAAAGGAGACCCTGGCTCAACTAGGGGACCCTTCGATGCCTAAGTCAGGCTAGGGAATTTGGGTCTAAGTCGAATGTAGAGAGAGGGTGCGAGATCTTGCATACCTATAGCAATGGGGTCCCCTAGTATTTATACTTGGGGGTTGAACGATCCACGTCCATTAAGCTCAACATGATTTGCCCAATCAGCAAGAAACTGCAATCGTGGAGATATTATCCGTAATCTTTGGGTCGTGCGGCATATCGTGTCTTAAGAGTGCATATCCTTGGGCGAGATCTTCGGTCACATCCATATTTAAGTTAGTCTACAGGCTCGACACATGGAGTATCCTCACCCAGACTCGGCCTCAGCCTCGGCATATGGAGTATCTGCACCCGGGCTCGGCCTCAGACTATTTAATCTTGAGACCGAGCACTAGTAGTCAGAGTTTGTCAATAGATCACCAAGGTCAGAGTTCGCTGAATAAAGCTGAGGATGAGGATTAGAGCTTGGCTCAGCCATCCTTCTCCGGATGAGGACGAGGGTTCGGATCGGCCAATCAGGCTTGTAGTCCCGAGTCGTGTTCAGTAGTGGAGAGCTTGTCTCAGCTAACCTATAGTCATAACTTAAGGGTCGGCTCATACTTTACATGGTATCCTCCTTCTGAGACCTTATTAACTAATTCGGGTAGCTCAAGCCGACCCCGATTTTCCTTGTTCAAATTTTTCCATAACAGAAGCCCCCTACTCTCTTGGTCCGAGTCCTGACTTAGGGAGTAAAGTCTGGGGAAATGAAATTACGTCTTCATGCCTCTGCTCATGATGGCGATTGGGATGATCGGGGCGCCATTAATGCGATACATACACCTCAGATCCCGCATGTTGTACGGCGGTCGCAACCCTTCGGCTTCTATCCCTTTAGCAAATGATGCATGGCGATGGTTACGATTAGCAATTGGCGAAGTGAAGGAGATAGCGCCACATATATACGGGGGACCGAGGAGTGGCCTACATCATTAATGGCATTAAATGTTGAGAGGACTCTGACCTTGAAGCGTGGGTTTGGATGTATAGCACTCTTCCATGTGTCCCTTGGCACCAGTACCGAGTCGCCTTGGCTTTGGGAACAGCCGTTTACAATGATGACACTGAGTAATGAAGCCTTTATATAAACCCCTCCCATTCTCACTCTCACACTTCTCGTGCACTCACTCCTCATTTTCTCTGTTCTTTCCTTCTAAAGCGGCCTCTGTCAGAAATCGCCTTCTGCTAGAAATCGCCTTTCGCCGGAAATCACCCTCTGCAAGAAAAAGGATTTTCATCGCCGAATAAAGGGTTTTTTACCATCGACCTCGACGCTCTCGCTGCAGATGAGGCTGAGGATGTTGAACCAGTCACGACAGATGAGCCTGAGGATGCTGAACCAGTTGCAAAAAAAGACCTGAGAGTGCCCCTCCTGCCGCCGAGGCCAGCCCCGACGCTCAACCCCCCAACTCGGTGGCTAGTCCCTCTACTCGGAGGGAGTGAGACTTGTATTTTTTTTACAATGTGGATCATTTTTTAAATGAATGATTTAATCTTTTAACCCCTTGTGGGGACATTTTCTCATGTGTTGTTAATTGTTGTGATGATTCTTTGGTGTCAGTACCTAAGGACCGACCTCTTGAGAGGTCAACCCCCCCACGAATTGCACGCCCCTTAGTTTTTTTGTAGATTTGTCATGGTGTGACGAGTCGACTCCTTTTTCAGGGATTCGGGTCGTCTACGGGCTTTTCCCCCGCGTATGAGGGAATCCCTTTGTAGATTTTTGTGAGTTTAACATTTCGACCCCTTCTTTAAGGGATCGGTCCATTAAGTTAAACTCTGCTTTGAGAGGTAACTTTTTCTATTTGTAGATTATGCAAGTAGAAGATGTAGAAAAGGAGGAACTTTTATTAGAGGCCTTAAGAGGCTAGTAGCTCCGAGCAATACATTTCTTGAGGGCCTTCAGCAGCCAATAGATTTTCACGAGTAGTAGATCTTTAAGTGTTCGGCATTCCAGGGGTGGGGGAGTTGACATCCTTCGAGGTCCTCCATGTGGTAGGAACTTGGCTGGGTCGATCTGACCACACGGCAAGGCCCTTCCCAGTTGGGCCCGAGTGTCCCAGCCCCCAGCTCTGCCATATTTTGGAAGATGCGGCGGAGGACCAAGTCTCCTGGCTGGAACCACCTTGTCATGACTCTTGAGTTGTAGAATTATGCCACTTGATGATGCCTAGCAGTGATTCGAAGTCTAGCGACATCTCTAGCTTCCTCAAGCAAGTCGAGGTTTGCTATGATCTGCTCTGCGTCCTGATCCTCCTGGTAGATTCTGACATGAGCCGTTGGGAGGCCGATCTCAACTAGGACGATCGCCTCCGAGCCATAGGATAGCGAGAAGGGGGTCTCCCCAGTAGACGATTGAGCTGTAGTCCTGTACACCTAATGGACGAATGGGAGCTCCTCTGCCCAGTTACCTTTCACTTTCTTGTCTTAAAATGGTGCTTGATGACTTTGTTCACGGCTTCCACCTGTCCGTTGGACTACAGATGCCTAGATGAGGAATAAGCGTTTAAGATACCGAGCCCCCTGCACATGCTTTGGAACTTGTCATTGTCGAATTGCTTGCCATTGTCAAAAACGATGGTGCATGAGATTCCGAACCGACAGATTATGTTCTTCTAGACGAAGTCTATTACTTTCTGTTAGGTGATCTTGGCCACAGGTTCAGCCTCAGCCCATTTAGTGAAGTAATTAACAGTGATTATAGCGAACTGCACTTGTCCTTTCCCAGTGGGTAGAGGTCAGATGATGTTGATCCCCCACTGAGCAGATGGCCATGACCCACTCATGGGAGTCATTTCTTCTACAGGCTGCCTCGGTATAGCCGCGATCCATCGACACTTGTCGCACTTTCGGACATAATCTTTCGAGTCCTCTCGAATGGTTCGCCAAAAGTACCCCTAGCAGAGTATATTCAAAGCCAAGGTTCTACCACCAGAGTGATTTCTGTAGATACCTTCGTGGAACTCACGTATCACATAGTCCGCTTCCTTTGGTCGAATGCATCTGAGGTAGGGCTGTGAGTGCCCCTTCTTGCATACAACCCCGTCCAAGATAATGTATCGGGTAACTCTAATTTTCAGTCGTCGGGCCTCCAATCTATCCTGGGGGATCTCACCAGATATAAGGTAGTTGTAGATCGAGTCCTTCCAACTTGGGGTAGTTTCCACTGGGTTGACCACTTCTTGATCCGTTCGGTTAATGCCCGAGCTCTCCATGAATTCCACAGGAATGATCCGAGAAATCTTTCCTTCCTTGGCCGAGGCTAACCTTGCAAGGGCATCGACCCAAGAATTCTCTGCCCTCAAAATTTAGTTAATGATGCAGCTCCAGAACCTCTATCAATTTCCTGGCCTCGACTAGATAGGCCACCATCCTGGTCTCCTTAGCTTCATACTCGGTGGAGAAATGGTTCACTACAAGTTGAGAATCACACCGCACTTCGAGGGACTAAAGCCCTAGACTGGCTATCAGTCTGAGTCCTGCCAACAGGGCCTTGTACTCTACTTCGTTATTAGAAGCTCTGAAACCGAGCCTGATGGCATATTATATAGTCATAGAATTGGGCGCGACCGGGACAATTCCTACCCCGGCACGCTTGGCATTAGATGACCCATCGACATAAAGGACCCACCTCTGTTCCGACTTCGTATCCTTGATAGGCAAAGGAACAAGTGGGGTCGCAAGAGCTGTTTCTGCTTCGGTGTTTGTACTCGGAATAGTAAACTCGGCAATAAAGTCAGCCACAGTCTAGCCCTTGATTGCAGTCCTCAGACGATATTGGATGTTGAACTCTCCGAGTTTTATCACCTATTTTGTCAGCCAGCTTGAGACATCTGGCTTTTGGAGGACTTGCCTGAGGGGGGAGTCGGTCAGGATGATGATGGTGTGTGCTTGGAAGTACGGGCGCAGCCTCCATGCTGAGAAGACCAAACTGAGTGATAGCTTCTCCATGCTTGGGTACCTGGTCTCAGTGGGTACCATTACCTTGCTTATGTAGTAGACAAGATACTGCTTGCCTCCCACCTCCCTAATGAGCACAGAACTAACGGCCGAGGCAGAGACTGCTAGGTACAAGAATAGGGGCTCGGCCTCTTCCGACTTCGTCAACAGGGGAGGTGAACCAAGCTATTATTGCAGCTGTTAGAACGCCTGCTCACATTTAGGGGTCCACTCGGCTTTCTTATGACTTTCAGTTGCTAGAAAAAGGGGAGACACCTGTCTGTAGCTCTGGAGATAAACCGATCGAGTGCTACTACTCGGCCAGTCAGACATTGGATCTCATTCGTTGTCCAAGGCAAGCTCATGTCGAGCAATGCCTTGATCTTCTTAGGATTCACCTCAATGCCTCTCTAGCTGACTTGAAACCTAAGGAACTTACCTGAACCAACTCCGAAGACGTACTTGCCCAGGTTCAGCTTCATGTGGTACTCCGAGAGGATAGAAAATGTCGCCCCGAGGTCCACAAGGTGGTCGGATGATCTGACGTTTTTGACGAGCATGTCATTGACATAAACTTTCATTGTTCGACCGATCTGCTTGGCAAACATCTAGTTCACCAATCTCTGATATGTTGCCCCATCGTTCTTCAGGCCAAAAGGCATGACCCGATAACAGTAGAGTCCTTTATCGGTGACGAAGGTAGTCTTCTGCCTGCCTGGGAGGTGCATCGGGATCTGATTATATCTGAAATAGGCATCTAGGAAGGAGAGTCTCTTGTGTCTAGCCTTACTATCCACCAGCTAGTTGATCCGAGACAAGGGGAAGTTGTCCTTAGGACAGGCCTTTTTCAGGTCTGAGTAGTCTACACAGACCCACCACTTCCCGTTTAACTTCTTCACCAGGACCACGTTGGCGATCCAGCCCGGATAATGTACTTCCCTGATGAAGCCGACACTAAGGAGCTTAGAGACTTCATCGTCTATGGCTGTGTATCTCTCGGCATCGAACGCCCTTCGCTTCTGTTTCACTGGTTTGTGATCCAAATCCACGTTCAACCTATGGACCATGACGTTAGGAGAGATGCCCGGCATATCCTCATGTAACCACACGAAGACATCCTTGTGTTGTTGTAAGAAAGTCAGCATCTGAGATCTCTGCTCGAAATTCAGCGAAGATCCGAGCTGAACAGTTTTCTTGGATTGGCCTCCTCAAGCAGGACGGTCTCCAGATCCTCCATAGGGGGATCTTCTCTAGGAGTTCTGGGGTCGAGGACATTGATGGTGAGAGCCTACTTCAACAACCCTTTTCTGACAGCTATCGCATAGCATCTACAAGCTTCATGTTGGTCCCCTCGAAGATATCTAACCCCACCTTCAGCAGGGAACTTCCTCATCAAATGGTATGTGGACACGACCGCCCTCATTGCGTTAAGGGAAGGTCGGCCTAGAATGACATTGTACACCAACGGTACATTGACAACAAGAAAGTCCACAAGAAGTGTGACTTGATGTTGTCCTTCTCTTGCTGTCACAGGAAAAGTAATGGCTCCCTTGGAGATCACCCTATCTTCGGCAAATCCGTGCAGAGGGGTTTTCACGGGTCTGAGGTGCGACCTTTTGATCCCCATTTTCTCGAATGCTTTGAAATAGATAATGTCGGCTGAGCTCCCTGTGTCGACCAGATTGCGGTAAACTTTGTGGTTAGCTATAGTCATAGTCACCACAGGGGCATCATCGTGCGGATGTTGGATTCCACGCGCACCATCCTCTGTGAAAGTCAGGTTGCAGGGGCTAACTTGGAGTTCTTTCCTCGGCCTTTCAGCCAAGTGGACGTAGTGCTCGGGGTCTGAACTCCAGGAGTGAGCTTTGCGATCCCTGATCAAGTTGCTTCCACTAGACAAGCCACCTTAGATAGTGCGGATCTCAGCCGGTTTGCGCAGTTACTCTTCTCTTCGAGCCGATCTCTCCTCCTTAGTGTATCAACACAAATGACCCTTATGAATGATGGCCTCAATCTCATCTTTGAGGTCCATGCAATTGCTTGTGTTATGTTTGTGGTCGCGATGAAACCGGCAATACTTGCGCTTGTCTCGGTTCTCTGCGTCGATCTTCATACAAACGGGCCAATTTAAGAGTTTCTGACCCCTGATGTCCAACAAGATCTGCTATAGAGATGTGTTGAGTGGAGTGTAGGAACAAAATTTGATCTCAGGCCTCTTGCTCGGTCGGCGATCGCGAGAGGCTCAATCGTTGGGCTTCTTGCTGGATGACTGTAACGTCTCGAAAAAAATTCATACAAGAACTCGAGTACCACCTCAGGCAGAAAGACCTAAGGACAGTATTCTATAGTAATTTAAACAGAAATTAATTAAGTACTAAACTGAATTAATCAGCGATTTAGCTCAAACCACCATTTACACAAATAGTAAGACCCAAAACCATCAATATCGCTAACTCAGCACTACTTAAAAACCTAGGAGAAATCCCGTGAGCCTGTCTCTCTCGGGAGTACATTGAAGCTCTGTATCGGACCTGCACCGCACGTCGAAAGTCCGATGAGCGCGAAACTATATAATTATATCCGTCCTACTAGGCTTGACAACCATGGCGGGAATTGAGCCCAGATAGTATCCAGAAATGTACAACTTGAGCCCTGAGTAAAGTGTGTGAGAAACGCGAATATCTTTAGAAAATGAATTGAAACTTAAGTGAATTGGACCATTCGCTCACAGGCGGAATTAAGGATTTCAAACCGTCAGTTTCTGACCAAACTTCACCCATAGGAAAAGAAAATTTCATTGCACGAATCCATATACTTATGGCCCCAATCGAGTAAGAACGACCATTGATCTGACACAGGTCTTCTATGGTCGATCCGCTAATCCGATCGCACCGAAACCACATCCTAGTTTGGATCCATTGTCAGGAAACTTACCTTATGACATAGGTAAGAAATGGACCTTCATATGAGCCCTGTTCGCCAAAAACAGTCGCCCTTTGGATGGAAACTAAGTATACTATGGCCATGGGGCCATTTACATCAATTTTGGGCCTATATACAGCCCTTAAACCACCCCATTTCTATTCCATACGAATTTCTCTAACCCTAGAAGAGAGAAGAGAGAAAAGAAGAGAAAAGAGTAAGGAGAGAAGAGAAAGTTTGGGAGTTCATTGCTATAATTCTCTCCCACGACTCCACGCATTGAATCGCCTTCCTATCTCACTACATAATCATTTTCGGTTACAATTTGGGTAAGGAATGCTAACCCTAATCTTGATTTGGAGATCCAAATAGACTAATCGATGAAATAGCTAACATATTTCATTGTTTAGGTGCCCGACGTTCTGTTTTTGGGAACGTAGTGTTTGAACCGAGTCCAAATCGTGTATTCGACGAAAGGTGCAGACTATAAACGTTTAGGTTATGGTTTTCAAAGCTTTCAATGTCAGATAATGATTTGTGTCTGACTTGATTGTCGTCTTATTGTCTTAGATATGAGGTTTTCGATATATTAACCATGTGTGAACTACGTTGAATACAAGATGCATCCCATGTGTTTGTTGAAATGTTTAAATGAACATGAAATTGTGATTTGTGCTCACCATGAATGTTAAACTAGGATTCATGATTGTCGTATTCATGATGATCTCTTTGTGTAAGGAATTGCCATAATATACGTCGTAACTAATCTAGTCTATGTATTTGGAAATGTGTAGTCTAAGTGTTTGATAACTTGTCTGAATGAGAAATTGCTATTGAATTGTATTTAATAAGGGTATTGAGATAGGATTCTCAATTACCTTATCCATACGTATAGTTTCCTTCATGAAATCTTGATTTCGTCTACGCGATTTATGGATAAAATGCAATTGTTAAGTAATGTGATTAATGTGTTTGATGAAATGCTCAAATGAGGAATTTATTTGGATTGGTTGTTGAATGTTGACATGATTATCACATGTGTCTACCTATTGCATCTGAGTGAGATTGGGGCTCATTTGAGTGGTCGATCTAGTCTCGCCACATTGGATATGTTCAATGAATCCGGGTCGCACAACAACTGTCGACAGTGGTTAGGCCACAAGGAGTGTCTACACGCTCCATGTTGATTAAGCCAGCGTGCGCTCGTACCAATCGAACTTGTGTAATAAATCGATTGGCATATTGTGTGTTTACCATGTATGGACATTATTGCTTGAATCTAAGGTACCACTTACCAATGTAAATGCCCGTTTCAACCATGGTACCACGATCTGCTAAGACTCATGAGCCGGACATGGTGGTATGGGACACCGTGGTTGAGCTGTCGGCCTATGTTAGGGTGACGAGCCTCCCCTTAGTGACCAGTGAGCAACCAAGACTCATGAGTCGGACATGGTGGTATGGGACACCGTGTTCGAGCTATCGGCCTACGTTGAGGTGATGAGCCTCTCGTAGTGACCGCGAGTATAAACAATGAATTTACCTATCGACTGCTTTCCATTAGGGGTGATGCCCTACAACTTGCCTATCGTATGTGATTAACTAGGATTAACGATCCTAGATGGATCCTTCGGTTGTGTCAATGATATAAAGGGAGGTACCTTAGCTTCCCAAATATACTGTATGAATCAGCCCAATTAATTACTCAGCTAACACGACCATGCACTGCATTGCATGTGCTTTCGCAAGGAAGGTGCACTTTAGAAAGGTTGCCATGCACGAATTTGGTTGTCGGAGTTGCTTGTGAGGGAGCTTCATGTGAGGGCATGCATCATTACTGCATACCACCCCTGCATTAATAAGAGTAGTTAGGAAATGATTGTTGTATTGCTTTATCATTACTGCTTGATTGACTTGATAACATGTTAACCTTTACCTTATAGTATCACTGAGTTGAGTACTCACTCCCACCCTGAGACGATGTTTTAAAACACCAACCAGACTTTGTTGTAGATGTAAGTGATGACGAAGCCTATGCAGTGGAGTTGGACTTCATAGATGAGGAGGAAGAATTCTCCTACGTTCAGGTCTCAGGCGAGTCTATGTAGACCTCATGCTAATTCGTCAGGATTACAGGGACATATGGATTAGTTGGACACTTTATATTTTGATATTCTGTCTATTTTAAAACAATACATGTATAATTTCAACCCGGTTACATGATCATACTCCAAAGGTTGTAAAACACTTACCTGTTCATATATATATATATATATGTGTGTGTGTGTGTGTGTGTGTGTGTGTGTGTGTGTGTTTTAGTCTTCCGCTTACTTGATTTAATCGTATCTGGAGTATGATATGTTGATTGGTATAATCCTACTCATTGTAAGACCCGTATCCTAGTCCGTTCTGTTCCGTCGAATCCCGCGATCCTTCCTGTCGAATTTCGGCAACCTGTGACGTATAATTGACGTTGCGATCGATCCTAAGTCGTATGCTGTACATTTGAGTCGACTTAAATCAAGACTTGTACCATTGCGACCGCACCATCGCCGCGGTTTCGACGCCGCGTCTCTCGCACCGATCCGATACCCTGGCAGGAAGATGTGAGCCGGCGTTTATTTCGAAGAAAACGCCGCGCGTTTGCAATCCCAAGAGAATCTCTACAATATGTCAAATCAATCCCATCAATCAATCCCATCCATCACCTCATGTCAAGTACAAGCAACCCATGCTTTCTCTCTCCAAAGTCAACCTTTTCTCACCCTCTCTCTTACACACCCATGCTAGTCAAGTACACATCACCTCACCCATCACTCACATCCATCACTCTCTCTCTTTACATCCCATCTCTCCATCTCTCTTTCTCATTTCTCAACTCAATTCCAAGCAACCAAAGAGAGAGCTCACGTCCAAGCTTCTCCATGTGAGAGAGTGCATGTGTATGGCCCACTTTCCCATCCCAAATCCTCCATCCTAGCCTTTCACCTCTCATCTTCCACCATCAAAGTGAAGCTTAAGGAGACTGGCATTTCAACGGACCGAGAAGATCGACCGGTGGGTGCTTCTATAGGCTAGATTTTTCATGTTCTTATGATGAGCCAAGTGGGGCCTACCGATCAATGGTATGGATCTCACTTTGGACCCTTGATGTGGCCAATGGCCCACCTTGATGCTTAAGATCATTCCATGATGGGGCCATTCCCCATGGACCCCATCATGATGTTTAATTTCTTGCATGAATAGGGTCATCTAGACCTTCTAGTTGGGTGGAGAAAGGATCTCCACCGTTGATTTTCAATTTGGTGGGCCCATATGCAATGGGACCCACTTGATGTATGATTGGATGTTTGAAACGGAGGGCCCATAGTGCCGGGGTCCCTCCATCACACGTGTATATCTCTCTCTCTCTCTCTCCCTCCCTTTCTTTTATTCTTCTTTTCTTGTGATGTTGGTGTGATTGTGTGGCCCGCCCGAATAGACCCCACCATAAGGTTTGTATTTTATCCTAAACCATCTATGGGTGGGACCCACCTCATTTGTATTATATCCACAACACTCATCATTTGGTGGCCCATCTAAACAGGGCCCACCTTATGCATGTGAAAGACCGGGACCGTCCAGCGTCAGGGACGCTGGACGTCCATGTGAAAACACAAATATAAGCTTGGTTCACAAGCTTCTTGGTGGCCCACTTGTTTAGGCCCCACCTTGATGAATGGATTCAATCCACGCCGTCCATCCTATTAACCATCTCGTTTTAGGCGTTGAGCCGAAAAATGGGACTGATCTAACTTTCTAGCGGGCCACACGCTTGAAAATAGTAATTTCCATCGTTGAAACTCACCTTAATTTTTCTATATGCCCAAAAATGCCCAATATTGGACTTGATGGATTTGTTATACATGGTAGAATCCATCGGCGGACCCGGATTCAGCAGATGTGGGCCCTACCTCTGAAAAACCACGAAATCTATGGTTTTCAAAAAAAATATATATCAAGCAGCAGCATTTGCTGCTGCTGCTGGTGTCAGACGCTGACACCGCGCCAGGCGGGCGAGCGGACAGCAGGTCCCACGGCTCCAGCCGTGGGCCCCACCTTGATGTTTATATGACATCTAAGCCGTTCATATGGTGGGCCCTTAGGGCAGTGGGCCACCCTCCGAATTTCTGCCACATCCAAGACTCAGGTGGCCCACATTATAGGAAACAGTGTGAATTGAATTCTACCATTAAAATCCTTTTTGGGTCCACGGAAGTTTTTGGATCAAGCTGAAATTTGCTTTTACTCTTCCTCCAGGTCTATGTGACCACATGGACAGATTGGATGGAGAACAAGCATTACGGTGGGCCCCACGTGGGACCCACAATGATGCATATATTTTATTCATGCCGTCCACTGCCAGGCAGTGGACGGTTGGAGCACACGGGTGGTGTAGGCGGACGATGGGACCCCTCCATGTGTTTTATTCACACTGTCCCATGACAGTGGGGTCCATCTTGATGCATGTGCTGCATCCAAGCTATCCAATCACTTTAGAAGCCTATTTTAAGGCTTGAGACTAAAAATAAGATAGACCTGCAGTTCAAATGGACCCCACCCTGGCATATGTTGGGGCCCATCTTGATTTACTTATGGCCGTCCATTAAGGCTCACCTTGGTATCTATCTAGGGCCCATATGATCAGGCCCATTTGGTATGCATAAGGCCCATATGATTAGGCCCATGTGGTATGCATAAGGCCCCATATGATTAGGCCCATTTGGTATGCATAAGGCCCCATATGATCAGGCCCATTTGGTATGCATAAGGCCCATATGATTAGGCCCATTTGGTATGCATAAGGCCCCATATGATTAGGCCCATTTGGTATGCATAAGGCCCATATGATTAGGCCCATATGATTAGGCCCATTTGTATGCATAAGGCCCATATGATTAGGCCCTTTTGGTATGCATAAGGCCCCATATGATTAGACCCATTTGGCATGCATAAGGCCCATGTTACAAGGCCCATTGTGATGTTTTCAAAAGGCCCATGGGATATGGCCCATTGCAACGTACATAAGGCCCGTTGGTGGGGGCCCATTAATCCGGCCCATTTGATGAATGTAAGGCCCATGTGATACGGCCCATTTGATGTATCCAAGGCCCATGGGTCGAGGCCCAACGAGATGTCCTTAGGGTCCCTTGCAATGTGTGATTCCCTATGGTTTGCATAAATATTTTATGGCGGGTCATGCCTTGGGAGCAATGTTGGTTTGACGTCCACATTGTAAGTACAATGTTGGTTAAATGTCCGCATTGTAACTCTCCTTAAGGCCCATTGATAGGCCCATACTTGTTGATAGTTCATTACTTTATAACATGCTTAGTGCACTTCCATGATTCATGCCCATACCATCATATGTATGCTTGATATGAGGAATGTTTGATCATATCATAAGCCGTGGGCTGAGACATTTACGGGACTCCTTTTGAGACGGAGTGCCCCACATGAGCGCGTGGTACGTGTGAGATTTCTGCATGACTGACGGTTTGACTCATGCATTTCGCATTGTGTGTCATGATTCACTGCACGCCCTAGCGACATCAGGGTCATGGCTCCACAGACACATCGTGGACGGCCGTATCGGATACCGGAAATGCTTGGCTCTAGGCTTGTGGGCACTTAGGATGTCCTTGGGTGAAAGTCCCAGAACCTTTTTGGTACCAGGAGATGCTCCAACGTCTAGACCGAGTGGATACACGAGCGCCCAAGTGCCGAATACCAGCAGGCCGCGTCTCCCACTGTTTCGTGGTCGGTTGGAAGGGGGTGTGGCCTTATCCGCCCGAGTGAGGGGGCTATAAGCTAGGCTGAGTTTGACCAGCTCGCAAATGAGTCCGCTATCGACGAGCCGGGTAGATATTGGCAGACTACTGGTCAGGCGGATAGTGTGGTCTCTTCCACTTACTTGACTGTGCAGCTAGGGAGGAGGCAGTCAGTGTGAGGTGTATTAGACCCCGGTGATATCCAGAGAGGAACTGTACTGATATGTGTACTTGATGAGGACTGACATGCTTGCTTCGCATCTCGCATATGACATTTGGCTACATAGGCCTCGCATCGCATGGCCTTGGTATGGCCGATAGCATTCATGTCTTGCATCATATAGCGTTGGTACAGCTGATAGCATTCATGGACTTATCGCATATTTCTGCATTACTCTGATATTGTACACTTGGCGCTGGCCTTGCACACACACTTACAGTACCCTCTAAGCTTTTGTAAGCTTATGCACGACCGTTGCGTGCAGGTAGTGTTGGACAGCAGCAGCGCTGAGGCAGGAGTGCACATCAGTTTATTTTGAAGCTTTTGATCACCTTGTATTTCCCTTTTATACGCATTGTACTTAAAAGTTTTCGATATAGTGGATATGTGGTGATGTTGTTTTGTGACTTGGTTATGCTTATGGTTATGCTCTATTACAAAAAAAAAATTCTACTGAAAATCCTCCTTGTAGGATCCCAGGATCGGAATCTGGCATGAGAGTGCCGGAATCCGAGAATGGGGCACTACGAAGGCTGTCGGCACTAGATTCGGCGATCGGGAATTTTGTGAGCCCGTTTTCCGAGTTTGGGACGTGACACTCATGTTTAACTCACTAATATGGATGAAATCAGAACATCATTATCCATGTTGAATAAGTGATGTGCTGGATCTTAGGAGTGGAGCTTTGGTCGACCCTCAAAATCCGGGGCGTTACAAGTTGTTATCAGAGCATGAATTGGATTAAACTAGACCTAGGTTATAGGTAACACGATGCACTCTTACACACTTTAATTTACGAAGGGGGCAATGGAATTTAGAGACGATATTAAGATCCCAAGTTTCACCGACGAGTGAGATTGACTACTGTAGTTTAACCCGTGCGCATCCTAGATCATATGAAATGATCTCAGTCATTTTTAGGTCGTCAATCGACGGGTTTGAACTGTTAGTCGACATATCCAAAATCTGAAACAGGCCAAAGGGGGCGAATATGCTCGTGTGGGACATTGAAAACGCATCTTACAGGCCAAGGGACTTAAACCATAAAATACGGTGGGACCCAGGTGGCCCCACGCACATTTACGGCACCCCAGGAGGGGGTGCCCACCGCCCCAAGGCGGAGCCACTGCCAGCTACCCCAGAGGGGCACAGCGGCGCAATGTCAGCCACTCCAGAGGAACGTGGCTGCACTGCCGGTCGGCAGGCCATGTGGGGCCTATCCCACATGTGAGTCCCCTCATTTTACCCCCTTTACCCCATTTCACCCTCATTTCATATTTTCCAACCCTCCAAATACCTCTAAACCCTCCAAAAACATTTTCTCTCTCAAATCTCTTCTTCTATACATTCAAAACTCTTAAATCTTTTACCTTGTACACCCATCCACCACTATTCTCCTAAGACTATCCATTTCATCTTCTTATTACTCTCATTTCCACCCATTTGAACACAAAACCTACCTTTTTGTGTCCCATAACCCCCAACTCTCAAATCTACTTCATTCTCCTCTCCCTTCCACCTCCATGGCTCTCTTTGAGCTTGTTACCGCCATTTTCTCCATCTCAACCCTCCTTTCCCTTATGGGAAAGAAGAGAGCGACCCCGGATGAGGCCGAGCCTAGCCATCCAAGCTGCTCGAGGAAGAGAACGGATGCCGAGACTAGTGCAAGTGCTGAGTGATGATTGAAATGGGATCTCGACCCACGAATCCCACTCGAAAGATCTCTACCGGCGGGCACCGGACTTGGTAAGTTTCGTGACCGCAGGTTGTGTTTGAAGCTCATGTTGACGAGAAATTATTTGGATTATACCCCGTGATTGGCATCCTTCTGGAAAGTGGGTGGGGTCCCATATTTGAAGGGAAGACTCATGCAAGTGAAGGCACCATACGAACCTTCTATGCTCATATACGGGACCCAACTCTCGAGCCTCTCCAATTTACTATTCCGTTGGGGAGACAAGAAGCCACGGTCAATGTGGACGTCATGGCACGTATTATGGGGATAGAACGTGGTATTGTACACGCCAATGAGACAAATCTCGCTAGTGAGCGAGAGAGAAATCGCCGCACTCGTTTCCTTTACGGCCAACTTGAGCAGCGAAGGCGAGGAAATAGCCTCGCATCGACAAAGATGACGGCAAATGTTCACCTACTCCATCATATATGCACATACAACGTGTATCCTATGTGGAATAATTGCACAGAATGTACTCGCTTTATGGTGGACTTCCTGTACAGGGTTGCACAAGGAGAGAAAGTATGTCTACCTACTCTCGCTTTAACTCAGATAATCACCACTGCGCGATCTGCTCGAAGGGATGCACCCCTCCCATTCGGCCGACTCATCTGCAAAATTGCCCGCAATTTCAGTTTTCAGGCTTCATATGGATGATCTTGCGCCTATCCACTTCATCAGTGAGGCTATACTCAACAATATGGGCATAGGCCCTAGGCAATGCCAAACCCAACTCAATGAATACGGGGATGAGATAGAAGAAGAAAGTAAAGAAGAGGAAGGCACTGAAGAAGAACAAGAAAGTGAAGAAGAGGAAGAAAATAAAGAAGAGGAAGGAGATGGAGAAGAGGAAAGCAATGAGGAAGTGGAGCAGGAAGAAGAAGGGGAGGCCCAAGACTCAGATGGGGGACCTCCTACTACACATGAAGACTGCCATGACTGGGCTACCTTAGAAGCCCACATGGCTAAGATTGAAGAAAACCAGGCCCAGTTGAAACAAAAGTTTGAAGAGAATCAGGCCTATCTGAAACAGAAATTCAAGAGAATGTCTCGCACCTTGAAGGCCCTCCTGTGCTATATGTAGGATAAGGGTACGCCTCCACCTTCGCCAGAGTCGGAGGACTAGTCATGCGTTGTAGTTCTTTTCTTGTTTTTCTTTGTAATAGTCACGGTAGACTTAGTTGGGTGTTAGGATAGTCAGTGTTAAAGCTTTGTTAAATTTAACTCACATGCATTCTCTATCATGATTTTTGTAACGCTACATCATATGTATTGTGATAATTTTGGTTAAATGAAATGCATGAAGCTTCTTTTGATTTGAAATGTGTAGAATGTGTGGACAAAGTGGATGATATTATCCTAAATCTTACACATGTTACACCCTATGTTGTATATAAGGTATGCCTCCGAAAACCACTCAGGATATGGCACGTCTCTCACTTGGCAGATCTACTGATGGGGCACCTCCCCCGAGTGATAGCCATACGGACCTCGGTTTGGGCCCGAATTTTGAGACAATGCCGAATTCACAGCCGGCCACTAGTCCCACCAATGGGCCAACACCTAGTGCACCACCGATTTTGGGACAGAACCATGCGTCTACATCGATGCCACACGTGCCTCAGGCGGCCCCTCCCCCTGATATGTTGGAGCAGATGATGCTCCTAATGCAGCAACATCAGCAAGTTTTGGCCACTATTGCGGGGGTCATTGCCCAAAACATGAACGTGGTCCCGCCTATGCCACCTGTGCAGCCTGCTAGAGCTATGAACACTAGTGGCTTATTTAAATGTTTTCAGCACTTTCACCCTCCTACTTTTGCGGGTACTCACCGACCTGAGGCGGAGTATTGGTTGGATCATATATCCAAGATGTTGAAGCCGCTGCACTGTACTGAGGCAAAGCAAGTGGAACTTATTACTTATATGTTCGAAAAGGATGCTAGTCTTTGGTAGGATAGCGTCCTACGAACTGTCCCCGCAGGATATGTGTGGACGTGGGACGCGTTTAAGACCCGTTTCCATGGAAAGTATTTCTCCCTTACTTACCATAATGAAAGGGAGAGAGAATTTTTTCACCTCTGACAGGGAGGAATGATTGTGGTGGAATACGAGAACTGCTTCACGAAGCTAGCCAGATATGCTCCATTGATCCTAGCGAAAGAACCGATGAGAATGCGGTGATTTTCAGAGGGTCTACGGCCTGATATCCGCACTAAGATGTGTTACGCTAGCATTCCTAATTATGCAGAGCTAGTAAACATGTCCCTGTGAGCCCAGAAGGATGGCAAGAGACTGTCCCGGACATGTATGCCAATAGGCCCGAGGCCTCGACCTGAATTACAGAACCGGCCAGTTCTCAGCAAGAGGCCACGTGTGGACTCGCCTCCCAGGCTTATGGCTCCACCGACCCAGCAGAGGCAATCTGATCTTTGGTGTGTCTATTGTAACAGGGTGGCCCATACAGAAACCTTTTGTTTTACCAAGATGAGGGATAACGGCTTTATGCCGCCTCAGAAGATCAACTGCCAGCTGGCACAAGTTATTTTAGCTCTACCTCTACGATCTGCACCCCCGGCACAGCCGTACAACCGACTTCCCGTATCCCGAAACAAGCCGCCTCAACGACCTATGGCAACGCAACCCAATCGTCCTCAACAAGCACGTGTACATGCACTTGCAGCCGAAGCATATGAGTCAACAACTGCAGTGCCTTTAGCCTTTGAAGTCACTGCCCACATTCAAGGTACACCTGTATTTCTATTAGTAGACACCAGGTCCACTATTTCGATGATATCATACTCTACAGTCAAGCGTTTAGGATTGAATACTACCCCTATGGTTGGGGTGAGAGTCATTGCGGCAGCAGGAACCTTTACTGACGCCACTAAGCTATGTAAGGGTTGCTTGATAAACTTAGGAAGCAGGGCGGTGTCTATTAACCTGATTGTCACCTCATTATATCATTACGGCGTCATCCTCCGCATGGATTGGCTCACCGAAATGAAAGTCGATATTGACTGCGATACCAGATTAGTGACGGCGCATGGGCCCGAGAACACGACCTTCACTTTTCCCGTTCAGGTTAGTTGTCTTTACCACGTTCGTTGTTACGCATATCTGTTGGAAGATTTTGATAGTCCTACGCTTGGGAACACACCAGTAGTCCAAGATTTCACGGACGTGTTTAAAGCGATCCCTGAACTACCTCCTCGGCGCAAGATCAACTTTACTATCGACCTTGTGTCAGGCGCAACACTTCTTTCTTTACCAATGTACCATATGCCTCTATGTGAGATGGAGGAACTAAGGAAGCAGATTGACAATTTGTTATATTCAGGTGTCATACGACCAAGCATATCTCCTTGGTGAGCACCGGTGTTATTCGCAAAGAAGAAGCACGGATCACTGCGATTGTGTATTGATTATCTCAAACTAAACCACGTCACGGTCAAGATTAAGTATCCTCTGCCCAGGATAGATAACTTGTTTAACCAATTAAAGGGGGCACACGGAGTATCCTCACCCAAACTCGACCTCAGCCTCGGCATACGGAGTATCTACACCCGGGCTCGCCCTCAGACTATGTAATCTCGAGACCGAGCACTAGTAGTCGGAGTTTGTCAGTAGATCACCGAGGTCAGAGTTCGCTGAATGAAGCTGAGGACGAGGATCAGAGCTCGGCTCAACCATCCTTCTCCGGATGAGGACGAGCTTTCGGATCGGCCAATCAAGCTTGTAGTCCCGAGTCATGATCCAGTAGTGGAGAGCTTGTCTCAACTAACCTACTATCATAACTTAGGAGTCGGCTCATACTTGACGTGTTAACTGATTCAGGTAGCTCAAGCTGACTCCGATTTTCCTTGTTCAGACTTTCCCCCAACATAAATGAAATCTATGAATTCACCGTGTGCTCGTTACTCTTTATCCATCATCAAAATTCTGTGAAAAATAGAAAGACAATTACGTAATAAATTTGAAAATTCCACTGGCTATCATTGTTGAAATAAATGTTTTATTGACTTCCCGTCACATAACATTACGTCAAATGAATATCATGTATCTGGACATCCATAAAGGTGGACTGTGCAACGAGCCATCACATTCCATCTGGATATCCGTTGGAGGTTTTGGGTGGGGCTTCAGGACTACGTGTGAATGAGAATGGTTTGAAGTCCGGTGCTTGACCGTGGATGACGATGGCTCACCTTAGTCTAATCTCTCACTTGACTATGGTGCACCTCATTGATTGGACATGACTAATCTACTAATCTATAGCCACTTGTTCATTAAATTTAGAGCCTGTTTGTCCGCAACTTACGCAAAAAAAAAAAAGTTTTTAAACAAAAAATAACAAGTGCATATCAACTTCATCGGTCGATCTTCAAAAAGCCACTACGAATGATTTTTGGTGAGTGGGTCTTTTGTTCCTTTTGTAACAAGTCAGGTTTTGCGAAATTGCAACAAAACACACGACAAGAAAAAGGGTTGTAGCTCAAAATGGTGTCAAACGCTCATTTTGGGGGTTTGTCCAAACTCACCCTTGGACTGAATTTTATTTTTTTTTTTCATCATCTATTTTAATTAGGGGTGGTAACGGTTCATCTTAAAACATCAGATTTAGTGGCCAATTAAAAAAGGTAAAGAGGAGAAATACAACCAACAGATTAAAAATTATTATGAGAATGGTCCATCCACAAGCCGTAATCATTCTAACATTTCAAGCTTCTGAGAATGGTTGAATAGAGTTCAATTGTCATTTTACAATGTCATAACACTGAGGTGTTTGCAGGCCTAATGTGGTGTGTGCAGCATCTAGACTATGTGTCATGTGTAGAGCTGTACACGAGCAGACTAAGGCTCGAGTACTCGCTCGACTCGACTCGGAATACTCGACTCGTCTGAGTTAGAGCCGAGTACGAGCGGGTTTCCACGACTCGTTTAGATTACGAGTAGAGTACGAGTCTAGAAGTACTCGACTCGGTACTCGACTCGTACTCGACTCGTACCTGTGTATATAAGTCCGCCTGGAAAAAAAAACCCTACCCCGCCCGTCATTTTCCAGCAGCGCCCAAACCCTACCCCCACGGCCCCACCCGTCCTTTTCAAGCAGCGCCCAAACCCTTCCCTCCCAGCCAGCGTTTGAAAAAACTCTCTCTCTCTCTCTCTCTCTCTCTCTCTCTCTCTCTCTCTCTCTCTCTCTCTCTCTCTCTCTCTCCCGATCTCCCTCCCTCTCCCAATCTCCCTCTCCCTCTCCCTCTCCCTCTCTCAATCTCCCTCTCTTTCGGCGGTGCCGCTCGTCCCTGCGGCCTGTCCGGTGCCCCTGTCTGGTGACGGAGCTCATCCCTGCCACTCATTCGGTGCCGCAGCTCATCCCTACCAGGCTGCCACTCGTCCCATCGTCCGTCATCGCCTTGCCCTGCACGCAGCTGCCGGTCGTCCCTTTTCTGCTCGCCCAATAAGGTGTGGCCGTGTGGGGTTGATTTTTTTAATTTTTTATTGCTAATATATGTTAGAAATTGTTAATATAGTTTGAGATTAACCTGATATTTGTGTTTTCTCTTGATATCATGGTGAATCGCTAAGTTCAGTTTCCATTTACAAATGAAAGCTAAATATTCTATAGCTAGGATTTTTCAACCAAGTTATATTAGTTGGATTACTAAACCTGCAATGTACAAAGTAAAAAATCAATTAAACAAGCTATATAACCTTTGGGCTGAATCATCTTATTGTATACTGCAAACAGCCTAGGTACATCTTCTGAATGTAAAAATCGTGATATCCGTCCACAACCATCAATGAAGAACTACTTAAGTCTTATTTGGAAGCATGGAATCCAATGTATTTTTTGCAGTGAATATACTGTTTTTTGGTCATTTAGAAATAAAGAATTGGAGGGATTTGTGATCCAAATCCTTCAAAAGGTCATGATTTCAAATGGGCTCGATTCGACACAAACCATAAGATCCACCCCCATTCTGCATGATTTCAAATCCACACTGACAAAAGAGCCATTAAACAAAGAAAATGACCAAACACTCTTGGAAATTTTTGTGCATGGACCATCCATTGTAAGTCCCACCATATTAACATTTTGGATCACCAAACCATGACTCCTAATGGTAGATTAGGTCCTTGAAATGCTTGTAAGTGATTGAAGATCATCCTACAAGGGTGAGTTAGAAATTGCATTTATGGAACACTGATCCTAAGAAACATTGTATGAACATGTCTAATTAATGAGATTTTTATTTATGTACCAACTTTATTTAGTTGTTCTAAATGGGCGGTTTGGGTCATCACATGTTGTCGGAAGAAAAGTAAGCACTTGGGTGAGCCTGACAGACCTAATGTCTACATCATTTGTCAGGTGGGATGAGAGATTTCACATGGCTGTAGTAAATAAGTCTCATGTGACACTTACAAAGTAGCCAACTAACATGAACCCAATCAAAGGTGATGGGAGTTGAAGATCTAGATGGATCTTGATGGCTTCAGGCTAGCTAGCCATCAAAATTCCTAGCCTGCCCTTGGTCTCAAATTGGCCATGTGGGCCCAGGTCAAAATATTCAATTTGATCCTCTATGGTCAAAATATAGTTTTGGGATTAACCTAATATGTTAATATAGAAATTGTTTAATATATGTTAGAAATTGTTAATATAGAAATTGTTTAATCAAAGGTAAATATCTCACTCTCAATTGTTTACTTTAGTGTGGCCCACCTGAATTACAAGTCATCATTTTGTTTGTTTGTTTGTTTCTAAGCCTATCGTGGGTCTTCAATTAATATCATGGTGGGCCTATCAAAGTCAGAGTAGCTTTTGTTTATAAAGATCTTTAAATGTGATCCACTTAATAAGTGGATAGGGCTAAGTTTTTCACAAAATATTTCTCATCATGGGTTATTAAACTAATTATGTATTAAATATTCATATCTCTAATGCGTGATTACTATTAAATAAAATGAGATGGATTCATTTTTAGCCATCTATTAAGCTGGGTCTTAGGTTTTTTAAGGAATAAGAGGGCAATCACTATTTGTGTTTTCCCTTGATACCATGCCCTAAAATAGTTATGTTTTCCATGTTTCTTAATTTACTTTATAAATGATAGTTTACTTATTACTTTGTTAATGTTGAATGCTACCACTTTAAGATGCTTTTGGTTTTTCATTTGACATTTTGTTATTAGTTAGCTAGATGATAAATGTCAATTTTCGCATGCTCCTTTGTTTACATAGATATGAATTATTTGTATTGTTTTAGTTGTAGACTTGTAGTATAAGATAATCAGTTGCCCATTTGAGGATTTCTATGTTGCCAGACATAGATTCAGTGTGTTCTTGGATGCATAGAAATTCTCAAATTGTCTCTTTTTGGACAATTCAGGGTTAGATAGATTGTAATGTCTTCATTTATTCCAATTTAAATGCATATGCCTGTTCTGGTTTCGTCTCTTCTTTTTCTCTCTGGATATATTTCATATATTTATTTCCGTCGTCAAATGTCCACACTTTGTGTTGATGATCGACATGGGAATTAAATACAAGATTAATATATTCTAAAGAGATAAGGGGAGATGCTGTCGGAATTTTGGCGTAGCATTTAAATTAGAAAATGAAGCATTACAATCTATCTAACTTTGAATGGGTGACTGATTTAGACAATTAAGTAATTATGCCCGTCTAGCGATCTAGCCATCTAGGACCCTAGCCCCTAGGTATAGCCGTATAACATATCGAGAACTTTATTTTATAGATGGCTAGTCAAGATGAAAGCCCAAATACCCCTGGAATGGGTGCATCGGCCACATCTTCTCTGATAGTAGAGGGAGACACAGACACGTCAACCGCATGCAAAGGGAAGAAGAAGAGATCAGCAGTGTGGGATGATTTCGAAGATGTGACAGTTAACGGTGTACAGAAGATAAAGTGTAATCACTGCAAAGGGTTATTCAGCAAGATTCCGTGAGGATCTACAACACATCTAATTAGACATTAGAAGACGTGTCCTAAGAAAGCAAGACTCCCTCCTCCCGGCCAACAGACGCTGTCATTTATGAAGTCAGAAGGGGACGACTCCCAAGGCGTAATGTCCACTCATAAGTTTGACAAGGAGAAGTTGAATGAGTGGTTTGCTAGATTAGTGATTTTGGAAGAAAAATATTTCAGAATGATTGAAAGTAAAGGATTTAGGGCTTTCTGTCAATTCCTTAACCCTCGGGCCGAGAATGTCTCCCGCGTCACAGTGCAGAGAGAAAGCATGAAGATGTACGCAATGGAGAAGATGAAACTGAAAGAAGTTTTGGCTTCAGTGACCAGAATAGCTTTGACTTCTGATTTATGGACAGCGTCCAATCAAAGAAAAGGATACATTTCATTAACCGCTCATTATGTTGATAAAGATTGGAAACTATGCAAGAGAATGTTGAACTTCAAACACCTTCCTCCTCCACATACTGGTTTACTTATTTCAGATTGCATCTACAGTTGTCTAGAAAGCTGGGGTATTGAGAAGCAAATTTCAACAATAACTTTAGACAATGCTTCAGCAAATGACAGTGTCATTTCATGCTTACGTAACCAGTTTAGGGCTACAGGAAATTTATTTTTTGAAGGAAAAATATTCCAGGTCAGATGTTGTGCCCATATTGTAAATTTGATTGTACAAAAAGGGCTGAAAGCAATTGACAACACTATAGAGAACATAAGAGAAAGTGTGAAATATATAAGGGGGTCACCATCAAGACTGAGTGTATGGAATGACATCATCCAACATTTGAATGTGTCATCTAAAAAAATGTTGAAGTTGGATATCTGTACACGTTGGAACTCGACCTATGAAATATTAGATGCAGCAATGGAATTACAGCTTGCATTTCTTGAATACGCGGCACGTGACAGAACGTATTCTTGGTTGCCGAGCACAGATGATTGGGCCAAAGCACAACAAGTTCACACATTTCTCAAAGTTTTCTACGATTGCACGAAGATTTTTTCTGGGAATTAGTATCCAACCGCGAATCTGTTTCTTCCGTCTCTTTGAAAAATTAAGGATGCTCTACAGAAAAATGCCAGTGCGGGTCCAGATTTCATACGCCAGATGACAGTTGGTATGAAAACGAAGTTCGATAAATACTGGGACGAATGTCATCTGTTGATGTCCTTGGTAATTGTTCTTGATCCTCGTTGTAATATGGGGTTGGTTAGCTTTATTTTCATGAAGCTTTATCCTACTGAAAGAGCGGCAGCAGAGACATCTAAGGTTCGTCAAGCCCTTGAAGATTTGTACAAATCGTATGTTAATACTTTACCTGCAGCGGGTGTTGAAGAAATTAGAGATACGGATATTTTTATACCTGGCAATCCGGATGTGCTAAATGAATACATATCATACTTGGCATAAGCACGAATGGGAGTTAATACTAAAGAATCAGAGTTAGAAATGTACCTCAAGGAGTCAATCGTAGTGCGATTCGAATTTGATGTGTTGGAATGGTGGAAGATGAGGGTTAGTGAATTAAAATACCCTACATTATCTGTGATGGCACGGGACATATTATCTATACCAATTTCAACATTAGCATCAAAATTCGCATTCAGCACAGGGAGCAGGGTTGTAAGCAAGTATCGAAACTCGCTTTCGCCAAATACAGTTGAAGCGTTGATTTGTACGCAAGATTGGTTGCGCCCAATATGGGAAGGAGATATGAATGATGATGATGATGACAAGGAGGTTGAGATTCGTGACGAGTCTCTACCTACAGATCAGTAATTATTTTCGGTTTTGTAATTTTTTTGGTTGAATGTTGAATGATTTGTAATATTATTTCACTGCAATTGCAAACACGAAAGTGTTGGTCCTTTTGGAATGTGGTTTGGAAAACTTTTAATCTTTGATATTTATTTACATATGTCTGTTCATTTGCTTTTATTTTTGACTTTTGATACATTTATATTGCTTTCTTTTGTTCCTATATCAAGTTCAATTTATTTATCAATATTCTGATTTTTTAATTAAAAATTGAATGTAGATATATCTTCATCTGAGCCATCTACAAACATTTGGGACTATGCTTCTCTAGTTGAATCACCACCAAGGTCTGAAAAAATAAAGATTAAGTGTGGTTTGTGTGGCGCAAAATTTGTAAACAAGACTAATCGCTTTCGCTTACACTTGTCATGTCGAAGTGGTGATGCAAAACCATGCCCCAATGCCCAAGGATGTCCAAATTCTTTTTCAAGCTCTGTTAGATTCGAATAGAAAACCTTCCACTCCATCCAAACTTTCTGCTTCTGGATCTAGTACACGAATGACATCCACAGAAGATGCAGAGGAGGAAGCCAGATTAAAAGGTTTGGAGGAAGAACAATTCCAACTTGTCTTAAAACGCAGTATGGAAGATGTTTCTAGACTTCAGCGATATTCGAGTCAAAGACAACACGATGTTGAAGCAGGGTCGAGTTACTCGAGTATGACAAACAAGAAGAAGAAAAAGAATAACAAATTCAAATTCCTGACTCGTCTCGGTGAATTTTATAGGGCATTGGGTACTACATACAATTCTTCACATAAAGCAAGTTTGAAAAATCTAGTTCAAAGTGTAAAAGAGCACGAAGGAAAAATCTCTTCGCCTTCTGACTTAGAGGAAGTGAACCAATTTGTATATGAAAAAATAGATAGCAGTTCTGATGGATCAGATGACAATACAGAAAGACACTCCTCTTATGGAGGTTTTTCGTTATAAATTATCATTTTGAAGTGAACAATGTAATGTAAATATGTTAATGTAATTATTGAAGTTTTTTAATCATAAATTATGTGCATTTTATATCTTTTATTGTTTAGTTTAACTTCGAATTCCAATTGACTCAAACTCGCCTCGAAAACTCGCACTCTACTCGACTCGATTTCTGCTCGTACTCAAACTCACCTCGAAACTCGGACTCGACTCGTTTACTACTCGTACTCAGGCGAGTAGAGTATGAGCAGGGAGTCCATGCTCGTCGGCCGAGTAAAGCCGAGTACGAGCAGCACTCGGGCGTTAAGAGCCGAGTACGAGTAGGGCGATACTCGACTCGACTTGACTCGTGTACAGCTCTAGTCATGTGTACCCCACCATAAAGATAATATGCGCCAAAAATAAGGCTGATCCATAACTCAGGTGGACCACACAATACGAAATAATGTAAAAATGTGCCCAGACCATCCAAATCGAGTGGTGGGCCCGGTTGAGTTTGGATTGGCACAACATTTTTTTGCATCTTTTCGTTATGTAGCGTGTACCTTTTGAAAGGTTTGGATGGCATAAGACACACCACAGTGGCCCCACGTCACAGATTTTGTACACGCTTGCCTAGGGCGAGTAGGATTCCAGTGGCTAAAAAACGCGTCGTATTTCCCGGGCCAAGACAATCTCATAGAAAGTTGGCTAAATCTTATCTCATCGAATGAGCAGCCAGTTGGGACCATTGGACCACCACCCACAAGACGGACGAATCTGGTTTACTGGGTGGGCCCACAGCCATGTTTGTAGGAAATCTACCCTATATATCTGCTTTGAGAGCTCATTTCAGGATATTCGACCAAAAATGAGGTGAATCTAAAAGTCAAGTGGGCCACACGAAAGGAAACAGTGGGGATTCAGTGAGAACCGTTGAAACATTTTTGTGGTCATAAAAGCTCAGTGTCAGGCTAAATTTTTTGTATTTTCACTTCATCCCAGTGATAATGACCTTATAACTGGTTTGGATGGCATATAAACCTCAAGGTGGAGCCCAGGAAGGTTTCAACGACAGATATTTCTTTTCTCAGTCCGCTTCCCCTCTCCCCTTTAAATGCTGAGGTGGATTGAGTACTAACCCGTAGGCCGTAACCCACCCACCGGGACCTAGCTAGAGACAGACGGTCCTGGCGGCGGCCGCGGAGCCCAACATGATGTATATGTTTTATCTACTACATTTATTCATTTTTTATTTTATATATATTTTTTTTCCATATTATTTTAGAGCATGAGGACACCTACCGTTGAAAACAACTTGGCGGCCACAGAAGTTTTGGATCAACTTAATATTTACATTTTACCTTCATGGAGGTCTATGTGACCTTATGAACAAATTGGATGGCAAATAAAATCACAGTCGACCTTGGGAAGGTTTCAAAGGTGGATGTCATTATCACCACTGGTTTGTATGGTGTGGTCCACTTGAGCCTTCCATCTACCTCTTTTTTGGGCTTATGCCCTAAAATGATCTGTGAAAATGGATGGATGGTATGGATAAAATAAAACACATCCCGGTGGGCCTCACAGAACCCTGCCAGGACTGTCCATCGAGATCCTGGTGAGGGGTAGCACCCCATCACAGTCCTATAGGCGCTTCCTAACTAGTGTTTGTTTCACATATTATATTCATAAAGTAGGAAAAGAAAGGGATGTCCCCCTAAAATTTAATTCTAAGAAGCCCTTCTTTCTAAGAAATGATCCATCGGGGAATAAAACTCGTTCACCTGCTTACTAAGTGAGCTCTACCTTTATCGTAGAATTCTCTGAAAAATCAAGCCTATCCAATTATTAGTGGGGCCATGCCATAAGACACAATAACAATTAACAACCGCACAAAAACCTCTGAATTCACATGATAGCCCACATGATGATATCATGTTAGATCCACTAAATTTCCGGGAGCATTCAACTTTCACGGTGGGAAGACCTTTACGGACAGATTGGATGTCATACACCACAGTCAAATCCATGCACACCCCCACACAGCCTACTAGAATTTGGGTCATAAAACTCGACCAGGGCTCAGCCCATGGGGCTATATAGTCAGCATAAGCTAGGCTCACAACAAATCACATCACTATTTCCACTAACAATTCCTATAGTGACATCAACCACCATTAAATCTGCACCATTGATTATTGCTGAGGAATTATTCACATTTATATGGATTCCCACAAACCATGCCAACCAGTAGGTGCATTAGACATCTGAGCCGTGCAAAAGGCAGGCCGCACCATGATCATCACCAACGTTAAAAAATCAGGCATGTCCATCGGGTAGGGTGCACGTGTATTTCATACGGAGGCTGTTCACTGCTTTTTCCATATTGTGGCCCACCTGATCCGTGGATCAGCCTCAATTTCACGCTCTGTTATCTTCACGGAGGGCCTGCCTTCTGCACAGCTCAACCGCCCAATGTGTGACAGGTCGGCACCTTTTTATGGGATGCATGTGATCAATAATTGACCAACTACCCAAAAAATATCAGCAAAACCTTATAAATGACAAAGAAATTCACACTCCAAACCGCACCACAACCATCCCATTTTCACCATGGAAGATGCCGGAATGGACCACAGCAACCATTCGCTTTCGACAAATGGCAAGCCCTCCGATGTAGAGATCAAGAACGCCAAGAGAGACGAAGATATTCTATCAACAGAGCAAATCTTCGAGTGCACCCAAGTCCCTGGATGGAGAGAGCAGCTGACGTTTAGAGCTTTTGTTGTGAGCTTCATGTTGGGTATCATGTTTAGCATAATCGTCATGAAGCTCAACCTGACGACCGGGGTTGTGCCTTCTCTAAACATATCTGCCGGTTTGTTGGGTTTTTTCTTCGTAAAGATCTGGACCAAGCTTCTAGAGAAATCGCATCTGTTGAAGCAGCCGTTTACAAGGCAGGAGAATACAGTTATACAGACATGCGTTGTCGCCAGCTCCGGCATCGCCTTCAGTGGTATGTTACAATCTTTTCTGGTATTTCACATGCGAGCCCTGACTAAACTTCCACAGTGAGTGAATCTCATCAGTAGAATTCAGATACAAGAAGCTTGTGAGACCATTCATTTCTGGATAGCAGAATTTTAAGTTCATTCGAATTAACTCGTATAGGGAAAAAACAAAAAAACAAAAGGTCGATCTACTGCCATGAGGCATAGTTAAAAAACTCGAAAACACGACTCAACTTGATATCCAAACAGGTCAGGTAGACCCAAAGACTCAACACAGTCTTTATTGACTTGACTTGATATTTAATAAATCAAATAATAAGTAATATTTAAGGTAACAACGAGCATTTAGAACAGACTCGATTCGTTTTCTTTGAAGAGTGCAACAGATCATTTTTCTTTATATTTTACAACAGGAGTTCGATATAAGCATCTAAGTTGGCCAAACAAAATGGTTGGTCCATTGGTTTAAAGCCATGTTACTTACAGTTGAGGTTGAGGATTCGAACTCGATCACACCAAGTTGCATCCAGTTGGCCAAGTTTTCAAGCTGACTTGATAAGTCCAGTCAAGACTCTACCAAGTCATGCTAGTCAGCAGGTTTCCTTGATACTCAGCTCGAAATCTGGCCAAGTCAACTCAGCTGAGTTTCGAGTTGTTCCACTGAGTTTTAGAACTATGGTGTGAAGGTGTGTTGCATTTTGCTCACATCAAATCTTTATGTTTAAACTATATGTGTCTACGTTAGTACAGAATCCATCCTTTTGCAACTATAGCTTTGCCTTCAATTTTTTTAACATTATTATTATAATATGCTCGATTTGTATAAACAGGAGGCTTTGGGAGTTACCTTTTCGGGATGAGTGATACAATTGCAAAACAGTCAACAGAAAAGAACAGTCGAGAGAATATCAAGAACCCAGCACTAGGATGGATGATCGGGTTTCTCTTTGTCGTTAGTTTTCTCGGGCTCTTCTCTGTGGTGCCCCTTAGAAAGGTACTTCATGAGAACTTCCCATCTGAACTTAAACAACATGCATGGATAGATGGCATTCATAATAAGATGATGTATCTAGACCAAGGAACCAGTACCCGGTTTTGGAGTGAGAATCAAGTGGGTCTGAAACCAGTAAAAATCATATGGACTTAGGCGGCAGGGAATCACTATGACTTGTTCAGATAATGTACATGCATGAGACAAGACTCATTTCATTCTCCACTAAGACTGAGTCAGTTTTGCCCTACTTTCGATTCTGTGATCTAGACAGTAAATAATCTAGACAAGTTCTGGACGAGGTTTGCTAAAATACCTCCTGGTTTTTTGAAAGATGATACTATGGGACTTTAGCCATTGGAATTTGGTAGTTTTCAATGATCCATACTGTTTATATGATTGGGATTATCTTGGATGGGGAATGCCCAAAAAATCTCTTAGATTGAATGTTTTTAACCTTTGATTATACAAAAGTTATGGTAACCGTCCATTTTCAAAGCAAAAGAGCCACATTTCAAAAGGTTTGAAATAATCCAATTTGAGAAATTTTATTTGTTGCCCATCCACCATAAAAGGTGAGACTAATTGTATAAATGGTTTAGATCACTGGAAGACAATCCATATTCAAAGTTTGAAGTCCTAATGTATCATATTGCAATACATTGGGATGCATTCGAGCAAACCTCATTCTGGATAATCATTTGTAAATAGAAACTCAGAGTACCTCCATAGAACCATTGAAGACAAACAGATGCACAATTTATTAATGGAGCCACTTCCCTTACAACAAGTCTTGTATATTTAGAGAAGTTCCAAAATATGACAACTTAAGAAAGATGTACTTTCTTTTATAAAGGCTGTGAATTCAACTCTTCTTTAACTGGTAGATATGGCACATGCAATGCTAGTGGTGAGAGAGGAAGTGGTTTCCAAGACATGGGAAAGGGGGAGAAGCAGTCGTAAAAGTTCTCGTTGTGGAGTGGTTTGATACTCTGGCAGATTGTGATGGTACTAGCATGCCATAATTATCAAACTGTCCAAGTTATTTGACCCACTTAGTTCTTATTATTATTATTACACTACCAGGGATTGAACCCTGGATCATTCACACACACTACACTGTCTCTACTAGCTCATTTAACGAACATGAGACGCACTTAAATAGATCATCATACAAAACCCAAACTCTCAAAATAAAAATAAAAACTAAAAATGCCTCCAATAACTCTCACAGGTTAACTTGGCAAAACCAATCACGCAACATTGTAAAAGGAACAGAGAACATAGTCGATACAAACTTATTCATAAAAGGGAAATTCTGTAAGAAAGAGAATGCTTTAATTTCATCAAAAAGGAGATTTTAATCCAAATAAAGTGACCATCTGAGAGATAAATGAGTTCCAATACTTTATTGATCTTGAGAATTCTTGTAAATTCATATTTAAATGAGACTTTTTGTTTCAGATCATGATCATCGACTACAAGCTGATATACCCCAGTGGAACTGCAACTGCAAACCTGATCAATAGCTTCCACACCCCTCAGGGAGCCAAGCTAGCAAAGTAAGGCTTTGCTGAAATTCTACACTGAATTTTACCTGTATTCAATTGAACAAACCATTGAAATATCTTCTTTTTTTTTCATTCCAACAGGAAACAGGTGAAAGCACTTGGCAAGTTCTTGTCCTTCAGCTTCATGTGGGGTTTTTTTCAGTGGTTTTTCAGGGCAGAAGATTCCTGTGGATTTGCATCTTTCCCTACATTCGGTCTTGAAGCCTACAAAAACAGGCAGATATAACCTCCTTTCCATTTTAGAATTTCTTTAAATGTCAGAGAAACCTTATTTCCTGAAAGTCAAATGTCACACACCACAATCATGAGAACCCTAACAAATAACAACACCTGGTTGGTGACTAACAACAAAGCACATCTGAACCCTCTGATTGATATGGTAAAGTCCACATGTATCAATGGTGGATGTGGGGCCTATTATACCCCATCATGTGTATTAAAATGACAAGGACCTGAAGCATAAAGTCAAATCTGACTCAGGTAAAGGAATTGGTATCCGTTTCAAAATGTCTTCAAGTGTAAATGTTGATGAAGCAAAGAGCAGAAGTGTGAGTCTGAGAGTAGAAGCGGCACCTTCATAGAAGGTTCCTACATCTAAGATTCCATCAACATCAATTATAATGGGGCTTTCATCATCTGTCATAGAGTCTCTTTGTTATGAATGTTTCACATCAGATCATCTCACATTAGTTTGACTATCACGAATTATTTCCAGCTCTAATTCATGTATCGGGCTTTTTATTCCTTGGAACAGATTCTACTTCGACTTCTCGGCTTCCTATGTTGGCATTGGGATGATCTGCCCTTACATTGTTAACATCTCTTTGCTGATTGGCGCTATTCTGTCATGGGGAATTTTGTGGCCCCTCATAGGCACTAAAAAGGGTGATTGGTACAGTGCGAAACTCGAGCCTAGCAGCCTTCACGGCCTTCAAGGCTACAAGGTAATTTAAATTATCAAAATTCCCTTGTTTAATTAAATATCTGCTCTCAAAGAAAATCAGGCAAATTTTCCAAACCATCCCTATTATTTCAGAAAAATGACAAAAGACGCCCTCAATTAACTTTTCCTTTTAAGGGTTATGAATAAATATTATTAAAATCAGCTTGGCAAGAAGGCAAGAAGCCAAGACAAAAAAATATGACTATAGGGAGGCTTCACAATTCCAACAGAGAACAGACTACATTCAATTATACTTGAAGGCCCCCAGTAGCCCATTCAACTACATCCCTTTTCACCCTCCTCACGATTTGCTCCAATGATGTATGCTTGTTGTCGAAACACTGAGCATTACATTCCTTCCAAAGGTTCCACAGACAAAAGAAGTAACCGCAAAACAAATCGTGAGGAGGTTTATCCAAGCCCAAAGCATCTGCAAAACTGATTGTGGCATGATCCAATTCACCTTGAAGAGGTTGACGATGTGGCTCCACAGCTGATATGCAACGGGACTGTGTAACAGAAGATGGTCTACTGATTCCGCACTACTCATGCATAGAAGACATGTTTGGAAGAACCATACCCCTTTTTTGAAGGTTGTCTATGGTTAGAATCCACTTCCTGCCCGCGAGCCAGATGAAAGAAGAGACCTTGGGGGTGCCCCATAGGACCAAATGCAAAGGGAGCAGAGATTTCGGAGGAGGCACCATGAAGCCGGATCATGTTATAAAAAGATCTTACCAAAAAAGACCCAGAGGGCGAAGCTGAACATACCAGTGAATCTCTCAAATCTGGACAGGGATAGAAATGAGGAAGACGAAGTAATAATCTGATGTAATCTTCACACTCCATGTCCGATAGGCCCCTTCTACAAGGAGGGCACCAAACTCCCGTCCCTTCTCAAGAAAAACAACGATCACTGTGATATTCTTCTCTAGAGAGAGACGCAAGTGACAGGAAGTCCTCATCTAACGGTCTCGGGCCACACCACAAATCCTCCCAAAATCTAATGAGCGTCATTCCCAAAAGAGAAGGATGATGTGGATATGACTGAGGGAGACACGGAATGAATGACTTTCCAAATGGCCGAAGACCGATACAGAGATGAATTCTTGATCTCCCATCCTCTTTCTTCCACCCCGTACTTGTTAGCTATAAATTCTCTCCAAATTTCCCTTCTTTGACCCTGAACCTCCATTGCCATTTGCCAAGCAGCGCCACGTTCATATAATCGAGATCTCTGAGACCCACAGCTCTTTCTGCTATAGGTAAGCATACCTCATTCCATTCAAGTAGATGGAACTTATGTAAGTCCTCTGCATCCTCAATTAACTATTTGGACACTAAAAAAAAAAAAACTCCCAAGGCAACCTGTGTTTCCTGGTGGATGGTCATCTGAACCATCCATCCATTAGTACCCCCATTGGATGGTCTGAACAGCAAAAGACCAGTTTCACAACCCATGTATACAATCTGACAGCTTTCAAACAGCAAACAGGCAATTAGAACAATGTGCACTGCAGCACACATCAATATTAACTAAATCATCAACACCCCCTATGATATGTATCGAATCCTGTGATCCGGCTTATGGGTTATTTGCAATTGGGTTGGTATTTCTAGCATCCTAAAACTATGATTCTATACTCTTATTGTTGATTGAGTTGTAGTGCAAATTTATATTTACAGTCTACAGATTTATATTTTATTTATTTATTCAATAGCACGCTTATAATATGACACCATGCACTCAATGTCTATAATAATAACATTTATGATTTTATTAACAGAAGAAGAAGGCAATAGAAACAGCTTTTCCAATTATGTTAGCAAAAGTAGAAGTGTATTGTTACACCTCTCCATGTCCATTTCCATAGCACAAGCTACAAGGTGAGCATTGTCTCACAAAAATGAGATTTCCACTTACTATCCAAACAAGATTCTTGAAAATGGAACATGGTTCAATGTGCCATGGAACCCTTGCAAGTCAAACATTACACTTTCTTCTTCTTCTTTTCTTTTTTTTTTTCTTTTATTATTATTATTATTATTATTATATGACAACGTGTCCCTACCCCCTTTTGAGGCAAGACTATTCCTTGCAGATGCATGCAATCACCCACCAACCACGTGCATCAAGTTATCCACAGAGAGGGGAATCAAACTCGTGTCTATGGGGTACAAACCCATAACCAAAGCCGTTCGCCCAAACCATGACAGGTGAATAGCAAACACACCGTTTGCATCAGGAACCCTTCCAAGTCAAACATTACACTTTCTTTCCTCTACTTTCTCCCAATCCAAACACTCCCTAAATTGCAATAATAATATCAATGTTTTAAATAGCAAATAGCGTATAACATAGCATTCACTCCTCTGAAGCATAAGGTGTTAGTTATGTAGCGTGTAACACATTGCATGCTACTTCTAGATTTTTAATTAAGGTTGTGCTTTGCATTGAACTAATAATGAAACTTTATGATATCCGGTGAAACCAAACACAACCTAAAATAATAGGGAAAATAGGGCAAAGATTAACTATAAAGATAAAGAAAGAGCAATAGAACTAATTCAATACAATTTGAGGGGTAATTGAATTTTATTAAGAAACTGTAATAATTTAATACCGTTACTTCTATCATTTTACTAAAATCGCTGAAAGATTAACTATTTTTTATTGAAAAATAGAAAATTTTAACAAATTGTTGAAAAAATTAATTGATTTTTATTTTAGTGAAATTTTCACCATTGGCGACAAGGCTTTAGATGACGAGACGATGATGATTTAACAACATGGCATACACTTAGAACATGTATTGCATTGACCCACATGATCCTCCCCACAGTGTACCAAGAATTGAAGGAAGTTGTGTACTGGGTTCCCATCCCACATCATGTCCAGTAGCAGCCCATGATCTAGGTAACCTTGGTACATATGCAATAAGAAAAAGCAAAGTAAGTCATTAGACCATGTACATCATCTAAAGAGTGCAATTTTCTCCATGCCCTATCAATGGTCTTGGAACAACTAAATGGACTATTTGGATCATAGTCCATAGGTCCATGTTGAATATGAGGGCATAGCACATATATAACGATACATGTGTCTTGCACTATACATTTCTTCACCATTTCTCATCTACTAAGAATGTGGATTGGGCTCCAACAAGTCATCGTAAGTGATGAATATTTGGATTAAAAAATAAGCAAAAATGTCCTTGTTGGCATCAAGTGCCAGAGCACATTTTCACTAACTTACAGCTCTTCTTTCATTATTAACCCCCTTTATTATGTTATTTGCAGGTCTTCATCGCCATTGCCATGATCCTAGGCGATGGCCTCTACAACTTCTTCAAGGTCATGAGCATAACAACCTCCTCCTTTCTTCAAAAACTGCATGAGAAAGACACTAACATAATTCCCGTGGTCAACCAACTCTCTCCCACCAACCCATCCCTATCCTACGACGATCATCGCCGGACTGAACTCTTTCTAAAAGACCAAATCCCAACATGGGCAGCAGTTGGGTGCTACATCGCTATTGCTGCCATTTCAATTGCCACCTTACCACACATCTTTCCCCAACTCAAGTGGTACTACGTCTTAGTTGTTTACATCTTTGCCCCGGTCCTAGCCTTCTGTAACGCCTATGGTGCCGGACTCACTGACTGGTCCCTTGCTTCCACCTATGGAAAGCTGGCCATCTTCACCATCGGTGCATGGGCTGGAGCTTCTCATGGTGGGGTGCTTGCAGGGCTTGCCGCATGCGGTGTCATGTTAAGTATTGTCCAGACAGCTGCAGATCTCATGGGGGACTTCAAGACGGGCTACTTAACACTAGCTTCACCTCGGTCCATGTTTGTCAGCCAAGTAATCGGAACCGCAATGGGCTGTGTCATTGCTCCTTGTGTCTTCTGGCTATTTTACAAAGCCTTTGATGGCATCGGCACTCTTGGATCAGAATACCCCGCCCCTTATGCAATCATCTACCGTAACACAGCAATACTCGGTGTTGAGGGTTTCTCATCCCTGCCAAGGAACTGCCTCACTCTCTGCTATGTGTTTTTTGCTGGCGCTATTCTCATCAACTTAGTGAGAGATGTCGTTGGGAAAAAGGTGGCAACTTGTATCCCTATCCCGGCAGCGGCGGCAAAGATGGCGAGGTTAATTCCACTCCCGATGGCAATGGCAATTCCATTCTATATCGGGCCATACTTTGCTATCGATATGTGTGTGGGAAGCTTGATATTGTTCGTATGGCAGAAGACAAACCAGGCCAAGGCGGACGCATTTGCGCCTGCAGTGGCATCTGGTTTGATTTGCGGTGACGGGATATGGACTTTGCCACAGTCGGTGCTTGCTTTGGCCAAGGTGAACCCACCCATCTGCATGAAATTCCTATCAAGAAAAATGAACATGAAAGTGGACGAGTTTCTTAGCTAAGCTATCTTAATAGCAGAAGCCAGTCAGCATGTGTTTCTACCATAAATATTCCATTGTGTGTACAAAAGTTAAGCCCATGCAGTAATGTTGAGAACTCAAACTCAGCATTCAATCCAATAGCCCCATATAGAAATTAAAGTTATTTGACATATTATCACTTAGTGACTCTGTTTGCAATTTGTGGTATTTGATTTCTTCCAAGTAGAACTAAGGTCCCACAAAGATCAAACAATGGGTTACCGTTTCTAACATAAATTTACAGGCTGATGCAAAAGTCGGAAACTTTGAAGGTAGGGTTCATACTAGATTTCAGACCAAGTACGACACTGTTACATAGATGACATAAAAAGAATAATAATAATAATAATAATAATATATAAAGAATAAAAAAAGCTCACAAGCTACACAACTGAAATGAAGAGCAATGATTTTCCTACTATCTCACAAGCCATTAGCAATTCACAGACTGACTATAAGTGATTATTTATACTATTAATGGAGAGGCCACTAGTTTAGTCCATTTATCTCCTTAAGTAATATTAACAGCGAGCTCGAGACAGGTATCTTCCATGTTCAGTTCAATTCATGGAATTTTGCAGATTATTTGGAAGTAATAGTGAAGTAGATCAATCCTGTAAACTATGTGAAAATACAACGTACAACTAAGACAACTCTTTTTCCATTTCCATAGATGCAACTATCATATGGGAGCAATCTACGCCAAATAGTCAAAAGGATTCACAAGAATGATAAGAACTGGGTTCAAGACAAGCACATTGTGGAACTGTTGTTTGACATGTTTCACCATGATCACCTTGTCTTTACCCCCATGTTATGGATGAGTTAGGATAAGAAACCAATAAGATAATGACTCCTTTAGATATGACATCTCAAAATGAAAGACTACTAATGGTAGACTGAGTGCTCAGTAAAGTTTATTTTGATCAGCAACAAGGATGATTGTAAAGGAAGACTGAGTGCTCAGTAAAGCTTATTTTGATCAGCAACAATGATGATTATAAAGGAAACTGCGCATGAAGAACAAGAGACCCCAGTGTCCATGGAGTTTGGCAGAAATCAAAGCAGGCATTAAAAGCAAGGTTACCAGCAATGTACCCTCCAAAGGGAACTAAATTGGAGTTCTGTAAGACTATATGCATGTATTCGTGGATGGGTATGGCACGTGAGTGGTGAATACTACTGCAGTTTTGTTGTACAGATGTTCTCTGTTCACAACGGTTACACCCAGGGAAGGAGATTCAGAAGAATGGTGTTCAATCGGTTTAACGGGTATTGTATCATTCATCACTGATACGGCCCCGTAATGCCCCTGCATCAGGCTGTTTCTGGCCAATACAACCGTATCGTTCATAGGCAATACTGGTACGTATAAGACGATATATCCTAGTTTTGGACAATACTTAAAATCATGTTCAGACGTTGGATTTCAGCTAGGCCATTAAGATGATAAACTGTAGAAACTGGCTAAATAGTATGATTTCTAAATCCCATACAAATCAAAAGAAGAATGCTACTTGGAAGTGCCCACCTACAAAGACCAAACACAAGGCTCATGACAACATCACACAGTTGTGCAGCATCTAGTTAATTCACAAGGCAGGGCCCACAGTATATGTGATCTAACAAAAAGGCAGGCAGACACACCCTACAGGTGGGCCACACTTTCAACAAAAGATGAATTATTAGAAAAGGATACCCATCAATCCACATTCAACTTACATGTCTGGATCACCCGATGAGTGTGCCTGACATTTGAGCTAGGGCCTACCTGATGAACTGCATGGCTATCATATGTTTGCCGCAATGGCACATGTGGAACACTAGCAGGTAGCATTCTCTTCCAAAAAAGGAAACACCATCATAGGTTTGCAGGTCGTCATCTGGAAGATGAAATCAGCATGAATAAGCTTGTGCTAAAATGGTATTGGAGAACAGATGAATGAAAGGCCATAGGAGTGGGACGTGGACCTGCAGAATTTGAGCAAAGACAGCCATTGAGTACTGACATGAGATCCATATGATCTAACTCCAGGAAAGAAGATCTATGTTCCATAAGACAACATGCCCTGGTACCAAATTACATCACGCTTGTGTCTAGCAGAGGCATTATCCAAAGATGAGTAACCATTCGATTAAATAAAGTGCATATGCTTTTTGAGTGAACATCGAAAACTATGCCTTCCAACCTCACGTTTCGGGTTGGTTTGTCCTCATGACAGAAGAATAGTAATGAGATTCAAGCTCTTTTAGGCTAGCAGCTGCCTGTTCTCCTACTTTTTCCAATAGGCGGTCGGTTTTTTCTGCCTGCTGGTTAAACTCAATCCTCCGTTGCTCAACATGCTCATTCAGGGAGGCAAAGCCTGAAAAAATTGCTGTTTGCTTCAGCTCGGACACTAACTTGAGAAGCGAATCGGCAGCCTGAACCTGTTCAGGGCAATAGGATGAATGAATAGAAGCATTTCAAATTGCCACGTTGCGGAAATATAAGAAAATACGAAGCTAACTACAAATGGCAAATATCATCACAAGATATAAATGATATGAATGGTGCTTGACACCAAACAAGAAATCTATTTGTGAACCGCATCACTCTCAGACCACGATCAAACTGTCAAGAAGCAGGGCCAACTTTCTTCTATTTTTTAAATGGTGGGACTAACCAGGCCGCCCATTTAGGACAGTGAGATCATCAGCAATGGAACTTTGCAATGCATGTCAACACCAGATCGTATTCCCTATTCTATAATAATTAAAAATAAGGAAGAATTCTATTAGAAACCATGTTGTATTCAAGGATTTCTTTTAGAACACGTTAAAGTCATTGAACAAGATTGGCGATAACAGAGCTAACTAGTTTCTGGAAAAATAGCTGTTTAATTCAGCCTACACTAATTTGAGGAGAAAATTGGCTGCCAAAAACATTCCAGGGCAATTGGATCAGTGAAATTTAAAGGCAATTCAAATATGCACATCATGGAATGCAATACTATTAGAAGAAATGTGACGGTGACTAAAATGGCAAATACCATCATATAATGAAAAATGATATGGTGTTTGACACCAAAACTGGAAATCCTTTATTGGCAAACCTCATCAACGTTAGATCAAGACCAAATCCTTGGGAAGAAGGCTCGCTTCAAGTTTCATGCATTCATATTAAGCAGTTCCATTTAGGACAATGAGCAGTGGAGCTTTGCTATGGCTGTATGTAGGACACTGATGCAGGCTGATTTGGGACCATGATCCATGGGCCAGGGCCAGGCCCAAGCCCAACAGTTCACCCCTCAATAAGGAGGCCAAAGCCTCCAATTTAAGTAGCTAGCCTATTTAGGTAGTTAGCTAGCGAAGTCAATCAGGTAGCTATGAATAATCCACTAGTCAAATCATTTTTATTTATTTTTCATATTTGTAATACATCATTGGTTGTCAATGACATTATGAGTTTTCCTTCTATATATGTTTCAAAGCTTATATAAGGGCCTATGATGAGTAGTACCAAGGCACCTTTGAATTGAATCAAATCTCTTGAATTGTTCTCTTCTATTTGTTTGCATTCTCATGCTTAAGATTGAAGGTGTCAACACTTGGGTGGATCCTTCCCATCAGCCAGCTGCGCTAGAGATGTATCCCTAATCTATAACCATTAAGGAACCATTCAGTTAGAACCTTTTATGTATTCAAGTATTTCTTTCAAAAAACATTAACGGTTATCAAACAAGGTTGGCAATAATGCAGCCAACTAATTTCCAATTAAACATCCATGCTATTTAATGGATGATTAGTAGAAAGATCCCAATGTGAAATGTTGCCTTTGTCAATCTAGCATCTAACAGCACATCAAAGAAGAGGTGGAAGTGCATTTACCACTCTGGCTGCACGCATCTCCATCTGAAATGCTTCTTGCGAGTTCCTGAAAGGTGGATCATTTACCTACAACAAGCAAAACACTTAGTTTGCAGAGAGAACCTGAGTGCAAATATCAAATAATATTTGGAAGAAGTCCAACTAAATGGTCTATTTGTAGTAAGATACAAAATACATTGTACCATATACATCTATTGCATAGGTGCAATCATTACAATTTTTATTTCATTTCTTTTGTCCTTTAGCAATGAAACCATTGTATCAAAAACCATTTAACTTGAGATATTTTTTCTCATTGACATTTTCACCCTTTCTCAACAATAAAAGACTGATGAAGTGTCAAGGAAAAGGTGTAATTATTACACGTATGCAGTAAATGTTCCTACCACAAGCATACCCTCAATAAGATTGTTGCCAATGACCTCTGAATAGAATTGGGGTAATAAACCAGAATTTTCCTTCTATTAAGAAAAAGAGAAATACCTAAAAATGAAGCAAAACAAGATTAGCATTGACTCAAACATACTTTCACGACAATCTCCCACGATAAAGAAATATAAAGGGCACCTTAAACATCTTGAGATTAGGAAAGCGGCGGTCTTATTACAAAGAATTTCCAGTTTTTTTAAGGTAACAACAATTTTATTAAAAGAGCACAAAAGGCTCAAAGCTACCAACAAAATTACATCCCAGCTAAAGAATGACCAATCATTTTGGTCAAAATCCTCCATACAAGAAACCCTGCCTACAACATTCATTTTAGCCCTCTTATATACAACCGCCTCCAAACCACTCTTGTTTTGGAAGCACCGATTGTTTCTCTCCCCTCAAGGAACCCATACAGACATCATAACTAGTTTCCATCATGACCATCATTTTTTTTTAGCCACCGTCAGGCCAAGCTAGTAAGGAGCCAGCAATGGACCCAGGCATCACCCAAGAAATGCCAAAGAAAGCGATGTTCCCATGCCTTCTGGAAAAAAAAAAAAAAAAAAAGGACGATGGAAAAATAGGTGATCAATGTTTCTGGACCCCTCAAACATCTATTCATAACAAAATGTTTATCTGTTACTCAGGGTTGCCTGAGAGCATCATAGCGTCTCTTTAGCCATTAGGCATGAGGTGTTTCCCATAGCCATTGGGCGGCAGGCGTCTCATATGGCTAGCATTGGCATCATGGGTTTGCCCATGAGAGGTGATGGCATCAGATAATCAGATAGCCAGCAAGGCATCAAATAGCTGATTAAGTTGTGGAGCTAGAATAGTGTTTGTTACCCTGTTCGCTAAGGCAAATAATGTATGCATGTTGTGCACCCAAGAAACATGCCATGCTGAGTGGCTTTCATTAACTTATGGGAACAAATTACATTGAAAGTTGTGGTCTTGCATAGGCTCTTAATTACATCCCTAGAGCAAACCCTTGATTAAAAGGCTAAACAAAACAGAGGAAGTTATCCTTCTTACAGGATGGCTTTATTAGTCTGATCTATGGTCATTTGTCTTCGCACTATCCAGATCCTCAACCAAGAAGGCTTGCAGTGGCTTTAACATATACAAGCGGCTAGTCTAACGGTTCCATGGGCTTATCGCTAGAAATATAGGGATGACCACTCTCTAACGTTTGTCACATGAAGACAGGACCCTTTGTGTTAGGCACAAACGTTGCAGTAGGTCTACGCCCTACAATGGGAACTAGGTTGTGAGAGAGGTTAATTTCCAAATTATATTCCCTTAGTCTTTAGAAGAGGGGGCAGAGATGAGTTTCGCATTATGTCGTCGATGCCATAATGGATTTGCGCCATAATGTTGAACTCTCTCCCTTTAGTGGCCTCGCGTGTGGCGCTAAGGCCACCTTGGGAGGCCCATGCACATGGCGCAGGGTCCTCCCAAGAAAGGGGGCAGAATGTTCAAGCAAGTAAGGCTCATCTTGGTAAGCATTTGCACCCAAAGTTTCTTGTTGCAAAGGCTTGTCTTTCTCTATGTGTCTCTCTTACTATGTCTCTAACTCAGAATGGGTCCCGAGGTATTTATAGGTCATGGGACCCAATTTTCTCGGCGGTGGAACCTCTACGCTTGCCTTGGCACTCATCCCGCAAAGGACTTTATGCATGGCACAAAGGTGATGTTATTCGGCGTTGTTGAAGCTTGTCGTCAACTTTCCGCGCAGGCAAAATGGTGATGTCCTAGGATGGCATAATGGTGCCATTAGTTTCGTGGAGCTCATCACAGTGTGAAAATTTCCATGTCAACAACATCACACATTAATTAGGGATTAATGCCGATCCCTTTTGAAGGTTATCAATGGTAAGGATCTTGTTCCTTCCCACTAACCAAGTAAATGTCGCTACTTTGGGAGGCGCACTATAAGACCAAATGAAAGAAAACATACCACTTCCCTCACCAAGGGCTAACCTAGCAGCTTGTAAAAGGAGCAAAATCGCCCAAATTTTTCCTAAGACCACACCAAAGAATTCTCCTCACCCAAAGTCAACTTGAGGCAATGGCGCCATTCCAAAAGCCGAGAATATTCCTCTGCTTCCTCATTCAACAAATTTCTTCGACAAGGGAGAGATTACACCACAGAATCGTAAATGAATGAGAAGCATTGATACACGAAAACCTCCAGATTCATGGATACTTTGGCTAGAGTTGGAAATGTGAATAGGAGAAAGCTCTCCCCAATTACCAAATCCTTCAAAACCGGATCCTTTTCCCATCACCCCAAGAAAAGTGAATCCTCTACTTGTGCGTCAAAGATGTGACCCCCTCCACAGTACGAATGCCATGTAGAGAGTTGAGTCCTTCACCCAACAACCCCCTTCTTGGAGGCTATATTTGCTTGCAATTACTTCTCTCCACAAACGTCCTTCCTTCGACCCAAGCCTCCACAACTATGTTCCTAAAAAAGCTTGATTCATATACTCTAGGTTCTTTACACCAGCTCATCCCTTGCTATGTAGTTTTGGAAACCTCTTCCCACTTTAAGAGGTGGAATTTATGCTTTGCCTTAGCTTCTTGACAATAGTAAATTCCTTCTCAGCCTTTCCAACATATCCACCACCGATGTCGAACACTTAAAAAGCAACATATTGTAAACCGTTAGATTTGACATAAGCTAATCTTATCAATGTCAACATTCCCTTAATGATAGATGTCTATTTTTTCACCTAGACAACTTCCTTTTAACCCTTCCAATAACCTTATCCCAAAGATGTTTGGTTGGCTTACAACCACACAAAGGAAACCCAAAATATGTAGATGTAAGAGACTCTACCCTACATCCGAAAACCTTTGCAACAAAGCCACTTCTTCATTAGAAATACACACCCCAAACAATTCATTTTTGAAGATGTTGACTCTTAAGCCCAAACCACCTCAAAACATCTCACCAACTTCCTCAAATTATCCACCATTTCAACTCCTGAGTTGAAAAAAAAGAATGGTGTCATTGGCAAACTGAAGGTGAGAAATTGGGGGCACAACACCTCCCACCTTAAAGCCTCTAATCAGACTAACTGGCTGACCTTTATCGAGCATCTTGCTTAGTGCCTCAACCACCACCATAAATAGAAAAGGAGAGGGTGAATCCCCTTGCCTAAGGCCTCTCGAAGCTCGGATGAAGCCTCAAACACTTTTTCATCTAGCTTCTCCACCTTTGACCACTACCCAACACCCGCAACATGTAGTCAAGGAAACCCCAATCCATGCAGTCATACACCTTTTGATATCCAACTTGTACACAATGACCTTCTTCCCTTCCCAATGCCTCACATCCAAACACTCATGAGTAATAAGAGCAGTGTCTAGAATTTGCTTACCCATTGCAAGCGCACTTTGGGTTTCTAATATCTTGTCCAAAACCTTATGTAACCTTGTAGCTAAATTTTTTGCGAGGATTTTATATGAGCCACTAATCAAACTAATAGTGCGAAGGTCACACAAGCATTCCACCCCTTGTATATTCGAAATGATAGCTATGGAGGAAGCCCCAAGTTCAGACGAAAACAACCTCTCCCCCAAAACTAGGCAAGAAAGCAGAGCAAACCACCCTTAACTAGTTCTCAAAAGGTTTGGAAAAAAAAAAAAACAACAACAACAAAAAACCATCCAATCCCAAGGCTTTATCCCCACCTAAAGAGTCCACCACAACCTTGACCTCTTCCACCGAGAATGGTTTCTCAAGACCTTTAGCTTCTAATGGTGTTAGCTAGTTAAAAGTCAAGTAGTCCAACCAAGGCCTCTCCCAAGCTTCATCTGCCAACAAATTTTTATAGAATTGCACAATGGTGTGGCAAACCTGTGATTTATCTTCTATCCTTTTGCCTTCCATCATTACACCAAATCCCATTGTCCCTAGTGCAAGCACTTACGATGCTACGGAGAAACTTGTGTTTTTGTCCCCTTCCTACAACCACGTTGCATGTGACCGTTGTCTCCATTTGATCTCGTCTTCCAAGAGCCAAGTCACATAATCCTAGGAGAGTTTAACCATTGTTGCCCTTTCCTCACCGAAAACTCACCACTCTCTTCCTTCACATTTATTGCTTAAATGTTTTGCAGGATGGCTTCGGTTCTGCTACCCTTTCCCCTAAAACTTCCCTTTTCCTATTAAAAATCTTCCCTTTGAGGAGTTTCAGCTTCTTGTATAGTCTCAACCCTACAAAGCTCAGCTTGAATCAGAAAGGCTTAGAACCCAGTTATCCTCATCCACCTACAATACTATCGAGCAGTGGTCAAAAACAAGCCTTAGAAGGTCTCTTTAATGAGTGAAAGGGTAGATATCCACTCAATCAAAGGTGACCCTACAAAGCCTCCAGCTTGGAAGGAACACCACCATTCTCTTTTAAGTTTTGAGAAACCCATAACTTTAAGCACATCAGCTTGAATCTGAAAGGCTTAGAGCCTAGTTGTCCTCATCCACCTACAATACTATCGAGCAACGGTCGGAAACAAGCCTTGGGAGGTCTCTTTAATGAGTGAAAGGGTAGATATCCACTCAATCAAAGGTGACTAGAAAGCTATCAATTTTCAACCCTCTCATGCCCATTGCTCCACGTGATCAGTGTTCGAGTTGTCGATATCGCTACAAGTTTCGCTAACTGGAGATAAAGATATAATATCGTTATCGCCAATAATATCGCCAATAACCGGAAATGTGAAGAAAAATGGCAAAACATAGGGAAAATGATGGAATTTTTCAGTGAAACTTTAGGACATGCCTAAATACACATATTTGCATATTTATGAATTAAAAAATTACAAAAAGAATGCATTAAATAATAAGTTTTCATTTAATGGGGCCCAAAAATCATGCTCTGTTGTAAGAAATCACTCCAATTGTAACCAAAATGAGTTCATATAATACAAATGCAAATAGCATATAATAATTAAGCCATGCAAAAGTTAATGAACTAAACTTGAGACATGGAATCTATATAGTGGTATACTTGGTGATGGATGGCTTGGATATGGCACTTGTTTGACATACTGACGCATCTATCCAATTTTCCAGATCATTTTATGGTATAAGCCCAAAAAATAGGTAGATCCAAATCTCAAGTGGACCCCATCACAGGAAACAGTGTTGTTTGAATGCCCACCATTAAAAACTTCTTAAGGGCCACAAGTTTTGCATCAAATTGGTCTGTATGACCTAATCAACAGGTTGGATGTCAAATAAACATTACAACGAACCCTGGGAGGTTTTTAATGGTGGACATTCAATCGCTACTATTTCCTGTGGTGTGGTCCACCCGAGATTTATATATGCTTGATGTTTTGTATCAAGATCTAAAATGATCTGAAAAAAATGGATGGACAGCGTGGATCAAATAAATACATCACGATTAGGCCCACATAGCATCAACCACTAGCCATCTGGCTAACATCACTAGCCAAATCATGTCCTAGCGTAAGGACTTTGTGTACCCACTGTAATGCATATATTTTATCGTGTTTCCAAGAACGAGGTGGCTACTGGACAGTGTTACATGGGCCCACCACGATATATGCCAAAAATTCACCCCATTCATCCGTTTCAGCATATCATTTTAGTACATGGTCCCAAAAATGAGGTAGATCCAAATCTCAAGTTGACCACACCAAAGGAAACAGTAGCGATTGAATCCCACCATTAAAAACTTCGAAGGTGTTACAAAAAGTTTTCGATCAATCTGATAATTGTGTTTTCGATTTTGATGAAGCATATCCAATGATCAAATGGACCACCTGAGAGGTTGGATGGCAAAAAAAAACATTACAATGGCCTTAAGAAGTTTATAATGGTGGGTATTTAATCACCAATGCTTCCTTTGGTGTGGTCCACCAGAGTTGCGGATCTGCCACATTTTTGGGCTCATGCCCTAAAATTATCTGGCAAAATATATGGATGGCATTGATAAAATATATCAAATCATAATGGACCCCACAGAGCACCGAGCCACCGACCCTGGAGACCCTAAACAAGTTGAACATGGAAGTCCACTGCGCACCGTGTAAATTATTATGTTGAGTGGACCAAGTCAACTCTATGGGGCCCACTGTGATTTATATACTTTATCCACTCCGTCCATCCATTTTACCATATAATTATAGGGCTTGATTCCAAAGATGAAGCATATCCAATGATCAAGTGGACCACACCGCAATGAATAGTGTGAATTGAACGTCTATCGTTGAAAATTTCTTAGGGGCCATAGAAGTTTTGGATCCATGTAATTTTTGTTTTTTTTCCTTCATCGATGATTATGTGATCTTATGGACAGCTTGGATGACAAATAAATATCACTATGGGCCCTAGGAAGTTTTCAACGATAGGAATCATTGTCTCCACTGCTTTCTGTGGTGTGGTCCACCCAAGCTTTGGCTCTGTCTCATTTTTTAGCTCATGACCTAAAATAATCTCTCCAAATGGATGGACCGTGTGGATATAACACATACATCATGGTGTGGTCCACGGAACTTCGTGACATCCACGCCACCCGAGGTCGCACGCTCCACACCAACACGTAACACCTAATCCGCGAACGCCGTTTTCCTTTGAAAGCCTTTCGCAGGAAGTTCCTGCGCTGGAAACTTGGGTGGGGCCCAACGTGATGTTTTTGAGAAATCCACACCGTAAATCTGTTTTCTGAGCCCATTTTAGGACTTGAGACCAAAAGTGCGAAGGATCCAAGAGTCAAGTGGGCCGCACTAGAGGAAAAGGTGGGTAGGAAAATTCCTGCCATTGAAAACTCTCTGGGGTAGAAAGTGATGTTTACATGTCATCCATACCGTTAATAACGTCATTCTTGCTAGGATGAACTGAAAACACAAATATTAGCCTAATTCAAAACTTCTATGGCCCCACGAATATTTCAACTGTGTACGTTCAATACTCACATTTTAGGCCCACTTGAGTATTAAATACGGCTCATTTTTGGCCTCTTGTCTTAAAAATATCTTAAAAAACAGATGGACGGAGTGGATTTCTCACAAACATCATGGTGGGCCCCACCTAGGTTTTCAGCGCAGGAAGTTCCTGCAAAAAATCCGCGTCCATAATCCGCTTCCGCTCCCTATAAAAAGGTTTCAAAACCCTAAATCACGAAAAACACGCCCGTAGAAGAGGTTCCAGAAGGGAACCCTAAAATCCCAAAAATCTCAAAAAATTCCTACGATTTCGCATATTCTTCGCCGGAATCATCATTTGACAGGGCCGTGATCAACGATCCTATTCTACAGGTACACTTCCAAAAGTTTCTTTTTCCCCTTTTTTTACAATTTTTTTTTTTTACTTACGGAGCCCCCGATATTATCGTCCCTTTTATTGTCGAAAAGGAGTTGTTGGCTATAGTTATCCCTTTGACAGGGCCGCGATTTCTGGTCGACAACGGTATTTTACCAGAAAAATCGATAAAATCGCCCAATATTCGCCAATATTAGGAAGAGAAATGGAAAAAGTGAGTTTCGATGTCGCAACTCCGGCGACACCGATAATATCGGCGATATTATCGATTTTTCACCGATAATATGAACACTGCACGTGATCTTGACATCCTTCAATGGAATGTCCACAATCTTATTTCTATTCACCCAACTCAAAAAACCCCGCATGCTTCTCATTATACAGCCTCCATTAGACCTCTCATATGAAAACCTGACTACATTAAAATCACACCCCCCGCTACCCATGGGAGCTGCCACCTATTCCAAACCAAGTCTCACTCCTCCCAAAACACTTACCTAAGAGCTGCCAAATTTGGTCTATAGACAGAAGTGAACACCTTTGAGTCCTTTTTCCACACCTTTTGAGTCCTCAATTACTACCTATCATCCCGTTGCACTTGCACCTATAGCAACCAACACCACCCATTCTTTCTCCTTAACTTCCCAGTCGTAATTAACAAGATCCTTGTCCATCGTCCACATCTTAGTCTCCTGCAAAGTCAACAATTGGGCCTTTAGCATGCCTGCATAGGTCTTTGATTTAAACCCACTTCTCGCAGTAGCCAAATCCCCAAACATTCCAACTAAGCATCTTCATTTAGACATTGCACTGACCCCTTTTTCCTTTCTTCCCATTTTAGGATGAAACCCTTGAATTGTAATTAATAGGTGATTCAAGTCTCACTAGCCCCTTTTACCCTTTGGGGAAAGCTGAACTATCCCTTGATTCTTTGCCCCTTCTGTGCTCCCCGTTCCTCAATGAACTAAAATAAAGCAACGTAGTCGTCATCACAATCTCCAATTGAGACTACTACCTTCCCAACAAATTAATTACCTCTTTGATTCACTTCCTCTCTCTTGCTTCTCATTCGAATTTCTCGTGACCCTAGCAAGGGTGCCAACTTCGATCTCCGATAAGCCTTGACCTCCGTACAAAGCTGTAACCGCTCCTCTTGCTTCTTGAATGGGAGGAATGTCCAGTGCTTCTAAGAAAGGATTGTCCACTCCCTGGCCAACCCGTAGGCCGTATGTTTACAACTTTAGATACAGAGAACTTATCTTCATGCAGCACCAACACTATAGCTTACACCACCATATTAGACTCAAAAACAACGCATACAAATGCACCACCATCTCCAGAGATGCATGAGAGGAAGAGTTGATTACCCCATAGCAAGCACCTGCATGGCCTAGTGCTGTTGGAAGGGGAAGCATCATTGTTAATGCAAGGTCCACCAACCCCTTACTTTCAATAGCAAAAGGAGAACAAGAAGAAGCATTGAAGGGTTCGGATAAAACTGAGGCTCTCCTCGCACATGTGGAGAGGGGAAACGATGACCTCACATGCCTCATTTAAAAACTCCACATGAATGGGGACAAGAACATGCACCAAGGAGACAAGCCTCTGCCCAATCCAAACACGTGCATCTCCATGACTCCATCCTTCACTAACCCGCCACGAACCCGCACTAAGCCAACAACGATCATACACAAGTCCTTAACTGAGAGTTCCGGACCTCCTAGCCTATCTCCTCATTCTAAGCTTGAAGACCGAACCACCCTTTGTTCGCCACCCAACTCCAACACCGCCTTCAAAAGCGCACACATGTCATTCGATGATAGACACGTCCCCTCTAACCTGCCTTCAACCAGGACATGTGTTTCTCTCTCATTTACTCGGCCACCCAATGACACCTCCATCATAATATTAGTTGTAGCCACCACCACCACCTCTCTACCTTGACCTGGCAACAAGCTACATGTTGAATTGAGGACAACCCACCAACCTTTGACACACCCCTTGCAAGCCACTACAAAGCCTCTCTTAAATTCGGTACTCCATAGGGGAACTGTGCTCCATCGTCTCCCACTCTCCTGCACCCACCACTCCCCGCTTTTAGCTTTAGTGTTTTGGCAGCAAGTACCCATCCGAACCACCTCTTCCTCTCTTCCCTCACGTAAAACCCTAATCGGGAGCTTCACGTCCCCAACAACAATGATGATTTTCTCTAACATTGCATCCCTCTTCTTCTTCCTCACACAAATTGTCACCGGATCAATGGCCATCAACTCCCCGACGTAAGATCCCAGTGCAGCAAAGGCTTTAAAAAGCCATAGCTCCAAAGGCACACCCCATAACTAGACCCAGAACACTTCTAGCCCGAACTTTGACCAATCATCCCACCGATACAAAGCTTCTATTGGGCCCTCCTTAAACATAACTCGGGTGAGAAAAACTTTGTCCAAGTTTTCACAAAGCCTTGAAGAAATCCAAATCTCAAAATCACTCTGTGGTTTCAAGATACAATCCTCCTCCATCCTGCAACAGGAAGCTAACCACTCTCCCACCTTGACCATCGAAGCCCCCTTCCTTGTCAATGCCACCAAACACCACTGGAGAGCATTCTAGGAGTTCGCCAGTACACCTACATGGAAGCACACCTCCGACCCCTCTTCCAACTTCCTCACCCACATCCATTTACCTTCCTTTGCAGGGTTCTCCTCCCCTTTCATACCATCTCTTCCCCTCCTCTCTTTTTCCCCCAGTGAACCCCCTCCATTACATCTCGATAGGAGCCCGACTCGTAAACCTAGAGTATACTGGTATTGTTCCCCTTGACTAAAGTCTCACTATTCTTTGAGCATGATATTAGAAGCACCAATTGGGAAACAATCATCATGTTGCGAGCCTTCAATCTCTTCACTGGCAACTCAAACCTAGAGGCTTGTGAGGCATGCCCTTATTTCCAATTTCATTTCCCCTGTCCCTATTCGTCTCCCCTTTCCCAATTCCAATCCCCACACCACCCTTCCTGATAGTGGCATTGTTTACAACCTCAGGTCCGTAGCGAGCATGCTACACCGATAGCCTTTTTTTGTTGAAGCTCTTCTTGTTGAGCATTGCAACAGCACGGCTCACCTCTTCTTGCAATGCCATTCTCACAAAAGCAAAACCCCCGCTTGACTTCGATGACCTTCCGCAATTCCCAAATACACTAGAAAAAACGTCATCCAAAATAATCAGCCGGAAAGTTCTCCATAGATATTATTGGAAACTCGAAATGACCAGAGCTCATGAGTCATGACCTTGCGTACTAACCGGCTTATCAAAGCCCTTCTGACCAAAGTCCACCCCTCAACCCTTTTCCCTTTATAAGAAGTCCCCTCCTTAAAAATCTCCGCTCCCACATCTTCATCGCATCTCCCTTCCTGAGCTCCCTTTCCTCCATAGAACCCCCTCAACTCCTCCCTTCCCCCTTTAAGCACCTTCTTCGAAACCCTCTCAATGTTCTCCAACCCTTTCTCCATGTCTTCTCCTTCCATTCTCCGAGAATATTTCTGCCCACCCTAATGCCCTAACTCCCCATCCTGTTGTTTGTCTTCCAACCTTCCGTCTCAATCACCATCTCTAACTGTTGGGAAAGAAATCGTTTTGCGGACCTCTCAATTCCTCCAGCGAGAACGACCTCTGGACCTGAATCTTAGATGAGCACGCAATCGCCGCCCTTGGCGGTCTCTCATCACCAGTCTCGGATACGAGCTTTCCACAATAACACCTTGATACCCTCTGAAAAATGCAAAATTTCCATTTCACCTCCCATTAATCTAAAAGTACAGAGTAAGGATTAGGGTGTACTGCCAAAACATGGCTTGGGGTGGGGGGAAGCATAGAAAACACAACCGGCAATTAGCAGGCTAGGACTTCTCACTTTTTCTGACCCAATCGCAGAAAGGGCTCGCCAAGCTCTCTTAATGCACTTGGTGTATGGGGTAGCAAGGAAAAATGCAACCGAGTAAGTGGCTTGCCAAATTCCTACTTTCTCCAAAACAAATTGTGGTTGACAAAAGAATAGGAAGGTCTTGTTGCTATCATCCTGCACTCTCAACCACATTTTGATGCCACGCCAACCTATTAACCTTGAGAACCGAAAAATGTACCCAAAACTAATTTAAAGGAATAAAATATAGCAAAACTTCATGCCTTGCTAGTTTTCAATAAATTGTGTGATTCTTAAGTGTTTCGGTTTGAATCCATAATTACTTTCTATCAAACATAACTCAAATCAATAGATTCTAATCCTAAATTGTAGGATTTTTAACATCACTAATTGAAATTGAAACTTAAGCTTTAGTTAAAGATTTTGATAGGCAGGGAGTGCTTCAGGAAGTGGATTAGGCAAGTTGCATTTAAAAAGGTTGCCTTCGAATGATGCACAAGTGAATCAATTTGCAATTATTCAAATTAGTCGAGTGGAAGGGACAAATTCCTCGTATTCTCTGTCGGAAAGAAATTATAGACTTTCAGTTAACTTTGTTTCAGGACCAACTTGAAAGTAACGTGATTGCATTTTTGAACCTAGACCCAAACTACATGTAATAGGGACACTAAAATTAGATACTTCAAATTCTCTAGGAGTAAGACTCGTAATTGTGATTCAGTTTGCCAGTGCATCCAAAAGAAGCCAAAAAACTACTTTAGGGCAATGTTGTCAAATTTGTTATCGCATTGCAAATTGTAGTAGGGTCGTATCGTATCGAATCGCAAATCGTAAAATTTTTACAATTTTCTCAAAAAATTGAAAAAAAAAACGATGAAAAATATTAATAAATCAGAAGTTTTTTAAAAAACTCATCAATCTTCCTTTTGCCATCAATGTGCACCAAGTAACACAATGTCATTATAGTGTTAAAGGATTCTTATTCCTTTATTTTTCTGTCTTTCAAGAAATTCTCCTTAAAAAATATACAAGGGTCCTTCAATAATTTATGTTCTTGTTACATTTCTTGAATGTAGAATCATGGTGGAAAAGCGGCCTTTGATACTGTGGACTGATGAAAAAAGATATTTTCATTTCGAAGCACCATTCCATAATACATATAAGTCAGCATGATCATAACCATCCATAAAAACACGACAGGTAAGTCATACATCAATTTGGTGTTTCAAATAGTTAAGAAGTAAGAAATCACAAAAAAAAAAAAAAAAAAAAAAAAAAAAAAAAAAAAAGGAAAAAAGAAAGAAAGAAAGAAAGAAAGAAGATGATAGAAAGAAAGATAAACAATTTAACATTGACGAGAATATGTGTTATTTAATCTCTTACAAAGAACAAATAAAATAATTTACCTTTTCTAAACGAATCCTAAAGCTCCCATTAATTTAAAAACATAGAATAAAAGCCAAGTGAAGCTTAAAATAGAAGAGAACAAGTATAATTTGAATCATAAATCAGGATTTGAATCGTAAGTGATAAAATTCAAATCATGGAATCATAGGATTCATATAAAAAGGGATTCAAGGTTGCGATTCAAATCATTTTGCTTAAGATTCAACTAAAATCATATATTGTAAATCGTAGGATTTTGACAACACTGCTTTGGGGGTGGAATAGCGGAAGGACAATAACCTGCCATGGTTGCCCCAAACGAGAACTTATAGCTGAGCTTTACCTGTGCATACTAGTCACAAAGGTTCCCTCGGTTTTAAACCAATACAACCCGTGGCCTAAACAGTATTTTGTGAATTCATTATCAACATAAATTTTCTTTTTCTTTTTCTTTTTGGTTTTTGGGGACCAACGGAAACCTAGTCTGCCTTATGTAACTGAATTCTATACACTGGATGACATTGATCTATAACCCGTTCCCCTATGCGTTTGTCATGGCTGTGCCCTACATTTATTTTGTAATATTGTTGAAAATCTTTTGAGGAATCTATGTGACATAACCCGCAGTTGACTGGGAAGCGGCACGTAATGCAACATGACCAGCATCTTCTTCGGGTGGGTTCTGCTGTGGATGAACCACAGACTGCAAATAGAAAAGGACAGTGCTACCTTTGAATCTGTGGACCTTTTTCTCGTTCAATGTAAGCCATAGAAGATATTCTTTTCTAGTGCTGTCAAGATCAAGGTGTTCCAAAACGGTAACGGTGGCCGTTGTACCGCCCGTATCAGCCATTATGGCCGTTTTTTATTTTTTGAAAAAACTGTTACATGACCGTTACAGGGCCGTTACGGCCATTTCGACCCTGTAACGGGTAACGGTTATAACTATTACCGTTACGTAACGACCGTTACGGCCATTACGTAACCGATTTTGAATACCTTGGTCAAGATCATCCAATTAGTGTGTTTCTACATGGCCAATCCACAGTAAGACCCACAAGATGAATGGTTTGGGTAATGGATTGCTGTGCCACAAGTCCAATTTGATATCAGTGTAATAAACTCAACAATAAGCAACATGTGCCTAAGAATACTTGGACAAATTCACATGAGGAAATTAGATTACTAAAAATTACCCTAGCAACATTAACAAGAAGGCTGAAATTGTCAACGATGTTGCTAATATCGGTGTCGACTCGCTGTAGCAGAGTTTTCTGCTTCTGAGCTGCCGCTGTGGCAGCCGCAGCAGTGGGACCACTGCCAGCACCTCCACCTCCTCCTTTGTTCATCTTCTTCTACCCTGAAAATTGAAATTAAAGGAGATTACTTGATTTTTCTTTGAGACGGATGCAGAAAAAAAATAAGGAAAGATTAAAAAAGAAGAAGAAAGAAAACAAGATCCAAGGGAAACTCTATAATGAAAGCAGGCAATAGATGGAACCAGAGAAAATACAGTGGGCTCAATGATGAAAAAAGCAAGTACATAAAATACCATAAAAGATGAAGAAGAAGGAAAAAGACAGGTATGCTGCCTGAAATATTTCCATTTCATTTCGCTCAGTTGATGTTTACTAATTCCACATGCACATGGGAGCACCGCTCATACACATGCAGGAACATGTGCCAATGTACCGATGTACAAGATTAGGGCTTTCCATCATGCAGGCCGCACTGTTTGAATCTCTGGCCCAAAATCAGGCAATTTCACATCTCAGGTGGACAACAGCATACAAAACAAGTGGACTGATATGAAAAATTGCTTCAACCATCAGTTGGTACATTGTCGCCTACCCGAGCAGAATTACCTGATTTTTGGGGCAAAATATCTAAGAAATAAGAGAATATTTCCAACAAAATAGAGAGCTCAGATCCCGTCCTCTCCCAATCTCCAAATATTGAGATCTTAGAGGCAGGGAAGAGGAGAGAAATTCAAAGGCAATTTGTGCAAGGACAATTAGGATGTCAACTGGCCACGTCTAAATCAGGTCTGAGTTGGACCGAGCACAACCAAAAATGTATGGCTGCAGGAAAGGTATTATACAATGCTCGGGCCAAGATTTGTAATATAGTGTGTTCCAGAATTCAATTTTTATGAATGGGCAGTGACCCAAAATACAATGGGCCTCATAGTGGATAACCTGTGCACCAAAATCTTCCAGAAACGAAGATCCTAGCTATAGAATATTTGCCTCCTATTCGTTGAGTGGAAACCATTGATGCAATTTCTTTCTTACGTTTCATTGTTGTCCATCCATTGAGAGGTATAGAAGTCTCCATCAGGGAGATTTTTGGGCATGGACCATACATGGTGGGGCCCATAACATCAACAGTTTGGATTACTAAACAATAGCCCCACTTGTACAATGGTATTCTGTAATCTCTGCCTCGAGCATGGTGTAACACCAACAAGTTTTGTGTCCCCAATCCCATACTAATAAAAAAATAAAAATAAAAACTTAAGAAAATGTGAAAGCTGGGATTCGGGGAATGATAGAATGCTAGATGCAAATGTTTGCATGGTACCCAGGCTGTCAATTTGCACAAGTAGGGCCCATTTTTAAGGGATTAAACCCATTGATATTATGAGCTCCGTTTTAGATGGTGCATGCATTAAAAACTCCCATATGGAAAAAATCTTGACGCTATAATAGGTGGCCCATCAAATAGAAAATTAAAGAGAGAATAATAAAGCGATAGTTCACATTCAATCAGAAAAAAGGCCAAATATTCTATAGCCATGATCTTACAATCTTGGGCATTTTATCCAATCATTCCTAAATTGTACAAACTGAAAATTTTCCATAACTCAGAAAAAAATAAATCAACCAAATTTGATTTTTCCATCTGCAGCTGCTAAATTCCTTTGGCCTGTTTGTCTGTTTGTGAACATTAAAAAACTTCAGAAAAGAAAATGGTTTTCATGGATATCTATTTTTCCCCTGTTTGAGAATATAATACAATATACATATTTATATAGGGTTTTGTTAATGCCCCCACCTTTGTGCGGACGTTAGCAACGTCCTAAAACCTTTTAAACGGCGCATAGGGTAACCTGTCCCTTTGAATGGGGCCAATTTGTTACAACCGTCTGTTGTTTATGAGCCATAAATCACATGGTTAGAATCATCAAATCAAAGTGTTACTTTAGAACCATAAGAAATACAAAGTGGAATCTATCTGCTAGATGTTTCAAGATGATGATTGGACCTATTTTGTTTTCCAGTCAATCTTGACTATCCATTTTCATGCTATTGATCAGAAGCTTAGGATCAACTGATTGGCATGATACCATGGCTTGGTCCTAGTTGTATGAGTGAATGAACAATTCAGATTGACAATAGGTCACCCCATGTGCTGTTTAAAATGTTTGCAGAATCAAACCTTTTAATGGATATGGAAACCAATTTCTATTTTGAAGGTTTTCATTGGGAAAAAAAAAAGGATATCGCTTTATTCCAAAAAAAAAAAACTAAATGTCGGTTTCCAAGGTTACTTGAGGCAGTTCGCACCATTTGATGGTTGACCTTTTAATGTTACCAAGGAAAACACTCCAAACCAAACAAAGGAATCACGGTTGGAATCCACAGCTTTCCATTTCTTGAGGACTCCATGTTGGTTTTCCATGTCCACATTTTGGTTTCTCTATGTCCAAACACCCCCTTACAAGCTTGACTCTTTAAACCGTTGAATTCTCACACTCAATTTCATTTTTTGGTTATTCATCCTTCACACAGATTCATATGGACTTGTAGACAACTCCTGTGCTTACATTTAATACATCCATTAGAGACTTCAATTTCATGTGAAATCCACATCCACTATGTCGACGCTGCATTCATAGTATCTGGGAATCATAGCTCAAAGGTATTCATCCATCGAGGACATAAGATGGGGTGAAATTGTTACCACTAAGCATGTCTATGTATTTATAGACTAAGTGTTCCTAACATAGTGTACATGAACATTGGTTTCCAAAGCCAAATTTTAAATGAGGGTTTGGATTTTTCATTGCCCATTGTGTAAATTTATTAGCAATAGCAATACGTCCAGTGTTCAGGTTGCATGTATCAGTCGCCATAAAGATTGCAATGGATTAAATGGTCCTTTACATAATATCAAGGGCAACCACTTCCCAATTGCAACCATAAAGATTCCACTAAAGAAAACTCAAATCTATTGCAAATAAAAGAGGTAGAATTAAGATCCCTACCCTTTCAGGTGTACCGTATCAGTTGTCATCACACGGTATGGGCCAGTATTCAATTCCAACAAGTGGGGCCCATGGGGAGGTGATCCAGATCTCATCTGTTATGTCCCCCCATTGATTGACTATTCCCAAAACACTTATTCATAAGACAATCTTAAAATTCATTTATATCTATAAAAAAAAAAAAAAGGCATAATTGATCAATGATCAATACCAGCCTTCTCCTATTCACCCATCGGGTTGTAGTAGAAATGATTGCAAATTGCTGGTTGAAGAAAGCAAATGGCTGTTAATGATGTTGAGCCTCCCAAACCCGTACATTACTAGATTCTCCACACCCTACTGAATTTAGCCTAAAAGAGAGAACACACATATCAAAGTTCTCTAGTTCACCCCACACATTGCAAGGACCGACACTCTTTTATTGATCATAAATAATTTTCTTAACAAGGCCCCCAAAGGACAAAAGTTACACCCAAGCAATGGCAAATGTCCATGCCTCCATTACAAAGAGACTCTTCCTGACTCGGGCCAAAGGTAAGCAGGACAGCACTCTCAACTCGATAAGTAACTTGTAGTGATATTTTCCCTACGAATTATCCAAAGAGCATTATCAACAAAGAAACGATGCATTTAGGAGCAAATAACAATAATAACAAAAGATTCTTAAGCTTTATATGACTGACGACTTGAACGTGCATATTAAGCACTAGAAGGCCTAATAGATCCAGAGCACATTGAGAAAAAGAGGTATCTCAGAACCAAGAAAACATCTCACTCCTATTTCCAACCTCAAATCTAGTGGCCCTTAAAAGTTTTCCAAAGACATTCTTGAAGCCTCTATAAATGAGAGTTCAATGCCAATATCCTCTAACATACAATTTAATTTAGGATGCATAGCCACAGAAAAAGTTCCAAGAAACCAGCAGTCAACTACCAAAACCAACTATCAAAAGCATCTTGTTGTAAATGAACTGAGATCCTTCCATCTTTTTTTTTCTCATGCCACAATAAGCATCCACATCCTGCCCATACTTCCATTTGGAGGAAAACCCATTCAATTGTTCCAGTGCCATCTTTCACGCAGATAAGTGTGCTCCCTATGCACTCATAACCTTAAAACTACCACTATTCAACTCTCACTCATGCTTTGTCAGGAAGCCCAATTCCAATGTCATTATTGCTACCTGGACATGATTGGAGGGACTTCACTTTTTTCGTTAACCAGAATCCTCTACAGCACCCATTGCAGGAAGTGTGTACAACAAAAAGCTTCGTGTGGCCCCACCATTTTGTGTGTGTAACATCCAGTCCATCCATCATTTGTAATGAACATATTAGGATGTGAGCCCAAAAATTAGGTAGGCCCAAAACTCAAGTTGCCCACACCACAGGCAATAGTGGGATGGGGAGGCCCACCATCAAAACCTTCTTGAGGCCCACCATTATGTTTATATGACATCGAACCCATTCATAAGGTGAGCCCCACCAGGATGAAGGGAAAAAAAAAAACTAAAACTCCAACAGGCCCCAGTAAGGTTTCAATGGTGGGCACCCTCATCCTCACTATTCCATTTGGTGCAATGCACTTGAGTATTGGATCGGCCTGATTTTTGGGGGTCACATCTCACATGAGCTCGCGCAAATGGACGGACGGACTGGATTTTACACACAGATTATGGTGGGCCTGACGGTGATTTTTGTTGCACAAGCAAGTGTTGCAGAGGGGTCTTTTTTATTACCAATAAATAGAAAATGCAAGGGTGTATTCATCAGTCAAAATTCCCCAAAATGAAAGGCCATGTAGACGGTTCATAAGACCTTATGCAGAAATAGACACAAACACACACAATAACTGCAGCAGCGACATCCTGTTACAAAAATCAATACTCAGTGATCTATCATCTCTATACCCATCTGAATTTGTGCACCAACCATTTTATAAAACCATATAAAATGTCGAAATCGTGCAGAAACAAACACAAAAATTCCTACCATAAGAGAACAAAAGAAGATATATACCATTAGAAAGCTAAAACCCACTCATTTTATCAACTACCAATTCTAGAAAGCATCATCTTCAACCGAAGAAATTACCTATTTGAATTCAATGACCACTAAGTATAGAGGAGTTATATGATCCTCAGTATACTTGGCTCCTCAACATGTACAAACAGGACCAATGGCCAGTTGGGCCCCACCAAAGACGGACCTTCCTTCAATACTCTCCAAGCTTGAAACAGTCTAACCCTTCAACGTGTGGCCTGCAAATAAACAGTCAAGCAGAGAAATAAAGCTACGAATTCCAATTCAAATGAAAAGAGGCCCGAAGATTTGCAGCTAGGATATTCCAAATCGGGAGATTTTTGGGCCGTGGTCCATCTCTAACGGGACCCAACAAACCAATGGTATGGATAACTGAACCATAGTCATCGGTCGCTACAAACAGAAGACGTGAGTAGGTTGTGCATATTCAAACAGTAACCCTAGAATGATTGATTTCCATCGTATAAATCTATTCATTTCCACCAAAACAAAGAAGAACTACTTATTGGAACCCTAGGAAGAGGAAGGGGGCGATCAGATCCATGGCTAGATTCCAACGAATCGGAATTAAGCGCTCTCGCAGATGTAGAGAGAGAGAGAGAAAGAGAGAGAGTTACCGACGAGAAATCCACAGACGAGAGAGGCTTTCTTTCAAAATGAGTAAGGGCCTGTTTGGATGCCTGTAAGTTGGGTAAGTGAGAAGTGACTTACAGGAAGTCACTTACAGGTGGTGTTTGGGGGAGAAAATTCACCTGTAAATAACTTACAGCCTCTAAGTCACTTACAGGCAAATCTACCAAAAAACTGCAGGGTGATGGGGGTGAGAAGTCACTTCCCTGTAAGCCGCTTACAGGCTCAACAGTCAGATTTTTAAAAAGAGAGAAAGATAGAGAAGCGCACACTCTCTCTCTCTCTCTCTCTCTCTCTCTGCAACGACCGCCCTCCCTCTCTGCAATCTCCCAAACGGTAGGGTTTGATCGCAATGTTTCCTTTTTTCCGCTTTGAAAACGGGAGTGGATTAGGTGTTACTCGTACATAGGCATGCTCACCGTGCTCGTGCGCACGTGCGCACCTCTTCACACGTGTCATGACCCTCTAATCCGAACGGTCCATGTGATGAAACATCCCATTAAACCTTCGGAGGCTAATTTTCACCCTGATCTAAAACTCTGGTGGGCTATAGAGAAGTGAGATGAAAATCAAGGGAGGAAACTATCTTCTTTTGCCATAGTCCACGAAAGCTTTGGATCAATGTAAAAGTTGGGATCCGAGGGTCATGGGTGCTCCATCATATGGACCATTCAGATTTTATACTAACATAACATACCATGAGTTATCAAAAAACTCTCACGAGAATTTGCGCCAATGCGTGCTCAGCTGAGCATTTTGACCGAAGGGATTGATTCACCGTAATTTATATATTTGATCCACTCCGTCCATCCATTTTGTTTACTATGGATGGTTTAAAGTAAGAAATGTCCAGTGGTATGCGTACAATGGTACAATCTACACTCATCAGATGACTGGCTTGTTTAATGGAAGTTACCTCTATTCATGATCCATTCATTAGTTGGTCGCATGGAAATATAATCTGGATCACTAGAAGGTGGGTGCCCCTACATCATATTATACTTTGTTGCTGCTGTCATTTAAGAACAAACTCTCATTTACCTTAAAAAATGAGAAATTTATGACTGTGGACCCCACCTTTTATCCAGCGGTTTTTTTGAAGAAATACAAACTTAGAATACGCACTTGGACCTCCTCGTACGGAGTTGGAATTTCAGGACGAAAATACCCCTCCTTTTGACAGAAATGGATCGGTACTCGCCCTGCCACCAGCTAATGGTGGACGGTCGGTGGTCTGTGGGCCCCACCATGATGTATACTTTTCATCCATGCTGTCCATATATTTTTCCAAATCATTTTATGGCATGAGACAAAAAATGAGGTCTATCCAAATCTCAAATGTACCACATTACAGGAAACAATGTTGAATGAGCGTCAACCATTAGAAACTCAGGTGGAGCCCACTGTGATGTTTGTGAGAAATCCTCCCCGTCTAAGTTCATTCATAGGGCCACAAAGACCTGGATGAAAAGGAAAAACAAATTTCATAATGATCCAAAACTTGTGTAACCCCTAAAAGGGTTTCAATGGTAGACGTTCAATTCCCCACTTCCTTTTACAGTGTGGTCCACTTGATAGCTAGATATGTCTTATTTTTCACCTCAAGCCTTAATTCGAGTTCGCCAAATAGATGGACGGTTTGGATATAACACATACCTCATAATGGGACCCACAAAAATCGGTGGGGATTACAACAGGGGAAAAAGAAGGAAAAAAAAAGGAAGCCAGCGAGTTGGGGTCAACCGGGTTGGGACCCGGTCGATCGGGTCAAAGCTGGGTCTATCGCTACAGATTATAACCGTAGCCAAAATTGTAGTTCTATGTACTTTTTTCTCTTTTTTTATTTTTTTTATTTTTATTTTTTACATGAAGAACGTTTTCCCCCTTACATTTTTCTATAATACATAATTATGTAAATATGTATATATAAGTATATAAAAATATTTTTCTATCTTTTAATTCATTTCTTTGTCTATTTATTTAACAAGCATATCTCCTAAACTAGAATGATTTACTTAACTTACCACATATGATTTTGGCGTAGGAGAAGCTAATTTAGCCAATCAACCTAGTTATTTTCCAAGATTCCATCGAGTCATTGGTCGAAGATCCATTTCTTTCAGTTTGTGGTCAATTTCAATCACTTCATGGTCAAACTAGAAATTCAGTGGGGCAAACATTAAATTGAGCGGGGAAAACTATAAAGAACTTCATTTTTTTTATATTTCAATATAGGACTTATTACATTAATTTATTATATTTCAATTACGTGCTAATATTTTTGTTATTACATTAGTTTGTTATTTCAATTACGTGCCAATACATTACGTGCTAATATTTTTGTTATTACATTAGTTTATTATATTTCAATATAGGACTTATTTTTGTTATCTATGATTTTATTAATTATATACGTGATTATTCATCATAAAGAACTTCATTTTTTTCTTTAAAAAACTAAGCTAAAATATAGGACTACTCCTTTAAAAAGTCATGTAGCATAGCACGCAGTCTATTTGGGAGAGAGAAATCCGGCATATCTTGTTAACTTGAGTCCTTGGAAATGACGTGGACAAATGAGACCCGACATTTGCTCCACTGTTTTTCTTGTTAGCCCCGCTCATATTTCAGTTTGTCTCGCTGTTTTTCTAGTTTGCCCCGCTGTTTTTCTTGTTTGTCCCGCTGTTTTTCTTATTTGCCCCGCTCATATTTCAATTTGCCCTGCTGTTTTTCTAGTTTGCTTCGCTCATATTTCAGTTTGCCCCGCTGTTTTTCTAGTTTGCCCCGGTTATATTTCAGTTTGCCCCACTATTTTTCTAGTTTGCCCCACTCATATTTCAGTTTGCCCCGCTGTTTTTCTTATTTACCCCGCTCATATTTCAATTTGCCTCACTGTTTTTCTAGTTTATCCCGCTCATGTTTCAGTTTGCCCCGCTGTTTTTCTAGTTTGCCCCGCTATTTTTCTTGTTTGCCCCGCTCATATTTCAATTTTCCTCGCTATTTTTCTAGTTTGCCCCACTCATATTTCAATTTGGTCCGCTGTTTTTCTAGTTTGCCCCGCTCATATTTCAGTTTGCCCCGCTGTTTTTCTAGTTTGCCCCGCTCATAATTCAGTTTGCCCCGCTATTTTTGTAGTTTGCGCTGCTCATATTTCAATTTGCCCCGCTGTTTTTCTAGTTTGCCCCGTTGTTTTTCTAGTTTGCCCCGCTGTTTTCATGGTTGCCTAACTCATTTTCATGCTTGGGATGAGGAATGACAGAATCAATCTGAGATGCATGATGAAGGAGATTGAGAGTGATAAAATGAGAACATCCATACCCTACTGCACATCATAAACCAAAGCGGAAACACTTTCATTGATAATCTGAGTTAGTCCATTGTTCCCATACATACCTAACCAAGTGAAGAACATAAAGAGAAATTTTCCAACTGTACGACCAGTGTATGGCCCACAACCTTTTTAAGCCCATTTCTTTTTAGTTGCCAAGAATACTCCCCAGACGTATGGACACCCTTGTACATGACGAAAATGCCCCTGCTCTAAAACAGACGCCCCTTCCAACACTGCCAGCCCCATCTCCACCAAAAATCTGATTATTTCTTCTCTCCTCTCCCTGCTCCTTCATCCTATCCGACCGGATCTGATTCTCCGATTACTTCTCCCCCTCTGTGACTGTCCTTCTTTCAGTAAAACCCTCCCTTTTCTTCATTTTTTATTTCCCCTTTGTCCAGTCTAGAATACAGACCCCACCGAGTTATTGATAGGTTCAAATCCTGTGATTTTTAAATTTGAGTTGAGGCTTAACTATTGCGCATTATCTAAAAAGGACAATGACATCTGGATAGCCAACATTTTAAAGACACTGCCTGATTATTTTGGAAGTGGAGTAAGATGATTTGGGACTACGGTTGTTCAGGTTTGAGTTGATGTGGTGAAAGTGGAGGGATTCTCAAACTTGGTGAATGAATGATGGTTCTCTGGTTCTCTTCTTTTATAAAATTTCATCATCTTAAAACAAAGAGAGTTCTGATTGCCTCTAAAAGAGGTTTTTGGCAAGTTGTGTTCAAGGCCCACCATGTGGTGTGATCTATTTTAGCACTAGAGCTTCTTCATTTATTTTATCATCAAAACCTTCCTAGTAATTCAGTGAGGGAACTTAGGAATTGAGCGAGGGAACCTAGGAATCGAGCGAGGCAACCTAGGAATTGAGCGAGGGAATCTTGAAATTCAGCGAGGCAACTTAGAACTTGCACGAGGCAACGTAGAAATTGAGCTTGCCAAATGAGCATCTTTTGAATTCACATATGTGGGCCATGTTACCTCGCTCAATTTCATGTTTGCCCCGCTGAATTTTCAGTTTGACCGCGAAGTGATTGAAATTAACCACAAACTGAATGAAATGGATTTTTGACCATCGACCCGATGGAATCTTGGAAAATAATTAGGTTGGTTGGCTAAATTAGCTTCTCCTACCCCAAAATCATATGTGGTAAGTTAAGTAAATCATTCTAGTTTAGGAGATATGCTTGTTAAATAAATAGACAAAGAAATGAATTAAAAGATAGAAAAATATTTTTATACACTTATATATACATATTTACATAATTATGTATTATAGAAAAATGTAAGGGGGAAAATGTAACGCCCTGAAATTTGGGGGTCGAGCATATCTCAGCTCCCGAGTTTCAAAACATCACTTATGCAACATATTGAATGATGGATGTATGTTGTCTATATGAGTGCATAAAACATAGAATAGATTAAGCCAAACTGCAAACATAATTTAGAGATAAGTGAAAGACGCAAGCGAAAGACTTAAAGAAACATGTGTACATGAGCAAATCCCTGAAATACGTATACTCTGCTAGGTCATAATTAAAAGTGTTGTTTTCAAAATATATGTATCAAAATGACATCATCTATTACAATTACAAAGAAAACCCAGAATCCCCGCATATCAGGACATGGCTCACATGAACCCGCCTGAGAACTGCATAAAAGAAAACGCGTGCTCATCATCCTCATACTCCTGCTCTGCCTCAGGGGTCGTGTCATCATCTGCATCTAAGACAGAGTCTGGTTGGTGTTGAAACACTGTCCCAGAATGTGGGAGTGAGTGATCAACTCAGTGAAACTATACAGTAAAAGTTAACATCTTATCAAAATAATTAAGCAGTAATGATAAGGTAATACAATCAAACACATCCTAATTACTCTTGTTAATGTAAGGATGTATGTAGAAATGATGCATGCTCTCGTCTTCACTCCCTCAGCGTCTTCATCTTATGGTACGCATGACAACCTCCCGCAGTGCCAACAACTCCAACGCACATGCAATGCGGTGCATGAACATGATTACCAAGTTGTTATTAGTCTTTTTCATACAGCAGGATTAGGAAGCTAAGATACCTTCCTCATATCACTTTCCAAACAGTGATCCATTCTAAGGTCGTCAGTCCTAGACAATCTCATACGATCATAGGGTTTTAGGTCGCTGTAAAGGGCTCGTCACCAATCAATGCATGCCTATCATACCTTAGTTACTACCCTAAGGCTCGTCGCCTCAATCCAGTAGTAAGGTATGCTCGAAGTCACTACAAATGGCTTGTCACTAATCAATGTAGGCCGATAGCATGAATATAGTGTCTCATACCACCATAATCGGTTCACGAGTCTGGTGTGCTCACTGGTCACTACGGGGAGGCTCGTCACCCCAGCGTAGGCCGACAGCTCGACCATGGTGTCCCATACCACCATGCCTGGCTCATGAGTCTTAGCGGATCAAGGTACAATGGTTAACGGAATTGCATTGGTAAGTTTGGTACCCTAGATTCAAGCATTAGCGTTCATACATGATGTACGTCCACCGGGACGATCGGGTTACTTGACGAGCTCGACTAGCACGAGCGCATGTTGAGTTGAACGACATAGAGTGCGCAAACACTCCGTGTGGCCAAACCACTGCCGACAACCCTAATACGACTCGGGTTCGTCAAACACGTCTTACGTGGCGAAAACAACCTCGGCCACGAACTCAAGGTTTGTTACCGATTTTCTAGACTATTCCATAGTCCCAAACATCTTCAATTATAACGGATATTCATATCAACAATTTAGAACAGTAATGGAACAACAATTCTAATCATACAATATGGAAGCATGTGATGAATATCAACTTAACATGGATTTACACATAAGTAGTACTTGAAGTTAAACCACAATGAATGTAAATAGCATGTAGGAAATCATACACATCAATAGGGTAGTTGAGAATCTCTTCTCAACGTCCATAAATAGGTTAATGTAATACACACTTAACTATTCAGACATTTCTACAAACACTTAGACTACATAGTCCAACATACATGACGTATGTTGGTGATAACACACATTTGGACAATTCCTTTCGCGAAGGAGTTGACACACATACAACTAGCACAAGTACACGACAATTAATCATGGCAAGCACATGTTCATATTTTATACGTATACGATACTTCCACATATACATAGAATATACAAATCTTAATATAACTCATATATATCAGGAACGCAAAATAAACATCACAGTTGGCATGTGAAATTGCATCCACAACAATAATAAACCATTACTCAACATTGAAAACCTTGAAAACCATAACTTATACGAATATAGTCCGTACCTTAAACCAGAAAAACACAATAGATCTGATTCAGACGATAGGTCTTTGTCAACGGCGACTAGAAAACCTAAGGCAAGAATAGAAATGAGCTACATCAACACTAAGACAAGTCTAAATTTTAAAACAGACTAGGGTTTGATTAACTTACCCAAGAATGAACTTAGAATCGCCGAAATAACGATTTAAAAGTGACGGTTTAGGTATGTAGAATAGCAGGAAAGAATCTCAAGATGATTCACCAGCTTCTCTCTCACTCTCTCTCTTTTCTTCTCTCTTTCTTAGCTAGGGTTAGAAAATTCGTATGGAATAGAGAGTGAGGGATTTAAGGTCTTTATATAGGCCTAAAATAGATGAAAATAGTCCTAGGGCCAAGGTATACTTAGGTTATAACTAAATCAGGCCTATTCCGATCCAACGGAACACTTCTGGTGGTCCTTTCTCCACGTGCGGTCGGACTTAAGCTCACTGACTATGGATCTAGGTCAGGCTGAGTTTTCGTACCGATCGGATTTACAGATCAGCCGTGGCGGACCACTCTCAATTCAACGGTCACCAAAACTCGATCAGGTCCACTGGCACTTGGACATGTCTGGGCCATCTTCCCTGATCCGAAGGTGAAATTGGGTCAGAATGCAACGGTCAGAAAGCTTAGAATCGGCGCGCAAGCGACACGACTCAGATTTCATAAATTATATTTAATTTCTCAGCTTTCTCATACTCTTTACTCCGGACTAAAGCAAATCGACCCAGGACATCATCTGATCTTGATTTTTGAGGTGCTGGTCAAGCCCAACAAGATGACCAAAATTGTCTAAGATCGACGCTATTAGATTTTCGACGCGCGGTCCAGGTCCGATACAAAGTTTCCAAGTACTCCTGAGAGCAACTGGCTTTAGCGTTGAATCCTAGATTTCAGGGTAACATAGCGTTAACGACTCTACAGGTTTTGAGCCCTGCAGATCAAATTTAAAGTGATTGATACTAATTTCACAAGAAATTGAGTTTAGCGCTAATTAACCCACACGTAACTTCTAAGGAATTCGAGGTGGTACTCGAGTCTTTGCACGAAATTTTTCGGGTCATTACAATCTACCCCCTTAAAGAAAAATTTTATCCTCGAAATTCGTACCTTCTCATACTCTTCAAGGATATGAGGGTAGCTCTTTCTGACCTCAGCTTCAGTCTCCCAAGTAGCCTCTTCTTTACTATGATGCATCCACAGTACTTTCACAAGAGGGATGACCTTGCTACGCAATACCTGCTCCTTCCTGTCTAGAATACGCGTCGGTCGCAGTACATATGTGGCATCCTCGCTCAACTGCACCTGCTCCCAACTGATAATATGCGAAGGATCAGGAACGTACTTCTTTAGCATAGAAATATGAAATACGTTATGCACGCCCGCAAGTGATATGGGCAAAGCAAGGCGGTATGCTACCGCTCTCACTCGATCCAGTATTTGAAATGGACCAATAAATCTCGGCGTGAGCTTTCCCTTCTTACTGAACCGCAAAACTCCCTTCATAGGGGAAACCTTAAGAAATACATGGTCTCCAACCTCAAACTTAAGCGGTCGCCGCCTCGTATCAGCATAACTCTTTTGTCTGCTTTGGGCTGTCAGAAGTCGACGTCGAATAATGTCAACTTTCTCTGAAGTCGCCTGTACCAACTCTGGGCCAATCAAACTACGCACGCCAACTTCTGCCCAGCAGTGCGGTGCTCTACACAGGTGACCATACAATGCCTCGTAGGGAGCCATGCCGATACTCGCCTGGAAGCTGTTGTTATACGCGAACTCTGCATAAGGGAGACAATCATCCCAACTGTCCTTGAAATCCAAAACACAAGCTCGCAACATGTCTTCCAGAATCTGATTCACACGTTCCGTCTGCTCGTCTGTCTGCGGATGAAATGCGATGCTGAACTTCAATTTCACACCCATCGCTTCCTGGATACGAGTCCAGAAGATAGATGTGAATCGCGTGTCTCTGTCAGACACAATCTTTAAGGGGACTCCGTGCAGACGTACAATCTCCTTGATGTACAACCTAGCGAACTCGTCTGCAGAGTTTGTGACTCTAATCGGTAAGAAATGAGCTGACTTCGTCAATCGGTCGACGATCACCCAAATAGAGTCATGTCCCATCTTCATTCTCGACAACTCTGAAATAAAATTCATAGAGATGAAGTCCCACTTCCATTCCTCTATGGCCATGGCTGAAGCAGTCCAGGAGGTCGGTGATGCTCTGCCTTGACCTGCTGGCACGTGAGACCTTCATGTTGTCTCACCAATAGGATCTCCTTATATCTTGATACATCTTCGTGCTACCTGGATGCATCGCAAGCTTAGAATTATGGGCTGACTCGAGAACCTCCCGTCTCAAGTCAGGAATGTCTGGGACACATAGCGGCCACGAAATCGTAGGCCCCCATCTGAACCAACACTCCATTCGGAGTCCTCATCTGTACCAACCCGCTCTCTCATCTTCGCCAAAAGCTCATCATCTGCCTGAGCTACAATGATCCTCTCGTCAATGAGGGGCTGTACTCGAATGTGTGCGATAACTTCATACGACTCTTCCACTGTAAGTTTCTGCTCAAAGTCTCGCACAAACTCGATCATGTTCCATTCTGCTATCATTAGCGGAGCCGCAAACTCTATAGCCTTCTTGCGATTCAACGCGTCTGCCACAAGGTTTGCTTTGCCCGGATGGTAAGAAATATCGAACTTAAAGTCTTTCAATGTTTCCATCCATCGGCGTTGCCTCATATTCAAGTCACGCTGCGTGAAGATATACTTAAGGCTCTTGTGGTCGCAAAAGAGCTCGAACTCCTCTCCGTAGAAGTAATGTCTCCAGAGCTTTAATGCGAAAATGACAGCTGACAACTCCAGGTCGTGTGTAGGGTAATTCTCTTCGTGTTTCCTCAACTGTCTCGAAGCATATGCAATCACCCTGTCCTTCTGCATAAGGACACAACCCAGGCCAATGCGAGAGGCGTCGGTATATGTCGTATACTTAACCCCTTGCTCTGACAATACTAGCACAGGGGCGGACGTCAACTTGTCCTTCAGCTCCTAAAAAGCTATCTCCGCCTTTTCATTCCAAGCAAACTTCAAATCTTTCCGTGTCAACTGAGACAACGGTTTGGCTATCTTCAAGAAGTCTCATATGAAGCATCGATAATAACCTACTAGACCCAGAAAGCTCCTCATGTCAGTAACTGAACCAGGCTGCTTCCAGTCCTGAACTGCAGCTACCTTAGTGAGATCGACAGCTATGCCTTCCTTGGACACCACATGTCCTAGGAACTTGACTTTCTCTTTCCAGAAATCACTTTTCTTAAACTGTGTAAAAAGCTGATTCTTCCTGAGAGTATCTAAGACCGCTCTTAAGTGCTCTGCCCGACTCGCAGAGTATATCAAAATGTCATTGATAAAAATAATGACGAATCGGAACAAAAATGGCCGAAACACCCTGTTCATCAGATCCATGAACCCGGCCGGTGCATTCGTAAGACCGAACGACATCACAAGGAACTCATAATGGCCGAAACTAGTCCTCAATGCGGTCTTCTGCATGTCCTCATCCTTGTCGCGCAACTGATGATACCCTGACTGCAGATCAATCTTCAAAAAGTACCGTGCCCCCTTCAACTGATCAAACAGATCATCGATCCTGGGCAAGGGATACTTGTTCTTCACAGTCACCTGATTTAACCTGCGATAATCTATACATAATCGCAAGGAACCGTCCTTCTTTTTAACAAACAGGACAGGTGCTCCCCAATGAGACACATTAGGTCGAATAAAATCCAGATTCAACAAGCCATCTATCTGCTTCCTCAATTCTTCCATTTCACTCGGAGGCATACGATAGGTGGGCAAAGAAATGGGTGTCGCACAGGCATGAGATCGATAGTAAAATCAATCTTGCGCTGAGGGGGTAATCCAGGAATCGACTCGAACACATCGTCAAAATCCCGAACTACTGGCGTGCTTTCAAGCGCCGAACTTACAATACTCTCCAAGAGAAAAGTATAATAACCAAAACGAAAAGGGTAACTGACCTGAACAGGGAAAGTAAATGTTTCGCCCTCAGGTCCATGGATTGTCACCAGCCTAGTTTCACAATCAATCTCTGCTTGCATCTTCGTGAGCTAATCCATACCCAAAATGACATCGTAATGGTATAAAGGTGTGACAAACAGGTCAACTAGGATTGATCTGCTCCCTAGATCAATCAAACAACCCATACACCTCTTGGTAATATCAGAGGATGTCCCTGTAGCGGTAGTGAGCGTCACCCCCTTCATAGAAACAGTGCCCAAACTTAGGAGCTTAATTGCCGCATACAATATAATAGAGGTAGTGGATCCTGTATCCACCAATAAAGAAACGGGAATACCTTGGATGTGAGCTATAACCTCAAAGGATCTCGGTACCAAGTTAACCCCAGGCACTTCAGCTGTAAGCACGTGAACTCGAGCCTGCTGTGGGCAATTCGGCGGTGGAACTATGGGCCGCTGAGGTGGCCTGAAGCGAGGTACAGAAGGTCTGAAGGATGGGTGAGCTAGCGCTGAACGAAGGGGTGGAGGAGATATAACCTGCGGCATCGGACGGCTGATCTTCTGTGGTGGAATAAATCCATTGTCCCGCATTCGCGTAAAGCAATTACGATCCGAATGCCCAATCTTCCCACAATACGAACAGCGCAAGTCGGAACGTATCGGTAGAGCGGGCGGCGCTGCACGCCTCAGAGGAGAATCTACCCGAGGCCTCTTGCCGGGAAATGGTGCGCTTGAAAAGTCGGGTCGCAGTTTGGGAACCATAAGTGCTCGCATACGGAACGATCTGTCCCCGTCCTGCTCAGCTCGCAGAGACATGCTCGGCCTTACATGGATCGCGACAATCCAGTACTCGGCCTCCTCGGGTCTATGAGAACCTGCAAATGTGGGGGTCGTAAGCATTGGAATCACTCAAATGTGCTGCTAGCACTAGCGTTCCCAGATGGGTGCATAGGTGAAGCAGGTGGAGTCGCCCCTATCGACTGAGCAAAGATGCCAGCCATGGAAGACAAAAACTGCTGGTGTTGCTGCTAGTGCTGCTGCTGCTGCATCAATAGCATCATCTGCTCAAACCTATCAGGAGGTGGAGTGGATGAAGATGCATAAGGCGTTGACGCAGATGCACGGTTCGGCTTAGGAACCGAAGGGGTGATTGGTGTAGCCATGAGTGGTATCACAGGAGTCGGCCCAGCAGCGGAGCCAGTGGCTGGCTGAGAGTCTGGCCGAGCACCAAAAAGAGACGGGCCCGACTGTGGATCCGTCTGGCTATCGCTTATGGGAGAAACCCCGGCAAGCGACTCGCCCAAAGAGAGACGGGCTGAAGTCTTCGAACCCTTAGGAGGCATACCTTACATTCAACAGAGGATGCAACCTGTGAGATTCAACATCCACATGATCTACCCATACAGCATTTACATCACAACATAAGGAAAAACAACATGCATTTCATTAACAAAATTGTCGCAATACAAGAAGTGCAGCATTACATGGATCGCGACAGAGAAAGCATGTGAGCTAAAACATTTACAGCTTCAAACAACAAATAACTTCCAAACTACTACGCCTATACGGCTACACACAAACATAAAAACATAAACAGAGCAAGGGACGACTACATCAGCAACTACTCGTCAGAATCAGGAGATGAGGAGGGGCACCCTTATCCTACAGACAATACAGGATAGACTTCAGAGTTCGAGACATCTTCTTGAACTTATGCTTCACGAGGCCTCGATGATCCATGATATCTTGGCGTAGAACAGCCTGACCCTCCTCAAGTCGAGCGATACGGGCACCCTGGCGGCCTGATCTGCGCCCTGCTCTGGTGCCACAGGAGGAGAATTCTCACTCGTGTCCTGGGCCTCCACCTCTTCCTCGTCTTGCTCTTCTTCTTCTTCTATCTCTGCTCCACCTTCGCCATAACTCTCTTCCTTATCGCTCTCTGTCTCATCCTCACTTTCTTCAGGTGAGGCTTGTCGTCGACGAGGCCCAATGTCCATCTGATTAAGGGTCTTCTCATTAATGTATCGAACAGGTACCGGCTTTTCTGCCCCAAGCCTATAGCCAAACTCATGTGCAAGCTTACAGATAAGTCGGCCAAATGGGAGCGATTCGGTCCTCCTATTCGAACGAGCGATAAGGACAATCTGACGCAAGATGTACGTTGGCACACATAGCTTCTCTCCCAGCCCTACCTGATACAGGAAATCTACATCAGGCGCGTACACTCGCTGCGGTTGCTCCACCTTGGATAAACATTAAATGTGCACATGTGATGAAGCAAGCGGAAGTCGTCCATCATGTTGGTAGCTAAAAGGCTTCTATTCGGCTGCCATTCGACCAGACGACCACATAGGAACCGCGTGCGGCGATCCCTCTCGCGCGCATTACTCAAATTCTTCTTACTCGCATGAACCTCGCCAAGCGGCACGTTCAGAAGTCGGGATATCAAAGCGACGTTGATCGTGGCCTCCCGATCTCTTCCACAAGGGATCTTGAACTGCAAAGGGTCCAGTGAAGGTTCCTGAATGTGGGCATAGAAAGCTCAGACAGTACCCACATTGGCGCGGTATTCACCCTCAAACAGGGGGCACCAACCGGCCCCTTCCAGGCGCTCTAATAAGAGAAATTCACAAAACAGCCGCGGATCTACATTAGCTTCAAAAAGGACCCTACGGCCTCCATACACTCCATGAGATAGCTCCGCCAACAGAGTTCTTCCAATGGGAGCTTGAGGATCAAGGTCTCGCTTCGTTTGAAACTCTCGGGTGGCGGTCGTGCTCGCGGCAGCACCTCTCGGCCTCCGTGCACGGGTTGGGCGGCTAGGCCCGGCTTTATCAACGGGCGCTCTCTTCTTTCCCATGAAAGAGAGAATGGTGGAGATGGAAAATATGGCCGTAACAAACTCAAATAGGGCCATGGAAAATGAGAGAAAAGAGGGAAATGGGAAGAATGATGAGGCTCCCACGAATTTGAGACCCAAAGGAAAGATTTGGGTGCTCAAATGGAAAGGAAAGAGAGAGAAAGCAGCAATGAAGATGGCTTTTAAGATGGGTAGGATGGGTGTGCACGAAAATGGAAGAAGGAGTTTGGGGAGGGGTTTTTGTGGGATTTTGAGAGAAATTTCAAGAAACGGGAAGCTTGGAGGGTGAGTTTGTGAATGAAGTAGGGTTTAGAAAGACTTAAAACCGTGCAACCCTGGACAAGTGGGCCACACTAGACCTCACATGCGTCGGCCCAAGCCGGCCCGCCTGGCCTGGCCCGCTGGGCGGCGAGGGCTTGCCGAACCGGCGAGGTCATCACCGGTCTCTGGACATTCCGGCAATGACTCACTGTTTGGGCGAGGTCCTCCTGGCCCCTAAGCTTCAAAATGATGTGGGTCCCCCTGGAATTGCCCTGATCGGGCCCTTAGTCCGATTTGATGCATATCGGGCCACTAGGAATAAAATCTGATACAGATTCGGGTTTACAGACATTTTAAGAGCTGGGATGGGATGATACACCATCTAAACTTGTCAATGGACGGTCTAGAGGAGATTTTGGGTGGCTGTGTGTGATCAGGAGTGCGCACAGACTCGATCTCGACGATCGTTTTCAGTAAACTTTCGCCGATAGGAGCAACGAGAAAGCTACACAAATTCTAAGATAAGCTCGCACCCTTCTACACTAAGGTGGCGACAACGTGCGTTGTGTGACCATAACCCAGGTCCGGTTTAATCCAAATCATGCTCTGATACCAACTTGTAACGCCCTGAAATTCGGGGGTCGAGCATATCTCAGCTTCCGAGTTTCAAAACATCACTTATGCAACATATTGAATGATGGATGTATGTTGTCTGTATGATTGCATAAAACATGGAATAGATTAAGCCAAACTGCAAACATAATTCAGGGATAAGTGAAAGATGCAAGCGGAAGACTTAAAGAAACATATATGTACATGAGCAAATCCCTGAAATACATATACTCTGCTACGTCATAATTACAAGTGTTGTTTTCAAAATATATGTATCAAAATGACATCATCTGTTACAATTACAAAGAAAACCCAGAATCCCCGCATATCAGGACATGGCTCACATGAACTCGCCTAAGAACTGCATAAAAGAAAACGCATGCTCATCATCCTCATACTCCTGCTCTGCCTCAGGGGTCGCGTCATCATCTGTATCTAAGACAAAAGTCTGGTTGGTGTTGAAACACCGTCCCAGAATGTGGGAGTGAGTGATCAACTCAGTGAAACTATATAGTAAAAGTTAACATGTTATCAAAACAATCAAGCAGTAATGATAAGGTAATACAATCAAACACGTCCTAACTACTCTTGTTAATGCAAGGATGTATGTAGAAATGATGCATGCTCTCGCCTTCACTCTCTCAGCGTCTTCATCTTACGGTACGCATGACAACCTCCCGCAGTGCCAACAACTCCAACGCACATGCAATGCAGTACATGAACATGATTACCAAGTTGTTATTAGTCCTTTTCATACAGCAGAATTAGGAAGCTAAGATACCTTCCTCATATCACTTTCCAAATAGTGATCCATTCTAGGGTCGTCAGTCCTAGAAATCTCATACGATCATAGGGTTTTAGGTCGCTGTAAAGGGCTCGTCACCAATCAATGCATGCCTATCATACCTTAGTTACTACCCTAAGGCTCGTCGCCTCAATCCAATAGCACGGTATGCTCGAGGTCACTACAAAGGGCTCGTCACTAATCAATGTAGGCCGACAACACGAATATAGTGTCCCATACCGCCATAATCGGGTCACGAGTCTGGTGTGCTCACTGGTCACTACGGGGAGGCTTGCCACCCCAACGTAGGCCGACAGCTCGACCACGGTGTCCCATACCACCATGCCCGGCTCATGAGTCTTAGCGGATTAAGGTACAATGGTTAACGGAATTGCATTGGTAAGTTTGGCATCCTAGATTCAAGCATTAGCGTTCATACATGGTGTACATCCACCGGGACGATTGGGTTACTTGACGAGCTTGACTAGCACGAGCGCACGTTGAGTTGAACGACATAGAGTGCGCAAACACTCTATGTGGCCAAACCACTGCCGACAACCCTAATACGACTCGGGTTCGTCAAACACGTCTTACGTGGCGAAAACAACCTCGGCCATGAACTCAAGGTTTGTTACTAATTTCCTAGACTATTCCATAGTCCCAAACATCTTCAATTATAACGGATATTCATATCAACAATTTAGAACAGTAATGGAACAATAATTCTAATCATACAATATGGAAGCATGTGATGAATATCAACTTAACATGGATTTACACATAAATAGTACTTGAAGTTAAACCACAACGAATGTAAATAGCATGTAGGAAATCATACACATCAATAGGGTAGTTGAGAATCTCTTCTCAACGTCCATAAATAGGTTAATGTAATACATACTTAACTATTCAGACATTTCTACAAGCACTTAGACTACATAGTCCAACATACATGACGTATGTTGGTGATAACACACATTTGGACAATTCCTTTCGCGAAGGAGTTGACACACATACAACTAGCACAAGTACACGACAATTAATCATGGCAAGCACATGTTCATATTTTATACGTATACGATACTTCCTACATATACATAGAATACACAAATCTCAATATAACTCATATATATCAGGAACGCAAAATAAACATCACAGTTGGCATGTGAAATTGCATCCACAACAATAATAAACCATTATCCAACATTGAAAACCTTGAAAACCATAACTTACACGAATATAGTCCACACCTTAAACCAGAAAAACACAATAGATCTGATTCAGATGATAGGTCTTTGTCAACGGCGATTAGAAAACCTAAGGCAAGAATAGAAATGAGCTACATCAACACTAAGACAAGTCTAAGCTCTAAAACAGACTAGGGTTTGATTAACTTACCCAAGAATGAGCTTAGAATCGCCGAAATAACGATTCAAAAGTGACGGTTTAGGTATGCAGAATAGTAGGAAAGAATCTCAAGATGATTCACCAGCTTCTCTCTCACTTTCTCTCTCTTTTCTTCTCTCTTTCTTAGCTAGGGTTAGAAAATTCGTATGGAATAGAGAGTGAGGGATTTAAGGTCTTTATATAGGCCTAAAATAGATGAAAATAGCCCCAGGGCCAAGGTATACTTAGGTTATAACTAAATCAGGCCTATTCCGATCCAACGGAACACTTCTGGTGGTCCTTTCTCTACGTGCGGTCGAACTTAAGCTCACTGACCATGGATCTAGGTCAGGCTGAGTTTTCATACCGATCGGATTTACAGATCAGCCGTGGCGGACCACTCTCAATTCAACGGTCACCGAAACTCGATCAGGTCCACTGGCACTTGGACATGTCTGGGCCATCTTCCCTGATCCGAGGGTGAAATTGGGTCAGAATCCAACGGTCAGAAAGCTTAGAATCGGCGCGCAAGCGACACGACTCAGATTTCATAAATTATATTTAATTTCTCAGCTTTCTCACACTCTTTACTCCGGACTTAAGCAAATCGACTCAGGACATTATCTGGTCTTGATTTTTGAGGTGATGGTCAAGCCCAACAAGATGACCAAAATTGTCTAAGATTGACGCTATTGGACTTTCGACGCACGGTCCAGGTCTGATACAAAGTTTCCAAGTACTCCTGAGAGCAACTGGCTTTAGCGTTGAATCCTAGATTTCAGGGTAACATAGCGTTAACGACTCTACAGGTTTTGAGTCCTGCAGATCAAATTTAAAGTGATTGATACTAATTTCACAAGCAATTGAGTTTAGCGCTAATTAAGCCACACGTAACTTCTAAGGAATTCGAGGTGGTACTCGAGTCTTTGCACGAAAATTTTCGGGTCATTACAGAAAATGTTCTCCATGTAAAAAATAAAAAAAAATAAAAAGAGAAAAGAGTAAAAAGTCCATAACACTACAGTTATGGCTACGGTTATAATTCGTAGCGATAGGCCAAGCTTTGACCCGGTCGACCCCAACTCGCTGGTTTTGTTTTTAAGTAAGCCGACCTAAGGCTACGGATTTAGCTGCCTCTATGGCTACAGATTATAACTGTAACCATAGGTACCGCGAATCTGTAGCCATAGGTACCTTGGTCCAGGGACCTGATAAACTGGGTCAGCTAGTTGGGATTCGGTCGACCGGGTCGGTTGTCTTGCCCACTTGTTTTTTTGGATTTGTCTCATTTTTTGTCTTATATCATAATGAGAGTAGTCAATTCATTTTTTTTAGATTTGTCTCATTTTTTGTCTTATATCATAACGAGAGTAGTCAAAATGAATTGGCACGAGACCCACATAGCTTTCAATAGTAAGGAATTCCTACCCTAAGTTGTTGTGGGCAATCTGCATCCTTTTGGATTATAGAGAATTTATCTAACCCTAGGTTATAGGCAAGTTGCATAACTTTTAGACAATTTAGTTTACATATGACTCAATTGAGTTTTAAAACTCAAGATAAACTCGACTCGACTTGAACCACTAGCTCGAGTCAAACTCGACTCGAAAGCTTTGGCAAACAAGTCAAGCCTCAATGTTGAGATCGAGGGCAAGCTCGAGCTCGAGCTCAAACTCGAGTATAGCATGGACGAGTCAAGCCAAGCTTGGCCCACCTCGACTCGACCCGACTCGATGTACAACCCTATTTACAGATAATGTGCAATAGTTAGGCCTTAAGTCCAGTTTAGACATGATTTTGCTGGCATGTGAGTAGTGTAATCATGCATCAGTGAGTTATGTCCTATTCTCGGCAATAAATACTCGAACATGTTCTATTTCACTCGGTATTGGATAGTGGCATATTTGCATGCATGCTTAGCGGGCTCATCTAGCACCACAAGCTCTAGATGTCCTGCTTGTGTAATTCAGAGAAGGTATGTATACGAGGAACAAGACATGTAAACTAGCATGACCCATTCATGATGGTTTCCTCCGTATCAATGACTTGGATAAATATATAGGGTCAGGTGGAATAGATGGTTCTTGTGAGCTATTTTGGATACTTAGCTAAAAGCATAAACTTCTTTAACTTAGCCACAAAATATTGTGGTTAGACTTCTTTCGTTCGTTGGAATTCTTGAAGAAGAGTTTTAACGGATAATTGAAGTCTAAACATTGTAAACCCCATGAAATCAGATTTTTCAAGAAATCATTTTTAAAAAATCTGTTTTATTGAAAGATCAAAACATCTCATTTCCCATTTTCCATGAAATATGAGTGAGGCAAACTAGAAAATCAGCAGGGGAAACTAGAAAATGAGCGGGGCAAACTAGAAGATCAGCGGGGCAAGCATGAAAATGAGTGGGTCAATCATGAAAATGAGCGGGTCAAGCATGAAAATGAACGAGACAAAATAGAAAATTAGCGGGGCAAACTGAAATATGAGCGGGGCAAACTGAATTATAAGCGGGGCAAACTAGAAAAACAACAGGGTAAACTAGAAGATCAGCAGGGCAAGCATGAAAATGAGCGAGTCAATCGTGAAAATGAGCAGGTCAAGCATGAAAATGAGCGGGCCAAATTAAAAAATCAGCGGGGCAAGCATGAAAATGAGCGAGGCAAAATAGAAAATCAGCGGGGCAAACTGAAATATGAGCGGGGCAAACTGAATTATAAGCGGGGCAAACTAGAAAAACAGCGGGGTAAACTAGAAGATCAGCGGGGCAAGTATGAAAATGAATGGGGCAAACTAGAAAATCAGTGGGGCAAACTAGAAAATCAGCGAGGGAAACATGAAATTGAGCAAGGCAAACATGGAATTGAGTGGGGCAAACTAGAAATTGAGCAGGGCAAACTATAAAATCAGTGGGGGAAATATGAAATTGAGCGGGGCAAGCATGAAATGCATGGGGATGACCATGAAGTGAAGCGAATTAACCGTGAAATGGAAATGTAGGTTAGCTTGCTAGTAAACACCCATGGCAGTACACACCCTCCATGTTAGCCAACCCCACTAGGGATCGATACCAAAGAAAACGTACCTAAATAAGACTTTAATTTCATTACTAAACTATGGAGGTGTCCCAAAAGAATACTTTATGGATCTTCTGAGGAATGCTTTGAATCATGCTCAAAATGTTTATTTCAATAAGCACATTGCATTGAGAGGTATGTTTTCTACTTAAGACTTATTAGATGTGGTAGCTTCAGCCGTTGCATTATTACCAAGCAAGCAAACCATGAGAACAGGGCAAGCTAGACATTGACTGCTGGAAGGGTTGTTTTCAGTTTCCTTTTATTGATTGCTGGAACGGCTGTTTTCTCTCAATCGGTTGAAGATCTCTCTTCTTAGATCTGTATCCATTCATTTTTGGAGCAAAAACTCATTTAAGTTAATTAAGTACCATCATTTGCCCTCCCTTTTTGTTGTATATCAATCCACATCTCAGTCTGCTCGTGGATAGTGTGATCTGCGCAATTTTTTCTTGATATAGATCTAGATCTTGTTAGCTCGTGGATAGAGTCTCCTTTTTTACTGGATACTGATTTAGATTGTGTTGAATTCAGATCTATATTACATTTTTCGTGAAGAGGTTGAATCTCTTAAATTATCTTCCTCCCAACAGGTGAAAATCTTCTTTTCTCTGCTCCAACATTTGAGATTTTTTCTTTTAATGACTGCTAGTAATTAGAGAGAATTTCTATTAAATTCTATGGCAAAAATTTTTATTCAATGGGCCTTCTATTTTCATCACTTTGTTAAGGCTAAGGGGTTGGGTTTCTAGATGGTTAATTGGTTAAACCTTCTGATAAAAAAGGACCAATTGAACAGAGCATTAATAATTCTAAGGTCATGACATGGATCCTAAATTCTATGGATTTAAATATTGGATTTACTCTTCATCCCTTTTCTAAGGCTGCTAAGACATGGGCCCATCTAAAAAAAATGGTATCAACAAACAAATAAGACCAGTAAATTTCATCTGGATTGTGAACTCTCTCAATATACTCAGAGAGAGAGAGAACTATCTGAGAAAAATGGATTTTTGGCCCTATTGGCTGGAAAAGATTCCATGTTGGTTGATTCTACCAATAAACATCTTCTACAGATGTTACGAAAATGCAAGCAGAATTTCCACATTTTCTTCATGAAATGGTCACAATTTCTTCATCAACTTGTTTCTGTGTTTCAGTGGAAGAGAGTTGCCCTCTTCATCCCTTTTCTAAGGCTGCTAAGACGTGGGCCCACTACAAATTGAGGAGGGCAAACTAGAAAATAAGTGAAGCAAACTACAAATTCAGCGTGGCAAACTACAAATTGAGTGGGGCAAACTAGAAAATCAGTGGGGCAAACTGAAAAATCAGCGGGGCAAACATGAAATTGAGCAGGGCAAACTAGAAAATCAGCGGGGCAAACTGGAAAATCAGCGGGGGAAACTGGAAAATCAGTGGAGGAAACTAAAAAATCAGCAGGGCAAATATGAAAATGAGCGGGGCAAACATGAAATTCAGCGGGGCAAACTTAACAGATAATTTCATAGCTTGAGCCGATAAATATAAACGTATCCAATGTTCAAATGGACCATACCAAATGAAAATTTGAATTGAACTTCTAATGTTGATCATTTCTTAGGGGTCACAGAAGTTTTGGATCAAGCTTATAATTGTTTTTTCTATTAATCCATATCTGTATGATCTTATGAATAGGTTTGATAACAAACAAACATTACTGTTGGGCCCACTATGGTTTCAACGGTGGAAATCATTATGCCCCGCTACTTCCCGTGGTATGATCCACTTGATCTTTTGATATGCTTCAATTTGGGGCTAAACTGCTAAAATTAGATGGAAAAATGGATGGACAGCGTGGATATACTACATACATTCAATGTGGGCCCAACTGAGTTTACTTAGTATAATGGAAGCGTACTGAAAAATCAGCGGGGCAAACTTAAAAATCAGCGGGGCAAACATGAAATTCAACGGGGTAAACTAGACAATCAGCGGGGCAAACATGAAATTCAGCGGGGCACACATAAAATTAATTGGGCAAGCTAGGAAGTCAGCAGGGCAAACTAGAAAATTAGCGAGGCAAATTAGATAATCAGTGGGGCAAATTAGAAATTCAGTGGGACAAACTGGAAAATCATTATGACCACTGTTTCCCGTGGTATGGTCCACTTGATCTTTTGATATGCTTCAATTTGGGGCTCAACGCCTTATATATATATATATGTATGTATATACACGCACGGGCATGCATGCACATGTGTCGTGTGTATATATATGTGTGTGTGGGAAAAAGGTTCTATATGGTCGAGCTCATGTGAACTACTCATGAGGTCGAGCTGTGTGGGCCTTATCATGAAGTATGTCAAACATCTACCCCATCAGTCAGATGCACCATTCCATGGTGGGCCTAGAGCTTAAAAATCAAGTTAATTCGTGACTTTTGTAGGCCACACCACGTACAAAACTTGAGAGGAGTTACCTTTCATTAAAACATTCATATTTATTTTTTGGGCCCACCGAGATGTGTTTCACAAATCCAGCCCATCCATAATGTGTGTCCCACTTGGATGAGGGGTTAGACCAAGTTTCAGACACATCCAAATTTCAGGTGGGCCCCACCAAATAATTTTATATGTTTTAGGCATGTCTTCACATGATTTTAGATGGTATGGCCCACCTGAGTTCCGTATGCGGCTGATTTTTCTGCTATCCCATAATTTAAAGGGGACCCATCAAGTTCACGGTGTTGATGTTCGACATACATCATGGTGGGGCCCACACAGCTCGACCTCATGGGGAGTTCCCATGAGCTCGACCGTATGGAACCTTTTCCTCTAGTACAAAAATAAAAATGGAACTACATACATTCAATATGGGGCCAACTGAGTTTAAAATATACCTGTGCCGCATGCTTTCTTCACTCGACCGACCATTTTCAGAAGAAGACAAAATGCGATTGAGGTGGGCCCACAAAAAGGGTTTCTTAGGGTCTTTCTACCGGAAACGCAGTGAGGAAAGGGGGTGAAAGCAACGGCAGTGAAAGCAACAGTGGAAAGGGAGAGGAAAAGCAAGCAGTGGAAATGGGAGAGGAAAAGCCACAGCCATGAAAGGAGGGGTATTTTCGTCCTGAAATTCTGACTCCGTACGAGGAGGTCCAAGTGCGTATTCTAAGTTTGTATTGCTTCAAAAAAACCGCTGGATAAAAGGTGGGGTCCATAGTTGTAAATTTCTCTTAAAAAATTCATATGTTTTTTTCAAGTAAAAAACATTGTATAGAGTGTATGCTCATTTTAGGATGTGGTCCCAAAAATTAAGCTAATCCAAATTTTAAGTGGACCCCACCACAGAAACAGTTGTGACTAGTTTAATGAACCCATGGGCTGTTTGCCTGTTTCCAATGGTGAGGTCCACCTAAGATGGATTCTTTTTATACATTTATTTATTAATATATTAAGGTGGGTGGTATATGGATTCTTTTTATGCATTTATTTATTAATATATTGAGGTGGGCCACACAGATCTTATGCTAATATGCTCCCTTGGATTCTTATAATGCATTTATTTTTTAATTTTTATTTAATTATTTTCATGCATTTGGATTCTAAAAATTGGACGGTAATGATAATTCTGATTTTGTTATATATGAACCATTTATGCTTAATGATATGTATTTCTTGACTTAATAATTCCTTAATTTTTAGATTTATTTGAGAAATGAATTTGGATTTCAAGATGAATTAATATTTCTTAACTTAATGGTTTTATTTATTTTTATTAATACTTAAATTGAGTTATTGCTCCATATTATAGATATTTTGAATTCATGGGTCCGCTTTTATGGCCCACTTGATAATTAGTTTGGCCTAAAAATTAACTTAAATATTTATCTTGATGGGCTTAATAAAATTACATATTTGATCCCATGCATTTTTATATGATCATAACATTTTGAAACGATTCCCTAATTCAAGTTCTGCTCGATGTGAATATACAAATTTTCACCTATAAGTAACTTATAGGATACCCAAACAGAAAAACTAACTTACCTGTAAGTGACTTACAACTTACATCTAAATAGATTACCTATAAGTAAATTTCACCTGTAAGTGACTTACAGGTAAGTCATTTACAGCTTAAAAGAACATATAGGCATCCAAACAGGCCCTAAGGGTACGTGTAGGATTCTGTGAGTGGAGAATGGGAGACGAGAATACAAAGCTCGAAAAAATGAGGGTTTATCAGGGTTAGAAAAACGCCCTCTCGGGCCGTTTCGGGAGGAGAAAAAATGGACTACGAATTGCCGGTAGTCCTATGTGTCCGCTGCGATGGTCGCGGCTTTGGTGGATCCCTTACTGTAGGGCCCATCTTCATGTATGTGTCCTATATCCACCGTCCTTCCGTTTCGCCATATCATTTTAGTCTATAAGTCCAAAAACAAAGTAGATCCAAATTTCAAATAGACCACGTCACATGAAACCGTGGTGATTGAAAGCCCGCCATTAAAAACTCCTTTGGGCCACGAGCATCTTAATTGCCAGCCAACCTGTTAATAAGGTAACAAAGACTGGGAAGAAAGGACCTAACAAATTCAGCTTGATCCAAAACTTTTGTGGCGCTAGAAGTTTTTAATGGTCAACCAACCAGAGGGTTCTTATGGTGTGGTCCGATTTGGATCTGCTCCATTTTTGGGTTCATACCCTGTAATGATAGGTGAATGGGATGGACGGCGTTGATCTAAGACACACATCGAGGTGGGCTCCACAGTCAGGAATCCACCCAAGCCATGCATGTGAGAAATCCACTCCGTCCCTCAATTTTTGCCTGCTCATGTTAGCAAAACAGCCCCAAAGACAAGGCAGATCCAAAACTAAATAGGACAATCGGCTGGAAAAGTGGGATTGAAGGCCCACCGTTGTAGCCTTTGCCGTGCCATGGAAGGTTTGCATCAATTCATCCCAATGAGAATAACCTTATGAGCCGCTCGGATGGCATGTAAACATAACAGCGGGCTTGTTTTTATCCTGCATTCCGTCCCATCTCTTTTTGCACTCTCCAAGCTTACCTGTCACGTGGCCCACTTGAATTTTAGATCAGCCTTGTGTCTGTGCAATGGGCGGGGTGGATTTTCTCATGGACTTCACTTTGCCCCACAGTCGTTCCTAAACTTTCTGCATGCCATTGAAAGCTGGCTGATGCCTACATTGAAACATTCATAGGGTCACGTAAATTTTGCATAGGATGATTTTTTATTTTTATTTTTATTCTGTTTTCAGTTCATTTCAGTGGGAATAATGTTGCCAACAGCTTGAATGAAATACTAACATTATGGTAGACCTTTTTAATGGGAGGCATTTACTTCCCACTTTTTCCAGTTGTGTAGCTACTAAGTTTTGTATCTGTCTCATTTTGAGTTCATGTCCTGATATGAGCTAATATGAGACCGGAAAATAGATGGATGGGATAGATTTCTTACAAACATCACATCTGCCCCACCTAACTTCGCACCTTTAGAGATTTTTTTTTGTGTTTTCAGTTCATTTGAGTGGAAATGATTTTATTAACCGTTTAAATGAAAATATAAATATGGTAAACCTTTTGCATTTCCCTCTCACTTTTCTTGTTACGTGGCTACTTGAGTTTTATATCTATCTCATATTGGGCCCATGTCATGATATAAGTTAATATGAACCGGCAAAATAGATGAACAGGATAGATTTCTCATAAACATCACGATGCCCCCATTAGCTTCCTACGAAGATAGGAGGTTGGGGATGCATGCAATCTGAGAACCATGATTTCAAGGGGCTCCACATTGGTGATGGTGTCCGTCAATCCAACAATTTGTATCCAACACAGACAGGTCCCATTTGGAAAACACACATATACAACTGACAAACTAACAATGTAAGAGGTGCACACAGATTTACATCAACAAGAATCGTCGGGTCTGGAGTCGCACGCATTCGTACGTGCCATGTGTGGGCCCTACCAATACACAGATTTGGATCTAATAATCACGTGCCCCACATGCTCAAACACTCATAAACTCTTGACAATATAAAGAGGTGCATCCGTAGTAGCCGCATGCGCCAACTTGGCACATGTGCGGGAAATTCTACTATGGCACCACGTGGGGCCCACCATGTGACGTGGACCTAAAATAAGGCATCTGATATTGCCATTTGGGCGAGAATACAGACATCTTGATAGGGTGGTAACTCGGCTGAGATGGCCAATGCCTAGCCTGCATCCATTTCAGTCCTTGAGCCCCGTCTGGAAGAGCCTAGGCCTTAAATTTTTGCCCAATCTAATTGATCTGAAGATGGTGTTGTTGTTGCGCCGGCGTAGTGGTCCGGAAAGTGGGCCCATACCATCCTGACTTGTTTAACATACTCATGCTGAGCATACAGCTCTTGGACCTAACTTGGGTCAAGCACAATTCCTGAAATGTGGCATCACACTCGGGTCCATGCAAAAGGTGAGACACTATGATTATCACCTCATCTACTAATTAGTGGGCCACCCTTGCTTGCCAGTCCTATGAGAAACTCTGTTTGTTTTTGGTCACTTGTGGTGCGTGTGAGCGCGGTTCCATTCAAACCGAACAACTTGGACTCCAAAGCGCCAAGATAGGCAAATACATCAAATGTGATTGCACAAGATCGGTCGCCTATTTAACCACTCGCACAAGATTGTTATAAGATGATCAGGTGATTATTAGAGGGTAGGGTTCTTTCTCCAAAGATGGGTTGCACTTTTCCTTATGTACAACAATCAGAGCACAATCACACATAAAAGGGAATACATACAATCAACCACAGGGCGATACTGCAATGAGCTTTTATGAATGAAGAATTGTTTGTATTAAAACGGAAATAGTCTAGCATAAGAGCATAGACCTGACTTACAGCTAAAGATTATCGATACTCCTAAAGTAGAGCTAGAGCTAAAGCTATGATAAAGAAAGATAAAGTGATTGGTTTATTTTGTTGATATGAAACTATCTGTTCTTTTATTTCTTCTTCTATTTATAAGCTTCTCAGCTACGCAAATACTCTGCTTTCATTTCTGTTTTTTTTTAATTATTATTTTATTTTATTTTATTTTTATACTTTAGTCGTTATGGCAGCTGAATCATTGCCATGTTAGCTTTCCAGATCATTTCGCGTCTTTGTATTCTTCTAACCGTTCCTCTTCTCTCGACCGCTTCTATCTCTTGAATTTCTCGGCCATGCCCCCACATCCTTTCCTTATTGGTTATTCCAGGAATGATAAAAAATATAGTACAACATTGCCCCCAATGTTACCTCGCTTTTAGTAGAAAATGTGAGAGCAACGTTGGCTCATGATTCAGCGCAATAAATATGATTGCTCAACCGAACAGAAATATCAAATTCAGCCATCTCAATCGAACTCGACCATGTCGGTTGAAAAATCAAACTTAGCCATCTTAGTCGAACTCGACCATCTCAATCGAAAAATATCAAATTCTGTCATCTTGGTCGAACTCGGCCATCTCAGTAAAAAAACATCAAATTCGATTGTCTTGATTAAACTCGACCATATCAGTCAAAAAACATCAAATTAAGTTGTCTTGATGAACTTGGACATCTTAGTTGAAAAACATCAAATTCAATCATCTTGGTTAAACTCGGCAATCTTGGTTGAAAAACATCAAATTTGACTGTCTTAGTCGAACTCGGCTATCTTGGTTAAAAACATCAAATTCAGTTATCTTGGTCGAACTCGAACATCTTGGTTGAAAAACATCAAAGTTGGTCATCTTGGTCGAAAAACATCAAAGTCGGCCATCTTTGTTGAAAAACATCAAAGTCAGTCGTGACAATGAAAACTATTGGTCAATCCATTCCGGATAAGACTTATGGTAGATCGGGGTAGTAGTATTGCTGAGAACTTTGCCTACTACTTATTTGACTAGTTATAAAACTTGGTCGCGGTCCAAATGGCGAGGTTCGACCACAGGATGTGACTCAGGACCTATTAGGTATTGTTAACTATTGTAAGGGATATTCCTGGAAAATGTTGCCCCTAGGCATTCCCTGATTTCTGACCTCAAGAATGAAATTCTTTTTTTCTCATTTGAATCATCTAAACTCTATGAGTGGATGAACATTCCGTACTTCCTATACTTGAGCAGAATGTGTGCTCCGTTGTGAAAGAAGTATTGGTGGTGTTGGCTGTATAAACACCAGATTTCCAACAGAACTAATTTCAACAGTTTATTGAGGCATAGTTTGTTAAGGCACAATGTGCGCTCTTTCAACAGAAATAGCCACCATCTGATTCAAGCTCTCAGCCCGATTAGCCATCCACCAGTTAAAAGTTTCAGCCTGAATTCGAGATTGCTCAGCTTGAACTCGTGATTGCTCCGTAATATGTTGAATCCTCATTTGCATATCGTGTAGCCCAGGTGACATTATCTCAAGAGACTCATTCCAAGATGAAGATCCCATGACCTGATTTGGAAGATTAGGTGTCGAGTTCAGTAACAACTCAGGTACTACTTGCACCTATGTTTCATCTTCTTATGCAGGAGGTTCCGTGGTGCTAGAAGCGTTATGACCTCTTCGACTCATATTGCACCGATAAACTTATGGTCACCAGGTAATTTCACGTCCCACCGGGTGTGTCAAAATTATTGGCTCTTAGTTTATTTTTTATCACATGTGATGTGTGCGGGCATGCTGGAATCAACTGTGCGGATCGATTCAAACCGAAGAACTTGAACGCCAAAGTGCCAAGATAGGAAGATACATCGAATGTGATCATATATGACCGAGACTTGAGAAAATCGATCGCCTATTCAACTACTTGCACAAGATTGGCTCAAGATGATCAGGCGATTGTCGAAGGGTGGGGTTCTTCTTCCGAAGAAGGGTTACACTTTGCCTTTCGTACGAAAGGAAATTTGATATACCATGCAATAAAAAATAATCACACGGAAAGGGAATACTTACAATTGACCATAGTACAAGATTATAAGGGGCTATTCTGAATGAAGGACTATTTATATTGAAATGGAAATAGTACAACGTAAGAGTGTAGACTTGGTTTATCGCTAAAGATTATTACTACTCCTAAGATAGAGCTAAAATTATGATAAAGAAAGATAAAGTAATTTGTTTGTTTGACTGTTATGAGACCGTTTGTTCTATTAATTTGCCATTCTATTTATAAGTTTCTTTTCTATGCAAATACTCTACATCCATTTCTGTTCTTTACTTCAACAACTATGGCAGCTAAATTGTTGCCATGTCAGTCTTCCAGATCTTTTTGTCTCTTTATATTCTTTTAACCGTTCCTTGAGTGCTTTCTATTTCTTGAACTTCTCGGTCATGCCCTTTCATCAGATGATGTGTATCATCCAACTCAGTGCCAACTTTACTTTCGTGAAAAGCACTCAAAATATCCTAAAGATATTTTACACACTATTTCATTTTGCGTAGTGACAAGTGTCTTTTCCTTATTAGATATTCCAAGAATGGTTTGAAATATGGTACAAAACTCACCACTTTTAGAACTAAGATTAAGACTAATGGAACTTTTTCCCTTATCTTTAGGATTGATGCCTACCCTACTTCCTATGCGCCTACTTAGATAACCAGTGAAATACGTCAGTGTATTGTTGTGGCCCACATCTATTCTTGATAATGTCTTGGCTTCAATTTTGTGTGAACCAACTAGGGTTGGCAATGGGTTAGACCAAGGCTAGGCCAAGTCGAGGTTGACCCTAACCGAACTATGCTCCCCCAAGCTTAAGCTCTAGCTTGGCCTTAACTCTGGCCCTATTAAACCAAGCGGAGCAAGGGCTAGGGCCAACTTGGTAAGGAAAATAGTTAAAAGATTCAAGGTTTGGAATAGTCAAATTTAAGATTTTTTTTTCCAGATATAAGCCTTGAACAATCAATAAGTTCCATCATATAAATTATTTAAATAATTGAAAGATGACTTTATTTTACAAATGTTTTTAAATTATAATGTTGATTTTATGAGAACCGTTAGCACGTATCCTCAATCATATTCTTGTCTGATTGTACTAGGCCAATACGTCGAGAGGGCTAGTCATCATTTGCTTAGGCATCAAGCCCAGATTTTTGGCTTGGGTTCATCCCTTATATCAAGATTGGGGGCAGGCCATAACCCTAAAGAATGGGACGAGCGCCCAATATTGCCACCTCTAATACCAAGATAGCACACATGCGAGATCTGATAACATATCAAGTAAGGCTCCTGAACATTCCCTACAAAATATCATGTTTGCGGGAAAAATGTTCTCATTCACAAAACTTAGGCGAGTTGAATAAAGTACACAGCCAAGGTACTTGATTGATTCAATATGGGAGGTGCTAAGCCGGTTAGCACTCCATTAGCCAAGCACTTCAAGCCTTCTAAGGATCAAGGTGCGAAGACGCAAGAGGAATGGGACTACATGGCTAAAGTCCCATACGCGTCAGCTATTGGGAGTCTCATGTATGCTATGGTAAGCACGAGACCAGATATTGCTTAAGCAGTGAGAGTTGTTAATAGTTTCATGAACAACCCCAAGAAGGAACATTAAGAAGCTGTGAAGTGGATCCTTAGACACCTGGTAGGTATTGTGGATGTGAGACTATGTTATAGAGGATCGAAAATCAAGCTACACGGCTTCGTAAATTCAAATTTAGCAGGAGATCGACAGCAGAAGAAGCACTACAGGGTATGTCTTTACTCTGGGTAGTGTTGCAGTCAGTTGGGTCTCTCAATTACAGAAGATAGTATCTATCAGTACAATGGAAACAGAATATGTTGCAGCTACAGAAGCGTGCAAGGAGATGGTGTGGATGCATGGTTTCATGGAAAAGTTAGGAAAGAAGTAAGCAGATTATAAGTTGTACAGTGATAGTCAGAGTGCAATACACTTGGCTAAGAATTCAGCATTTCATTTAAGGACCAAGCATATTGACATCAGATATCACTTCATACGTTCGTTACTGGAAGATCGATCTATTGCTCTAGAGAAGATCCATACAAGTGGGAATCTTGCGGATATGCTGATCAAGGTGGTCATACGGGAGAAGCTAAAGCTCTGTTCAACTTTGATTGGTTTTTAGTCTTGAAGACGGGAAAGTGGTGCACTCCAGATGTAGAAAACGAATGTTTATGGTGATGTGTCTCCAAGTTGAAGTTTGTTGAGATGTGGAGCTAGCGCACCAATTGCGCCCATTGAAAAACAGAGGCCTTTTACCGTGCTGCTCGACCGGTCAAGTAGACTGCTCGACTGGTCGAGTGGGCTGCTCGACTCAAAGTCCAATGAGCTAATGTTTTGAAATTCCGCGGTGCTCGACCAGTCGAGTGGAGTGATCGACCGGTCGAGTGGGCCGCTCGACTAGTCGAGGCCCTTGCTCGACTAGTCAAGGCTACGTAGATCCTAGTCCGGATTTGGTGAGGACTGCGTAAATTTGAGGCGATTTTCACTAAGGTGAGGAAGAGAGTTGCCTAAACTATAAATAGGGGTCCTAATGTTATTCTAGGGTATGAAAAAGGGTTTTCTAAAGCAAGGCTAAGGGTTTTCTATACGTCTAAGGTTAGTATATTGATTGTAATCTTATTTTTTCTTCATAGTGGAAGTTTGCACCCGTGGTTTTTTTAATCATTGTTGGGGTTTTTCCACGTATATTCTGTCTTGTGATTTGTTGTATGCTTAGATTCTACTTCTAGATTATTTTTCTTCCTGTTTATCATTTTGTAGGTGAGACCGGAGATTGGATCTCGGTTCACTAGTGTTGTTGGTGTGCTGCGCAATATTAACGACTTAGCAAAACGTCTCTCTCCTCTCCCATTTTTTTTCTTTTTCTTCTTTCTTCTTATTTCTTCTTAATCCACGACAGTAGTAGTTGCTGAAATTACTCGACTCAACCTGACTTAGTGAGTCAGCAACTGTAACCCAATAAAACCCGATTCGATTATCCTTCTTTCGATTTTCTCTCTCCATAATTCTCTTCTTCCGTGATGATTTCTCTACATCGAGGAGACTTTTAAAATGGTTCAATTTTTACACAAGGAGAAGATCGACTCGACTGGTTTGTATAACAATGTGTCAAAAGGGTTGCGCTCGGGTTGCTGTTTGGTCAGTGTGAAGCTTGATATGCATTTGGACATTGGGGATTGACTTCATATCAAATGGCCCACTCGATGAACATATTGGATCTTTAACTTAGTGACCAAAATGAGATCAATTGCTAACATTTTATGTGAGGAAGAAGGGATGCTTCAATGACATTTTTTTCACACAATGGCTCATTTCGTCAATCCAAGATGCTGAATGGTCTGAATGAGTTTGTACGTGCTTATGGGCGCAAGAAATCAACTCTTTGAGAAAAAAATTCTGGTGGGTTTGGCATTGGAAGGTTTTTGTCGATTTTCTCTTGCAGCTGTGAGAATTGCGAAGAAAGCACATATCTATTCGATTCATCTTCTCTTATAGCATCCCATAACTCTCCCAGACCCATTGGATGAAAAAAAAACAATTGGTTTAGATTTTATCTTGGTGTTTGTTTTTTAAAAACTATTTGTAAAAAATAGGAGGGATTGATATTTGGTGTGAAATTTCTACATTGAACCCTAATCCGTGTGAAGACAAACAGACGGTTGAGATTAGTTGCATTTACAATTGAGAGGATAACAGAGTTTTCATTTTCAAAAGCACGTTAGTGCACGTGGAATCTTTCTATTTTTGTTCTTGCACGCGAGGAGTAGGAATGAACAATGAAGATCTGTCAAATTACCTCTCCTAATGGACGTCACGGATCATCTGAGGTTGCCTCTCATAGATTGGTAGAGGATCTCACATCCTACATGAGCATGAAGTTTTCGTTTGAAGATGTGTTCGCTAGTTGATTTCAGGCATTAGCATAGCATGTGATTGAGCACAATCTAATCATGAACACCATCCATCAGATGTTTATTCGACTGATCTAGATAATGGATGGTTTGGATTTGATCAAGGTGGACCCCACTGAATAAAATCAGGTCAAGTTCCGGACTGGTTGAAAGCAAATTTCAGCAATTGGCTTTCGAATGAGATTTTCGTAGAAAATTTGGAGTTTTTAAACTTCGTTCTAGTGGTGTGTGGGTGCACATGCATGTTCACAACCACAAGTGTAGGGTCGCGATGTAGTAATAATCTCAGTAAGACCGAGGTCGAATCCACAGGGAATGAACCTTGTACGTATTCTGAAAGTAACCAGAACTAAAACTAGGAAAAGATGTAATCTAAATTAGGAAAATTAAAGAGAATATGAGGGAATAATGGTGAAATATTAATCTAAAACTTGTAGAATTCAAAGGTGGAAAACTACAGATTTAGAGGATTCACTTGTAGAGATCAGGGAGATCTACGCTTGATTCATGAACTCAACTGGACTTCGAGTCCCATCTTCATCCAGTTGAAAGATATATCACTAAAACTTCAATCTGAATTTTCTTTGATCTAGTTTTCGAGAGATGAGAGTTATGAGAATTAGAGTTGATTCCATCACAAAACCATGCTCATGCGACAAGGTAAACAACAGAATTAACCCAATCCACAACCAATTAGAAAGATGAATGAATGTTCGGAAGGATTCCATCATCCAACCATGTCTAAGGGGCAATGGTGAACAAAAGGGCTTCCTATCTTCACAATCAAAATAATGGAAAGGAAATACTCAAAGCCATCACAGATCTATTGTAATTTCAGTCACAATAAACCATTAAAAACTGAAAGTATCCTTATTAATCAAACTATAATCAAATTAGTTCATACATGAATAAAGACTGTAGAATCATTCCCATCACGCCAAAAGCTTCACCCCTTAGCCCTAGCTAAGAGGTTTACCCTGACATGATTAGGCTAAATCTCATCAGAAAAACAGTAAAAAGGAAGAAAAAATTCTCTAAATATCTCTCTCTCTCTCTCTCTCTCTCTCTCTCTCTCTTTTTCAAACGTCCAAGCATGGGCTCCCTCTCTCTCTTGTCTCTTCTTCTTTATAGCAGTAGGAGGGTCGGTCGGATGGTGGAGAGGAGTCAGTGCGTATGGAGAGAAGTTGGTGCGAAAGGAGAGAAGTCGGTGCGTTTACGCACTCCCCTGCGTAGAGTTTTTATGCAACCAAGATGGCAGCGTTCAAACTCTTCTCTTCCTTACTTTCTTTCCAAGAGGACAACGTACTCTGGGACCTTTTGGGCAGGTATACACGATGGACGGTTTAGATTTTTCAATCGTACTTGCTTGGTGGACCACAACAGCCCGCAAAACTCGGACAGTGTCCGGACGTGAAAACAGGGCTGAACCTTGTTGCGTTGCTTGGTGGGCCCCTGATCAGAGTCAAAAGTGAGATCTACTCCGTCCATTGTACTCTTGGCGAGATTTAGGTGCGAGATAGTCCATTTTGGCTGTCCTTTGATTCGGCCCAAGGAAGTAAATCACACTGCATTGATTTTAACGTTGCAAAATAGTCTTTTTGTGATTGCTGTGGCCGGCATGTGCCGGTGCATGGATGACAAAGGTCAAAATGGTTTTGATCATATCTAGCCCCTTTACACGATGGACGGCTCGGATCGTTTTCATGGGCCATGATGGAGGCCCACTAATGATCAAACGGCGCCCCTGTTTCATGCTAGAGAAAACGGCAGTTGCCGTTTTTGAATGAATTACGGGTCCAAGGTGGTTTGATGGTCTTAGACTAGCCGTGCACATCTGGTGCACATGTGCACGGTGCACACACAACTTAGTTGGGGTACACGGTGATGGTTATAAGAAATCAAATCCATTCATCCATTCTTTCAGCTAATTTAATGGGTCTTGCCCAAGTTTGAAGCATATCTAGAGATCAAGTGGGCCCAAAATCAACTGTTTATGGGCTGATCTGTCCGTTGGGCCACTTCCACAGGGATTCAAGGGCTGAAATTTGACGTGTACGGTTAATTTATGGTCCTCAGTTCGGATATAAAGTTTCGAGCTGAATGGATGGTGAGAACCTTGTGATCTTGCATTCCGAATGACTTTTAGGCCTCTTTAGCGTGAAATACGTGATTATATCGAATCTCGGCGATCTAAATTCTTCGATCTCGGTTCCCTGGGGTCCATCCCTGGTCTTAGTAATTTATGAGTGTTAAATTCATGCTTTTGGTACCCTTTTCTAGTCCAGGCTCCTAAATATACCCTGCATCATAAATATAATTAAAATAGGGCGTTAAATGGTATCATGCTCGTAAAATCATGCAATAAATGGGGTCTAATATGCAATATTTGACCCTCAACAATGCACTGGTGCACTTGTAATTAAATTCGGCCATGAATTATGGGCTTATCCATGCTCAGGGCATCCCATGTCCTACAATGGATGGCAAATCTTGTTGCCAAATAGGTTCACTGTCTAATTCAACAATTGAACGTAAGATCTAATGGCTGATCTTGTATTTCAATGGCTGGATTGCCTTTGGATTGTTCATGAACAGTCTAAGTGGTCGTTAAACTAGTTTAGTTGGATTTTAACAATTGATTTTATCATTATATGGTTAGATTTGTGAGACTTCAAAGTGGATCATGTATTGGTTATAATGTAGATTGGATGTATGGTTAGAACTGATTGGATTAAAATTTAACAGTATGATCATGTTAAGAATGTCATTTAAGAGTTTACAAGGTTCCTTTGATGTACTAGGACAAAGATGAACGGTTGATCTCTTAAATTAATGGCTAGATCGAAGTTTATAAAACGAGTATATAGAGTATAGGGCATATGTACAAATATGAAACCCCTTTTCAGTTTTAAAAATTGTATGCCTTGCATTCCTCTCCTAGATAATCTATGACCTCTGAAATTGGTTAAGACAAGACTCGATGTAGAATATAAACTGTTAATTCATTGAGAATCGTCTGTAGATCATGATATTTTTTATTGTTTGATTTTCAGGCGAGTCATCTAATGAATATGATGCAAAATTCGTTGGATGGTGGATCTTATGAAGTAGGTCCCGAAATTGATAATGTATGGCTCAGTTGTACTCTTAGGCATTGTGTAAAGTTTCATCATGATCGGATTATTATAAATAGGTGTTCTGAAGTTCAATGTCGTGTGTGATGGTGCGATGGTCCATATTAAAAATTAACAGTTGGATGGCTTGATCTATAGATGAATATTACTCCCAATTGTTAGATAAATGTATGATTGAGTATATGGGTTGATCTTGTTGTCGATGGTATGACTGACATAAATTCATGCTTAAGTTGAGGGATTGTACATGTCAGTTTCTGACAAAAGTTTAAGGATTGATTCATCTTTGTGATTGGATCGATTTGAGCAATTTAGGTGTAATATTACATATCTCAACAGATAATTTAGATCGTGAGTTGAACAATCACTAGTGATGTAAAAGTACATTGAGAAATCAATGGTCAATAAAATGTGGAATGATATCAAACTTTACAGGTCTGGTGTAGGTTGTTATACCTTGAAATCAAACTGCTAATATGACGAATTAAGAGTTATTGGATGACGATGAATAATGTAAGTTGTGTTCCCACACAAATAGTAAATTTGATTTAGATAGTAACACCGGAGGACTTTCAATACTCGGGTATTGAAAAGTTCGAGGTGTTACACGTCTACTCTGATTACTATATTTATAGTGTATGCTCATGTAAGTAGTTATAACATTTATCTTAAGTTTAGAAAGTAATGATAAAAATTCATCAGATTAATATTGTTTTTTATATCATCAACCAACCATACAATATCTATCAAGCACGTAGACAAAGTTTGATAATGTTGCAAATATCATAAAACGTATTCGTAAAAATGGGAGCCACATGTTATATCCATCCACACATCATATACATTCCAAACAAGTCACACATCAATCATCATTTAACCTATTCATTCCCATCATGTAGATTAAAACCATGTAAAAATACTTCCAACCATTTTGAGCATGCATGGAAAATCCTACGACTTTGCTCTCCAAAATCATTAATACGTTTAGAGTACCCAAAGTTATGGAGAGTTAAATACACAATGCTTGTACGCCTAAAGTGGTATATCCAACTTTAGTTGTCTTGTGGTACAAAATGTTAAAATACATAGGGTCATTTTGGCCATCAAAATATTGTTTGGATCATCTAGGATAGTCACACTGATCTACCCAAGTGAACCCTCACCATCATCTATAAGCATCCCAAGTAATAGAATTTCACTTAAAATAAAAAATAAAGCTGCATATTGCTTGTCTTTCGAGAGGATTTTACCAACAATACAGAATTCCTAATTGTTTTATACGTGGACCTCTTATAGAGCAATCATAACTTTTTACATTTTGGTTATCTCATTACCATCTGTAATTCATATCACAGGTGTTTGAATCACATCAATAACATCAGAAAAAGATGTATCGAGTACATTATAAGGGCAATTACTTCTACTCTTCTTATTTGAACGTTTAGTGGTACATGTATTTTCAAATTTTGTATTTGGTAGTGCTTGGCTATGGTATAATACATTATCATGCAAGTGGTTGTTTTACGAAAAGCATATATTGGGACCTTAATCACTAAACTCTTATGGTGAAAGCTTCTAAGTATTTTACATAGAATCTTTCAATTTTTACCACCTTCCGTTCAAGTCTCTTTGCCTCCAGGAATTGAAAGAAACCAATTTCTTACTACCTTTGAAAAATTTTCCAATAGCCTAATAATTGTCAATGATATATGATAAATTGTCCAATTGATCAATACACTTGCCCATATGCAATCAGCATATGGATAAGGCTAGTCGTAATCAACCAACATAATATATGTGAATTAACATCTACATAAATTAAATTGACAGCTTATAAAAACATCGAGTAATGAGTGGATGAAATTTGAGAATCATAATGGTTACCTTAACATAATCATCATACACTTCATCCGGGGTCATAAAAACCATTTGTTTGCTATCTCAACTAAATCCACTAGCTAATAGCATGTCCTTAATAGTATTGTATGTTTTCTTATGCTATTTTATATGGTTCTATACATTCGAGCACGTGAAGGAGAACCTAATTGTTTTATCTCGTTGGCTACAACTTGGTAAGCATTCCACTTGAACCTATTTTCAGGGTTTTTTTTTTTTAATTACCTAAACTAACTTGGTCTAATAACGTGTGTATAAGAACACAATCCATAACATTATCTTATCATAGTTTGAAATTTCTACAACTACATTCCAATGGTCTTCTCACCCATCTTTTTTAGAACTTTGGGTGTAGTTGGTTCAAAAAATTGCTAACAACTGTGTATATGTGGAGTCAAGTGTCCTCGTTGACTGAGACAGTAGCTATCTATATTTCCATAGGAAAAAAATAAATACAATCAAAATAAAATAAATACCAAAATGCCTCACATAACAATCAAGTTTTTACAAAACATGTGAAACTACTAAATATATAAATGATATGGTGTAAGCATCAATGTTATAAGTCAGTATCATAGTAAGGCAAAAAACATACAACATAAATATTAACCGATGATGGTGTTTAGTCAAAGTTTCTCAGTGCTATCTAAAACAATAAATAAGGTCTAACCCAACAGATAACAGTCCAATATTAAAGAAGTTTACAAAAAAAAATTGTCACGGTCAATTCCTCGATGTTCAATGCAAGTCCAACCACATACACTAGACAATGTTGCCTTACACCTTCATCATGCACCTCTCTCGCGTTGAGTTATTCTGAGGAATCATATCCTCTCATCATTCACACAAACCTCTATCAACATCAAATTGTTTTCATCTTAAATGTTTAGCTTGCTAGAAGCACCCATTAAAATCTTTAACTGTGCATCTCCTCGAATAAATTTATGGAGTGCATAACATGTAACGACAATCTTCAACTGCATCTAAATGCTAAATTACATAGCTGACTTTAGAATTGAAAAATGAACTTTTAATGCTCTGAAACAACAGTCAATATCATTCCTTAATTTAGCATGGCAATAGTTAAATAACTCATCATTAGCAAATGTTCATCTTCTTCGATACTCTTATATATGATATTAAACAACATAGTAAGGAGCCATGAGTGCATATCTGATGTTACTATGTAACATTTTCCAACATTAACCAAAGGTGGTAAATATATAGAGGAATTATAACCCTTAATTGTAATAAAATACATATATCACTCTTATAACAGTTATTGTTTGGAACTATAGAGGATCATCAAATTGTGAGAGGACATTTTTTAAAAAACATACGTTTTAAGTAGGTCTCTCCTATCCGGCCATTACATACAATATTCTTATATCAAATGAGCAAGCAAGTATGATGTTTTGAAATAGATACACTTTTATATTATAAAGTTTTACATTTTGGAAAGAAGATACTTAAGATGGAACGTGAGTCTCGTCTATGTCACAGACATAATCCTAAGTAATTATTATGTGCAATCGTCACACGTTAGGTGCGAAAGCAACCTTAGAACAAATCAAATACACAATAGAAAAATGAAAATTTGACCAATCATAAAGAACATAACGATTTTACAAGAGATGGACAACTTATAAATTCGAAACCCTCGTCTCAAAAAATGAATTCCCCTTTTCAAAATCCTAACATTCTTTAGCACAACCCATGTGATACTCTAATCACGTAATTACTTGGTTTATATAATCCAAATACGAAATTAGAAAAAAATCACATGCTTACATAGAAGTTACATACACTATCGATCTAACCTTCAATTGATCGTGTCCAATCGATGCCCCATGTTCGATCCGATTGAACATGCACAAAATGTCCAGAGACCTAACTTAGTTTTTTCGAATAATCTCGATTGATTGAGCCATGATGTTCAATCAATCGAACATGCTCAAATTGTTTAGGGACTAAACTGATTTATTCAGTATTTTCTTGATTGATCGACCGGGCTTTCAATCAATTGAAGACCTTAAATTTTAACGAATTAAAGGCACCATGATCAACAATCTCCAACGTGGCTTCACTCTATAGTCTCCACTAATCCAAGCTATTATCCCATCTCTAATATTCATCATAGCTTCACCATCACTTCATGTGCATACTCTGTCTTTATTCATCCATCGCCAAGCCTAGAGAAGTCGAACAAAACCCAAACTTCTCAGTAGGAACCACTTAAATAAGCATATCAACTAAATTTTCATTGGTGAGAATCTTCTCAAGAGTAATATTGTATTTCTCTAGCATTTGCTGAATAAAGTGATGACGCATATCAATGTTTTTAGTTCGGGAATAGTACACTGAGTTCTTCGCCAAATTGATTATGCTATCATTGTCACAATACACATGTATGACTTCCTATTGAAGCCCCAATTCATTCATCATTCCTCTCAACCATACTACTTCCTTAAATGCTTCTGTTACTACCATATACTTAACTTTAGTTGTGAAAAGAGAAACCAGAGACTAAAGCTTTGACGTCCAACTGATCGCTTTACCCACTAATACAAATGAATAAAAGGAAGTCAGCATTCTGTTATCTACATTTCTAGCATAATTGGCGTCTACATAGCCTATTAATTTCTCCTTAGATTTTTCAAATGATAAGACATACGTAGTCGTATTTCATATGTAATGAAGTAACCATTTTATTGCCTCTCAGTGTTTCATACCAAGGTTTGCATCTATCTACTCACAACACCCACTGCATGTGAAATATCTGGTCTTGTACAGACTATGGTGTACATTAGACTACCAACCATACTCAAATAGGGCACATAAGACATAATGTATTTCTTCATCTGTAGTAAGACAATGTTTCAAAGAAAGCTGAAAGTGAGCAGCATGAGGAGTGCTAACTGGTTTAGCATTATCAAGTTTGAATTTGATTAAGATCTTCTCAAGATACTCTTATTGAGACAACCATAATTTATTCCCTTTCCTATCCCTGTGTGCATCAATATTGAGAATCACCTTTACAACCCCTAGATTTTTCATTTCGAATGTCTTGGATAACTGAGCCATCATTATATTGATTTTAGACATGCTATGGCTAGCGATAAATATATCATCAATAGACAATACCAGAATTATGAATTCTCCATCACTTAGTGATCTGAAATGGATATAATGATCAAATTTACTTCTAGTAAACTGCTAGTTCATCATAAAAAATAAATTTTTTTGCATCACTACCTACGTAGCTATTTCAAGCCGTGCAACTTCTCTAACCTATAAACCTTATTCTCCACTCTCTATACCTCGAACCATTTTGGTTGCTTCATGTAAATATGCTCTTTTAGTTTATTATGTAGAAATCTTATCTTCACATCTAACTATTCTAGTTTCATATTGTATTGGGCAACCAACGACAACACAAATATGATAGATACCTACTTCATAACTGGCATGATTATCTCACCGAAGTCGATGCCTTATTTCTGAGCATGTTCCTTCGCAACCAATCTTTTCTTGTACTTATCTAGTTTCACACAGAAGATCCATTTACACCAATCGCTTTTTGCCCAACGAGAAGCTCTACTAGTTCTCACGTTTCATTTTTGTGCAGGGAATTCATCTCGTCACGCATTGACATTATTCACTTCTCAACATATGGATCATCCAATGCTTCTTGGTAGGTAAACGGATTCCCCTCATCCATAATGAGAGCAAATGTAATATTTAAGTCATTCATGTACTTTATTGGTAACCCATGATTTATCGGTGGATTCCTTCTGATAGGTGGCGGCTCCACTTGTTCCTGAACCTCTTCCTACGACTCAACTTTTTCATGTGACTCACCCTTGTTGATTTCAACATTAATCACTGTTAATTTGTCTGTTTCCTTGTGTTTATCCTTATAGATAAGGAGCTCTCATCAAACTTAATATTTTAGTTAATTATGATTTTCTGTATGACCATGTAATACAATCTGTATCCTTTCACACAATCACCAGAACCAGCAAACGTACATTTCTTCACTCTTTAGTCTAGCTTATCTCTCTCAACAAATGGTACATGAGAGTAAGCCTCACAACCAAATACATGTAGCCCTGAGTAGTCTACTTCCTGACCACTCCATACTTCTTTAGGAGTTTTACAGTCAATGGTCGTAGATGGGGACCAGTTCACCAAATAGCAAGCCATGTTAACGATCTCATCCCATAGGTCCTTGCTTAATGTAGCATTACTCAAAATGCTTCAAGCCATTTCCAAAAGAGTCTAATTAATACATTCCATTATACAATTCTGCTCTGGTATGCCTCACTGTGTTGCGCTTCATGATCTTCCCATCCTTACAATACCGATTAAATTCATTTAAAGTAAACTCTCTGTTATTATCAGTTCTCAATGCTTTTAACTATCACCATAAGTGTTTTTCAATTATGACATTCCAAGACTTGAAAGTAGCAAATATAGTGGATTTATTTTTTATAAAATAAATCTACACCTTTCTAGAGGAGTCGTTAATGAATACTACGAAGAATGATGACCTTCATCTAGAAACAACGAGCGATGACCCCCGCACATCAGAATGCACATAATCTAACGGTTCCTTACTACTATGTTTCTCAGTTTTAAATGACAATCTTATTTGTTTACTATATATGCAATGCTCACATACATTCAAATCAAATCTTTTTAAAAGCAGGAATTAAACTACAATCTAGAAGTACCTTCATATCACGCTTGTTCATGTGTACCAGGCGTGCATGCCACACATGTGCATATGTGAATTCCACTATAAATGATGTAGCTCAACACCATACAGTGCTCCCAATCAATATATAGAGATTGTCGCTCGTTTTTCCCTTAATAATAGTAAGTACCCCCTTTGAAGCTTTTAAAACACCTTCATACTTGGTGATTTTACATCCGATTGTCTCAAGAGCTCTCAGAGATATCAGATTCTTCTTTAGGTTCGGAATATACCTCATATCCATTAGAATACTCTCCACCCTATCAAACATTCTAATGTGCACTGATCTAATTCCAATCATCTTACAAGCATGATCATTACTCATAAGTACTAAGCCACCATCATACTCATTATACGTGGTGAACTAACTCCGATGAGGACACATGTGATATGATGCCCCCCACTTAAAATCCACTTGTTATATGAGTATTTGACCTTGGACGTGGACAATACATCATAGCCACTTGTCTCCTCACTGGATTCCACTGAATTGGCCTCTTTTGGTGAATTATCCAAATTCTCGTAAGCATTTGTGCAGTCCTTTTTCATATCCCGTCTTGCCATAATTCCAATACTTCAACTTCCTTTTCCCTTTGACTTAAGACTTCAATCATGACTTACCCTTCTCTCATTTAGACGGTCTTCCCCTCGTAACCAATGCCCTTGCAGAAGTACCTTCCCCACTGTTATTTCTTCTCTACTACTTCGACTGAAGGGCAAAGATAAGAGTATTGAGTCCAAGATATCCCTACCATGGTAGAGAATATCCACCAGATTCTTATAGGAATCTGGAAGGAATGTCAAAAATATTAGGGCTTTGTCTTCTTCATCGATATTTACCTCTACGCTTGTCAATAGGGCTGTACACAAACTGGGCTAGCCCGATTAGCTTGCTCGTCTCGGCCCGAAAAAGCTCCACCCGGCCCGACCCGGAACTGAGTTCGGGTCAGGATGGGCCATTTTCTTCGGCCTAAAACTGAGTTCGGGCCGAGTTCGGATAGGTTCCAGTTCGGCCCAACTCGGCCCAAAAGCCAACTCGGCCTAGCCCGACTCGGCCCGACCTAGCCCGACTCGGCCTATATATATAAATAAATATATATATATATGTATATTTTTTCTAAATTCTTATCCAGTTACCCTAACCATTTATAGCAATCCAGGCCGTCCAAATCGTGAGTCCCTTTGTAGATGGAGCAAAGTCTCAAAAATCTATGACAAAAATCCTTCCCAAAAATCAAGGCCATTCAATTTACCTGCCAAAGCTCTTCCCATGGAGTAGATGGAGCAGAGTTAAAAAATCAACGCCGTTTAAATTGTGGGTCCAAAATTGGCCCGAACTTGCCCGATTGCTGACCGGGCCGGGTTCGGGCTGGACATGTTGGCCCGGTGACCAGGCCGGGCCGGGTTCGGGCTGCTTTGGCTGGTGAGTGGGCCGAGCTGGGTTGAGCCCAGTTCAACTCGGTTTGGCCCGATGTACACCCCTACTTGTCAATTTGTAAATTATTTTGTTGAAAGTGCCGATGTTTTCAGAGAGATCTGATCTTTTCGCCATCTCTAGAGGGTATAATTGTCTCTTCAAATGTAGGCGATTGGAGAGCGACTTCATCATGTACATGCTCTCCAACATTGCCAATAAGCCTGCGGTAATCATCTTAGAAATAACATTATAAAGGACATCATCAGTTAGACACAATTGAATTGTGCTAATAACTCTCTGATCTAGATCATCCCAATCCTATTCCTTTATAGATTTACGATCCCTCACTTTTCTAAGGAGAGCCTACGACACCTCTTGCTGAATTAGGAGAGCTTTCATCTTCAACCTTTATAATTTGAAGTTATATTTACCCATAAACTTTTCCGTCTTAAACTTCACATGCGATCCCTTTGAACCCATGTCTCATATTAGATTTAAAACCCAAACGTAAAACTTATGCTCTGATACCACTTTTTATGCATAGCCGCCACATCTTAGGCAAATAAGCAACCTTAGAATGAATTAAACACGTAATATGAAAATGACAATTCGAGCAATTATAGAGAACACAACAGTTTTACGAGAAAAAACCATGATGCCAAGCGAAAAACAAGCCACTATGAATAGAGAATTACAAGAGATGAACAACTTATAGATTCGAAACCCTTGTCTCTAAAGACGAATTCCTCTTCTCAAAACCCTAGATAGCTTTTTCTAACACAACCCTTGTGATATGTTAATCCTTGTTGTGCGCAATTGTCATACATTAAGCGCAGAAGGAACCTTAGAACAAATTGAATATATAATAGGAAAATGAAAATTCAAGAAATCACAGAGAATACAATAATTTTACGTAGAAAAACCATTCGGAGAAAAAATCATGATACCAAGCGACAAACAATCCACTATTAATAGAGAATTACAAGAGATGGACAACTTAAAGATTTGAAACCCTTGTCTTCAAAGATGAATTCTCCTTCTCAAAACCCTAGCTTTCTCTAGCACAACCCTCATGATATCCTAATCCTGCAATTACATGGTCACATAACCTAAATATGGAATTAGAAACAAAATCGCACACTTATGTAGAAGTTGGGCGAATCACAAAAGTGTCAAGAGACTTAACTTGGTTTTTTCGAATAATTCCAATCGATCAATCGAACATGCTCAAAACAATCCAAAAATTAAACTTATTTGTTTAGAATTTTCTCGATCGTTCGATGAGGTCGCTGATCAATCAAAGACCTTGAATTTCTCCAGATTGAAGGCACCATGATCAACAGTAAGATCTTTGTGTATTAAATTTGGTTATGAACTTAAAAAATCTCTAAACACACAATTTAGTAGATTATGAAGATGTTACCTGAAAATAATTCACCTAATGTGGATTTGATTGTATTTCGATGGAGGTGTTAGGGCAAGCTTTTTTACAAAGTCAGAATACAATGAGATAATTCATTTAACACTTGATGAAAGTAATAACTTCTATTTTTTTTTTTCTGATTGATTAAAGGTGGTGTCAAATGACTCAATTTTGAACATTATGTTCGACTGTGTAGAAGAAAAGTAGTACTTGCTTTCCAAATTAATGTTATAATTTTTTCTTTGAAAAGTTCTATTTCATTGTTCATGGTGTTGGAGAACTAGACCTGCAGAAACACCTTAATCTTGATTGAAACAAACAAGAAAAAATAAAAAATTCAAGCAACTACAAACAAAGAACACACAATTTTTACGTGAAAATATACATGCGGGAAAAAGCCACGGCACAAAGCAATAGCCAAAACCATAGCTCTCTCTCATGGAGGCTTTAAAAAAAATATCAAAAACAATAAAAAATCGTAACTCTATATTAACCCCAACATAACTAATCCTAAAAGTCATCCTTTCATGAGGAAAATGTTAAAAAGTACCCCTCCAAGGGTCTACTAATACTTGGGTCTTGTTAGCATGTGAAACAAGGATCATATGGGCTCAGAAAAGTGAACAGGCCCAATATTGATTTTGGTGTCATAATTTTTACACATGGCACACTGGGAAAAAAAAAAACTCCTAGTGCATCCTAACTTGTGTAATATAGTTGGTGTCATTATTCTGAATTATATAGTTAACGAACCTCCTACGCTTAACATTACCTCATCGTGGTCGTGCTTTAAGTATGTGTGTATGACAATACTCTACAGCTGTGAGTACACATGAGGTGGTCGTGAGAGTTACGGCACGTACCAACCTCCTCCTTATCCAAGTCACACTTTTCCATAACTTGTTAAAAAGTCCGCAAGCAAAGTTTCTTATGAAAAATTTTAATTTAATTTAATAATACAACCGTCTTACAGTAAAATAAATTTATGACTTCAAAATGCATGATCAAATATGTCATTTAATTACAGGATTATATAGACGAATGTTGTATGTCCCTATCTATATTGTTCCCCATTTATGAATATGTCCATTGTTATTATACTTCAAGTTCTATCCTGTACATTAAATTTGCTTACGCGTCAATTTACCATGTGTATCATATCAACTATGTTCTCAGGGCGTTAGCAATATGTAGTGGAAGTATCGACTTAGAACTCGCGAAGTTATAATTCAAATCTTAAATGTACAGTGGCATACATCTGATTAAACAACATGCAAGGGAGTGATTATTTATGTTGTTATATGACTATTTATAAAGAAGAAAACTCTAAAATATAAATGAAATAAGGGTGCCAAGTGACATGGGGGTGTGAGATTTAAGCCACGAATAAGGTGGGTCATGCACGATAAATGGACTGACATAAAATTTATGTCGGTCTAGACATATGGTGTTCAATTTCAACCACATGAGGACAAATGTAAGCACAAATGTGGGCGCACAACATTTCAAATGATGAAGCGAGAAAGAAAAGTGTCATTGGTGGCTAATATATAGTTTTATATGATTAATCAGGTGGAAAGACTATATAAAGCCATTTTGGTTCTCAGCTTTTACAAGTGAGCCATTATTTAAAAATCAAAACCATTAATATTAAGGTTCCTACTGTACAAATCAAAATAAAAATATTCCATAAATAAAATCTTTTATAAGCTTAATTTTTTTTCAATAACTTAGGCCATTCATGACAAGTCTCAACATACCAACATATTTGATTACCAAGTGTTGGGCCCCACTTATACAATTTGAAAGCGGAATGTATTGTAATATCCGAAGTCCATAATTCACGTGATATTTTCATTTATTGGCCCATCACAGTTAATTTGGGCTCCAACACATTGTATATTTAGGATGGAAGCTAGGCAATGGGACATGAATTGCATACTTACAAAGCTAGTGACCCATGTTACTGGATAGTCTAATTTGTGACACACGTAAGATGTATGTGTGCAAAGACACACTGTCCATCCATTCTCCCATATGAACTTACAATATGAGATGAAAATTAAGGCAGTGGCACATCTTAGATGGACAACTAAAAGAGGAAAAAGAAGTCAATGGACGGCTATAAGTACTTAGGGGCTATGGGGAATGGGAATGAAGCCATTTTTTTTAATTATTTTTTTAAAATTTCCTTTTATCATTGTCTATATCAGCGCTTAAGAACCCTTTGACTAGCAGAAAATTATATCACTGGATTATCCCAGTTAATATTTGTAAGTAGTCAATCACCATTATGTTCTTGTTGTCTGGACCATCTAAGAAAGCAATACATGTAGGATGATACTTCATCCTGGTTAAGTCAGCCATTTATCCATTAAAGGAAATTTTAGGTGGCTTAATGTAAGGTGATCCAGACCAACTAAAATATGGATGCATGTACATTGATAGTTCATCCTGATTAAGTGGCCTTCCTTATCAAGAAAAAAAGAAAGGTGATATGACCTAAGGTAGTCCCGACCAACTACGATTTAGATATATGTATGTTGACACTTCATCCTTGTTAAGTGGGCCATCCTTATAAAAAAAATTAGGTGGCATGACCTAAGGTGGAACACAACTCACATGTGCATGATAGTGGTGCCTGAGGTGACGATAGGTTGGAAAAAATGATTGATATAGGGATTATGTGCAAATGGTCCACAATCGACACATATGTGTAGCATATGGATGGACAACATGGATAAAACACATGCCTCAATGTGGGCCCATGGGAAATCGGTAAAGTACGCCTACATTTTAACAATTGTTTGTATGGACTATGCATTTGGGCAGTAGATATTGAGTGGGGCCACTTTGGTGACCTATAATTCATATAAATCATAAATTACATATTTGACAACAGTTAAAAAATGATGAATATAACTTACTCTCTATCGAACAATAACCCAAAATTAGCCTAGGAAGTTGATGATTATGTTTAAACAAATACAAAGTGAGAGGGAGCCTTACTAAACTCAATATTATTGAAATAACTGGTCAAAATTTTTGTCCGTCTCGATAGTCATACCCATCAATCTTTATAGAAAGTGAGAGGGAGCCTTACACATTCATAATTAGATGGATCTTTGTTGTGTATTGAAGATTATATGTGCATAATGCATATCACTTTTTGATCAATTTCCTTTTTTTTTTTTTTTTTTAAAATTTTTATTTTTATAAGAGGAAAGATACTAGAAATGAACAAGTATAGAAATATTTTTATTATTATTAAGTAGTTATGTGTAGAAAATTCGTGTAAGGAAAAATATTTATACCATTCACAACATCTGTTAAGAAAAAACGAGGTCAATAAAACAATAATGAAAGATAATAGAAATGAATGACAAGTTATGACATTTTTTTGTTGAGTAGGCGTACAGATAGAAAATCACAGCATGCAAAAGGTTCGTCTCATTCACGACATTAGCTGTAGTAAAAATGAGGTTGATAAAACCTTTAAGTGGGCTATGCCGTTAAAATAAATGGGTTTAGATGATCTGACCTACAAAATATTTTATTCTCTGAGTGCTTATAATGCCTGATATGCAGGCATTCCGAGATGGCACACATGGCATACACTTACTGAAAATGACCGACTAAAATTGTGGTAAAAGAACAATGGATGCTTGACGTTTTAACTTATTCTTGAATGTCCACTAACTCGATAGTCAGATGAAGAAATCATCTTAAGACATGTTTGAAAGGAAACTCAATGTTGTTATTTTTAATGATGGATAGAAAGCCACACATTGAGTAAGTCTTTGGGGAGGTGATTAAATAAAAGCTTCATCAAAGTATACGATTTGTAGTATGTGTCTCTCAGGTACAAGTTTTTCACATGCGAAAAGCATACATCATTGGCCATATATCATATCTCAGAAAGTTTCATTCAAAAGATTTCCAATAGTGTGATTTTCAGTTACCTGATTCATAGAGTGTATAATGGTGGACATGTAGTACCCATCACAGAAGAACATTTATCAGTGATGGTTTTTTCCTAATTCAACCCCATCATATAGGTAGTTTTCTTTATTCAACTATCAAGATCATTAGTATTGTATGACCCTTTGTTAATATTGTATGACCCTCTATGTAAGACCTGTATCCTAGTCCGTACTGTTCCTTAAACTCTCGCGATCCTCCCCGTCGAATTTCGGTAACCTGCGACCTATAATCGCTGTTTACGCGCGACCCTAAGTCGCATCTTATAAATTTGAGTTGACTTGATCTGAGACTTGTATTAGTGCAACCGTGCCGTCGCTGCGGTTCCAACGCCGCGTCTTGTGCACCGATGCGATACCCAGGTCAGGAGTTGTAGGTCGACGTTTATTTCGAAGAAAACGCCACGCATTGCGAATCCCTAGAGAATCTCTACCATCTATCACATCAATCAATCAAGTTAAGTCAAGTACACATTCCATCACAACCCATCCCTCTCTTACACAAGCCATCCCCAAAGGCAACCCTCATGTCACTCACACCCATCACTCACACCCATCACCCATCCCATTCCTTTCATCCCATCACCTTCTCTATCCCTCTCATTCTCTCCACCATTTTCCCTTCTCCATTAGCAACCAAAGAACCTTTGGACGTCCAAGCTTGGAGACCAAAAACCCCATCAAATCAGCCCCTTCCTTGCAAGAACCCACTCAATCCGACCCTTGGATCGTCATCTCCACCATTGAAGGAGCACTTTAGGAGCATTGAAAGGCTAGGGATGAAGAAGAAGGAAAGGTGGGTACTTTTCTAGGATTAGATTTGTGTTTTCTTACATGGATTTAATGATTTGAGGGCCCACATTCGGTGGGACCCAAGTGATGCATGCATGTGTTGTAATGCAAGAGAGGGGCCCATAGTGGCGGGGCCCCTCCCACAACCGCTCTCTCTCTCTCTCTCTCTCTCTCTCTCTCTCTCTCTCTCTCTCCCCCCATGTGTTGTGGACCAACTGTGATGTATGTACCCACGCTGTCCAGCAGCAGCAGCCCACCTTGCTGTTAACCGGCCTGGATGGAAGGAAAGCACAAATATTAGCCTGGTCTAACATGCATGGCCCACACTTGAGGCCCACCTTGATTCATCCAGACCGTCGTCCAAACCAGGGACGGTGGGTCTCACGCTACACAATGCTGTTGTGATTGATGTAAGCAAGTTCTGTGATCTGATCATGAGGTATGTGTTATGTCCATACCATTCGTCCATTTGCTGGACGTGGACCCACCCCACATGTGCTACATGTGTGAGGCTGGGGCCCACCTTTAGGTATGCATTGTATCCATACCGTCCAACCATTTGTAGAGATCGTTTTATGGCATGGCAACAAGAATGAGATAGATCTAAAATTCAAGTGGGTCCCACCGTTGTAAGTGTTTTATCTACCTCATCCAGATCACGTGGGGCCTACCTTGATTGCATGTGAAATCCACACCATCCAGTCCCTAGATGGTGGGACACCCCCGTGATGTAAGAGTTATATCTGGACCGTCCAGGGCAGGGGAAGGTGGACCACGTACGTATGGACTCCACGACGATGTGCGTGTGATATTCAGACCGTCCGTCCGGACCATGGGTCCCACATGAATCCCACCATGCTGTAAGTTTTTCGCTCAGCAGTCTAGTCCACTGGACGTGGACCCCACCATGCACAAGTGTTTCATCCAGGCCGTTCATTTGTTTGACGCCCAACCGGGGCCAGCTCGTTGGGTGGGCTGACTGACCACCAGAGTGGTCCACCGTGCTGTATGTATTCTATTTCCATACTCGCCATCTGTGTAGGGCCCATTAGTAATGTGTGGGGTCCCCACACCCTCCAGTAAATGTCACCATGGGCTGTTTATGGGGCCCACCTTAATGTATGTGTCTTAACCACGCTGCCCATCCATTTTCGGGGCCGTGGGCCCCACTACCTTGTGAGGCCCACCTGGTTGTATATGCTACACATGCTATACATGCTGCCTATCCATTTTTATTGGATCATGGGCTGCACCATGAGGCCTAAAATGATGTATGTATGCGGCCCAATGTGATGTATTTGAGGCCCAGATATCAGGCCCATTGTGATGTATATGTGGCCCATTTGGTGAGGCCCATTATGATGAATATGAGGCCTTTGTGAGAGGCCCAATGGGATGTATATGAGGCCCTTGTGTGAGGCCCAATATGATGAATTTGAGGCCCATTTGGTGAGGCCCATTGTGATGTATAAGTGGCCCATTTGGTGAGGCCCATTATGATGAATATGAGGCCTTTGTGAGAGGCCCAATGGGATGTATATGAGGCCCTTGTGTGAGGCCCAATATGATGAATTTGTGGTCCATTTGGTGAGGCCCATTGTGATGTATATGTGGCCCATTTGGTGAGGCCCATCTTGGTGTATGAGTGACCCATATGATGAGGCCCAATGCAATGTATTTGTGGCTTATATGATAAGGCCCAATGTGATGCATATGTGGCCCATGAGTGAGGCCCATCATGATGTATATTAGGTCCTTCGTGTGAGGCTCATTATGTTGTGTATGAGGCCCATTGTGATGTACATGTAAGGCCCTTGTATGAGGCCGAATGTGATGCATGTGAGGCCCTTATGTGAGGCCCAATGAGATGTATATGAGGCCCTTATGACGAGGTCCATTGTGAAGTATATGAGGCCCACGTGGTGATGTCCAATATGATGTATATGAGGCCCTTATGTGAGGCTTATGTGATGAATATGAGGCCCATGTGGTGAGGCCCAATATGATGTATATATGGCCCTTGGGTGAGGCCTAATGTGATATACATGAGGCCCTTGCGCGAGGCCCATTGTGGTGTATATGAGGCCTATATGATGAGGCCTAACTGTGATATGTGATTCCACCATGATGTAGGTAATAACATTTATGAAAATCATCCATTCCTAACAAGTATTAGGACCATGGACCCCATTATAAGATGGATTCTAATGGGCCACACCTTGGGGGAAATGGTGGTTAAATGTCCACATTGTAAACGATGGTTAAATGTCCCCGTCGTACATCTCCCCAGGGCCTGTTGTTAAGCCTATGACCATCTTACCTTATTAGGCTATCCCAAACCATTAGGCCCCCATTCATGCTAGTACTCTCCACCACCCTTGTAGGAATCACCATAACTTTTAGACTCACCTTGTTTGTATCGGGCCCCATAGAAAGCCCAATTTACCATATGATAGAGTGGGTGAGAAAGCCCACTTAGGGTCATCATCTTGACTCCCACTGCGGAATGATTCACCCCATGAGGTTCATCCTTGATGTAGTACGACATTTAGGCCGCCACTATATATACATATATATATAAGAGTACATCATTACCATAGATCATGCTTAGTATAACCTTATGATTCTTGCCCATGCGCATCATATGTATTGTCGAGCTACCCCAAAACGTTAGGCCCCATGATAATGATGCTCTCCACCACACCTTGTAGAACTACCCGAACCTTAGAGCCTCCTTGTGTTCTCACCAGGCCTTCCATAACAAATGTGGTCTACCTAGATACATGTGTTGCCCAAGCTTAGTGACCCAAACTCGAGGCCCACCTAGATGATGAGTAGGACTGTTTATAGGGTTATATAGTCCTGGATGTGTGGATCCTACCAAGACCTGCCTCGTACTCATATCGGACCCTCGTATGAGAGCCTAGTTGTTCCTGATAAAGAGAAAGCCCACTTGTTGTATACCCGCTTGACTCACCCTGTGTGATGTGCCCTACCTTTGAATCGATTGCTATGACGTCATTTTATGTATGTATCAACCACACCGTCCATCTACCATCAAGGATGAGTATGAGACTTGTAAACCTCGTATCATAGACTGTACCATTTCGTAGACTTCCGCGGTCTTCCAGATCGCATTCCGGCAACCTTGGACTCTTAACCGGTATTTGCGCACGATCCTGAGTCACACGCCATCAACCCAAGCCGACTCGACTCGAGACTTGTACCCTAGCGACCGCACCGTCGCTACGGTTCCGATGCCATGACTCACGCGCCGAGGCGATACCCAGGACGGGAGATGTGGGCCTGCATTCAGTTCGAGGAAAACGCCGCGCATACGAATTTCGAGAGAATCTTTACAACTTGTCACATCCATCAACCTATCAACTCATCAACCAATCACCTTAACCAAGTACACCATCACCTCACACCCTTCCCCAAGCAACCCCTAAAGTCAAAAAGGTTCTTACACACCCATACTTTTCTTACACCATCTACTACAAAAGTCAAAAAGTCTCTTACACATTCATCACCCATCTCTCTCTCTCTCTACAACTGTCAGTCTCTCATTTTTTAAACTCATTTCCAAGCAACCAAAATACCATACGTTTAAGCCCTTTCTAAACTCCAAGAGAACCTTGTGTGTGGCCCACTTCCTACCCTCTTATCTCCCATCTCAACCATCCAAACTCCATCTCCTCCATTAGGATCGAAGCTAAGGAGCAAAGGAAGCCTAAGGAGCAAGAAGGAACGGTGGGTGATCTTGGATCTCCATTTCTTTATTTTTTTGTGATGTAAGGGCCCACTTATGGTGGGACCCACCTTGATGTAGGCTTTGTATCAAAGAGGGGCCCATAGTGGCGGGGCCCCTCCATCCTCACCGATGTCTCTCTCTCTCTCTTCCTCATGTATTGTGGACCCCACTTCGATGTATGATCCACGCCGTCCCATCTGTAGGGCCCACCTTATTGACCGTCTTTGGGTGGGCCTGGATGTAGGAGAAACACAAATATCAGGATGATCTAAATCTGGTGGGCCACGTCCAAGTGGGAACCACCATGACGCCCGTGTCATATCCACACTGTCCAGCGTCCAGGGACGCTGGACGTGGACTAGCAGTGAGGTGTGTACTGTGGTGGGGTGGGGCTAACAGTGAAGTGTGGACTGACAGGGGGTGTGCTAAATAGTGAAGTGTTAACTGGCAATGGGGTCCATGGACCCATCCACACCCTCCACCCCACGTGTGGGGCCACATCATAAGGTATGTGTTTTATCCAAACCGTCCACCGCCCTGGACGGTGGGGCCCACGTCTATGTGGGGCCCTCCTTGATATCCATCCAAACCCAGATCCAATAGCTCCACTAGCAGACTGGGTGGAGATACCACATTACAACGCTGAGGCCTTGGACCGCTCCCTAGTGAGGGTGGCTAGCAGAGAAGTGTCAACTGGCGGTGGGGTCCATGGGAGCCACCCACGTGATCCGCCCATCCATTTGGAGTGGGCCACACCATCCTGTACGTGTGTGTTGTGTCCACCGTCCATGAACGGTGGGACCCACCCCACGTGTGGGGCTTCACCCTGATGTATGTGACCATCCAGGCCCTGGACGGCCTGGACATTAGATATGGTATATATATATTATATTATATATATATTATATTATATTATATTATATTATATTATATAATATATATAATATATATTTTTTTATATACCTGTTGTGGTGGCCCTACATGGGACCCACCTCTCTCTTAAATGCAAAAAAGTTGCATGTACAACAGCTGTTTTTTTATATATATTAAAAAAAAATATATATATATATATATATTAAAAATATATATATATATATTATACATATATATTACATATGAGAGGGTGGGCCCTACGTGTACTACCCACCTCTGCCCTCTCTTTAATGCGCAAAGCTGCTGTACAGCATTATATATATATATATATATATATATATATATATATATATATATATATATATATATATATATATGTTGGTGGGGTCCGTGGGACCCACCTCTCCCTTTGTAAGGCGGCAATGCTACATGTGTAGCGGCTATATAGCTGCTCTTTGGATGTCAGCAGCTTGTAGGCCCACATTTGATGTATATTTTGTATCCCACGCCATCCATCTGACGGTGGGACCCACTCCATATGTATGTGCTCCATCCCTGTGGTGTGGGCCTCGATGATGTATGTGTTTTTTTACACCATCCACTGTTTGGACGGTGGGGCCCACCATGATGCATGTGTTGTATCCATGCCGTCCAACCATTTGTAAGATCATTTTACAGCATGGGAAAATGGGTGAGTCTGATCTATAGTTCAAGTGGACTCCACCATTTGAATAGTGGACCGTGACATCCACCGTTCAACTTCTAAGGACCACAATGGTTCCCACCCAAACTGATATTTGGTTTTCACTTCATTTATCTATGTGTTAATTTATGAATTGGTCGAATCTCAAATATACATAAGGGTGGGCCCGATTTGATAAACATTCAGCTCATTTGATCGGCCCGTTTGAATCGGGCCATTTGATTAGGCCCATTTGAATCGGCCCATTTGATCGGCCCACTCAATCGGCCCGATGCGATGTATGTGAGGCCCATGAGCGAGGCCCAATGTGATGTATGTGTGGCCGTTACATTGTGTATGGATTCCTTATGTAGGCCACTCCTTAGGAGCAATGATGGTTAGATGTCCACATTGATGGGCAATGATGGTTAAATGTCCTCATTGTGACCTTTCCTTAGGCCTTGTTAGGCCCATTCTTTACGTAGGTTAACCCAAATAAGTGGGCCCCATTCACCATATGTGACTATCAATTCTGATTTTCGATTCCGATTATGAGTATATAACAACATAGCATCATGATACATGTTTATACGCATCACCTACATGCTTGTGATGAGATGAGTGATTGATCATCGCACATACCGTAGGCAGATTATTATGGACTCCCTGGTAAGGAAAGTTGCTGCACGAACATGCGGTACGCACATGTTTGCTGTATGATTGGATTGCGTGATTCATGTATCTTGTATTGTGTGACATGATTACTATACGCCCTAACGACATCAAGGCCGCAGTCTTCACAAGCATAGCGTGGTTGGAAGGATTGGATACCGAAAATCTTGCTCTATATGGGGTGCTATAGATATCCCTGGGTGAAAGTTCCTAAACCCTTATGGTACCAAGAGGTTGCTCCAACGTCTAGACCAAGTGGGTATAGGAGCGTTAAGTGCTGATTACCAGATGGCCGCGCTTTTCACTATGTCGTGGTTGGTTGGAAGGGGGTGCAGCCTTATCCGCCCGAGAGGAGGGGGCAAAGCTAGGCTGAGTTTGACCAGCTCGAGGAATGGGTCCGTTATCGACAAGTCGGGCCCGATATTGGCAGACGGATAGTGAGGTCTCTTCCACTCACCTTGTTACACGCGATGGGGCAATAATCTGGCTTGGAGTGTACTAGATCCCGATTATATTTCAGAGTTGAGCTGTATTGATATATAGATTTAGATGAGGATTTGTATGCTTGAGTTACATTTCACATTGCATGGCCTTGGTATGGCCAACATCATTTATGCTTTGCATCGCATGGCCTTGGTATGGCCGACATCATTCATGCCTTGCATCGCATAGCCTTGGTACGGTTAATGGTATTCATGGATTCATCAACACGTTCCGCATTACTCTGATACTGCATAATTACATTATTACCTTGCGCACAAACTTACACCACCGTCTAAGCTTTCCATAAGCTTATGCACGACCATTGCGTGCAGGCGACGTTGGACCGCAGTAGCGCTGAGGCAGGAGCGCATAGCAGATCATCTTGGAGCCTTTTGTCCATTATCATTATATTTTCCTTTATGCTCATTGTACTTGTAAAGTTTTTGATCATAGTGGAAATGTGATGGAGTTTTTTGTCATATTTATGGGTTATGCCTTTGGTTATGCTTATTATAAATCAAATTGACGTTGAAAATTCTTCTCGTAGCATCCCAAGATCGGAACCTGGCGAATGGGTGCTGGGAGCCGAGAATGGGATACTACGGAGGCTGTCGGCGCCAGATTCGGGGATCAGAAATTTTATGAACCTGGTTTTTGAGTTTAGGGTGTGACAAGACTCATCCTTGACATTAATATATCATCATTATCCCCCTTGCCATAGATGGAAGAATATGTGATACTAGGTCAAGTTTATTCACTATATAAGCCTATCTTGATGTTTGTATTAGATACGTCGTCCGTCTGTGGACCCCATCATGTATTCGACTGATTAATATTGCATCTGTTAATCATGCTAGCGTGCTTAAGCTAGTAGGACACACTGAGTATATGTTATGCATGACGTCATGATACATGTCCATGCGCATCATTTATATGCTTGTTATGAGTGATTGGTCATAGCATATGCCATTGGGTTGGTCTATTATGGGACTCCTTGTGAGACAGTGTTACCCTATATGAGCGCGCGATACGGGCATGTTTGATGCATGACTGGATGGTATGACTCATGCATCTCGCATTTTGTGATATGACCACCATACGCCTTAGCGACGTCAGGGTCGTAGCCTCCACAGACATATCATGGATGACCAGATGGGACACCGAAAATCTTTTTTTTACATGGGGTACGATAGATGTCCCTGGGTGAAATTTTCTAAATCTTCATGATACCTGAGGGCGCTCCAACGTCTAGACTGAGTGGATATACATGAGCGCATGAGGGTCGTATACCATTAGGCTGCGTCTCTCACTATGTCATGGTCAGTTGGAAGGGGGTCTAGCCTTATCCGCCTGAGTAAGGGGGCTGTAAGCTAGGCTGAGTTTAACCAGCTCATGAGTGGGTCCACTACCAACGAGCAGGGCCGATATTAGTAGGCGGGTAGTGATGTCTCTTTCACTTATTTGGTTGCTTGGCTAGGGAGGCAGCGGCCAGTGTGGAGTGTATTAGACCCTGGTGAAGATCTCAAAGATGTACGGTACTGATATATGGACCTACTGAGCAGGAGTTAGTACTCAACATTTGATTGATTCATTCATTCACTATCCACTCGGGCTGGTGGTGCACAATTAAATCATTGTGTGTACCTTGGCAGTGGCCAGGATTTCAGTTGGGGCGCGCGACTAACCTAAGATCAGGAGTTTACGACATTGAATCTGACTATCCAAATTTAGGTATGAGACTGGTTTGGATAGAAGTCCTTTGTGAGGGACCCCACAACCTACGATATTACGTGCTATCATCCCGACTTCACACCCTATCTTGGTCATTTCTTTCACACCACATATTGCATTGCATCTCCAGCACATAGCATTTGGTTTACCATGACCTTGCATTGCATAGCCGATCTGCATTACATACTCTAATATTGTATGACTCATGGACTTCTTAGCATTTATGCTTACTATGATATTGTATGAGTCATGAGCTTACCAGTATTTCTGATGTTGTATGAATTGTGGACTTGTATTGTATACTTGGCACCTGCGTTGCGCACACATGTACACCGCCCTCTAAGCTTTCTATAAGCTTATGTACGATAGATGCGTGCAGGTGATGCCGGGATGCAGTAGCGCTGAGGCAGGAGCGTGTGACCGAGCGTTGTAGAGATTTTATTATATACATATATTTTCTTTCAGCATTGTAATCAACAATTTATATTAGTGGATATGTGATGATGATGTTGTTCTTGTGATTTGGGTACACTTGTGATTATGCTTCTTTACAAAAATTTTACACTGAAAATCCTCCATGTAGGATCCCAGGATTGAAAATCTGGCGTATGGGCGCTGGGAGCCGAGAATAGGGTAATATGGAGGCTGTCAGTGCCGGATTCGGTGATCGAAAATTTTATGAGCCCGGTTTCTAAGTTTGGGGCGTGACACTCTATGAATGGGAGATATTAAAAAAAAATAACCTACTTATTGGAAGATCAAGCCCACCAATCTTCTACTTTCACCTAAACCTTCACTGAAATTATGTCTCAGTATTTATTATTGATCAATGTGCCTTTAATTTGAAAATTTAAGGTCTTCGATTGATCAACAGCGTGGTCGATCGATCGAGGAAATTCAGAATAAATTAGTTTAGTCTTCGAACAGTTTTGAGGAATTCGATCGATCGAACATCAAAGCTCGATCAATTAAGATTATTCAAAAAAACCAAGTTAACTCTCTGGACACTTTTATGCATGTTCGATTAGATCAAAGATGTGGTGTCTCAATTGATGTCTATCGATTGGACTCGATCGAAGGTTCAATCGACAGTGCACATAACTTCTGCATAAGTAGGCAGTTTTGTTTCTAACTTCGGATTTGGATTATATAAACCGTGTAATTATAGGATTAGGGTATTGCAAGGGTTGTGCTAGAGAAATTTAGGGTTTTGAGAAGAAAAATTCATTTTTGGAGATGAGGGTTTCAAATATGTAAGTAGTTCATCTCTTGTAATTCTCTATTCATAGTGGATTGCTTGTTGCTTGGTGCCATGAAGTTTTCCCATAAGGGGTTTTTCGAATAAAATTATTGTGTTATCTGTCATTACTCAATTTTTATCTTCCTATTACATGTTTGATTCATTTTAAGGTTGCTTCCATGCCTAAGTGTGGCTTCTGCACACAACAAGTGGTATCAGAGTGTACGCTTTATGTTGGAATTTTAGATCGAATATAAGACATGGGTTCAAAGGATCAAATGTGTAATTTCAGACAGAGAAGTTTATGAGTAAAAATAACTTTGAATTATGGAGGTTAAAGATGAAAGCACTCCTAATTCAAGAATGGGTGTCGCAGGCTCTCCTTGGTAAACCAAGATGTCTTGAAACTATGAAGGAAGATGATTGGGATGACCTAAATAGAGGGCTATTAGCGTAATTCAATTGTGCCTAGCCAATAATGTTATTTATAATGTTATTTTTTAGACAATTATCGTAGACTTATGGGTGGGGTTGAAGAGCCTCTACATGATGAAGTTGCTCTCCAATTGCCTATATCTAAATAGACAGTTGTACACTCTAAAGATGATAAAAGGGTCAAATCTTTCTGAACACATCAGTTCCCTTAACAAACTAATTTATAAATTGATAAGTGTGGAAGTGAAGATCGATATAGAAGACAAATCCCTTATGTTGTTGACGTCCCTTCCAGGTCCTTATGAGAATCTAGTAGATACTCTGTGCCATAGTAGGGATATATTAGACCTTGATACTATTATGTGCCCTTCATTTGAAGCAGCAAAGAGTGAATAATGGTGGAGAAATGTACTTTTACAGGGGCACTGGTTGTGAGGGGAGGACCGTTTGAACTTGAGAAGGGTAAGTAACGATCGAGTTACAAGTTGAATCGGAAACGAAAGTTAAAGTGATAGAATTATGGCAACACAGGACATATGAAAAATGACTGTACAAACCCTAAAACTCAGAAGGATGAAAATTCAAATAATTCACCGAAAGAGGCCAATTTAGTAGAATCCAGTGAGGAGACGAGTGGCTACAATGTATTATTTGTTTCTAAGGTTAAACACTTATATAACAAGTGGATTATAGACATGGGAGTATCGTATCACATGTGTCCTTATCAGAGTTGGTTCTCCACATACAATGAGTATAATGGTGGCTTGGTACTTATGAAAAATGATCGTGCCCGTAAGATGATTGGAATTGGATCGATGCGCATTAGAATGTTTGATGGGGTGGAGCATGATTTGATGGATGTGAGGCATGTTCCGAACATAAAGAAGAAGCTGATATCTCTGGGAGCTCTTGAGGCACTCAGATGTAAATTCACCAGGTATGAAGGTGTCCTAAAAGTTTCAAACAAGGAATTTACTGTTATGAAGGCACAAAGGAGCGTCAATCTCCACAGGCTGATTAGGAGTACTGTATTGAGTGAAGCTGCAACTTCTGTAACGAAATCCATGTCTACACGTGTATAGCATGTATGCCTGGGTCACATGAGCAAGTGTGGTATGAAAGTATTCCTAAATCACGGTTTAATTCTTGCCTTAAATTTTTTTTTAATTGAATGTATATGAATATTGCATATATAGTAAACAATCAAGATTGTTATTTAAAATAGGAAAACATAACAGTAAGGGACTGCTAGATTATGTACATTTTGACATGTGGGGGCCATCACCTATTATTTTTAGATGAGAGTCATCATTCTTTATAATATTCATTGACGACTTATATTGAAATGTGTATGTTTATTCCATGAAGAATAAATCTGATGTGTTTGACACTTTCAAGGCTTGGAAGGTCATGGTTAAAAAATAGACAAGGTGATAATTTAAAGTATTGAGGACTGATAATGACGGATAATTTACTTCAAAGGAGTTTAATTGGTATTATAAGGATGAGGGGATTGTGAGGTACAACACAATTAAGCATACACCAAAGCAGAATGGTGTAGTGGAATGTATAAACTAGATTCTTTTGGAAAGGGCCCAAAGCATGTTGAGTAATGCTGCATTTGGCAAGGACCTGTGGGTTGAGGCCGTTAACATGGCTTATTATTTGGTAAATTGGTCCCCATCTATGGCTAGTAATTTAAAAATTTTTGAAGAAGTATAAAGTGTTCAGGAAGTAGACTACAAAAGGCTACTTGTATTATAACACCCTGGATTATTGTCAACTTCAGAATTGGATGTCTTTGGACGGTACCTTTGATTTTTTGATTTAAGTGTATGTCCGTGCCTGAATTATATATATGTGAGACAAAAAAAAGTGACATGGGGTCCATCAAAATCACTCAAAAGAGTGGAAGTTTGAATTTTACAGAGTATGGACCGACCCAGACAATGCCACCATAAAAAAAGAGTTTTTGGACACACCTTGATGGTGCCACCCTGTAGTAGCGATGCCAATGCCAAAATTGGCTAGCAATTGGTAGTGCCATCGCCAAATTGATGATGCCACTGCCACCCCTTGTTCATTACTACAGTAATGTTCAACGACTGGTAGTTTCAATGCATTGACTTCAAAAATTCATATCTTTTGTTTTAAAACTCCGATTGAGGTGATTCAAAAGCCAGATTGAATCTTGATGAGTAAATTTTTATAAATAAATAAATAAAAAATAAAAATAGACTAAAATGAGGTTAATTTTATTATGTTTTAGAAACTATATAGAAAAATCATTGGTTTCAGGCAGCTGTTAGTTTTGGAATTTTAAGATTTCTTTTTTTAGAACTTGAAATGAAAAAAAAATTGATAGGAATAAACTAAACTTGATGGTGAATTATATATAAAAAATAATTACTAAAAGTACCAAAAATATTACAAATAATAGACTTATTGAAACTAAAACTTTCTTTAACTGCATGCTGCCGATGGGCCGGGCATATCATTTCATGTTAGAGTTTTTATATTCGGTGTCTTCTTAAGAATTGCTTCTAATTATGATAGGAATCATGGTATATGATTAAATTATTTTTTATTTTTAGTATGCGTTACTAATTTGGGTAGTTTCTAGAATAAATGAATTAGGGTTCGTGATTAGGGTGATTAGAGATGAATCATCGTTTCTGCTAATTACGAATAGGTTGTGATATGAACTTAGCTAATCCAAATTCTAGTTGTCGTGTAGAAGAAATCTCGTTACCCAGTTCATTTTAGAAATGTCATGATTAACCAAACCAGCTCTAGGTCGCTTGTTAGTGGGCCGATGAACTCGAAACTCTACGAAGATGTTTGTCTTAACGGGCTTGGCATCCATCGCGGGACATCGAGTCGAGGATCCATTTTGAATCTCTCAACTTGGGCTTGAAAGGCGAGTGAATGAGATGTTCAAATATCTTTAGAGCTTGTTGGGAACTTAAGTTAAATGTCTATTTTTATTTTTAGCCTAAGTTGTGGCTTTTAGGCCATTAGATCACAACCAAACTTAGAAAACTAACCTAGAGTAATGTCTTACACATATTGTATAGCTGCAGCCCTAATCGATGATTGGTGACCGTCGAACTGACTTCTAATCACACCCATCGATCAACGCATCCAAATGATGGACTAATCGTATCCATACATAGATCATCACTAGGGCCAGCTATCCTACTACATAAATAGACCCGTACACCTCCCGATGGGCTCCAATAGTTAGATAAACTTCTTATAGGGTTAGTACACCAAACCCTTGGCCATTATAGCCATTTGCACCATTCTTTGTGCTATAAAAAGGGAAATAGGGGCAACCCTTTGCTCCCACACGAATATTGCCCTAAGGAGAGAAAGAGGGAGAGAAAGAGAAAGAGGAAGAGAAAGAAATAGAGTGGGTGAGATATTGAAAGCTTGGGTTTATAATCATTGTTCTTGAGTATTGTGATTGCTGCAACAAACTTTGAGCGACGTCGTTTCCTCCATCAGATCTATTTTCCTTTGTGATAGGAGGTAAGAAATGTATCATAGCTTTTGATCTAAACTTCTTTAGTGATAAATCTAATGAATCATATATAGTTCATTTGAATTTAATTTAGGGATTGACATTTTCTCCAAACCTTAACCCTAAGTGCTCAAAAATTGAGAAATTCATTCCTAAGGTGTAGACCATTTTTCTAGATTTTCTTTTTATTAACCATTGATAGTGTTAGATAATGTTTTTGTTATAGTTAGGATTTTGTATGTTATTGTAGTTTACATTGCTTTATTATTGCATCCTTAATATTATTTGAAGTTGGTGGCTAACATGTTTGATAAAATGCTTGGTCAATAAAATGTTTATCTTGTTAAAGTTTTATTACAGCTAATGATAATGATTATTAACACTAAATGGTGTTTAGTATATATATTGTCTTGGGCATGTTACATACACTTGTGTTTTGACATGACGATGGTCATTTACAGATTCTAGTTAATGTACCCTAGAACGTATTGCTTCATATGGATTTAAGCTTGATTTACTTATTAATGTTAGCACATTGCTATATTATTGTTTAAGTACATTTTATAAATTAAATTATCATAGAGTAAGATTGAGCCTTGCTAATCGTTAAAACAAGGGATAACCATCGTAGTTAGCCATCCTCGACTTATGTAGTTGACCAAGGTGGAACATGGGCAATCGGCAGTAGTTAAACTACATGAAATGCTCGCACCCAATGACGGTTCGTCCAAGGTATCGCTTGGTCAATCAAATCAGTTTAATGTCTGGCTCGATCGCCTTTTATTTTTGGTGATTGTATGACGTGATATAGAATTTGTGATACCCTGTTACTAGCGAATGAGGTTCATTCATAATCATTAGGGCATTACGATCCGATAAGACTTGAGGGCCGGGTCAATCAAATCAGTTTAATGTCTGGCTTGATTGCCTTTTATTTTTGGTGATTGTATGACGCGATACAGAATTTGTGATACCCTGTTACTAGTGAATGAGGTTCATTCATAATCATTAGGGCATTACGATCCGATAAGACTTGAGGGCCGGGTCAATCAAATCAGTTTAATGTCTGGCTTGATTGCCTTTTATTTTTGGTGATTGTATGACGCGATACAGAATTTGTGATACCCTGTTACTAGTGAATGAGGTTCATTCATAATCATTAGGGCATTATGATCCGACAAGACTCGAGGGCCGGGGATGGTGGTATGAGACACCGTGTTCGAGATGTTACCCTACGTTGGGGTGGCGTGCCTGTCACATAGGCAAAACATTATGTGACGATCCCACCATATTGGTAAAACATTAGGTGACGAGCCTCCCCGTAGTGACCACCGAGCACAGATGAATGTCATGATCCTACCGTATTATTAATGATTTGGGTGGCATGTCTTCTCCACATTAGGGACTTGGGTGACGACATTTACCTTGATTTTGAATGTCGTTAGGCAACGAGCCCTAATATCAATATGATTAAGTTATATGGACTATTTGGTGATGAACCCAAATTTGAATCAAGGGACACTGGTGAGGAGTTGCCTAGTGCTATAATGGGTCATGTGATCTATGTAGAGACCTGCAATACGATGGCGGTATCGTAGCTTTACCAATTTGCTATTTGAATTAGAAATAATAACTACTTGGCTAATTATGTATATCATTACATTATTGGGTTGTGTTGTGGGCCAACCATTGCGCATATGTTGACGTCCTCACTAACAATAATGTTGATATGGAAATGTTATGACTGTTATGTTCCTGGGCATCATCATGGTAAATATTGTTGGGTTGTGCTGCAGGCCATTTATTTCGTATATCATCATGTCATCCATGCATTTAAATAATTAACTTAGAAATTATTTATTTTGTAATATCACCATCGCTTATACTTAATTGTGTTGATAACATGTGTAACTTAGAAAATGGAACCATTGAGTTATCTACTCAATCCCACCTAGGACAGTGTTTTAAAACACCAACTAGGCGATATTGTGGATATATGTACCATCGACGTCTTAGACAGGCAGGCTTAAATAACTTGCACCATCACTGTAATGTTTTAGAAGTGTTGGGCAAAATAGAGGACTTTACATTTTATTCATTTTTTGTCATGTATATATTGGAGTCACTAGCTTGGTGGACTCCATGGTTTAGTATTGTTGAATATTTATTGTGGCTTGTATAGTTTCTATATGGAGGGACATCACTTTTGGAATTGTATATTTTGAATAATGGCCATATATTTTTTAGTTTAGTTATCTCTGCTTAACTTATGATGCCACTGATTTAAAGCTAATCTGATTATTAATTATGGGTAAATGTTAATCGAACTGCACGGACACATGTGAACTCGTCTATGTACATTTTTTATAGGTTCACACTTAAGAATTTGATATCAGATTCTTCGTACTCAGGTGCCAATTTTCGGGGCATGACTTATTTAGTCGTGGGGCTTACTCTCATGTATTATCTTTTGAGAGAGATAAACTAGACTAAAGGATGAAGAAGTGTACCTTTGTTGGCTATAGTGATGGTGTGAAAAGATACAAGATGTATGACTAGGCCACACGAAAAATCACAATTAGCCGGGATGTCAAGTTTGATGAGAGTTCCTTATTCCATAAGAATGAACACAAGGAAATGGACAAATCAACAATGATTGATGTTGAAATAGACAAGGGTGAGTCACTTAAAGAAGTCGAGTCATAGAAAGAGGTATTAGGAGTAAGTGGAGCCGCTACCTGTCAGAAGGAATCCATCGAAAAATCACATATTACTGATGAAATACATGGATAACTCAAATCTTGTATTTTCTCTCATTAAGGATGAGGGGGATCCATCTACCTTCTAAGAAGTATTGAATGATCTAATGTTGAGAAGTAGATGATAACGATATATGATGAGATGGATTCCCTACACAAGAACGAAATGTGGGAGCTGGTAGAGCTTCCCATTGGGCAAAAAATGATTAGGTGCAAGTGGATGTTCCGTAAGAAACTGAATAGGTACAAACCAAGACTGGTTGCGAAGGGATATACTCATAAAAAGGCATCGACTTTGGTGAAATGTTCATGCCAGTTGTGAAGCAGGTATCTATCAGATCTGTATTGGCACTGGTTGCCCAATACAATATGAAATTAGAAAAGTTGGTTGTGAAAACATCTTTTCTACATGGGGAACTAGAAGAACAAATTTATATGAAGCAACCAAAAGGGTTCGAGGTACAGTGAATGAATAATAAAGTTTGTAGGTTAAAGAGGTCATTGTATGACCTGAAATAGTCGCCTAAATAATGGTATAAAAAGTTTGATTCTTTCATAATGAGTTAGTAGTTTATTAGAAGTGAATTTGATCATTATATCTATTTCATATCACTAAGTAATGGGGAATTAATAATTCTGGTATTATATGTTGATGCTATACTTATAGCCAATCATAAAATGTCTAAATCAACATATTAAAAGCTCGATTAACCAAGACATTCGAACTAAAAGATCTGGGGGTTACAAAGATGATTCTTAACATTGATGTACACATGAACAGGGAAAGGAGAAGGATATGGTTGTCTCAAGAAGAGTATCTTGAGAAGGTAATGGTCAAGTTTGGACTTGATAAGGCTAAACTGGTTAACACTCCCCATGCTGCTTACTTTCAACTTTCTTTGAAACAATATCCTATTATAGATGAAGAAAAAAAGTATATCTCTTGTGTGCCCTACTCGAGTGCAGTTGACAGTTCGATGTGTGCCATGGTTTGTATTAAACTAAATATTTCACATGCAGTGTGTGTTGTGAGTAGATACATGTCAAACCCTAGCAAGCAACACTAGGAGGTGGTGAAATAGCTACATCATTACATATGAGGTATGACTGACTGTGTCTTGTCATTTAAAAAATATGAGAAACATTCGATAACCCTATCTTAGACGTCTCAGATCGCTCGGGCAAACCTTCCAAAGGATGAGTGATGGCTGGGATCGAATGTGTCTAAGAATGGATAATATTGTTTCTGCCTTTTGCTGAATAGGGAGCTGTATCCAGAAATGGTAGGGTTGATGAGGCTCTAGCTTGATGCGTGGGTGGTGTCCGATGAGTCCGAACAGCTGGATTCGCCAGCGAAGCAAACAACATGGATTCCCATATTCGAAGAGAGCCCTCGGCGCCATGCTGTCTAGGGTGGGTGATCGAGCACATGCATGAGCTTCAATACACACAACTCGGACATGGTTTGGGTCGATGGGACCGTCTGCTAAAGATGAATGGTTTAAATTGTTGATCTAATCCGTGATGGTGGGCCACATCCACCCCAGCAACGATGTCTTTCAAACGCTAGTGAAAGCGAGAAAAGAGGAGAGAATCCACCCATCTTTTGCTTTCATCGGGTCAACATCTTGTTAACCCAGACTATGGTCCTATGCACGACGAGTGTACAGACCTTTGGTGCACGCACATCATGGGTGTGGGGCCCACGTTGATGCTCAGTGAGATCCACATGATCAATCAGTTTTTGTTGGCCTTATTAAGACATTTGGGCTCCCACGTTGATGCGTCCCAAGAGTCATCTAAACCATCCTAATGGCCCAAATCGTTGGATCATCCGACCAATGTAAAACCGCCATGGCCGATGGGTCATCTTCCTCAATTTGACTATTTATGATGAATCTGGAAAGGTGGGTCCTTTCTCAAATCTGAGACGTCCATCGTGTGGCCCACCTCACCAGAAACTCATCCGGGATGATCATGTTGACCATGCAAACGTTCGGCTAAATAAGAGAACCCTTATAATGGGTCTCTCGATCCTTCTTCTGTTAACATCACGCTAATCCCAGTGATTGGCCGTGGAAACGTCTAGAAATGGAAAGGCTATAAATAGCTGGATATTAGGGCATTTTTCAAGGAAGGAAAAGAAAAGAATAGAAAGAGGGAAAGAGATAGAGAGAGAGAGAGAGAAAGAGAAAGTGAGAGAGCAGCCGTTGGAATGAGTTGCTGGCTACTGCTGCAACTCAACTCGGTCTCCATCGAAAACAAGTTAGAGTTGAATTTCGACCCACTCTATTATTAGAAAAGGAGAAAGTGCAGAGAAGAAGAAGTCGGAGGCAAAGTGCTGCTGGCGTACACCCGACTCAGTCCGCACTGGCTGAGCCAACTCAGTGCCAACACGCTGTTTCTCCCTCATCCCACTCTCGTCAGTCGGTAAGCTCACCATGCCTATACTTCTGTTTCAATAATGCCTTCACGTCAATGTTCAATTAGATTACTGATTCCACTCGGGTCGATGAACTGACCCGATCCCTGTGCAGGCTCACCGACTAGATGCCCAAAGCTCTAACGGCTCTACTCCGTTTCAAACGGGTTTCAGCACTATCGAGGCAATGCGGATTCTAGACAGAGTCAGGGCCATTTTCCATGAACGGCCAGATAGAACAGACCCCGTCCGAACTCATCATCTCCATCCTCGCCTATTAACCTCCAACTGCGAGCTACTGTCAAACGTTGACCCATCAACAGTTGCTGTTCCACCCAAAGTTGCACCAGAACCGAGCCGAATCGACTCAAAATCCCTCCGGTCCGTTCAACCTGACCCGAGTTTTTAAGACTCTGGACAATCAGAGTTCATCAACCGAGTCATGTTCACAAGATCAACTCGGTCAGGTTCATCACGAATTGTTCTCTAATCTCCTCCATGCCACTAGTTAGAGCTAATCTCAGTCCAGGTATTACCGTTGAACCCTCAACGGATCTTGCACTCAACTCGTTAGAGAATCGACTGGGTAAATACCCAACTGAGTTCGGATTAATCCTATTTCCAGGCCAACTACCGTTAGTAACTCGGCCAAGCACCAAGTCGTAGAGAATCTGATAAGCTCAGACCTGGGACAATATTTCTCCGATCTCCCCTACATTACCAGAGAGAGCCAACTCTCTGCCTAGGTATCACGATGAAACTCAGTCATTTAATTAGCATTACATCCAACTTGTGGGCGAGTAAACTCAGTAGTTATCCAACTGAGTCAGACTCGTTTTATCTCTAAGGACCAATATTTGGAACCATCTAAGAAGAACGCTAAGAGCATCACTAGATTCATAGGTTAAATGAACACAAGGAAGACCACAGGTATTACTCTCATCCAACCAGTTTATTTTTAACTAGGAATCAAACCGAGTTAACTCAGTGATAACTCGTTAGAATGGTATGTCTAGGAGGTATCAACGGCTACCTACCATGAAAGATATACCTGCCTTCAACTGAGTTAGAACCAAGTAAATTGCCAATAAGATCCATACAAGAAAACAGTCCATACGTAATATAGAAATAAAGGTTTAATGTAATATTACTCTGATTTTAGGATTTTTGACTCACCTCATAAGGATAACCAAATCAGGGATAACACCTACCCAAGGTGAGGAATATCCCACATTGCTTCCTTCATGTCATTGAATTCCAAATTGGTTTTAAGCCTAAACAGATAAGAAATTTAGAATAGTGTAAATATTGATTTTCACTCCATTTAACCTCTAATTGATATTGATAATCATGAATGAATGTTTAAACTTTTAAACACCCCACCCAGGCTAATATCTTGAGAAAGCTAAGACAATCTAAGAACCATGATCATATCCTAATCCCAATCAAACCCTGATTTGAACCAAAACCTAATCTCAGCCTGAACCCTAACCCTAACCTAACCACAGCCTGAACCCTAAACCTAGCTAAGACCCTGATCCAAACCCTAATCAAATCTGAGCCATCACGAGCCATCATTCAAGCCAAAGCATACCCAAACCTTCACCCATAATCAATCCATTTTTCGAGCCGCTTCAGGTCATGATCGAGCCAATTTTGAATCATTTCAAGCCAAATATGCAAAACAGACTTTATTCGGCTCTCAGGACCCAAAAAAGGGCCCACCAGCAAAAATTCAGGAGAAACTGTACCGAAGCGGTAATTCGAATACCACCGTCTCTCAAAAATGTACGCGGCTCTAGCTGGACGAACTTCGGACCAAACCCAGCCCGGGCGGTAGTCCGACTACCGCCACTCGCGGGGCGTGTGTGTCCTCTGAGCAACAGTTGTCATAGCATCCGAAAGTTAACTTTCTTTTAAAACTACCCCTCCAGCCGACCCTATTTACCATTTTACCAACCCCAAGAGCCAATGAGAGCATGCTATGTGGCATTCCTCTCTCCTTAACCGCTCACAAGCTGCCATGTCAGCATTTACCCCTCTCAAACCCAACAATAACCACATTGCCATTGGAGAATACTATAAATAGCTCTCTCTTCTTCACATTTAAAATAACAATTTCTCATTTCCAAAGCTAAGTGAGAGAGAGAGGGAGAGAGGGAGGAATAGAGTGAGGGTGAGGAGGAGCTCACATGCCTCCAAGTGCAGATTTTTCAGCTATCCCCTTAGCCTACTCCCAAGTCTAGCCTGGATTGATCATGGCTCAGTCCATGTCTTAGCCTACTCAAGATCAAGCTAAAGATCCATTCATTTTACATACAAGCATTCATCATAACATCTATTCTCTTCTCAACCCCCCTGCTTCTCTAGATCTCTAGTGAACATATGCTTTGTGACTTGCTGTACATCGGATCCTGTCGCATCAGAAATTCCTAGCAATCTAGTCCATTTTTCTTCACCTTTTGGCATAAGCATCATTACAACCGCTTTCTAAACACATTTCGGGATGTATGCTCTGTAGCTTGCCGAAATTTCGGATCTTGCTGTATTAGAAATCTGTGTGTGCCTAGTCCTATCCCGACTATAACATCCATCCCTTGAGATTTCCTTACCACACCAAGTAGAGACCGTACGTTCGTACGGGCAGAGAGGGTGCCTAACACCTTTCCTCTTTGTAGCTGAGGTCCATTACCCGGAATCCCGGATCGCAGACCGGGAGTTAATCTAAGGTAGTAGAGTCTTCAGATTTCTCCAATCTTACGTATTCCGTGGGTTCTAACTAACCGCGGGATTCTGAGATTAATTGGCTAGTGGCGACTCCAACATTTACAAATTAGCCTAATCACCCCACTACCAAAACATAACATACAAATCAGCGTGGGCGCCGATTTCCAACGTCTAAGAATGGCGACTCCACTGGGGATTTCATAGCTCTCACTAGCCGAGACCCGACTCGAAAGTGTGTGGTACTTTAATCTCAAGGGACATCATCACTGCATTCATACAAAAAATAAATACATCAATCTTTGACTTACACTAGTTTGGGCATCAATCCTAGCCACGACTACTTAATCCTATGCAGTTATGGCTACCCATGAAGAAGAGCCGACAGCTTTGCCAGCTCCTGAAGCATCGGCACCGGTACCGACACCGTCACTGACACCTTCGGCAGCTCCTATAGACCTACAAGCTAATATAACCATGCAAGAGATAGCCCAAAGTTTCCGAGCACAACAAGAGCTATTGCTTCGCCTAGTGCCAGACGCCATACCGAACATATAGGCAACACAGCCTAGTGCTCAAAACAGGTCAACCCCACAACCTCCCTTTGCTTCCTTCCTTCCTCCTCTAATAAATTCCATTCTACCCTTCCCTACAGAATTAGCACAAGATCACCAACATCCTCTTCCTAGTAGGAGATCTGGTCAATTCCAAGAGGTAAAACCCCTCTCATATGATCCTTCTAAACTCACAGAACTCTGAGAGCAATTGTGCGATGTACAGAGGAAGCTACGGAAGCAGCAAGGGATGGATCTCCCATCCACCAAGTTCAGAGATCTTTGTCCATTCCTCGATGTAAAGTTACCTCAAGACTTTCAGGTACTAAAATTTTAAAATGTATGATGGTACGGGGTGTCCTATAGACCACTTAAAGGCATTTTGTGGGGAGTTAATACTCTATCAGGTAATAACAGAGCATTGATCCGTTTGTTTCAAAAATCCTTGAAAGGCGATGCGTTAGATTGGTACACGTCATTAGACTACCATCGAATTAAGACTTGAGAACAACTTTCCCAAGCTTTCATTGATCGTCTCATGTACAATCTTAATGTAGCGCCCAAAAGGGCGGATCTTGCTGCCTTAAGGCAGAGGGATGATAAGTCATTGTCAGCTTACGTTGGATGGTGGCGGGCAATGGCTGCCAGAATGAAAACACTCATTGATAACGAGGAGAAAATCATCCACTCGGCAAACCCGAGTATCTCTGGATACCTCGTCTCCTATCCATATGCCAACTTTACCCAACTCATTCGTGCTGGGGAATAAGTCGAAGCCGGAATAAGGGCCGAGATGATCTCTCCTTGGTGGCCTTATCAGGCCTCCCCAGTACAACGGATAATGGAAGGAAGGCCTACTGGATACAAGAACGAAGACAGAAGTGTTCCTGACTTCCATCCAACAGAAGAAGACAATCTTGTTGCCTCTACCCAAGGCGCTTAATTCGCCCCTCAAGAGGGACAATGACAACAACAACAGTAAAGGAAGAATCTTCAGTATACCAATCATGGTCAGCAGATGGGGATGGCTCGGGAGCCTAGGTAGTTTACACCGATAGCCCAAACTTATAGCAAGATACTAGCCATGCTAGTCCAAAGGCAAATACTTACTCCGCTATAGCTTAGGCTTCCACCAAACCCTCTACCACCAAATTATAATGAGAATGAGTACTGTGTATACCACCAATCCCGAGGCCACACAACGGACCATTGTTTCGGCCTGAAATATGTGGTCTAAGATCTTATTGACAACCAAAGGATTGTGGTTACCTCTTCTGCTGTTGCCACCACCAATTACACCCTCCAGAATCCCCTGCCAATGTATCAAGTAAGCCCCATCTCATTGGGCACCCCTGCCACTAATATCATTCAGGGAGAATCGCCTTGCCATCCAATCCAATGCATCCATTCAATCATTGCCACTTCGACACCAATACTCCCGATTCTGCAAGGGGCATGCCCATCCAATCCAATCTCTGCGCCCTTAAATATGTAAGGGGCATCTCCAGCCAGTCCAATCTCCATGCCCTCAGAGCCACCCCCAATCAATCCAATCCATACATCTTCTGTCTCGCAAGGGGTACCATCTGCTTATCTGACCCTTGCTCCAATTGTCATGCTCCAAGAAAATCTCCTTCCCCGATCAACATACCACATGCCCTAACAAAGCAGGGCCCAGCGTCAATTATGCAAAAACTTTTCAGGAAGGACTTCTGCTACTCAAAGGGATTTACCTAGCTCTACTCAGTCTTCAATCCTTCAAGAGAAGAGTCTAGGACGAGTGGTTCCCACCTCTAGGAGAAAGTTCGAGGAATAGATTAACGTCGAGATCTTGATTAACCCCAAAACATCAACCATCACTTTTCAGGTCTTTGACATCACAGCTTCATTTCATCTCCTCCCTGATCGGTCTTGGATCCATAGAGTCAAGGCTCTCTCTTCGACTCTTCACCAAAAGGCCAAATACATTTTCAGAGACAAGGCGCTGACCGTTCTGGATGATCCAGAATAAATCTTTCTGATTGAAGCAGTCAACCGTCAAGAGCTAGATATCCCGATCATAGACATACAATTCTTCGATGAGGATATCCCATACCATAATCTTTAGTTCGAGACTGTGAATTGCATGCCTCTTGCATGTCCCATCAGATCAAACTATGTCTTCCCTCCAGTCGAGCACCAACATTTTTATTATCGGCTCGAATATTAAGAGAATACAGGTATGAGAGGACTTGAATATATACCTCCTATGGGCGAGATACAAAAGCACAAATGGATCGGAGGAGGGCAAGGTCAATAACAGGAAGTTGATCCCTTTATCCACACATCAATCAGATCCATCAAGAAAGGGATCATCCATCCGGTGGGCAGGCCGAGATCCACATCAAATGAGCCTAATTAAGCTGTTTAAAAATGACTTGGGCAAGGGGCAAGAATTTTCCCTGATTAACTGGATCACAGACTGGGTCCCACCTGAGTAGGAAGAATCCAAAGACTTACAATGCATCGGGAATGAGCTGAGAAAAGTGACATCCAACACCAACTTGGAGCTTAATCCCAAACTCATCACGACATTTGGGCAAGATAATGAGGGCCCACTTACTGATCCGTCTGGCTTTGCCTCCTAAGGGGAGGGAGCGCAGGGCAATAGCTGGTTCGCAACCCCCAAGACGACACAATAAAAGAAAATAATGTTTGGCTCCTCAAACAGAATCAGGCAATCCCTGGTTCACATCGCCGTCTTTCTTAAAAAAAAAATAGAAAATCTCCAAAAGCTAAAAACATTAGATATTTTTGAAATGCCAAAAAAATTCAGATACTTATCAAAATGCCAAAAAATCATATATTTGCCAAAATCCAAAAAGCAACAGAAATTTCTCAAAACACAAAAACAATAGAAAATCTTTCAAAACTCTCAAGCAATAATGTGCCAAATGCGTTTGTTACAACACCCGAGTTTAAAGTCGACTCATATGATTTTGATCTAAAGTTAGCTTCAAACTCATGGTTTTAAACGAAGCCCAGGATGGGGAAAATGATGATCCGACTCTTGAGCTAGAAGATTCCCTTAGAAAGTTTGAAGCAAAGGCCAATGTCATTATGGACGATTTTGAAATTGTGAACTTGGGATCCCTTAAGCTCCCTAGAACAGTACGGTTCAAGAAATCCTCGCTTCTTGAGTATAAGTAGAGGATGACAGAGTTCTTAAGGACAGGGCTATCCAACCTCGCGTTCTCCTATGAAGCCTTACCCAAATTGAATAAAGAGTTAGTCATACACCATCTGCTATGAAGCCTGAAGTCAAGCCCATCAAGAAGCCGTCAAAATCATGTCTAAAGTCTACAATGGAGTCTACAACTTGCGTAAAGGAACGTGTAATGTCCAAGAAGAACTTTTGATGAATGATGGAGATAGGCTATTGCAGCATTTTAGGAAGTGCTTCAAGTATTCAAAGCTTGCATAACGGATCCATGTGCATGCTTTGAGTCTTTATAACCTAACAATGCTCTAGCCCTTCTTCATTATGGGGTGTGGACATCATCGAAAGAATGAACCCAAAGACATCCAATGGTCATGAGTATATTCTCGTGGCAGACAAAAGCGGGCGCCAACAACATCTTACATCATTGCTACGAATGAAAAAGAGAAGTTAAGGAAAATGATCGGTGGTAATCTTGATACAACCAACTACATCTTGCAGATATAAAACGCACGACGATCACTAGGACCAACGACAAGCAAGTCTGAAAGAAAGGTTAGCAACATGGTAACAATGCACATCTTATCATTGCGCCTACTAGATCCAAGGGGCAAGTCCAAGCCATCCTGGGATGATCCGTTGATTGTTCGGGAAATTCTTCCAGGAGGTACCCTTTGTCTCGCCATCATTGGGGGCAAAGTTCTTCCAGAGCCCATCAACGCCAACAAAGTGAGTATCTATCATGGGTAATCCTACCTGACTATGTTAACAACTACAATCGTGAAGCTAAAGTCAAATGACAAGAGGTTAGCATCCTGAGGTACATTCCATCACCATTCATTCCTTCCAATAAGTGTTCCAAAAAATAAAGGGTCTAAAAAAATAAAAAAAATTGATGAATAAAGCGGGCAGTCCAAAAAAAAGAATTAAGAAATAAGAAAGAAAATAAAAATAAAAAAATAAAAATAAAAATGGCGAAAAGAAGAGTCAAACCCAATGAGTAAGAACACAAGTCACCAGCCCGTTTCCCCTCAGGATAGCTTAACCCAATGTCAACAGCTTTACGTTCATGATTGAAGATAAAGTCAGACAGCTCACAAATTGGCCAGCAATGAATGGAGTCTAGCCACCCACCTCTGCTACTTTAAAAGAAAAAGAAAAATTAAAAGAAAAGTAGCATGCCTAAGCAAAACGGGCGAGGTGAAAACTCGAAAGGGCGCCTCCAATAAAAATAACAAGCATGTAGCGGACTTGGTGAAAATCTGAAAAGGCACTAAGGGTAAAAAAAGCATAGCTGCCAAGGGGCAGGCAAGAGCAAAGACCCGAGATGCAGTAAAAATTCGAGAGGATGCTACGGGCAAAAATGACGGGAAAGCCAGTCGTGGTGAAAACCTGAAAAGGCGCTGCGAGCAAAAATGGCTAGAAAATAAAAAAATAGAAAACAAAAGGTGAAGGTACAGAAGAAGCCAAAGCAATGAGCAAAGTGAAGAAGCACAAGGAAAAGATAAGTCCCGGATCAGAATTCTGTCAGACTCTACCCAAATCCAAGGAGCATGATCCTAGTATGCGCTACTCTCAGGGAACCGAGATCCCTGGTAAACAACTCAGAATACCGGATTCGACATGGGCTGAGTTCAATGTTCCGATTCCACCATCCAAACACAAGTTCAGACACAAGCAAACACTGACAAATTTGGCATAAACAAAAATTTTCATTCCTTTCAAAAAAGTCTTTCTATACATCGCTTTCCTTTCTTTACCAAAAAAAAAGCATTCATGCATATATAGGACAAGCAGCCAACAAAGCCAAGGATCCACAAAGTCAAAGTCAAAGCCCCAGAGGCCCACATTTCAAAACCCCAGATGCCCACATTTTAAAGTCGCATAGGCTCACAAGTTCAAAGCCCCAGAGGCCCACATTTCAAATCTTATAAGGCCCACAAGTTCAAAGCCCTAGAGGCTCACATTTCAAAGCTCACAAGGCCCATAAGTTCAAAACCTCAGAGGCCCACATTTCAAAGCCCACAAGACCCACAATTTCAAAGCCCCAAAGGCCCACATTTCAAAGCTCACAAGGCTCACAAGTTCAAAGCCTCAGAAACCCACATTTCAAAACCCATAAGGCCCACATGTCAAAAACCCACTAAGCCCATTTTCCAAAGGCCCATGGTTCAAGGCCCATGTTTTCAAGCCCATTTCCTAAGCCCACATATCCAAAGTAAGGCCCACTTCATAAGCCCAATTTCAAGGCCTATGGTCCTAGGCCCACATGTCAAAATCAGGCCCATGTTCCCCAATTGCCCCATTAACTCATTAGTGGAGGCTATCTGGCTATTCGATCTAGACCGTACAAGAAAAGCCGGACGATGACGTCCTCTCGCGAGATCGGACGGATGATTAAAAAAATATTTCGAATAAAAACTGTTAGCCCCGCCAGCTCATCAGTGGAGGCAACGTGACTGTTAATTTTTACAAATAAAAATCGAACGACGACGCCCACCCTCAAGATCGAATGGATATTTTCTAAAATCCAAAAATACTTTTCAATAAAATCCCTGAGGAGTCTAGTTCCAAAGGGAATAGCTTTCAAATAAAATTTTTAAAAAAACCCACACGACACGCAGTACACTGAGGAATCTTTCATATTCTCCAGTTGCGGTCAGTGCAAACAGTTAAATAAGATCCGATCTCTCAGTTTCCCCGAAGGATGATCGAATCCGTACATGATACATGTATGATTTGCCTGATTTCTATATCCGGGCAGTCATATAGATGCTAGTAAAAATGATTGGATCTATCTCTAAAAAGAATAATCAAACTCGAAGTGATAACAATCCATTATAACCAAAGTATCAGACTCAACAGACTGCATGACAAAGGATTACCTGCACATACCTAGTCCAAGATGTTCGTAAAATTTGATCGAGTCCAAGTCAGCGTAGTGAGTTCCCTGTAAGGCCGCACCAACGCGCAGGGCAGCTAACCACTTTGACGATCAAATGGATCGAATACTCCTAGGGTGATTACGTAACAAAGGAACGATAGACCAAATAGTACGGGAATCCTCATAAAACTGCACCATGCGCAGAGGCCCTACTTTTCAGACTTACCCTCCAATGCTATTAACAATCTGACGTGAAAGGGTTGTGGTTGGTGACCCGTAATGCAACACTAACATGCAGGGACAATCACAACATTTTTCTGAACCCTCATGATATGTGCAAGTCATTTCTTTTCTAAACAGTCGACTGACAATGATACAATGACAGACAATAGATTCGAATCATTACCCTTTTCTGACCAGAAGGGTGGGGTGTCCACTCGCTTTGGTGCTCGGTTGCTCCAACCTCGGCCAAAGAGGGGCATCTGTAGACACCCCACCCAGGCTAATATCTTGAGAAAGCTAAGACAATCCAAGAACCATGATCATATCCTAATCCCAACCAAACCTTGATCCGAACAAACCTTGATCCGAACCAAACCTTAATCCCAGCCTGAACCCTAACCCTACCCTAACCACAACCTAAACCCTAAACCTAGCCAAGACCTTGATCCAAACCCTAATCAAACCTGAGTCATCATTTAAGCCAAAGCATACCCAAACCTTCACCCATAATTAATCCATTTTTTGAGCCACTTCAGTAATGATCGAGCCAATTTTGAGCCATTTTAAGCAAAATATCCAAAACAGACTTTGTTCCGCTCTTAAGACCCAAAAAAGGGCCCACCGGCAAAAATTCAGGAGAAACTGTACCAAAGTGGTAATCCGATTACCGCCGCCTCTAAAAAAATGTAAGCAGTTCTAGCTGGATGAACTTTGGACCAAACTTAGCTCGAGCGGTAGTCCGACTACTGCCGCTCGCGAGGCGCGTGTGTCCTCTGAGCAACAACTGTCATAGCATCCGAAAGTCAACTTTCTTTCAAAACTATCCCTCCATCCGACCCTATTTATCCTTTTACCAATCCCAAGAGCCAATGAGAGTATGACACGTGGCATTCCTTTCTCCTCAACCACTCACAAGCTGTCATGTCAGTATTTACCTATCTTAAACCCAATAATAACCACATTGCCATTGGAGAAGGCTATAAATAGCCCTCTCCTCTTCACATTTAAAACAACAATGTCTCATTTCCAAAGCTAAGTGAGAGAGAGGGAGAGAGGGAAGAAGAGAGTGAGGGTGAGGAGGATCTCCCAAGCCTCCAAGTGCAGATTTTTCAGATATCCCCTTAGCCTACTCTCTACCTTCCCAACTATCCTAACCCCCAAGTCTAGCCCGGATTAATCATGGCTCAGTCCATGTCTTAGCCTACTCAAGATCAAGCTAAAGATCCATTCATTTTACATACAAGCATTCATCATGACACTATTCCCTTCTCAACCTCTCTGCTTCTCTAGATCTCTAGTGAACGTATGCTCTTGACTTGCCGTACATCGGATCTTGTCACATCATAAATTCCTAGCAATCTAGTCCATTTTTCTTTACCTTTTGGCATAAGCATCATTACATTCACTTTCTAGACACATTCTCGGACGTATGCTTTGTAGCTTGTCGAAATTTTGGATCTTGCCGCATCAAAAATCCATGTGTTCCTAGTTCTATCCTGACTATATCATCCATCCCTTGAGATTTCCTTACCACACCAAGTAGAGACCGTACGTTCGTACGGGCAAAGAGGGTGCCTAACACCTTCCCTCTTTGTAACCGAGATTCCTTACCCGGAATCCTGGATCGCAGGCCAGGTGTCAATCTAAGGTAGAAGAGTCTTTGAATTTCTCCAACCTTACGTATTCCGTGGGTTCTAGCCGACCGCGAGATTCTGAGATTAATTAGCTAGTGCTGACTCCAACATATACAAATAAGCCTAATCACCCCTACCACCAAAACATAACATACAAATCAGTGTGGGCGCCGATTTTCAGTGTCTATAAAACCTTATTACTCTAATTCATTTTATAGGAATTTGTATTATCCTCCTTATGCCTCATTTGTAATTACTTGATAACATGTACTAGTTATAACATGAGGTAAGAAATCTTGTTTCCAATCATCTTATAAATAGTATAATTGCCCCATTACTTCTTATATATGCTAGACCTATTTTAGTTTCAAATCTAATGCATATGAAATTTTAGAATAATGTGAATAGTGATCTACTCCTTTTATTCCTATTTCGTAGCGATGAACATGAGTTAATACTTTATTTCTTATTACTCAAATCCTATATTCATTAACCATGGGATTAGAATTTAGCCTTACACCCTCTATGTTATTTTAGAGGTTGCTTGATTATGGGCATAGTCCTACTTCTAATAACAAGAAACCATGATATTTCATTTCATTCTGTTTTACAAATTGTACAATGAAGATTATGTGTGGGATGTCATCTTTCATGAGAAACGTGGAATGAACTCATCAATTGTTTAATCATATTTAATATGTCACATTTATGGACCCTCATTTGGACCTAGAGGAATTATAAAGAATCATGTTAACCTGTGTTTGGATGTTTGATATCTTGTTTAAAAGACCTCAAGCTTTGATGATGTCTATTACTTAAAAAGTATTAATCTTGTTAAACATAAGGAATGCACATGGGTACCATAGTGCATGACATCTACGCATGACATATGAGCTTTACCGAGTGCTTAATGTAAGTCACACTCTGTTCGGTTAACTAAAAGTTCTAACACTTCAGTTAAATCCGCAGGATGTGTGCATTTATACCACTATGGGTCGCTCTCTCTTTACATAAGGCTTTTCTGAGATTTTAGGACTTCCTCGGGTGTATCCTAAATATTTTTTCAGGAGGTTATACATCATTGGGCGCGCTCACCTACATGGCCTTTTCCATATAGTTAATCTACCGTGGTCGGTCTTTTCTTTTGACAACTGGATGTGCATCCCCAGATCTGTGACTTGAGCATACATTCATGCATCCATTCATTTACATAGAAGTCCATATTATTCTCTTTATGAATTGCCAAGTTGGTTTAGAATGTATTGGAATTATTTGATATGCATGAATCTTTGAGGAAAATTCTCACTAAGTTATCACTCATCTAATAGTGCGGTTACACCAAATAGACACGGGTTAGCTGAGGAGGAGTATGGCGAGGAGGACCTGTATGCGGATGTAGTCGAGCCGTTGGAGCTCCACTAAAATCTTAGGATTTACCTGCTTTATATTTCAGACTTTATATTTTGCTTATATTTGATGATTGTAATCAAAATCCCCTGCTAAGGGATTTGATTTTGTTGATACATATGCGGTTATAATTTTCCATATTAGTGCTCACGATAATTTTTGCTTATGTAGAAGTTCTCTTTATGATATGCCATAAAATTTTCTATACATTGTGTTTACGAGGCCTTATTCCATGACGTAACCCTCGGGTTCTCATACTCGAGCGATCATCATTAGGCTATGAGGACCAGGGTGTTACAGAAAAGGACTATCTTGTTGTATACTTGTTCGAATTATGTTGGGTTGGCCGAAGGTTGTTAGGCTGGCGAACTTGAAGTCGGACTGGCCCAACTAGTGTATTTTACTTAGTATTGTATATTATTATGTCATCACGTGAAATATACCTAACCTACGGTCATTATAAGATTATACCACCTAATAGTTGACACATACAGAATGCTTCAGTCTTTAAACCATGCATATCCTTTGAAACTTGAGATGTTGATCTAGTGTTTACGTAATCTTCATGAGTTGTCGAAAAACATATTCATGAGTGCTTTGTGATCCAACGAGACTACAAAATTTGACAACACTGAGTGTGCTTTAAATATAAGTACTTACAGAACTTTCAAATTCTCTATCCTAACGTTTTCTACGGGATCTTAGCCAACACTGAAAGCTGAGTAAATAGCTAATGTGACTCCAATCAAATCTAATACCCTGCACACATACAAAAGACCTTGAGAGTGATACTCATAATTGTGATTGGCTCGCGATCCAGTGTCCACGACTAGATACTCAATCAAGACTTGTGGTTGATCCTGCCACGTTGCCACCCATCCCAGCTTGGTACAAGTATAATTCATTCAAAATTTCAAGTTTGGCGCATGCGAGAAGGCAACAAAAATGTACCACGTACTTCATCACGCATAGCCATATAATTCTGTGTAATGAGGCAGGTTTGGTACATGCATGGAGAAACTCATCGCTTTATTCCGCCTTTTTAGCCATCTATTGGTGGGTCATTTGTCAAGGGGTCAGGATCATCAAGATCATTGAAGCAGCTCCTCTCAGTTGTGCATCTCATCAGATGAACGGTTTGGATCATGGAACCAAAGCCCCACGTGCGTGACAGCAAACAGTATGTTAGCTGACGAGCAAGACCCTATGAGTCCCCATAGCTGTAATCACAGTAAGAATCAAATGGGCGAATTTGCCCTCAAATCTTTCGCATTCCATGTGACTCACTCCCGTCCTTGTTAGCGAAGATAAGGGCAAAATAAGTCATTTCACTCTGCGGTAAAGATTACATCCTTTCCACCTATGACATCCACCACTTCACATCCTTCTTGGAGCTGCTACCTATCCTCATATTCCTTCTGATAAAATGTCAGAACGCAATGTCGCATATCCTACCCACTGCACGCTCTTGCTGCAGCTAGAAAGTAACCTAAAAAGCTGAAGTGGAGTTATTTGATACTGTGGCAGACTATGACGATTGATACACAGGCACTGGTAAAATTGCATACATTGCGTGTGTAAACTAAAATTAAAACAAACTAAATTGTGTGGGTACACTGTGTCTAAGCCACGGTCACAAAATCATATTAGTTGAGCAATTCCAACTTTTGTTTTTTGTCTTGTTTGTTAATACAATAAATGTCCATCATCCCATACTCAAATCATCCTAAAAACACAATTTTTGGTACACAGTACATCTAAACCTGGACCAATAATTTGAACAGTTTAATTTGAATTAGATGTAGGCCACATGTGAAAGTTTGATGTAATTTCTAAATGCCAGCGTATCATCTATCACACTCCGCCAAAGCATTAAAGTTTTCCTCACAGCAGAGTACTCGCAGCCTGCACCATATTAATTGACAATCCGGGGAAGGTCCCATTTATTTTTAAGCCCCGCTAAGGTATCATTCATTTTACACGCCCCCATTATAAATTTTCAGTTAGAAGGTTGGGTCCCATGCAAAGCTTTCCACGTGAAGTCAGGGCTTGTTTGGTTGACTGTACTTACACGAAAATTCATGTAATTTCACTCAAATCAGCATTAAATGTGAGGTAATGAACTAAAGTCATTGGGCGGTCATGATATATGTGTTATAATCACACCATCCATTCATCAGTATATATCATTTTAGTGTAAGGGCTAAAAAATTGAGACAGATTCAAAGCTAAAGTGAACCACGCTGCAGAAATCAATGGAGATTGAGCATTAACCACTTAAATGTTCTTCCCATAGCCTGGTCCACTTAAGCTTTAGATCTGCTTCAATTTTTTGGGGAATACCTTAAAATGATCTGGCCAAATGAATGGATGGCATGGATAAGACACACACTTCATAGTGGGACCAACGAATTCTATCTCATTTTCTGTGTCTAAAAGTTGTTGATGTCACATCCATACAGTATCCCTTCACCTCACAAATGGTGCATTAAGAAATTAATGCTTAAAAGCACAAAATATACCACAAAATTTCCTAACTACGCCATCTCAAACGAGCCCTCACGGGCTATTTGGTCCATGGGACTAAATCGTATGGAGTCGTATTAGATGGGATTAACATTATTATTGCACAATGATTATACATATGGAAAATACTATTTTAGCCATCCAATCCTCCTATTTGGGATAAAATTCTTGATATGGTAAAATTACAGAATTAAGCAAAATTCAGTTTGGCAGATCATGGAATTGTAATCAACGAACCAAGTTTACAATGGATGTTAGTCACTTGTACGCATATATAAGTAGAATGTCATGTGTAAAGGACGTATTTGGATGAACATCGTGGATAAAACACATGCATCAATATGGGGCCCATATGTGTAATTGGTTTCAAAATTCACTTTGAAATTCCACATGAAACCAAATACATTTCCATCGCGCCTAATTCTAACCCTTCCTGTTCTCTCCCCAAATGCTATATGGAATTTGCATAAGACCAAATACAATTCCATCCCACCTAATCCCATACCTGGGCTTAGATGGGATTAGGTGGGATGGGATTCAAAAAACATAATTATTACCCATGGCAGGGATTGTCCCCAGTTGCCATGGGATAAGATTAATTCCATGCTTTGTTGCTAACACGGCGGTACATTGAATGGATATACCCACCATCATTTGAAATTAATGAGAATAACACACATGTGTTATATCTAAACCGTTCATTTGTTTTGTAATCTCATTTTATGCATGGGCCTAAAAATGAGGTAGATCCAAAACTTATGTTGCCCCAAAGAATTTTTCAACTGTAAGTATTCAATCCCCTTTGCTTTCTATGGTGGGGTCCACTTGAGATTTAGATTTACCTGATTTTTTGGCCCATGCTCTAAAATAATCATGAAAAATGGGTGGACGGTGTGGATATAGCCCACACATCATGGTGGGACCTACACAACTTGCTAAAATTGAGTGAAATTGGCACGGGACCCAATGCAATTCCATCTAATCTAATTCCAAGCTTTTCCATTCTTCCCAAACATGGAGTGGAATTGGCACCAGATGAATCCCATCCCACCTAATCCCTTCTAATCCCACTGCCCAAACACGCCCTAAGGTACAACGTACATCTTAAGTTTATTTAAGTGAATCCGAGTGCTTTATTTTGATATACATTTAGCCTTATTTACTTATATGCTCTAAGATCAATATAGATGAGCTCAAATGTACTTCAATAAACTTCGAAGCACTATAATGCATTTCAGTGAACTTAAATTCACTTTGGGTTATTCCGATAGCCAATTACAATAGCATCCTAAGGTAAAAGTGCTATCATTATGATTTTTCAGCATTGGTTTAAACACTTAATTTGAGTATGTAATTCGGTGGTCAAAGACAAATGTAATATGATACATTATAGTAAATATCATTATATCTTTTTATTGATTAGATGTCATAATAATATAAAAGCATTATCACTGTACTTTCATGTGGCCTATATAAGCATGAGAATTCTTGGTGAAATTATCTATTGTTTATGAAACAAGTATTATAATTTGTAATCATTGCACTTTGATAATTTATTACCCTAGTAACTATTTGCATTGAATCAAAGCTGGTCATTAAGCTTATCAAGATTTTGGAGATGACCTTCACGTAAACTTTGAACTAGATATTCTTTTAAAACCAAGAAAAAATTTGTATGAAGCTTGATGACATTCAATTATATTTGGTGCAACCCTAAAAGATGAAAAAATATATATAAAGGACAATGATAGCGTGTTTAGACAGTGTGTTTAAACTTTAAAGGGTCCATTTGGAGTAAGTGATCGTGCATATTTAGGATTAAGTCTATACAAAGAAACTCTACTTAGAACCCATCGGATCCGAACCTAATAACTGTGCCCACGAACCACACCTACCTAAGATTCCTATTCATCACCTTTTCTGCACTGATCCCCTTGGTGAGTGTCAACAGTTAACTAATCTTATTTTCCTGCCACCAATCCGATTTCTAGGGCCGTCCACTTTATAATCCTTTTGAACCAGTTACTATACACGATAGGAGACACTGGATGGACCATCACCCTGCCACGTTTGCTGTGAAAGAGCTCTAGAATTTCCAGCTCCATACTACATAAGGAATTACACCCATTGGCCTGGCTTTATTGTCTACAGAGAACCTCATTGGGCAGTGGAGATTTATCCACACAGTTTTGGCGCGTCGTATATACATAATACATATGATCTTATTCAACCCCCTCAAAAAAAAAAGAAAAAAGAAAAAAGAAAGAAGACAGGTCCTGATAACTGTGCCTTACCAAAACCCAAATAAATATAATGAAAATGTTCATACCTTGTAACATCCTCGTGCATTCATTAAAAAAAATAAATAAAATCTCAAATAAATAGGAGGAGACTCGCATGCAACTAGTAGGACCCCGTTCTGCCATCCAACTCGTGCATAAATGCAAGGTGACGTGTGCAGAAGACATCCAACCCATCCAAAAGCTTGGAGCTAACGAGAAGATCACATAGCACAAAACTCAGGCTGATGCATGCATCAGGTGGCCACACCTGCTCAATGGATCAAAGTGGGTTGTCCATCGTTTTCTATCGCCTTGATTTTTTGCATAGGTTCTGGTGTTGGTGGGGCCAACATCTTAGAGGGTTGGATGCCCTATTTATACATTGGCCCTTATCTAGTGGAACATAAACTTACAATCCAGCTAGCTGCTTGTGAAACCTACTCAATACATTAATCTCCTATACTTTGTTCTACTCAGACGTTTGCAAAATGAATTACTACTAAAGGCCAAGTTGCATATGAATCAGATAATCTTATCAATGTGATTTTTTCTCAGTAGCATACAAAATGCTGTCAGGCTTGGTGGACCCATTGGACTGTTTGAAGTGTCCCAACACAACCAGGAGCACTACAGCTTAGTGGTCAAAGATCACTGATACAGCTTTTTTTTTTTTCCTTCCACCTACGTGTAACATTTGTAGAATATCCAATCCATGCAAATGATGGCTACACCATGATGATCACACAGGATGAAAATTAGGCCGAACCACTCATTGGGAGGGCCACACCAGTCATCTGAGTCATACCATTGGTTGTCCATTGATTTTGATTAGGTATCAGCCGCTAGATGAGTGGATCAGCTTGGTGATCATCAAGGCACTGCACCTTCTGCGCAGATTGGATATTCAATAGATGACAAGTCAGCAAGGAATAATGGTTGTACAATAACGAATAATACAGCTGCTGTGTCTGTACATTTCTTTTTGCTCAGGAAAAAAACATAGCTTAACCATTCGGTTCGTGCTTTGGCTGTATTTGGCAGTGGACTGTTTTTTATTTATACACTTAGGTAAAAGAAAAAAATAAAAAAGATTAGTAATCTGGCAGAGTTGATGGATGAAAGGTATGTACTTAAAATTTGCTAAAATAATTACATACCTGGAATACAAGTAATTAAGTTAAACTGTCCAACCTTTGGCTCGTGAACAAAAATTACATTTATTTGCTAATCTATCTAATTAATGGACATCTGTTGGAAGGTTAAAAATGAAAACATCCAACGGTTCTATTTCAATAACAAGTGTCCACCAATCAGAGGATATAAATTTTGAACGAAAATTATTTCAGGAGTGTGAATTAGCAAGATTGGGATCTACAATTTAGTCGGATTAAATTGAGATAACACATGTAACGTGTACAATTTATGGGTGCCTGCTTATCAAGAGCCATACCTGCCAGAGTAGGAAATAACTCCTTTTCACGTAATGGCTAATCGGGAAAAGCGTGACATGACAACCAGCAAATTCCCTGCTGCACGTCATTTTCCGATTTGGTAAAATAACGTGGTAAAGAGGACTGAACCAAGATCCAATTCTGATTATTATTCTAGGTTGCGTTTGGATGCACAATGAAATCGTATTGACATCTACAACCAGGCAAGCGTGTTCTAGATCTGAACTTTCCATCTGGTTAAAATCCCTAAAAAAACAAGCCGTTTCAGTCTTCAGGTGGCCACGATTTACAAATTGAGTTTTTTTTTTTTTTTTGTGCCACACATCTGGACTTGAAGAGATCGAAAAGCATGTAACCCACTTGATGGATAGCTGAGATCTCACACGCATGTTCCATATTGGCTGATGTGCCTGCACGTGGATGGCAGGGCTCACAAGCGTGCGGAATTCGCAAATCTCTTTCCATTCACATATTGAGGATTAGGCTAAAAGCAATTCATTTACATTCAATTTGAACTTGGAATGAACTTAACTGCAATTTGTGAGCTGCAACTTAGCAAATCTCTTCCGAAGAAGATTGGCCCACCTGATGGGGTTTTGATAGAGTGTGGGCCCAGATTACAGCTCCAAAGGGGTTCCAGGCTCCTTTTGTTGTATAGCACATGTCAGAAATCCAGGCCATCCATCCGATAGGTTAGAGTATGGAGATGTGATCGACCAGAAACAATGTTAGTCCACTGGTCAGGACAAACTTTTCAGAGAAAAATGGGCCGTTAGAAAGGAATTCCAACGGTCTAAATTCAGCGTCCCTCAGTGACTCGCTAGATGAGTAGACCGCCCGGATTTTTGTTATATGCCATGTTCATAGTAAGCAGTCCTTGATGAATGGCCCGGGTCTCTAACGCGTGTGACATCCTGCGTGGAACGTGTTGTGCGTACGGTCATCCCCACCGTGCGGGCTAGCTGATGCACCATGTTGGCACGTGTGCCGTGTGTGGTGCTAGAAGACATCCGGTAAATGAAATTGGTAATTTCTTCTTGATTTAATTTAAAGAGTCGAGAAATTAGATTTAGTTGTTCATCCAAACGAGGCATTATAACGATGAAAATTTTTAAAAAAAATAAAAAATTAAATATATTGCATGAAAATCTCGATTTACATTTCAGATCTAGGGTTTAGAAAGAAAACAAAACACTAGTTCTGATTTTATTAGAAAAAAGAAGAAAAAACCTCGAGTTCAGATCTAGATCTAGTTTTCTTTAATCGGCACTTATATCGATAATTTTATTTTATTTTTTTTTAAAAAAAAGGGAAAAAAAGAAGAAAAGAAAACGGAGGAATGATGGTGTGGAGGATGATACGGAAAGTTAGATACCTTTTTACCAGCAGAAGACGGAAAAGGTGATGAAATATCTCCATGGAATTTAGAAATCTTTTCATGTTTTCCCACAGCTTTCTTGAGCTTTGTACTGAGATCTGCCTTTTAAGAAATACTTACATCTGTCTCGAAACGGAAAATTCATGCATCCACACAAAAGAAAGTGAGAGCGAGAGAGAGAAACCGACCTGAGTACCAAGTTCAAGAAAGCCGTGGAAAAGCATGCTCCGATCTTTCATATTCTCTTCTCTCTCTCTCTCTCCCTCTTCCTCTCTCTCATGAACAGGAATGAAATGTAGATCTAGGAAAAGATGGAAGAAAGAAGAACCAAAGGAAGAGATCTAGAACTAGCGAGAGAGATGGGGAGAAGAAGAAAAAAACAGAAAAAAAGAAAAAAAGAAAAAAGGATAAGTAGAAGCAGATCTGAGGAAGATAACGGCAAAAAAACAGAAAAAAAAAAATCAGGAAGAAATGGAAATTGTGGTGAAAGAAAGGTAGGATGAGGAGAAGATTAGAGAAAAAAAAGAAAAAGAAAAAAGAAGAAGAGTAAATAAAGAAAAGATAGAACGCAGGATAGAAAAGAGAGATAAGGAAGAGGTGAAAGAAAAGGCGATGGATTGGTTTCCTTTCCGCAGAGGAAGCCTTTAAGTAAGAGAAATGCTGTTATGCATCTCGCGCGTCATACGTTTTGTATGCATCTCACTCTCAACCGTACACGTGGTGAGCACATGTATCTGCACGGAGATAGGCCATATCTGAGAATCAATTGGATTGGGTTGTGGTAGATATCCGATTCCTTTTGGATCAACGGTCATAATTAAACAGAAAATATCACAATAAGCAGATGTCCAGACTTCACCAATCACTACGAGTTTCTTCTAATGGCCCATCCGCGCATTGGGCCACCAGATAAGCAATCCTGATCAATATCTAGTTTTGGAGCCACATTGAACTTTGATGACCCGAGCTGCATGATAGCATCCGTCTTTCATTCGTCGCGCTTAAGAGTCGAACGCTGCTAACACATCTATGATCACGCCACATGTTCGCATGATCAGATGATCGGAAACGTTAGTCTGGTGGGACTTACTGTCGATTAGTGATGTACAAATATCCCTCAGCTGAGACGATACTACCACTTGATCTGGCTTTATTTTAACCGTTCGATTGAAGGTCAGAAAATTGGAGGGTCCAACGTCGTCATACCTCCATGGGCGAAAATTTGATCTGACCCGCCCAATCACGAAGTATGTCCAGTATAATACCTGACACGTCGATCTAGTAGGTCCCGGTTGAAAATGCACTAAATACGATCGTGGCCATTGGTTTTCCAGGTGAGCGTTGATCATTCACTTTTGTCGTTTTCAGGATACACTTGCATGTTGTACATTCTGCATCCACTAGTCCAACTGCCACATGTCAGGTAGTCGGCGTCAACGCTCCTACTGATCTAAACCGCCCAAGGAAAAAATAAAAAAACTCATCCATCCATATAATTTATAACCGGCTGTAGGATCCACCATTTGGACAGTCCAGATCAGTTGAATCGGAAGAAAAAAAACCATCCATCCATATTGTTACTCATCGGATGTACGATCCATCAGTTGGGCGGTACAGATCAGTCAAAAGGTTAAGCAATGTAAGGTAATTGCGATTCCGTCGTGTTATGGAGAATAAGCCAAGTAGGAATAAGAGAGAGAGTGAGAGTGAGTGCGCATTCCCACGCACAATACCTGCTCTCTAACCGAATGATTCCTCGTGCGTCCAGTACCCGCTTCTCCACACGTGCGTGCAACAAATGACGTGTTGAGCTCGCGCGCGCGACGTCGATTTCCGAGGACGGGATGGGCGAGCGGCGAGCGGCCGAGAGTGTCAGATAGTCGTACGTGGCCGGCGATCTGGAATTTGGGGGTTTCCGATGAGCGTTTTGCGCACCATTTCCCGATCTCTCCGGTCAGTGCGCCGGATTGTGCGCCGACGATTCCCGCGCCACACGACTAATCAGGTGGGGCCCGCCTCTTACATCTTTTTGACCCGGCCAAACGAAGCATCTTTCCGGCTTATCTAGAGTGGGCGCAGAGCGCAATGCGCATCCCCTCCCATTTTTCGGTCGGATCGACTCGCAGGCAGCCACCGAAAGGGGAGAGAGAGAGAGAGAGAGAGAGAGAGCGCGAGAGAAGAAGAGGGGCCCGCCCACCGGCGTTTGTACTTCGTACCAGACGCAGCTGGTCCTCTAAAGTTAACGCATGGGTATAGTACGCATCCTGTGCATTTTTTCGCAGTGAGCCGGAATGTGCGCCGACATGTCCATCTTGTACGGGTGAGTGTTGGGCCCAACTTCAATCGTCCTAATCCTCAGACTCCTCAGACCTGAATCTTCTTAACCTAAAAAAGAGAGAGGGAAAACGGTAAAATTCACGCGAGAAGAGCAAAAAACATATCGTTTCTACAAGATCTCTTTGATGTGCTCTTGCACCACATCCATTGTACAAGTGGAGTGTATGACACAAAACCCGAAGCGTCCATTCCATGCATCCCAACGTAGATAGATCATAACCAAAAAATTGCTCCGAGAGAACGAATCTAACTGCTGATTGGTGGACATCAAACCGACGGTCAATAGCTGGATCGATGTAACAGACGGATGTATATCGATCAATGGTTAGGATCATCAGTCGATCTAACTTCACATGATGCCCATGTAAAGGGGAATAAATGACTGCTTACTCAGACTTCAAGTAGGCTGCATCTTACTTGCGTGTCCAACGTATGGTGTGTACACGCACGCCAATCCAGATCGTGCAAATTGTGGGACCCAGTTGAATGCAGTATTACTCGATATTACGTTGATCAGATGATCCTATCTAACCGGTGGCCACCTAATGAAGGATTCAAAACAAAATGGTGAGTAGTCCAAACTTCACAGTCCAGATCAGACGGTTAATATCGTCCAATAAATGAGATTTTATTTTTAGGTTATATTCTATGATTCGGACGCGGATGAACCGGCTTATCCGCGTCCCTATAATTCCATCCGCCATTTACACTGTAAATTTTTTTAAAAAAGCTTTGATAGTTTAGTGGAGTGTGATAGTTCATAGGCATGCACCTAGAAATTGTCCACGTGGCATCAGAAAAACTTCTAACTAAACGGTCAAAAGTGTACTTCCCACTATAGATGGATCATAAATCAACGGCTATACTGAAATGATCTCTTAACTGGCTGATCTACAGACATATAATGGACGGTTGAAATGAAAAACAGTTATTAGTATGAATTCAACAAACTTATGTCCATTTATCAAAGGTTAAGTCGTCGAATCAAAATACAGTGTTGGCACTGTGACCAAAGGGTCTCACAATTTGCATGGTTTAATTTATGTACATGGCATGTGTACAATTGCTAATGCATGCGTATGGAGTATCGCAATCTGCCAGAGTACCGAATCACTGCCCGGCAAAATTCGTACGCGATGTTCCCCTCGTGTGGAGTGGAGGCAAGATGCTGAATCAGCGTTTATACGTTTGCCAAGTGCTTGGCCTGAGCAAAAGTGGCATGGTGGTAGCACTTGCTTCCACACCTGCAAATGCCTTACACGTGCTAAAGTATTTTGTCGACGCAGTTTTCCGGCGGATCTTCTACGGTTGACCCTCCTTTACCTGTACGGTTGACCCTCTTGTACTTGCACAAGTGTAAGGAAGGAACAAAGGAGACCCTAGCTAGTGCCGGAGACTCTCCTATGCATAAGTCAAGAACGAAGTCTTTTTTGTTTGGAAGAGTCTACAAATAAGGATTAGAATGTGTATACCTTTCATGGTTGGGGATACCTCTATAAAGAGAGTCCAATCCTACCAGGATTCGTCCTGATATCTTGGAGATTCGTTCGAATCTGGGATCTTCACGAGATTACCAGATTCCGATGTTATTGGGATCTGACCTTATCCCCTGAAGATTTGGAGAGAGATCTTTAGGATTACAAGAGATTCCTTGAATTTATAGCTCGGATTTAGGTCGGCTCCCATAGGCGGGTGATGGCTCGGGAATGAACCATACCGATCTTCTCGATAGATCAGCATTCACCATGTTCGACCAATGGTGACAATTCAACATTCACCATCTTCGACCAATAATTGGGTCGGAGGATCCGTGTTTTCTTTAACTGGACGCTAATGGTCCTTTACCTTGTCATAAGACGTCTCATGACATGTAACTGGACGTTGTTCGATCTATGGTTGTCCAATGGACGAGCTATGACTAATCTATGGTTGAACAATAACTGATATGGGGTAGATTTATTGTCGACCTAGATCCGACCTATGACTGACCAATGGTTGATCTGCAATTGACCCATTAGGTCAGAACACGGTTTATCCGAATGAGCTCATTACCGTATTCTTTGAGTGTCCTTACAGTTGCCTTGACCTCCTTGAAAGTTGGCCGACGTAAACGCCTTACTAGGCTTGGGCTTCAATGGGCCCGTGCTAGTTAAGTAGAGTTGGTCCATTCCATAAACCGACTTATGGACTTGTCAATTTTTTTCCCCAACGTATCTCATACGTATGAAATCCGAGCCGATAATCAGGCGGCCCCACGGTAAATTTAACATAACTTGAAAAAGGCCTAGCAATTTTATTTACAAAGAGGGCTACAGAAGCGGATTGCATGTGCCCCTGGGCACAGGAAGTTCCTATAGTCAGAAGCTGTGTGGGTCCCACGGAGATGCTAGTGACAAATCCACTCCATCTATCAGTTTTGAAAGGCCACAATAGTACAAGGACATAAAAATCAGGCAGATGAAAAACTCATGTGGGCCATTTAACATGAAAAAGTAGGAACAGAAATGTTCACCGTTGAAACTGTCCTGGAGCCGACTGTGATGTTTTTATGCTATCCAAACTGTTCATATGATTATTAACACTCAAATAAATTGTAGATATAAATATCATACTGATACAAAACTTCTGTGGCTGCCATAAAGTTTCTAATGGTGGGCGTTCAATCCATCTATTTCATGTGGTGTCGCTCAAAGGAGGTTTGGATCTACCTGATTTTTAGAATCCTGCCCACTGTGGTCTTGCAAAACTGATGGACGGAGTGGATTTGTTACGGAATATCTATGAACCCCACACATGTTCCTACTTCAGGAACTTCCTCTGCCCAGGAGAGTAAGCAATTAATGTTCGGGGGCTACATATGTACATTGACGACTGATCGAGCTGCATTTTCCACACACGGTATTATTATTATTATTTTATTTTATTTTATTTTCATTTTACGCTTCTTTTCAGTGGCTTCAGCAAGTATTGCGGCTGTAGTTTGAGTTTCCGTCACTGGAATAATGTGGTCGGGAAGGTTGAACCGGGCTACAGCGGCATACCCTTTCTATTGTACTAGAGGCAAGCTGCTCATGAATATCGACTGTCCATTTACTGGGTCTTACTCTAGATGGCCCATGGTTCACATTCCAACCAGTCAGTCCATTTGCATTTTTTTTTCTACCGTCATTTTGACGGCCGCTTATCAAATACTAGGATCACCAAATTGGTATGGTTTTTTTAACAACGAGCTATCCTGCACAGGATGCAGTACATTGGTCGGTCCTGATCATAGCGCTCAAAATGCTGTATGGCCCAAAATGGGATGCAAAAATTAGCCTTTAGTTTATTGAATCCTTGATAAGTGGTCAAAAATTAGTTGGAAGAAAAGGAAATGCCACCTAGATAGAAAATGACACATCGTGATATAATCAAGTTGGAACATTATCTCTCAAACATGGAATGTAATAGGGTATGAATTGAAAATCAAAGTGAAAAAAGAGATACACACACACACGTACACACACACACTATGCACGTGGGCACCTTTGTACACATGTCATGGGCGTCTAATCTGAACGGTCCATGTGATGCAGAATCCCATGAAATTCCAAGAGACAAATTTTCACCCTGATCTAAAATTCTGGTGGGCCATAGCAAAGAGAAATGCAAATCAAGGGTTTAGGGGCACCTTTGTACATGTGTCATGGGCGTCTAATTTGAATGGTCCATGTGATGCAGAATCCCATGAAACTCCAAGGGTCAAATTTTCACCTTGATCTAAAATTCTGGTGAGCCATGGCAAAGAGAAATGCAAATCAAGGGAGGAAATTGTTTTCATTTTTCATGGCCCACCAGAGTTTTAGATCAAAGTAAAAATTGGGCATGCGGTGTTTCATGAGGTTCTGCTTCACGTGGACCGTTCAGATTTTGGAGTCAAATCACGTATGATGAGTTCTCTCTGTATGTGTTTGTGCCCGCGCATGTGCGATTCAAAATCATGAATACTATAATAATAAAAAATCAATTAAAACATTTGAAAATTTTATCTATAAATATTATGATACATATAATTTAAATATAGTTAGCTAACATCACTTATGGTCTCTCTCAAATGATAAATCCTTCCCTTCTAAGTAATCTTTATATCAATCAATTCCTTCTCCACTAAATTCACTTTCCACTCAAGTTAGTGGCTGATGACAATCAATCTCTATCAGAGATATGGTAGTCACAATCTCACGTAAAGAGTGGGGGAGAAAAAAAAAGGTTCAATGATGTGTAGGTTACATGTTTAAGAAAGAAAGAAAACTCACAGATGACTCCAATAACCTATTCTCATTCTTTCAATTTTGTTACTCATTCTCACTCTTTAAATTTTGTGACTCGAATAGCTCATTCTCACTCGAGTTTTAAATCTACTTTGCTTTTAGGCTGACCTTCTAATATAAGTCGACATGGTGTATGTATAAAGAAAAAGTCAATTAGTTATTGCAGTAGGCCCTACGAAGCCTTTGTTATACAGTCTTTCTACCACTACACTTATACTACACTGGAAGAGAGTGAGAACTTGATAACAAACTACTTGCATAAGGCAAGTTAAAAGATAAATATACCATCAGGTTAAAGGGATAACTAAACACAGCCCAAAATTGATAGACGGTTTGCGATTCCAGAGTCAGACCACATGGCTGATCTAACAAACATAATCATAGATATCACACCAATAGGATGAGTGAATCCAAAATCTAGAGTTCGAGTGGAATACCTCCTTTATGCAATTGGTCGTTAATTGTGGCTTTGCGATAAGACGTTCAGTAGTAAAGGCTCGATCTTATTTCCCTTCTCCTTCGGCGATGATGGGATCGATGTAAGACTTTGTGTGAGGGGAAGAGTTATGGACCAAGTTTGCTATATAACAATTAATGTCTACAATATGCCCTTAGCTAGTCCACAACCATTAGCTTTGTGCTAATATATTTTATAAACACTAGATGATCTCAAATTCTCTCATTCATAATTATAAAGTTTATGTATATATGCTCAACTTAGATAAACTTATGTTATTATTAAAAAAGAAAATCACTACAATGCTATCATAGTTTATTCTCAAGGGTCTTGGAATTGAATCAATAACCTAAGGTTTTAAAATAAAGTTCAACAACCAGTCGCTTGACACATGACTTCATAACATGTAATAAAATTTACTTCCATAGTACATGAAGTCTTAAGTGTCATTAATGCACTCTTTCACAAAACAACTTCGTCGGCTATCATGAAAATATGTCTTAATGTGGACTTCCAACTATCGGGATACCTAGCAAAGTTTGAGTTAATGTATCTAATCAACTCTAGTTGATCAACCCATCTATATGTGAGTATGAATCCTTTTTCTTTGGCAAATATCACATTAATTTCTTTTCCGCTCTCCAATTAGCCATTCTAGATTCAATACGTATCTCCCAAGTATTCTAACCACAAAGGCTATATCAAGTTGAATGCAGACCTTTGCGTATATGATGTTTTCTACTGCATATGCATATGAAAAGAATCATGCGTTCCTTTTATTTCGATATAATTCTTGAGACATTGTAAGAGGCTAAACTTGTCACCCTTAACGATAGGGGCTTACCCTAAACATGGCTCTTAACCCTTAGATATAATAGGGTATCAACTAAAAAACAAAGTGAAAAGTGAAATGACTATATCATGTATGCATGTGCGTAATTCAAAATCATGAATATGATTAAATTAAAGAAATCAATTAAAATATTTAAAATTTCTATATATGAGTATTAGTACACATGTAATTTAAATATAGTTAGCTAGTGGATGGTGACAATCAATCTCTACTAGGGATATGGTAGTCATAATTGCACATAGAGGGAGAAGGGGAGAGAGAAAAAGGAGAGAGAGAGAGAGAGAGAGAGAGAGAGAGAGAGAGAGAGAGAGGAGGGGAGATTACATGCATGTGCAGGGTACACACTTAAGAAAGAAAGAAAGTTAGATGAGTCCAACAACATGCGACTCATTCTCACTCTTTCAATGTTATAGCTCACTTGAGTTTTAAATCCGACTTGCTTTTGTGTTGTTGGTCATGGACCCCATATAGTGGGGACCATCGGAGTGCCCACACACCTGGTGAGTCTAAAATTAGCTTGAACATTTTAGATTTTTGGGCTTCAAATATACAACATTTAAGAGATTAGTTGGCACAAGATTCTGACCTTATTATTGGGTAAAATCTTGTGCATAAATTGCCAGAGGATCATGTTGGTGAAGCTATATTTAAAACGAAATGACAAATGCTTAGACAACATTCCCATCTCTCTCTCTCTCTCTCTCTCTCTCTCTCTCTCTCTCTCTCTGGGGTTTTCCTCTTGTATAGGCTACGATAACCTTTGCACTACCATTAACAAAGGGCGTTCATCATTGCTTGGGCTTCCATCACAGTTAGAGTTGTTAGAGAGTGAATTCTTTCACCGTTATCTTGTAGCATGCATATATTGGGAGTTTATTTGGGTCATCACCACAAAGGGCAACGTAGTATGTCGCCTGATTTGAGTTCGCTACAGCTACATTAATGTTCATGTGATTGGACATTAGATATGCCACTACTGACATAGGATGATGTCCTAGCATGCATTGGCATAGTACATATGCGAAGAGAATGCCAAATTGTCATTGTAGTAGGCTCCACAGAAGCTTTGTTACATAGTCTTTGTAACACTACACTTATATGCTACACGTGAAGAGAAAGTGGGAGTATAATAGCATACTATTTGCATAAGCCAAGTCAAAAGACAAACATACCATCCCAAAATAGCTTCTTTATGCCCCTTTCCAACCACTAAATGATGTAAAACACAACTAACATTATATATACTATCAATATTGATAAATGTTGTTATTATTATTATTATAATAAAATGATATTCTTTCATTTGAAACAACAAGTCCACTTACATTTCTTCATAAGATGGGCTTTTTGTTAATGTTTACTTGTTTGTGAGTCACACAAATCATCTGATCCTTTGGATTTAGGTTATATGGATTCTGGTGGGGGCCCATTACAATCATGATTTACACATAAATAATGGCTAATAATAGCATGCATCATATGATGTGTCAGGTCATATGGGTTAAGAAATAGAAAATGTGTAGTTATAATTAGTCCTAATAGGTTTTACTCATGAATTAAGAAACTTATTCAAACATATATTGATTGATTAACCTTGGTCCCTGATCTAATCATGAAGATTTGCAAATCTACCTCATAAGGAATATAAGGGAAGCTTAGACATCGTGAATTAGAATATCTTCACTTGTATACATGGTACAAATGCTTGAATTTCGAGGACGGGATTATTTTAAAGGGGTAGACTGCAACACCCCGAACTTTTTAATACATGAGTATTGAAAGTCCTTGTGTGTTATTATGAAAATCTAATTTAGTATATATGTGTGTAAGAACATACGTAACCTACACTATACACTATTGCCCAATAATTTGATTTTACTATCTTAACTGTCTAATCTTGAGCTATGATAACCCACAACATACCTATAAAGTTTGAGATCAATCCATCTTTGATTTAACATTGATTTCTCAATGAAGGTTTACATCACTAATATTTGTTCAACTCGCGATCTAAATTAACTTGTTGAGGCAGGTGATGGCGTACTTAAACACTTCAAATTGATCCAATTACAAAGGTGACCTAATTCCTCAATTTTTTTCCTAAACCGGCGTATGCAATCCTTCAACTTAATCATGGATTTAGGACATTCATGCAATCAACCTCAAGATTAGCTTGTATACTCAATCATATATCGATCCAACCATTGAAAAGACTCATCATCACCACCTAAAGTCACTTGATCACCCACTTAGAATTTGGACTACCCAAGCATATGAGATGAATCAAGAGATCATCATATCCACTCGTACACAAAGCTAATGGAGAATCTGAATCATTCATCTGATTAAATGCCTTTGTATTTCTTTAACCTATCATCGAGGTCACGATCTAATGACCCTATGTTGAGGGTCGAATATTGCACATCAGACCCTAGTTATTGCCAGGATTTACAAACATAGTACTGTTTATCGGCCTGATTTAATCATGTTTGTGATGCAGGGCGTATTTACGAGCCTAGACTGAAAAAGGGTGATAAATGCATGGATTTGATGCTCCAGAATCATCAAGGCAAGGGACGGACTCTAGGAGACCAAGAGCGACGAAATTATACACCAGGGGTCCGCGAAAATCGAGAAACTGAAGCTCAAGCGGCCTGAAAGTCAGGCAGAATGCAAGATCACTGGGTTTCCATCATCTGTTTGGTTCAAAACTCCATTCGTGGCCTGAGGACCATAAATGAACCATACACGTAAAATTTCATCCATTGAATCGCTGTGGAAGTGGCCCAACGGACATTTCAGCCCACAATTTACTGATCTGGGGCCCACCTGATCTCTGGATGCGCCTCATCTTCGGTCTCGACGCCTTAAATCATGTGAAGAACCAGATGGACGGAGGAGATTTTGTACATACACCATGATGGACCCCATGTGCATTGCATGTGTACAGTCTGCAAATGCACCAGCCGTGCACCCGTGCACTCAAAGTCGGTCAGCAGGCGCTGACCGACAAAATTTGAATTTTCCAAAAACGCAACAGCGTTAACGCTGTTCGTCCGTCGGTTCTGCTTGTGGGCCCCACTCATCATGTGATTGGAAGATCCAGGCCGTCCATTAAGATTTCAAAGGCTGTATTGCCAACGCCTAGGTGACAGAATTTTAAGAGATGGCATATATCAGATTTCAACCGTCAAAACGGAAGATGGACGGCAGTGAGAAAACTCTTGTGGGCCACGCATAAGACAGTTCAAAACCATCCATTCCCTAATGGATTTTTGAAAGGATCATAATGGACGGAGTGGATTTCTCAAAAGGATGTCTAATTGGGCCCACCATCATCTCAGCGCACGAAGAGCGAACGCTCTGTTCGCACGTGACCGGAAGATCGGGGCTGTTTTGCATTCGTGGCAAGGAACGGTTCAATGATCTGAACCGTTCAGAAGTCTCCAACGACCCAGCTCATGCAGACCTAGGAGAGCGAATTTGAAGAGAGCTGCATGATCAGTTTTTCATCGTTTAAACGCAACTCGGATGGCGGTTTAAAAAGCTCAGGTGGGCCACACCAAAACAGACGAAAAACGGCCATGTACGACCGGTTTTTCGTGTGCAGTCCAATGAATGGACCCGATCTCGCGAGAAGATCCAAGAAATGGGCCCACCATCATCCCAGCGCAGGCCGTGCGTCCAAGCAGAGCTCGGCCGCTGCTGTTTTTGTGGCTGCGTAAACGGACTTGCGCAAGGAGTTTTAGAGGGGGTTGTGGAGCATACAATCCGACTCCAGCCAGGCCTCTCCACTACTGCTAGTAGACTTTATAAGCGAGAGAGAGAGAGAGAGAGAGAGAGAGAGAGAGAGAGAGAGAGAACAAGGGGAGGTTTTGGGATGAGCAGGGCTGCTGGACTGTGGGACTGGACGTGGCTGGAGTTTTTTTGTTTGGCTGGGAAGCTGGCAGCGTGTGGAGAAAAGAAAAGGAAGAAAAGAAGAAAAAGCTGAGGAGAAGCTGGAACGGAGAGAGAGAGAGTGAAGCAGCCTGGTTTTTATTCCTCTTTTCCTTTATATTTCTTTTAAGATTTAGCCCATTCATGTGTGGCTAAACCTCTTAGTTAGGGCTAAGAGGTGAAGCCTGTAGCGAGATGGGAGATTCTACTTTGAGCCTTTAAAATTCATAAACTGAATTTGATTTAGTTGATTATTAAAGGAATATTTTTCTTAGTCTTTAATGGTCTGTTGTGACTGAAATTACAATGGGTTTGCAATGGCTTTGAATATTTCTTTTCTCTTTTGATGTTTATGACGTCAGGAGGCCCTGTTGTTCACTATCGTCTCCTGGGCATGGTTGGATAATAGTACCCTTCCTAACCTTCATAGCATGTTGATTGATTAGTTGGTGATTAGTTTAATTCTGTTATTAACTTTATCTCCTGGGTATGGTTTAGTGATGGAATCCATTCTAATTCATATACCATTCTCGTAAAGCCTAAATCAAGTAAATTCAGTTTGATTTTCATAATTCCTGATGCAAGCATAAGATCTCCCTGATCTCTACAAGTGGATCCTTTGAATCCCTAGTTTCCTTCCTCTGAATTCCTTAAAATTTTAAATAATTATTTCACAATTATTCCTTAAAATTCTATTTGGTTAGATCATATCTTAGTCTAGTTATAGTTCTACTTGGTTTTAGATAACGTACAGGTATCAGTCCCTGTGGATTCGACCTCGGTCTTATCGAGTTTATTACTACATTACAACCATATACTTGGGGAGTGATCACCCTAGCCTCGTGTATATATACATGCATATATTTTGACACATCCCGACTATGTATCATCATATACTTGATTAACTGTTGATCCGAACCATCAAGAATATTCCCTATAGACATTTAAAGCTATCCGACTATGATTTTCAAGATGAACCATCACATCATCAATGAATCTGAACCTTAGATCATGATCCTAACACAAAGATGAACATTCTATACCGTTAAAATTCAATTCTAATGGTTGGAAATGTATCATTGATCAATCTTAAATTTTTTACGATGTAAACGTGACATACCCGACACTGAATCTCAAAAAGCCTATTTTTAGGAACCTAATCACAATGAAATTTCACACAAGGCTTAATTACGTAAATTAAACTGCATATGATCAATTTCAGGTTCTAGAACACAAGATCCACATCCATTGAATGCACATTGTACTTCTTGGATGATCCACTTGGAAATCATGTAGTTTTGACTATTCAATCAGAGAATTAACTGTATATTTTCATACAAACATTATAAAAGAACCCTGTAGGCCTTTAATCCATAATCTTTAGGTGATCTGACTGTTGGATTCAATAATCAATCCTCCAAACTGTGATAAACCATGTATATGGTTAATATAAATAATAAAAAAATCAATGATCGAAACCCTTTGTTGGTGAACCGATGGATGACATGATCAAAGAGTCGTGCTTAATCCAGCCTGCACATCATCTTCACATGTGAATCCAAAATGTGAATTGAATGAAAAAAATGACACGTCATGAAGAAGCTTTCATTTATTATTTAGTTAACACTCTCGAAATTGGGATTTGAGTCATTGTACTCGCGTGTTGAGTTTTGAAGCGTTACATCTTATCATCTGATTTTTGCATTCAATGTGAAAAGTTAAGATTATAAAATGGTTGTAAAATGGATTACCAAGCAAGACTTATACTAATGCAACAATTCAAACCGTATAATCAATAACCCATAAAATGGATGGCTAAGATTATTATGAAAAAATAAGTCTTGTTAGTATGGCTTACTAACGCTTATAAAAACACCTTTAGTCAAGCAATCTTAAGGATTCGATTATAGCGTTTAAAATATGAGGCCAACATTTGGATGAATTTCATAATCCAATCTGTATAATTTTTTCGTTTATCCATGAAGAGTGGTATAAACCTATGGATAATTTAGATTTCTTAATAGAACTACCCTTATCTTCCATATTCAACTAGGACCTAGTTGTTGGATATGGGCCTATGGGGCCTACTTGTGAGTGGGTCCCATACAAATTTCTCTCATTTTCTTCTCTTTTTCACTTTTTCTTAGAAATTTGAATATAAAAATTGAATTTTAAATTCAAGTTGAATTCAACTGTAGATATGATTAAGAGAGGGGCAAATTGGATAGAGATGGATAACCCTATCTCATCCAAACTCTCTTAATCCTTCCCCTATTATTATTATTTTTTTAAAAAGAAGAAGAAGAAGAAGAAGAAGGCATTACTTACTTCTAAATGAAATGCCAATATCAAGAGTTTGCAGGGAATAAATATACACATATTCTATCCATTTGACATGTCCCATATGATATAAACTGTTAATTGTAATATAGGCCCATCTTAATCATAGAATCAGGGAGATGATGAGACTTTTTTACTCCTATAATAATTAGACGGACCTCTGGTTGTTCACCTGTTACCATCAACTTTTGCAAAAGTTCTAAAATTATATAGGCCGTCAGATCCTGTAGGCCACCAATCCAAGCCGTCTTTCACCAGCGCCATAATTTTAAATGGAACACTCGACGGCATAAGATACGCCTGCAATGTATGATGGCTTATAGTCACGCACCCAAAATTGTACATGTGCCATGGGGTAGCGGATTCGCAGTAACTCACCACGCTTCGTGTACTGAGTAAACTCTATGAGGTCCACCATGATTTATATATTTTATCCGCTCCGTCCATCCATTTTTCCAGAGAATTTTAGGGCTTGAGACCGAAAATGAAGCATATAAAATGTTTAAATGGACCACACCACATGAAACAGTTGAATTGAACTTGTACCGTTAAAAATTTCTTGGGGGAGGCACAGAAGTTTTGGATCAAGCTTATATTTGTGTTTCTGGTTCATCCATGTCTGTATGATCTTATGAACAGATTGGATGACAAATAAACATCACTGTGGGGCCTAGCAAGGTTTCAATGGTAGAAATCATTATCCCCACTGTTTCTTGTGGTATGATCCACTTGATCTTGGATATGCTTCAATTTTGGGCTCAACCTCTTAAATTATATGGAAAAATGGATGGATGGCGTGGATAGACTACATGCATTCAAGGTGGGCCCAACTAAGTTTACTCAGTACGATAAGAGCGTACTGAGTAACTCGTAATGCAATCCGATTTCGTGCCATAGCTGTATGTAACTCAAAAAGAGCTTTTTAGCATGAATCACTTTTGATGGGTCATAAACCAATAATTACACTGGATGGATGCTAACCACCCAATCTGCTCGTTCAGCTGAAAAGAAAAATAGTTGATGGTTCAAATTCCATAATCAAATCTCCACTAAGGCCATAATCTCAGTGCATGCGCATGAACCATAAAAAACCATCAGATACTCATGATCTGAGCATTTGTGGACGTGCCATATAAGTAACGTAAATTTTAATGTCCAATTTTATTTTTTATTTTATTTTATTTATTTATTTTATTTACACTAAAGTGATATTCTAACTGACCCATTGATTGAATTTAGATGGGTCCGAAAAAAAAAAGTAAAGTGATATTCTAATTGGGCCATTGGTGGACATTTAATGGACGTTTAAAATGAAACTCAATCAACTGTTCTAAGTCAACAAACAAAATTCCATTAATATGTGGCTATGATCTCATCTGATCAACGTGATTGCGGGGTTAATGTCACCTGTCGGGTCCCATGATTTGGATAGTTTGATTCAAGGACGGGGATTTCCTGCGCTGGGAATCAGGTGGGGCCTACTGTCATATTTGTCAGAAATCCTCTCCATCCATCCGTTTTATGAGTTCATTTTTGGCTTCAAGTGGGCTGATAATGTGATAATTGAACGTCCAAAGTTGAAATATTGGTGGGGCTAAAATAGTTTTGAATCATGCTATTATTTCTGTTTTCAGTTTATCCCAGTACAAATGACGTTATTAATGGTATGGGTGGCATGTGAGCATCACTGTCGAACCTAGGAAGGTTTCAATGGTAGAAATTTCCCTAACCACCTTTTCCTTTAGTATGGCTCACTTGAGTGTTGTATCCCACTCAACTTTGGTTTCATCAGCTTAAAATGTGCTCACAAAACGGATGAACGGAGTGGATTTCTGAAAAACATTATGGTGGACTCCACCTAAGTTTCAAGCGCAGGAACTTCCTGCAAAAGGCTTTCGCAGGAAATCGGCATCCTTGTATTTAAGGTACACGTATGCTGCTGCATGTACAATTTCCGAGTTAATGAAGATGGACCATTATACCCTGCGATGGTATCAAATAATTTACGGGAAGTGAATCGAGATGATGGTTTGAAGCAAAGCATCCCATGTGAGAATACCATCAGTCAGTGTCCAGCTCGAACAAAGATCGATGAAATGTGTGTGTTAAAAACGACACTGGCAAGTAGTGGCCAACAGGAACATGGTACATGGGCCCTTTGTGGACCCTACATCTTGTCATCTCTGATGAAACTGTTCGAACGTACAGTAAGTGAAACAAAGTAGCTAGTGGACATTTCCAGATCATGGGCCAACCCAATCTCCGCAGTACACTTTGCTCTGCCTCGAATTCCACTGTGTTAGCACTAACTGGATGTGGACCCCATTGTAGGTGGGCCATAGACCAAACATCGCACCAGACAATCCTATCTTACCATCCCAGCTTGGCATTCTGTCTGGACACCCGGTTAGGTTAATCAGACAGGCTGGACCACTATGGAAATTACATAGACAAAGGCATCTAGGCATGACGCTGATCCAACTCGTCCAATCAGTGGGCCCCCACTGTTGATGTGATATACGACAGAGATCAGGCTGATTAAATGACAACGACCTTTCTAATGGTGCATACCAAAATGGTTGGTTAGAAAGAAACCCATTGACGCTCCAGATTCAACAACTGAAATCAAGTGGTTCGGATCATCCAATGAATGTGGTTTTTGGAATATGGTCCATCCACAACCGGTCGAATAATTTGGACCGTCTGGATCGATTTAGATGGATTACATGTGCAGTTTAGTTAAGTGTATCATATGCACACCCACAGTCTGCCTGAGTCGTACACTTCTATGGTTCTACTACCATAGGCTGAAGAGGGTACCAATCATCCTTGCTTTTGCTGCACCACAGCAGCAGCTTGCAGAAAAAATAAAGGTACTAAATACGTGGCGTGGGACCCATCTCTATCATTTTCATTGGTTAGTGAAAACTAACGACTTGTATGGGAACATAGTAAATGAGTTGTACATTTGGCGTTTGGGGAAATTGTTTGTGTTCTTATCCCTTGAATGCGATTCTTTCAAAAAGACTCATTTTGCTTTTCCCGCGTAAAATCTGGTTTTTAAATTCCATGGACTTTTCTTTCCTGACCATCCGTTTTTAGTTTTGGAATATAGTGTAGTTCTTTTGGGAATGCTTTCATCCTGATGAGGCAAGTTACATGACTTGGTCCTGCACAAAATCAACGGTGGAAGTTCCATACAAATTGTTTCCTATGGTGTGACCTACCTAAGTTTTCGATCATCGTGTCTTCTGAGTTCCATCCGTAGCAAGAGGCAGCCTACCTGATGAACTCGTTGGATTTAATGAAACCTTGTCCCACGCGGCAGGAGGTATGCCCTGGTACTTTGTACATGTCTGAATTTCCTCGTCTTCAATTCAAATACTAACTTATGAGTATATTAGATGGAATTTCCAATTACCAAACTTTTTAGAAAATTTTAGAGAATCATAAACTTTTAGATTTTAGAGGATATTAGATGGAATTTCCAACATGGGTTTAGGATATTTGGGGAACTTTCAAAGTGTACACGCTTATTAATTGAAATTAGGATTTTACCTGTCAACGAGTGGTGTGGATTTTAAGGCGCCACATTTCCCTTTCCTACATATAGCCCCCAACCACCCTTTCATGTTGCCTATGAGCGCGCGCGCGCGCGCTCTCTCTCCCTCTCTCTCTCCCTTCCGCCATCCATGTGCATGTCACACCAAGAATGCGACTCTTTCCCACCAACCATGCCACCTGTTAAAAAAAATATGTTCAATGAAAATGATAGGCTCCACAACAATTAGGGTGATCTAGGAAACGGATTGGCTACTCCCTACCACCATCCAATGGCTGGTGGTCAGTGCTCTGTGGGCCCCACCATGATGTATGTGTTTCATCCATGCCGTCCATCTATTTTTATAGATCATTTTATGGTATAAGACCAAAAATGAGGTATATATCAATCTCAAGTGGACCACATTATAGGAAACAGTGTTGAATGAACATCAACCATTAAATTTTTTTTGGGGGCTATAGAAGTTTTGGATCAAGATGATCTTTATTTTTTCCCTTCATCTATGTCTATATGACCTAATCAATAGATTAGATGTCAAATAAACAGTACAATGAGCTTTAGGAGGATTTTAATGGTGGATATCCAATCACTATTGTTTTCCTGTGGTGTGGTCCACCTGAGAATTATATCACTCTCATTTTTTGGGTCAAGCCCAAAAATGATCTGTAAACAAGGATGAACAGAATGGATGAAACACATACATAATGGTGGGGGCACATAGAGCACCGACCACTAGCCACCGGGCTAGTGGCTGGGGGAGTAGGGTTGTACACTAACCAAGTTAGCTCGGTTAGCTCGCTCGACTTGACTCAAAAGAGCTTGGTATGACTCGGTTTGAAACTGAGTTCGAGTTGAGTCGAGGAGATTTTTTGAACTCGAAAAAATTTCGAACCGGGTTCGAGGTTGACTTGACTCGGATCGAACCCCAACTTAAATCGAACTCGGATCGAACCAGCTCGGTGATTGAGTTACTTTGATATTGATGTTGCTCGCCAAGTGTTTGATGAAGTAACTCAACGAAGTGTCGGTTGGTGGCAAGGAAGGTCTGTATATGAAATAAAAGCCCCTTTTTTATATAATTATTTTTTTTTGATATTGCCTACCAGGTGTTTGATGAAATACCTTGAAAACCGATGTTGTTGTGTTTACATACAGTGAAAATTTAAAGGTGCAGTCCACGTGTTTGTAAAACTGCTGCACAGGCAAACTCGGCTCAAATCTTGTTTCGAACTCAGCTCGAACTGGCCCGAGCTGGCCTAAGCTGCTGACCAAACCGAGCCAAGCTAGCTAGTTAGGCTCAAGGACCGAGTTGAGCCAAGTTCAACCTAGGGTCCGCTAGTGGCCGAGCCAAGTTCGTGTACACCTCTAAGTGGGAGTAGCCAATCCGTTCTCGGTGATCTAGTTATTACACGGGATGCACTTGTATCATGGGTCGAAGCTTTGACTTTCTATCGAGTCCAATGCTGTTATAAGCATAAACAACGTAGAATACTCTTATTTAAAATTTCAGGAATAAAATTGCTTTGAATGCATAAACATGTCCTCTTCTTTATTGTACAAAATCGTGTAAATAGATGGAGGAAATCTTACTAAAGATGTGCATTATCAAGACCACGTAAATAGACAAAGGATCTCACTAAAGATGTGCATTATCAACAATAAAAGAAGACAACACTATATGAGAGCACCTGTAATACCTTGCCAATTTTTAAGGTGAGAATTTTTTCTTTATGGAACTGATCATCACATAGACGATCGAGGCGACATGTCCTAATTTTAGGAAGATTTGGCCGTTGAATCTTCAATTTGGACCATTAGACTGCCAATCAAGGACTGTATGTGCTGATCTAACCATTGGATGATCAAATGGGACCATCTAGATCATATTTGTAATGATCTGACCGTTCGATCATCTATCAGGACTATTTTCTTTGCATTCATATTGAATTTGACCATTGATTTTCAATACCAACCGTTGGATCTTAGATCTAGCTTATTTTTTTCTAAATTTGAACAATTTGAACGTTAGATCTTTAATTTGACTAATCTAAACTCAGTAATTATCGTCAAATTACTAAATGAACCATTGAAAATGAAATCTAATAGACAAGTCTTCCAAATCAGGGAAGATGAGTCTTCGATCCTTCAATCTGACCGTGGATCTATCTTTACTTTGTTAAGTCATTAATATTTTGGTATTTGATCATGAATATCTGCTGTTTAGAAGTATTATTATTATTATTTTTTTGGTTACTCAACATGGATACATGAGCTAAATCTGCTGGTATGAATTAAAAACTATAGACTTGCATATTAACAATCGAGATGGTCATTGGACCTCTTGATTGGTCACAATCTATGATGAACAAGTATACACCATCGACCATATCCATTTATATTATAGTTTTTACTATACTTATAAATTTGGGAATGATTCAATCCAAACTCTTTTTATAAACATATGTAGTAAATGATGCCCATCAATTCCATATTACGAAAGTAGATGGACCACTTTTGGGATGGCTCGCTTGATGGTGGCATGTACACAAACCACTCAATATACCTTAGGAAGTGACATATCATTTTTTTAAATTAAATTTGAAAACAAAATTAGATAAGGGATAAACCTCATCTTGTTGTTGATGTTTCCTACACTAGGTGCGCGGGCGTGCTAGAATTGAAATTGCGGCTTCAATTCAAACCGAACAACAATGACCCCAAGCGCTAAGATAGGCAGACACGCAATGTATGATCAAGATTTAAAGAGATCAGTCTCCTATTCAGCACTCGCTCAATGCGTAAAATCGAATTAAGTGATATTCAGAGGGTAGGGTTTATCCTCTAATGATGGGTTGCACCTTTGCCTTCTGTACGAACGGACTTTCGATACGGATAAAATAAAAATGAGAAAAGAATTCTTACAGTTAGTCGTGAAGAGCAACTGCAAGATATCTTTTCAATTAATGAACTGAATCTACCGTGCAAGCTTAGACTCAAATTATAGCTAGAAACTATCGGCTACTTGGTCACTGCCACGAATTACACTATAAAATGTAAATGACGAGCTTAAAAAGTAAAGATTACACTATGGAATGTAATTTGCTTGATAAGAAAAGTAAAGATTACACTATAAAATGTAATTTTGACAGGATAATTGAAAGATAGATTTGGTTTATTTGAGTTGGTATGAGATGATTTTCTTTGCTACTTTGCTTTGCTATTCATATCTTTGATCCGATCATTTGGATCTTTCTCACGTTTTGACGGTTTTCATAATTGCTCTCCACTACTGCTCTCTGAATGCTTCTCCTCTTGCCAACTGTCCTGTAACCGTTCGCGCACAATTGCTCCTTCATCGGCTGCTTGAGCGATACACGACATCATTTACCAGCTCCAGCTACACTTATCGAGAAATTGAAATAGCGGTGAAGACCGCTTTAGTTGAAGTAGGAATATGCCAATATATCCTAGAGGGGGGTGAATAGGACTTTTAAAAGTTTTTATGATTTATTAAAAATCCTATTACACTAATCCTAATAATAGACGCTTATCAGGACTACTCAAGAGTAACTCTACTGGCTTCCAAGCCCGGTAGAGGATCCAATCACAAACTATTCAAGAAGTGAACAATATGTAAACTAGTTTATGATGGATATGATTGTGTATGTGTGTGAGGTGTGATCTCAGATATTCAGATATAAAAATATTAAAGTAAATCACACAATCAACAGAATAACAATCTCAAACACAATCATTTTTATAGTGGTTCGACTACTTGTCTACTTCACTCCCAGTAACTGCACTCAACCCTTGAGTGTACCGGATTTCACTAAGGAAGTTTCACAGTGGTTCACCTCAAACCTAAGGTTTTAAATCAGGTTCACCTTCAACCTTTATAACCTACACTGAGGCTGACTGTTTATACTCTCACGAGCAAGGGTCAACACCTCGCACCCACTTTTAGGCACATTGGCCAAGGATCTTCCACAAGACCCTAAGGTTTCCCTCAGTTCACCTCTAACCTAAGGTTTTAGACAGGTTAACCTTCAACCAGATGTTTATGCTCTCCACAGAGCAAGGGTCCACACAATGCACCCACCACGTACACTCCCGCCGGAGGCCTCTTAGAGGACTTGCAAGGATGAGAAACACCTTAGACCCAATCCTACAAAGGAATGATTACAAGTATCCTCTGGACTCTAGTTACATACAAATAAGTGGATGAGTCCCATTCATCGCATTAAAGGAGATCTCCTCCTTGTTGATGAAGAATCTTCGACTTCCTTGATCTGCAACACAAATGATGTACCAATACGAGGCTTCAGGTTGGGTCAAGGTTAAGACGGAATCCTACTATATAAAATGTTTTCCTATAAGGAAGATAGAGTGATTCCGGTTATGCATTCAAGGCATCCCAGCTTAATGATTTGCCATTAAGGTAGTAGTTGGAGGATCCTTGAATGTGGAAGTTCATTCCCCAATCCACTCTATTGGATATCAATGATGAGGGTGGATTAGAGGATGAACTTCCTTGAGAGAAAGGACTTTGGGTATATGACATAAGGTAAAACACTCAAAAACACTCTCTTCTTTCTTTTCCCCCAGCATCAAAAGACAAGCTCTCTTTATATAGGCAAAAGGTTCCAACGGATATAAAATGGTCATATTTATGACAGAGTTCGATATCATCGAGCGTATACTCTTGATAGCATCGATTGGCCGCTCGATGACACAACTCAAATGTCATACGCTTTTGAAACCAATTGTCAGCTAGTTGAGGGATCGAGACTCGTATCGATGTCATCGGATTTCGAATTCCGATTCCATCGATGCAAGGTTCGATTCCTCAACATTTGAAAAATGAGAGAGACTTGCTTTGAAATATTTTAGGTTTATAAAAATGATCGAGGGACCTTCGAGATCATCGAAATTTGAATGTCGATGATATCGATAAAGTGTCAATGCATCGATAAATCCAGAGGATTTTCCTTTAAGCTTGCTTAACAATTTCTGTCCCTGTTCGATGTTATCAAAACTGTACTGATATCATCGATATTTGAATATCGATTCTATCAAGAGACCCTCGATCATAGATAAACATCTTGACATATTTTGCTGGAAGACTAGGCCCCCATGACTGATAATATCGAGAGCCCCCCCCTCCGATATCATCGAGATTTGAACTTCGATGGTATCGAGAACGGCTTCGATATATCGATGCACATGTGATTTTTTAAAGTAAAAACAAGGGCGCCGGAGATCTGTCTGTCGATATTATCGAGTCACTTTCGATAGACTCGAGATTTAAATATTGATGATATCGATGGGTAGATCGATATATCCATAAATCAATACAGAGATATATGTGGTTGCTGGACACTTTTGTCTTCATTTCGATGATATCGTTTAAGCAGCGAGGACATCGACAGAGCAGGTTGATTCTATCGAGACGTGTATCGATAAAATCGATAAAGTAAGAAAAACTTAGAGATTTTCTGTTTTCAAAAATGTTTTCTTGCTTATGAACCTTATAAAGTTCTAACTTGTTTTAAGGGTTTTATTTACTTGGTGTTTTGAGATATGGGATGTGAGGCTTAGATATACCTGTGGCGAGCTTAAACACATCCGGTTGAGGCAGACACTTTGAATTGATCTTCATATGCGGCTCTGCAGTCTGACTGACTCAACACTCACGTTAATTAACAAACCAAGGCACTTTCAATCTCCCCCTTTGTCAATTACGTGACAAAATACCAAAACACCCTAGAACAGTATCTAGACAAACACAACCTAAATTGTGTATACATACATTTTATACAATTTTACAATTTCTAGGCCATGTACACAATCGAGTATTTGCTCCACCTAACTTCAAACTCCCCTTATCTTGATGCAGTTGCTCCCCCTAACACCTGCAACACCTCTATACAATTTTCCATTTGTGGTGTTTGAACTTTTTTTTCTCCCCCTTTTGTTAGTCATTGACAAAGATATAGCAGTTGATATTGATGTTCACTTCCCAAGTATAGGGTTGTGATGTAGTAATAAATTCGGTAAGACCGAGGTCGAATCCCAAGGGACTGAAACCTGTACCTACTTTGAAATCAAGTAGAAATAGAACTAGACCAAGATGAAATCTAAATCAATTGAATTTGAGGAATAATGATGAAATACTAATATAAAACTTAAGGAATTCAGAAGAAGGAAACTAGAGATTTAGAGGATCCACTTGTAGAGATCAGGGAGATCTTAGGCCTGCTTCAAGAATCATGGAAAGTAAACTGAACTTCCTCTGATATAATTTTTAAAGAGATGAAAGGTATATGAATTAGAATGGATTCCATCACCAAACCATGCTCAGGAGATAAAACAAACAATATAATTAAACTAATTACCAACCAATCATCATACTATGAAGGTTAGGAAGAGTACCGTCATCCGACCATGCCCAGGAGACAATGGTGAACAACATGGCTTCCGGACGTCATAAACATAAAAGGAAAGAACATGTTCAAAGCCATCGCAGACCCATTGTAATTTTAGTCACAACAGACCGTTAAAAACTAAAAACATTCCCATAATCAGACAAATATCAAGTTCAATTCCATAACAAGCATAAGCATAGAGTTCTTCCCATCACGCTGCAAGCTTCACCTCTTAGCCCTAGCTAAGAGGTTTAGCCGACCATGGTTAGGGTAAATCCAAATAAACAAAAAAAAAGAAGAAAGGAAAAGGAGAAAAACAAATAGAAATTCTCTTTCTCTGCTCACATTCCAAAGCCTCCTCCGATTCCCCCTGCCAATTGAATATCCTCCCTCTCTCTTTTCTCCTGTATTTTATACATGTGAAGGGCCCTGGAGAAGTCGGCTAGAAGGCCCTCCCATTGCTACTATTGGTGGGCTTCTTACGCAGCAGTGTGCGTAGCTTACTGTGACGCAGCGAAAGCGCAATGCAATTGAGTTTGGCTCGAATTTTCGGGACAACGAACGGGCTTGGCTTCAAAATTTCTTCATGGCTGGGGTCTTGACTAGCGTGGGCTCCACATGAATGGTTCAGATCGTTCATCCGATCAAGGATGATGGGCCACAGCCATCCGAAATTTCCAGATTTCCCGGACCCGAAACAGGGTGCGTAACCGTTACGCTGTGACGATGGTGGGGTCCACTGTCAGTTTCAAATGAGAAATCCAAGCCGTCCACCGGTTTCCCCTCAAAAAACTAGTCGGGAATGGTCAGTTTTGGACTGATTTCGGTGTGGCCCACAGAATTTTCTCCCTACCGTCCATCCTGCGTTTGGACGGTTGAAAGCAGATCAAGCTGTCCTCTTTAAATTTCGTCACCTAGGCGATGATAAAATGGACCTTGGGATTTTAATGGACGGTCCAGATTCATCATATGGACCATGATGGTGGCCCATAATCAAAACCCGGTCCGTTTGCTGGTGTTTTTGCGCAGGAAGAAGATTTGAGTCGGTTAGCTTGCGCTGACCGGCTTTATGAAATTCGGTGCACAACAGGACCACGTGCACTGTGTACACGTGCTTCAAGCATGGGTCCACTGAGATGTATTCAGAAAATCTGCTCCATCTAACCTGTTTTCCATATAATTTAAAGGGTTGAGACCAAAATTGAAGCATATCTAGGTAGCAGGTGGGCCCAGAATCAACTATTTATGTGCTGATCTGACAGTTGTGCCACTTTCAGAGGCATCTAATGGCTGAAATTTTACGTGTACGGTTAATTTATGGCCCTCAAGCCATGTATGAATTTTCGAGCCAAATAGATGATGGAAACCCAGTGATCTTGCATTTTGGCTGACTTTCAGGCCACTTGAGCTTCAGTTTCTCAATTTTCACGGACCCCTGGTGTGTAATTCTGTTGATCTTAGTCCCCTGGAGTCCGTCCCTTGCCCTTGGTGTCATCAGCGCGTTAAATCTATGCTTTATCATCCTTTTTTCAATCTAAGCTCGTAAGTACACTCTGCATCACAAACACGATTAAATCAGCCATTAAACAGTATTATGCTTGTAGATCCAGGTAATAACTGGGGTCTAATATGCAATATTTGACCCTCAACAATTGACTGAAGCTTGAAGCAGTGGTAGAACTACTATTCAGAAGAATATGCATATAACAGATAGATGTAAGATAATCATATCAGTTTAATCAGACATCATTTGCAGTAAGTATGTATGCATAGTAGATTAGATAGAGCAGTTATGATAATCATGAAAATCACATGCACTCCATATCAGAAACGAGATAAGCTAGGGGATCTAAACTCATAGTCATGGTAGTAAAAATAGTGAATTATAAGTAGCCATATGAAAAAAATACTTATACTGCCCCCTGACAGCAGTAAATTAACAATTATCCCAGAAAAAATCACCAAAACCGTTTACGGGCACCCAGTATCAGTATTTAGCCCAACAGTGGGCATATACAGAAAAAGATCAGCCTATGCAAGTTAGAGAGCTATCACATACACTTATGAGAGGGTAGAACATCCAAAAAGATACTAATGTTCATATGCTGAAGTAGGAGTGAGGTGTGTGTGACAGCATTCAGGAACCACCACTATGGAGCAGAGTAGGATGGAGCCGTGTTGTCTCGACGGCAAGTCATTAGATCAACCGATTGTTGGACAGTCTGTTGCACTCCTTGGACTAGCTGTTCCAAGACGGTAAGCCTCTCATGTACGGAGTGGACATCCTTCTGAATTACCCCAATCCTGTCTAGTTTGAACCACTTGGAATACCCGGGCGTTGACGTTGATGGTGCTGGATCGGGTCTAGGGGTTCATCTTCGGTCATTTCAGTCCCTTCCATGGGAGCGTCACCTGTACCCCGTCTCCTTCTTCTTGAGTATCTTCCTTTGGGTCCTCAGGATACTTGTGAAACATCAAGTCCATTTTGCGGATGTTGCTTTTGTTGAAGTTTTGGAGAGGAAGAACCGAATTAGTGGTCGTTGGAAAGCCGATGGCATTGCAAACCATGTTTATGATCCATGGATAGGGCAGATGAAGGTCCCTGGATGTATGGACGGCGTATACCAATTAATGGACAAGCAGAGTCGGAAGACAGATCTTTATCCTTTTGGCAATTGAGTACACTAGCATGGTCATGAAGCTTATGAGATCGGATCGGTTGGTACTTCGGAGATATATATTTGTAGTGAAGATACCATGCAAAACCCGAAATCTTAGTTCCATGTACCTAGATTTCAACGCATTCCCTTGATACCAAGGGATGTCCCTACCATAACAAAGATACTTAGTTACCATGGACCGAATTTCAACATTGTCAAGGTCTATTTCCGGGAGACCCTCAGGTGCCATTGTCAGTCCAAGGATATTTGCCATTGTAGCCGGTGTGATCAGCACATCGTCACCATCCAGAGAGACCATGATGGAAGGAGGATCCAACACCGGTGAGTGACACGCGGCAAGGAAGTTGCGTGTTCGTTCGAGTTGGCATGGCCCACCAAAATCCAGAACATGTAACCAATCGATTGCAGCAAACAGGGATTCAAGATCATATGGTTTTAGACAATCCCTGTCTACCTTTCTCTCGTGGATGAGCTGCCTACCCATGTATTTTGGTGGATGTGAAGTTACTCCAACCGAAGGTGATGCCGGTGTTTCAGAATGGGACCCACCATGTGAAGTTTGTCGAGATCTTTGACGAGGTGGGGGTCCCATGCTTTGGGGCTCTTGTGCTTCCTTTTGAGGCAAACACTTTTTGTCGAGTGGATCTCGATGACTCACCCGGACCAGACACTTTTCCCTTGTCTTTTCCCATGTGGACAAAAACAATTTGAAGGATTTGGGAAAGAGGACAAAACCCAATAGAAATGAGAATACCAAAAAAAATAACTCTTGATGTTTAGAAGGGTATTACCAAATTTATGGAATAGTTGGGGCTGCCCGAGGAAGGTCCGAGTAGTCCGGTTAAGAAGAGTGAGCAGGGAAGAGGAAGGGAAGCCCTGGAACAAAAATCCTTTTTTCGCACTCCGCCGACTTATATCTGGCGGCATCTGTCGATATCATCGATACTTGTTTCGATGATATTGAGGGACCTTGATCGATTTTATTGATCCCGTCTTCAATATCATTCTTGGTCACATGACTTTTCTTATTCCAAGGAGGCGTTAATGATATCGACCCTTTATCGATTAATCGAGAATGACATATCAATAATCGTATCGAAGATGAATGATTTTTCATTTTCAGCATTCAGACGACCCTTCAAGTATACTTTTAGTATTTCTATGAATTAATAGTATACTCAGCAAAATAATGTACAATCACTGTACACAATAAAATTATAAACATTTGAATGTTTATATACAAAAGATTGAGGGAAGGAACCTCAAATATATCATTTGAAGCTCTGAAAATTTGCATCATTTCAGCAAATATCTAGATCTAGATGCATGACATGGACTTGTCTTTCTTGTCATTTCAGGGTATAGAGTTCAGTTTTTCTTTCACTATCCATTTTGAGACAGAATTCTTTACTATGGTAGATTTAGTTTTTATATTTATCTCACCCATTTGATCCAGTGGTTCCTTCATTCTGTCCTTCCTGTTAGGATGAGTGTTTCTCCTAAATGGACTTTTGACATTCTGTATTTCCTCGGCTGGGTTTCCAATATGATTTTGACTAGATTTATATGAAGTCTTTCTGGTAGTTAAGCATTCAAACTTATAATGACCCATATCACTATATAAATGACAAACTGGAGAAGTTCTCATATTGCTACCTAAAGCAGCAATTTTTTCAGTTGTTGGAGCTTTATTTCCAGTTTTCTTCTTAGTTTTCTCATACCCTAGCTTTATTTCCACCCTTGTCTTCCCATCCCTAACAACTTTTCTAGCTTTTCACCACTCTGAGAAAATTTGTAATTTATTTCAGCAAATTTTCTGGATTTCTCTAAGTCACAATGGAGTGTGTGATTCTCATTCTTGAGTTGCTCATTTTCATCTTTTAATAATTCAACCTGTTTTATAAGCTTTGATGATTCCGTTTTTAGGGATAGATTGGCTCTTTCTAACTTATCCTTGTCTGAGTGATATTGCTGTAAATCATTGATTAAATGTGTATTAATTTCCAAGGTTTTGTCCAAGTCTTTTTGCAGTAATTTCTTTTTTATTTTCAGATATTCCAAGTCTTTTAAGTATGTAGATGCTATGAATATAGAGTTGATTATAAGCATCTTGCAGTTTATCCTTTTCTATCTCTTCTTCTTTTCCAGTTTCTTCATTATCAGATGGAAATGATTTAGTGGCTTATTGTTCTTCCTTATTTTCAGATTTCATGGGAATGATTGGAGCAATGGAGACCATAAGAATTTTCAAGGATTTTTGGTCACTATTGCTCTCTAATCACTAGATTCTGAGTTTGACTCTTCTATATCATCCCATGTGGCAGCCATTGCCTTGCCCTTAGTTTTTCGGTTTGGGCAATCAGTAGACAGATGTCCATACTTTCGACAGGCATAACATTGTGGTTCTTTGGTCTTATTACCAAATTTGCCTGTAGAAGGTCTGTTGTCAATCTTTCTTCCTCTGGTAGGATGACCACGATTCTTTTGAAAGAATTTCTTAAATCTTTGTGCCAGCAACCCCACTTCCTCATCTTTATCTTCCTTTTCACTTCCACTGTCCTCATTCGTTATTTTCTTTGAAGTTTTTAGGACAGTTGTTTTGGATTTTTGGGTTTGTTTGAAGTGTAGTTCAAAAGTTTGTAGGGAACGTACCAGTTCTTTTACTTTCATTTCATCAATATTCCTACACTCTTCAATAGTTGTTACTTTGGGATCAAACCGTTCCGGCAGTGATCTTAGTATTTTCTTACAGATTTTTGGAACTGGAACTTTTTCTCCTAAACCACCCATGGAGTTGCAAATGATATTCAACTTTGTGAAAAACTCCATAAAGGTCTCATGCTCTTCCATTCTGATACTTTCGAACTGTGAAGTCAGGAGTTGTAGTTTGGATCTCTTCACAGTACTTGTGCCTTCATGGTTATTTCCAATAGATCCCATGCTTCTTTAGATGTCCCACACATGCTTATTTGATTGAAAATATCGTGAGACACGGCACAGTAGATGGCGTTCATAGCTTTAGCTTCAGCAGTTTGTCTTTCTTTATTGAACGTCGTCCACTTCTCTTTGGGTTTGGGTTTTGTAATGGTTATGCCATTATCAAGTACAACTTGTTCAGATGGTGACACATCCACTTTTAACTATATCCCAAACATCATGATCCAAAGATCTTAGAAAATAGTGCATCCTAGCCTTCCAGTATGCATAATTTGATCCATCAAATAATGGAGGTCTAGTGATCGATGAGCCCTCTCCTTTGGCCATATTCCCAACTTCAGTAAAGATCACTCTCTAGGTGGTGAAGCCCTTAAAGAGAGAACTGCTCTGATACCAATTGAAATAGCGGTGAAGACCGCTTTAGTTGAAGTAGGAATATGCCGATATGTCCTAGAGGGGGGTGAATAGGACTTTTTAAAGTTTTTATGATTTATTAAAAATCTTATTACGCTAATCCTAATGATAGACGCTTATCAGGATTACTCAAGAGTAACTCTACTGGCTTCCAAGCCCAATAGAGGATCCAATCACAAACTATTCAAGAAGTGAACAATATGTAAACTAGTTTATGATGGATATGACTATATATATGTGTGAGGTGTGATCTCAGATATTCAGATATAAAAATATTAAAGTAAATCACATAATCAACAGAATAGCAATCTTAAGTACAATCATTTTTATAGTGGTTCGACTACTTGTCCACTCCACTCCCGGTAACCGCACTCAACCCTTGAGTATACCGAATTTCACTAAGGAGGTTTCACAGCGGTTTACCTCAAACTTAAGGTTTTAAATTAGGTTCACCTTTAACCTTTACAACCTACACTGAGGCTGACTATTTATGCTCTCACGAGCAAGGGTCAACACGACGCACCCACTGTTAGGCACACTAGCCAAGGATCTTCCAAAAGACCCTGAGTTTTCCCTTAGTTCACCTTTAACCTAAGGTTTTAGACAGGTTAACCTTCAACCAGACGTTTATGCTCTCCACAGAGCAAGGATCCACACGATGCACCCACCACATACACTCCCACTGGAGGCCTCCTAGAGGACTTGCAAGGGTGAGAAACACCTTAGACCCAATCCTACAAAGGAATGATCACAAGTGTCCTCTGGACTCTAGTTACTTACAAATAAGTGGATGAGTCCCATCAGCGCATTAACAGAGATCTCCTCCTTGTTGATGAAGAATCTTCAACTTCCTTGATCCGCAACACAAATGATGTACCAATACGAGGCTTTGGGTTGGGTTAAGGTTTAGACGAAATCCTACTCTATAAAATATTTTCCTATAAGGAAGATAGAGTGATTCCGGTTATGCATTCAAGGCATCCCAGCTTAATGATTTGCCATTAAGGTAGTAGCTGGAGGATCCTTGAATGTGGAAGTTCATTCCCCAATCCACTCTGTTGAATATCAATGATGAGGGTGGATTGGAGGATGAATTTCCTTAAGAGAAAGGGCTTTGGGTATATGATATAAGGTAAAACACTCGAAAGCACTCTCTTCTTTCTCTCCCCCAGCATCAAAAGACAAACTCTCTTTATATAGACAAAAGGTTCCAACGGATATAAAATGGTCATATTTATGACAGAGTTTGAGATCATCGAGCAGGGTCGATATCATCGAGCATATACTCTCGATAGCATCGACTGGCCGCTCAATGACACAAACTCAAATGTTATATACTTTTGAAACCAATTGCCAGCTGGTCGAGGGAATCGAGACTTGTATCGATGTCATCGGATTTTGAACTCTGATTCCATCGATGCAAGGTTCGATTCCTCGACATTTAAAAAATGAGAGAGACTTGCTTTGAAATATTTTAGGTTTACAAGAATGATCAAGGGACCTTCGAGATCATTGAAATTTGAATGTTGATAATATCGATAGAGTGTCGATGCATCGATAAATTCAGAGGATTTTCGTTTAAGCTTGCTTGACAGTTTCTGTCCCTGTTCGATGCGATTGAAATTGTACTGATATCATTGATATTTGAATATCGATTCTATCGAGGGACCCCCGTTCATAGATAAACATCTTGAAATATTTTGCTGGAAGACTAGGTGCCCATGACCGATAATATCGAGAGCCCTCCGATATCATTGAGATTTGAACTTCAATGGTATCAAGAACGGCTTCGATATATCAATGCACATGTGATTTTCTTAAGTAAAAATAGGGGCACCGAAGATCTGTCTGTCGATATTATCGAGTCACTTTCGATAGACTCGAGATTTAAATATCGATGATATCGATGGGTAGATCGATATATCGATAAATCAATCCAGAGATATATGTGGTTGCTGGACACTTTTATCCCCATTTCGATGTTATCGTTTATGCATCGAGGACATCGACAGAGCAGAACGATTTTATCGAGACATGTATCAATAAAATCGACAAAGCAAGAAAAACTTAGAGATTTTCTGTTTTCGAAAAAGTTTTCTCACTTATAAACCCTATAAAGTTCTAACTTGTTTTAAGGGTTTTATTTACTTGGTGTTTTGGGATATGGGATGTGAGACTTAGATTTACCTGTGGCGAGCTTAAACACATTCAGTTGAGGTAGACGCTTTGAATTGATCTTCCTATGCGGTTCTGCAGTCTGACTGACTCAACACTCACGCTAATTGACAAACCAAGGCACTTTTAGAAATATCCACTATACATATCTACAGATCTTCAAATACACTATGTGTATCCGTATATATCACATGTAACTCTCCCTGATTGGTTATTGCAGGGCATGACGATAATGAGGATGAACATTGCCCCCCATGTCACTTCATCTTTGGAACAATGTGAAAGCGATGTGTGACCCCTCATTAATGCAGCATTTATTGCATACATACGTCATCAAGATGTTAACCGACTTCGGCTGAGTCATCATAAAACATCAGCGGTGACTTACACTTTATCCTAACAAGGGGGAACCTCGTGCTGACACGTGTATTCACATCGTTTCTAATAAAAATCATAATTATTCCTTAATAAATGCTTCTTTCCCTTGGCCGATATAACCGTTGTTTCAAATTTCTTTCCAAATTATTCCATTCCCGATGCCGCAAACATCTTAAAGAGCTCTAGGACGTGGCCGAAACTGCCCCCGTAATGGGAATCCTAGTTTGTTCACGTATCTTTCTAGCATGAAGCGACTTGGAGATAATCAAGCATTTACGAATGCATCAAACTCTCCGTTCATGAGTATCCAGCAAACCTAACCCTTCTTCTTGTTGCTTCAGCTTTCTGGAGCACGTCGACCAATACCTTCTTCTTCGGTTGTGGTCCTATAAGCACGACTATTTTAGATGTCTTGGCTCTAACGCAATTACTTCCATTCGGCATAACCATTTATACAAGCTTTGCACCTAGGCATAGTAAAGATTTTCCCAGTAGAATGCAAGGGCCTATTCTCACTTCATGAAGGCTTACCGTGATGTTAGCGGCTCAGTCGGTGAAGAGGAGCATGTGGCTTTCTTATTGCTCTGGATCTGTAGGCATTTTCTCTATGTGAATGCACAACAAGTCACTACAGAGTACGTTCCCCTTGCCAAAGCCCTCGCCCAAGGCTACGGGCTTGCTCTAGCACCCTTTGTGCTCAGCCACCTATATAGGAGGTTTATGAACCACAAGAGTTTGTATTCTGGAGGACCGTTGTGGCTCCTGCAAATGTGGATTTATGAGTACCTTCGCCTTGACCTTGTACATCATTCCATTCATTCTGAAGCTACTTACACTTCGGTAGGCTCGTATTTGATGAGATCTTCATCTACTTGATCCCACTTTTCTGGGGCAACCTAATGTGGCCAGGGGGAGATTGTCCCTGCCATTATCTCAGTTTCGACTTGTTCTCCTCAACGAATCAGTTGGGTAAAGTTAAAATATGGATATGAGACGAAGTATCCAGGTATACTCGAGTCTGTAGAGTGGACAATCATGGAGATATGCTTGGCCTCATTGATGGGTGTTTTCATTTTGGTGGCCTTGACCCACTACCATCCAACATAAGCTGACAAAGACCTGTTATTCATTTGTCTTAAAGCAGCTAGATCCAGCCTTTTGGGTGCTAAGTTTAGATTATATGCAAAGCAATTAATGAATGCTTGGGACAGGTCTTCCCAAGTCTTGACTTTGTGATGATCGAGCGACGTGTACCAACTAACCACGTCTCCTCTTAGGGACTTTTTGAATAATTGAATCAAAATTCTGTCATCCCCTGTCACGACATCAAGTTTACCGTAAAATTCTTTCAAGTGGTAGGTGGGACATCTCATATCTTCATATCGTTGAAACTTTGGGACTTTAAAATTTGTGGATATTCTAGCATCAGTGAAGGGACAAAGGTCCCTAAATTGAGTGGATGAGAGTTCCATCCTATGTTGCTTCTGGAGGTCATTTTTCATGCCCCTGATTTATTCCTTAAAATGTTCTTGGAGCTAATAAATTTCAGAGGGGCTTGACTGGAAAAGGGTTTGCCCCCTGCGGTGTGTGCATCGTGACCTGGATGTTACTCCGATTAGGGGGAGTGTGTTGGACTAGAACTGAGAGGGGAGATTGTAAATGAAAAGAAATTGCACTAGTGAGATGATGATGACTACTATAATGTACATGTTGCGGATGATCAAAATGAGGTTGGTTCCCATTAAGGGGAGAATGCTAGAATTGATTGGATGTATACAAAGTCGAGCTTTAAATTAACAGACTGATTAGAGAGATCAACAGATGTGTCGGCATGCTTTGCCTGACGAGGTGGATCTGCTTTGAAGGAAGCAGGTCATGAAGTTTTCTACCCTATTCATGCTAAGGGCTAGGTCGTATATTGAAGGAGCAATCACAGGTTGCCTAGGAGACTCTAGGAGAGATCTTGGATTGTCTCTATGGACCAACATGGTTGTCAGTGCGGAAGTTCGGATAGAATTCTAGTACATATATGCTAGGTGGTGGACCCGTAAATGTTTTTTTTTCTAATTAATTACGACATAAAGTAAAGTGTGGTATATGCAAGCAAAAACGTAAATGGGACCAATACACATTGGATGAAGGATGCTAGAAAGAAAGTAAGGGGACCAATTTACACTGGAATGTAGGAGTAGGTAAATAAGTAAATGGATCAATATTCACTAGAGAAATGGAAAGTAAATGGACCTGTATGGAACTAGAATGTGGATGATTACTAGAAAGTAAATAGACATGTATGGAACTGGAATGTTGGATGATTACTAGAAAATAAATGCACTAGTTTGGAATTGGAATGATGAATATTTGCTAGAAAGTATATGGAACAATATGGAACTGGAATGTTGGATGATTGCTAGAAAGTAAATGAAATAGTATGTAACTAGAATGCTAGAATACAAGTAAAGACTGTATGTTAAAATAATTCCCTAAAAGTGTGCATTCTGGCATTTCGAGTTAGGATTTGGCTAATGGTTGGTTCCCTAGCAAAGTCACCATTCTGTGGACTGTGGTAGGTGATTTTCCCCTCGGCCGCCCCACTAGGTGTCCGAACTCGGATCATCTGATCGTTGCATGAGTTGAACAGTGGATGTGTATGTGTGCATGCATATATGGTGATGAATATAGAACTAGAGTTTGCACAGAGCATACGTCTTACGTAAACCAAGCATATTATATGCTTGATTGATACAGGTGATATCATATGAATGCCCATATCTAAAGTCTATCTAGATCAAGTGAAACCATAGCTAAGACCTCCATACTTGAACCTTACACAAGGGTTGAGAAGAGAGGGTATGATTTCTTAAATGCTTAGTTGATATGAGCAATAACATATAAAGGCCTAGATTCGAAGTCTATCCAGACCCAACGAAACCCATAGCTAAGACCTCCATACCTGAACCTCGCGGAGGGGTTAAGAAGAGAAGCTTAATAATTATATGTATATCATTCGTAAACCTCATGCAACATACTTGTGTCCTTGTATTGATCAGAGTTGCCAGTAGCTAAAATGAAGGCACCAAGATCTATGGTTGGCTAGAATATGTGGAATCACCTAGAGATCGGGAAAGTTGTAGAATTCCCAATTATAGCAACTCTGGGATAGATCTATGCCGTAGATTCTGGGTAAGGGCCACATTTATGGTAAAGGAAGAGGTTAGTTACCCTTTTACCGTCCGTGTCAAACACGATATCTACTTTGTCAGGTTGTACGCTTTCAAATGGGATTTAAGGAAATTCTAGTAAAATACTAAGATTCAGATGTCTAAACTATAAAGGATAAAATGAAAACAAAATGAAAAGGTAGAAAATGATTTTTTTTGATAAAAGTACAAAAAAGAAAAATAATACAAAGTTTTCGGTTACTCCTTTAGGTCACATTTTCTAATACAGAATGTTGTTACTCAAATCTGGTCGATCTTGTACCACATCCTATGAGCCGTTGATACCTGCAAATTAATGGAGAACAAGGAGACACTGGGGGTGGCGGTTGTGGCCGGGGATGCTTTAATGCCTAAGTCAGAAGTATGGACTTACAGTGGGCGTAGTAGAATCAAGATAGTTATGCATACATTTTCTTAGAAGATGAAGGTGTATTTATAGGTGTTGTTAGGAGTTGATGGACTTCAGCTTCAGGTGTCTTGTAACATCCCCAATTTTTGCCATTTTGGATTGCCAAAAATCGTTAATTTTTTTTAAAAATATAAGTAGCCTACATCATCACTTACTGACCTTTGATGCTCGAAGTGAGCTTATAAGTGGGTGGTACCGATAAAGAACCGCAAAAATAAGATTAATCAACTGTAGAAAGCCAACGAATCTGACCGATCACTTAAACATCGAGTTTAGTCCCATGATTTGTTCACATAGGGCCCAAATCTAGCCAACCTATTACTGACCAATCAAGATAACTATAACCAAATAAAGACTTACCTAAAGCCAAAACAACTAAATAAACCCAGTCACTCATTTAGCTTAAGAACCAATGATCTAGAGTGATCATGACTGAATCACCATTTTCGCTAATTTTAAATAGGCCACATTGTGAACTTAGTTAATCTAAACTCTAACAACTGTGCTTAAGAAATCTCCATACCCAATTTATTCAAAAAATGCCCTGATTATCCAAACAAGCTCTAGACCGCTCGTTAGTGGGCCACTAGTTCCGAAATTATAGAATAATGTCTGTCTCATTGGGCTTCACATCCATCACAGGTGGAGAACCAAGAAAGTGCCCAAAACTGCTCAGCTTGGGCCAGAAATCAAGTGCTTGAAATGCTCAAATCCCCTGTGTTGAAATCTAAAAACTTAAGTGAAATAGACCTTCCGCTATTTCACAAATATGTGACTTTCCGACCGTTAGATCGCAACCATATTCGAGGCATGAGTTAAGGATATTTCCCTGCTCATACCCATATGACTCTGGCCCTGATCGATCACCGATGACCGTCCATCGTAAGTGGGGCCCCTATGGTGGATCGAAGTGTCCGATTGCCTTCCAATTCTGACAAACCCTAGATCCTATAGTGGGGCACCTTTCCCTTGATGCAGATGAGCTAGTGGGCCCCCAGAAGGACACTGTAAATCAAAATTAGCCCCCTTATGGGCAAGTATAATGGAAAAGCGGCCTCAAGGGCCAATTCGACATAAAATTTTAGACTATAAAAGCCCATAAATTCTCTCCCATACTCCCATATGAAAATTCAATTGCAAAAGGGAGAGAGAGTGGAGAGTGGCAAAGAGAGATTTTGGAGGAGCTTGTGTGAGATATTTCTCCACCGTTGCTAGCCACAATGGAGCTCACGACAGCGCCATGCCGTAAGGGACAACCCGATGGTAAAAAAGAGGTAACTATCGGGCTCTCTTTGTGATGTGAGCCTTATAGGCTGATTACATGCACCCTTTATAAGCAAATTTTACTAATGTAGGGCACCGATGCGCTACCCTACGAATCCCAACCTTAGGAGCGACACAAAAAATTGACGAATCACTTTTAGGTGCGGACCATTATCTCTAAGTTACCGTTTACCGAACCATATGTTACAATTAATGATTTATGTAGTGAATAGATGATTGCATGTTAACCAGTGCGTGCACGTATGGCTCTTCGCCTCCCATAAATTGTTAATCATGTGTAATGTAGCTCGAACGTTCAATTAGATGCTAGAATAAGTTGAAATTAGAAAATTTGTTGCTTATGCTTCCTATTACTCACATGCCTATGTACCAAATATGCCTTACCTTACATGAATTGCTAAGTTAGTTGTAACACGGCTTACATGTTCGATAAAATGCCCAATAGAGTAGAAATTCCTAATTTGTTGCTTGTATCCGTTCTTATAGATGCATAGTTAATTTATTAGTGTTAATGATTGACTGTGGCTATTTAGTTAATCGGGTTGGTTGACAAATCATAAATTTCTGAGGGTAGCCGTAATTGGGTTGGCCTCCCCATACAAGTCTAATTGATCTGGGCCGAACATAGATAACCGACAGTAGTCGAACTACACGGAGAGCTTGCACCCAATGCCGGTTATGCCAAAGTTTGTTCGAGTTAAACGAATTAGCCTACCAGCCGACCAACCATTTTTGTTCACCATGTATGATCATGCCTGCCTGAATCTGAAGCACCCCATACATTTGAGATGCATACTATTAACCGTTGGTGATACGATCCTTAAGTCTCAGGAGCCGGGTTTGGTGTTATGGGAAGGTGTGTCCGTGCTGTCAGCCTACCCTGAGGTGACGAGCCTCCCTATAGTGACCAGCGAGCATAGGAGTGATAGATCCTTGTTCCAACGGCCTCCGTCAAATTACCCGACTAATGGTTCCGTGCCAGAGTACCGTTCGAACGACCCGGACATGAATGAAATTGTGTGACAAGCCCTTTTCATTGTGGTGATTTGGTAATGTGACAAGCCCACAGCTCAGAACTAAGTGATCATACTCGTTGTTTGGATGATGGCCCATACTGAGTTGATCCTCATTCCTTTGGGTATCATTCCTTACCTTTGAAATTTTTAATTCATGAGATAAATGGATGATACCTAAATTTGGATCATGGATCGCAGGCTCAGAACCACTACGGCTGCCCTGGGCCAAGTGATCTAGATAAGACCATTCATTAAATGGATGTGTTTCAGCTTCTCCAATTTTGCTGGATGAATGAACTTAATTAAATACTCGACTAACATCAACATTCATAGCATTGCATTAGCATAGGTTGGCGACTCGGCAGTCGAGGTCGCATTGAGGGAGTGTTGGTCATATACGAACATATAGATGGAGTCGCTTGAGGGAGTGTTGGATGGCGAGGGCTTGCATCATATCATAATACTATGTATGTGCATTAACAAGAGTGTTCAGGGACTATATGCTTAAGTTACTTTTCATTAATTGTGCATGTGGAAATGATAACATGTGTTGTAAGACCCGTATCTGTAAGACCCTAGCCTAAGTATCTGTTTTGTTTCTCTTGGTCCCGTGGTCCTACCAGTTAAATTTTGGTGACCCGCGACCTGTTGATTCCATTTGTGGTCATCCTTAAATCCCGTCATGTAAACCCGACCCGGATCGACTCAAAACCTATGCCGTTGCGACCGCATCGACGCTACGGTTCCAACGCTGCATCTCGTGCGTCCATCCGATGTGAACATCATAAGATATAGCCCGGACCATTTTTGGCCATTGATCATGCATGTGGGACCCACCTAGACCCATGGGCAAGTTCCCCATGTGGGACCCACCTAGAGCACATCCTTTTGTGATAGTTACTCCTAGCCTAGCCATGATTGCCTCTTTTCTCTAAAACTTATCATGAGTTTCTTTTTCACTTTTCTAGAACCCATCATTAGATTTTTCTCTTATCTATGCAATCCCTCTTCCCAAGCAACCCACTCTCCCAAGAAACAAATCATTACCTCTATACTACCTCTCCTCTCTCTCCCTTCTCTCTCATTCCTCTCCTTCTCCCTTTCTTGCATGGTGGCAACGTCCACCACTCCTCCATTTTTCTAGCAACTTCTCCTCCATCTCTCTCTCAATCCCACCATCTTCACACCATCTCCTCCATTAGAACACCACCCTTAGAGCTTTGGAGCTAGTACCTTGAAGGAGAGGGTGGATCTTAAAGGTGGGTGTTACCTATTGAAGCTTTTCTCTTCTTTTCTTTTACATCTCTTTTCTATAATACTTGGGAGTATATAGGACCCACCAATCAATGATGGAGGTCCTACATGGCTTCATGAAGTGAGGTCAAAGGCCCACTACATGTATGCACGTTTTCATGGTGGGCCATTCTCCATGGACCCACCATGATGGATTTCCTCTTTGAATCTAGATTATTTGGGTCATTTAGAATTTCTTGAATTTGTATAGATTACATGCATGCATGATCTATGTAGATGTGTGGTGTGGATGTGTTGGTGGAGGGTTCAAAGTATCGGAACCCTCCCCTTTGGCTATGATCTCTCTCTCTCTCTCTCTCTCTCTCTCTCTCTCTCTCTCTCTCTCTCTCTCCCTCTTTTTCTCTCTATTTCTTCCTCTATTTCTACTGATGTTGATGGCCCATTGATGTGATTAGAAAATCCGAGATCCACCAGAATTTTTGGGGATGTCTAGGCCCACCTGCTGGACGTCTAGGCCCACCCTCTGCTGGACGTCCAGGCCCACCCTGACATGCATGGGTTGGATGGCCCCTAAACCTTCAATTTTTTGAGATTTTTGAAAGGACAAGGATCTAGAATTTTTATGGTACATCTAGGTGGACCCCACTTATATTATTTGGGCATAAATCCCTCTAGATATTTTTCTATGGGCTGAAAATGGACAGCATATGCTGCTGTTCATATTTCAGGCCCATTTGCTGCATAGTTTTTAGGCATTGTTTTAAGCCGGTTTGTAGAGCTTTTCTCCCTAATTTCTTTGGGGGTTTTCTGAGATGTGGACCCCACCTTGATGTAGGATGGAGCCTACACCCTCTATCCCCTAATTGAGACTTATGGAATGGGCCAAAGAGGGCTGGACGTCTAGAAATTTTTGGATAGTCCAGCAGGGTTGCATGTTAGAAATGGACCTATTACACCTTGATTTTGGGGAAAGTGGGCCACTCCAGTGGACCCCGCTTGCTGTCTACACATGGGAACATCAAATCCACCTATTTTTCCCTTGGTTTGGCAGGCCTAGGCCGAGGTGCCAAAGATGGAGACAACAACAATTTCAGCAAGTAAATTTTTCAGAAACACCTTGCTGTCCATAAATTGTAAAAATTATTTGGCATGTCTAATGACCTCAAAATTTCCCTCTATTGTGGCCCACCTTTCTGGAACTCATCATATATGATTGGGGGCCATTTGGACCACCAAAATTTGGGGGACATGGCTGACCAGCAGCCATGCTGGACGTCCCATGGTGGTTGACGTCCAGCATGGGCTAGCCGTCCCACCTTCATTTGGCCCACCATGATGTAATGTTTTATCCACCCTTCCACCCATCTGGTGTGACCCACTTGGACATGTCCCACCCTTGGAGGGGCGTCCATGGTGGGGCCCACCTTAAGTTTATTTTGGGTAGCCATCCAGGCCATTGGACCGCCCACCTGGTTGGGACGCCCATTGCTATGGGCTGACTGGTGGACTTTCAGTCCAGCAGTAAGGCCCACTTGATTTATGTGTTGAATAGCCACTCCTCATGTGGTGGGACCCCCTGTGTATGTTGTTGGTCACCCTGAGAATTTTATTCACTTGATTTTACATATTTTGGACCTTAGCAGGTCCAGAAAGTTGGTGGGCTGAAAATCCAGCTTGTTACCTTATAAAAGTGCTTTGTTTTGGCTGAAATATTAAGGGTGTGGGGCCCACCATATTGAGAGATTTGTGGGAATGTTTTATGCCTTTGTTTCTCAGAATTTTAGGCTTAATTAATGCTATTGAAGGCCCACTTTGGTTGGGTTATGAGAACCTATGTTTAACTAGATTTTTAGGACATCTTGCAGGCCCAAATGGGCTGGAACGTCCTAGCTTGGCCCAGTGAATTCATGGGATGTTTCCACCATTGTATTGTGCTGGACTAGTGGGCTGGAATGTAGAGGTAGTTAGGCCCTTGGTTGCCCATTTAATTAACCAGTTTTTGGGCTAATGTGTAAGACCCATTTGGGCCCAACTTGGACATGATTCTTGCCTATGTGTTTGGGCTTTGGGCTGCCCATTAAGTCCAACATAATGCATGAATTTTGGTGGTATTATCCTTGGTCTATAACCTACCCTTTGGACCCATGTTTTAGCATGTTTTTGGGCCATGTATTGCCCTTTGGACCCATGTGTTTCTATGTAGGCCTTGGGCCGTTTATTTAAGGTCCGTCATGTGATGTGATTATATGTACATGGCTGCCCATTTCTTTTATATGGTTGTACTCGGGCCATGGGCCTTGCTTCTTGATAGGTTGTTATTGGGCTACCTTCTTGGGACAAATGGTGGTTGGATATCCACATTTTTGTACCCTTCTAGGCTCTTGTTAAGCTCAGTTGCATCTATAGGTGGTTAAATGTCCACCATAGACCCTTTGCTAGGCGCATTCTTATCATTTAGGCCCATGTTATTGTCTATCTTAGTCTTATGGGCTACCCCAGTATAACGCCTCATGTTTTCAAGACCTAAGTATACAACCCATTTCCCAAAAACTCGAGTGTTAACCTATAAAGAGCCAGAGTCCACATATTTTTTTTCTTTCATCAGAGTAAGCAGACTAGTGTAGTATGGACAAATCAAACATAAAGGAAAGTTTGCATTTTTATTTAAATATACAAGAGCTGCCCATAATGACTTATACAATCAATGTCTGAATATAAAAATTACAAGAATTTCATAACTTAATACATGAGAAAATATTGAAATGCATACAAATAAAAGCCGCAAGACTGCGTAGCTGCTCTTAGAAATACAGCCGTACATTCTCAGCACTTGTACACTGCTCCTTATCAAGTCTGAACATACATAACATATAGGCAGCCTGTGCTACCTGTACGGTTATATATTTGATGGGTGAGTGGCCAACTCAATGTGAATTTCCCTCAAGATTTCACACTGCAGCTTTAGGTAAGCATAGTTATGAAAACATACAAGGCATATAAAACAATACCTTGTCTTATTAAATGCATGGATGTATGAGTGCACATCAAATGGGAATGCTCATCCAGTTAGCTTTTGGGCAAAACCCATGCAATGTACAGAGTCGGTAGTTTGGGAGCTAGCGAAAGTACAGAGTACATGCGTAGTGCCAAACTCACCAAAAGTGGGTCGATAGTCGGTAGTCTGGGAGCTAGCGAAACGATACCCCAACTAAATCCTATTAGGCATGTGCTACAGCATCCAGAATTAGCCACCTGTCATCGCCCGAATGCTATGAATGCATGTTTAGCCTAACCATTATTAATCCGTTTACAACCAGCATGTTTAATAAGCTCAAAGGTCACTATGGGGCTCGTTACCAGCGTAGGCTGATAGCTCGGGCATAGGTCCCATACCACCATCCCCGGCTGATGAAACTACCACCTTAAGATGTTTAATGGAACCCCGTCGACTAGTGGCCAATCATATTACCATACATGAGGCTTACCATCGCATGGTTGCACAATATAAAGCATCGAACCCATATAGAGAAAATACCAAAACAAAGCCACGTAGGACCAATATCATGACAAGCCACATAGGGCAAATATCAAAATAAGCCACATAAGGTGAGTATCAAAACCATACAATAAAAGACCATCCTTGAAAACCATTGGACACAACAACCCTGGATGGTAGGCCCACATTAATGGTCAATTTAAACCACCATTCAATAACCATTAAGTCGAAGGTTTATTACAATCACAACCAGTCGAGTTACATCCCAAGTATGGGTGTACATTTATAAGTGGGGGTTTTTCACTGATGTACCAATTTAAGTTCCTTAAGTAATCCACAAATAATCCACAAGCATGAAATAAGTATGTAGGATAAACTTAAGCATGTAATATAGCAATTCAATTTCAACAATTAACACATATGATTATAAAATGGAGATATCAATTATAAATTAAAATAAAAATTATAACTTAAGTTAATAGGAAAATGGAAAGCTCAAGGAGAAGAAATCATCACCTTATTTGTCGACTCGCCTTCCAATGTTATTAGGAAGAGCGTACACCCTTGGACTTGGATCCTACCACGAATTGTAAGTTGTATGGTTAGATCCATGTTCTACGTACTGTTTACGGATGAGATTATAACCTAGGGTTTGGATTACTTATTTCTAGGGTTTTGGTGTAAAATTAGAATTTTCATTCTAGGGTTTAGTTAAACGCTTAAATGCTAAGATTTACATCCTAAATTATTTTTATTTTTATTATTGTACAATGGATCAAATAATATTCGTAATGGGAGTATTTATCAATCAATATTAATAATGATGATTCTTAAATTCATATTTAAATATTCCAACATTATATAATATTTTCTGTAATTACTAATAACCTACTAAGTAATATAAGTAATGACACTAAAATTTTCACTAATAATGATAAGGACCAATACTAACAATTATATTAACAAGAATTATACTAACCCATAAGGAGAACGATGGTGTTTTCTAAGTCATAACTACCCATAATGAACCTAGTCTTGATGATAGATACAATGATCCACCACAAATCATGAATTTCTACAATTAGGTCCAAACCTAACGTACTATCTACGTTTAGGGTATTGGTTTAGAGTTTAAAATCAAATTCCTATAATTAATTTAAAATAATATTAGAAGTGGAGTAATGATAAACAATGATTATTAGTTAATACTATCAATACTAGTCTTAAAATAAATAATCTACTAATGACCACATAAAGAAAATATTATTAATAATAATGTGAATATCTAACACTAACAATCGAGTAGTAGGATTTGTAACGTCCATTAATAATTCCTGACAATAATGATAATTTAACTCTGACAATTCAAATGTACAAAGATGGAAGGTGGGCATACCTGAGTTGAATGGATCAGGAGGCTTGGTCCCAACCGAGTTAACTCGGCTCAATCACAACCACCCATCAATTCTCTCTTCTTCTCAAATCGACTGGCTACCTAGTTAACGACCGAAACCCAACTTAGACTTAATGTGTTAAGTCTACGTGACCGGACAATAACCCATGGCCTAAGCTCCCTCTCTTTTCCCCATCTTTTCTTCTCTCTCAACTATTAGGACTCACTAACAGTGATGTCCAGCCACCCCGGATGCCATCGGACTGGACCTAGACTTGACCAAACTCGGCTTGAGTTCGAACCAAGTCGACTCGATGCTGATATGATAGCAGCCTCACTCTCATTCATCTCATTCTCCTTCTCTCCATTTCCTTGCCTCTTAGCTGGAACCCCAGACGTGCCTAGACCAGGCCCAACCCGAACTGACCGAGTCAAACTCAGTTTCAGCCGAGTCAAATCAGTCCCTTCTCTCTAGTTTCTTCTTCTTCTTCTTCTGCTTCTTGCTTTCTTTTCTATTTTCTTTCTCTCTTCATCTACTCTCTTTCCTTATGCTAGAGGTCCAACAACACCTCCAGACGACTAGCCTTAAGCTCACCAGTGAGTCGAGTCAAGTGGTGAAATCGGTCGCACTTCTCTCTCTATTCTTTCTCTTCTTCTTCTTCATCTCATTCTCTCCTTTCTTCCTCTATTCTTCCTCTCTCCTCTCTCTTCCAACCATAGCCAGTAGGAGCTCCAACTTGACCAAAGCTCGGCCCAACCTTGATGCGGTTTGAAAGAGGAAGGAAGAGATGGCCATTAATGGCGGATCTCGAGTGGAGGCTTCTTCATCCGATTTGCCTCTTGCAGATGGTTTGTGGGGGCCCTAGGAAGCTTGTAGGCAAGCTTCATTGAAGCTTTGAGGAGGTAAGGTCGGTGGGTTCGATGGGAGGGAGAGACGACTAGCTCTTTTAATCTTTTGCTTGTAAAGCCCTAATGACGCGGTATCAACAACTGGGATTGCTCAGGATTAAACACCCGAGATCGAGGGTGAGGAGCGCACGCAGATCGTGCCAGCTGGAAAAGCAAGAAAATTAAAAATTTCCATTTTTGGGAAAGAGGATGGTTGCATTTAGCCCGCTTGCGCCTATGCTTGTGCATCCGTACGTGCATGCCAACGGGTGAAAGTCTGGGGTTTCGGTCTGGTCCTCCCACTCTCTAAGATGGACGGTCCAGATTGTGAGGATAAGACTAGATGGTGGGCCACATCTCGATCAAACATGAAGGAGAAAGCACAAATGTGCCATTTTTGACCGATAGTGGGTGGGAGAGTTCCCTTTCTCAAACGAGCACAGGTCAGCGCTTGTCTGACCTTGATGGAGGTGTGGTGCACAGCGAGTGCACCACTCCCCGTGCACATGTAACACTGGTGTGGGGTCCACCGTGATGTTCTGGAGAAATCCCTTCTGCCCATTCCACTTAGTGGACCTCATCACGGCCCTTGACCAAAGATGGGGTAGACCCAAGGTTCAGGTGGGCCATACTCTCAAATTTCACGCTCTAATGGTGGATTCCTGTTGATATGAGGGTCAGATCATCCCAAAATTGAACGTCAACAGTTAAAAGGCCTAAATGGGCCATTTGTGATGCTTTCATTGTACATCACTGGCCAATTAATATAAAATTTATTACTTTTGTACATTACTTATAGTTACATTGATTAAAAACCATTTACGCCTATATAAATATAATTTCAATATTAACATACTACTATCTACCTGCTATTGGCCATACATTTACTAGTGTATGATTCATAATATATAATATCATACTATACATATATATGACTTTGAAATTGTACAACATCATATTTAAAATTGCATTATTAATTAATATACAACCCTATTAAAGTATCTAATGATTTTTGTACACATACTTATAAAAGATGTTTAATGCTACATTAATATTTATAATTTGGTTTTATGTTGTGAAATTATTATTCATTATGTTGATTTAATATAATATTATTTTCATAATATCTTATATACATTAAATACATACATATCACTCTATTACAGTGCATTTTCATACCTTATTTGTTTGATAAATAAATTATCAAAATACATTCATAATCTTCTGATCCGGGTTTGTGTAAAATTTATAATATAATAAATAAATAAAATAATATACTTAGTATATATTATTTGACTACTTGAAAAGGCCAAGCTATATGTCCTAGAGGGGGGGGTGAATAAGACTATGCTAAATTAAATCTTTAACAGCGGAATTTAAATGAATAAAGGAAAGATAACACTTTAAACAAATCACAGTACGAAAATGTAAAGCAACCTCAAAATTCAAGTCTTGAGAGGTTGATACAAATGTTGTTCTAAGGACAACCTTGTACCATAAAAACCAAGGGTTTATGGCAGGACAACCTTACTAGAATGGTTCAAGTATTAATATCTCAAACTGAAGAGGAATAAAAAGTAAATAGTAGGAATGAAAGTCTAAACTATTACAACATTCCCCACAATTCTTGAAATGTAAATATTACAACATTCACAGCCACACATACATCCCACAACTTTGAATGATAAAAGATATAGCAAATAAACAAACATTCAAATCACAAGACACAAGGAATTATAGTGATTTGCCTGTGTGTTCACCAACTGTTAAAAAACAGCCACACAGCTTGCTACGCCACTCCTAATTTCCTCACACAGGGGATATTAGCGTTCACTATGAAAATAGGTTTTTCTCAGGTTTACCTAAAACCCTCACAATTGTGTTTTTCTAATGGGCTTACACAATTCAAAAACCCCACACTGAGTTTTCTGGCTCTCCTCAGATAACCAACACTTAGAGATTTTTCTGGCTTAATCTTAAAGAAACCAAAAACATAGAAGATTTACACAAATGTAAAATACCTGAATTTCTCCTTTTATAGCAGCTCGGAAGAACCAAGTCAGAGTAAAAGTTCGAATGTATAAGTTCAATGTCCAGTACTCACTTTGAAATGGTTCTAGGTTCTAATTGATTTTAAATTAAATCAAGTTGGGATATCTCTATTTGATTTTGATTCCAAGAAGTGGAATATCACAATTCCTCTTTCAAATCGAATTGGAATGCAGAAACAAAATCAAATATAAAAAGCTAACAAAAGAGAATATTAAATTTGCATAATGTAGCTTAAAAAGAACACAAACTTATCTCTCAGAGTGATGCCTTGATTTTACTTTAACTAGATATAAAACTCTGAAATTCATGCTCTATTTATAGTTGTAGAAATCGCATCTACGACTGGTCTTGTGGACACTATAACTGGTTGTAGGACCAACAACATTTTAAAATTTTGAGCGCGATCGGATAAAACTGTTCCACGACTGGTCGTAGGCACTGCACGACTGGTCGTGAATCCTCCACGACTAGTCGTGACCTACCTAAGACTGTTCATGAGAAATCAGAATTCATTGCTGGAGTTTGAGTCGTAGCTGCAGGACTGGTCATGAATGAGTCGGCACTATTCACACAACCGGTCGAGCAGACTCCAGGATTGGTCGAAGCTCAACCAAAAAATTTTAAAAATTTGTAACAACTTAGGACTGGTCTTGGAATTTCTTGGACTGGTCAAGCCAGTTCTAGGACTAGTCACACAGATTCCAGGACTAGTCTAAGAACAGACCAAAACACATATAAAATAAGCAATTGACTTATGTATCTGAAATGACTTACCCTAAGGTCAATCTAAGGTCATTCATACCTGAGACATGGAGTATAAACATTGGACATTCTTTTCTTTAGATGGTGGATGATCTTTGAAGATCATGAAGCTTTAGATCTCGACGCTTGATGAAGCTTGAAAGCTTGAACTTGTAGTTCTTGGGTTGTACTTCAGAGATCTTTGAAAGCTTGAACTTGTAGTTCGTGAGTTGTACTTCAGAGATCTTTGAATAAGATCTCGTAACTTAAAAACTCTGAAGCTTTAGAGAAGATAATAATGTACTTGATCTTGTATTTCTTGAAGTAGATCATTGTACTTGACTTGAAGCATTGTCCTTGTGCATGAGATGCATTGCCTTGAACATATATAACAACGTGCTATACAAGACACAGATTGTGGTTTTGGCACAATAAAATTTGACAATCAAAGGAGCAAATAACCATAACACTTACACTACTGGGTGGTTTGATATGTGGATAGGGATTACCTTCGACGGTCAGATTTAAACTAGGATGCATGTGAATGTTCACTAATCTAGGTTTGCATCCTACTAAGTCAGTTTATATAGTAACATTCGAGTACGGGAAAGTATAGGGTTTACACCCAAACTATTGGGCCCCCACTAGAGGTTGTGTTCCTTATGAAAATTTATCTAAGTACCTAGACCCTACTTGGTTAGGAGGAGATTACAACATTACCGCATGTCATACTTGCTTATCTTCATGACCCTTTCCCTCATGCATCATATGTGTGCTTGGTTGAGATTATGATTGGTTATGGTTATGCCATTAGGCAGGATATTATGGTATTCCCTGAGGGACTTGAGCGCATATGATGCTCAGGACTGATGCATGGTTGATTTGTGTGGTTCATGCATCTGGCATTGTATAGCACGTGGATATTCTCCCTTTCTTCATCAGGGTCTAGCCTCCACGGGCATATCGTGGATGGCAGAAATTGGACACCAAAAATGTTACTTGAGCATTTAGGGCACTTAGCATATCCTTGGTTGAAAGCCCATAAACCTTCATGGTACTAGGAGACGCCTCAACGCCTAGACCGAGTGAAAAACATAAGTGCCCGAGTGCCTTATATCATTAGGCCGCGACTCCCACTGTAGCGTGGTCGGTTGAGATGTGGTGTGGCCTTACCCGCCTGAGTGAGGGAGCAATAGATAGGTTGAGTTTAATCAGCTCGTGAATGGGTTTGCTATCGTCGAGCCTTACTGGTGATTAGCTGTCCATAGGTGGGTAGTGAGGTATCTTACGCTCGCTAAGCTGTGTCGCTTGGAGGGCGGCAGTCGGCAGGTAGTGTATTTTACCCTGGTGGATTCCCTACAGTGGAATTATATTGATATGTGGACTTGATGTGAGGACTGGCATTGATTACATTGCACCTTCCATTGGCATTGGCTATGTAGGGCTCTTGTACATCGCCTTCGTATGGTACCAGGTACTCATGTGTTGCATTGCATAGTCTTGGTATGGCTTGTGGCATTCATGCTTGGTATAGCATAGCCTTAGTGTGGCTGTTGGCATTGATGGTATTCATGGTTCATGCCATATTTCTGCATTCTCTGATATTGCCTTCCCGACACTGGTATTACACACACTTACACCGCCCTCTAAGGTTTCTACAAGCTTATGCATGATTGATGCGTGCAGGAGATTCTAGGCATTGGCTGTAGCTGAAGAGGAGAGAGGAGCGTGCCGTGGACCTTTTGGAGTTGTTCTTATTTCAGATCTTGTATTTTTCCTTTTCGAGCCATGTACCTTGTATAAATTTTAAATTCTTAGTGGATTTTGTAATGTTGTTCCTATAGTTATCATCCATGGTTACTATGTTATAATCTTGGGTATGCTATTTATAGATCAGATTTATGTCACAGAAATCCTCCTTGTTGGATCCCAGGATCAGAACCTGGCGAATGGGTGCTAGGAGCAGAGAATGGGGTACTCCGGAGGCTATTGACATCGGAATCGGCTATCGGGATTCTTGTGAGTCCGGTCATTGAGTCTGGAGCATGACAGTTGTTGGTATCAGAGCATAACAAGTAACCTACAGAATAACTCAGGACAACATCACATATCTGCTATGGGCTTAGGAAAAGTAGTGTCCCGAATATGTGCTCTTTCGATTTGGTTTTCTAACATCCATTAGTCGTGAACGCCTTGTTCTTTTTATAGACGATGTCGCCTAGGTGAGGCATCCTTGGTCGAGGCATGAGAGGTAGAGGCACCCGTGATGCTCAAGCGACCCGATCGACTCAAGTGCATCCCACTCCAGCTATTGAGGATCATGTTCCCGAGGTTGTGATTCCACCCCCAGTGGCATCTGTTCCCCCACCTAAGTCTGTCGTACCTGTTCTCGAGGCTCCCCCCGCACTTGTGTCTCCACTAGAGGCTAGTGCCGCCCCCACTTATCTTACGATCCCAGTTGGAGGCAAGCATTTCCAGCAGATGATGCAGGCCGTCACTGCTGTTCTCCGGGGGTAGAGCCGTCAGCCCGTTCCTGAGACCCCTGAGCAGACCGAGCAGTTGCAAGAGAGCGTGCTTCTTCATGACTTTAAGCAGCATGATCCCCCACGGTTCAGGGGTGAGGCAGACCCTTCTGTCACAGTGTTATGGGGCTCTGAGGTGGAGAAGATCTTCGACACCATGCAGTGCACCAGTCAGCAGAGGGTTCCCTTGGCCGTCTTCCTTCTCCAGGGCGAGGCATGACATTGGTGGACTTCAGTTTCCTGGATGGCCGGCTAGATTTTGTTTGGATGTGAGAGGAGTTCGTGGTCTATTTTGACTAGAAGTTCTTCCCAGAGCATATTCATGAGTAGAGGATTTTGGAGTTTGAGACCCTGGTGTAGGGTGATATGTCGGTGTCTTAGTACGAGGCACATTTTGTTGCGCAATGTCGTTTTGCCACCTATCTTGTTGATGACGAGAGGCGGAAGGCCAGCCGTTTTGTGAGCGGCTTGTGTCCCGCCCTCCGTAGCCACGTGGTGGGACATTTTTTAACGATGTTCGACGAGGTCGTGTAAAGGGCCTTAGTTTATGAGGAGGATTGGGCTATGTCTCAGAGGTCCAGAGAGCAGAGCGGAGACTGAAAGAGGAAGGCACCCTCCTGTAGTTCATGTCAGCATTAGCACCAACGATATAGGGGCCATTCAGGGTTTAGACCATCAACAGTGCGCCAGCTTCATCCTGTTCGCAGCTAGTAGCTCCTTCTAGGCCATTTACTGGCATTTTCTATTGTTGTGGGTAGACAAGGCATCATATGCACGAGTGTCCTCATCCCCAGTAGTAGCCGAGGGCACCATCCACAACAGCAGCAACATCCCTAGCATCAGCTTCCTAGGCCTCCTCCATAGCAGTGGAGGCAGCAGGGTAGGCCGCCGCAGCGGCTGTGGTAACAGCAGCAGAGGGGATAGGCACCTCCCCTGCAAACCCAAGGCCGAGTATATGCAGTACAGCAGGTGCAGGGTCTCGACCCTTAATCTTCAGGCTTGCTTCCCTTACCAGCTCAGGGCAGATTCTTTACCGCTCAACAGGACCCTCAGTCTTCTTTTAGAGGAGTAATTGAGGGTATTCTCCTTATCTCTGCTTGTATTGCTCGTGTATTATTTGATTCTAGAGCATCCCATTCATTCATGGCCAAGGAGTTCTGCCGATTGACCGGTATTCTATCGGAGTCTGCTCATGAGGCCCTATCAGTTTTAACTCCCTTGGGGAAGTCTGCAGTTTTGAGTCTTCTCTGTTCATCTTGCCCCGTCTTGGTTGGAGAGATGTTCTTGCTTGCGGATTTTTTCGTGTTACCGATGGCTGAGTATAATGTCATTCTGGGTATGGATTGGCTTATCGAGTACCATGCTATCTTGGACTGCTCTGCTAGGACGATCACGTTCTGCATACCTGGCTTGCCTATGTTCCAGTTCATTGCTAAGCTCAGAGGAGAGCCACTGTCTAGCTTATTGGCCTATGTTGTTGAGGAGTTAGTGGCTGGATGTTTTGAGCAGTTGCCGATAGTTTGCGAGTTCCTGGATGTGTTTCAAGAGATCCCGGGTTTACCGCCGCACCGACAGATAGAGTTTCAAATAGATCTGGTGCCTGGTACTGTGCTTATTTCAAAGGCCCCATACCATATAACACAAATGGAGTTGCGGGAACTGTGGGAGCAGTTAGCTGAACTGCGAGAATTGGGTTTTATTCGTCCTAGCAGTTCGTCGTGGGGAGCCCCGGTATTGTTCGTGAAGAAGAAGGATGGCTCGAGCTCAAAAAGGTCACTATTAAGAATAGATACCCGCTCCCAAGGATTGATGATTTGTTCGACTAGCTGCAAGGTATTCAGTTCTTTTCCAATATTGACTTGCACTCTGGTTATCATCAGATTCAAGTCCAAGAGAAGGACATTCTGAAGACAGCTTTCCGGAGGCGCTACGGTCACTTCGAGTTTCTGGTCATGTCTTTTGGGCTGACTAATGCGCTCACCGTCTTCATGCAACTGATGAATGAGGTCTTCCGGCCCTACCTCGACCAGTTTGTTGTAATGTTCATTGATGATATTCTGGTGTATTCGAGAACCCGAGAGGACCATGAGATGCATTTGCGGATTGTGCTTGAGACCCTCCATGCCTCCAGCTGTATGCAAAGCTGGAGAAGTGTGAGTTCTGGTAGGAGGAGGTGAAGTTTCTCCGTCACGTGGTGATGAGGGAGGGCATCACTGTGGAACTCTCGAAGGTCGATGCAGTGCGTCAGTAGGGCCATCCCACGAACTCGTCCGAGATCCATAGCTTCCTTAGTTTGGCAAGATATTATTGGCGATTCATCAAGGGTTTCTCCTGTATTGCAACATCGCTGACCTATTTGACGCCGAAGGGTGCCGAGTTCGTCTGGAGTGATGCTTATGAGGAGGTATTTTTACAGCTGAAGGACCGTCTCACGTCTGCTCCTGTCCTCGCTCTACCTGATGGGAGTGATGGTTTTATTGTTTTCACCGATGCCTCTAGAGTTGGTTTGGGTTTTGTTTTGATGCAGTATGGGAGGCCAGTGGTGTATGCCTTGCGCCAGCTCAAGGTCCATGAGCTGAACTACCCCACGCATGATCTGGAGTTAGTAGTAGTTGTTTTCGTATTGAAGGTGTAGAGGCATTATCTCTATGGGGTTAGGTTCGAGCTCTTTTCGGACTATAATCGCCGGAAGTATCTGTTTTCACAGTCAGAGCTGAATATGCATCAGATGCGATGGATGGAGCTTTTGAAGGATTATGATTTCAACCTTCAGTACCACCCAAGCAAGGCAAACGTGGTGGTAGACGCACTCAGCCGTCAGCCACGAGGCCTGGTGGTGCAGATGATGGTTCGTGAATGGAAGATGCTCAAGGATGTATCCGAGTTCGACTTCAAGTTTGGCCTGCAGTCTTCTATTGTTCACCTTTCGAGCCTGTCGATTCAACCCTCTCTTATTGCAAGGGTGATCGAGGCTTAGCAGATAGACAAGTCATTACAGGGATACCGAGCAGAGGCAGCATCTGTGAAGTAGTCAGACTGGCAGATTGGTTTCGATGGTGGACTTCACTGCAGAGGCCAATTTGTGTTCCGAACGTGGCAGAGTTGCATAGAGATCTAATGACCGAGGCACACCGATCAAGACTTATGATCCACCCGGGCTCTACGAAGATATTCAGAGATATGAGGATGTAGTATTTCTGGTAGGGGATGAAGCACCAGATTGCTAGTTTTGTGACCGAGGGTGACACTTGCTAGCGTGTCAAGGCTGACCACTAGAGGACCCCTGGTCCTTTGTAGCCGTTGATCGTTCCACTGTGGAAGTGGGAGCACATGTCAACTAATTTCATCATGGGCTTGCCGAGGACTCAGCATGGTTATGACGCCATCTAGGTTGTCGTCGATCGTCTAACAAACTCGACACATTTTATTCTGATGCATGCGACTTAGACATTGGATCAGCTTGCGAAGGTATTCATTAAGGAGATAGTAAGACTGCATGGCATTCCGGTTTCGATCGTCTCTGACCGAGGCCCTAGATTTATGTCTCAGTTTTGGAGGAGCTTTCAATAGGCAATGGGGTCTACTTTGCAGCTCAGCCCCGCTTATCATCTACAGACAGATGGAAAAATTGAAAGAGTCAACCAGATCCTAGAGGATATGCTTAGAGCTTGCGTGATCAACTTTATAGGAAGTTGGGATGAGCACTTGCGCCTGGCCGAGTTGGCGTACAACAACAGTTATCAGGCGACCAATGGCATGACTCCTTTTGAGGCACTATATGGCAGACCGTGCAAATCTTCTAGTTGTTGGATCGAGCTTGGAGAGCATCTCCTAGGTCCCAAGCTTATGTAGTAAACATCAGAGATTGTTGATATTATCAGGCAGAGGATGTGCACAACTCATAGCCGGTAGAAGAGTTTTGCTAATCGTCGGCATCGACCCCTCAAGTTTATAGTTGGGGACATGGTGTATCTTAAGGTCTCGCCCATGAAGGGCGTAGTGCAGTTTGGAGTGAAGGGCAAGCTTGCCCTGAGATTTATTGGACCTTTTGAGATTACCGGGCATATGGGCACCGTGGCTTATAGGCTTGCCTTACCTTCTGAGTTATCCGGTATCCATAACGTGTTCAATGTGTCGATGTTGCGGAAGTGTGGGTTGGACATTATTCCAGTGATTGATTGGCAGCCCCTTGAGGTCTATGAGGATGCTTCTTACATTGAGCAGCCTATTCGCATCCTTGATCGGAAGGAGCATGTTCTCAGGACCAAGGTTATTCCCCTGGGCAAGGTGCAGTGAAGTCATCATTTGGAGGTCGAGACATCTTGGGAGTGCGAAGCAGAGATTCGGGAGCGCTATCCTCATCTGTTTGTTGATTGATTGCTTGTGTTGCATTTGTATTGCCTTGTCATGTGTTGATTGATATATATATATATATATATATATATATATATATGATTATGTTTTTGTCTTCATTCCCTTGATTTGTTATGGTTATGGCAAATTTCGAGAATAAAATTTCTTTGTAACTGGGGAGAATGTAAGACCCTAGCCTAAGTATCCATTTTGTTTCTCTTGGTCTTGTGGTCCTACCAGTTAAATCTTGGTGACCCGCAACCTATAAATTCCATTTGCGCTCATCCTTAAGTCCCGTCATGTAAACCCGATCCGGATCGACTCGAAACCTATGCCGTTGAGACCGCATCGACGCCGTGGTTCCAACGCTGTGTCTTGTACATCCATCTGATGTGTATATCATAAGATGTATCCCATACCATTTTTGGCCATTGATCATGCATGTGGGACCCACCTAGACCCACGAGCATGTTTCCCCATATGGGCCCCACCTAGAGCACATTCTTCTATGATAGCTACTCCTAGCCTAGCCATGATTGTCTCTTTTCTCTAAAACTCATCATGAGTTTCTTTTTCTCTTTTCTAGAACCCATCATTAGATTTTTCTCTTATCTATGTAATCCCTCTTCCCAAGCAACCCACTCTCCCAAGAAACAAATCATTACCTCCCTACTACCTCTCCTCTCTCTCCCTTCTCTCTCATTTCTCTCCTTCTCCCTTTCTTGCATGGTGGAAATGTCCACCACTCCTCCATTTTTCCAGCAACTTCTCCTCCATCTCTCTCTCTTAATCCCACCATCTTTACACAACCTCCTCCATTAGAATACCACCCTTGAAGCTTTGGAGCTAGTACCTTGAAAGAGAGCGTGGATCTTGAAGGTGGGTGTTACCTATTGAAGATTCTCTCTTCTTTTCTTTTACATCTCTTTTCTATCATACTTGGGAGTATGTAGGACCCACCAATCAATGGTGGTGGTCCTACATGGCTTCATGAAGTAAGGTCAAAGGCCCATTATATGCATGCACGTTTTCATGGTGGGCCATTCTCCATGATGGATTTCCTCTTTGAATCTAGATTATTTGGGTCATTTAGACCTGAGATGCATGGTGTGGATGACATCCCCACCTAACAATTTCTTGGATTTGTATAGATTACATGCATGCATGATCTATGTAGATGTGTGGTGTGGATGTGTTGGTAGAGGGTTCATAGTATCGGAACCCTCCCCTTTGGCCGTGATCTCTCTCTCTCTCTCTCTCCATCTTTCTCTCTCTATTTCTTCCTCTTTTGCTACTAATGTTGGTGGCCCATTGATGTGATCAGAAAATCCGAGATCCACCAGAATTTTCGGGGACGTCCAGGCCCACCCTGACATGCATGGGTTGGATGGCCCTTAAACCTTGATTTTTTTTGGGGATTTTTGCAAGGACAAGGATCTGGAAATTTTATGGTACATCTAGGTGGACCCCACTTGTATTATTTGGGCATAAATCCCTCTGGATATTTTTCTATGGGCTGAAAATGGACAGCATATGTTGCTGTCCATATTTCAGGCCCATTTGCTGCATAGTTTTTGGGCATTGTTTTTGGCCAGTTTGTAGAGCTTTTCTCCCTAATTTATTTGGGGATTTTCTGAGGTGTGGACCCCACCTTAATGTAGGATGAAGCCCATGTCACGCCCCAAACTTGAAAACCGGGCTCACAAAATTTCCGATCGCCGAATCCGGTGCCAACAACCTCCGTAGTACCCCATTCTCGGCTCCCAGCGTTCATACGCCAGATTCCGATCCTGGGATCTTACAAGGAGGATTTTTGACATGAATTTATTTCATAAGAAGCATAACCATAAGTATACCCAAATCATAAGAACAACATCATCACCACATATCCACTAATAAAATCATTTGAGTAAAATACTGAAAAGGAAATACATGCATAAAATAAAATCTCCAGAAGCTCTGCCGCACGTTCCTGCCCCAGCTCGACTGCATCCTATCATTACCTGCACGCATCTATCATGCATAAGCTTATAGAAAGCTTAGAGGGTGGTGTAAGTGTGTCCACAAGATAAGTGTCAAGCATTCAATACAATGCCTTAATCATACAATATCGAAATTACTGGCATGAATCATACGATATCAGAATAAGCGAAAATACTGCAAGTCCATAATAATATCATCAACCTCATCTAGGATATGCGATGAAAAGACATAGCAAGTCAATGTCATATACTAAGAGAGTAACACAATGAACCAGATATCAGATATCGAGGATGCAATGCAATATGCAATTCGGGAGAGCTATGAAAATCATCAGTCTTATCTAGGTCATATAAATGTAGAAATATAGTAACCTAAAATGCAATATGACGTGGCTATAATGCGATATGCAGTGCAAATGGAATGACCATGCTGGTGTGTGAAGTCGGGATGATAGTACGTAGTATCGCAGGCTATGAGATCCATCACAAGAGACTTCTATCCAAACTAGTCTCATACCTAAATTTGGATAGTCAGAATCAATGTGGTAGACTCCTGATCTCAGGTTAGTCGCACGCCCCAACCAAAATCCTGGCCATTGCGAACTTCTATCCAAACTAGTCTCATACCTAAATTTGGATAGTCAGAAGTCCATATATTAGTACTGTTCATCTCTTAGATCATCACCGGGGTCTAGTACACTCTACACTAGCTTGCCGCTCCATCAAGCGCACAACTAGGTTGGTGCAAAAGACCTCACTATCCGCTGGCCAGTAGTCGGCGAATATCTACTCGGCACGTCGATAGCAGACCCATTCACGAGCTGGTCAAACTCAGCTTAGCTATGCCTACTCCCTCAAGCGGGTAAGGCTACACCCACTCTCAATCGACTACGACGCAGTGGGAGACGCGACCTACTGGTATACGGCCCTCATGCGCTCATATATATATATAGATATCCACTCAGTCTTGATGTTGGGGCGTCCTCTGGTACCAAGAGGGTTTAAGAATTTTCACCCAAGGCCATCTATGGCAACCCGATGCTAATAACATATTTTTAGTGTCCCATCTGGCCATCCACGATATGCCTGTGGAGGCTACGACCCTGATGTCACTAGAGCGTACAATAATCACAACACACAATGCTAGATGCATGAGTCATACAATCCAGTTATGCATCAACCCTGCGCATACCGTGCGCTCATGTGAGATAATCTCCGCCTATTAGGGAGTCTCATAATAACTTGCCCAATGACTATGCAATGGTCAACCACATCTCATAACAAACATGCAGATGATACGTATGGGCATGTATCATGATGTTATGCTATCAAATACTCATAAATTGATATCAATAACCGACATCGACAATCGACCTTGACAATGTGGACATTTAACTAGCATTGTCCCCAAGGAATGGCCCACATAGAGCCTAACATGTAGTGGACTCATGGCCTCACACAAGGGCTAAATATACAATATCATGGGCCTCACTCAAGAGCTTAATATACATCACAATGGGCCTTATCACATAGGCCTCGTATATATCACATTGGGCCTTATCACATAGGCCTCGTATATATCACATTGGGCCTTAAACATGGGCTGAATATACATCTTAACGGGCCTCGAATATGGGCTGCATATATATCACATTGGGCCTCGACAATCGGCCTCAATATCTGGCCCTGACAATCGAAATCGACAATTGAAATCGGCCTCGATAATCGAAATCGGAAATCGGTTACGATAATCAGCCTCGATCGCTAATCGGTAATCGGCCATGATAATCGGAATCGATCGATATTCGACCTCGATAATCAGAATCGGCAATCGGAATTGGCCTCGATAATCGAAATGGCCTCGACCCCGATAATCAGAATCGATAATTGGCAATCAGAATTGGCCTCAACCCCGATAATCGGAATCGATAATCGACCTAACAAAGGGCCTAAGGGAAGGCCACAATGTGAACATTTATCCATTATCACCCATCAATGTGGACATTTAACCATCATTACTCTTACAATGTGGACGTCAAACGATCATTGCTCCCAAGGCATGACCGCTAAAACATCATTACACACATTGCGGTGGAATCTCACATAGCAACGGGCCTCATATACATCACAGTCAGCCCAAACAAAATCCTCACATATGTCTCATTGGGCCTCATATACATCCAATGGGCCGCATCATGTGGGTCGCTCCCAATGGGTCAATCATGCATCAAATAGGCTACATCAAATGGGTTGATTAAAATGGGCCGTGAATCAAAGGGGCAGAATCGAAGGGGCCAATTCAAATGGGCCGATCAAATGGGCTGAGTTGAATGGGCCGACATAAATGGGCCAATTCAAATGGGCCAAATCAATGGGCCTAGTCAAATGGGTCGAGTTAAACAGGCCGAGTCAAATGAGCCGATTCAAATGGGCCGAATCAATAGGCTAAGTCAAATGGGCCGATTCATATGGGTCGAATCAATGGGCCGAGTCAAACGGGCCGAGCCATTCATCCATTTATGGAGGTCATTTTAAAGCATTATCCAAACAATGAATCAGATCAAAAATCATTTGGAACATACTACGAATAACAGCAAAAATGATGATTGAAGGATCATCTGGACCACATCGCAAATACTAGCAGAAATAGTGATTTTCATTGTTAAAATCTCACAGGGCCACCACTTTATTTTTTATCTAGTCTATTTGTAAGGTCACAAGGACCCGAACAAATTTCATATAGGTCCAAAGCTTCTGTGACCCAGGAGGGGTTTTAATGGTGTGCGTTCAACCCCTCGCTGCTTTTGCTGTGTAGACCACTTGATAACAGATCTAATTTATTATTATTATTATTTTTTATTTCAAGCCATAAGACCTGCTTGCCATTAGATGGATGGTCTGGATTTATCGCATACAACAGGGGAGGGCCCACCGTTTAGATGGTGTGGATAAGACCCATACATCACGGTAACCCCCACATGAATGGATGGACGGTTTAGATATGGCATGTGCCACATGCACGGCTCACAAGTGTGAAATGGATGGACGGTTTAGATATGGCACGTGCCACATGCATGGCTCACAAGTGAGAAATGGATGGACGGTTTAGATATGGCACGTGCCACATGCACGGCTCCCAAAAACAGGCGCTCATGTATCGTTGATACAACAGCACTCTAGCTATTGTACAACCTCAGCCACTGGATTTCCATAAAGGTGGGTCCCACGTGGGGCCCACCAAACAAACAATATAATATTATACATATATTATACATATATAATATATTAATATATTTCATATATGATATAACTATATAATAATATATTATTTCATATATTGTATTCATCCACTCCAGCATCCAGATGGATGGCCTGGATGGTGAATACCTTACACACACACACGATGGTGTGGCCCATATAAATGGATGTTTGACGTGGACGGGTCCCACCCCACAGTCAGTTCACACTTCACAGTTAGCCACACCCCACTGTTAGGCACACTTCACCGCTAGCACACTTCACTGTCAGTCCACACACTCCACCGGTGGCCACGTCCAGCGTCCCCAGATGCTGGACGGTATAAATTCAATGCAGGCATCATGGTGGGTCCCGCATGGACGTGGCCTACTTGCTTGGATTGATTTATATTTGTATTTTCCTTCCCTCTAGGCCCGACATCGGGCTGGACAATGTAGATCCAACACATCCATCAGGTGGGTCCCACAAAGGTGGATGGCATGGAGGAGTTACATACCTCATGGTGGGTCACACACACACACACACCCCAACATCCATAAGAAAGGGAGCGAAAAATGAGAAGGGGAGGGACGCCGCCACTATTGGGCCCTCCCAAGTACAATGCATACATTAAGTGGGTCCCACCACAAGTGGGCCCAAAAAAAAGAATCCAACGGTCAATCATTTACTTATTGCACTCCTCCTTGATCCCTTGGACTCCTATGCTCCTTGCCTTCACTTTTGATAGAGGTTGATGGTGATTGGAAGGTTGAGATGGGAGATGAGAAGGTGGGCCACACTTACTATTTGGGAGAGAGCTTAGATGTTGGAGCTCTCATGGGATTTTAAAAAATTGCTAGAGAATGAGAGGGAGAGATAGAAATAATGGATGAATGGATGGATGGAGTGGTGGTTGTAAGGAAAGGAGATGGAGAGGTAAGGTTTGGTTTGAAATTTTGTAAAGAGGGATGGGTAGGGGAGAGAGAGAGTTGACTTGTGGAAAAAGGAGGGATGAATGCTTGTACTTGAGATATATGGTGTACTTGACTTGATTGATTGATTGATTGATGGGACATATTATAGAGATTCCCTCGAAATTCACAATGCGCGGCGTTTCTTCGGAATGAACGCGGGCCCATATCTCCTAGCCTGGGTATCAATTCGATGTGCAAGTCGCGGCGTTGGAATCGCGACGACGGTGCATTCGTTAAGGTACAAGTTTTAAGTCGAGCCAACTTTGGTATGCAGGACTCAGCTTAGGATCGAGCGCAAACGTCGGATACAGGTCGAGGGTTTCTGAAATTTGACCGGAAGGACTGCAGAAGCCTACGGAACGGTATGGACTAAGATATGGGTCTTATAGCCTACACCCTCCATCCCTTGATTGAGACTTATGGGATGGGCCAAAGAGGGCTGGATGTCCAAAAATTTCTGGACTGTCCAGCAGGGTTGCATGTTAGAAATGGACCTATTACACCTTAATTTTGGGGAAAGTTGGCCACTCCAATAGACCTCACTTGCTGTCCATACATGGGAGCATCAAATCCACCTATTTTTCCCTTGGTATGGCAAGCCTAGGCCCACTCGCTAAAGATGGAGACAACAACAATTTCAGCAAGCAAATTTTTCAGAAACACCTTGCTGTCCATAAATTGTAAAAATTATTTGGCATGTCTAATGACCTCCAAATTTCCCTCCATTGTGGCCCACCTTGCTGGGACCCATCATATATGATTAGGGGCCATGGCTGACCAGCAGCCATGTTGGATGTCCCATGGTGGTTGACGTCCAGCATGGGCTGGCCATCCCACCTTCATTTGGCCCACCATGATGTAATGTTTTATCCACCCTTCCACCTATCTAGTGTGGCCCACTTGGAATTGGCCCACCCTTGGAGGGGAGTCCATGGTGGGGCCACCTTGAGTTTATTTTGGGCAGCCATCCAGGCCATTGGACCGCCCACCTGGTTAGGACACCCACTGCTATGGGCTAACCGCTGGACTTTCAGTCCAGCAGTAAGGCCCATTTGATTTATGCGTTGAATAGCCACTCCCCATGTGGTGGGACCCCCTGTGTATGTTGCTGGTCACTCTGAGAAATTTATTCACTTGATTTTACATATTCTAGACCTTAGCAGGCCAAGAAAGTTGGTGGGCTAAAAATCCAGCTTGTTGCCTTATAAAAGTGCATTGTTTTGGCTGAAATATTAAGGGTTTGGGGCCCACCATATTGAGATATTTGTGGGAACATTTTATGCCTTTATTTCTCAAAATTTTGGGCCTAATTAATGCTATTGAAGACCCACTTTGGTTGGGTTATGAGAACCTATGTTTAACTAGATTTTAAGGACATCTTGCAGGCCCAAATGGGCTGGAACGTCCTAGCTTGGCCTAGTGAATTCATGGGCTGTTTCCACCATTGTATTGTGTTGGACTAGTGGGCTGGAATGTAGAGGTGGTTGGGCCCTTGGTTGCCCATTTAATTAACCAGTTTTTGGGCTAATGTGTAAGACTCATTTAGGCCCAACTTGGTCATGATTCTTGCCTATGTGTTTTGGCTTTTGGGCTGCCCACTAAGTCCAACATAATGCATGAATTTAGGTGGTATTATCCTTGGACCATAACCTTCCCTTTTAGACGCATGTTGTGACATGTTTTTGGGCCATGTATTGCCCTTTGGACCCATGTGTTTGTATGTAGGCCTTGGGTTGTTTATTTAAGGCTCATCATGTGATGTGATTATATGTACATAGCTGCCCATTTCTTTTGTATGGCTGTACTCGGGCCACGGGCCTTGCTTCTTGATAGGTTGTTATTGGGCTACCTCCTTGGGATAAATGGTGGTTGGATTTCAACATTTTTGTACTCTTCTAAGCTCTTGTTAGGCCCACTTGCATCTATCTTAGTCTTGTGGGCTACCCCAGGCTATTGGGCTCCCACTAGAGATTGTGTTCCTTATGGAAATTTGTCTAAGTACCTAAACCTTACTTGGTTAGGAGGAGAGTACAGCATTACCGCATGGCATACTTGCTTATGTTCATGACCCTTTCCCACATGCATCATATGTGTGCTTGGTTGAGGTTATGATTGGTCATGGTTATGCCATTGGGTAGGATATTATGGTATTTCCTGAGGGATGGAGTTGCCCATCTTGAGCGCATAGGATGCTCGGGACTGATGCATGGTTGATTTGTGTGGTTCATGCATCTGGCATTGCATAGCACGCAGATATTCTCCCTCACTTCATCAAGGTCGTAGCCTCCACAAGCATATCGTGGATGGCTGGAATTAGACACCGAAAATGTTACTTGAGCATTTAGGGCACTTAGGATGTCCTTGGGTGAAAGCCCTTAAATCTTCATGGTACCAGGAGACGCCTCAATGCTAAGATCGAGTGGAAAACAAGAGCTCCCGAGTGCCTCATACCATTAGGCCATGACTCCCACTGTAGCGTGGTCGGTTGAGATGGGGTGTGGCCTTACCCGCCTGAGTGAGGGGGCAGTAGCTAGGCTGAGTTTGACCAGCTCATGAATGGGTCCATTACCATCGAGACTTGTTGGTAATTGACTATCCACAAGCGGGTAGTGAGGTCTCTTACGCTCACTAGGCTGTACAGCTTGGGGAGCGGTAGTCGGCAGATAGTGTATTTGACCCCGGTGGATTCCCTGCAGTGGAATTATATTGATATGTGGACTTAATGTGAGGACTGGCATTGATTGCATTGCACTTTACTTTGGCATTGGCTATGTAGGCCTCTTGTGCATTGCTTGGTATGACGCCCGGTACTCATGTGTTGCATTGCATAACCTTGGTATGGCTTATGGCATTCATGCTTGGTATAGCATAGCCTTGGTATGGCTATTGGCATTGATGGTATTCATGGTTCATGCCGCAATTTTGCATTCTCTGATATTGCCTTGCCGACACTGGTATTACACACACTTACACTGCCCTCTAAGCTTTCTATAAGCTTATGCATGATTGATGCGTGCAGGAGATTCCAGGCAGCAGCTGTAGCTGAAGAGGAGCGACGAGCATGTCGTGGACCTTTTGGAGTTGTTCTTATTTCAGATCTTGTATTTTCCCTTTTTGAGCCAAGTACCTTGTATGAAGTTTAAATTCTTAGTGGATTTTGTAATGTTGTTCCTGTAGTTATCATTCGTGGTTACCATGTTATGATCTTGGGTATGCTCTTTAAGGATTGGATTTATGTTATATAAATCCTCCTTATGGGATCCGAGGATCGGAACCTGGTGAATGGGTGCCAGGAGCTGAGAATGGGGTACTACGAAGGCTGTCGGCACTAGAATTGACTATTAAAATTCTTGTGAGTCCGGTCACCGAGTCTGGGGCGTGACAATATCCTAGACCATACTGTTCCTTAGACTTCTGTGGTCCTCCCGGTTGAATTTCAGTGACCTGCGACGCGTAGATAGCATTTACGCACGACCCTAAGTTACATCCTGTATATCAAAGTCGGCTCGACCCGAGACTTATACCCTGACAACCACGCCGTCACCACGATTCCAACGCCGCGTCTCGCGCACCGATGCGATACCCAAACTAGGAGTTATGGGCCCGCATATATTTCAAAGAAATGTCGCGCGTTGCGAATTCCAAGAGAGTCTCTACCAAATATCGAATCAATCAATCAATGTACAAGTTAAGTACATATCCCATCAACACCCATCCCTCTTTTACCAACAAGGCATGGCAATCCATACCTCTCTCATCCAAAGTCAACTCTCTCTCTCTCTCCACCCATCCCTTCCTTACACCTAACACCTATCACTCCATCCCTTTTCATCCCATCACTTCTCTCTCTCTCTCTCTCTCTCTCTCATTTTCTCTCTTTACTCTTAAGCTCCCAAGGAGAACAACCATTCAAGCAATTCCCATAGAGAAAGAGCCAAGTGTCGCCCACTTCCCTACCCTAAAAACTCTCATCTCCACCATCCAACCTTCATCATCCACCCTTAAAGAGCTAACTTAGGAGCCAAGGAGTCCAAGGAGCTAAAGAAGGAGTGATATAGGTGGGTGATTTTAGGATATCCACCGTTGAATTTCATTTGAAGGCCCACTTGTGATGGGACCCATTTTGATGTATGCGTTGTAAATCCTAGAGGGGCCCGTAGTGGCGGGGCCCCTCCATCACACCGCTCTCTCTCTCTCTCTTTTTACTTGGTTTGATGGGCTGATCTACAATTTTAGTGGGCCACAAGACCCACCTTGATATGTGTGTTGTAAGTTCCTGCTGTCCAGCAATAGGCCGCCCACTGTCCAGTAGCAGCGGCCCGCCATGCTGACTGGCCTGGATGAGGGAGAATACAAATGTCAGCTTGATCTAATGATGGTGGGCCACTACATAGACCCACCATGATAGATGTGTTTTACCCATGCCACCGTCCAACAAGCCTTGGACGTGGGACCCATCTGCAGGTGTGGCAGTCCACACATCTAGTTGTTAGGGACGGTGGGTCCCCTTGAAGCATGTATTATGTATCATCAGCGTCCATTTGTTAGGACGGTGAGACTTCACCATGATGTATCCATTGATCCAAGCTATCCATCTATTGGGCTGCTAGGCAGCAGCCTAGTAGCATATAGCTGTTGTCCTGACGTTAATAAGCTGTGTGGGTCCTGCATGATGTATGTGTTACATCCAAACCGTCCAGTTGTGGATCCCATAGGTTATATAGTTGCTATTTGACGCGGCAAGTTCTGCGACCCTGATCTTGATGTATGCGTTGATCCACACCATCCAGTACATAGACAGTGGGCCCCATATTGACGTGTTATATCAAAATCATTCATCCAGTTTGGCCAGATCTCGGGCCCACCTTGCTGACGGGCCATCCAGGCTGTCCAGCCATAGGACATCTAGTAGCAGCTGCTGCTGGACCGTATGTTAGGGGGCCCCTTTTATCAGTTGATATAGCTGGTGGGCCACATGTGTGGACCCACCAGATGTATGCATTCTATATCCTGTCCGTCCGTGGGACGTGAACCCCAGTGATGGATATGATTCATCCATACTGTCCATCTGTGGGGATCCCACCTGAGATATATATTATATCCACACCGTCCTTGCACGTGGGACGATGTGACCCTCCGTGATATATATATATATATATATATATATATATGTGTGTATATATATATATTATTCCCACTGTCCATCCAGACGGTGGGACCCACCCCTGATCCAACTGTTGTATCCAAATCGTCCATCCACCTTGCGAGCTTGTCTTAAGGCTTGTGATAAAAAAATAAGATAGATCAGTCTATCAAGTGGGCCACACTACAAAAATCAGTGGAGGATGATCATCTATCATTGAAAACTGTTTGGGGTCACGGAAGTTTTGTACTAATATGGAATTTATTTTTCCTCTTAATCCAGGTCCTTGTGACCTTATGATCTGATTGGATAGAAATAAACGTGATGGTGGGTCCCGGTCCGGTGAATTGTTTAACAGTGAGAATCATTATCTCCACTGTTATTTGTGGTATGGTCCAGATGATCTTTCAATCATCATCTCCGCCGCTATTTAGGGTGTGGTCCAGATGATCTTTCGATATGATTCATATTTTTGGGTAATGCTCTAAATGATCTCTAAAAATAGATGTACGGTGGAGATATGAAAATATAGTGAGTATATTGGGCCTGTATGAGAGGCCCATTGTGATGTGTTTGAGGCCCATGGGTCGTGGCCCGTTGTGATGTATTCGGGGCCTATGGGATGTGGCCCATTTGATGTACATGAGGCCTATATATTGTGGCCCATTTGATGTATGTGAGGCTCATATAATGAGGCCCGATGATGTATATGAGGCTCATGAGTGAGGCCCAATGTGATGCATATGTGGCCCATGAGTGAGGCCCATCATGGTGAACATTAGACCCTTAATGTGCGGCCCATTATGTTGTGTATGAGGCCCTTGCTGAGGCCATTGGCCCACTATATGTTAGGCTCAATGTGGGCCACTCCATGGGAGTAATGTTGGTTAAATGTCTACATTAATGGGCAATAATGGTTAAATGTCCACATTGTGACCTTCCCTTAGGCCTTGTTAGACCCATTCTCATCATTCTCTTAGTGGGTTAACCAAAATCATTGGGCCCTATTGATATTACATTGTCCATCATCACCGTACACGGATGGCTCCGTGCTACCGGATTTGGCATATCCATGGCCGAGGGCCGATTTTTATATTATGGTTTAGATCGGTTGTTCATCTATGGACCCCGCCTTGCATATAGGCCGATTTTCAATGCTGATTACAGATATCGATTACGAGTATGCTTAGCATAACATCATGATACATGCCCATACGCATCATCTACATGTTTGTTATGAGATGTGCTTGACCATTGCATATGCCATAGGGTAGATTGTTTATGAGACTCCCTGATAGGCGGAGTTGTCCCATATGAGCGCATATAATGTGCAGGATTGATGCATGATTGGACTGTGTGACTCATGCATCTTGCATTGTGTGTTTTGATTGTTATACGCCTTAGTGACATCAGGGCCATAGCCTCCACAGGTATATTGTGGATGGCCGGATTGGACACCGAAAATACTGTTACTAGCATCAGGGCATCATAGATGTCCCTGAGTTAAAATTTCTAAACCCGATGGTACCAGAGGATGACTCCAACATTGAAACCAAGTGGATACATGAGCATACGAGGGCTAAATACTAGGAGGCCGCATCTCCCACTGTGTCGTGGTCAGTTGGAAAGGGGTGTGGCCTTACTCGATCGAGGGTAGGGGCGATTATTAGGTTGAGTATGACCAGCTTATAAATGGGTCTGCTATCGACGTGCCGCTTAGGTATTCGCAGGCTATTGGCCAGGCAGATAGTGAGGCTTCTTACGCTCACTTGGCCTACGCTCATGGGAAAGTGGCAGTGCCATTTGGAGTGTACTAAACTTCAATGATTATCCAGGGTGGAAACTGTACTGATATTTGATGCTCTAGTGATGAGCTGCATTGATATGTGGATTCGGATGAGGACTGTATGCTTGAGTTGCATCTCGCATCGCATGGCCTTGATATGGCCAACATCATTCACGTCTTGCATTGCATGGCCTTAATATGGCTGATAGCATTCATGCCTTGTATCGCATAGCCTTGGTACGAATGATAGTATTCATGGACTCACTAGCATATTTTGCATTACTCTGATATTGCATTCTGAGTAAGCTTATATTGCGTACACACTCTCACCACCCTTTAAGCTTTCTATAAGCTTATGAACGACCGTTGCGTGCAGGTGACGCTAGGACGCCGCAACAGCATTGAGCTTGGAGCTATAAATGACTTCTGGAGCTTTTGATTATCGATATTGTATTTCCCTTACGCATTGTACTCAAAGTTTTTTTTATCATAGTGGATTTGTGATGATGTTGTTGGTTGTTGTTTGTGGGTTATGCTTATGGTTATGCTTGTTATGGAATAAATTTATGCTGAAAAATCCTCCTTGTAGGATCCCAGGATCGGAACCTGGTATATGGGTGCTGAAAGCCGAGAATGGGGTATTACAGAGGTTGTCGATATCGAATTCGGTGATAGGAATTTTATGAGCCCAGTTTTTGAGTTTGGGGAGTGACATGTGTAACTTAGAGTTAATGGAACCATCGAGTTGATCACTCACTCCCACTTTGGGATGGTGTTTTAAAACACCAACCAGACACTTTTGTAGATGCAGGCATTATGGAGTATGATGCGTTGGAGGAGGCGCACATAGACTCGAAGGAGTCCTTGTACTTTTAGTTGCTAGGTGGGTTGATGTAGGACACTTTCAGGACATCAATGAGATTTTAGAGTCGATATATTTTATATTTTTAAAACTCTATATTTTGCTCAGTTGTAGTCATGTACTCCGGATAAACATATTTTACTCATTAGTTGATTACTCACGTTAAAATTTATGTTTATTCTAGAGTACATCGCATAGTCTATTTTAATTATAGGAATTACTCAAATGTTATGTAAAACGAACTATAGAACCCCACTTCTGCAAAGCATAAGTGGTACCCGGGATATCGAGAGTCGAGTGTCTACTAGGCCCTCGAAATTTGGGGTGTTACAGGTGGTATTAGAGCAATAGTTTGGAATTAAACTGGATCGTGGGTTGTGGACTGATTATAATGCATTCGCTGACGTAAATGAGAGCGCTAAAACTTAACAACGTTGAACCCTAGGACTAAACCCTTAGTCATTTCAAGTGTTCGGGTCTTAGTTTAGGAATTTGAACTTAGGAGGGACTTAGACTAAGAAAAAGGAGTTGCGATGATATTAGAGGCTAGGTCTAGGAACACTAAAATGTGTTTTGGCCAGGAATCAAGCAAGAGCTCACAAATTCAGTGTCATAACCCGGCATAGTGGGGTTGGGTGAGTAAAGTAGCTCGTCCTACCCAAAATCATATATGATGCGTCTGATAACCCAACCCGGGTTGCGAGTTACGTCCGTTCTGAAATCCAAAGGCCCGTATCACCTATGCATCGAAGTGGGCCCCCTCTGTCCACCTAGCGTTGAAATCACCCACTCCCTGCCCTACACCCATCCTCAATGAAGAACGGTGCCACTGCCAAATAAAATATAAAATAAAAAATAAATCTAATGGTAGATAATAAGAACAAATTTACAATCATTCAAATAGTGATACCAAACCTTGTAAGAAGTTTCAGAATCCAACTCCAACTCAAACTCCCTAAATTTCATAACTTAATATAAATAGTGAGTTTACTATTTGTAGTAAATGCCCTATTTGTCTTAACCATGTTATGCTCCTAATTTTTCTAAGAACTTTTGATTTTGGACACAACTCATAAAGCTCAAAGGATGAAGAGTAATAATCAAACTAAAACTTATTATAAATAGTAAAAACAGAAATAAAATGGATTTTCAACCATAAAACTGATGTAATCTCCCTAAATAACTAGGTTTTTTTGGGCTAAATAAGCTTCTCCTACCCCAAAATCATATATGGTACATCAAGTAACTCATTCTAGTTTATGAGATACGCATGTTGTAAGGTTTTGACGGTCTGGATCGCTAAAGGGGGCATGCCCACGCCTGAAAGGACAGGGAACGGTGTTGCCACTGCCCGGGGGGCGTACCCATGCCCAGGTGGATAGAGAGCAGCATTTCTACCTCCCAGGGGCATGCCCACGCCTGGGGAATCCCCACAGGGCATTGGCCCCGCCTGATCCGCGTGGCCACACAGGAAATTCTACAAATTTTATGTCAACTTTGAAAAATCATATCTCTCTCGATATAACTCCGATTGAGGTGATTAAAAATTTATATTAAATATTAATAAGTATAATTTTATATAAAATTTTTAAAAAATAAAAATAAAAATTTTAATATATTTAATTATAGGATATCTTGATAAATGTCCAAAAATTGATAGTTTCATACAGTTGTTACTTCTAAAATTTTAATATCTACAAATCCAAATGAAATGAAATTTTGTAGGATGACTTTAAACTTAATGATAAACCATCATAAAAAATTTTAAAAATAATTCATTATCTAAAAACATATAAAATGTTACAAGGAATAGAGACATTTTGTAATAATACAGAAAATCATTGGTTTTGCACAGCCGGTACTTCCGGAACTTTTATAATTTTTACGGAACTTCAAATGAAATGAAATTTTCTGAAATAAAAGTCAAATTAATAATGAATATATATATATATATATATATATATATATATAAGTAACTAAAAGTGACAAAGATGTTATAAACAATAAACAAATTGGACATGAATTAAAATGAGAACTCTCTTTAACTGAGACCTAAAAGACAACCTCATAAATGTAAAACTTGAACTTCTTAATAAATTTTGATATTCCCCAAATGTTTAAAATAATTGGACTACAAAATTTCAAAACCATACATTTGCGAAGTATTCGCCGCTTGACCCAATTCTCAATCCTGAGTGACTAGCAATGGACTGACTGCTTTGACCGAGCAAAAGACCAGGATCTATCAGGACTAGGAAGGGATATAATGAGCCTTTTACCCTGGTCAGGTAGATGATCAATGTATCGGGTTTAAGCGCAGTACAATCGTCTCTCCGTATTGACCAAACACTGAAAACTTATATTTTTACTCTAAATAGATAGGAACCGTCATCAGGAATCCAAATCTTTTAAAAAATTATAGTAAACTATCAGGGTGAAAAATTTTTAAGGGGGTAGACTATAATAAGCTAGACTAGCATAGTTAGTATGCACCCTACCATGCATATGAATGTGAAATCAATGAAACTTGGGCGTATGAAATTATAATATCTTTATCTATTTACATTTGGCAATTTCGGAGATGAAATTATTTTAAAGGGGTATAGATTGTAACATCTTCAATTTTTGCCGTTTTGGATTGACAAAAATCTTTAATTCTTTTTATATATAACTAGCCTACGTCATCACTTACTAACCTTTGATGCTCGAAGTGAGCCTATACGTGGGTCGTACCGACAAAGAACCGCACAAACAAGATTAATCAACCGTAGAAAGCCAGTGAATCCGAACGATCACTCAAACATCGAGTTTAGCCCCATGATTTGTTCACATAGGGCCCAAATCTAGCCAACCTATCATTGACTAATCGAGATAACTATAACCAAATAGAGACCTACCTAAATCCGAGACAACTATAGATTGGATCTTTATTAATAAACCAAAACAACTCGGTCACTCATTTAGCCTAAGAACCAATGATCTAGAGTAATCATGATCGAATCACCATTTTCACTAATTTCTAATAGGCCACATTGTGAACTTAGTTAATCCAGACCCTAACAATTGTGCCCAAGAAATCTCCCTACCCAATTCATTCGAAAAATAACCCGATTATCCGAACAAGCTCTAAATCGCTCATTAGTGGGCCACTAGTTCCGCAATTATAGAATAATGTCCGCTTGACTAGGCTTGACGTCCAACGTGGGTGGCGAGACAAGAAAATGCCTAAAACTACTCAACTTGGGCCAAAAGCCAAGTGCTTGAAACGTGCGAATCTCCTAGGCTGAAATTAGAAAACTTAAGTGAAATAGACCTTTCGCTATTTCACAAAGTTGTGACTTTCCAACCGTTAGATTGTAACCAAACTCGAGGCATGAGTTAAGGATATTTCCTTGCTCATACCCGAATGACTCTGGCCCCGATCGATCACCGACAACCGTCCATCACAAGTGGGGACCCCATGGTTGATCGAAGTGTCTGATTGTCGCCCAATTCTAACAAACCCTAGATCCTATAGTGGGACACCTTTCCCCTGATGCGGATGAGCTAATGGGCCCTTGAAAGGACATTGTAAATCAAAATCAGCCCCCTTATGGGCAAGTATATTGGAAAAGGGGCCCTAAGGGCCAATTCGACATAAAATCTGAGACTATAAAAGCCCAAAAAATCTCTCCCATACCCCATACGAAAATTCAGTTCCAAAAGGGAGAGAGAGTGGATAGTGGAGAAGAAAGATTTTGGGGAAGCTTGTGTGGGAGATTTCCCCACCATTGTTAACCGCATCGGAGATCACAACAGCGCCATGACATAAGGGACAACCCGACGGTAAAAAAGAGGTAACTATCGGGCCCTCTTTATGATGTGAGCCTTATAGACCGATTGCATGTACCCTTTACAAGCAAATTTTACTAATGCAGGGCACCGGTGCACTACCTTACGGATCCTAACCTTAGGAGCAGCACTAAAAATTGACAAATCACTTTTAGGTGTGGACCATTATCCCTAAGTTGCCATTTATCGAAACCTATATTACGATTAATGATTTGTGTAGTGAATAGATGATTGCATGCTAACCAATGCGTGCTCGTATGGCTCTTCGTCTCCCATAAATTGTTAATTATGTGTAATGTAGCTCGAACGTTCAACTAGATCCTAGAATAAGTTAAAATTACAAAATTTGTTGCTCATGCTTCCTATTACTCACATGCCTATGCACCAAATATGCCTTACCTCACACGAATTGCTAGGTTAGTTGTAACACGGCTTGCATGTTCGATAAAATGCTGAATAGAGTAGAAATTCTTGATTTGTTGCTTATATCTGTTCTTATAGATGCATAGTTGATTTATTAGTTTTATCAATTGTCTATGGCTATTTAGTTAATCGGGTTGGCCGACAAATCATAAATTTACGAGGGTAGCCCTAATTGGGTTGGCTACCCCAGACAAGTTCAATTGATCTGGGCCGAACATGGATAACCGACAGTAGTCGGACTACATGGGAAGCTTGCACCTAATTCTAGTTATGCCAGAGTTTGTCTGAGTCAACTGAATTAGCTTACCAGCCAACCAACCATTTGTGTTCACCATGTATGATCATGCCTGCCTGAATCTGAAGCACCTCATACGTTTGAGAGGCCTACTATTAACCATTGGTGATACGATCCCCAAGTCTTGGGAGCTGGACATGGTATTATGGGATACTGTGTTTGTGTTGTCGGTCTACAGTGGGGTGACGAGCCTCCCCATAGTGACCAGTGAGCACAGGAGGTGATAGATCCTTGTTCTAACGACCTCCGTCAAATTACCTAGCCAATGGTTCTTTGCCAAAGTATCGTTCAAACGACACGGGCATGAATGGAATTGGGTGATGAGCCCTTTTTCTTGTGGTGATTTGGTTATGTGACAATCCCGCAGCTCAGAACTGAGTGATCATACTCGATGTTTGGGTGACGACCCATACCGAGTTGATCCTCATACCTTTGGGTATCATGCCTTACCTTTGGAATTTTTAATTCGTGAGATAAATAGGTGATACCTAAAATTGGATCATAGATTAGAAGTTCAGAGCCGCTACGACCGACCTGGGCCAAGTGATCTAGATAAGGCCATTGATTAAATGGAGGTGTTCCTGCTTCCCCAATCTTGCTAGATGAACAGACGTAATTAAATACTCGACTAACTTGAATATTCATAACATTGCATTAGCATAGGTTGGTGACTCTGCAGTTGAGGTCGCATTTAGGGAGTGTTGGTTATATGTGAACGTATAGATGGATTCGCTTGAGGGGGTGTTGGATGGTGAGGGCTTGCATCATATCATAATACCATGCATGTGCATTAACAAGAGTGTCTAGGGAATGCATGCTTAAGTTCTTTTTCATTAATTGTGCATGTGGGTATTATAACATGTAAAACTTAGAGTTAATGGAACCACTGAGTTGATCATTCACTCCCACTCTGGAACGGTGTTTTAAAACACTAACTAGACACTTTTGTAGATACAGGCACTATAGAGTCTGATGTGTTAGAGGAGGTGCACACAGACTCGAAGGAGTCCTTATACTTCTAGTTGCTGGGGTGGGCCGATGTAGGACACTTTCATGATGTTAAGGAGATTTTAGAGTTGATATATTTTATATTTTTGAACTGTATATTTTGTTTAGTTGTAGTCATGTACTCTGGATAAATATATTTTACTTGATAGTTTATTACTTGCGTTAAAATTTACGTTTATTTCAGAGTACATTGCATAGTCTATTTTAATTTTATGAATTACACAATATCTATGTAAAACGAACTATAGAACGCCGCTTCTGTAAAGCATAAGTGGCACCCAGGATATTGGGAGTCGAGTATCTACTCAGCCCTCAAAATTCAGGGCGTTACATGTCTGTACCATTTCCACATAGCCGAGAATGCTTTGCACATCACGGGTCCAAAAGCACTGTGAATTTCCATCCAGGCTTTGAAAGACTCTAAGTGTTTGGTCGGATCTCCCGACCCTATGTAGGGGTTGATCTGAGACATTTGGAACCTAGACAGAAGCTGGGATCTCACGATGTCGTCCGTGAACAAGGGCTCGACTTCCTCAAACATGGCGTCGACGGAGGTAGGAGCTTTTGTCTGGCATGCCTGCTGGATATCTCCAAGCTGATCTCGGATTTTCTTCAACTTTGACTCCCATGGAACTTCGCTTTCTATTGTGACTTCAGGAGCTTTCCCATGCCTTTTCTTTTCTAGAGTGTGGTGCATGTCAGACTTAGCAAACTTGATCATTCCCATCATTTATATGGGGACGCACCTACTTCGTGCTTGTCAATCATTTACGACATATGAGTCGTGAGGTGCTTATGGAGGTTGAGATTGCTTAGTTGTTGCCCCTAATTCCATGCCTTGGTTAGGGAAGGGATGTTGTCTCTCCAATATCCGCATAATCTGATCAACATTACCAGCAAAAGCCTCGATTTGGTTCTTTAAAGAGACGAGCTGACCCCCTCTATTTCAGGATCCTTGTGCGATTACTTGGGGTAGGGGTCAGGTTGAGGATCTGAGTGTGATGGTTGAGGGCTCTTATGATGTTCTTTCGGTATTGGGATTGGTTCAGTAATGGAGGTCAAAGCCCATCTTTTTCCCTTAACCATTGTAGGGTGAAAGCAGACGGATTTCCTCGACATAAGGTGAATTTCTGAATGGCTTTACTACCGATTCCCACAGACAGTACCGAACTATTATTACTCAAATTTGGTCGATCATGTACCTCCTCCTGTGAGATGCTGGGTACCTATAAATTAATGGAGAACAATGAGACACTAGGGGTGCCATTTGTGGCTAGGGACCCTATAATGCCTAAGTTAAGAGTATGGACTCACAATTGGTGTAGTGGAATCAAGATAGTTATGCGCGCATCCCTCTTTCTTGAAGAGGATGATGCATTTATAAGTTCTCTTAGGCAATTCCCATATCCGAGTAAATTTGAAAGATATGCTAGAGGGGCTCGTATTGGAATTGGAATATGTTCTTGAATACTTCTCTGATTATGCCTTAGTTGGCTTTATCTTTGGTTGAGACTTCGTTGGGAGTCCCACCCATAGACGGTGCAAGTTCTCTTTGGATGTTTCCATTCCGAGCTCGAGGTCACCATCCGAGCTCGAGGTCAATACCCGATCTCGAGGTCAGCATTGGATGTCGAGGTCATCATCTAAGGTCGAGGTCGTCATCCAAAGTCATGGTCGAGGTCGGTGGGTCTGTTGACGAGTCTTGTTTCCAAACTAGTCTAATTGTTTTAACTCGGTCACTTAGCCTCTTGAAAAGGCCGAGCTATACGTCCTAGAAGGGGGGCTGAATAGGACTATGCCAAATTTAAAAATAAATGCAGAATTGAAAGAAAGATAACATAATTAAATAATAAAGAAGTACAAGTAAATATCAACCTCAAATGTACTAGTACTGATAGGTTGATACAAACTTAGTTCTAAGGACAACCTAACACCAAAAACCAAAGGCTTATGGCAGGACAACCTTACTAGAACATTTGTAAGTATCAAAAACCCAAACCAATAAAGAGGCAAATAAAATAGGAAATAAAATAAAATAAGTTATTATAACATTCCCACAAGAGCATAAAACAAATTACACCATTCACCACAAATGCTTAAAGAAAGTTACAACATTCATACACATAAGCACATTCAATCATTCACCACAACTCCAGGAATTATAATAGTTCACTTGTGTGTACACCAACTGTTAGAAAATAGCCATCCAACTACACTCCTAATATCCACTCCCTCAAGATATTAGCGTTCACTATGAAAAAAGGTTTTCCAAGGTTCACCTTAAAACCTTCACAATTGTGTCTTTGATTGAGCTTACATAATCACAAAAACCCACACTCTGAGATTTTCTAGATCACCTCATACAAAATCAAAAAGATATTTTTCTGGCACAACCTCAAAAACCAAAAAAGGATATACAAAATGTAAATGTACTTATCTGAAAATTCTCCTTTGAAGAAGCCCGGTAGAACCGATCCGATGTAGAAGAAGATGTTTAATGTCCAGTCTCATAGATGAAAAGGTTCTAGTTCGAAATGATTTTTAATTAAATCAACCTGGGCTAGCTTAATTTGATTTTGATCTCAAGAAAGGAAAAATCACAAATCCCTTCTTAATGTAAGATTAGAATAAAGATTTCAAAATCAAATTACAAAAGCTAATTAAAGAGAACATAAAATGAGCACAGAATAGCTTAATAAATTCATAAACTTATCTCTCAGAGTGGTGTCATGATTTAGCTTTAAATGAATTAATAAACTTTGAAATTCGTGCTCTATTTATAGGTGAAAATACTGTTCACTCGACTGGTCTAAGGGTCGGTTCGACTGGTCAAATGAGCAACAAAATTTCAAATTTTATGGCGCGATAAGATAAGGTCGTTACTTGACTGGTTGAGTGGCCTGCTCAAATGGTCGAGCAATGCACTCGACTGGTCAAGTGGGACCAAAAAAGCTTGCTGGACTTTGAGTTGAGCCTGCACGACTAGTCGAGCACTGTTCACTCTACTGGTCGAGCAGTCTCCACGACTGGTCGAGAGTCCAATAGAAAATTTTTAAAATTAGCAACAAACCTTGGACTGGTCGAGAAAACTCTTAGATTGGTCAAGCCAGTACTTGGACTAGTCGAACAAGGACTAAGACTAGTCGAGAAAATGACCCATAAATATATGAAATGACCCACATAAAATATGTAATGAATATGACACAACGTAAGGTCAATCTAGGGTCATCCAAACCTGTTTGTGAGTAGAAACAAATGAAACATCATTTGCTTCTGAATCTTGATATCTTGTGATACTTGAAGCTTGAGTTCAATCTCTTGAACTTGAGCTTGAGTTATGCTTGAGTTCTTCAGTCTTTAGCGTATAGTAGTCGAACTTCAAACTTGAACTTAAGTTCTTGAATTTTAGCTTGAAACCATGAACTTCAACACTCTTCACTTCAACTTGAAGATGTAGACAAGTTCGATGAAGATCCAGAGAACTTTAAAATATATGAACCTGATCACTTCAACTCAAAGCATGATATAAATACTAAATAGTTCGGCACAACAAAATTTGACAACACTACGGGTGCTAGATTTTCACGATAGTATTTATAATCTCCTCCTTTGTCAAATTTGTGACAAAACCAAATAAGAATTATGCACAATAAAGAATCATGCACCAGTCATGCATCAGTTATATAAGCACAATAAGGAATCATACACCATTTGAGTAATAAATGATCAACAGACACAAATCCCCCTCATTCCATTACTCCCCCTCAATCCAGGAGAGGTGATTTGCAGAACCTGTCAAAAAAAATTTCCATGCATACTACACTCCATATTCCACAATCACACATCTCTACAATTTCTCATCCCTTTTGTCACAATATGACAAAGGAAAGATAAAGAAAAGAGAAGTAAATGAAACAAGATAGGAAATAGCATCACCATGATAATAAAAAATAAACGAAAGGCACAATAGCATGTGCACATACTAAAAAGTAGAAGTATGTCCAAGAAATATCCCAACACACAAATAGTAGAAAGTATTATTAATACATGTTCAGAATGAAATAAACATCTAATCAAATCCAAATGATAGAGCAGGAATACAAGGATCTATCTGATGTAGTCCCTTGTTAATGCACCTAAGATATTTACGCATATATTTTGTAAGATCCGTATCCTAGTCTATACTGTTCCGTAGGCTTCCGCGGTCCTTCCGGTCGAATTCCGACAACCCTCAACATGTATCCGATGCTTGCGTGCGATCCTAAGCCGAGTCCTACATACCGAAGTTGGCTCGATTCAAAACTTGTACCCTAGCGACCACAGCGTCGCTGTGGTTCCAACACTGCAACTCGCACACCGATCCGATACCCGGGCCAGGAGATGTGGGCCCACGTTCATTCCGAAGAAATGCCGCATGTTGTGAATTTTGAGAGAATCTCTACAACATGTCACATCAAGTCAAGTACACCACCCATACCCCATGCCACCTCACTTTATCCCAAGTACAAATGCTCATTCCCTCTTTGCCACAAGTCAACTCTCTCTCTCCCTACCCATCCCACTTTTACCAAAAATTCAAACAAACCCATGCTTTCCCATTCCCATTCCTTAGAACACCCATCCCATATCATCCCATCACTTCTCTCTCTCATTTCTCAAACCTCCCAAGAAACAAAAAAATTCCAACATCCAAGCTCTCTCTCCCAAAGACAAGTGTGGCCCACTTTCCCACTCTCTCATCTCCCATCTCAACCATCCATTCATCATCTACCTGCATCAAAATTGAAGGCAAGGAGATCGGCGTTCTATTAGACCAAGAAGATCGAACGGTGGGTGTTTTATAAGCCTAGATTTCAAATTTTGATGATGGGCCAAGTGAGACTTACCGATTGATGTATGCAATGTAGAGAGGGGCCCATAGTGGCGGGGTCTCTCTATCTCATCGTTTCTCTTTCTCTCTCTCTCTCTCTCTCGTATAGAATGGTGTGTGTGTGGCCTATCATGAAGTAAGTATTTCATCCATGCCATCCAATAAGTGGGCCCACATGGCACTCCATTTGGACGAGCCTAATCGAAGGAAAACACGAGTATCAGTTTGATCCGAGGCCAATGTGGGCCATATGTGTGGAACCACCATGGTATATGCATTAGCTCCACACCGTTCGGGGGTCAGGACGACAGGGCCCACCCTCATGTTGATGTGGATTAATCCATGCCGTCCAAAGCATCCAGACCCCCTGGACGCTGGATCTTCAATAAATAAATAATAATAGTATCTATAATATAGTATGTATATGATTATATATATGTGTATATATATTTTTTAAAATTATATATATATAATATGTATAGCCATCAGTAGGTGGGCCACGTACGTGGGACCCACCTGATGAGCGGATTAGATGGCGCACCTCACACGGCAATGCCTGCTGTGAGGTGATGTCAACAAGTTCTGTGGGACCCACATTCCTGTCCCTGGATGTATGCTTTACAACCAAACCGTCATCCATTTCACGAGTTGTCTCAAGGCTTGAGATAAATAAAATAAAATAAAAAAATGAAGCAGATTCAATTCTACGGTGGGCCACGTATGTGGACCCCACCTTAACATATGTGATTCATCCAACCGTCCATCCACATGGCTGTATCTGGCCGTCCATCTGCTGGACGGTCAGCGGGCTCACCATGATGGATGTTCTCCATCCAAACCGTGTATTCATCTGGTGAGCTTGTCTCCAGGCTTGAGACTATATATATATATATATATATATATATATATATATATATATATATATATATATATATATATATATATATATATATATGTATGTATATATATATATATATGTATATATATATATATGTATGTATGTATGTATATATATATGTCACACCCCAAACTCCGAAACCGGGCTCACAAAATTTTCGATTGCTGAATCCGGCGCCATGAAACCCCCTTTTTCTTGGGATTATAGAGGTTTCGGACCATTATGATATTTGTTTTTCCTCTATACCCAAGTCTTTATGACCTTATGCACAGGCTAGATGGAAATAAATACTATGGTGGGCCCACTAAAAATTTAACTGTGGAAATCATTACTTCCACTGTCATTTGTGGTATGGTTCAGATGATCCTTTGAATATGATTCATTTTTATGCACTATAATGATCCCTAGCAATGGATGCATGGCATATTTGACTTGGCCCATTCGACTCGGCCTATTCGACTCGGCCATTTGACTCGACCCATTTGATTCGGCCCATTTAATTGGCTCATTTGATTTGGCCCATTTGATTTATACGAGGCATTTGATGTATTTAAGGCCGACTGTGATGTATATGAGGCCCATTGCGATGTGAGATTCCACTATGATGTATGTAATGATGTTTTGGCGGCCATGCCGTAGGAGCAATGATGGTTTGACGTCCACATTGTAAGAGCAATGATGGTTAAATGTCCATATTATAACTCTCTCCCTAGGGCCCATTGATAGGCCCATACTTGTAGTGTGTAGGCCATCTAGGCCCATCTTCGTTATGAATAGAATCCATCACCATATAACATGTTTAATATAGTTCCATGATTCATTCTCATACGCATCATATGAATGCTTGAGATGAGGAGTGATTGATCATAGCATATGCCTTTGGGCAGATTGTTTATGGGCTCCCTGATAGGCGGAGTTGCCCTTCATGAGCGCGCAGCACGCGCAAGATTATTGCATGACTGGTAGTGTGATTCATGCACTTTACATTTGCATGACATGATTTCTATACGCCCTAGTGATATCAGGGCTATGACCTCCACAGAAACATCATGGATGGCAGGATCGGACACCGAAAATATTGTTACTAAGCATCGGGGCACCATAGATGTCCCTGGGTGAAAATTTCTAAACTCGATGGTACTAGAGGGTGACTCCAATGTCAAGACTGAGTGGATATATGAACACACGAGGGCCGAATAACAGGAGGTCGTGTCTCCTATTGTGTTGTGGTCAGTTGGAAAGGAGTGTGGCCTTACTCACCCGAGGGTAGGGGACAATGCTAGGCTGAGTTTGACCAGCTCATAAATGGGTCCGCTATCGACGTGCCAGATAGATATTGGCAAACTATTAGCTAGGCAGGTAGTGGGGTTTCTTATGCTCACTTGGAATCCACGCCTGGGAAAGGGGCAGTGCCATTTAGAGTGTACTAAACCCCGGTGATTATCCAGAATGAGAACTGTACTGATACTTGATGCTCCAATGATGAGCTGCATTGATATATGGATTTGGATGAGGATTGGCATGCTTGAGTTGCATCTCGCATCGCATGGTCTTAATATGGCCAATAGCATTCATATCTTGCACCACATAGCCATGGTACGGCTGATTGCATTCATGTACTCATTAGCATGATTTCACATTACTCTGACATTATATTCTGAATACTCTCATATTGCGCACACACTTACACCACCCTCTAAGTTTTCTATAAGCTTATGCACGATTGATGCATACAGGTGACGTCAGGTTATAGTCGTAGCTTCGCCGCAGTGGGAGTGTGCAGTCGAACTTCAGGAGTTTCCGTTATCATTATCTTGTATTTCCCTTCATACATATTTTACTTTAAAGTTTTTGATCATAGTGGATTTTGTAATAGTGTTCTTGTGGTTATTGTTCGTGGGTTATGCTTTTGATTATGCTCATTACAAATCAAATTGATGTTAAAAAAATCCTTCTTGTTGGATCTCAAGATCGGAACCTGGTGTATAGGTGCCGAGAGCCGAGAGCCGAGAATGGGGTACTACGAAGGCTGTTGGCGCTGGATTTGGCATCAGGAATTTTGTGAGCCCGGTTTCTGAGTTTGGGGCGTGACAGAAGTTGGTATCAGAGCATAACTTGGGAATAACCGAGAACAACATCACATATCTAGTATAAGTTTAGGTCAATTAGGTTCTAAGTGCATAACCTTTCCTCTAACGTGTCTTCGAGAGTTTTCAAGGATTGACAGGCGTCTTTGTTCATTTCTATAGGACATGCCGCCCAGGAGAGTGACCTGAGTAACTCCGACTCCACCACCTGAGACTCCAGCTTTACCACCTACGACTCCCGCTCGACCCCCAGAGATCCCTGCTCCCCAGCCTGAGGATGTCGTTCCTCCACCTGAGACCGGTGCGGATCCGACCGTACCTGTGAGTGCCTTTCAGTTACAGCAGATGTTACAAGCTGTGATGGCTGCGTTTCAGGGACAGGGCAGGTGCCCTGTTGTTTCACCAGCCCACACAGCAGGAGCACGCGAGTGCCCTTCTTCGAGACTTCAGATAGCTCGATCCTACGCATTTTCAGGGCGAGCCAATCTGACAGCAGCCAAGAGATGGTACTCCAATGTGGAGAAGACTTTTCATATTATGTCGTGTATGACCCAGCAGCTAGTTCGGTTGGCCGTATTTCTTCTCCAGGGTGAGGCTGAGTACTGGTGGACCTGTATTACCCGTGTTGTAGGGCCTGATTTTGTCTGGACATGGGAGGAGTTTATAAACTGATTCGAGCAACAGTACTTCCCTGATCACCTTCGTCGTCAGAGAGCATTAGAGTTTAAGACTCTGGTGCAAGGGAACTATCAGTGGCGCAGTATATGGCCCATTTTATGGCGCTATCAAGGTTCACGCCATATTTGGTTGATGACGAGGGGGTTGATGACGAGGGGCGGAAGGCCCACCATTTTGAGAACGGCTTGCATTACGGTATTCAAGGTCATGTTATTGGGTATGAGCTCCCGACTTTTCAGGCCATAGTATGGAGGGCCCAGATTTATGAGACTGAGTGGGCTCGCACACAAAGCAATCGAGATCAGAGGAGAGGTCGGAAGAGGCAGGCCCCCTCCAATAGTTCCCAGCAGCATCAACGGCCATAGAGGTATATGAGTCACCCATCTGCTAGATCACCAACAGCACCAACAGCACTTCCAGCGCCACCCCAGCAGCTGTATATAGGGACTTGTTTTGGATGTAGTGGGATAGGGCATTGCGTGTATGAGTGCCCCCGCCCTCATCTGTAGTAGCTGAGAGCGCCACAACAGCCTTCAGTGCAGTAGCGACCCCATCAACAACGACCGCAGCCACCTCATCCGCCGAGGCCTCAGCAGCAGCAGAGATAGCAGTACAAGCTGCCACAGAGGCAGCAGCAACACCAAGGACCTCAAAGGGGACAGACACCTCCCCAGCCAGCTCAGGCTAGGTTCTACGTGGCTCAGCAGGACCGGCAGTCCTCTGGAAGAGTCGTTGAGGGTATACTTCTAGTCTCTGCATGCATTGCCCGAGTATTATTTGATTCTGGTGTTTCGCACTCATTCATGTCCGAAAATTTTTGTCATTCAACTGGATTGCCTACAGAGTCTACTCGCGAGGGGTTGACCGTATCGACACCCTTGGGGAAGACTATAGTATTGGGCCGTTTCTATTCATCTTACCCTGTTTTGATCGGTAATATCTTTTTGCCCATTGATTTATTTGTGCTGCCGATGTCAGATTTCGACATCATCCTGGGTATGGATTGGCTTGCTGAGTACCACACCATGTTGGACTGTTCCACGAGGACAGTCACATTTTATATACCAAGCTTGCCGCAGTTCTAGTTCATTATAGAGCCCAGAGGAGAGTCGTTATCTTATCTCATGTCCTGCACAGTCGAGGAGCCTATTGCCTTGTGTATCAATCAGTGGTCAGTGGTCTGTGATTTTCTCGATGTATTCTAAGAGATTCTGGGATTGCCGCCACATCGGCATGTTGAGTTCCAAATTGATCTCATCAAAGTCAGAAGGCTGAAATTTTGGATCAACAGCAGAATCTAACTCAATCTCATGAAATAAGTCATCCATATTAACATCATCAGGAGGCAAAGCTTCCTCCTCTTCAGTTGCTTCAGCAGCTCCTCTAGCACCCACATCAACTTGGCCAGGAGCCAACCTTAGATTCATCTCATTTATGTTCGAGTTATTGAAGGGAAGATGGTTAATGGGAGCTACTCCAACAGGCATAGCCACAAGACTATGAGTCGCTAAGACAGTCATAAGATAGGTAAATGGAATATCACTATGACCCGGATGGAGATGAAACTGAATGATAATTTAACAGATAAGAGATGGAAGACATACATGAACACCAGTAACAATAGAGTGAAGGATGCGAGCCATGAAAGTAATAAGCTCAGTCTTGTTACCAGACTTAGGACAGATATTGGAGATGAAAATACGATGGAGAATTCTGTATCTGGGTAACATAAATTTGGAACTGAGCGCATTCCCAGAATTTCATTCCTCATTTATGTTACAGAACACTCTAGTGAGCATTCATTTTTCTGATTCAGTTGGTTTTTCCACTAAAGTAGAAATAGGAATTCTGTCATCATTAACTGGAAGATGAATCAATCCAGATATTAAGTGACAGTCTACATCAATAGGACTTCTCTGGTTGTAATAGTGAAAGTTAAATTCTCAGTAGAGAAGTCACTTATGCAAGCAAACATAGCTTGCACAATGGAACGGTATGAAGGACCGCCCCAATTTAAAATGTTAGCCCATGCTACAAAGGAGGGGAACAATGCCGAAAGGTTCCAAATGATTAGAGTTGACTATCTGTTCAATAATTACGTTGCGAAGACGTATATCCCGCACATACTCGGATCTTCTTTGGGTGACCGAAGATGACGCATCATGATTGAAGCAGAATGTGAAGAAGAGGGATCACGAGAGGCTCTCTTCTTATTTCTAACTTCCATAGCAACAAGGAATAAAAGGAATACAAGCAATGTAAGAAAGGTAAGATGAGTTTCAAATAAATCAGATTTTATGCTAAAAACCCCAATAAACCACCAAAAACCTTGAAATAAACTACAACAATAAGGAAATGGAAGTGCAAAGAATTTAAATCCATAAGGAAATCGAAAAAGGTGCACTAACCAAGAAGGAATCGAATGTGGGTTCGATCGGTTGTGGTAAGGATGGTTGGGGAAGATGAAACAAATAAAGAAAAAGTACTTTTTGCACAATAAAAGGCCCCAAACCCGAGTGGCTCGACTGGTTGAGTACATACTAAACTAGTCGTGCCACAATTGGTCGAGCGTGTACTTGACTGGTTGTGCACCTCAAAAATTCTACATTTTTCACTATTTTTAAAATTAAAATTTTACAAAAATAAATAATATTAAACATGTAATATATTACAAATAAACACAAGCATTTCAGATCATAGTGCACCTACCCATATCCAATTTTAACTTAGCAAACCTGTTTCTCTCAAGCGGTTTTGTAAATGTCTTCAAGTTGATTTTCAGTCTGAATATAATCCATAGAAATAATCTTATCTTCAACTAATTCACGAATATATTGATATCTAATGCCAATATGCTTAGTTCGTGAATGCTGAATAGGATTTTTAGAAATGTTAATTGTGCTAGAATTGTCACAATACAACACCATAAAATCTTGCACAAATCTGTAATCATTTAGCATCCTTTTCATCCACACAAGTTGGGTGCATGCATTACTAACTGCAATATACTTAGCCTCAGCTGTGGAAAGTGATACGGAACTCTGTTTCTTACTATACCATGAAACTAGACAGTTCCTGACATAAAAACATCCACCTCTGGTAGACTTGTAATCATCAATATTACAAGCCCAATCAGCATCCGAATAATCGGTTAATTGAACATTAATATCATGAGGATACCAAAGACCAAGTTTGACTGAACTTACAACATATCTCAAAATACACTTTATAGCAATCAGGTGGGACTTTTTAGGGTCCGATTGATATCTAGCACAGATTCCTATGCTGAATGCAATATCAGGTCGACTCGCAGTTAAATATAATAAACTACCTATCATGTTGCGATACAACTTAGGATTTACACTTTTACCTATTGAATCCTTAGAGAGTTTAAGTGCCGTACTCATAGGAGTATCAAAATTTTTACCATTCTCAAAACCAAACTTTTTAACCAGGTTTAGAGCATATTTGGTTTGCAAGATAAAGAACCCATCAGGAAGCTGTTTTACTTACAAACCTAAGAAATAGTTCAGCTCTCCAACCATGCTCATTTCAAATTTTGACTTCATTAAATCTACAAACTCAATAGTCATGTTAGAACAGATATATCCATAGATAATGCTATCAACATATACCTGTACTATTAGTATGTGATCATTGTGTTTCTTTACAAAAAGTGTCTTATCAACACTCCCCATTATAAAGTTATGACTTAGTAGAAACTTAGTCAATTTCTCGTACCATGCCCTGGGAGCTTGTTTTAATCCACAGAGTGCCTTTTTTAGGCGATAAACATGATCAGAATGTTTAGATTTTCAAAACCCATATGATGTTCAACATATACTTCCTCATGTAGATCACCATTCTAGAAAACACTCTTAATATCCATTTGGTAAATTTTGAATTTTTTGTAACAAGCAATGGATATAAACAGTCTGATTGATTCAAGACGAGCTACTGGGGCAAAGGTTTTATCATAATCGATGCCTTCTATTTGAGTGTACCCTTGTACAACCAATCTAACCTTATTTCTTATAATATTACCAAGTTCATCAGACTTATTTTTAAAAATCCATTTAGTTCCAATAATGTGTTTATCATTAGGTATAGGAACTAAGTACCATACATCATTCCTTACAAATTGATTAAGTTCATCTTGCATAGCTACTATCCAGTTTTCATCAGCAATAACTTCTTTTACATTGGCCGACTCAATCTGGGATGTGAAGTACACATAATTACAAATATTTTCTAATTGTCTACGAGTGCACACACCAGTGAGATGATTCACAAGAATTTAATCAGTTGGATGGTCTTTAATTGACCGTAGTTTAGGGTCATTTTGACTAGACGAAGAGTCTGGTTTATCAAATAAAGAGACTTCATCATCTTCTGAACTTGAGACAGGTGTATTCAAGTGACCATCTATAACCACATTAATGGATTATTAAATAACACCGGTCCTCTTGTTGAGAACACGATGCGCTTGACTATTTACCTCATATCCTAGAAAATTACCCTTGTCACTCTTAATGTCGAATTTTTTTAGATTTTTTCGGTCACATAAATATAGCACTTACTGCCAAAAACTCGAAAGTATTTAACAGTAGGCTTCTTATTGAACCATAGTTCATATGCGGTCCTATTAATAGACTTTCTAGTATAAACATAGTTAGTAATATAACATGCCGTGTTCACAACTTCAACCCAAAGATTTTTAGGAAGTTTCATACTATTTAACATCACATTGGCCATTTCTTGAAGTACCCGATTTTTTTCTTTCAACAACCCCATTCTGTTGAGGTGTCTTGGGTGCAAAATACTCATGCGATATTCCATGATCCCTACAGAACTTCTCAAAACTGCTATTATCAAATTTAGAACCATAATCACTATAGATTTTGGAGACATGTGATTCATTTTCAGTTTGAATACGCTTGAGTACCCTTTTCACTTCATCGAGAGTCTTAGATTTCTCTCATGAAAATTACCCATGTATACCTAGTAAATTCATCTACAATTACCAGAATATATTTCTTAGCACCTCGACTCTCTGTTCTAGTCAGTCCAACGAGATCCATGTGGAGAAGTTCAAGGGGTTTGGATGTGGCATTGGTGTTCACTTTCTTGTGAGCACTCTAGTTTGTTTTCCAATCTAGCATTCGCCACAAATTTTATCCAATTTCTTTAACTTGGGTAAACCTCTTATTACTTCACTTTTGCTCAGTATATAAAGATTATAGTAGTGTACATGTCCTAAGTGTTTATGTCATAGTTCGGTCTCATCAGTTTGGACAATATAACATGATAACTTAGAAGAGATTGAATCACTGACTATATAGTAGTTCTTAGATGTTCTGTGACTAGTTAATATTATAGAACCATTCTTATTAGAAATCTTACACCCTTAGTTGGTGAATTTAATGCTATGTTTGTTATCACATATTTGAGAAATGCTTAAGAGATTATCCTTAAGGCCCTCTACATATAACACATTCTCAAATGGAGGAAGATTAAGGAGTTAAATCGTACCTTGGCCAATAATCTTGCAGTTGCTACCATCACTAAATGTGACTGAGCTATCAGTCATATCTTTAAGATTGGTAAATAAATCTTTATCACCTATCATGTGTTTAGAGCAACCACTGTTTAGGTACCACTTTGATTGACTTGAAGCCTTGAAAGCGGTGTGGACAACCAAACAAGCAACCTTAGGAACCCATTTAAATACAGTTTTAGGTTTTGGAGGATAGTTAGTTTTTTCATGCTTGTAGTTGTTGTATATTCTACCATTCGAGTTAGATTTTAGAAGCTCCTTGAGTAAATTCATAATTTTCTCAACTAAGGGGTTCTGATTTCTATAATTGATATGGTTGCTTTTAGGTTTCATAGCCTGAAAAGTTTTAGGATTTTTGAAAATATTTTGATTCAGACTTTTCCCTTTTGAGTTAGAGGACTCCCCTTTAACAAATTTTGGAGGACTATTCTTATATTTAGGAGGTGTACACTTATTGTAGCCCAGACCAGATTTGTCGCCACATTTCCTTGATCTGGTTAGCAGTTTTTCTAGTTTAGGATCACCCTGGGTATACCTCCAAGTATCCTTCATACTCGAGAGAGAAGAGACTTCTAGTTTCAGTTTTTCATTTTCATATTTGAGGTTTTCAACTCCAAGTATCCTCCATACTCCAAGTATCCTTCATACTTAGTTTAGGATCACCCTGGACATATTTTAGGATCACCCTGGGCATACCTCCAAGTATCCTTCATACTCTGAGTATCCTTCATACTCAAGAGAGAAGAGACTTCTAGATTTACACTTAGTTTTTTTCAAAACAATCTGAAAGGTGCAATTTTTCTAAAATTAGATTATCAAAATTTTCTTTTAACTTTAAAAACTTTTTTTTTTGAAGTTTTAGTTTTACAGCTATCTTGTAACTTTCCCTGTATACGGTATCATAGGCATCTTGTAAATCTTCATCATTTTTAGGATCACTTCTCAGATTTTCTTCACTAATTGAATCACAATTGTCTAGAAAGTGAATTTGCTTAGAGTCATTAAGGCTTTGACCTCATTAGTAGACTCAGGTTCAAAATCATCTATCTAACTCAGAAGAGGCTTTAAAGCAAGACGATTCACCCCATGTAGCCAACATGCCTTTCTTTTTAGATTTGTCCCTCTTTAGACATTTGTTTGCCAAATGCCCGTATTCATGGCAATTGAAACATTGGCTGTCTTTAATAGATTTTCAAGTTTTAGATCTAGTCCTTTTCTTTTCAGAAGGTGTTTGAAAATCTACCCTCTTTTTACTTTTGAAAATTTTATAAAACTTCTTGGCTAATAATGCCATATCATCTTTAGAGTTTTCAAAATCAGAATTACTAACATTTTCATGAGAGATACTTTTAAAAGACTTAAGGGCGATGGACTTACCTTTAGGAGCCTTAAAGTTTAACTCGTAGGTTTGTAAAGATCCAACTAGCTCTTCAACCCTCATATTATCTGTATCACGAAGTTCATGAATGGCAGTGACCTTTGAATTGAACCTACAAGCAATGAGCACAATATCTTTGCACAGACTTTGCTTTCTGGGGTGCTATCACCAAGACACCACATAGAGTTAACTATGTCATTTAACTTAGTATAGAAGTCCGTGAAAGTTTCAGTTTTCCATACGTATCTCCTTAAACCAAGTGGTGAGGATTTGAAGTTTAGATTTCTTGGTAATAGTTGTACCCTCGTGTGTCATTTCTAGAATGTCTCAGGCTTGCTTTGCAGTATCACAGGATATAATTCTTTTGAATTCATCCGGTAATAATGCGCAAGTAATTGCATTTAAAGCCTTTGCATTGGCACTACTCTCATTTTTCTAAAGTGTAGTCCAAGAAAAATAAGGTGCAACCTTCATAGTTTTAGTTCCATCAGTGCCAGTCACTTCAGGGGTAGGAGGGGTCCATCTAGTCACTGTGGCTTACCACACGCTCTCATCTATGGACCATAAAACGATCCTCATTCTAGCTTTCCAATAGGCATAATTGGAGACATCAAAAGGTGGAAGCCTAGTAATTGAGAGGCTATCAAAATTTGACATCTTATAAGCTGAGATCGATTAACTTAGGAAATGAATCCAAAAAAAAAGCTATTAGGCTTTGATACCACATGAAAAGGCTGAGCTATATGTCCTAGAGGGGGGGTGAATAGCACTATGCCAATTTAAAAACTAAATGCGGAATTGAAATAAAGATAACACAATCAAATAATAAAGAAACACAAGTAAATAGCAACCTCAAATGTACTAGTATTGAGAGGTTGATACAAACTTAGTTCTAAGGACAACCTAACACCAAAAACCAAAGGCTTATGGCAGGACAACCTTACTAGAACGTTTGTAAGTATCAAAAACCCAAACCAATAAAGAGGCAAAGGAAATAGTAAACAAAATAAACTAAGTTCTTACAACATTCCCACAAGAGCATAAAATAAATTACACCATTCACCACCAATGCTTAAAGAAAATTACAACATTCACACACATAAGCACATTCAATCATCCACCACAACTCCAGGAATTATATTGGTTCGCTTGTGTGTACACTAACCATTAGAAAATAGCCACACAACTACTTCACTCCTAATATCCACTCCCTCAGGATATTAACATTTACTATGAAAAAAGGTTTTCCAAGGTTCACCTTAAAACCTTCACAATTGTATGTTTGATTGGGCTTACACAATCACAAAAACCCCACACTCTAAGATTTTCTGGATCACCTCAGACAAAACTAAAAAGAGATTTTTCTGGCACAACCTCAAAAACCAAAAAAGGATATACAAAATGTAAATGTACTTATCTGAAAATTCTCCTTTGAAGAAGCCCGGTAGAACCGATCCGATGTAGATGGAGATGTTTAATGTCCAGTCTCACAGATGGAAATATTCTACTTCTAAATGATTTTTAATTAAATCAACTCGGTATCTTAAGTGTAAGACCCGTATCCTAGCCCGTCTATTTCGTAGGCTTCCATGGTCATCCCTGTCAAATTCCGGCGACCCGCGATCAGTTATCGGCGTTTGCACGTGACCCTATGATGTGTCCCGTATATCTGAGTCGGATCGACACGAGACTTGTACCAGTGTGACCGCATCGTCGCTGCGGTTCCAATGCTGTGTCTTGCATACCGATCCGGTACCCTGGCAGGGGATGTGGACCTGCATTCAGTTCAAGGAAAAATGCCGCGCGTTGCAATCCCAAGAGAATGTCCCATCAATCATATCAAAAGTCAAGTACTCTATCCCATCAAGTCAAGTACAAGCAACATCCCTCTCTTACATCACCCTTACCTAAAGTCAACTTTCCCATCACCTCACCATCTCTCTCCCATCACTTCTCTTACATCACTTCCTCTCTCATCTTTTTTCCTCTAAGCAATCCCTCCATGGAGCAACCCACGTCCATGGCTCCCATGAGAGAGCTAGTGTGGCCCACCTCCCTATCTCCCATCTCCACCATCTAAGGATCATCTCCACCGTTGAAGTTGTCTTTTTGGGGCTCTATCCTGCATTGGCGGAAGAAGGAAGAAGAATCTCGAGGTGGGTGATTTTCTTTTGTGTAGATCTTGACTTTTGGATCATAGTGGGTCCTCTATTAGGCTTAGATTCTTTTTTTTTAATGAAGGGCCAAGTGAGGCCTACGGATTGATGGTATGGATCTTATTTTGGACCTTAGGTGTGGCCGATGGCCCACCTTGATCCACATGATCGTTCCATGATGGGGCCATTCTCCATGGACCCCATCATGATGTTTATTTTCTTTGCATAGCTAGAGGTCATTTAGATAGTCCATTTTGGGTGGAGGAAGAATCTTCATCATTGACCTTTGATTTGGTGGGCCCACATGTATTGGGACCCGCTTGATATATGATTGAATGCATGGATCGGAGGGCCCATAGTGCCGGGGCCCCTCCATCGCACGTGTGTCTCTCTTTCTCTCTCTCCCTTTCTTTTCTTTTTTGTTTTGTGGTAGGCCCACTCGGATGGACCCTACCTTGGTGTATATTTTATCCACGCCATCCGTGCCTATGGTGGTCTACCTAGACAACACATGTGAAGTTAGGGCCCACCTTAATATATGGTATCCAAAACCGTCCAGCGTCCCTGGACGCTGGATGTCAAAGTGAAGCGTGAACGGTGTGAGTGTACTGAAAAAAAAAAGTTTAGATATAAAGGTTTTGGAGAGGACCACTTATACAGGCCCCACCTTGATGCATGTTGTTAATCCACACCATCCATTTCATTCCCGAGCTCATTTTAGCCGATGCGTCGAAAAATGAAGCTGATCCGATGTTCTGGCGGGCCATAGCATATGAAACAGTATTTTAACCTTTAAAACCCACCTTGATGTTTTTACACGCTAAAAATATACTGCATATTGGGATCATTTGGACGGTCTTAAGCCCTGGAATCCAATGGGTGGAGTGGATCCACCAGAAGCAGGCCCCACTTTGAAAAACCTCAATAAAACAAAAAATTAAAAAAAAAAGATGAGAGCAAGCCGCTGCAGCAGGCGCTGCTGCTGTCAGTAGCATGCGCAGGCGCTACTGCGCGGGCGGGTGGACGGTCAGACTAGCCAGGGAGCACGGTCCCATATGTGGGCCCCACCGTGATGTGTTTTGCATATCCACGCTGTCCATTTTGTAGGTGCTTAGGGAAGTGGGCCGCCCTCCAAATTTCAGCCATATACATGGCTCAGGTGGCCCACACGGCAAGAAATAGTAGGATTGAATGTCTGCCATTGGAACCCATTTGAGGTTTTCACCTAAGTTTTGGATTAATATGAAATTTATTTTTCCTTTCATTCAGGCCGTCCAGCGTCTCTGGACGCTGGACGCTGCCACTACATGGCTTCACACACACACACGTATATGTATATATGTATACATAATACATATAATATATTATATTATATTATATATAATTACTGTGGTTGGCCACTGTTACATGGGACCCACCTGTTTCATCCATGTCATCCATCTATATGGGACCCACCATGATGCATGTGTTCCACCCAAACCAGCCAACCTTTTTGGACAAGCTCATTTTAAGGCTTGAAACGGAATAAGACAGATTTATTTATCAAGTGGACCGATATATGTATCAAGTGGACCACACGGCAATGTGAGCATTAAAATGTCTACCACTGAAATCACCTTGATATTCATAAGGCCCATTTGAGGAGGCCCACCTTGATGAATTTGTGGCCTATTGTTGAGGCCCACCTTGATATTCATAAGGCCCATTTGAGGAGGCCCACCTTGATGAATTTGTGGCCTATTGTTAAGGCCCACCTTGATATTCATAAGGCCCATTTGAGGAGGCCCACCTTGATGAATTTGTGGCCTATTGTTGAGGCCCACCTTGATATTCATAGGGCCCATTTGGTAAAGCCCATTGTGATGTGTTAGGACCCGTGGGTTGAGGCCCATTGTGATGTATTTGGGGCCCATGGGTTAGGCCCATTGTGATGTATAACGGCCCATGGGTTGAGGCCCATTTGATGTATTTGAGGCCCATAGGTCGAGGCCCAATGAGATGTACATGAGGCCCATTAATTGTGATTCCACCATGGTTTGTGTAATGATATTTATGGCGGGTCATGCCTTGGGAGCAATGTTGGTTTGACGTTCACATTGTAAGAATAATGTTGGTTAAATGTCCGCATTATAACCCTCCCTAGGGCCCATTGATAGGCCCATGCTTGTTGTGTAAGAGGCCCCTACGCAGGGCCCATCTGTAATGTATATTAGACCCAGGTGTAGGGCCCACCCATTGTGCATTAAGGCCCATGGGTTGAGGCCCATTGTGATATATTTCCAGCCCAGATGGCAAGGCCCGACGTTATGTATGAGAAGCATATGGGATGTGGCCCATTATGATGTATCCAAGGCCCATGGGCGTGGCCCAATGTGATGCATATGTGGCCCATGAGTGAGGCTCATAGCGATGTATGTTAGGCCCTTGTGTAGGGCCATGGGCCCATTATACGTATGGCTCTATGTGGACCACTCCTTGGGGAGCGATGTCGGTTAAATGTCCATATTGATGGGTAATGGTGGTCGAATGTCCACATTGTGACCTTTCCTTAGGCCTTGTTCGGCCGATTCCGATTGTCGAGGTCGAGTATCGAGGCCGATTCTGATTTGTCAAGGCCGATTGTTCGGCCGCTTCTGATTAACATGACCGATTTGTCAATTCTAATTGTCAAGGCCAAGTATCTTGGCCAAGTCAGATTGTCGAGGCCTAATGTAATGTATATAAGGCTATGGAGCCCTTTGTGATGTATATTAGGCCCGTGCTAGAGGCCCATTATGATGTATATGTGGCCCGTGTTAGAAGCCCATTGTGATGTATATGTGGCCCATGTGATGCGACCCACTTGATGTATATGAGGCCCAATGTGACGTATCTATGGCCATCCATTAAGGCCCATCTTGATGTGATGCATAATGGACCCGTGTGAGAGGCCCATTGCGATGCACTTGAGACCCATGGGTTGTGGCCCATTGTAATGTATTCGGGGCCCATGTAACGTGGCTCATCTGATGTATATAGGCCCATGTGATGTAGCGCATGTGATGCGTATTAGACCCATGTGACACGGCCCATTATGATTGTATGAGGTCCATTGTGGTGTATTTGAGGGCTAGGCTATGGAGCCCATTGTGATGTATGTTAGGCCCATGTGAAAGGCCCATCGTGATGTGTATTAAGCTCTTGAGTGAGGCCCATGGTATTGTATATTTATCCCTTGTGTGAGGTCATGGGTCCACTATATGTTAGGATCTATGTGGGCCATTCCTTGGGGAGCAATATCGGTTAAATATCCACATTGTCGAGGTCGATTGTCGATGCCGGTTATTGATACCGATTGTGAGTGTGTAACAGTATAGCATCATGATACATGCCCACGCGCATCATCTACATGTTTGTTATGAGATGTGGTTAATCATTGCATAGGTCATTGAGCATGTTGTTATGAGACTCCCTGATAGGCGGAGGTTATCTCGCATGAGAGCGCGGTATGCGCAGGATTGATGTATGACTGGATTATATGACTCATGCATCTCCTATTATAATTACTGTATGCCCTAGCGACATCAGGGCCGTAGCCTCCATAGGCATATCGTGAATGACCAATGGAACACCGAAAATGTTTGGTTCTAGCATACGGGCGCCATAGATGTCCCTGGGTGAAAATTTCTAAACCTCCATGGCCAGGAGACGCCCCGACGTCGAGACCGAGTGGATACATGAACACCTGAGTGCCGAATACCAGGAGGCCGCGTCTCCCACTGTGTCATGGTCGGTTGGGAGGGGGTGTGGCTTTACCTGCCCGAGGGTAGGGGGCAATACTAGGTTGAGTTTGACCAGCTCGTGAATGGGTCACCTATCGACGTGCCGGATAGGTATTGGCAGACTATTGGCCAGGCGGATAGTGAGGTTTCTTACGCTCACTTGGACTGTGCTGCTATGAGAGAGACAGTGCCATTTGGAGTGTACTAAACCCTGGTAATAATTCCAGAGATGAACTGTACTGATTTGTGGATTTAGTGAGCAGGAGTTGCATACTCATTCATGCATTCATGCATTCACTATCCACTCGGGTTGGTGGTGCGCACCTATTTGTTACGTGTGCCTTCGTAATGGTCAGGATTTCGGTTGGGCGCGCGACTAACCTGAGATCAGGAGTTTACCACATTGGGTCTGACTATCTAAATTTAGGTATGAGACTAGTTTGGATAGAAGTCCATTGTGATAGACCTCATAGCCTGCGATACTACGTACTATCATCCCGACTTCACACTCCAGTATGGTCATTCCATTCGCACCGCATAGTGCATAATATTCGCAGCATACGACATTTTGGGTTATTGTGTCTCTGCATTTATATGGTTTAGGTACGGCTGACGCTATTTGTGTTACTCATCAGGAATGTATATTGTATTACATTCTCTGCATCTGATATTTAGCTATCTATGATTCCTCATTTGCATAGTTGTTTTATATTGTGTATTCTAACATTAATTGATTCATGATCTTGTTAATATTTCTGCTTACTCTGTCATCATATGATTTGTGATCTTGTCAGTATTTCTGCTTACTCTGATAATTCATGATCTTGTTAGTATTTCTGCTTACTTTGATAATTTATGATCTTATCAATATTTCGCTTATTCCGATATTTTATGATTTATGGATTACCGGTATTTACGGTATTGTATGATGATGTCATTATGTTGAATACTTTACTTACCTTGTACACATACTTACACCACCCTCTAAGCTTTCTATAAGCTTATGCACGATAGATGCGTGCGAGTGATGTTAAGTTGCAGCATTGTTGAGCTTGGAGCATGCGGCGGTCTTCCTGGAGCTTAACTTTCGATTTATGTATTTTCCTTTCGATTGTATTTAAATATTTATATTAGTGGATATGTGATGATGATGTTGTCTTTGTAGTTTGGGTATACTTATGATTATGCTTATACAAAATGTAAATGTACTTATCTGAAAATTCTCCTTTGAAGAAGCCCGGTAGAACCGATCCGATGTAGATGGAGATGTTTAATGTCCAGTCTCACAGATGGAAATATTCTACTTCTAAATGATTTTTAATTAAATCAACCTGGGCTAACTTGATTTAATTTTGATCTTAAGAAAGGAAAAATTACAAATCCCTTCTTAATGTAAGATTGGAATAAAGATCTCAAAATTAAATTACAAAAGCTAATTAAAGAGAATATAAAATGAGCACAAAATAGCTTAATAAATTTACAAACTTATCTCTCATAGTGGTGTGTTGATTTAGCTTTAAATGAATGAATAAACTCTGAAATTCGTACTCTATTTATAGATGAAAATACTGTTCACTCGACTGGTCGAAGGACCAACAAAATTTTAAATTTTCTGGGGTGATAAGATAAGGTCGTTACTCGACTGGTCGTGTGGCTTGCTCGACTGGTCGAGTGGCCTACTCGACTGGTCGAGCAATGCACTTGACTAGTTGAGTAGGATAAAAAAAGCTTGTTGGACTTTGAGTCGAGCCTGCACGACCGGTCAAGCACTGTTCACTTGACTGGTCGAGAGTCCAACAGAAAATTCTGAAAATTAGCAACAAACCTTGGACTAATCTAGAAAACTCTTAGATCGGTCGAGCCAGTACTTATACTAGTCGAACAAGGACTAAGACTAGTCGAGAAAATGACCTATAAACATATGAAATGACCCACATAAAATATGCAATGAATATGACACAACCTAAGGTCAACTAGGGTCATCCAAACCTGTTTGTGAGTATGAACAAATGAAACATCATTCGCTTCCAAATCTTGATATCTTGTGAAACTTGAAGCTTGAGTTCGATCTCTTGAACTTGAGCTTGAGTTACGCTTGAATTCTTGAGTCTTTAACGTATAGTAGTCGAACTTTAAACTTGAACTTGAGTTCTTGAATTTTAGCTTGAAACCATGAACTTTAACTTGAAGATGTAGGCAAATTCGATGAAGATCCAAAGAACTTTAAAATATACGAACCTGATCACTTCAACACAAAGCAAGATACAAATACTAAATGGTTTGGCACAACAAAATTTGACAACACTACGGGTGCTAGATTTTCACAATAGCATTTACACCTCCTTTCTTGGCTTATCTTCCCCAGTGTTCTGATAGTCTTGCTGCCACATGTTTCATACATTAGGTCAGCTTGATTTTACCCATAACATAGAAGATCCTCAAGAGAAACTACTGTAGAACATACTTTACGTGATGTCATAGCAGATCCTACTACCTCAAGTGTTCAAAGCATGGGGTGTTGGAATGTAGAGACTAGAAAAGAATAGATCAAAAATACAACCTTGGCTTTGAGTTTGAAAGAGAATGAAAGAGAATGAAAGAGACCAACTAGAGTCTTTGTCTCTATCTCTGTTGTTAGTTCTCTCTCTGTCCTTTTTCGAATCCCCATTCCTTCTTTGTTTTTTAAGGCAAGAGCCCCTTTTTATAAGCATGTGAAGAGGGTAAGTTCAGAGCTCACATAGGTTTGGATGCAAGGTTATGTTTGTGTGAACCATGCCATCCCATAAGTGGGCATGGATAATGGCATAGTCACTAACAAACACTGAAAGTGTCCTTGTTTGTCAATATACGTGAGTGTTGAGTCTGTCAGTCAAGTGAGCCCCAAGTTGAAGACATCAAGCTTAAGACTTATCAAAGACGAAGGCATACGATCGTGCTTAAAAGGTAAACTAAGCCTCATCTACCCAAAACAAACCCTAATAGGTATATGCCCCCAAAAGAACCTAACTTACCCTTAACTACTTCTAAAAATCTTCTAGTAAGTTTGAGTTGCTAGCACTTTGAGTATTGGAGGAAGTCTGAAATAAACAGGTAAAACAAAGGTCCTGACAATTGCATCAAGATGCAATTAAACTTAGTTCGATTACATCAAAACCAAGCCCATATATTCCAGCAATAAACTGAACAAATGTTGGGAATTATCGATTTCATCGAATGAAGTTTGATGGCATCAAACCCACTTCAATTGAATCAACCTTGGGCATATTTCCTCCAGAATCGAAAATACTCTAAGTGCTCCTCGATGTAATTAAAGCTTCCTCGATGTAATCGAAGCTTCTTCGATAACATCAAGAGTAATTTATCGATGGCATTGAAGACTGATCAATGGCATTGAAATGAGGAACAGTATGTCCAACAAGCTTTCCAAGTAAAACCAATATGTTCAATCAAATCGAAGACATTCGATTGTATCGAAATTCAAAATTCGATTGCATCGAAGGACTAATCGATTACATCAAACAAGGGACAAAACTATCCAGCAACCATTATGTATTTTTCAAAAGAAATCCCATTGGCATTGAAACATCCATCGATGACATCGAAGTGCACATCGATGTCATCAAAGGGTACTTGATGAGATCAGACAAAATTTGTCCTACGCCCAATTGAATACCCTGTGTAGGAGGTCAATGTATTCAAAGAAGGTTCGATGACATCGAAATTTAAATTTTGATAGCATTGAATACCCTTCGATGGATTCAACAATGTCATATTTCTACCCGTTTTTTTACCGTTGGAACTTCAATTTATAAATACAGATGGCTTGCCTCTTGTAAAATGAGCTAGAATTTAAGAGAGTTTGAGATAGTTGTTGCAAGAGTTAATACCCTCATCCTCATTTCCTTTTTCCCATTAGAGTTCATCATTCAATCCTTTACACAAGCATTTACTTATATCTTCATTGCTTGGATTGAATCATGAACTCTACCATTCATTGAGTTTTCAGTAGCACCCTTCATAGGCAAATCATTATATTGAAACTCTTGAATGCTTAGCTCATGGGAGTCTTCTCTATGCATTTCAATCATATTATTTAATACAGAAGATCAGACCAAACCCTAAACCTCACAACCTCGGAGCATTGATCGAAGCATCAGAAGCGGTTGCGGTTCAAGGGTGCTAAAGACTCTTCATAAACAAGAAGATCATCTTCAGATTGTACAAGAAAGGGACTCACTCACTTACTTGTAAGTATATAGAGTTCATTGTATCTTATGGCTACGGATTATTGTTCACTTCCCAAGTATAGGGTTGTGATGTAGTAATAAACTTGGTAAGACCGAGGTCGAATCCCAAGGGATTGATATCTGTACGTTATCTGAAACTAACTAGAACTAAAATTAACTAAGATGAAATCTAAATTGATTATAATTTGAAAAATAATGGTGAAATATTATTGTAAAACTTAAGAAATTTAGAGGTAGGAAACTAGGGATTCAGAGGATCCACTTGTAGAGATCAGGGAGATCTTAGGCCCGCTTCAAGAATCATGAAAATTAAACTGAACTTCCTCTGATATAATTTTAAAGAGATGAAAGATATATGAATTAGAATGGATTCCATCACCAAACCATGCCCGGGAGACAAAGCAGACAATAGAATTAAACTAATTACCAACCAATCAACAATGCATAAAGGTTAGGAAGGATACCGTCATCCGACCATGCCCATGAGACGATGGTGAACAACAGAGCTTCCTGATGTCATAAACATCAAAAGGAAAGGAATATGCTCAAAGCTATCACAGACCTATTGTAATTTTAGTCACAACAGACCATTAAAAACTAAAAACATTCCATTAAAATCAAACTAATATCAAATTCAATTCATTGTAAATAAAAAGCACCAGCTAAAAGTCCCCCATTACACTATAAGCTTCACCTCTTAGCCCTAGCTAAGAGGTTTAGCCACACATAAACATGATTAGGCTAAATCTCTCAAAGAAAAATTAAAAACAAATAAAAAATTAAAGAACAAAACTTTCTATCTTCTCTCTCTCTCTCTCTCTCTCTCTCTCTCTCTCTCTCTCTCTCTCTCTCTTGCAATCGTCCAAGCCCGCCACCGAGATCTCCCACTCCTCTTTCTCATGTCTTTCTTTATAGGCTGATGGAGGCAGTGGCCGCTTGAGGTCGGTGAATTCCTACGCAGCTGTCCGCGGAAACTTGCAGCAGACGTTTTTCTTTGCGCATATCCGGTGCGGAAATTTTACGCAGGGACTGCGTATGGTCTTACGATGTGTTGCAAGTGGGGCCCATTATCGGGATTACTGAAAAATCCAATCCATTCATTGGATCGCCCTCGAAAATTTGATAAAATTGGACAATTTTTAGACCGAATTTGGTGTCCCACCCGTCTTTTCCGTTGCACCATCATTCTTCTGTTTGGATAAATCGAGACTGATCTCTGGTGTATCTTGAAATTTCGCCACCTAGGCCCTATTTATAGGGCCCTTTTAAGCCTGATGGATGGTCTCAATTGTCTGAATCATCGACCATGGTGGCCCACAGGAACGGAACGCAACCTCTGTTGCGAAACAGAGGTGATGCACGTCATGCTGTGATGGCTGGTGTCCCACTGATTGACGTCAGAAAGAAAATCCACACCGTCCATTGAAATGCCCTCGAAAAATCGTTTGAAAATGGTTTGTTTGGCTTGGATTAGGTGTGGTCCACCAATCCTTCTCCTCCGCCGTCCATCCTGTGTTTAACGACTAGGAAAGTGAAGAAACTTGCATGATGCCAAAAGGAAATCTAGGCGTGGGTTAAACCCCCATTCCGGATGCAATGGATGGTTCAGATCTGCCAAAGGGATGATGGGTGGGGCCCGCTAGCCAAAAATGACTGACCAACGCCCGTCCGCTAATTCCTCTACGCGAGAGAAATGGGTCAACCGTCTGTTGATCGGATTTGGTGTCCGGTGCACGTCCAGCGCACATGTACCCTAGTACACGTAGTGTACATGTAGGGTCCATCATGATGTTCATGAGAAATTTGTTCCGTCCATCTGTTCTGTCACCCTATTTAAGGGGTTGAGATCAAATTTGAAGTATATCTAGATATCAGGTGGGCTCTAGATTGATGATTTTGGGATGATCTGTCCTTTAGGCTACTTCTACATGGATCCAATGGCTGAAATTTGACGTGTATGATTAATATATGGTCCTCAGGACATATATAAAGTTTCAAGCAGAACGGATGGTGGGAACCCTGTGATCTTGCATTCTGAATGATTTTTAGGCCTTTTTAGCGTGAATGGCTTAAGTTTCTCGATCTCTAGCGTATAAATTCTTCGATCTCGATCCCCTGAGGTCCGTCTCTTACCTTTAGTGTCATCGAGCATTAAATCCATGCTTTAAGCTTCCTTTTTAGTCCATGCTTATAAATCACCTTGCAACACAAACACGATTAAAATAGGGCATTAAACGATATCATGTTCATAAATCCAGGTAATAACTGGGGTCTAGTATGCAATATTTGACCCTCAACACAACCCCCAACCAGCATTTTGCTAGTCCCGAGTAAAGTAAGCGAAAAATAAGTTAAAAATTATAGGACAATTTTTAGAAACTCGAGTGATTTTTGAAAAACAATCATGATACTAGAATTCTAAGATTCATGAATGTTGGGCATTACTATCTCCTGGACTCGAACGCACGATAACTTCATAGTCGAGTTCAAAGTATTAATCCATCAATCAGAATAATTCTAAACATTAGGTTCCATGGGTGTATAGTTTAATCTCGGCTTATCATCATTAAAATTCACTTCTCTATCTCAGGATATCATTGGTAACCAACACGAGAATTACCAAAACTTGCCTCACAAATCATCTTTTCATCATTTTTTTTAATTTTTTTAATTTTTTAATTTTTTTATTTAGTAAAAGTAACGTCAAGAAGGGGAATCAAATCCTCACCTACAGGGAGCAAACCTATGATGAAGACTGTACACCCAACTTTTTTCACATATCATCCATGGGGAATTAAATCTACACCTATAGGGAGCAAACCTATGGTGTAGACCATTCGCCCAATCCTTTCAATTTCTCAGGTTGGTTCCTTTCAAGCTTAGTGATCACCAAGTTAATCCTTTAATATCGAACTGAACCCTTAATGTGCAAGCGAGACGTGTTTTGTGAAATCCTGACTCAATCAATATTTAAAACCTCTAATCATGGATTAATAGTTCGAACTTAACTGTGAAATCTAACAAATAGTTGAATCCAAGAGTCATAAATTCCAACATCACTTATCTTGTAATTCTAAATCCAAGATGGCCGTCAAAATCACTTCGAATTCATACGAAATTCCAGAAAAATTTAAAAATTTTCACAATTTTTGCTCAAGACCAAGAAAACACTGATTAGGAAACCTAATCTCCCACCCCCAACCTAAAATCTACATTGTCCTCAATGTAAAAGAAATAAGCATGCAATGCACATGGGACAACGAAAATATAAGAGGAGTGATGGAAAGATAGTACCTGGACGAAAGAATCAAGAGGCTTTCCAAAGATATCTACGTAAGAGCGGGTCAGCACAAGAGAGAAACCAACAGAAGTAAAATAAAAATAATAAAAATAAAATCCTATCTACACCACTTTCGCAGGTGCTCTCGATTGCATTTAACGTATGCAATAAGCCTTTAAACCCCTAGGTTGCCCCTAGTGGACGAGTTGTAGTCTCGTGAGGGTTTGCAGCAATGTTGCCCACAGACATTTGAACTAACTAAAATAAAATAAAAAGTTGGGTTGCCTCCCACGAGCGCTAAGTTTACCGTCTATCCTAAAACAGCATAAAGGAAACTATCCTAGTCCTATGAAAACAGGAAACCTACCTATACCTCCATCAGACTAGGAGATTAATCCTAGTAAACAGGATCAGTCAGAGGTATGGATATGTCCTCTGAATCAAATTTCTTGATAAATGGTTTTAAGCGATGTCCATTTACTTTAAACTCCTTGCCATTGTCAGGATCTCTTATCTCAACGGCCCCATGAGGATACGCAGTGAGCACAATGTAAGGGCCGGTCCAACGAGATCGAAGCTTACCTGGAAAGAGATGTAATCAAGAATTATACAAAAGGACTTTCTGACCAGGTGTGAATGATTTCCGTAGAATATGTTGGTCATGAAAAGCCTTCATTCTGTCTTTGTAAATTCTCGAGTTTTCGTACGTATCGTTCTGAATTTCTTCAAGTTCATTTAATTGAAGTTTACGTAGCGAGTTAGTGTTGTCTAGATTGAAATTCAGATTTTTGATCGCCCAGTACGCTTTATGTTTCAACTCCACAGGCAAGTGATAAACTTTCCCATAGATAAGTCTAAAGGGAGACGTTCCAATAGGGGTTTTAAAAGCAATACGGTATGCCCATAAGGCATCGGTCAATCGGATTGACCAATCCTTATGATCAGGGTTAACCGTTTTCTCTAGTATATGTTTGATCTCCCTATTGAAAATCTCAGCTTGTCCACTTGTCTGTGGATGGTATGGGGTGCTCACCTTATGAGAGATACCGTATTTCTTCATTAAGCTCTCGAATGGTCTATTACAAAAGTGTGAGCCCCCATCACTAATGATGGCTCGAGGCGTTTCGAATGGAGAAAGGATGTTCTCTTTTAGGAATTTAATGACTGTGCGATGGTCATTCTTTCGACACGGAATCGCTTCGACCCATTTAGTGACATAATCTATGGCAAGCAAAATATACAGATTCCCAAACGATTGGGGGAATGGTCCCATGAAATCGATGCCCCAGCAATCAAATGCTTCAATGATAAGGATGGGATTCAAAGGCATCATATTTCGATGGGACAATGCTCCCAATTTCTGACAACGCTCACAAGCTTTGCAAAACTCATGAGTGTCCCTAAACATAGTGGGCCAGTAAAAACCACACTGTAAAACTTGGTGTGGTCTTTTTGGCGAGAAAAGTGACCACCACAGCCTGTGAGTGACAAAGGAGATGACACTCTGATGCTATCGTCTGGCACACATCTCCTCAAGATTTGGTCCTGGGCAATATTTAAATAAATATGGATCGTCCCAAAAAACTTACGTAACTTGGTAAAGAATTTCTTCTTATCTTGTGCACCCAATGTGTCGGTATGGAACTGTGGCAAGATAATTAGCAATATCGTGAACCAAGGTGAATAGGAGACTCGAACAATTGTTCATCGGGGAACATGTCATTGATATGTATCATTTCAAGGGAATCAGAAGGATTAAGGCGAGAAAGATGGTCAGCCACTACATTCTCTACTCCCTTTTTATCTTTTATTTCTAAGTCAAATTCCTGGAGTAGGAGGATCCATCGTATCAGGCGGGGCTTAGAATCATTCTTAGAAAGAAGATACTTAAGTGCCGCATGATCTGTGTAGATAATGATCTTGGATCCGATCAAGTATGACCGAAATTTATCCAAAGCAAACAGTACGGCGAAGAGTTCCTTTTCCATAGTCGAGTAATTCACTTGGGCAGGATTTAGAGTCTTACTCGCATAATGAATAATGTAGGGTTTCTTATCTTTTCTCTGACCTAGAACCGCCCCAAGAGCATAATCAGACACGTCGCACATAAGTTCAAAAGGAATGCCCCAGTCGGGTGGTTGTATGATGGGTGCACTAGTCAACATGCCCTTAAGCTTAGTGAAAGCTTCCTGACATTGCTCAGTCCACTCGTATGATGCATCCTTTTGAAGTAGATTACATAAGGGACGAGAGAGGTGACTAAAGTCCTTTATGAATCTTCTGTAAAAACTGGTGTCCTAAGAAGGATCGCACGTCTTATATGTTCTTGGGTGGATGTAGGTTAGAGATAAGATGAATTTTAGCCTTATCTACCTCAATTCCCTTGGACAAGATGATATGTCCAAGGACAATTCTCTTACGAACCATGAAATGACACTTCTCCTAATTGAGTACCAAATTATTTTCTTCACATCTTTTCAGCACACATTTAAGACTCTCTAAGCACTCGCTGAAAGATGAACCGAAAACAGAGAAATCGTCCATGAAGACCTCTAGCTATTTCCTCATCATGTCAGAAAAGATACTCATCATACATCGCTGAAAGGTGGCAGGGGCATTATATAATCCGAATGGCATCCTTCTGTAGGCAAAGGTGCCGCAGGAACATGTAAATGTAGTATTTTCCTGGTCCTCAGGGGCAATTTTAATCTGATTGTAGCCCGAGTACCCGTCAAGGAAACAATAATAGGAATGACCAGCTAGCCTTTCCAAGATTTGATCAATGAAGGGCAAAGGAAAGTGGTCCTTCCTCGTGACGGTATTCAGCTTCCTGTAGTCAATGCACATTCTCCAACCAGTAGTAACTCTAGTTGGCACGAGTTCATTATTGGCATTGGCTACGATGGTGATCCCGAACTTCTTAGGAACCACCTGAGTTGGACTCACCCATTGACTATCGGATATGGGGTATATGATACCCACATCTAATAGTTTAAGAACCTCGGCCTTAACCACTTCCCTCATGTTTGGATTTAGTCTACGTTGTGATTGCCGAGTGGTCTTAGCATTATCCTCAAGATAAATGCGGTGAGTACAAATCGAGGGGTTGATTCCCTTGAGGTCCGCTATCGTCCATCCAAGGGCTCCCTTATGCTCAATGAGAGTAGATATGAGCATACTCTCCTATTCTTTCTCCAGGTGGGCAGAGATCACCACCGGGTATGTCTCATCTTGACCTAAATAGACATATTTCAAATCAGAGGGCAAAGGTTTTAGGTCAAGCTTCGGTGGCTTGAGGTTAGACGGTAGAGGCACTACATCAGTTTGGGGCAACTCTTCAAATTGTGGCCTCCACCGGTTAACTTCAAGTACCGGTGCAGTATCAAGCAAGGCACACGTCTCCCTAATCATGTCATCATCAAAATCATGGGAGTGGGCTAGGCACGTCTCTAAAATCTTTCACGAAAGAGTCAATCATGTTAATGTCGTGGAAATTGTCATCCTCCTCTAAGTTTCTGCCGTTATGGAAAAAAGTGTTTGACTCTAATGTCATATTCCCAAAAGACATAGTCATGACACTATTCCCGCAATTGATAATTGCATTTGAAGTGGCAAGGAATGGGCGGCCAAGAATGACGGGGATCTGAGTGCTTATGTTATTGATGGGTTCGGTGTCCAGGATGATAAAATCTACAGGGTAGTAAAATCTATCAACTTGGACCAACACATCCTCAATTATCCCTCTTGGTACACGAACAGAGCGATCAGCAAGTTGTAGTGTGGTTAGGGTTGGTTTTAATTCACCCAAACCTAATTGTTTGTATACCGAGTAGGGAATCAAATTAACGCTCGCTCCTAAGTCAAGAAGTGCATGATCAATTCGATGGTCCCCGATTACACATGATATGGTTGGGCTACTGGAATCCTTGAATTTCTGTGGCACGTCTTGCTTTAGGATGGTACTCACTTTCTCGGTCAAGAATATCTTCTTTTGAATACTCTGCCGTCGTTTGGTCGAGCATAAGTCTTTCAGAAATTTGGCATATGAAGGTATCTGTTTTACGACATCAAGTAGAGGAATGTTGACTTTCACTTGTTTCAACACCTCTAGGATATCCTGAGAGTTAGAGAGAGGTTTTGGTGCGACCAACCGTTGGGGAAATGGAGCAACTGGCTTTTCTATAAGGTCCGGTTCTAATTTTTGTGAGGCATCATTAGATCCATCATTGTTGTCCTCTTCTGGTTCTTGAGGCTTTTCGGGCCTAACCGGAAGGGTTTTATCAATGATCTTCCCATTCCTAAGAGTGGTGATGGATTTAGCGTGCCCCATTTGATTTGAAGAGTTGGGATCACTTGTCTCATATTGCGGTTTAGGATTGGGGAGCGGTTGTGCAGGAAGCATCCCCTTTTCTATAACCGTCATTCGTGAATCTGTCTTTTGTATAAAGTCCCGCATTGCATGGGTCAGCTCTTGCATGGAATTTTGAACCGGTTCTTCTTGAGGTTTCCCCTGATTTAGATTTTGATTGAAGAAACTTTGAGGGGTAGCAGCTTGTCCATTTCTCCAACTAAAGTTTGGATGATTTTTCCAACCAGGATTGTACGTATTAGAGGTTGGTCCATTAAAAGGTCTTTAATAAGTATTTACGGCATTGGATTATTCATTCAACACTTCTCGAAAGGTGGGTATTATAGGACAATTTTCAGTTGTATGAATGTTGCAATCACAGATGCCGCAAACACTTTCATTAACATTATCCTTCTTTCCTTTTATGGCCTCAACTTTCCTTATGAGCGTAGTCACTTTACACTTGAGATTATCCTCTTCTTTCAAGAGGTACAATCCACCTTTCTCCTTTAATTGAGTTGGCCTAGACGTGGTGTTCGACTTTGGGTAATAGTCCCATGATTGTATTTTTTCAGCAAGACTATCCAGGTAATCTCATACCTCATCAACATTTTTATTAATGAATTCTCCATTACACATTGTCTCGACCATTTAGCGCATGGAAGATGTCAGTCCATCATAGAAAAAATTTGTAATGTGCCACGTTTTAAAGCCGTGTTGTGGGCATGAACTGACCAAATCCTTGAACCTTTCCCAACATTGGTAAAATGTTTCATCTTTCTTTTAGGTGAAGTTAATGATTGCTTTTCTAAGGGTAATCGTTTTATGATGTGGAAAAAATTTCTTTATAAATTCCTTCTGCATATCATTCCATGTGCCAATGGATCTAGGACGCAGTGAATGTAACCACGTCTTAGCCTTCTCCTTCATGGAAAAAGGAAAGAGTCTTAGCCACTGTGTCCTCGGACACATTTTGAAAATATAAAGTGGCTATGATCTCATCAAACTCTTTCAAATGTAGATATGGTTCTTGATTCAAGCCCATGGAACTTAGGAAGGAGTTGGATAACCCCTGGCTTGATGTCCATATGTCTTGTATTTTCAGGAAAAATATACAGGAAGGTGTGCTCACCCCCACTGGTTGTAAATAATCTCATAAAGTACGAGGCGGGGTGCTTGATGCACCTCATTCTCATCCTGAATTTTCTTAACCCTAGGTTAAGGATTTGGAAGTTGATTGGTCGGTTAATTGGTAGCCATAACTTCAATTAATTCTGTGGATCTCGAGTGGTGTCTAATCTTGTGATAGATAGATAACCCCTTAACCAATCCTCCTTCACTCAAGGGACACCGAGTGTTATCACGGACCCACTTGGGCATGAAACACTCTCAGCTCTCAATTTCAAAATCTAACCTAAACCTAAAAGAAGAAGGGAAATAGAAAGAAAGAATTATAATGAAGTTACCAAATTAGAAGTTTCTATGTTAGGATCCTCCAAAAGAAACAAGAAAGTCAATTAGTTTCTAAAAAAGAAATAAGAAAGTTTCTAAAAATAGAAATAGAAAGATTTCTAAAAGAAGGAATTCTTAAAAGAAAGTGGAAATTTCTAAAATAAATTAGGAAAGTCCTAAACTGTATAGTAAGTTCCTAAAAGAGATCTGAAAAATATACAGCAGAGAAAGAGCATACCGAATTAGAAAAAGCCTACAAAATAGGAAGGTTAGTTTCTAAACAAAAAGTCTACAAGTAGAGAATTTCTAAAAATAAATTAGAAAACTAAGTTAGATTCTAAAAGAGTTAGACTTAGAAAGTTACTAAAAAATAGAAAGTTAGTTTCTAAAAAGGAAAGTTCCAATTAGAAAGTTTCTAAAATAGAAAATAAAAGAAATATGAGTTAGTTTCTAAAATTAGAAAGAATTTCTAAAAAGGGAAATAACTAACCAAGTTTCTAAAAAAAAAGAGGAAAGTTTCTAAAAATAAATTATTTCCTAAAAATAGAAAAATACTAGAATTAGAAAATTTCTAAAACTCAAACCCTAATTCTGAAAATAGAAAAAGCAGAGGAATTAGAAAAGGATTACCAATTTAGAAGTTTATGTCAGGATCCTATAAAACAGGAAACAGGTTAGTTCTAGAAATCAAATAGAAATAGAAATCTAAAACTAAAGTTAGTAAAATCCTAATCTTAATCTAATTCTAAAACCAATTAATTTTAGAGAATTGTAGCCGTCAGTCCCCGGCAATGGCGCTAAAAACTTGTTCACTCCCCAAGTATAGGGTTGTGATGTAGTAATAAACTAAGTGAGACCGAGGTCGAATCCTAAGGGACTGATACCTGTACGTAATCTGAAACTAGGTAGAATTAAAATTAGACTAAGATGAAATCTAAATTGTTTATAATTTGAAGAAATAATGGTGATATATTAATCTAAAACTTGAGAGAAATCAGAGATAAGAAACTAGGGATTCAGAGAATCCACTTGTAGAGATCAGGGAGATCTTTATGCCTGCTTCAAAAATCATGAACATTAAACTGAACGTCCTCTGATATAATTTTAAAGAGATGAAAGGTGTATGAATTAGAATGGATCCCATCACCAAGCCATGCCCAGGAGACAAAGTCAACACAAGAATTAAACTAATTACCAACCAATCATCATGCTATGAGGTTTAGGGATTCTATCATCCGACCATGCCCAGGAGACGATGGTGAACAACAGGCTTCCCGACATCATAAACATAAAAGGAAAGGAATATGCTCAAAGCTATCGCAGACCTATTATAATTTTAGTCACAATGAGACCATTAAAAACTAAAAACATTCCATTAAAATCAAACTAATATCAAATTCAATTTAGTGTAAATAAAAAGCACCAAATAAAAGTCCCCCATCACGCTACAAGCTTCACCTCTTAGCCCTAGCTAAGAGGTTTAGCCCAACATGATTGGGCTTGATCTCTCAAATAATAATAAATAAATAAAAATAATAAAAAATTAAAACTTTAAAGAACAAACTCTCTATCTTCTCTCTCTCTCTCCCTTGCAATCGTCCAAGCCCAAACCGAGATTCCCTCCTCTTTCTCATGTCTTTCTTTATAGGCTGATGGAGGCAGTGCTCGCGTGATGTCGGTGAATTCCTACGCAGCTGTCAGTGCAAACTTGCAGCAGACATTTTTTTTCTTTGCGCATATCAGGTGCGGAAGTTTTATGCAATCCCTGCGTACAGTCTTACACTGTGTTGAAAGTGGGGCCCATTATCGGGAATTACTGAAAAATCCAATCCATGCATTGGATCGCCCTTGAAAATTCTTTAAAATTGGACAATGTTTAGACCAAATTTGGTGTCCCACCCGTCTTTTCCATTGCACCGTCAGTCTTCTGTTTAGAAGAATCGAGACTGATCTTCGGTGTATCTTGAAATTTTGCCACCTAGGCCATGTTTATAGGGCCCTTTTAAGCCTAATGGATGGTCCCAATTATCTGAATCATCGACCATGGTGGGCCACAGGAACGGAACGCAATCTTTGTTGTGAAACAGAGTTGACGCGCATCACACTGTGATGGCTGGTGTCCCACTGATTGACGTCAGGAAGAAAATCCACACTGTCCATTGAAATGCTCTCGAAAAACCGTTTAGAAAGGGTTTGTTTGGCTTGGATTAGGTGTGGTCCACCGATCTTTCTGCTCCGCCGTCCATCATGTGTTTAACGACTAGGAAAGTGAAGAAACTTGCATGATGCCAAACGGAAACCTAGGCGGGAGTTAAACCCCCATTCCGGATGCAATAGACGGTTCAGATCTGCCAAAGGGATGATGGGTGGGGCCCACGATCACGAACAGTCAATCAGACGTAAGAATACTGAAAATGAAAACTTCCGTTTTAGTAAGAGAGGTCGGGTCAGCACCTGCTGACCGACTTAGTTCACTCAGTGCACAGCGAGTGCACAGCTTCTGTTCACTCCACTTTCATAAAGTAGGTCTCGTCTTGATGTATATGCAAAATCCAATCCATCCATCCACTTTTACACCTCATGTATACTGTTAAAACCAAAATTGAAGCGCATTCAGATACCAGGTGGGCCCCAAATCGCTGTTTTATGGGATGATCTGTCCATTGGATCACTTCTACAGAGATCAAACAGTTAAAATTCGATGTGTACGATTAATTTATGGTCCTCGAGCTATGTATAAAGTTTTGAGCTGAGCAGATGATGGAAACCCGGTGATCTTGCATTCTGGCTGACTTTCAGCCGCTTGAGCTTCAGTTTCTCAATTTTTCGCGGATCCCTGGCTTGTGATTCCGTCGATCTTGGTCCCCAGAGTCCGTCTCTTGCCTTTAGTGTCATCAGAGCGTTAAATCCATGCTTTAAGCTCCCTTTTCAGTCCATGCTCCTAAATACACTCCGCATCACAAACATGATTAAAGCGGGCCATTAAACGGCATCATGTTCGTAAATCTAGGCAATAACTAGGGTCTAATATGCAATATTTGACCCTCAACACATGATTCTTGTTTTAGAGCATGAGTTAACAAATTCGCCATGACCTTTCGTAGGCCTCTCTGATGGGAGAATACGTTGTCCTTTTGTTAGGATACATTGTCCTTGTGTAGGATGTGTTGTCCTTGTGTAGGATATGTTAACTTGTGTAGGCATAAGTTGTCATGTGTAGGCTCCAAGTTGTTGTCCTTGTGTAGGATGTATTGTCCTTGTGTAGGACGTGTTACCTTGTATAGGCATAGGTTTCCTTGTGTAGGCTCCTAGTTGTATCCTTGTGTAGGACTTGTCGCCTTGTGTAGGCATCTAAGGTTTCCTTGTGTAGACTCCTTAGTTAAACTTGTGTAGGTTGTGAAGGTTCATGGTTAACCTGATTTAAAATCATTGGATAGTGAAATCTGGTACACTCTAGGAGAGAGTACATCAGCCAGGAGTGGAGTAGGCAAGTAGCCGAACCACTATATATGATTGTGTTTGGGATTACTCTTTGTGTATTGATCTAATTATACTTATGTCTATCAAGTGATTATTATGATGCATGATTACGTAAATGTCTAAGCATTGATAGGAATCACATCCCATACACTCTCACATATACTATCTTCATAGGCTAGTTGCTTTACATGTAAATCTTGTGTAGCCTATCTATTTGGACCCTCTATTGGCTTGGAAGTCATAGAGTTACTTTTCCTTACTTATCTTAATTGAAGTTAAGCATTGTTTGTTATCATAAGAAAATAATTTTTGAAAAGCCCTATTCACCCCCCTCCAGGACACTTAAACTAATTCCATACTTTTACAGCAGCGGTTCTGGCACAATTTCAAACACACCCTTGGATGAGTGATTTGGTGTGTTAACAAGTGGTTGGTCAAGCAAAACCTGCAAATGGCTGGAGCCCAACCATCTTTACACCCAAACAACTGGGTTGCAGCTGTTTCTGCGTAAAGACAGTTGAACCCCCGTCATTTTGGTGTGTAATGAGGGTACGCTTAATGGGTACAACCCCCTGTGCAAATGAGGTGTCTACAGATACCCATCTATTTTTTTTCCAAATCATCCTAAGGCATGAGCCTAAAATTAAAGCATATCTAAAGCTCAAGTGGGATTACACCCTAAGTAACAATGTGAATTAAATGAACACCCACCGTTGAAAACTTCTTAGAATCTATAGAACTTTTGAATGAGGTTGATATTTGTACTTTCCCTATGTCGATATCTCTTTATGAAAATGTTGGATGACAAATAAATATCACAGTAAGTCCTAAGAAGCATTCAACTGTGGACGTTATTATCTCCACTTATATTTCATGTGGTGCGGCCCACTTCTAGTTTGGATATACTTGAATTTTGGTATCATTCCCTAAAAGGATCTGGAAAAATGAATGGACAGCATTGATAAGACATACATCTACAGTAGACCCTACAAAGTTTACTCAGTGCACTTAAACGTACAGAGTTCATTACTAATCCACTTCTAACTTACAAATGTAATTTGTCCCACCTGAATTTTAGATCACAATTATTATTAGATTGTATGGTAAATATGAGAAGGCGGAGCATATGTGTCTTTTTGGCATCCGGCTCCATGGCTCAGTAATAGATAGACTGTTTCAAAACTGAGATCATGGGATTTGAGTGCCCATCTGGTGGGTGTGTGTGAGTGTGTAGAAAATAAATGGACCTTTTGAATTCCACCTACACATTATAGGTGGACCCCATAAAACTAGAATGTATCGTATGAAAATGTTCTTGAATGCATGTCATGAACAAGTTACATATTTCTCTTGCTCTAAATTACCCCTTCATGGGATTTAAGCTTACCCCTAGCAAGACGAACTTAATCTAGAAAACATCTCTAAAGTGGGTCATGCAAAATCAATCATGCAGTTCAAATGTCACTTTCACCTTTATTTTCTAGCAATACTCACTTAACCCTTTTTCAACTTTCTTGGATCCCCATCTCTCTCTTCAAATTTCTTCCCAACAGGCAATACCTACATAACACATTTGGGCTTTGTTTCTATTACTTGGACTTTTGTAGCAAGTCCTTTCAATTGGAGAGAGAGAGAGAGAGAGAGAGAGAGAGAGAGAGAGAGAGAGATGCTCGAACTGCACAAGAAATGTTAAAATTGTTAAAATTATCTGAACCTTGCAGGAAAAAAAATGCCTACATTATTAAAATTGTATTGACCATCTAACTAATGGACATCTGTGGCTACAAAGAAGTGGCGTTTTGAATCTAGGATTTGGGTAATGGCCTATCTAGATGTTGATGTTCTAATGGACGCCTTGGATCAAGAAGAATTTAACAAACTTCGATGATTTTAATACATGATACCTTCCTAGAATTCTACTAAGTGAAAAAAGGGGGAATTTTACCAGAAAAATTCTTCAAAATTTCTGATTTTATTAGGCAATGCCTTGAGTGATCTAAAGTCCAAAATCATGCTTTCTTGGGCTGAAATGACCAAAATGTGCTCGTCTATTTTCCTTTTAACGAGCACAGTGGAACATTGTGGGTGTTTAAAAGTGGCTTTAATCCTGTCCAATGGACTTCGGTCAACCATTGGCCAACTGAATCTCGCTATGATGTTCCTAGTCAACCAAGGTATGGTTCGTTGCAACCGTTGTGCCTTGTGATGATTTTGATTAACCAAAGGTTGAGTTAGGTCGACCAAACGAAATACGTCAGTTTCAGAAAGTACAGGTTTTATTTCTTAATCTTGTATGGAAATATATAATGATGATTCTAAACACGATTCGGGCATGTGAGAGAAAGCCTACACAATTTCTAAGTTTTACAATGGGAGAAGTTAGGGTTTCTCACCTGTAAGTTGTTCCATCTCTTGTAGCTTTTTTTATTATAGTGGATTGTTTGTCGCTTGGCGTCGTGGTTTTTCTTTTTTCTCATAAGGGTTTTCCACGTAAAAATATGTGTTTCTCTATGCATGCTCGATTTTTCCTCTCTTATTACATTGTTTGATTCATCCTAAGGTTGCTTATGCGCCCAACAAGTAGTATTAGAGCTTATGTTGGGGTTTTCATATTGAATCTGAAACATGACATCGAAGGGATCGAATGTAAAGTTTGACACAGAAGTTCACAAGTAAAAATAACTTTGAATTATGGAATGTGAAGATGAAAGTCATCCTAATTCGGCAAGAGCTATAATAGGTACTCCTTAGCAAAGCGAAACATCCTAAAACTATGAACGAATAGGATTGGGAAGAACTTGAAGAGGGCAATTAGCACAATACAATTGTGCTTGGCCGATGAAGTCCTATACAATGTTATCAATGAGATGACCACCATGAGTTTGTGGACGAAGTTGGAGAGCATTTATATGACGAAATCGCTCTCCAACCGCCTGTATCTGAAAAGGCAATTCTATAATCTGAAGATGGTGGAGGGGTTGGATCTCTCTGAGCACATTAACACATTCAATCAAATAATTTACAAATTGACAAGTGTGAAGGTGAAGATCAAGGATGAAGACACAACCCTAACTTTATTAATGCCTTTCCCAGAGTCTTACGAATATTTGGTGGATACACTGTACCATGGTAAGGATACCTTGGACATTGATACCATTATCTTAATCCCTTAATCGAAATAGTTGAGAAAGAAAAATGGAAGCGAAGGTACACACACACACACACACACACACACACACACACACACACACACACACTAATAGTTAAGATCAACATATTAAAGGCTCAATTATCCAAGACATTCCATATGAAAGATGTAAGGGCTGCAAAGAAGATTCTCGACATTGATTTACATAAAGACGGTTAAAGGAGTAGGTTATGGTTGTTTCAGGAGGAGTATCTTAAGGAGATATTGGTCAAGTTTAGACTAAAAAGATTAAACCAGCTAGCACACCCCTCGTTGCTCACTTTCGGCTTTCTTCGGAGCAATGTCCTCTGTTAGATGAAAAAAAGTGGTACATGTCTCGTGTGCCCTACTCGAGCGTGGTTGGTAGTCTTATATATGCCATAGTCTATACTAGACCGGATATTTCACTTGCAATGAATGCTGTGAGTAGACACATGTCAAACCCCGACAAGAAATACTAGGAAGCAGTGAAATGGCTACTTCAACTGACTATGTCTTAACATTCAAAAATTTTGAGGAGATACTAGTAGGCTATGTGGATTCGGTTTATGCTTGTAATGTAGATAATAAAATGTCAACTTCCGGTTATTCACTTCTGTTAGTGGGTGGAGATATCAGTTGGATGTTGAAGCTTCGGTCGATGGTTGCTCTTTCCACAACCAAAGCAGAATATATGGCAGTGACAGAAGCATTCAAAAATGTTGTTTAGTTGAAATGAATGATGAATAAGTTAAAGCTTCAGCAGGAAATTGTGCCTATGCATTGTGACAGTGAAAGTACAATTAATTTGGCAAAGAACTCAGTATATAATTCCCAGACTAAACACATTAATATTCATCATCATTTTATCTAGCAAATGCTGGAAGAATGCAATGTTAATCTTGAGAAGATTCACACCTGTGAAAATCCATCAGATATACTTATGAAAGTGGTTCCTTCAAAGAAGTTCAAATTTCACTCGACTTCTATGGGCTTAGCAAAGAAGGAATGAAGACTGTGCACAAAAAGTGACAATGATGGTGTTATTATTGAAGTTTAGAAATGGTGATAGCAGCTTAGAGAAATGGAGATAGAGGAGATTAAAGCCATGGTGGAAATTGTTAAAGTGCCCTTCACATGGTCCAATGGAATTCGGTTGACCGAGGCCCAGTTGGGTCAACCGAATCTCATTGTGATATTCCCGATTGACCGAGGTATGGTTCGGTCGACCATTACACCCTGTGATGATTTTGGTCCACCGAAGGTCGAGTTGGGTCGACTGAACGGAATGCGTAAGTTTTACAAAGTGCAGATTTTGTTTCTTAATCTTATATGGAATTATATAAGGGTGGTTCTAAACACAATTATGGTATGTGAGAGAGAGCCTACATGATTTATAGGTTTTGTAAGGAGAGAAGTTAGGGTTTCTCATATGTAAGTTGTTCTATCTCTTGTAACTTTTTTGTTATAGTGAATTGTTTGTCGCTTAGTGCCGTGTTTTTTTTCTTGTAAGGATTTTTCACATAAAAATCCTTGTGTTTCTTAGTGCAAGATCATTTTTTCCTTCTATATTAAATTATTTGATTCCTTCTAAGGTTGCTTTTGTGCCTAACAAGTAGTATCAGAACATACATTGGAGTTTTCATATTGAATATGAGATATGGCATTGAAGGGATTGAATGTCAAATTTGAGATAAAAGTTTACAGGTAAAAATAACTTTGAATTGTGGAAAGTGAAGATGAAAGACATCCTAATTCAACAAAAGGTACAACAAGTACTCTTGACAAAGTAAAATGTCCTGAAACTATGAAAGAAGAAAATTGAAAAGAATTTAATTAGAGAATAATTAGCACAATACAATTGTGCTTAGCCGATAAAGTCCATACAATATTATCAATGAGACAACCACTTGGGTTTGTGAGTGAAGTTGGAGAGCATCTACATGATAAAATCACTCTTCAATCAATCACATTTGTATGATTGTTATTTTGTATAGAATGTTGTGTAATAATGTAAACTTATGTTTTTTATTTGTATATTTCCTTGGTCAAGATAACGTAGTTTAGTGGCCTTTCTTAAATAAATGGCAAATGGTATAACATAGGTATTTATATTGTTTATCTGCACTTGTGAGAGAGGGACCGAAATCCTCTGCAGAGGATACAACTAGGGGTGTACATCGAGTCAAACCGAGTTCAGTTGGCCTCGGCTCGGCTCGATCACCAGGCACACCCAGCTCGAACTCGGCTCGGCTCAGTGATCGAGCCAGCATCTCCAGCTCGAACTTGACTCGGTCAGCAATCGGACCAGTTCGAGCCGAGTTCGAGCCAGGTTCGAGCTTTCGAGCCGAGTTCGAGCTAAGCAGGTGACAGGGAGAGGGAGAGCTCGGGGGGTCGAGGCCTCGGGGGTGCGGCGCAGCCTCGCAGGTGGCTGACAGGCTGAGAGAGGGAGAGGGAGAGAAGGAGAGGCGGAGAGCTCGGGTGAGCGGTGCCGGTGTTGCGGGTGGCTGATAGGCTGAGAGAGGGAGAGGGAGAGAAGGAGAGGCGAGAGCTCGGGTGAGCGGTGCCGGTGTTGCGGGTGGCTGATAGGCTGAGAGAGGGAGAGGGAGAGAAGGAGAGGCGAGAGCTCGGGTGAGCGGTGCCGGTGTTGCAGGTGGCTGACAGGTTGAGAGAGGGAGAGAGAGAGGGAGGGAGGAAGACCGAAGACTGGAAGAGAGAGAGAGAGAAGGAGAGCTTGGGCAATCCGTAATCGGGCGTGGGTTGAGAAGGGTAAGGGTAGGGTGTGGGTTCGTTCAGGTAGCGAAGGGGGTAAACTTAGGTTAGGGTTTTTAAAAAGTTTATATACCTTGCACCGAGTCAAACCGAGTCGAGCCGAGTTCAAGCTGGATTCGATCCGAGTCGAGTCGAGCTGGGGCCAGCTTGAACTCGAATTCGAGCTCAAAAAATCAGCTTGACTCGGCTCGAACTCAACTTCAAACCGAGTCGAATCAAGCCTTGTTGAGTCGAGCTAGCTCGGTTCGTGTACACCTCTAGATACAACTCCCAGGTCTGTGGGGCCCACTGCCTTCTACATAAAATCCACTCCCTCCATCAGCTGTGACTCATGTTCACAGTGTATGTGTGTGTGTACGTGTGTGTATATTAAATGGCCATCCAAGACTTAGGTAGGCTCGCGATGGGGAACGTTGTTAAACCACGCCCAATGCCCAGTGAAGTCTATGGAGTGTGTCCCGCCTGAGTTGAGCACTGTTCTACGGATTCGATGGAATATGCAGACCAGGGCGGTGCATACGGACAAACCTACGGTCGGCATTGTTTGATCCCGGTGACATGGGCCCACCTGGGTTATGGATCAAATTAATTTTATTTATTTATTTATTTATTTTATTTTTCCCTCGGTACCTAACGTTAGAGACGCCCGCGCACACAACAGATGGGGCCCTAAGTGATTGGGTCTTCGAATCGTTGCCTACAGCAGTTGTCGCAGATAAATGTGCAACAGAATTCCCCAAGAGGACAATCCTAACCTTTCAATTTCTGTCCTAAAATACACGGTTAACGATTACAGTTGACCTCTTAAAATCCCCACCATTCAAGCCATTAGTTTTGAGGCACGGCTGTTCCGATAGCTCGCTGCAAAAATGATGATGACACTCCGTTGCATGTGGCACACATGTCCAGGGACGCCGATTGCATGGTGACCCTGCAAGCATGGAGGTCCGTTGAGACCGACTTGGCAGAATTTGATTGTGCCCATGTGACCATATTACTCAAGACTCAATTGTATAACTCCATTTCTAACAACTGCACATGGCCCAATCAAATCCAGCTAACCCACGTAAGCATGTGTGACCTGCCTGCGGTCGCATGGATATTTTTGAGTCTGGATTGCCATACAGCTATGACAGTACAGCATATGAGTCAACACCATTTTTATAACAACGGCGTACCATCATACGAGTCTAGCCCTAATATCGAACGCGATCACAAACATCTCAAAAGTAATTGGTGCTCCTGAATCAAGGCCCATCTGGATAGGAAAATAGCCCTAATGGTCCCAACGTACATGTTGGGCCCATATATCTGGGACCCAACCGTTGATCATGGAATGGGAATGCCTAAACAGTCTCCAAGATCAGAAGACACGAACCCTTGGATTGGGGAGGCCTAAACAGTCAAAATCAACGGACAGTCAAGTGGTGGCCTACTGAATTGAATGGATCTGACTGATTTCCAGGAAGTTGATCTTTTGGTGCCCACCCATCTTTTGCATGACTCGGGATGTGATATACACCTACACCTATGCACGGCGCATTGGCAATAAAGAGGAGGTTGTACGTGAAAGTTCCGTGATTGCATGCATGGGCATCCCCATTTTCTGTGAAGGTTGCCACAGTTTTTTACTAAAACCAGATAATATTGTAACATTTTTCTCAAGTACATCCCTTGATAAGAGAAGAAGCTGTGAGAAGTCTACTGGAATGAGTTCCATCGCTTGATTTTCAAAGCTGTGCAGCTGAAACAGTAACAATCAGTCTAAAATCTGTACACTTTGGCCAAAAACAAGTATAACATAATATATACATTCGACATCATCATTGATTCCCAAAATCATATTATTATCAATGCAAGATCATCTACTCCTTGAAATAATTCTACAACATTAGTAAACCTGAAATGCCAATCTGAACTTGCATCTTCTAGAGAGCCGATGACGTTCCAATGACACCCGCAGGATGAACAAACGCGTTTAGAGCTTTTAAGTAAAATAAAAAATAAAAAATCCACCACCAGCCAAATGGTGATGTTACCTTTCCAGGGGGTGAACTTGTTGTTGCTTCTGGCAAAGATTTCAGGCATCGCAAAGTCAAGACGAAATCCCACCGGAGGTACCCCAATATGAAACAATCTTACATAAATGCATCAAGTTTGTCTGTTGACGAGCCAACCTGGCTTGAATGGGTCCGGATCCTCTGTTATCTGGTTAACAGGGATTTCCTAATACCCTAATCCTCATTGGTCCATGTCACCACTCACTAAAAAAATAAAAAAAATAAAAAAAAAAAAAAGAAGCTTTGGACACCAAACCTAGGGTAACAGGAAATCCCTGTTGACCAGATAACAGAGGATCCCGACTCGGCTTGAATATGATATCTCACATGAAGTCACGTCCACTGACGGATGTCAACTCGCCTAGGCGGAAACACTGAAAAAAGGAGGAGGAAAAGATGGCCTTAGGCAAGCTGCCTTCAACTTGGAAGAATTTGGAGAATGCTAAAGCATATAGCTATCATAGAAATGGGTCTTTTTGTTCCATGTTCAACTCATTGAGTCGAGCAATGCTAAGGGCATGTGTAATAAAGCTCATGTACATGCCCACACATTTACCAGCATGGTGCACTGGTGCGAGATCCAATCCATCCATCAGGTTGGTCTGATGTTCCACATTTTTCCAAAAATAAATCCGTTCCACTCAATCTGTGGGCCCCAATATTGGAAAGATGTGGATAGGTTAGAAAAGTTCAGCCAAGTTTTTTCAGATCCGTGCTTCTTCATTTTTTGGGCAAACTGTGGCCCACATGACCAGTGGAATAACCTGATTGTTGGGCTAGGGCATTGATATCGTGCTATTGTTCTATGGGTGGATTGGATCTCAGACCCATCGCTCTATGCTAGCACGTGTGACATGTACATGAGCTTTATTGCAGACACGTGGGCTTAACAAAGCTCTTGAGTCAGAGACACCAAGTTTCAAGATGATCCATTTGGGTTTTTAAATATCAGTCAAAGATTATGGAAATGAGGACCCTCATATGCTAGCAAGCACCACACTGGTTGTAAGTTCTACAACATGCATGTGGATGTGCATCCATGATGTGTACGCATGTCAATCTGAATCTATTCATTCCACTTCTATCTTATAATAATGTATCTAGGTATTTCTTTGTACTAATGCATGGATCTGCCTCTCTATTACGATAGGTGGATTGGATCTATGACCTATTTCTCCATGTCTGGCGTGTACATGAGCTTTATTGCGCATCGTATGGCTTAGCAAAGTTCTTGAGTCCTGAGACGCGGAGTTTCAAGATGATCCATTGAGTTTTTAAGAACCAATTGAAGATTACATAAATGAGGACCCCGTATACTTGCAAGTACCCCACTGGTTATAAGTTCTATATTCGTGCGTGCGTGTTGTCAATCTGAATGTATTCTCTGTTTTCTATCTTATGATAATGCATGCAGGTATTTCTTTGTAAGTGCAGGTGATGATTAACCAGATGGGAAAAGACGAAAGGTATTTCTTTGTAAGAATGCGTGCATCGATTTCATTTAGGATTCTTTACAAGGCTATGGGTGTAAACGGGATTGGGATGCATTCCAACGGTTTCTAAATAGTTATAGGGTTTCAAAGGAGTCTAGGAAGGGTGAGATTCGAGGTTGTTCAAATCGGATAAGCATTCTCTCTTTGTAATTTTTGCTTTCATAGTGAATTTTTCGGAAAGAGTTTTCTACGTTAAATCGTTGTGTTCTCCTTCATTTTTGTTTAGTGCTTTTGGATTTTTATCTTAGATTCATCTTTATATGAATCCGTCGTTTCCCCAATAAGTGGTATTAAGGAAATCGTCGGGGCGCAAGCCTGAATCTGAAGGATTAGCATTAATGAGAAACACTAGGTATGACATTGAAAAGTACTCGGGTAAAAATAACTTTGAGTTATGGAAGATCAAGATAATTAGATCCTTAACCAAGCAAGGTGAGGATGGTAATCTTAAAAAGCAAAAGCTGACTATGAATGATGATTATTGGAATACTCTTAATAAGAAGCCCTTATCCTCGATCCGTTTGTATCTCATGGATGAGGTTTTCTATAATGTTTTGAGGGAGAAAACTGTAGCTGGTTTATGGATGAAGTTAGAGGATATTTATGCGAAAAAATCCACTGAGAATCGCATACACTTGAAGCTACAGTTGTTCACCTTCAAGATGGCAGAGGGTGGAGATGTGGAGGCCCACATCAATTACTTTAATAAATTGATTTGCATATTGCTGGATATGGAGGAAGTGGTCAAAGATGAAAATCAGGCATGCATATTGTTAAATTCTTTTTCAGCATCGTATGAGTTATTCAGGGACTCATTATCTAGCGTAAATAAATCTCCGAGTGTAGACACCGTTATCTCAGCCTTTCAAGGGAACGCCATGAGAAAGATAAACGGTGGTATAGGGACATCTTCTGATACACTGTTTAGAGAGGTAGGAATACTGATCGAGGTACAGGATCTTCAAAACCTAGATCCAAATCCAAGGGCAAGGGCAAAGGAAAATTGAAGTATTGGAACTTTGGGATGACTAGATATATGAAGAAAGATTATACAAATCCTAAAATAAAGAAAGAAAACTCAGAGGCGGCTAATGTTGTCACATCTGATGAAAAGAGAAATGAAGGTGATGTTCTGTTTATGTCCATGATCGGACACTTACACGACAACCATAGAAATGAGTGGATCCTTAACACGGGAGTGTCATATCACATGACTCCTCATCAGAATTTGTTCATCAGTTACACAGAATGTGATAGTGGACAGGTCTTTATGGGCAATGACAATGCATGTAATGTTATGGCTATTGGTACGGTGAGCATTATGATGTTTGATGGGATGGAGCGTACCTTAACTAATGTCAGACACATTCCTTATATAAAGAAGAGTTTGATTTCTTTCGGTGCACTCAAGGCTATAGGGTGCAAGTTCACTGGCCTTAATGGTGTCTTTAAAGTTTCAAAAGGGGCACTAGTGATTATGAGAATACAAAGGGATAGAAACCTTTATAGGTTTATCGGGAGCACTTCACGTATGTGGCATGCTTGTCTGGGCCACATGAGTGAGCGAGCCATGAATGTACTATTTGATCGTTGTTTGATTTCAGCTTTTAATAATTCTGATTTAGATACATGCGAGTATTATATATATGGTAAAAAATCTAGATTATCTTTTAAATCTGAAAAATATGTATGTAAGGGAGTGTTTGATTATGTGCACTCTGACGTATGAGGGTCATCACCAGAGATTTTTGTTGGGGGGTCGTCATGGTTTGTTTTATTCATTGACAACTATTCCCGAAAAGTTTGGGTTTACTTACATTTCACCATATTCAAACAATGGAAGGCAATGGTGGAAAAATAATCGAGGCAAAAAAAAAGTTTTAAGGACTGACAATGGTGGAGAATTTACTTCCACTAAGTTTAATGAATATTGCAATGATGAAGAGATCATCAAGCAAAACACATTGCGCCACATACCCGAACAAAATGATGTGTCTGAGCGGATGAATCGAACTCTCTTGGAGAGGACCCAATGCATGTAAAGTAATGTTGCGTTGGGCAAGGACCTATGGATAGAGGCCGTTATTAACACGGCTTGCTATTTGGTGAACTGGTTTCCTTCTACGGTAATTGAATGTAAAATCCCAGAGGAAGTATGAAGTAGTCATAAGATGGATGTTAAGGGTCAAATATTGCATACTAGACCCTATTTATTGCTTGGTTTTATGAACATGATAATGCTTAATGTTCTATTTTAATCATGTTTGTGTTGTAGGTGATTTTAAGAGCTTGGATTAAAAAGGATATTAAAAGCATGGAATTAACACTCAAGAGTCACTGAAGCCAAGAATGGATCTGATGAAACCAAGAATGAAGATGCACACATTAAAGATCCAAGAAAATTAAGTCAAGAATGAAGAAAATCGGAGTTTTGAAGTGAATTTGCATAATCCTCGACCAGTCCTGACTCCAGCTTGACTAGTCCTGCGTGCGCTCGACCAGTCCTAGACTCTGCTCGACCAGTCGAAGCTCGACCGGTCGATGTTCCTCGACTTGAACTCTAGTGAGTAAAACAACTAAATTTTCATCTTGCTCGACCAATCCTAGACTCTGCTCGACCAGTCGAAGCTCGACCGGTCGATGTTCCTCGACTTGAACTCTAGTGAGTAAAACAACTAAATTTTCATCCTGCTCGACCAGCTGAGGGTGTTCCGCGACCAGTTGAGGATGACCCACAACCAGTCAAGCGTTATGCAAAAGTTACGCAGACTGCGTAAATTTGAGGCGGTTTTCAAAAAATTCCAACTCGATGTGAAACTCTAAAGCCTAAAACTCTAAATAGGGGTCCATAGGGCATCCCTAGGCATCATCTAGGGTTTGGGAAGTGTAGCAAAAGGGTAGAGCCGATCATAGTAAACTAGCTACTTGATATCTATATCCGCTCGTATCACGCCCCAAACTCGGAAACCGGGCTCACAAAATTCCTGATCACCGAATCTAGTGTCGACAGCCTCCGTAGTACCCCATTCTCGGCTCCCAGCGTCCATATGCCAAATTCCAATCCTAGGATCCTATAAGGAGAATTTTCAACATCAATTTGATTCGTAATAAGTATAACCACAAGTTTACCCAAATCATAAAGGTAACATCATCATCGCATATCCACTAATATAAACATTTGAATACAGTGCTAAAAGGAAAATACATATATCGAAAATCAAAGCTCCAGAAGACGGCTACACGTTCCAAGCTCAACGCTCTGCGATCTAACGCCACCTGCACACATCTATCGTCCATAAGCTTATAGAAAGCTTAGAGGGTGGTGTAAGTGTGTGCACAAGTTAAGTGCTAAGTATTCAATAGAATGGCATAATCATACAATGTCAGAAATATTGGCAAGATCATAAATCATACGATATCAGAGTAAGCGGAAACATACTGGTAAGTCCATAAGTCATATAATATCAGATTAAATAATGCAGATCATAATGAGCCAAATATCATATACTGAGCATGCAATGCAATGTGCAAATCCTGCTATGTCCATCTAGGCCATATAAGTACAGAAACATAGCAACCCAAAATGTCATTTGTCGCGGATGTAATACAATATGCGATGCGAATGAAATGACCAAGCTAGAGTGTGAGGTTAGGATGATAGTACATAGTATCACAGAGTATGGGTCCATCACAAGGGACTTCTATCCAAAATAGTCCCATACCTAAATTTGGATAGCTAGACTCAATATGGTAGACTTCGGGTCTTAGGTTGGTTGCGCGCCTCAACCGAAATCCTGGTCATTGCGAAAGTACATATAATAATTAGTTGTGCACCACCAGTCCGAGTGGATAGTGAATGAATGAATGAATGAGTATGCAACCCCTGCTCAATAAGTCTACATATCAGTACCGTACATCTCTGGGATCATCATTGGGGTCTATTACACTATACGCTAGCTTGCCGCCCCTATCCGACCGCACAATTGGGTAAGTGGAAGAGACCTCACTATCCGCTTGCCAATATCGAGCTCAGCTCGTCGATAGCGGACTCATTCCTCAAACTGATCAAACTCAACCTAGATATTGACCCATCACTCAGGCGGGTAAGGTCACACCCTCTCCTAACCGATCACGACACGGTGGGAGATGTGGCCTACTGGTATACGGCCCTCATGCGCTCATGTATATCTACTCAGTCTCGACATTGGGGCAACTCCTGGCCATGGAGGTTTAAAGATTTTCACTCAGGGATATCTTTGGCGCCCGTATGCTAAAACTAAACATTTTCGGTGTCTCATCTGGCCATCCATGATATGCCTGTGGAGGCCATGACCCTGATGTCACTAGGGCTTACAGTAATCATAACACAATGCACGATGCATGATCATACAATCCAGTCATGCATCAATCCTGCACATACCGTGCACTCATGTGAGACAATCTCCGCCTATCAGGGAGCCTCATAACAACCTGCCCAATGACATATGCAACGGTCAATCACATCTCATAACAAACATATAGATGATGCGTATGGGCATGTATCATGATGTTATGCTGTCACATACTCATAATCGGTATCGCTAACTGGCATCGATAATCGGCCTAACAAAGGGCCTAAGGTAATGTCACAATGAGGACATTTAACCATCATTGCCCATCAATGTGGATATTTAACCAACATTGCTCCTAAGGAGTGACCCACATAGAGCCAAACATATAGTGGGCCCATGGCCTCATACAATGGCCCAACATACATTACCATGGGCCTCTCTCAAGGGCCTAATACACATCATGATGAGCCTCGCTTATGGGCTATATATGCATCACATTGGGCCTCGCTCATGGACCTTATGTACATCACAATGGGCCGCAATACATGGGCCCCATATATGTCAAATGGGCTGCAATATATGGGCCAGAAAATACATCTCATTGGACCTTACCAAATGGGCCGGAAATAATCACAATGGGCCTTACCAAATGGGTCAGAAATACATCACAATGGGCCTTACCAAATGGGCCGAAACTACATCACAATGGGCCTTACAAAATGGGCTGAAAATACATCACAATGGGCCTCATCATATGGGCCGAAAATACATCACAATGGGCCTTACCAAATGGGTCAGAAATACATCACAATGGGCCTTACCAAATGGGCCGGAAATACATCACAATGGGCCTCATCATATGGGCCGAAAATATATCACAATGGGCCACGTCCCACGGCCTAATACACACCACAATGGGCCTCATCACATGGGCCGCAATTGCATCAAGGTGGGCCTTAATGGATGGGCCACAAATACATCAAGATGGGCCTCATGGATGGGCCACACCAATGGGCCTCAAGTGAGAGCTTATGTTACACCAAAAATCATTTCAATAGTTGCAGGCGTAACATGTGTATCACTATACACTATCATTCTATAGGGCACATGGCTAACTAATGATGATCAGCACTGCCAAACGTTGTCTATATAAATCAGCATTGTCCAAACATTGGACAGCACCGTCGAAACATTGTCCAGCACCATCTAAACATTGTCCAGCACCGTCCAGCACAATCTGGATGGTGTGGATGCCACACGTGTGGCCTACCTCTATTGTGTAGATGGATGGACTAGATATAACACTTACATCATGGGTGGGTTCCCACCGTCCCAAATAGTGGACAGTGTGGATGATACCCATACATCTCAGTGGTGTCCCACACCACTTACTGATGTAAATACATCAGCTACATAGCTGGTGTGGGGTCATGTCCAGTTGAATGGATGGTATAGATAAAACATAAATATCACGGTGTGGCCCACATAGGGCTGACATCCATACAACAGCTAAATAGCTGTGTGAGGTACACTAGCCAATCCGATTCCACATCAAGTGGGCCTCACCGTCCAACAAGCTGGATGGTGTGATAAAACCCATAAATCATGGTGGTCCTCACACAGGACGACATGGATACACCATGCATCAGGGTGGGGTCCACGACAGCGTGGCCCACCAGCTTTGGATCAAATCGATATTTGTATTTTTCCTTCATCGGATCTGTCCCAAAAATGGGCAGCAACATGGTGGGCCTCAGGATCGGATGGTGAGGATAATATGTTAAGGTGGGCCATGCAATCAAGGAAAAAAAGAGAGGGAAAGAGAGAGAGAGAGAGAGAGAGAGAGAAGGGGAGGGACCTCGCCACTATGGGCCCTCCTTATACAATGCATACATCAAGATGGTTCCCACCACAAGTGGGCCCTCAAATCATCAAATCAATGGAAGATCACCCACCATTCTCACTTCTTCTAGGCTCCTTAGACCCCTTAGCTCCAAAGCTCCAACAATGTGGAGGATGATGGAGGTTGGATGGTGGAGATGGGAGAAGAGGGGGTAAGAAGATGGGCCACACCTAGCTTCTCTCCCATGGAGCTAGCTTGGACGGTGGGTTGCTTGGGGGAGAGAGAGAGAGAGAGAGAGAGAGAGAGAGAGAGAGGTAAGAGAGAGAGAGATGGGTGAGGGATGGGTGAAAGGTGATGAGTGTACTTGACATGTTTGGGTGGAGAGAGAGAGAGAGTTAACTTTAGGGGTTGCTTTTGGGGATGGGACATCTACTTCATTGCTGGGATTGATGGGACATGCTCTCTTGGGTTTTGTAACATGCGGCGTTTTCCTTGAACTGGACGAGGGCCCACATCTCCTAGCCTGGGTATTGCCTAAGCGCGCGAGATGCGGCGTTGGAACCGCAGTGATGGCGTGGTAGCAAGGATATAAGTCTCAGGTCGAGCAGACTCTGGAATACGGGATACGACTTAGGATCATGTGCAAACGCCGATTACAGATCACATGTCACACGAATTCAAGTGGGAGGACCGCGGGAGTTTACAGAATGGTAAGGTTTAGGATAAGGGTCTCATAGCTCATATATACATCAAATTGATATTCTGATCTATTCATCTTATTCATCACTTATGAATATACTTAACCCACCATCAGAACTATAATCTAAGAACTTACATATGTGAACAAGATACTCAAATCTAACGATACACATGTTCTACCCCTTAATCACTCCAGAAACCCACCTTGTGTTCTTCCATTTACAAAATTGGTCATACATATACCTATATACACTGTTAGAGTACCAACCATCAAGTTTTTCTATTTTAAACATGTCATCTGACCATCTATTGTGTGGGTTGATATATGTACATTTCCTAATTAATTTGGTGAATAACTCTTTATTCATAATGATTTAGATATAAGTTATTTTATAAGAATTACTTAGAAACGTGCCTATAACTATGTAGAACCATTAGATTTTTCAAAACTCTCATATCAGCAATAATTATGAAAATGCCATTAACCTATACCCCCGACTTCTAAATCACATGGTTCCCATGATCCATTTGATGTGAAATTTTATACCATGTCTATGTATCATAAATTAACCATACATGTCAAATTTCTTCCCTTAGATCATTGTAGAAGTGACCCAATTGACAAATCAGCCCCTTAACCGTTGATTTTGGTGTCCATCGAGTGAATAAACCTCGTGAGTAGTCGTAGTAGGATATTTTCCTTCCTATGAACGACTTAGATTGCGTATAATATAAACTAAGTACAAAATATGAAGACCCCACTTTGGTGGGCTTTTCCTTAAGCGCGAAGTTATCCTTTCAAGGCTTATCAACTCCTTATAAATCTGGATTTTCTAATTTAACCACTTCCTTTTATCCATCGTAACTCAAATTTGGACCACACTCTGGTCTCATATGAATATAAGGTTATACAAAATTTAGACTTCGATCTATGATCTTGCACAGTTGAACGCTAAACCTAGTTCTTTCATTTTGATGCAAAAGGTGATATTTTAGATCTAGGCCTTTTCTACCATCGATCAACCACCAAATTTTGCCCAACCGTTTGCCTATCCTGACTACATATTTTTCTTAAAATTGGGCCTTGATTATTAAGTATAGACCGTTAATTGAGATCAACTTCATTTTTACACCCGTTAGGATAATTTTTAAGATTGGTCAATCTAAATTTCGAATCACCAAGAAAATCATATACCCCAGATCTATTCGATGACCCTGACACAATGGACAAATTAAATTTAAAGAAAGATCGTCATAAAAGGAAAAATTGGAGAAACCCAATCGAAGCCACTCCCTTTTAAAAAGGGGGCGTGTGTTCCCCTCTCCACTTACATGCCTAACGCCCAAAGAGAAAGAAAAAGAAAAAGAAAAAGAAAAAGAAAAAGAAAAAGAAAGAGAAAGAGAATGAGAAGCCTAGACGCCATCTTCCTTCTCCATATGTATGGTGTCTCCCTTTTGCTCAAGCAATGTCGTGATTCATGTGGAAGCTTTTCATATAAAAGCTTTTCTATATGGATATCTACCTAGGGTTTAAATCTAAGACTAACGTGAGGGATTCCTTTAAGCTTATATGAATTATTTTGTTCCCTCACCTGCTTTCAATCCTTCATGCAAATATTTAATTTACCCCCATCAATTATTTATCCTTTGAGAATTATGGTTAAGGTGTGATGTTAATTATGCATGATCTTTCTGAATTTATGTAAGTGAATCCTTTAAGCTCACTATGATTTAAGTTGATATAATCTTACCTTTTTACATGCTCTCATGTTACTATGATTCTCTCCTTGCAATTTTTTAATTTACCATTAACAATTATTTACCCTTTGAGATTATGATGTTAATTACAAGTGATCTTCATTATTTTTATGTGGGGCAATGGATATAAGCTTTGCCCTTGCCTTTACCAATTTTGTTGATTTAGCTCTTGCTACTCTTCTCTTTATTGAGTTGGCCCTTGCTACTCTCTTCTTTATTGAGTTAGCCCTTACTACTCTCTTTTTTATTGAGTTGGCCATTGCCACTCTCCTCTTTATTGAGTTAGCCATTACTACTTTCCTCCTTATTTTATTAGTCGTGGTGCTATCTAACTTTATGGCTTAGACATGTGCCTTGGAATTCCAAAACCCCCATGATTTGACTTATTTCTCTATCATTGCAAGTGATGTGTTAGAGGTATCACAACTAGTGATTCAAATATTTATCGTAGATGGAATGTGTTATGAGTAGTGGCCCTCTTGGTCGACATGTAATTCCATAGGTTAGTTGGCATGGTGCACAATCGATGTAAGTAAATCGTCATGCGTGTTACATCACTTTTTGATATTGGATATCATAAATAGTCGCTCCATGAACACACCGTGTTACATAAATCCCCAAACCACGTTGTTGTGTCGCCTTGAGATGTTCGCATAAATCCATGTTAATGTTGGACACGCCGACGAATCTCCGTAGTGTGAGAATGTGGGACAAGTCAGATATTTTGAATTACTTTCCACATTATGATAATGATCAATACGTATGATAAGTCGCACACACTTTGCTAGGCATGCATTCATATATATTGATTGCACATACTGATACCCCTCGTAGTGATGGAGTATAAGGCGTATCAGAACACTTGCATTACTTTTATAAATCTCTTGCATTATTGTTAATCTTAAAGGATTACCATCACTATGAGTAGGGAATTGACCCTCTCTAACCGTACAAATGATACAAGTGATGTATAGATTGAAGACCTAAAGGACCATCTCCCTATGGAAGATTATACTGAATAAATAAGAAGATAATTTTGTGATTTAGTTTTATAGTTCTGTTGCAAACTCGATAATGTAATAAGCTTCCATTAAAAGGGCATTTAATGATTTGTTGAATTCTTTTTGAATGATAAATATAGTTGATTTACTCTCGTGAATGTATCTAGATGTGATGTAAATAAATAATAATAATAATAATGAGTGATTTCGAAGCATCCAATTCATTCAATTATTAACACCCAGTTTTTTCTCGAACATGAGCATAAACTCTGACCGTGAAAATTTGGTATGTTACACCTGATGTAGAAAAGTGGAAGGCGGCTATGGTCGATGAGATGGACTCGTTGCACAAAAATAACACATGGGAGCTGGTGGAGCTTCCAGTGGGCCGAAAAGTGATCGGATACAAGTGGTTATTCAAAAGGAAACAGGACAGATACAAAGCGAGGCTGGTAGTGAAGGGGTATATTCAGAGAGAAAGAATCGACTTCACAGAGATATTTGCGTTGGTGGTTAAACAAATATCTATCAGATTCGTGTTAGCACTAGTTGCCCAATACGATCTCAAGTTAGAACAGATGGATGTCAAGACTGCATTCCTGCACGGGGAGTTGGAAGAGCATATCTACATGAAGCAACCAGAGGGCTACGGAGTTAAAGGGGGAGAGAAAAAAGTTTACAGGTTAATGAGGTCGTTATACAGCCTGAAACAATTACCTAGGCAGTGGTATAAAAAATTTGATTCTTTCATGATGAGTCAGAAATTTATTCGGAGTGAATACGATCACCGTGTTTATTATAAGACACTGAATGATGAAAAATTCATCATCTTAGTATTGTATGTAGATGATATGTTGATTGCCAGTCATGATACGTCTGAAATCAATATACTAAAGACTCGGTTATCAAGTACATTCGAGATGAAAGATCTGGGGGCTGCAAAGAGGGTTCTTGGCATACATATTCATAGAGACAGAAAGAGGAGCAGACTTTGGTTGTTAAAGGTAAAATACCTTGAAAATGTGCTGATCAAATATGGGATGGACCAGGTAAAGTCGGTGAGCGTTCCCCATGTGGCTCACTTCAAGCTTTCCTCAAAATAATATCCTAAATCAAATGAGAAAAAGCAGGTTATGTCTAATGTGCCTTATTCAAATGTGGTTGACAGTTTAATGTATGCCATGCTCTGTGCAAGATTAGACATTTCACAAGCAATCAGTGTTGTAAGTAGATACATTTCAAACCTCGACAAGCAACATTTGGAAGCCGTGAAATAGCTACTTTGAAACATTCAGGGTAGAAAACACTACATCTTAATTTTTGAAAAGAAATGAACAAAGTTGGTAGGCTATATGGATTCAGACTACACAGGCAGTGTGGATTCTAAAAAGTCAACTTCAAAATACTCGTTTGATCTAGCTAGTGGAGCAATTAGTTGGATGTCGAAGCTTCAGTCCGTAGTGGCTCTTTTCATGACTGAAGTAGAGTATATGGCAGTGACAAAAGCATTTAAGGAAGGTGTTTGGTTGTGAGGCATGATAAATCAATTGGGGCTTTAGCGGGAAGCTATGCCGGTTAATTGTGACAGTGAAAATGCTAAAAATTTGGCTAAAAATTTTGTTTATCACTCTCGTACTAAATACATTAATGTTTGTCACCACTTTATCTGACATGTGCTTGAAGAAGGAGGCGTAACTCTGGAGAAGATTCACACCAGCGTGAATCTGACAGACTTACTCACTAAGGTTGTTCCAACAAAGAAGTTCAAGTTATGTCTAATGCCACGCCCCAAATTTAGAAATCGGGCTCATAGAAGTCTCGATCGCAGAATCCGGCGCCGACAACTTCTGTAGTACCCCATTCTTGGCTTCCAACGCTCATACGCTAGATTCCAATCCTAGGTTCCTACAAGGAGGTTTTTCAGTGTGAATTTTTTTGTAAAGGAGCATAACCACAAGCATAACCAAGTCACAAACGACAACACAACACCACATATCCACTAATATAAACATTCGAGTATAATGCTGAAAGGGAAATACATAAATAACAAAATCTCCAAAGTGATCTGCCACACGCTCCTGCATCAATGCTGCTGCGACCTAACGTCACCTGCACGCAACGGTCAAGCATAAGCTTATAGAAAGCTTAGAGGGTGGTGTAAGTGTGTGAGCAAGAAAAGTGCTAAGCACACAAATATCAGAGTAAGTGGAAATACTGACAAATCCATAAGTCATATAATATCAGAGTATACAATGCAGATCGGCTATGCAAGTGCAGAGTCATAGAGAGATAAATATTAGATGTCGAGGATGCAATGCAATATATAATTCTTGACGAACCACGATTACCATCAGCCTCATTTAGGCCATATAAATGTAGAAATATAGCAACCCAAATACCATATGCCGTAGATGTAATGCAATATACAGATCCTGACGAGTCTATAATACCATCAACCTTATTCAGGATATGCAATACAGAAGCATAGTAAACCAAATGCTATGTGCTGAGGATGCAATGCAATATGTGGTGCGAATGAAATGACCAAGCTAGAGTGTGAAGTCGGGATGATAGTACATAGTATCACAAGCTGTGGGGTTCATCACAAAGGACTTCTATCCAAACTGGCCCATACCTAATTTGGATAGTTAGACACAATGTGGTAAACTCCTGATCTCAAGTTAGTCACATACCCAACCAAAATCGTGTCCATTGCGAGGGTACACATAATGTTCTAGTTGCGCACCACCAGCCCGAGTGGATAGTGAATGAATAAATGAATGAGATGCTGAGTATACAACTCCTACTCAGTAAGTCCACATATCAGTACCCTACATCTCTAGGATCATCATCGAGGTCTGGTACACTCTACACTAGCTGCTGCCTCCTTACCCGTTCAACCAAGTGAGTGAAAGAGACCTCACTACCCGCCTACCAATATCAGACTAGCTCATCGGTAGCAGACCCATTCATAAACTAGTTAAACTTAGCTTAGCTTTTAGCCCCCTCACTTGGGCGAATAAGGCCATACCCACTTCCAACCGACCACGACACTTAGGCGAATACGGCCCTCATGCGCTCATGTATCCACTCTGTAACAACCTGAAATTTTAAGTTTGAGTTTACCTATACATAAGGATGTATGATTATACTTGTTCAACCTACACTTATAGATCCATTAATACTTATTTAGTTTAACTTGAATCTAACCATAGGGAGCATTTTTTAACGGTTGATTAATAGGACAAACCCCTGAATACCTTAGTATTCTCACCCGTTCATCAAACCAACCATTAAATCAACTATTTTCCACTAGATGAAGATATCTAACCGACCACTTTAAATTTGGACCACTTGATCAAAGTAAAGTAACTACTAGATCTTCATATCCACTCGTACACACGTCAAATTAACATTCTGATCCGTTCATCTTATTTGTCAATTATGAATATGCTTAATTTACAGTCAAAATCATGATATATGCATTTTACACCTATGAACCAACAACTTGAATCTAACAGTATACATTTCTAACATAGATCGCATCTAAAAACTACTTTATACGTATCTATTTGCAAAAATGGACGTACAATAACCCAGAAATATGATTAACATTTTAACCAAATACTTATTTAAAATTTCGACCATCAATTGATCATCCATCACAGTCCGATCTGCCAACTGGGCCATCCAAATGTCTAACTGAACCATTCATTAGGGAGATCATAGGGTATACATCAAAACTATCGGTTAATTTTTACATAAGATGTCGTTAAACATTGTTTGAGTTACAAATAAGCCTAAGCCATTAAATAGGCATCTCAGTCATCCTTAAGAGATCAAGTTCCAAATTTATTCTGTTTATAAATCATATAAAATGAAGGACCATACTAAAATTTCACCTTATTTAGATGGTACAATTAAAAGTTATGCAAGACCAAAGTTTTATGTGAAAAATGAGGACGTGAGAGGGTCATTCTCTCACGGCTCTCCAAGTAAGAGAGTCTTGAGTTGTTTTAAAAAAAAAAAAAAAATTGGAAACCACCCTCTACATGTCATCCACACCATTTGGTATGTGGCCTACTAAAAATTCAAATCTATCTTAATTCGAGCCAATGCGCTAACATAATATAACAAAATTGATAAATGGAGTGGATTTTAGTCCACATTGTTGTAGGTCTCACATCTAAAAATAAAAATAAAACACAAAGGAAGATAAACATCTAGTTTTTGTATAATAACGAAGAAAAAATGGGGAGAACATTAATAGTAGGAAACGGATCCACCGTTTCATCCACACATGTCACCTAATATTTCCATCCTCCACACGTGTACACACACATGTGTAAAGTACGATGGTAAAAAATAAAATAAAATGAATAATAATAATAATAATAACAATAGTAAGGTGAGAAGTTTCAATGATAGTTCTTCTTGCTCACGGTTTATAATCAAGCGGGCCACTCGAGTACTAGTTATACTTCATTTTTGGACCCACATATTAACATGACAAGGCAAAGAAAATTGGCGGAGTGGATTTCTCATAACACGTTAGTGAATGTCATCAATTAAAAGGCACATGTATGTATGAAAGAATTCTTTTAAAATAATTCCCTAAAATTTATTTTTATCCAACACAAACAAAGTTTGAAACAAAAACTACCTGTTTTCCCTCCCTATTCAAGATAGACTCTCCTTTATCTTTGGGAGATACTCCTGTTGTTTAATCTGAGTCATTCATTAGTTAATTATAACTGTCTATTTAGTTAAACTCATCCATCAAATCTCAACCGTTCATATGGAATGTTCTCCATCATCTCTGGACCCTAATTAAATCAAAATACATCCTTAGGCAGTCTTTACGTATGTTTTCTAGTTGATGAGTTGTTTCGAGCGAGAACTTGGAATCGTACTTGGAAGAGTTGAGTCCTAACCACTCAATATCATCAAATCCATGCCATATCTTTGGTTGTTAATGAAACTTCTAGAATTGGATCCGAAGCTTTTTAAAAACCTCCCCTTTTCAAAATGCTTCTTAGCGGAAAGACAAGAGAGAAATGAAGAAACTTTAAGTCACCTTTGATACAAGTTAGTGATGAATTTTTTTATTTTATTTTCTCATAATTTAGAATTATTCTTTAAGATCTATGCAATGAACGACTTGGATTGACCACACGTTCATCATATCGGCCTATTGATACATATGATAAAAATAGTAAATCTTAGGCGAAATCTCTTGCTATGGAGATTGGTGTGGGATCACCTAGTTTAATTAGATTAGATCCATGTTGACCATATGATTTCTAAGGCTAAGATATATCAAGGCTTCAAATTTTAGAGTGATCAGACCATTGGATGGGCAATATCGATCTGAATAAATGATAAATAATAAATCTACATTTTATTCATTATGTGTAATCGTGGGATTAAAGAAAATTCTTATTTATGTGATTTTAGGAAGTGCTAATTCAACTCAAACTGTTGGTTTACGAAATCATCTCCACGACATCAAGGTGAGTGATCCCGATGTGTTTCTCATCCATCAAGTTAAAATATATGAATTGTTTGATGTATTGTATTATTATCCTGATTTAATTGTCATGATTTAATTGACATATACTTTTAGTTGATTTAAATGACTGTGTGATTTCGGTATTAATAATGATATGATTTGATTAATGTATTAGACTATGTTAATTCAAATGTGATAATCAAAATAACCTATGCAATACATGATTCATGATTATATGGTACATCTATCAATTATATGCACAACACGTGTTGGATTCCTGGGGGACCTCCTTGGCTGGTCTATCCTGGTAAAATCGTTATCAGAAGCCCACTATACTAGTGGAAGCCTATTCAAGGAGTAGATGCAGGACTTGCCTATGCCTATCAGATGGTAGAAGCCTGCCAAGGGGTAGATGAGGGTTGATGGGTTTCCAACTCAAGCAAGTGAATGGATTCCCACTTGATGCATTGATGCATTGCATTTGCATTTTTTTAAAAATTTATATTATGTATGATTATTGGTATTCTATTATAATTTGATGTAAAGAACCATGTCGGGAATTCTCACTAGGCCTGGCCAGCTTATCCTTTTTATTGATGGAAAAACCATACAGATGTGAATGAGAGTGAGCTGGTGGTTCAAGAACAGGAATACATAGTCGAGCCGGAAAGGACTTAAGGAACACGTGACCCTACTTGACAGAGGAAGAAGTTGCTGCCTTAGACTAATCATGATATTTTTACTTTAATTATATTTGGTTTTCTTAGATTGTTAACCAATTCTTTAAAGTTGTTGGACATACTTAATTCACTCATAAGACCCTGAATGGGAGGGTCCTTAGTTATGTTTATGATTGATTATTGGAATAAATGATCGTTTTTTATTTTTTTTAGATGTTGTCGAGTATGAATGGAATGTAGATCTACAATAGAGCTACTAGGTATATGAATAATTGTATAATTGAATGAAATTAGCACACTCAGTGTACGTGTCATGTGCTGAAACTAGGGTCTGAGGGTGCACACTCTGTACTCGAATTTCAGGGCGTGACAGAATGGTATTAGAGAGAGACTCGTTTTAAACTTATTGTGACCTGTAGGTTATACTCTCATATACATACATAATTGGTAGATCCCCTTTAATTAGAAATTATACACTTAGGATTTTATATTTGAATATTTTGTATTATGGAGAATGTAGGAAAAAAAAAGGATTCCCTGCTCATTGATGAATTACTATACACACACACACACACACACACACACACACACACACATACACACACAAAACTGCATTAGGATGTTTCTATGTACTATGATTTAATATTATTTGAACCGTAAAGTTAAATTAAAACATTAAATTCCCTAAAGTCCTGCTGGACAGAAATGGATAGCAGTAGACACTGTAATTATAAATAAAAATTTTGATATAGGTGATTCAAAAGCCTACTTGTAGGTCTATAATAATAATAATAATAATAAGTCTATGCTAATGAAAAGAAAATATTTAGCAAAAAAAAAATCTGAATTTGATATTAACTGTACTAATTTAGGGAGTTAATATATTTTATCCTGAATTTATTTGTTTTAGTCAGATCTGACGGTAAGAAATTTTTTAAAATATTTATAATTAGCTAAATAAGGTAAAATTTCACAGAGACAGTAAACTTATAATAGGATCTTCTAAAAAAAATGAACATAATCTGAAATCTTAAGGTACAAGAAAATGTGATAGAAACAGCGTCGATAATCAATATACCCAAAGAAATGCATGTCGATTTAACTGACATAGTTCTTCATTATGATAATTTACTTTCATTAAATTAAAAATTTTTTGAAATAATTTATTTATAAAAAAAACCATAATCTCTACTAAATTTTAAAATCTCTTATTAGATGAATGTTGGTCCCATACTTGAAAAAAAATTTTCTTATAAAATAATCCCGTGTCTAAAACTACTGATAACATCAATGTGACCAGAAATTATTTTTTTTATACTATATTTCAAATCTTGAGGACAAGATCTTATTTTAAGGGGGGTAGAATGTAACAACCCAAAATTTTGGGTGCGAGTTTACGTATACATAAGGATGTATGATTATACTTGTTTAACTCTATGCTTGTAGATCCATTAATACTTATGTAGTTTAACTTGAATCTAACCATAAGGAGTATTTTTCAATGGTTGATTAATAGGACAAACTCCTGAATACCTTAGTATTCTCACTCGTTCATCAAACCAACTATTAAATCAACTATTCATCACTAGATGAGGATATCTAACCGACCGCTTTAAATTTGGACCACTTGATCAAAGTAAAGTAATTACTAGATCTTCATATCCACTCATACACACGTCAAATTAACATTCTGATCCGTTCATCTTATTTGTCAATTATGAATATACTAAATTTACTGTCAAAATTATGATCTATGCATTTTACACCTGTGAACCAATAACTTAAATCTAACAGTATACATTTCTAACATAGATCGCATCCAAAAACTACTTTGTACGTATCCATTTACAAAAATGGTTGTACAATAACCAATAAATATGATTAACATTTTAACCATCTACTTATTTAAAATTTAGACTATCAATTGATCATCCATCATTGTCTGATCTACCAACTGGGCCATCCAAATGCCTAAATGAACCATTCATTAGAGAGATCATAGGGTATACATCAAAACTATCGGTTAATTTTTACATAGGATGTCGTTGAATATTGTTTTGAGTTATAAATAGGCCTGAGCCATTAAATAGGCATTTCAGTCATCCTTAAGAGATCAAGTTCCAAATTTATTCTATTTATAGATCACTCAAAATAAAGGATCATACTAAAATTTCACCTTATTTGGACTGTACAATTAAAAGTTATGCAAGACCAAAGTTTTATGTGAAAAATGAGGACCTGAGAGGGTCATTCTCTCACGGCTCTCCAAGTACAGAGAGACTTGAGTTGTTTTTTAAAAAAATTGGAAACCACCCTCTACGTGTCATCCACACCATGTGGTAGGTGGCCTACTTAAAATTCAAATCTATCTTATATTCGGGCCAATGGCCCAACATAATATAACAAAATTGATGAATAGAGTGAATTTTGGTCCACATCATTGTAGGTCTCACATCTAAAAATAAAATAAAACACAAAGGAAGATAAACATCCGGTTTATGTATAATAACGGAGAAAAACAATGGGGAGAACATTTATAGTAAGAAACGGATCCACTGTTTCATCCACACACATCACCTAATGTTTCCATCCTCCACACGTGTGCACACACATGTGTAAAGTACAATGGTAAAAAATAAAATATAAAATAATAATAATAATAATAATAGTAAGGAGAGAAGTTTCAATGATAGTTCTTCTTACTCAAGGTTTATAATCAAGCGGGCCACTCGAGTACTAGTTATACTTCATTTTTGGACCCACATATTAACATGACAAGGCAAAGAAAATGGGCAGAGTGGATTTCTCATAACATGTTAGTGAATGTCATTAATTGAAAGGCACATGTATGTATGAAAGAATTCTTTTGAAACAATTTTCTAAAATTTATTTTTATCCAACACAAACAAAGTTTGAAACGGAAACTACCTATTTTTCCTCCCTATTCAAGATAGACTCTCCTTTATCTTTGGGAGATACTCCTGTTGTACATCTATCAATTGTATGCACAACACGTGCTGGTATCCTAGGGGACCTCCCTGGATGGTATATCCTGGTAGAATCGTTACCAGAAGCCCACTATACTAGTGGAAGCCTACTCAAGGAGTAGAAGCGGGACTTACCTATGCCTACCAGATGGTAGAAACCTGCCAAGGGGCAGATGCGGGTTGATGGGTTTCCAACTCAAGCAAGTGAACGGATTCTCACTTGATGCATTGGTACATTGCATTCTCACTAAGCCTGGCCAGCTTATCTTTTTTATTGATGGAAAAATCGTACAAATGTGAATGAGAGTGAGCTGGTGGCTCAAGAACAGGAATACATGGTCGAGCCGGAAAGGACTTAAGGAATACGTGACCCTACTTGACAGAGGAAGAAGTTGCTACCTCAGACTAATCAGAATATTTTTACTTTAATTATATTTGGTTTTCTTAGATTGTTAATCAATTCTTTAAAGTTGTTGGACATACTTATTTCACTCATAAGACCCCAAATGGGAGGGTCCTTAATTATGTTTATGATTGATTATTGAAATATATGATCGTTTTTTATTTTTTTGAGATGTTGTCGAGTATGAATGGAATGTAGATTTACGGTAGAACTTCTAGGTAGATGAATAATTGTATAATTAAATGAAATTAGTACACTCAGTGTACGTGTCATGTGCCGAAACTCAGGTCTGAGGGTGCACACTTTGTACTTGAATTTTGGGGCGTGACACACTCGATCTAGACGTTGAAGCATCTCTTGGCCACAGAGGTTTAGGGACTTTCACGCAGGGACAACTAACGTGCCTAGATGCTCGAACCAAACATTTTCGGTGTCCCATCTATCCATCCATGACATTTTCGTGGAGGCCACAGCCCTAATGTCACTAGGGTGAATAGTGGTCATATCACAAAATGTGAGATACATGAGTCATACCATTCGGTCATGCATCAAACCTATGCATACCGCGCGCTCATGTCGGGCAACTCTGTCTCGCAAGGAGTCACCTAAATATCTCAGCCCAATGGTAATGCTATGATCAAACATTCCTTACAACAAGCATACAAATGATACATATGATATGTGTCATGATATAATACTAAGCATGTTCTCAGTGTGTCCTACTAGACTATGTACACTAGCATGATTATCAGATATAAACAATAATCGGCTTTAACCGTATATCACAAAAAAAAAGAGTAGGCGCTAAACGACATGCTCCTTATACAACTATAGGAGTCCAAGTGGTATGTCCTACATTAGATTAACATTAGCCTCCTGGGTACTAATATATCATATATCCCAAGACGGGGTCCACTGAAAGGACGACGGATCTAACCCATACATCGAGATAGGCTCTACACAGTGGATATACTAAATCTGGTACCACATATTCTTTCATTTACGGTAAGAGGTGATGGTGTACTAACTTCAAGGATAGGCCTCACACTTGTCCCAAAGAAGTAAATTGTCACGCCCTGAAATTCGGGGGTCGAGCATAACTCAGCTCTCGAGTTTCAAAACATCACTTATACAACATATTTAATGATGGATGTATGTTGTCTGTAAGAGTACATAAAACATGGGATAGATTAAGCCAAACTGCAAACATAATTCAGGGATAAATGAAAGACGCAAGCGGAAGACTTATAGAAACATATGTGTACATGTGCAAGTCCCTGAGATACGTATACATGTCAGGTCATACTTACAAGTGTTGCTATCAAAAGTACAAGTATTAAATGACATCATCTATTACAATAACCCAGAATCCCCCTCACATCAGGACATGGCTCACAAGAACCCGCCTGAGAACAGCATAAAAGAAAAAGCGGCCTCCTCATCCTCAAACTCCTGCTCTGCCTCAGAGGTCGCGTCAATATCTGCATCTAAGACAGAGTCTAGTTGGTGTGTACTACACCGCCCCAGAACGTGGGAGTGAGTGATCAACTCAGTGGAACAATACCGCAAAAGTTAACATGATATCAAATCAATCAAGCAGTAATGATAAAGCAGAACAATCAAACATGTCCTAATTACTCTTATTAGTGAAAGGATGTATGTATAAATGATGCATGCCCTCGCCTTACTCCCTCAGCGTCTTCATCTCACGTTACGCATGACAACCTCCCGCAGTGCCAACGACTTCCACGCACATGCAAATGCGATGCATGAACATGATTACCAAGTTGTTATTAGTCCATTTCATACAGCAAGATTGGGAAGCTAAGGTACCTTCCTCATATCAATTTTCATACAGTGATCCATTCTAGGGTCATCAGTCCTAGGCATCTCATACGATCATATGGTTTTAGGTCACTGCAAAGGGCTCGTCACCAATCAATGCACACCTATCATACCTTCGTTACTACTCTAAGGCTCGTCGCCTTAATACAGTATCCAGGTATGCTCGAGGTCACTACAAAGGGTTCGTCACCAATCAATGTAGGCCGACAGCACGAATATAGTGTCCCATACCACCATAATCAGCTCACGAGTTTGGTGTGCTCACTGGTCACTATGGGGAGGCTCGTCACCCCAGCGTAGGCCGACAGATCGACCACGGTGTCCCATACCACCACGTCTGGCTCATGAGTCTTAGCGGATCAAGGTACAACGGTTAACGGGATTTCATCGATAAATTTGGTACCCTAGATTCAAGCAATAACGTCCATACATGGTTAACATACATCGAACAATCGGGTTACTTGACGAACTCAACTAGCACGAGTACACGTTAGGTTGATCGACATAGAGTGCGCAAATACTCCATGTGGCCAAACCACTGCTGACAACTCTAATACGACTCGGGTTCGTCAAATCACGTCTTTCGTGGCGAAAGCAACTTCAACCACAAACTCAAGGCCGATTACCGATTTCCTGGACTATTTCATAGTCCCAAACACATTCCATTACAACAGATATTCATATCAATACTTAAAATAGTAATGGAACAACAATTCAAATCAGACAGTATGTGAGCATTTGAAGAATATCAACTTAACCAGAATTTACACATAAGTAATACTTGAAGTTAAACAACAAAGCATATGACTTGCATGCAGGAAATCATACACACTAATAGGAGAGTTGAGAATCGCTTCTCAACGCCCACAAATAGGATAATATGTTACACTTTAGACCATTCAGACATTTCTACAAACACTTAGACTACATAGGTCAACATACATGACGTATGTTGGAATACACGCATTTGGACAATTCCTTTTGCCAAGGAGTTAACACACATACAACTAGCACAAGTACACGACAAATAATCATGGCAAGCACGTGTTCATATTTTATACGTATACGATACTTCCTACATATACATAGAATACACAAATCTCAATATAACACATACATATCAGGAACGTAAAATAAACATAGCATTTGGCATGTGAAATTGCACCCATAACAAGAATAAACTATTAACTAACATTGAAAGCCTTGAAAACCATAACCTATACGAATATAGTCTGCACCTTAAACCAGAAAAAGCACACCGAACTGATTCAGATGATATGTCTTCGTCAACGGCGACTAGATAACCTAAGGCAAGAATAGAAATGAGCTACATCAACATATAGACTCTTCTAAGCTCTAAAACAGATTAGGGTTAGATTAACTTACCCAAGAAGGAACTTAGAATCGCCGAAATAACGATTCAAAAGTGATAGTTTAAGGATGTAGAGTAACAGGAAAGAATCCTAAGATGATTCACCAACTTCTCTCTCACTTTCTCTCTCTTTTCCTCTCTCTTTCTTAGCTAGGGTTAGGAAATTCGTATGGAAAAGAGAGTGAGGGTTTTAAGGTCTTTATATAGGCCTAACATTGATGAAAATAGCCCTAGGGCCAAGGTATACTCAGGTTATAACCAAATCAGGCCTCTCTCGATCCAACGGAGCACTTTCGGTGGTCCTTTTTCTACGTGCGGTCGGACTTAAGCTCACTGACCATGGATGTAGGTCAGGCTGAGTTTTCGTACCGATCGGATTTACAGATCAGCCGTGGCGGACCACTCTCAATTCAACGATCACCGAAACTCGATCAAGTCCACAAGCATTATGACATGTCTGGGCCATCTTCCCTGATCCGAGGGTGAAATTAGGTCAGAATCCAACGGTCAGATTGCTTAAAATCGTCGCGCAAGCGACACGATTCAGATTTCATAAAATCATATTTAATTTCTCATCGTTCTCACACTCTTCACTCCGGACTCAATCAAATCGACCCAGGACATCATCTGGACTTAATTTTTTAGGTGATGGTCAAGTCCAACCTGGTGACCATAACTATCTAAGATCATCGCTATCGGACTTTCGATGCGCGGTCCAGGTCCGATCCAAAGCTTCTAAAAATTTTCAAGAGCAACTGGATTTAGCTTTGAATCCCAGATTTCAGAGTAACATAGCGCTAACGATTCTACAGGTTTTGAGTCCTGCAGATCAAATTTAAAGTGATTGATGCTAATTTCACAAGCAATCGAGTTTAGCGCTAATTAACCCACAAATAACTTCTAAGGAAAATAGAGTTAGTACTTGGGTCTTAGCACGAAATTTTTCAGGTCATTACATAAATGGATGGTGTGAATGATATATACGTGACACCGAAGTCCTAACAACTGGATACAAGGATAAGATATGTCTCATAGGGCGAGTCAAGTGGGTGTACCACAAGGTGAGTTAAGAGGGTGAATTATGTACAATAAGTGGGCTTCCTCACCCTCTCTATCATGTAATAAGTTGGGCTTTCCTACGGGGAGCCTGATGCGTACACAAGGTGGCTTGGTGGGGTCCATACATTTAGGACTACGTGTCCTTCCAAGCAGATTGGGTAGCCCGCCCAACACTTAAGTGGACCTTAGGTATGGTTATTAAACTTGGGCAAGCATAAGTATCTAAATGGGCCACACTTCCTATGGAAGGCCTGGTGTTAACACAAGGTGGGCTTTAAGGTTTGGAGAATCCTACAAGGTATGATGGAAACCACCATCATCAAATGAAGGCCCAACAGATTGGGGTAGCCTAATTAAGGGAAAGATGGGTATCACTAGCATCAATGGGGCCCCAAAGATTTGGGTTTGCCCAGTAGGGTGAGATGGGTATCATCAATGGGGGCCTAAAGGTTTGGGATAGCCTAATCAGGGAAGGTGGGTAATAAAATCATCAATGAGGGCCCAACGGTTTGGGGTAAGCCCAATAAGAGGAGATGAGAATGGGCCTAACAATGGGCCTTAGGGAGATTACAACGTGGACATTTAACCATCATTGCTCCCAATGTAATGGGCTTAACAACGGGCCTTATGGAGGATTTCAACGATGGACATTTAACCACTATTGTCTCCTAGTGTGTGGTCCACTTGGGATTTGAATCTAACTCTCTACGGGGCCCACGACTCTTATACAAATCGAAAAAATGGATGGACATTGTGTTTGCAACACATACATCATGATAGGTCTCATAAGGCAGCCCCATGGTGGGCATACTCTCAAGGCAATGGGGCCCACGACCTTAGAGAAATGGATGAATGGTGTGAATATAATACATACATCATGGTGGGCTTTACACATCACAATTGGGCCTCACATATATAATGGTCCTCATACATATAATGGGCCTTATACCATCACGATGGGCCTCACACAAGGGCCTAATATACTTCTCAATGGGCCTCATCATATGGGCCTTATATACATCACATTGGGCCTCACACATGAGCCTCATATATAACATAATAGGCCTCATATACATCATAATGGGCCTCACTAGATGGGCCACAAATACATCACATTGGGCCTCATTCAAAGGCCTCATATTCATCACTTGGGGCCTCATCATATGGGCCTCTCTTACATGACAATGGGCCGCACATATGGGCCACACAAATATCATATTGGGCCATAAATATGGGTCATACAAACATCATATTGGGTGCACATATTGGCCATACAAACATCATATTAGGCCTCACCATGTGGGCCTCATATATATCACAAAATAGGCTTCATGAGGCAGCCCATGGTTCAACCAAGATGGATGGGCAGCCATGAACAACATACATCTCAAGGTGGGCCCTACACAAGCAGCAGGTAGGCCTACACAATCCATATGGGCCCTACCAGATGGACAGCTAGGGTATACAATGCATATAGCATGGGGGGTACATCATACATCACGGTAGGCCACACAAGAGGACGGCATAGATGAAACATGCACGACATGGTGGGTCTAGCACCACCATCTAGAGGACAGACTGTGAATATAGAATACATATATATCAAGGGGGGCCCCACCCCCACACGTGCAGCATGTGTGGGGTGGGTCCCACATCCCACAAACAGAGGACGGCTGGGATATCCAGCACATACATCAATGGTCGGCCCACATGGCACCGTCCCGATATGGACGGTGTGGATAAAGAATACATACATCAAGGTGGACCCCACCCCCACACATGCAGCACGTGTGGGGTGGGTCCCACACTTAAAAAAAGGACAGACGGTCTAGTATATAACACATACCTCGTCATCAGACCCATAGAACATGCTGACGTCAAAACAGCAACTATATAGTTGGTGGGTTCCACTGTCCATCCACAGATGGACAGTGGATATAACACATATCAGGGTGGGTCCCACGTACACGTGGTGGGTCCAACTTGAAATTTAGATCTATCTCATTCTCCTGTAATGTCCGGATGGTGTGGATTACCACATACATCACAGAAGGCCCCACCATCCTTTACTGGTTTGGACGGTGGGGATAGAATACATGCATCAAGGTGGGGTCCATGCGTGTGGCCCATCAGTCCAGCAACATGGGCGTATGGTGTGATTAGAACACCTACATCATGTGGGGTGCACACAGATGGACGATTTGGAATAAACACATAAATCATAGCAGGCCCCACCATCCAGGACATCTGGACTGCAGGGATAAAACACACATATCAAAGTAGGATCCACCGTCCATGACTAGACGGTGTATGGCAGGGATGCAACGCATACATCTGGTGGGTCCACACGTGTGGCCTACCAGCTTGTATCAAGCTGATATTTATTTTTCACTCGTTTAGGAGCATTGGATGTCCAGCGGACGGACGACCTTGGATGAGGGTACGTCATCAGGGTGGCCCCACGTCCAGCAACGGATGGATGGTGTGGGTGAGATGCACATGTGCAGCAGGTGGGTCCCACGACCAAGCTGATATTAGTGTTTTCCCTTTCGTCTAGGCTGGTCCGAAGTGGATAGCAAGATGGACAGCAAGGTGGGTCCCGCTTGGACAGTGGGGGCATCCCAATTGGGTGGACAGCATGGGTAACATACATACATTCTTGGTGGGCTATAAGATGGGGAAAGAGAGAGAGAGAGAGAGAGAGAGAGAGAGAGAGACAGAGCCCTTCCTAGGTGGGCCATGCAAATACAATACATACATCAAAATGGGTCTCAAATCATGTGGGCCCTAAATCATAAAAAGATCAACGGTGGAGATCCCTTTCCACCAAAAATGCAAGGTCTAGATAACCTTTTGACAATGAAAAAATAAACATCATGATGGGGTCTATGGAGAATGGCCCCATCATGGGATGATCATAAGAATCATAGTGGGCCATCGGCCACACCTAGGGTCCAAAGTGAGATCCATACCATCAATCGGTAGGCCTCACTTGGCTCATCATCAAAAACACAATCTAACCTACAAATCACCCACCGATTCCACTTCTTCTTAGTTTTATGGCTTCCTTAGCTCCTTGGCTTCTTCTTTGATGGAGGATGATGCAGATTGAAGGGTTGGATGGTGAGATTTGGTGGTAGGAAGTGGGTCATGATCTTAGGTTCTTTTTCTTTTCTCACCTTAGTCTTTTTCTCTCTTGGTTGCTGGGAAAAATGATAGAGAATGGAATGAGATGGAGTGAAAGATGGGAGAGGTAAGGAGAGAGGGATGGGTGTGTAAGAAAAATGACATGAGAGGTATGGGTTGTGTTGACTTTTGGGTGAGAGAGAGATGGGTGTCATGCCTTATTAGTAAGAGAGGGATGTGCTAGGTATGAGTTGTACTTGACTTGTGATTGATTGATTGATGTGATGTTTGGATAAAGATTCTCTCAGGATTCGTAATGGGCAGCGTTTTCTCGAAATAAATGCAGGCCCATAACTCCTGGCCTGAGTATCACATCGGTGCACAAGACGCAGCGTTGGAACTGCAACGATGGCACGGTTGCAATGATATAAGTCTCGGGTCGAGTCGACTCAGATCTACGGAATGCGACTTATGGTCATGCACAAATGCCGATTATAGGTCGCGGGTTACTGGAATTCGACGGGGAGGATCGCGGGAGTCTAAGGAATGGTACGAACTAGTACACGGGCCTTATATGCAACTTCTCTAGGCTTGGCGTGGCATAAAAGGAAGATGGAGTGTGCACGAGAAGCATTGATAAAGCTTTAATGCGGGCAGAGATAAGAGAAGAGGATAAAGAGCTACAGGTTTGAAGATTGAGGACATGGTGGAGATTGTCGTATTTGACGTCTTAAATTTAATCAGATTCTGCGTAGATTTTTTTGCAAAACTGTAAAATTGCAGGATTTGTGTGTAGCAAGGGTGAGATTTGAGGTTGTTCGAATTGGGTAGCCTTCTCTCTTTGTAATTTCTGCTTTCATAGTGAATATATGTCGCTTTGTGCCATAGTTTTTTTTTCGAAAGGGTTTTCCACGTTAAATTGTTGTGTTCTCCTACCTTTTTTGCTTAGTGCTTTTGGATTGCTATCCTAGATTCATCTCTGTGTGATTCCGCCGTTTCCCCAACACGTACAACTGGTTATGGATGATTAGTCCTCTGTTTATTATACCAAATGTCCGTATTGTTCCACATGTTTTGTATAGAGGATTGAATACAAATATATGCAAAAGCATTTATTAAAAATCTCCTTTAGTTTTCAATTAATTGATGTGTGTATAGATTAAATACAATGAAGGTAGCGATATTTTATTAAAATAAGAGGTAGAGAGATATCCAGCTTCTCTCTCTTGAACAACACCTCATCGGAGAGTGAACAATAAAGAAGGGAGAGGGAACATAGGGTTTCACCCTTTCTGTCCAACTCCACCCCCATGCCAAAATAAGAATGATGTGTTCAAAGCTGGCATCCCCCGGCTGGATTGGGAGACATCAAAAAAGCATTCTTAAACTACTTTGGCAGAAAAACAATGCAAGAAGAAATAGTCTATGGACTCCACATCAAGAAAACCCATAAGACAGACGTTAGGGATAATCATGTGTCTTTTCTACTTCTACCTATCAACCAAGCAAACGCCATTATCCTTGGGGGCCCCACGAATGACCCTATGAATTCTATTTGAACCACCAATTCGCTTGGCTCGATGGAGCAAATTACCACATAAAATGATTAAAGAGAAACCTCCTGGATTTCTCCCATCCAATTGTCTCGTTCGTATTTGAGAGAATATGGCTTTAGAGGAGGTTCAACAAACAAATCATATCATCCAACTCTGTCAAATTTCTATAGTGAGAAGTTCAAATAATTTGACCTCGCGAATTAGAAAAGCAATAAGAGAAATTAATTCCCAGTTCCAGTGCCAAGCTTGCCAATCTAGGGAACATAGGGGAAAGAGGTCGGTCACTTCGCCAAGTACCCTCCCAAAAGCAGAAACATGAATTGTCTCCCTAGGAAAGTCCTATACTTCATTAAAGCTTCCTACCATCTTGAATATGGTCTTTCAGACCACTGAAGCACTATACAGTGATGGTTCCTTTGTGAACCACCAACCCACTCCATTTTTTAAGGAGTCACCTGCTTCCATAAATCTCCCTCCTTCCATCCAAAACCTCCATTGTCATTTGCCAAAAAAGATCTAAATTCATAGATTTCAACTCTCACACATTTGTCCCACGCTTGCTATCCAGTTTACACACTTCATTCCACTATTAAAGGTGGAATGCTTCCTACTGCTCCTCCCAGAGGAAGTCACAATGAATTCTTGCCAAAGCTGTTAACAACTAAAGTTGGACATTGGAATGTCAACATGAAATACAATGATATGTTAGACAGCGCTGCCTTAGTCAAAGTGATTCTGTACTCTAAAGAGAAATACCTGTTAGTGTGATTGTTTTTCAATCACGTGTGTTAGTATGTCAGTGAGTTGGTTGAGCCGTTGGAAGCTAAAGACCAAAGGTGCATGAAGACTCGGAGCATCAAGGAGTGAAGAAATAAGTAAATTGAGGTGCCTTGGTGACCCCAACCCTAAACACCTTTTAGGTCCAAAACATCCTTAGCCTCTTAATGACCTTTTCACTAATAGGTAAACCTTTATTCGATCATCCCATAGCCTTAGGATCTTAATTTGATCATAATTAGATAGGCTTTAGAGGTGCTATGCTGTTGTAAACTCAAAATCTAAAACAACAGTTTTCAAGAAAATCTAGAGATCTGCAGTTTGGTTACTTGACTGTTTCATCAATTCTGTCAAGGAGATCTTCGATCGTATTAAGTTGGCCTCTTAATGATCTTTTCCCTAATAGGTAAACCTTTATTTGATCATCCCATAGCCTTAGGATCTTAATTTGATCATAATTAGATAGGCTTTAGAGGTGCTACATTGTTGTAAACTCATAATCCAAAACAACAGTTTTCGAGTGGATCCAAACCCCATCGATAGGCTATCAATAGGACTCGATACGATCGAAGATCTCCTTGACAGAATTGATGAAACAGTCAAGTAACCAAATTGCAGATCTCTGGATTTTCTCGATCGGACCGAAGTCAAGTTTGATCCTATCGAAGGATCTTCGATCCTATTGAAGGTTTATTTGATCCTATCGACGGTGCCGTTGAACTAGCCGTTGCAAACTTTTCTTCTATACAATGGGCATTCGATCCTTAAGCAAATCGATGGGTTTTTAGTATGTTAGAAGTTTCTATGCTTGTAACTCTTTTCCAACTATTCTAGGCTCTAAACTTAAGTATTTAAGTCATCTTCATTGTGATTTATCACTCCAATGAGGATTCCAACCTCCTTTATGAAGATGCACTTAATGCCTTCAATTTTTTAAAGATTAAACACCAATCTTATAGGTAAATCCTTATTTAAACATTCTCTATAATACTCTAGGTAAATCCCTTCTAGAAACTAACTAAAATCATTAGTTGTAGGAGATTTAACCCAACTCCCATACCTTGGCATCTCATTGGAAGATCATTGCCGGTAGCCGATTCACGGAAGCAAAAGAAAATCTAGTTCAAAGATTAGGGGATCACAAGATAAGCAAAGACGCATCTCAAGAAGGCACATCAACGGGGCTCAATCCGACAAGGTTGTTAATTTAAAGCTAATATACTCTTTCCTTGTGTAGGATTGAGTATAGAATTTGTAACACAAACTTAAATAAGTCCTCCGACAAGAGTGTATGTGTGGAAGTCCTTGTGTAGGCATCCGACGTGAGTGTACGTTTGTGAAGTCCTTGTTTAGGCATCCGACGGGAGTGTACGTTTGTGAACTCCTTGTGTAGGCCTTTGATGGGCTTTTGTAAAACCTTGTGTAGGCCTCTGGAATGAGTGTACATTTGTAAAGGTTAGAGGTGAACTTATTGAAAACTCCTAAGATAGTGAAATTTGGTAAACTCAAGAAGAGTGCGTCCATTGGGAGTGGAGTACGTAAGTAGTCAAACTGTTATACTTCCTTGCATTTGTAATTATTTTTGTTGTTATAGTTTTATTTATGCTTATAAATAATTTGAGTATATGAATGTATGAAATAGATTGTATGCTAGGCATTTAAAGCACACACAATTGGTATTTTCACATCTCACCATATAAACTAGTTACTTATGATATTGCATCTCTTGTAGTCTATACAATTGGACCCACTTGGCTGGACCCATGCAAATGGTAGACAATCCAAGCAATTTCAATGCCTACCCTTCTAATTCAGAAACTTGCTTTCAGTTCTTTTAATCACCTTATCCCACAAATGATTTACCTTCTTATCAATGCATAGCTCAAGGTCCAGATAAGATGAAGAAAGAATACCAATTTTAAACCCAAATATCCTAGCTCAAGACTTCAACTTCAACAGTTGATAACTTGATTTCGAGAATTTCACCTCTTCATCCCTTCCTCGTGTATGTCCACTTGTTCTATCTCTATGTCAAAAAAAAGAAAAGAAAAGAAGAGCATCATCTGTGAAGTGTGAACTAAAGATGCGTTATATGAAAAGTTGCCTTCTCGACTTTGAAGAACTAGAAACACCAAAGTTCCCCTTTCTAACATTTTGCTAAACATGTTCGCTTCTACCACAAAGAGGTATGGAGATAGTCACTAACTCACCCTGCTTATCAAAATAGAGAACCTAGCTGAACCATTGTTCGGAGTATCCCTCATGTTATTGATAATATCCCCGATATTATCTACATCTCCAGCTTAATGACACCAATAACACTAGTAGTATAAAAAATTCCAGGTATAAGTGATATATTGCTAAGTATCACTAATATTTTCGACTGTGTTAATTCTAGGTGTCGCTTGTATCACCAATATCTTCAACTGTGTAAATTCAAAGTGTCGCTTGTATAACCAATGTATCAACAATATTTCAATAAAATCACCAATGTATCAGCGATATTTCAATAATATCACCATTGTATCGATACCATTAAAAATATGTTTACTAAAAAATATCCATTAAAATTTTTTATGGGTGCATGGTTGTGTGATGAAATGCATGTTAGTATGTATGTATATGTATGCATGCATGGATGGATGGATGGATCCATGTGTGTGCATGCATGCACACATATATAGATGGATGGATCATGCATGTGTGTTTATATGCATGTATGTGCATGCATGGAGAGAGGTGTTGTTCAAGTTCAGGGTGAGTCTTGGTCATTCAACCCTTTTTCAGACTGCCCAAACAAGTAGAAGAAGAGAGAGGCGTCGATTTGCATCGACTCGCTATCGAGTTCACTCAAGGGAGTTGGGTTTATGAGTCTTGAATTTGGTTTAAATTTGGGTCTGGTGCAGACCGTTTGGGCAGAGAAGAGAAGTAGAAAAGATGGAGAAAGAAGAGAAAGCAGGGAGAGAGGGGGGGGGGGGGGGGGGAGAGAGTCAGTCGCTACCAGTTTTGCTACTCGAACTGAGTTGACTCAGTCAGGAGGATGCTAACATTTTACTGACCTTGGTTTGTTGGCTGGAAAGAAGAAGATGAGAGGACATGAAGAAAGAAGGAAGATAGTATTGAAGAGGAAGAAAGGCAAGTCATTGAGTCGACTCGATTTAAAACAGAGTCAGGTCTCTAACTCATTATCTGGTCGGGTCCAGACCATGCTGGAAGTTCACGGCTGAGGAAGAAATTAAAGAAGAAAAAAGAAAAAGGAATGAAAGGAAGAAGAAAGGAAAGAAAGGAGAAGGACTGAAGATCATGTGACTCACTTAAGCCGAGTCGCAGAGCCAATAATCAAGTTTGGTAAGTTCTGACCTCATGAATTTTAGAATTAAATCTTGTTTTGGGTTGAGAAAAGCTAATCTAGATCCTTATTTGAAATGTAGGAAATGTTGATTCCCAAATGCCTCCTTAGATTTTGAAATAGGTACTGAGTTACTTTAGAAACCAACTCAAGTGAGGAAATATAATTTCCCCAATTGTCATGCTTAGGATGCAAGATAAGCAAGTAAATTCGACTTGAGAGGTGAGGATCACCCTTCAAGCTTTGCTACATCATGATAATTAGCCTTGTTCATTTATCTTCATTCACTTTTATTAATTAATTGCTTAATATAGCATTAAGTAGAAATGATTATAAATGTGGTCTCTAAATAAGTAATTATTTGCACATAAATGATAATTTGACTTAAATTCAAATATATGAGTACGCTATGGATCTCAAATACCTATGTTATAGGTTAAGATGAACCTTTTATATGTGTAAGTGCTATTAAGATTGTACGTGACTTGTTTCACTACTTGTGATAACTTGATGTTGTTTCTGGAGATCTTCGAACTAGTGGCCATTTTATCTATTAGATTAAATGGAAATCCTTTGTTGTGGACTTACCATCTTGTGGAACTTTTGTCCCTACATGGCTTTTATGGAATAATCACCATATGTGGCTTTGATGGATTTTATTCGTACAACCTTCCGATGGTAAGTTCCACTTATTGAAGAACGATTGGCCACAAGTTGAAGAGATCACCTTTAAAACATCATATTTGTTAGATTCTCCTGAGTTGAAAATGGTGATATGGGATATTATGCCGAGTTGTTGGCCTATACTGAGTGACGAACCCTTATAGTGGCCTTTAAGGGCGTGTTTGGATTAACGACCCAGATCATATAGGATTATTTTATAATAAAAAAATATTACATTTCGTATGTTTCAAATAAAATTCAAATCTGTCGTCCACGTCCCTCTCGAGTACGCCATCGAACCACTTTTACAGCTACACGCGTCTCCGCTGTTAGTACACAGAGCATCGAGCGGTGCAATGCTTTCATTGCACTGCACCGCCAGAGTGAAAAAAAAAAAACATCTCTAACCGCAGATGGTTCTGTGGTCATTTTTCATAGTTACTCCCTCCTTCAACTCATCTCTTCGTCCTCACGGACTGTGACAGTAAAGATCGTCCTTCTACCATCAGATCTGAGATGTTCACAACCGTGTTTACATCTTCCTCCTCGACAATGACAAAGACGTCATATCCTTAGACTCTATGTGAAGCTTGCATTATTCCATCCTTTATTCGCCCATTAGAACTTGTTCTGAAATATTCAGAAAAGCCAAGTAGCCAGTATTGTTTCCTTTGTAGTTTGGATTTAAAACGTTATCGCTGGATTCATGGTGACAGTATCCATCTTTTACATGAGTGGATTTTATCTCCTCTATGTACCTTCTCTTTACATCTGAATACTCCAGGAAACAACTCCACCCACTGGATGAATATCATAGGGAAGTAGCCATCAACTTTCTCATATACCCTACGAAGATGGGATCTCATGCAATACACTCGAGTAGCGATTTTCTTTGCAGGTGTATCTTATTGACAACTCTGCGTATCCGCAGTGTATCCGGGGGATGGAATCACCTCCAGACACCTGGGACATGACCTGTGCATGTCACCCAGAGTGGGATAAATGATCTCTATAGATTGTTAGAACCATTTCGAAAATGGCTATAAAAGAAATCTATGACTCGCCTTCGTCTTCCATATTAATCGCTTTTCTGAAAAAAATATTTATGGTTTGATTTTACAACTGCTCCTTCACACTGGAGGTAATACTCCATTTTCAAGTTTCCATGAGTTTGAAAGCATCATCCTTCTTATGAAAACTAGCATATTACGCGTGATAAAATCATGGTTTGTTGTGGTTGTATTTTATGTTTTCATGAATCTTCAGTATTTATGTGGATGTTTGAAAGACTTTCATATCGTTTCTTAGCTTTACCATGTATTGTAAAATGACTCCTGTATTATGTCCATTCTAAACTTCCATATTATACTTTTATATCTTTAATAATGAGGTCTGATTGTAGGCCACTAGTGCAGATAAGTCTCACATAGGTGCTGATCCTGATACTAATTAACAATTTTCTTGAAATCACCCTTCATGGGTGCGTAATTTAACGTTGAGCCTATCTTAAAAGCTTGAAGATATTACTAATATGCTCTTCTTTCAAACCAAGGAATATTTATACTATATTAGTCATAAATGCCTCTTAATAATGATTCGACTATTATCGGTTGTATCATATGCTATGTCTGACTTTGTCACTTTGAAATGTTCTTCGTACATACATCTATTATTTTATGTCAATCATGTTAAGAATCATATAATGTAATTTATAAAAGCCTTGATTGTATTTTCTTGCCTTGCTGTACATTTGGGATTATGATGTCATTTGCACCACTTAATAGAAAATAACTATAAAGATTAATAGGTTAGTTCCTCATTTGTCCAATGGGGTCTCATAGTGGTGACTCTAGTTGAGAGCAGTCATCCAGTAGTGATTGGAATAAAAAAGAAATAGCGGCTGCATTAACTACAATTGCCACGTCTGTATGTGTTATGAGAATTGCTGAATATTATCGCCGTTATTATATCAAGGCGTTGTCTCGAGATGGTCATGTAGAGTGATAGATTCATAAATGGAATAATAAAGAAGAGCGATGTTAACTGTCTAGCACAGTTAAGAATGGGTCGGGATAAGTTCTTCAAGTTATGTGTTTTATTAAGAGATAGAAATTTACATTCTGATATAAGGAGATACAATTTAGAAGAATAAGTCGTGATGTTCCTACATACTATTGGCCACAACGTGTGAAACTGTGTCATTGGTCATCGGTTTTCAAGATTTGGGGGGACCGTGAGTTGACACTTCAATAAAGTCCTTGATGATGTAATTGGTCTTTATCCGAAATATGTGAAGTTCCCTAGATTACATACCTCAAAAGAGATATTTGATAATCTAATGTGGAGCCCCTATTTTCAGGTATTACATTATAAAAATTCATATTTATGATGCCAAGTAATTACTGATTATTAACTACCAACCTAAAAGTCAGATGAATGTTGCTTGTAAGATTGCATAAGGGCACTCGATGGCACGCACATATCAGCCTATTTGCCAAAAGAAGCAAGTGCAACTTTTCAAAATTGAAAAGGTTTTCTGTCCTAGAATATAATGGCAATATGAAATTCATATATGTGCTATCGAGTTGGGATGGTTCTGCCTCTGATGCTCGTATTTTGTAAAACGCTTTAAGCCGTCGCCCTGATTGTTTCCTTGTCCCTCATGGTAAAGTCTGATTATTGTTGTTACTTCATAATATGTAGCATGTGAATTGTTCATATACTTAATATTCATATATTGTTTTGTGTAGTAAAATATTATGTCGTGGATGCGGGATATACGCATTCTCCTGGCTTTATAACATCTTATTGAGGTGTACGATATCATTTAAATGAATATCATACACGAAGTAAGCCTGCTAATATGAAAGAATTCTTCAATTATCGTTATGTCCAATTGTAAAATATTATTGAATGTTGTTTCAGTCTCTTAAAAGGCCATTTTCCTATACTATGTATAGTACCATAGTTCAAGTTTATAATTCAAGCAAAGATTGTTATAGCTTGTTGTGTCGTACACAACTTCATCCGTGTTTGTGGTAAAGATGGATTTACTGAAGCAGTTGAGGATAATGGAGACAGTTCTGAGGACATTTCACCATCTCCTATAAAGGTCACAAATGTTGAAGAAGATCGCCAATTATCTCACGTGGCAGACCGCGCTAGAGAGGAATAGGTGAAAAAGATGGATGAGATAGTGGAGAGGATGTGGAATGACAGTATTCCTTATACTCGACAGCGACGTTAATTTATTTTTTTTAATTTTCAGTATTGAGTATTTTATGTAACATCAGATTTTTAAACAACAATATTTTCGTCTTGGGATGTTTGTTTACTTTAACTATAAACCCTTTGCATGGATTTCATTATATGCCAGAATTTAAGTCATAATATATTTTAGACCATATAATTTAATGTTTTGAATAATCTAATCCTCAAATTATTTTCGTACGTTGGTTTGCCAAATGCCATTTCCATTGACTGTTATTACTGCGTAGGTATAATAAATTTCTTTCGGAGCTCTTACAAGGCTTCAAGAGATAAGAATGAGACTGCGTCCCCTACAAGGTGTATAAGCTCACTTAACAAGACTATGACATCACCAAGTACGTTATTTAGTACCCCAAGTAAGAAAAGCTCGACACCATCAAAAGCTTCATCACTAGTGCATTCAACTAATTGCACTAGAAGGATTACAAATAGTATGAAAATAATGCGCATTCAGTAGAGTGATCCAATGAATTATGCATTGGTTGATGCGTTAGTTAAGCATGTTAATCTTAGTCAAAAGAGTGACATTGGTTTCAAGCTGGAAGCTTATAAGGCAATAATCACAGAAATCTTTGATATGTTGGGAATTGAGTTAGAGAATAAATATATTTCTAACTGTATCCGTACATTAAAAAGATTCTATTGGGAAGTCAAGGACATACTGAATGCGAGTGGGTTTGGATGGGACCTGGATGAAAAAATGGCGGTGGCTTCAGACGATGTGTGGGATGGGTACATTCCGGTAAGTAATAGTCTGTATATTACTCTTCCGATTTCCTTCAACTTGTATCTGGTTTATCATGTATCGCAAAGGTGATGCTCCTTACTGTTGTGCTAACCAAAATCTCCGATTTTGCAGTCTCACCCATAAGTTGAAAGAGTACGTGGGAAGCATATTAATAGATATAATGACCTAGCATTTATGTTTGGGAATGATTACGCCTATGGCTCATTTGCTAGTACCACATACTCGTCACCACTTTTCGGTCGATGATGAGTCTGATGAAGATGGTTCTGAAAGTATTCATCTTTCCTCCGACAATGAGGAAGACTACGACAGTGGTTCGGCCTGTTGTTTCAATGAGGGTTCACCAGCGGTCAAAGAGGGTTAACAAAGGCCCTATGAAGACCTTGAGGGGGTTTAGAAACAGTCAAAGCACCACTAGTGACATGACCTGACAAAGAAGGGATAAGCTGAGTAACCACATTGGTAATAAGATGGGCAAAATGGCTGATGCAGTAAAGACCCTAAACATTACTATGACACATGGCAAGAGTATGAGCCGACTCTAAAAGATGTTGGGCATACTAGAGGAGGTTGATGGTCTCAGCCATGAGGACCAACTTTGAGCTACTCGGGTGTTATAGGATGATATTGTAAGTGTTGATTTCTTCATGAAAATGCGGCATGAGAAGAGGAAGGAGTGGCTACAGAAACTCCTCGACCGCACTGGCCCTGTCTGAATGTCACTGCCTTGGATGCACAATTATGAGACTTTTAAACAACTCAACTCTTCTTCTTTTTTCATGGTATAAATTTTAAAGTGGTTTGGATGGGATATTTTGGGTGCTTCATGAGTACCTATTGCTATCGTTTAAGGTTGTTCTGGATACTATTTATGCTGATGGTCGCACCATTCGCATATATGTTGCTTGTGTTCTGCTTTCTCTCTTATCTAGTTTAACTATCCTTGTTATTTGTTGAATTATTACAAGTACAACAGGGTATCAGCATCTGAAACTGATGCACACACATCTGATACAATTTAATTTGTTGAATTATTGCAGGTACATCAAGGTATTAGCGCTTGAAACTGATGCACAGACGTCTGATACAACTCAAAAGTTGTAGTTATTTGATTGGTCTGACGTTGTGACTGTTTGAATCTTCATCATATGATATCACTCCAGGGTGCTATATAGAATTCATGTTAAGCTTATGATGTTATATGTTGCTTAATAACTGTTTTATCATCTGATCCTTAATTCCATCTGCTGATCGTTGAACTTGTATGAAGCATACTCCACTTAAATAGTGTAGATATAATTCTAGTCACAATAGAGAAGATCAGATTCCATGATCTCATGATATTGAATGTCACTTTGGGAATGATTGGAACATATTGATGAGGTGAGACTACGAATGTATATTGTTAGAATAATTTCCTTTTTATCTTTGTTAACTTCTGTTCCAATTTTCTTTTATTTGCTATCAGTAAATGTAAATGCTAGATGTGGCAATCCTATAGTCACTAAATATAATGTAGGTCTTGTATTGATCTATTTTCCAGGTAAGAATGAGAAAATATTATGTGGTGTTTGTAGGCAGAGTTCCTGGCCTATATAAAAGGTGGGAGGATGCTAGAGCACAAGTAGATCGCTATAGTGGATGTAAACACAAATCGTATAAGTCATACGATGAGGCTGCGACAACATGGGAAAATTTTCAGGTATGGAAAAAGTTTCATAATTTAGGAAGATTAAAGGGATGTTTAAATTCTATCCCAAAATTTAATAGAGTATTTCAGAAATCCACATAACTTATCTACTGATGGATAAAGAATTCATCATCTGGCAACATCCCTGCAATTAACAACAGGGTCTTGGTATTTCGGCAAGAATGACTTTCAGGAGACTCAAGTCTGGAGTTGGTCAAGATCATCCTTCGGCTATTGTTGAAGAAGACCAAGATGGGGTGCATGCTTCCAAAGCCTCGAGGTCCAACGTGGATGGAGATTTTGATTCGTCAAGGATGATGAATGCTTTCTTTAGGTTTGTCATCAAGGTGTTGCTTACATATATAGTAGTTAGTTGGATTGTTTCAGCTATCATATCATAAGGAAGAGATGATACGTAACGCCAGTTGAGGGACGCAGTGAACTAGTGGTTGGAGATGTCTCTCGGTAGTTTTGTTGATGGAGTTTATTGTAGACCTGTAGACTTTTCAAACTTATATTTTCTCAAAACTTTGTCAGATATTTTCTACATAATGCACGTATCCTAATTTTAGTATGTTGTTGATTTCATACTTTTAATGATACCAAGATTTAGAAAAAGATGATATGGCTATGTCGTAATGTGGTTGGCGGTGAGGATTTTCCACTGGATAGTGGGTAACCCATCTACCCACCTTCACTCATGGTTTCCTGCATCTTTTTCCATATGGGATAAGTTTTAATCCAATTCAACGTGTTTTATTAACATTTCGAGAATAGATTTTGAATAGAGATGAATGAAGAATGGTAGCATGTGATCGTTCACTTCATGGTCAGGGTTGTCAGGCTTCATACGGTTACAAGCCGTTCACCATAGCTAATGATATTCATTTCCCAAACAGCGACTTACAAATCCGTATTATATACATATCCAAATTAACTATAAACCAAACAGTCTGTTTATTAATGACTATATGTACGGATATGAACTACAGTGGCATGAATACTATGTCCGTACAGAAGAGTAATACAAAACAATACTATACGTCAATCCAAACAGGCTCTAAGTTTTCATAAATTAACTGCATGCAATTAGAATAATAATGGTTGGGACTAATCATGCATCTCATGGCATGCGGACTTTATCGAATGGTCGATATAAGACGCGGGGTTTTCTTAGGTCACTACAGGTTGTACCAAAGAATATTTTACCTAGTAATATTAAGTTTTCAGCACGTGCATTCAACTGCCATGGGTTATCCTTTTTGCATAAACTATTCTGGGTGCCTAGTTCTCCTTGGGTGTATCATAAAGTACTCTTCCTGGAGGTTAGTTCACCTTGGGTGTCATTGTTGCATGGCCTTTTCCAGGTGACTAGTATCCCTTGGACGTACCTCAAGTATTTTTTCGGGTGGCTAGTTCTCCGTAGACGACCTTTTGCCAGCTGGATGGGCATCCCCAGGTCTGTCAGCATGTGCATGCATTCATGCATTTAAACAACAATACCATTGTGAAATCTATTTTATGTTTGCGCATTTGATGGACTACGTCATTATTATGATGGCTATAGCGAAATATTCATTATGGATTCCTGATAAACTATGCTTAATATCTTGATGCTTTGATAAATCTTAAGGGTTATACCTCATTACGATAGTCATTGACGCTGTCAAACCAGATTCCGTGTGTGGGAGACATAGCCAATGCGCATTTTTTGACCTTGCGACTCTAGATTGTAGATTTCTTTTATGCTAAATTTATATTTTTATGTTTTGTAAAGACTTAGTACATTGGTTTGTATAAGCTTTCGGGCAACCACTTACAATTTAGTTATGTATATTTGGACTCCCTCTTATACTTGATTTATTTCTATTCCACCAGATTACTAACTCTAATAAAGAAAAGAAAAAAATGTACATGAAATTTGAGCCATCTCTAAAGGTTAACACTCGGGTTTTCGGAGAACGAGTAGTGTACTCGGGTTTCGGGATCCGGGATGTTACAGCGACACAACTGTTCGTCATATTATCCAAACCTTTGTCCGTTTCATCGAACCAACGCATTAGCATTGTGCAACATTCATTCTCCTCTCAACCCCCTGCTCCTCGTATACCTAAGTATCATAGTGTATTTGCTTCGTTTTCATCGCATCTGACTGGCAGGCGTATGCTCTATGGCTTGCCAATATAATCGGATCTTGTCTATCAGAAATTTTAACCAATTAGCCGTCGTTTTAGCATATATATTACATCCCATCGTTTTCACTATATTTGACTGGCGGCATATGCTTTGAGACCTGTCGATATAATCGCAGCAGGTCTACTAGAAACCTTAGCTGGTTGGCCGTTGTTTTACCATAAACATATATATATATATATATATATATATATATATATATCATCAAGCATCCTTCGCATCCTGCATTTCATCATTTTGAATGTATGCTCTGCGGCGTGCCGATATAGTCTGATTTTGCCCATCAGAAATTCAGATTGATCAAACACCTTTACAACAACACTGTTTTACATTTTATGCATCGCATTATATTTATAGCACGTGAGAGCTACTCGTATTCTTAAAAAATTAGTCAGATCTTGTGAAGTAAAGATAGTACGTCCATATGGGTAGAGTGGGTGCCTAATACCTTCTTCCTCTGTAACTGCTGTCTCTTATTCAGAATTTCTGGAGCGCAAACTTACGAGTTATCTTAGGGTTAGGAATCTTTGGGTTCTCAATTTAAGCTTTTTTATGAGATCTAACCAACTATAGAATCGTAATAATAAATTAACGGCGACTCTTGTTAAATATCACGTCATTTATTCATTTTTTTAAAAAGATTTCGGACGAGGCAACCACTGAAAAGAAAAGAGTAAATATCCCATATGCTAAGGTAACCACACTCTCCTCCGGACATCAATAGGTTCACCTGAGATTTAGATCACCTTATTTTTGGGACCATATATATATATATATATATATATATATATATATATATATATAAAAGAAGGATGGCGTGGATATACAAACCTACGTCGATGTGGGCCCCACAGTCACCTACTGAGCTGTCACCCCCGCCTCACGCCATCCGCGCCCCTGCCCAAAGGATGGTTTGGATATACAAACCTGCGTCGATGTGGGCCCCACAGTCACCTACTAAGCTGTAACCCCGCCTTACGCCATCCGCGCCCCTGCCGAGCGACATTCCTCGGATACATACAGGTGGTCCGATAAACAGCATGACCGCCATATAAATTCCTATCTAAGGGCATGTTCGTCCATAAAAGATCAACTACAGCTAGTGCTTCGTTTCGATATCCCGCGCGACATCTCCCATCCAAGCTCCCTCCCGTTTGGAAGAAACGAACCAAGGGTTTCGCTCTCTCTCTCTCTCTCTCTCTCTCAGTGAGTACGATAACATGGCAGCTGCAACTGCCTCAGCGTCGGTGGTCCCGCGGAACCGGAACGGACCGGGTCGTAGCGGCGCGGCGGACGATGACAACTTGGTGTTCGAGACGAGCCCTGGGGTTGAGGTTGTCAGCAGCTTCGACCAGATGGGGATCCGAGACGATCTCCTCCGCGGCATCTACGCCTACGGATTCGAGAAACCTTCTGCGATTCAGCAGCGGGCCGTGATGCCCATCATCAACGGCAGGGATGTCATCGCCCAGGCCCAGTCTGGGACCGGCAAGACTTCCATGATCGCCCTCACTGTCTGCCAGATGGTCGATACTGCTACCCGAGAGTACGATCCCCCTCCCTCCCTCTCTTTCTCTCTCTCCATTATTTTTGGATTTTTCAATTTTCCTTGTCTGGGCGCCGATTGCAAATCCTGGTGTTGCGGTTTGGATGTGAATTATGAATCTTTGAATCTTTTCGATGTGCTCTCTCTCTTGTTAGATGATCATCATCTGAATGTTCTGTGATGTGTGTAGTATGATCCCAATGTTATGTGATGTGCATAGTATCATCGGGCCTTGGTTTCGTGCAACTGGGGCCCATGGCCGGTTGATCGGGATCTCTGACCTAATGGGCCCTGCTGTGTATGGACGGTGGCTCAGAAATCTCCTGGATGGGATGATCCTGAAACTTGGATTGGTGGCTCATAAGTAGATAGCCAGGAACAAAACAAACTAAAAATTTAAAATAAAAAAAAACATCAACAACAATGCCAAACATGGCTATGACCTTCTAGTATGGTTTTTTTTTTTTAAAGTCCTCCATGGTAGGGCTGATCAGATTGGCAACTGAATCAACTGAACTGCAGGAGCTTTATGTCAAAATCAGGGCCCAACGAAACCTCCCATTTACTAAACTACCTTTAGGAGTGTGGTTCGATGCATAATGGCATTGAACCAGATAGATGTGAATAGATTCAGGTGTTTGACTCATAGATGTCAACAATGCTATAGCTTGCGATGTTAATTACATTACAGTGATATTATGCTGTTTGATATTGATGTATGGGCTAGACTCTTGTGACAGTTCACTACCATTTTTAAAATGGTGGTGACTATTCAACCCTTTGTGTAGCATAGTTGGACGACAATCCGGACCGACCAAATTGCCAACCAAAATTATGAATGGAGCATAACCCTCCAAACTTAGATCGAGAAGATGATAGTAACCATCTGATTTATTTTTTATGGATGGCTTTGAAATTTTATTGAAAGAAAAAGTAAAACAGCATACAACAGGCCAGCCTACTGACCTGCACAAACATCACCAAGAAGCAACAACCAGCAACCCCAAGTCGGGCAACAACCCCACTAAGAAGATCATTTCTTTGGGATTCTCACTTTGCCTCTCCACTGGTGTGAGAGTATATGATATGGTTTTTGCAAATGTCGTCAGATTCTTCCATAATGGCCTGTTTGGCAGACACAGAGAAATGAATTCATCTCATTTTTGTTAGTCATAATAATGTATTATAGATCATTTTTCTTTTGAAGGATTATGTATTAGAGATCATGATTGTTGGTTATCAAGATTATTTTTAATCCTTAGCCAAAAGAAATATAATCTCTAATACATGATTACAGTCAACGAGAATGAGTGAACTCATTTTTAGGTGTCTACCAAACATGCCCTAAGGTTTGCCACTTCCCACCCATGAAGACTAGATTTTACCCACATAACAACATTAGAAGAAATTGCTTCAATGATAAGGGGCCAGAGACTATGGTCTTGAGCACTTCTAGCACCTAGAAGCAAAGTTGCTGCCTCCGCAACATTAAAATGGCTGGGAGACAGAGGATTGCATGGTTCATAAAAAGCTAACCAATGCCCATAGGGCCGGGGTTACCTAGAGAGATCTTATTGAAATTTAGTTTAATCCAACCCTCTAGGACACTTCCCATCTAGCTCTTGCTTTAAGATCCCCTGGAACAAATTGGGAGGCCTCCAACCAATTTGATTTGAGAAGCTGCGATGATATCTCAAAATATTTTCTTTTTGTTCTACTCCAATCTAATATTAGATTGCGAGCCTTCTAAAAGATCTTCAAGGCATTTGGTGTTTTCCCCATTCTCTAACCTTAACAACCACAAGTCAGCTTGTAAAAGGCCATTTTCCATAGGATGGTGGCATTGGGTGCCAACCCACCACTGGTCCAACATCCAAGAAGATCCTCCCTAAAATAGGAATGACCCACCAGACTTCGAAAGAGTTGGTTCAAATTGAAGGTTCTAAAAGGGCAAGGGAAAGGCCACAAAAGACATGGGTGGAGGTAAGAAAAGACTTGAGACTTATTGTTTTATTGAGGATATGGTCCATAATAGAGTGGAATGGTGGAACAAATTCATGAAGTTGACTCCAGTTGGCTAGGATGAGGTTTATATGATGACAACGATGACGATGATGATGAAGAATCATCGTGGACCAAATATGCACAATTGGAAAGGAAACGAAGCTAGGATCTTCTTCCAATACCTTAAAGAATGAATGCAACAAGAACACCCCATCTGATGGACTTTTGACCACTCCCATTTTAGTTTAACTATCCATTTGATAGCCATCAATTGGATAGTTTGGATTGCTTGATCAGTGTGGTTTAAGAGATATGCTTCATCAACAATGTTCCACGGAGTATCGATGTCTGGGTACTATACATATAACCATCCACTCACCTTTTTTTTGAAGGATAAACAACCATCCACTCACCTTTGCTCGATAGCTATCATTCTTTTCTTGCTTTTGCGAGTTTCCTAATAATTTTTTTGTCATCTTTCAAAAAAAAAAAAAAGAAAAAAAGAAAAAAATGGCCCATGTGAGATGGACGAGTCACAAGTATTTTCAGAATGGTGGTGAACTTTTTTTTTTTTTTTTGGAGAGATAGAATGGTGTCAAACTAGCTCTTAATGTATTTATTTTGGCTTTAGAAAGGGTTCCCAGGTTCAAATTTTGGAATGATTTTTGCTGTCGCCAATTTTCATTTTATTCTTTTTCCATTTGGAGTATTTTATGCCCAGGAATATTGCTTGGTTGAATATCTAGAAAAGTAGTTTCTATTGTTTAGGCTGAAAAATTAGAAAATTTAGTTTCTTTAGAATGAATCTACCATTAAACGTTGCCAATTGGGAGGCTTGCGATGAGGCTTGAAGATCAAGAATTGGAGGTGGGGTTTTAGTTTTCTTGAGAGATGAGATGGGGTGTTAGTCATTCGAGTAATACCTACAATTAGATTTGCTATTGAATTTTGATCACCACTTGATCTTACAATCCTATTTCAATGTTCAGGACATTGATGTGGATTATAGTATTTTGTGGTTCTTTAAATGTTTGTTGGTTCAAGGGAAGTTCTGGCCTTTGTTTGTTGGTATGTGTGCATGCTTGAATCTGTACTATCACAAACATATACCATTAATCGTCTTCAATTTGAAAACTATTACGACTTTGACCGAGGCAGTTTTCTCAGTAGACAATTAAAAGATATACCTTATTGGTATAACCCGAAAACATATCAATGATTTTAGCTTCGAACATGGATTTTGTATCCATTCAAAGTTCAAACAGGTTACAAAAACTTGCTGATGCTCTTAACAAACTGATGAATATACCCATGATTTTATAAATGGCAAAAAATATAATTTTCTATTGTCCCTATTTTTCTTATTCCTCCTCATTCTCCCACTCGTTCCATGGTATCCTTGCCAGCATGTGGTACAAGTTGAATCTCATTGACCACATGGCACATCTACGGGTCCCAGCTTTTTATCTATTGTGTGACCATCTTTTGCAGGGTGCAGGCATTAATTGTGTCTCCCACAAGAGAACTCGCCTCACAAACTGAGAAAGTAATTTTGGCTATTGGCGACTACATAAATATACAAGCCTACGCATGCATTGGAGGCAAGAGTATAGGAGAGGATATAAGGAAGCTGGAATATGGAGTTCATGTGGTGTCTGGAACGCCCGGCAGAGTCTGTGACATGATCAAGAGAAGAACTTTACGTACCAGAGCTATCAAACTACTAGTCCTCGTTAGTTCATAACTTATCTTGCTAACATTCGAAATTTCTTTTGTTGGTAAAAGAAAAATTCGACATTTATATTTTGAGCTGGTCTTTCTTGGTCTGACTTTGTGATATTGGAACAGGATGAATCTGATGAGATGTTGAGCCGAGGATTCAAGGATCAGATATATGATGTTTACAGATATCTTCCACCTGAGCTTCAGGTATGCCTCAGCATACTCCAACTTATCTAGCTGGTGTTGTTCATTGGCTTCATTGCTGATAAGTCCATGAAAGATAATCTTGTTACATATCCCTGGAAGTACCCATGTTCCTTCATGAGGGCTTGATTTCTGCCCTGATCCACATCTGAAATTGAAGTTGCTCCGAACTCACAAGAAATGGATATTTGTCCGTTCACATGGGGTGGCCACTTTTCCTGCAATTTAGGATATATCCAAGTGGTACCTACCTCATCGTTGCTGAAAACACCCCCCCCCCCCCCCCCCCCCCACACACACACACACACACCCAAAAATCTGTCACACATTTTTACCGCTGCTTCTCCAGAAAAGGAAGCATGATATGCAGTCAGTGTTGCTGTACAGCCAGTTTGAAAATATATGGATTGCTTTTGTAGGTCATATTGATATCTGCAACCTTGCCTCATGAAATTTTGGAGATGACAAACAAGTTTATGACAGATCCTGTTAGGATACTTGTTAAGCGTGATGAATTGACCTTGGAAGTAAGTGTAATTTATTGGTTTCTCTCAACTATGCCCACCAGAACAGGTCTATATATGATCCCTCTCTCTCTCTCTTGTCTTTTCACATTGCAGGGCATCAAACAGTTCTTTGTTGCTGTCGAAAGAGAAGAGTGGAAATTCGATACTCTCTGTGATCTCTATGATACCCTTACAATCACACAAGCCGTTATTTTCTGCAACACAAAGAGAAAGGTGACTTTCATCTCCTCCCTTGCTGTTTCATTTGCATGCCACTCCAGTCTTGTTTCAATGTATAACTGATAAAACTGGTTTTTGAACTTGGTTGATTTGGTTTCCTCTGTTAATCACTGTCCATGGAGATCGGAGTTCTTGAGCAAAGTCACTTGAGTGTTTGGGGTTCTTTGTTGGAATTTAAGAAAGAAAACTATTATTTTCTAGTCAGGTCTTTAAAAAATAATAATCCATATTTCATTTCAGGCTTGTTCAATTGCTTAGATGTAGTTTGGATGTACTTCAAAATGTGGACAGGATCACTTCTGCCACATAGAATGAGAATGGGATGATGCTCGTTGGCATCTCATTTATTTTGGGTTGGTTCTTGTGGGCAGGAGTGTTTACCATCCAGAGTTTAAAGGAGACACCAAACGAGTCCCCTTCCCCGACATAGGGGTGCAACTCGAGTGGGTTGGGTGGAGGGTCAACCCAAGCCCTACCTGACCTCAAGAGGACCCAACCTGCGACTCGACCAAACTTGGAGTCTAACCCAAGGTGCCCAACCCAAAGTCCTCTATGCTCAACCCGACCCAAATACGTGATTATTCCCGACCTGACCTAACACAACCCAAATTTGCTCAATCCAAACCCAACCCGGAGTTGCTCAACATGACCTCAAGGGGACCCCACCTGCAACCTGACCTGAGCCGGAGTCCAACCGTAAGTGCCCAACCTGAACCCAAACCCAAAGTCCTATATGCTCGACTCAACCCGACCCAAATACGTGATTATTCCTAACTTGACCTAACGAGTCCCCTTCCCCGACATAGGGGTGCAACTCGAGTGGGTTGGGTTGGGTTGAGGGTTAATGCAAGCCCAACCTGACCTCAAGAGGACCCAACTTGCAACTCGACCCAACTTAGAGTCCAACCCAAAGTCCTCTATACTCAACCTGACCCAAATACGTATTTATTCCCGACCTGACCTAACACAACCCAAATTTGTTCAATCCAAACCCAACCTGGAGTTGCTCAACCTGACCTCAAGGGGACCCAACCTGTAACCTGACCTGATCCGGAGTCCAACCTGAACCCAAACCCAAAGTCCTCTATGCTCAACTCAACTCAACCCAAATACGTGATTATTCCCAACCCGACCTAACCCGACCCTAATTTGCTCAGCTTGAATTCAAATCAGGTTCGCATTTCCAACCTGAACCCAACTAGAGGATCTTGACAACCTGACCTAACCCAACCCAACTCGGGTTGGGTTGACCAGAATCCAAGTTGCAACCCTACCCAGAAATGTTGACTGTCATGGATTTGCTAATTTGTTTGCCCTCATGCATGTGTCACCATGTAACACTTTGAGGCAGCTCAAGTAAACTTTGTTATATTTGCGTGTAATATGAAGCTATGCATTAGAAGTTGGTTGGGATGCTTAGAAAACTTGAGTGAGTGGGTAAGCACTTATATTGCATTGGTAATATTGCAATTCTGAGTGAGTCCCAAATGAGGTGTGCTCAGGACTATGCCACTTGGCATTCATCCGATGGTCCAGTTACATTCTAGACAAGGTATTCCGTAACAGTAATGGTGGCCGTAACGGCCACCATTGTTACCTTTATGATATGGGCTGTAACGGCCGTTACAGTCTCTCTCTCTCTCTCTTTTCTATTGAAAAAAACCCGAAAAACCTATATCGGCCCCGTAACAGGCCGTTACGAGGCCATTACAGCCTTTACAAGGGACATAACGGGCCGTTACAGGGGCTGTAATGGCCTTTACGGGTCATTTTATTCGTTACTGCCGTTACAACCTTTACGACCCCATAATGTGTAACGGTTGCCACCGTTACCTTTACGTAACGGCCTTTACAGCACACCATGATTCTAGACCGTTCTGCATATATCTAGCTACAAAATTTACTAGAGAACTCTACAATCTTCTAGAGATTTCTGAACACTGCTACAATTTTTAGCTTACTCCAGAACTTTCTACACCCTTCCACTATGCACAGCTACCGGCTTCATTATGTAGATGTATAAAAGTAGTGAAGCCCACAGGTAAAACCGTTGTGCCTGGAACACGATGATCTTCAAATACATGTTCGGGGCTGTTCATATTCCATGGTACATATGAACAGAACATCCCTTGACCTTGAGTCTTCATTATATTAACTCAAAACCGTTAACTTAGTTGTGTACTTTGGGCAGGTGGACTGGTTGACTGAAAAAATGCGTAGCTGTAACTTTACAGTCTCGTCAATGCATGGTGACATGCCTCAGAAGGAGCGAGATGCAATAATGGCAGAGTTCCGTTCGGGAACAACCCGTGTCCTCATAACAACAGATGTGTGGGCACGGGGGCTTGATGTTCAGCAGGTAAGAATTTTAATTCTTTGGACCATTTGGTTGCTTCTTGTTTCCTGCCTTGGAATTCAATATTTGATGAACCCATGGTTTCTTAATGAGTTGCCATCTCTCTCTCTCTCTCTCTCTCTCTCTCTCTATATATATATATATATATATTATTGCTTGGATTTTGGTGAAAGAGTATACAAACCATAGTTTTCAATATCGGAATAGTATCGGGCCATTGGCTGGTATGGCTGTATTGTATCCGTATTGGCCTGATACAATATGTGATACGGGACTGAATCGGCTTAGCCTTAAAAGAGGGCCGTATCGACCGATACGAGGTGTATCGGCATCGATACATGTAAGATATGGACTGATATTGGCTGATACACCCATAAAGACCCAATTAATTTTTTTATTTGTTTCCTTTCCAAATTTCAATAATGTTTCCCCTTTGTTTTTCATTTAAACCATGGAGGATTATGCGAAAAATAAGAAAGAAGGGTAATGTAATAGGCCCTAATTCACCTTCTTTTTCATCTCTTTCTGTTGTATGTCAATGTCATAGGCCTTAATTCACCGAATTGTGCTTGATTTGGGTTCAATTAGGACTCATTTGGTCGACTTTCAATAGGTCAAACTGATAGACAACATTCTTATGAAAAATTGTTTGATATACCATTATATGCATGTCCAAAATACAAAAGAAAGAAAGAAAGATGGATTCTTGTGTTTTCACTTTTTATTGTATTTCAATGTAATGGGCCTTAATTCACCAAATCCTGCTTGATATGTGTTCAATTAGGATTCATTTAGTTGACTTTCGACAAATTAAACTGACGGACAACATTCTTTTCAACTATTATATACACTACTATATGCATGTCTAAAATACAAAAAAAAAGAAAAAGAAAAAAAAAGATGGATTTTTGAATATCTCTCTCTCTCTCTCTCTCTCTCTCTCTCTCTCTCTCTCTCTCTCTCTCTCTCTCTCTCTCTCTCTCTCTCTCTCTCTGTGTGTGTGTGTGTGTGTGTGTGTTTTGTTTTGGCTGATATTTTCCATAATTCTTTGGCTTAAAAAATCAACCAATATGGGCCGACATGGTCTGATATGGGCCAATACCGATACGCGACGCCCTTATCGGATCATTTTTTGGGCGGGCTGATACGGCCCCTGATACCGATATTCAGAACCATGATCCAAACTGCACGAAGGAAGTTACAACCCAAATTGCAGATTATTTTTCATTAGGCTGCTAAAATCATATAACCATCCAGATTTGGGTGGTATCCGGCAGTTGTGAACTTGATCCTCTGATGGATAAAATTCTCAATATATGATTTTCTTTTGAAATGACCAAATTGCGACCTTTGCACATTTCCTTTCAGCATGTCTCTTTTTGTTGTTCCAATATGGACGTTTAGGTGTTGATGCTGTTTTTGCCTTTGGCATTATTGCCATTGCTGCTATTCAGGTAGTCAGCTCGTGAGAGATGTGGTCTTTGACAATATGGAAGAAATAGCTGTGCATATTCAGCAGGGCGGGAAGAACATTGACTGTGGCCATTTTACCTGTCTGTGGCTGGGATCATGATGTAGTTTTGGCCTGCTTTATGATGCTACATAAACTGCTAGGAGAAGTGAAGAGAACCCAATTCTCAGCAGGCGCTTTTTTATTTTTTATTTTCCACTTATGCATTGCATCCAGTGTTCGAATTATCTCCAATATTATCGAAATATCTCTGATATTATCTTTATCTCCAGCTCAGCGATACCGATAACACTGGTAGCAATATTGATAACGTTGATAGTATCAGAAATTCCAGGTATTAGCAATGTATTGCTAAGTATCGCCAACGGATCAATATCACTAATGTAATCGTCAATATTTTCAACTATGTAAATTCTAGGTGCCGCTTGTCTTGCCAATGCATCAATATCGCTAATGTATCGCCAATATTTTCGACTATGTAAATTCTAGGTTATGCTTGTATCATAAGTGTATCGACGATATTTCAATAATATCGCCAACGTGTAGATATCATCAAAATTTTGTTTATTAGAAAAAAATTTATTTCATATTTTTTTCATGGGCACATGGTTGTATGTAGTGTTCAATTTCTTATTGATAATATTGATAATATCTCGATATTATCGATATCGTAACATGCATGATATTGAGACCACAATCTTTCATTTCCTTTCCAATTGTTGATGATTTTTGGATGAAATATCATGTGTTGTTGATATTTTGCGATATTAATGGATGCTTGGATGGAATGTTGGATGGTTAAATAGGCTGGATGGGATAGTTGGACTGATTTCTTACAACAACACATGCTTTTAAGGCCCTATTAGATAAATGGAAACTTATTATGTATGCATTCTTTTTGCAATTTTTTTATTTCCAAATATGCAAATATGTACATTTTAGCAACTCTTGAAGTTTCGCTGAAAATTCCACCGTTTTCCCCATGTTTCCCCGCATTTCTGGTTATCAGCGATATCGATATTGTTTCCATATCCTTGGCCAGCGAAACTTGTAGCGATACCGATACTTCGAACACTGATTGCATCATATGCAAACTAGGCTATTTGTTTGATAGCCTTGAGCAAAACTTCCATTTCAGTTTTATGTGTCTTTGCCATCACCCATTTCTGATAATGTGCTTCCCTTGTTCCTGCTGCTTCAGGTTTCGTTGGTGATCAATTATGACCTTCCAAACAACCGAGAGCTTTACATCCACCGTATAGGTCGCTCTGGCCGTTTTGGGCGCAAGGTGTTTTCCTCTCTCTCTCTCTCTCTCTCTCTCTCTCTCTCTCTCTCTCTCTGTTTGCGTGCGTGCACCTGTGTGCTTGCGCGTGTGTAATATTCTGTGGTTCCCACAACATCCAACCTGTCCATTAGATGTGTGTCCTGGCTTATTTGGCCAGGGGCCCAAAGATAAGTCTGAGAGGTGGGCTGCAAGGTTGGAAACATTTTGGGGGGATGCCCCCCATTTATCTCCAATGGGGTGCACCTGGATTGTCAAAACACCATGCTGGTCTTGGATTCCCTTCGTCCGGTGCACTTCAGTTGAATGTGTTGGATGGCATGTACACAACATGGTGGTTCCTCTGTGAAATCAAGGGTGGGCATCCCCCCAACCATTTCCTTGTTCTTGAGTCACAAGTTGGCATGATTTTGGGCCCACACGAGGGGCAACACATCTGATGTCGAATTGGATGTCACCAGTACATCACAGTGGGGCCTGAAAATGATTTGGTGAAGATGTTTTCATCGTAATTATGGCGAAAATGTTTGATTGAAACCATGTTTCGTGAGGCTCTGCAGTTGATTGGCTACTAATAAAAGATTGCCCAATCCTTGATAAGAAAACCCCAATCATCTAATAGATGAACCTTTTTTCACCGAACGTGACTATAACTGTTCTTATCTTTTAGTGTACATTTGAGCCCTACCTATTACTGGGGGAGGGTGATCCGAACAGTGTGATCTTTGTCTGGCCAATTCATTTTTGGACAAATAAATGAACAGTTCTGATCTTGTCCATGTTTGGCGATGACATTGAGAAGCGGTTCAGACTCCCATGCCTCCAGAGGCATTGGATCAACTCTTATCTATATCATCATCAAAGCCTAGTCCCAGCCATTTGGGATCACCTCTTTTTATGGTCTGATCAAACAGTCACACCTCACAGTTAGATGATGAGACAAAGTTCGGATACCACACAGAAAATTTGGTTACATCTGAAGAGGGGCCCCGACATGATCCTGTCTGTTCTGTTTCTGCAGATAGCCCAAATCTAATGTTTGATAACATGGTTGCAGGGTGTGGCTATTAACTTTGTGCGGAGTGATGACATTAGGATTCTAAGGGACATAGAGCAGTATTACAGCACTCAAATTGATGAGATGCCTATGAACGTGGCTGACCTGATATGAGATCCAGCTGGTTTGCAATTAAACAAGGGCCTGGCTCCTATTTACTGCCATGGATAGTGTGGAAGGCTTGTCTTTTTTGTGCTTTTATTGACTAGGGGTTTGTGAATTTGGTGATGGAGATAGGCAAGAACAGAATTGGGCTTTTGATTTGATGCTTTAGCCAGGTTGATGGTTTTGGTTGTACTAATATCTTTCTCTGGTGTGTAAAACAAAAGGAAAAGAGCATAGTGATTATCCAATGATGGATTCCCACAACTGTGGATTCCATTTTTGGGGTCTTGTTTGAATAGTAGCTGGAAAACTGATTTTTATGAGACATGGATTCCATTTTTTGGGGGGTCCTGTTTGAATAGCAGGTGGAAATTTGATTTTTGTGAGATGATGCTCCCCTTGTGTCATCCAGTCAACCTGCTAGTGTTTTCCACTATGGAGTGGTGGCTTGAAAATCACAATGATTCACAGTTGAAATTATATAACCTTGCACGGTGAGCATGGCCTACACTAGCCTGACTTGTGTAGGCAAACAGGTGTGTGCCTACTGCTTGTGGATTACGTGCAACATCCACCTGTTTATCAGGTGTGTTGCCTCATTTTCACCCTTTTACCCAAGCCGATCTAGAACTCAGGTTGCCCATACCGTAAGGAAGAGTTGGGATGGGAACGCCACCATTAGTTGAGTGTGGGGCCATCATGATTTTTATATGCCATCCTATCTACTTATCCTACGGACTCAATAGGATGACGGGATGCTTTATAATCATGATATTCCGAATCGCATCTGGGTCACACCATGGAAGTGAGAGGTTTTATGCATGAATACCGTTCCCTATGGTAAGGCCTTGCTCAGTTTTGGATGGGCTTGATGTTTTTGGATCTACCTCAAACATGGGATGGCATACCTGAAGGACATCTCATGCAATAAAGATGTCAGAGTAAGTTTTGGGTTGCGGATGGATCATATGATTGGACGGTCTCAATTGGTTATGCGATCCATTTATAAAGTAGATGGGATGGCCCATGAAACTAATCCAGCTTGGGCTAGGTCTTAACACAGGGGCATCCATCCAGTTGAGTGTCCTAAAGTCAGTTTGTATGCAGTCCTTGGACTGGACCTTACATGCTCCGCTTCCAAAACAGAGGATGGCCTGTTTCAAAAAGTGAAGATATAAAGGAGCGGTTCAGTTTATTCTCCAAATTGTGATGGTAGGGCCTTCACCGGTGCATGTGTGACATCCAACTTTGTCAAGCAAGGTCACCAAGAGGAAAGTTGGGTGGCCCAAGTGTCAATAGATGGTTGTTAAACGGGTTTTGTTAGATAGCTCGCCATGTTACGTATATACCATTCAACCTATGATGTGTATAAACATGCTTATACAATTATTAAGTGGGCCGCAGCATAAGAAACGATGGATGGACACAAATAACTTCAAAATTCATTTGTTAGGTCCATCATGCTCGGATCGGCTTGATTTTTGACGAATCTAACTTTCACGGTGGGGGCAATTAGAACCAAACAGGTGCCACATATACACACATGTTCCCCCCACATGTTGCAAAGGAATTGCCTGGGATGCTGGATGGGGCCTACCATAATCTTTTTGAAAAATCCAACCCGTCCATCTAATTTTTCAGGTCAATTTAGGACATGAGACTAAAAATCAGGTGGATCCAAAACTCAAGTGGGCCGCATGAGAGGAAATAGGGGAGATACAGTAACATTCGTATAGCGACAAAAGTCTCGTGTCAGGTAAGTTTTTGTGTTTTCAGTTTATTTGGATGGCATATAAATATCGAGACGGAGATTAGGAAGATTTCAACGGTGGGAAATTCTCTCCAATTTTCTCTGTAGTATGGCGCAGTCAAATCACACTACATCATTTATTGAGCTGCACCCCAGTTTAAAATGTTTTATTCACATGCAACTGATAACATCTACTGTCCTGCACGTGTAACATGTAACCTGTTGAATGTCTCACGTGTTACATGTGCCGTGGTCTATCTTTAAGCACTTTACACGTGCCGCCATAACTTTACAAGCAGCCGATATGCCCTGCACTGCCTCACACATGTGAAAATGTTCCAATGTCCGAATGTGTCTGAGAAACAACATGCAGGATACAGTTCAAGGATAGGCTATCCCGGATTAAACTACCCGGGACATAATTTTACCCAGAAGGGTATTTTAGTCTCTAAAATATGTAACTCGTGGAAGCTCCGTAATTACGTAGGCTTCTTGGAAATTGGATTGCGTACTGGCATATGGTAATTCGGTACGCCATAGCGTATTGAGTAAATTCTGTGGGCTTACCATTAGTCATGTGTCTTATCCACCCCGTCCATCTGTTTTACGAGTTTATTTTAGGTAGGACATCAAAATCGAAGTATATCCAAAGCTCAAGTGTTCTACACATGAGAGTGTGACTTGAACATCCACCGTTGAAATCTTAATGGGAGCGACAGAGGTTTTGGATCAGGCTGATATTTGTGTTTTCCCTTTCATTCATCCCTTCGTGACGTTATGATCAAGTTGGACGACAAATAAACATAATCGTAGGCTTAAAAGGGTTTAAATGGTAGGCATCATCATCCCCACCGTGTCCTGCGGTAGGTCCTCTTGAGCTTTGGATATGCCTCAAATTTGGACACAACCCCTGAAATAAGCTGAAAAAAAAAAAAAACAAAAACGGATGGACGGCGTGGATAAGCTACGTACATTTTTACGGTGGGCCCAACCGAGTTTACTCAGTACGGTAAAGCGTACTAATTAAGTTACTCAGCACGCAATCCGCTTCCGGCTTCTTGTCTCTTTCCCTTGCTTGGACGGAGCAGGAGAGGCGTTGTAGTCGTAGAGCCCGCCTCTTCAAAAGCGAATATAGCTGCGATTGTGAGGGAGGCCTTTTCTAGTTAAAACTCTCTGTTGATTCAGCCCCAAAGCTAGTTCGCTCCATGGGGTTGAAGATCTCAATCTTTTCCCTCTTTTTTCTCCTCTTTCATGTAGAAGGTCTTGTCGATCCGAAAGAGAATCGCAGCGGCGGCAGCTTGGAATGGGAGATCCTCACGAAGAAGAACTTCTCTTCTCAGATCCGAATCCACCCTCACATCCTGCTCGTCGTCACTGTTCCTTGTTCGTGTCTCATCTCTCTCTCTCTCTCTCAATAGATGATAATCTTGCTTGCTATGGTTATAATTAGGGAATTGATATCAACACCCATTCGGAGTGATAAATACACCCTTTTCTACGTTTTTTGTAAAGACAATAGTAGAGTTCTGTCCTGTTGTATTGTTAAAGGTAGACACTATGGGTGTAAGTAGTGGCGGGGTTTCATGCACAAGGAAGAAGTGTAAGAGGATACATTGTTCTTCGGTATATATAGGGACTGGGCCCCATGGTTTGGTAATCCTGAACATTGGTCTGTTGCGTCCCACTGTGGATGGAGAATGCCCAAAAATCTCTCAGATTGGATGACCGCAGGGACCAATGTTAGATCTTTTTTCAGTTAAATAGACCTTGTTGTATCTTTCTGTCTGTCTGTCTGTAGGCCACGAATTGAAAGGTGAAGATTGTTGTATTGAGATGTTTGATGTGTAGTCCACACATGGTGAGAGGAAACTGGCCAATGGTCTGGATTACCAAACCATGAGCTTGACATGTTAGAACTGAAAACAGATGCCGGTCACTTATCATATGATAATTCCTCATTATAGGATACATGAATGGAGGCTTTGTGCAGTATACATAACAAGTGGGGCCCATGCTTCCGAATCCAGACCACTGGTCTGTTGCATCATATAGTGGATGCAACTTGTGTCATAATATCAATATCATCGCCCATACAATTCATTTATACTGAAGGACCTTAGCCTATATCTTGCAATGTTTGAAATATCACGAAATATTGGCTGACCTGAAAATACTGAAATATTGGCCAATATTATCGATATTGTCGGTTATATCTGCATTATTGATAATGGGGCGATCCTGTGGTTCCGATACCACTATAGCATATGGTGGTCCCACCAGATGTGGGGCCCAGTGATGTGTTCATGAAATCCAACCTGTCCATCAGATGCATCACCTTAACAAACCCCTAAGGCTTAATACTTATCCAGATCCATAATTGAAGTAGGCTACAACAAAGGAAATGAGCTGGGAGGGGGCACACCTGAATGGTAAAGCATCCTGATTTTTGGACCGATGCTTCTTCTGGCCTGGATGAAGTGTCTGAACAGACTGGCTTCTATATATACAACACGGCAGGCCCCCGACTCTTATTAAAGCTGTTTCCTGTCAGCATATTCCATGTGGTATGGCCCACCTTAGTTTTGGATCAGGCTGATTAGTGGGGGCTGGTTCTCTCTCTCTCTCTCTCTCTCTCTCTCTCTCTATATATATATATATATAGAGGTGAAGCATCTGATGGACAGGTTCGATTCTGTGAACACATCACTGGGCCCCGCATCTGCCTGGTTCCATTGGAGTGTGCCCCAAGTTATAATTACCACATCATTCATGTTGCTTTGCACCATGGGATGACATTGCCTGAATGCCATGCATGATTCTATTTCAAACATAGAATCTGATATATATTTTCAAGCATTGAACTTTTTTCTTTTTTAACAGTTTTGTTCAAACATTTAAGACTTGAACGATTGAGTTCTTCTGACTGTTTTGTGCAATTTAAAATGTTTTATGCTGAAAATCAGTTCTTCTAGAAGGGCTTATCCATTTTTATGTATTGTGTGGAACTCGGCATGTTAATCAATTACAGACGACAGTTTCTTGTACTATTTTCTTTAGTAAATTCTCGGGTTTAGTTCTGATAAATGCTTTTATCAATTTGCAGGGTCTGGTGAGTCTCGATCTCTTATGAAGGATGTCGCACATCAGGCTGCTTCCAAACGAGAGAAACTCAACCATCTAAGACTAATGGTTGTATATAGAAATGCTGAGAAGATGCTAGCTGATGTCCTTGGTGCTACTGAGGGAATAACAATATTTTGTTATCATCACACCACGGCATATAAGTATCAAGGGAGACTTCGGGCACGGAATATTCTATCCTCAGCTTATCATCTCATGTCACTTCAATCTGAAGAACTCCCTCTGAAACATCTAAACACCCCTGAAGATCTGAAAGCATTTCTTCGTTCAACAGATAAAGCTGTACTTCTCCTAGAATTTTGTGGCTGGACACCAAGACTGTTGCAGAAAAGTAAAGATGATGGAAGAGAACGTGTTTTGCATGTAAGAGATGCATCACAGAACGGTGGGTCACCTCAGCCAACAAATTTTCTTAACCCAATCTGACCCAACATATATTCCACCTCCTCAGTTCTTAGTTATTATTCGGTTCACATCAAAACTTCAAATTGTTTTGATAACCATAAGGTATAAACTGAATAGAGTGCAAAATGCTGAAGCTCCATGACTGGAAAAAACCAAATGTATGGGTTGATGATATGAAGAAACAACTGAGTGAGGCATGCCTCTCGTTGTTGACATGCTTAATTGTCAGTCTACCTTATGTTTGATTTATCTAATTCCATCAACAATGTTGTTGGTGACATGCAAAATATTTTCTCATGGTTATTTTGTTCCTATGAGATACTCACTGGAGCTTTGTACTGCAGAAAGCATCTTTGGAGAAAATTTCAATGGAGAAGCAAGTAGAACAGTTCCAATCAGCAGGAAAGAAAACCAGAAGGTGGCTGGTAATTTCTATATGCACATCACACTCAGGTTGATTGTAGAACAGAAATAGAAGAGAATGCAGCACATAATAAAAAATCCTGATCCGGATTTTCTTTTGACTCAAGCACAGGGTTTACAAAATGAAGAGCCGATCTGTGGGGTTGAAACTGGGCTTGGCGGAATTCCATGGCTTGGAGACATTATGTTTGCAAATCAAAATGCTTCACTCAGAGTTGAAAATAGAGTTGGTATGGGGATGTCTTGTACATTTGAAGAGTTTCAGCGATTTGAATCTTTCTTCTCAAACTTTTCAACAATTGCAAGAGAGTATTTCCTGCCTCCTGAAAGGCAAAGGTTTGGTCTGGTTTCTGAAAGATCTTTGCTATCATTTCTGGGTATCAGAGAACCAGATACATGGTTGCTCATGCTCCAGTTCATTGGATGCCCTAATTGTTCAAAGATACTCAAAGAAAGAGATGACCTTAAGAATGCCATGCTGATGCACCATCCCCTTGTCACAGAGGTAAGCTCACCATTCTTGCTCACAGAGCTCATCTCCTCCAATACAGTTAAGCTTTCAATTTAAACATGGAATATGGTTATGCATATTTATGCTATAATATTTTGTGCTATGTTGGTTCAAACTATGTTGCCTAGAATCTCCTCTGCCCAAAATGTTTTCAATAATGGAAGTGCATGCATGATCTTCTTGATGCATGTCTTTCCCCCCCTTCTTTTGGGCATTGTCTAAGGACTTGTTGACGCAGGACAACTAACCACTTGATCTAAAAGCTCGAACTGATAGAATGTGGTGAATCAATCCCTTTATCTCATAGCTCAGGCCTCACTTTCCCATGGGTTAGGTCCTCAGCCGAACCCCCTCGTGGGCCCCACACCACATGGGTCTCGCCTCACACGAGTCACCCACCTCACACGGTCCTCCCACCCTCGAGCTTGGTGTGAGAATGCCCCCACATTAATCACCCCTGGTGAGGAGTTTCAAACACGAGACTTACTGCTCTGATACCACTTTGACGCAGGACAACTAACCACTTGCTCTAAAAGCTCGAACTGATAGAGCCTGACAAATCAATCCCTTTATCTCATGACTCAAGCCCCACTTCTCATGGGTTAGGTCCTTGGCCGAACCCCCCCCCCGGGGGCCCCACATCACATGGGTCTTGCTTGCCTCACATGAGTCACCTGCCTGGCTGCCTCACACGAATCGCCCACCTCGAGTGTGCCTCCGGATCCCACAGGCCATCCCACTCAAGCCTGGTGTGAGAATGCCCTTGCATTGCTAGTGCTTCGAGAGTTTTATTTTAGCATGTGCTTAGGTATTAGTACGATTATAGTTATTGATGACTTGGAATGCGTAAAAACTTATAGATATTGTTTATATTGCAAATACATGGTAAAATATTGCTGTTTGAGAGACATTGAAAAAATGGTGGAATTTTCAATGAAACTTCTGGAGATGTTAGAAGAGGATTCAAAATATTATAAAAAACAACTACACATAATAGGTTGCCATTTTGTAGGGGCCTAAACCATACACTTTCAGACAAGCAGTGCAACGATCTAGTTATGAACATCATTTAAAAGTTTTTCTAGTTAGAGACAACAATGATCCGTCCATCCATCCATCATCCATTCATACAGATACATATGTCCATCCATTCATCCAGCCAACTCTGTACATACATCATCCATGCATACATCCACACGTACATAAATCATCCATTCATCCATCCATGTAGAAAATAAGTTGTGAAACAACTTAATTATTTCTTTAAGAACAAGCATTTTTTCTTATATTTTTTAAAGTAATTTTCAAAAAAAGGGAAATTTGTGGTCAATTGATAGATTAGACAAAATTCATGAATAAATAAAATTTACATATCAATCAACAATTATCATCTATTTTCAAAATAAACATGTTTTTAAATTTTATATCATCATCATTTAAGCCTTATCTTCTCATTTTGGCACTTTTTTGGGCTATTTGGAAGGAGCGGAATGAGCGGTGTTTCAAAAATGAGAGGTCCTCAGTGGATGGGGTGATAAGTATAGTTAAAGGTCTTGTAATGGGTTGGGCTCCTCATGTTAATGCAGCTAAAGTTACTTCCTTTTCTTCTCTTTTTGAGTGTTAGTACTGTGTTGTATTCTTTTCCTGCCTTTTGCGGTGCATTATGATAAAATTCAGTTATCTCTTAAAAAAAAATAAAAATCTTCTAAGCGTTATCTCAACTAATTGCAGTCAGCAATTTTATTTTTAAATAAAAATTGCGGAATGGTGGAACAAGATTCATGCAACCAACCCTAATTAATTTTGGGACAAGGCTTAGATGATGATTATTATTTTTTTAAATAATTAAAAAATAATTTTTCGAAAAAGGAAACTTGTGGCCAATTGATAGGTTGGCCACTACTCATGAATGTATCAAATTTCCATGCTTGCAATCTCATTTTAAGGTGTAAAAGTGGACAAAAATAGGATTTTTGCAATTTCCTCCATTTTTTTTAAAGATAGAAGGAAATTTTATCAAGAGGGCGCTGGCATCCAAAAGCTTACAACCCTTTCAAGCAAAAAGCTAGACAATCTTTCAAAATAGAAATGCAGGAAGCCCACTCGGCTATAAAAGATTTCGCCCTACGAATAACAATGGAAACATGATTAAGATTTCCTCCATTTTTCACCACCCAAAATTTACCTTTTCGCCCCAAATCCATGTCAATGCATGAGAATCATATGCATAGGCATGTATGTCTAGTGCAATCCATGCTAGCATGTCTAAAATCTTAGAATTGTTCTTACCTTTTTTCTCACCTTGGATTTCCATTCTGTTTTGCAATCTATGCTAGCATGTTTAAAATTTTAGAATCGTTCTTATCTTTTTCTTACCTTGGAGTTCTGATCTATTTCAATAATGAGTTGTGATTTCTTCCACAAATTTGAAATTTCATTTCAAACACCTGAAGAGAAGTGATCGAAATTATCCTAGGAAGAGATATTTCCCCCTAGAATTATTCTTATCTTTTTCTCAGCTTGGAGTTCTGGTCTGTTTCAATTATGAGCTGTGATTTCTCCCTCAAATTCGAAATTTCATTTCAAACACCTGAAGAGAAGTGATCAAAATAGCTACGCTATCAAGCTAAATGCTACATAGCGTAGCTATTTAAAACACTAGTTTCTACATGCTTATCAACAAATGGTGTAGGTTGTATGGACGGCCTAATCCAACCCTAAATGAATGCTGTATTTAAAAGGGGAGATTTATGCAAGCATTAACAATAAAATTCAGCATTATACATCATAAACCAAGAAGGAACTTAGGAAAATTCAGCAATGATCATGGCCATCCATCACAAACACGTTGTTTTGAACTTAAAAATTTGAATTTAGTCAGATCCAGTGAAAGATAGGACTTCCGTCTTGCAATAGGCCCATCTGACGATGCAAGTGGATTTTCTAATCCAGAAAATAGGAGTTTTTTGGATCGGGAAATCTGAAAATTTGATGGTTATTTGATTATAGTTCAAATATAGGGCCTTGGGTGATGGGATTTGAAGAAAAAATATGTATATGTGGGGGTCAAGATGTTCCAATATTTAATGATTTGGATTGAAAAGAAAAGGGATCGACTTCTAGACCTAGAGAATTTAGAAGAAAAATGAAGAAAAGAGGTTTAAAGGAGAGAATACCTGGAGAAAAAAGAAAGAATGAGATAGAAGGAGAAGATGGGAAATCACTTCCCTGAGCCTCACGCCCTCTTCCTATCATTGGAAGTCGAAGATGGAATCATCCGACCTTGAAGAAGCAAGAACTCTCTTTTTTTCATAAACATAACATAACATTCCCCTTGAGGTTTAGGGCAAAACACCTTAATAAATTAGGAATTACATTAAATGACCAAAATACCCCTACTAAAAAAGTTTAAAAAAGAAATCCGCACAAAAATTGTGTGCACAGTCTCAAAACTCAAAAAACTAAAATGTTCATAAAATAAATTCAAATCCAAGATGCCCAATGGGCCCTGATGATAGCGTAATGAAGGTGGGCCGCGATGATTCAACGGTTTGATTACACCATCATCGCACTCCAATGGTCCAAATATCTCCTTCAAGCAACTTACACACGTCACGAACACATGTGTAAGGTCTTTAACCTCTAGAGACCCGACTCGTACTCGTCATCTCACCACATTGACATGGGTAACGCACGCTCTTGCGTTGATATAATTTAAATGGTTTGATATCTGTATGATGCAGGGACATGCGATGACCTAATCTTAGATGCATGTATAATCATGTTAAAGATTGTTCAAGTAAATACACGAATCAACTAACCGTTTCCAAGCAAAGGGATTATATAAATTTCAACACAAAGATGAGGTCATTCCGTCATGATCATGCCCCTTCGCATAAAATCGTGTAAACAGTAAAAAGAGAGGACCTAGGGATATGAGGATATCCCAGATCTAGCATAAGTCAGTCCATAGTCAAGTTTGGATTTGATTCTACTGACTAACCATCATTCTTTTCCGTTTGAACTAGAAAAGGGATATCCAGAGAGGAACAAAATGGGTGAAGAATGGGTTCGAGATGAAAGTACAGGTCCTTTTGTCGTCAAAAGAAGAGGAGGGTGATTCTTACCTTTTCCTGCACCTCAAGGATCTAGAAAGAAGGAAACCTGAAATCGAAGTGGAATCCTCGACACCCAAGGGCCAATCTTGAAACCCTAATATCTTCAATAAAAAGGAAGAAAATAGACGAATTTCTATTAATTCAATAATAATGAAAATAGGGTTTATCACAACTTATATATAAGCTGTGGAAAAAGTAAAAGTGCACTAAAGCCCCCGAAAACAAGAAAAATAACAAAAGAGACAAAAAATTGAAGAAAGTACAATAAAGCCCCTGAAATAAGGAAAAAGAACAAAAACGCCTAAAACTAAAACACCCGTGTGGTAGGGTGTGAAATCCGACCCATGCATCTATGGTCAGGGTGCGGTCATGCTGCTCCTGCACTCGTAGCGTGTTAGAAAATAGGTCCGCTGGACCTAGCGTCTATTCACATCAACTCCTCCGCTGCGGTACTCTGTCGGCAGCGCCTTCTCCTTTGGTACACTCTAAAGGGTGCACCATTGATATCCGCATCAATTCTCCCCAAGTAGGAAGAATTCGCCACTGGTGGAAGTGAACTCCTGTATCTCTTAAGCAAATTGGGGTTGATGCGTTGCAGCTCTGCCTCTGTTATCCAAGAGTTATCTATAATGGGTTTGTTCCTCCATTTGACTAGGAATTTCTGGAAACCCCCGGAGCGGCTGGAAACCACTTCGGAGTCCAAAATTTCCTCTATCTCGTCTCTTCTCGGTACAGGTAGAAGAGAAGGTAAGATGGGTACAGGAAGATCAGGCTCTGGCCAAGGTCCATATATAGGGGGTCTTGGAAGAAATAGGGGAACCAGTGGATAGAGATAATGGCTCGTGAAAGGGAACTAGATCTTCCACATTAAATGTGGAATTGATGCCCATGGTAGTAGGGATATCAACAACATAAGCATTAGACCCCAACCCTTTTCACAATTTTATGTGGGCCTATGCTACGGGCATGAAGCTTCTTCATGGATCCAGGTGGAAACCGATCAGACCTAATACGAACCATGACGTCATCTCTTGTTGAAATTCCCTAGATCTTCTGTGATTGTCAGTAGAAAGTTTATAATGTTCATTACTTGAATTAATCTTCCTCCTGATCGCACTATGCAATGCATGTATATGCTGGGCGAAGGACTCTCCTAACTCTGAAGGACGCTGTGGGGTAGCCATGGGGATCAAATCTAGGGGGGCTCGGGGTCTAAGACTTGAAACAATTTCAAATGGGCTCATTTCTATGGACGTGTTCACTGAAGAATTATACGCAAACTCTGTTGTGGGAAGAACAGTGTCCCAGGTCCTGTGGTGGTCTCCAACCAGACATCTTAACAAATTCTCTATGCTACGGTTCATTACCTCTGTTTGACCATCTAACTAGGGATGATATGTTGGAGAAAACTGGAGCCTCGTACTCAAAAGATGCCAGAGAGTCTTTCAAAAATAACTAGTGAACCTAGTATCTCTGTCAAACACGATGGATCTAAGTACTTCATGAAGTTGCACAACCTCCTGAAAGAATAACTTAGCAACGTGGGAGGCATCTAAGGTCTTATAACAGGGTAGAAAATGGGCCATCTTAGAAAATCGATCAACAACCACAAGTATGGAGTTGTGCTTATGAATAGTCTTGGGAAGTCTAAGCACGAAGTCTATACTGACATCTTGCCACGGGGCATGTGGAACTGGTAAAGGAGTATATAAACCTGTATTTTGCTTCCTCTATTTCACCAGTTGACATGTCTGACACTGCCCTACAATCTTAGCCACATCTCGCTAGAGATTAGGCCAATAGAAACGATCAGTCACAAGGGCAACTATTTTATCTCGACCAAAGTGACCTACCATCCCTCCAGCATGTAACTCCCAAACTAGAAAATCACGGAGGGATGTTCGTGGGATACAGAGCTTGTCCCCTCTAAAAAGATATCCATCTGTAAGGATGAACTCCGCACTCCTCGAGGGCGGGTTACTAGATAATGACGCATAAATGGTTCCAAAATCAGGACAGTTTGAGTACTCACCCTTGAGATGCTCAAAGCCTATAATTTCAATACTCATGGACCGCAGTGTCATGATACGACGGCTAGGCACGTCTGCAACCTTATTATCTTTTCTAGCCTTGTGCTTAAGCACAAATGTGTACTCTTGAAGAAATTGTGCCCACTTGGCATGCCTAGTGCTCAACTTCTTTTGAGAGCAGAAATATTTCAAGGCCTCATGATCAGAGAATAGGGCGAATTCTTGCGGTAATAAATAATGCCGCCAATAGCGCAATGATTGCACAACCGTGTAGAACTCCTTGTCATAAGTGGCGTAGCGTTGTTTAGCCTCGTTCAGCTTCTCACTAAAAAAGGACTTATGATGTCCATCTTGGCTTAACACTTCGCCTATGGAAATTTCTGACGCGTTACACGCTACCTCAAAGGCTTTGGTAAAGTCAGGTAGATGCATGACTGGCGCTTTCGTCATCTTCTTTTTAATTTTCGAGAAATCTCATTCTGCGACTTTAGTCCATCGAAACTTCCCTTTTCGTATGCAATCTGTGATGGGAGCCATAATCGAGCTAAATCCACGGATGAACCGCCAATAGAACGTAGTTAGGCCATGAAAGCTTCGCACGTCGTGTATGGTATGCGGCTCAGGCCAATTGACAATGGCCTTGACTTTCTCAGTGTCTGCAAACATGCTCTCTGACGATACAATGAACCCCAGGAAGATAACACGGGAGGTCAAGAAGGAACACTTCTTGAGGTTCGCATAAAGCTTTTCTGTGCGCAAGGCATTGCAGACCTGCCTTAATTGCTCGATGTGCTGGCTAGGGGACGTACTATAGATGAGGATATCATCGAAGTACACAACTAAAAACTTGCCCATAAAGGGTCGCAATACCTAGGTCATCACCCTCATAAACGTACTTGGGCATTGATTAACCCGAAGGGCATAACCAGCCACTCGTACAACCCGTCCTTCGTTTTGAAGGCAGTTTTCCATTCATCTCCAGAGCGAACATGAATTTGGTGATAACCACTCTTGAGGTCAATTTTCGAAAATATAGTAGAGGTGGCCATCATGTCAAGGATGTCATCAAGCCTCGGGATGGGAAACCGATACTTGATAGTAATCTTGTTTATGACTCTTCTATCAACACATGCGCCACGTGCCCTATTTCTTGGGCGTAAGAAGCGCGGGCATGGCGCACAAGCTCAGACTCTCACGAATGAATTCCTTTTTAAGCAATTCATTTACCTGCCTCTTCAACTCGACATGCTCGGTGGGGTTCATTCTGTAGTGAGGGAGGTTTGGTAGGGTCGCCCTTGAGACGAGATCTATCGCATGCTGAATGTCTCACATCGGTGGAAGCTCATCTGGAAAGTCCTCAGGGAAGACATCCCGAAACTCCTCTAGGACCGGACGAGCCTCCTGGGGTATCCCCATAGCAACCTCAAGTATACTCGCCCTAGCCAGTACGCCGTACACCATAATTCCCGCCTTGGTCTCTCTCTCAAACTCCTTAGCATCTATGATATGGAGAGACTTCAACTAAGGTGCCCTTTGACTCTTAGGACCGCCTGGGGATGCAACATCTTTCGCTCATGTTAACGATTTGGAGAGAGCAGGCTCAAGACAAGCTTCTTTCCCTCATGCTAAGTACACGATTATTTGTATGCCCGAATATTGGGAGATTGCTGAGTATGTAGCCATCCTAGATTGTATTTCCAAAAGCAAACCGAATCATTTGGGTGAAGATAGAATAGTTTGGAAGACTGATAAATCAGGCGAATTCTCGGTAAAATCATTTTTCAAATGTCTGGAAAACAACCCCCCCCCCCCCCCCCCCCAATTCAAAAGAAATTATGACAAATCAGATATGGAGCTACAACGTCCCTCCCAAAATAGCGTTCTTTGGATGGCTGGTAGGAAAGAAAAAGGTCCCCACAATAGACAATTTGAGGAAAAGGGGGATGATTCTCCCAAACATTTGTCTTTGTTGCATGGCGAATGAAGAGACGGTTGACCACTTGTTTATTCGTTGTTCCTTTATAAACCAAATCTGGCCTCTTATATTCAGCCCATTCGACCTCAAATGGACGTTTCCGAACTCAATAGGTCTTTTATTAAAGGCGTGGCATGGGGTTAGTCTTGACAAACAAAATACCCCAATCTGAAGAATAGCCCTCTTGGTTGTTTGGTGGGCTGTTTGGGAAGAAAGAAATGGAAGAACCTTCAGAAACGAATCCAAATCGGTGGAGTCCTTAGCTCGGAGAGTTAAACAATTTATCATAGAATGGGCCACGAATGTAAATCATCTCAAGGACTGTAAATCATCCAGATTGGTGACCATGTTAAGCGTGAGCTCCCGCTGAAGCTTACGCTTGAGGCCCATACGGAAACAGGAGAGAACCACAGCAGGGTCCTCATCCACATCGCACATCATCATATATTCATCGAACTTGGTGATGTATTCTATCACTGTCATGGATCCTTGGTGCAAAATGTGTCATTGATCCAACAGCCTCTGCCCGTAAGAAAGGGGAACATACTTCTCTCGCAATAACTCTTTCATCTCAATCCAAAAGAGAACTGGCCCCTCTCCTGATCGCTCACAGTGACGCTCCACATTCCCCCAATATAGTTTTGCTTGGCCCACCAATTTCATCTTGGCGAACTCGACTCGTTGTGGGTCTGGCAGACCGTGTCACTCAAAGAAGTGGTTCATGTCTGCTAACCAGTCAGAAAAAACTTTGGGGTCCAATCTCCCATCAAAATTGGGGGCGTCAACCTAGATGTCCTTCATGACCCTAGAAACAGGGTCCTCGTGCTCATGATATCTCTGGGGGTGCTGACGACGCACCCTATCATGGTCCTCCAATTGGGCGGGAAGAACAGGATCACGATTGTGTGTGGGTGGTAATGGATATACCCCGTCGTAACTGTTGCCAGGCCCACAGGCCTGGTCTATGCCCAAACCATCCCTAGGCGGATCAAGGCCCACAACTTGGGACTGATCGACAACCCCAGTGTCGGGGGTCGCCTGGGTTCCACATATAGTGGCGGTTGGAATACTAGCCTCTAGACACACAACTCTCTCCTCTAAATGCTTGAACCTACCATCCTGATGCGCAAACTGCTGCGCGATATCATCCCTCATGGTTCGAAACTGCTAATTGGAGTCCATGGTGTAATGGAGACCGAACTCACGACTAGTGCGTGTGGGCATAAACCATGAATGACGAGTGAATGGTCCTAGATCTATGTGCGAGAAAGGGTAAAGACGATGATACTAATGCAATACAACTACCTTATATGGCCTAAATCTATATGGGGACTTAACAAAACTTAGGAAAAAGGGTTAACTAAACTCAACAAAATATCCCCTATGCAGAGCCGGTCACGCGGGTCGAGCTACGCTAAAACTGGTCTCCGAGACCAAATTTGATGCAGGGACATGCGATAACCTAATCTTAAATGCATGTATAATCAGGTTAAAGATTGTTCAAGTAAATACATGAATCAACTAACCGTTTCCAATCGAAGAGATTAGGTAAATTTCAACACAAAGATGATGTCATTCCGTTAGGATCATGCCCCTTAGCATAAAATCATGTAAACAGTAAAAAGGGAGGACGTAGGGATATGAGGATATCCCAGATCTAGCATAAGTCAGTCCACAGTCAAGTTTGGATCTGATTCTACTGACTAACCATCCCTCTTTTCCGTTCGAACTAGAAAGGAGATCCAGAGAGGAACGAAAGGGGTGAAGAATGAAGGGTTTGAGATGAAGAAAGTACAGGTCCTTTTGTCGTTAAAAGAAAAGGAGGGTGATTCTTACCTTTTTCTGCACCTTGAAGATCTAGAAAGAAGGAAACCTGAAATCAGGGTGGAATCCTCAACACCCAAGGGTCAATCCTGAAACCCTAATCTCTTAAATGAAGAGAAAGAAAATAGACGAATTTCTATTCATTCAATAATAATGAAAATAGGATTTCTCAGAACGTATATATAAGCTATTGAAAAAATAAAAGTACACTAAAGGCCATGAAAACAAGAAAAATAACAAAAGAGACGAAAAAAATAAAGAAAGTGCAATAAAGCCCCTGAAATAAGAGAAAAGAACAAAAATGCCTAAAACTAAAACACATGTGTGGTAGGGTGTGAAATCCGATCCATGCATCTATGGTCAGGGTGCGGTCATGCCGCTCCTGCACTCGTAGCGCGTTAGAAAATGGGTCCGATGGACCCAACGTCCATCCACATCAACTCTTCCGCTCCGGTACTCTGTCAGCGACGCCTCCCTCTCTGGTACACTCTGAAGGGTGCACCACTGATGTCCGCATCACCGTATCAACTCTGCTTGGCTGAAAAGAGCTCGACTCCGGCGAGATAAAACTCATGTGCATTTCTAACAAATCTGGATCTAGCCTCTGCAACTCCGCTTCCGTCAACCATGTACAATCGGATGATGGTCCGTTCTTCCACTTCACCAAGTACCTCTGAAATCCACTTTCTCGAGTGGAAACAATTTGCTCATCCACAATTCCTTCAATTTCTTCTATTTTCTCAGGCATAATGGGCATAGGTGGTGTAGGTCGGGAAGAAAATTTAGAAATTGGCCAATGGTTTGGAATAAAATTAGGGTCTATGGGATGGCTTGAAAAAGGCATTATATCCTCTACATTGAATGTTGAACTAATCCCCATGCGAGGTGGAAGATCTATCACATATGCGTTGGATCCAATCTTTTTTCAGAATCTTAAATGGTCAAGCACCATGTGCTTGTAACTTCTTAACGGTACCTTGTGTGAACTGTTCTAGCCTCATCATAGCCATTACATAATCACCCTCATTAAACTCTTAAATTCTACAATGTAAGTCAGCTGAAATTTTGTATTGTTCATTACTAACGTTTATCTACCCCTTAATCTTTGCATGCAACTCATGAATGTGATGGGAAAATGCATCGGCTGACTCCGAGAGCCTCTGGGTGACTGACATAGGTAACACATTTATGGGTTGACTCCGAGAGTCTAGGTTTGTAAGTCTAGGTTTGTAACTATTAACAATCTCGAATGGACTCATACCCGTAAACCTGTTAACAAAACTGTTATATGCAAACTCGGCGATAGGTAAGACTAAGTCCCAAGTTTTAATGTGTTCACCCACTAAACATCGTAGTAGATTTCCGAGACTTCGATTCACAACCTCAGTTTGGTCATCAGTTTGAGGATGGTAGGCAGACGAGAACTGGAGTCTCGTGTCCATCATGTGCTATGATGTCTTCCAAAAATAACTAGTAAATCGAACATCCCCGTCAGACGCTATGGTCCTAGGCAAACCATGTAATCGAACCACCCCCTTAAAGAAAGATGCATCTGAGGTTTTCAAACACGGGAGAAAGTGGACCATTTTGGATAAACAGTCCACGACCACAAAAATGGAATTATGCTTTTTAATTGTGTTGGGAAGCCTAAGAACCAAATCCATATTGATGTCTTGCCACGATGCATGTGGCACTGGCAATGGCATATACAATCCAGTATTCTGCTTCTTTTGTTTTGCCAGTTGTTATGTTCGACATTGCCCTAAAATTTTGGCTATATCTTGCTTGAGACTTGGCCAATAAAATCTATCCTCCACTAGGACGATGGTCTTCTCTCGACCAAAATAGCCAGCTATATCTCCAGCATGAAGCTCCCAAATAAGGAAATCTTGGAAGGAAGTGCGGGAAATACAAAGTCGGTCTCCTTTGAAAAGGAAGCCATCTTTGAGCACGAACTCACCCGGACTATGCTGGTCACTTAAGAGTGACATGTATATTCTCCCAAAATCTGGATATATGGGATACTCGTATTTTAATTACTCAAAACCCAACTTCTTCTACAATTAAGGAGTTGAGCAATGTCACTCTCCTACAAAGGGCATCGGTTGTTTTGTTCTCGATACCGGCTTTATGTATTAGGACAAATGAATATTCCTGAAGAAACGCTACCCACTTGGCATGCCTTGGGTTGAGCTTCTTTCGGGAATTCAAATATCTCAAAGCCTTGTGATCAGAAAACAAGACAAATTCTTGCAGTAGAAGATAATGGCGCCAATGACGTCGCGACTGCACTATCACATAAAATTCTTTGTCAAAGGTGGAATACTTTTGTTTTGCCTCATTCAGTTTCTCACTGAAATAGGCAATTGAATGACCCTCTTGGCTTAGTACTCCTCCTATACCTACGCCTGAAGCATCATACGCTACTTTAAAGACTTTAGAAAAATATGGAAGACGCATGACGGGAGCCTCTATCATCTTGCCCTTAATATCTTTGAAAGGCTTTGCTGCGGCCTTAAACCATATGAACTCCCCCTTTTTAATGCAATCAGTAATAGGAGGCATAATAGTGCTAAATCCTCGAATGAACTGACGATAAAATGTTGCTAAGCCATGAAAGTCTCTCACATCATGTATGTTTTGCGGTTCAGGCCAGTTAACTATGGCCTTGACTTTTTTTGGATCTACTCGTATCCCAACAGACAACATTATGAATTCTAAGAAGACAACCCTATCAGACATGAACGAACATTTCTTAAGGTTCGCACATAACCTCTCTGCCCTAAGGATACTATATAGCTACCTCAATTGGTCGAGATGCAGCTCTTTAGTGGTATTATACATGAGTATGCCATCAAAATAAACCACTAAGAACTTCCCCAAGAAGGGTCTCAAAACCTGGGTTATCACACGCATAAAAGTATTGGGTGCATTAGTCAAGCCAAAGAGCATGACCAACCACTCGTACAACCCATCTTTCATCTTGAAGGTTGTCTTCCACTCATCTCCTGGGCATATGCGTATCTGGTGATACCCGCTCTTGAGGTACATCTTGGAAAAAATGGTGGACCTGGCCTTATGTCTAACATATCATCAAGCTTCAGTAACGGAAACTGATACTTGATTGTGATCTTATTAATGGCCTTACTGTCCACACACATCCACCGCATACTTTCTTTCTTAGGGCTTGTTTGGATTTGCGTATTAGACTGCATTGTATGGTATTAGAGGGCTTGATTTGACATTTACGGTGTTTGGTTTGGAGTTGAGATGCATGGAAAACCATGTGCCCGAATACATCCTCTATCCAAAAATTCGAAGCGACGGTAGAGGATTGTCAAACGGCTCTGTTGCCATCAGTACTCTCTATTCAATGCACTGTATTCGCGTGTGAGAGGATTCTGAGAAATGCAGAGAGTTTCTTTCTCTTTCTCTCTCTCGTTTCTCTCTCTTTTCTTTCCTTGTTTGCATTTTCGAGTGGTCGGACATGGGGTTTTATGTTGTTCCAAAACCTCCAGATTGTTCGAGCGTATTTTCCATGCGGAACACGTCTTTTGTTACACGGCTGCGTTAGCGGGAGTGCGGAAGGCCGTTTGGACACATTCCACCATCCCTTCTCCCTTCTTTTTTGATGGCCAAGGTCGGTTTTGGACAGGCCTATCAGTGGACGACTAAGATTAGCCTATGGAAGCCGCGCGGTCTTCTTGGGTAGTCATCTTCCTGATGAGGAAGGTGGTGCACATCAATGGCAGGTTTCGATATGGTCACTCGTCTTTCAAGATAGTTTCGTTGGATGGTTGGGATTTCCTTGTTGGTGTGTTATGGGCCTCAAGATCGGAGGTCCAATCATTCTGGAAGTGGATTGCTTTCGGTTTCTCTGTCGTTTGCGGAATAAACGGTGTCAGTCTCCCTGTTGTAGTCGGTGGGGTCCACTCACGATCATCTTACGATGGATCAGGGTCATTTATTGGTTTTGCAGGATCGAGTTACGCCATAAGTCCAAATGTGAATTGAATCCGCGTCTTGGGTGGACCACACCAAAATCAATCGTAGTGTTGCTTTCACCTGTGCTGTGACCGCTTGTGTGTGCATGGATGCTTATGGACGGCATGGGTTTGGTAGGATTTGCCTCCTAGATGCAATGGACGGTTCAAATTTTTCTATCAGATTTTCCATCAGTACAAATGCTATTGTATGTTGTACGATTGTACAATATGCAGGCCTAATACGTCGTATCCGAACATTGATCTATATAAGAAATTGTTTACTTACCCGAACAATACCTCCTATCCAAACATTGATTAATGGCATGTTGATTTGGATGTATTCTGAAAACCATCCAACGTATACATGAACAGTACCCGGATACAATACAATACACCTTAATACGCGAATCCAAACAGGCCCTTAGGCATTAATAGCGCTGGTACTGCACAGGGACTCATGCTTTCCTTTCGCAAGAGCTCATTTACTCACCTCTTCAACTCTGCATGCTCTGTAGGGTTCATCATGTAATGAGGAGGGTTCGGTAAAGTAGACCCTGGGACGAGATCAATGGCATGCTGGATGTTCTGCATAGGTGGAAACTCATCTGATAAATCTTCAAGGAATACATCATTGCACTCCTTTAGAACCTGGGTCACCTCAGCGGGTAACTCTACATGAACCTCGGATGTAACTTCTCTATCCATTTGGGCGTACACCGTCGAATCATCCTCAGTCTATTTCTCAAACTCTTTTGCATTTATGATATGCAGAGACTTCAGATTGGATTTCCTTTCTTCTTTCCTTGACTTACTCGTTTTCACATCCCTAGTCTTGTCCGTGGGGCTCTTAGATGACTACGGATTAATCTTAATTTTCTTGCCCTCATGCGTGAATGTACACACATTCGAGCGACCAAAAATTGTGACATCTCTTTTGTATAACCACGGCCTCCTTAGAATGATGTGGCCTACATCTATAGTCAAAACATCATACCACAATATTTCTTTATATGAACCGATCTAGACGGGGACTAAACACTGTTGGGATATGGGCATAGAAGACGTGTCAACCCAAGAAACCTTGTAGAGTTGAGGGTGTGGGACGGGCTTCAAACCCAAACGAGTGACAGTGTTAGCTGAGATCACGTTGGTGCAACTACCATCATCTACGATGACTTCACAATTTTTGTCACTGCTCTTGATAAATGTGTAGAAAATTGTGCTTTTGCGCCAATCATCACTCTCCTTGACTTGCGCTAAAGCACATCTAACTACGGCTAGTGGTGTAGCCTCTAGTTCTTCTTCTTCATAATCACTAACACCTATATCTGGGTGATATTCCTCAACTTCATAATCACCCACGTCATCTGCATTTTCATTTGACTCGCCTATGACTAAGGCTTTCCTGCGAGTCTTTTTCGTGCACTGCTATGTGAAATGACCTGTACCTCCGCACTAATAATATCTCAAGTGACTACCATTGTCAGGATTGGCACTAAGGACACCTTTGCCCTTATCATCCTTAGGCTTAGGCGGTGTACTAGCCTACGCCCTAGGTCGACTTCCAACATTAGGTTTTCCTCGAAAACCACATCGAACATTAGGTCTCAGGACTCAAAGCGTCTCGTGATAAGAGACTTTAGATAATGCTCTAACTCCTGTATAACTTGGTATGCCTGATCCAAGTCACTCACTGCACGGGTCATAAGCTCACGCTGCAAATCCATGCGAAGACCCATCTTGAAACGCGCAGTGTCACTAAGGAATCCTCTTGAATATAACACTGCATCATGTACTCAAATTTTGCGATGTAATCTGCAACCAACATAGGTCCTTAGCGTAATGCTTGCCACTGATTTAAGAGCTTTTGAAAGTAAGAGAGAGGAAGATATTTTTCCTTTAATAGCTCCATCTCTACCCAATGTGCGACCTGGACACCTCCTGATCTCTTGATCCTATGCTCCGTATTTGTCTAAAACAATTTAGCTTGATCCACAAGCTTTATCTTTGCAAACTGCACTTATCGGTTCTCAGACATCTCATACCATTCGAAATAATAGTACATGTCTGCTAACCAATCAAGGAATGTCTTTCGGTCAAGGCACCCATCAAAACTAGGAGCATCTGCTTTGACACTCTTTAAGATCCTTTCATCGGCATCGTAACGGTCTTAATACTCGACTGCGAGCTGTGGATTTACCGCCCCTTAATGGTCTACCTATTAGCCATGTGCTCCACGACCTTTGCCACGATTTCTTACCCGTTCCTCGACTACTCCTACTTGAGATTGATCATCCCCTCCAATGTCAGAGATTTCTCTTAGGGACGCTTCTATCTGATCCATATGGGTATTCGTGTTCCTAGATTGCGCCTCAATGGCGGCCAAACGTTGGTTGATCGTATTCATTATCTCAGTCAACTGCTCCATGTTTAAGATCGGGTGTAGGCCAAACTCCCTACCAGCCCAAGTGGGCATACACTATAAGACTCAACTTAGGTTTCCTAAAACACGACTCTAGGAGACTGTTTTGTCACAAGACTATGGACACTGAGGATCCTAACATTTAGAATGATGCAAATGTGGAAATTTTCAGATCTAGACTCTTAGTATGATGTAAATATGAAAATTTCAGATCTAGACTCTAAATATGATGCAAATATGAAAATTTTAGATATAGATCTATATGCTATGCATGAAATCCTGGAAAAATAAAAATCTAGACCCTTGATAACTCAATCTAAGACGACCCATTGCAAGATCCTAATATCCAATACCAAAAATTGGTGTAGGACAGCCTAATCCAACCCTAAATGAATGCGGTATTTAAAAGTGACATATTTATACAACCATTAACAATAAAAATTCAGTATTATACATTATAAAACAAGAAGGAACTAAGGAAAATTAAGCAATGATCATGGCCATCCATCACAAACACATTGTATTGAACCTTAAAATCTAAATTTAGTCGGATCTGGTGAAAGATAGAACTTCCGTCTTGCAATAGGTCCGTCTGACGGTGCAAATGGAATTTCTAATCCAGGAAATAGGAATTTTCGAGATTGGGAAATCTGAAAAATTTAGAAAAATTGATGGTTGTTTAATTATAGTTCAAATATAGGGCCTTGGTTGATGGGATTTGAAGAACACCAAAATATGTCTATGTGGGGATGAAGATCTTTCAAGATCCAATAATTTGGATTGAAAAGAAAAGGGATCGGCTTCTAGATATAGAGAATTTAGAAGAAAAGGAAGAAAAGAGGTTTAAAGAAGAGAATACCTTGAGAAAAGAAAGAATGAGAGAGGAGAAGATGAGAAATCACTTCCCTGGGCCTTATGCTCTCTTCCAATCACTGAAAGTCGAAGACGGAATCATCTGACATTGAAGAAGCAATAGCTATCTTTTTTTTCTTTTTTTTTTTTCCATAAACATTACATGGCATTCTCCTTGAGGTTTAGGGCAAAACACCCTTATAATTTCGGAATTACATTAAATAATCAAAATACCCTTGCTAAAAATAAGTTAAAAAAGAAGAAAGAAATCTACCAAAAAAATTGTTTACGCATTGTCTTAAAACTCAAAGAAATAAAATGTTTATAAATAAATTTTAATCCAAGATGCCCGATGATAGTGCAATGAAGTGGGCTGCGGCGATCCAACAATCTGATCACACCATCCTTGCAATCCAACGGTCAAAATATCTCCTTAATGCAACTTACATACGCTACGAGCACATGTGTAAGGTCTTCAACCTCTACAGACTCGACCCGTACCCGTCATCTAACCACATTGACACGGGTAATGCACGCATCCTGCATTGATATACTTTGAATGGTCTGATGTCCGCATCACCCATACCGTCTCCTCTCATCGCACCCGTCTTCTTTCTCTGCGTGTAGCCCGCACTCCCTCTCTCTCTCTGCAGCTACACCCTCTTTCTATGCAGCATGACCCACACGTGTAGCACCATCCCTATTTTTATCCGCTTGCGGCCTGCAGCCTTTCCCTCCCAATTGCATGATATCTCTCCCGATGTCTCTCTTCCTTTCTCCATGTGGGTTGCATGTGTCATACCAAGCAATACATTTGATGAGCATTGCTAGGTATTCGAATTATCTGCATGATTTATTTCAGTATCCGTGTGCCAAAGCGGAGGAACTATATGATCCTTGATGCGAGGAAACACACGGTGTCCTCCATCTTCTGTTTGTGACCATTGTTCAATAGTCTACACCATTGATATAATTAGCCCCATTGGATGTTAATGCCTCACACTTTCCTTGATAGGATATCCTGACTCTTTGATTGATGGTTTGCAAATAAACGGTTGAGAAAGAAATACAGTAATGATCTCATTCAACCGTAAAGATAGCCAAAGACTGGAGCACTTGGATCGATACTATGCATATCTTCAAATCTTGGATCATGTAATTCTTCCAAGGTATTTGTGCCAATACATCCTAATAAGTGAGGAAGGTCCAGATGTAACTGTAGCCTTGTCCAAAGCGTAAGTGGGAGTGGGAGTGTGAGTCTGAAGCATGATTTGAACTGTTGCACCTGAGTAGATGGTTCATGCAACTAAGGTTTGGAAATTGTGTATATGGCCTGCTATTGGCCATGAAACTCTCTACATTTTGCACCCTAACAATTTGACTTACATTGTTGGCCTTTGTTGTTAGTGGCTATCCTATTTGATCTTCTTTTTTTTTTTCTTCTGCTTTTAGCCATTCAAAAAAAAAAAAAAAGAAGGAAGAAAAGAAAAAGAAACCTTTTGTTTTAGCTACTCCCAGTTTTAAAATTGCATTCTTATATAGTATGCCTTCTGGTATGACTGTTCTTTGCCATCTTGATTCAATGACTTCTCCTTTCTTCTGCTGTAGCTTGAAGGCGAGGGAGACGGTCTTGAGCCTGCATTACCAGCAAACAGACCATCGATTGTTCTTTTTGTGGATAGATCATCAGAATCATCGAAGATAAGAAGAACAAGCAAATCAGCTCTTGAAGATTTTAGGGAATTAGCCTGGGAAAATCAGTTTTCTAACCAGATGATAACAGAACAAGACAGCATTAATACTGAGGGGTTCTCATCACAAACTTTCCCTGGGATGAGGAGTAAAGCTATTTCAGACCCTTCTGGCCTTGCGACAATGAAACTCTCACCAGCAACCAGGTTGGTGAAATTCAAGGATCAGATGGCTTATATTATTGATGATGGTGGAACCGGTAATGCACAGGGAAACTCTGTTCGTGACGTTTTGGCATACCTGCTTCAGCAGAAGAATCCTCTGTTTCATATCAAGGAAGAAAAGATAAGTGTTTTGGCAAGGGAAGCCGGTTTCCAGCTTCTGTCTGATGATTTTAAGGTGAAAATAGTAGATGCGTTGCCATTGCGAGAGGGAAATGATCAATCTGAAAATCCAGAGTCTCAAATATCTGAACAGCCCATAAAATATGTTGTTGAAAATAGCATTGACTTGAAGGACAATAATTTATTGAATAGTATACCTTTGGTCGAGCATGGGGAACAGCCTGAAGTCATTGAGGTGGAAACTTCTCTTCAGGATAACCAAGAAACTACAGCTCAACTTGAAGAAAATGCACCACTAATTACCACAGAATCAACTCAAGAGGTTAAGAAAGGTGAACATGATACTGTTGAGAATATGGGCATTAGTGACAACCATAGCTGTAAAGAGAAGGATGTGGGACCATCAATGCACCATGCCAAACAGCCTTTTCCCTTGGAGCAGGACCCACATGTGGAGCATTATCATGACGAACACATTCATGAAGATCATGGCTTGCATGCAGAAGGTGGCTTGAATGACATGTCTTCCAATGAAATAGAGTTGACTTGCAGTGGTGATTGCTCGGGTACAGCTATAATAGGAAATGTGGCAAAGGAGGATAGTTCAACAAGAGGGGACAAAATGGAGGATTATCAAAGTGAGCATCAAGGTTTCAAGGGTTCCTTTTTCTTTTCTGATGGTGGGTACCGATTGCTTAGGATGTTGACTGCAGACTCAAAGATTCCATCAGCAGTAATACTTGATCCAGTTTTGCAACGACATTTCGTCTTTCCTGAAAAGACAGTGTTTAGCCATTCTTCTCTAGTGCATTTTGTTGATGGATTTCTGAATGGAAGTCTTCCTCCCTACCAACGATCAGAACCTTTTCCTGGTAGTCCAAGGGAGACCCCTCGGCCACCATTTGTAAATCTGGATTTCCGTGAGGCTGACTCAATCCCTCGAGTAACAGTAAAGATGTTTTCGGAGTTGGTTCTAGGTGACCAATGCAATGGAGGATATGCAGTATCATGTTCTGACACTCAAAATTTTGCCCCTGCCTGGAAGAAGGATGTTTTGGTGCTTTTTAGCAATACTTGGTGCGGATTTTGCCAACGAATGGAACTGGTAGTTCGTGAAGTATATCGAGCGTTTAAGGGTTATGTGAATGTGTTGAAGAGTGAATCAAACAGTAGGCAATCCACCTTTATTCGAGGTACGAAGTTTTGTTGTTCAATTCAATTCATTTCATTGTACTCTTTCAAACAATGAAGTTATTAGGAGCAACAATCTTTGTCACACATGATTTATGGCTAGTGTTCATCAATGAATGTTGATTGTGTGACACACACACAGTGAGAGAGATAGAAACACTCCACACATGTGCCAGCATGGCACATTGGTATGAGATCTAATCCATTTATCAGAGGGGGTACCAGTTTGTAGATCATGTCACCCAAGAATCAGGTCGGTCCACTCATCAGATGGGCAGCAATTTATGAAACAAATTTACAACTTGGCTGAAAGTTTATCTGTCCAAATGTTTCTAACATCCTGGCCTGCCTTCAAAATGGACAAGATTTATTTTTGGGTGAGAACATTTCTGATGAGTCCCACTTGATGGATGGCTTGACGATTGCACCTGTTGGCCATGCTGGCACATCTTGTGGCTTGTCGATGGTATCTCTTGTGGATGCTTCAGGGCTTAGCAAATCTCTCTCTCTCTCTCTCTCTCTCTCTCTCTCAACGGGGACGTTAGCTACGTCCCCAAAATCTTAAATTGGCACATGGGACAGCCAATCATCAATCCAAATTGCCACTTCATCCATACCCTTAGGGCAGGCCATGGTACAAAGATCAGGGTGATCGGATGATCATGACCCTTTTAACATTTGCCATTTTGTTAACGCTGTTAGTTTTTTACGAGCCATAATCCTAAAACCAAAGTGCTTCTTTGGGAGTTGCAAGTAATCCATGGTGGGGCCTATTGGATAGATGTTTCAAGATGATGATTTGACCTATTTTGTCTCTGCTTGATCTTGACTGTCCATATTTATGATTGGATGGTTAAGATCATCTGATTGGCATGATTTTTGAACCATGGGCTTCCCCAAATGGTACGAATGAACGAACAGTCGGGATTGATGATTGGCCATCCTAGGTATCAATTGAAAACCATTTCTTTAATGATGAAAGATCTCATCCTATCCTATTAAGGTAAGTTGAGTTTATTTAATGGACATGCCGTGGAGTTATAATTTATGATTCTAGTGTAGTGGTGCTTTTGTTTTGTTTATATGGGCTGGTATGTTCATCTCATGTGGAGTAACTAAACAGGTGGGCTGCATTCGAGGGGTTATGATAATCCAATTGGCGTGATCTTTGCACCATGGCTTGCCACCATTGGTTTGATTGGATGGACTATCCGAATCAATGATTGGCCATGCCATGTGTCACGTAAAAACTTTTTGGAGTGTGTGATATGTTTAGATTGAGAGGCAGAGGAAAGTACCTGCATGCACTTGAAATGACAGTAGCCAGTGGAAATAATGTTCTTCATGACATCAACTTTCCACATTTAGATTTGCATCAGAAAAAATGTTATAAGAAGCTCATAAAGAAATGCTGTGAACTATGCATTTTAGAAGTCTGTGAATGTAAGAGACTAGAAAACATGACATACAGTGTTGTTAAAAGAGATGGTGCGCTCTATCATATTAGAGCTGCCATGTGCAAAGGATGCTTTGACTGACTGGGATGTGAAAACTATAGGATTCTACATCCTAAAGCTGCATGTTGTTTGCATCTTGGCTATGTTGCTAATGAAGAGGAAAGTGCTTAGTCATGAATTGAACCGTGTAAGCTTCCTGTACTGACTCACTTCCTCTTGAAGGCCATTCATTTTATTCCTTTGCCCTCAAAAGACCTTGATAACCAACACCTTTACCTATTTGGATATTCCCAATCCCCTTTTCTTGAAGATCCGCCATTCAGTCTCTCTTCGCCTGACAGTTGGCCCAGTTTCATACTCCAGGATCAGCATTGCAAGTATAGAGGTGTATTTATACCCATCACAGTCCATGGGCTTGTTTGTCTGAACTGTTAGCTTATAGTTCTTAGCACCTATTACTGGGTATTATTTTCTTCAGTATTATTATTCATATACCTTGTATCATCTATATCATTATTCATCATCATCAAAGCCTTATCCTAACTATTTGGGATTGGCTATATGAGTTTCTACCATTCCACTTACCAAGGGCCATAACTTCCGTTAGAACATATCAAATTTTTTCTTACTACCTCCACCATGTCCTTTTGGGCCTTCCCCTTGGCGTTTTAGAGCCTTGAACTTGTATGAACTCATTCTATCTTACTGGTGCAGTTCTTAGTCTCTGTTGCACATGACCAAATCGTCGAAGTCTAGTTTCCCTCTTCTTGTTACCTATTGGTGCTACTCCTAAATTCCCTTTGAATGCGTTCATTTCTAATTTTATCCTTGTCTAGCCACTTGTCCATCTCCACATCCTCATTTCAGCTACACACATTGTATGTCCATGTTGTTCCTCGACTGCCCAACATTCTCTCCCACAGAGCATTGCTGGTCTTACAGCCATCCTATAAAATTTCCTTTTCAGTTTGAGTGGTATACACAGAATGATTTGCAGACATGGATTTCTTCTTTTTCTTTTTTTCCTTTTTTTTTTTTTTCTTTTTTGTGTGTGTGTGTGTGTGTATTTCTTCGGACAACATTTACTAATATAATTGATTTTTGGGTTTTGTTGCATTGCTAAATCTTTATATGTGAATTATGCAACTGCTTGCCCATAATATTATTCACTGGTATTCCTTGAAATGAAGCATTTTTGTACGTTAAAAGAAGCAAGCATTTTTTAGACTGATTTTTGTCAAATAAATCAATTTATGTTTGTTAAGCCAACCCCAAGTATCTGGGGAAGGCTATGATGAAGAAATCAATTTATGTTTGTTGACCATTTGTTGGATATGTGATGTGACAGATAATGTGGATGATGTTATGCTTAATGAGCTGCCGCTAATTTTCTTTATGGACTGCACATTGAATGATTGCAGTGCACTACTGAAATCAATGGGTCAGGTAACTACTGTAGACTTTGCATTTAATAATACGAAATATTAGATCCAGTTATTTTTTATTGAACTAACTATTAATTTATAAATATTTGCATTGCGTGCATGTGTGCGTGTGACACAAGCAGGGATTCACAAATACACAATTTACTTACTACAAATGTTAGTGAAAAGTAGACAGTACACAGTTTCCTAGCTGGAAATATGAGCAGAAGTAGACAGTTTAGTATTGAATATTATTATTGGCTAATGGATCTGTTCGTGCACCTCTTCAACCTGATTATCCATCTTGATCAATGGATCTCTTTTTGGGTTTTTTAAATCTACAAGGGCCCTTCTTCAGGGTGATCCCCTGTCCCCTTTTCTATTCATCCTGGTTTATGAAGTGTTAAGCAGAATGTTGCTCTGTGGCCACGAAGTAGGTTTGTTCAATGGTTTCTTGGTTGATAACTTTCCTTTCTGTATATCTCATCTTCAGTTTGCCGATGATACTCTCCTGTTTTGTGAAGCAGGAGACTATATGGTAGACTTCCTTAGCATGGCAATCTGTTGGTTTGAGACTATATCAAGGTTGAATGTTAATAAATCCAAGTGTGAATTATCCAACATTCACCTTTCTTCAGAAGATACATCTTTTTTAGCGACTGTGTTTGGATATAGTGTCGGATCCTTCCCCACCTTTTACTTGGGTCTTCTTCTTTGTGTGGGAAAGCCTCCAATATACCTCTGGTATTGAGTTCTTGGAAGAATGGAGAGGAAGCTCTCCTCTTGGAAGAGTAGCCTCCTTTCTCTTGCTGGCTGACTAACCTTAATTAAGGACTCTTTAGCTAACCTCCTTGTGTACCAAATGTCTATCTTCCAATGCCTGAAATTCGTTATTGCCAGAATTAATAAATTGCATACAGATTTCCTTTGGCAGAGGGTTTCTTCAAGAAAATTCCCCCTACTGAACTGGAAGGAGGATTGCACTCCCTATTTGCAAGGAGGAGAGGGTATTAAGGGCCTGGATTTGGTTAATTCAGCGCTTTTGGGCAAGCGGGTGTGGAGGTTTTCTAAAGAGGTGTTAGCCTTGTGGAGATCCCTAGTTCTCGGTAGCTACGCCACCCACGGAAAACCTAAAGGAACATGAGTCATATTCCGCCGAACGTCATTCTTGCCAAGGTTGTATGTCTTTTTTCAGCCTACTCATAAATCAGGTGGTTTCTTCTATCTCCCAAGGCTTGGGATTTTTGGTGGGTAATGGAAAAATAATGAGTTTTTGGTTGGACCCTTGGCTGGGGGAGTAGCCTCTTATATATGAGTTACTGGACCTGGCCTTTGTTTGCACAGATGTCAACATCCCAGTGGCCCTATGCTTCTCAAGGTCCTTACTCTTATTCAGTTGGTAGACTCCCAGGAGTTTCAACACCAGGTCAAGGGTTCGAATACCCACGGTGGTGAAATCCCACAGCGTGCGTGTGTGGGGTGTGTGTGTGTGTGTAAAAAAAAAAAAAAAAAACTCACTGTTTCGCTTGCAGGGAACCTATATCTCTTCAGACAAGGATGACTCTATGGTGTGGAAGCCAAAAGTGTTGGGTACCTTCTTAGTTCGATCCTTCTATGAGTTACTCTACAAGCTGGTGATCCTGGAACATCTAGTCCATCCAGTTTCCCATGGTCATATGGCGCTCCTCCAAAAATTATGGCTTTCTCATGGTTTGTTGTAAGAGGTTGTGTTCTCACTATTAACAACCTTCGAAAGTGGGGAATGGTCCTTATGAATATGTGCTTCTTACACGACCAAGATGCAGAGACCATTGATCAACGCCTTCTTCATTGTTCTTTCACAACAATCATTTGGTCTGGGGTGCTCTCTCTAGGCAATGTCTCATGGGCCGTGCCTGCTTCCGTGGGTGATTTCCTGCTCATCTAGCAGCAAATGGAGTGACGCTAGGTAGAAAGAGATAGAAGTTAATCCTTCTTGCAGCTTTCTGGGCTATTTGTGGAGGGAAACAATCGGGGTTTTCGCAATAGGAGTCTTTCGGCTTTAGGCGTGTTTGAAAAGAGTAGGGGTGTACATCGAGTCAAACTGAGTCGAGTTGGCCTCAACTCGGTCACTAGCTGACCTCAGCTCGAACTCGGCTCGGCTCAGTCCTCGAGCCTGACTGGCCAGCTCAGCTTGGTTTGGTCAGTAGCTCGGGCCAATTTGAGCTGAGTTCGAGCCAAGATCGAGCCGAGTTTGCCTATGCAGCATTTTCACAAACACATGGACTGCACCTTCAAATTTTCACTGAATTTAAAACACTAGCAGCAGTTTTATAGGTATTTCATCAAACACCTTGTAAGCAACATCAAAATCAAGAAAAAAGGGGATTTGTTTGATGAAACATACCTTCCTTGCCACCAGCTGACACTTCGTTGAGTCATTTCATCAAACACTTGGTGAGCAACATCAGAGAATTCTCGAGTCGATCTGAGTTGAGCCGGGTTCGAGCTATATATTGAACCGAGTCTAGTCGAGCTGGGGCCAGCTCGAACTCGGCTCGAACTCATTTTCGAGCTTTAAAAACCAGCTCGATTCGGATCGAACTTAGCTTTGAACCGAGCCGATTCAAGCTTTTTCGAGCCAAGTCGAGCAAGTTGACTGAGCTAGCTCGGTTCGTGTACACCCCTTAAAAAGCGCGATCCTTTTATTTCAGGACTGGGGCCCCTGAGACGTGTTGTTTAGAGCATCTTAGGGCCTTTTTCTGGGTTTTCTCGTAGCTTGGGGGCTGTTGTTATTGTATTATATTTTTTCTTTTGTTAGTTTAGGTTCATTTTTTTACTTTTTCATTTCCTTTGTTTTCTCTTTTGCTGTTGGCCTGATAAAATTTCACCTAAAAAAAATAAATAATAATCAGTTTAGAATGCTAAAATTAACTTAGCTACATAACTCAAATGACCTTTCTTCTTTTTTCGTTTTTAGTTGTATGGAGAGGGGAATTATATATTCTTCAATCCTACCTATGCATGGTATTCTTTGGTCTTCAGTTTGCACAAGTGGTGTGCCCATGTTTCTTTAATCGAAAATGTTGATCTGATGGGCCCCACCCTAGGTAAATCATGCCACAACTTTCCATGAATAGAAGATCCTAGCCCTCTAGTCTTCGGTCATTTCCAGTTTAATGTAAACCATATTCTTGTATTTAGTGCTATGCCCATGGTTTAGTCAGTGATCATAGATCATGCTCTAAGACTCCCAGATTGTAAGATCCTATCCACCAAACCTTTGGTCCTTTCTAGATGAATGTAGACCATATTCTTGTGTTACCCTCTATTTGCAGGCCAGCAATTGAAGGGTTAGGATTGCCCTGTCGAGTAAATTTTTTGAGCAGGATTGACCCTAGATCACGGAACCATGTCCCACTTATATAGAATGAAGACTGGAGGAGCACTGTATATCCTGAGGGTTGATCGTATGATTTTAAATTTACAATCATAAGATCAATATTTCATAACAACAAGGCATTTTATTCTTGCAATCAGTTTTGGACATCATTAAAGTTATGGATCTTGCCAAGTTATCCTGATTCCCTTTGTTGACGGACCATGATGGATGGTGATGATCACACGTGTGGCCCACTTCATGGGAAGATTATGATTTTAATTGCTTCATTTCATTATTCCTTTTGTTTAGTTCTTTAGGTAATGTGTTGGCATAGAGTTCATGTATATAGGTTTTGGGTATGGAATAACTTAAAGCGGTTAGGGATGTTACCCACTTCTAAGCTCTCTCTCTCTCTCTCTCTCTCTCTCTCTCCCCTCCTCCTCCTCCTCCTCCTCCTCCTCTCTTCTTCTCACATTCTCCCTCTCTCTCCCTCCCAATCAAGGTGTCCTGTATCGGTATTGGTTGGCGTAACGGTGCCCTCAGAAACCGATACGGATACGGGGGTGTAACGGCGATACGGGGGCGTAACGGTCCGTAACGGCGCAATTTTTTTTTTTTTTGGCCAAAAAAATATGGATTAAATCCAGAATATTCTAAGCATTCCAAATATGCATTCATTTATAAATTGGAACATGTTTATGGTGGTGTAACGGTCCACTCTTTGGTGAGAAGTTGTATCGGACTGTCTGATTAATTTTTTAACCAGGTAACTTGAATTTGACTACAAAATTCATATATTTAATTTTTTAAATATGTAATTTATATACTTAACATCTTGATATCATTTCTCCCAATAGTTCTTTAAAAAAATAAAATTAAATTCAGGTAGATGGCGTTGCCAATTTGGGGCTGACTTGGAGGACCAATTTATTCTCCAAATCAGCCTCAAATTCATGCCATTTATTGTCATTATCCCACTTATAAATTGGTGGACATTTATTGGATAGTGAATCATAAAAATAAAAATAAAAAATCAAAAGGCCCTATTTTAAAAAATAAAAGTTCACAAATTAACAATTAAAACTATTCAAATAATTTGATTTTGGCATTGTGAGTTAGCAATTGCAGTCCATAATTTAATTGTCAAATTTCAAGTTAATATGTCTCGTGTACAATTTTTTAAGGTTTGAATTAGGAGGGATTCGGATGTAAAGTGCAGCACACGTGTCAAAGTTTTTTGGGCCTCACCCGTGATGAATGTGTTATATCTACACCATTCATCCATTTTGCCAAATAATTTTAGGGCATGAGCCCAAAAATGAGGCACATCCAAAGCTCGGGTGGATTGCACCGTAAGAAACAATAATAATTAAACGTTCACCATTAAAAATTTATTGAGGGCTAGAAAAGTTTTAGATCAAGCTGACATGGGTGTTTTCCCTTCATCCACGTCAATGTGACCCAATTAACAGGTTAGATTGAAAATAAACATTACAGTGGACTTTAGGAAATTTTTAATGGTGAGCATTCTATAACCACTATTTCCTATGGTGTGGTCCACCTGAGATTTGGATATTATTAATTTTTTGAATCCTGACTTAAAATGACGTTGCAAAATGGATGGATGATATGGATAAAATATATACATTATGGTGAGGCCCACTCGGGTCTGATATGATTGGATGGAAAATAAACGTTACGTGCGCCCTAAAATTTATTTAACCGTGAAAATCATTATCCCTGCTGCTATTTTTGGTGTGGTCCAGATGATCTCTGGATATAATTCATTTTTTGGCTGGTGCTCTAAAATGATCTCTGAAAATAGGTGAACGGTGTAGATGTAATAAATACATCACCGTGGAGCCCATATAACTTTGATCTCCTTTGAACCGTTCGTACAACTCGGAGCTCGAGGAGTGTCAGCGCTCGTCTTTGCGTGACACGTACCGCAGTCAGCTGCGGCAAATAAAAAAAAAACGGAGAGAGAGGGAAACGAAAAGAAAAAAAGAGGGAAAGAAAGAAAAGAAAAAAAGAGGGAAACGGGAAAGAAGAGATTGAGAGAGAGACAGAGAGAGAGTGTGAGAGAGAGGAAGAAGAAGAAGAAGAAGAAGAGGAAGCCGCAGCCGCAGCTGCTCGAGAAGAAGAAGAAGAAGAAGAAGAAGAAGAAAAGAAAGGAAAAAAAAGGTGAGGTTTTTTTTTTTTTTCCAGGGCCCGTAACAGCTGTTACGGCCGTTACGGTCACAGAATTCCATAACGGCCGTTTCGACCCCGTATCGCGTAACGGGTCCCACCGTTACCGTTACGTATCGGCCGTTACGGCCGATACGTAACCGATTTGGGATACCCTGCTCCCAATCTAACTAAAGGAACATGGTATCAAAGCGTTAAAAGATTTGGTATCGCATTCCTTTCCCTTTTCTTTCACTTTTTCTCCTCTTCGGCTCTTCCTCTTTCTTCTCCACAAGGTGAAACCCAAAGTCATTTGGGGCCTATCTATGCAAATCTTCTTCATTCGTTGTTCAACCAACATATGGTGGATTGTGTAGTTGTGCCTTGTGATCATGTTTGAGGCCTGCTTTCGCATGCAACCATTTTGATGGTTTAGAGTGGGCTTTGTGAATGGTCAGATTTAGAGATCAAGTATGGGTGTAGAGATCATGAATGAAAGTGAAGGATCCCTCGTATTCGTCATCAATTGGTCTGTACGTATGTGGGGGTGATCATTGATGCATGCTTTCTTAATGCAAGTGTTTGGTGAGTTCAGGTTCTTCCCTTGTTGTTTGATCTCATATTTCCTTAAATATGGATGTGTGGATAACTTATGCAAGAAAGGGATGATCCTTCTGAATATATGTCTTGTGTGCTATCATCATGAAGAATTGATGAATCATCTTTTCATCCAATGCGATTTTGCGAAGAAGATGTGGGAGGGGGTTTTGGACAAGTTCGGTATTTAGTGGGTCATGCTGGGCTCAATTGAGAGCTTCTTTTTATCCTGGCATGGTGGGGGTATTGGGAAGATTGGGAAAAAAATTATGGCACCTCTATCTTCTAGTTGGAATATCGGCTCTATGGTTAGAAAGGAATAATCGCTCTTTAGAAATTGGAGAAAATCCTATTTGAAGGTGTGCAATATGGCAAAAGAATGGGTTTTGGAACGGGCCTTACAAGGTGTTTTGTATCTGTTATTATACGCTCATAAAGGCCGATACGTATAGGTAACGGCCATGATTGTTACGCGATACAGGGGTGAAATGGGGCAGTTGGTGTTTTGGGACCATATAGGCCTATACGGTAGCCGTAAAGGCCATTACAGGGCATAACGACCGTTACCTCGGTAACGGTCGAAAAACGACCACTTTTTTTTTTTTTCCTTTCTATTTAAATCAATTTTCTCCTCATTTTTTCAGTTTTCTTACTCCAAAAACTCTCCTAGATCATTTCACAACAGATTTCGACCACTCTTACTATAGATTTTAAGATTAAAACTGTAGGTGGAAGTGATTTGAGCGAATAGAAGCTCCAAGGGCCAATTTTTCAAAAAATTGGAGAAGTGTTATTTATGCCCTTTTTTTTCTTCTTCTAATGTTTTCAAGAAGTAAATGTTGATTTCTAGTTCAGTGCTTGATTGTGATGTGCAAACATTAGAGACATATGATCATGTTCACAAATTCACTAGACAACCCAATACAACACTCTCACCAAAGAGTGGACCATTACACTACCATAAACATGTTCAAAACAAAAAAGAATGCATATTTGGAATATTTACATTATTATGATTTTTCTAGATATTTTTTCAGAATTTTTTGGGCAAAAGAAAATTTTCAACTGTTATAGGGGTTGTAGCAGTCGTTACGCCCTCGTATCGGTAATGATGGTGACCGTTACAGCCACCGTTACTGATATAGAATACCTTGGGGCATTTGAATCAAAGGCACTTGGGGCGGATCAGTTCTCTCAAAGTTGGGCAGATTTATAGTTCAATTCCTCATTTCTTTTTTCTTGTAAATATGTAGGCTTTTAGCCTTTTTGCAATAAAATCATTACTGTTCAAAAAAAGAAAAAGAAAAAAGAAATATGCTAAGAGTAGTCTTCTTCCCTTATCCAAGTTGATGAATCTTCAAATTACATCGACCAAACCTAATGGTGCAAATTCGTTATAGTGGGTGACATTTGTGGAAGTATTTCTTACATGAAGAAGGAAATCGAAGCATCTAACATTCCTTGAGCCTGATGAAAGTTCAAAAGATTATGAAGATTGGGTAGCAGAAGATGCTTGGATTTTGGATCTTTTATGGAATAATATAAAATCACCTATTAGTGCAAATGTTATCTTCTTTAAAGCAATAAAAGAAGTTTGGAAAATTTTAAAAGAGATTTATTCAGATGAGAAGAATTTGATCCGTATTTACTAGTTGCTTCAAAACATCTTTGTACTTCAACAAAGGGATAAGAGTGTGAGTATTATGGTGTTGCAGGGTATGCGGGAAGAACTAAATGTATATATTAGTCCTTGTTCACTAATTATAAGACCACGACACGGCAATGAGAGGAATTCCGTGTCACCAAATACCTTTTTGGTCTTTGTCAATGTGTCCCATAACGGCCACAGTGGGTGTAACAGTTTCCACCGTGACTGTTACGATACGACTGTAATGACGTTACTGCATTTTTTATTATTTTGAAAAAAATCTATTTCGTCCTTGTTATGGGGGCATTATAGGGCCGTTATGGGTCCTCTTTTTTTTTTTTTTTGTTATGTCTGTGTTGGCGCCATAACACGGAACAGTTACCGCCATTACTATTATGGTTATTATGTAACCATTTTGGTGTACCACGGTCTTTGTCATGAGTTTGAACCTTCCATCTACTACAAAGGTGTTTGCTCATGTTCAACATGCTGTTTGTGTAAATTCTTGAAGTTTATCTTCATTTAATTGGTCAACATTTACTTCTTCCTTTGGTAGGGGAGATGGAAGAAGTCGTGGTGGATGATTTGGGGGTAGAGATTCAGGTTGGGGTCACTTCGGTGGTAGGAATACTTGGGGAGGTCATGGAGTAGAGATTGGTGGCAGTCGTGGTCATGGAAATTCGGAGTGCTCTCATTGTGGGCTTTCTAACCACATGGTTGATACGTGTTGGGACCTCACTGGCAAGCCAACTTGAGCAAGTTAAGTTCGATCTTTTGATGACGGTTCCAAGGATTATGTAGTCAAGCCCATCTCAGTTGATTCCGAATTAAGTATGACAGATGATATAGTTATGTTGTCCATAGATGAATATGCCAAGGTGCTAAAAGATTGTTCCAACCATGCTTCCTTTTCCACTGTTACTCTTGCTTGATCAAGACGTCTTGCGCCTTCTGAAAATGTTCCCTGGGTTATTGATTTTGGAGCTACAATCATATAATAAGTATAACGTCTTGTCTTAGTTAGACAAGTTTACTCCCATTTCCTTTGTAACATTAGTTGATGGTACCTCAACTCATGTGTGTGGGTTGGGTATTGCTTATCTTACACCATCTCTTCCACTGACATCAGTGTCATATTCTTAAATCTCCTATTGAATCTATTATTAGTAAGTAAGCTTATTTGATCCTTAACTGTTCTGTAACATTCTATTATTCTATTGTAAATTTGAGAATCGAAAGATGGAGAGGATGATTGGTGGAGGACATGAAGCAAATATTCTTTATTATCTTGACAATAAAATAATTAGAGCTGTACTGTGGACAGTTGTCTCACCTCATCAGTGGCATTGCATGCTTGTTTACCTTTCATTGAGTAGTTTAATGAATCTTATTTTATCTTTATCTTAATGTATTTGAGTTAGATTGCGAAGTTCGCGAATTAAGCAAGCATCATAGCGTCTCGTTTTCGCTTCGTGTAGATAAACAGAGTTATAGTCCTTTCATTTTAGTACATTCTTATGTGTGAGGTCCACAACTTGTAGTACTAGTTTATTTGACCTAAGTACCTTATTGTTTTTGTGGATGATTATTCTCGCATGACCTGGTTATATTTAATGCAAGATCACTCTCAAGTGTTTCCTGCTTTAAAGAATTTCATATGGAAGTGCAAACGCAATTCAATGTTGATGTGTGTATTCTATATTTAGATAATGCTAGGAAATATGTATCTCATAAATCTAATTTATATATCTCATCTCATGGCATTATTCATGAAACCTCATGTGGACACACATCCACAATAAAATGGTGTCGCTGATTGTAATAATCGATACTTGATTGGGTTGCTTGAGCTTTGTTGTTTAACATGAAAGTTCTGAAAATGTTTTGGAGTGATTCAATTTTGACTGTACACTATTTAATAAATCGGGACTTGGGAAGCAAGAATGTAGCTCTTCTCGATAAATGGTTGTGGCGCTTGGGGACGAAGATAGGAGCTTTTGGTGAGAAATAGTTGTAAGTTTGGTTTGCAAGAGGGTGGATAGGAAATTAAGAGATCCTTGTATAGGCCCTCTTATGTGTGGAAATCGATTGCAGGTATTAGAGTTAAGCGAAGATGAAGGTGACCCACTAGAACTTTCACCTCCGCTTGCTATTAAGACTCTGGTGCAATCAGGCTTCATTGGAAACTCCCTCACTGATTGCTCAACGTCCTCCTCGCCTCCGGTCCATTCTGTCGATGATGTTTTCCCTCCCATCCTTGTGAGCCTGTGGGTTCTTAAAGCCTTGGTTCCAATCGTAAACGATTCTAATAGAGGTGCCTTTGACTCAGACCAAGAGAACTTGGAAATAGCTTTGGAAATCTCCCCTCTCATGACTTCCTTTGCTTTGGATAATCCTATGGTGGTGTAGGAGGACTTGCCTTCACCCTCGATTTTGGTGGAAGGCTTGGTTGAGGCAATTAAAAGAAACAATGGGTGAGAGAAGCGGCCGGCCATGTTGGAAGACTCTTAGGAGTTGTCTTTGGTGACCGAGATGAAGATTACAGAGCCCTATTCAAGTTGGTAGCAAAATGGGGATTGAGAGTGACTGTCAAAGGGGTATCTCACTCGGGATCACCGAGACATATGTAGTTGTATAGGGAGCTCCAGAACCTGGGTGTTGCACCAACGGGATTACTGGAAGCTATCCTGTAAGGAGAGGAAGGGCAGAGGGGTTGTTAAAGTTTCTCAATGAAGATCCTCTCATGGAACATTAGGGGCTGGGCTGTCCCCATAAATGGTCCCAGGTCAAGGAAACGTGCATGCGATCAAAGGCTAAGGTCATAGTCTTGCAGGAAACCAAGTTGCATTCAATCGACAGAGGTATAATTAACTCATATCCTACTTATGTGGGATTCCTCTAGCAGATCGATGGAAGATAGTTGGATGAGTCTTTTTTCCATAAGCGTCCTACTTCGTGAATCCATATCAAGGTTTTTATGGATCTTCTTTGGTATTTATGACCCATCTAGATCTTCTCTTCAATCCTCTTTTTGGGATGAGCTCTCTTCTGTCATTGATAGATGGAATCTTCCTTGGGTGGTTGGAGAAGATTTCAATGTGATCCACTTCATATGAACGATCCAATGGGTCGAGTATCACGTCTTCCATGAAGGGCTTTGCGAATTGGGTGAGGAAACACGGAATACTAGATTTGCTAATGGGTAGTGTTAAATTTACTTGGTCCAATGGCATAACCCCCTCGGTGATGTCCCTTCTTGATAGGTTTCTAGTATCACCAAATTTTATTCAACATTTCTTGTTTGCTCGCCAGAGATGCATGCCAAGACCGATCTTTGACCATTGTCCTGTGTTGTTAGAGTTTGATGAACTTAATTGGGGGCCAAAACCATTTAGATTCTAATTGGCTTGGTTGGAGGTGGAAGGTTTTAGGGATTTGATCTTTGATTGGTGGGCCTCCTTCAAGATTGAGGGGCGCCCTGGTTTCATTTTGTTCAAAAACTCCAGATGCTGAAATACAAACTCAAATTGTGGCATCAGGAGGTTTTTGGAATGAGGAAAACAGAAATGTCCTCCTTGCTCGAAGCCATTGAAGAAATCGATATTCAGGAGGCCAGTTTATTATCCGAGGACAATGCTGTGAGATCTCGACTCTCCTTTGATTACTGTGTTAGATTGAAAGAGGAGATAAAATGGTGTCAGTGGTCTTGAGCTACTTGGTTGAATGAGGGAGATCGTAGTAAGAAATTCTTCCACAACATCGCTAACGATCGTGCGCAGATAAATTCCATCTCCTCCCTTAATGTTGATGATGAGTTACAAACTGTTGATGATGTGGGTTGTCCCAGGATTGATGATTTACCCTTTAGATCGATTTCGGAAGAAGAAGCTATGCTCCTTGAAAGGCCCATAGATCTTGAAGAAATTAAAGAAATGGTATGGGGATTGGGGAGGAATTAAGCTCCCGGCCGGCACAGACGGCTATCCTATTGCCTCCAATTGTTTTGGGAAATTGTTAAGATAGATTTACAGGCTTTTGTTATGGAATTATCCGATCACAACAGATTGTCATCTGAGTTGGGCAGCACTTTTCTAGCTCTAATTCCCAAAATCGAAGTAGCCCAAAATATTAAAGATTTGCACCCTATCACTGTCATAGGCGGGCCCTACAAAATTCTTTCTAAAGTGCTTGCTTAAAGGCTTAGGGCTGTGGTATTTAAGGAGTGTGTCCTCGGCGGGGGTGTTCTCAGGGTTTCTTGTTCTCTTTAGAGACTGGGCTCCTTAGCTTCTATTCCCATGGGTTTTTGCTAGACTTGGGTCTGGTTGCTGTAATTTTCTTTCTTTTAGGTGTTTCCCCTGTATAGTTCTTTTTCTTTTTTCTTTCTTTTTTTTTTGTAGCCTTTCTTTTTTCTTAATAATATTCTCATCTTTCAAAAAAATAAAAATAAATAAACAATAAGGCCCATGGTATGGTTACTTTGATGCTGAAGTGGAATACATCACAGTGTCTGATGTAGCTTAGAAAAGCTAACTGTGTAACCTGAATGTGTGAAAACTGGTGGCCTACATGTAGGGTGGCAAGTAGGCTGGGTTGGGCCTGGCTGAAGGATAACTAAGTCCAGCCCATCAGCCAAGGACCCAAGTCCAGGACCGGCGCAGCCTACGTCAGGATCAGGCCAGACCAGACCAGGTCCACCATCCAAATGCTTAGCCCACCATTGCCAGCTAAGTCAGGGCAGGCAGGGCTCACTTTTCAGGCCTTTAGTCAGATGCAAGCCCAGGTCCAGCCCAATCAGTTATTGGGCCTAAACTCAGGTTCAGATTGAACCTACTAGCCTCAAGATTTGGCCCAAACTTCGCTGGGCTCAGTCCAGGCTGTGCCAGCCCAGCCTATTTGCCATCCTACCCACCTAATACTTCCAAAATATCCAAAAGGCTTAATAAAATATACGGGTCTTTTCAAGTAGCTAAATATAATAGCTTTGAGATGCTACACTAACCAGCTAGTTGTAGGACAGTTCAATAGGACTGTTAATCTTAAACTCATGCCTTGAGCCATGCATCTCTCTCTTGACTCACCCATTGTTGGTTGCAACTGTTGAACTATGACGTGACTATTCATTTAGAACTGTTCATTTTGTTACATTTGGTTGCTTATTGTGTTAACTTTCTGCAACATTCAAAATGTACAGAGAGAACTTTATCCAGCACTGATGCTATTTCCAGCAGAGAAGAAGGATGCTGTATCTTATCAGGGAGATATCTCAGTAGCTAAAATCATTGAGTTTATAGCAGCTCATGGAACCAATTCTCACCATCTCAGTCAAAACAAAGGTAACTTCTTGGATCCGTTGACTTCCTTAGGCCTTTTGACTGGTACTCTGTCATTTTCAGGAATGAGTGTTTTTGAATGAGTATTTTTGGATTGTTTGTTCTTGTGCAATCTTGTTTTAATTGGCACTGGCATTGTTTCAACCATTAAGCTGGTTTATGGTGAAATCAGTCCTTAATGCAGTTACATCCATGTGTTAGGAAGTTGAAGAAAAACTTGAGGAATAGTTCCAGAAATTAAAAAACATTTTTCAAGCTTTTTGCCTCACCTTGTCAGGTAGTTTTCTGATTTTTCATCTGGAATGAATGGTTGTCTGCCCTCTTTTTTGAAGTTTACCCGCTGCCAGCTTCGAAGTGGGTTACGTATGGTAATTGAGGTCAACCAAGTAACAAACTACGTAGTATATTTCAATTAGTCTTCTAGTTAGGATGCCACACCTGCTTCATAATCTCTCTATTCCCAGATGCTTCGGGACATAACACTACGTATTCTCTATTTCCTGCACTCCTAATCCTACTTTGCTGTCTCTGGCAACTAAGAACTATAAGGGCCTGTTTGGATTTGGGCAAATTTATGGGTGGCTAGCAATCCATGGGATGCTGTCAAGGCTAGCTGGTCACAGACATGCTATTGCTGACTAGTTGCTCCATCTCTTGTTTGCCAAACACTCCGTTGGGTCACAGACAAGATGGATTGTGGCACATGTGGGAAATTAAAGATTGGTTGGTGGCATGCTTGCACTTACATGTTCACATTTGACTCGTGCACATTGACATGTGCCACATTTTTTAGAGCCTGAAGATTATGGTGGCACATGCACATGTGTGTGATGCTTGAACTCGGACAGCGCACACGTGGCACATTCAAACATGTCACACATTTGCACAAATAAATAGGATCCTCATGCACCAAAACTATAAAGTGTCATTGGCAAGTAGTTCCACCTGTCCACTAGAGACACCCAATCATGGTCCAAGAGTCACATATCCAAGACTCCTTGTCCAAAAGTGCATTTCTTCTTGTTCACAAGGGGGTTGACAAACCATGGACATGTATGGTTGTCCATGACTATTAGTCGGGACACAACTTTGCCAAAATCCAAACAACCCCAAGTATCTTATCCAGTAATATGATTATATTCATTGTCCAAAGGAGATATTGAAAACTTTCTCTCGGAACTAGTTTCCTCTAGGGAGTAATATCCTTGATATGAAGCTACCTTTTGGTTGTTAAGATGTATAAAGGCTTTCCCATTATCTTCAGTAGTGCTCTGATGCATGACAAGCTTAACTTGTTAATGAAGTTGAGCAGATCCTGCTGCCAAAGATGAGCAAATTGAGCTGCACCGTTGAACTGAGTTAAGTCACTACAGGAGATAACCAAGTTGACAATTCTAAGTCCAGCTTGATTTTATTAATCTTAATAGCAGCTTGATTTTTTTATTTTTTATTTTTGATAAATAACCATTATTAAAGACTAAAGAGAGAAGCAAATCCCAAATACAAATAGCCCCATGGCGAAAACCTTACTTTGCTAATACATCTGCAATCACATTTGCCTCTTTACTTTTTTGTTTTGTTTTGTTTTGTTTTGTTTGAAAAGTTAATGGCATTTGCTTCTTTACCCACATGGCTAAACAAAATGCTTAACCTTTAAGCAATGGCCCGGACCCTGAGGTCAAATTCCAAGGCCTCAATTTTGCACTTCACCGTAGGAAATGACATCTCAAGGATCTCTTTTTGTGACCACCTTTCCGGGGAAATTCATGGAAAAACATCTAATTGCTTCTCTAAAGGCCTTGGGTTTGGCTTGACATGCTTCTGCTCAACCACAGGGAATGAGGGGCCGAAACATACAGGTGACTCTTTCATCTCCATTACCCCCACCCCACAACTTCCCAGGTTGCTGACAGAAGATCTGTAAAGGTTTACCTTCCATGAGGGCTTTACTTTTCTTTGAATAGATCACTACCTCCCAACCACTTAATGAGCAACCATCTAATCATATTGCTTTTCATGCGCTCAAAAATCCTTCCAGACAGAGACTATACCTCATTGAGATTGTGGTCATTGCTTTCTTTCCATATCTCCCAACAAAGCTCAAGAGGGAGCATTCTTCAAAGGATTCTACATCTTTCCAAGAGTGGTCCCAAAACCAACTCATGAATAGATTCCAGAAGGATATGAGCAGAATGAGTTTTTAGTTCCTCTCCAATGGAATGAAATTTTTAGTTCCTTCTTTATCTTGCTACTTTGCCCATGTTAGCAAGCCCTTCTATACCCAATCTACTTTTTGGAACCATTTGTTGCCCTTGCTTGTCAGAATCTCTCCCTTTAGTTACATTTGACAGAACATCCTATCCTACTTGGACCTTCTTAATGACTTACTCCTTCGAGAGGGTGGTGGTCTTTTTTTTTTCTTTTCTTTTCTTTTTCTTTGGATTTTATCATATATTAAATGGTTGTCATGCCATTCTTTATTAAGAATGATGTCTATTGGCTTGACCTGCCGAAAGTCAACAAAATAGGTCATAATGGAACACAGTCAAGCACCATTTGGTGCATTCGGGCCCACTACATTGGAATACAACAACAGGATGGAAAAAAAGGGAAAAATGTGATGTTTCACAGCTTCCATTTTTCCTGAAATGGTCGATTTCACTTCTCCAGTCAGAGCTTGTGTTTTAATCCTCTAAATAGAATTAGATATAGTCTAAAATGAGTCTCTAAGCTTTGTGAGTGGTCAAATGAAGAAGTGAGAACATAATGTGGGAAAATATGGAAAAACAAATTCAAAAGAGGGCTTTTATCACTGTGTTGGCTCATATGGGCTCATATGGCCCTTTTCTTTTCTTTTCTCTTTTCTTTTTTTGAATCAGACTAGTTCGCTGCAGTATTGCGTGACGGCGGTGGCCGATACAGTCTGCAATGTATCTAATATTCAAAACCGTGCTTACTTGTGGCCGATACAGTCTGCAATGTATCTAATATTCAAAACTGTGCTTACTTCCACCTGTTCACTGTTGGCTTCACCTTCCACTTATCATCATAAGAGGAGGCCTTGAGAAGATCTTGGCCAGGATCCTTGTGTCCAATCATCTCACAATGTTCACTAACACATCTTTCCAGTGTGGCACTCTTTCATATAATGCTTCCTAATAGTGTTGGTTGGCCATCTTATTGTTCATCTGTTGAAAAATTATGTTCGTTGCAACATCCAATGAGTAGTGATGACTGATGGGTTTGTGAAATGACATGTTACGAGCACAAACCCGTCTTTGAAATGGTGTCGATTACCCAAATTTTAAACCTGCAGCAAAAGATGCTGGTTTGTCAATGCATCCAGATTGTCTTTTTATCTGAGACTGCAACTCAGTTTTATTGGTGATGGAAACCATGCAAAACTAGTATGTCATCATGTTCATACAGTTATATCATAATCTGAAAAATATTTTATTTTGTAAATACTTGGTCATATGGCATTCCAAACTCATGTGATGGCTTTCTCTGTGAGTGACACGTTGCATCGAAACCCAAATGCAGTGAGAAATGGATGAGGATTGGCTAGGGTGTCCCCTAGAAGCAACGCACCACCACAACACTTAGTTGTTGTGAGAAGTAAGCAAGGGTTCTCACAGCATTCTAGACATGCACGGGTAGAGAAGTTAGTTTAGGAGAATAGTATTCATCTTGCCACATGGAATATAGGAGCATTAATAGGCAGGAGTGTGGAGTTAGTTGATATGATAAAACGAGGAGAGTTAACATGGCCTGCATTAGAGACCAAATGGAAAGAGGCCAAAACTTAAGAAATTGATGGATATAAACTTTGGAGTATTGGAAAGGACAACAATAGAAATAGGGTAAGGATAGTGGTAGATAAACTTTTAAAGGATATTGATAAAACCTCTGTTGGAAGAAATGTTTGGTGTATTGGTATCGTTACATGTATCATTGACCAAGGATATTGAAGCATGTATTGATATTGCGAATGCCAGGAAATGTATTGTTGACTCAGGAAAAGTGGGGAAAGCAGTGGAGTTTTTCAATGAAACTTCAGGAGATGCTAAAAGACACATATTTACATATTTAGGAATTAAAAAAAAATGCAAAAAAGAACCATATGTAATAAGTTTCCATTAAATATGGGCTTAAAGTATGTGTTCTCGTAAAAAAATTAGTGCAACATTAACCAAATGAGTTCATATGATACAAATGCAAGTACCAAACAATAACTAAGATGTTGAAAAACCAAAAGAACTAAAAAACATACCTATCTAGTCATCCCTCATACCTATCCATGCATACATACATGCCTGACCATCCATCCATGCATGCATACATACATGCCTAACCATCCATGCATATATGCATACATAGATACATGTGTGACCATCAATCCAACCATCCTTGCATTCATACACAAGTACATACATACAAATGATACAATGACACGTAGACACACACAGACATGCACGATCCATCCATACATGCATAGACATATACATACAATGAGACAGATACACACACACACACGCATGATCCATCCATGCATGTATGCATGCATGCATACACATGCATTATCCATCCATTGATCCATGCAACCAACCAACCATCATGCATACAAATACGAACATACATGCAACTCATCATACAACCATGCATCCATTAAAAAAATATTCAAATGGAAATTTTCAAATAATCAAATTTTTAAATATTTTAAAAAACTGATTTTCCACCAACAAATGTCACTCATTGATCGGATACAGTTTGCGTGGTGTGGCACACACCATTAACCTCAGTGGTGTGTGTACATGGTGTTCGTCGAGGAAAGCGGCAGTCCTTAAGCCCCGACTTGTACGAATGAGAGAATGAAACGATGTTTCTCACCGTTAATGACTAGGTAGGTCCTCGACCCTAAATTGTAAGAGGGGAAAGAGGTCATTTCTCCTGCTTTCATTCTTTACCTCCCATTTGTGTTGACCACACTTGCTAGATCTCATTCTCTCCTTCTCAGCTACCCATGCTCTCTCTCGTTGGTTCTCATTGTCATCTCTCTCTCTCTCCCTCAGTTGCCTGATCAACAACCTCCTCAACAATCAAGTTCTCTCTCTCTCTCTCTCTCTCTCTCTCTCTCTCTCTCTCTCTCTCTCTCTCTCTCTCCCCTCAGTTGCCTGATCAACAACCTCCTCAACAATCAAGTTCTCTCTCTCTCTCTCTGTCTCTTTCTCTCTCCTCCTCAGTTGCCTGATCAACAACCTCCTCAACAATCAAGCTCTCTCTCTCTCTCTCTCTCTCTCTCTCTCTCTCTCTCTCTCTCTCAACCACCTAATCAACAACCTCCTCAACAATCAGGTTCTCTCTCTCTCACATATTGAATTATGCATAAAAATTTTGCATAGTTTGCTTTGAATTACTCTCTCTCTGTCTCTCTCTCTCTCTCTCTCTCTCTCTCACTCATTAAGCTATGCATAAAAATTTGGATAGTTTACTTTGAATTACTGGGATCTCATAATATGAGAGAGAGAGAGATCTCAATTGTTGAGGCGTTGATCAGGTGGCTGAGAGGGAGAGAGACGACCACAAGGACCAGTGAGAGAGAGTGTGGGTAGCTGAGAGGTAGTGAACGAGATCTAGCAAGCGTGTTTAGCGTAGATGGGAGGTAGAGAATGAAAGAGGGAGAAATGATCTCTCTTCTCTTACGATTTAGGGCCAAGGACCTACCCGGCTGTTAACTATGAGAAACACCATTTCATTCTCTTGTTCGTACAAGTCAGGGCTTGAGGATTGACGCTTTCCTCTACAAACGCCACCGAGGTCGGTGGTGTGTGCCACACCATGCAATCTTTGTCCCATTAATCATAAATATGGACCATAAATTTTTATTTTTATTTTTTAAAAAAAACCATTAAAACAAAACAAAAATCTAAAATAAAAGGTTGAAATTGTTTTTTTTTTTTTTTAAAAATTTCGAAAATATAAATAATTAAAAGAAAATTTTCAAAAAATCGAGTGATCAACTTGAATTTATAAATTAGGCCACTCTATGCTTGAAGTGTATGCTTGAAGTGAAATCCATGAGAAAAAACACTATATTACAATATTTTATACCTTTAGCCACCCCCCATCATCTTGTTAAAATTTAGGCTTAAAGTGAAATCCATGGAAAAATAAAAGAAAAAACCCATTATATCATAATATTTTGTACCTTCTTGATTTTAGCCCACTGAGCTTCCTATTCACGATTTCTCCCCTAAATGGGAGATTTGATCCACAAGAAATAAAGAAGAGGTGTTAAAATTCCATCCCCCCTAGATCTAGAAAAAGTTCCAAAATATTTTAATTTTATCCTCTTTTTTTTTTTTTTTTTTTTTCAATTTCGAATTTCTTGGCATAACCCACAGACGTTGTCACTGGATGGAAAGTTGACTTGTATCAGCAATAATATCATCGATACTTCTAGAATTTATATTCTCGATACTCTTGTGATATTTTTAAATATTGATACAGTGGCGATACAAGGCAATATATCGTCGTTGCTTGGAAAAATTGCAACTTATAGTGTTATTGGTACGCGTTATGGGTTACGCCCATTATAGAAAAAATAGGTTGTAATGACCCTAACGTCCCCGTAATGGTCTTGTAACAGTTTTTTTTTTTTTTTTCCTTTTTCCTTATTAAAAAAAAAAAAGAAAAAGAAGAAAAGCCGGTACGAGGGCCGTTATGGCCCGTATCATAACAGTAACAATGGTGGCCGTTACGACCACCATTAACATTATGGAACACTTTGGTTTTGGGAGAATAAATGATGGGAAATGCTATTTTTTATTTCGCTATGGCATATAATCTTTGCAAAGAGAGAAGAACATTGGATAACTTTTAAAGTGGATAATATACAAGCCAAATAGATTTCTTTGTACATAGGAAGATATAAAGATTAATATTAAGGACTGCAAGGTTATGCTTGGAGACCATTTCTGCACGCGCGCAACCTAAGTTAATAGTTATAGATGTTTGCATTAAGAGATGGAAGAAAGGGAGTGAAACATTGTTGTCACGTGCAATCGTATATGCAAATATGCGATTGCATATGCCATTTTTATTTTTTTTTCCAGAAGTGGCGATGGCATACTTTTTTGTGCGATAAGTATGCAATTGCATATGCGAGTATGCGATGGCATACTCCATATGCGATCGCATATTGCTTTGTTAAATTTTATATAAATAATTAAATATATAACTTAATTTATAGATGGTCTAATAGTATCAAACACTCAAACTACAATGAAATAGGTAGAAGAATCCAATCCAATCCAATCACTTGTAGTAATTAGGCATGTTTTCCTAATTTTTTAGATTTTTTTTCAAATTTTTTTTCAAATTTTTTTTTTAATTTCTTCAAAAAAAAAAAAAAAAAAAAAAAAAAAACATAGCAATATGCTGGTTACATACGATAGCATATACGATTTGACAAAATTGGAGAAGGAATATCGGGATTAAAGAACAAGGTGATGGAATTTAAAAGGACTTTAAATATCAATATGTAAGGATTGCAAGGTTATATTGGGAGAGCATTTGTGTGCGACATAGGTTAATAGTTATGGATGTTTACATTAAGAGATAGAAGAAAGGGAGGGAAATGAATAAGTGTCCAAAAACAAGGTGATGGAATTTAAAAGGAGAAGGTTATTCAATTATAACTTGATGGAAGAAGGAAAGTGGAATGTCAAAGAAGTTAACGTTATGTGGAATGAGATGTTGAGTGCATTAGGAAAGTGGCAAAAGATGTTTTAGGAGTATTTAGAGAAAAACCACACGTATAAGGAACCCTAGTGGTGGAATGTATAAAAAGTTATTAGTGAGAAATGTTCATGTTTCAAAGCATGATAAGAGACTAGATGCAATGAATACTTTGAACAATATAGAAATGCTAAAAGGATCACTAAGAAAGTAGTGAGGCTAAACTTAAGGCTAATATTTTAAACAATGAATAGTGTGTGGCGTTTTGTTCACCCCTTTGAAGTGTGAGGCATAAACTACATAGCGTGTAGCATAAGCCACGTGCTACTTCTAGATTTTTAATCAACGTTGGCTTGGTTGCACCAATTTTGTGATATTCTGCACCAAATTAGACTGATTAATAATGAAATTTAACAAAACTTCATGATAGTTGGTGCAATTTAGAGTTATTTTCATGAGCTATGTAGCGTTAAGGCTAAGCTATGCTACATAGTATAGGTTACACGCTGCATAGCATAGCTGTTTAAAACACCGCTTACAGCTTGTGATGATCTTTACAATAGATTTGGGGACAAGGAAAGGTGATAAAGATGTCTTCAAAATTGCAAAAATGAGAGAGACGAAGGGTGGAAACCTAGACCATGTTAGATGATTTAAGAGCGATGACAAGAAGGTCTTAGTCAAGGACACTGAGATCAATGAAAGGTCAAGAAGCTATTTTCAGTATTTGTTAAATGATAACCACTTTAAGAGTAGGGAGGGAACCATAAACTAAAATGACGTTAGAAACCATGAATACTGAGTTATTTTGGAAGTGAATGGGAGATACTGAGTTATTTTGGTTGACCCTCGGACCAAATGCTATACCAATAGAGAAAGATGAAAACAAGAAAGGCCCTTAGACCAAATGGTACACCAATAGAGATTTGGAAGTGAATGGGAGATACTGAGTTATTTTGGTTGACTAAGTTTTTCAACAAGATTGTAAGATTGAAGAAAATGTTAGACGAAGGAAGAGTACTGTGTTACCTATTTATAAGAATAAAGGAGACATGGCTACATTAACTATCATGGAATTAAACTTATGAGCCATACTATGAAACTATGGGAGAGAATGATTGAGCAAAGACTAAGGTATAAGATGAATATATAAGAAAATTAGTTTGGTTTCATGCCAGGGAGGTCTACCACTAAAATTATTTTCCTACTTGGGCAATAGATGGAGAAATATGGAGAGGTTGAAGGATCTCCACATGGTCTTTGTTGACTTAGAGAAAGCATATGGTAGGGTCCCTAGAGAGTAAACCTAGTGGGTGTTAGGAAAAGAGGATTTTGTAGAGGATATGTTGACATGATTAAGAATGTGTATGGGGGTAGTGGCAACAATTGTGAGCACCATGACAAGTGAGTTTCCAATTACCGCAGGCTTGCACCAGAGCTTGGCATTGAGCTCATACCTTTTTATTGTTTATGGACGTATTAACGTGCCATTTGTAGGAAGAGATCCCATGACTTGTTGTTTGCAAATGACATAGTTTTGATTGATAAGAGAAGGGGGTAAACAGAGAGCTAGAGTTATGGAGGAGTGCCTTAGAATCTAAAGAATTAAAAATTAGTCAGGCTAAAATAGAGTATACGGGGTGCAATTTTAGTAACTACATGTTATGGAGGAGTGCCTTAGAAAATGATCACTTTCTATATCTTCCCTCAATGATTCATGAATGGAGAGATTGAGAATGATGTTGCTATAGAATCCAAGTTTTGAGGAAGAAATGGGGATGTGCCTTGGGAGGTTTATGTGATCATTGTGTACCACTCAAACTAAAGGGGTAATTTTATAGGATAGTTGTAGACCAACCATGCTTTATGGGATATAATGTTGAGTAGTCAAGGAACAACATGTTCATAAGAAGAGTGTAGCTGAAATGAGGATGCTGAGATGGATGAGTGGCAAGATGAGGAAGGATAGAACTAGAAATGAATGCATTTGATAGAACTTAGGAGTAGCACCAATAGTTAATAAGACGAGGGAAAGTAGACTTAGATGCTTTTGTTATGTGCAACGGAGACCAAGAAATGTGCCGATTAGGAGTTAGGTGGTGCAAGTTGAAGGCTTTAAAAGGGCAAGGTGATGGCCCAAAAGGAGATGGGCGGAGGTAGTAAGAAAAGACTTGTCTAAGGTGTATGTCATATGGGACAATTTTTATTTTTTTTTGGAAAATTGGAGTGTCATTGTTGTTATTGGTAATTTTATTCATCAAATTACCCTTCTCTGATGACGCTATGATTTCTGACTGTATGATGTTTTGTTTATTTTTCCTTTTTCTTGAATCCTTTTGCTATCTATAGAGAACGATTCTTACCTCTTCTATTGATTTAAATAAATAAATAAATAAATAAAAAGACAACCTCATTTGCTGCTGGATTTTGTAGGTATTTTATGGACTGGAACACGAGGAGGTGGGAACATGGATGAATTGCATGATGCATCTTCTAGTTCCATCCATGAGACAACTGCAGTGAAGGGGGATTACCATGAAGTTCTACTGAACAGTACTCCAAAACAAAGAGATAAACACCATTCAATCAGATTGCATACATCAGATGGCTTTCAGGAGGGGAGCCAACATGTGGGCATTGGATCTGTTCTTACTGCCACTGACAAGCTTCTTAATGCATCTCCATTTGATAAATCCAAAGTTATTATTGTGAAGGCAGATCAAAATGAGGGCTTTCAGGGTCTGATTATCAATAAGCGCATCAAGTGGGATGTGCTGCCAGATCTAGAGGAGGAGTTTGCGCCACTAAAACAGGCCCGTCTGTCCTTTGGAGGGCCAGTCATAGCGCCTGGCATGCCCCTTGTTAGCTTCACTCGAAGAGCTAATGAAGCAGGATACTTGGAAATCTTTCCAAGTTTTTACTATGGTGATCAGTTAGCTACTAGTGAAGTGATTGAAGGGATCAAGTCAATGAACCGATCTGCTGTTGATTTTTGGTTTTTCTTGGGTTACTCAGGTTGGGGTTGGGACCAACTCTCTGCTGAGCTAGCGGAAGGATCATGGCTCGTCGATCATTACCGGGTGGACCAGATATATTGGCCAGAAATTTGACACCTTCTCTGCCAATTGCATTTATTGGTAGATTCAGGGAAAAACCAGATCGATTTCTCTCCTTGCATTCTTCATAGCAACCCATACTGCATTACATGTTATTCAGTAAATTGAGCATTGAAGCTTCAACAGGAATTATTAAAGGCGGCGGATTACCAAAGGAGATCACAACAAAGAGGTTAGAGTTTGTTTCTCATTTGATATGTATTGTAAGATGTCTACTTCTAAATTATCAGCTTGAGAAGTGTAGATTACAGAAAAATTTTAACTGTTTTCTATTGTATGGGAAAGACACTGAGTTGCTAGATATTTCTTTGCTTCTTTTGTTCCTTAAAAAATAAATAAATAAATAAATAAAAATTCTAAGTGAGTAGTAGATACTCTTAAGATTCTTTGACTTGTAAGTGAAGAAGTTTAAATATCATACTAATGGTGAGGCTTACATGATTATATCACATTCTTTCATGGGCTTTCATTAGGTTCTCAGGCATGATAACTAACATTTGCAATTTAGGCACACTAAGGATGTGGCATGTGCAACACACATGGTGAGAAGAAGGAAGAGAGAAATCGGGACTGCGATAGCCTGAATTGTGTGGGAACATGGAGGGCCTGACTGCTAACTAATCGCTCAGCTGGACATGTTCATCAGATCCACCCTGTCCAGCAGATGGGCTGTCACATTCTCATCATGGATCCAAAAATTCAGTGAAATCCAAGACTTACACAGGCCTCACAAGTGGGAATGCTGTAAAATCATTCCCAAAACCTTTAAGTCCACATGGTTTGGCCAACATGAATATTGGGATATCCTGATTTTTGGGGAATCCATTAATCCTGGCCTGGAATGTCAAATGAGTGGATTGAATGGGTAATGCAGGGGCATTTTCACACCGGGCTTGAGTGGGGTGGCCTATGGGATGCGGGGGCACACTCGGGTTGAGCAGTCCGTGTGAAGCGGGTGGCTTGTGTGAGGTGGAACCCATGTGATTTGGGGCCCACAAGGAGGGTTCGGCCGAGGACTGAACATATGGATGTGGGGCCTGGGCTATGAGATAAAGGGATTAATTTGCCATGCTCTATCAGTTCGAGCTTTTAGAGCAAGTGGTTAATTGTCCTGCATCAATGGGATATACACACCATGGTGGACCCCAAATGCAATTTGGACTATTTTAATGGTGGGACTTACCATATTGACTGTTTCCCATGGTGTGGCCCACCTCAAAATCGGACTTATTTTGGTCCAAACACGGGGTGGTGCGCCCGATTCATAGGGTGGATCTCATCTATATGAAGTCGTTTTGTCCATATTATTGAAAGTAATGCCTCCGTATCCATATGGAAAGTCACACAGCATTTTGGGAATGGGAAGAGAAAGTCGGAGGGTGGAGAGGGGCTTGTTGCGGGTAAAACTTTAGCCGTTGGCTAACTTTTGCCATTGAAATCTGAGCTGTCTGTTGGACAGCAGCCACATTTTCATTTTCCTGAAATACCCCTAACTTTAATAAAAGTTCTTCTTATATCCTTTGAATATCCAGACTTTCCAAACTAATTGCTGGGGCAAAAACATCCAAAAGCTTCTCGTGTCATATATAGGGGAGTTACATGATATACTCAGGCAGCATATGACACATGATACACAGGCCTCAGAAATTGTACATGTGGCATATATTAAAATCGAGTTAAACTGACTAATTGTGGAACCACTGTCTCTGAGTCACAGTCCCAAAATCAGATTGGCTGAACAATCATGATCTCTGATTCATGGATACTTGTTTGTTGAAATAGGACCATTGGATGTTTTTCATTTTCAACCTTCAAATAAATGTCCACCAATCCAATAGTCAGATCATTAATTAAGAGCAACTTTTGGTTCATGTTGCATCTAAACTATAACTTGGACAATTTAACTTGACCTAATTGTTTGCCATGAATGCAATTTCTAGGTAATTTCTAAGTACCTGCATATCATCTATCACAATCTGCCAGAGTATCAAAGTTTTTCTCCAATCGTGAAACCAGATCTGTCGTAGTCAAGTACATTACATTATTTGGTGTGCTGCTAAATAATCATATATTATTGAGGGGTTGAGTAAAATACCGTGCCTTATACTTTAAGATGTTTAACAAACAAATTTTAAGGTATTACCCGACAAGTATTATAATTATTTTAAGTTAAAATTGGTTAATTAGGCACAACTTGGTGAAGATGGGGTAAACAATAGTGAAAGTTTAGGATGTGAAGGGGTTGAAGAAAATAAATGCAAGTGAAATAGAGATTGATTTTTTGTTGCAATTAGAATTCAGAAATAGGGTATGTTAATTTTCAGCTCCTTGGGTATGATCGGCAAAACCATTCTATATCTTCTCATGTCGGCTCTTGTTACATACAAAATACCGTTACATGAGTCTCATGTTAAATTTTTTTTCTATGAAAACTCACAGGGGTGATTTTGTAAAAACACCCACTGTGTCATGTAATCCTTTAATCATGTTATTTAGAAGTCATTTTGTAGCGTTGTTGCCGGCCAACACCATCCAATTAGAAGTAGAACTAGTTAGATGGGGAATGCAAAAATTTGCTTGTTTAATTACGAGATTGTGACGATTATTTTTATTTTACCAAAAAACATTACATCAATTTAGTTACAGTTTGCTAGGTGCATTTTTCCATGTAACATGGACTTTGTTGTGATCTGTTGGATTATGTCCAAGTGCTTTAAGCTAACAAGCCCTTTTACAAATTTAGTTAAGACTAGAAAAGCCAGAGGAACATTGAAATCCTTATATCCTGTGAGATGGCAAATTCGGATAATCATACACATGTGCCACGTATGGTCAACCATTTGCACAAAAGTACCATCACGGAATCCACTACACATCTCCCACCTTTGTGGGGAAGTTGCCAATGCCCCCAGAGCTTTTAAATTGACACGGGACAGTCATCAATCTGGATTATCCATTCATTTACCGCTACACACCCATACATGTATTTATTTATATTGTAAAGCTTTTCAGAAGATACATGGGACATCCAATTAATGATCTGGACTGTCCATTCATGTCTGTCTCTATAGGCAAGCCATGAGGCAAAATCATGTTGATTGGACGATCCCAACATGCTTATTTGGAAATCATGAACCATCCACATTGGGTCCTGAGTCTATTGAATAGATGTTTCAAGATGATGATGCTCCCTGTTTTTTCTTTACTTGATGTTGACTGTCCATTTTCCATGCTATTGATTGGATGGTTAGGATCACTTGATGTGTTTTGTGCATCATGGCCTGTCAATAGTGGTATGGAATGAATGGATGATCTAGGTCAATAAATGAAAGCTGGGAGATTATTTACACCCGTTCTTTTTATAATGCACATTAACTTCCCTCTTAATGAAGTGCAACTAATAACTATCTAGATTTTCCCGAAAGTGAACATCACCATCGCTCAGTGCTATTAATTTTGATAATGGGGTGGTATGGTCCCCTTCAAGTTGGAGGAACTTGCTAGAAGGGGGAGATGCTGAGTTCATTAGTTTGCTGGAGCAGCCAGATGGTAATTGTCCTTCTTCAGGTGTTAGAGATGTGTTGGTTTCAGTCGGTCCTCAGTCGGCTCCTCCTACAACTTGATCGTTGGGACATCTCCAGGATGGGATAAGGGCCACAGTTGATAATCTTCGGAAGAGGAAGATGTTGATCACCGATGTCTACATGTTGTGTATGCAGATTGAGGAGTCAGTTGACTGCCTCTTTATTCACTATCCCTTTGCTAGTGAGCTCTGGGATAGATTTTTGGAGATTTTCAGTATGTCGTGAGTGATGCCGGAATCTACTAAGGGCCTCTTTCTATCCTGGCATGGGGGCAGAATTGGGAAAGAGAGGGAGAATGCTATGGCGACTGTCCTATTGATAGGCATTTGGGCCTTATGGGGATAGGAATAACCAGTGTTTCTGTAATTATACTAAGTTTCGAAGCAGGATAAAATTGGATCTAATGGATTAGGCCTCAAATGTTAAGACCCTTGATGACTGTCCCCTATCATCTGTATCTTGGGCCGTCTTGTAATTTTTTTTGTGGCTGTTTTGGCCTTGCTCTATTTTTAATGAAATTGTTAATATTCAAAAATAAATAAATAATTGTCTAGATGTATTGAGATATGACTGAAGGCGCTGTTTGCAATTACTGAAAAGTTTTTGAAGGTGTATACACGTCGATAGTGACTAGATGTCTGCATACCGTCGCAAATTGTCAGTGATTGCAATCTATTTGGTCATGTTATGCAAACAGGCAATATAATTATTTTCATGGCCACAACCCTCTTTCTATGTGAAAGCAGTCAGTTGTAAATACCATTTCCCGTACAACTATGTCTAGATAGCGGAGGATGTTTTTGTCTGCTCTCACTCTTGCCCTTCTTAAGCTTTACTTGAAACCCATCAAACTTCAGTACAAGGCGTCATGTGCAAATAAAGATCTTAGAACTGTGACTTCCACCTCCCTCTCCCATTGTCCTCCTTCCCTTTCCTCAATCTCAAATATGGAACCTTTGGCCTACTCTTCTGATGGTTGAGCTCTGTTGGCTCATAGCTGCCCAAACATGGGAGCAGACCTTTTGACAAAAAAAATCAGATTCTCTGGAAGCGGTTTTTCCAAAGAGCAAACGGGAAGACAGTAGAATGGGTGCTGGCCATGTAGTAGAGAGGAGTGGCTCCTGGGGCGGTGTCTACCCTCTTCGGTCCCGAGTAATTTCTCATCATCTGACTTGCATTCCACTGGGCGTGTAGCTCTTTTGTTTGGTCTGTAATAAAATCATTATTACCATTAAAAATAAATAAATAAAAAAGATATCTTTTGGTCCATGTGGGTATGTTACAAGAATAGGTATGTATACTTTGTAATTGATAACATGCTTGTTCTAGATCACATTCCTTAACTCCATTAGTCTAGACCACCTCTTATCAACATAAGCTTCCTTTCCACCAATATCTGCAAACATACATGCATAAACCAAATATTTATCTTGAGCAAAATTTCTGAATTCTGCAATCCAGTGCACATGCAAATCTACATACATTCACTTGTCAACTTGCGTGAATGAACCCATGAATATGCTTTCACCATATGTATCCATCTACAATTTACATTTGCATATGTGCATGCGATTCTGTGTGTTTAGTTACAGTTACCAGGTAGATTAATACACATGTGAATACATACTCAACTACATGGATATTTGTGAAGCTTAGATAATGAGGTACCTACATGTATGCACACATTGGTATGTTGGCTTGCACACGCTTACTGATAGGCATGCACATATGCATGTGTTCATGCATGTACTCATCTATGTAGTGTGCAAGCCTACTTAACTGCATCTACACACACCTGCTTACATGCACACATTACCCGCACATGCCAGCATGCATATAGGGACGTGCTTGCCATAAAGGGAAAGACTACTGGTTTTGAGTCATGAATGGCAAAAGTCGTAATGCATATGCATATATACGTGCATGCATTTTCACATGATTAGCTGCATTCATAAGCACTCGATGTGCACATACACATACATGCGGGCATCAACAATGCATGCATATTCATTCTCACATGTGCGCATTCGTTCATATGCCTATGCATGCATTCTGACACACATGTATGTATATGTAACAATGTGGGTTTGATGGGATATGGGTGCCTCGTATCATAGCTACAGTATGGGGGCAGGTCTCCGCTGTTGAATTGCATTGTGCTGATGACGTGGTAACTGGAGGATGCTAGTTACGCTTCCTCAACCTCTTGCACATACATTCTGACATACATGTATGTATATGTAACAATGTGGGTTTGATGGGACATGGGTGCCTCATATCATAGCTACAGTATGGGGGCAGGTCTCCGCTGTTGAATTGCATTGTGCTGATGATGTGGTAATTGGAGGATGCTAGTTACGCTTCCTCAACCTCTTGCACCCCTGAAAAATCAGGTGAAATTCTCTCCCTTCTCAAAGCAGAAGCTACTTAAGAATGTTTGATTTGCTATATAGAGTCATAGCGAGAATGAGGATCCTGCATGTTTTGCTCCATTTGGGGCATAGACTGAGATGGTACAATGATTGGAGCTGTTCATGTTTTGGATTTTATGCTACATGAGCTATCTTAAGAAACATATACCATACAGATGATTGTGTGACATGGGATGGATAAAAAGGAAAAAAAGAATAGGAGGAGAAATTTTTGCATACACGGTTGATTTCTTTTAGGGAGTAATATTTCCCAAAGCAACACTTTTTGTTCCAACCTCATCTCCAAATAGTATTTACAAGGACATTTATAAAAACCCAATTATTCTTAATTAAGAAAAGAATCCTAGAATACTATACATATAGACCTATATGTCTCCCTCCCTTTTATTCTTACTCCATCTTATAATTTCTTGTGTAGTTGAAATTTGAAATTGGGGATCCAACCCATGGCTCAGTGGTAGACAAGAGTGCATTCCAACACTGAGGTCATGGGTTCGAGTGCCCATGTGGGGTGTGTATGTGCTAGTGTGTGGGCGTAAAAAAGAAAATAAAAGAAAAGAAAAGAGTATTTAAAAAAATGTAGATGAATTTGAAACACTGAAAAGTAAATTCCTAATGACTCGCATTCGAATCCAAGAATCAAAGATCTGGATCATCATTTAAGCATGATCATAATATCATGGTGTGGTGGCGTAAAAAAGAAAAGAAAAGAAAAGAAAAAGAATATTTAAAAAAATGTAGATGAATTTGAAACACAGAAAAGTAATTTCCTAATGACTCGCATTCGAATCCAAGAATCAAAGATTCGGATGATCATTTAAGCATGGTCATAATATCATGGTGTGGTAGTAATGAGAACATGGATTGTTCAAATCGCTGAGCTATCTCAGAACATGGACTCTAACGACAAGATGTGGGAGTGGTTCTTCAATCTATTTGGAGTAGCATGGGTAATGCTGATAGTTTCTTTTTGATGTGGCACGGTGTAGGGAAGGTTTTAAAAAAAAGGTTTGACGAATGTCTATTAGTAGGAATTTGGTTGATGCGTTTTGAAAGAAATGATTGTTGTTTTAGGAATAGGAAGGGTCAAGAAGCCATTTTCCAGATAGCTTTGTAATTTTCTTTTGGTCCTGGGTTCCTGTATTTTTTGGCCTTGACCTTTTATCAATAAATTATTCTTCTTCTTTTCTTTTTCTTTTTTTTTTTCAATTTTTTTTAAAGGGGATGCATGTTGACGATAATGAGTTGCAAGATAGGAAAACAAGATCTTGCTACAGCTCATCGACATATCTTTACAGGATGTCTTAACCATAGACGTTCGACTAGTGATAATGTTTTAACGATTCAGATATTTTATATGGCGGGCCTTACTGCAAATGGGGATAGCCTCTTATCATTCAAATCTTCTCCTTCGGATGTGGGTCATCTCCTTTACTTGCTGTGGGCCAAGCTTAGGACATTCAGTCTTGAAGGTTTCTGAGACAGCCACCATCAGCTATATATCTCGTTAGATCATCAGTTTGGATCATTGAAATATGGGTGCCAACCTATCATATAACTAACTGGCTTGGAATTATGGTAGAAACTTTGTTCCAAAATGCTGTCCCCTGATTTTCACTGTTTGAGAGATTTGAGGGAGTGTAACCAGCATCCTCTGGTTACTACTTCGGGCGCCATGTCATAAGCATTTTCAGGGCCTGTTTGGGGCGAGGGAGATGAAACTGATAAATCCATGAACTTGTCAAATTCATTGGTTTGCATTGGATTTGGATATGATTAATCTCAAAATCAACTCTTTGGAATCCAAGCTACAAATCCTTGGATTTTTGTGACCATTTATTGCAACGGAGAAACTTTTATTGTTTTTAATAGTCTCTCATTTTGTGGATTTTAGAGTCGATCTCTTTTCTTCTTCTTCTATTTTGCCCCAAACCCATGATTTATAGGAATGTGGATTTGGAAAATCCACGAACTCCAAATCCCTCACCCCGAACAGCCCCTATAGCATGCAGTCCGCTGGTGGAAATCCACCATTGTATTTAACTCCCACATGGGGTGCCACCATAAGGATTGATTTTCCATGCACGTGTGCTTGCTTGAAGAGTAGAAGAATTCAACACATACAGTGCCAACTGGGTGGAGATTTCTCGCATGACTCTGAGCAAGTATCCTGAAAAACGGACACTGTATTAGCGTACTACTGCTTTCATATCATTGCACATTGCTAGAGCTGGGCATCGAGTCGGGTCGGACCGAGTTAGGGCTGACTCAACTCGATCCGATTTTGAAATAGGCTTGACCCAAACTCGATACCGAGTCCAGCATGCCTGACTCGATCCGAGTTCGGTGTGGCCCGAACTGATCTGGACCGAGTCCAATCTGGTCAGAAGTACCGAGTCAGATTCAGAGATGAGGGAGGGAGGGAGTGGAGAGGAGAGGAGAGAGTAGGAGGGTGATGATGATGGGTGTTTGCCGGGATTGGAAGAGGAGGATGAGGGAGGGAGAGAGAGAGGTTGGGATCAAGTCAAAGTACGGTTAGAGAGTTGGATTGAGTCTAACTGGATCGAGTTTCAAGTCGAGTTACTAGGTAACTCAAACTCGACTTGGTTTGAGTTCGGATTGGGCGAAGCTTACTCGGTTCGGATTGACTCACCCATTCAGTTTGGGTCGAGTCGGATCGGATCGAGTCGGATGAGTAGAGTTAGCCAGATTGGGTCGTCCTGTGCCCACCTCTACACATTGCATAATGCTGAGGGAAAATTTTGCAAAAATGAAAAAAAATAAAAATAAAGATTTACTGCCTTCACGGAGATGGCAAGTCGAATCGTGTCTTGGATTAGCGAATCTAGATCAGCTTCAGACCCAGGTTTCACATAGATGACCTGAAAAACGCACATCGACGTTAACATTGATAACCATTGAGTTTCTCTGAGAGAGAGAGAGAGAGAGAGAGAGAGAGAGAGAGAGAGAGAGATGGGTTAGGGACTTAATGATGGATCATCGCCACCAATTTCAGGCAGCTGAAGTTCACGGTTGTCCTTGCTTGATGGTAGAACCCAAACGTCAAAGGTCGTGTCGATCTGAAACATAACAAGGAAATGGTTGTGATGGTCAGTTCTTGAAAAATCGATACACGAGCACCTTTCCATGCAACACAAGCGCTAACTAGTCATGTATTTGTGACATCTGCCAAGTGCACAAGGTGGGCCCTACCACAAAGATGAACGTAAGAGAAAATGAGGATGATTGCCTCAGCTGGGACACATGCGTCTAATGAATGGAACACCTCATTTTTCTTCTTATTTTCCTAATCTTTTGCATAAATTCATCTTTGCAATTGGGACCATGTTACGTGTGCAGCCGGCTTTCCATGGATCAAGGGAACACCACGGTTAGAGGTGGGCACCGGACGACTCGATCCGGCTAACTTGACTCGTCTGACTCATTCTGATCCAACTCGACCTGAACCGAATGGGTAGTCGATACAAACCGAGTAGGCTTCGCCCAATTTGAACTCAAACTGAGTCGAGTTCGAGTTACCTAGTAACTCAACCCGACTCGACCCGAAACTCGATCTGGTTAGACCCGACTTGATCCGAAACCCGACTCCCTAACCCTACCCGCCACACCCTACCCCGACCCGATCCCAAAATCTCTCTCCCTCCCTTATCCTCCTCATCTTCCAAGGCCGGTCTCTCTCTCTCCCTCCCTCATCCTCCTCATCTTCCAAGCCCGGCAACCAACCACCAGGCCACCACCATCACCCTCCTCCTCCTCCTCCTCTCTCTCCTCTCCACTCTCTCGGTCTCTTCCTCCCTCATCTCCCAATCCGACTCGGTACTTTTGACCGGATCGGACTTGGTTTGGATCAGTCCAAGCCAGACTTGACTCGGATCGAGTCAGGCATGTTGGACTCGGTATTGAGTCAGATCGAGTCGAGTTAGCCCTAACTCGGTCCGACCGATGCCCAGCTCTAACCATGGTCGATGAATCTGTGACTCTGGTGCCCACTGTAATATATGTGTTTTATATCCAAGCCGTACATCCGTTTGCCAGCTCGTTTTAGGGCAGCTGGAACAACCCAGTCAGTGTATTCGTTTTATATCCATTTTGCTAGCTTATTTTAGGACATAAGCCCAAAAGTGAAGCAGATGCAAATCTCAGGTAGACCACACCACTGGAAACATTGGTGATTGAACACCCACCATTAAAAACTTCAAAGTGGATCCCACAGTAACAATCCGTGATCCACTGAATCTGCATCGGATGTGTTGGTCAGATGTCTCTTAAACTTGTCAGGCCGGTGGGCAATGGTGGCATCCTATAAACAATACATGTACATATCTCCAGATAGGGGTGTCATTGGGTCAGGTTGGTCCGATTTGGATTGGCCTTGGGCTGAAATATTAAGCCTGAGGGCTGGAATGGGCCTAAAGTTAAAGCCCGTTTATTAAAGGTGGGCTTTGGTTGTGTCCAAGAGTCCATTAGCCCAGCTTAAATATGACTTAGCCCGGTGTTTAATGTTTCAAATGAACTTTTTAAATACAATAGAAAAATCTGCATGACTAATTAACAACTTAGATCTTGCACAAAAGAGGGTGGCCAGGCTTGGGCTAGACTCTGACCATGGTCATTCATAATCATTGCGGGCCAGGCGTGGGCCTGTCTTGTCAGACCTTGGCCCAGCCCAAAACCGTTGTGTGTGTGTGTGTGTGTGTGTGTGTGTGTGTGAGAGAGAGAGAGAGAGAGAGAGAGAGAGCATAAATTAAGTCGAAAAGAAAGAGATCTAAGAAATACCTCTCTGCAGTAGGATGCAGAGCAATTACAGCATTTTCTAGTAAATGATGTGATGATTCTCCCATCAACAGAGAAACCAAAGCCAGCATGCTGGGGAAAAAATAGAATAAAAAGCATTTCAAAGTAACTACATCCAAGTGAAATTATGGCTTAAACATCTAAAATCATTTGAAGGGGCCCATCTTAGTTTTGGAATGTGCCTTCATCCAGTTAGGTCTACTCACAGTAGGTGCACCACATCTCAGTAGGTCCCAACAGGAAGGTTTTAATGGGTGAACATCTACTCTCCACTATTCCCTGTGGAGTGACCCACCCAACTCATGGATTGGCCTGATTTTTGGGCCCATGGCTCACCACTGGAGATGCATTTGGCGAATGGGATTGGATGTCCCACACACACCACGGTGGGCCCCACAGAGCTCATCCTCAACTATTTGCTACCTTGTCTATGGATAGGCTAATGGAAACCTCCGCGTCTTTCTGTCCATCCTCCGCCAAATCGGCCACCTGCAGCTCGCGGAGTGAGAAAATGTAATCGTATGTCCACTGTCCATGCCATTTCCCATCGGACGTTGAGATGGTAATCAGACGGCGGGGAGTTCTCGGCCTCTTTCGTGTGTTCTTCTTTGTATACTGGAAAGGAAATGAGAAAATTCATGCAATTTTGAAATCAGACGTGAAGATCTTGCTTCACTTGTAGTGCAGCATCAGCATGAATGCTACATACACACTTTAAAACGCTGGCATACTTGCATGATAAGCTTGCATTCCAATATGATTTTATTCATGGAATCCTGATATTAGGTGGACAACCAAATGCAGTTAAAAACCCATGAAGGTTGTATGTACGCACATTTCCACATTCTTAGATGGCATCAGAACCATTCACGTTTTAGATGGTATTCCATATGGCCCGCCTTTTGTAGATTATACAGGAGCAATTTCAATTCCTCACATTCAACTCCAAAAATCAAAGTTGAAGCTGCTCCTTAAATTCGTGATTATTAACACATCTCAGTTACGGTGAAATAGAGAAGATGGATGGTTACAATCATCAGACCATCTCTGGCAATCCTGAGAGGCAACATAGGCAGAACGAACTCATAGACTATGGCTGCCATTTAAGTGAGATATTCTCCTCACATGTGGCATTCATTTACGAACAATTAAATGGTTTGGACCATTGGATCAGTATGATTTTTTCAAAGCCGCCCATAAATAGATCATTATACCTTATGGACGGTCTAGATTAAGTGGTGTGGACGCTGCTAAGTCCAAATGAAACTGTGTGCACGTCAAGGTTATCATGCATTTAGCCCATCTTTAATCGATATGTTTTTCTATCACTCACGTCACGTACGAGACATCTTAATTTGAAACAAATAAAAAATTTTAAAAAATCCAGTAATCCTTCACTCAATCTTGCATATGGGAAACACATACATTGGAACTGGACCGTTCATCTGATGGGTCCTATTATGGATGGCATATATCCAAAACATGGCACTAGTTGGAAAATCCTATTCATAAATAGGACTCCTAATAATAAACGGTTAGAAAAAGGTTCTGCTCCAAGATTTCAATGGTCAAAATCATCTTAGGGTCACCCATTGTGACATTTTGGGTGTGATCCATCCAAGGCGGCCTAAAGATGAATTGGCTACAGTCACGCATGCACACGTGCTAAAATTCTACACGTGTGAGATCCAAGCTGTTCACCAGTACCACTCTAGCATGCCAAGTATCCTAGCCCCCAAAACAGGGGAGGCCAATTCATTCATCAGTTGGGCCGCATGTGTATTTGGAATGCACAACGTGGCCTATTTTCTAACCCTCCATTTTTCTCGTACAATTGCATGATGAGCGGCTTGGATCTCAGTCACGTGCACCATGTGGGCATGCCTCTGTGCAGCATTATCAGCAAGAAAAATGTACCAGGTGGACAGGCTACAGTGGTGGTGATGGCTCATCCACACCATCCAAATCGTGTGGCGCAATATGGATAGAGCAATCCGGACCATCCAAATCGTATGGCTAGAGCATGGGTAAAAAATCACACTATCAAACCATCCCAACCATGCCATTTGTGCCATCAAGCAAATGATTACAGCAAGCCGTCAAACTTCGACGGGAAAAATCAGATACTGCTCAGTGTGATATGTGGATCTGCTCCATCCAGAACTGGTCAGCGATTTGGACGGTCCAGATTGCCTACATCTATTTCCATTTGCACGGTGAATGAGTCACCACCGTTTTTTAAATGCTGGGGAAGGAGGGAAAAACATTCTAAAAAGGAAAAGAAAGAAGAAAAGAGAATGTTATTTACCAGAGAGAAGTCATCTTTTCTTGAAGAAGCTTCGATTTTGGAAGTTGAAGGAAGAAATGGAATTGCAAAGGCTTTTGGTTTATTAGGAGAGGAGGGAATCTGACGGTGGTGAATGAATCTTGAGACGGAGGAATAGCATGCCTTTTCCATTTCTCTATAGAGTAGAAGACGAGCCTCTGAAGAGATGATATGTCCGCCACTAAAAATCTTATCTACAATGAAGATTAAAATTACTTTATAATATTTAATTAAAAGATATTATCATCCATGCGGGGATAGCTCAGTTGGGAGAGCGTCAGACTGAAGATCTGAAGGTCGCGTGTTCGATCCACGCTCACCGCATTTTTTTTATTTTTTATTTTTTCTGTTTTAGCTTACTAAATTTGAAAGCCAACTACTGGACGGTTAGGATCATTTTATCAACGCCATTTTTATTTTTATCTTTAGTATTTTAGCTTACTAAATTTGAAAGCCATCTACTGGACGGTTAGGATCATTTGATCAACGCCGTTTTGTAACATTAGTTTTTTTATTATATATTTTCGTATTTTATCTTCTTTTTTAAAACCTTACATTGAAGGGCTGTATTTAGTTTTTGTCCTTGTTCTTTTTATTTTCTATTACATCTTAATGGTTGTTTTCTTTTTCTTTTTCTTTTTATTTATTATTTTTTGTATTTTGCAGTACTTTTATCTGATATTCGAAGGCCGCCTATTGGATGGTTAGGATCATCTGATCAGAGTGTTTTTCCAAACTTTCTTATTGGATTTTCTATTACATTTGAAGCCCGCCTAATGGATGGTTAGCATTATCTGATCAGTGTGGCTGAACGCCATCTACTGGATGGTCAGGATCGTCTGACTAGTGCGGTTCTGGATCTTTGACCCACGTGGCTTGGCGTATCACCCAATAGATAAAGGGTCCAATACACGTCTCTAGCCACTGATCAGATGGGCAGGATGGGATGATCGGTGTAGCAATGGAACCATGGTCCACCGATCATATGGGTAGGATCTTGTGATGGCCTGATCCACCTTCCAATCTGCTAGACTGCTACTTAGCACACGCGTTCAGGATCTGGATTGTTCATTTGTTGGGCCCAACTATTCAGGACTCCCAGAAAGAATGGCTAGGAAAAAGTCCAAAAGTCAATCCAACGGTCGTCAACACTCAATGGTCTGGATCTTCAGAACCACAATGGCGCATCCAGGGTAGACCGAATAGATTGATGGTCCAGATCTTCTAACGTTTGTAGAAGTGACAAAAAATTAGAGTTCTCTCCGTCGCATGACTAGGGATCACCAGCTGGCGTTGTCCGACTGGGGCTCACGTGCTGAGATGGTCCGATGATCCGAACGGTCCACCTTCTATTTTCGTTCATCATAAGAAATTTAGGATGAACGGTTTAACCATCACTAACGATTCAACATTTAAAAGAACACTTTCAGTTGCCCTCATTCAACTTCATAAATTGACGGTTCAAATTATCAGATCATCTCAGCAAGTGGAATCCAATGGGACGATACGCCTCGACATTTCTGAGTCCGGACACAGGCAAAACTTACCGGTCACTTATCTATGTTTACACCCATTTTCTACGCAGACGTCCATGAATGAGATGAACGACAAGTTGCCACGTGTCATTACTATGGTTACTCGAAAAATCCTCCCACTGGAAAATACTTTTATTTCTTCACTGGGCATTATGCTACATGAATTTCATTATTAATGTGCAGCACATAATTATAAGTATGCATTAAGGATAGGGAAACATCCCATGTCATGTAAACATGATTAACAAGTCAATTAATAAGAAAATGTGTTCCACACATTTATAAAAACCCATGGACAGAACCCTACTATAGATTTGGGTATGATACACTTGTAAATCCATCTCTTACAATCCTTCTAAATTATAAGTTTTTTTCGAAAGGTTTGTGGTGATCACAAATGTTTTAAATATTTAAAGATCAGATTGATATTGGATATTCAAGTATATTGGTCGTAATATGGACCTAAATTAAGAGAGTGCGGACACCAACAGATCGAGTCCCTGACTGTAGAACAATCGGAGTTAAAAGAATAGGAGAACTCGATGAAGGATTTTATCCATATCCGTGCATCGATTGAATCAAGATATCGGGAGATCAGGATTTAGTAGATCCAATCCCACTAGTTCGACAATCAAAAGCGACTTGGATCATAGAAGGATGGAAAACAATGATTGGGTCATTTAGATGCATGAATGGTCTAATTGATTTGAGGTTTGAGATCAATTGAAGAGGTTCCCCCATTGACCGCAAATCTAGATGTGGTAGGGTCTAATAGGAGAGCATCTACATAAAAGTAGAAATCTAAAAACCAACGGTTTCAAATTCACATGGATCTTCCTATTCAGAATGTGCCATAAATGCAAAGGATACATGATCAATAAGGAAACCCAACAAGAGTTTTACTGCCTCAACAACTTATAAAAGGAACATGTGATGAAGAGCTCAAGTCCACGCTAAACATAATCTATCTCTCGTTTACATTTGTCTTTACGTTTATCATAGCATAGCTTTGCTTAGCCTAATCTTAACATAGATTGCTATTGTCCGGTGTCATTGCTACAGTACCGTATGATTAGATTAAACATCTGCAATCCTAAGTCATACTATCCCAATTAAGTGAGTCCTTACTTGGGTGATCATCTTTCTGATCGCATCTTGCTGATCATCCAACTAAGTCGTCTATTCCCACAGATGAATTAGGTATTTATCTTCTTCTTTTTTTTCTATTTATTTTTACTTTATCAATTGTGATCAGCTCCATTCAAAATATTAATAAAATTGACATTATTTTAGCCTTTTTAAAAAACAAAAAAATTATGTGTTTATCTTTATTCCTTTAAGAAACATAAATTGTAATTACAGGTGAAAGAACAAGTCCTAAGACATAAGGTAAAAAGAATCCATCAGAGATGACTAACCCCCACCCTTTCGCAAATCGCTTGATCGTTTATCACAATTGGTAGTTGACTCGATAGTAGGATTTTCGAATCTGGTCCAACGTAGTTCTTTTCAGCACGGGGGTCACCAGTGTTCAATTAAATATTAAGTTGAGTATGACTTTGTCACGCCCAAACTTCTTTACCACACACGAAATCTGAACAAGCCCTCGATCACCCCTATGACCTTGTGTTTGATTGAATTGCACAAATATATAACATCCGATGGAACCCAATAAGCTATTTTTATTTCTCAATATAATAACATGGCTCCTAAATAATAATAATAAAAAGATCTAGTTCTACTGCTAATGCAAAGACCCGAGTACCACCTCGGGCAGAAATCACCCGACTAAAACCTTTAGAAATTAGATTAATATTAGCAAGTGCTAAACTAGAGTACTTATGAAATTAGCACTAATCACTTTAAATATGATCCGCAAGACCCAAACCGTGCAGGAATCATCGACGCTACATTACCCTAAAATCTAGAATCCATCCCTAAATCCGGTTGCTCTGAGCACACCGATACTCTGTTGGGCTGAAACATACGCCCTTTGGATATAACCTAAGTATACCTTGGCCCTAGGGCCATTTCCATCAGACCTGGGCCTATATAAAGGCCTAAACCCACTTCTCTCTCACCACATACGAATTTCTAAACCCTAGGAAGAAAAGAGAGAGAAAAGAGAAGGAGAAAGGGATGAGAAATGAGTGAGAGTGGGAGTTAGGTGCTGAGATCTTTCCCTAACGCTCCACGTGCTTAACCACAATTCTTGTATCGCTACACGAGCGATTCCGATTCCATTCTTAGGTGAGAAAAACCTAGCCCTAACCTGTTTTAGGGTTTCAAATCGTGTAAGTGATGAAATAGCTAACCTATTTCATACTGTAGGTTGCCGTTGTGTCGTATACAAAGACTCGGTATACAAACTGAGTTCGATACTTGTTTACGGCGAAAGGTGCGGACTATAAACGTTCAGGTTATGATTTTCAAGGCTTTCAATGTTAGTAACGATTTGTAACTGACTTGATTGCTATCACATGCTTAAATACGACGTTTCCCGCTCTTTACACACATATATGAATTATGTTGAATATAGTGTATTTCATGTGTTTGTTGATATGATTGAATGAATATGGAATTTGGATCTATGCTTACAATGATTATTAACCATGAATATATGCTCGTTGTGTATGTGGCAACTCCTTTGTAAAAGGGCTTACTAGGATATATGTTCTAACTAGTCTCATACATGTATGTTAAAGTGTGTAGTCTATGTGTTGTTGAAATGTCTGAATGGACATGGAATTATGATTTGTGTCAGCCATGTCTATGAAATGCAAATACATGAATTGTTATGTGCGTGACAACTCCTTGTTGCGAGGATTTGTCCACATATATGTTATACTCAACATATGTTGTGTATGTTGATATGTGCAGTATAAGTGTATGGCACAATGACTGTATGTGAAGTATTTAGATGAATTGTACTTAATAGGGTTGTTGGGATAGGATTCCCAACTATCGTAGTTATATGCATAAATTCCTTCAAGTTGTTGTAATCTAAATAGCATGGCTTGTGTAAAATACGTATATGTAGAATGGCATGTTATATGTGTTTTATTATACATTTTAATGCTTTCCATGTTTGCATTGATTGTTAAATGCTGTATGATTGTCATATGTACATATTTCTCATATCCGAATGTGTTTGGGACTATAGTATAGTCCAGGCAATCGGTAACAGGCTTTGTTTTGGTGGCTAAGGTTGTTTCGCCACGCAGGACGTGTTCGATGAGTCCGAGCCGTACTTCGGTTGTCGACAGTGGTTAGGCCACACGGAGTGCTTGTTCACTTCATGTCGATCAATTCGAGGTGCACTCATACCAGTTGAGCTCGTCAAGTAACCCAATTGACCCGATGTATGTTCACCATGTATGGACGCTACTGCTTAAATCTAAGGTACCAAACTCACCAGTGGAAGAATCCCTTTAACCTTGGTACCTCGATCCGCTAAGACTCATGAGCCGAGTATGGTGGTATGGGACACCGTGGTCGAGCTGTCAGCCTATGCTGGGGTGACGAGCCTCCCCATAGTGACCAGTGAGCAACCCAAACTCGTGAGCCGAATACGGTGGTATGGGACACTGTATTCGAGCTGTCGGCCTACACTGATAAGGTGACGAGCCCTTTGTAGTGACCTCGAGCGTACACTAAGACTGTGTAGAGGCGACGAGCCCTTACGTAGCAACAGGAGTACACTAGGCCTGCACTGATAAGGTGACGAGCACTTTGCAGCAAGTTAGGACCGTAACATCGTATGAGATTTACTAGGATTGGCGACCTTAGAATGGATCATTGTTTGAGAATTGATATAAGGGACGTACCTTAGCTTCCCAATCCTGTTGTATGAAAAGGACTAATAAGAACTTGGTAATCACGCTCATGCACCGCATTACGTGTGCGTTTGGCGTACTAGGTCAAGCACTGAAGAAGTGTTTCATGCGCGATCGTAAGATGAAGTCGCTAAGGGAGCACAGGCGAAGGCATCATTATTTCATATCATCATTGCATTAATCACGGTACTTAGGGATGTTTGCTTGTATTGCGTTATCATTACTGCTTGACTGAATTGATAACATGTTAACCTTTGCTTTATTGTTTCACTGAGTTGATCACTCATTCTCACGTTACAGGACGATGTTGTACACACCAACCAGACCCTGTCTTAACTGCAGATGGAGACCCGACTGATGAGGTGGAGGCAGACTTTGTCGACGTGGGTTTACATAGACCGTTCTGATAGACGGGGCGTCAGGGCTTATACCTGTAGTGGAACATCACTTTTTGAACATTTTATATTTTGAAACAATGCTTGTAACTATTTAACCTAGCAATGTGTTCATACTTTGGGGACCTACAATGGTATATATATTATCTACTTATCATAGTCTTCTACTGGCGTAAATTCAACTGTCCCTGGAGTATGATTCACTGATTTAGCTTAATCTCATTCATGTTTTATGCACTAACATGAACAACATCAAATCATCATTATATATGTTGCATAAGTGATGCATTGGAACTCGGGAGTTGGGTACCTAAATAATAATAATAAAAAGATCTAGTTCTACTGCTAATGCAATGAAAGAGTAACAAGACTTGGGTCAACATTATGAACCCGTAGTCGATGTTGAAGAAGGTTCATCTTTTCAGTCAATCTTCTATAACTTTGCTACAGTTTTTTATCAAATGGAAGGATACCTGCAGTAAATCGTAGGGAAATCTAAAGCACAATTAATGATTTTGAGAGAACGGTAAAGATTTTCATTTTGAGACTTGAGACTAGTGATATCCGATCTGCCCCCACTCACCCGAGTGAACGGAGACAGAACGGTCGACTGAGCTCCTGACAAGAGCTAGCTAGATCGAACCTCAAAGTCGACATTCACCACCACTACTGTAACACCCATCATATTTTACCATAATCGATCTTAGTAAGCACGAGTGTTACCTAGAGGTGTACATGAGTCGAGTTAGCTCGTTAGCTCATTAGCTTGCTCAGATCGATTTAGAAAAGCTTGAATCGACTCAATTGAAACTGCGTTCGAGCCAAGTCGAGCCAGTTTTAATGAGCTCGAAACACTTCGAGTCGAGTCTAAGCTGGACCTAGCTCGACTCGACTCGACTTGACTTGGTATTGAGCTCGACTTGACTCGGTTAGGCTCGGATCGATTTTTGAGTCAAGTATATATAGTTTTTTTTTAAAACTAAAAAAAAAAACCCTTACCCGTTTGCCCAACCTTAACCCCAGCAGCCAGCGCCCAAATCCTAACCCGTTTACCCAACCCTAACCCGTTCGCCCAAATCCAAACCAACTATTTGATGAAATGACCCAACCAAGTGTCGGCTGGTGGTAAGGAAGGTACGTATGTGAAACAAATACCCCTTTTTCTTGATTTTCATGTTGCCTACGAGGTGTTTGATGAAATACCTATAAAAACCGATGCCACTGTTTTACAAACAGTGAGAATTTGAGATGCATTAATGTGTTTGTGAAAATGCCACGAAAGCGAACTCGACTCGATCTTGGCTCGAACTTGGCTCGAATTGGCCTGAGATACTGACCGAATTGAGCCGAGCTGGCTAGTCAGGCTCGAGGACCGAGCCGAGCCGAGTTCGCGCTGGGGTTGGCAAGTGGCCGAGCTGAGTCGACTCGGATCGACTCATGTACACCTCTAGTGTTACCATTAAAGTTAGGATAAATAAGTATAAAATACTAACGATAACTCAGGAAGAACTATACAAATTCAACTGAATACTTCTAGGAAACTAACAAATCAACTTGATCACTTGGATCTTATGCCTAATCATGGGATCTATGAATCAAGGGCTAAGATCTAATGGACCCACCGGCGATTAATCAAAATAACTAAATCTTAATGAAGATACTTCTAAGACCAACATAAAGAATGATTTAAATCTTGAATATCTTATGTCCATAAGCCAAATTGATCAAACTACCTTTGTGGCTTAAGAATCAATAGTTTAGAATGGATAGTGCCAAATAGTCATTTTTGCTAACCGCGTGGCGACCAAATGATAAACATAAGTCATCCAGGCCATATCTACCATAAGCAAGAAACCTACTCCTCAAATCACCCTAGAAATAGTTGGATTAACCAAACAAACTCTAGACCGCTCGTTGGGGGGGCCGTTGATCACAAAGTTGTACAAAAGCACTCATCTTAGTGGGCTTGTTATCCTATGTGGATTGGATGGTCAAGATGGTTGGCCAAATTACACAACATTAGGCTACAAGTGAGGCACATGAGAATGTGAGAAGAACCCTGGGTAGAGAATGGAAGCTTCCAAGATCTTTCCAGATAGAGAATTTAGTTATGATATTTTAGAAGTATTCAATGTTGAGAACTTTTGATTGTCAGTTCATGATCAAACTGCAGGCATCAACTTTAACCACCATCCTACGGATATTCTTAAAGCCATATTCTCGATCGACAATCGAACACCGTTGAATTGGTTCATTAATCGTATTCATCGATCGGTGTGACTAAAATGCGAGGCGAGCGCAATATTATGCAAATCATCATCAAGGGTAACCATTTCATGGCTTGGATCAATCATTTTGTTACAAAGAGGGCCCCAAAAGATAAAATCAGCTACCCGCTTGTGAAGATAGGCCCTTAGCCACATTTCTAGAACAACCAAACCTCTAGAATTCCCTATAAATACTCTTTTATGGCCAGTCCCTCTCTTCATACGAATTTCACTAAGTATTTTGAGAGTAAGATAGGGAGAGTAAGCATTTGAGAGTAGAGATGGAGAGTTTGAGAGTTGGGATTTAGAACTAGAAGGGGATGTTCTGTCAAAGCAACTCAAAATCTAAGTTGGAGGTGAGGACTATTCCTTTTAAGCTTCCATTTATTAGCCATGATGGCTACAGTTACTGATGCCTTAGTTACATTGTAATTGCCTACATTAATTGTGTTAAAACTACTTCATTAATATAATCTCTATATTGATCTATGCTAATTTGATAACATGCCTGATTGAATTCCTATTTTGAGTGAAATTATGATAATAAAAGTTCATCCATGCTATTTGTTGTGGAATATAGACATGTGCCTACTTTTGATTGATGATTAGGTGCTTATAACTAAGTGACATATTGTGATGATGTATTAGAGAAGTATTTGATTATGACCATGTGCGTGATGAACTACTCATGGAGAAATGTAAATCAAGCTCTGAAACCATATTGTTCGATGAACTACCTACCAATTAGATGTGCCTTCATAGACTTATTGAGTTGACCAAGGCAGAACACGGTTGACTGACAGTAATCTACACTATATGGGTTGTCCTAGCACCCAATATCGGTTGTACCAAAGTTCACTTGGTCCATCGAGTAGGTTCCGTTTAGAGTTGATGATTCATATGTTTTGTGATTGATCATTTGCTGTCAAACACTTCATTGAATCTAGAATATCATGATTCTCTTTTATTACAATCACTACTTATAACCATTAGAGTGCATTGCAATCCTAATTTCTAAAGTCTCATGAGGTAGGCATGGTGGTATGAGACAATATGCTCAAGCCATTAGCCTATCCTTGGTGACGAGCCCCCCATAGTGACCTTTGAGACGGAGTGCCCATATTATCGCGCCGTACGCGCAGGATTGCTGCATGACCGGATAGTGTGACTCATGCATCTCGCATATATGTGACTTGATCATTGTACGCCCTAGCGACATTAAAGCTGTGGCCTCCACAGGCACATCGTGGATGGTTAAATGGGACACCGAAAATACTTGGTTCTAGCACTATGGGCACGTAGGATGTCCTTGGATGAAAATTCCAGAACCTCCTTGGTACCAAGAGATGCTCCAACGTCTAGACCGAGTGGAATATGAGCGCCCGAGTGTCGAATACCGAGGCCGCATCTCCCACCGTGTCGTGGTCGGTTGGGAGGGGGTGTGGCCTTATCCGCCCGAGTGAGGGGGCTATAAGCTAGGCCGAGTATGACCGGCTCGTAAATGGGTCCACTATCGACAAGCCGGTAGGTATTGACAGACTTATCGGTTAGGCGGATAGTGAGGTCTATTCCGCTCGGTGCATAGGGACGAGGCAATCGGTGTCAAGTATAATAAACCCTGATTTCTCTAGGGAGCAACCGTACTAATATGTGGACATATTGAGCAAGAATTACATATCCATTTATTCATTCATTCACTATCCACTCAGTCTGATGGTGTGTAACTATTTGTTACGTGTACCTTCGCATGGCCAGGATTTCGGTTGGGCGCGCGACTAACCTGAGATCAGGAGTTTATCACATTGAGTCGGACTATCCAAATTTAGGTATGGGACTGATTTGGATAGAAGTCCCTTGTGGTGGACCCCGTAGCCTGCGATACTACGTACTATCATCCCGACTTCACATTTCAGCATGGTCATTTCATTCGCACCGCATATTACATTACATCCACAATACTTAACATTTTTGGGTTACTATGTTTTTGCACTTGTATGGCCTTAGATGAGGTTGATGGTATTCGTGGCTCATCAGAATTTGCATATTGCATTACATCTTCAGCATCTATTATTGTCGTACTATGTATGCTCAAGCCATTAGCCTATCCTTGGTGACGAGCCCCCCATAGTGACCTTTGAGCAACAATGGAGGTGACAAGCCAACCATCCTTTTTATTTGTGATTTGGTGATGAGCCCTTACCATCTAATTGATTTTTTGGGCGGTAAGCCTCATACATTGGGGTTGAACGTTTATATTTGATCTTGGGGGACGAGCCTGATGCCTTAACCAACGATCTTTATTGAATCTTGGGCGACGAACCCTAAATCAGATTAAGGGATACGAGTTATGACCCACATAATCTTTCTATGTTGACTCTTGGTATAATCATGGTATTCTAGCTTCCTTAATATGGTTGTTTGTAATTGGGATAATAAAGGTTTGGTTAAAGCATGAATATCATGGCATTTGCAGGTGTTACACGGTCCCACTGTCTATTGTAGTTATGCCACACAAGTGGATATCCTTAGTATCACTGTCGATTCGATTGCATTGCGAGTAATATTGGTGACGAGCCATGTTACTATCGGTTATCCTCGAGGCATGTATTCACATCTCATGTCATGCATGCATCTAATCAACTAGATTGGGAAATGCTTGTTTTCTTGTGATTCCATTACCTATACTTGATTGTGTTGATGGTTTGGGAATCTTAGGGAAGATGATAATACTGATTTGATCACTCACTTCCTCTAGGATGATGTTTCAAAACACCACTCAGATGTCAACAATGCAGGTATCATAAAAGGTGTCTGCTGGAAGAAGCTTATGAAATTGCACGTGGTGTAGGATACCACAGCTGGCGGAGCTATAAAATGAAGGCTATGTATTATAGGGGGTGATTAGGGCCAAATAAAATTTTTACTAATAAAATGCACAATTGCTTACTTAAACTAATGTGTCAATTTAGAGTTAGATATTAATAAAATATTACAGTGGGACTCACATGTCAATTTGTATGTACATCTTATCCTACAAACGATTTGGATTGGATTCGGTCACACTAATTCAAAGTGCTCTGTATTGTGTTTTTTTTTTTACAAGGGTTGTATTTTATTTATTTGATTTTATAGACAAACGTACCTGACTGTTAAAAGGAATGTGGTGTTGCTTGTGTGATGAGGGGAAGGGCCTCAATGAGGCGGAGACCCTTCCCTTGTGGCCGATCTTCTTCTTTTCTTGCTAATAAGTCTCTGATAATGAGTGTGTCGCAGCGTGTCAGAGTTTACTCAACTCAAAGGTATTGATTAAGTTGGTCGGTACGTTTGCATAGAGACGAATAGATTGGATACTAGAACGGATCCCAGGGTCCTCTCAATCACCAACTATTTTAGAAGTGTGCACCGTACTCTGGATATTCGAGTAAGGGAAGAGGTTTAAAGAAGTGATGGCTAGAATAATTTGATTATTTTGGGTTTTTAATCGTGGGCCATTGACAATTGGTACCACTAGATGGATGGTCTGATCCATCTAGCTCAACCATGAAATAACTATTAAAATAATATCCAATTTGAAAGTAATGTAATTACAATTGGAGCCCAAACTCTCACAAGTTTTCTAGAATGTGGATCCCACATCACAAGCGCCATGGGAGTCGTGGTCCATCATTAGATGCCATGGACCAATTTATATAGGGCTCTCAATGGACCGGGTAGCTTTCGGTCCGGCTTGCTTCGGTTCTTGGGCTAAAATACTAGACTTATGGCTTATGGGTAATCAAGGGTGGGCCTAGGCTTCAAGACTTGACCCCAAGACCACACCCACTTGTTGACAACCCCGGTCAATGTACTACTAAATTGTGCACCTTGACGACCATTGTACACAAAAATTAGGTAAATCCATTCATTAGGTGGGCCACACATGAAATTGAGTAAACCATCATGATCTATGGTGAAGCCTACCAAGAGTAGATGTGTCTCGATCTTTTTGCCCAATTATATTCAAGGTAGGGCCTACTTTTCAAAGGCCCATATGTAGTGGATAGATGAAAAGTTGGCCATATATACTCAAATGGATGGTAAATGAGTAGTTCATTGAGATGGATGCGAAGGAATGTTTTGAAATCAAGAATGTTCTTAATTTGTACAAAAGATGAAAAGGGAAACCATTTACCTCTGTCACGCCCCAAACTCGGAAACCGGGCTCACAAAATTCCCGATCGCCGCATCCGGCCCCAACAGCCTCCGTAGAACCCCATTCTCGGCTCCCAGCGCCCATTCGCCAGGTTCCGATCCTGGGATGCTACAAGGAGGATTTTCAACATCAGTTTGATTCGTAATAAGCATAACCAAAGGCATAACCCACAAACAACAACCAAAAACTCCATCACATTTCCACTATAATAAAAAACTTTACAAGTACAATGAGCATAAGGGAAATACAATGATGATAGACCAAAAGCTCCAAAAAGAGATCAGCTACGCGCCCAAGCCTCAGCGCTGCTGCGATCCTACGTCACCTGCACGCAACGATCGTGCATAAGCTTATGGAAAGCTTAGAGGGTGGTGAAAGTGTATGCTTAAGGTGGTAATGCAGTTATGCAGTATCAGAGTAATGCGGAACATGCTGATGAATGCCAAGAATACCATTAGCCGTACCAAGGCCATGCGGTGCAAAGAATGATGTCGGCCATACCAAGGCCATGCAATGCGAAATGCAACTCAAGCATGCAAATCCTCATCTAAGTCCACATATCAATACAGCTCAAAATCTGGAATATCACCGGGGTCTAGTACACTCCAAGCCAGATTGCCGCCCCATCGCGCGCAATAAGGTGCGTGGAAAAGACCTCACTATCCGCCTGCCAATATCGGGCTCGGCTCGTCAATAGCGGACCCATTCCTCGAGCTGGTCAGACTCAGCCTAGCATTGCCCCTACTCTCGGGCGGGTAAGGCCGCACCCCCTTCCAACCGACCACGACACAGTGGAAAGCGCAACCGTCTGGTAATCGGCACTCAGCGCTCATGCATCCACTCGGTCTAGACTTTAGAGCAACCTCCTGGTACCATAAGGGTTTAGGGACTTTCACCCAGGGATATCTATCGCACCACATGTAGAACAGTATTTCCGGTATCCAATCCTGCCAACCACGATACGTCTGTGGAGGCTACGGCCCTGATGTGGCTAGGGCGTACAGTATCCATATCATACAATGCGAATGCATGAATCACACTATCCAGTCATACAGCAATCCTGCGCGTATCGTGCACTCATGTAAGGCAACACCCCCTGTACGAGAGCCCCTAAACAATCTGCCCGAGGGCATATGCTATGATCAGTCATTTCTCATATCAAGCATACATATGATGCGTATGATCATGAATCATGGAACTAAACATGTTATATAGGATGGATGATGATGTGCCTAACAAAGATGGGCCTAGACGGCCTACACATCAGACGTACGAGCCTAACAATGGGCCCTAGGGAAAGTCATAATGCGGACATTTAACCATACTATACTTGAAATGTGGACGTCAAACCACCATTGCTCCCAAGGCATAGCCCTGACGTAAACGTCATTACATAAATCATGTTGGGGCTGCAAATTGCAATGAACCTTAGGTATATCTCATTGGGCCTTCAATACATCAAATGGGCCGTATCATATGGGCCTCATGTTCATCAAGTGAGCCACAACAATGGGCCACACCAATGGGCCTTATGTGCATTGCAATGGGCCATAACCCGTGGGCCTTAGAATGCATTAAATGGGCATAATCTCATGGGTCTTATGTGTATCAAATGAGCCATACCAATTGGGCCCCATATGCACATTAAATGGGCCTCAACCCATGGGCCTTATGTGCATTGCAATGGGCCATAACCCGTGGGCCTTAGAATGCATTAAATGGGCCTAATCTCATGGGCCTTATGAGTATCAAATGGGCCACACCAATTGGGCCCCATATGTACATCAAGTGGGCCTCGACCCATTGGCCCCATTACATCTTAATGGGCCTCGATCATGGCCCACAAGTGAACTGAAATGGGCCTCCCACCATCAATAAATTATATATAATATAATATATATATATATAACATATATATATGTATATATAATATTATATATAATATAATATTATATATATAAATATATATACACACACCAACACACACACGCACCCACAAGCACGCACGCGTACACAGCAGCCCCACCGTCCCTGGACGATGGGAATAAAACTCTTGCATCACTGTGGGCTCCATGTGGGGCCCACCATAATGTTTATGCTTCATCCAAACCGTTGATAAGGTCAAGCAGACCAAGATGAAGGGTGAAAACAAATTTCACCTTGATCCAAGACTTCTGTGGACCCAAAAAGGGTTTCAAAGGTAAATGTTTAATCCCACTGTTTCATACGGTGTGGGCCGCTTGAGTCTTGGATCAGGCTGATTTTTTTGGGGTGGGCCCACTTCAGAGAGGGGCCCACGGCTACAGCCGTGGGTGGCTGTACGTCGCCCATCCGCCCGGACGCTGGGCGCAGGCAGCGCCTGCTGCCGTCCCTGACACAGCAGCGTTGTTGCTGTGTTGTGTTTTTTTATTTTTTTTTATTTTTGTGTTTTTTCATGGATTTTGCAGGTGGGGTCCATATTTGGACAATCTACTCCATCCAATGTTCTTCCATGGCTCACCAGGAGCAAAACAAGTCCAATATTGGACATATTTTGGGGTATAATAGTTTTAGGGAAGGTTTCAATGGTAAGCCCACTGTTTGCCATGTTATGGCCTGCCTGGAAGTTTGATTGGTCCCATCTTCCGGCTCAACGCCTAAAACAATCTTAGGAAAGGAATGGATGGCATGGATTTAATACATACATCAAGGTGGGGCCTACATGAGTGGGCCACCCCAAAGCTTGGGAACAAGCTGATTTTTGCATTTTTCCTTTTGTCCAGCGTCCAGAGACGCTGGACGGTTTGGGGCTAGCACAAGTGAGGTGGGCCCTGCTTAGGTGGGCCACCACATGCTTGAGTGTTGTGTGTACCATACATAAAAGGTGGGCTCCACTTGAACATGGTTTGGATGGAATACATACCTTATGGTGGGGTCCATTCAAGTGGGCCACACAACCTCATTATCATCACAATAAAAAGAAAAAAAAATAAAATAAAATAAAAGGGAGAGAAATAGAGAGTGAGACCGTGTGATGGAGGGACACCGGCACTATGGGCCCTCCCTTGCACTAAATCATACATCAAGTGGGTCCATGGAATTGAAATCCAACGGTGGAGATCCCTTCTCCACTTAAATAAACGGTCTAGATGACCCTAAGCATGTAAGGAAATAAACATCATGATGGGGTCCATGGAGAATGGCCCCATCATGGAATGATCATGGTGATCCAAGTGGGCCATCGGCCACATCTTAGGGTCCAAAGTGAGATCCAAACCATTGATCGGTTGGCCTCACTTGGCCCGTCTTAAAAACATCACAAACTACCCTATCAAAGTACCCACCGCTTGATCTTCTTACTCCCTTGGCTTCCTTAGCTCCTTGTGCTTCTCTTTGATGGAAGAAGATGAGAAATGGATGGTTGAGATGAAAGATGAAGGGGTAGGAAAGGTGGGCCACACATGTAGCTTGGGAGGAAATGGGAGAGGCTCATACGTATGAATTTTTGTTGCTTGGAAAAGTATGAAATGAGAGAGAGACTTGTAAGGGAGAGAGAGAGAGAAAGGGAGTGATGGGTGATGGAGTGATGGATGGGAGAGAGGGATGGGGTGTAAGAGACTTTATGACTTTTTTGGCAAAAGGTGTAAGAAAAGCATGGGTTGTGTAAGAGCTTTTTGACTTTGGGGGTTGCTTGGGAAATGGTGAAAGTTGATATGTACTTGACATGATGGGATTGATGGGATTGATTGATTGATGTGACACCTTGTAGAGATTCCCTCAGAATTCGCACGTGCGATATTTCCTCACACCGAACGGTGGCCCACAACTCCCAACCAGAGCATCGCATCAGCGCGCGAGTCGCGGCATCGGAACCGCGGCGACGACGCGGTCGCTAAGGTACAAGCCCTGGGTTGAGTCGACTCGGGTTGACGGCACGAGAATCCAGGTCGCGCGCAAATACCGGTTAAGGGTCGAAGGTTGCCGAAATTCGACCGGAAAGACCGCGGAAGCCTAAGGAACGGTACGGTCTAGGATACGGGGCTTACATCTTTATATATGAATATATAATTCCTAATTCCTTGGATTTCTTGGATTCTCCTTTCTCAGTTTCCATTGATGGCGAAGAGTCAGAAGCTCCATGAGCTTATGACAGAGCAAGAATCGAATCCTGAGAGAAAGAAAATCTCAGCTGAAGGAATTGAAGAAGAAGGAGAAGAAGAAATCTGCTGCATTTCTTTATCGGAATTCCCCGGCGTTAATCATAGTATCAAGGCAGTATAGTCGACAAGAAGAAAAGAAAATAAGTGGAAGAGATTACCTAGAGTGGTTTTTGCTAGCGAAAACCATCATGATCTTGATTGTGATGCGGACTTGGATGGACATGAGACGATCTTAGTATGAGCTCAAAAGGATATGGGTTTTGGGGGAGGGAGGGAGAGAGAGAGAGAGAGAGAGAGAGAGAGAGAGAGAGAGAGAGTCCTTTGTTTCCTTACAGAACATGTGTTGAAAGAGAAGAATATGAAAAAAATAAGTGGAAGAGAAGATTTCTTAAAAATTTTGAGAGAGGATAAATCATAAGTAGAAAATTTTGGCCAGGAAAAATTACATATCTCCTGACAGACGCCTTGTACCGCTAATGCGGGTTATTGTTAGTAATGGTGGGGACCATGATTCTCTAATCCATACCATGAAATGTTAGTTCTATTGTATTTTAAAAGGATTTTAAAATAAAGTATTTCAAAAATTCAAAATTCTCCATTATTTCTTGTTTTGAAAAGTGTTTTGTTTTTTGTATAGCTCTCTTGTCCCATAATAGAAAGGACCAAAGAAAAACTCAAGTATATAAAAGAAAAGTTTTGCGTGAGGCTTGAGCCTCATTCATGGGACATGTGAATTTGGTCCAATGGAGGGTTATGTCATTAGCCCGAACCTATGCCATTGACCACACGCATCCGCACCTTTAAAGATCATGTTGGGTCGGGTCGGGTTAAGTCCGGGTCCGGGTCTATGTGAGGAGTGAGAGTACACTCGTGCTAACGGTTTTTGTTCCGCACTTTGCGAGTATACTCACACCTATCAGTTTTGCACGAATTTCAAACCAGGGACGTGTTTGTTTGAGTGGTCGCACTAGTTGCTTTCAAACCCAGTGGACCTAACCCATTTGAGATGGTGCTTTAAGCACCTAATCATGGTATATATAAAGAATTTCTTTTTCAAATTAATTAATAAAAAAATCAACAATTTCTTTCTGGCTCGGTATTTTATCAACTAAGTTTACCGCTACGTCAACTCATTTCAGGTTTAAGTTCTCTACGCTAGTTCAGGCCCGTATACAACGAGCGCACTAGTGGGACTAGGTCATAATCGTTATATCCTGGAGGCCAACTATTCGAGATTCTTGTTCCACTTGGGACACTATCAAGGAAGACAAATTCGATTTAAAGTCGAGTTACTCAGTCACACCTCGATCGGCTCAATTCGGATCGAATCCAGCTCAAATTGAACTCAGATCGAACCAGTTCGGTGACTCGGTTACTTTGCCATTGATGTTGCTCACCAACTATTTGATAAAATGACTCAACGAAATTTGGCTAGTGGCAAGGAAGGTATGTACATGAAACAAATACCCTTTTTCTCTTTGTTTTTCTTGATTTTTATGTTGCTTAGAAGGTGTTTGATAAAATACCTGTAAAACTCATGCTTCTGTTTGTAAAACAGTGGGATTTTGAAGTTGCAGTTCAGGTGTTTGTGGAAATGCCTCAATGGTGAACTCGGCTCGATCTTGGCTCGAACTCGGCCCGAGCTGCTGACCGAACCGAGCCGAGCTGGCCAGTCAAGCTCGAGGACCGAGCCGAGCCGAGTTCAAGCTGAGGTCAGCCAGTGTTCGAGCCGAGTCAAGCTGAGGCCAGCTCGACTCGGTTCGACTTGATGTACACCCCTACCCCTGACCGTGGGGTTCACAGTGATGTATGTGCCTAATTAAACCACACGGTCCAACTGTTTTTGACACCTCAGTTTGGGGAATAATCTAAAAAATGGAGACCCAAATCTAGGTGGAGCACACCGTAGGAAACAGTCATGATTGAATCCCCACCATTAAAAACTTCATAAAGTATGTTGCATAAGTGATGCGTTGAAACTCGGGAGTTGGACTTTTACTCGACCCCCGATTTTCAGGGCGTTACATAAGTCATCTTTTCTTATTTGATATTTGGAAATGAAAAAGTTTTATTCTTCTTTTCATTTCTGTAACCAGTATTTGACTATTTCTCTAACTGGTTAAAAACTAAGTTATAACCAAATCTCCATTGTATTCCATGGTCACCATCACAATCAACTTTACGATTAAATTAACCAAAATTGAACCGTTCGTTGGATAAATTTTCAAAATATGGAAATAGAAAATTAGTTTTGCACTGGAAACATTAAAAGTGTTTTTTTTAAATATATATTCTTTTATATTCATTTAGAGTTAATCTAAATAACGAAAATAAATTTAAAGATATCAATAATTGTAAACATCACATTCTAAATACATTGTACAATGAATTATACGACATTTATGTTTCTTATGAATATGATAAGGACATTTGAACCACACTAGAAAAAAAATGTCCTTAAAGATATAGGATTTAAGAAACATGCATGCATGAGTCGAGTCTAAGTCTATGTGAAGACTTAGAGTACACTCGCACTAATCGTGCTCTATAGATTTAGTTTCAAGAAAAGTGACCCCGGTTATGCATCTTTTCTTACTTTATTTATTATTTAATTTTTTATTTTTCTAAATATTATCTAATGTTTTTTAATATATTATTTTCAACAATCTTGAAACTAAATATTTAATTGTTAGAAACAGTAGACATCTTATTTAATATGTCCAAAATTGAACCGTTTGTTAGATAGAATTTTAATAGATGGAAACAGAAAATCAATTTTGCACTGAAAACGTTAAAAGTTTTTTTTTACAAATATATGACCACGATATAGTAGTTCATCTTCAGCTCGTTTGTTGCTTGCAATAATTTGTTCAGGCGTGTCATCATCGGTTGCTTCAGGCAGCGACTGAAGATTAGGATCCAAGGTCTAGTAAATATTTAATGATGTTAGGAGAAAATTTATCTTGTCTTGCCATCTTGTAAATTTGATTCTGTCGAACCAATCGAGATGAATCAAGTCCTGATTCATTAGTTTGATGGAGGATATGCATTTGGTTTCATTACAATAACGCTTTAAGAGTGTTGAGAATTTGATATTCTTAAATTACAGATTTATAATTACTGTATATATATAAATAAAAATAAAAAAATTAAAAAAAAAAAAGGAAATAAACCAAAAATATTAAGGACATGCTGAAGCATATGTGATCACATTGTCTTTAAAGCATTATTTAACCATTCTCAAAGTAATTGAGTGTATTGACAAGTTGTAGGCAAATAGCTTATAGGATACGATGAACCTGTGTGTGATTTTGCGTTCAGTAAGCATGAAGAAAGCACTAGTGGAACTCTTTAAACACAATTTGTTGGCAGATAAAAACTTAAAGGAAAATTCCTAACTTGAAGAGAATGATAAAAACAAAATTGTTAGCTTAGACCACTACACTGGTCTAGTTCTTGTGGACTCGCCGGCTTAGGTTCGTATTGAACCTTATTGGCTTGATCAGAGAACACTTGGAGTTTTACATGTTCATCTGAGAAAGTGAGTTGAGTACTTTGTGATATTGAAATGATCCAACCAAGCTCAGTTTATATAGGCTAGGGTAGCTGGACATTTTGGTCCAGGGTCATAATTCCAATTGACTGTTTCTGGCTATTGCGTGAAACTAGCCGTTATTTTATAGTTTCTAACCTTGCATGTGGGAGACTAGTTGCATGCTAGTTGTTTAGAAACGGTGGCTAGTCGTTTCGACTATTGGGCTAGCACCTTTACATCTACACTACTATAACGCTCTAGAAATCAGGGGTCGTGCATACGCTCGACTCCCGAGTTCCCGGGGTCACTTCTAATCGGTTTTCAGTAATATGCAATTAATCCAGTCTAAATGCGCATTCTGAAATTTTCTGGAACACGAGGCACAACCACACAAGTCTACTGAAATGGAAGAAAATCAACTATACCTATATATACATGTCCAAAAGAATACAAACGGGCGCACAAGGTGACGCCCAACAAAATCACAAAAAGAATGGCATGCCCAAAAGAATAAAGCTGAGCCGCTGCTCGGTGATCCAACGACCCATCTACTGATCCGACGGGGTCCCGCTCATCAACTGGAAGTAAGGGAACTCGTCCTCCTCCTCGAGACTCGCATCACCAGGCTCCACGTAATCTGTATCTCCTGCATCTACGAGCAGGTCTGGTTGGTGTTTTAAAACACCGTCCCAGAGTGGGAGTGAGTGATCAACTCAGTGGGTGCTATTAGTCTTAAGTTGCAACAAGCATCAGTTATAATAGGAATTTAATGAAAAGTAATCATTCACAAATACCTAACTAATCTTATTAATGCACATGCATGGTGGATGATATGATGTATGCCCTCACCACAACTCTCTCTCGAGCGACTCCGTCTAACGATCGCATATGTCAACACTCCCTCAGAGCGACCTCGACTGCCGAGTCGCCAACCTAGCTAATGCCGTGCAATGATGATGTTAACCGGGTTCTTAGTTAAGTCCATTCATCCAGCAGATTTGGGAATTTGATACACCCCATATATCAAATGTCCTGAACTAGTTGCGAGGCCAAGGCCTCCCAATGTGTAAGGCCGAGACCCTGTGATCCTTGACCCCATCAGGTTTCCTCCATCCCCGACTTCAAGCATATGGGGGGTGCTGAATGTGGGATCGCTCGCGGTCACTACGGGGAGGCGCGTCACCCCAGCGTAAGCCGACAGCTCGAACACAGTGTCCCATTCCACCATGCCCGGCTCACGAGACTGTAGATCAATATTTCATCCGATATCGATGGGCTACAACGGTGGTAGGGTGTTTCAGTTTCCATACATATGTGAGCAAACAAGGTTAACAAACCAGGTGGGTCAGCCAGTGGACTAAACCGCACGAGCCCAAGCAAGTATGTGACGGAACGACATCGGATACAAGCGACCCATGTAGCCTAACCACGGCGCCCACACGTACTCGCCCAAACCCATGGGTTTAGCCTCAAGGTGGTCTTACCAACGGAACCACCTTCGCTCTCCTCATGTTCCTGACCAACCCAAGGGTAGGAATAGAGACTCATAGCATGCCAACTACCAATGTAACATCAAGCATATTCAACATCATGTTCTCATGTTGCTCAACATACAATTCAAATTTCTCTAGCAAGCAAACTATTAATATCATGAATAAGGTGTATGTGTGTGGTGTGGGTTGGTGAGGAAGTTAAGCACTTCCTACACCTCAAGAGATCAAATATATAAGAGCAAATGAATCATACACAATATGAAGCAACACATATGAGAAAAAGAAATCAACCAAACATGAGCATGTAATCATCCATACACTAGATCATGAGAGAAGCAAGATTAACATCAAAGAAAAATAAACATGTCATTCCATACAATCCAACAACATACCATTCCTAGGTTCCTCTAGATTCTTCCATACAACATCCCAAATAAACAAAATCATTAAAATCATGGTATAATTGGTGTTAGGCCACCTAAGGATAATAGTCCGCACCTATGGATCGTTGAGATCTTAGAAACGACCCAGGAGGGTGGATTTGGGGTCGATCGGCCGGAACCCCTAAAGCACATATTTGCATGTTAGAAATCCATGCCAACTCAAACCCAAAGATTACAAAAAATGATGGGTGCTTACCTCCCCATTCGGATAGAAGTGGCTTGTAGTTGTGGATATGGGAAAGAAAATGTATTTCTCTAAGGCCCCAAGCTTCCTTGGGCCTTACCTCCTACCGCACACCCTTTTCCTTTCTTCTTCCTCTCTCTTTCTCCTCCTTTCTCCTCTTCCTCTTCTCCCTTTCTCTCTTTTCTCTCCTTCCTTCTCTAAGGCAATTTCGTATGGGGAGAAGGGTGCCCCAAATGAAGCCCTTTTATAATGCCAGATTTTGTGGAAATAGCCCCAAGTGTTGGGTTTTTACTATACTAACCGTATGGAAGAGTTTTTCTAGCCTTTAGGGCCCACTATGGGGTGTACAAGTCAATATACACCGCAGAATAGTTAGCATTAATGATGATCTACGTATAGATATGATCGGTCCGCCATTTGGGTGTGCCGATTGACAGATATGATTAGAAATCTGTTCAACGGTCACCGATGGTCGATCAGGGCCGCGGTTATACGGATATGAGCAAGGAAATATCCTTACTCCACGTGTGAAGTTTGGTCGAAAACCGACGGTCCGAAACTCTCAACTTTGCATAAGAGTGGATGACCCAATTCACTTAAGTTTCAGCTTCTTCCTTTAGGGTATTTGCACTTCTCATGCACTCGTCCTTTAGCTCAAGTTGACCGATTCGCAATCTCAACTCAATATCCCTTGATGGACGTCAAGCCCAATGAGACGGACATTATTCTATAGTTTAACTAGTGGCCCACCAACGAGCGGTTTAGAGCTTGTTTGGAGAATCGGGGCAGTTCGGTGGCCCTATGGCCATGAAACTTATAGGATAGGTGCTCCATATCCCGATGAAGGGCCATACAAAATTTAGGGATGATCGGATATGGGGTTAGGTCGCACGGGTCCGATTCGCGATCAACGGTCACCATGCCACGATCGGGACCTGATTTTGTGAGCGGGCGTAGAAAAATATATTAGACCTTTCCGTAAATTTGGAAGAAATTGACGGCTGAAATGCTGAAATCTCGCTTTATTTACCCGTGTCATATTCCAATTCTGGCATTGGTGGGGCGCATCGGCAAGTGCGACTTCTGGGTGTCCACTGGGTCCATGGTCCGCGATGGTCTCCAAGCCCAGTGAAATCTATGCTTCCCTAAATTTTTATAATTTTCGACCTTCCCGTGTCACGGTATAGCCCGCACGGCGCTAAGTGTAAACGACCATCCGGCTTGGAGGCCCACACCAAGTTCTATCAGGACCCATCTGATCTATTCAATTGGGATAATCTTGGTCTAATTTATTTGTGATATCTCACTACGAGTGGCTTAAACGAACGGTCCCCGTGGCAAATCCTACGTGGACGCCCAGGACACTCTGGGTGGGCGGGACGTTACACTACACCCGATGTTCAAGTGATCGGCCGAATTCATTGGCTTTCTACGGCTGATTAATTAGACTGGTGCGACTCTTTACCGGTACCACCCCTGTATACACCGACATTGAGTGCTAATGGTTATTAAGTAATATTTAGGTTAATTAAATAAAATTTAAAAAAATAAAAATTGATGGATTTTGGAAATTCAAAACAGTGAAATTCAGGATGTTACACTACCTCACATGCCCATGCCCTTACACCAAGACTATGCCGCGCGCACGGGTGTTCGCACTGGAACACGCAAGTCTCGGTACTCCTCTATCTCACTAAGCAAATATTAAGGTACTCAACACCCTACTTATTAAGATGATTTTTTCTTTAAAAACTAACACACACACACACACACACACACACACACACACACACACACACACACACACACACACTTCTTATTCACACAAACCCTTGTTTGTACAGTGAAACCTATTGATATTGGTGATTTGACAAGGTCGTATGTGGCTCTAGACCATGACTTTTGTCATGTCACCACATATGCCGGTGGCAAAGAGGTGATATATCCAAGCCATTCATCATGTGGATCTCACAATTCCTGCTTCAGAAAGATAAAGGTGGTCCATTTAATAAGTGTGCCATGATATTAGAAGTTGACGGGCTAGAAAACTTCTGCCTATTTTTTCCCAATTTATGATTCAAATTACACTTGCTCTCTTCTTTTTAATTTTATTTTTATCTTTTTCACCAATTTTATCCTTTTCATACGAAAAAGTTTGATAAATCTTCCTCAAGTAAAGAGAGAAATTTAGGTCCTCCCAAAGCTATTTGTGTGATAATTCTTATTTTGTTTTAGCTTATTCAATTCTCTTTCTCAAATTAGTTTTAAATGCAATTAGAGTATAATCTATACTCTACTTAAAAAATAAAGAATAGAATTTGCAAGGGTTTATATTTTTTAAAATATATTATATTTTTTTATCCTTTCTGGTTGAGCATACATTGTTTCATCAACATCTAAGAAAGAAGATCGCTGCATTGAGCGAAGCCTCGACTTCATCAAATATTTTCAAATCAATGCTCTGTCTTTTAAAGATAAGTATTGTTATTATTTTATTATTTCATTTGGGTTTGTTGAGATATCCCGAAAATCGATTGGGTTATGTGATGCCTTGAAAATCGGCACCGAGTAAAGAGACCCGGGTCCCAAGTTCCTAGGTGTGAACCAAATGAAATACACATGTGACCTTGTTCATATTCACATTCATTCCACACACGAATAATCAGAGTAACGTAATTTAACCTAGCAAATCTAAGCAAGGTAAAGATAATGAAAAATTTAAAAATATATGACTAATAGTCAAAAATACAATTCTAATAGTGATGATCGCCTAAAATTAGAATTATACAAACCACAATGAACATACAACAAAATAAACATATGGAATACACCTAGTCGGGGAATCCAACATATACATGCATAACACTAAAATAAAAGTAAGGTCTTCCATCTTCGCCCGACACTCGCAAGGCATCATGATGAAGGTGCAAGCTAACCCAAGTCTACTCGCTAGATGCCTCGATAGAACCTGTGTTAACAACAATGTCTGGTTGGTATTTTAAAACATCGTCTCATGTAGGAGTGGGTAGCTAACTCAGTGGTTTCATTAGTTCTAAGTTACGTACGTTATCAATCTAATCAGCGTACGTAATGATAAAAAAAGAAATCAATTACTTCCTCAATACTCTTATTAAATGTACATATGAAGATATAACATGATGCATGCTCTTTCCAAACAACACTCCCTCCCAAGTGACTTCAATGCCTATTTTGCATATGCCAACACTTCCTTATAGGCGGCCCAACACCAAATCACGAGTCATATCTAATGTAATGTGGTGAATGTGCATGTTAGTTGAGTAGTTATTAGGTTCCATTCATTCAGCATATTGGGGAAGATAGGGTACCCTTATTTTAACGTGGTCTCAACTAAATCACTAGGCTTGGGGCGGCCGAAGCGGCTCCTTACTGGTGTCCCTTGATTCGTATTCGGGTTTACCACCCAGACCACAACTCTCCAATCAATATGAGGTAAGACATCGATAGCTCATCTTTCAAGTGGTATCAGAGCAATGTTGATATTTTTGGAATTTACCTCAAAGATGTCAAATTTTGAGAATTTATCCATTTCGAGGCCACCTCCCTTTGATGTTTCAAACTATTCTTATTAGAAAGTCAGGATAAGGATTTTCCTCAAATCCATTGATGAAAGTGTGTGGCAAACCATTGTGACTCAATGGATCTCTCCTATGATGGAAGTAGTAACTGAGAATGGAACCACGTCCATGAAAGAAATTCTAATAGTTTTTAGATGACTACTCAAAAAAAGTGAAAGTAGTGCAAATGTTAAAGCCTTGAATGCTATAACTTGTGCCCTATTACCAAATGATTTCAAAAGAATCAATAAAACAAACTTGGGATATGCTTGAAATGACACATGAAAGAAACAATATTGTGAAATGGTCTAAAGATCTAAATCCTCATAACCAAATTTGAGGAAATATGTGTAGAAGAAAATGAGTCATTTATATACTTCTATATGAAATTAAATGACATAGTTAATTCTATGTGGGGTCTTGGTGAAAGCATCCTTGAAAGCAAGGTTTGTGCAAAAGTACTGTGATCACTTCTTGATAGGTTTAATTCCAAAGTTACTGTTATATAGGAATTGAGGGATACCGACATTATAAAGGTTGAGGAGTTAGTTGGATCTCTTCAAACTTATGAATTGAATTTCAAAGCTCTTAAGATCAAGTCCATTGCCCTCAATTCCTCTAAATCTAAATTAAAGGTTTTAGATATAAATTCAGATGATGAGGAAAATGAGGATGATATGACTATGTTGGCAAAGAAGTTTTATAAAATTTTCAAAAATAAGAAAAGAAATTATTTTCAAAAACTGTTTGATAAAAGAAAAGGAAACTCAAACTATTAGAAATCTAAATCTAAAGACACTCAATGCTTCAACTGTTCTGAATTTGGGCATCTTGCTTCAAAAAGTCATAAGAAGGATAAATCGAGAAGAAAATGCATGATTGCTAATTGGGAAGAATCATCAGAATCTAAACTAATTCAGAAACTGACGAATCAGATTAGGAAATTGTAAAAGAACAATGCCTTTATAACTATAGCCAGAATCACTTTTTCAGATGATTGTGAAACCTCTGATTGTGAAACTCCTGGAAGTAACTTTGAAAATGAAGACGATCTTCAAGAAGCATATGATGCCCTCTACAAAGAAAGTTCCAAGATTGCAGCTAAATTGAAAATTCAAAAAGAAAAATGTGTAGAATTACAATTAGAACTTGAAAATGTTGTTTTGGAAAAATCTCAATTTTCTGATTATTTTGAAAATTGAAAATTAGATTTAAATTGAAAATTTTCTAAATTACAAAATCTTAAATCTGAAAATGAGAAATTGAAAATTGAAGTTTCTTCACTTCAGAGTTCAAATGATACTTGGAAATATACCCATGGAGACAAAAAATTTGAAAAACTAATAACTTCATCTCACCGGATTGGTGACAAATCTAGACTTGGCTATATTAATATAAATTAAGAATTTTGCTCCTACCTTTTTAACAGGAGAATCCTTGAACTCTAAAGCAGGAACTCTAAATAAGTTAAACTGTAAAAAGAATAACTTTAAAAATACAAAACCCTTTCAAAAAGCCTTTAATGTTAACATGTGCCAACAACTACAAATATCAAAAGAGGGATAATAAAAATATTTATTTTGCTGATAAATTGTGGATTTGTTTAAAGAACTGTTAAAATCTAAATTTGGTTAGAATTGAGTAAACAGAAACAAGAAATATCCTAACTCCCAAAATTATCCTCCTAAGCTTAGAACCTTCATGAAATGGGTTTCAAAGGTAAAGTGTCTTATTATCCGTATAGCTTTCAAAACAAGTGGTCATTCAAGATGATCCTTGGATAGTGAATGTTCTAGACATATGACAGGTCATAAAGCCATTATCTCAAATATTAGCCAAATCAATGGCGGCTTAGTTACATTTGGAGATGATAGCAATTGGAAGATCATCGTTAAAGGTAATATACAACTTTCCAACTTACCTATCTTTGAAAATGTTTTATATGTTGAAGGTTTAAAATATAATCTTATTAGCATATCTCAAATATGTGATAATAATCATAGTATGAAATTTTATGATCATGGATATAATGAATAATAAAGGACATGATATTAAATGGTCGTAGAACGTTTGAAAATTGCTCTATCATTGGTGACTCTTACTCAACAAATCATTCCTGTTACATGGTCCAAGCAGATGAGACTGAATTATGGCATCAACGTCTTGAACATGTAAACTATAGAGATTTATATAAATTGAGCAAAAGAGATCACTTGTGTGGCTTACCCAAACTGAAAAAGAAAGAAAATAAAGTATGTGGTGTCTATCAAGTAGGCAAGCAAATTAGGAGTAGTCATAAGAAAGTGAACTCTTAGCCGCTACAAGACCTCTTAAACTTCTCCACATGGATTTAGTTGGATCTACTAGAATGGAGAGTGGAGGAGGAAAGAAATACTTCCTAGTTGTAGTCGATGACTACACTAGATACCATGGGTAACCTTCTTAAGAGAAAAGTCGGATGCTCTTAACGAAGTCAAAAAAAACTTATTAAAAGCATCCAGACTAAAAAAGAATTGTCCGTGACCAGAATAAGAAGTGATCATGGAACTGAATTTGAGAATAATAATTTTGAGAAATACTGCAATGACAATAGTATATTACATGATTTCTCAACTCCAAAACACCTCAACAAAATGGAGTTACTGAAAGAAAAAAAAAAATAGAGTTTTACAAGAAATGGCTAGTGTAATGCTAAATAGTATGAAATTGTCTAAATACTTATGGGCTGAAGTTATAAATACTGCATGCTATATAATTAACTATATTTATATTAAAGCAGCAAAAAATAAAACAGCATATGAATTATGGTTTGAGAAGAAGCCTACCATGAACTATTTTCATACTTTTGGAAGTAAATATTATATTTTACATGACCGAGAAATTTTGGGTAAGTTTGATGCAAAAAGCGATGAGAGAATATTTTTAGGATATGCTTTAAACAGTCAAGAATATCATGTTTTAAATAAAATAATTAGGGTGATTCAAGAATCAATAAATGTTGTAATTGATGATCAACCGATCATTCCCAGACTTGACTAAGATGATGGTGATAATGATATTATTTTGGTTAATCAATCTGAACCATCTACTAAATCAGATATTACTGAGTTAAGGTTAGTAAAAGACTATTCGACTGATCAAATACTTGGTAACCCTCATACTAGTGTTCAAACTAGAAGACAATTAGAAAATATTTGCAATCATGCTTGTTTCACTTCCTAGATAGAATTGACTAATATAAATGAGGCACTAACTGATGAAAGTTGGATCATGGCTATGTAAGATAAATTGAATCAGTTTGTAAGAAATGATATATGATATTTTGTTTCTAGACCATTTAATAAACATGTGATTGGAACCAAGTGGAATTTTAAAAATAAATCTAATGAACTTGGAAACATTATCAGAAGCAAAGCACGACTTGTTGTGCAAGGTTATACTCAAATATAAGGAATTGACTACGATGAAACCTTTACACTAGTTGCAATGTATCAGATTATTTATTTTTGTTGCTTATTACAAAAAATTTTAAATATACCAAATGGATGTTAAAAGTGCTTTTCTAAACGACGACCTTAATGAGGAAGTTTATGTTGAACAACCAAAGGGCTTTGAAGATCCCAAACTTCCTGATCATTTATACCATCTAAAAAAAGACACTGTATAGTTTGAAACAAGCCCCTAGAGCATAGTATGAAAATTTGACTAAATTTTTACTTAGTCATAACCTTTAGATGTAGTTGTCAAATTTTGTAAACAAAAGATGGTTAGATCTTAGTACATTTCAATCCTCTACGACACTTCATGAAGAATGGCTTAACATCACAAGACTAGAAGCCTCAGAAGGATTACAAGTAAAAGATCATTGTGTATGCCAACCATCAGGTAAAATGACCTTAAGTTAAACAGCTTGAATACGGAATTTTTCATATCTCAGATAAAGTACTCACTGAACTTGGTAAACAGGTTTAGTTTCGAAAGAGGTAGGGATTTCAATACTCATATGGGTACAACACTCAGATTATTTAAAGAATATGAATCAGGTAAAAGTGTTGATTCTTGTCTCTATTATAGCATGATTGGTAGCTTACTTTACTTGACTGCTAGTAGACCTGATATTTCTTTTAGTGTCGGCATTTTGATAAATATCAATTTGATCCTAAGGAATCACATTTATCCCATGTCAAACAGATAATTAGATATGTTGCGAGTACTGTTAATATGGGTTTATGGTATCCACATGATACGTCTATTCAAATAGTAGGATACATTGATGCAGACTAGCCAAGAAATATTGATGATAGAAAATCCACTAGTGGTGGATTGTGTTGAGATGTGAAAACTGTCTAGTCTCTTAGATGAGCAAAAAACAAAATTCAGTATCCTTATCCACTATAAAAGCGGAATATATCACTACACGGAATGCTTATACTTAGTTTATGTGGATGAAACGAACGCTAGCTAATTATGACATAGTTCAAAATACAATGAATTTATATTACAATAACACAAGTGCTATTAATATATCAAAAAATCATATCCAACACTATCGTACTAAACACATTGAAATCAGATATCATTATATATGAGAGTTGGTTTAAGAAAAGATGATTATGCTGGAATACATTAAAACTGAAAAGCAGTTTACAGATATTAAATAAACCGCTCGACAGTATTAAAATTTCTAATTTAAGGCATAATATTAGCTTTTGTTTCATTTAATAATTTATTTAACTGCTAATAGTTTTTTCTTTATCTTTAAGGAATCCAAAACTCTCTCCAACATGTACAAGGAATCTCACACCAAGAAATACCCCAAAAGATGAATACAATAGAATAAAGTGTCTCTTTCTACCTATGACCCTCCTTTATATAGACCACACCATGAATTCGGCTAGCTGAGTAGTGCGTGGATTCCCTTAAAAGGAGGAAAAATCACATTTTCCCCAAATTCTACTCGTTTGGCTCACCAGTGCTCTATTCCACCAACCCATCTTCCTATACTCCTTAGTAGGTGCATTTTAATCATTTTTATTATAGATTTGAGTTCCTATTTACACTTACATCTTGTTTGAGTTGGTTTTCTTGAATCTAGAAACCCTTTTAGTAGGTTTTCCTTGAAAATTTTGATCTTGTTGTTCTTCCTCTATTATTTTTTTCTTATTCAAAATCATTGAACCTAGAATCAAACATATTGTGCGCAAAGTACAAGATGGTTCCTCATCCCGATCCGATCCATGTGATGTGCGGTCCATACGGCCACTGGAGGATGACACCAAAATGTTTGGGACTTTAGAACAAGGGGTATCATAATAGAGTGCTCTGTAAATCTAAGTCCTATTGCTAAATATGGTATTTTTGAACTCCTAGCTGAGGTAGGATGGGAGAAAATTCTACAATGGAGCAAGACAGCTTACCGATCCATTGTGCAATGGATTTATGCTTTAATTTCTAAAGTTTTTGCCAACAATGAATTATTTTTTAAAATTAAATTTTAGAAAGAAACTGTGACTATAACATCCGCCATTGTGTCGGCATTGACTGAAATTGTTGTTGCAGAAGATGGCATTCCTCTTGCCAATTTAACTGACAAAATGACCCTTACTGAAAGGCAAACTATAACACATAAATTGTGTCACTTTAATGTTGAATGGAAGTTAGGTAATGCCCTCCCAGATTACCAAATGCTCCTAATGTATCGAGTTGTACATAGGATTTTTATTTCAAATGTTTATCCAAGAGCGGGGAATAAAACCAATCATATTCCCTTTATGGTTCGGACTCTTCACGTTGTCGCTACTAGTGTTAGAATCTATCTTCCTTCTCTAATATGTTATTCCATTATTCATTATTGCATGCGTCCTAAGTATGGTTCCCTTCCATTCTCTCATCTTATGACATCGCTTGCATTGCAATTTCGTGTCCAAATACTGTTGATTGAGGCACCAGAAGCCGAATTACCTTTTAATTCTTCCAATCTTAATATGATGCGACTATCACCTCTTCTTGAGCAACGTGGCAGTCAGGAGGAAAGGCAAGAAGGCGACATAAACATGGATAACATTTTTGATGAGTTGGAGGAATCAGAAGACACAACAGATTCAGACTACCAACCCTCGCATTTTGATGAGAGATTATCAGCTTTGGAGCAAAGGATGGATGCTCTGCATGTATCCCAGGAGTCCCTATCTCAAACTCAAAAATTGAACTTGAAGCACATAAAGAAGTACTTCCATCGATTTAGTAGGAGTTTGAAGATAAACGATCTTGAGATGCCTGCTCCATCATCCTTTGAGTCTGAATGATAACGTTCCTAATTTTGGTCTGTAATAACTTTATTTATGGTTTGGTGTGACTCAACTTGATACACTTGACTTCTTTTCACTTGGTATTTATAATGTTTTATTGCTTAAACAGTTTATCCTAGTTGATATGCTTCATTCATCTACTCATGTGAAATTGCTTCATTTAAATTACAACTTCTTTTGTCAACTTATGACAAAAAGGGTGGAAATTTTGCTATATGATTTGATGATGCATAGATATTACAATTGAATTTTTTTATATTTTTTTAATGCATGGATATATCTTATGTATGGCATTTGTAAAATAACTTGAATATATTTCTCAGGGGGAGCAGTAGGTGTGCAAATTTTGATTCAAAACTTCAAGTTGATGGTTGAGTCCATGTGATCATTTATACCATCTAAAAAAAGACACTGTATAGTTTGAAACAAGCCCCTAGAGCATAGTATGAAAATTTGACTAAATTTTTACTTAGTCATAACCTTTAGATGTAGTTGTCAAATTTTGTAAACAAAAGATGGTTAGATCTTAGTACATTTCAATCCTCTACGACACTTCATGAAGAATGGCTTAACATCACAAGACTAGAAGCCTCAGAAGGATTACAAGTAAAAGATCATTGTGTATGCCAACCATCAGGTAAAATGACCTTAGAAAAGACCTTAGGTTAGTGGTTTTTAAACATGGCTTTATATGCTTAAAGTATAAAATTTACAATGTAAATTCACTAATGTTTGGCCAGCCCAACCTCTAATTCGGCCAGCCTAATTTGGTTCGGCCAACCCAACCTCAGCCTCGGCCAAGTATTCAACAACATTAAACGAAAAATTTTGTTGCAAGTTCAGTCGGCCCAATTTTGGGTTCAGCTAGCCAAACTTGGCTTGGGCCAGCCTGAAGGTGTCTTAGGTCTAGTTTCTAGCAATGGATTAATTCAAAATTTAAGGGGATTCACCCATCCTAATAGCTAATTCAGCCAGCTAAATTTTTGCTCAGGCCAGCCGAATTTTTGATAAATCTTATCCCGCGAAATCCGATAGCCGTTGGAGTAGTATTGTTGAAATTCAGCTAGCCGAAACTTTTCTTAGGCTGACCAGAGTTTCAAATCCTTTGGCTATAAATAGAGACATTCTCTCGTTGTTTTCATAACGAAAAAGTTTGATAAATCTTCCTCAAGCAAAGAGAGAAGCTCAGGTCCTCCCAAAGATATTTGAGTGGTAATTCTTATTTTGTTTTAGCTTATTCAATTCCCTTTCTCAAGTTAGTTTTAAATGCAATTAGAAAGTAATATATACTTTACTTGGAAAATAGAGAATTGAATCCACAGTTGTTAGGGTTTATATTCTTTGAGATATATTAGATCCCTGGATCCTTTCTGGTTGAGCATACACTGTTTCATCGACACTAAATAAAAATAAAAATTGTTGCATTGATTGAAGCCTCGATTTCATCAAGTATTTTCAAATCGACGCTCTATCTTCTGAAGATAAGTATTGTTACTGTTTTATTATTTCATTTGGATTTGTTGAGATATCTCGAAAATCTCATTCGGTTGATTGGTGGTTAGCCCATGAAAATCACTAAGGGGATTTTATTATGGTAAGCCCATGAAAATCACAAGAACTGTAAGAGATTGTTAAGGTGAACCTGTGAAAACTTTGATATAGTAGAAAGCCAAAATTATGAGGGTAGTAATTTTGGGAGTGGAGTAGGTGTGTGTTAAACATAGAACCACTATAACTCCTTATGCATTTGTGCTGATCAATTTATTTGATTCTCTACCTTTTACTATTTTGAAAGATTGATTTCAAGGACATTGTGAAATAAAGTTATCGTGCCTAAAATAATAGGTGAAGGTTGTCCTACGAATTAATTAAAATTAAGGTTCCAATACTTTATGCGATTAAAAATATTATTTCCGCAAGTTTTTATTAGGAATTGGTATAGTCCTATTTACCCCCCTATGACATCGATAACTTATCTTTTAATGGGCAAAAGTAGAGAACATCTATGCGAAGAAGTCTATTAAGAATCACTTGTATCTGAAGCTACAATTGTTCAATCTGAAGATGATGGACGGGTTTGACGTTAAGGCCCACATCGGTAATTTCAATGGGCTCATTTGTAAATTGTTGGATGTGGATGAGACGATGAAAGATGAATATCAAGCATATATTCTGTTAAATTCTCTTTTATAATCGTATGAGTCATTTAAAGACTATTTGTGCACAAGTAAGACAACCATTAACGTTGAAATCGTTATATCAACTCTTCAATCGAAGGCGATGAGAAAGAAAAGCGGTGACATAGGTGCCTTTACAGAATGACTGGTTACGAGGGGGAATTTTGAGCGGAATAGTAGATCTTCATTATCGAGATCTAAATCCAAGGGAAATGTAGATTCACTAAGTTCGATCGTGTCCTTAAATTTTTGAATGGGGCACTCATAGTCATGAAGGCACAAATGAACAATAACATCTACAGGTTGATCAAAAGCACTTCATCGAGTGAAGCTGCAATAACTATAACGGATTTTACGTCTACACGTATGTGGCATGCGTGCCTAGGCCACATGAGTGAACGGGGCATGAAGGTACTTTCTGACCGTTATTTAATTTCAGTTTTTAAAAGCATTGATTTTAGTATATGTGAGTATTCTATATATGGTAAGCAGTCAATGTTGTCTTTTAAATCTAGTGGAGATTATTGTCTAATATCTTAAATCTGTTTATAACAATGTCTGTCGATGCCATCAACAGACTGCTCGATACCATTTAGAAAATCTGAAAAATAAAAAAATTCTAGTTGATTGCTAGACAATTTTGGAGGTTACGACTCGATGGCATCGAAGGATCTTTGATGTCATCAACTGGTCCTCAGTGTTTGTCGATGGCATTGAATGACCCATCAAAGGCGTGCATAGTTTAGCATAAATGAACAATTTATTTTATATTCCGGTTGGGTAGTATATATACCGGGTGTAATCGAAATTAGGGAAAGAATTAGGGCTTTATAGTTTATTTAAATGATTCAAGGGCATAACTAGGGTTTCAAAGGAGATTTGAGGGTTATTCGAATCGGTAAAATATACAGTATCTTGTAATATTGCTTTCAGTGCATTATTCGTCGCTTTGTATAGTAATTTTTTATGTAAGAATTTTTTCACGTAAAATTTGGATTGACTTATTGTTAGATTTGTTTACTTTGCATGTTCACATGTTTGAACCACCTGATCCGGCACAAAATTTCAACGGTTGCATCTGTCTTTCCTGCGCCTCCGCATCGAGCTGTTCATACTACGACTATCAGTGATTTCTGGGTCCACCAGTTGGGTGAATGGAACAGTCGGAGAGGCAAGCCCCCTCATTGACTGGGCAACGAGAAAGTCATGAGTTTTCCAAAAAGAATCCCAACCATTTGATTTATGGATGGATAAAGTTGTTCAAGTTCATTTGTTGAACGGTCAGGGCTTATGGTCATCTTTGGAGAGAGAGAGAACACATCCATGGTCCGTGGAGGGGCCCACCTTATGGATCGGATCTTTTAATTGTCTCATTGTCCCAGCTGGAGGAATATGCGAGCATCGGGACACATAGCCGAAGTTTCAAAAATAAAATACAGTTATACCCACTGTGAATATTGACCGTTAACTATTTTTGTTTTTCACCATCACTTAAATGGCCACATATCAGATTCGGATGGATAGGATCGACTAATAGGAGTTAGTTTTAACCTGATCGCCCTGCCACGTGTCTTGTGGATTAGATGGTTCTACCATATAACGGTTCTTCTGCATCCACAGTATCAGCTCCCAAAAACTTAAATTAAAAAGAAAAAAAAAAAACATGTAAGCAAAGAAGCGAGGCTGCAAACGGCTAAGGGCAGATATTCTTGCGAGGCGAAGCATAAAACCTCTCTCTCTCTCTCTCTCTCTCTCTCTCAAACATGGCATTTCAGTACTCCCCCATCTTCCCTGCGACTTACAATCGCCTCCAAACCTCGCAAGGTAAGTTCTCTCTTGTTTTGTTTTGTTTTTTTTTTTTTTTTTTCATGTATATCCCCATTTCTTTCAATATTTCAAAAATACCCTTCTTCATCTTCATCTTCTTCTTCTTTTTTCTTTTTTACTCTCTTATCTGTTTGCTTTGGTGGTAGGCCTTGCTCCTTTGGTTTCCAGACCTGGAAATTCCTACCTCCTAAAATCGTCGTCTCCCAGTTTCTTCCAAATCTTTGTAAGTAAGTAGATACTGGATGTGCCTTATGTGTCTTCTTTATATTTACAAATGTGCCATTGCATGTGGAGACGATGATTTTTCAAGCATACTGCGTTTTTGCATTCTCAACCAAGTGAATTGAGAATGCCATACTTCTGTGGGGCCCACCATGTGCGGACGCACACCTTGGGAACTCTGTATGCCATTCTACCCGTTCATCTGGTGCGCCTCACCAGGATCAAAGAACAATCAAGAAATCAGTCTCATCCAAAACTCAGGTGTCCGCTTTGGCCGCCTCCTCGAACGGACTTGATCTTGCACGTGTGGTATGAACCACCACCTTTTCAACTTCGTTGAGTCACGCTAGAATTTCTCAATTGCAGTTGCTGGTAAGTGATCATGGATCCTACTGTCGCCGGCCATAGAATGAATTGCAATTCAGTTCAATTGAGCATCCAAACACACCCTTGCGAGGCCAAGAAAAACTAGCCTTAATTTATTTTGTTCCCAAGACCAATAGATTCATAGAATAGTTGGGTGGACGTAGGGCATTTTGAAATTTAGAATAGCTCAATCACAGAGTGTAGTTTTGATGTAGGTGGAGACTCAAATCTCAGTTTTCATGTTAGGCTGACTACAAGAACAGGCATCTACCTTGGGACCCGCCTGATGGACAGCTTGGATCTTGATTTCTTTGCCACGTTGGCAGATTATGTGGTCAATAACAAAGTTACGAAAACCCAAAAACTCGACTCAGTTTGATTTCCAGTCAGTTGTGTTGACTCAAAAGACTTGAACGAGTCTTTAAATTCACTCAGTATTCTGTCTCTATGCCCATAGGTCTAGGGCATTTTCGCCCCACAATTAGCTTTCTTAGGTGAAGAACATCAGCTATCTTAAAGACATGATAAAACATTTGAAACAAGTTAGACATCTCAGGAACTTAAAAATGTGGCTAGTGTCCATGGGACAGTTCAGATTTTACCTGCAAAAACTCACCAATAGCTTATATTTTACCTGCAAAAAAAAAAAAAAAAAGAAGAAGAAGAAGAAGCTTGGCATGCCCGGATTCTCTCCCAAATTCCTCTCTCCATATGCATGTTATCACTTGGTGGCCCACATGATGGTTGGAGCAACCTAGCTCTGGTACGTTTAAAATTTCATCATGGGCTGGCCTTGCTCAACGAAACTTTGGATGCCACACAAACTCAGTGAGTGCACCACACAAATTCTATGAGGACTTGAATATAATCGGACAGCTTAGGGTATCACCTGTATCATGGTGAAACTGGGTTTGTATCATTAGAGCCTTTGTTAGGAGGCTTTGGTGAACCCAGAAACCAAAAGGATTTGACTACCAGCTTCCCTCTCTCTACAGCGCCAGCAGGACCAGAATGCAGTGGAGCCACCTCCCAGGTACACATGGAGCGATACTCGTTGGATCCGGAGTTCCGGACAGTTCATGTAGCTGCCCGCCCTTTGATGCAACTGGCTCAAAATACACTTTAGGAATCCATCATCAGTGGCCTTTAAAGGCAAGAGTAGGAAACAAAAGATTCTGTAACCATTCGGGGCAGGGAAGTGGTGGATAGGATGGTCTCATACCTGTGGTTTTGAAACATAGGCAGTGTGAGTGGACCTTCTACATGAACGACCTCAATTGATGACTCAACCTACAACTAGATAAGTCTACCTTGAATCTGAACCACTGGCAATTCTTTCAAGCTATCCATCCTTTTCAATACAGGTGGCCCACCTGATGAGTGGCCCAGCCCATTCTTTACATTTCATCATCCACACAGCAGCCAAATACTGACTGCTCAGATGTTCAGGTGATGTGTGTAAAGGTGCATATGGGGCTCACAAACCTGGCCAGTTCTGTAGTTAGAATTAGATCAGCACCGTTTGATATGACTGTGTTTCTCAATAAACACAACCAACACAGCCTCTGATTTCTCAAATCTCAATAAACACAAGCAACAGCCAGTGCAAGGGGTACTGACAACCCAAAGTACCAGCCCCCCTAAATCTCACAGATGCCACAGTATAAGCATGCAATTTCCTATTGCAGTCAACCCTGTTTGTAACACTTCTAAATCTCACCAATACCACAGTATAACATGTAATTCCAACTGCATTCACCCTACTTGTTTTGGAACCTATGTCTGGTTTGTTTTCAAAGCATGGTTTCTCAAACCCAAGCTCCTGTTTCTTCATCAACAGCCCATCACCTGGAAAAGAAAAAGAAAAAGATAAGATGAAAAAAGAAGAAGAAGAAGAATCAAGCACCTAAAAAACATCTTAATCCACTTCCAATCAAATAAGTATATATTCAAATGTTAATATCAAACTTGCTAGTACATGTTCGGTAAATGTCCAAAACACAAGCATGGTGTCCCATATTTTGAATCTGGTGTTAACAACAAGTGCATAAACTTGGTGATTCCGAATGGGTGTATGACAGGAACGCAGCTTTTCTTTTGTTCTTTTTCTTTGACTAATACCATCCAGCTTTTCCAAACGCCTACTAATGTGTAGTTGTGTCATGTGTTATGATCAATAAAGCCCGAGATAAGCTTATGTTCTTGTTGTATGACAGGAAAATGGAAGCGGGTCAACAAGAAGAAAATTGCTGAGCAGTTCGGGCATCCGAAGTACCAGCCTCTTCAATGTTGTGGTATCTCGAAGCATTGAACTTACACCTCCAAGTGCATCTGCTTTTCCACAACCAGGTGATGTATCCAGAAGTCTGCAGAGTCTTGCATCTGATTTACCAGAAAAAACGCATACTATATCAGAACATTTGCATAGATTAGTGCTAGCAGATGTAGACCCTGCAACGGCAAAGCTAGCAATCGGAATTGTAGGACCGCTACTATCGGCTCTCAGCTTTCTATTTATCGTGAGGATAGTTATGTCTTGGTACCCCAAGCTTCCGGTGGACAAGTTCCCTTACGTTCTTGCATATGCACCTACAGAACCACTGCTAATCCCAACGAGGAAAGTGATACCACCTCTCGGGGGTGTGGATGTGACACCAGTGGTGTGGTTTGGACTGGTGAGTTTCTTGAACGAAATATTAGTGGGCCCACAAGGGCTTCTTGTCCTTCTATCTCAGCAAGTTTAGCTATTGACCCAGGTTTTCTGGCTCATCAGTTCGTGTATTCTGTCATATGCCCATTCATTTATGAGAATAATTATGAAGGGAGAAACTAGTTTAGTGAACAAGATGTAAAACAGTAAAATACCAAATCAGATTTCTGAACATGTTGCTTCAATGATATGCAATTATATGTGTTTATTTCCTTTCAACACTGACTGCATTCCTGAAAATCTACACACTATTTCGTGGAATGAATTTGCAGTCCAAGGGGTAAAACCTTTGCATTTGAAAATTTGACTAGCAATCAGTAACCTCTTGGACTTACATTTGAAAAGCTGGTTTCCCAGTCTCTCGAGCATGGTTCGAGTTAAATAATATCCATGTCCATGAGGCTCAACTCACCATTTATATATCAGCTGCAAGGAAGTTTCCGGGTAGTGATACCTGCATAGAGGGGTGCCATGGAAGGCTTTGGTTAAAAACAGACAGCTCGGTTGCGGTAATAACCAGATCACAGGTTGAACATTCTCCTCCTTTAGCAATTGAATGTCTTGCAATTGAAGAATAGCAGAAATGGAAGGAAAAAGGAGGCGTTGAAGTAGAATAGGGTGTCTATCTGTACCTTTTCACCTAGTTTGAATAGGGGGAGACCCTTGTAAGGGCATCCACTACACCGGAATGCATCACCAAGTCCACACTGGAACATGTGTACGACCAGATAAAGAGCAATGTATTAGGATTAGGGTTCACTAGCAACCAGAGAAAAAAAAAATCACATTTACATGGACAGAATTTTGGTAACTATGGATCTCAGATGCATACATTGCCGCATGCGGATTGAGGATTATTCAGCTGCTCTGCAATCAGCCCAAGCTTCTGCACTTTCTCCACTGCCTCAGCAAGACCACAGGTGCAGTTTTTGCATGCTTTCCTTTTGCCTCCAACTTCACAATCACCCACTGCAAAAAGGAGAATTGATAAAATCTGTAATAGCTGCTCCAATGGAAAAACATCAAAAGTACCCTATGAGCATTCAGCAATAAAAACAATTTGGGGTATTTTCTACTGAGCAAGTGGCAGTTGGGGTTTCTTCAAGTCTTCGTCACTTGGGAAACTATCTTCATCAATCAGATCTGAATCATCATCAATCTGAACTTTGGGCAAACTATTAGCTGTTGTCTTAATGGAAAAAGATGATCCCATCTCCCAAGAAGGCTTCTTGGCCCTAATCTGTGAAAAGATTTAATGAAATTAAAAATATCACAAATTATTGCTTTTAAATGACACGTGGAGCACTCAATCGTGGATATGAACTGTTCATATATCATGCAACTAGGAGCACGCCATTGTACAAAAATCACATCAATCAGATGATCCTAAACATGCGATCAGTAGCATGAAAAATGGGCTATCAAGATTGAATGGAGAAACAAATTTTGTCCAATCATCATCTTGAAATATCTATATGATAGATCCCATTTTGTATTGCTTATGATTCCAAAGTAGCACTTTGGTTCACAGCCCGTTTGGATACCACCAAATAAGTTACTTTTTCTACTTACAGCAGTAGATAAGTAACTTATTTGAGATAAGTAAGTTTGGTTTAAGATCCATTATAAGAAACTTTTTTACTTAAAATTATTTAATCACTTCAGCTCAATAAGTAGAAACCAAGATAAGCTACTTGAGGCATAAGTAGCATAAGTAGCTTAAGTAACTTACAATCCAAACACCCCCTAAATGATTGTATCCATGTGATCTATGGCTTCTAAACAATGGACAGTTGTAACAAATCTACCCCATTAAAAGGGTTAGGATCATCCAATCAGCGTGATTCTCTTGCACCATGCATTGCTCCCTATGGTACTATGGAATGACCACCCCGATTGACGATTTGCTCATCCCTGTGTCATTCAAAAGTTGAGGATGTTGCTAACGTCCCCATAAAGGTGGGGAAGATTAGCAAAACCCATATACATTGCCTTTACATGTACCAAAGTCAGTACAGGCACGGTGTGGTGGAATTTGATTGGACGACAAGTTGTTAGAGATGGGGCCTCATGCAAAGCATGCTTAAAAGTTGTTTGGTCATGTACGGACTCAACCGGGTCCCATCTTTGACAGTGGCCTACCGTCTAATCAAATCCCGTCGTGTCATGACTGTACCAACATCGGCACATGCAGAGGCAGTACTCAATCAATGCCCTATGGAATAATACACGTGAAGAGACAGGGTCTCAAGTCCAACCGCTTGGAACATAAGTTGCTATTATCCATCTGGCAGATAACTTTTAAGCTTTCATGTGCACACGCCATCTAATCCATCCAATAGGCTGTCCGAATCATGAGGATCAACTTTGTGTAAAATTAGCCACAAATACTCGCTGAGTGGACCACACTTGTATTTCATTATTTATCAATGGCTAGAAATTGTTTTCTATGGTGTAGCCCACCTAGTGAGTGGATGAGGCTGATTTTTGCATAAGGTGATCATCATGGTGGGGATAACCTATTGGAAGGGTTGGATATCGCTTGCACATGACAGGTTAGAAGGGTGGACCGTAAATTAATGGAACGAAATAAATCACTCACAGTAAAAGATTTGGTGTCAACCAGCGGTACAAATGGTTTCACTTGGAGAACTTGTGCCTCTACAAATCCTGTCAAGAGTAGCTTGCGCTCATGTGTGAAGCTTGGCAGCAAGCGAACCTCATTAGAACATCATTACACATTGACATCCCACTAATTTGTCACACAAAGGCATACACCATTATCATTGCATGATATAACATATGCATTACCTCATCCGTGGGCTTATTAGACAGAGGTGTCTGCAGGAGGATCATCCCACCAGGTTTCAACACCCTAGCAATCTCTTCAAGCCACTGCTGGCTGAGAAGTTCTGGGGTTTTTGATATGGCAACAGTGATATTCAGTGATGAAGACTCAAATGGCAACTCTCCTGTTGTTGGTGTCCAAACAAAATTTGGAGACCAGTTAAATTAGCAAAAAGATATACAAATGTTTTCTTTTAATCAGTGAATGAAATATCAGAACAACTTCATTAAAGTCAGCCTCCATAAGAATTTCACATAATGAGGAAAAAACATCACTCACACTTTTCATTAAAGAAGAAAAAGAACTACCAGTAGTTTTTCGTTAAAGAAAGAAAGGATTAGAAAATAAGACTTAAAGATCAATGTCATTTTACTGTTCTTCTCAGGAAAACATGCAGTTCAACAGATGCATGCATACACAATTCATGATTCTATTTATCAAAGGGCTCTTAATAGCAACTTTAGAACCAGACAAGTTTTTTTTTCCCTTCTCTTCAATGGTGCAACCTTTTTTCTTTCCAAGTGGCATGACCATTGCATCCATGTTTTGTTTCATTGACAAATCAAGCATTGGGAGCAAGTATTTGCACCCACCCTTTCTGATGGAAACCTTTTTTTCCCACCTTTGCACCATTGGATACCAGTAGTAAGAAAACAGTACAGCTACTAATTCAACAAGCAAGGAAATTTCACTATTTATTGAATCCTTTTACTTCCTTTTGACTATCAACCTCCTAATATTGGCTCATCATGAATCCCAGCTCTGGATATCAAATGGGCACCATGGTTCCATTTAAATGTTCTTTTCATAAGCTAACTCAAGTGAAAGACGGTTCAATAGTTTCAGTAGATAGCAATTTACAATAAAAAAAATCAAACATAAAGGCTTTCAAGTTACAGCTAGAATCTCAGTAGGAAGAAATATTACATAAAACAGAAGCTTGTGTGACGACTAGCATTTCATTATCTCCAACTGATTCATTTCCAACCTCCCTCACTGCAGACAGAACTGCACCTACAGGCAAAATCACATCATCTGTGAGCACCAATGCACTCCCCTTCATCCCGATGATATCCTGCAAAAAGAATCCAATTGCGATGACTTCAGATACAATTTCTTCCTCATTTTCCTTGTTCCTTAAACAAGGACCATAGATTACAGAAGTCTGTCACTTCGATGGTGTCAGTTTTATTAATTGGAAATTAGGCAGTGGGTATCAATTTCAATCCCGAACATACCTATACAGAGGCTGTTGCCACTTGCAACCTCTAAAACAGGGGAAATTAAATTTCAGATCATGTCAATCAAAAGCCAACTTACAGTGAGAAACATCTCATTTGAGGGCTGATGCATAGAAGAGGGTGGTTTGCAAGAGAAAGTCCATATCCATGGATCTTAAAATTCTATTAACAGGGGGTTCAATTGACGTTAGATTCAGTGGATGACAACCCCTAGAAGTCGCGTTCGTAGTTGGCATTTCAATCATATGTTGAAGGGGTGAACTGTGGGACTCCATGGGATCAAAGCAAAAATGTGAACATGATCTCTCCTGAAATCCAGGCCGTATACCTTTTGGTTACATCTGATGGAGTCTAGAATTAGTGGGGATGTGGAGTGCAGAGCACTCAGGTGGATTCATTTAGCCATGGGAAGTTGCACTCTAGCTGTTGGGTTGGAAGCGAGGGCTTGTTTAGATAATCGGACTTGTTTGGATAGGTGGAATCTAGTCAAAGAAGAAAATATTTTCTCATTCCACAAAATGATCATTAACCTTATTACAGCTGCGGTTCTCTAGCAAAAGAAATGAGGTGACTGTTGTCTAATGAATTTAAAATTTCTACCTGTGAAATTAACAGACCCCAAAATGGAATTTGTTGACACAACAGTGCCAATGGAACAATTATTAATTATTCCAATCCACATCTTGGAATCTGCCTATCTAAACAACCCTAAATTTTCTAATGAACTTCAGGGAGTGAGACCATGGAATCCCTAATTCATGCATACCTTATCCAATTGAAGGTTTCCAGACCCCCAAATGGAGGACTCACGACATCTGTTATAGTAGCTATCCAAATGCACACTCAAATGCAGGAAGCAGGAAAAAAAATAATGTAGGTATTTGTAAAAAGGAAACAGAATTTTATGGTAACTAAGGCAGGGCGATAACAAGAAATATGTGAAAATAACAAGAAAATCAGATCAATTACCTTAGGATATGAAATGAAAGGATCCATATAAGAAATTAAAAATAATAATAACAATAATAATAATAATAATAATAATCCCTATCTATCAGTTGATCGAGGCAGAGACAACCCCTGCAACAGAACTAAACGATTTTCTCACAGATCCAACCGTCTTGTGATTCGAAACGAAGAGATCACGTAGGAAATACTAAAGAACGGAAAATCGATTAAGGCATCGAGAGAAATTCCATGAATCAAGCAGATTTAATCAGAGAGAGATGAATTGAATCAGTAATGACCTAGAGGTGAGTTTCTTCTTAAAAAACAACGGAGCCGAATATCTGGCAATGGAATTTATGAAGATGAGAGAAACGAGCCGGAGAAAGAGAACTCACCATCGCCAAAATCAGCAGCAGCAAGCTCGAAGAAACCCTAGGTCTCTGGAGAGGAGAGGAACCCTATAACGATCTCAACTGCAATCAGTCCCAGGAAGAGAGAAGCTGGAGAGAGACGCGGCCCTTCGAAGGTCGAACGAGAGAGCAAGGCCGGCGTGGAAGCGGATCGTCTGTTGACCCTGCCACAAGGGATATCCCTAGTGGCAGGCGCTTTGGGACCCACCGTGATGTATATGTTTTATCCACGCCGTCTATCCTCCTTGACAGCTCATTTTAAGGCATGAACTCAAAAGTTACGCAGAACCAAATCTCAAGTAGACCACGACACAGAAAACGGTGGAGATTAAACGCCTACAGTAGAAAACTCGTGGTGGCAGCATTAGAGCTGGGGACGGAACAACTCGACTCGGCAGACTTGACTCGACCCAAACCGAGTGGTGAGTCAGATCTAAACCGAATAGACTTCGCCCAATCCAAACTCAAACAAGAGTGCAAGTCACCCAGTAACTCGACTCGACTCAACCCAAAATCTGACTCATTTAAACTCGACTCGATTTGAAACCCGACTCGACTGAGGTTCAGATAATGTGTGTAACTAATTATCTAACATACCCTATCTATCACACTCGCACTGTACCTGATCTCTCTCCCTCCCTCTTCTCTCAAGCCCCGCAACCACCCATCACCATCATCCATCAAGCCACCTTGTCACACCCCAACATTCGGGTACCCAAATAGGATATTCGGGACTTGAATCCTAGGTTCGTGAGTTGAAAATATTGATATTTATTACAATTCACACGATTCAATCAAATTCAATAGATATTCAACGTCATCTAAAAAGAAAATACTGCTAAAATGTTTATTAAATATTTCTCTTGATAGTTTTTCCTTTTCTACATCGAAATTTGGAACATAAATTAAACTTAAATAACAAAAAAAAAAAATTGAATTGAATTAAAATTAAACCTAATTTTGTGGAAAATAAAACTAATAGTAGAGGCCTGTCTGGTCATAGTATTCTAGCTCTGCACTTGTGCATTTTTATAGGGGTGAGCATAATAGCCCAGTATGGTCATTTCTTACTCAAAATTTAACATGTTCATATTATATCAAATTTATATAAACAATGGGGATAAATAGAATACAGATAATAAAGAACACGAATTTATGCAACAAAATTGTAAAACTGTGATGCATGTGTTAATTTTCATGAATTCTCATAAACAATATATATTAGTTCTTATAACATCGTACCCAAGTAGATGGCCACGTTGCACCACACACTAGTACCTTATGGTGATGGACCTATTTATACGTTAGCTGATCAAACCACTGCTCCAGTTGTATTTCTGACGTATGTCCACGCACACAATTGTACTCATACGCCATACACAAAGGTGACTTCAAAGGATCAAGTGGGTTATAGGGTCTTTCACCTAATGAACACGATTGCCCTAATTGCTGGCTTTAAGGTCTCTCACCCAAGGGACACAATTGTCCTACTTACTAAATTTAGGATCTTTCACCCAAGGGACACGATTGCCCTACTTGCTTACGTAATTACATCCAATATATTAAAATTGATGCTCAATGAATGGTAAACATGCATGTAAGCTGAATAATTGTTTCACAATCGAAAATATCAACAATATAAATACTATATTTAAATTTTGTTGAAACTTTAATAATTCAAATACTTAAATACAATATTATTTTTATTATTATTTAATTTAGGAATTACTGTGAAATAATGTACAAGAAATTTTATTTAAATTCTAACTTTAATTAAATCAAAAATTTTACTTAAATAATATTAAATATTAACATAAAAATATTTATTATTTTTATTCACTAAATTCTACAATTTAAAATTTTATTTTCATTATCACATAAACTTAACAAATATAATATATATATATATATATATATATATATATATATATATATATATATATATATATATATATATATATATATATATGTATGTATGTATATATATAATGCATATAATATAATATATATATATGTACATATAATGCATAAATATATATATAATATAATATAATATAATATATTATATATTATCTAATTTCTATCGATAAATTTATTTAAATTTTAATCTAAAGAAAAATTTAAAGCTATAAGGAGAAGATTTTTTTTTTTTAAAGTTAAAAATCTAATATATACTTTATTAAAATTTTAATTTAAAAAGTTTTAAATATATATTAATCACTAAAATTTCAAAATATAGAAATCTAATCGATTTAGTTTCAATTCCAAAATTTTGATAAATTTCTTAAACTTAAATTCATTTAAAATTTTACAATTAAAATTTGAATTTTTATCTTAGACCATTTACTTAATATATTGATTTTCATAAATTTATAACATTAACAATGTAATTAAATTATTATTTAATAGTTTAAGTTAATCTATCTTAAAAATTTAATCTAATTATTTTAGATCAAATATTCTAAATTCAGAATTTTATTATTATTTATTTTTATATCCAAATTTAATAAGTTAAAGGAAGTTATTAATTTCGACTTTGGATATTATTATTTTTACGCATTCAAAATTTAATTTAAATTTTATTATTATAATTAATTCGAAGTATTATAAATTATTGGAATTAAAATTTTTGGTTTACTTTGTAACTTTTTTTATATATATATATTCATATCAATTAGACAATTAAATTTAATAACTAACATAATCATTAATTAAAATATTTTAAAATTAATTCTAATTTACTAATTTAGATAAATTCATAAATTAATTTGAATTTAATCTATTTTTAAAAATTAACTTTCATATTAATTAATTTTAAAATTTTAGGAATAACTCATATTTAATTTTTAATCTTAAGAAACATTTAAGAATTTTTAAATTAAAATATAAACTTAGATAAATTGTTTACTTTATTCTGTAATTTTATTTTATTTTAATTTTTATATTTTTTTTCTCTCTCTTTTCAAAAGACAGAAATAAAACAATTAATAATTACTCTAATCAAACAAAATTTAAATCAAACAGTCTAACTCAGAATTAACATTTAGTAAATTTAATTTAATATATCGAAAACTAAATTTATTTTGGAGCTACATTATTCTTTATCACGTCATCCTTAATAATACAATTAAGTTTGAAATTAAGAAAATAAAACCCTTGATAAGAAAATTTTAGTAGAATCTCCCATAGAAAAGTTAGTTATTTCAGACTAAATATGTAAATCTACTCCACTTATGATAGGTGGTATCCCAATGTTAGCTAATCTAGTAGAGATTGACATGAAAATTTTGGAATAAATAAGCATAATAATTAATTAAAAATATAAACCTCAAGATAAGATCACCTACCTTAAAAGTCGATGATCCGCCCCGCTCTAATCTCTCTCTCTCTCTCTCTCTCTCTCTCTCTCTCTGAGCTCTCTCTCTCCCTCTCTCTCTTGATCTACCGAGTTCTCTCTCTCCCTTTCTCTCTTTTTGATATGATTGAATCTTTGTTTATATCTTTCCTTCCTTTTTAATAGACGTAAGGACGAGGCGAAAGAGTGGGGAATGTGAGTAGTTTCGTTTCGTGGGAAGATTCGGTGCTTATTACTGTACAAAAAGGAAGGAAGAATGGAGAAGGTGGGTTAGGCGGCAGTAACGTGCGGAAGATAAAATTTTTATTTTTATTTTATTATTATTTTCTAAGATATGGTGGGTCCCACTAATGAAGATATAAATCTACTCCGTCCATCATCTCGGCATGGACATGAGAAGATATAAGGTAAAAAAATGAGGCTAATCCAAAAATCAGGTGGGCCACACACAAGCAGACGGTGGGGTTGGTTCCCACAAAAAAATGGGTTGTTACACACACACACACACACACACACACTCTCTCTCTCTCTCTCTCTCTCTCTCTCTCTCTCTCTCTCTCTCTCTGTCTCTCCCCCGAGCCCAGCAGTTTATCGTCTTGACTTAGGCAGCAGCTCATCTGAATGGACCGCACCCACCTAACCACAAAGCTTTGCCTCTAATCATAGTAACTTACTAATTTAGGGGTGGTTTGTGAAATCGTATTGGGTAGGGTTGAAATCGGGTGCGTCCAGACTGGTTGTGGTGTGCATCTATGCTGGCTCGGGTCAAGTGCAAATGGGCTGGGTGTGGACTATGTGGTGCATTCGGGTTGGCTCGGGTGTGGTCGGGCTATCTGTGGTGCGTTCAGGCTGGCTTGAGCTGAGCTGTTTCTAAACCCTAAACCCAACTTGGTCCTTGTGAGCAGGTTAGTCCAATCTAGACCTGGACTCGGATTGGGTTAAGTATGCTAGACTCGGTAACGAGTCAGGTCAAGTTTAGGTCATGTCTATTTCAATACTAGGTCAGGTCAGGTCAGCCCTAACTCGGTCCGACTCCACTCAAGACCTGCCTCAAGCTCGACCCATTATCAGCCCTACTTTAAAATTAAAAAATAAAATTAAAAAAATAAAAAAAAACTTTTGGAGTGAGTTTTTCCTTGAAGAAGTAGAGGGTTTGATAACCCAACCCATCCAATGGATGAGCCCCATCGTAATCACAGGATTCCCCAAAATTAGGTCAATACAAACTTCAGGTGCATTGCATGATAAATAATATTAGGGTTGTACATGAACCGAGTTAGCTCGGTTAGCTCACTCGACTCGAAAAGCTCGATTTGACTCGGTTCGAAACTGAGTTCAAGCCGAGTTGAGCTAATTTTTTTAGCTCGAAAAAATTTCAAACTGAGTTCGAGCTTGCCCGAGCTCAACTCGACTTGGATCGAACCCCAACTCAAATTAAACTCGGATCGAACTAGGTTACTTTGATATTGATGTTGCTCACCAAGTGTTTGATGAAATGACTCAATGAAGTGTCGGCTAGTGGCAAGGAAGGTATGTATATGAAACAAATATCCTTTTTTTTTCTTTATTTTGATGTTGCCTACAAGGTGTTCGATAAAATACCTATAAAACTGTTGCTACTGTTTTACATACAGTAAGAATTTGAAGGTGTAGTCCATGTGTTTGTGAAATTGTTGCATAGGTGAACTCGGCTTGAACTTAGCTCAAACTGGCCAGTTAGGATTGGGGACCAAGCCGAGCCGAGTTTGAGCTGCGATCAGCTAGTGGCCGAGCCAAGTTGAGTTGTGCCAAGCTCGACTCAGTTCAACTCATGTACACCTCTAGATAACAATGCCACGCAACTTATAAGTTTTGCTAGGCTTGCATAAAAGGCACATTTCGAAAGGAATTAATATATGATGACAGAGAGAGAATGGGGAGAAATAAAGGAAGTTTAAATAAAGAAAATTCTTAGGTCCTTGCTCATGCCTGGGTGGCAGATTCACATGAGTTTCAACACGAGGTCACAGGATTGAGTGCCCATAGTGGTGAAAATTCACTCGGGTGTGAGTGAGTTTGTAAAAAAAAATAAACAATAAAGAAAAATCTGAAAAGAAGAGGTTGCCACAAAAGCACCATGTTAGATTTTTTCTTTTTCTTTTTCTTTTTTATTTATTAGTAGATTACATTAAATAAGATTAGATGGAAATCCGGTTGGATACTAGCCCCATTTGTATAAGCTAAAGTAATGAGCACAATAAGACCGGATTTGATTGGTCAAGACTCAACCAAACAACATCAGACAGCACGCAGATTGGTTGGTGACCTCTGCACCAGGCAATTAGATGGTTGAAAAGCTCTGTGGACCCACCATGACGTATGTGTTTTATCTAGGTCTTGTCCATCCATTTTGCCAACACATTTCAGGGCTTGAATAAAAAATGAGGCAGATCCAAGGTCCACAATAGGAAGTAGGGGCAATTGAATGATTACGATTGAAAGCTTCTTGATAGCCTATCGCAATGTTTATTAGTGATCCAACCTGTTCATTAAGTCATGTAACCCTGGATGAAGGGAAAGCACAAATATCAGCTTGATTCAAAACTTTTATGCCCTTTGAGAAGTTTCAATGGAAGGTGTTCAACCCCCACAATTTCTTATGGTGTGGTCCACTCGAGCTTTGGTTCTGCCTCATTGTTGGGCTCATGCCCTAAAATGAGCTGGCAAAATAGATGAACAATGTGGATAAAATGCATACATCATGGTGGAGTCCACAAAGCTTCTCCACTAGCTCCCTCACTAACGTAGGGTCACTAACCCATCCGTGTCCTTTTAAATATGCTTTGGTGGCCCTATCTCTTACAATAGGTTGGTTTTTTTTTTTTTTTTCGCATGCACTCACACTACAATGGGTGCTCAAACCCATGACCTCGTGTTGAAACTCTTGTGAGCATACCACTAAGTCATGGGGTTGCAGGCATCTCTTACATTGGCTTGTCATCCAGTCAAATCTTGTTATGATGTGCCTACACTGAGCCCAGTACAAGCAGGGGAGTACCCAATCCGTGTCCAATTAGATAAAGACATGAAGTGGGTACTGCAAGGATCGAGCTCCTTTCTCTCCAGGTGTTGGAAGATTTGATTAGATGATGGGTTGTTGTAAGAGACGGAGCCCAGTCAAGTATAGGCAACTTTCAAATATGTGTCCTCATGTTTGACAGTAACATCATGTTAGGCCTCACCTAGCTTATGTGTCGCAGGTTATCCCTGTCCAATAGTTTCTACCGATCATTAGATGAGAGATGATACAATGGAGCCATCCCTCCATAGATCGAGGCATCGATGAGGTCCACCCATATACCCACCCAATGATGGATAGCTTACATTTTAAAAGGAAATTTTTAATTTTTTTTTAAAAAAACTACCTACTCAATTTAAACATTACATTTTGATATATACTCTTTGGAAAAGACTCTTACCAAAGTAATTATCGTTAGAGTATTTTTAAAAGGAAATTTTTAATTTTTTTAAAAAAAAACTACCTACTCAATTTAAACATTACATTTTGATATATACTCTTTGGAAAAGACTCTTACCAAAGTAATTATCGTTAGAGTATTTTCCTTGTGGACAGTGTTTGGTTCAGCTAATGCGAGCAAAGGGGTTACTAGCTCGAGTAGCCCACCATGATGTTCATGTGAGATCCACTTGACCATCAGGTAAGTCACCCCATGTTAGGCCCAAGGACAAAATACCAGCGCTATTCGTGATTTAGGTGGACTGCACAATTGGAAATAGTGTATATGGCAATGCTCATCATTCGAACTCTTTCCCTTGATGTCGTCCAAAAAATCTCAAACAGGCCTACTTTTTGGGCTCTAAGTCTAAATTTTGGTGTTGCATCTAATGGTTAGAGTGGATTTTATGTCATCATCACCATGGGCCCTGTTAAAATGAGGTGTAAACATCTAATGATCGAAATGGATCTTACATACAAATCATGGTGACTTCCATACAAAAAATCAAGGGTTGGTGTCCCGTAAAAATCCTTTTTTAATATTTTATTGGAAATCAAAACCCCACCCATTCCCTCTCCATTTTTTTAAAGTAGGCCAACCTTAATGTGTATGTAAAATCCACTCCAATCATTAGATGTGTAATCCTACATTAGTTTAGGGCCAAAAGTTTAGATTGACATGCATTCAAGTGGGCCACACTAGAGGAAACACTTGGGAGAGACATCCGCCCTTGATTTTTATTAGACCCAATAAGCAGGGGTGCACATTAAACCGATAAAACCATGGAACCGGACCGGAACCGACCAAACGGTCTGGTTTAGTCCGGTTCTAGAGTGCACTGGTTCCGGTTCCGATTCCAAAAATCAAAGAACCGATTACATTGGTTCAATTCTCGGTTCGAGGGTATGTGGAACCGAACCGAACTGAACCGTGGATCCGAACCACGGAACCGAACCAGAGAACCGAACCTGGAACTAAACTTGGAACCGAACCAGGAACCCTTTGATTGTTTCCATATTTGACTCATGATTTATGGTTTAATGCACCATTTGATTGTTTGCATAAATATTTTTTAGTACACCTTAGACAATATCTAAACCATTCATCAAATGGATCACAACACGAATGGACATAAGCTAGATTATAAAATAAAACATGCAATTGGGCTGGATTATAAAAAGCCCAGAACCGTGGAACCGATCCGGAATTAAACCGGTTTTAACGGTCCAATTCTAGTTCATTTCTAAGGTGGTAACAGTTCAGTTCTAGTTCCGAATATCTTAGAACCATTGGGAGCGGTTCGGTTCTAGTTTCACCCCAAAACCGGATCGAACCGACCCGTGTGCACTCATACCAATAAGTATATGAAGTCCACTTCAACCATTAGATGCCACACCAAAATTTAGGCATGTGCCCGAAAATTCAGCTCATCCATGATTCAGCTAGCCACCATTGAAAAAAGTTCCGATAGTGATGTTGCTCCATACACTATTTCCAATCCCGTGGTCCACCTAAATGACTAATGGAGCTAAGTTTTGGACCATGATCCTAACAAGGAATGACACACATGGTTGTCCTGGTGGACGATCATATAAACATCACGGTGGAGCCCACTCAAGCCCTTGACCCTTTGCCTGCGCAGCCAACCCAAGCCACTTATTAAGAAAGCTAACTTAAAGCACTATAATGATAATTACTTAAATTAATGAGGTAGTTTGTTGAAAACTTTTTTAAAAGCACCGGGATGTAAATTTTATATTAAGTATGTAGTTTTTTTATAATTTTTTTTAAAAAAAAATTAAATTAAATTAAATCCATAGATAATCCCATCCATTATTTTTCTACATTTTTTCACTTGACCATTAAATCTTTTTTTTTTTTTCCACTATCACTTTAATGGCTACAAGTTCGATGGATAGGATTGTCTAGAACCAATGTTTTTCGAGATATAATCCAACCGTACTAGGGCGCTGCATATCGGAAGATCTGATTTTCACCTGAACTTACCATGCATGCAATATCCGATGAATGGGATTGTCTGATTTTGTGTGGTTCCCATCTTTATTCATCCAACAGAAGGAAACTAGATGGACAGTCAACTAGCTATACCACATTTTGGTAGAGTCCAGTGCGAATAGAACTCAATGGACGATGGTAAATTTGGGTCAGGCCTCTGGGTATGGGTCCTGGGTCAGGTGGGTTAGATTCAGATAAGAAATTTTGGTCTGTTACGATTAACAGCTTGAGCACATGGCTCAGTACCGAAAAAGAGTATGTTTCAGCACTGAAGTCATGGGTTCGAGTGCCCATGTAGTGTTTTTTTTTCTTTAATGATATTAATGAAGTTTTTGTTATGTGAGCCCCACCATGATGTATGTGTTTGTGTTGTATCCACACTGTCCATTCATTTGGAAAGATCATTTTAGGGCATAAGCCAAAGAATTAGCTAGATATAAATCTCAAGTGGACCCACCAGAAAAAAAAAAAAAAAAAAAAACAAGTGGGAATTGAATACCTACCATTAAAACCTTCTTGCGCGCTGCAGAGGTTTTTTTTTATTATTATCAAGCTGATTTTATTTTTTTTCCCCTCGTCCAGTCTTTATTAACTAATGAACAGATCAAATCTCAAATAAACATTATGGTGGGCCCTAGGAAGGTTTCAACAGTTGGTGTCACTGTTCCCACTGTTTTCTATGGTGAAGTCGACTTGAGCCTCTGATCTGCTTCATTCTCTTACTCATGCTCTAAAATGATCTCTCCAAATGAATGAACGGTGTGGATACGATACATACATCATGGTGGGGCCACAGACTTATTGACGTCAATTTAAGTAACAAAGCTGGTTACTCAACTTGTCAGTAGCTAATCCGCATCTGCTAGTAAATGGGTTGGTTGCTTGGGTGGGCCACGATGATGTTTATATAAAATCCATCCTGACCACCAGATGGTTCACTTCATATTAGGTCAAAGGCCCAATTAAATTACCTTCATTTGTGATTCAGGTGGACCACATCATGGGAAACATTGTATAGGGCAATGACCACCCTCGAAATGTTTCCCATCCTAATGCCCAATTGAATCATAGGTGGGCCCTTAACTTTAGTCTCCAGGCTTAAATATTTGTGTGGCATCTAACAGATTGAGTGGATTTTATATAACTATCACGGTGGGCCCTATAAAAATCAAGGGTGGATGTCTCTCCCAACCGTTTTCTTTAGTATGGCCCACCTAAATCATAAATCATCTTGATTTTTTGATTCTTAGCCTAAACTAAGATTATACATCTAATGATTCAAGTAATTGTTACATAAACGTCATATCACAATGGGATGGGCTCCGCATAAAATAAAAGTAACATGCATCTCATTCCACCGTAACTTTACATAAGTATTAAGATAAAACGGACTTGCATGAGACCCCGGTCTTGATTTCGATGGGGCCCACCTTATGTATATATAAGATCCACTCCCACCGTTAGATCTTTAGTACTATACGACACCCACAACAAAACATCAGACTTATTGTGATTTAATAGGCCACACTAAAGGAAATAGACGGGAGTTGGATGCCCACCCTTGATTTCTATGGAGCTCACTTTGATAATTTTATCCAATGTTAGATCCCACACAAAATTTGAGCTTATGACCAAAAGATCATACCCATGCAGGAGTCATGTGGGACGTACTAATGGAAACAATTTCGAAGGTAAGCATTGTCCTGTACAATTTTTTCAATCATATGGTCTACTTGGTGTTACAAAAATTTACAGAATAGATTTTTTTGTAAAATATGAAAACCGAAAATCCAAATGATCTAAAATAAAGACAAGCTAAAGCACGTCTGGGACGCTATCCTTAAAGCATTATTTGCCCATACTCAAAGTAAATTGAGTATGCTGAAAGGTTACAGGCAAACCGCTTCTAAGATACGACGAGCCTGATGTGGGTTTGCATTCAGCAAACACGAAGGCCCACTACTAGAACTCTATTACACAGTCTGGCAGAAATACAGAAAAAGAAAAATCCCAAAAAAGAAAAGGAGATAAGAAGATTTCTGAGTACGACCACTGCACTGGTCTATTCTTCTAGTTCTTCAGCTATTGGTTCAATTGAACTGTTCTAGACCACACCGTTGGTCTGTTCTTCAAGCAATGGTTCAACCTTGCTGTCTTGCTGAAGTATAGGAGAGGAGTAGCTATGGCTTGGTTCGTATGGGTTTGCTGGAGTGGGTTGAATGATTGTTTTGGAACCCATCCAGGCCTTATCTATATAGGCATTTGTGGCTGGGGATTATGGTCCAGCGAAATAACTCCCATTAAGCCAATTCTAGCTATTGAAAAAATAGCCATTTTCTGATTGTTGTGCATGGCTCATAATAGCAGCTGCATGCTGACTGTTGTGAGAGCTAGCTAGCCGTTTTCCAGCTGTTGGGCTAGCCATGCAGCAGTTACACTGCACTAATGGCATAGCTGTTACACATCTGCTGTAACAGTCATATTCAGCTCCTCTATATATACTGAAGGACTTCTCTCCCAGTCCTCTAGTCTCTCTTCCAGATAGCCACTCGCCTTAGCCACTTAGTCGCACTGCGACTTGCACACCTTTCACTCCGGTTCATGAAGGAGCGACACGATGCGGAAATGCGAAGTGCAAAGTGCGCCATTAACACCTATATAGCTACACTGCCTCACATGCCCATGCCCTTGCACCGAACCCGAGCCCATGCCCGAGACCGAGACTGAGCCCGTGCTCGAGCCCGAGCGTGTCTACGCACTGGAACACGTAACTTCCATGGTCCATGGACTAGGTAGGCAAATAATAAGGTACTCCACACTTTTCATTTAAACTATAAAATCTTCTCTTCCCTTTCCCATTTGAGACTATTATCAAAACCTCCAAAAAAACTTTTTTACAAAACTTTTTCAATATATTATATTATATTTTATTTTAAATATATTTTATAAAATCATTATTTTATAATAATCCCCCACTGATTTTTTTAAAAAAATATATTTTTCTCGATTAAAAATTTCTGATAGAATAATCAGCTTATATGCATAAAGAATGATATCTTTCGATTTTAATTTTCCTTTAGTGTAAGTATCTCAAAACTCTATCGAAATTATTGGTAGCCGCAGCGTTGAACCAGTTATTCCTATATAATAGAGTTGGAGAAACCACACACTTATTCGCTATGTGTTAATTAGAGTTCCGACAATCTTGCTCAGCACAATTAATGGTCATGTGCTTATCCTAATTCATGAACGATCTCGAAAGAAAACTCCTAACTCTCATGAGAGACGGCACCATCTCTACGTTCATATAGGTAAAATTCTTCTAGTGTCTTCATTACTATAAGACACTTGTTCTTTAGACTGATTTTCATTAAGAGTTCTAAAACTTAACCTTCTTTCGTAACACTCAGCACTTATCTATTATGAATGAGGTTTTATAATTTAGTGCTGAAAAATTTTTCACATATCAGTGACTTATTCTTACCCATTAAACCCGAAATTAGAGATTTTCTAACTTTAGGTTGGGTTACCATCACTGGTAGAGCTTTGATTAAAGAGTTTCAACCCCATCACTTTAGATGTAGCCTTTCCTCTCTCGGTAGAGGTTTAGGAAAAGGGTCTGCTAAGTTATTGCTTAGACTTACCATTATATGTGTCACTATAAGCTCTAGCTAATGCGGCTTCACTATCACAATGTAGTGACACAGTTGATATAGGCTTTACACAGAAAGGGATTTCTAATAGAAGATCATTTATCCACTCAGCCTCTTTGCCTGCTGCAGCCAAGCTATAAATTCAGACTCCATAGTCGAGTGCGTTATGCAGGTCTGTTTCTTTGATCCCCAAGATACAACTGCACCTCCTAGGATGAATACCCACCATGTAGTAGACTTGTTGTCCCCCGCACTCGATATCCAGCTCGCATCGGTATATCCTTCCAATACGGTAGGAAACTCTGAATAAAATAGTTCTAAGTCTTTGGTTGCTTTTAAGTAATCAAAGACTCTACTTATTGCATTCCAGTGTTCAGTACTAAGGTTACTAGTGAACCTACTAAGTTTATTCACAGCAGATGCGATATCAGGTCTAGTGCATTGCATAGTATACATAAGACTCCCTATGACATTCGCGTATTCTAATTGTCCAACTGTTCTTCCATTATTCTCTTTTAACTTGATACTTGGATCAAATGAAATTTTTACTTCTTTTATATTTAGATGATTAAACTTGTTTAGTATCTTCTCAATATAATAAGATTGACATAAAGCATAACCCCCACAATGTTTTTTAATTTTAATACCTAGGATGGTATCAACTTGTCCAAGATCCTTCATTTTAAATACAGAAGATAAAAACATCTTCATTTTCAGTCACACCTTCCATTTTATTACTTATTATTAACATGTCATTAACATACAGACAAATAATAACCATGCAACTACCATCTACTTCAGAATATATGCAATTATCAGATACATTATGTATGAAACTATGAGATAGTATTTTGGAATCAAACTTCTCATGCCATTATTTTGGTGCTTGTTTTAATCCATACAAAGATTTAATTAATCTACATACTTGGTTTTCATTTTTTGGTAGAATGAATCATTCAGATTGTTTCATATATACTCCTCATTGAGGTTACCATTCAGAAATGCGGTCTTTTCATCCATTTGGTGGATGTGAAGATAATGTATGGAAGCTAGTGTAAATAATATTCTAATGGATGTTATCCTAGATACAAGAAAAAATATCTCAAAATAATCTATCACTTCTTTTTGTCTAAAATCCTTAGCTACTGGTCAAGCTTTAAAGGTTTGAATAGTCCCATAAGTGTGATATTTCTTTCTAAATACCCACTTGTAACCTATGGGTCTAGAACCTAGAGGTAAGTTAACTAGTTCCCATATTTGATTTGACATTATAGATTCCATTTCATCGTTTATAGCTTCTTTCCAGAAAGCTGAATCTCTAAAGGATATAATCTCTTTATATGTTTTAGGATCGTCTTCTATAGTCATTACTATAGGTATTTTTCTTATAACATTTTCTATATCTCATTCTACAAGATGGAAAAAGATCCGTTAAGAGTCTATATAGTCATCTCCTAGACTCTTCTTTGTTCTTGTCCTTTGACTCCTACGAGGTTCAATAGGAGCTTCCACTATCTGTGGAGCTGTGCTATCTGGTTCTTTATCAGGAATTTGGACTTCATTATCATTTGACTCCAAGGATAGTGAGTTTTCAAAGAACTCAACATCTCTTGATTCTATTATTGTATTAAACTCTACATCTAGAAGTCTATAAGCTTTACTATTTTGTGCATACCCTACGAAGGCATACTTAATAGCTCTGGGTCCTAACTTTGTTCTTTTTGAATTACGAGTTATGAAGTATGCAAGACACTCCCACACTTTAAGATACCCTAGGTTAGGTTTTCTTCTTTTTTTATGTTTCATATGGAGATATTTTATATTTTTTACACGAAATTCTGTTTAGTATATAGCACGCTGCAAGCAGTGCCTCACCTCATAGACTTAATGACAACTTTACTTTTATTAGCATTAAGTTGACCATCTCTACTAATGTTCTGTTCTTTCTTTCAGCTATTCCATTTTGTTGAGGTGTGTATGGCGTAGTACATTGGTATATTAGTGCATGTTCTTCATAGAAGTTATCGAATTCATTGGAGAAGTATTCTTATCCTCTATCGCTACAGAGAATTTTTATATTCTTATTTAGTTGATTCTCTACTTCTGTTTTTTATATTTTAAACATGTTCAATGCTTCATCTTTGCTCTTTAATAGGTACACATACACATATCTAGAGCAATCATCAATAAAGGTTATGAAATACCATTTATCTCCACGAGTAAGAATACCGTTTAACTCACAGATATCACTGTGCATAAGATTCAATACCTGAGACAATCTTTCAACACTTGAAAAAAGTTTTTTCATCATTTTGGATCGTATGCACACTTTATATTTATCGGTTTCATTATCCATGTATGAGATTAAACCATTCTTAGCCATGAACTTCAAGGTACTATACCCTATATGGGCTAGTCTATCATGCCACGGTCCAATGGATTCAACCATATACGCAGAAGTGCTACTTTCATTTAGAGAAAACTTGATCATACTGTTACAAGCATATCCATTTCTGATAAAGTTTTCATTCTTAGATAGAATTTTGCTGTCCACCTGAATCACTAATGGGCCTGACTTTAGGTCCCCATAAACTAAGTTTCACCTCATGTCTGGGACGTGCAGGATATTTGTCAGAATCACTTTCTTTCTAGAGGTAAATATTAGTTCGATGGTTCCTTTGCCAATAACCTTCGATCGAACTTCATTACCCATTTGGATTTCTTAACCATTGGTTAATTCCTCATAGGTTTTGAAGCCTGATCTGTCGTAGCACACATGTACGGCAGCGGCAGTATCATACCACCAACCAGGAACCTTTTTTTAGATAGTGTTCACCTCAGTGATCATGGCCACAATATCACCTTCTTCTACTGCACTTGCCTCTTTTTTAGAATTGCGATATCGGCATACTTGAGCATAGTGCCCGATTTTCCCATAAACATGGCATGGGCCTTTGAACTTTTCATTCTTCTTTTAGATGTTTTTCTTGAATTTACCTTTATTGAATTTTAGAGAATCGTTCTTCTCAGGATTCTTATTATTAGTGTTCTCTACTGCATGTACCTTGGACGAGGTATTCCCATTGTTATTCTTTTTTATCGCGATTATAAGATTTTTCCTCAATTCGAAGATGTTTCTGTATTTGTTCTAGTGTGTAGTCATCAGCCTTATGTAGCAACATGTTTCTATAGTCTTTCCACATCGGTAATAGTTTAGCGATTATAACTGCATCTTGGAATGATTCAGGAAGATCAATCTTTATAGCTTTGATTTTGTTTACTATTAGCTGCAGTTCTTGGATTTGGGGAAGCAGTAGTTTATTATCTACCATGTTAAAGTCAAAATACCTGGAGATGAGAAATTTGTTGATACCTTCTTCTTTAGCCTTGTATTTGAACTCTAAAGCAATCCAGATTTCCTTTGCTGATGGCGTCTATGTGTACAAATCATATAGGCGGTCAGAGAGCACGTTTAGAATGTGTCCTCAACACAAGAGTTCATCTTTAGCTCATTTGATGCGGGCAGCTATCTGTTCAAGTGTGTCCTTATCAGTTGCTTCAGGCAGCGACTGTAAGTTTACATCTAAGATGCAGTAGATCTTCAGCGCCGTTAGAAGAAATTTCAGTTTGTCTTACCATCTAGTAAAATTGGTTCCATCGAACCGGTCAAGACGAATCAAGTCCTGATTCATCAACTTAATGGATAATACACTAGCGGCTTCCATCAATAAATAACGCTTTAAGATTGTTACAAAAATTTACATAATAGATTTTTCTTTAAAATATGAAAACTAAAAATCCAAATGATCTGAAATAAGGACAGGCTGAAGCACGTCTGGGACGTTGTCCTTAAAGCATTATTTGCCCCTTCTCAAGTGAATTGAGTATGCTGAAAGGTTACAAGAAAACTGCTTGTAGGATTCGATGAGCCTGATGTGGGTCTGCATTCAACAAACATGAAGGCCCACTACTAGAACTCTGTTACACAGTCTGGCAGAAATACAAAAAAAAAATCCCAAAAAGAAAAGGATATAAGAAGATTTCTGAGTAAGACCACTGCATTAGTCTGTTCTTCTAGTTCTTCTGCTATTGGTTCAGTTGAATCGTTCTAGACCACACCATTGGTCTGTTCTTCAAGCAATGGTTCAACCATGCTGTCTTTCTGAAGTATAGGAGAAGAGTAGCTATGGCTTAGTTCGTATGGGTCTGCTGGAGTGGGTTGAGTTATGGTTTGGAAATCCATCCAGGCCCTATTTATATTGGCATTTGTAGCTGGGGGTTATGGTTCAGGGAAATAACTCCCATTAAGTCAATTTTAGTTGTTAGAAAACTAGCCGTTTTCTAATTGTTGTGCATGGCTCAAACAGCAGCTGTATGCTGACTGTTGTGAGAGCTGACTAGCCATTTTTTAGCTATTAGGCTAGCCATACGGCAGTTACAGCATTGTTTCTGCACTAATGGCACAGTTGTTACACATCTGCTGCAACAGTCATATTCAGCCCCTCTATACATACTGAAGGACTTCTCTCTCAGTCCTCTAGTCTCTCTTCCAAACAGTCACTCGCCTTAGCCACTTAGTCGCACCGCAACTTGCACACGTCTCTCTCTGGTTCATGAAGGAGCAACCCTCTGTGACACGATGCGGACGTGTGAAGTATATAGTGCGCCACTAGCGCCTCTACAGCCACACTGCCTCACATGCCCACACCCTCACACTAAGCCCGAGCCCGTGCCCGAGACCGAGACCGAGCCCGAGCCCGAGCGCGGGTGTGCGCACGTGGGTGTTCCAATTTTACGCATTGGAACACGTAAGTTCCATGGTCCATGGACTAGGGAGGCAAATAATAAGATACTCCACACTTTTCATTTAAACCACAAAATCTTCTCTTCCCTTTCCCATGTGGGACTATTCTCAAAACCCCCAAAAAAGCTTTTTTACAAAACTTTTTTAATATATTATATTATATTTTATTTTAAATATATTTTATAAAATCATTATTTTATAACACTTGGATATCACAAATGGAACTTATTTTTGAGCTCTTCCACTAACATAGGGTGACACACCTGATGGACCGAGGAATTTTATGATGGGCCCCACATGAGCCACCCCTCCATTTGCTCTCACAGCTGTCGTTAGGGAAGGTAGTAGATTGATAATTATATCTCTTAACAAGGTAGTTGTTTGAAAAAGGCATCGGAATGTAAACTACATAGTAATTAGGTATTTTTTTGAAAAGTTTTTTTTTTAATAATAATAATAATAATAAAGGTTCAACTGGAATATTGATTGAAGTTTTGGAACGTTAGGGAAGGTAGCAGATTGATAATTATATCTTTTGATGAGGTGGTTGTTTGAAAAAGGTATCGAAATGTAAACTACATAGTATTAGGTATTTTTTTTTTAAAGTTTAAAAATAATAATAATAATAAAGGTTGAACTGGAATATTGATTGAAGGTTTGGAACATTAGGGAAGGTGGTAGATTGATAATTATATCTTTTGATGGGGTAGTTGTTTGAAAAAGATATCAGAATGTAAACTGCATAGTAATTAGGTATTTTTTTGAAAAGTTTTAAAATAATAATAATAATAATAATAATAATAATAATAAAGGTTGAACTAGAATATTGATTGAAGGTTTGGAATGCTAGGAAAGGTAGTAGATTGATAATTGTTGATGCACAAATCTGGGCTGCCCTCCTACGACCTCCGAGCACCTGCACAGGAAAGAAATAAAGGAGACCCTGACTAGAGCAAGGGACCCTCTGATGCCAAAGTCAGGCTAGGAATCTAAGTTTGGTCGTGTACAAGGGGTTTTGAGAAGGATATTTTGCATACCTTTTATCGTATATAGGTCTTATATTTATAGGGCAAGAGTAGATTACGTGGGTGGAGACATTTCCTGAATTATAGGCATGCGTTCAGCGAACGTCTCGCATGATCTCTGGTGAAGATAAGATCAAGTAATTGAACCTTGAAAAAGTCGAGGCAGATGGCCGAGGCTGAGGTCTATGGCTGAGCCGACCTAAAGAGACCGAGTTGGGGAGGTCGAGCTAACCTAACAAGGTCGAGCCGACCTGGTAGGGACCATCGCGAACCAGATGAGGCCGAGCCCACCCAACGGGGATCATCATGAACCTGACGAGGCTGAACCTACCTAACGAGGTCGAACCGACCTGGTGGGGACCATCGTGAACCTGACGAGGTCAAGCCTACCTGATGAGGTCAAGCCTGACCTAGCGGGGATCATTTTGAACCTGACGAGGCCGAGCTGACCTAGGGTTAGTATGTCGAGCTGACGAGGCCGAGGTGGTTTTAACCAACGTCTCTTTCTTGGCCATTGAAGAGCTCATTGGTCATGACCGAAGCTGGCCCGCTGAGATATCCGAGCTGACCTCTTCTCTTTTGGAGAGTAAGTTGGTTTTGTTAAGGTCGGACATGTTAGCCAAGTAGGAGCATTGGGGTGAGCTCTTCTTTTTATGAGGAAAATTTTTACTTTTGTCGAACAGATGGTTTAGCTGCAATAACCCCTTTATGAGGGCCCGAGCACTTAGGAGGATTATTTTCTCCTGCACTAAGAGATCCTCATTGTAGATCGTGCGATCCAAGTGGCGTTACCAATTAGTGGTCCAACCTCTTCTTTAAGGGTTGGACGACTGGTAAGGACTGTTTTTCCCTTACACTAAGAGAAATCCTCAGTAGTTCGTGTAGCTCAGATTGTATAAAGAGAGATTTTCTTCCCAATTTAGGGAAGCTCTTCCATAGTATAATTCATGGTAGAAGACTTTTTTCCTTTGCACTAAGGGAAGTCTTCATAATCGATTTTTCAGATCGGATAGTCCAAATTTTGAAATAAGTTTTCCTCCCCTGACTTGAGGAAGTTCTTTTATTGTAAAAATCGTTGAACAGTAGAAAGCATGGTGGTAGTGTTGCGAGTTGACTTGACAAGGCCGAGCTGACCTGAAGAGGCCGAGCTGACCTGCTGAGGCCGAGCTACCTATGGGTAGTAGATCTTCAAGCATTCAGCATCCCATGGGCGGGGTAAGAGCCCCCCATGTATTTTAGTCGATATGTCACTCAATATTTGACATCGAGGTCGAAGTTGGCCGATGAGCCTTATTATTGAGCTTGGTTATTTAGCTCAGTCGTCAGGTTTCCTTGCTCAGCTCAACTTTTTTCAGCATTTACTTTGGCTTAGTATTTAAGGGAGTGTACCGATGGAAGTAACTTTCTGGATGTTGGTTTGTATGCTGACCTTGGTCTTGGTCGTCTTCTTTCTTTCTTTTGGCATTAACGGAAGAGTGCTCCCCTTCTTCCTTTCACATCATGTCCTCAACTGAGTTGTTTTCTCTTCGAGCAGCACAGCTCCGAGTGCGAGATCGAGCATTGAGCTGACCTGTTGAGGCCGAGCTAAGTAGGTCGGCGATGGTAGTCGGTGGATTCTTACCAATAGAGAAGAATAACTTTCCTTATTTGAGGCCGGCCACCATGGTAGTCAAAGCAATCTGGTCGGAATAATTGTTGACCTGGACAGCTTCGGCGTTGAAATAATGAGATAGTCTCTTAACAGCTCGTCCTCCTTCTGCTTAATCGTGAGAAGCTGAGTTGACGGCTTCCTTCTGTCTCTCCCACCAATGAAATGTGTGAGGAAGGCTTTGCTAAGCTGCTAAAAGGAACTGATGGAACTCGGCTTCAGCTGCCTAAACCACTGTCGAGCAACTCCTGATAAGGTTAGAGAGAACGCTCGGCACATCACGGGGGCCAAGGCGTCATAAAGCTCCATCCAGGTTCTGAAGGACTCAATGTGCTTGGCCGGGTCTGTGGTTCCAGAATAGGGGGTCATTTGCGGCATTGGGAACCTGGGCAGAAGTGGAGACACCATAGTGTCGTCGGTGAATGGTGGTTCAGTTTCTCTTAACATGACCTCTACTAAGGTCGGCACTCGGGCATAGTGGGCTTGTTTAATGTTGTTGATCTACCCTTGAAGTTTCCTGAGCTCTGCCTCCCAAGGACCCTCGTTCTCGGCCACTGTTTCAGGGACTTTTCCATAGCTCTTCCTCTTTGGCATGGGGCACAGGTCGGAATCTGCTAACGTGACTGCCCTCGAAGTGTAGGAAAGAGCCTGGGCTAGCGGCTCGGGAGGTTGCTTGTTTCTCTGTGAATTGATTGATACTTGAGGAGATGTAGTGGCATCACCCTCCTATGCATTGTGACCGAGGGGCGGATTCTGTCTCTTCAAGATTTACATGAGTTGATCCATGTTTTTATTCAGGGCTTCAACTCAGTTCTCCAAGGAGATTAATCGACCACCCTGAGTGTGAGATCAAGGAGCGGGCGCTGCGGGAGTAGAGTCAGCCCGCTGCTGGTAGGGCTGGGTACCCTGCTCGGCTGATGATTTAGGAAGAGTTGTAATGATTGCAGCAGATGATTTGGGAAGAGCTGGGATGGTTGCAGCAAATGATTCAGGAAGACTTGGGCTAACTGCAACAATGACAGCTAGAGCTCTCTTCTTTCCTTTTGCTATTGTGGTTTTCTGGTAAAGTAGGAATGACTTTGATGTCATTCCCACAGACGACGCCAAAATGTTGATGCACAAATTTGGGCTGCCCTCCTCCGACCTTCGAGCACCTGCACAGGAAAGGAACAAAGGAGACCCTGACTAAAGCAAGGGACCCTTCAATGCCAAACTCAGGCTAAGAATTTGAGTTTGGTCATGTACAAGGGGTTTTAGGCAGGAGATTTTACGTACCTTTCACCATAGATAGGTCCTCTCGACCCGAGACCTATACCCTTGCGACCGCGCAGTCGCTGCGATTCCGACGCCGCGTCTCGCTCGTCGAGGCGATACTCAGGCCAAGAAATGTGAGCCCGCGTTCGATTCGAGAAAACACCGCGCGTCGCAATTTCCAAGAGAATCTATCAAATCCATCACATCAATCACATCACTTGTCAAAAGTACACCCATCACTCAACCCATTACTCTCCCCATGCCCAAGTACAAAAGCAACCCCCCAAAAGTCAAAAGCACCTTACCCCTCATGTCACTCCACCATCCCTCTCTCCCATCACCCATCTCTTTTTCTCTCTCTCTCTCATTCTCCAAAGAGAAGCAACTCCAACGTCCATGGCTTCCATGGAGAACCTTGGTGTGGCCCACCTTCCTATCTCTCATCCCCACCCTCCAAAGTTCATCGCAACCGTTAAAATGCAACCCTTGGAGCTCTATATTGCGTCGGTGGAAGAAGGAATAGGAGATAAAAGGTGGGTGATTCTCTCCCTCTCTCTCTCTCTTCTTTCTTTATTTTGTGGCCCACTCAATAAGATGTGATGCCTATTTGTCCATCAAATAGACCCCAAGGCCGTCCAAGCTATGTGGGCCCTACCTTGTGGGTGATGGGAAAGCACAAGTATCAAATTGATCCATATCAGGTGGGCCACGTTTATGTGGGACCCACCTTTACTAAGATGTGGGCCACGTGCATGTGGGGCCCACCATGGTGCTGTGTACATCCATACCGTCCAGGGTCGATGCGAGGAAGAGGGACACTGGACGTGAGGAAGAGGGACGCTAACATGGAGTGTATGTATTTACCTGGTGTGTACTAATAATGCTAAAAAAAAAAAAGAAAAGAAAAAGAGAGAAGTTGCTTTTGGAATAGCCTACCCATGTAGGCCCTACCTTGACATATGAATCCAATCCACGCCATCCATTCCATTCCCCATGTGTTTTTAGGCATTGAGCAGAAATTTGAGGCTAATCCGATTCTCAGGCGGGCCATACCATAGGGATTAGTAGTGTATACCATTAAAACACACCTTGAAGCTTCTATTCGCCCAAAACAGGCCGCATATTAGACTCATTTAGTCGGTCTTAGACCATGGAATCCAATGGTTGGAGTGGATTCATCTGATGCGGGCCCTACGTAGAAGATTTTGCAAAATATTTATTTTCAAAAAAAAAAAAACAAACAGCAACGCTGGCGGACGGGCGACCGAGCTGGGCCCCACGGCTCCAGCCGTGGGTCCCACTGTGATGCTTTCCAAAATCAATGCCGCCCATTTTGTGGGTCCCTTAGGGCCGAGCGCCATATTCAAAAATCAACTGTATACGGAACTCACGTGGGCCACACCAATTAAAATCATGTGAAGACATGCCAAAACATATAAAATCACTTGGTGGGGCCTACCTGAAATTTGGATGCCGTTGAAAATTGGTCTGAACCCTCAGCCAAGTGGGACACACATAATGGGTGGGCTGGATTCAGGAACAACATTCGGTGGGCCCCAATTTTTCAAGGTCCACGTGACCTTTTTATTGTTTGGATGCAAATAAACATCACTTTGGGCCGTACCCCATGGTCCGCGTGACCTTATTAGCAGCTTGGGTGTTATACAAACAGCCCAGTGGGCCCTCTCTGGCCCACGTGACCTTATAAACAGGTTGCATGGTAAGTAAACATTGCAGTGGGCCCCTGGCCCATGCGACTTTATCAACAGGTTGGATGCAAGTAAATATTTCAGTGGGTCCCATGATTGTGTGACCCTATTATCAGGTTGGGAGAAAAATAAATGCTGTAGTGGGCCCCATGTCTGTATGACCTTATCAACAAGTTTGAATGGAAATAAACATTATGGTGGGCCCTAGGTCTATATGACCTTATCAACAGGTTGGATGTAAATAAATATTACAGTGGGCCCTGGGCCCATGTGATGTGGGCCCTAGGATGAAAAATAAACATCATGTTGGCCCCAGTTTGGATGGATGGTATGCTGGGCCCTAGGTTGGGTGGAAAATAAACATTTTGGTGGGTCTTACTTAAGACCCATTTACGTATGTGTTGTGTCCATAATTGTGGACCTCTATCACGGAATATGTGACTTATCTACGCCTTCCATCCCTATGGGACCCACCATGATGCATGTGTTTCATCCAACCATTCAACCATTTTTTTTTTGGAAAACGATTTTTAAGGTTTGGGACGAAAATAAGACAGATTTATTTATCAAGTGGACCATAGTGCACGGTGAGGATTGAATGGCTATCTTTGAAATCCTTGAGATCTTATGATTAGATTGGATGAGAAATAAATGTTATGGCGGGCCTTGGAAATCTTAGTAGTGGAAATCATTATCACCACTTATATTTGAGTGTGGCTCATTTGATATACACGTGGCCGCCATGTGGTGTGGCCCACTTACCATATTTATGGCCCATTGTTAAGGCCCACCTTGTTATATATGAGGTCCCTGTGATGCGGCCCATTAGATGTATTTGGGGCTCATGGGTCAAGGCCCAATATGATGTACATAAGGCCCTTTTCAATGTGTGATTCTGCTATGATAAATGTATTATACATCCGCACCATCTACCCATCTTGATGGCGCAGGGCCTGCTTGCTGCATGTACTGGGCCCACCTACACTGTACAGGCCCACCATGCTGTGTGTACTTCACCCACACCGTCCACTTGTGCGGCCCGCCTAGATGTTCGTATTTTGTATCCACCCCGTCCATAATGTTGGGATAGTGCTCGACAATGTTTGGTTGGCGTCGATTTACATGGATATGTTTGTACCAGTGCTGATCATCATACATGGGCCATGGGTGTAGTGATACACATGTTATACCTGCAACTATTGAAATGATTTTTGGTGCGGCCCATATAAAGAGTCCCACCTTGATATATTAGTGCGGCCCATTGCGACGTATTTCTGGCCCGTATGTCGTGGCCTATTGTGATATGTTTTCGACCCATTTATTGAGGCCCGACTTGAATTGCATGAGGCCCATTGGTGCGGCCCAATGTATCGACCCACCGTGATGTGTATATTAGGCCCAATGGTAAGGCCCAATGTATCGACCCACCGTGATGTGTATATTAGGCCCAATGGTAAGGCCCAATGTATCGACCTACCGTGATGTGTAGGCCCACGTGCTGTATGTGTAAGGCCCACCTGTGATGGCTGTTTGAGGCCCACTTGTTGGATATTTGGGCCCACCTTATGTTTGACTTTATGTGGACCACTCCTTGGGAGCAATGTTGATTAAATGTCCACATTGCCGGGCAGTGATGGTTAGATGTCCACATTGTGACCCTTCCTTAGGCCTTATCAGGCCCATTCTCATCATTCTCTTAGTGGGTTAACCCAAATAAGTGGTCCTCATTTACCATGGACAGATGGCTCCATGCTACCAGATTTGATATAACCACGGCTGAGGGCTGATCTTTATATTATGGTTGATCATATGTTCATCTATGGACCCAGTCTTGTCTATGTGACCGGTCGTCGGTGTTGATTATCGATGCTGATTATCGGTGCTAATTATCGATGTAGATTATCGGTGTTGATTTGTCGATGTCGATTGTATTGGCCGGTTCCGATTGTCGAGGCCGATTCTGAGTATCGAATTCGATTGCCAAGGCCGATTGTCGAGACCTATATGATGTATATGTGACCCGTAGTTGAGGGCCATTGTGATATGTATTAAGCCTATGATGCATGGTCCATTTGATGTATTCAAGACCCATGTGTAGGGCCCACATGTCCTGTATTTGAGGCCCATGGGCAAGGCCCATTGTGATGTATTCATGGCCCATGGGCAAGGCCCATTGTGATATGTATTAGACCCATGAGCAGGGTCCACCTGTTATGTATATGTGGCCCTTGAGTAAGACACATTGTGTTCTATATTAGGCCCTTGTGTGAGGCCGTGGGCCCATTATATGTTTGACTCTATGTAGGCCATTCCTTGGGGGCAATGTTGGTTAAATGTCCACATGGTCGAGGTCGATTATCGATGCTGGTTGTGGATACCGGTTATGAGTATGTGACAGCATAGCATCATGATACATGCCCATACGCATCATCTGCATGTTTGTTATGAGAGGTGGTTGATCATTGCATATGTCATTGGGTATGTTGTTATGAGACCCCCTGATAGGTGAAGGTTATCTCACATGAGCACGCGGTATGTGCAGGACCGATGCATGACTGGATTGTATGACTCATGCATCTCGCATTATGATTACTGTATGCCCTAGCGACATCAGGGCCGTAGCCTCCACAGGCATATCGTGGATGGCCAAATAGGACACCGAAAATGTTTGGTTCTAGCATACGGGCGCCATAGATGTCCCTAGGTGAAAATTCCTAAATCTTCGTGGCCAGGAGACGCCCCAACGTCGGGACCGAGTGGATACATGAGCACCCGAGTGTCGAATACCAGGAGGCCGCGTCTCCCACTGTGTTGTGGTCGGTTGGGAGGGGGTGTGGCCTTACTGGCCCGAGGGTAGGAGCAATACTAGGCCGAGTTTGACCAGCTTGTGAATGGGTCTACTATTGACGTCTCCGGGCTCGATATTAGCAGGCGGATAGTGAGGTCTCTTCCACTTACCTGGTTGTGTGTTCGGATAGGGGCGGCAAGCTGGCGTAGTGTAATAGACCCCGGTGATGATCTCAGAGAGGAACCGTACCGATATGTGGATTTAGTGAGTAGGAGTTGCATACTCATTCATGCATTCATTCATTCACTATCCACTCGGGTTGGTGGTGCGCAACTATTTATTCACGAGTGCTTTCGCAATGGCCGAGGATTTCGGTTGGGGCTCGCGACTAACTGAGATCGGGAGTTCACCACATTGAGTCTAACTATCCAAATTTAGGTATGGGGTGGTTTGGATAGAAGTCCCTTGTGATAGACCCCATAGCCTGTGATACTACGTACCATCATCCCGACTTCACACTCCAGTATGGTCATTCCATTCACACCGCATATTGTAGAACATTCGCGGCATATGGCATTTTGGGCTATTGTGTCTCTGCATTTATATGGTTTAGGTACGGCTGATGCTATTTGTGTTACTCATCGGGAATGTATATTGTATTGTATCCTCTGCATCTGATATTTAGCTATTTATGATTCCTCATTTGCATAGTAGTTCTATATTGCATATTCTGACATTGATTGACTCATGGACTTGTCCGTATTTTCGCTTACTCTGATAATTCATGATCTTATCAATATTCCTGCTTACTCTGATAATTCATGATCTTATCAATATTTCTGCTTATTCCGATATTGTATGATTTATGGATTACCGGTATTTCTGGTCTTATATGATGATGTCATTATGTTGAATACTTGGCACTTACCTTGTACACACTTACACCACCCTCTAAGCTTTCTATAAGCTTATGCACGATAGATGCGTGCAGGTGATGTTAGGTTGCAGCAGTGTGGAGCTTGGAGCGTGCGGCAGTCTTTTGGAGCTTGGTTTTTAATTATGTATTTCCTTTCAACATTGTACCCAAAGGATTATATTAGTGGATATGTGATGATGATGTTGCCTTTGTGAATTGGGTAATCTTGTGGTTATGCTTATTACGAGTTAAATGTATATACAAAAAAAAAACCTCCTTGTAGGACCCCAGGATCGGAATCTGGCGTATGGACGCTAGGAGCCGAGAATGGGGTACTACGGAGGCTGTCAGCACCGGATTCGACATAGGAAGAAGACCAAGGAGACCCTTTTTAGAACGGGGGACACTCCGATGCCAAAGTCAGGCTAAGAATCTAGGTCTAGCTATGTTGAGAGGTTTAGGGCGACATATTTTACGTACCTTTCACCATAGATAGGTCCTCTATTTATAGGGCGAGAGTAGATTACGTGGGTGGAGACGTTTCTTGAATTATACGCGTGCATTCAGTGGATGTTTCGCACGATCTCTGGTGAATATAAGATTAAGTGATCGAGAAAGTCGAGGCAGATGGCTAAGGCTGAGATCTATCGTCTCGAAAAATCTGCACAAAGACCCGAGTACCACCTCGAGCAAAAATCACATAGGACCAAATTCTTTAGAAATTAGGTGAGAATTGACTAGCGCTAAACTAGAGTACTTGTGAAAGTAACACTAATCACTTTAAATATGATCTATAAGACCCAAAACGTGCCAGAATCATTGATGCTACTTTACCTTGAAATCTAAAATCAATCTCTAAACCCGGTTGCTCTCGGGAGCACCTTGAAACTCTATATCGGACCTGGATCTCATGTCGAAAGTCCGATTACCCCAAAACTATACAGTTATGACCGCATTATTGGACTTGACAACTATCTCGAAAATCAAGTCCTAATAGTATCCAGTAACGCACAACTTGAACCCGGAGTAAAGTGTGTGTGAAACATGAATATACTTAGAAATAAAATCTGAATTTAGTAATCCGAGTCGTGTCATTTACGGGCCAAATATAAGGATTCGGACCATCGATTCAGACCCAAATACACTCTTGGATCGGGAGAAATGTCCCACACATGTCGGTGTACTTGTGGCTCCCGATCGAGTGCCGATGACCGTTAAACTGAAACGGTCCGCCACGGTTGATTTGTAAACCCGATCGGAATGAAAACTACCTGACCTAGATCCATGGTCGGGGAGCTTAAGTCGACCGCATGTGGAAAAGGGGCCTCGAAATGTGCCGAGTCAATGGGCTGAAACAGATGCTCTTTGGATATAACCTAAGTATATCTTGGCCCGGGGCCATTTCCATCCGACCCGGGCCTATATAAGGGCCTTAAACTCTCTCTCTCATATTCCATACGAATTCTAAAACCCTAAGAAAGAGAGTAGAGGAAAAGGAAAGGAAAGAGAGAGAAAGTGAGAGAGTGAGTTGGAGATTCCTCCTGGGATTCGATCCCATTGCTCCTCGGGCTTAACTACCGCTTCTACATCACTATTCTGGCGATTCTGACTCTGTACTTGGGTAAGAAAACCTAACCCTAACTTGTTTTAGGATTTTTGACTAGTGTAATAGATGAATTAGCTAACCTATTCCCTGTTATAGGTTATTGTGGTGTCGTAGACAAAGACTTAACTTTTAAAACTGAGTTCGTTACGAGTCTACCGGCGAAAGGTGCGGACTATAAATGTTTAGGTTATAGTTTTCAAGGCTTTTAATGTCAGTTAATGATTTATGACTGACTTGAATTGCTATCACATGCTTAAACACGATGTTTTTCGCACTTTACACATATATATGAACTATGTCGAATATGGTGTATTCTTGTGTTTGTTGATATGATTGAATGAGTATGGAATTTGGATTTGTGCTTGCCATAATTATCCGTCGTGGATATATGGTTGTTGTATAGTGACAATTCCGTGGTGAAAGGGTTTGCCCTAACACCTGTTATAACCAACATACGTCATGTATGTTGAAGTGTGTAGACTAAGTGTTTGCCGAAATGTCTGAATGAACATGCAATCATGATTAGTACTTGTTATGATGGATGTTTGGTAATACATGATCGTTGTATGTGTTGCAACTCATATGTGAAAGGATTTGTTATAATATACGTTTTAAGTAAATTAATCTATGTATGTGATATGAGTAGTGTAAGTGTTTGATAAAATGCCCGTATGAGGAAATGCTTGATTAAATGTTTGAAATGAGAGTGTTGAGATAGGATTCTCAATCCCCTTCTCTATAACTATAGTTTCCTTTATGTAATCTATCTTCCTACAATGTGATTTATGGAAGTAATGACTAGGTAAGATAACATGTGCATTATGTGTTTCATGAAATGCTTAAATGCTTGAAATGGTTGAACTGTTGTGTAATGCTGCTATGCATACCATATGTGATATATAAACTGCAACTGAGTGTGATTGAGACTATGACTTAGTCCAGGTAATCGGTATCAGATCTCGATTAGGTGGCTGAGGTTGTTTCGCCCCACAGGACGTGTTCGATGAGTCCTAGTTGTACTTCGGTTGTCGACAGTGGTTAGGCCACACGGAGTGCTCGTGCACTCTATGTCGGTCAATTCGATGTGCGCTCTGTTCACTCCCAAGTGTAGGGTTGTGATGTAGTAATAAACTCGGTAAGACCGAGGTCGAATCCCAAGGGACCGATACCTGTGTGTACGTTATCTGAAACCAAGTAGAACTAGAACTAGACTAAGATGTGATCTAAACCAAATAGAATTTAAGGAATAATTGTGGAATAATTATCGAAAACTTAAAGAATTCAGGGAATAAGAAACTAGGGATTCGGAGGATCCACTTGTAGAGATCGGGAGATCTTATGCCTGCTTCAAAATCATGGAACTTAAACCGAACTTCCTCCGATATAATTTTCAAAGGGATGAAAGGTATATGAATTAGAATGGATTCCATCACCAAACCATGCCAAAGTAAACAACGAAATTAAACTAATTACCAACCAACCAACAATGTATGAAGATCGGGAAGGGTACTGTCATCCTACCATGCCCATAGAACAATGATGAACAACAGGCTTCCCGACTTCATAACATAAAAGGGGAAAGAAATATGCAAAGCCATTGCAAACCCATTGTAATTTCAATCACAATGACCATTAAAGACTAAGAAAAATAGTCCTTTAATAATCAACTAAAATTAAATTCAATTTATAAATTTAATAGTTAAATTAAGGCATAAAAATACAGTCTTCCATCTCACTACAAGCTTCACCTCTTAGCCCTAGCTAAGAGGTTTAGCCTAGCATGATCATGCTAGAACCAAAGAAAAAACATCAAAGGAAAGAAATAAATAAAAGGAAAAGAAAAGGGAAACAAAAACCCATGGCTGCCTCTTTCTCTCTCTCCCTTGCAATCGTCCAAGCCGAGCACGATCTTCCTCCAAAATTCCTTTCTTTTATTCTTCTTTCCTCCCACCCCTTTATAGAATTCCGGCAGTGATGGCTGAGTCGAGCACCGACTTCTCCTTCGCAGTCCGTTTGCAACGGAGTTGGACTCCCTGTTTACGCAAAAAGAAACAAGGCCTTGCATCTGTGATGACTGGTGGGCCTAGGATTGATGTTGGACGAGAAATCCGACCCGTCCATTAGTTTCCCCTCGAAAAACCAGTGAAACCTGATTGGTTTTGGATCCGCTTCGTGGTGAACCACGAATTAGTTCAATTCACCGTCGGTCTTCCGATTGGACGGTCGAAATCCAATTAAATCTATCCTCTGCAATTCCACCACCTAGGCGAGGGAGGTAAGGCCCGTGGGTTCCTGAAGGACGGTCCTGATTAGCCTTATGAGCCCTGATGGTGGCCCACAAAGATCAACCGCCATCCCTGCTGCGAAACAGAGTCACCGCCGTCCCTGCTGCGAATCTCGTTAGCATCTTTCTTGAAGTCAAGTGGAAAATCCACTCCGTCCATTGTTTTCAGGACGAAAAACCGTCTGGAATTGCTCGGTTTTCGATCCAAACTGTGGTGTCTCATGAGATTGTAGCCCAGCCGTCCATCCTGCGTTTAAACAGAGATCTACGCATATGTTTATGCATGGGACCAGACGGACAGCTAGGAGTTGGTCTTGGCTGTATCCTGAGACCGGTGAACGGTTCGGATCATCGAGCCATATGATGAGTGGGGCCCACTAGCGAAAAACGGACAGACAGCGTAAAGACGCTGTCCGTTCTTTCGCAGAAGAGAGAGGAAGATGGGTCAGAGTCGGGTTTGACCAGACCGGCTGGTCCGGTGCAGCTCACGTGCGTGTGCACTATATGCACGTCCAACTCGTTTGGAGTCCATGATGATGGATCCCGGAAATCCGCTCCGTTCATCCGTCTTGTCTCCTCAGATAATGGGTTGAGACCAAATTTTAAGCATATCCAGATCTCAGGTGGGCCCAAAATCAATGGTTTATGGGCTGATCTGAGCGTTGGGCCACTTCCAGAGGGATCCAATGGCTGAAATTTGACGTGTACGGTTATTTTTTGGTTCTCGAGCCATGAATAAAGTTTTGAGCCGAACAGATGATAGAAACCCAGTGATCTTGCATTCTGGCTGACTTTCAGGCCGCTTGAGCTTCAGTTTCTCGATTCTCGCGGATCCCTGGCGTGTAATTCCGTCGATCTTGGTCTCCTGGGGTCCGTCCCTTGCCTTGGTGATTCTGGAGTGCCAAATCCATGCATTTAATACCTTTTCCCAGTCCAGGCTCGTAAATACGCCCTGCAACACAAACACGATTTAAATCGGGCCGTTAAACAATATCATGTTCATAAGTCCAGGCAATAACTGGGTCTGATATGCAATATTTGACCCTGAACATGCTCGTACTAGTCGAGCTCGTCAAGGAACCCGATTGACCCGATGTATGTTCATCATGTATGGACACTACTACTTGAATCTAAGGTACCAAACTCACCGGTGAAAACTCCTTTAACCTTGGTACCTCAATCCGTTAAGACTCATGAGCCGGGCATGGTGGTATGGGACACCGTGGTCGAGCCGTCGGCCTCTGGGGGTGACGAGCCTCCCCGTAGTGTCCGGTGAGCAACACACCTCGTGAGCCAAATACGGTGGTATGTGACACTATATTCGAGTGTCGGCCTACACTATAAGGTGATGAGCCATTTGTAGTGACCTTGAGCATACGCTAAGACTATGTAGAGGCGACGAGCCTTTCTATAGCAACAAGAGTACAAACTAAGCCTACACTGATAAGGTGACGATCCCTTTGTAGCGACCTAGAAGCGTAACATCGTATAAGATTTACTAGGATTGATGACCCTAGAATGGATCATCATTTGGGATTTGATATAAGGGAGGTACCTTAGCTTTCCAATCCTTCCGCATGAAAAGGACTAATAAGAACTTGGTAATCACGTTCATGTACCGCACCGCATGTGCCGTTTGGCGTTAGGCAGAAGCACGAGGAAGTGACTGACATGCGCGACTGTTAGATGAAGGTCGCAGAGGGAGTGTAGGCGAGGGCATGCATCATTTATTCATACCATTCTTGCATTAATTAGAGTACTTAGGGATGTTTGATTGTATTGTTTTATCATTACTGCTTGACTGAATTGAGAACATGTTAACCTTTGCTTTATTATTGCACTGAGTTGATCACTCACTCCCATGTTTCGGGACGGTGTTGTATACACCAACCAGACTCTGTCTTAGTTGCAGATGGAGACCCGACTGATGAGGTGGAGGCGGACTTCATAGACAATGAGGATGCCTTCTCATATATGTAGTATTCTGGTGGATTTACCTAGACCGTTCTGAACGGCGGGGCTTCAGGGTTATACTTGTAGTGGACTATTACATTTTTGTCATTTTGTATTTTAAAGCAATACATGTAATTATTGACTTGGCAATGCATACATACTTTGGAGACCTATACTGATTTATAACGCTATACATATTTGAGTCAGTCTTCTGCTTGCGTATTACAACTATCCCTGGATTATGTATTGCTGATTTGGCTTAATCTTATTCATGTTTTATGCACTAATACAGACAACATTTAATCATCATTAAATATGTTGCATAAGTGATGCGTTGGAACTCGGGAGTTGGACTTCTACTCGACCTCCGATTTTCAGGGCGTTACAATCCATCTCATCAGAATATGCGGCAACTTGAACCTGACAAGGCCGAATTGACCTGGCGGGGATCATCATGAACCTGATGAGGCTGAGCTGACCTGGCGGGGACCATCATGAACTTGACGAGGCCAAGCTGACTTGACAAGGCCGATCCGACCTGGCAGGGATCATCGTAAACCTGACAAGGCTGAGCCGACTGGCGGGGATCATCGTGAACTTGACGAGGTCGAGCCTACCTGACGAGGCTGAGCCGACCTGCCAGGGACCATCGTGAACTTGACGAGCCCGAGCCGACCTAGCGAGGACCATCGTGAACTTAACGAGGCTGAGCCTACCTAACGAGGTCGAGCTGACCTGGCGGGGACCATCGTGAACCTGAAGAGGCCGACTCGACCTGACGAGGCCGAGCTGACTTGGGAGTAGTATGCCTAGCTGACGAGGCCGAGGTAGTTTTGACCAACCTCTCTTCCTTGGCCATTGAGGAGCTCATTGGTCATGACCAGCGCTGATCAACCTCATGTCCCGCCAGGTGTCCTAGCTGACCTCTTCTCTTTAGTCAGTTGATTTTTACCCATAACAATAATTATATCTTTTGATGAGGTAGTTGTTTGAAAAAGGTACCGAAATGTAAACTACATAATAACTAGTTATTTTTTATAAAAATTCTAATAATAATAATAAAGGTTGAATTGGAATGCTAATCGAAGGTTTGGAATGTTAGGGAAGGCAGTAGATTGATAATTATATCTTTTGATGAGGTAGTTGTTTGAAAAAGGTATCGGAATGTAATTACTATGTATTTTTTGAAAAATTCTAAAATGATAATAATAATAAAGGTAATTGGAATAGTTATAAAGGGTTTGAAAGGTTAAGGAAGGTAGTAGATTGATAATTATATCTTTTGATGAAGTAGTTGTTTGAAGAAGGTACCAGAATGTAAACTACATAGTAATTAGGTATTTATTTGAAAATTTTAAAAAATATAATAATAATAAAGGTTGAACTACTGGAATACTGATCGATGGTTAGGAATATTCCAACCTGAGAGTTATTTTTTTCTGTTCAGTTAGTGGGTGTGTTTGTAGGAGTGCTCTAAGGTATAGTGGGGCCACTGATGAGAGACCTGGATCTCTTATTAGGTGCCACATGTAGGGTGATGATAGCAGGTAAAGCGAGTTGGGTGCGAGGATTAGTTGCAAGCACATTCATCAGCTTTGCTAAGCTCACATGCATGTCTAAGGAAGCTCAAGCACACGCTAGCGTGGCAAGTAGGTGTGGAATCCAATCCATCTATTAGGTGGAGCCCAGTATCTAAGTACACTGACCTAAGAATCAACCCGGTACATTAATCAGGTAATGTAGGAGTATTTTCACACCGATCTCGAGTGGGGTCGCCCGTGGGATGTGGGAACACACTCAGGGTGGGTGACCCATGTGATTTGGGGCCCATGGAGGAGGTCTCGTATTCGAGACTCCTCACTGAGGGTGATTAAATGCGCATTTTACAGCAGGCTCGAGTGGGGTAGCCCGTGGAATGCGGGGACACACTCGGGGTGAGTTGCCCATGTGATTTGGGGCCCAAGAGCCCACAAGGGAAGTTCGATTGAGGTCCTAACCCATGCAATGTGGGGCCTGGGCTATGAGATAAATGGATTGATTCACCACGCTCTAACAGTTCGAGCTTTTAGAGCAAGTGGTTAATTGTCCTACATCAAATTTAGTATCAAAGCTTAAGTTTTTCATAGGAGATTGTATTGTATGTTTAGGGTTTAGTTTACTCGCATTTATTTTGCATTAAATTTTATCATATAGGGTTATTTAGGACCCATTATTCACAACATAAACTGCTGAATTTTCTATTGTCAGAAATTCTCCAATTTTCGCTTCTGAATTTTCTATTAACAAACTGTTTGGACAGTTATGTTGCTGGAATTTTAGGAGCGTTGCATAGTTTCCCTCATATAGAGTCCTATAGGAGCATTTAGTCTTATTTAGACGCATATATTTGTATTAGAGGACCTTTGAGTTGAATGGGTAGTTGTATGCCCACATGTACTGGTCGCGGTTTTAGGCTGCACCCTGCACTAGACATGGAGCAATTACAAGAGTTAATGGACAACATAACCCGACAGTTTAAGTCTTTGGGTAAGCGCTTAAAACAATGTATTGACCAATGCTGGGATCAGCTTAATGTGCGCGTTACCCAACTAGAGACCTCCTCCTGGGCAAACCCAGTATTGGGAAAAATGTCCAATCTCAGGCAGGTGGTCGGGAGGATAGACAAGGGAATGGGGGTGGCTAAAGAAATAGACATGGGCACGCACCCATGCACCCACCCCGCGAGGGGCATCATGATCATTATGATCCAGATGCGCAACTCCTCAAGGGAGTTAGAGTAGAAGCCCCTACGTTTAATGGCCACTTAGGCCCTATAACTTTTCTAGATTGATTGGTGGATATGGACCACTATTTTAAGTGGTATGACATTTCAGATGCTCGTCGAGTTCGATTTGCTAAGATGAAGCTTGTGGGCCAAGCAAAGAGGTTTTGGGTTGCTGTGGAGTGAAAGAAAGAGAGGTTGAGGGAACCCCCAATAGTCTATTGGGGAGCAATGAAAGAAACTCTTAAGGAAAAATACCTTTCTTTCTCTTATCACTTGAGGTTGGTTGATGAATCGAAGTCCAAGTCTAAGCCTTTCCATATTCTAAATATCAAAGACTTTAAGTAAGAGACTGAGTCGGACTCGATGGTGTACGCCCTTATGGCTAGGGAAAGTGCACCAGAGACTAGTGCAGAGTTACCCACTGAGGTCATTCCGGTAGTGGATGAGTTTCGTGATGTCTTTCCCGATGATCTACTGAATGAGCTTCCCCTATGAGGGATATACAGCACGCTATTGATTTAGTCCCCGAGGCAACTCTACCAAACCTGTCTGAGGTGGTCAATAGGAGTCCAGGAAATTTGCTTAGGTGTTTAGTGGGGGAGCACACCAGGACATGGGACACTACACTACTTATCGCCAAGTTTGCATTTAATAGTTCTTTCAATAGATCCACAGGTTTAAGTCCTTTTGAAGTCGTTACTGGTTACAAACCTAAGAAGCCTACTGATCTTGTCCTTATGTCCTTGTCCCAGTGGCCATTAGAGTCTGCAGAGTCCTTTGCACATCACATTCATTCATTGCGTCGAGAAATCAGGCAAAAGAGCAATACTAGTAATGAACATTACAAAATTTCTGTTGACCAACATAAACGATTCAAGGAATTCAATGTAGGGGACTCTGTGATGGTTCGCATCAGGCCAGAGCGGTACCCTCAGGGAGTCGTTCGTAAATTACACGCGCGTAGCGCTGGACTATACAAAATTATAAAATGAAACGATCTCAATGCGTATGTGGTAGATCTTCCACCTTCCATGGAAATTAGTTTTACATTCAATGTGGAGGATGTAGTTGCATTTCAGGGGACCACTGATACATTGTCCAAAATTTTCAATCACCGAATCCGGTGTCAACATCCACCGTAGTGCCCCATTCTAGACTCCCGGCACTCATATGCCAGATTCCGATCCTGAGATCCTACAAGAAGGATTTTTAGTATGAAATTTTTTTTTGTAATGGAGCATAACCACAAGCATAACCAAATCACAAAACAATATCACCACATATCCACTATATCAAAAATTTTAAGTACAATGCGGAAAGGGAAATACAAGGTGATCAAAAGGCTCCAAAATAATTTGATGCGCGCTCCTGCCTCAGCGCTGCTGCGATGCAACGACACCTGCATGCAACGGTCGTGCATAAGCTTACAAAAGCTTAGAAGGTGGTGTAAGTGTGTGTGCAAGGTAAGTGTCAAGTATACAATATCAGAGTAATGCGAAAAAATGCTGATAAGTCCATGAATACTATCAGCGTACCAAGGCTATGCGATGCGAGACATGAATGCTATCGGCCATACCAAGGCCATGCGATGCGAGGCCTATGTAGCCAAATGTCATATGCGAGATGCAAAGCAAGCATGCTAGTCCTCATCAAGTACACATATCAGTACAGTTCCTCTCTGGGTGTCACCGGGGTCTAATACACCTCACACTAACTCCCTCCTCCCCAGCTGGACAATCAAGCAAGTGGAAGAGACCACACTATCCGCCTGACCAGTAGTCTGCCAATACCTACACGGCTCATTGATAACGGACTCATTTGCGAGCTGGTCAAACTCAGCCTAGCTTATAACCCCCTCACTTGGGCGAATAAGGCCACACCCCCTTCCAACCGACCACGACACAATAGGAAATGCGGCCTACTGGTATTCGACACTCGGGCACTCGTGTATCCACTAAGTCTAGACGTTGGAGCAACTCTTGGTACCAAAAAGGTTTTGAAACTTTCACCCAAGGACATCCTAAGTGTCTACAATATTAGAACCAAGTATTTTCGAGATCCGATATGGCCATCCACGATGTGCTGTGGAGCCATGACCCCGATGTCACTAGGGCGTACTATGATCATGACATACAAATGCGAGACCTCGCGATCATGTGGGGCACTCCGTCTCATAAGGAGTCCCGTAAATGTCTCAGCCCAACGGCTTATGCTATGATCAAACATTCCTCTTATCAAGCATACAAATGATGCGTATGGGCATGAAACATGGAGCTATACTAAGCATGTTATAAAGTAATGAATTGTCCTTACAATGCAGATGGGCCTAGACGGCCTACAAGCAACAAGTACGAGCCTAACAATGGGCCATAGGGAGAGTCATAATGCGGACATTTAACCAACATCATACTTATAATGTGGACGTCAAACCATCATTGCTCCCAAGGTACGGCCCACCATAAATATCATTACATGAACCATGGTGGAATCACACATACAATGGACCTTATGTACATCCCATTGGGCCTCAACCCATGGGCCTCAAATACCTCAAATGGGCCTCAACCCACGGGCCCTAATACATCACAATGGGCCTTAACCCATGGGCCCTAATACATCACAATGGGCCTTAACCCATGGGCTCCAAATACAACACAATGGGCCTCAACCCATGGCCCTTATACATCATAATGGGTCTCGACCCATGAGCCCTTAAAATACATCAAAATGGGCCTAATCACATGGGCCTCATGTATATCAAATGGGCCACACCCAAATATAAGTGGTGGTAATGATTTCCACCATTAAATTCCCAAGGCCCATCATAACATATGTTTCCCATCCAACCTGTTCATAAGTTAACATAGTGATAAATTAAGTGGAAACAAATATCAGCTTAATAGGGAACTACTATGGGCCTTAGAAATTTTGAATGGTAGACGTCATTGCCCATTACCTTAAATGGTGGGGTCCACTTGAACTTTAGATCTGACTTATTTTAGTCTCAAGCCTGTTAAGACAAGCTTGCCAAATGGTTGGACGGTTTGGATGCAACACATGCATTAAGGGTGGGGTCCACTGAACTATGGATCTGACTCATTCTTTTAGCCCACGCCATCAAATGAGCTTTCAAAATGATTGGACGGTTTTGGATGCAACATAAGCATCATGGTGAGTCCCATAGATGGACAGCATGGATGATAAGGGGGACCCACAGAGCTTAGTGACGCCACTCCAGTAGCTAGCTGGGGTGAGGTACACAACCGTCCCACCCAAGGAGGGTGTAGGATACAATACATGCATCAGTGGGTCCCACGTGAGCCCCACCATAACGTTTATTTACCATCCAATCTGCTGGTAAGGTCACACGGACCTGGATTTATAGGAAAAACAAATTTCATATGATCCAAAACGTTTGTGAACCCAAAAATGGGTTTCTATGGTAGCCATTCAATCTCCATTGTTTCCTATGATGTGGGTCACCTGAGCTTTAGATGGGGCTGATATTTGGGTGGGGCCTACTTAAGGAAGGGGCCCATATAATGAACGGGTTGGATGATGAACAAACATCATGGTGGGGCCCATGGCTAGGACTGTGGGTCCCTGCCCGTTTCACGGTGACGCCAGCAGCGTCCTACTGGCTGCTGCACCCATATATATATATTTTTATTTTTTTGAAATCACAATTTGAGGTTTTCACATATGGGGCCCGCATCAAGTGAATCCACCCTAGCCAATGGATTCTATAGTCCATAACTCATCCATCAAGTCCAATATTAGGTATCTTTCAGTGTGTAGAAGAATTAAGGTGAATTTAAACGGTGAAAATCACTGTTTTCAAAGGTATGACCCACCAGAAAGTTGGATCAGTTTCATTTTTCGGCTCAACACCTAAAATGAGTTGGTAAATACAATGGAGGGTGTGGATTGAATACATACATCAAGGTGGGGCCTATATAAGCAACCCTCTCCAAAGCTTGAGAATCAAGCTAATATTTCTGTTTTCCCAGTTCACGTCCAGACACTGGACGGTTCTGGGCTTAACAAATGCATGTAAGGTGGGCCCTGCTTAGGTGGGCCACCACATGGCTGGGTGGTGTAGAACAACACAAATAAAGTGGGCCCCACCTATAGATGACTTGGATAAAATACATGCTTTATGGTGGGGTCCATTCGGGTGGGCCACATGGCCACATATCATCACATAAAAGAAAAAGAGAAAGAGAGAAAGAGAGAGAGAGAGAGAGACGGGACACGTGTGATGGAGGGCTCCGCTACTATGAGCCCTCCCTTGGAAGCAATCAAACATCAAGTGGGTCCCATTACACGTGGGCCCATCAAACTGAAAATCAATGGTGGAGATCCTTTCTCTACCAAATGTAAGGTCTAGATGACCCTATCCATTCATGGAAAATAAACATCATGATGGGGTCCATGGAGAATGGCCCCATCAGGGAATGATCATGAGGATCAAGGCGGGCCATCGGCCACATCTTAGGGTCCAAAGTGAGATCCATACCATCGATTGGTAGGCCTCACTTAGCCCATCATAAAAAAAACATGAAAACTATCCTATAGAAGTACCCACCGTTCGATCTTCTTAGTCCGTTGGAAAGCCAATCTCCTTGTGCTTCACTTTGATGGAGGGTGATGAGGTTTGAATGGCTAGGATGAGAGATCTTGGGATGGAAAGTGGGCCACACACATGCACTTTTCTCTCATGAAAGTGCTTGGACGTGAGCCTCTTCTCTTGCTTGGGAAAATGTGATGAGAAATGAGAGAGAGAGAGAGAGGGTTGTAAGGAGAGAGAGTGAGAGATGGGTGATGGATGTGAGTGATGGGTGAGGTGATGGTGTACTTGACATGAGAGTTGACTTGGTGGTTGCTTGACTTGTGGAGAAAGAAAGCATGGGTGCTTTGTACTTGACATGAGGTGATTGATTGATGGATTGATTGATTGATTGATGGGACATGTTGTAGAGATTCTCTTGGGATTGTAAATGCATAGTGTTTTTTTCGAAATAAACACGGCTCACATCTCTTAGCCAGGGTATCGGATCAGTGCGCAAGACGCGGCATCGAAACCGCGGCGACAGTGCGGTCACAATGGTACAAGTCTCGGATTAAGCCGACTCAATTCTACAGAATACGACTTAGGGTCATGCGTAAACATCGATTATACGTCGCAGGTTGCCTAATTGGACGGAAAGGATCGCGGCGGTCGACGGAACAATACGGACTAGGATATGGGTCTTACAAAGATTTCAGGGGACCACTAATACATTGTCCAGCCTATCACCTAACCATCCTGATTCCCCAGACCTTTTCCTTAATCCATGGCCCCCTCCCTATCCATCTTCCCATCCTCTACCTCACATACCTAACATTCCCACGCCTATAGAGGATATAGAGGATATTCTAAACCATCAGATAATATCGACGTCAGATGACGGATTTCAAAACTTCTTGGTCAAGTGGAAGTCACGCCCAACTTTAGGGGGTAGATTATAACATCCCGTCCAACCGGTACAGTGTCCTGGGCGTCCACGTAGGATTTGCTACAGGACCGTTCGTTTAAACTACTCATGGTGAGGTACCGCAAATAAATTAATCTAGGATTAACCCAATTAAGTAGACCGGACGGGTCATGATAGGACCAAGTGCGGGTCGTCAAGCCGGATGGCCGTTTACACTTAAGAATGGCCGTGCGAGCCATACAAAGAACTAAGGAAGGTCGGAAAAATTTTAAAATTTAGAAAACCATAGATCTCACTGGGCTTGGGATCCATCGCGGACCGCGGACTCAGTGGACACCCAGAAATTAATTATTCGCGTCGTTCCAGCGGCACTCGCCAAGCACAACTCACAAAGGCTAGAATTAGAATATGGCACTTGCCAAAAAAACTGAGATACCAGGCTTTTCAGCCATCGGATCTCTTTTACATTTACGATGAAGGTCTAATGTATTTTTCTACGCTCGTCTACAAAATTGGGACCCGATCGTGGAACAGTGAACGTTGATCACAAATCGGACCCGCATATGATCAAACCCCATATCCGATCGTTCCTAAATTTTACATGACCCTTCATCGGGCCATGGAGCGCCTATCCTATAAGTTTCATGGCCAAAGGACCACCAGGAACCACCCCAACAACCGGAATGGACATCGTAGGGCCATTTAAAGATCAAAGCCTTGCGACAAAACTCCACATCCGTTTGTCCCCAAATTTTATATGGCCCCTCAGCGGGCCATGAGACACCTACACACCAAATTTGGTGGCCAAAGGAGGTGTTGGGGCTACCCCAAACCCAATAGGGAGTCTTAGAGGGCCATTGTGGGAATTTGTGGAAACTTAAGGCCATTCTCCAACAACCAAGGAAGTAAAGAGAGAGCAAAGGAGAGTAAAGAGAGAAAGAGAGAGTGAAGAAGAGAGAGGGTGGACCTTAAATCAAGGTGGGGCCCAAGGAAATCCAATCTTGCAACTCCCTACCTCTTTTCCAAGAAAGCCCTACACCGCAACCACAAGAATCGTTCCATTGATCGTCTAGGTAAAATCTCTCACCCCTTTTTCTTGAAACCCTTGTGATGAGAAGGGTTTTGCATGGGATTCTAACATGCAAGTACATTGTCTTAGGATTCCGGCCGATCGACACCGAGTTCGGCGCTCCTAGGTCGTTTTTAAGTCTTCAATGAATCCATAAGTGCGTACATTATCCTTAGGTGGCCTAGCACCAATTTTATTGTGAGTCTAATGATTTTGATTGCTTGGATGATGTATTTGGAGGATATAGAGAAAACCTAGGAAGAACCTTACCGTTGATCCTTCCAATCAACATGGAGTAGTTATGGGATGTTATTGTTGCTTACATGTTTGGGTAGGAATTTAATGTTTGCATGTTCATGTTTTGTTGATTTGTGTATGATGTTCCTTATAGCATGTTTGTTGCCTCTCATATGATTGGGTAGAAATCTAATGTTTGCATGTTCATGTCTTGATGATCCGTGTATGATGTTCCTTATGGCATGTATGATTCATTAACCCTTGTGTAATGTGTTCCTATGATGTATGAAATGCTTAGCTTCCTCACTAGCCCACATGATTCACATGCACCTTTAGATCACAACATGGTTAGCTTTGCTTGGTAGAGAAATCTGAGATTCTATGTTGAAAAATATTATCGCATGCTATTACTTATGCTAGTTGATAACCCTGTTAGTTGGCATGGTATGAACTACCATCAAAACCCTCGGGTTGCTCAGGAATCTGAGGAGAGATACAGTAGTCCCGTTGGTAGGACTATCCTGAGATTAAACCCATGGATTTGGGTGGGTGTGTATGGGCGACAGTAGTTCGACTACATGGGTTGCTCGTACCTGATGTCGTCCGTCACGTACTTGCCTGAACTCGTATGGTCTAATCTACTTACTGACCAACCTTGTTTGTTAACCATGTCTGCTCACATATGTATAGAACCTGGAACACCCTTCAACCATTGTAGCCCATTGTTAACCATTTAAAACTGATCCACTGACTTGTGAGCCAGGCATGGTGGAATGGGACACTGTGTCCGAGCTACTGGCCTACGCTGGGGTGATGAGTCTCCCCGTAGTGACCGCGAGCAATCCCTTTTCTTAGCACTCCCCATGTGCTTGAAGTCAGGGATGGAAAACTCGACGAGATCAAAGATCGCAGAGCCCTAGCCTCACACGTTGGGGAGCCTAGGCATCACAACTAGTTGAGGGCATTGATACGTGGGGTGTATCAGTTTTTCCAACCTATTGGATGAATGGAATTAATTAAGAACTCGGCTAACATTATCATTACATCGCACTAGCTAGGTTGGCGACTCGACAGTCGAGGTCGCAATGAGGGAGTGTTGTTCATACGTGATCGTTAAAAGGAGTCACTTGAGGGAGTGTTATGGCTAGGGCATGCATCATATCATTTATTATGCACCTACATTAACATGATTAATTAGGTATTTATGAATGCTTGCCTTTTATTAAGTCATAATATAATTGATGCTTGTTACAACTTAAGACTAATAGCACCCACTAAGTTGATCACTCACTCCCACTATGGGACGGTGTTTTAAAACACCAACCAAACTCTCCCTTAGATGCAGGTGATGCAGAGTATGAGGAGCCTAGCGGCAATGCGAGCCTTGAAGAGGAGAACGAGCCGTACATCTATTTTCACCGATGGGCGGTTCGTCGGCCCAGTAAACAGGATTTGGATCACTGAGTAGTGGACTTAGATCTATTCTTTTGGGACATGTTATTCTTTTTGTGATTTGTTGGGCACACCTTGTGCGACCCATTTATATTCTTTTGGACCTGTATATATTGCTCTCTTTCATTTCAGTAGACCAGTTGTGATTATGTTTCATGTTCCAAGAAATTTCATGCTGCGTATTTAACCCTGATTAAACGCAAATTAATAAAAATCGCTTATAAGTGATACCGAGAACTTGGGAGTCGAGTATATGCATGACCCCCAAATTTTAGGGTGTTACAATGACTCACTGAGAAGGAGCTTTAGAGACTTGATCCTGACATCTTGGAGCGGTTCAGGAGTTTTATTTTACCAGTGGCGAAATCTTTGCAGCCGAGGAGAGTTATGAGGACATCTCGCACACACGCACGCCCCCCTTTACGCACGTACGTAAGGAGGGCGCCACCTTCGATCTGGATCGATGACGACATCCATGAAGGGCTTCCTAGTTAGAAGACTGTGTTTTGGTTCCTTGGGGTGGACCCGATCATCATGTAGATCCCATCATTGAATCTCATGATCGTGGCCCACTACCCTAGGTGACCTAGTACTTTGGGTTTTGCATATTATTGTTATTAAGAATATCATGGACGGTTTAGATTACTTTGATTAATTGTTTTTTTTATTACTTCGTCTCCAAGTGATAGAGTGCGTACATGGCATAAGTTTTGGGTATAGAATTTTATTATAAATGGGCACCCCTAATAGTCTTTTTGTTTTTTATGATTAAATAAAATTTTTGCATTTTCCTGCTCCTCTCTGATTTGTGAAAATCCATTTAGGTGCGAAACCCTTCCTTCTTTGAAAAGCTAACTACCGTGGTGCGAAGCTACACCTATCCCGATTCGCCCTCACCTTCTACCATTCATATTCCTCTTCTCCTACAGTCATTCCACCTGCAAATCCATCATTATTTTGCAGTCATTCCTTTTCCACAGCAGATTTCTAGAATCTGGCTCTACACGAGGGCTGAAACTTCTGCAGAGCACTGTGCTCAAACCAGTCATCTGTTGGCCCTGAAACTTGGTGTGTGGAGGCCGACCAGCCCGTTTTGGGTTCGTGGGCCCTACACACGTGCAGACAACAATCCACGCACGTGCGTCAGGCCAGCCTGCTGTCCACACGTGTGGATTGATTACAGGTTCTCTCTCTCCTCTCTTTCACTCCTCTATCACCTTATTTCCCTAGCCCTGACCTTAGATTATCTTCAATCCCAAGTTCTATTCCCCCTTTTCAACCCTAGGATTTTCCGAATTGAAACTTGTGAATCCCTTGGATTAGGGAAATTATTCTTGTGTATGTGTGGCTGAATCTACTCTCTTTTGAGTATTTCTTGGTTTATAATTTTAATTAATCCAGCCCTAGCATGTGTAAGCCTAGACCCGCATAGATTCTCCTTGATTGAGTGCTTGACTTTATGTGGGATTTGGAATTTTGTGTGATTGTTTTGAACTAATATGATCTAAAGCTTGTAATCTTGCATATTATGTTTAAAATTTCATGTCCTGCATCAAATTTGGAGTTTTTGGGTTTGTGGGCCCCACACACGTGGGGACTGCCCTCAGCGCACGTGCGTCAAGCGTGGCTTGCTGTCCACACACGCGAGCGACCTTCAGGTTTACTCTTTCCTCTCTTTCACTACTCTCTTACTTGATTTCCCTAACCCTGATCCTAGGGTTTCTCGAATTGAAACTTGTGAATCCCTCGGATTGGAGAAATTATTCATGTGTACATATGGCTGAATCTACTCTTCTTTGAGTATTGCTCGGTCTATAATTTTAATTGATCCAGCCCTAGCATGTGTAGGCCTGGACCCGCATAGATTCTCCTTGATTGAGTGCTTAAATTTATGTGGGATGTGGAATTTTGTGTGATTGTTTTGAACTAATATGATCTAAAACTTGGAATCTCGTATATCATGTTTAAAATTTCATGTCCTGCATCATTTATATTGCGCTTAAATTTATGTGGGATGTGGAATTTTGTGTGATTGTTTTGAACTAATATGATCTAAAACTTGGAATCTCGTATATCATGTTTAAAATTTCATGTCCTGCATCAAATCAGTATCAGAGTAGGAGGTCTCGTGTTCGAGACTACTCACCCTGAGTGATTAATGCAAGAGTATTTTCACACCGGGCTCGAGTGGGGTAGCTCGTGGGATGCGGGGACCCACTCGAAGTGGGTTGCCCATGTGATTTGAGGCCCACAAGCCCATGGGGGATTCAACCGAGGTCCTAACCCATGCGATGTGGGGCCTGGGCTATAAGATAACGGGATTAATTTGCCACGTTCTAACAGTTCGAGCTTTTAGAGCAAGTGGTTAATTGTCTTCCATCATCAGGTGAGAGTGAACTCAGTCAAAGTTCTTCTCAGCCGTCCACATGTTCCAACATTATGGCCCACCTGATGAGTAAAGCATTTTTTTATTTTTTTTTTGTGTGGAACCATTATCAAGGTCGGTCCCACCTGATGGACGGCTTGGAGATTGAAGCTGGTCTGTCATGTTGGCACTGTGGAATCTCGATTGTATGCACTGTACGCGTGTATACACTTAGCAAACCTCTGAAAGGATCCTTACTGTTGCTCGGGTGGTAGACTCTTAAGAGTTTCAACACCCGGTCAAGGGTTCAAGCATCCATAGGTGGTGAAATCCCTATGGCTGAGTGTGTGTGCGTGTGTAAAATTTTATTTTTCTTTTTTTTTAAAAAAAAAAAAAAGAAGCAAACCTCTAAAAATCAATCTGGTTCATTCGTTAAGTGGGCCAAGCATGTAAGAAAAGGAGCATTTGTAAAACTAACGAACTAGCTAGAGACGGACGGCCCTATCAGGGGCTCTGCGGGGCCCACCATGATGTATCTATTTTATCCATGCTATCCATTTATTTTTAAAAAATCATTTTAGATGATAGGTCCAAAAATAAGGTAGATAGAACGCTCAGGTGGACCACACTACATGAAACAGTGAGGATTGAATGCCCACAGCTGAAAACCTCTCGAGGAGAAGAAGTTTTGGATTAAACTGATATATATGTTTTTCCTTTATCCAGTTTTATGTGACCTTATGAACAGATGGAAAATAAACATCATGGTGGGCCCTAAGAAGGTTTCAATGGTGGGGTCACTGTCACTACGGCTTCTTGTGGTGTGGTCTACTCTAACATTGGATCTGCCTCCTTTTTGGGTCCATGCCCTAAAATGATCTTTCAAAATAGATGGACGGTTTGGATAAAACACATATATCATAGTGGCCCCACAAAGCCCCTGACAGGATCATCCGGCTCTACCTAGGTCCGGTTGTAGTACCCAATTCGCGCCCCCACCTGACGAGGGGTTTGGCCTGATCCTTCGTTGGGGCCATAAGGGATTGGCCCACCTAATGAACATACCACCCAAAAAATTCAGGCCGTGGGGTGACACGTGGAACATGCCTTATCAATGGTTTCAGCACTACCCAATATGAAAACTGGACCGCACTGCCACTCATGGCCGTCCATTGATTCCAATCTCCACTTAATATGGTAATGGTATTAAATCAAAGCATCTTGCTTTCTTACATTCAAGGGACCCTCCCATCATCTCAACATCCAAGCAGTCCGTTTTTCATATAAATGGAGGGGAATTATTCGATACTATGGAAGAGTACGATGCATGATACGCGGGCGCTCACAAATTGAACACGCGGCATACATTAACGCAAATTAAACCGTTTAAATTGTGGAAACCAAGGCATCCAAATCGTTGAAATAGGACCATTAAATATTTTTTCATTTTTAACCGTCCAATTAGTGTCCACCAATCCAATAGTTAGATAATCAAATAAGTGTATTTTTTGGTTCATGATGCATCTAAAGTGGGAAACATAAATCGAACCGTTTAATTTAAATTTCTTATCTGATACGTATTCAGCTTCTCAGTAATCTCTATGTGCATGCGTATCAAACATCACACTCAGGCTCAGCCCGACTAATTTTATAAAGGGGCCCAAAAAAGAAGCATATCCAAATCTAACGTAGACCACACCACAGGAAACAATACTAATTAACCGTTAAAAACTCCCCGTGGGCCACAAAAGTTTTGGATGAAGCTGGTATTTGTATTTTCCCTTCATCCAGATCTGTTTGACCTTATAAACTGGATGGATGGAAAATAGAGGTTAATGTGGGCCCTAGGAAGTTTTTTATGGTAGGCGTTCAATTACCACTGCTTCCTATGGTGTGGTTCACCTGAGATATGGAAATAGTTCATTTTTTAGCGCACGGACTGAAATAAGGTGGAAAAGTGGATGGACGGCGTGGATATATAATATATGCATCAAAGTAGGACCCACGAGTTGACTGAATCCACGCCCATGATTTGCAGCGCTAAGTGCTCGAGGTCCGCTGGTATGCTAGTGGGTCCCTTGATTTTTCAATGGGAAAGATTGCAGTGATGTTGCCGCCAGTTTCTAAGCTGGGGAGTCTCAACAACCGTACTGGCCTACATAGACGGCTGCCAGAACAGTGAAAACCGCCCAATATGTTGGACCCAGTTTGGATGGAACATGGCCTGAAATTGATACTGATGGAGCGATATTGACCCTCTGATTTCACTTTTATGGACCGCTGTCTGCGTCAGCTTTTGCTATTCATTTGACAACCACTATTCGGATGGTTAGGATCGTTTGATTAGCCTGATTTTCACAGGACATTTTCAGTTTGTGCAGGAGATCCAGGCTGTTCATTACGTGTGGACCTCAAGACAAGGTTTACGGGTCGAAAATGATGTTACGAGGCGATCCTAACCATTCGATCAGGAGACTTTTGCCCGTTCAATATGGACTGTTGGTTAGTGTACAATTGTACGTCACCGATCAGACACCATAGGATCTTTGATCAACTTCTTATTTTGAGCTATGAGCCCTCCACTGTAAGGTCCCACCCAATGGACAGTCCATGTGTGGTCGTGGTACATGTACGGCTATTTATCACGGAGGACTTTCCGTACCAATTATTTCTCAGAGAACAGACCGGGGAAAGAAAAGGTATTTTCGTCGTATTTTTAAGGGGGTGCATTTGCCTCCTGCCTACTGCCTAGGTGCGCATTACACTCCACTCGCAAGATAGACATTATATAACGTATTTTTGCGATTGAAAACGGGGTACTTTTTATCTTTGTTTCACGCAATATGAATGGATCGGAATACTCTGCAACACCTGTTTTATGCAGCGCGTATTACACCCAAGATATGTGGGGCCCACTATATTTATATGTAACATCCACTCTGTTCATCAGCTTCCATCATCTATTCTAAATCATAGGAGAGAAAAATCAGACAGATCCAAAAGGCACTTGGAGCACACAGCAAGGAACAATGTGGAATGGTATGCCACTCATAGGTTTGTTTGTGAGGCCATCACAGTTTATGTCTTTCATCGAACCATTTAATCAGGTTCAAATCACCAGGATGAAGTGAAAATGCAAAAATTTAGCATGATCGAAAACTCAGTGGACCACACGAAATAAACTTAGAGGTTTTAGGAGCTATTTTAGACTATTCACATTGTTGTGGGCCATAGAAATTCTCTATCCGATTAATATTTTGAATGTACGGTTCAAATGAGTTTTATCACCTAATGGACGGATTGGATTTATATATACAACATGGTGGACTCCAAAGAGTTTGGGAGGTTATGAACGGAGCACTTCCATGCAAGACTCGAGCCGTTCATCAGGTGGACCCCAGCACGGACGTGATGATCTCCTAATACCAACAGACGTAGACAATCCTAACCACTTGATTTCAATTGGGTGGATCTTTGATCACGCACACGTGTGTCGCGAGTTAGAGTGTGTGAGTAAGATTAAAATTCGAATTGGAAACAGGCACCCCCACAAAAGCACACGATTAAGATGGAAAACAGCTCATCGATTCCCCCTTCCAACAGCTGTTCTACATTCGATTCCCTAAAATAACAAGTCCCGTTGAGTCACTGTGCACTGGACAGACGTGGCACAGTGGGCCCCACCACCTTCTATCCCTCCCTCCCACTATAACTGCCAACTCAGCAAAAGGGATCCCCACATGACCCCCACCATGGATCCGACCGGGCGTCCGACGGGATGCGCATAAGCCGTCCAATCAGAGCTCCTGTGGGTCCCACCGTGATGTATGTGTTTATCCACGCCGTCCATCCATTTTTTCATATTATTATAAGATATTATATAAAAAATGAAGCATATCCAACCCTCAAGTGGACCACACCAGAGATGAGCTTGGGTTGCATGAAATGTATAAAGCATTAAATGCAATATGCATTAATTGAAAGAATCATCTCTGGTTTGGTCTACTTAAGCGTTGGATCTACTTCAATTTTGGGTTCATATCTCAAAATGATTTTCTAAAATAGATGGACGGCATGGATAAACAGATATATCAAGGTGGGATCTACAGGGGTTATGGTTGGAAAGTTTACTGTCCAACCCGGGTTCGGACGCAATCCACTTCCCGTCTAACTGTCTAAGTGGGTGGGGGAGCGGATTACGGGGTGACACCCAAGCTATTACCCTTACAGTGTGAGGCCCATCGTTATGAAATTTTTGTATATCCACACTGTCCATCTGTCCTTTCAGCTCATTTTAGAATGTTTTCCCAAAAATTAAATATATATAAATCTGCAGTGGACCACACCACTAGAAAAACATGGTGAATGACCATTGAAAGATTTTTGTAAGCAACAAAAGTTTTATTTCAAGCTGATCTTTGTATTTTACCTTCATCCAGGTCCATTTGATCTTATCAACGGGTTGGATGAAAACTAAACGTTACTAATCTGGTTAAAGCAAGTCCTGGGAAGTTTTTATGGTGAGTGTTTAATCACCACTATTTCATTTGGTGTGGTCCACCTGAGATTTGGACCTCATTAATGTTCATGAACAAGACCTAAAATGGGCTGAAAAAACAGATGGACGCCATGGATATAGAACACGTCATCAAGGTGGACCCCACTGTAAGGGTAACACCCACTAGGGTTTTACCCGGGTAACACCTAATCCGCTCCCCCAACGTGGTCACATGTGACTTGTCGAACAAGGCATCGGACGGCTATAAATGCCAGTCAGCGTAGCAACGGTCCCCCGTGCTATTGAAGGAAACATAACAGAGAGAGAGAGAGAGAGAGAGAGGTGGACTGCAATGCACTCAATCAATGCCAATGTGCTGTTGCTATGTTTAGCTACGCTTCTAAGTAGAGCATTTTCGGCTAACTTTAGCGAACTCTTCCAACCCAGTTGGGCACCCGACCACATCATGGCTCAAGGAGATACACTTCAGCTTAAGCTGGATAACGCTTCAGGTTCTCTCTCTCTCTCTCTCTCTCTCTCTCATACTTAAAAGACCCGGCAACTCCGACTCGTCCAGTCTCCAGTCGATTCTCCCCCGACTCGGCCGAGTCGTGGATGACTTGCCCAGGAGAGTAGTGGTGTGACTGCTGTCGAACCGAATCAGGGCTAAACGAGTCCGAGTCGACTCGGACGAGTCACCTTCCGAGTCTAAAAATAATCTGTCTCATTTACTTTATCTTCTTGTATTAAGGTTGTGGGTTCGAGTCAAAAGGGAAGTACCTTTTTGGGCGAGTCAGTGTCCAGATAAAGCTCGTTCAAGGTGACTCAGCTGGCACCGTGACTGCATTTTACGTAAGTCTTCTTTGGTATACTAAATGAAAGTTCATGACCTGCATTTGTAATGATGGTTTTAAGAGCAATTCAGGTCCAATGTCGAGTCGTGACTCAGATGCTCGTCCGAGTCAACCTCATTTTCAATTCTGACTCGTACTGTCCAACTGGATATCAGTGAGTCCGGTTGACTCAGACGAGTTGCATGTGACTCGACCCTGTCTTGAAACCTTCTGTGCATGGCTTATTTTCTCTTATAAAGTATTACTACTTCCACCAAAACATTCTGGGCTGTCCAATTAATCAATCTAATCCATGCATTAGGTCGATCACCCATTTCATGGGCTAGCATGCTAAAATCACACCAATCGGATCACTCTATCTATCCCATCATATGCCTACAAAATCGACGGTTGAGATCAATTATATAAAAACAGCTCCAATCAATAATTTGAGCCATTAATTTTTCAGGGCTCATCATGGATTGCTTGTCATTAAAATCTTCGATTTTATTGAGCAATTCTGACCATCCAATCCATTGCTTGGAAAATGGAAGGCTATAAAAGAGAATGGTATCTCATGAAATATACAATGGACCTAATAGACGGTCCAGATCAATCGATTACTCACGCAAGATTGGATTTTCGTTAAGCTGTTTGATCGATTTATCTGAACGGTGATGCAGATGTCTTCAGATGGGCCATACCATGATGAGCTGGATTTTGAGTTCCTAGGTAACGTTTCCGGCGAGCCGTACCTGGTTCAAACCAATGTCTACGTCAACGGCACCGGAAACCGGGAGCAACGGCACACGCTCTGGTTCGATCCGACCGCAGATTTTCACACGTACTCGCTCCTCTGGAATCGCCACCACATCAGGTCATTTTCCATCCTCCCATCTGATATGATTCTCCCACGTTGTGATTTTTGTACAATCTTACCTCCGTGACAAGGCCCACAAGATGGACGCTCCAGATCAGCTCACGTAAATTTCCACCAATCTATCTGATAAATCAAATTTAGCTAGGATTGTCAAATATTGTGATCCTTGTACAATCTTGCACCCATAATAAAGCCTACAAGATGGACGGTCCAGATCATCTGCCAATGTAACCAGGCTGGTCCAGGAACGGACGCGGATTTCCTGGCAGGAAGTTCCTGCACTGGGAACCTAAGTGGGGCCCACCGTGATTTTTGTGAGAAATCCATACCGTCTATCCACTTTGTGAGATCATTTTGGAATTAACAGAGAAAAACGAGCCGGATCCAATGCTCAAATGGGCCGAAAATGTGAGGATTGAACTTACACAGTTAAAATACTCGTGAGGCCACAGAAGTTTTGAATCAGGATATATTTGTGTTTTCAGTTCATCCCAGTAGGAATGATGTTATGAACGGTATGGATACCATGTAAACATCACTGTCAACCCCAGGGAGGTTCCAACGGTAGGAATTTCCCTACCCACCTTTTCCTTTATTGCGGCCCACTTGAGTCTTGGATCCTGGTCACTTTTGGGCTCAGCTCCTACAATGAGCTCACAAAACGGATGGACGGGGTGGATGTCTCACAAACATCACGGTGGGCACCACCTAGGTTCCCAGGCAGGAACTTCCTGCGACAGGCTTTAGCAGGAAATCCGCGTCCAAGAAAATGAGGTGGAGGTGGACCACCAACATTTCATCATCTTTTAGGTTCCTGGTAAGTGGGGCCCACTGTACGGGAAGAATCACAGCCGACTGCACTTTTTCTAACTTTCTTTTGTATTTAATTAAAGCATTAGAATAATCTTTTTGCTATTTTTTAAGCAATATTATTCCTCACCCATGCAACCACTAACCATGTCGAGTAGCAATACTTCATTGTATTTCATACAATTTGCCTGCTCGTACTCAATACATGGCTTCAAATACAATACAAAATGGTCTACATCTATGAGATCTGGACCATTCATCTGGTGGGCTTCACAACTGACACACCACAGCTTAAATAATCACACCGATCGAACCATCGTAGCCCTTAGATATGAGGCTATAACCAATTGAATGGAAACCACCCATCAGTTTTTATACTTTTAAGCGTCCATGTGCAGTCTACCAAAGTCCTCTGGTTGGACCGTTAGGATCATGCTATTTTATGTCCTGGATGGGGCCCACCTGATGATCAGTTCGAAATGTGATATTGTGACAGGTTCCTTATCGATGGAATTCCAATACGTGTGTTCGCTAACAGGGAAGATATCGGCGTACCATACCCAAAAAATCAAGGGATGGGAATCTACGGTTCGGTTTGGAATGCGGATGACTGGGCCACACAAGGAGGGAGGGTGAAGACAGATTGGACACATGCGCCTTTCATCTCAGCCTTCCAATCGTTCGAGGTCGATGCGTGCGAGTATTTGCCGGAGACTGACGACATGGTCGGGAAATGTAGGGAGGGTGGAGATTACTGGTGGGATAGACCGGCCATGATTGGGTTGAGCTTGCATCAGAGCCATCAGTTGAAGTGGGTGTGTCGAAAGCATATGGTTTATGACTATTGTAAGGACACCATGCGATTCAGTGATCCACCAAGAGAATGTTTGGGCTAATCAGTTATTAATGAATGATTTTGTGAAAATGAATTAATCCAGCCGTTGGATGATGGGCCTTGCTCTGGATGACCCATGAAGTATAAATGTACCATGTACCAGATTTCAAGGAATGGCGACCGTTGTATTTTAGTTCTTAACCTTTTATTTGTCAGACCAACTGCCGACGGTTTGGAGTTCTTCGACCCGGACGATAATTTGTGCATAAGCGATCGGCAGCGGGCTCCATCATAGCAACGGTTTTGATTATTGAGCCATGGGTTCCACCTGGGCAAATGAAAGCCCATTCCGTCTGACCATTGTTAATTCCTCCTTTGCATATACGACCATCGGATAATAAGCCGAATTTGAATTTTACTGCTGACGTGTCACATGTGTAGAGGAAGCGGATTGCGTACTGAGTAAACTCCGTGGGCCTGTGTCATTCATGCATTATATCCACTCGTTCATCTCTTTTAACACATAATTTTAGGGTTTTATCCCAAAAATGGAGTATATCCAAACCTCAAATGGACCACACCACCAGAAACTGTGTGAATTGAACATCTACCATTGAAAAATTCTTGGGGACAACAGAGGTTTTAGATCAAGCTGATATTTGTGTTTTCCCTTCATCCATGTCCTTCTGATCTTATGAATAGGTTGGATGACAAATAAACATCATTGGGGGCCTTAGAAAATTTGCAACGGTTGAAACCAATAGTTTCACTTTTTCCAGTGGTAGGGCCCACTTGAGCTTTGTATATGCATGAATTTTGGGTTGAACCTATAAAATGATCTAGAAAAACGAATGGACGGCGTGGATAAACTACACATAGAACATCCCAATGGTGGAAAATGCAGGGCCATCATGAAGATCATCAGGTGAGGAAATAAGGTAGATCTACTGACCAGGTGTTCTCCATCTATACATCAACTCAGAGTACAGTAGTGTGGGCCATCTGATTAGTGGATTGGCCTGAGTTTTTTTTTTTGCATCCGATGATATTCATCGTGGGGCCCACCTTTCGAACGGCCAGGATATCCTACACTTTCGACACAGTAGTGGGGAAGGTAACGTAGCGTGGGTCTAGCCTTTTTTTTTTTTTTTTTACCCACGCACTCACGCCGTAGTGGGCTTTCACCACCTATGGATACTCGAACCCTTGACCGGGTGTTGAAACTCCAGAGAGTCTACCACGTTCGTCTTTAAAATTAAAGACCCTGATACTCGTGTCAGGGATCTGTCAATTGGGAGGCTTTGACAGCATTATTCATCCTCGGGGGGGCGTAAAAGACAGACGGACGGGAATACCAACACGTGGGCCCTACTTATCAGAATATTAAATATATTTGAAATCCTTTGTATTGTGGTCCACATATCATAAAATTCCTGGTGAACCTTTTCTATTCAGCCCAACCAACTGTACATGTGAGGCTGATCTTCTATTGATCTTAATCGTTCTCATGGAACGCCCAATGGTAGATTATATTTATACCTGCGAAATCTCTCCAATCAGATGATCCTAACCATCCAAACCCTAAGTCAAAATTTCCCCATTTCATCGGATGGCTAGGATCATCTACCATGAACATATTAAGGCATAGATGACATTGCATGATGAGATTCACCAACGGCTTAAGTCGCTGAAAGGTGGGACCCACCTGTCTAAAACCCCGAAAAAAAAAAAAAAATGTTTATGATGATCCTTCAGTGTGATTATTGAGTAATAGCCCATCTACAGCAAGCCCTGGTGTTTGAACAGCTAGGGGCATACATGCATGTATGCACAGCGCGTGTCTGCATGTGGATGGCTTATACTCCGCCCAAAGCAGGAGCGGTTTAGGTGAGACCCCGGACTCACCCAAGAGGGTGCGGCCCTTGACGTGGGCCACGTTGATATATGTATTCCGTATCCACGCCCTCCATCCGTTTTTTCTAGATCATTGTAGGACATTATCCCAAAATTGAAGCAGATCCAATTATCACGTGGACCATACCATAGGAAACATAGGAAACATTGGTGATTGACGATTAATAGACCACACAAGCTTTCGATCAAGCTGATATTTGTTTTTTCCCTTCATCCAGGCTTATATGACCTTATCAACAGATTGGATGGCAAATAAACACTACATAAACATTACGGTGCACCTAAAAAGCTTTTAATGGTAGGGCGTTCAATCACCACTGTTTCCTATGGTTTGATCCACCTTAGATTTCGATCTTCTTCATTTGATTGAATGCTCGAGCTGACCACACCACAGGAAGCAGTTCTGACAATGATCCCACTCTCGAAACCTTCTTAGGGCTTACCTGTTCATCCCTATTGTTGTCATTTTTCATAAGAACCAATCAGAGCAAGTTATGTGTGATCTGGATGGATCTGCATGGTGTATTTGAAAGTCTGCAGAGTTGTATGAAGAGAATTTTTTAGCAAAACAATTGGAACACATCAAACAAAGCTACGTCATTGTTTAAGTGGCCAATAGAAGAGTAATCGTGAAAAAAGTGATTACGGGATAGAGGACAGAAGAAAAGACAGAGAAAGCCACGCAGTATCCAACAATTATAGGAACCGTCAAAATGTAGGAAGAAACTAGATGGCCAGAGTAAAGCTATAAATAGAAGAAATATGCAGCAGAAAGATTTCATCTCATACTAACCCAATTAAAATCAAATATTATCTTTCAATTTTCCTTTCAATTAAAACCAAACATTATCTTTCAATTACCATTTCTTTTTTACATTCTGTAGTGTAAATTGTTTTACTTTTCTTACCAAATCAATTACATTTCTTAGTGTAATTTTTTATCTTTTTGCTTGCTTACATTCTGTAGTGTAATTCATAACATTAATCAAGTGGCTGATAATCTTAACTATAATTTAAGTTTACGCTCATACGTTGAATTCAATTCTGCATCAGGAGAGGTGTTTTGTGGTTTTTTTTCACGACCGATTGTAAGAATACCTTTCCCATTCCTCTTTTATCTGCATCAAAAAAATCTTTTCATATGGAAGGTAAAGGTGTAACCCATTATTAGAGGACGAACCTTACCCTCTGAATATCACTTAATCCTAGTTTACACATTGAGTGAGTGATTAAATAAGCAGCCGATCTCATCGGATCTCAATTATACACTACGTGTCTGCTTATCTTGGGCTTGGGTTTATAGTTGTTCGGTTTGAATTGAGCCGCAATTTCAATTCTGACATGATTGCATTCCAACTATCGAAAACAACATGCAACACCACCACCATGTTTATTTGCCATCCAACCTGTTCATAAGGTTACATAGATGGATCAATGGAAAAATATAAATATTGGCTTGATCCAAAACTTTTGTGGCCCCCAAGAGGTTTTCAGCGGTAGGCATTCAATCCCCGCTATTTCCCATGGTGTGGTCCAGTTGAGCATTAGATCTACCTCATTTTTGTGCTCATGCCCTAAAATGATCTTTCACAATGGATGAACAGCTTGGATAAAACACATATCACGGTGGGCCCCACAAAGCCCTTGACAGGACCGTCCGTCTCTTGCTAGGTCCTGGTGGGAGTAGTACTCCATTAGCTTAAACTCACGGCCAAGGCCGTAATTCGGTACGAGGGCCTTTTGTATTTTCAGTCATTGATAATCAATAGCGTTTGGGAACGTAGGAAACACAATTGAAAGGCAATTTCCATTTTACAATAATAATAATAATAATAATAAGGGCATCAAATAGATTTCAAAACAGAAGACAAGCAAGGTGACAATACATAGAATCCATGTAAAACTGAAATCCCAAATAAACAAAAGGAAAAATGGAATAGAGGGTTTTCCATTTTCTGAGAATTCCATGTAACATCTCAATATCCACATTTTAGTGTCCCATATCCTTAAAGGGAGTTTCAACCCATCTCAGCTTCTTCCCTTTTTTTTCCCCCCTTCGTAATCAATACTGTGATGTGGGCAATATGGACGTTGCGAAACAACCAATGTTTCTGCAATAGTCGTGTTTCTGCTACTGAGATCTTCTCTAGAGTTCTTTGACTCTTTAGGAATTGCACGCCACAATTGTGGGTTAGGTCAGGTTGGGTTGCAGTCGTGGGGCTGCGGTGTTTTGTTTTCTACTTTGCTAGCTTTGTAATTTTCTTCTGTTCCTTCTGATTTGTTTTGTTTTTGCTTTCCCTTGCAGCTTTGGGTTCTTGCTGATAAATTCTCATCTTTCAAAAAAAGAAAATTGTTTTAAAACCAGAACTGGAACTAAGCTTGTTTTTGTGGCCGGTTAGGTCCAAGCACCTCTCCAGCCTTTCAGGCCCGTTCTCTTACCCATTTCAGCCTGAAAACCAAAATCATAAGAAGCATTCCACCGTTGGCATATATTGGTTGCATTTTTCTACAAAACGGTTACCACTTAACCAACCAGATTTTATGGTGATCTTGCCGTTTTGGTGGCCAGTTCAGATCCAAACAGTTCCAACTGTCTGGTTAAGTCCAGGTTTTTAAACATTAAGATTAACATTGTAATATTTCTTTCTTTTCTTCCCCAACTGCATTTAATGTTGAAAAGGCTAACCTGACTATAACCTAAAATGATCTAGAAAAAATGGATGAATGGAGTGGATGAAACCCATACAAAACGGTGGGTCCCACAGAGCCCCTGCCTGGACCAATTTCTGTCCAGGCAGGTTCAGGACGCAATCTGCTTCCCCGTAATTGCACACGTGCTGAGTTGGCATGTGTGTGGTTGTGCAAATCACAACAGCATTCCTTGCAACTACACAAACGCATTCACTTTGTGTCGGCACTTGAGATTTGTTGCAATGAAACATGATCTTAAATATGGATTATATGGGATTCTGACAGATTTGCAGTTATGAAACATGATCTTCAAGTGATTTTTATGGGATTCTTGACTGACTGAGCCCATTACACTGCAAATTCAGAAAATTCAGCAAACTCTTCGGACTTCTGAATTTGAAAAAATCCATCCACTGCAGATGATGAGGACCTGAAGAATAGTTATAAAGTATCAGTGTTGGATGTTAAACGAGCAAGCAGATGCAGACAATGTTAAACGAGCAAGCAGACACAGACAGTGTACTAGGACCTGATTAATCCCATTAAAGAATATGAGCTTGAAGTCAGACAAATAGAACAGTAGTTTAAACCCATTGAAATAGTTGAAGAGCATGATTTGATAAGAGAAGCAACAAAATCCACTGAGATAGTTGCGACTGCTATAACCCTGCAACATATTTTGTAAACTAGTTTTCTTCTTCTGTCTGACCTTTTTATGTCAAGTTTCTCACCAGAGTTTTTTCTTCTTCTTCTTCTTCTTCTTCTTCTTCTTCTTTTTTTTTCCTTTTTTAAAAATTTTTATTCGAGCGTGGTTTCTCACTAGGTATCCACCTGATGTGTTATTCCTGAAATGGGGCAAGCATGCTCCAGCGGTACTAGTACCACTGTAACCTTACGGGCGGCACCGGGCAGATGTGGGACCCAGTGATGTGTTCACAGAATCCAACCCATTCATCAGATGCTTCATCTCAAAAAACTCCACGCCTCTCAAGATCAGCCTGATCCAAAACTCAGGTGGGCACATGGAACAAGTTGAGAGGAAAAAGCCCACCATTTATCTGAAGGGGAGCCCTGCCATGTTGTATATATATGGAATCCAGTCCAATCAGACCCTTCACTCAAGCCAGATGAAGGGTTGTTTAATTACTCAGGTGTGGCCCTTGAAATTCAAGGGTGTGTGTTCCCTCCCAGCTTGTTTCCTTTATCGTGGCCAACTCCAGTTTTGGATCAGGCTGAATATTGGGCCTTAAGCCTTTTTTGAGGTCACGCATTTGATTGATGGCCCTTCAATCAGGCTGAAACACGAGAGGATTTCACTTTCATATCCCCAGATTTCCAGGCTTCTTTCTTTTCCATACAATCATGACTGCATTAGATTCTCTTTAAATAATAATAATAATAATAACAATCACATGTGACCAATAAACTCAAATGTAAAATATTGGCAGGTCACCGTTGTGTCGGACTAGGTGAATGTGCAAGGACCAGCTCCAACATGAAATCTTTAAGATACGGATATTTGAAGTATCCAGAACATGGCAGGCCATGCACCAACACATCATACGGTTATCCTTTCACAACGCTCCTTGCAAAAAGGTAAATTTGGAACCTCTCTAGCTGGGACAATCCCAATAAGGATGGACCAACTTTCCGATAAGTCAGTGCAAGATCCCATTACATTTCTGTTTGTCCAAAAAATCTGTATCTGAAAGATTTATTTTCCTTTGTTTTCCCTCCTATCAAGCAAGCCCTAAAAGAACTAGAGGTCTTCAATCAAGATAAGGCTGGGAAGAGGTAAAGCGCACCTTGCAGCTGAGAACTTGTGTATAAATGAATGGGGCTCTGACTTATGTGTTGCCTCTCTAAAATGAGAAGCCATTATAAATTAGACTCTGCCTTTCCTGCAAATTATCAAAGCTCGGAAAACATAACAATGTAATATGAAAAAGGGATCAAAATCTGCTGCCAAGAGAACCTCTGCTGGCATTCCGGATTTACTCATGATGGGTAGATAAGAGAAATGTGTGTACACCTCATCACTTGCCATCCGACTCCATGTGTAGGGTAATCATTGCCCACCGGCACAGAGAACAACAGTCATAATGCATGGTGCTTTAGAAAGCTTAACAAGGCTCTACCCGAGGGTAAAGGCTTCCATTCCCTACTTTCGCTACAAGATTGTGCAAGGTCGTGGCCAATCGGCCCATGAACCCCATCATGCATGGCCTTTGCCTTTGCCCACATTGAGGTCAGTTTGGTCACAACATGGGTCACATTGTGTGCTTTCTGGTCTTTCTTGTGTACGGTTTTTCTCAAACATGCGCATGTGCAGCCTGATTTTCAGGTTATGGCACATACACAGCCTTGATCTCACACACACGTGCAGCATTTGGTGAGAATAAGATTCAAAATCATTCTCTTGAAAGTAGCCTACACATTTCTCTAGGCTTTTTACAGTTAAAATCCACCAGCACTTATGATAGCGTAACTCCAAGATTGTGAACATCAAAGAGATCAACAACCTTCAACAAATAGGGAGATTTCTTCATAATTACCTGATCGAATGGAAGCATTGATTTTGGCTCTTTGTTGGTGTTAAACTAACATATTAGGGATTGAAGAGACTTGAGCCTCCAATGTTGATAGAAATCAACACAGTTATACCAGTAATCACAGCAAACCAAAATAATGCTGATCCTGCAAAACACAAATGATCAATAGCACGAGTGGTCGAAGGAAATGACATTTTCTGTTCGACCTCAACAAAGGACCATGTGGGGCCCATCTTTCAGTAATTTAAGCTGTTAATCAGGTGGACCTCATCATGGGTTGAGGTGGGCTCCAATATCTCCACTATTAGATGATCCCAGCACTCTGAAGAGTGGACAATTACATAGACTGGTCCAAATTTAGTGCTGCCCAATCAGACAGGATCATCCAGTAGGGGAGGATTTTAGGTATCTCAACCCACTGTGATGTCCACCACCTGAACAGCTTGGATCACCAAAACAGGTCCCAGCTTATATAGTTTACTGAACCAACCAAATGCTCGATCGACATTGTATATTTCTTCCAGTGTTACCTTCAGGAGCTTCAGAACTGCTCTCAGAATCAACTGGTACAAACTCAGCACGTCGACCACTTGAAACAGTTGAATCGAGATTCACAGCCTCATCAGAAGGTTTTGTATTTCCTGTTTCAGATGCTACTATCCCTTGGAATTCCTCGCTTAAGAGCAAAGCTGCTAGTACATCCATAAAAGATTCTTTCCCTGTTTCGACAGAGAGGTCCCTTTGATTCTGTTCATATGTAATGTCTGATTCATCAGATTCTAAACTCTCGCCATCAGATAAATCGCTATACAAGGGTTCCACCTTCATCTCGTCTTCTTCATCCTCCACATAGGCTTTATATGTGAGTCGGAGTAATATCTCCCCAGAAGATCCCTTCCCAAATACTCCCCAGACTCCTTGCAAGACAATGATTTTATCTGTCGGGACAGTGTCTTGAAGGGATCCCAGATCAACCTAGAAAATAAACAATATAATGAATGGTGGATGAAACTGTGAGTATCAAAGAAACAATTCTTTAAACGGCACAAGTATAACTAAAGAAAGACACCTGCAGCTCTGGATCTTAACTTTCAGACACAAGCAGTGATGAAAAAACAGCGTATTCATTTTTGAACAGAAAAAGGCAGCATAATCAAACACTTCTCCTGTAAAGATATGCATAGTGGAATTTAAACTGATAACATCCATACGTCTGTTTTCTTGTTCATATGAAGCATTAGACCATTCTGAAGTTAAAAATCCAATTTGGAACTTATAGGAAAAGATACGCATAGTGGGATCTAAAAAAATTGTCATGGAAACCCTCTTCACTTACACTTGCCAATCACATATCTGAACAAACATTCCAGTGATAGTGAAAATCGTCCCAAATACATTCTACCTTTAAATTCATTGAGCCATCTCTCCAATGGACGTAACCACGATTCTTAGGCAATTTTACATTGGAATCTTTTTTTTTTTTCTTTTTCTCTTTCTTTTTCTTTTTCTTTTTCTTTTTCTTGAATGAAAGATCAACTCCTTAAATGCAAGTGCAATTGGATTACATAGTTTCCACACGGTAAAAAATCAAACACAATCAAATTTCTATAGCCAACTTACTGCATAGATTTCTCAAACCACACAGGTTAATACTATTCTTCCTGGTAGTGGTTCTCTTATGAAAAATTCCCTTCAGCAACACTATCATAATTATAATTTATGCTCAGACTAAAACTAGCTACTTAAAAAGTCCCAGATAGCAAAAAATGGAACAAGGCCATGTTTTATACTTTCACCTCCAGCTCTATCACTTGGAAAAGTGTGGATGAACAGGTTCTAATGCAGGCATGGAGGTATAATAGTCATTATTGCTGAAAACCTTGTCAGTATAAGCAGAATAGTATAATAGAAACTCTCTCGGAAGAAATAGGAATCATAATAATCAATATCGGTGGAAGATTTAGGAAATTGCACGAACAAAATACTTTCTTGGAACATCCAAGAGCCACAGTAACCGGAAGGCGAAGCCCAATATAGTCGTCCTATAAAAACTATCATTTCACAAGCAATGTTTTAGTATCAGTATCGCACCCTTGGGATATGGAAACATATTGGTATCCATGGGAAATAACACAGGCATCAGGGAATATATGGCAGTATGAGAGGAACATTGGGGGAAAAATAGAAAAATAATGGAATGTTCGATGAAACTTTTGGAGAAGTTAAAAGACAAACACTAAGAACTCAAAACATTGCAAAAATAACTTGGCATAATTGGTTTAGAGAAAAACTTTGATACTCTGGTAGAATGTGTTGGATGATGATTAGAAATTGTGTGCATGGAATACAACCAAGTCCACTTAAACTGCCAAATTATGGGTCACAGTTTAGATGTATCATGAACCAAAAATTATGCTTACTTATCTCGGTATAGGATTGGAAGACAAATATTGGACACAACTCGCCTACCCAATGGGTTGACCTAGGACTCAGACAAGTCAACTCAGCCCAGTCACCAACTGGGTGACTGGGTCAAGTTGTCCACGGATTCAGCTGACTCATCTGAGTCACGAATGAGTCTTGCACCCACCCAAGTAAATGGTACTCTTACGAGCCAAAAATCAAAAGAAAAATAAAAATAAAAATAAAACAAAAACAAAGAAAGCCGTGTACTGAAGGAAACAAAGACGGAAACCCAATGTTTATATTCATATGCTTCTCTACTCCAATCCAACCTCTCTCCAATCTCTATGGCGTACGCTGCCTGTCATTTTTTTTGGAAGAAGAAGAGAAACAGGTAATGGGGTTACAAATTGGAGGAAAAAGGAGAGTCATTCAATACTTCTGGCTAGTGCTTTAAATAGATTACACTATGTAGCATGTAGCTCAGCCTTAACACTACATAACTTATGAAAATAGCTCAAGTCGCATGTAGCCTATGCTACATGCTAATTTACATACACTAAATGCTACATAGCTTACATTAAATGCTAATTTACATGCGTTACATGGTACATAGCCTGCACTACATGCTACATAGCTTACACTACAAGTTATTTTTTACTAAAACAAAGATAAACTAATTTTTCATGATTTGTTACATTTTTCTACTTTTCAATAAAAAATAGTAAATCTGTTCAATAATTTTAGTAAAATAATAAAAGTAAGAAAAGGAGGAATCCCTTCACACTCTGCCGCAACTTTCTCTCTATCACATCTAAAAGGCAATCTCTTTATAGAATTCATGAGATATGGGTCGAGAGATGAGGCGAGTGACTATCTAACATCGAGAGATGAGGTGAGTGACTATCTAGAGGTCGAGAGATCGTGATCCAGGTCATCGGCAAAGGCAGTAAAGAGATCGGAAAGCAAAGATTAGCGGGTAACGAGGCAGGCTCAAAGATGACTCGGGCAGCCAAGGTAGGGAATCGGCAAAGCAAATCAGGGGCTAGTGGAAGAGATGGGCCCTAGAAAAGGTGACAACAAAAGGGAAGCAATCGATTAACTCTTAAGGGGGGATCATCAGCGGGGGGTAGTGGATTCCTTGGAGATTGCTCGAGAGGGGTTGTGGTAGGAGAAGGCTAAAAAAGGTGGTTAAGAAGGGTCCGATGGTTGGGAAGAAAGCAGTGACGTAGCCAGGCCCTCTTTGGGAGATTTGCAGCTATAGCTAAGATAGTCATCCGAAGAAAGGATCCAGAGAAATGAGGAGTTTTTGGTTCATTCGGCTGGAGAATGCAACAGAGGTGGAGGTAGTGATGAAGACGTTGAACAGAAGATTGGAAGGTCTAAAGTTATCAGTCCAAAGAGCTGGGTATGGGCCTGACTCTATGAACCAACAGATAGTGAGCAAGGCTTTGAGGAATTTTGTGGGAAGGTGGGTTCGGAATGCTGAAGCAGGTGGGGGGCTGACGCAAGAGGGGTTGATAGTGGAGGGAGAGTAGAAAGGGGGGGAGGAGGGATGAGAAGAGTATAGAGAAAACACTTTGGAAGGAGGGAAGAGGGGAGCCGGTGGTGATATTTTACCCGGCCGTTATTGAGTCTACTTGGGGAGTGTTGCGGTGGAGCTTAGTCATGTTGTTGGAGAATGGGGTTGCCATTGAGGAGGCAAATCATTGGACGATTGACAGTGGGGGGTGGAGGATTTCTTCTGCCTAAAGGTCCTCTCTGATAGCAAAGTGTGGGTACCTCTGAACCAAGAGGTGGATGTGGATTGGCTTCTTCTAGCAACAGCTCTTTTCAAGGAGGAGCCAGTGATCGGGATATATAGATGGACCGACTCAAGTGGGAGGATGATTGGTTCAAAGTTACTAACTTGCCAATTGAGTGGTTCTTCCTGGAGGCTTTCTTCCTCATCGCCTCTTGCTTTGGCCAACTTGTGATGGTGGATCCGACAACAGAGGGAAGGGAGTAGGTTAGATGGGCTAGACTGTGTGTGAGTAGAAAGAGATTTTACCCTACCATTATTGAGTCTGCTTGGCGAGTGCTACGGTGGATCTTATGTTAGTACACTTATTTTTGCACCCTATTTGTCAATCACGTGAGTCCTTATGTCACGTAGTCGGTTGAGCCCTTGGAAAGTAAAGACCGAAGACACAAGCGAAGATAGAGCATCAAGGAGTGAAGAACAAGTAAAATAAGCTACCTTGGTGACCCTAACCCTTGACCCAAAACAACCTTAAACCTCTAGATGATCTTGGCATAATAGGAATACCTAATTGATTATCCTTTAGCCTTAGGAACCCAAGTGGAACATGATAAGTAAGGTTAGAAGAGGTGCGAAGATGCTATGAAAACCAACGCCCAAAACAACAGTTTTCGATTGATGCTCGATGGCATCGAGCATATCTCGAGTCGATGGCATCAAACGTAAAATCAGATGTCCAACAATAATTGATCATTTAAACTGACTTTTTCAATGTAATCGAGGTCCCTTTCGATGGCATCGAAGACTCACTCAATGGCATCGAAGGTAACTCAGATATGTCCAGCAAGAAAACATCACAGTATCTGATTTTCTTGATGGCATCGAAGGTGACCTCGATGGCATTGACAGAGCTGTTTTCTGCCCGTTTTTTTACTGTTAGAACTAGAACCTTTTTATAAAGGTCATTCGGTTCTTGAGCATTTCTATGGTTTTTGGTGCAATAAAAGCTTAAGTGAATCCATGTCTATATCCCTCATCCCAAGCCTCTATACCATTGAGTTCTAACCTTGAAAATGTACTTGAACCCTTCCATTTTCTAGAGATTAGACTTATCCCTTATAGGCATACCATTGTCTAAATCCTTTAGAAGACCCATCTAGGTGAATCCCCTAAGAAATACAACTTTCCATTAATTGTAGGAAATCCAACCAACCTTCCATCACCTTAGTCACCTCCAAGGAGCACTGCATGCAAAGTGTTTGATCGTGCAACTGGAGCCTTGGCAAAGCATCGGCATCATGATCGGGGGAGCAAACAGGATCTGATTAAAGCATGAGAGAGCATCGATCAAGCTACCCAAGATGGCACTACAAAAGGGGCTCAATCCGACAAGTAAGTTGCCAAGTGTAGGAGTTCATATACTCTCTTTCTTTATGTAGGATTGAGGGTAAGAGTTTTTGACCGAAACTCGATCAGGTTCTTATGTAGGACCTTGACTCTTGTGTAAAGCCTAAATCATAGGTTCTTGTGTAGAGCCTAAATCATAGGTTCTTGTGTAGAGCCTTGGCTCTTGTGTAGGGCCTAAATTAAGTCCTTATGTAGGTCACCCCGCATGAGTATTTGCGTGTCAGTCTCCATGGGAGCCTCTGGCGGGAGTAAACGTAGGGCTTTGTGTAGGACCGAGGTTATTGGTTAGCCTAAAGAAAACCAACTAAAGTCTCTTGCGGGAGTGTATATACTAGGTTGTTGTGTAGGACCTTGGCTCTTATGTAAGGCCTAAATCCCAGGTTCTTGAGTAGGACCTTGGCTCTTGTGTAGATCCTAAATCTTAGAGTCTTGTGTAAGGTTATAAATGTTTGAGGTTAACTTGATTTAAAACCTCTGATAGTGAAATCTGGTACACTTATGAGTTGAGTGCGTCTGAAGAGAGTAGAGCAGGCAAGTAACCGAACCACTGTACATTATTGTGTTTGGGATTGTTATTGGCGCATCTTTTTAATTATGCTTATATGTTGAATGCTTAATTATATGCATGCATGATTAGTTGAACGCTAGGTGATGATAGTTAGCACATCCCACACACACATACACTATCATGTTATAAACTAATTGCTTATTGGCATATCATTTGTAGTCTATGTGATTGGACCCTCTAATGGCTTGGAAGCCTTAGAGTTAAATTGCTTTACTTAGTTTAATTGTTAATTAGTTTAAGTAGGTAATTAAGTTTTTAAAATAACTTAGTTTAATTGTTAATTAGTTTAAGTAGGCAATTAAGTTTTTAAAATACATAATTTTAAATTGGTCCTAACCCCACACCCCCCCCGGACTTAGTCTTCATTCCTCTGTCAAGCTTCCGCACATACAGCCGTGGTAATCCCATTACGCCACAGGCGAACTTTCAGCTTAGTCATGCTGTTGGAAATGGAGTTGCCATTAAGGAGGCGAGCTGTTGGATGATTGACAGTGGGGGATGGAGGATCTATTATGCTAAAGGCCCTCTCTGATAGCGAGGTGTGGGTATTTGTCATTCGATACAATTCAACCCTTATTACGATTTGCAATATGATAATGATTTTGGCAACATTGCCAAGAAGAGCCACTCAATCAATAGGTTCGTAACTTTGAACTAGTCATCCTCCCACTCGAGTCGGTCCATCTATTTATCCCGATCACCAACCCCTTCCAAAAGCGGATGTAGATTGTCTTCTTCTAGCAGCGGCTCTTTTCTGGAAGGGGCTGGTGATCGGGTTATACAAATGGACCGACTCGAGTGGGAGGATGACTAGTTCAAAGTTATGAACCAGCCAGTCGACTGGTTCTATTTAGCAATGTTGTCAAAATCATTATCATATCATAAATTGTAATAAAGGTTGAATCGTATTGAATCACAAATCGTATCATAAATTGTAAGATTTTTTAATGATTTTCTTAAAAATATGAAAAATATAAATAAATCAGAAAATTTTAAAACTTTAACACTATCATGACATGGTGGTACTTAAAAATTTAAATAACTCTTATCTATCTTCTTCTTCTTCTTCTTCTTCTTTTTGTCTTTCAAGAAATTTTCCATTAAAAAATACAAGGATCCTTTAATAATTCATATACTTGTTACCTTTCTTGAATGTAGAATCACATTGGAAAAGCAGCATTTGATTCCGTAAACCGACGAAAAAAGATGTTTTGATATCTAACCATCATTCCACAATACATATAAGTCAACATGATTGTAACCATCTATAAAAAAAAATTTACAGATAAGTTATCAATTTGTTGTTTTGACCAGTTAAGAAGTAAGAAATCATAAATAAATAAATAAAAGATCTACAATTTAACATTGAAGAAAATATTACATAATTTAGTCTCTTATAAAGAAAATTAAAACAATTTACCTTTTCTAAACAAATCTTCTTCTTTTTTCTTTTTCTTTTTCTTTTCTTTTTTTTTTTTTTTAAAAAGGTTTTTTCCTGAATGATTCTTATAGCCCCCACCAATTTAAAAAGATAAAATGAAAGCCAAGTGAAGCTTAAATAGAAGAAAACAAGTATAATTTGAATCATAAATTGTAAGGATTGTTGTCAAATAGCATAATATGCGACCCAAGGGGCCTGTGCGCATATGCGATTGCATAATCGCATATGCCATCACACAGCCTTCCAAAAAAATTACATTTTTCCTTGCATAAGTGATGGCATAATCGCATAATGCCTACTAGTCATAAAACTTTTTTATAAAGGTTTTTTTTTTTTTGAATGATTCTTATAGCCCCCACCAATTTAAAAAGATAAAATGAAAGCCTGGTGAAGCTTAAATAGAAGAAAACAAGTATAGTTTGAAAATTCAGGATTTGAATCATAAATTGTAGGCATTGTTGTCAAATAGCATAAGTTATCATATGTGACCCAAGGGGCCTATGCTCGCATAGCCTTCCAAAAACTTTACATTTTTTCATTGCATAAGTGATGGCATAATCGCATATTCAATTGCATATGCCATCGCACAAATCATCGCATATGCCATCACACATGTCTATTGGTCATAAAACCGTGTATGCTACTATGGCATATGTAGAGGTGTACACAAGTCGAACCGAGTCGAGCTTGGCACAGCTCGACTCGACTCGGCCACTAGCTGACCCTAGCTCAAACTCGGCTCGGCTCGGTCCTCCACCCTAACTGGCCAGCTCGGCTCGGTTCAATCAGCAGCTCGGGCCAATTCGAGCCAAGTTCGCATGTGCAGCATTTTCACAAACACATGGACTGCACCTTCAAATTCTCACTGTATGTAAAATAGCAACAACGGTTTTACAGGTATTTCATCAAACACCTTGTAGGCAACATCAAAATCAAGAAAAAAGGTATTTGTTTCATATACATACCTTCGTTGCCACCAGCCGATACTTCGTTGAGTCATTTCATCGAGCACTTGGTGAGCAACATCAATATCAAAGTAACCGTGTCATCGAACTAGTTCGATCCGAGTTCAATTCGAGTTGGGGTTCGATCCGAGTCGAGTCTAGCTCGGGAAAGCTCAAACTGGTTCGAAATTTTTTTAAGCTCAAAAAATCAACTCAACTCGGCTCAAACTCAGTTTCGAATTGAGCTTTTTCGAGTCGAGCGAGCTAACCGAGCTAACTCGGTTCATGTACAGCCCTAGGCATATGCAATATATGCCCCCAAAATGGCATATGCGATTCGCATATGACAACACTGACTGTAGGATTCAAATCATAACTCGTAGGATTGATATAAAAAGGCATTTAAAGGTAGGATTCAAATCGTTTTTCTTAAGCTTCGACTTGACTCATAAATTGTAAATCGTAGGATTTTGACAACACTGCTTCCTGGAGGCTTTCTCGCTCATCGCCTCTTGCTTTGGCTAGCTTGTGGTGGCGGATCCCGCAGCAGAGAGAAGGGAGGAGGTTAGATGGGCCAGACTACACGTGAGGAGAAAGAGACTGATCCCATTGTCGAAAAGGATAGTTATTGCAATTGGGGAGGTCAAGTGACTATCAGGGTGGAAAAGGAGGCCATTTGACATGAGGTTAGGTAGATGGAGGAAGACGCAATGGTGGGTGATGGCGGAGGGATGCCTGCAATGGCATCCAAAGGTGGGTGGAGATGATGGTGTATAAGCCCAATGCTCTTGTCGAGCACCAACTAAGGGGCAGGACGAGTGGCAATCATCTGACCAATCATTAGGCACGAATAGACATGTGGTCCCTCGTGGCTTTGGTATTTCAAGAGGGGGGTGAGAGGTGGGACACGTGGTGGTGTATCTTAGTCCCTTGGAGGGTCAAGCTAGCTCAGGGTGGAGGTTCTGTTGCTCTCTTTAGTCGTACGAAGCCTTGACCTTGTGGCTCGAATTTTTCATGGTGCATTAAAGGTCTGAAGCGAAGGCTAGAGAGAGAATGTCTTTTTCATCTCCAGTGGTGTCAGGTTTGGGCAAGAAATTAGCATCTCCTCCCGACATGTGCAACAAGGCGTCGGCTTCTTCAGGGCTCGAGGTGTTCACATCAGCCAATGCTACACATGGGGAGGTTGTTGCACATTTGTATATATCCCCAGTGGCAACACGTGTGATGACTACTTACAACCGAAGCACGTGCGAGGGTCATTAAATCGTTTCTCAAGGGATTTCTTGCTTTTCCATGAGACGATTGGGGCCAAGTCGAGCGAGGAACTTGCCCAAGTCGAGCGACGATTGCTTTTTCCTGAGATAATTCTCTATTGTCTCCAGGAGGACTCGAGAAGTGATGACCTACTTGTCCGTGAAGCCCTTCATGTTATGGCAGTGGCGAAACGAGGTGATATGGACAATATAGCGGCTAGTCAAGATGTGGGTTATTTAGAAACCACGGTTAGTGAGTTCGTTGGGAAGAAGCCGAGGCCTTGGTGGGTTTGTGCGGGTCAAAGGAAAGTGCTCGACTTATCCCTTTGTAGATGACAATAGTAGGAGAAGGGGGGTTGAATTCTAATAAACAAAGCAATCTTAACTCCGATGAAGCCGATAACAGAATTATGTGCCATGTGGAGATAGCGAAAGGAAAGAGATGGGTCATGGAAGCTTTGTTGCATGTGGCAAACAGATTGAAGTCATGCTCGGAGACAGAGACGAGGATTACTACGACCTATTTCAGCTTGTGGAATCCCATGGGAGAAAGAGGCAATAGTCCATGTCCCCAAGGAAAGGACAATGATCTCTACGGATCACCAAAGAATTAGTACGTCTTAATACTTTAGTTACTTATGAGGTCAGGGCTCTATCTAGGGGCAAGAGAGTGGGACACAGGGTAACATCTTTGCCCAAATGAGGATCTTGTGCTGGAATATGAGGGGTCTAGGTTCCAAAGATAAGAGGCTCAAATCCAAGATGTTTGTAGAAGAGTGAAGGTGCAAGTAATTATTTTTCAGGATACTAAGGTTCAAGATTTCAACAACTGGTTGTTGGAATCTGTTTAGGGTTCTTTGTAAGGATTAGGTGGTAGTTGGTTCAAATGGGGTTGCCAGGGTTAGGGGTGTACACCGAGTTGAGCTGGCCTCAGCTCGACTCAGCTCGGCCACTAGCTGACCCCAGCTCGAACTCGTCTCGGCTCGGTCCTCGAGCCTGACTAGCCAGCTCGGCTCGGTTCAGTCAGCAACTCGGGCCAGTTCGAGCCAAAATCGAGCCTCTGTGGCATTTTCACATACACATGCAGTGCACTTTCAATTTCTCACTGTAGGTGAAACAGCAGCTGTTGTTTACAATTATTTCATCAAACACCTTATAAGCAACATTAAAATCAAGGAAAAATGGTATTTGTTTCACATACATACCTTCCTTACCACTAGCCGACACTTTGTTGAGTCATTTCATCAAACACTTGGTGAGCAACATCAATATCAAAGTAACCGAGTCACCGAACTAGTTCGATCCGAGTTCTATTCGAGTTGGGGTTTGATCCGAGTCGAGTTGAGCTCGGGCAAGCTCGAACTCGGTTCGAAATTTTTTCAAGTTCAAAAAATCAGCTCGAACTCAGCTTCGAACCAAGTCGAATCGAGCTTTCTCGAGTCGAGTCAAGCAAGCTAACCGAGCTAACTCGGTTCATGTACACCTCTAGCCAGGGGTATCATTATTGCTTGGGGTTCTAGCATTTGGTCCAAGGTTTCATGGTGGGGTGTGAGGTTCTCCTAGATCGTTTTGTTATTTGGGCTGTCTGATGGCTTCCACTAGTTATTTATAACGGTTTATGGGCCGAACGTGGTAGCCGAGAGGGATGCTTTTGGGGACAAGCTCAATTCAGCTAGGGGCAAAGCAACTGCCTATGGTGCGTTAGGGATGATTTTAATGTCACCATATTCCCCTTTGGAATGTCTCCAGGGGAGAAAATTACTAGGAGTTATGTCTTCATTCTCAAGATGGGTGGAGGCGCACGAGATGATGTTTAACGATCAAGATTAACCCATCACGACTAGAATTGATGGGTTTATGGTTTTGCCTAGTTGGGTGGAAAATTTTCCACTTATGTCACAATGTGGGTTACCTAGACTAGTATCAGACCATTGCCCAATTTTGTTTGAGAAACAGGAGAAAAATAAAAACCTGAAACCTTATAGGTTCGAACTTTCATGGCTTGAGGTGGAGGGGTTCTCTAGTCTTGTCAGGGAACAATGATGGTGGAAGAGTTTACGGGTTTTAAGTTAACCTAGAAATTGACATTCTTGAAAAGAAACATTCTTGAAAGGGAAAATTCTTGAATGGGAAAAGGAAGTCTTAGGTGGGAGGACATTGAAACCGAGGAAATTCTAAATCAGATTCATGAGCTCGATTTCAAGGTAGAGCATATGAATCTACCGGAGGATAACTATATTTGTGGAAAGCTCAGTCAAGATTATGTGAATTGCCTAAAGAATGAAGAGATCAAATGGAAGCAAAGATCGTTGGCTACTTGGTTAAAAGAGGGTAATAAAAATACAAGATTTTTCCACAATACAACTAATGGTCGGGCTAGGTGCAACAAGTTGACTAGTATTGAAAAGGAGGGAGAAAGACTGGAAGAAAAAGATAAGGTTTGCAATGTGATAGTTTGGTTCTACAAGGAGCTGCTCATCGATGAAGGTTAAAAGAGGCCTACTATGAATAACTTGCAGTTCAATACTTTGTTGAGGGTGGAAGTGAATCGCTTAAGAAGTTGTTCTCCGAAGATGAGGTCAAAAAAGCTACGGATGCCTTGGGCAAGGATAAAGAGCCGAGGCCAGTGAATCCCCCTTCTAGGAGGCATATGACAGATGTTGAATTTGGGGATTTTGCTGCTCTATTGGCTCATCTTTTGCATTTTACCCCTTCTCCATCCCTCCTGGATGCCATGTTTTGGAGTCATCCTTCAGGCAAGTTCTCTATTTGGTCTATGGTTATGTGCTTGGGTGAGGATCGATCAGGTTCATCTCCTGCCCATCCTTTCCATTCTTGGTTCTATGGGGCTCTTCCAAGGGTGGCAGTGCATGTTTGGCTTCTATGGGAAAAGAGAATTCTTACCATCAATAACCTCCAGAGGAGAGCATTTATCTTACCCAATATGTGCTTGATGTGCGAGGAGAACGCGGAGTCTATCGATCATCTATTCTTACATTGTTCTTTCGCTTACAAAATATGGGCTTATTTCCTTACCTCACTCCGTGTGGATTGGGTTATGTCGTTTTTGGTAGAGGACCTCATGTGGGTAGAGGATTATGCAAGTTAGATATTGAAAAAGCTTACGATCACGTGGAGTGGGGTTTTTTGGACTACATGCTCGAGAGGATCGAATGTGGAGCAAAGTGGAGGGTGTGGGTGAAGGAATGTGTTATTTCTGTCAGGTTTTCAATTTTGGTAAATGGGCTGCTGAAAGGGTTCTTCCAAATATCACAAGTGATAAGGCGAGGAGATCCCCTCATCTTTGTGGTGGTAGTTGAAGCTTTAGGGCTCGATTGGGAGGTTGTAAATGGAGGTAAATGGAAAATGGAACTAGAGGTAAATGAATTGGTAGTAAATGGCTACTCAATTGTGTTTGGATGGGAGTAAATAAAATGTATTTGAAATCCAAATATTTTGTTTGGATGAGAGTAAATGGGAGGAATTGGAATGCATTGGAATTTTTCAATACATTCACAAGAATGTAGATGATATCCCAAATCAGCTTTAATATCTCAAATCAGTGCACATATGTGATATTTATTAGAATGATTATAATAATCCCATTTAAATATATACTTTAGCCAGAAAAGAGGAAATTTTGAGCCTCAGGTGGGCCACAACCATAAGGATCACAAAGAAGCAACTTGACAACGTTTTTTAACCGTCCATTTAGATGGTCAACCTTTGGACGGTTTGGATCATTTTATTGGTGTGACGTAGCCAATAATTAGATTGTTTTGGAGTACCATTAGTGTACCACATGTATGGTGGACATGTACATACCGGCACTTTTTTTTACTCGTGTACTGACTATCCAAGGACCTCAAAAAGGCATTTCACCCCATTTACTTCCAAATCCTCTCTTGTAGAGATGATTTCATATGCAAGCCCATTTACTCTCATTTCATTTCATTTCCACGCAGTTACTCCCATCCAAACACACTTCAATTATCATTTACTTCCATTTACTCCTAATTCCCCCCATTTACCTCCATTTACTCCCATCCAAACGGCCCCTTAGGTAACATGTTGGAACACGCGCAGGACATTGGCTATTTTGTGGCTTTTCTATCACAAGGATGAGTTCCCCAATTGCCCACCTTCAATTCCCTGATGTACACTTCTTTTCTATGACGCAAATGCGGGTGTGGTGGAAACGTGGAGGATGGTTATCCGGCGTTCTGAACCTGTTGAAGGTCAATATTGCTAAGTGCGGAATAGTGGCTGTCCACTTGCCTAAGGAGGAGCTTTTGGGGCTAGCTTCATTATTCAGTTATGATGTGGGGGAGTTCCCTGCCATGTACCTTGGTTTGCCCCTGTATTGGCAAACCCACACAACACTTGGAGGATGTAGTAGTGGAAAGGGTGGAAAGGAAGCTTGCGAGGTGGACGTGCCAGTATCCATCTCTCGGGGGCCGTATCACTCTCATTAGTGCAGCTTTATCAATTTTTTCTGCATACTTATGTCTTGATTTCGATGCCCGAAGTCGGTTTTGGTGAAACTTGAAAAGTTGAGGCAAGACCTTTTGTGATAAGGGGCAGAAGGAACAAATAAGTTTCACTTGCTAAACTGGGGGGAGGTGTGTAAAGCTTTCATTGAAGGGGGAGCTGGTATAAGAGATTTGGGTGTGATGGATAGCACATCATTGGGTAAGTGGCTTTGGAGATTTGGGACTGAGGAAGATGCTTTTTGGAGGATAGAGTCTCTAGCAAATATGGTTATAGCATAGGTGGATGGTTCACTAACAATTCCTCTATCTATAGGGCTTCATCAATTTGGAAAGGGATTGTTTTCATAAAACCATGCTTTAGCGAAAGGGTAGGCTTGTGCTTGGAGATGGGGAGAATATTTGGTTGTGGAGAGATGTGTAGGTTGGGGAGGAAACTTTGCAATCATTATTTCGAAGAATTGCTCATATGTATATGGATTGAAATGCTTTGATAGCGAGATGTTTTTCGATGTGTGGCGACTCTATGGTATGGTTGTTGTTTATTCCTTTATGATGACGAGGTGGTGGAATTGGCCTCGTTGCTAAATCATATTAATTTATGTCACCCAATTAGTGGAGAAAAGAATAGGATGATATGGCGAAGGGGTAAATCTAGGTGCTTCTCTGTGCACTCTTTATACAAGATGCTTCATAAACAAGGGATGGGTGGGGAATTCAAAAATACTAGTGCATTTGGTCATACGATGCTCCCACTAAGTTTGCGGCCTTCGCTTGGCTGGTTGGAAGGGAAAGGGCACTAATAACGGATAATCTTCAGAAATTGGGGATGGTGCTTCCAAACGTTTGCTTGGTGTGCATGGCCAATCTTGAGTCGGTTGATCATTTTTCCTTCATTGCCCATTTGCTAATAAGTTGTGGAATAGTGTCTTATCCAAGTTCAATGTCTACTAGGCTTCGTTGAGCTCTATTGGTTACTTATGGCTTGGTACGAAATGGAGGTCGAGAAGGAGATGAAAGGAATTTGGCAACTGTGCTTACTAACAGGCCTTTGGGCTGTTTAGAAATAAAGAAATGGGAGGTGCTTTCAAAATACGAGCCACTCTTCTGAATGGGTGGCTCTCAAGGAGAGGGATTTGGTTATCAAATGGGCCTCTTTGCTTGTGAGAATGATTTTGATCTAGTTCATGGCCTATTAGAAGTAAAAGATGCTCTGGTGGAATCCTCATAGATAGAAAACTATTGCAGTCAGTTTGATAATGATCAAGTGACATTGCTTCTTCAGTCCGAACCAAGGAATCAATTAGATATGATGCAAAATGGATCTTGTTCTATCGTTGATCAAAGATTTCTATATGAAAAATAATTTTCTATTGTAATTTGTTAGGGTGTTGGGCTGCCCCTTGTACTTTGTATATTAGTGAAATTTTTCATTATCTTATAATTATATATAGTATAAAAATAAAAAATAAAATAAAATAAAATAAAAAAACAATATCAAACCAGTTTTGTTGCTCATTCTTTATCTTTATAATTAATCTTTGCCCTATTTCATTATTATTTATTAGTCGGCCTAATTTAGTGCAAAATATCATGAAATTTGGCACAACCAACACAGCCTTAATTAAAAATCTAGAAGTGGCATGTAGCTTACACTACACACTATCAGTATTCGAGATATCGGTATCACGTAACGTATCACACCCTTGGGATATAGATACACATTGGTTATCGCATGGGATATATCGATTGTATCGCGTAATGTATCGCATAATGTATCTTTATTGACATGGGGAAACATTGGGAAATTGGTCGAATTTTTCAATAAAACTTCAATGATTGTTAAAAAAGACATTAATAGACACTTGTAAATCAAAACATTACAAAAAGCAAGTGCCCATAATAGGTTTTCTTTGTATGGGGTCCTAATTTATACGTTGTCTAACTGAATTGATGCAAGTATATTCAGAATCTACTTATATAATTTATAAATGTAAGAAGACATGTGGAAACACAAGCGATGTATTCAAAAGCAAAAGAAGAATCACTAGATCAGGTTACATATATGTTTGATTTTATGTTTGGACACAAAGATTGCAACCGATTCATGAGAAATTGGGAAATTTTGATTTTATTTTTTTTTAATTTTCCACAAATCAGCTCATCTCCTTCAAATCTCGAAATCAAAGCTCCCAAATCCATGGATTTGTAACAATTTGACACTGATTTATCATGATTTACAAAAGAAAAAAAAAAAGATCAGAAATCGCAAGTGCTCATCTGATCAAACATGTAGGATATATCCCACTACTTGTGTGTTTCGTATCGCACATGTGGGATACAAGATATATCGTGGGATATATCAGCCGATATTGTCGATACTTAAAACATTGCACATTATATAGCTTGCGCCTCACACTTCAGAGGAGTGAATGCTACGCTACACACTATTCGTTATTTAAAACACTACTTCTGGTAGAGTGTGATTGTTAATACACAATTATTTATAAACTGTACAATGTCATACTATAAATCTAAATCGTCATTGTCTAAGCCTTATCGTAATTAATTGGGGTTAGCTACATGAATCTTGTTCTACCATTCCAATCTATCAAGGGTCATACCTTCAATTAAAACATAGGTCATCAAATCCTTTCTTACTTACACCATCCACATCCTGTTGGGCCTTCCAATTGCCCTTTTAGAGCCTTGAAGGAAATTATCAAGCTCAAGACCAAGTCACTAAACTTTTCTTCCTTTAAATGTTGCTCCTAAAGTACTTTCAAACAAAAGATCCGTTGAATTTCTTATTGCGTTAAATTTAGATATTAATATCTATCTAGTTGAGAGCATCCTTGTGATGATTTCTTCTACATTACGTTGAATTAAGGATGTTAATGCCATGCACACCTGGCTTTTACATTACAAGATATCAATGAGAATAGAAGATAACATTTTGTTTCTTTTTTTAAGAACCCGTTTGGATGGTGAGAAAAAAAATATAATAATTATCCCATGATGATTTTTCAAGATTCTCCATGAGCACGGATTCAATGTTGGAGGTTTTCTTTGGATAACAAGTGAAAATCCAAATAAAGCTCTCACAAAAGTCACCTTGTATTTTATGCATGAAAATTTGACTATGGTGTTTGGGTAATGATTGCATTTTAAAATCCAACGTTTCCTTTGCTATCCAAACATGATAAAATTTCTCATCATGGGAAAAGTCATCCATTTTCTTTTCTTTCCTTTTCTTTTCTTTTCCCACAATCCAAACGGGCCCTAATAGAAGATAATCTTTTCATTCTTTTATTTTTGAATATATCCAACACTGCTTTAGAATACCATGCTTCAAAACAGTTACATTTTCAGTGTCCCATTTCCCAAAGATCAACCTGAGTATGGTTTGGATAATTTACCTCTGCTGTGCCAATGGTGAAATCTGTGAGACCAAATGAGTCCCTCACTTGGATGGACAACCTCTGTTTCTTTGGATTTGCAACAAGCAAAAGAAAATCCTGCCCCAGGCAAACAGATATTGTTATTCGTAGAGAATTTTGCTTCAGATAGGGAGTACATTCAGTGGAAGCATGCTGGCACATCGAATGGTTGCGTACAGAGGATGAACCAATGAAGTCCATAGATCGAAACAAGCAAAATGGGCTTGAAGGAAGAGGCATCACCTGATTCCAGATTGGCTCTCCAGGTGGTCCAGTGATGGAGGTCTGACTGTTCTTTTTACTCCGATATACTTGATCACCCAGTCGTAGAACGACATATGGATCTGTCTTCCCTGACAATTCCCACAAAAAGTAGTGTTTGTAAGATATGATTAGGTGGAACAATCGAACTCATATAGTTTATCCAAAGTCAGGTCCTAAGAACATATAAAAAGACCACTAGATGCCAGATGCACCCTGATATGAGCAATAAAACCTTAGGCAAAGAAAATGACTTTTACACTATGTAAGGCAGTGGTAAATCGAGTTTGAAGGAGTGTACGGAAGGCAGTGGACTCTTCCCTGAAAATATTCCTCCCTCTCACTATCTATCTTTGATGGGCCATATCTGTAGTGCACAGTGATAAAAAAATCGCAACCTTGAAGTGGACAGTTCCTTTATGAAAAGAACAGTCACTCATAGGAACTTTGGCTGACTTTCTTATGAACAGCATATTATTTTCCCAAAAGACCATCCAATGGAATGGTTATGAACGATGATTCTCTAATTGTGACTTTCGGGGTATTGGAAATCCAAGGTAGAGAACCTGATAACCAGTTCAGATCTTGCATGGCTCCCCGAGTGTTTGAAATTGAATCACTTAAAACTTAAGCAGAAAAAAATGGCAAACACTATATTCTAGCCTATGTAGACCATTAAAGCATGATAGAAAAAAAAAATGATATCATCATCATCATACCCTTGGCCCAGCTATTTGTGATCAGCTTTATGAATTCTGTTTGCCCAGCAGCTTGGCAAAAGTTTGACGACGCACTGCCCGCCTGACATCAAACCTCCTTTACCCAGGCTAAGATCAGGTGGTGCAATTGCTACCATGTGGAGTTTTTTTAATAGAAAAAACAGTGAAAAGAACCCAATAAAATATTGCATTGAAACAGAACTTCAACACATGAAGAATATCGCATTGAAACAGAACTTCAATAGATGGAGAAAAATCCTAACCATAGAATAATAAGCAAGCTTTCGAGCATATTGAAAAAAAAAAAAAACTTTAATATTTGAGGAAAAATGGATACCATAGAAAACATAAGCAAGCTTCCGAGCATCTACAAGAGTCACTGATAGTTCTCCAACAAAATCTTCATTCCCTTCTTGAATTGCACCAGTTCTAAAATCATCTGGAACAGGACCAACTGCTTTCACCTTCTGAAAATCAAGGACAATCTTCTTTGGAAGAACAAATAGCCGAGGCAGATCCTCAGTAAGTAGTTTTGTCAAAAACCTGAAAAGGAAGCTAACAAACCCTTGAGATTGAACTAGATAAAGAATGAATTATCAAAAGCTATGCAACAAGGACACCACACTTCTTTTGTGTTTGTATGTTGTAGCACCTGATAATGGGACCTATGAAGTAAAATACTTGCAAGATTTGGTGGGGCCATGTCAGTGGGACATGTGCATGACTGCATGGTTAGTGGATGAGACAAGGGAAGGTCAAAGCAGTCCACACAAAGGAAGTTGTTATGAATAAATAATATTTCTTAAGATGGATAAAAAGGATGCTTAGGTAAGGGTGGCAACTTGGAGTCTAATAGTGTATTTATAAAGGTTGCTAATCACTGACTTTGTACATTTCTAAGGTCATTTTTGTTGAATGTTGTGGGGTTTTGACATGATTTCATGTGGTCCCAAGGCAACAACTGAATGGGCATGGATTCTTGCAAGTAATGGGGTATAAATTTTCCATTTGTAAAAAGAAAAGGAAAATGGTTTAAATGTTTATATAAGAACCGTTAAGAAGGAAAATTTGGGGACAGAATTTTGATTTGTTTAGAAAAAATAAAAGTAAAATAAAATCTCTTTTGTATTTGAGTTTTGCACCAATGTAATGGCCCTTCCATTGGGTGTAAATCCTTAAAATGAAAGCTTCCTTATTCCCTAATGGTTATTGTGTTTTCTTCCCTTGTTCTTCTCCTCCATCACTTGCTTTTTTTTAAATTATGCTGCATCAACATGTTGAAGACAGTCTGCGTGTTTGCAATCCTAGATCTGGCTCATATAAAAAATTAATTTGTGCATTTATCTGTTATTGTCTTTTTTTAAAGACATGGGCACGCACAAGGACATGCACAAACATTACATATAATGATATAAATAACTTCAATGCGCTATCAAATTTTAATCATGAGAAGGAAGGGTTATCACCAAACATTTTGTCAAGCAATAATGAGAAAGCCAAACCTAAATAAGTATGACAAGACTATGATGAATTTTTTTTCTATGGAACGACTAAAAATTTAGAAAGAAAGAGAAGGAATAGAGGACAATGCTAAAGGAAAAAAATTACAATGAGAGTAACATGTCAATCCAACAAAAGAAAGAAATTGCATCAGTATAACCCTATTTCTGGGGTACAGTTTTATATATAAATAATCAATTCTTGGGTTCATTATTGTTATTACTTGTTTTTTTGGGCACTTTTTACATATAAATTATGATGTACCTTTTTACCATTTTTTCTCACCTGGCCATCTCCCTCCCTCCATTGTTGTATATTGTATATTGTTTAGTTTGATTTATGTTTAAATGTAATTTGGATCGTTGGATGGAATTGTAGTTTAATACAACTTTTGAGTGATCCCAAATGGGACAACAAATTTCCCAAAATAATAGTTCCTTCCACCATAGACACTCCGACAGACCAAACTTTTCCACACATCCATATGTAGAAAGAATAAAAGATATTGATAAGAACAAAATATGGAATAGGTCTAGAATAATATAAATGTATTAGAGATCATTCAAATCATTAAGAATTAAGTTGTTTTCTGTTTCGGGCTCTATTGCTGCCTGTCCCTAGTGTTTGTTTTTTTTTTAATCTTTGAATAAAAAATTTACTGCTCATAAAAAATAATAAGTTACTTTTTTCCATACCATGTTAATGTGTCTCCGAAATGTGTTAACCATGATTTTTTACAAAATGGCATGTCCTTCCTACATTTTCTCTGACAAATAAAATTCCGTGTTCCATGGATTGCTATAGAATGCCAATAGAATAGAGAGAGAGAGAGAGAGAGAGAGAGAGAGAGAGAGAGAGAGAGAGAGAGAGAGAGAGAGAGAGAGAGAGAGAGAGAGAGAGGTGCACTGAGAAAAGTGAACTTACATTGAAAGAACAGGAATTGCTGTTGTAGCATGAACCATTACATGCAAAAAAGAAATAACATGTATCAGCAATCCAAGTTGGCTTAGGATACAATGTGGCACTGTTTGAAAAGAGATCATCATCATCATCATCATCATCTACTGTTCGAAAAGTAGATGCACTTTTTAAGTGTTCAAATTTGATCACGTGCAGCATAGATGCAAGAGTGAATATTGTAAAAAACCAATATAAGCTATTCAGTTGTTTTCCAACGAACAAGTATTGAGCAGTTATGGCCACCACATGTGGAAAGAGGAGCAAATATGCTGAGATTCACTTCCAGGAAATGGTAGGTGAATAACTGCAAATTGCAAAAGTTAAAGCTTCCTTAGAAGGTTGGGCTCATTTTGTTTAGGCCTTTGAGGCCTCTCCCCTAGTTTTTCTGTTTTTTTTTTTTTTGATTTTTTTGATTTTTTCTCTCTTTTTTTGAAAGGTATTCTTTGCTTGCTTCTTGCGAGTTTTTCTAATAAAGAGGCCGTTATCTCTCAAAGGAAAATTTTCTGCAAATTGTGTTTCCTTTCTTGTTTTTCTTTTTTCTCCTCCTCTTCTTCTTCTTTTTGAGTGGGTCTGTGGGGTAGCTAATGTCTGATAATTGCATGGGCTGGATACCACAAAGGCACAAACTTTCATGAACTAATCTTATATTAAATGCATCAGAAAGGCAAAAAGATTAACGAAGTAATCCTAGATTAAATGCGTCAGGTTTGGAACACAGCAGAGTATCTACAAAGCCATTTGACACACTTCAACTAATGAAATGAGACCTCCAAAAGATGAAAAAACAGTCCAGGAGAACAAAATATAATAACCTCCAAATGTTGATAATAAAAAAAAGACAGGTACAGCAAAACATAGAGTGACCTAGGACCATTACAGCAACAGCACCAAAAAATAAGGTTTTGGATCCCTCGACCATGGCAGAGGAAAACAAAAGACAGCTAATTGCTCAAAAAATTAGATAAATATGTTATACAAGTGCAGCTGCTGGAATTTAAATCATCATCTTAGCCATTCTCCCAGCAATTTGACGTCAGCATTTACATGGAAGATTGGCTTAAGTTGTCTGATTGGCTGCCCAGTGAACATTAAACCTCCCCTTTTATCCAGGCTCTGGAACGGCCATAGCAAAGGCTCAAATTGATAAACCTCGCATGCCAACACAGTCCCACCAGTACAAACCCCCAATCGAACTAATACACACACTCCAAAGGGCAAGCAAGCAGAGAGTCATAGAGGAGCGGACATACAGCCCAGCACAAGGCACGACATCACAATCAGACAACATATTTACATCAATTGGGTGACTTATTTGAAAGTCTCTGAAGTCTGAAGTTTCTAAAGTGTGCAGAAATTTTAAAGCTTTGATAGAATAAAAGATGAGTAGCCATCATAAGATTGTTTTGAATGTACGATCCTGAATCTCGATACCTGCATTGATGTCCCCCAACATCTAACGAAAGGGCTCTGAAGTTAATTTTAGTCGCTTACACGAGATACCATAAATAAATTTTTTTTTAAAAATGAACATCAAAACAAGGATATCTTCAAATGTCTGACTTCATGCAAGAATTACTCAATGAATAGCAATAGCAGCACAGTATTTTCCAATCGTTTTATTTATTTCATGAATCACGATAGAGTGGAATGGCAGAACAAGATTTGTGTAGCTGACCCAAATTAGTTGTGATAAGGCTTACATGATTATTATTTATTTTTTCGGAACAGTGATAAGGCTTTCATGATGATGATGATGACTTTATCCACTTCATGAATCATAAGAAGAATTATTAATATTAAAAGTATCATAATTACAAGGTAGTATGCAACTAAGACATACCCATGAGATTAAAAAGACGGAATGGTGAGAGCATGAATTTAACCTTTGGTAGGGAAACAAAAGCCCATGAAACTGCCCCTACCCAAGGCTCTGATGGTATTAATCGTAATTTGACCCATAGCTCCCCATCAATATCAAAATCTCGAACACCAAAAGGTACGACAATAGGTATTATTCCGAGTTTTAGTGAGAGGGACAGCAGCATGCGAGCACCACCAGTATAACGGAGGCCTATTTGGTACCTAGATAGCGTCAAAGAAAACAAAGAATCAGCTAAAATATGGATTTCGTGTTTCTATAGATCACCAAACATCCAAGTCCAATGATGGACATGTAATACAGTACCTATCATAAGGTAATTGGTAAAAGATTACATCATATGGGTATAATCAGTTTGCAACAACGTGATTCTATTGCTCTCTAATACATGTCTATACTATCATAGCAATCTTTAAACTGGTCGTCCAACAAATTTCATGTCTGTGGCAGCTAGCTCAATCACATACTACAGCAAAATTTTAATTCACTAGTGTTTTCACCATCATTTTAAAAGACCAGACCTGCTTTCAGTGAGTCTGTTGATTTACCTATGTCAATGCCTGGGGAAGTTGTTACAGCCAGCAAAGCAAACAGTGAACTTTTCAATTTCAACCGTTTTTTTATGGCTAGACTTGATATTCTCTTTGAGGTTTAAATGTGTTTCCAAGCTTGAACAACACCATCAGTATCCAGGTCTGCTTGTCAGAGCCAGGAAGGCAAAAGGTGCTCATCTTCAACCATTTCTTTTGATGGCTAGGCTTGATATTTTCTTTGAGGTTAAAACTTGTGCTTCCAAGCTTGTGACAACACCATAAGCAGCCCAGTCTGTCCATGTCAATGCCTAGAGTTTTTTTTTTTTTTTTTTTTTGAAGATTTCAATGCCTGCCACTGCCTCACTGAGTACCCATGGTAAGATTTGATTCCTAGGCTACACCGCACAAGTGGTACACTACCAATTTGGATACTAAGCAGGGTGTGGCTGATTTCACCAGTTTGCTACTTGCTAATGGCTATCAAGAAAGGGAGAAGCAATTCTCAAGGTTGGTGCCACAAGCATTTTTCCTGGCAATTATCTTCACTTGGTTTTGAATCCTTGTACTTTTTTTTCTTTTCTTCTTCTTCTTCTTCTTCTTTTTTTTTTTTTTTTTTTGGAGGGGGGGTTGGAAATGCATACGACCATTAGGAAGTAATTAATTATTGGAATTAGATTCATTTAAGTGATTATTGACTAACTAGCTGGATCTACAAAATAAAATTTAATTTCACAGTCATAAATTGTATGTTACAAGTTTTCGCTCCCAATGCGCAATGCACTCTAGCGTCTGGTTTCTACTTAATAGAAAATCCTTTTTGCATTAAATAAAGCAACAAAAGCACAGATTAAATCAATGCAGGTAGCATAGGTTTTAAAAAACAAATCGAATTTACCACTGAAAATTCTATGAATGCAATCTCAATTGACTATTCCAAACTCACTGCAAATCATTAGCACGACGAGAAGTTCTGCGCTCGACATTCCTAACCGAGAGGGGCTCTTCTCCAAGAGAGAACTGCTTTATTTCGACCCTCTCCACATAATCAGGTTTCTTTAGGTTGTCTATGACAGGCTGAAGCAACCCAACAATCCAATTCTCAATCCCAACTCTATACACCTTCCATAGTTTCCCAATCACCATGTTCACCCATTCTACTGACTCTTTCCTTTGCAGATCCTTCTCAAGAAACAAAGAAAAACTAGTGGGCACCTGAGGCCAGGTACCAGGTTGAGTATCATGGCCGGACTTGCTTTTCTTCCTCAACGTCCAAATTTTATCAGAAATGACTCCAACAAAGAAAAAGAACACAAACAGGCCCACAATACTCCGATCAATAGGAGGCGTTGGAATGGGGTGGATCACCCCGAGCTGAGTCCGCAACTTATTAACCATCGGATCTTCTTGGAAATTGGTGAAGTTTGATACCATCCGAGTAGACTCCCAAACCTGCTCTCCAGAATCAGATTCATTGGACGGCCTTTCAACAACAAACAGTTTCTGTGCTTTCAAGCTCTTCTTGGCTGGATCGATAAATTTGAAATTCAGATCATGACTGCCACTGCCAGAGGGAAGCACACAAGCTCTACATTTCCATCTCCTACGGTAGAACTTAATTCCAATAAATACCCTTCCTGAGTGACCCTTCGACTGATGATTACATCCACTGCCAGATTTGTTGACTTTACAAGAACATGGACGAGGTGAGACCCAGCAAATCTGCGAGGCGGTCCAGCTCGCAGAATGCAGTTGCATGAACATCTAAAAGACGAAAACAGGCAACCAAATTTCGACGCCGGGCAGAGCAATTGGCATGCAGTTGACTGGTTGACATGGATTCATGGTCAGGTTGCCTGCTAAACCCTGGCCAAAGATAAGTAAGCTACAAAAAGTTACATTTGGAATGTCAGAAACATTGAGCATAAAGATAATAGCCACTATCATGAGAAAACTCGAAATTATAAAATGCCGAAACACCAACCATATCAGAGGTGGAATGTCTTCCATTTATGAAAGCCACTACTCAAGGGGAAATATATATATATATATATATATATATATATAAAATTAAAAAAAAAAAAAAAAGACGACTAAAGAGAAAATTGGCTGCAAATGTCTCCTTTCATAATGTTACATAGAGTGGCATTCTTGGAGCTTTTTTTTTGGGGGGGTCATCTTAATATTCTCTTAAGGGTTCACCATGCCTCAAGCTTGGCTAATCTTGTGCATTGGTCTCCGAAAACACCCTTTTCGTGACAATCTTTTCATTCCTTTCTCACATGTTTTTTTCTCAGACTTTTCTTTGCTTTCCTTCTTTTCTCACATGTTTTTTATTACACTTTTCTTTGCTTACATGCATATCTTCTTGGTTACCCCACAGTTCCCCATGGGGCATCCAAGAGGGACAACCTATAGGCAGCCCATTCTATTCTTGACACCCTATTTTCCAAAACTGAAACTAAAGTTTTCGTTTTTACTACACATCTTTGTTGCTCCATGCATGCAGCGGAAACAAAGAAGGGATACAACCAACCTTACATGCGGGTGTGGCCAGTGTGACAATGAATACAGACATGCATCTACCACATCATATGCATAGACAACACATGTCAGGAACAATGTTTTAAATATTGACGATATCGGCTGATATATCCCACAATATATCTTGTATCCCATCCATGTGATACAAAACGCACATGTAGTGCCAATATATCCCACATGTTCGATCCGGTGAGCATTTTCAATTTCCGATCCCCTTTTTTGTTGAAATTATGTTAAATAAGTGTCAAATGGTTATAAATCCATTGGTTCTTCATGTTTTGCATGAAAAATCATGGAGTTGGAGCTTTGATTTCGATATCCATTGGTTCTTCATGTTCTCCATTTTTCTTCTAAAATTTCCTTCAACTAGCTATCAATTGAGATTAATTTTGAAGTATTTAGGAGTATCTGATGAAATGATCATCACATACATTTTAATTTTGAAATTCGAGTGTAGGTGGTCCGATTTAGGGGAAATTGGGGAAAATTCGAAATTTACCCAATTTCTCCCAAATTGCTTGCAATGTTGCACGCCAAACATGAAATCAAGCTTGCATGAGGGCTGATCTACTGATTTGTTAAGTCCTTGTCAATTTTTGGAAAATAAAAATCATTTTTAATAAAAAAATTTATTAAGATATTATTTATTTATTTTTATTTCCCTTCAACCAGCTGTCAATTGAGACTAATCTCAAAGAATTTAGGAGTGTTTGATGAAATGTTCATCACATACAATTTAAATGTTATGCATTCAATTTGAATATAGTTGTATTAGTTCGGTCAGACAGTGCATAGCTTAGGACCCAATACAAAGTAAACATATTATGTGCACTTCGTTTTTTAGATGTTATGATTTAAAAGTGTGTATTAAGGTCTTTTCTAACAATCCATGAAGTTTCATTGAAAAATTCAACCATTTTCCTCATGTTTCCTAAAAAGTGCAATAAATTCCCCAATACAAACGATATATCCCGTGCAATAACCAATATGTATCTGTATCCCAAGGATGCGATACGTAATGCAATACAGAACATTGGTTAGGAATAGTCTACAACACCTGTTTTACACAGCATGTAAAACACACAAGCCCTTTGGGGCCCACTATGTTGTATACGTGAAATCCATTATGTCCATCACGTGTTAATCATTATGTTAACCATGCATACAAAAGATCAGCCTGATGTAAACCCAAATGGGACACAGAGATTGGAACAATGTAAAATTGCACCTAAAACCTCTACGTTCATGCATTGTGGCTTGCTTGAGTTTGGATCGGGCCAAATTTTGCATCTTCCCTTCATTCTAGTGAACAAATCTGATAGCAGGTTTGATGAAAGATACACACCACGGTGACCCCACACACAAACCTATGGTTAGGGTCCCGTCCCCATTGTTCCTTGTGGTCTGGCCCAATTGAGTTGTTTATCTAGCTGATTTTTTGCCCCAGGGCCCAACAAAGAGTGCACCAAATGGGCAGAGTGGATTTTGCACATACAACGTGGTGGGCTCCAAAGAGCTTGTGTGTTTTACATGCTGCATAAAACAAGCATTGTAGAAGATTCCAATCACCATATCCTTGACCACAATGCAAGCAGGGAGGTGCTTAAATACAAAGGCAGCAAGCCAAACAATAAGTTGCCACCCAACTATTGGATAAATGAGGTATCCGTATTATGTAGGGTAAAAGCGTCTAGAGAGTGTTAGTAGTTAGTGGCTCTTTTAATGTAAGTGCATGTGCACGTGCAATCTTTCCTCTTCTCTTACAGTATACTATATGCTCTATTCTAATAAAACATTGTGTGTTATGGCATGTTGGCTAACACACAATATTTCCCCAAACTCTCTTCTTTCCACTTCTTCTCTCTCACTCCTCTTTTGTCCACACCATAATCATCAAATTACCTTCTACTTGGTATTAGAGCATAGATCAAGGCATTCCGCATCTAAAAAGTTGAGAAGCGTCACGTCACCTTGCTGACGTCAGTAGCCATACGGCTGACGTTAGCATTGTAAGGACGCATGGACCCCATTTGAGCTAAAAGTTTAGGGGTTTAATAGATCTTGATTTTAGAAGATTTGTCATGATTTTTTTAGAATTTGTTTGACCTTCTTTCATAGTATTTTGGCCGAAATAGAGAAATTAAAAAACCGGATCCTTAATCAGATTTTCTTTGATCTGCCTCAAATCGGTAAGTTTTTCTTTAGTTTTTTTGCTCAACATGAACTTCTTTAGTTTTTTTGCTCAATATGAACCGAAATCTTCTCCCTAAGCTAATCATGGGGGATTTTTTAGATATGATTCATGTTTGAGTAGGTTTTAACCCCAAATGGATGTGCGGCTAGGCTGTTTTTCACTCGTTTGAGTCAGATCTGACTGGATTTGTTGTTATTTTGGAGGATATTGATTGTTTGGGATTTATCTCTCATTCTCTTGAACGATTGAGTGAGAAAGAGCTGTTTGAATCAGTCCTTCTTACTTAGAGTCTCATATGGACGACAAAGGGCCCTCATCTCTTGGCATAGGCTCTCTTGAATCCAACCCCTTGCAGATTACCTCCATTATGTTGAATAGTGACAACTATCTTCAATGGGGCGCAATCTGTAAAAGTGTTCTTGGGAGCCCGTGAGAAGCTGTCATATATTTTGGATGATCATGCAGGCTCTACAGATGTTACCTACAAGTCTTGGACAAAGGAGAGCTATCAAGTTATTGAATGGTTGTTAAATAGTATGGATTCTTCGGTTAGCCACTCAGTGATGTTTTTATCCCCGGCTAAAGACATTTGGGATACACTCTATGATATGTTCTTGGAGTCTCAGAATTTTTCACAGGTATTCCAGCTTATTCAAGAAATCAGTCGGTTCCAACAAACTCAATATCATTAAAAGATTACTATTCGACACTTCGGGGCATGTGGGATGAGTTGGACCTGTATCATCCTCTTCCTTCCAAATGTAAAGACGATCATGAACATGCCTATAAGCAGCGGGATCATGGTGTACCGTTACGGGGCCATAAAGGCCGTTACGTAAAGGTAACGGTGGTAACTATTACACGTTATGGGGTTGTAATGGCCATAACAGCCGTTATGGAAAAAAATGACCCGTAATTGCTGTTAACGGCACGTTACATCCCCTATAAATGCCATAATAGCCCCGTAATGGCCTATTACAGGACATATAGAGGCTTTTCATACTTTTTAATCAACATTATGGGACAGATACAGGTTTTCGGGGGTTTATTCAATAAATAAAAAAATAAAAAAGAAAGACCGTAACGGCTGTTACGAGGCCGTAACAGCTGTTATGCCCCGTATCGTAAAGGTAATGGTGGTGGTCGTTACGGCTACCGTTACCGTTGCAGAACACCTTAAGCGGGATGATACTCGCATTATGTAGTTCTTAACTAGGTTGAACTCCGATTATCTTAATGTTCGGGACAAGGTTGTTGTGCAGGATCCTCTTCCCCCATTGACGACAGTCTATACCATGTATCAACGTACTACTGTCTCCACTCTCCCTCCCCATTCACGTATGCCACCAGAGCGTTCTGCGTATTTTGCTAACAATCAGCCTTCTCTTCTTCTTGGCCTTCGGGCACCATCCTTAGTTCAGGACGCACTTTTACTTATGGTGGTCGTGGTAGATTAGGTTTGGTTTCGGGTTAGGTTTTAGATTAGGTTTGGTTAGGGTTTTATGGAATGACTTGGTCCAACTTAATCAGCTTGTCGGCCTGGGGTGGGGTGTCTACACTAATCAACAAGTTGGATGGCAAATAAACATTACAATGGACCTTAGGAAGTTTTTAATGGTGGGCGTTCAATCAAACTATTTCCTATGGTGTGGTCCGCCTAAGATTCGAATCAGCCACATTTTTTAAATCATGCCATAAAATGAGTTAGAAAAATGGATGGACAACTTGGATAAAACACATACATCATTGTGGGACCCACGAGCACTGACCAATTGACGCAGGACAACTAACCACTTGCTCTAAAAGCTCGAACTGATAGAGCGTGGTGAATCAATCCTTTTACCTCACAGCCTAGGCCCCACATCCCATGGGTTAAGTTCTCAGCCGAACCCCCCTTGTGGGCTCCACATCACATGGGTTCCGCTTTACACGAGCCACTCGCCTCACACGGGCTGCCCACCCCAGTGTGCCCCCCACTTGAGCCCGATGTGAAAATGCCCCTGCATTAATCACCCCCGATGAGGAGTCTCGAACACGAGACCTCCCGCTCTGATACCACTTTAATGCATGACAACTAACCACTTGCTCTAAAAGGTCGAACTAATAGAGTGCGTCAAATCAATCCCTTTATCTTATAGCCTAGGCCCCACATCCCATGGGTCAAGTCCTCGGTTGAACCCCCCATGTGGGCCCCACATCATATGGGTTCCGCCTCACCCGAGCTACCCGCCCACCCCGAGCGTGCCCTTGCATCCCACAGGCCACCCCACTCAAGCCTGGTGTGAAAATGCCCTTGCATACCAACATCAAGGTCCCTACTAGCAACGTCAGCATGCAATCCCAAGGAGTACCAAATCGGTTACATATCAGCCGTAACGGATGATACATAACGGCAACAGTCGAGTCTGTTACACGATACAGGGGCCAAAACGACCACCCCCTAGTTTTTGGCTCGGATTGGCCGTTACGGGGGCCATAACGGTCGTTATGCCCCATAACAATTGTTGCTGCCCCATAATGGTTAGGGCGTAATGGTCATAAACGACTAGTTTTTTTTTTTTTTTGTATTTTTAAGATACGATTTTTTAAAAAAATTGGCACTTTTTTCTTTCAAATTCTTTCCGAAATTATTCTACTGTAAATTCCAACAACCCTTCGCTTGAATTTGATGATCAAAACAAGTTATTTCAACAATTTTGTTGAATCGAAGCACTGTGGGCCATTTTTCGAAAAATCTTAAAAAATAAGTATTTATACATTTTTTGAATCTTTGTTGTTATGGTTGAATATGATGCGTTATTCAAATTAGAACATACAAATGTGCAATTTACAGATTATGCAACTGATTTCTATTTCGTTTGTATTTTTTTAATTTTCGAACTATTTTCGGTCAATTTTTAAAAATTAGGAAAAATATTTGTTTCAAATATTTTTCTGTTTTAATGGTTGAATATTGTGTGTTAATGATAGTATAACATATAAATGTCCTCACCTCATACTCCTCAAGGATATGTATGTAATGTAGGATTGTAGAGTAAATGATGGAAAATAATAGAAAACACTTACACATGTGAAATATTTTGATATTAAATTCATTCTAATATATCAATCATTGGTATTAGATAGTTAGAAAATTAAATGTATGGGTTTTGTAGTCAATTCCAGGCTGTTAGGTTCACAAATTAATCAAACCACCCAATACAACTTTCTCGCTAAAGAGTGGACCGTTAAACCACCATAAACATGTTCAAAATTATAAATGAATGCATATTTGAAATATTTAGAAATTTCTGGATTTAATGGATATTTTTTTAGAACAAAAAAAATAAATAAATAAATAATAATAATAATAATAATAATAATCTAACCGTTAAAGGGGGTGTATTGGCCGTTACGGCGATATGGCCCGTAACCGTATTGGTAACAATGGGCACCGTTACACCCACCGTTAGCGCAACGATACACCTTGTGCAATCCACGTCCTACAAATCCTGTCAGTGGGCAAATAGGGGTGGCCCCACCTTGATGTTTATGTGCAGTGTCTACCAATAATTAATCCATACTTCTAAAAAATCACCCACATTCATAATTTAGGTGGGCCATATGAGTGGAAATAGTGTCAGAGATGCCCTCCATCAAAATTGTTTAACTTGGTGTGGCCCATATAAATCATATACGGGCCTAAAGTTTGGTCCCCATGCATGTATTGTTATGAGGCAACTAATGGTTGGAGTGGATTTCATATAAACATCATGGCAGGCCCTATAAAATTTCAATGGTTGGCATCTTCCTCTGCCCTTGTTTCCCTTGGTGTGGCTCACCTGAATCACAAACTCACATGTTCTTTTAGTTTTACAGCTAAATTTGCATTACCGACTTAATGGCTAGATTAGATTTCACGAATGCACCATGGTAGGGCCCACTTTCAACCCACCCTGTCCAAGTACCTTAGTCGGGTGCGCACAAAGGTCTCTTGCGGTATGGTGCGCAGGAGACCAATGGCCCATATATACATACATACATATACATATACATATATGTGTGTGTAGCGCAATGGTCTCTTGTGCACCCAACCGTAAATGTTTATTTGCGATCTGGACGCTTGGCCTGTGGAGGTGGGCTCCATCGCGATGTTTATGTGAAATCCACCCTGACCATCAAGTGCATCATCACATGTTGGGCCTAAGGCCCAAAATCAGCCCTATTCGTAATTCGAGTGGGCCATAGTAAGGGAAACAATTTGGAGGGTGAATGTTGTCTGTACACTGTTTCCAATCGTGTGGTCCATCTAAATCATGGGTGGGGCTGGTTTTTCATCCGTAGGTTTAAATTGGATCATTGACTTGTTAGAGTGGGTTTTGTAAATACATGATGGTGGGGCCCATGCCAACTATATAACTTGTTACCTACAATTTAGGTAAAAGACTTCTACGTGAACCAGAATTGTGTAGTAAGGCGGTTAGCCCCTTAACGTGGTGTGAAGACTCTATGGGGCCCATTGTGATGTATGTGTTTTATCCACGCCGTCCATACATTTCTCCAGCTCATTTTAGGGTATGAACCCAAAATTGAATCATTTCCAGATCTCAAGTGGACCACAACATAGAAAACAATAGAAATTGAACACATACCATTGAAAACTTCTTGGGGGCCATAGAAGTTTTGGATCAAGCTGATATTTGTGTTTTCCATTCATCCAAATCTGTGTGACCTAATGAACACTTTGGATGACAAATAAACATCACTGTGCACCGTAGGATGGTTTCAATGGTAGACGTCATTATCACCACTGTTTTCTATGGTGTGGTCCACTTGAGCTTTGGAAATGCTTCAACATTGGCCTCGTGCCCTAAAATCAGTTGGAGAAACACATGGACAGCGTGGATAAAACACATACATCACGACGGGCCCCATAGTCTTAGCAGTTAGCACCATGATAAATGGTGTGGCCACCTCATTGTACAAACTATCTCCATGTAAAGGCTTCCAATGTAAACGATGATGTATTTGGAGTGGACCCCCCCCCCCATCATGTATTTTCCAAATCCACTCCAAACAGCAGGCCAATGACTCCAATTTTAGGTCTAGGGATGAAAAATCAGCTCTATCGGTGATTCAAGTGGACCACACAATTGGAAATTGTACAAGCGACGCTTACCCTCCAAATTGTTTCCCTTGGTGTGGCCCGCTTGAATAACGAATAGGGCCAATTTTTGGGCCTTGGGCCTAACATGGGATATGCACCTGATGTTTGGGGTGTATTTTACATAAACATCATGATGGGGCCCACTTAAGCCGTCAACTGCTCAAGACTGTACTTAAGGTCTCCTGCGGTCTCGTTTGCAGGAGACCAACACCTTCTCTCTATATGTATATATGTATGTGTGTGGTCTAGTTTATAGGAGTCCAACACTCTATAGTCTCTCTCTCTATATGTGTGTGTGTGTGTTATATGTTATATGTATATGTGTGTGTGTGTGTACGCGAGCGCGCGCGCGGGCACACACACACACACCCCGACAGTCCGTTGTGAGGAGAGAGGGAGGCAACTCGCGTGCTTGCCACTTTTGGTATGTTACGAGGTATTTATTATATGATTTGGCTACCCCTTGTTTCCTTGGTTCTGCAATGCTTTTGAAGGCAGCAAAGAAAAATGACAAGTGTCCACCGTCGGATCACCATGGCTATCCCTTATTTCCTTGGTTCTGCAATGCCTTTGAAGCTTAATCGGGGATCGTAAAATCCCGATCTGAATGACTCCAATGGTTGGCCTGTGACCATAAGGTCTGGGTAAGGGTCTCAGTTACAGAAAAGGAAGGGGTTAAGGACCATCTTCTACCCGCTCATTGTGCGGTCTTTACTTTATGAGATAAATGTCATTCAAGGGAATTTAATTTTGCGGCTGTGTTAGGTAACTAGCCATGCTTCGCGTAGTCCTTTAAGAGAATTGGGTAGGCGAAAAATAGAGAAAGTCCTAGCCCTGCTTTACAAAGTCAAGCGACCCGAGCAGGCGAACCACATAAATAAAAAGACGCATAGAGTTAGAGCAAATAAGAATGTGAATGACAAGTGATAATATGCTAGGGATGTGTGGAATGAAGTGCTCCTCGAGCTTTGATTGAGATGTGAGAAAGAAAAAGGGAAATCGGACACCCTTTTTACTCAAAGGGGATGGTCAGACGTCATTAATTCTGACCCCAATCCTGATTCAACTGTCTTCCTTTGATGGGCTGACTTTTTAAGGCTGATTTCACTGAGTTGGGTACGACTTCGGCATTGGAATGGGACTTTTCGAGCGTCCTGGAAGGATGAGAGACCCTCTGCCTGGCTTGTTTCATTAGCTTATTCTAAGCCCCAATATGCTTCCCTACGTTCTCCTCTTCCTCCGATCCCCCCCTCCCTCATCGACTACTATGGTTGAATTTATAGGGTGAAACCGTCGGCTCACCATCGTTATAAGATCTGCAACGGGCGGATCCATATCCAGGGTTGGTAAAAAGGGTGCCAAGTGGTCGTCGGCATGTAGCAAGTCGACGGCCTGCCAGGCTTCTCTTTTTGATCCAGTGTTATTCTGTAGCATTTTCTTCTTTTCCTAGTCTATTATCTTGGCTAGATCTAGGTCCACGGGGATTGTAATTAGGCGGTCTAAGCTGTTTATTGCCTTTGGAGAGAAGTTTAGGTTTCATTGTCTCTTTTCGGGCCAGTTTCCTTTGATGGATGGGTGAATATTGCTTAGGTTACAAATTCTGGTAGGTGTCAATCATTAGTTCTGATTGAGGGGTTAAGGGTCGGAAATCTCTTGATTGGGTCTAGTAATTTCATCTGTGACGAGCTAGGGATTTTACCTCTTAATATTGTCAGAGATCCAATGGTGATTAAGGGTCCTAGGTGTGGTTTTATCAGGGTATAGTCACACGGTTCAGGAGTAGTATCTCGTGATTTAGGTGAGGTGTCTACAATATGTATGTGTGTGTATGTGTATAAAATTTATTTGGTTGGTCTTTTGTATGTATGGTTCGAACAATGGTTCCCACCTGATGGTTGGAGTGGATTCACATATATAATATATTGGACCACACAGTTTGGGTGTTTTATGCATTGGGTAAAACAAGTGCAACAGATGATTCCGGTCCATGCACATCTTTTATTTATCCAATTGTCCTAGCTGGTGGAATATGATTTCAAGAGTCTGGCAACTTAATGATGATAATGAGTCTGAGGAGTTGAGGATTGACCTTTACGCTTGGTAGAAAGTGATTTGATGATTATGGTGTGGAGAAAAGAGGAGAAGTGTGAGTGAGAAGAAGAGGAAAGAAGAGAGTTTGGGGAAATATTGTGTATTAGCCAACATGCCCTAACACAATGTTTTATTAGAATAGAGCATATAGTACACTGCAAGAGAAGATGAAAGAGCGCACATGCATATGCACTTACATTAAAAGAGCCACTAACCACTAACACTCTCTAGACTCCCTCTCAAGTTGGAGCATAGATATTGATCATGCCCAACTTGTCACCAACACAATGAAGAGCATCTCGACTCATAGACTTTATAAGAACATCAGCAAGTTGATCCTCGAATTAAACAAAGGGGGTGATGATTTCCTTAGAGGCAACTTTCTCCCGAAAAGTGACAATCTACCTCAATATGCTTGGTGGGCTCGTGGAAAACCGAGTTACGATTAATATGGATGGCCACTTGGTTGTCGCAATGAAAAGGAATAGAAGCCGAAGAAGGATAGCCAAGTTCTTCGAGAAGGGTGTGAAGCCACACGAGCTCATACGTCGCATGAGCCATAGCACAATATTATGCTTCAACCGATGACTAAGCAACAACCGGTTGCTTCTTGTTCTTCAAAGTGATAAGATTGACACCCAAGAAGGTACATAAGCCAGATATAGAGCGGCGATCATAAGTACTACCTAGACAATGGCCAAGACCCAGGGCTAATTTTAGATACCGAAGTATGCGGTATACAGTCTTGAGATGTGAAGAACGAGGAGCTTGCATGAATTGGCTAATAATGCCCACCGCATAAGAGAGATTCAGGCGAGTATTAGTCAAGTAAATGAGCCGGCCTACAAGTTGTCAGTACATCCCGAGATGAGAAAGGAAGGCACCATCATCTGGATGAAGCTTATGTGAAGTATCCATGGGGGTGGTAACAGGTTTGCATCCTAATATGCCGGTCTCTACGAGGAGATCAATCGCATATTTTCGTTGTGACAAGACCACCTCGGATGAAGAGTGACCAACTTTAATTCCTAAGAAGTAGGGAAGAGGACTAAGATCATTGATCTCAAACTTGGTCTTCAAAAATTCTTTGACCTCCCAAATAACTACCAGACAACAATATTATCCACATACACAATAAGAACCATGATGCCAGTCGATCGACGACATATAAAGATGGAATGATCAGCATGACTATGAACAAAGCCGATCTCCAGAAGAGCTTGACTAAAATTTTCGAACCATGCACGTGGGGATTGTTTGAGTCCATAAAGAGCCTTCTTCAATTGACATACAAGCGCAAGGTTGTGGGAAGCAAAAAAGCCAGGAGGTTGATGCATGTAAACTTCCTCTACAAGGTCCCCATGGAGAAATGCATTCTTAACATCAAGTTGAAACAAGGGTCATAATAAATTGACAGCCAAGAAGATCACAACACGAATAGAATTAAGCTTAGCCGTAGAGAATGTCTCGAAGTAATCCACACCATGAGTCTGCGTGTAGCCCCTAACAACAAGACGAGCTTTATAACGATCAATGGAGCCATCTGAAAGGAACTTGATCATGTAAACCCATCGACATCCAATAGGTTTATGCCCTGAAAGAAGTGGCACAGGCTCCCATGTATGATTCTTCTCAAGAGCAAACATTTCTACTATCATCACCTTCGTCCAGTCAGGACTTTGAAGTGCATGTGAGAGCAACCGAGGAATAGTCTGTGATGAAAGGGAAGCTGCAAATGACTGAAGGAACGGTGAAAGATGATCATATGAAACAAAATTACTAATGGGGTGCTAAGTACAAGATCGCGACCTTTTGCGCAAGGCAATGGGGAGATCCAGAGTCGAAGTAGGAGAGTCACCTGAGCCAACATCTAAAGTGAGTGGAAGGTTGGATGGCTGAGCATGTGAAGATTTATCTAGACGATGATACACCCGAAGAGGCTTAGGGTCACCCAAATCACCAGCAGGATGCTAAATGGAGGGGAGAGGAGTTTTCCCATAGTCACTAGTGGAAAGAGGAAGAGGCTAAGAGTCATGCTCCCCCTGACTCGCAAGAAGATCACTGAGGGATCGACTTGGAACTGGAAAAAAAAAACATCCTCAAAAAAGGTTACATCGGTAGAGACATATTTCTTATGAGTAAAGGGGTCATAACATTTTTAATTGCCCTGGGGCTAAGTTTATCATTATTTTCATCCAAAATTTAAACAAAGCATGTGCAACAAAAAACTTTAGGTAGTAGAGGAAAGAGATTATCATAAGGATACTATATAGTAAATAAAGATTTATAAGACGTGATACGTGAGAGTATATGATTAATAAGAAAGGTAGAAGTTAGAAGAGCATCACCCCAAAAATGTTTAGGTAGGTGCATACCATAGAGGAGTGCGAGCAACTTCAAGAAGATGACAATTTTTTCATTCTGCGATACCATTTTGTTAAGGTGTGCAAGCACACGACGTCCGAGACAAAATACCATAAATACCATGCTCATTCAAAAAGGACATAAAAGCGGTGGACATGTAATATATATATATATATATATATATATATATATATATATATATATATATATATATATATATATCATAATGGAGAGTTTTGATGGAACATTAAAACCGAGTGCACACTTCATGATAAAACACTTTAAACACATCAAATACTTCACTTTTAGATTTCAAAAGATAAACCCAAGTCATGCGTGAATAATCATCAGTAAATGTGACAAAATTTCCATAAGCGCTAGGTGGAAACGTGGCACGATGATATTTAGACAATTCACAAATATGACAACATAATGGTTTCGTGACAGATAAGGAGGGAAACAAAAGTCTCAATCTAGCTAATGATGGGTGGCCTAAGCGGCAGTGCCACCGTGTCATGGACTCTTGATCTTGAGAAGCAACAACAAGTGTATCAGTGAGAAGATAAACATCTCATCGCTCATGCCCCCCACCAATCACTCTCTTCGTCTGTAGGTCATAGAACAAACAATGAGAAGGTAAGAAGGTAATGGAACAATTCAATGATTTAGTAAGAGAGCTAACAAACAATAGGTTTAATGGAAAATGAGGCACATGCAAGATTGAGGACGGAGGCAAAGAAGGAGAAAGGGAGATGATGCAGGACATAATTTAATGCTAGCATGCAACGTGAATATTATGAAAGAGTTCATAAAGTAATTCAATTAACAAAATATACTAACCCACTAAGTAATTAAGAGTAAGCAATAGGAAATAAAATCTGATTGAACCTAAATCATATGCCCACATGCTAAGAAATCACATATATCAATTAAAACTAGGCCCGATTGAAGGATAAAACTTCCAATTTAGCATAGGCACGTTTTACACTCAAGGGACAGACTTGTAAGTTTTATGATTAGGATTAGGAAGGGGAAAATATGAAATTTGAAAAATTAGAGTTCATAAGAAATGAGAATTTTGGAATTAGGGTTTTTAGAAATTGGGGAAAATAGGAAATTGGGGATCTAGGGTTTAGGGTTTAGGGTAGGGTTATGGATGGGGAATCAAGGCGTTTTGATGGGGGAAGTAAGGGGAAATTAAAAGATTGAGCAGTTGTCCATACGGTCAGCCTAGGGGCTTACACGTGTAGGTCATTGGCTTGGGTTTTTGGGTCCTCAATGGTTGATTTTGGTTGGGGTTGAAGTTGGATGATGAAATGTTGAAGAAAAAGATGATTTGGATGGTCTTGGATAGGAAGGGAAGAAGAGAGATGAAGTTTTTTTTTTTGAAAAATACATCTTTTAGATAGAACGGAAGAGAGAAAATGATAGATGGAAGCCTCGTACCTCCGTTAAATAAGGAATGGAATCACACCACACCCAAGCTCCAAATCACATGGAGTAGTCTTCAAATCACGTGAAGAAGAGAAAACACAGCTTTTTTTCCCCCATAATAATGGCATTAGGGCTTCACACACCTATCTTTCTCTTTTATAGTATCAGAAAAGACCTTTTATAAAAAGACGCTCTCAGATAAGATTCTCAATATAAAGACGCTTAATAAATTAAAAGTTGTTCCTAACTCCTTAATCTCAACACAAATATAAGTTATATAAAAATAATGAAGCATGTAAACAATCTAAACAACTAAACTATTTCATGGCCCAAGGGGGTTCACAATCAAGATGTCTGATAATGATGATCCAACGGTCCGATCATCGTGTCCACTCGATCCAACGGTCCAATCTGTCCATCAAGCTCGAATACACAACCCACGTGCATCTTCCTAGTGTGGAGTCTTCAACATAGCTAAGAATGTGAATTGGGCCAAGTGGGCCCCACATAATGGTCATCTAGCCATAAGGAGATTGGCTCAACCCTCCTCTGGTATGGTGCTTGGATGTCCTCATTAAGAGATAGAACTAATCCCAAAGATGGGATTTTGGATTCCATCTACGACTGTGACATATTGAGTGTGGGGAGAAGGAGAATAAGAGGAAAAGAGTTGTGACTTACCAATCATATAGGAAGATACTCCAGAGTCTATGACCTAGAGGGTAGGAGATGATGATGCGAGAAGAGCAGTACTTAACTGGGCCGAAGCTGCATAAGAAGGCTCGAGAATATCACGAACATGAAGCCGCATCAAGGCATTACATGCAACCCGAGAAATGATGAGAGACTCCCTTGAAGAGAACCACTCATCTGCTAGGGTGGAAGACTGTCCCTCAGGAACAACTGTGGAAGCAACAGAAGCAGCGGCACACGTAGGACGACCATAGAGTTGCCAGCAATAATCAACAATGTGATTGGTTCCATCGCAGTGCTAACAAATGTGGGAACCATCACGTCCTTGTCCTCGTCTACCACGACTACGAAGATTACGACCGCCATGACTACGATCTCCCTCATGGCCAATCCTAAACCCTAACCCTAAGAACCTAATCGAAGCCCAGCTAAACTCAGCCTAGCCAAACCTAGTTAACTCGCCAGGTCAACCTGTTGAGTCAACTCGCCTAGTCAAATCAAGCCTTAAGCCAACCCTTATCCCAGCCCATATATCCAAAGTCTTTTAAAAAATCCAAAACACTAGAAACCAAGCACTAAAGGAAGCAAAGCCTCCACACATGTATGGAAGCTCACTTGCCAAAGCAGGGAGCTTCATGTGGCTCTAGCGGCAACTCCTCTGCATTAGCAGGAAGAAGCAACACAAGTGGAGCCTCTCTTTTGAAAGGTATAATCATGTAGGAGAACTGAAAAGACTTTGGTGCCCCTCCCTTGCACCAAAATTACAATCCATGCCATTTAATCTTACCATTGAGATCTTGTCACATGGCAATCTCAAATCCAGGCCATCCAAACCCTTTTTAGCCCTGCACTTGCCAATAATCACAAGAAAACCATGCTTGGGGGCTATAAATTGCCTCATCCCCCTCTTATTTTAATCATCCCAAAAAATCCAAGCCTTCTCCATTCAAGTAGAAACCCCTTCCTTAGCCATTCCATCCCTCCACTAAGAAGAGGAAAGAGCAATAGGAAAGAGTCCAGCCCAGGTCAACCCGGTTTAACCCAAAGCCTTAGCCGCCTGAGCAACCAAAGCCTCAATCCAAATCAGTCGATCTAATCCTTGCGACACCACTGTCCATTCTATTGTCCAACTTTCAATCAACTTCAGCCATCTTACACAAGCATCATACAACATATATTCCCTTCTCCACCCCCCTACTTATCCAACCCATGGCATTACACCACATAGCATCATGCACCTAATCGATTATGAGCGTATGCTCTACGGCTTGTTGATATAATCAGATCCTTCCCATCAAAAATTTTGGTCGATTAGTTTACGCTTTAGCAAGTAGAAGAGTCAAGGCAGATTTATCTAGCTGAAACCGCTGCTTGTCATAGGTTGCATTTAACACTGCATCACAGACACATCTTTACATACATAATTACATTGCATACATAACACTCAGCACCCGATTAGTTCAAGCATATGCTCTACGACTCGCCAAGTTAATCGGATCTTGTCCATCAGAAACTTGGACCGGTTGGTTATCGCTTTGTTAAGTGAGAAAGTCAAGGCAGATTTATCCAGCCTAGGCTACAATTTGTCATAGGCCTTGCATCCAACACGGCATTGCACATACCTTGTATCATTAGTGCGCAAGAACTAATCCTAATCCCCAATAATTCGTGAGATCTTGTGAAGTAGAGACCATACGTTTATACAAGCAAAGCAGATGCCTAATCCCTTCCCTCTCTATAATTGTGGTCCCTTACTCAGAATATTCAGTCTTTAGGACAGGGAATCTTTGGATTCTCTATCCTAACGTTTCTACAGGGTCTAGCCAACTATAGAATCAGATTAATTGGCTAGTAGTGACTCTAGTCAAAATATAACCATTTCTATCACGTTCAAACATCAGTCAAGAACCTGAGCACGATCCACCTAGGATCAAACATCCACAATTAGGTCATACATACCGCGATGAAGGGAAAACACAAATATCGGCTTTATCCAAAACTTCTGTGGCCCCCAGGAAAATTTTAATGGTGAGCGTTCAATCACCATTGTTTCATGTGGTGTGGTCCACCTAAGATTTTGGCTCTACCTTATTTTTTGGGCTCATGCATAAATTGATCTAGCAAAATGGATGGCCAAAATGGATAAAACACACACATCATGGTGGGGCCCACAACACTTCCAGCACCAACCAGTTGTGAGGTCACTACTGGCGGGTGAGTGTGCATGCCAATGTCCAAGAGTCGAGCAGGCAAACCAAGGAGGGAGGGCTAAGGCGAGCTCCACCATGGTGTATATGTGAAATTTATTCTGACCACAAGGCGCATGACGAAAATTTAGCCATAGAGCTAAAAAATCACCTGCATCCATAATTCAGGTGCGTCATATGAGCACAACAATGCAAGGGACCCCCACCTTCCAAATTGTTTCACTTGTTGTGGCCCACATAAATCACATGCGGTCCTCAAGTTTGGCTCCTATACAAGTATTGTTATGAGGAAGCTAATGGTTGGAGTCGATTTCACATAAACATCACAATAGACCCTAAAAAAATTCAACGGTAGGCCTCCCATCACCCGCTGGTTCCCTTGGTGTGGCCCACATGAATCACGAATCCACCTAGTCTTTTCACCCTACAGCCAAATTGACATCAAGAACCTAATGGGCCGAGTGGATTTTACAAACGCATCACGGTAGAGCCTAACCCCAGCCCACCCAATCCAAGTAGGTAGCCTCAAGCACATAAAGTTCTCCTATGGTACAATACACAGGAGACCATTACTCTGTGTGTGTGTGTGTGTGCACGCGCGTGCGTGCGTGTGTGTATGTATAAAATAAACTCAAATGGGCCACACCAACTGGAACAATATAAAACCTCTACGTTCACACATTAAGGCCCACCTGAGTTTTGCATCAAGCTAATTTTTTTTATCTTCCCTTCATCCTCGTGATCAAACCTCATGAATGGGTTTGATGAAAGATAGAAGCTAAGGTGGCCCCTCAAACAAACCTATGATTGGCATCCCATCCTCATTGTTCCCTGTGGTGTGGCTCACCTAAGTTGTTTTATCTCGCTGATTTTTTGCCCCGGGTCCCAGCAAAGAGCGCCCTGATAGATGGGGTGGATTTCATATACACAACTAGGGCTGTACACGAACCAAGTTAGCTCGGTTAGCTTGCTCGACTTGACTCGAAAAAGCTCGATTCGTCTCAGTTGGAAGCTGAGTTCGAGCTATTTTTTGAGCTCAAAAATGAGTTCGAGCCGAGTTCGAGCTGGCCCCAGCTCAACTCGACTCGGATCAAACCCAGCTCAAATCAAACTCGGATCGAACCAGTTCGGTGACTCGGTTACTTTGATATTGATGTTGCTCACCAAGTGTTTGATGAAATGACTCAACAAAGTGTTGGCTGGTGGCAAGGAAGGCATGTATATGAAACAAATACCCTTCTTTCTTGATTTTGATGTTGCCTACAAGGTGTTGGATGAAATACTTGTAAACAACTGTTGTTGTTTTACATACAATAAGAAATTGAAAGCGCACTCCATGTGTTTGTGAAAATGCCGCACAGGCTCAACTTGGCTCGAACTGGCCTGAACAGCTGACCGAACCGAGCTGAGCTGGCCAGTCAGGCTCGAGGACCGAGCCGAGTTCGAGCTGGGGTCAGCTAGTGGCCGAGCCGAGTCGAGCTGTGCCAAGCTCGACTCGGTTCGACTCATGTACACTTCTATATACAACGCAGCCGATGCCAAAGAGCTTGGGCGTTTTACACACTGCATGAAACAGGCATTGTAGAGGATTCTGGTCTGACAATGAAAGGTTGAAATGATCCTACCCATTTCTTTTTCATGGTGAAGTTTGGCAATCAACCATTTCCATTTTCACCTTTCATTTGATTATTTGAAGGCCATTGACTAGATGGCTAGGATCATCCAATTGGTGTGTTTTTCAAGATTGAGCTGCAGATAGTATGGACAGTTTGGATCCACTACCCGGTTGCTACAAGCCTGCAATGGCATTTTCGACTCAAACCAACAGTCGAAACCTTACCAAAATGAAGATTGCATTGCCACGTCATGATCACTCAAAATCTCCATTTATATAATCCAAACTGAAAAGATAATGTGATCGCAACACTTTCGCATTTCCGCCCATCAACCACTTTTTTTAAAAAAAAAAAAAAAGCCTAATTTCTCAAGAAAATGGTGGAGTTAGGGTTTACCATATCAAGCTCGAGAAAAATGGAAATTTTATCACAATACTGCTTTTGGACCGGTCTGGAACGAACGAAGTCAGAATTCGAACTGGGAAGACAGCAAAACAGGAGCAATTTGAGCAGAAGAGGGATAGATAGAGCGTCAGAAAGCGGAAAGCCAAATCAATAAAGGCTTGGGGGTTGGGGTTTACAGGATTTTGGTCGAAATGCGCATGAGATTTCTGGTTTTGAGGTGGGGAAGATGGTGATTTGAATGGATTGGGATTTGGAAGCGTAATCGATTACTCGCGATCGAGGAAAACCGATGGATTTTTGAGCGGGAAAGGATTTGGTGATCGAGGAACGGAGAAATGCCGTTTCATTCAGGGGTCGTTTGGATGCCTGTTTACATACATTCCATTCAGGGGTCATTTGGATGCCTGTTTACATACATTCCTCGTAGCTTTTTAATCATTCAGTGTTTGGCTAGTCTATAAATGGTTTATAATGGATAAATAGGCATTCATAAAATGAAGCTGGCGGTTAAGTCTTTCGAAATCCGTGAATCACGTGAGGACGTAATTTTTTTTTTCCCTATTTCTTTTTTTAGCCCTCGTTGATTAGAGGTGTACACGAACAGAGCTAACTCTCCACTCGATTCGCCTCGGTTTAAAGCTGAGTTCAAGCCGAGTCGAGCTGATTTTTGAGCTCGAAAATGAGTTCGAGCCAAGTTTGAGCTGGCCCAGTGTTGAGGGTCAAATATTGCATATTATCCCTCGTTTATATATTGATTTTATGAATATGATAATACATAATATTCTATTTTAGTCATATTTGTGTTGCAAGCTCTGTTCTTATTTGATTCAGAGGACATGTCAATACCTTTGATTGATCCCGTTTACTAAGATTGACCTCCTAGTCTAACGGAGATATAGGTAGATTTATTTGCTTTCATATGATTTAGGATTAGGATAGTTTGCTTTCCGCTATTTAGGATAGTTTGCTTTCTATTAGTTTAATTCTTGTGCTAACTTATCTTCACACTGAAACTATTCGAAAAGCCTCAAAATTCCTTTTTCAGGTATCACTTTTCCATCACTTCCCTTCTCTTTTCATTGCTTCTTTTGCATTACATGTTTATTTCTTTCAAATCGAGAACAATGTAGATTTTTCGATTGAGGATGGGAGATTAGGTGAACTAACCAATGTTTTCTCAGTTTTGAGTTAAAAAATCGAAAATTTTCAATGTTTCAAGTTGAAATATGTATGGGAAGCGATAAATTGTGTACTTAAGAATGCGTTGGGTATGATAAAAATAGAGATTGAATTTTGGATTGTTATACTTTGATCAACTAAATAATCTATCACCTAAGTTCTTGCGCTTAATTGATTAAAAGATAATTTGAATATCATGTTAATCTAAATCACAAGACACATTTAATTTGTCTTCTGTAAGACATGCTAGAGATTCTGATTGTTAGTATGTGAATCATTGATAGATGGTGAGAATCGAATCTGGAAAATTTTATCTACCTTAAAAAAAGAAAAGAACCAGTTTAAATAAAAAAAAAAGGAGATTGACAAAGAGGTCATAAAAAAATAAAAAATATATGAAAAATATGGAAAAGAATGCAAAAATAAAAAGAATGAATAAAAAAATTAACCGTCATTATAAAATCAAAGACTAAAAAAAGAAGGAAAAGAGGATAAGTTCGTAATCAGTACTTGAGTTTCAAACTGATCTTGAAGTGATGAGTATAGCTAACATGATGAACTAATAGTATCCGTACAGGAAGTAAGTTAATTTTCAATGAGCACATTGAAAAAACTTGATATGCAAATCGATTTAATGGATAAAGAATTTACTTGATTGGTTGCTTGTGTGGTTCAAGTCTAAGTTTTCAAAACTCCCATTTTGTATCTTAATTCTACTCATTCATACTTGAGTGTACAAAAGACTGTTTTCCTAGAGAAGTTTTGGACATTAAGCATTGAGATTTATTTCACGCATACTTTACTCGGGACTAGCAAAATGCTGGTTGAGGATTGTGTTGAGGGTCAAATATTGTATATTATCCCCCAATTTTATCTTAGTTTTATGAACATAATAGTGCTTAATGTTCTATTTTACTCATGTTTGTGTTGCAAAGTGAATTTAAGAGCTTGAATTGAAAAGGGTGCTAAAAGCACGGATTTGATGCTCAAGAATTACCAAGGCAAGGGATGGATCTTAAGAGACCAAGATTGAAGAATTCACATGCCAAGGATCCAAGAAAATTAAGTGAGGAATGAATAGAATCAAATATTTGAAGTGAAGAAAAGGAATCCTAAAATTGTCCTGAAAACAAACATATTCCTTAAATTGTCCTAAAAAAATATATTCTGAAACTGTGGGTCATTCCGTAAAATTGTGCAGAGTGAAGTATATTCTAGTAAATTGCGCAGAGTGAAGTCTATTTTAGCCGATTTCTAGAGTTTTCCAACTAGGTGCGAAAGTTGGAGTTCCACAACTATAAATAAGACTCCCTATGATATTCCTAAATATCTTAAAGGGTTTAAGAAGTGAAGTAAAAGGGTGGAGAAGTCGTCGCCAAGGGTTTTTCTTCTTTTTCCTTAGTTGCTTTCATGTTTTTCTTAAGAGACTTTGATCCAATCATGTCTATGGTTGGCTAAACCTCTTAGCTAGAGTTAAGAGGTGAAGCTTATAGCGTGATCAAATGTTTCTCTTGCTTTGATTCATGTTTATGTTAAACCTTCTTTGATTTTAATTTGATATTTAAGGAATATTTTCAGTTTTTAATTGTTTACTATGATTCAAATTACAGAAGATCTGCAATAGCTTTGAATATTTTTTTTCCTCATTTTGAGATTATGGGATTGGCAAATCCTTTTGTTAGCCATCGTCTCATGGGCATGGTTTGGTGATGGAATCCCTTCCAATTATCACAGTTCTCCTCTATTGAGAATTAAGTTAGGAAAAGTTCATATTTGATCTTAATCATTATATCTTCCAATTTGATAAGATAGGACTTTAATTCCAATTATGGTACTTGAATTAAGTAAGAGGGCTCCCTGATCACTGCAAGTGAATCCTTGGCGCTCTAGTTCACTTTTGATATTTGATAAATCCTTCACAATTACTCTCTTTTATTCCATATTTAGATTTAGAACTTTTTCTAATTCTGGTTTTAGTTCTTTTCAGAATATGTACAATTAAAGTCTCCTTAGAAAACATAAAAACAACTAAGGAGGAAGAAGAAAAACTCTTGGTGACAGCTTCTCCACCCTTTTGCTCCACTCTTTAAACCCTCGAAGATGCTTAGGAACTTCCTAGAGAGTCTTATTTATAGTTGTGGAACTCCAACTTTCACACTTAGTTAGAAAACTCTAGAAACCGCCTCAAATTTATGCAATTTGCTAAAATTACTTCACTATGCGCAGTTTTCCAAAATAAACTTCACTCTGCGCAATTTCACAAAATAACCCAGAGTTTCAGAATATGCCTTTTTAAGACGACTTTAGGATTTCTTTTATTCACTTCAAATATTTGATTCTCTTCATCCCTCACTTGATTTTCTTAGATCTTTAGCATGTAAATTCTTCAATCTTTGTCTCATAAGATCCATCATTTGCCTAGGTGATTCTTGAGCATCAAATCCATGCTTTTAACACCATTTTCAATTCAAGCTCTTAAATTCACCTTGCAATATAAATATGAGTAAAATAGAAGCATTATCATGTTCATAAAACCAAGATAAAATTGGGGGATAATATGCAATATTTGACCCTCAACACAATCCCCAACCAGCATTTTGCTAGTCCCGAGTAAAGTATGCATAAAATAAATCTCAATGCTTAATGTCCAAAACCTCTCTAGGAAAACAATCTTTTGTATACCTAAGTATGAATGGGTGGAATTAAGATACGAAAGTGGAGTTTTGAAAACTTAGAGCCAAACCATATAAGCAACCAATCAAGTAAATTCTTTGTCCATTAAATCGAGCATAATTTGCATATCAAGTTTTTCAATGTGCTCAGTGAAAATTAACTTACTTCTTGTATGAATACTATTAGTTCATCATGTTAGTCATACTTATTACTTAAAGATCAGTTTGAATTTCAAGTACTGATTCTGAACTTATCCCCTTTTCCTTCTTTTTCCAGTCTTTGATTTTATATCGACGGTCAATTTTTATTTATTCTTTTTATTTTTACATTCTTTTTATTTTTTTCATGACCTCTTTGTCGATCTCCTGTTTTTTCACTGGTTCTTTTCTTCTTTTAAGGTGAATAAAATTCTCCAGACTTGATTCTCACCATCTATCAATGATTCACATACTAACAATCAGAATTTCCAGCATGTCTTACAGAAGATAAATTGAATGTGTCTTGTAATTTAGATTAATATGATATTCAAACTATCTTTTAATCAATTGAGCGCAAGAACTTAAGTGATAAATTACTTAGTTTATCAAACTCCAACAATCCAAAATTCAATCTCTATTTTTATTATACCCAACGCATTCTTAAGTACACAATTCATCGCTTCCCAAACAGATTTCAACTTGAAACATTGAAAATATTTAAAAATTTTACTCAAAAATGAGAAAACACTAATTAGTTCACCTAATCCCCTATCCCCAACCAAAAAATCTACATTGTCCTCAATGTAAAAGAAATATGCATATAACGCAAAAGAGGCAATGAAAAGAGAAGGGAAGTGATGGAAAGGAATACCTAAAGTAGGAATTTTGAGGCTTTTCAAATAGTCTCAGTGTGAAGATGGGTTAGCACAAGAATTAAACTAACAGAAAACAAACTATCCTAAACAGTGGAAAGCAAACTATCCTAAACAACGGAAAGCAAATTATCCTAATCCTAAATCATATGAAAGCAAATAAATCTACCTATACCTCTGTCAGACTAGGAGGTCAATCTTGGTAAACAGGGTCAATCAAAAGTATTGACATGTCCTCTGAATCTAATTTTTCAACAAATGGCTTTAAAAGATGTCCATTTACTTTGAATTCATTGCCATTGTTTGGATTCTGAATCTTGATAACCCCATAAGGATAAATATTAGTAATAGTGAAAGGGTCGGTCCAACGAGATCAGAGTTTACCTGAAAAAAGGTGTAACCGATAATTATACAAAAGGACTTTCTGACCTAGTGTGAATGATTTCCGAAGAATGTGTTGGTCATGAAACACCTTCATCTTGTCCTTGTAAATTCTCGACTTCTCATATGCATCATTCCAGATTTCTTATAGTTCATTCAACTTAAGTTTGCGCAGTGAGCCAGCGTTGTCTAAATTGAAGTTCAGATTTTTAATCGCCTAGTAGGCCCTATGTTCCAACTCCACAGGCAAGTGACAAGCCTTCCCATAGACAAGTCTAAAGTGAGACATTCTAATAGAGGTCTTAAATGTAGTACGATAAGCCCATAAAGCATCGGTTAATTGGATTGACCAGTCCTTACAGTCAGGGTTAACCATTTTTTCTAAAATATATTTAATTTCCCTATTGAAAATTTCGACTTTTCCACTTGTTTGTGGGTGGTATGGAGTGCTCATTTTGTGGGAGATGTCTATTTCTTTATTAAGTTCGCAAATGACCTATTACAGAAATGTGAACCTCCATCACTAATATTGACCCGAGGCATTCTGAACCAGGAAAGGATGTTCTCTTTTAAAAACTTAATGACCGTTTAATGATCATTGTTCCGGCACGAGATCGCTTCGACCCATTTAGTGATATAGTCTACCGTTAGCAAAATATACAAATTTTTAAAAGATTGAGGGAATGGTCTCATGAAATCGATGCCCCAGTAATCAAATGATTCAATAATCAGAATGGGGTTCAAAGGCATTATATTTCGACGGGACAATACTCTCAATTTCTGACAACGCTCACAAGCTTTACAAAACTCATGAGTGTCCTTGAACATAGTGAGCCAGTAAAAGCCGTACTGCAGAATTTTAGTCGTGGTCTTTTTACAGAAAAGTGACTACCACAGGCCTGAGAATGAGAGAAGGAGATGACACTTTGGTGTTCATTATCTGACACACATCTCCTTAAGATTTGGTCTGGGCAATATTTAAACAAATACGAATCATCCTAAAAGAATTTGCGTACCTCGACAAAAAATTTCTTCTTATCTTATGCAGTTCAATGTATTGGCATGAAACCTGTGGTAAGATAATTAGCAATATTCACAAACCAAGGTGAATGGGAGACTTTAAATAGTTGTTCATAACGAAACATGTCATTTATATTCATCGTCTCAAGGGAATCAAATATGTCATGGCGGGAAAGATGGTCAGTCACTACGTTCTATACTCCATTCTTATCTTTTATTTCCAAATCAAGTTCTTGGAGTAAGAGGATCCATATTATCAAGCAAGACTTATAAAGAAGTTTAGTCACATAATCAGTTTAAATTTGCGTACCTCGGCGAATAAGATGGATCCATCCAATCATCAGTGTAGAGATTCTTAGAAAGAAGATAATTGAGCGCCGCATAATCAGTGTAGATGATGATCTTGGATCCGATCAAGTAAGACCTAAATTTGTCCAAAGCGAATACTACAACTAAGAGTTCCTTCTCCGTAGTTGAGTAATTCACTTGGGTAGGATTTAGAGTTCTACTTGCGTAGTGTATAACATAGGGCTTTTTCTCTTTTCTCTGGCCTAATACTGCCCCAAGAGCATAATCAGACGCATCACACATAATTTCAAAAGGAATGCTCCAGTCAGGTGGCTGCATGATAGGTGCAGTGGTTAACATGCCCTTAAGCTTAAAAAAAGCTTCCTGACACTGCTCAGTCCACTCGTATGGTACATCATTCTGAAGTAGATTACATAAAGGACGAGAGATGTAACTAAAGTTCTTTATAAATCTCTTGTAAAATTCGGCGTGTACTAAAAAGGATTGCACGTCTTGTATGTTTTTGGGTGGAGGTAAATTAAAGATAAGATCAATCTTAGCCTTATCTACCTCAATTCCTTTGGACGAGATGATATGTCTAAGGACAATCCTGTTACGAACCATGAAATGACACCTCTCCCAATTTAGTATCAAATTCTTTTCCTCACATCGTTTCAGCACACATTTAAGATTCTCCAAACAATCACTGAAGGATGGACCAAAGATAGAGAAGTCATCCATGAAGACCTCTAAATATTGCCCCACCATGTCAGAAAAAATACTCATCATACATCGCTAAAAAGTGGCGGGGGCATTACATAGTTCAAATAGCATCATTCGGTAAGCAAAGGTGCCAAAGGGACATGTGAATGTGGTCTTTTCTTGATCTTTAGGGGCTATCTCTATCTGGTTGTAGCCCGAATACCCGTCAAGGAAACAATAATAGGATTGACCAGCTAGCCTTTCTAAGATTTGATTAATAAAGGGCAAAGGAAAGTGGTCCTTCCTTCTGATGGTATTCAATTTTCTGTAGTCAATGCACATTCTCCAACCAGTAATAACTCTAGTAGACACGAGTTCATTGTCAGCATTGGATACGATGGTGATTCCGGACTTCTTAGGAACCACCGGAGTTGGACTCACCCATTGGCTATCAGTTATAGGGTATATGATACCCACATCCAATAGCTTAAGAACATCGGCCTTGACCACTTCCTTCACGTTTGGATTTAATCTACGTTGTGGTTGCGGGGAGATCTTTGCATTATCCTCTAGATAAATGCGGTGAGTACAAATCAAAGGGTCAATTCTCTTGAGGTCCGCAATCGACCATCCAAAGGCTCATTTGTGCTCAATGAGAGTAGAAATAAGCATATTCTTTTGTTCTCGCTCAAGGTGGGAAGAAATCACTACCAGGTACGTCTCATCTTGACCTAAATAGACATATTTTAAATAAGAGGGCAAAGGTTTTAAGTCAAGCTTCGGTGCCTCGAGGTTAGACGGTAGAAGCACTATATCCGTTTGGGTTAATTCTTCAAATTATGGGCTCCACCAGTTAACTTCAAGTACCGGCACAGTATTAAGCATGACACCCATCTCCCTAATCATATCATCATCTAAATTATGGGAGTGGGCCAAGCACGTCCCTAGAGGGTCAAAGGATAAGGTCATCAGAGTTCTATCTTCCACAAAAGAATCAATCAAGTTAACATCGTGGGCATCATCATCATCCTCTGCCTCTTTGCTCATATTGAAAAAGATATTAAGCTCTAATATCATATTCCCAAAAGGCAAATTCATGACTCCATTCCTACAATTAATGATTGCATTTGATGTAGTAAGGAATAGGCAACTAAGGATGACAAGAATTTGAGTGCTCATATCCACGATGGGTTGAGTATCCAGGATAATAAAATCTACTGGATAGTAGAATTTGTCAACCTGGACCAACACATCCTCAATTATCCCTCTCGGCACACGAACTGAGTGATCGGCTAATTATAATGTGGTCTGGGTGAGTTTTAATTCATCTAGACCCAGTTGTTTGTAGATCGAGTATGGGATCAGATTTACGCTTGCTCCTAAGTCAAGAAGTGCATGCTCAATCCAGTAATTCTTAATTACACAGGTGATGGTTGGGCCACCAGGATCTTTGTACTTCTGTGGCACATCTTGCTTTAGGATGGCACTCACTTTTTTTGTTAAGAAGATTTTCTTTTGAATATTTTGCCATCTTTTGGTCGTATATAACTCTTTCAGAAATTCTGTTTTACGGCATCCAGTAGAGGAATGTTGACCTTCACTTGCTTAAGCACCTCTAGAATATCCTGAGAGTTAGAGAGAGGTTTTGGTGCTATCAACCATTGGGAAAATGGAGCAATCGATTTGCTTTAAAGTTCCGGTTCTACCTCATGTGGAGCATTGCTAGGTTTATCAGCCTCATCTACATCCGGGTCCTTAGGCTTCTCAGCACTTACCGGAATAGATTTGTCAATTATCTTCCCACTCCTAAGAGTGGTGATAGACTTAGCTTGTTCCATTGGATTTGAAGAGCTTGGTTCACTAACTCCGTATTGCGGTTTAGGATTAGGGATATGTTGAGCTGGAAGCATCCCTTTCTCTATAACCGTAACGCGTGAGTCTATCTTTTGTATAGCCTTTGTGAGTTATTGTAAGGTTTGAAGAGTACTTTGCTGAATGAGCTATTGAGGATTTTGAACCAATTCCTCTTAAGGTTTCCCTAGATTTAAGAATTGATTAGGGATTCCTTGAGGTGTAACAGAGTGTCCATTCCTCCAACTGAAATTTGGATGATTTCTCCAGCTGGAGTTGTATGTGTTCGAAGTGAGTCCCTTGGTAGATGTTTACAGCATTTGATTGCTTATTCAATATTTCTTGAAACGCAGGTATTGTTGGGCAATTTTCAATTGTATGAATGTTACAAGCACAAATACTACAGACAGCTTACTTATCCTTATCCTTCCTAAATTCCATATCCTCGAGTTTCTTTGTAAGACTGGCCACTTTAGCGTTGATATTATCTTCCTCTTTCAAAAGATATATTTCACTTCTCTCCTTTGATTGAGTAGGCTTAGACGTGATGCTCGTTCTTAGGGAGATGTCCCATGATTGTGTGGTTTCAGCAAGTTTATCAAGGTAATCCCACACTTTATCAACATCTTTATTCAGGAATTCTCCATTGCACATTGCCTCGACAAATTGGTGCATAAAAGATATCAGTCCTTCATGGAAGAAATTTGTTACGCGCCACTTTTCAAAACCGTGTTGTGGGCATGAACTGACAAGATCCTTGAACCGCTCCCAACATTGGAAGAATGTTTCATCTTTCCTTTGGGCGAAGTTCATGATTGACTTTCTGATGGTGTTCATTTTATGATACGGGAAGAATTTCTTTATGAACTCCCTTATCATGTCATTCCATCTGCTAATAGATCGTGGACACAGTGAATGTAACCACGTCTTAGCCTTTTCTTTCAAGGAGAAAGAGAAGAGTTTCAGTCGAATTGTGTCCTCAGACACATTAGGAAAGTATAAAGTGGCTATGATCTCATCAAACTCTTTTAAGTGTAAATATGAATTTTCATATTCAAGCCTAAGGAACTTCGGAAGGAGTTGAATCACTCCTAGCTTGATGTCTATGTTTCCTATATTTTTTGAAAAAACCATATAGGAAGGGCTACTCACCCCCGCCGATTGTAAATAGTCTCGTAAAGTACGAGGCGGGAGTGCTCAATGCACCTCGTTCTCATCCTGGATTTCCTCCACCCTAGGTTGGGGTGGATTAGGAGGTTAATTGGCCAATTGATTTGCAACCATAACTTCAGTTAACTCTGTAGATCTCGAGTGGTGTCTAATCATGTGATGGATAGATAACCCCTCAATCAATCCTCCTTCACTCAAGAGACATTGAGTGTTGTCACGGACCCACTTGGGCATGAAACACTCTTAGCTCTCAATTTTAGAATCTAACCTAAACCTAAAAAGAAAAAGGGAAATAGAAATATAAAAATAGGAAGAGAGAGAATTAGAAAGAAGTTACCAAATTAGAAGTTTCTATATTAGGATCCAGCAAAAGAAAAAGGAAAGTGAATTAGTTTCTAAAAAGAGAAATAGAAAGTTTCTAAAAATAGAAAGATGAGTTAGTTTCTAAAAACAAGTTAGGAAAGTTTCTTTAAAAAAAAAAAAACCTAGTTTCCAAAAATGAAAAAGGAAAGTTTCTAAACCTAGAAAAAGGAAAGTGAATTAGTTTCTAAAAAAAGAACTAAGAAAGCAACCTAGTTTCTAAAAAAATAAAAAAGAAAGTTTCTAAAAATAGAAAGTAAGTTAGTTTCTAAAAAAGAAAAAGGAAAGTAAACTAGTTTCTAAAAAACAAAAAGGAAAGGAAATTAGTTTCTAAAAACAGATTAAGAAAGTTTCTAAAAAAAATTAGCTTCTAACAACAAATTAGGAAAGTTTCTATCCTAGAATTAAAAAGTAAATTAGTTTCTAAAAACAGAAAAAGAAAGTTTTTAAACCTAGAAATAGAAAGCTAAGTTAATTTCTAAAATAATTCAGAAAAAATCCTAACCTAGAAATAGAAAGTAGAAAAACCCTACTCTTAAACTAATTCCAAAACTAGTTAATCTCAGAAAAACACAATCGTCAGTCCTCGGCAATGGTGCCAAAAACTTGTTCACAACGCCAAGTGTAGGGTTGTGATGTAGTAATAACTCGTGAAAACGAAGTCAAAACCACAAGGACTAAACTTGTACGTATTCTGAAAAGAACTAGAACTATAACTAGAAAAAGATCTAAATCTAAATATGGAATAAAAGAGAGTAATTGTGAAGGATTTATCGAATATCAAAAGTGAACTAGAGCGCCAAGGATCCACTTGCAGTAATCAGGGAGCCCTCTTACTTGATTCGTACCACAATTGGAATTGGAGTCATATCCTATCCAATTGAAAGATATAACTATTAAGATCAAATCTGTACTTTCCTTGACCTAATTCTCAATGGAGGAGAACTGTGAGAATTGGAAGGGATTCCATCACCAAACCATGCCCATGGGACGATGGCCAACAACAGGATTTACCAATCCCATAATCTCAACATCAGGAAAAGAAGATACTCAAAGTTATTGCAGATCTACTATAATTTTAGTCACAATAAACCATTAAAAACTAAAAGTATTCCTTAAATATTAAATTAGAATCAAAGAAGGTTCAACATAAACATGAATCAAAGCAAGAGAAACATCTCATCATGCTACAAGCTTCACCTCTTAGCCCCTAGCTAAGAGGTTTAGCCAACCATAGACATGATTGGACCAAAGTATCTTAAGAAAAACATGAAAACAACTAAGGCAGAAGAAGAAAAACTCTTGGCCACGACTTCTCCACCCTTTTGCTCTACTCCTTAAACCCTCGCAGATACCTAGGAACATCTAAAGAGTCCTATTTATAGTTGTGGAACTCCAACTTTCGCACCTAGTTGGAAAACTCTAGAAACCGCCTCAAATTTATACAGTTTGCTAAAATAGACTTCACTCTGCGCAGTTTTCTAGAATATACTTCACTCTGCGCAATTTCACAAAATGACCCAAAGTTTCAGAATATGCTTTTTAAGGACAATTTCAGGATTCATTTTCTTCACTTCAAATATTTGATTCTCTTCATTCCTCACTTGGTTTTCTTGAATTTTTGACATATGAATTTTTTAATCTTAGTCTCCTAAGATCCATCCCTTGCTTCGGTGATTCTTGAGCATCAAATCCATGCTTTTAACAGCCTTTTCAATTTAAGCTCTTAAATTCACCTTATAACACAAACATGAGTAAAATAGAACATTAAGCATTATCATGTTCATAAAAATAAGATATAAATGGGGCATAATATACAATATTTAACCCTCAACACCCAGCTCGACTCGACTCGCATCGAACCCAACTCGAATCGAACTCGGATCGAACCAGTTCGGTGAGTAGGTTACTTTGCTATTGATGTTGCTCACTAAGCGTTTGATGAAATAACTTAAAGAAGTGTGGCTGGTGGCAAGGAAGGTATGTATATGAAACCAACACCCCTTTTTTCTTGATTTTTATGTTGCTTAGAAGGTGTTTAATAAAATACCTGTAAAACCATTGTTACTGTTTCAAATACAGTGAGATTTTGAAGGTGCAGTTAAGGTGTTTGTAAAAATGCTGCAATGGCGAACTCAGCTCAATCTTGGCTTGAACTAGCCCAAGCTGTTGACCGAACCGAGCCGAGCCAGCCAGTCAGGCTTGAGGACCGAGCTAAGCCGAGTTCGAGCTGAGGTCAAATAGTGGCCGAGTTGAGGCCAACTCGACTCGGTTTAACTTGATGTACACCCATATCATTGATGTTAGAATTTGGATGAGCCGGGCTAACCTGCAGTCGTGCGGGTACCTGCACCAGTAGAGTAAGTTGTCAATTTTAGAGTCCATTCACGCTTATTCCTTGTGTAGGATTAAGTGTAGAGATTGTGACCCAAACTCAAATAGGTTCTTATGTAGGACCAAGGCTCTTGTGTATGAGAATTCACCAGACACAGTTGTGTATGTGTCAGTCTTTATGGGGAGCCTTCGGTGGGAGTGTATGTAGGGCCTTGGATTAAGATCACTAATGGTTAGTGGTAAGCCAATAAAAGACCAACTAAAGTCTCTTGTGGGAGCCACCAACACGGGTGAAAACGTGTTCTTCTTACATGGGAGTGTACGTGTAGGTTAGTGGTTAGCCTTAGAGAAACCATTGTAAAGATAGGTTGAACCTATTCAAAACTCTTAAGATAATGAATACTGGTACAATTGATAAGAGTGTATACGCCAGGAGTAGAGTAGGAAAACTAAACCACTATATATGCTTTTGTTTATGATTGTCATTTGAGCACAATTATATTCATGTTTGTGTTTAATTAGTTAAATCATATGAATGCTTAAATTGGGTTGTATGCTAGGTGCTTAGCTTGTAAGTACACACAAGCTCACTGTCTTTATCAACTAGTTACTTAATTGTTACATCATTTATAGTCTATGTGCTAGGACGCACTTTGGCTTAGAAGCAGGACACACTTTGGTTTGGAAGCATTAGTGTTAATTTGTTTTATTAGTTTTAATTGGTAAATTAGATAATTAGGCAAAGAAATTTAAAGTTTTCAATTCCCCCCCCCCCCCCTCCCCCCCACAACTGTAATGCTAAGCTCTGTCAAGCTTCCTCATGTGCCGTGGTAGATAATCCGTGCAATTTCAATTAGTATCATGAGCCAACATCACATGAAAAAGCATGACAAGGTAATGAATTAACAAAGAGATCGTGCTACAAAAAGTAAACCAAACGTGGGATCTGGTTCCCTAGCCAGCAGTAGTAAAACCCATTTCATGTAAATGGGTATATAAACTGAAGACCCGTGTTGATGGATCAATCGAAAGGTATAAAAACAAAATGGTTGCTCGAGCATTCTCACAACAACACTAAATTGAGTATGATAAAACTTCAGTCACGCGGCAAAAATAATGATAGTATGTGTATTGTTAGCCTTGGTTGCAAACAAGTCATGGATGCTATGGAAAATGGATGTGAAGAACGTCTTTCTTTATGGGGAGATTAATCGGGACATCTATATGGAGCAACCACAAAGGTACGTGAATAGGGATAAACCAAATTACACCTGTAAATTATGAAAGTCCTCTATGGATTAAAATAGGCACCAAGAGTATGGTGCATCAAGATTGTTGAATTCTTGTTAAAGAATGGATATTTTGTTGTACCTATAAATTTTAGCTTATTCATAAAAGCTAAAAAAGTAGGTTATCCATAATTTTCAGCTACGTCAATAATCTAATTATCACTGGAGATGACATTGAGGAAATCACTTGAGTAAAGAAAATTTACTAATATGGTTTCAAATGAGGGAGCTCAGGGAACTCAAGCATTTTATATGATTCATAATAGATGGAGTAAGGGAAGGTCTTTTCTTTTGTCAACAAAATATACAAGAGACTTACAAAAGTTCAGCATGGTTGACTGCAAGCCCATATCAACACCAATGGAGATAAATAAGAAACTGAAGGCAAGTGAAGGTGATGCCCCTCAAGGATTCAACAATATATAGGCAACTCGTCGGGAGTCTGATCTATTTGACACTAATTCGAACCAACATTTTGCATATAGTTGGAGTAGCCAACCAGTTCATGTAGGAACTAAGGAAACCTCATTAGAGGTTGTTTGAAGAATCATATGATACATCAAAGGCACTGCTAATTACGATCTTATACACAAGAAAGGCAAGTACAAGCTAATTAGATATTGTGATATTGGCTTTATTGGAGATACCACAAGTCACTGATCCATTATTAGATATTTCTTAAGCCTTGGTTTGACAACAATCTCTTGATGTAGCAACAGACAACCAAAAATTTTATTGTCAACTACCAAAGCAGAGTATAGATTTGCAACAATTGTTGCTCAAGAATTCACCTAACCAACACTTGTTGGAGAAACTACATTAACTAATAGAGAAACTAAATTACTTTATTGTGACAATTTGTTGATAATGCCTAAATATTACATATCTATTTGTTTAATTACATTAGCTTTTTTAGCATTTAAAGTGTTAATTCGATTTAATTATATATATTTTTCATATACGAGGAGATTTTGGACTTAAAGAAAAATACGTGCTTAAAATATTAAAACTCGAATAGAGATAAAGCCAAAGATAATGAAGAATTGGAGATTTAGATGACATTATTAAAGATTTCACATGCCAAAGATCCAAGAAAACCAATGACAAAGGATGAAGAAAAGGCTAGAAAAATCACAAAGTCTATTAATAGAAATAACAGACTGTTTGATCCTACTCGAGGCTGATTCGATCTGACCGAATGTACACATAACAATCTAGCAAGAAATTTTGATTTTTGGAAGAAAATCTGCTGCTACCGATAGACCAGTTTGGTGTGATCGAAGTGATATTCAGTGCGATTAAAGGCTACAGTCAATGCGACCGAAGTGTAACTAAAGTACATAAATTTGAAGTCGATTTCAAGTCGATGCCGATTTTTTCTATTTAAATGGGTGTTTTAGGATTTTTTAAGTACGAATTAGGACTTGGGAGAAAGACATAGGGGTGACAAAGCTTCCATGAAGTCGTCATTCTTCTTCTTCCCCTCAATTATAGTTTATCTTTCTAGTTTATCTTTTCAGATGTTAGTCATGTTAGGATAATCTCTTAGTTAATGCTAAGGAATGAAGTTTATATTTCAATTACATTAATTAGTTTATTTGATTCAATAACATTGAGTTGAATGATGATAGTAGATTGAAGTAAATTTAGATTTTACTTTAAAGTTTTTGTGTTGTTTCATCTTTGATCCATTGTCAACTCCGGGCATATTGAATGCTTAGAAGTGCAATTACAAAGCTTATTTAGAGAATGAATCAATCTATAAAATTCTCTAATCTATTGTAGACCCCTGACATAATAGATAATTTAAATTCCATGCAGTTGATGTCCAAGTGCTTCATGAGAGAATTATTCAATTGAAATCATATTTTACTAGTGTTAGTGATTGATTTAACAGAATTATCTTCTGATTGGATAGGATAGGACTTTGATTCCAATTGAGATATATATTGAATCAGTAAATTAGATGTTGTGATTATTATGAGTGAATTCCTGGATCCTTAGTCTTTTATTTATCATTTAAAAACCCTTTAACCTAGTCACTAGATTGAAAACCCAGACAAACCTTTACTATTAGATTAATTCTAGGCTATAATCCTCATTCCCTAAGAATTCGATCTCGGTCTCACCGAGTTATTACTGCATCGCAGCCCTGCACTTGGGATTATCAAGCCTTAGGTTCGGTCACTTGTCATCTATCAAGTTAGCTGAGAATATTGTCTTCCATGCAAGGACCAAACGTGTTAAAATACATTATCACTATATTCAAGAAAATATCCTATAAGAAGATATAACACTATCACCAATCGAAACAAAAGGCCAAGTTGTTGATATATTTATAAAAGGATTTAGCTCCACACTCTTCACACAACATTAAAAAGTGCTTGACATGATTAAGAGATTCACAATTAAAGAAAGTCAGTATTGAGGGGGAATATTGTATAGTCAACACTGACTTCAATGACTAACTTTGGCAAAAACCACTGACTTTAGTAAATGGAGCAGATATAACCACGTAGGTATCTCTTTAATTGACTTTTCACATGGCTCACATTAGTGCACGTGGGATTTTCATAAACCCTTTATTTTAACCAACATTAACATCTAAAGGCCCTAAGCAGAGGAGTGTGTTGTAGTTGTGATGTGTGAAGTTGTAGTTGTGTGGTGTAGTAGTCTTGTAACTGTAGTTGTAAATGTTGTAGTTGTAAGTATAAATTTTGTAAGTTGTAAGTATAAATTGTAGTTATCATTTGTATAATTAAGAGTTTTGTGAATTTTATACTTTGTTCTTCTTCTTTTCTCTACATAAATGGCTTAGATTTTATCCATAAAAAAACTAGCTAATAATAGTTTTACTGTAGAGATAGTTGCAGTAGTTGTTTACATCCATTTTCAATGCCTTGACATCGTCCAATCAAAGGTCACCACGTATCAACACTACATGATCGCAACTGGCGTGAAATATACTCTCATCTGAGAGTATTTCCATTTGAACTTCCTTCAATGATACACATTCAAATATATATGTGAAGGCATGAACCTTACGCCCCCTTTAGGAAAATGAATCAGCGCATGCCACGTGGTCAGGATTATCATTCCCATTAATGAGACAATATACTCAGCACATGTATAAGAGACCTACTAAGAAAATGGATCTATCACAAATCCGACTATGATATTGTTAGTAAGGTCGTCTCTTTCAGTCCTTTCAAAATGGGATATCTCCTTAGAGACATTCAAAGTAGCTATAGCATTTGAGAAAATTCCAAAGACCCGAAGATCGGACCGATGTCCAAGCGAACCCAACCCAGGTTGGGAGAAACAGACACATTGGCTCGATCAATCCTCCCCATCGTACATCAATCAAAATAAAGAGAATGGGAGAACTAGATCAGATTTGGGTTGATGCCACAGGTGTATTGGGTGTGAAATCCATTTATTGCTCCAAACCATCACCTATAAGATGGTTAAATGCAGAAGGAGGTTTGATCCCAACTATCCAACACCTTGAAGTGAAGGAGGGGGGATACTATGGGAGTGGCCATGGTTGATCTGACACATGGATCAGTCCATGAAGTTCTCAAAATCTGATTTGGTGGCCCAGATCAAGAGAAACTCTAGTGGTCCCTGGCTGGATTTATGTAGCAGGCCATCAGCAGAGACGTTGAGTGGACGGGATTGATCTAGGTGTAGACATATTTAGGCTCAGTCTTTAGTGAACTGTGAATATCTCCTTGACAAATCATCTATGAGAAGAAGATCCAAGAAGCCAGGGAGTCTGGATTTGACTGGAGTCCTTTTCCAATCCAAGTCGCTAGTTCAAGAGTAATTAAGGGAATTCTCGTATCCAAAACTACGACGTGAGAGCGAATGATTCAGGATCAGCAAGGAAACCCGAACAAGGATTTCACCACCTTGGCAATTTATAAAAAGAGCAATCGAAGAAGAGCTCGGGGCCCTACGCCAAACACATCAATCCATCCTTTAGATTATCTCTTATTTATCTTTCTAAGCCTAGCCTAGCGTATCTTAGTTTTACATAGCTACTGCCCAGTAGCTCCTGCTATAGTACCTTAAGAGTAGAAGTAATTTTTCTACAACCTTAAGTTGTATGACCATGATCATCTGAGTTCCGATTTAGCTAATCACACCCTCCACGATTGTCTAACCTATCAGGTATTTATCTTTTCCTTTTTTGTTTATTCATTTGGTTATCTCACAACTTATCGATTATAGTGATCATCATTTCCAACTATTAATGAAATTGCCAACATTTTGCCTTTTTTAATTTGCGTGTGTATCCTTATTACTTTGAGAAATATTGAACTAAAGGTGTTGTTGAAAGAACAATTCCTTAAGTCCGTAGGCTTATGCCTATTGTCACAAGATAAAAAGAACTCATTCGTAAGGGTCGACCCCCAACCTTTCATAAATCGCTTGAACAGAGGCTTAAATATTGGTGGTTGAGAGGACCCTGGATCTTTGATCCTAATTTCCATATGTTCAGCTCAATGCGGGGGAACACCAACGGTTCAGTCAAACTCTTAACTTGAGTCACTCTGGCATGCCCATGCAATTTACCCACACACAAAAACCTAATCGACACCCTCGATCACACGAGTTGTCCAATTTGACTAACTTGGCGACAACACTATTTTTGGCATGCCTGGTGGGACATAACAAAGTTCATCATATTTCTCAATAGAATAAGATGCCTCCCAAATCGAAAAAGGTTAGTTATGTGGTCGATGCTTTAGAAGGGCAAGAAGATGTGGAGCAACATGAGCCCATAATTGAGGTTGAACTAAGGTAATTTTTCCTAATAGATTTTTGGTGACTTTGCTACATTCTTCGAGCAATTCATTAGATGTATGCAACATGTTACAAACTTATGCAGATCATATCTTAAGAGAAGAGAGAAATCGACCTAAAGTCTCATTGTGAGGCTTAAAGCCATCGATAGACTTTCTCCACTTCATCCCGTTGGATATGAGGAAGAACAACGTACTGAGCTCCAAACCAGAGCCATTTAGATCGAACCGCAAGGCCGCCCTTTATCACTCCATTGACAATAAGGAATGACTAAGATGGTCGATTATATAATCTACTAGATTATCCTAACCGATAGAGTTATTATTCTTCCAGGAATCAATACCTAGCTGGCCTAAGTAATCGGGGGGGGGGGAATCGACTACCTGGCTATCATCATATAGTAACGTGACTAAGCTACTCAGGGTCTAACCTTTGATCGGCCCAACCAGTTACTATGGAACCTAGATGATCAACTACCAACAGGGGAAACCCCAAGTAGCGTTAGCCACATATCAAAGGGTGGACACGCCTAAGGGGCAACCTTCGACATTGCACCCTTACAACAAATGGCTATCAAAGGGTTGAGCCACACGAGGGGCAACCTCCAATTGTGACTCCGCCTTACCAATGGCAATCCAAGATGGAGGTGTTCAGGGGGCTACCGTCAATCATGCATCTTACCTGTAATGACTACCAAAGGGTAAAAATGTCCTAGGGGTAATTCATGGCCGCACCTTACCCAACGACCATTGCAAACACAACCATAAACCCAAATATAGAACAATTGCATAGAGTTCTCGACCTAGAGAACCCGTTAGGACCGTAAAGGACGCTCGGCCGGGACGACATTATTAGTCTCATCCAAGAGTATAGTGTGAAAATAAATGACTAACAAATTGTTCATCGATCTATAGGAAACTATACCCTTAATAGATTGACCAAAATTTTAAAATTTTCAAAGGTTTCAGGTTCTCAGAGTTCACCCTATTTTTGGAGGACAACGAGACCTCTACCATAAAACATATCAGCTGCTTCACAAATGCAATGCGATGAGGCATCTTGTAACAACTTCTTGAAGATTAGATTATTTGAGAAATCTCTAACAAGAGTTGCCTTCACTTGGTACATTAACCTACCATCTAATTCACATGAACCGAGATGGAAGAAAAGTTCCACATGTAGTTTCACCATACTGAGTTGGAGGTATCCACAGCCGACCTGTCCATGCCAAGGCAATTGTGGAGGAGTCGATTGAACAATTCATTGCCCGATTTAAGGGCGCAAGAAACTGTTGCCCAATGATCCTACCCGAGGCTAAGTTCACCAGGTTAGCCTTAAAAGGCATGGGTTTTGAGCTTCACAAGAAATTCAAATGGTGTGTACTTTGGTGACCTATTCGAATTATTGACCAGGGCCACCGGGTATGAGCGAATCCTCCAAGAGGAGCAACAACGGATGAACACATCCAGGGGCACGTTTTATCGTGATCGAGACTACAAGCTGGCTCTTGCAAACATAGTACCCACACAGCCAAGTGAGGACTATGACGCTTCTTTCGAGGTGGTCATGGCTGAAATCATCAAAACACGATTGTACGAATGTCCAACCCTGAAAAGAGTCGAGTGCAAGGCATCGCGTATGGCAAACCCAAAAAAGGATGCCCCCGATGCTGCCCAACTGTATACATTCAACATTTCCAAGGCCGATTAGATATTCGACTCCTTACTTGAAAGCAAGTTTATCAAAATTCCCATGCATCAAAAACCCTTGATTGAGGATATCAAAAGTGAGATTTATTGTAAATGGCTAGGCACTAGGAATTACTTTATTAAAAATTACGTTGTGTTTAGGAACCTAGTCCATGATAATATAGATAAAGGTTTGCTTGCCTTTATAAATTTGAAAGGACAAGTAATGGGAGTCAACATCGTACCCACTTTTGAAATGATCACAGTCAACGTTGTCTAGATTAACATCATGACAATCGACCTATTGAAGGAGAAGCACACAGTTGCACCCTCGTACTCACCTAAGCTGGGTACCTCGCTCACGAAAACCAAACCAGTGGTAGCTAAGACAGAAGAATCGCCACTCTGATCGACAAGACTTCAAAAGAGATGCCAGTCACCACTACAGACAAGAGCTTAAAGCCGATCACCCCATCGATTAGGAAGAATGAGTCAACCGAAAGCTCAGCCAACATGAAAAAAAAGGGCCCGTGAAAGACAAAGGAAAGTCCTTATTCCATGTCAAGATTTTGAGAGCTTAGAGTCGCAAATGTATGAGGACGAGCCTCAAACTTTCATTTGCGACATGTGCCTAAAGAAGATGTTCTGGCAGCAGAACCAAGGTTGGAACCCAGTGCAGCACAAACCATAGACCTTTCCGACCCAGGCAAGGCTTAGACAGTGAAAGACACCTTCGTACCGATGAAGCCAGCTCGTAACGAAAGATGTCAATTTTGGTAGGATGTCCAGGATTGACGCCAATAAGTGGAAGGGAGGAGTGCTCACCAATCTCCCTATGAACAACAAGCAGCTACCAATAAGCTAAGGCCATATCAACCCCGGTAAGCAACAGGATGGCAGGAGCGCCTGGTTAAGTACACCAAGAATTAGTTGCTAGCACTTAGCCCTCAACAGTGACCGAGTGGAGGTTATCCAGAGAGACCAAAGCCTAATGGTAGCCTTAACTCATGGTCAACTAAGGGGAAGCTGTGAAATAACCCAATGTGGGTATGTCAGGGATATGAATGTCATGAATACGTGTGAACCATTCTAGACATCACCAACCCTGGCCAGACAAGCGGTTCTCAAGGAATGAACGAAGACAGACAACCAACAGAGGAGTTGTACAAGATTAAAAAGAGACACCTCCAAAGCAAGAGAGCTGTTAAGAGGAACTACAAGGTAGAGCAAGCTACTCACCAGCAGATTGATGTCTTCGTCCCATGACCGGTAAAACTGCAAAGAGGATATCAATCGCAAAACACTGCCTCAAGAGGGCCCAAGATGGAATCTATTAATGAAGCCCCTATAAAGAAATTTTGTTGGAAGCAGGCAAGGCCGAAGACACAAGGTGTGATAACTGCCTAAGTATTAATAGAATTTAGGAATAAAAGAACCCAACATGACATCCCAAATGGCCAACTATAGGACATCTTATAGTTTTGGGTATCTACTTTTCATTCCAATTCAATAATGTATAGCCAATCAAATACGGTCGGGCCATGAATTCCAGATTTTTAAAGAAATATTAATAAATAAAGGTAGTTCAACATTCACCACAGAAGTATTTAGTTCAATATGGGTGTGGCAGACACGTATAAAAAGTATGCCCACCACTAAGGTCTAGTGATTAAAAATTGGCCTAACGCCAACCATGAATTTTTATTTTTATTTTTATTTTATTTTATTTATTTATTTTTTGTGTGTGTAGCCTAAAGAAGTTCATCACCTTCATATGCCAAAACCTGCTCATTGATGCTATATGATGCACCGCATGGCTTCACGGGTTGAGCTCAATGCCTTCAATTGTTTAGCCTGCTAAGCAGGAAACTCGACTTCGAGTAAAAGCACCCGTTGCATTGCTTCTTGTCCTCACTCGAGTACTCACTTCTTATTATCAAATTACTTCTTGAGCTCTGCAGCAACCTTGACACGAAGCTCCTTTTTATTTTTGATCACAACTTCTAAATCTTTTATTTGCCACACCAGGTCATCCATCTCCTGGGTGAGTGTTGAAAGCTACTCATCAATCTCCCTCAACTCTCTCCATAATGTTGTTTCCTTGCAGTCGATCACTAAAAATTCGTTATATAAGGACAAGGGGAGTTCCGTTGCCCTATTCTGTGTATCAAATTAGCTAATGGCAGTATCCAGACATTCTCAAGCAACCATATATTTGTATAAGGCCAACAAAATTTCTTCAGCATGTGTCAACTTAGGGCATCATGCTTCATCAACCCCAAGTACTGGTTGAAGCTTGACAAGAACGTATGGAACAAAAGCAAGTTCTTTAGAAGAAACCAGATCGAGCATGAGACAAAAGAACTGATCGACGAAGTGTTTCATATTATCGACATCCTGACATGTAGAAGGACCATCAAGTATCCCTCGGGTTACCGCTGCCTCAAGGGGGCCCAAGATGGAATCCATTAATGAATCCCCTATAAAGAAATTTGGCTGGAAGCAGGTAAGGGTGAAAACACCGGGCGTGATAATTGTAATGCCCCGAAGTTTTATGGCCAGAATATATACTTGTTCCTGAGAATTCCAAGTGTTAATAATTTAAAAATTGAATGCTTTAAAATCACATCTTTTTTTTTTTGTTTAGATCACATTCAGTTACATTTATAAAGGTAACCATTCATGAGAGTAAAATCAACTATATTTACTATTCCATTATAGTAAAAAAAAGTTCAACAAATTATCAAATGCCCTTTCAATGGGAGATTATTACATTATTCAAAGTTTTATAGTGAAAAATAAATAAAGCTAAATGTAATGCTATCCTTCTTCTTTATCAAGAATAATCTTCCGTAGAGGATCATCATCTGTATCTTCAATCTGCATTTTACCTACAATGTTTGTGTGGTTGGAGAGGGTTAATGCCCTACTCATAGTAATGGTTATCCTTTAAGATTAACAATAATTGAAGAGATCCATAAGAATAATGTAAGGGTTTCGATAGTCTCGTACTCCACCACTACAAGTGGTAGCAGTATACGTAACTAATATATATGAATGCATGCCTAACAAAGTGTGTGAGGTTCATCACACGTAGCGATCATCGCAATGTGGAAAATAATTTATAAAATTAATTGTGCAAGGACGAAGAGAGTTCCACCGCCTTATTCCGTGTATCAAATTGGCTAGTAGCAATATCCAGACATTCTCGAGCGACCATATATTCGTACAAGGCTAAAAAATGTGCCAACTTAGGGCCCCATCCTTCATCAACCCCAAGTACTTGTTGAAGCTTGACAATAACTTCTAGGACAAAAGCGAGTTCTTTAGAAGAAACCAAATCGAACACGTCTAGGCAAAAGACCTGATTGATGAACTGTTGTAGATTATCGACATCCCGACGTATGAGAGGACCATCAAGTATCCCTCGGGTTACCATTAAGCCCCCAAGGCAGCTTAAGGGCTTAAGAGCAATGATCCCCACGAAACTCGAGTTGGCTTGAAGAGAGGATGATGAAGACAAAAGGTCACAAACTTTCTCTTCATCAGCACTGAAAACACTGGTAAGAATGTTAGAGCAAGGCCCACGAAAATCAACGGATGTGGTATTTGGGCCAACAACATCAACAAAGGTCTGACCTCTCAAGACATGCTCCAAAAGTGGAGTTACTTGTTGAAGCATAAAAAGGAGGTGAGGCACTAAGGCATGAGCTACGCGCAGGACCGACGAGGAGGGCGCCAGGTAGGGGTGTACACGAACCGAGCTAGCTTGGTTAGCTCACTCGACTCGACTTGAAAAAGCTCGATTCGACTCGGTTCGAAGCTGAGTTCGAGTCGAGTCGAGCTGATTTTTTAAGCTCGAAAATGAGTTCGAGCCGAGTTCGAGCAGGTCCCAGCTCGACTCGACTTGGATCGAATCCAGCTCAAATCCAGCTCGAATCGAACCAGGTTAGTGACTCTGTTTGGCTGGTGGATTGCTTGATGTTGCTCACCAACTGTTTGATAAAATGATCCAGCCATTGATCATTTTACCTCATCAATAATCCACACGAAAAGCTCAAATAATCTAGCCATTGATGTTACTCACCAACTGTTTGATAAAATGACTCAACGAAATGTGGTTGTGGCAAGGAAGGTTTGGCCGGTGGTAAGCAAGGTATGTACGTTAAACAAATACATTTTTTCTCTTTGTTTTATTATTATTTTTTTAATGTTACTTAGAAGGTGTTTGATAAAACACCTGTAAAATCATTACCTCTATTTCTAAAATAGTGGGATTTTGAAGTTGCAGTTCAGGTGTTTGTGGAAATGCCTCAATGGCGAACTCGGCTCGATATTTGCTCAAACTTAACCTAAGTTGCTGACTCACAAGCTCCCGCACTAACGTGCAGAACGCCACTAGCTTAGCAATGTGAAAGGAAAACATCAAAGAGAAGTGATGTGCAAGAGGCTCAGGCAATGCACGGGACCAGTAAGAACAACGTGTATGAGCTGCCGTTAAAGAAACCTATTTTTAGGATTTTAATCACTTTGATAGATAAATCAAACCGTCCATTATCAAGGTCAAACCCTAGATCATCAAATCCAACGTTCATCGCATTCTCAGCAACCTGATGATAATCCATACCTAATACATACAAGATAGTTAATAACACTTAATTAACATTTAAATTCCCTTTAGAATTAACTAGGAATCCATAGGAACCCTGAAGATCAGATCTAAAAGATGATTCGACCGTCAAATTAATCAATAATAGAACTCAAATTAACTAAGTATGGCCACACCTAATCTATAGATCTGCCTCATCTCTGGTCAAATGACATGATGGGAGCCGTAGTATCTAATGGACGGAGTGGATGTCACAGGGCATCGGTGTGGACCCCACCTTAGGGCTCGTGCATACACTAGTAGTGTACACCCACGGTGCACCAGACCAAAAGTTGGGTCAAACCGAGTTTGACCCGAAACACGTTGATGAAAGAGGAAATTCCCTCATCTTATTTTCGTTTTCCGCTCGGATGCAGTTTAAACAGACCATATCCGTTTAAACTAAGAGTGGGCCACCATCGTGATTCATTTAGAATATCTGAACCGTCCATCTTGTTGGGTACTCGAATTTGATCAAAACCCTGCAATTTCCACATGATGATGCACACGTGCGTGTCGAGTCAGACATGAGTGGTTTCAAGAGAGAAAACTTCGTTTCCCCTCCTTAGCTGGCAGTCCTCGTGTTTCCTTTTCTCTCCATCCCAGCCATCCATTTCGAGCATTCTCAACCCTCCCTTCAGCCTCCAAATTAGGGCTTCCATCATGATGAATGGAGGCACAACTGGAGACATTTTTTGTTTGAAATGTTTGCCCAAAAATGAATCTGAGCCATTCGATGGTCTTCATGTAATCTAGTGCATCAAAATGGAATAGACAAAAGTACAAAGAAGCTTCTTGCAACAGAAATAGATGCTTCTCGTGCGATAGCTAGTTTCTCGCAAAAACCATGCATTTGAGAGAAAGTCAGAACTTATTAAACTTGTTTCTCACGAAAACCATGCATTGGAGAGACACTTAGAACTCACCAAATGTTTATTATTGTCCATAAAAAATATGTGTTCCACAAGCTTCGTGGGTCCCATTTAAGTCGTTCAGTCCAAAGAAACCCAAAGAATAGCCATTCATTTTGAATCCACCATTACAACTTAGTCATCTTCTCCGTTTCGACCCAACTTTGTATAATCATGGGTAGACCCGAATCTCCGATCTAAGATGCTCATTCGGTGGGCTTTGTGGTCTATATACAACATTTGATTTTAGCCATAAAATGGGATTGGATTATATCAATCTAATACTTGTCGGTTAGAGTAATTAAAATGGTAACTAATGTCATGATTGGTTAGTTCTGAAGGCTCTAGAAGCTAGTTAGGAGAGCCCTATTTAATCCCTCTTTCCTTTTTTGGTAAAGTCCTCTGAAACCCTAGAAAGTGAGAGAGAAATTCGCCTTAAGCATGTGCTGCACCGCACTAACTTGCACTAGTCACGGGGTCTGACTGAGTCGCGCACTGACTACCGAGTCACAGGCTGCATCGACTCATTAGAGAGGGTTCTAACCAAGTCGGGGTCATGTCCTGATCCTGGTCATTCCAATAAAAGGGTCAAAGAGAGAAAGCTAGAAACGAAGAAGAGAAGAAGAAGAAGAAGAAGAAGAAAAAGAAGAAGAAGAAGAGAGAGAGAGAGAGAGAATGAACGAAAGAACGGCATCTCGCTGACTCGAGATTGAGTCACTGACTCATTTGTCTCATGATTCAACACTTGTTGTTGGCTGATTAGAGCGTCTTGGTTTGAGTTAGAAGAGAAGAGACAGAAAGATACGGAAGAAGTAGAAGAAAGGAAGAGGAGTGTGGAAGGAGAAGAGAGTTGAGGGTTGTGTCGACTCAGTGAGTCGACTCGCTCATTTTAGGGTTAGTTGCGGTTTGAGTTTGGTTAGGTTAGCAGTATTGCATTAGGTAAATGCCTCTTTTATGTTTCTGTTTATGCAAGTTTCATAGTATTTTCTAGTTAATTTAATGTCTTGCTAAGTTGACTCGGTGAGTTGTAGTGGAATTTAAATTAAGTTTGGGTCCAACCAACCTGGGACCCTAGTCGGTGTTGAACTCATATTGAAACATGTTGAATTCCTAAATATTCATTTCTGAGTCACATTAAACTTTATCGAGTCGAACTGAGTCAGGTTGAATCCATTCCATTTCGATTTGAGAGGTAGGCTTATAATCATTTCTATGTGGAGATTTTCACGTTATATTAATATCTAATACAAGTTTAGGTTTTAGATAGAGTTAGGTCTTAATTCCAACTTAATTTTAACTCTAATTGTGGGATAATCTAAGATAATCAGATGATATTCATGAATTAGGGATTAGAATTGATTTCAAAAGCCATTCACAGCTTCTAAATCTCATTTGATTTAAAAGAGTTCACACTCTAAGGTGGGGATCATCCTTCAAGCTTTCCAACATGATGATAGTTATCTTAATTCATTTATTTCAATTACTTGCTTAATATAGTATTTAGTGTATTGAATAATAAGTGCTAATTTCTGTTTGAATAATCATTCATATATAGTTGACGATTCAATTTATAGTCAAGTATTCAAATATGGATCTCAAATATCTTTATTTTGATATAAGATAAGCACTTTACATATGTCATTGCTATCAATATTATATGTGGCTTGTTTTGCCACTTGGGATTACCGGATGGTATTTTTGGAGGTCCCTTGAACTAGCGATCATTTTTGTCTAATGGATTAAATGAAAATTTGTTCTGGATTTACCATCTTGTAGATCATTTGTGCGTATGTGGCTTTTGGGTTAACCCATTTTTGTCATGTCCTTGGATAAGCTTTTTGCCCAATGTGGCTCATGATGGGTTATTTTTGTATAATCTTGCGATGATAAGTTCTACCTGTTGAGTTATGATTATCCACTAGTTGATGAGGTTACCATTAAACATCTTACTTGTTGGAATCTCATGAGCCGAGCATAGTGGTATGAGACACTATACCTGAGCTGTCGGTCCATGCTGGGTGATGACTCCCCCTCCCCCCCGCCATAGTGACTTTTGTGCTTTCTTAAAATGGTTATTTGTAATTGGACTAATAATAGATGGGCTAACCATGCATTTCATGGCATACGGGTGATAATTGGTGGTTAATTCTGAATGTTGTATCACACATCCTTTGTCGTGGTATGTTTTGCTAGCTCACATACTACCGTCGATTGACCCAATTTGTATGAGCTGGTCACCTGAGCACGTACTTGATGTACTTTCATTGGTGACTATCTGCTTGAGCTTGCATGTGGATTTCACCCCACTCATGGGTTTTACCCAAAGCCAGCTGGATGAGCATCCCCAAGCTGATGTGCATTTCAAGTATCCATGCATTTAAATAAGATTGCATCGTGGATTGTTTTGTATGATTCTTATTTTAAAACTATTATTGGCTAGTGTGATAGATTGTGATCTCATTTGTTATGATCATTATGAATAGTTTAGTGTATACCTATCTTAGTAAACTAAGTTTAACTATTATGATGGTTCGGTGAATCTTGAGAGGTATACCTCACTAGGATAGCCATTAATGTTATCAAACCATATTTAGATGTTACAGGAGATGTAGATAATGTGCATGTTAGTGCTCATGTGGAGCATGAGGAGCTGGATGATCTTGCAACTCTCAATTTCAAACTTCATTTATATCGATATTGGGTTTCATATATTCATAAATCTTGAGACATTGGTTTATATAAGTCCTATGGGCAGCCGCTCGAATATCTTGAATATGTATTTAGACTTTTCTTTATGTTTGATTTGTTTCTCTTCCGCTATAATGCTCCCTCTTGAGAAAAAAATTTTATATGTGAAATGTGGGCTATCTTTAAAGGTTAACACTGTGGATTTCAGAAAATGAGTACTAAACTCGGATTACAAAAATCAGGGTGTTACAAAACTAGTCCAAAGAGAGGACCTTAATTCGGTATTCAAAGAACCTCAATTAGGCCTAGGTTCAACACTCACCCGACGTGGAAAACTAAATAAATAAGAATAGGCCGTAACCATCTGATTAATCAAGGACGACACAATTGAGATGGTGAGCTTAATGACTTAAACCGTGATTCGACTTGACCTAGGTGGCCTTCCTCGAAATTAGAATCATAAAAGTATTTGATATAATGTAATTAAGGGCCTGTGACTAGACCACAACTGTAAGACCTGTATCCTAGCCCGTACCGTTCCATAGGCTTCCGTGGTCCTCCAGGTCGAATTCCGGCAATCCTCGATCTATAATCTGCATTTGTGCGCGACCTTGAGTCGCATCCTATCAATTTGAGTCGGCTCGACTCAAGACTTGTATCCTTGCGACCGCGCCGTCGCCGTGACTCGTACACCGATCCGATACCCGGGCCAGAAGATGTGGGCTTGTGTACATTCCGAAGAAACGCCGCGCGTTGTGAATTTCAAGAGAATCTCTACAACATGTCCCATCAATCAATCAATCAAGTACACACCCTATCTCAAGTACATCACCCACACCCCATGCCACCTCACCCCCCTCACAAGTCAACTCTCTCTCTCCCCACCCATACCTCCTTTACACAAATTTCAAACCAAACTATACTTCCCATTCCCATTTCTTACAACACCCACTCCATCCACCCATCACTTCTCTCTCTCTCTATCATTTCAAACTCCATCTCCCAAACAACCAAGGGAGGGTGGACGTCCATAGCTTCCAAGAAGATGAGAGCCTAATGTGGCCCACCTTCCTACCTCACATCTTCACCCTCCAAGCCTCATCTTAACCTTTAGATCGCATTCTTTGGAGCTATAGAACACGTTGATGGAAGAAGGAAGAAGGGATCTTGAGGTGGGTGATTTTTGTTTTGATTTGATGATTTAAGGGCCCACATATGTGGGACCCTTCTTAGTGTATGCATGTAATCATATGAGGGGCCCATAATGGCAGGGTCCCTCCACTACACCGTCCTTCTCTCTTTCTCTCCCTCTCTTTCATTTCTTTAGTGGTGATGTGGTCGTGCGGCCCACCCGAATGGATCCCACCATGATGATGTATTTTATCCATGCCGTCCTTCGAGTGGGCCCACCGTTCGGACGAGCCTGATTGGAGGAAGACACAAATATCAACTTATCTAAAGCTACTGGTGGGTCCCACACGTGTGGGCTCACCTCGTGCGAGCATTGAATCCGAGCCGTCCATCAGTTGGACGTCTAGCAGCACACAGCTGCTGGACCGTCAACAAGTTCTGTGGGCTCCATCCCACCGTCAGTCCGTCCAGGCATCCAAACATCTGGACGTTAGATTTTTTTTAATAATAATATAATAATGTTCGTATATATCATATAATATATATATGATGGTGGTGGGCCACGTGGGACCCACTTGCCGAAGTAGATTGGTCGGTGTATATCACACCAGCTATATATCATGGTGTGGATGGCGTCAGCACACCAGACGTATGGGCCTCATCTACACTGTCCATTGCTTGGACGGTGGGGCCCACTCCCACACGTGGGGCCTACCTTGGAGATATGTATATCCACACCGTCCAATCCGTGGATGGTGGGGAAGGTGGATTGGTTGATGTGCCTCACAGCAACAAGTTGCTGTTGTGAAGAGTAAGTAAGGACCCCACCGTGTTTATGTGCTTCATCAATGCCGTCCATTTGTGGACAAGCAGCAGGACAGCTGCTGTGTTGACGCAGCAAGTTCTGTGGGTCCTGTGTGAGCCATGTGTTTTGGATCCAAGCCATTCATCTATTTTGGCAGGAGGGGTCCACCATGATATGTGTTTCATTCACACTATCCATTAGTGTTTCATCTCGACTGTCCACCTGTTGTGTGGGTCCAGATCATGAGGTATGTGCTATATGTCCAACCGTCCAACCATCTAATGGTGGATTACACTATGATGTATGTATTATATATACACACCGTTTGTCTGGTCAGTGGGGCCCACGCAGTAGAAATGTTGCTACTTTGACATCAGAAGCTCTGTGGGCCCACTGATGTATGTATTGTAATCCACACCTTCCATCAAGTGGACTCCACTATGATGTATGGGTCTCATCCACACCATCCAGATGGCGGGATGGTGGGACCCACCCCTGATGTATTTATTCTATATCCATGCTGTCTATCAGGTGGACCACACTGCAAACAGTGGGGGATTGAACGGCTACCCTTGAAACCCTTTTTAGGTCACAAAAGTTTTGGATAAATATGAAATTTGTTTTCCTTCTTAATCCAGGTCTTGTAACCTTATAACCAGATTGGATGGAGAATATACGTCATGGTGGGCCCTACCTTGATGTATGTATTTTATGCCCCCACCGTTCATCTCGGGATGGTGCTGTGGGGCCAACCGTGATGTATCTGCTTCATCCACATGTGCTGGACGATCGGTGTTGATGAGCTGGACAGTGTTCAGATGGTGCTGATTTACATAGACAATGTTGGGATAGTGCTGATTTACATGGACAATGTTTGGGCGGTGCTGATTGTCATTAGTGTGTCACGTGGTACCACTATGATGTATGTGATTCATCCACACCGACCATTGTTTGGGACGGGGGACCACCATGATGTATATGTCATATACGAAGCACCCATCCATTTTACCAATAGGGTCATGGGCCCCATTATCTTGTGAGATCCACCATGATATATATGTGCTATATATACACTGTCCATCCATTTTTAAGGACCATAGGCCACCCAACAGGCCCACTGTATTGTGTATCTAGGACCGTCTGTTCTTTGTAGTATCCAACGGGCCCACCTGTATTATATAAAGCCCACCTATTGTGTATTTATGGCCCATTTAGCAAGGCTTACTATAATGTAATTTCGGCCCATATGCCGTGGCCCATTGTGATATATTTTCAGCCCATACGATTAGTATAACGTCTCAAAAAAATCCGTACAAAGACCCGAGTACCACCTCAGGCATAAATCCCTAAGGACCGTATTTTATAGAAATTTAGGCAAAAATTAATTACGTACTCACTGAATTAATCGGTGAATTTAACTTGAACCACTATTTATACAAATGGCAAGACCCAAAACCATCAAAATTGCTGACTCAACACTACTTAAAACCTAGGAGAAATCCCACGAGCCTATCGCTCTCAGGAGTACATTGAAACTCTGTATCGGACCTGGACCGTTCATCGAAAGTCCGATGATCGTGAAACTATGGGGTTATGAACGTCTTATTGGGCTTGACGACTTTTGTGGGAATCGAGCCCAAATAGTATCCAGAAACGCACAACTTGAGCCCTGAGCGAAATGTATGAGAAATGTGAATCTCTTTAGAAAATGTATTGAAACTTAAGTAAATTGGGTCATTCGCTTACGTGCGAAATAGAAGATTTTAAACTGTTAGTTTCTAACCAAACTTCACCTAGGGGAAAAGAAAATTTTCCTACTCATATCCGTATACTCGTGGCCCCGATCGAGAAAGTTCGACCGTTGATCTGACACAGGTCCTTCACGGTTGATCGGCCTATCCAATCGCACCAAAATCACATCCTGGCATAAATCCATTATCAGGGAACTTACTCTATGACGTAGGTGAGTAATGGGCCTTCCTACGAGCCCAGTTTGTCAAAAACAACCACCCTTAAGTTATAAATTAACTATACCATTGCCCTGGGGCCATTTACATCACTACTGGGCCTACATATAGCCCTCACACCACCCCATTTCTATTTCATACGAATTTCTCTAACCTTAGGAGAGAGAAGAGAGAAAAGAAGAGAAAAGAGTAAGGAGAGAAGAGAAATCTTTGGAGATTGCTGCAGTGGTTCTCTCCCACTACTTTATGTATGGATTCACCTCCCCATTTGGCTACACACTTTGATTCAGCCACGATTTGGGTAAGAAATCCTAACCTTAATCTTGATTTAGAAATTCAGTTTGAGTAATCGATAAACTAGCTAACCTATTTCATGGTTTAAGTACCCGTTGTTCTATTTTCAGGAACGTAGTGTTTGAATCGAGTCCAAATTGAGTATTCCGATGGAAGGTGCGGACTATAAACGTTTAGGTTATGGTTTTCAATACTTTCAATGTCAGCTAATGGTTTATGTCTGACTTGATTGCTACCATATCATCTTAAACACCTCGATTTCGATGTATTATACATGTATGAACTATGTTGAACAAATATGTATCCTATGTGTTCGTTGAAATGTCTGAATGAACATGCAATTATGATTTGTGCTTGCCATGACTATTAATCTAGGATTCATGTTAGTCGTATGCATGATGATCCCTTTGTGTAAGGAATTGCTAAAATATTTGTCGTAACTAATTTAGTCTATGTATTTGGTGATGTGTAGTCTAAGTGTTTGATTAAATGTCTGAATGAGAAATTGTTGATGAATTGTATTTATTAAGTATATTAAGATAGGATTCTCAATCACCTTAATCATATGTATAGTTTCTTTCATATAATCATATTTGCTGCTACGTAATTTATGGATGAAATACACGTGTTAGGTGACATGTCCAATGTGTTTGATGAAATGCTCAAATGAGGTATTTATTTGGATTGTTTGTTAAATGCTAATATGATTATCACATGTGTTTACCTATTGCATCTGAGTAAGATTAGGGCTACAACGTAGCCCAGGCAATCGGTAACAATCCATGTACAGGTGGCTGAATTAGTCTCGCTACATTGGGTAACATGATGAATCCGGGTTGCACGATGATTGTCGACAGTGGTTAGGTCACAAGGGCTGCTTATGCGCTCCATGTCGATCAAGTTTACCTGTGCTCGTACCAATCGAGCTTTCCAAACAAACCGATTGACCTATTGTGTATTTACCTTGTATGGACATTACTACTTGAATCTAAGATACCACTTACTAATGCAAAAACCCATTTCAACTATGGTACCATGATCCACCAGGACTCATGAGTCGAGCATGGTTGTATGGGACACCGTGGTCGAGCTGTTGGCCTACGCTGGGGTGACGAGCCTCCCCGTAGTGATCAGTGAGCAACCCGAACTCGTGAGTCGGGCGTGGTGGTATGGGACACTGTATTCGAGCTGTCGGCCTACGCTAAGGTGATGAGCCTCCCCATAGTGACCGCGAGTATAAACTTTTGAATTTACCTATCCACTGCTTTCATTAGGGGTGATGCCCTACAGCTTGCCTATTGTATGTGATTAACTAGGATTGACGACCCTAAATGGATCCTTCGATTTGGGTTAATGATGTAAAGGGAGGTACCTTAGCTTCCTGAACCTGCTGTATGAATAAGCTTAATTAAGCACTCGGCTAACACGACCATGCACCGCATTGCATGTGCTTTGGCGAGGAAGTTTTACTTTAGTGAGTTTGTCATGCGCGAAATTGGTTGTCGGAGTCGCTTATGAGGGAGCTTTGTGCGAGGGGATGTATCATTACCGCACACCATTCCTACATTAACAAGAGTAACTAGGAAGTAATTGTTATATAGCTTTATCATTACTGCTTGATGGACTTGATAACATGTTAACCTTTGCCTTATAGTACCACTGAGTTGATCACTCACTCCCACACTGGGACGGTGTTTTAAAACACTAAGCAGACTCTGTTGTAGATGCAGGTCAGGACACAATCTATGCAACTAAGTTAGGCTTCTTAGATAAGGAGGAGGAATTCTCCTATGTTCAGCTATCAAGTGGGTCTATGTAGACTTCGTGTTGATTCAACGGGATAAAGGGGCACATGGATTAGTTGGACACTTACATTTTGATATTTTCCCTATTTTGAAATAATACATGAACTTATTCAGCCCGGCTACATAATCATACTCTGGAGGTTGTAAAACATTTACTTGTTCAGATATATATGTGTTTCAACTTTCGCTTGCTAAATTTAACTATATCTGGAGTATGATATGCTATTTTAGTATAATCCCACTCATGTGTTAATGCATTGATATGGACAACATTTAAACATCATTATCCATGTTACATAAGTAATGTGCTGGATCTCGAGATTGAGCCTTGCTTGACCTTCAAAATCCAGGGTATTACAATTAAGCCCATTGTGATATATATTGGGCCCAAGTGATGAGGCCTATTGTGATGAATTTGAGGGCCAAGCGATGCGGCCCACTTGATGTGTTTGGGGCTCATGAAATATGGCCCAATGTGATGTACATATGGGCCCATTATGATGTACATGTTTTATCTGCACCGTCCATGGGACGTGGGCTGACATGATGTACGTGTTGGATAATTCTGCACCATCCAGCTTGCTGGACGGTGGGCCCATCAGCACTATAATTGCAGGGCCCACCATGTTGTACGTGTTTCATCCATGCCGTCCACTTATACGGCCCACCTTGTTGTGTGTACGGTAGGTACACTGTCCATCTGTTGGGGCCCATTTGATATGTGCAGGGCCCGCCTCGATGTGTTGTATGTAAGGCCCATTATGATTATATGTGGCCCATTGAGTTTGTATGCAGTCCATTGTATTGTGTATGAGGCCTTTGTGTGAGGCCATGAGCCCACTATATATTTGGCTTTAGCTCTATGTGGGCTACTTCTTGAGAGCGATGTTGGTTAAATGTCCACATTAATAGGCGATGATGGTTAAATGTCCACATTGTGACCTTTCCTTAGGCCCCTTGTTAGGTTGATTGTTGAGGCCGATTCCGATTCCGATTGTCGAGGCCAATTCTGATTGTCGAGGCTGATTGTTGAGGGTAATTCTGATTTCGATTGTCGAGGCCGATTCTGATTATCGATACCGATTCCGATTGTCAAGGCCGATACCGATTTCGATTGTTGAGACCGATTATATAGGTCGATTGTCGAGGTCAATTATCGAGGCTGATTCCAATTGTCGAGGTCGGATATCTAGGCCGATTGTCGAGGCCCAATGTGATGTTTATGCGGCCCGTATTTGAGGCCCGTTATGATGTGTATTCAACCATTGTTTAAGGCCCAATGTGATGTATATGAGGCCTATGTGATGAGGCCCATTGTGATGCATTTGAGGGCCAGGCAATGGAGCCCATTGTGATGTATATTAGGCCCATGTGAAAGGTCCATCGTGATGTATATTAAGCTCTTGAGTGAGGCCCATGGTGTTATATATTTGGCCCTTGTGTGAGGTCATGGGTCCACTATATGTTAGCCTCTATGTGGGTCATTCCTTGGGGGCAATGTTAGTTAACTGTCCACATTGTCGAGGTCGATTATCGATGTCGGTTATTAATACCGATTATGAGTATGTGACAGCGTAGCATTATGATACATGCCCATACGCATCATCTCAATGTTTGTTATGAGATATGATTGACCATTGCATATGTCATTGGGCAGGTTGTTATGAGACTCCCTGATAGGTGGAAGTTATCTCACATGAGCGCACGGTATGCGCAGGATTGATGCATGACTGGATTGTATATCTCACATGAGCGCACGGTATGCGCAGGATTAATGCATGACTGGATTGTATGACTCATGCATCTTTCATTGTGTGTTGTGATTACTGTACGCCCTAGCAACATCAGCGCCGTAGCCTCCACAGACATATCGTGGATGGCCAGATGGGACACTAAAAATCTGTTATTAGCATTGAGCTGCCATAGATGGCCATGGGTAAAAATTTCTAAACCTCCGAGGCCAGGAGACACCCCAACGTCGAGATCGAGTGGATGAGGCTGCATCTCCCACTATGTCATGGTCAGTTGGGAGGGGGTGTTGCCTTACCCGCTTGAAGGTAGGGGGCATAACTAGGATGAGTTTGACCAGTTCGTGAATGGGTCCACTATCGACGTGCTGGGTAGATATTGGCTGACTACTGGCTAGGCAGATAGTGAGGTCTCTTCCACTTGCATGGTCATGCGTCAGTGGGCGGCGATTGCATGTAGAGTATACTAGACCCCGGTGATGATCCCAGATATGCATAGTACTGATTTGTGGAGTAGGAGTTGCATACTCATTCATTCATTCATTCACTATCCACTCGGGCTGGTGGTGCACAACTATTTGTTAAATGTACCTTTGCAATGGCCAGGATTTCGGTTGGGGTGCACGACTAACCTGAGATCAGGAGTTTACCACATTGAGTCTAATTATCCAAATTAGGTATGAGACTGGTTTGGATAGAAGTCCCTTGTGATGGACCCCATAGCCTGTGATACTACGTACTATCATCTCGACTTCACACTCCACCATGGTCATTCCATTCGCACCGTTTATTGCATTACATCCACGGCATATGACATTTTGGGTTACTATATTTCTGCATTTATATGGTCTAGATACGACTGACGGTATTCGTGAACTCATCAGGAATTGTATATTGTATTGCATCCTCGGCATATGATATTTAGCTCTTTATGATTTTGCATTTACATAGTCGATTCGCATTGCGTACTCTGATATTGTTTGACTCATGGACTTGTCAGTATTTCTACTTACTCTGATATCGTATGATTCATGATCTTACCAGTATTTTCGATATTGTATGATTATGTCATTGTATTGAATACTTGGCACTTACCTTGTGCACACACTTACACCACCCTCTAAGCTTTCTATAAGCTTATGCACGATAGATGCGTGCAGGTGATGTTAGGTTACAGCAACGTGGAGCTTGGAGCATGTAGCTGACTTCTGGAGCTTTGATTTTGACATATGTATTTCCTTTTCAGCATTGTATTCAAATGTTTATATTAGTGGATATGTGATGATGATGTTGACCTTGTGATTTGGGTATACTTGTGGTTATGCTTATTATGTGTTAAATGTACATTGAACAATCCTCGGGATCGAAAATCTGGCGTATGAACGCTAGGAGCCGAGAATGGGGTACTACAGAGGCTGTTGGCACCGGATTCGGCGACCAGTATTTTTGTGAGTTCGGTTTCCGAGTTTAGGGCGTGACAACAACCTGGAATGTAAAAGAACTCAAGATCTCTGGAATAAAATGTCCTTCTTTGTGTTAGGTTCTTATGTGCTTATTTATGTTATTTATGAATGCCTATGGAATTCTCCCCCAAATAAAGAAAACACTTGTAAAAATAAAATTTTTAAGTTAACATCACCTTATAAGAATGACTAGTTAAAGGAAAGTTAGCCCCATCAGGATGTCTTCCCTAGTTAGCAGGGACAAAATCTTCACCATTACCCACCACCTGTGTTACGTTGGCTAGTAGAGAAGGAATTGCCCCCTCAGTAGGGGTCGGTGAAACTAAGGCATGTTTTACGACAGGTGAAGAAGCCATCCCGGCCTTAATAGAATGTAATGTCTCAGGTTTTTGCCAACTTTGGAATTGGACGTCCTTAGGCATTACCCTTTGATTTTTTGATTGGAATGCATGTCCGTGTGTGTATTCGCAAGTGTTTGAGACCAAAAGGAGTGATCTTGGATCCACCAAAACCACTTGACCGAGTGAAATTTAAGACTTTTGGGAAACATGGACACAAGGTTCAGTTAAACTAAGTGAAACTCAATTGACCGAGCAAACTGGACAACAATAATTAGTTGCACCAAGTCAACATCGACCAAGTGATCAAATCTTAATAGCAGGGTACGGTTACACTGAGTGGGACTCGGTTGAACTAAGTAACCCTATTCAGTAATATTCTGCATGTTTGGATTTTGGCAGTTTCAGTGTACTGACTTCAAAAGTTCATATTTATTTTTCTACAACTCCGATTGAGGTGATTCAAAAGGCAGATTGAAGGTTGATGAGTCCATATATATATATATATATATATATAAAATAAGAACAAAACTCAAAGAAGTTCAAATTTAGGATGTTTTAGAAACTCTACTAAAAATTATTAGTTTTAGATAGTTGGTACTTCTGAAGTTTTTAGAATTTTTCTAGAAGTCAAATTGTAATGAAATTTGGTGGGGCTAAATTATACTTGATATTAAATTATTATAAAAATTATAAAAATAATATAATAACTAAAAGTATCAAAAACGTTACAAGTAATAAACCTATCGAAACTAAAAATTTCTGTAACTTCGTGTTGCCGATGAACCACACATATTTTTTTCATCTTAGATTTTTCGTATTCAGTGTCTTCTTAGGAATTAATTATAATCATACTAGGAATCATCCTATATTATTAAATTAATATTATATATTTTTAGTATATTTTACTAATTCAGATAATTTATAGTATAATTGAATTAGGGTTCTTAATTAAGGTGATTAGATCAGAATCATCATTTCCGCTAATTACAAATAAGTTGCGCTATGAATTTAGCTAATCCAAAATCTAATTTCCGTGCACAAGAAATCTTGTCATCTAGTTCATTTCAGAAATGCCCTGATTAGCCAAATAATCCCTAAATCACTCGTTAGTGGGCCACTAAACCCGAGACTATAGAAAGACGTTCATCTCAGTGGGCTTGGCGTCCATTGTGGGACATCGAGTTGATGTTGCATCTCAAATCGCTCAACTTAGACTCGCAAGGCCAATGCATGAGATGTGTGAATATTTTAAAAATTAACCAGGAACTCAAGTTAATTATATTTATCCAGTCTTTGCCAAAGTTGTGGCTTTCAGACCGTTAGATGATGACAAAATTTAGGGCACCAATCGAAATTATTACCCTTCTCACATCCGTATAGTTATAGACCCGAGTGACGCTTGGTGATTGTCGATCTGGGTTAGGGCCTTCCTAGTTGATCGGCATGTCCGATCATCAGACGGTTGTATCTAAACATAGATCGCATAGTGGGACACTTATCCCATGGCTTAAATTGACCCATACACCTCTCGGTGGGTCCCATTGGTTGGAAACAACCCTCTCCAAGGTTATTATAATGAATAAAGGGCCATTGGGGCCATTTTTCCACTTTTGGCTCTATAAAAGGGCCTTATTTTGGCTCCCCCTCTCCTTATACGAATTTTTTCAAAGACAATGAGAAAAGAAAAAGAAAAATGAAGAGAGGGAAGGGAGAAATGGTAGGGCCCGGTACTACATCTCATCGTCCAATCACCGTGCTCGCCATATCTTGTAAGATCTCACATTTATGCTCGGTTTCACTCTTTCCACAGCCAAAATCCAATGATTTTGGGATAGATTATTCACCCCTTGCCAGGTAAGAGGTTTCCTACTTGTCTTTCTGTCTCTTTCTTTCATTTCCTATATTTTGAGCCATTAAGGTTAGAAATCCCTTTTAATTTTCATCACTTTTCGTAAACTCTAATGTTAAGGTTGACTATATTAGAGTTTTGAGTCTTAAACATTAATTGGAGCAATCCATACTCTTGTGGGAGCTGTAATCAGGCTCGACTCCATTAGAGTTTCGGTTGTACATCGATTCCGAGTCCCGATTCGTCGAACCGAGTTGATGGATCATTCCAATTGAGTTAGTTAAGCCATAATTCAATGTTTAACATTTAATTAGGACTAAATCCATATCATTAACGATAGTCTTATACTTTAATTTAGGTTTGGAGTGTTTTTCCCAAATTCCTGACGCTAGGGCCGCATTCGAGTCGAGGAATTTGACTTTAAGGTGAGGATCTACCCTCAAGCTTCTACTTGGCATTTTAAAGTAAATAAATGTATATGTTTTCTATTTACTTAATAATATACTCAATGAAATGCTTGAATGACATGAAATTCTTACTATTATAATTCTTCGATGTTAAATGCTTAGAAATACTAATATGATTGAATTGCGTTGTTATAGTGGATCAAGCTTCGTAAATTATTTAAATATGCAGATAGCTTACATTGGGAAGGTAATCCCAAAATTATAAAACCGACCGTAGTTGAACATTGATGATCGACAATAGTTGGAGTTACACGGGATGCTTTTCACCCAATGTTGGTTTGCCCGGAGTCCTCCGTAGTTGATCGCATTAGTCTAATGTAAGTTCAATTATTCTTGTGCTTAGTGATTGCATAACATTAAATAGAAAGGATACCATTGATTTAGTCTACTCATAACCAATAGTGCATTACGATCTCTAAAGACTCATGAGCTGAGCATGGTGGTATAGGACACCGTGTTTGAGTTGTTGGCCTATGCTAGGGTGATGAGTCTCCACATAGTGACCATTAAGCATTGATAGAGGTAATACAATGTTGTTCGAACAACCCCCATCAAATTACCCGGCTGATGGTTTCATACTAGAGCACTATTCGAATGACCGGGCGTGAGCGAAATTAAGTGATGAGCCTATTTCCTTTGTATTGATTTAGTTTTGAGTAACAAGCTCACACATCTTAATTAATTGTGCTATACTCGGTGTTGGGTGACGACCCATACCGTATTGATATGTTAATTTGGATCAATGGAAACCGGTGGGGAGCTGTTACATGCTGCAACAAACCATGTGATCTGGATAATGACTCGTGATATAACAGCGATATCTTAGCTTTGCCAACCTACTGTATGAACTGGGACTAATAATTACTTGGCTAATCATGCATATCATAGGATAAGTTGCAATTTGGCATTGAAGTCACTTGTGAGGAAGTGTTGGCATTTGCGAAGTAAGCGTTGAAGTCTCTTGTGGGGGAGTGCTGGATTATAAGGAGCATGCATCATTTCGTCATAATATTAATATACTTACCAACTAGATGAAGAAATTGTTTGTTTATGATGACATCATTACTTACACTTGGTTGTGTTGATAACATGTGTAACTGCTTATGTGTTAAATATAACATACTTAAGTGTATTACATATATAAATATGTATTTGTTGTGAACTTGTTATTCCCTAAAATGGCCCAAGTAATAATCTTGGGGGTACTTCTTCACTATGTTGGTGTTTGATGCCTCCTATTTGACATATGCAGATAACTTAGGAAAAGGACCGGTGAGTAGTGCGTTCGGGGTGCCCAGTAGATCTTTAGCTTATTCCTGATTGGTCGTTGTTCTTCTTTTCCTATTATAATTATTGTGGTTTGTATAATTCTCACATGGGTGATCACCACTTTTGGAACTGTAACTTCTAAGTGTTAGCCCTATATTGTTGGATCTTACTATCTTTACCTCGCTTTGGTTCCGCTAAGTTGAAATGCGTTACTCTGATTAATTATGTGTGAAATGAATGTGAATCCGAATGAGGATACATGTGCATTTTATTAAGTTAACACTTGGGAACTCGGTATCGAAGTCTATGTACTCGAGTGTTGATTTTTAGGGCGTTACATAGAATCTTTACGCACATAAGGGATGGGTGATGGAAGATGGCTCCTAGCAGAAGTAGCGGGCATTTGAGTTTCTAGACCATGTGTCGACTCAGGTACTTCATAAGTAGTTAAGCCCTCGATGATTCCTGATATAGGAGACGTTGGTGGGCCAACTAGACCGACAATCGTGATCTTTCATCGAACGCCATTCCTTTTGGAGATTACTCGCCCTCCCTCTTCGGTGGCATAAGGGGTTAGCTGAATAGGCGAACCAATGTTTCCCCCAACTCGCAGACATTTTGGAAGGGGCTTCGCATTCTCTCGCCTATCACGACCTGCGAACGAGAAGAAAGGGATGGATGAGTTAAAAAGGACTAAGCATCCTAAAGGAAAGACCGAAAGATAAAAATAATGACTGGTAACCACCTTTGAGAGAGGCAACAACGTCGAAGCCTAAAAGGATGGGTAACCAAAGTATTTGGTCAAGTAGCAGGGGGCTCAATCGATGCCCTATCCCAAATGTCAATTCTAGCAGAGGGGCGCCCACCAGTAACGACTCCTTTTCTAGCCGTAGACTTAACCATCGACCACTTCTTTTTGTCCATATCCCTAGAAGGGGGGTTCTTCTCTTGATTAAGAAGATCATGAGTTTAAAAAGTGCTCTGGATAGCTGACCACCCATGAGAATGAGAAGTAACACCCCTAAGAGTAAACCTTATACCAGTAGGCGGGTTGGAAAACTAGCAATAGCCCCTCATGTTAGACCCTTAACCTGGTATTTGTTCTATTCCATTAGGTCTCACGGTCCTCCCGATTGAATTTCGACGACCCGTGACCTGTAGATTGTATTTGCAATAATTTCTAAGTTCCATCCTGTAAACCTGATCTAATCTGACCCGAAACTTGCGCCATTGCGACCACATCGTTGTCGCGATTCCAATGCTACGTCTTGTGCGGCAATCCGATGGGTAGATAAAAAGATGTACCCTTTGTATTATTTGAGCCCTTGATTTAATGTGGGACCCACTTTAGGGGTGTGCATGTTTCCCTAGGTAGCAAGGCCTACCCTATGTTTCATCATTTCCTAGGTGCCTAGCTTAACCTATTACCTAGCCTACACCTAACCTACACCCTACATAGCTAGCTATCATGAGACTTCTCTAACCTAGGCAATTATAGGCCTCCTTCTCTAGAAAGTCATCATGACTTGCTCTAACCAAAGCTACCTTTCTCTACAAATTTCAGCTTTTCATGCTACATCTCCCCATTCCCTAGCAAATCTTATCATTCCTCCCTTACATCTCTCTTTCCCTCTTCTTTCTCCCTCATTTTCTCCATCTTCTCTCCCTTGCAAGAGACCCAACATCCAACCTTTCTCCTACATTTCCAGCTACATTTCATCCCAATCTCTCATCATCTAGCCCTTGAAACATCATCTCACCCATAGATCTTCATCCATTGGTGCCTAAGGAGTTTGATGTTGAAGTTTGGTGGAGATCCATAAGGTGGGTGTGCCTATAGGATAGATTTCATGTTTTCCTTCATTAGATCTTTCTTTTGCCTCATGTGGAGAGTATAAGACCCACCAATCAATGGTGGAGATCCTACACAACTCCTTAGGTGTGGCCATTGGCCCACCATTTGCATGCATGATGTCTTGATGGGGCCATCCTCCATGGACCCCATCTTGATGATTCTTCTCTTTGGTCTATAGTCTTTGGGTCATCTAGACCCTAGATCCTTGGTGGGGATGGCATCCCCACCTTAGATGTTGATTTGTAGGGCCCATGCATGCATGGGACTTTTGTTCATCTTGCATGTACATGTTGATTCCTTGATTGTAGAGGGCTCATAGTGGCGGAGCCCTCCCTATGGCCGGATTGTGTCCTTTCTCTATCTTTTCTTCCCTTTCTCTGATGTGGATCTAATGTATGTGTAGCCCACCTGATGTGCCATGTAACCAGACCTCCAAGTTGTTGGGACGTCCAGGCCCAACCTTGTTGTCCCATTTTGTTGGCATGATTTGGACGGCCTTTAGGCCTGAATTTATGGTTGATCTTAGAAGGGGCTTGGGTCTGAAGGTTGTGTGACTCATCTAGGTGGACCCCACCTTAAGGAATCTGAGATTTATTCCCCTATCATCCATCTTTTGGGCTAGTCTGGACAGCAACATGTTGCTGTCCAGATTGCTGGAATTTTAATGTTGTTGAATTGTTTAGAATGTAGGCCCTGTTAATGGATCTTTTCTCCCTGATTTCTTGAACATTTCTTTGAGGTGTGGACCCCACCTTGATGTATGTTAAATCCCACCTCATCTGGCCCTTGATTGGAGTCCATGGGGTAGGCCCAAGAGGGTTAGACGGTCCAAGTTTCTGGACTGTCCAGTAGGCCCATATATTATGGAAAACATAAATTCCTGCATGTACCTTGGGGATGGTGGGCCACTTTTGTGGACCCCATTTGATGTTCCTTTATGGGAGCATATATTCCACCCTTTTTCCCCCTTGATTGGAAGGCCTGGGCCCACCCCATTGGGTGTCCAAGTTGGGGACAACCATAGTTCCAGTAGCAGAATTTTAATTCAACCTTGCTGTCCATTTTTGTTAATTGTTAAAACATGTATTAATGGCTCCCTAACTTACCCTTCTTGTGGCCCACCTTGCTGGGACTCACTTCATGTGCCTAAGGACCATCCAGGCCACCCATTTTGGGGGTCATTATGGCTGCGCCAGCAGCCCTGCTGGACATTCCAGCTGGGCTAACGTTCAGCAAGGGCTGCCCGTCCCCAGCTTTTAGGCCCACCATGATGATGTGTTTCATCATGCCGTCCTTCCATCTTGGTGTGGCCCACCCCTGGTGGAACGTCCATAGTGGGGCCCACCTTGAGCACCTCTTATGGGCCAGCCATCCACCCCTTGTGACGCTAGAAATTTATGGGTGCTGTTGGACTTTTTGTCTAGTAGTAGGCCTACCTTGTATTTTGTGTTGTACTGTCACATTCCATCTGGTGGGGGCCCACTTTCACATGTATGGGCCACCTTGAGAAGTTTGTTTTACTTGGATTTATGATTTACTGGACTCCAGCAAGCCCAGGAAGCTGGGTGGGCTGAAAGTCCAGCAATGCCCTAGAAAATTCTGCTTGTAATTGGGCATTTTGAAGTTGGGTGGCCCACTAGATGGAGGGTGCTGTACATGCACACCTCGTTTATGATTTTCTTAGATTATTAGACCCCTTGAGTGCCTTGTGAGGCCCACCTTTGGTTGATTATTAAGGGCCAAGATAGTCCAGATTTTTGGGGTGTCCAAACAGGCCCAAATGGGCTGGATGCCCAAACTTTAGCCCAGATTGATGTATGGGCTGCCCACTTTGTATAATGGACCCTATGGGCTGGCTGTAAGCCCGATTTGAAGTGTAAGAATGGATCCTTGTTGCCCATATATATATTATCCAGTTTTTGGGCTGATTTGTAAGGCCATGTTGATGAATATTGGATTGACCATTGGGTATGTACTTTGGGCATATGGGTTGCCAATTAGGCCCATCATAATGCATGGATTGACTTGGGCCATGGTTGCTCCATTGGCCCATATGGATGTATGTAGGCTTTGGGCCATTCCTTAAGGCCCATCATGAGATATATAATGACATGTATTGCTACCCATTTAGTTTTCATAGTTGTATCCGGGCCTTGGGCCTTGTTTTAGCTAGTTTCTTTATTGGGCCGCCTTATAGGGGACAATAGTAGTTAAATGTCCACATTGTGTACCCGTATAGGCCCCTTTGTTAGGCCCATTCTCATCTATTATGCCTATAGTGTTGTTTACCTAGTCCTAGTGGACTAACCCAAATAGTTGGGCCCCTACTAGTGGTTGTGCATTTACCTTGACTTTTAGAATAGTCTAAGTACTTAGACCCAACCTTGCTTAGAGGAAAGCACATCATCACCACATGTCATGCGTGGTTCATCTTCATGATTCATTTCCATGTGCATCATATGTATGCTTAGATTGAGGAGTGATTGATCATGATAGATGGCATTGGGCAGATTGTTTTATACTATTGGGCAGACTGTTTTATGAGACTCCCAGAGTGATGGAGTTGCCCCACATGAGTGTTGGATGCACATGACTGATGCATGGTTGATTGGTAGGATTCATGCATCTCATATTTGCATGGCACAAATATTATACGCCCTAGCGACATCAGGGTCGTAGCCTCCATAGTCACATCGTGGGTGGCCAAATTTGGACATTGGAAATGTTGGTTCTAACATTGTGGGCACGTAGGATATCCTTGGGTGAAAGTCCCAGAACCTTTTTGGTATTAGGAGATACTCCAATGTTTAGACCGAGTGAAAATATAAGTGCCAGTGCCTATACCATGAGGTCGTGTCTCCCACTGTGTCGTGGTCGGTTGGAAGGGGGTGTGGCCTTATCCGCCTGAGTGAGGGGACTATAAGCTAGGCTGAGTTTGACCAGCTCGTGAAATGGGTCCACTACCAATGAGCCGGGTAGATATTGGCAGACTATTGGCCAGGTGGGTAGTGAGGTCTCTTCCGCTCACTGAGTTGTGCGGCTAGGAGAGCGGCAGTCTGTGTAGAGTGTATTTGACCCTGGTGATTTCTCAGAGAGGAACTGTATTGATAGGTGGATTGAATATGAGCACTGACATGACTGCATTGCACCTTGCATATGATATTTAGCTATGTAGGCCTCTCATCATATTGCCTTGGTATGGTGGTTAGTACTCACGTGTTGTATTACATAGCCTTGTGTTGGCTATTGGCATTTCATGCCCTGTATTGTATAGCCTTGGTATGGCCGATGGTTTTCATGGTCTTGCCAGCATATTCCGCATACTCTGATATTGCATACTTGGCACTGTCCTGCACACACTTACACCACCCTTTAAGCTTTTTATAAGCTTATGCACGATTGATGCATGCAGGTGACGCTAGGCAGTAGCAGTGCAGGAGCAGAAGCATGCAGTGGAGCTTTCCTTTGGAGTTCTGATTATTAGCCATTGTATCTTTCTTATGCGCCTTGTATTGTAAAAGTTTTTATTCTTAGTGGATTTTGTAATGATGTTCCTGTGGTTATTATTGGTGGGTTATGATCTTGGGTATGCTAATTATAAAACAGACTTATGTATAGAAATCCTCCTTGTAGGATCTCAGGATCGGAACCAGGTATATGGGTGCCAGGAGCCAAGAATGGGGCACTACAGAGGCTATTGGCGCCGGATTCAGCGATCGAAAATTTTATGAGCCCAATTTCCGAGTTTGGGGCGTGACACCTCACCCGTCTGAGAAGATAGCCTTTATTGGCCAATTGACTTGGGGCTCGACCGGGAAAAGATGTGCCAAGTAAACTACCCGAAGAAGCAAATACTAGGAATCCCAATATGACTTCCACAAAGTATCGTACTCAGGTGCTATAGAGGGGCAAAGCAAGTATGGAGTTTGGAAAAATGAATTGACTGGAGAAATCTTTAAATCCCACCTTAGTTGGGTGTAGTTCGCCCCGATGGAGGATAAGTTCCCTCGACAGTGGATGCATGTTCATCGAGGCATACAAGGAAGAAGAGGAATCCCTTATACAAAACCAAACTATCACGCACATAAGGCGGCTAGGTAGAATTCAACACCAATCTTAACATTGAGACCATGGACCGGAAGCGCCCCACTAGTAGGGAGATCCCCCGAGATTAGAAAGTTGACCCAAATTGGTACAACAACTCCAAGGTGACAAAATCAAGAGGGCTATGCCAAAGGCTCCTAAGCCAATTTAGGCCATGGATCATTCTAGAAAAAGGAAAAAAGTACTCATCTCAAAGTTTCTTCAAAAAAAATAAAAAAATAAATGAAGGTGTTCCTGGATTGAGCATTTTTTGATATGGAAGTAGGTCAAATGATGAAAACTGTAAGTAGGTAGCCTAAGAGGAATTTCCTCAAAAATTTCAAAACTAAGCGAAGGGAAGTACTCACAAAGCCATAATTGGAGAAGCTATAAGGGCCGCCCATAATAATGGAGATTCTTGGTCGTGAGACTATGGAGAGACCAATACAAGTGAGAAAGAATAAAAGGAGTAAGAGCCAGGTGACGACCAGTGGCCAACGATTCGGCCAATTCACTGTACTCCTTGATCATTTGGCTAGCCAGGACGTATAAAATAAACTGGCACAACCACATTAGTAGGAAAGCACAATGCTTTTAGTGTGACACATGACCCTATTTCATTTCCTTAACTATATAAGAGGAATATACAACATTGGCCCATTGAGTATCAAAAGAAGAGGAGGGCCATGAGCTCAAGGGTTTGATATATTCCCTTACGGTAAGACTTGTCAGTGCATAGACATCAATAATCGTGGGAATCATGAAGCCTTGAGGGAAATGGAAACAATTAGTCGAGGAACCCCAAAGCAGATGGCTGCTGCTAGTAGACTAGGTTGCATGGTCGTCTTAATCCGAGAAAGATGGATGCAACTGAAGTTCCCAATGGTTCTCCAATTATCCCCAAACGCAGACTCAGTGTGGTCCAGCCATGCAACCTTATTTGAAGAAGGATAAGGCCATAGTTGATCATGTAAATGCTAGGGTTCCAATGGGACCAACTCAAGATGGCACCTGCAAAAGAAGCGTTTCGTGAAGATATAAAGGAAAGAAGCGAAGAAGAGAAGAAAAATCCTCCGCTGAAGTAGAAGTGAAGACATGACCAAGAAGGTATTGGTCTGGCTCACTAGCCTCATAATTGGTGAGAGTATTTGGAAGGACAAAATTGGCCAATTACTCGATAATTGGTCAGATAGAGTCAGGGGCAAGAACATCCATGATAGCTAATTCAGGATGAGATTCCTTGGAGGAAGAAGCCATAACACATGAAAACTTAAGGAGAATATAAAAGATGAAGATGGTTAAAGGAGATAAGAATACTGATTGCAATGAAAATGTTACAGTATATAAACATAACGAAATATCGCAATTCACGTCTGCAATAAAAAGCTAGCAATCATGCTAGTTGAGATTTGACATCCATAGTAAACCACATGACAGTCGAGTGCAAACCTCATGATGCCACGTGTCACATGTTGGAATGACCACCGAAACTTAAACGTCAAATGTCCCATTGCATCTCTTGATATGAAGGACCATATGGAGCATTGTTTACACCCATTTTCGATGCCCTAACGTGGACTAATCAAAGGCCGCCATGTGTCGATACTACATAAACTATAACTGGCATGAAACATACTCTCATCCAAATCAACGCATGCTATGTGGCCATGATTATCATACCCATTAATGAGGCAATATACTCAACATGTTTATACGAGACTCACTGAGAAAACAGATCTCTCACAAATCTGGCTATGATATTCTCGGTGAGGCCATCTCTCACAATCTTTCGAAATGGGAGATCTCCCCAAAGACGTTTAGAGTGACTGTAACATTCGAGAAGATTCTGAAGACTCGAAGATCGGACCAGTGTGCAAGTGAACCCAGCTTAGGTCGAGAGAAACAGACACATCGGCTCAATCAGGCCTCCCCCACTATACATCAATCAGAATAAGGAGAATATGAGAACTAAATCAGATTTGGGCCGTTGCCACAGCTATATCGGGTGTCAAATCCTTCCGTCACTCCAAACCATCGCCTATAAATGGTTAAGTGCAAAAGGAGGTTTCATCCGAACCGTCCAACACCTTGAAGTGAAGGAGGGGGGCTACTAGGGGAGTGACCATGGTTGATCTGACACCTAAATTAGCCCATGAGGTTCTCAAAATATGATTTGGTGGCCTAGATCCAGAGAAACTTTGGTGGTCCGTGGTCTGATCCATGTAGCAGGTCATCAACAGAGATGTTGAGTGGCCAAGATTGATCTGGGTCTAGCCCTCATTCTGGTTGTCTAGATTAGATGAATCTTGACATATTTAGGCCAGGTCTTTAGTGGATCGTGACAAATTAATCAACTACGAAGATCTAAGAAGTCAGGGAGTTTGGATCCGACTGGAGTCCTTTTCCAATCCAAGTTGATAGTTCCGAAGTAATCAAGGGGATTCCCGTATCCAAAACTACGACATGAGAATGAATGATCTAGGATCAGCAAGGAAACCTCGGCAAGGGTTTCACCACCTTGACAATCTATAAAATGAGCAACTGAAGAGCTCAAGACCCTACGTTAAACACATCAATATATCTTTTAGATAATCTTTTATTTATCTTTCTTAGCATATCCTAGTTTTACATAGCTACTGCCTGGTGGCTCCCGCCGCAGTACCTTAGGAGTAGAAGTAATTTTTTCTGCAATTTTAAGTTGTAGGACTATGATTATCAGAGTTCCGATTTAGCTTATCACACCTCCATCGATCATCTGTTCTGATAAACACATAAGGTATTTATCTTTTCCTTTTTGTTTATTCATTTGGTTGTCTCGCAACTTGTCGATTATAATGAGTATCATTTTCAAATATTAATGAATTAACATTTTACCTTCTTCAATTTATATGTGTATCCTTATTTCTTTAAGAAATATTAAACTGAGAGTGTTAATGAAAGAGCAAATCCTTAAGTCCGTAGACTCACGTCTACTGTCACAAGGCAAAATGAACTTATTTGGAAGGGCTAACCCCTACCCTTTAACAAATTATCCAAACGGTAGCGTAAATATTCATGGTTGAGAGGACCTTAGATCTTTGACCCTAGTCTCCAACTGGTTAGCTCAACGTGGGGAAACACCAGCGGTTTGGTCAAACTCTCAAGTAGAATCTAGAATGCCCACACAGTTTACTCGCGCATGAAAACCCAATCTAGACCCTTGATCACACGAGTAGTTCAATTTAATCGAATTGATGATAGCATAAGCAAATAAAAGTTTTTTATATATTAAAACTAGAGGTGTTTATTGTAATTTAACATAAAACCATTGAAGATATCCCACATCTGCTCCTCCCTTCTGCATGTAGCCCACGTGCAAGCATGTGCTAGGAGCCCATGTAACCAAGGCTTTTGTGGAGCCACCATGATGCCGGTCCATGATTGGCTCATGTTTAGATGTTGAAATTTTGGTTTAAAAATAAAATAAAGTTTTTTGAAAATTTCGTTTCCCCTTCAAAATGGTTTTTGAAAAAATAAAGGAAAAGTATGTTTTTTTAGTCAAACATTAGATAGAGTGGGAGAAAAGTTAGGATTTATAAGTGAATGAGTGGGTAGTATTCTTACTTGGAGAAATGGAAGATGAGATGCTCAGTTTGCATGTTCCAATGTGTAACATTGGAATACACGCACGCACGCATGCACACACGTGAGCTTGGGCATGGGTGTGAGCATGGGCAGTGTGGCTGTAGTGGCGCTAGATGACGCACTTTACACATGCACATTGTGTCATAAAGCAGTCACTCCCTCGCAACATTACACAAACCATCATGAGATAGTGCGATCACGGTGCGAGAAGTGTGAGATGGGCCTGAGTTTTATAGGCTGCTGGAAACAGGCGGATCAATGAATCTAAAACTGTTGACCATTTTGAGAATGACTAGGAGCCTTAATAGCCAAAACAGTTCAAAAATGGACATGCCTTGATGATCCAACGATTTGAAATGCTCAAAAATTAGTGCCAGCAGTCAGAAACGTTTTACAAATGTTCTGAACCATTGATGACCACCTAGCAACGGTCCACACCTCAGATATTATATAAACTAGACCATCCAAGTCCAGAATCATCCAAATCCAACAGATCCCATCAGAATCCAATCTAATCTCTCCAAACATTTTCCTTTTAAGAAAATCACTGAGAAGCTCAAACATTGTTTGAGTCACTAAAGTCGACCACTCATCAAATTTGGCAGACAATCAATTGCGTTAATTGAGTTCCTGAGAAGATCCCTTCATGATTGCTACATACAAGATTTTAGAGAAAAGGCTTGTCTAATCCTGGAAGCAATTCACCTGTAACCCATCAACAATTAAAAAGGGGGCGAATCAAGCTTTAAGAATAGCGTGTTTATATGTGATTCAACTTAATGTTAATTTAAATTATTTTATTTTCGGTTTTCCAATATACTTTTTCCAACATTAGATATAAGACCAAAGCTTATGAAAATCAAAATCTAGAGTGAACCAAAAAATTAGAAAAAAAAAAGTCAGGATGGATCATCTGTAACGAGCCCATCTATCTTTATCTGCTTGTGTTTTCTCTCATTTTTCTCTCCCCTCTCTGTCTCTCTCCCATCCTTATTCACATGTGTTACACGTACCACCCCCCCTATTGTAAAGTGTAAAGTTGAGAACTGTGGGACCCACATGGTATGTGCGGGCTATCTAACTCATCCAACAAATCCACTACAATGGGATGATTAAATGAACTAAATATATAAGGCAATTCGACCATTAGGAGAGTTACACCATAAAAATATTACAAACCACCCAAAAGCATCCAAATTCAGGCATGACTCATTTGATATTTTGATTGGGAAAATGTCCAATTTGTGTGATCTGTAAGAATTCTATAAGGTGGGCCTTATTGATCAACGGTTTGGATTGTCCTAAGGGTTGGATAATATGATCGGGTGTACCAGTGGACCAATTGTGATACATGCAAAATCATGTAAGGGGTGGTGTGCTACAACTGTGACACACACAATGTTTTAATTAAACTGGGATTACCAAATTCATGTGGAGCCATAGGGAGAGGAGTTTTGATGGTTCCAAGCTCCTCAACCCTCTAAAACTATAAGATCCGGGCTGGGTCCCCAATCCAACACAACGGAAGCAATAATTCCCATCTCAATGCTTCTATAACAGTGTAAGGAGAGGTAGGTTATGGCATCAAGCCTACAACAACGGTGTCGCAATAAGGTACGCTATTTAGTTTATTTGATCTCCATATTCGATGCACAGCAAGGTCCTTTACAATTCCACATACAGTATTTTACATTATCATCATGTTAATGTTCATATATTAGACAAATTAGATTTCATAAACATAGCGTGCGTCCCACAATTCTCACTTTTAAATAAAAGAGCCATCTTGGTCCTCTCTTATCTCAAAACCTTCCTATATGTCAATGCATAAAATTCAGGATCTTAAGAAATTTGGTAGCAAAAATCCTTATTACTTTCACATATATCTAAATTATAAACTCATTTATTAATTCATAATAAAAAATTTCAAATTTTTATTCCAGAAAGATTTCCCTGATAATATCCTATGAAAACTTCAAATTTGAAACTGACAAGCTCCTAAAAAATTCCCAAACAAAGAACTTGGGGACTTTCCATGTGCCGAGGGACACTTTATGTAGGACAAATGCTTACAAGATGCAAGTAGATGTAAGCTTAGAAATGGGGGTCTTGGAGTTGGTTCGAGCCTGGATTTTTAAGTTGTTGTGCTAAGCTTCTCGAAAAAGCTGCTAAAGCCCATGTTTAGCTCATTGCCAGTCTCATTGGAAAGGAATGCATCTCTCTCCTCCACAGGTAATAAACAACAAACACATAAATACTACACTAATGTAGATTGAACTAAAAAAAAAAAACACATAAGTAAAGACCATTCAATTTCTATCCACCATGGGTTGTAAGTTTTATGCAACACTTGTTACAGGGAATTATTACAACACATTTTCGTGAGGCCTAGCGTGATGTCTACATGAAATTTACTTTGTCCATTAACTTTGTTAGCTCATGTTGGGATGAAAGATGAATTAAAGCAAATTCTTGACTCAAGTGAGCCACAATATAAGAAAAGAATGTAAGGAGAAAGACTATTATTAGGTACTTATTTAGTTTTTCAATTATAACGGTAATTGGTTGAAAATGAATAATGATCACTTATCCTCAAATGACATTATTTATATTTGATTACAATAATTGTATTATACTATTGCTTGTTTTACCGAGCATCGCTATAAAAATAATACTTTTAATATATAAAAATATAATAATACAATTTTCTTTATCTATTTACTTATCATGTGTATTTGACTATATTTTTTGTTCCATGACTCTCTTTTAATCAAACACCCTTAAAAAGATCATGATGGCCCATTTTCTTTGAATTACAATGGAAATTGAAAGACTAAATACAATGTAGGTGTTGTTAAAACAGATGTCTTAAATCTGTCTGGTCTGAGTTGATCGACTAGTCGAGGGACTGGCTCGACTAGTCGAAGGTCCCTTCGACTGGTCAAAGCCCCCTTCGACTGGTCGAAGCCCGTTCAACTTGAAGTCCAGCAACAATGTATTTGGATTTTCGGGACGCTCGACTAGTCGAGGAACAGGCTCGATCGGTCGAAGGGTCCTTCGACCAGTCAAAGCCCTGGCTCGACTAGTCGAAGGTTACGCAGACTGCGTGCGGACAGCGTAAATTTGAGTTGGTTTCCGGACTTTTCCAAAGTGGAGTTTCCTAAACTATAAATAAGGGTCCCTAGGGCCTTTCTAAAGTACTCTAAGGCATTCTAAAGAGATTCTAAGGGTTTCTAGAAGGGGTTCTAGGGTTTCAAAGGGTGTAGCAAGGGTGAGATTTGAGGTTGTTCGAATCGGGTAAGTCCATTCTCTTTGTAATTGCTGCTTTCATAGTAGATTTCTGATGCTTTGTGCAGTGATTTTTTCCCGAAAGGGTTTTCCACGTTAAATCTGCGTGTTCTCTTGTGATTGCTTGGTGCTCTTGAATTGCTATCCTAGATCCATATCCGTGTGATTCCGCAGCACAAATCCCAACAGTAGGAGCATGTTTTCTTCTTGTAAATACATGAAATTATGTGTAAAAGTATAATAATGATTAGCAAAAGGTGTTTGGAGGAGAGGAAAAGAGGTGCGTAATTACACTTCAAAAAACAGATTTCTTTGCAACAAATTCAGATTGAAATTGCGTCATACAGCCAGAGTAAAATATGTAGGTCCCATTGTGATGTTTGTGACTTATTTACACTATCCACTATTTTGCCAACTTATTTTAGAGCATAAATCCCAAAAATGAGGTGAATTTAAAACTCAAGAGGACCTCACCGTAGGAGAAAGTGGTCCCCATTCGAATCCTCAATAGGGCTTAGAATATGATCATTATAGAATATGATCATTGTGTCTATTACAAGACACTAAATGATGGACAAATTATCGTACTGGTATTTTACATATATGACATACTTATTGTTAACTATACCATGTCTAAGAACGATATGTTAAATACTCAGTTGTCAGGGACATTTGAAATGAAAGATCTATAGGCTACAAAGAATATTCTCAACATACATATTCACAAAAATAAATAAAAAAGTAGGTTACAGTTATCCTAAGTAGAATACCTTAAGAATATATTGATAAAGTTTGGTACGGATAATGCGAAATCACCTTATGCTTTCTTCTGAACTATGTTATAATACAGATGAAGAAAAATAATTAAGACCTTGTGTGATTTATGTAAGCATCATTGGCAATTTAATGTATGACATGATCTCTATGAGATTGGATATTTCTGATCGCAAGATCACATAGACAAAAATGAAGGAAAAATACTAACATTAACTTAATTCAAAACTTTTGTGGCCTTCGAGAAGTTTTCAATCACGTGCTTTTTAATTTCTACTGTTTCCTGTGATATGGTTTGCTTTAGCTTCGGATAAAATGGGTCGATGGATGGATTAGACACACACACACACCCCATTATCTTTCCACCCCTCAAATCATACTGATATAATTGGAGAAGTCTTAATCTTTGCAAACAGGCTACCAATCACTACCCACATGGGGACAGCAGCTAGAAATACACACTTAAATAATCATGATTTATTTCTAAAGAATTATAATAAATAAATAAATAAATAATCAGACAGCTCCAAGCCATCCAACCCTTTCATAAGATGATTCTTGCTGGGATGAAGCCAAAATAAACGTGCAGATTTCGTCGTACATCTGCCAGTCTTTGGCCACGAATGTGCACATCTGAGTGGGGGATCCATCAGGGTGGGCCACACACAGATCTGCCCGTTAGTGGCTACAGGCGGGCGATGGCAGGACGCAATCCGCTTCCCTATTTTTGAGCTCCAACGAGCTTCGTGATGTATTTCACACGGACATCCGAGTGGGACCCACGGAGCTTTGTGTTGCATAGCAGGAAAGTAGCGACCGCGAGAGGAACGTCATAGCTCAAACGGAAAGCGTCAGATGCAGGTAACATCCACATGTGGAAAAGGTAATCAAGAAAATACTTTCATATGGTGGGCCGGGAACATCTAAACATCCAAACCCCCAAACGCACGACCCACCCAACGGGCAAGATGCTCTCCCACTCTAGGGCCAATATCTACACGGTGAATGATCAACCCGATCATCGCACGTGTGAACTTCGGCACGTGTGAGCTAGGGCCCATCCCCTCCCAAACCCTAAACCAGCTTGGGACCTCCGTAAAATCGCCACTCCCCAGCTCTGCCTGTTTTCTTCCTTCCCTCCCCTGGAACGAAATTCCCATTTTACCCACCACATACGAGTCGAAATGACAATTCTATCGTCTCGCAACCGCTTCCTCCTCCACATACGCCTTCTCTCCACCTCCACTACCACAGCCGCTGCCACCGCCACCTTTCCTTCAATCTCCATCAATCTCGCAAAATCTAAGCTCCGATCCGAACACGACCCCGATAAAGCCCTCGCCGTCTACTCCTCGGTCGCGGCCCACCTCCAGTCCCCCGTCTCCTCCCGCTACGCCCTCGATCTCACTGTCCGTCGCCTGGCCAAGTCCCATCGTTACTCCGACATCGAATCCCTCGTCGAGTCCCAGAAATCAGATCCCAAGATCACCCAAGAGCCCTTCCTCTCCACCCTCATCCTCACCTACGGCCGGGCCGGCATGCTCGACCAGGCCATCCAAACCTTCGAACAGATGGACTCCCTCGGCACCCCGAGGTCCGCCGTCTCCTTCAACGCTCTCCTCACCGCCTGCAATCAATCGCAGAAGTATGATCAAGTACCCAAGCTCTTCTCCGAAATATCTCAGAATTACGGAATTACCCCTGATAAAATCTCCTACGGTATACTAATCAAGTCGCTCTGTGAGTCGGGGCTACCCGAATCGGTGGTCCCCGTTCTGAAAGAAATGGAAGAGAAGAATATAGAGATTACCATGATCACTTATACGAGCATCTTGGATGCATTTTATAAGAAAGGGAAGATTGAAGATGCAGAGAGAATATGGAATGAGATGCGCGAGAAAGGATGCTCCTTCGATGTTGTGGCTTACAATGTTAAGATCATGCGAGCCGCCCATCATGGGACGCCTGAAGAAGTGCTGGGATTGATGGATGAGATGGCTTCCTCAGGGCTGAAGCCCGACACGATCAGCTATAATTATCTCATGACGTGTTACTGTAAGAATGGGAAGGTGGATGAGGCGAAGAAGGTTTACAACGATTTGGAGGAGAAAGGGTGTCTGCCAAATGCCACGACGTTCCGGACGCTTATGCATTATCTTTGTAGGAATGGGGATTTCGATGCGGGGTTGGAGGTTTTCAAGGCGAGTGTGAAGAAGAACAAGATTCCAAATTTTGGGACGACCAAGGGCTTGGTTGAGGGGCTGGTTAAGAATTCAAAGGTGGCGGAGGCGAAGGGGTTGATTGGAGCGGTGAAGAAGAGGTTTCCCAAGAGTTCTTTGAATGTGTGGAAGAAAGTTGAGGAAGAACTTGGGTTGAATGATGAGAGTAGTAAGGGAAGTGGTCAGGTGGCAGCTGCGTCATAGTTAAAATTCTTAGTTGGTGTGGTGATTGGATTACGCAGTTAGATGGAAATGGGATTGATTGATATAGGGTAGTCAATTATCTCACCGGTTTTTTTCTCTTTAGGTTTGAGTGGAGGATGCTATCTGCAAGCTGTGGCCGTTCCGTCACGCTTTTTATTAGTCTTTGTATGGTTATTGGTGCTGAAATTTTGGCTCGAACCACATTAATCCAAAATAGTGGTGACTCACAAAGCAATAGAAACATGGCAATGGTGGCGTATGGAGAATTGTGTTGGCCCTGTAAGCTGGAATTTGACTGCCTTAGCCAACTATCTTCTACTTCAAAAAGGTACGGTACCATATCTTGGTCTTCCTGATTTAGCTTCATTGTTGCTTTTGGCATGGAATTGATAGATATCTCTGGCTATACCTGAATTCCCAACTTCTAATGTGATTCAACCAAAATAATTTCTTGGTTGCATCTGGCCCATGTCAGTTAGATGGGGATGGGTTGTAGGGTACTATTTATTTAGGAAAAAGGACCAACTTCAGTTGCCTACATTATATGACTGTTTACCTGCCTTTTGCCTATTAAAAGACATGAGCTGACGAGCATGCCTTCTAGTTTTGGAAAAGGATGATGTTTTTTCTTGGGGAGGAACTATATGATTCTTGTCCAGGAGATCTGCATATTATCCTAAGGTTTTCGGTGTGTGCTTGCAGAGCACATTCCAATGATCTAGACTGTTGATCCGATACATCCCCATTGTATTGACGATCTCCCAGAGGTTCTCCAGGTTCGGTATTCCATCTGTCTGATTTTAGGCCTTTTCATAGCTGAATGTGAAATGTTGCTGTGGTTCATTTCTTAATCTTCTCTTTGCATGGAACAATAGAAGGATTAGGATTGTCCTGTCGAGGAGATTTTACTGGACCATGGATCTCTCCCATGGTGTGCCGTAAAGGTACGGTGGCAACCTTTACACATTATGGGGTTGTAATGGCTGTAACAGCCGTTATGGAAAAAAATTGACTCGTAACCGCTGTTAACTGCCCATTATGCCCCCTGTAAAGGCTGTAGCAAGTAGCAAGTAGCAACCCTGTAATGGTCTATTACAGGGCATATACTAGTTTTTCGGATTTCTTTTCTTCAATACTACGCGGTAGCTATAGGTTTTCCAATTTATTTTTTCAATGAAAAGATGACCGTAACGGCCGTTATAGGGGCCGTAAAATCCGTTACGACTTACACCCGTATCGTACAGGTAATGGTGGTGGCTGTTATGGCCACCATTACCGTTACAAAATACCTTCTCTCCAGTACCAAGGACCTAACAATGCTACACTACGTCATAATGTAGAAACAGTGTTTTAAATAGCAAATAGCATGTGTAGTGTAGCATTCACCACACTGAAGCGTGAGGTGTAAGCTAAATAGCGTGTAGCATAAGCTACACGCTTCTTCTATATTTTTAATCAAGGTTTTGCTTGGTTACACCAATTTCATGATATTTTGCACCAAATTAGATAGATTGATAATGAAAAATAACCTAAAATAATAGGAAATGGCATTGATTAAGTATAAAAGTAAAGAAAGATCAATGACACTGATTTAATATTGTTACTTATATTATTCTACTAAAAGCATTGAAAAGATTAACTATTTTTTATTGAAAATAAAAAAAAATATAACAAATCAGTGAAAACATTAATTGACTTTAATGTTGTAGTGAAAAATAACTTGTAATGTGAGCCACACAGTGTGTAACGTAGTCTATGTAGTGTGTAGTGTATGCAAATCGTCATTTGGTGTAAACTACATGTGATTTAAGCTATTTTCATTAGCTATGTAGCAATGCAATTAAGCTATGCTATGCAACATAAGCTATATGCTACATAGTGTAAGCTATTTAGGGGGGGGGGGAGGAGAGAATATAACATGCAAACAAAATGCCTCCAGTATGCGGTCCTGGAACCCTTTGGCCAACCATAGAAGGAAGAAAAGATGAAATAAGGCAAAAACATGCATCCTTCCATATAAAGGCCTAGAACCCTTTTGGTCACCCAATCCGGTCCCTCATTCTCCAATTTTTACAAAACTTGCCCACCAATTTTCCTTGAACCAACCTCCTTTTGTCTTTTGAAACTTTACTTGCAAAGCACGCAATATAACTTGCTCCATACTCTTCCTTGACGAAGACTTGAAAGCACTATCTGGAAACTTTTGAATTCAATTAAAAATTAGTAAAATTCCTGGAAAAATCCATAGGTTAAGCCCCCAAGTTTTACGCTGAATGGACATGCATGGAAACACCCCACCCCTGCTGGTTTCATCGTGGCATCACAGTGACTTCATCACAGGAGGTCAATTCGATCCTCATTTTCAACCACCCCTTCTTTTACTTGGTAGACCCCATCGCGATTGGTGCAGGCTCACTATAGCTGCATCACAGTCTTGGTTCGAGGATTGTACAGTCCCTTTTTTTTAAAATTTTTATTTTAGGTCATGTCCCTTTCTTTTGCTAAGTAAGCTTGGGCTAGATGGGAAATAAGCTGTATTCTTCTGCCTCTTGAAGCAATTGTCATGGTCCTAGATTCTAAACTGTGGGTTGATGAGACTGATCATGTTGTCTTTAGAATACGTTATGCAATTTCGAGGGTCCTTGTACTGCATTGCCCATCTCATTCTCTTTTTGGTACCTCAAGAACAAGAAATGTAGTCTTATGCTTCTCTGATCTGAGTTTCTGAGCTTGAAGGCTGCAGTCTGAAACAGTCCTGCATCACCAAAAGAAAATGGGAAAGAATGGAAAAGGATGCCTCACCTAGTTTAGGAAGAACCATAGTTCTATTAATGTGGTTTTCTCTATCAAGTGCTTCTGTTTGTTTTTTCAATCCTCCTATCTCTTTCTTGGAATTTAATTGAGCAGTCTGTCTTACAACCGATCACAAATCACTTCCTCCTTGAATCCTCTGTTTTATTTGTCCCTCAATCAAGATATTGCAGCTGAGGATTTGGCATGCTCAGTATCTGAGAACCCTTCACAAATTGGAAAAAGCTATCACATTCATTGCACAATTAACCAGTCTTGGTTTGTTGCCACTCCATTGTGGATTTGGTTATATAGTTGGTGATCCTACACCATCCATGTGGTGGGCTCTTCTGTGGATAGCCTATGGAACTAAAACAAGTAAACAACACCTATTGAAGGATCATGGCCATGCAATAAATAGATTTCTCCCTCTTTATGCTTACTGTCTATGTGGAGGCCACAAATGGAACAGCTAAGGTATCCCTTCTGTTGCGATTATTCTACTGTTACTGGTCAGTGAACTGCAGTATGGCCTACCAAATGGAAAGTCCAGATCCACCCAACTATGCGACCCCTCTGGCTATAGAATTTCACAATGCTACAGGCTTTTCTTTTGGTGATTGGGTTTTGATTTTCTTGTTATTGAGCTAGCATCTAGCATGCCTGCTGCATGAACCCAATTTCCATCTTCTATTCAGTGGGATGGATAGATAGCTGCCCATTTTGTGCATCTCAGGGTGCCTGATAGACCAGATTCTCATCCAAACTCATGCCAACAGTTCATATCATTGAACAATGGGCTCATCTTGTACCAACCAAAATTCAAACAGCAGTTTGCAAACTCTCTCCCTGATGTGAATGAGCTATGCAGCATCGAAATAGTGGCTTTTATAAATGAGAGGTTTGGTAGCCCCACACGTTTGACACTGGCGACCGTAATTTTGGGATCTAGGGTGAAGATAATGTGGAACACCTGATGGATGGGTTGGACCTGATGCAATGCTTTGTCAGCACACCTCTAATGACTTGATTAGGCTTCCACTATTTTTTATTTTTTTTGAAGGTTTTGTAAAAAGACTCATGATGATGTTTTGAGAATAAGCTCATTTTGTAACTATTGCACGTGGGGCCCACTGTGATGCTTTTATCGCATCCACCTTATCTAGAAGGGCCACCCCACTATGAATCAGGGACATCTGAAAAATCAGGCTGACCCAGCAAACATGTGGGCCACCATGTGAATGGGAGGTTTTTGGGTGGTTGTCTATTATTTTCTGTGGTGTGGCCACTGTGTTGTTGTTGTTTTTTTTTTTTTTGAAACCATTAATCAAGTTAGCGCCATCATGATGATAGTTAGCTTATTCGATCATCAGGTGAGCCACACCATTGGAAAAAAATGAAACCACCCAAAAACCTACCCATATATGATGGTTAGATTGGTCGTCTTTGGAGTGTCAACTTTCATGGTTGTGCAAACCCTACTTGATGTGTTTGATGCCATACATGCACCATAGTGGGACCCACCCACAATGTCCATTGAATAAGCTTGTTGCACTCAAGCTGCAGATGATCTGGCCTTAATAGGAAGAGGCGCCCCCCTAGTTGCCACCAGGTGGCCGCTTGGAAGAAGCTCTCTCATAAGCTTATCTCTGCCATGTGGCGTTTGAGGGCCACCCATGCCATGCGCGTGCACAAGTCAAGCAAGAGTTTTTGCTACAATCACGCATTGCCATATGCCATGTGGCCATGTCTCCAACCTCTGCCAACCTGTCTAGATATAGAAAACATAGAAGAATGGGATGCTTTATCATGTTTGGGTAAGAAAAATATCAGTGGATTACATATAGCAATGATCACACACTTTTCTGTAATCAAATTCAAAATTTTTGGATGACAAGATATAAGGTGAGCGTTGTCTTAGAAAAATGAGATTTTCACTTATTATGCAAGTAAAATCTTCAAAAATAAAATCCATTGTTCAATAGTGCCACGAAATCTTTATTCTTTTTCTACTTTTTTTTTCCCTTCCCATCCAAACTCGCCCCAGGGGTGGACAATCAGCTGACTGCACACGTCAGGTAGCTCTACTGTGGGTGGAGAGTAGTCCGTAAAGAAATCACACCAAGCGGATGATCCTAACCGGCTGATAGGTAGCCGTTTTAACGAGGTGAAATCAGATGGTTGGATAAATATATCAGCATGATTTTGAGCTATACCCCCTGGAAAGCAAGTTGACAATTTGGACAGCCTGAATCAATCTGCCCATTTGCCCAACTTTACTATACTGCCATTGTCTAGGTCTCAGCCATTGGGAGTGTACTTCGATTGCCTGCTGACACTGCCCGTAGCCACTCACTACTGGGCGGTACTCTGTGGGCCACACCATGATCTATGTGTTTTATCCATGCTGTCCATTACAGCTCAGTTTAGAGCATGAACCCAAAAAGAGGCAGATGAAAATCTCAGGTGGACCACTCCACGGTAAACAGTGGTGATTGAACGCCGACCGTTAAAAGACTTCTTGGGGGCCACAAAAGTTTTGGATCCATCTGATATTTGTGTTTTACCTTTATCCAGATCTTTGCGACCTAAACAACATGTTGGATGGAAAATAAACATTACAGTAAACCCTATGAAGTACATGACGGTGGGCGTTCAATCACCACTGTTTCCACCTGAGGTTTGGATATGTCTCATTCTTTAGCTCCCGTCTTAAAATAGAATGGCGTGGATAAAACACATACATCATTGTGGACCCCGCAGAGCACCTTAGCTACTTGCGGTGTCAGAGAACGCAATCCACGTCTGTCTGGAGTGGCTCAGCCTCCAGAGACTTTGTGTACACGGAAAGTCGGAAATTGCGTAACACCCCCTACTTCTTGGAGTGGCTCGCCCTCCAAAGACTCTGTGTACACGGAAATTGCACGACACCCCCTAATTCAATGGGAGAAGGAGTTTGGGGAGAGAGTTTCCCATTATAGGAAGATGGGAATATCTCTTCCTTCCACGCGTCACTGATCTACAGCTATCCATACCGTTTAAATTGTGGGTTCCATTGTTTGGGGGGGCATGTATGTAATATAGCATTCATCAATCAATCTTAACCATCCAGCTAATGGCTAGCAAGTGCTAGTATAGTGAGTGTTCCAGAGTTGAAGGTAAAAATTACACGGTTAATAGTCTGCTCGGTCCAATTTTTATGTTACCATCCATCCATTCACAATCGAGTCAGTCAGCGATGGATGGTTGGGATCTCCGGATCATGTGTGATTTTGAGAGCCACTTCATACGCTTGGATAATGAAAGTTTTCCCTGACCGTACGTAACCACTCGAGTGACCCACTGTCGGTGGGAGAGAGGATTAGCTGTTACCTTTACCCTGGGGCCCACCTGGATATAAAAACATTCATCAAGGTGGGCTCCACACGGTAATGGTAATAACACCTAATCCGCTCCCCTGTTGGATTAGGTAGGTCAGAAACCGGATGGGTTTGAAGGACTAGAAATTCTGATCTTTGGACAGATGTTTGTTGAAATAGGACCATTAGATTATATATATATATATATATATATATATATATATAAACCATTTTACATAGAAGGTGAGACTCATAATTTGGAAAGTCTAACTAGACATACCTGCCTCTACCGTGCAATTTCTAAGTAATTTCTGAGTGCCTTCGTATCATTGACGACGTGCCCCGCCTCAGTACCATCAGTCGTGGCTTTTTCCAAAGACTGGCTGTCAATTGGCTTTTTCTAAAGAAACATTTTCAATATGCCTGTACGCCAATTAATATATGAAAAGACTAGGAAGTTTCATTCAGGACTTGTAGCTTAAAATATAAGAATCGTTCCAACGCTCCCATCTATATAAGGAGGATGTGAGAGGTTGCAGATAGGAAGGAGCACGTATGTTAGAACGCTGACGCCGCTGCACATCCTCGTTATTCGTTTCTCTTTTCGCAGCTATGACGTTTAAAGCGTCCGGTTGGGTGGATCCGAGTTCGAATGGTAAGGCCCTGAAACAGGCACCAACGTTGCTGGAGACCAATGGCAGCTGGTTAGGCGATTCTGAGACATCCTTCATTGTCATCGTGAGCATTATTTTCCTGACCGCAAACACCGTAGCTGCCGCAGTCCGTTCATGGGATGACCCGTCTATGGTCGCTTTTGTTGTGTCCATCTACATGTTGCTTATGTTGTTCTTCTGGTCCGTGCACATTTTCCATCGGCTACCACATGACTCACCAAAGAGGGACTGGTTAAAGGTCCCGATATGGTTGCTTGCAACTGTGCTTAATGTCATGTTCGCCCACCGCGTGACCGTGATCATCTCTAGCACCATGGCATGGATGGTGTGGACGATGGCTGGGTCCAGCTGCCTATTCACCTTCTACTTCTTCTTCATCTACCGTGGGAATGTTACTGAACCAAAGGAAGCGCGTGAACAAGAGCCTTTACTAGCAGCGGAGGCTTAGTGTGTAATGACCTAGGATTTTGGTACACATGCGTACACATATATGTATGTACAATTGCTTTCATTGGAATATACACAAATAAACCCATGCATACATTCACGCACCCATGCACACATGCATTTATCAGCTCATGTAAATTGTGACTGTTGATATGTGTGATCGTTTTGCTTAGTGCGAACTATTAATTAATGTCATTGATAATTACATGATTTTGGTAGAATATATATAAGTTTATTTATAATGCACTCTCTCAACCCATATACTTAAGACCACATGTTTAATTATTAACTAATCCAAATCTAGCCAACATCAACTATTGATTGTGCGCTGAGATTAATCTGATCTTAACTACTAAATTGTTGTTAAAAAATAAAATAAAAATCGAGAACAACCCATTTTTTTGTAGGAACCAACCCCACCGTCCGCTTCTGTGTGGCCCACCTGAGTTTTGGATCAGCCTCATTTTTGACCTTATATCCTCTCATGGTCAGGCCAAGATAATGGACGGAGTAGATTTATATCATTGTTAGTGGGACTCACCAGATCTTTTTAAAAAAATTAATAAAATAAAAATAAAGATTTTATCTTCCGCAGCCGCCTAACCCACCTTTTCCATTCTTCCTTCCTTTTCATACGGTAATGGGCACCGAACCCTCCCATGAAACGAAACTACCCACATTCCTCATTCTTCCGCCTCGTTCTTCACATCCATTAAAAAAGAAAGAAAGATATAAACAAATATTCAATCATATCGAAAGGAGAGAGAGGGAGAGAGAACTCTGTAGATCAAGAGAGAGAGAGACTGGAGCAGGGCCGGATCATCAGATTTCTGAGGTAGGTGATCTTATCCTAAAGTTTATCATTTTCAGTTAATTATGATGATTATTTATTTCAAAATTTTAATAGAAATATTGTTTTCATTGATTATTATGTGGGTAATCCTACTCATTTATGAATTTTCTATTTTTATATATTTCTGAGAATTAAAATTTGAAATAAATTTCTTATAAATAGAATTATCAAATTCATTTATACATGATGTTTATATTTTTGAATTTAATATTAATTTAATTTTATTGATTCATAAAGTTCAATTTTATTCTAACATAAAATCTAAAATTTAGTTTTAGGTATATTAAATTAAATTAACTAAATTTAGATTTTAATTCTAAGTTAAAATATCTAATTTAAGTTTATTTGATTAGAATAAATATTAATTGCTTTATTTTTGTCATTTTGAAAAGAGAGAAAAAAAAATTATACAGAATAAAATATATAATTTATCTAAGTTTATATTTTAATTTATTATTATTTTTTTAAGATTAAAAATTAAATATAAATTATTCCTAAATTTTTAAAAATTAATTAATATGAAAGTAAATTATTAAAAATAGATTAAATTCAAATTAATTTATGAATTTATTTAAATTAGTAAATTTGAATTACTTTTAGAATATTTTTAATTAATAAGTATGTTAGTTATTAAATTTAATCGTGTAATTAATCCGAATTATATATATATATATATATATATATATTATATATATATATATATATATATATATATATATATATATATATAAATCAAGTAAAAAAAAAAAAAAGGTAAGCCAAAAATTTAAATTCCAATAATTTATAATACTTAGAATTAATTATAATTTAAAAAAATTAATTTAAAATGAAATAAAAAAATAATAGTATCCAAAGTTCAAATTAATAACTTCCTTTATCTTATTAAATTTAGATATAAAAATAAATAATAATAAAATTCTGAATTTAGATTTAAAATAATTAGATTAAAATTTTTAAGATAGATTAACTTAAATTATTAAATAATAATTTAATTACATTATTAATGTTATATTATAGAAATCATTGTAATATTTTTATTTCTGTGAAGATTAAATATTCAAATTTTAATTCTAAAATTTTAAAGAGTTAATTAATTTAAATTTAAATGAACTTAAGTTTAAGAAATTTTTTTCAAAAATTTGGAATTAAAACTAAATTGATTAGATTTCTATAATTTGGAATTCTAGTAATTAATGTATATTTAAAACTTTATTAAATTAAAATTTTAATAAAGTATAATATTAGATTTTTAACTTTAAAAAAAATAAAAAATCTTTTCCTTGTAGTTCAAAATTTTTGTTTAAATTAAAATTTAAATAATTTATCGGTTAAACCTAAATATACATTCTCAATGAATTATCAAAGAGAAATTAAAATTTGTTATAAAATATATGTGTGTGTGTGTGTGTGTGTGTGTGTGTGTGTGTGTGTGTGTATTTGTTAAGTTTATGTGATAAATAAAATAAAAATTTTAATTTTAGAATTTAGTAAATAAAAATAATAAATATTTTTATGCTAATATTTAACATTATTTAAGTAAAAAATTAATTTAATTAAAGTTAGAATTTAAATAAAATTTCTTGTACATTATTTCACTGTAATTCCTAAATTAAACAATAGTAAAAATAATATTTTATTTAAGTATTTGAATTATTAAAGTTTTAACAGAATGATATCTAGAATTATTAATTAGAAGTAAAAATTTATATTGTTGATATTTTCGATTGTAAAACAGTGATTCATCTTATATACCATATCAGCCCAACAATACGGACAGTAAAAAACCTTGATTGGAAACAGTTATGGTTAAATAGACTAACCTGAATTCCAAACCATTCATCAAACAGACCACTTAGGTGTTATTTTCTTTTGGTAGATGGTGTCTTGAAACTCAACTTCTTACACATCCAGCGAGTGTAGACAGCAAGTTAATGCTATATGTTGCGTCAGTGGGAGAAACTCGTTGAGAGCGTAAGCGAGAGTCAGATCTAGCATGCGACGTTAAGTAGGTCGTGGGCGTATGGTCTAGTCCAAAAATCGACGGTCCAAATATCAGGTGGGTGATTCTCCTCCATTTATGAACTTTCTGATTTTATGTATTTTAGAAAATTTATTTATTTATTTGACATAATGATTTGAAATTAATATTGTCAAATTCCTTTATACCTAATATCTACTTTTCTAAATTTTAGCATTTACTGAATCTGATTAACTTGTAGAGTTAGATTTTAATCTAACTTTTATCTCTGAAATTTGGTGTTAAGATTTAAACCTTAAATCTGTGTTAAAGTAATTGATTTAAATTAATTGGTTTAAAATAATATTAATTAATTTGATTCTAAATTTTGATTTCTTTTTTTTTTTTAAAAAAAATGGGGGGTAAAGAAAATAGCTTGATGTTTCAGTAAATTTCAGGAATTGAATTTTTACGGCATCGAATTTTTGCACATTTATATAAAACTTGCATTGTTGCATCGGGATTTAAATAACTAAATTATTTCGCTACTAATTTTGAAATAATTTATGACATGCATTCATCTCTACTGATTACGAAATTATGGAAAAGAAAGAAAAATAAGGAAATGATTGTGGTATTAGCAAGTAGGGCAATCGTGTCCCTTGGGTGAAAGACCCTTAAGCCAGCAAGTAGGGCAATCGTGTTCCTTGGGTGAGAGACCCTAAAGCTAGCAAGTAGGGCAATCGTGTCCCTTGGGTGAAAGACCCTAGAACACGTTGGATCCTTCGGAGTCTCCTTTGTGTACGGCGTATGAGTACAATTGTGTGTGCGAACATACATCAAAGGTACAACTGGAGCAGTAGTTTGATCAGCTAATGTATAAATGGGTTCCTCACCACGAGGTACAAGTGTGTGGGCATTAATGCAACATAACCATACACCTAGGTACGGTGTTGTAAGATGTGATGATTATTTAATTTTATTATTGAATTCATGATAGTGTAGCATTCAGTACGTCTTTATGATTCTAGCATCGTATTCATGTCATATTTAATATTTAATATTTTGATTTATATTTTGAATCTCAAGAAAGTACTTTTATTATTTATTTGTTCGATATAAATATAGAAATTTCAAATTTGGTTAAATAAGATCCCACGAGCGATTGTGCTCATACCCAAAATAACAGTGTTTCAGGGCATAAGAATTTAGTCAAGGGCAAAGTGGAGTGAAGATCCAATCATCAATTTACTTATCTTTTATTTGTACCGATGGAAAATAATATATATATATAATAAGAATTTAAAAGTGAGTTTAAGCTGTAATAGTTAAAGGTTGTATTTGATGAACGTTGTTATTGTAATGAGATTAATTAAGTGTAGTTGTGAATGTTTAATATTAAATCATGACCTGGGATTCGGACCTGGGTCTGGCCAACTTGGGTATCGAATTTCAGGGCGTGACATAGTGCCAGTTGGATGTTTTTAACACATGCACTCACACCCCCACACACACCCACATATTCACACCACAGTGGGATTTCACCACAATGGGTACTCTGAACCCATGACCTCCTATTGAAACTCTTGCGAGTCTACCACTGAGGCACGAGTACGGACTCTGCCTACTTAAAAACGACTTTTATCTTGTTTAAGTTAATTGCAATTAGTTATGGAGATTGTGTTTGTTGGTTATTGAGATTTTTTTAATCCTTACCAAAAAAAAAAAGATTAAAAGCAATCTTAATAGCTAACGATCATGAACTTCAATACATAATTATGATTAGCTAAAATGAGATGAACCCAATTTTTAAGTATTAAGACTAGGATGACCCTTATGCGACTCTTCCAAGTCGGCCTTGGACTTGGACAACTCTTGTGCGACTCGATTGAGTGTGCCTTAGGCTTGGACGACTCTTGTGCGACTCGCATGAGTCCGCCTTAGGCTTGGACGACTTGTCTGAGTCCACCTTAGGCATGGACGACTACCGTGCGACTCGTCTGAGTTCACCTTAGACTTGATCCACCTTAGACTTTAAAAATAATAATAATAAATAAAAATAAATAAAAATCAAAAAATAACACACACTAACACCCCACACATGAGCTCACCTTGGACTTGATCTAAATCCACAGTAGACTTCTGGTTTTTTTTTTTTTTTTTTTTTTAATTTTAAAAAAAAACTCATGCACTTACACTCCACACACGGCCATGCACTCCACCACAGTGGGATATCACCACAATGGGTACTTCAACCCATGACCTAGTGTTGAAACTCATGTGAGTCTACCATTGAGGCATGAATAAGGACTCAAGTCCACCTTAGATTTGATGGGTCCGACCTAGTTCCACACTATGAGTGCTCTATTGAATAGCCTAGTCTTTTAAGTTGAATGAATATTACTTAAAATCCTAGTGTTTGTTACGGTAAAGGCTTCAGATTTGATTCCATCCAGTTTCTTCGATATGGATATATATATTGTATCTTTCTTTTAGTCGTTGAACCAGTGTTATGCTTGTGTTACTCAATGCCGATCATTAATAAAACTATTTTTGCTTTCTTTTGTGATGGGAAATGAAAGGATAGTGCATCCAGTAGCCTAATACCTTAATAGGGTGGACCACCAATCAGAGAGAGGTTGGTGGAGTCTAAAACAGACACGGATTGCCCCGGCATATCCTGAGCTTGGAACTGGGTCTCTGAGGGAGCACTGTGATGTATGGGTTTATCAACACCGTCCATTTTTCCATATCATTTTAGGGTGTCAGCTCAAAAATGAAGCAGATCCAAGGCGTAAGTGGACCACACGTTGGGGGTTTAACGCCCACCATTAAAAGGCTTTTTAGGAGCCTCAAAAGTTTTGGATCAAGCAGATATTTGTGTTTATCCTTCATTCGGGTCAACGTGACCTTATAAGCAGGTTGAATGACAAATAAAGATTACAGTGGGCCCTAGGAAGTTTTAACAGTGGGCATCGTTGTCACCACTGCATCCTGTGGTGTGGTCCACTTGAGCATTGGATCCACCTCATTTTTGGGTTTATATCCTAAAACAATATTGCAAAATGGATGGACAGCATGGATAAGCTCATACATCATGGTGCCCCACCCTGTTCCAAGCTCGAGACGGCAGTGTAGTGCCCAGTCCACTCTAAAACCACCTTTCAGAAATTTTCTCCAAAAGGTTCTTTTAAGACACCAAATGGAGTACCCTGATTGTTGCTGAACCTTGTTACAGTACTTCATCATTTGGCTTAAGAGTATCATAGAGTTGAATCCGGATCGTCTACCTGGCACAAGCAGAAAACTAACACCTGTTTAGCTTGTTTGTTTCGATAAAATGAGGTTCTTTATGATAAATAACTATATATATAATTAATAAAATCATATGTACAAAAAAAAAAAATTACGTATATTGAAATATAATAGACTATTATAATAATGAAAATATTAGTATGTATCTACCCGACCAACCTGACCAACCCAACCTAGCCCTCTTGGATTGGACTTGGGTTGAGAATTCCCAACCAGAGGTTGGGTTGCATTACATTAGAGTTGAGGTATAGGAACCTTGGGTTAGGATAGGGTTGATCACCAATACAACCCATTCCATCCCACTTTCAGCCCTATTAAATATAGACTCCGACCACAGAGCATCTAATATATACAGAAGTTGTACTCTGTTGACATGGAATAGTTTTATGGGCCCTATCATGATGTCTGTGTTCTACCACACCGTCTATCCTTTTTTCTTTTCAGATTATTATAGAGCATCAACCAAAAAATGAGGTAGATCCAAAGCTCAAGTGGGCCACACCTTATAAAGCAGTAGGGACAATAATGCTCATTGTTGAAACATTTTTAGGGGCCACCATGATGTTTATTTGCCATCTAACATGTTCATTATGTCACAAAGACCTAGACTACGGGAAACACAAATATCAACCTAAGTTTTTAACGGTGGGCAAATCTCCCCACTATTTTTTTTGTGGCAGGGTCCACTTGAGCTTTAGATTACTCATTCTCTGGCTCATTCCATAAAATGATCTCTTCAAATGGATGAAAGGTGTGGATATGACACATACATTGTGGTGGCCCCACACAACTTGGCGACGGCACTCGCTACTGAAGTGGTCTCCGTGTCCATGATGAATAGCCTTGGCCAATAATCAGGTGGATGGTTGTCATAAAAAAATAAATAAATAAAAAAAAAAAAAAAGAGACTTTAAGGATACATGCGAGTGGATTTCATTGATTGTACATGTGTAGTTTAAAATATTGTCAGATTCATACTCATGATTCAATAATCTAAACCAATCACACCACCGGAGATGCCAAAATTATTCATTAATTATATTAAATCTAACCCATTATAAAGTCTTTTATTTTTCCCCCACAAAGGGCGGCAAGGCAGTCTTAGTCCAACTATGGCCCGAGGGCTTAATTGTATGGGGCTGGACCCACCCCGAGCCTAAGGCATTGCCAACTTGGGCTCACGGAATCAAACTAGATTGGACTCCTTCCAGTCACAAGTTGATAATCTAAGAGCAGTGACTTTGATGAGGCTGGTGAGGCCCTAACATGGCAAGATTTGATTGAGGTAGCCTCATGTGTGACGTAGATCCATGCATGAACCACCTAACAACTTTCGACCAGATTGCATAATGACAATGCCAATAGTGAAACAATGCTCAGTGGGACTCATAATGATGTGTGCATTTTGTCCAAACCACCCATCCATTTTGCCTGCTCATTTTAAGGCATGAGCTAAAAAAATGAGGCAGATCTAAATAAATCTCAAGTGAACCACAGCAATGAAACAATAGTGACTGAACATTCACCATTAAGAACTTCTTCAGGCAACAAAATTTTAGATCAAGCTGATATTAGTGTTATACCTTCAACGAGGCCTGTATGACATAGTCAACAGATTTGATGGAAAATATGGCCCCATGACCATTTTAATGGTTGGTGTTCCATCACCACTGTTTTCCTATGGTGTGATTCACGTCAGATTTAGATCTGCCTAAATTTTGTCTCACACTTTAAAATGAGCTATAAAATAGATGTATGGTGTGGATAAAAGACATCCATCAATTGGGGGGACCACTTTTAAAACACGTCTTCAATGGATCTTCGCTAGGTCATTTTAGAGCACGAACTCAAAAATGCAGCAAATTTAAATCTCAAGTGGCCCACACCACGGGAAACAGTTGGATTCAATGCCCACCATTGAAAACTTCTTGAGAGCACTGGAATGTTTATTTGCCTGAAAAGGCCACTAGGACATTGATAAACAGGCCACTGATAAAAACTTTTGTAACCCACGAGAAGTTTAATTGTCAATCATCAATTTTCCCTGTGTCAGCTAGCCGGTGTCAAAGCTCTGTAGGCCCCACCATGATGTAGTTGTTTTATCTATGCCATCCATATATTTTTCCAGCTTATCTTAAGCATGTGCTCAAAAATGAGGCAAAGCCAAATCTTAGATAGACTGCACCAACTAAATGTCCACTATTAGAAACTTCCTAGGACTTATTGTGATGTTTATTTGCTATCCAACTTGTTGTAAGAATACGGAAACTTGAATGAAAGGAAAACACAAATATCAGCTTGACCCAAAACTTGTGTGGCCCTTAAGAAAGTTCTTAATGATAATCCGTCAATCCGCACTATTTTTTGTGGTGTGGTCAACCTAGATTTAGATCTCCTCATTTCTTGGGCATGATTTTGGGCTCATATCCTAAAATGAGCTGGAAAATAGATTGATGTGCATGATAGCAGGCTCACAAAGCATTGACACTAGCTAGCTGGCTGGTGTGGATGCGGCTTTGGTGGATCCCTACATCCACTGAGGTAGGTGGGAACCCTGACTGTGGGGCCCTCCTTCATGTATCTGCCTACATCACGCGGTCCATCCATATTGAAAGATTATTTTAGGGCATGGTCCAGAAAATGACGCAGATCAGAGTCCCAAATGGATTGTAGTACAGGAAATAGTAGTAATCCACCACTAAAAACTTCCTGTGGGCCACAGAAGCTTTAGATCAAGATGATGTTTATGTGGTCTCTTCATGTAGGCTTTTGCTACCTTATCAACAGGTTGATGTCAAATAAACGTTCATGTGAAATCCAAGAAGTTTTTAATGGTGGGGATTCAATCACACTTTTTCCTATTGTGATGTCCGCCTAAGGTTTGGATCAGCTTCATTTTTTAGATCATGCCCGAAAATGAACTGTCAAAATGGTTGGATGGTGTGAATTTAGGTCACATATTACTGTAAGCCCCATAGTCAAGGGTCCCACCCACCTCAGTGGATCTCCACCGAAGCCGCGCCCGGCGGTGTTTCAAGAGAATTTAACTGCTGCCCGGGTAACATCGTAGATGAGACTCGGATTCCTTGCTGGAGCCTTTCCCAGTAACTGGAAACGTAGGTGGGGCCAAAAGTGATGTTTTTGAGAAAACTATTCCATCCATCCTTTTTTTTAATCTCATTTTATGATTTAAGGCCAAAAATAAGCCGGATCCAATACTCAAGTGGGCCGAAAACTTGAGGATTGAACTTCCACAGTTGAAATATTCGTGGGGCCACAAAACTTTTGAATCAGGATAATATCTGTGTTTTCAGTTCATCCCAGTAGGAATGACGTTATGAATGGTATGGATGGCATGTAAACATCACTGTCCACCCCAGGGAGGTTTCAACGGTGGGAATTTCCCTGCCCACCTTTTCCTTTAGTGCGGCCCAATTGAGTCTTGGATCCTCCTCAATTTTGGTCTTAAGTCCTTAAATAAGGTCACAAAACGGATGTACGAGGTGGATTTCTCACAAACATTACGGTAGGCCCCACCTTGGTTTCCGGCGCAGGAACTTCCTGCTAAAGGCATTCCCAGGATATCCTCGTCCAAGTGGATGTTACCCCTACTGTGGGGCCAACTTGATTATTTATTGCATATCCACATTGTCTATACGTTTCTACAACTCATTTTGTGGTGGTGTCCCAAAAATTTAGCAGATCTAAATCTCATGGGGTTTTCCTAAGGTTTATTTTTCATATAATCTTTTGATAACATTAATAAGATCCACTCGGAGGAAACGTACAAATATCAGCTTGATCTAAAACTTTTGTGGCTCATAAAAAGATTTTTAATGATCATTCGTCACTTTTTCTAGTAATATGAATGACATGAGATTTGTATCTTCTTAAGGCTTGGGATGTATCCTAACATGTGATGGTAAAACAGAGAGACAGCATGAATATACAAAAAATAGTTCAAGGTACGCTACACATGGTTAGGGCAACACCCATTAAGTTATTACCTGCTAATCCGCACCCTCTGGTGTTGGGTCACTAGTCAAACCGCTCCCAAATGTGGCCCAATTCAATCTTGCCACTTCATGGGCTTATCGTGGAAGGTGAGGTCTGGATTGCGTATTTACCCCTGAAGTTGGGTACTGGTCTTTATTGGTTGAAGCTCTGTGAAGTACACCATAATGTATGATTTTTATCCACGCCGTTCATCCATTTTGGCAGCTGATTTTAGGGTATCGTTCCAAAAATGATGGGTCCAAAGCTCAAGTGGACCACACCACAGGAAACAATGAGGATGGATGCCTACAATTGAAAACTTCATCCAATTTTATGCTACTTTAGGAACACGTTGGATGGCAAATAAACATCCACGGTGGGCCCTACGAAGCTTTCAATGGTGGGCATCACTGTCCCATTGCTTCCTGTGGTGTGGTCCTCTTGAACGTTAGATCTGCCCCAGTTTTTAGCTCATACCTTAGAATAAGCTTGGAACATGAATAACCAGTGCATAAAATACATATATCATGGTGAGGCCACTTCGCTCTGTATAGGAGGGGTCACGACCGATACCGAGATCATTTGGTGAGGCCCAAGCACACCTAATCCGCTCCCTGACCTGAAGTAGTTCCAACTGGGCCATGTGGGTACAAAATATACAAGGGAACGGACTAGGTGAGACCCCGGACCCATGGAGGTGGGTGGGACCCAGACCGTGGGGCCCACTACATCCACGCCCATCCATCCGTATTGAAAGCTCATTTTAGGGCATGATCCAAGAATTGAAGCAGTTCCAAATCTGAGATGGACCATAGTAGATTGTCCGTTAAAAACTTCTCATGGGCCGCAAGAAATTTGGATTAAGAGGATATTTTTGTGGTGTCTTCATCTAGGTGTTTGTGACCTTATCAATAGGTTGTTGGATGGCAAATAAACGTTCCGGTGGAATCCATGAAGTGTTTAATGGTGTGGATTCAATGACGACTAGTCTGTGTGGTATGGTCCACCTAAGATTTGAGTCGGCTTCGTTTTTGGATCATGCCCACTGTTTTTTGATGTACTATTGGGCTGTACAGTTGATGTACATATAACCATGCTGGCCTTTTTTGTTTGTCTTTCGTTGATTCAGGGATTTGGCACACATGTACTCTTTGACACATCTGCACATGTGATCGTCACACGTGGAGTTGTACACTAACCGATCTAGCTCAATCAACTCGATCGACTCAGCTCAAAAAAACTCGATTCGACTTGGTTCGAAACAGAGTTCGAGCCGAGTCCAGCTTAATTTTTTAGCTCGAAAATATTTCAAGTTGGCCAGAGTTCAACTCGACTCAGTTCGATATATAACTCGAAGTCGGCTTGGCTCAATTTAACTCGGCTCGACCTGATCAAGTAGTGTAAAAACAAAATAATAAAACCTTAAACCTACTTTTACCCTTTTCTCACAACCTAGCCGGCCTGACAGTAGCCCGAGCTCTCTCTCTCTCTCTCTCTCTCTCTCTCTCTCTCTCTCTTCGCTCAACCCGGTGCTCGCTCATCGCCACTGCCTGTCCCTAGCTGGTCTAGTGGTCCCTGCCTGGCCATCTGACCCGTCTCTGCTGATCTCTTGCTCGCCCTATCCCTGCTACCACTCACTAGTCCGGCCGTCACCCTACCCTGATCTGCTAGTCTGTCAGTAAGTAGTCGAATCGAACCCAATTTTTATTGCATGATATAATTTATTAATATTATTTATTTATTAAATAAAAAATTCTAAACAATAAATACTGTATATTATATTATTATATAATAATGAAAATCCCAATTAATAAAAACACACCACTTGTAAACCCTATATTATTAAATAAATAATCCTAAACATCCAAACCCTATTAATATCATATCTATATATTATAATATACATAATTAATTAATTATATATTATTTATTAAATATAAAATCCCAAACATTAAATCCTATATTATATTTATATATTATACATAAATATATTGATGGATGGATGGTTGGTTGGATGTATGAATGAATGATTGGCTGGATGTTTAGATGAATGGGTGGGAGGGATAGATAGATGGATGATTGGTTGGATGGTTGAATCATGGATGGATTGTGGATGTGATGGATAATTGAATGGGTGTTGGATGGATGATGCATATTTTATAAATATTATATAAATTATATATATATATTCATTGATAATTGCATAATAAATATATTATATTATAGTATATTAATATTATTATTTTATATATTAAATTAATGTTAGATTGGTAATCATATGACTTAATGTTATTGTTAGTTATCATTTATAATTATTTGATTTTAAATATTCCTTGATTCCCACATTAAAGCAATGTTGATGTTAGTGCTATTTTTTTGTTATTATTAATATTAATTTAATTTAACATTAACATTAATGTTATTGTTATTTTTTTGTTAATTTAATTATTGTTATTGTTATTGTTAATTTCTTATTATTTAATCAATAGCATTATTATTTTTTAAATATTTTATTATTATAGTTGTAGTATATGATAATCAGTTATCCATTTGATAATTTCTATATTGCCAGCCATAGATTCAATGTGTTTTTAAATGCATAGAAATTCTCAAATTGTTTCTTTTTAAACAGTTTAATATTAGATAGATAAGAATATTTTCTTTTATTGTAATTTAAATGCAAATGCATGTTTTAGTTCGTCTCTCTTATTCTCTTTGCATATATTTCTTCCATTTATTTTCTCATCAAATATCCATACTTTGTGTGAATAGTTGATGTAGAAATCTAATACAAGATTAATATATTATAGAGAGATAATGAGAGATGTTATCGAAATTTTGGCGTAACATTTAAATTAAATAAAGAGAGCATTACAATCTATTTAACATTGAAGGGGTGATTGATTTAAACATTCAGAAAATTGTTAAAAATTTAGAGAACATTTATATACACACAACTTGTGTTAATAAGTGCCTAAAGGTTAGTTTCCTGTCTCTATATTTATACATGACTAGTAAGGAGGAAGTCCCAACTACTCCTGGTGCCAGTGCATCGGCCACATCTCCTCTTATTTTGAGGGGGAGGGCTCTTCAGCTGTAACTACAAGTAAATGAGAGAAAATGTCAGTTGTGTGGGATGATTTTGAAGAAATTATAGTTAATGATGTGCTTAAGATCAGATGTATGCACCATAAAGCACTATACAACAAAAATTCTAGGGGGTCAACTACTCATTTAAACGGACATAAGCAAAGTTGTTCAAAGAGACCAAGAATTCCACTTTCAGGCCAATATAGTTGTTATCGTTTAGTAAGTTTGAATGAGATGTGTCTCAAGGTAAACTTTCCACTCATAAGTTTGAAAAAGAGAACCTGAATGAGTGGTATATAAAACTTATGATTGTTGATAAACAACCATTTATAATGATAGAGAGTAAAGTTTTCATATGATACAGTAAATTTCTTAATCCTCAAGTTGAGAAGGTCTCCCGCATTATTGTGAAGAAGGAGTGCATGAAGATGTACACAAGTGAAAAAATAAAATTGAAAACAGTTTTGGCATAAATATCAATGCTAAGTTTGACTTCTAATTTGTAGACGGTGTTTAATTAAGCAAATAGATACATTTCATTGATCGCACACTATGTTGACGAAGATTAAAAACTTTGCAAGAGAATATTGAACTTTCATCGCATTCCACCTCCTTATACTGGTTTAATTATTTCAGATTACATTTATAACTGTTTACTAGATTGGGGCATTGAAAATAAAGTCTCTTCAATAACTTTAAATAATGCTTCAATAAATAACAATGTGATATCATTCTTACGTAACCAGTTCAAGGCAACCAGCAATTTATTTTTTAAGAAAAAAATATTTCAAATTCGATGTTGTGCCCATATACTAAACCTAATTATATAAGAATGACTGAAAATAATTGACCAAACTATAAAGAATGTGATGGAGAGTGTAAAGTATATAAGAGGCTCACCTTCAAGATTAAGTATATGGAATAATATAGTCCGACGTTTAAATGTAAAGTCTCAAAAAATGTTGAAGTTAGATGTATGCATACATTGCAATTTGACTTTCGAAATGTTGAATTTGGCCATGGAATTGGAACTTACATTTTTGAAATATATAACGCGTGATAGAATATATGCTTGGTTGCCTATTGAAGAAGATTTGAGCAAAACAAAAGAAGTTCATAAGTTTCTAAAAGTTTTTTTATGATTACACAGAGATATTTTCTGGAAATAAGTATCCCACAACAAATATTTTTCTTACGTCTGTTTGGAATATCAATGAAGCCCTAAGAAAAGCGCTACTAAAGGTCCGAATTTTCTACAACTTATAAGACTTGGTATGCAAATGAAGTTCGATAAGTACTGGGATGAATGCCATTTGTTAATGGCCTTAACGATTGTTCTTGATCCTCGATGCAAGATGAGCTATGTTAAGTTCATCTTTATGAAGATTTATTCTCATCAAAGGACAATAACTGAAACCTCGAAGGTTCATGACGCAATCGAAGAATTTTACAATATGTACACAACCGTACACGGTCCATACCAAGTGATAAAGAAGTTATAGCTCATGTTGTTTTTACAAGCGCTGATACTATACTCAATGATGAATACATGTTTTTTTTTAACACAAGAAGATACAAACAGTGAAACGAAAGAATCAGAATTAGACTTGTATATCGAAGAGTCAATCGTAAGGTGGTAGGATTCAGACTTTAATATTTTGGAGTGGTGGAAAATGAGAATTAGTGAAAGAAAATACCTTACACTATTGGTGATAGTACAAGACATATTTTCAATTCATATTACAACCATGGCATCAGAATCCACTTTTAGCACATAGAATAAGATCGTGAGCAAGAATCAAAGCTCCCTTGCACCAAATACAGTTAAAGCATTAATTTGTACACAAGATTAGTTGTGTCCGAGTTGGGGAGCTAATAGTTTTAATATTAATGAGGAAGATGAGGAGGAGTCTCAAGATGCAGCATATGCAACAACAACAATATGAATGGAGTTAGGTTAACATTTATAACGCCCTGAAAATTGAGGGTCGAGCCAAGCTCAACTCTCGAGTTTCAACACATTACTTATGCAACATAGATAATGATGATTAAATGCTATCCATATTAGTGCATTTAAACATTAGTGGGATTATACTAAATCAGCATATCATACTCCAGAATTAATGTAATTTAGCAAGTGGAAGACTGAGATAGATATATAAAGTATATAAGTGTTTCACAACCTCCAGAGTATGAGTATGTTACCAGGTTGAATATATACATGTATGGTTTTAAATTTTACAAAATATCAAAGTGTAAATGTCTAACTAATCCATAAGTCCCTGTAATCCCGTCGAATCAGCACGGGGTCTACATAAACCCGTCTGATAGCTGAACATAGGAGAATTCCTCCTCCTCATCCATGAAGTCCATTTCAGTTGCATAAAATCCGCCATTACTTGCATCTACAACAGTGTCTGGTTAGTGTTTTAAAACACCATCCCAGGTGGGAATGAGTAGTTAATTCAATGGAACTATAAAGTAAAGGTTAACATGTTATCAATTCAGTCAAACAGTAATGATAAAGCAATACATTTAACAATCCTAGCTACTCTTATTAATGCAGGAATGATATGCGGAAATGATGTATGCCCTCTCTTGCACTCCCTCAGCGACCCTATCTCACAGTCGCGCATGGCAACTCCCACTGTACACTTCCTCGCCAAAGCACATCCTAAATAACCTCACCCAGTGCCCTACCAACTGGAGCGTTATTTTTGAAGGGGGTCCGGATCAGACGGCTCACCCCAACCCACGCTGGGACCACAGCCAAGCTGCAACTGGGTGTTAGATGCAATGCGATGCATAGTCGTGTTAGCCGAGTATTTAGTTAAGTTTATTCATACAACAGATTCGGGAAGCTAAGGTACCTCCCTTTATATCATTAACCTAACGGGGATCCATCTAGGGTCATTAATCCTAGTTAATCACATACAATAGGCAAGTTGTAGGGCATCACCCCTAATGAAAGCAGTGGATAGGTAAGTTCAATTGATTATATTCGAGATCACTCCACCAACGCCCTACCAACTGGAGCGCTATTTTCGAAGGGGGTCCGGATCAGACGGTTCACCCCAACCCATGCTGGGACCGCAGCCAGGCTGCGTCGGTGTAGGCCGACAGCTTAAATACAGTATCACATACCACCGTATTCAGCTCACGAGTTTGGGTTGTTCACTGGTCATTACCGGAAGGCTCGTCACCCTAGCGTTAAGCCGACAGCTCGACCATACCACCATGCCTGGCCCATGAGTCTTAGCGGATTGTGGTACCATGGTTGAAACGGGCTTTACATTGGTAAGTGGTACCTTAGATTTAAGCAGTAGCGTCTATACATGGTAAACACACAATAAGCCAATTGGGTTATTTGACAAATTCAATTAGTACGAGCGCACACTGAATTAATCAACATGGAGCGCGTAAGCACTCCACGTGGCCTAACCACTATCAACAATCATCATATGACTCGGATTCATCAAACATATCTAATGTGGTGAATCTAGTTCGGCCACTCACCCAGGAACCGTTACTGATTACCTGGACTACATAGTAGTCCCAATCATACTCAATTACAATAGGTAATCACATGTGATAGTTAAACAGCATTTAACAACTAATTCAAATACAATTCTCATTCGGGCATTTTATCAAGCACTTAGACTACACATTACTTTATACATAGACTAAATTAGTTACGGCATATATTATGGCAAATCCTTTCACAAGGGGATTGTCATACATACAACAAACATGAATTTTAGGTTAATAATCATGATAAGCAAAAATCAGGATTTCACACTCATTCTAACAATTTATCACACACTTAGGCTACCCCTTTACCCAATATATAGACTAGGTTAGTTACAACACTTATCTTAGCAAATCCTTACATAGAGAGGTCAACATGCATAAGACAACAATGAATCATAGTTTAATAGTCATAGCAAACACAAATCATATTTATATGTTCATACAAATATTTCAACAAACATATGGAATGCATAATATATTCAACATAGTTTACACATGTATAATTCATGAAAAACGTCGTAACTAAGATCATATGGCAGCAATCAAGTCAGACATAAATCATTAATTGCCATTGAAAGCCTTGAAAATCATAACCTAAACATTTATAGTCCGCACCTTTCGTCGGATGGCTCGTTTCGAAGTCGGTTCGAATCCTACGCTTCCGTCTACAGAACAACGGCTATCTAATCACGAAATAGGTTAGCTATTACGTCGATTTCTCTATTTGGATTCTTAAATCAATATTAGGATTAGGATTTCTTACCCAAATCGAAGTTGGAATTGACGACGTAGCGATGGTGGGGTGGCGATTTGGCGTGAGGAGTTGTGGGAAAAGATCCCAGTAACTATCTCCAAGAATCCCTCTTCCTTCCTCCCACTTTTCTCTCCTTTTCTCACTTAGGGTTTGAGAAAATCGTATGGAATGAGAGATGGATGGTTTAAGATCCTTATATAGGCCCAGAAGTGATGGCAATGGCCCCAGGGTCATGGTATACTTGGGCTATAGCAAAAAGGCGTCTGTTTCGAGCAAACGAGATCCCTGGGAAGGTCCATATCTCACATACATCATAGGGCATGTTCCCTGATGATGGATCTACGCCAGGACTGTGTTCATGGTGCGATCTGATAAACGGATCGGCGGTAAAAGACCCGTATTAGATCAACGGTCATCGTTACTCAATTAGGGCCATAAGTATACTGATATGTGTAGGAAAATTTCCCTGATGCAAGGGTATAGTTGGATAAGAATTTGACAATCTGAAACCTTAAATTTAGTCTGCAAGCAAACGACCCAATTCACTTAAGTTTGAGTTTATTTTTTAAAGATATCCGCGTTTCTCACACACTTCGCTCCAGGCTCAAGTTGCGCGTTTCTGGATATTATTTGGCTCGATTCCTGCGATGGTTGTCACTCTCAATAAGGTAGTCATAACCTTATAGTTTCGCGGTAATCGGACTTTCGACGTGCTGTTCAGGTCCGATACAGAGTTTCAATGTGCTCCCGAGAGCAACTGGGTTTTGAGATTGCTCCCAGATTTTTAAGTAATATTGAGTTAGTAATTTTAATGGTTTTAGGTCTTGTAATTTGTATAGAAAGTGGTTCAAGCCAAATCCGTCGATCGTTTAGTTTAGTACTTAACTAAATTCTACCCTAATTACGACCGAATAAGGTCCTAGGGTAGTTCTATATTCATTTTTGGCACTTTCAGTTAGTATATTATTTTAATTATTTTTCTATCAGTTCATCATCAAGTCTACTTCTTCTCTACTAAATTTCACTAGATTTCGTGTTGTAGAAAAATTCTAAGAATTCTAGAAGTAGCAGTTATCCGAACTAATAATTTTTGAGCAATTGTCACATCAACCTAGATTCAACTATTTTAAAAATTTTATTATAGTTTTCACTTATTTTTATATGAAATTAGACTTATCAAGCTTCAATCTGACTTTTAAATCACCTAAATCGAAGTTATATTGATGGAGATATGACTTTTTGAAGTCGGTAGAACAGTGCAGAAAAATCGCAGCGAGGGTCCACAGAAATCCGGTGCATCGGCAATGCCTCGCGGTAGGTGCGATGACATCGCGGTCCGCTGGATTGTCTGGTGGTGGTTCTGCTACCCGATATTTGAAACGAACGTATCTTGCAAATCGAAATGAGTTATTCGACGTGTAATATATGATTTTGAGGTAGGAGAAGCTGCTCTATTCAAATATCCTATTTATTTTATGAGATTCTATAAGGTTAATGGTTAAAAATCTATTTTATTTATATATTTACTATTTATAGTAAATTTTAATTTAGGTATTGTTCTACATCATTTAAACTTTAGGATTAGTGTCTAATATAAAAATACTTAGAAAATTTTGAAGAATAAGGTGGTGAAATGTGAGATTTTGGAGAAATGGGTTGAAAAGGGGATTTAAGATTTTGGGAGTGAGTTCTGAAAAGTCAAAAATGTGTTATGATCGACCCATTGCCTAAGGACGTCCATCACCAAGTTGGCAAAATCCGGGATGTTACAACATTTCTTGTTATTTTTTTAAAACATAAAAATAATGTAATGGTAATTTTTATTTTATGTTATGTTAATAGATGTCATAAGTACAATGCATCAATAACTTTCATTTTATTTTCATATAATGTTTTTGTTTATATTATAATTTATATTTCATTATTGCTTTTATATGACATATTTCATTGTTTCTTTTATATCTCATATTTCATTTTTCATCTGTTTTTCATACTTCATTATTATTAAAATACTAATTTTTTAAACACCAACTATAGATATATCTTTAAGTGAAACATCGACCAATGTTTATGACTATGGTTCCTTAGTCTACTTTCCAAAGTATGGAAAATTGAACATTTTGTGTTATTTGTGTGGGGCCAAGTTTATTAACAAAACTAATCGGCTCAGGTTACAGTCATCATGTCGGGGTGGAGACGCAAAACTGTGTCTTAAAGCCTCAAAAGAAATCTAACTTCTTTTTCAGGCACATTTTTATTCGAATAAAAAACCTTCCACTCACCCATCCAAACTTTATATGGCAGAGGAGGAAGCTAGATTATAACATTGAAAGAAGAATGATTCAAACTCGCCTTAAAACGTAGTATAGAAAATGCTTCTACACATCAATGATGTCCTCCAAGACAACATGATGTCGAAATAGGTTCAAGCTGCACGAATAAAAAGAAAAGGAGTAACGAACCATCCAAGTTTCTCTTCAATCTTGGTGTATTTTACAGGGCATTAGGAACTACATATAAATCTGCTCACAAAAAAAGTTTAAAATATATAATTCAAACTATATAAGAAGATGATAAAAAGCTCTCTCCACCTTTTAATTCGGGGGAGGTGAGCATGTATGTATATAAAGAATTGGATAACAGCTTGAGCTCGGCAAATGAATCTCCTCTCCAATTGTAATTAGTAAATAATGACGGTAAAAAAACTTTTATAATGTTATTATTATAAGAATATTTTTAGTTTTTACTTTGTATTTTAGTATTTATTTTTTGCTTTATTGTGTTATTGAATATTATATACAATTACAATTTTAACTCAATACTTTCAAGTTTCGACCTCGAACTTCATCTCATCTTGAAAACTCAACTCGAACTCAAATTTTAATAACTCAAAAACCCGAATTTAAATTCGAACTCAGCTCGAAAGCACGAACTTGAACTCGTCTCGAAAACTCGAATTCGAACTCGACTCAAAAGATCGAGCTCGAACTCGGCTCGAACTGGTCTAATCTACTGACCGAGCTAAGTTAAGCTGGACATAGTGGCTTGGTCACCGAGTCGAGCTGGACAAAAGGGCTTGGTCACTGAATTAAGTCGAACATGAGTCACGGGTAGCTGCTGACCGAGCTGAGGCCAGCTCGACTCGATGTACATCATTACTCACACGCTCATGAATGTAATTGCAACCATATGTATTGATGGACTATTTGTCACTTTTTTCAATTTCGTTCGCTTCAAGCATCCGTTTAGTACCCTAATTTCTATCAAGAGGAATAAAAATCTTTGAGAAGAAGAAGCAAAATGATGATTTCAGTCTTCAAAGCTTGAAATATGGAAGGACTATTTTTCCATTACAAACAATTTTTGTAGGATTCAACATTTCTTTGGTAATCATTTCTTCTTTTGATTTTTTTTTTTCCTTTTCTTATCTTTTGTTTTTTTTAAACAAGATCTAGAGCTCATTTTATTTGAATTTCTCTCACATTTCGATCATCTTTATTTTTATCTATTTTGAATAATTTCATAATAATATCTCATCATTCCCCTTTGAATCTTTTTTTTTTTTTTTCGCTGTTACCCAATAAAAGCCCCACACCTTGCTAGAATGCCACCTTCATGCCAGAACGTTGCCAAATCATTTGCATGATGTCCTTTTAAGGTATCCAAAAAAAGGCTGCAAAACATTCAATATAAATCCCTCAATCATAGTTAGAGTCGTCAGTTGGCTAAGCTCATGCAAGACGATGTCAACGCAACCCATTTAATTTTCAGGGTTGAAATTTAGGCCAAGCTTACAAGAACCAAATGTAGATTACATAGAAAATTGGGCTCAATTCATGCTCAGCCAGGGCTCAACATAAATCATCATCATCTAAGCCTTATCCCAATTAATTAGAGTTAGTACAAGAATCCTATTTAGCAATTCCACTGTTCAGGGTCATAGCTTTAGTTAGACCATAGGTGCCTTTAAATTTCTTATCATTCAGTTACGACCATTCAACATCTTTAAATACACTTTTTTATTAATAAAAAAAAAGTCTTTAAAGACACTTGGTGAGTGGATTCCATTCAATGCCTACTATTAAGGGTCACAAGTCTAACAGAATGCAATTGCTGAAGAATAGGTGTTATAGCCCCATATCACATAACAGGTCCTAAACTTGGCCCAAGAACCAGTCTCAGACTTAATATTTAGGGCATTTGACCCGGGCCAATGATGAATAGCCAGGCCCAGTCCATTCATCAAGCGACCATCATTACCCAAAAAGGACAAACAGTTTAAGGGTGTTTTATGCATAGTATTAAATGGGATTAAGTGGTATGGGATTAAAAAAGTATAATTGTTACATGTGATAGGGACTGCCCCCTATTACTATGGGATACCATGCCTTGTTTGTGTCATAGTGGTATTCGATTGTTAGTTTGTTTTCCATTGAATATATATACCAACTATCATTTAAAATCATTGAGAATAATATATATGTGTTATATCTGCACTGTCCACTCATTTTGCAACTTCATTTTATGGCATGGACCCAAAAATGAGGTGGATCCAAAGCTTACGTGGACCACAACATAGAAAGTAGTGGGATAATGATGCCTATCATTGAAATCTTCCTAGGGTCCACCGTGATGTTTATTTGCCATCCAACCTATTCATAAGGTCAAATAGACCTGGATGAAGGGAAAACACAAATATCAGCTTAAACTAGAACTTCAATAGCCCCTAAGAAGTTTTCAATGGCAGGCGTTCAATCCCCACTATGGCTAAGTTAAGGCTTGCCCTAGCCTGTCCCATTATTACCCCTAGTAAATAGCGTGGATCCAACTTTATTTCAATTAGCTAATTCCAACCACTACGGGCCCACAATGACCATATATAAAAGAGGTAGTCAAGTTAACGATCCTTATCACGCCCCAAACTCAGAAACCGGGCTCACAGAATTTTCAATCGCCGAATCCGACGCCGATAACCTCCATAGTACCCCATTCTCGACTCTCGGCACTCATATGTTAGATTCCAATCCTAGGATCCTACAAGGAGGATTTTCAATATAATTTTTTTGCAATGGAGCATAACCACAAGCATAACCAAGTCACAAAATGACATCACCACATATCCACTATATCAAAACTTGAGTACAATGTGGAAAGGGAAATACAAAGATAGACAAAAGCTCCAAGGTGATCTGCCACATGCTCTTGCCTCAGCGTTGCTACGATTTAACGTCACCGGCATACAATGGTCGTGCATAAGCTTATGGGAAGCTTAGAGGGTGGTGTAAGTGTGTGCGCAAGGTAAGTACCAAGTATGCAGTATCAGAGTGATGCGGAAATATGCTGGCATGCTCATGAATGCTATCAGCCGTACCAAGGCTATGCGATGCAAGGCCTACCTGGCCAACTGTCATTTGTAAGATGTAATGCTACTCAAGCATGTCAGTCCTCATCGGAATCCATATATCAATACAATTCATCTCTAGAATATCACTGGGGTCTAGTACACTACAAACCAGGTTGTCGCCATATCGCGTGCAACAGGGTGAGTGGAAGAGACCTACCTATCCGCCTGCCAATATCAAGCTCGGCTCGTCGATAGTAGACTCATTCCTCGAGTTGGTCAAACTCAGCCTAGCTTTGCCCCCTCCTCTCAGGCAGGTAAGGTTGCACCCCCTTCCAACTGACCACGACACAGTGGGAAGCGCGGCCTCTTGGTATTCGGCACTCTGCGCTCAAAGAATCCACTCAGTCTAGACATTGGAGCGACCTCCTGATACCATAAGGGTTCGAGAAATTTCACCCAGGGACATTTATCGCACCCCATGTAGAGAAAGAGATTTCTTGTGTCCAATCCGCCATCTACGATATGCCTGTGAAGGCTACGACCCTGATATCGCTAGGGCGTATAGTAATCATGTCATATATATGCGAGATGAATCAATCACACTATTAGTCATGTAGCAATCCTGCGCGTAACACGCGCTCATAAGGGACAACTCCGCCTATCAGGGAGTCTCATAAACAATCTGCCTAATGGCATATGCTGTGATCAGTCACTCCTCATATCAAGCATACATATGATGCCTATGGGCATGTATTATGAAGTCATAATGAGCATGTTATATGATGATGATGTACTCTCCTCATATCAAAGATGGGCCTAGACGACCAACTCATATCAAGGAGGGGCCTAACAATTATGGAGGCCCAACAGTTTGGGTTAACCCACCAAGGGAAGTGAGAATGGGCCTAATAATGGGCCTCAGGATGGGTTACAATTCGGACATTTAACCATTATTGCTCTTATAATGTGGACATTAAACCATCATTGCTCCCAAGGCATGGCTCATTTAGAACCAAATAGGAAGATGAATGGGCATCATAAACACTATTACATATGTCATGGTGGAATCGCACATCATATCGGGCCACATATACATCACATTGGGCCTCACATACATCATGTTGGGTCTCACATGCATCACATTGGGCCTCATATACATCTCATTGGGTCGTAACCCATGGGCCTTAAATACATTACAATGGGCCACAACCTATGAGCCTCAAATACATCACAATAGGCCACAACACATGAGCCTCGAATACATTACAATGGGCCACAACAAATGGGCCACAATTACATCACAATGGGCCTCACCAAGTGGGCCACAAATACATCACAATGGCCTCGCCAAATGGGCCACAAATACATCATAAAGGGCCTCGCTAAATGGGCTATAAATACATTACAATGGGGTGGGCCTTGCACATTCCAAATGGGCCCCACCAGGTGGACAATCTGGACAGCTTGGATCAAACACGCACATCACGTGGGGGCCACATGGATGGATGGTGTGAATATACAACACATCACAAGGTGGGTCCCACGGATGCACGGTGTGGATCACTTGAGATTTGGATCTGTCCCATTTCCCGGCCCATGGCCTAAAATGATTTGGAAAAGTTGGATAGACGGAGAGGATATAGATCACCTGCATCAAGGTGGGCCACTGCAGCTGCTGGACAGGTGTTCCAGCAGCGTTCCACCCATTTGAACGATGCGGATCAACACATACATCACAGCGAGTCCCATGTATGGACGGTGTGTATACAACACATCATCAAGGTGGCCCACGTCCCACGATCTGGACGGACTGGATATAACACATACCTTTGATCAGGCCCACAGAACTAGCTGACGTCAACACAGCATCTAGATAGCTGGTGGGACCCACAGAGCTTGCTGACGTTAGACAACTGGTGGACCCACATAACTTGCTAACGTCCATACATATGGACGGTGCTGATAAAACACATAAATCACAGAGGGTCCTACCGTCCAACAATGGACGGTGTGGATATAGAATATATACATCAAGGTGGGTGCCATCCCACACATGCAACACGTGTGGGTGGGCCCCACGAGCTGCCATATGGATGGACGGGGTGGCTGCAAAGCACATACATCATAATGTGTCCCTCAACACCGTCCATGGATGGATGGTGTGGGTATAAAATATATACATCAAGGTGGGTCCCATCCCACACGTGCAGCATGTGTGGGGTGGGCCCCACACGCCTGCCAATGGGTGGATGGGGTGGACATAACACATACCTCGTGATCCACAGAACTTGCTGACACCAGACAGTAGCAACTGCTGCTGGCCATCCAGCAGATGGATGGCCCAGATATAACACATGCATGAGGTGGGTCCACACATGTGAGACTCACTAGTAGCTTTGAAAAGAGCTGATATATATGTTTTTCTCTTCATCTGGCGGGCAGGCCAACGGGCTTGCTGCTGGACAGTCCAACATATAGATGGCATGGATATAATACATACTTCATGGTGGGGTCCATCTGGGTGGGCCACACGGCCTCATCATCACCATAAAAAATGAGAGAGAGAGAGAGAAGACGTAGTGAAGGGAGGAGCCACTATGAGCTCCTCTCGGTTTACAACACGTACATTAAAACGGGTCCCACCACAAGTGGGCCCTTAAATATAAATCAAGGGTGGAAATCCTAATATCACCCACCGATTGCTAATCTTCTTCTTTAGCTCTTTGGACTCCTTAGCTCCTAGGCTTTCTCTTTAAGGGTGAATGATGAAGTTTGAAGGGTTTGATGGTAAGATTGGGTGGTAGGGAGGTGGGCCTTCTCTTTTCTCTCCTTAGGATTTTCTCTCTTGTTGCTTGGGATTTTTAGGTAGAGAAATAGATAGAAAATGAAGTGAATGATGGGTGGGGTGGTGTTGTGTAAGAGATGAGATGGAAAGCATGAGTTGTGTAAGAGGAGATGGGATAAGAGGTATGGGTATTATTGACTTTTGCGTGAGAGAGGGATGGGTGTCATGCCTTGTTGGTGAGAAAGGGATGGGCTAGGTATGGGTTGTGTACTTGACTTGATTGATTGATTGATGTGATAGATGGTAGAGATTTTCTCGGGATTCGCAACGCGCGGTGTTTCTTCGAAATAAACATGGGCCCACAACTCCTAGCTTGGGTATTGCATCGGTGCGCAAGACGTGGCATTGGAACCGTGACGACGGCACAGTTGCAATGGTACAAGTCTCGGGTCGAGTCGACTCTGATCTACAGGATGTGACTTATGGTCGTGCATAAACGCCAATTACAGGTCGCGAGTTGCCGGGATTTGACAAGGAGGATCGCGGAAGTCTAAAGAATGGTACGGACTAGGATATGGGTCTTACAATCCTAAATGGTTGGGTCATTAAGCATGCCTTGCCCATGTTCCCAACAATCCTAGAACCCAGTGGGACCGATGACCATGATTAAATAGACCATTCATGTGCATTGTCACAAGAAAACATTTGATACTGCCTTGGCTGTGGATTGATTATCCACAAGGCCATGTACTTTTGGAATGGATTGACTACTCCCCCTGCCACCAACCAATGGATGGTGGTCGGTGCTCTATGGGCCCCACCATGATGTATGTGTTTCATCCATTGCATCCATTTATTTTTATAGATCATTTTATGGTATGAGACCAAAAATGAGGAATATCCCAATCTGAAGTAGACCACATTACAGGAAACAATGTTGAATAAACGTTGACCATTAAAAACTCTTTGGGAGCTATAAAAGTTTTGGATCAAGATGATCTTTGTTTTTTCCCTTCATCTGGGTCTTTATGACCTAATCAACAGATTGGATGTCAAATAATCAACATAAAAATGCTTGTCCGTACACCCAACGTCTAAGTTGGGAAGGTAAGTCTCAGACTTTGGGAACAAGCCCTAAAATGATCTTTAAAATGGATAAACGGAATGGATGAAACACATACATCATGGTGGGTCCCACAGAGCACTGACCACCAGCCCGGGGGAGTAGCCTATCCGTTTCCATGTACTTTCAATATAGTACACCAGAAAGGTCATTAAGCTGGTGGGCCCCTTGCCTATGCATCTACTGCATTCCCATTTCTCCCACTTCACAAGATTTTTTTTTATACTTTGGATGGGCGTGAAAGCTAATACACAGGTATCAAAAAATTGCATACATGACATGCTTGTTACCTAAAATAGACCATCCAAGCCATGGGAACTATTTCAGATGGACATCAAAACAAAACGGAAAATTTGTACCTTATTTTATTCCCATTAGATGATTAATGAACATTTAAGAGACGGTCACAAAAATCATTCAATGTCCCAATTCAACAAACAACTTCCCAGTAATCATAGGTTATAACAATTTAATAAATATGATTTTTAAAATGTCCTATCTATGTTTTCTTAAATAAATAAATAAATAAGTGGATGGTTTAAATTGATTCCATTTATTCTAAATTAACAATTTTTGGGTGGCTGAATAACAACCATCACACTCTACCAAAGTAGCAAGTAACTTCTAGAGAGAGAGAGAGAGAGAGAGAGAGAGAGAGAGGGTATTTCCATTTAATGAGATGTGCATCTCTTCTTTCCTTCCCAAAGGAAATCTCTCTACGGCTTCTTTATCTTCATTGTCATTACCACAATGTAAAATAGAGATCAGAATTATGTGAAAGATTGGACCCCACACCAACAATAGGACGACCTCATTAACAAGTAGTGCAAGAATCCCCAATCCAATTGCATATGCCTGCACCTTCCCTCAAGGATTAAAGCATGAAGTGGTAGCATCGAGGATATGCTCCTAGAAAATATTTCCTTAAGAAAAAATGAACTAAGCTCATTCCCCCATAAAACCCCTTGAAAAGCTCTGAAATACTTTTATCTCTATCAAGCATAACAATGGTGAAAAAAAAAAGAAAACGGAAAGGGACTTGCTTGAGGAATCGACCACTGACTTCCCTCCGATGTTGAAGCTACTTTCTAGCTCTCCCTTGCAGGACCCATCTCTCCTTCCTAGAGCTCTTCCACTTCACCCCTCTTCTTTTTAGAAGATACATTTTCTACTCCTTTGTCTTCTGTCACTACATAATCAGTCGTCTTTAACTATGTCGAGTCATCTAGTCAGGACATATGCTGCCCCATAGGATATTTCTTAAGAATGGAACCAGTAAGGACCATATGCTATTCAAAAGTATGCAAAAATCTATACTTGAAGATGGTTGAGGAAATTGTCTGTGTTTAGTTCCAGCTGAATAAATAAGTGTGATGTGACAGTGGAACACAAAGCAAGGGTTTAAAGTTGTAAATAAGATGCATGTGAGAAAATGAATTGTATGACATAACACTATAATGTTTGCAACTTGTTCTTTAGATATTCCATTGAAATCCATCAAGTCCACACACATATACAGACCTGCCTATCACACCAGTACATAATAATGTGGCATGCATGTACAAATATTAGGGGTGCACAAGAAACTGGTAAATTGGATCTGAACCGACCAAATCACATGGATTGGTCTGTTTTTGAAGTATACCGGTTTCGATTTCGAAAATCAAAGAACCGGTTAGTTTAGTTCGGTTTTCGGTTCGGGGTTCTATAGAACCGAACTTGGAACCCGACCATCCAGTTAATAAATATTTTAAAAAATAATAATTAAACATAAAAACTAAAAACCCTAATATCTCAAGCACCTCACACCGCCCAGCCCCCTCACCCCATTCTCTCTCTCTCTCTCTCTCTCTCTCTCTCTCTCTCTTAAGACAACCATTGACCACCACCCGACGCCCACTGACCCTCGCTGCGGCTCCACCTTCATGCACGATCATCCCCCCCCCCTCTCTCTCTCTCATATATACCCACCGACACCTGCACCGACGACGTTTCTCTCTCTCTCTCTCATTCTCTCTTTCCCTCTCTATCTCTACGTTCCACATCGCCCAACCACCGACCCCCGTACTGCCACAAGATTGTTGACCTCTCTCTCTCTCTCTCTCTCCATTTTCCACACCAGCCAGCCACCAACTCCCTTACTGCAACTGACTTTTTCCTATCTTTGTCGTCTCGTTATGAACTTTAACAACGAATTCATCATCATTCTCTCTCGATGGTAGTTATCAATTTTGTTAATTTTTAGTAAATATTTTATTGAATGTTGGGTGTTTTATTAATTTTTGGTAATTATTTTAGTATTTTTGTGTTTCTTATTAGATGTCAAGTACCAGAGAGATAAATAATGCTCGGGAGCCCACTATTACTAATTCTCTCTCTCATACAAAAGTATGTCCTCTTAAAGAAAATGGTCATAAATATGAAGTTTGGGATCATTTTACCAAAATTGTAAATAAAGGGGATGGAAAAGAAAAAGGTGATAGATGTAACTATTGTAATTTAGCCTATGCATGGTCAAGTGAGAATGAGACTAGCTCTTTAAGAAAATAAATTTCAAAGTGTCTCAAGATTTTCCATAATAAAGAGAAGAAACAAAGACTTTTGTCAATGCAAACAATATCATAAGATGGTGATAGTACCCTTGGTGTTTGGAAATTTGACCAAGATTTATATCAAAAAGCACTTGTAAAAATGATAATCGTAGATGAGTTGCCTTTTGAGTTTGTTTAGCATGAAGGTTTTCATTACTTTTGTAGTATGATGCAACCTAATTTTAAAATAGTATCATGTACTATAATAATAATGGATTGTATGACATTGTGTGTTACTGAGAAAAAAATTTGAAAGATTTGTTAATGAACTCAAATCAAAGACTTTGTTTCACTACGGATTCATGGACCTCAGTACAGAACATTTCTTACATATGCCTTACAGATCATTTTATTGATAGTGATTGAAAATTGCATAAAAGAATTTAAAACTTTTATATGCTTTCTAGTTACAAAGGTGAGGAAATTGGTCGAACGGTGGAGGCACGTTTGATGGAATGTGGTATAGAAAAACTATGCATGCCTACTGTGGATAATGCAAGTTCCAATAATGTTGTTATTGCATATTTGAAGAGAAATATGTCTAAGAAGAGTGACACTTTCATTTTAGGCGACGAATTATTTCACATGAGGTATTGTGCACATATTCTTAATTTAATTATGAAAGATGGGTTAATTAAATTAAAAAATTCATTAACTCAAATTGGTGGGGTAGTGATGTATGTTTGGAGTTCTCCACAAAAGAACAATGCTTCAAGGTATGTGTAGACAAGGAGAGGATAACATATAAAAGTTATTTATGCCTAGATGTTCAAACTATGTGGAACTCCACATATCTCATGCTAGATGTTGTAATAAAGTTTTAAAAAGCATTTGAGAGATTATAAGAGGAAGATCCACATTTCACCATAGAACTTCATGATGGACCTCCCATCCCTAGTAATTTGGATGATGCTCGGATTTTTACAAAATTTTTGCATAAATTCTATGATGCCACTATTCGCATGTCTAGTTCTTTATATGTTACTTATAATTCATATTTTTATGAAGTTTGTAGCATTGAAACTTTCTTGTCCAAATGGTTGATCAGTTTGGATTCTACTTTAAATACCCTGATTAAGAAAATGATGATTAAATTTGATAAGTATTGAGAAAATATTAAAAAAGTGAATATGATGTTATTGATTGCCGTTGTGTTGAATTCCCGTTATAAATTAAAATATGTAAAGTTTTGTTATTATGAAGTTTACGTACCTGCCATGGTGATTGAGCTTACTGAGAAGGTAAGAGAGGCATTCAATCGTATTTATGATGAATATTCAATCGTATTTATGATAAGTATCAAAAGCTTCAGTCAGTTGATTCTTCTTCAAGTCAAACCGTTAATGACATGGAGGTTTGCCAATCAAGTATTATTATGAGTGAGCAATTAATTTCTCGTAAATCGAAGTTTCAAAAATATTTGAAAGAAAAAGAGAGTAATGGAGATAAGTCAGAAGTGGACAAATATTTGGAAGAATCTTATGAAAATGATGATCTAAACTTTGAAATTTTGAGTTGGTGGAAGGTAAATAGACTCTTGCTTAGCATAGGTATCAAATATGAGAATTCATGGAATCACTGTAGCATTAGAGTCTACTTTTAGTATAGGGAGTAGGGTCATGAATAAGTATCGAAGCTCACTTACACCGAAATTAGTTGAAGTGCGCATTTGTGCACATGATTGGTTGCTTCCAATCTAGGGAAAAGGGAACTTTGTTGATGAGGAGTTCAAAGAAGAGAAGAGTGAGAAGTCAGAAAGTTGCCATTTGTGGTACCTCCTTTTATTTCAATTCTTTTTCTTTTCTTTTTGTCAATCTATGGATATATGCCACCTTTTTGCAGAGCATAGGGATGCTAAACAATCTTCATGTCTTTTCTATGGTGGTCGATCTTATATGAGTCTTTGGAAGTGCCAATTATCCATCATGGAAGTTCTCGTAGAGTCGAAGGTTTAAAAGCTTGATTCTTGGTCAAGTTTTCCACAGTAAAAAAAAATCTAAGCTAACCCCCTAAACTCATTTTGGTCAAATCAGCATGTGATGCGGGACGGGATATCAGATTAACTAGAGTAATCAAAAGACAAAATAACGCTAAACTACCACAAGTTAAAAAATTCAGATTTGGAAGAATCTTATGAAAATGATGATCTAAACTTTGAAATTTTGAGTTGGTGGAAGGTAAATAGACTCTTGCTTAGCATAGGTATCAAATATGAGAATTCATGGAATCACTTGAGTTGTAAAGATTTTGCATGTTTACGGTTGTTTCCAGAGGTAGGGAATAAGTTGAGAGTATTTAACAAACTAGGAATTTAGGGTTTCGATATCGGGATTTGAGGATTGCAGATTTTGGGGGTAAGTATTTAAAGGTATAGGGAAAATAGGGGAAATTAGGTAGGGCTATATAATTTTGAGGGAATTCATATTAAGGTTTAGATTTGGTGATTAGTGTTTAAAAAGATTGGAGATTTTGGAATTTGAGAATGTTATGGTTAGGGTTTAGGGTTTATATATAGGGGTTTTGTAAAGGGGATAAAAGGGAAGAAAGAAGTCGAAGATTCAAAGCAAGGGGGGCATAGATTGAGGCCGTTCGTATGGACACTGTTCCCATGGTATTGTTCATGGCTAGAGCTTGGGTTCAGTTGGGTGTAGGTTAGGTCTAGGTTGGTTTAGAATCATTAAAAAAAAAGAGAGAGAAAGAACAAAAAAAAAAAAAGAAAAAAGAGAGGAAGATGAAAAAGAGAGATGAGAAGAGAAGTACCTTGTGACAGAGAAAGAAAACAAGAGGATAACAGGGCTTTAGGGTTCAAGTTTATAGGTTTTTAGGGTTTAGGGTTTAGGGTTGAGGGCTTTAGGGCTTAGGGTTTTAGGGTGAAATCCATGAATTTGGTAAAATCCCCACGAAATATAAACGAAAGAGAATTAAGAATTTGTGGATTTCTTTTTCTTTTGTGTGAAGTTATTTAAAACTTGATCAAATTATGAAGCCTAATACTTAAGCATTTAGAAATAGACATTGTCTCGTGCACATGACTAAAGTTGGGAGCTTAAAGAGTGTCATAATTCAAACCCGTTGTTTGTGTACAGTTGATTACCAAAGCATGACAGTTGCATATACATGTGTACATGTGTTAGAGATTGCAGTCATTCATAAAATATGGATGTGTTATGTATGATTGGCTTTTATGTCATAACTTCTTTATCGCTGAGTATGTTTGTGTTTTTATTATTTCAATTGTCACTCTGAACATTGCTTTCTTTCAATTGAATTCACTTTCCAATCCGGATTTGTTGAATATGCTCCATCAATAATAATTATCTACAAGCATGTTCCAGGGATTAACTGATTATTGCGAGATCGTGCACTATTGCTCTGTTATGTGGATTTATAGTTCACACGTATGAAAGTTTATAAATCCTCTCTCCCTCTCATTTAATTCATTCACAAGTGAGAAGCTTCAGAGAGATCTTTGAAAGTCTTCGAGAGTTCAGAGCTGCAACATTTAGGTATCCCGTGGCGTGACGCAGGAGAAGAGAAGAAGAAGGATGTGCGGTAATACAATATTTGAATGTCAGTATCAGTTGGTGTATCGACCCGACAGAAAAATGATACAAAATAACATTGTCTATCGGTATCAGGGTCGTATTGGTTTGATTGTTTTAAAGCCAAATAATTACGAAAAATATCAGAAAAAAGTGAATAATATGATATTCAAGAATGAATCTTCTTTTTTCTTTCTTTTTTTCTTTTTTTTTTTTTATTTTTTGTATTTTGGACAAGCAGATGATGGTGTATCAGACTATTCTTTGATGAGAATGATATATGTCAGTTTAACTTGTTAAAGATAAACTAAATGGGCCATAATTAAACAGAAATCAAGTAAGATTTGGTGAACTAGGGTCCATTACATTGAAATATAACAAAAAGAATATGAAAATATTAAAAAAAGTGAAGGTTTTCTTTTCGATTTTTCCCATAATGGTCCACTTAACTTCAATTTATTGAATACCCATTCAAATCATTTGTTTTGATCCCAAAATAGGTCTAGATCTAGCCTAAAATGAGTTTTTAAGTTTCTTCCACGATCTAAATGAAAAGAAGAAGAAGATATGAGTGAAATTTTGAATAATAATAATAATAATAAATCAAAATTGAGCTTTTATGGGCGTACCGGCCTGAGTAGATGCCGATTAACCTTGTATTGGTTAATACGGGTTAGTTTTTTGTATTGAGCCGATATAAAAACTTAGGGAAGAAAAAATTTCTGAAGGACTAACGCTACACTACAAGAAAAGGGGGCTTTAGCCTCGGTTCAGAACTGTGACTAAAAAGGTTAAAAACTGAGGCTAAAGCCTTTAGCCTCAGTTATCCAAACCAAAGTTGAAACCCCCGTGGCTAAAGGCTTTAGCCTCAGTTTTAGCAACCGAGGCTAAAATGACTTTTATAGCCTCGGTTCTTCAAGTGAAGCTAAAAGAACCCTTTTAGCTTCAGTTTTCTCAAAAATGTGGTTAAATCAAAATTTTAGCATCCATTATTTTCAACTGAGAGTAAATCCAAATTTAGCCTCAGTTGCCTCCAACCGAAGCTAAAACTATTTTTAACATTAGTTCTCAACAACCGAGGCTAAAACCTTTAGCTACGGGAGTTGTAGTCTCAGTTTTGGTAACTGGGAAAAAACTGAGACTAAAGATGGATTTAGCTTTTGTTGGCATCAATTGAGGCTAAATTCACATTTTTAACCTCAGATCTCAACAAATGAGGCTAAATTATTTATTTTAACCCATTCATAAACTTGTGAATAGTCATTCATTTATTCATTCATTCGATCAAATACAATCAATTCATTTTAATTCATTCATAAAAGCACAATACCAACAAAAAAGTTATTGGGAACTACTTTGATTGGATGAATCCAGACATTGATCAAATGACTTGCATTTTTGTTGTCAATTATGTGAGTGGATAAAAACATGAGAATCACACCCACTTTTCAAAATTGAAATTTTAGTTTCTATTTGGAATAAAAATATGGAAAGAAAAACATTTGAAGGGCCCATTCAAACGTGGTATTATTCCATCCAAACAACATGCCAGTGACATGTTATTGCAAAATCCGAGGTGGCTTATTAGCTAGTTTCAAGCACTTGTTATACGGGTCAATGTTGAATTCTTCCATAGAACTCCTGATATCACCTCTTTCCTGCGTGTCAGCTGAGCTACTAGGGAGATGAAGAGCATTTGAAACTCCCAAAGAAGTCTTGCCTTCATCCCCATCATCTGAAAACCCAGAAAAATGCATTAAAGACCCATCAATCTAGTATAAAAGAAATTCACCTGAGAAGAAAAACAGAAGCTGATTTCTGCAATGAGATTGGAAAGAAAGAGAGGTAAAATGCTGTTGTATCTCAATGGAGCCATTTCCAACCAGAGAGAGAGAGAGAGAGAGAGAGATGTCTGATTTAAGTAAGGGTGCAGCTTGTGAAGATGTCTGATTTAAGTAAGGGTGCAGCTTCTTCACAAGCGTTAGTGTCGTATCTATACATATAAAGGATCGAATACGAGCTGTATTTTTGGATGTCCCTCCTATCTCCCACACTTGAAAAATGCGAAGATAGCATAACAGCAGTTCCACTAGCATATAGAACATTCACCACATATCTACTCTAATTTATAAAAAATAATAAAAAATAAAAACAAAAACCTGTTGATTGAAGCTATCAGTTAGAGATGATTTTTCAATAGGCAAGGACTCTGCTAAAGCTTGAGATGCCTCAAGAGCACGCTGCAGTGCAAACTTCTCTTGGGTCAAATCTTCAATATGCTAAAAAAAAAAAAAAAAAACCGAACACCAAGTGAGCAATAATTATTTAAAAGAAAATTCCCCTCAAATTCATGATACAAAATAGAATTATATGCATAATCTGATGACATAAAAGGGTAAACAAAGTGTATTGTCAACCAAAGACTAACAGATCAAGTTGATTAAAATATGAAGGAAACTGTGGTGACTTAAGAACTGCAATGCATTTGATATGACATAATATGATAAAGAAGTGTAACAAGTGACTGCAGTAGAGCGCCTCATGACCCTCATCATATGCCCTACAGGACTACGCAGTATGATTTCTCTTTTGGCCTCAGTTACTCACTAATCTTGGCAAAAGGACAGACTTTCAGCCTCAGTTGCATGCTAACCGAGGCAAAAGGGTTGACTTTTGACCTCAGTTTCTCACCAATCGAGGCAAAAAATGGACTTTAACCTCAGTTCCTTTACAACCGATGCTAAAAAGCACATTTAGCCTCATTTTTTTAAACCGAGGCTAAAATATTGAGGCTAAAGGCCAACTTTCTTGTAGTGCTACCAAGTTCTATGGCCTCACCATGATGTATCATCACGTGTTGTATCCACACCGTCCATCCAATTGGAGAGGTCATTTTAGGACATGAGCTTAAAAATGAGGCAATTCTAAGGCTCAAGTTGAGCCATCCATTTAAAGAGATTATTTTGGAACATGAGCATAAGGCAAATCCAAAGCCCAAGTAGACTCCACTACATAAAACAATGAGGATTGAACACATGCTTTCCCTTCTTGTATGTCTATGTTAACTTATGAATAGGTTAGATACCAAAAAAATATCGTGATGAGCCTTGGGAAGATTTCAATGGTGGGAGTCTTTGTCCCTACTATTTTCTATGGTGGGTCCACTTAAACTTTGGATATGCATTTCTCCAAATTGAAGGACAATGTGGATATAACACATACCTCATGGTCAGGCCCACATATATTCAGTAGCAAATATTATCACTGTTAATAGCGAATTCACGGCCACTCCCAACACAATGAGGATATGGTAATGGGCCCCACCTTAATGCATTTATTGTATATGCACAAGGTCTATCTGTTTTTTTAATTCATTTAATGGCATGATCTCAAAAAAATGAATCAAATCCAAATCTTAGGTGGATCATGTGAATCAATGGTGAGTTTATCAAGGTCATGAAGAGCTGGATGAAGGGAAAAGAAAACAAATATCGGCTTGATTTAAAACTTTTGCGGTCCATGATGAGTTTTAAGGAGTCATTTGCGGTCCATGATGAGTTTTAAGGAGTCATTTGGCACCATGAATTTGGGGGATTTGAGGGGATTTCAAATCCCCTTGTTGTTTGGCACCATTAAGTAAATGGGGATTTCAAATTCCAGAGGTTTCAAATCCCTTCAAAGAGGGGGTTTGAAATCCATGGTGAGAGCTTGGATTATATCTAAAATCCTTTCAAGAGTTGCATGTACGTCACCAAAATATTATTCTGTTGGGCACATGCCCCACTAATGATGTCCCAAAACAATTAGATTCTCAATTGCATGACTATAATTACTTTAGGGAGTGTTTCGCGTAGGGTATTAGATGGGATTAAGTGAGATAGAATTGCATTTGGTTAGCATTTGGAGATGATGGGAAATGTTGGGATTAGGTGGGATGGAATTGCGTTTAGTCCCATGGAATTCCATTTGGTCCCATATAGGATTTTTGAGGATTTTGAAATCCACTACACATGTGGGCCCCACATTGATGCACGCATTTATTGATGCTGTCCATCCATATACACCATTTACACATGTATGTATACAAGTGAACAACATCCATTGTGAATTTGGTCCATTAATTACAATTTCATGGTCCACCAAACATGATTTTGCTTAATCTGGTGTTTCCTTGGCAAAATATTTATCCCAAACATGGGATTGGATGGCTACAATACCATGGTATTTCTAGACATACAATCATTGTACAATAATGATGTTAATCCTATCTAATACAATTAAATACCATTCATGTTCAATACCATCTAATACAATTAAATTTTTGGGTTCATGCACTAATGTGATGGAAAAACGGATGGACGGAGCGGATGTACAATCCATACATCAATGTGGGCCCCACGGTCAGGGCCGCCCCATGTTAGGTGAGGCTTGGGCGTCACGTGACCTCTCTTCTAAACCCTACCTCTGCTGTGTTCAGGAGCTTTGGAGCTCAAACGACGGGATTAAAAAAAATCAAATTCCTCCTTCTACGTCCGTACGTCTATGAATCTCAAAAACTCACTTTTTGATTGATTGAATCTCTTCTCGATCTTGATAAAGGTATGTTCTTGCCCATTAACATATCTTTATTAGTTCTTCTTCATTTCGTATGAAGATTTATGATTTTTTTCCTTTTTAGGAAGTCGGTTCCTGTGCATATGTTGTAGGATAGGATTGTTCTACAAAAAATTTCTCTGTGGGATCTGTTGTCATATGTGTGTATGACATGTCAGTGGAGGTTTTTGGGTGGCTGTGTATTTTTGTCTATGGCGTGGCGTACGTGATGGTTGGATAGGCATGATTTTCTTAGATTTTACGGATATCCCATCCATCCAAGTGTCTTTAAACTGTTTGTCCTTTTTGGGTAATGATGGTCGCTTGATGACTGGATTGGGCCTAGCCATTCATCATTGGCCTGGGTCGGATGCCCTAAATTTTAAGTCTGAGACTGGTTCTCGGGCCAAGTTTAGGACCTGTTATGTGATATGGGGCTGTAATACCTATTCTTCCGCAATTGCATTCCGTTACGACTTGTGACCGTTAATAGTGGGCATTGAATGGAATCCACTCACCAAGTGTCTTTAAAGACATTTTTAAAAAATAAAAAATAAAAAAGTGTCTTTAAAGATGTTGAATGGTTTTAACTGAATGATGAGCAGTTTAAAGACACTTATGCTCTAACCGAAGCTATGACCCTTGATAGTGGAATTGCTAAACAGGATTCATGTACTGACCCCAATTAATTGGGATAAGGCTTAGATTATGATGATTTCTGTTGAGCCCTGGCTGAGCCTGAATCTGAGCCCAATTTTCTATGTAATCTGCATTTGGTTCTTGTAAGCTTGGTCTAAATTTCAGTCCTGAAAATTAAATGGACTGCACGGACATTGTCCTGCATGAGTTTAGCCGACCGACAGCTCTAACCTTGATTGAGGGATTTATATTGAATGTTTTGCAGCCTTTTTTTTTGGATACGTTAAAAGGACATCATGCAAATTATCTTACATACCAAATTTTAAAGCAAGAATAGTTTTACGTGAACATGTTAATCAATTTTAAATGTAAAATTTCAGGTTTGTGTGTAACATTTATGTTCATCTCCAAACTTTCACAAGTTGGGCTTTGGATGGTCAAGGAGTTAAAAATAGGTATGATCCCATGCTCCTAGATGCCTTTTCAATTCCTAATTCAAATCCTTTCTCTTCTCTGTTGATTCTATTGACTGTTTGTTGTTCTTGGAGTTGTCAAGTATGTTAGGTTACCCGCTGTGTTCTAAATTCAGGCAGTCTTATTACTTTACACTTTACTAGGATCAGTCCTCCACTTGCTCTGAATTGTATGAATAAACTGGTTAATTCCCTGTGGTTAAATTTATAAAATTTGCTTATTGGTTTGGACTCCTCAATCCTTAAATTTGTTATTAATTAAATGAATCAATCTACAAACTTACCAAATTAATTTAAAAATCAAGCAAACTGATGAGGAACAAAACCCAATGAATTGGATTCACCAATTACCCTATGAATAAAAAACTGGAATCTAGATCTGACTAAAGCATGACCTGGCAACTGTAGCGATACTAACATGTAAGTTCATGACATCTGATATTAGTCTGGTTCGTGCTGATGCAGTGAGATGGTCTCTGAAATATCAATCTATGCCTAAACATAGTGATTGCATGCACAGATGTTGGAGTGAGTCTCGATAGTGAGCTTGACTTTGGATGATCTGAAAATGACAAATCAGTGGGTGCCAAATTCAGTTAGCAAGTTGCAGCAAAGACCTTATCTTATTCGAATCAAAGACCTTATCCTATTTGACGATCCTCATGCATCGCTTCGCAAATCTGGTTCTTCGTGGACCGTGACCATGGCTCACTTGGTGGTGAACTCTGCAGTGAGTTTGGACCCTGATATATGGTGCTTGTCTTGGAGCCCATCAAGTGTATCTTTTATAACCTGATTTCACCGAAAATTGTGGCATAGGGTTAACATTTTGAGGTCAAAATATTTCGTTTCTTGGGATGACCTTTGTGAAGCATGCATCAGGGTGATTCATGAGTAATTTGCGGATTGTATAAATATTAGTTTTAGATTTCAGGGTGACTCATGACTCATGACTAATTCGCTGATTGGAATGTTAGTTTTTAGATTTTTGGAAGAATGTATAAGGGCCTGTTTGGGAGCGTGGATTTGGAACCCCCTGGATTCGCAACCCCCAGGATTGGAAACCCCCTGGATTGGCAATCCTCTCGGTGTGTTTGGTACCCTTGAGTGTGAATCAACTTTAATTCAAAAATACCTATACATGGTATATTCACGGGGGTTTGAATTTAATTACTAAATCAACTTTAATATCCCCAATTAGTGAGATATATAATTTTTGACACTATGGTTGTGATAAGCCCGCTAAAATATATGTTTTGCCTAAAAGTGATGAAATTCCAAGTCTCAGATGGACCGCAAGCACAAGATCATGTCTGAGTGACTAACCAACGATTTTTAATCGTTGATTGATATGGACAATGTTTGGACGGTGCTGGACAATATTTGGACGGTGCTGATCTACATGAACAATGTTTGGACGGTGCTGATCATCGTTAGTGGGCCATGTGCCCAGTAGAATGATAGTGTACAGTGACATACATTTATACCTGCAACTATTCAAATGATTTTAGGTGTAATCCAAGCTCTCACCTTGGATTACAAACCCCCTCAAAGAGGGGATTGGAAACCCCCTGGATTGGCAATCCTCAGTTGCTTTATGCTGCCAAACAACCATGGGGATTTGAAACCCCCTCTAATCCTTTCCAATCCCTTCCAATCCAAGGTGTGGAAGAATGTATAAATATGCCAAAGGTAAGGTTTCTGCACTTAGGAGGTGGGAAGGTCATTGGGTGTCTGCTATGGCTTGGTTAGTGGGGAGTATGTAGGAAGTCCTATGACTATCTCCATTTTAAGTTGGGGTTGCTAGCACTGTGTGATCCTTTGAGAATGCAGGTGCAGGTACTAGTGTTTAATTATATGCTTTTCCACTCCATGTAGAGGCGTGCATGTCTGCTTGGTAAAAGGCAGTCCTGGTTGTGGGTGCAGAACTATAGGTGTGCAATGACAAACGGAGTCTTGTACAACTTCTTTAGCTTTAGGAGGTCTTTTATACTGGGTCTGTTTATTGGCACTTTATTAGCTCAATCATTTTACAATCCATAGATTGTATCTTGACCAGCAGTTGGATCGAGGAGCATATGTTGAAGTCTTTTGATGAATGTATTCTGTGGTGAGACTTTTTAGAGATCTGGTGTAATCAATTCATATTTTTGCTTCTGCTTCTTTTTTTTTTTTCCTTCCTTTATTTATAAATCAGCAACACTAGCTTCTTTCCTTTTTCTTTTTCGAGAATTAACAGGAAAATTAATTCAAGAAAAAAGGAAGGGATCACATCAAGAAGGGAATGGGTTCCTGATTCCGCCAGCTTCATTTGATTGCTGAGAAAGTACAGCTAATACAAGAGGCAGATATTGCAGATAAGTAGAGGTCCAGAAAGTTACAATGGGAAACCAAATTCATAGAGTTCCACTGGGCAAACGTTTTCAGGTGGGCTACTGGTTGTCAAGAAATTTTGTTAGACCATGAGAAGCCAGCTCCAAATAGCTAGGACAAGGCTACGATGATGATAAAGGTCCCCAAACTCCTTTAGAATTGTTGTGATGTTGTCCTCCAGTACATCTGCCTCATGAAATACATGAATATATTGGTATTCCAAGAGTCTAATTTACAGTCTGTCGATAAAAGTCTTGTAATGTCTATGTGGGGTCATAGGGATATTGAGTATGTTGCCCTAGACTCTGTTGGGGCCTCAAGGGGCATCCTAGTGTGCTAGAATCCCTCCATTTGGTGTAAAGATTATTGTTGGGTCAGTGTCTTCTTAGTTAGTGAGGTTTTTCAGAAAATATCATAGAGCTTCATTTGGGTGTTTACAGGGGTTTACGGCTTGAATTGTCCCCCTCTTCGTTCTCTTTTTTGGGATGAGCTTTCCTCAGTCTCTGTAAGATGACCCCTCCCGTGGTGCGTGAGAGGGGGCTTCAATGTTGTCCAGTTGGCTCATAAGAAGCTACATGGGGTAGGGTTAATGCTTGCATATGGGGTTTTGTAGATTGGGTGCCGAAGCTAGTTTCATGGATATCCCCATGGAAGGAGTTAAGTATCCTGGTCCAATGGTCAAAATCAACCAGCTATGTTTCTCTTTTTTAGAATCCTGGTGTCGCCAGAATAGGCGGTAAAAATTCCCTTTGGTGTGGTAGTCTGGGCTTCCTAATCTTGCCTCTGAACGCTGTCTAGCCTCTTGGAGGTGGATGTCCTCAACTAGGGGCCCACCATTCAGATTTAAGTTAGCCTGGTTAGAAGTTGAGGGTTTTAAGTTATTGGTGTCGGATTGGTGGTCTTCCTTTGGTTGGGCAGGTTTCATGCTTTTTAAGAAATTGAAGCTTCAGAAAGCTAAGCTTGTAGTCTAGAATCACGAAGTGTTTGGTCGTAGAGAGTTGGAGATGGATTCCCTCCTAAACAACATCCAGGCTTTAGACATTAAAGAAGGGAGGGGGTTGCTTTTGGACGATGATCGCTCTTCCAGAGATGAGTTAACTTCCTGAGTACCAATCTAGGGTTAAAGAAGAGGAAATGAAATGATGTCAACATTCGCTGGTTATTTAGCTCAAAGAGGGTGACAAGCACACCAAATGCTTTCATGGCATTGCCAGAGCTAGAGCGAGGTCCAATTATATTTCCTCTTTTGATGGTAAAAGATTGGTTGATAAAGGCATCGTTTGCGATGTTATGGTGAATTTCTATCAGTACTTGCTGTCGGATGAGGGGTTTCTAAGATCTAATTTAGACAATCTTGCCTTTGAATCTTGTTTAGTTGAGGATGTTGTTTCTTTGGAAAGCCTTGGTCCTAGTCGAGGAGATCAAGGATGCAGTCTGGGACCTGGGCAGGTATAAAGTACTGAGTCCTGATGGGGATCTTATTAATTTTGACTTGGGATCTTATTAATTTTGACTTGCACATGCTATATTTGCATTGGGAGATCTCACCCCTAAATTGGGATGTACTTTCCTACCCTTATAACTAAGGTGGACGAAGTTGATAGTCTAAAGAATTTTAGGCCCATCAGTTTGATAACTAGTCCCTATAAGATTGTTGCTAAAATTCTTGGTTAGAGAATCAGAGGGGGTTCTCCATAAGGTTGTCTTGCCTTTCTAAAGTGCTTTTGTGACCGACATGCAAATCTTGGATAGTGCCTTGCTAGCTCATGAGACTTTGGATTCTACTATTAGGGCAGGAAGGTAGGGGGGTTATATGTAAGTTGGACGTAGAAAAAGCATCATGCTGATTGGTCCTCCTTAGATTATATGTTGGGCAGATTAGTTTTTGGTTTGAAATGGATTCAATCCTGCGTTTGTTTTGCCAAAAGTTTCAGTTATGAATTATGATTAATGGATCCCCTTTTGGCTTCTTTAAAGTCTCATGGGGCCTTTGACAAGGAGACCCCCTGTCTCTGTTCCTCTTTGTCATGGTTACGGTGGCCCAAAGTAAAATGCTTTCTAGAGGTCAAGATGAAGGTTTGTTCTATGGTTTTGGGGTGGCCAATTCTCTTGGTGTATTAACCATCTCCTATTCGCCAATAACACCATTCTGTTTTGTGAAGCTTTTTGAGTCTCAAGTGGCTAATATGAGGATTGCGATGAGGTGGTTTCAGGTTATTTTCGTCGATATTAATATCTAGCTTTATTTCCGGCCTTTTTTTAAAGCGATATTATTTCAAGTTATTTTTGGCCTTAATATTAATAGTTTATTGGAGTCAATATATATCAGGAAAAGGTTTCCCAGCTTGTGGAGGTCTTTGGCTGCAAGCCTGCCTCTTCTTTTTTTTCGATATATCTAGGCCTTCCCCCCTGTCTGGGCAAATCGGCTCTTCACTTGTGGTATAAAGTGGTAGAGAGAATGGAGAGAAAATTCTCCTTGGAAGAGTAAATTTCTATCCGGGGGGGGGTGGGGGGGAATCACTCTCATTAAAGCTTCTCTCTCCCATCTTCCTAACTACTTTCTTTTCAAGTGTCCCAAGTTTGTGTTGGCTTGGATCGACGGGCTGAGAAAAGATTTTTTTATGGGAGGGAGGGGTGAATGATTAGAAATTCATTTATTGAATCGGGTGAGGTGTGTATACCTATCGGGGAGGGTGGGCATGTATCAGATAATTGGAAGTTGTTAATTGGGACTTGTGTGTTTGAAATAGTAGCGTAGAGGACTAGTCTTTTGGAGGAAAGTTATTACAACCAAGTATGGGTCCTCCCTTATGGGGTGGTGGATTTGGGAATCATCCCTATACAGGGCCTCCTTTATTTGGAAATCTGTCGCTTCAGTGGTCCTTTGCTGACTGGAGATTTGAGATAGGTTTTAGGACTTGTGTTGTTTCTTTGCCTAGGATTTTGGGGGAATTTGGCTTCCCCCTAGTCATAGGGACTTTGTAATCTTAGTGGTTCCCCGCTTGGGGTTTGCTTTGCATATTAGGGAGTGGGCTTCCCATGGTTTAGTGCAGTTCTCTCTCTCTCTCTCTTCATTTTCTTCTTGTTGTTTTATTTTCTTTTTGCCCATTGGCCCTAATAAAAGCGCTTCATCTTTAAAAAAGTAAAAAGAAAAAATCTATATTTAACCAGATTGTTCAATTGATATGTTTACATCCGCAAGACCCAAATTTGTACTTGAAGTGCAAGATATAGAGTAGTGCTTTACAAGTTGCCATCTGCCATAAGATGACCCTTTAAAGCAGAAACAAATTATTTCAGTCCCCTAAATAATGAGCTATCCTTGGAAGTCTCATCAGAAACCTTCAAAGTTTAGACCAATTGGTCCATAGAATGCAAGTTTTTATTTTATTATTATTATTATTATTTTTTTATTTTTATAAACTCTCCTATGTCGTTGAAAGAAATGCCACCAACACCGGCCAACCCTTCTTTTTAGCTTTCCCCTTTGCTACCTTGAAGTATGCATCTTGCATGCATGTTCTTGGAGGGAAGTGTTGTGAATTTTTAGTCATGCTCAGTGTTCGAAATATCGGTATCGTATTACGTAACGCATCCTTGGGATATAGATACATATCGGTTATCGCATGGGATATGTCGTTTGTATCGGGTAATTTGTCGCAATTTTTTGGGAAACATTGGGAAAATGGTTGAATTTTTTAATGAAACTTCAGAGATTGTTAAAAAAGACCTTAATACAATCTTTTAAATTATAACATCTCAAAAAAGAAGTGCACATGGTAGGTTTCCCTCATATGGGGTCCTATGCTATGCGTTATCTGATTGGACTAATGCAACTATATTCAAGTTGATTGCATAACATTTAGAGTGTGTGTGTTAATTATCTCATCAAACACTCCTAAATACTTTGAAATTAGTCTCAATTGATAGTTGGTTGAAGGGAAATCTCGAAAAAAATTAATATTTTAATAATTTTTGATTAAAAATGATTTTTATTCTTATTCTCCGAAAATTGACAAGGACTTAACAAATCAATAGATCAACCCTCATACATGGTTGATTTCATGTTTGGAGTGCAACATTGCAAGCAATTTGAGAGAAATTGGGGAAATTTTGAATTTTCTCCAAAGCCAACCACCTACACTCAAATTTCTAAATTAGAGTGTATTTGATGATTATTTCAACAAATACTCTTAAATACTTTGAAATTAGTCTCAATTGATAGCTGGTTGAAGGAAAATTTTGAAAAAAATATGGAAAACATGATGAACCAATGGATATCAAAATCAAAGCTCCAACTCCATGATTTTTCATGCAAAACACGAAGAACCAATGGATTTGTAACCATTTGACACTGATTTAACATAAGTTCAACAACTAAAAAAATGTATTGGAAATTGAAAATGCTCACTGGATCAAACATGTGGGATATATCGTCTCTACCTGTGTGTTTTGAATCGCATAGGTGGGATACAAGATATATCGGCCGATATTGTTGATATTTAAAACATTGGTCATGATAAGTACCAAATTGGAGGCTTTTGTGGTCTGGAAAGCGGTGGCGGCTATTGAGCACCTAGTTCGAAGGGGCATATCCTTCTCAATGGGCAATGGAACCCGTACTTGTTTTTGGGTAGATATGTGGTGTGGCGATCAAGAGTTGCAGACTAGCTTTCCTAGTCTTGCACGTTTGGCTCCCGATCAATTTGTCTCCATGGCAGATTGTTTTTCGATCATGCAGGACTCAGTAGTGTGGGCGCCTCCTTGTTGCAAGAATTTATTAGACTTAGAAATGGAGGGCCTTACTTGTCTTCTTGAGGTTCTTAGGCATGCCAAGGTAGAGATGCAAGTGGAAGACTCTATGGTGTGGGCGAGAATTACTTCCGGCATATTTTCAGTGAAGTATGTTTGGTGTAGTAACGGAACCAGGGAAGTGTTCCTTCTGGCATCCCTTTCATCATTGGTCTTATGGGGCCCCTCCTCAGGTGGCGGTTTTCGTGAGGCTAGTTTGTCGAAAGAGAATCCAGACTATTGATAATCTGCAAAGAAGAGCGATGATTCTTCCCAATATTTGTTGCATGTGTATGGTGAACAATGTGAATATCAACCACCTTCTTATCCATTGCCCTTTTGCTGGTAAGGTGTGGAGCCATTTTTTGTCGCTATTCCACATCTTTTGGGTGATGCCGGAGTCGGGGGATCAGCTTCTTTGGGCATGGCGGAGAGGAGGGGTGGGGAACATTGGAAAAGCTAGGTAGAGGCTTCTTATTATGGCGATGTTTTGGGTTATCTGGGGAGTGAGGAACGGGTGCTGTTTTAGAAATATTCAGGCTAGTGCCGCGGAGGTTGTTAGAAAATTTTCTGGCTATTTGAAGTGGTGGGCATGATTTTTGGCTCCTTTGGGTGTTGTATTCTTTGCTCATTTTCTCGAGCCTTCTTAATAAAAATTATCATTTCTCAAAAAAAATAAAAAATAAAAATGGTGGCAGGTAACAATAACATACTGCACAAAGCAACTAAATAGCTAGGACAAGGTTATGATGGTGATGGTGATATGTTTATGCATATGATATATTTTCTCTCATCCGTTTCCTTTGATACTGAAATTACTCTTTTGGCAGGTCGAGTCATTTCCATCTCTAGAACGGGATACGTGCAAAGACCTTCCAGTCATTATCTCCAGTCTCCGGTTAGTCATATTCTTTTTTAAAGCACAAAGATAATCTGTTTCTTTCAGCAAATCATATCTTTCCTCCAGAGTTTTGCACCCGATGATCCAAACCACTGCCTGAGCTGACACAAAACCACAAAACAAGACAGCCCCAAAAGGAGGCGTGCGCAAGACAATCTTACAAGAAAAACAGCAACAGGATGCAGCAAGATAGTGCAGCAAACAGCTACAGATAGAAACAGAAAGAAAAATAAGCTGCCATCTATGACAACAGTGCATTTCTAGTAGCACCAGCCTTTGCAAGATCATCCACCTCAAAGTTCACTTCTCTTGGGACTAATGAAAAGGAAACCTTCCTGGCCCCTGCCAATACACAAATCTTGCACTTTATTCAATAATGTCTGCCACTTCCACAAGAATGATCTGCCTGTAGCCCAAGCAATTGTATTGCTAGAATCGCCTTCAATCATGACAGGCTGAAGAGACTTCAAAAAAGATCTTTCAAGCTTGAAGCACCGGTACCTCTGCATAATTTGAGTCTTTGATTCCTACGGGCCCTGAAAATTCCTCGATCACACTACTGTAGCTGTTCCTGGAAGTACCCAGCTGGACCTGGATTTTTTATAACAACTCCCCCCCACCCCCGTTCTTAAGCTAATGAGTTAGTGATGGTGCTGGATTCCCTCTATTTTCAGGCTTAAATTATCTTTTGATTAGATGCGTCTTGATTTATGAGATCTTCTTAATTGTTTGTTTTTTTTTTAATCTCCTAGAGGTTTTTTTTTGGGGGATTGTTTATGAAAATAAAATAGCCATTATTTTTCCTCGATAAGAGCTAAATCATGTGAATTTTCAGTTTCAGAAGTATTCTTTTTCTACCACAGCTGCTGATAAGGCTCGTGAGGCAGAGAATGAGAAGAAAGAAAAGTAAGTGTTTTTCACACACTCCACCAGGTGATTGTAAGAGCTTATGCCTTTCATTTGTTTTCATTTTGTTTATATTGAAAGCATGGAGTTGGCTATAGTTTTTAATAGCAACACATCCATTTGAGTTTGAGCCCTGGGAATGGACATCACACCTCGGGTTTGCAAGTTTATTTGCTGGAACACATGCCAGTGCAGATTCGTAAGATCGAATTAGGCAGCCTTCCTGTGTATCTGTCCTGTCCCAAAAGTCAGGCAGGTCCATCCATCAGCTGGGCTGCTTGTTTAGAATCAATGGAAGGTAAGCAAATTTCCAGCTGTCCGCATTCAATGTAGACGTGTGGCCCGCCTGATGGGCATCACTTGATTTTAGGGCCAGATCTTTTGCAGGAAGGGCCTGCCAGATGAGTGTCTTTGGAATTCACACATTTGGGCATGTTGGTACATGTGTCTGCTAGTGCAATTGTTTTTTTCAGTTTGAATTCTTCTCAGGGTTGGGTTAATAGTTATCAAGTTTTTTAGTGTGAATCTCGAATGCCAGGGCAATCACCCATGAGCAAACAAGCAATGGTGTTATGTTTATATTGGAAAGCTTTTCAACTGCCGGGGCAATTGCCAATGAGCAAATAAGGAACAGCATATGTTATTTTGGAAATCTTTCCATAATTTAGTTTTGGTACCCTTTCAGAATATCTGTGACGTTTGTTGACAAGGATGGAGAGGAGAAGCATATCAAGGTCCCTGTTGGAATGTCAATGTTAGAAGCAGCACATGAAAATGATATAGAACTCGAAGGTACATATTCGGGCATGCTTTCTCATAATTCAGTCTTCAAACCTTCCATGAACAAGGCTCTCTCTCTCTCTCTCTCTCTCTCTCTCAAGAGAAATTTCATTTAAGAAGTTGCTTGGACAATCTATTCAGATTTTGTATATTTAAAACCAAGTATATCTAAAATGCCATTTTGTAGGGAACCCGGAAACTCATCTTTTTTTTTTCCTCGATTTTGAAAAAGCAATAAAACGAGTTGATTACTGGCTAGGTCAACTGTTAAGAAATGCATTTTCTTTTATGTTTTTATTTCATATGTTATTGCACAACTAGCAACTTGGCTTGTTGATTTTCTCTAAGAATAGGCCAAGCAGTACCTAATTGGGGATTGGCGGTACTGAGTTGATTTTGGTTTCTTAAAGTTTGGATTAAATCACTCAGCAGTAGTGTTTAAAAACTCAATCTAGTAGTCAAAGAAATCTTATCTTGATTTGATCGAGAATCCTGGTTCAAGTTGCTAGGATTGAGCAGCTAGCAATGCTTGTAGGTTAACTTAAGGTACACCCATCAAATGTGCCAATATGTCAATTGTGTATGGCATCTGGGCTTTGCAGAGGTGGGGCCTCACCATTAAATCAGCTGGGCCAATAATCAGGCAGCTACACGTATATCTTGAATCAGACTGTCGTAAGGTCAGATTCAAACCGTCCACTGTTTTCATGCACAGTGACTGTCTGATGATTGGATCTGCCTGATTTTCACACCTGGTGATGTCCATGGTGGAGCCCACCTTCTGCATGGCCCCTTCATTGTACACTCAACTCGTAGGCACGTGACAGGTTATATTTTTAAACTACCTACAACCAGCAGTAGGTGATCTGTATTCTTCTCTTCAAAGCATAATAAATCTCAATCCGTTACTCAAGAGTAGGAATGTAATGAAGCGCTAGAATGCACCGAGACATTGATGAACTGTCTGATGTGATTACAGGAGCTTGTGAAGGCTCACTTGCATGTTCGACATGTCACGTGATTGTGATGGTACGTACCTGGCTTTCTTGTTGCATGGCATATAGGATGGAGGCAGTGTATAATGTTCAGCCATGCATTTGCTAGGCCCAATAATCTGTAGGTGTAGGACCTTCCTTTTGGTGATCCAAATTGTTCATATGGTGGACCCTCGTAGATGGAGATACCCCAGAAACCTCCCCGTGGGATGATCCTAACTGCCTGATTGGGCAGTGTGGTTCATTCATAGTGAATATCCATTTTTTCAATGGCAGATATAGTAGGACATGGCCCATCCCATATAGGTCCACCACATCAATGGCTTAGCTTACCATATATTGGGCCTCAATTCTTTAGGATGTTGCTTTTAGCAGTACTGAGATATGGTGGCATTTTATAACACAAGCTGACTGTTGAACTTCCTGCTGTAGGATGTGGCTTTCTACAACAAGCTAGAAGATCCTACTGATGAGGAAAATGACATGTTGGACCTTGCTTTTGGGCTTACGGAAACGTGGGTCCCTCTGCAACCAAAATTGATTTCTCATTTCTAATTAAAAACCAGTTCTGAGTTTTTGTTCATGGGCCATTTGCAGGTCTCGTCTGGGCTGCCAAGTGATTGCGAAGCCTGAGCTCGATGGGATTCGATTGGCGCTGCCAGCTGCTACGAGGAACTTTGCAGTGGATGGTTATGTGCCCAAACCGCACTGAATATTTTGCATCTTGGAAGCCTTCGGTGATACCCAGCTTCTTTTCAGTGTGAAGCATGCAACCATTTCAGTTTTGTGGTCTCTCCTCTCTCTAGAATATTTGGTTACCAATGCATCCCCATGCAACGGAAATTTAGAATGGTTGTCCATTGTTGTTACATTAGTGACTTCTTGAGCTTTTCTGAGCTCCATCTCACATAAGCATGGTGGAATTTTTACCTTCCTCTTTGATGGGTTGAATGGCCCATTTGATCCCGACTGTTGATTGCGTTCCGCTGCGGATGGTGGACATGGTTCCAACTAGGGGTGTACATGAACCAAGTTAGCTTGGTTAGCTCACTCGACTTGACTCGAAAAAGCTCGATTCGACTTGGTTCGAAACTGAGTTCGAGCCAAGTCAAGCTGTTTTTTTGAGCTCGAAGAAATTTCGAGCAGAGTTCGAGCTTGCCCGGGCTCGGCTCGACTCGGATCGAACCCCAACTCGGATCGAACCAATTTAGCGAAGTGTTTGATGAAATGACTCAACAAGGTGTCGGCTGGTGGCGAGGAAGGTATAGATATGAAACAAATACCCTTTTATCTTGATTTTTATGTTGTCTACTGAGTGTTTGGTGAAATACTTGTAAACCGATGCTGTTGTTGTATATTCCGTGAGAAATTGAAGGTGCACTCCATGTGTTAGAGAAAATGCCGCCAAGGCTCAATCTTGGCTCGAACTGGCCTGAGCTGCCAACCGAACCGAGCCGAGCTGGCCAGTCAGGCTCGAGGACCGAGCCGAGCCGAGTTCAAGCTGGGGTCAGCTAGTGGCCAAGCCGAGCTGTGCCAAGCTCAGCTCGGCTCGGTTTGACCCGTGAACACATATAGTTCCAACAAACATTATTGGCTGTCTTCTTTGTTGAATGTGAACATTTTTTTAAAAACTTAATCGTGTATTTTCAGGCAATTGGTGCAAGGGTTGGAATTTATTGACCTATATAAAGAAGATTTTAGGAAATGGTCGTTCCAGGATGGGCCCATCGGATCAAACAATCTGGATCGTTGAACCAATTAGCTCCACCTTGTATGGTCTCAAAATGACTATCTTTCTGCTGCACCCATAGGGTAATTAAAATCTGGAGTGATGAAAACTGCAGAAAGAAATGTGGGATGGCCCATTTACCAAAATCCCACCGATCATACATTATTCAAACCATCTATTGTGTGACTCATTATATAAATGTTTTGGATCGCTGAACCATTATATCAACTCATTCCAAGGGCACTGTACAACCTTCCCACCCGAGTGTTGTATAGTATCTCTTAAAGCTGAACTGTTGACCAGGGACCAATTGGACTGAAAGATGAACTGTTGACCAGGGACCAATTGGACTTACAGCTGAGTGTTGTATAGTACCAAAATCCCGCAACTGTGAATGGAGCCCACTAATCAGAACTATTCATCTGGTCCAATCTCACATGTTCAAGGTGTGGAAATTCATCCATTATGATCATAGGGCAACAGAGAAAGATCTGCATGATAAATGCTTATGAACATGTTAAATGAGATCGTGCGGGTGCCATTCAAATGCATACATCTGATCAAGTTATAATAGAAAACGGGATGATTGTTGTCCGTCATTGTGCCTCACATTTGATTGAAAGTGGCTTTTGAATACTCTAGGCCTCAAATTGATAGCATTTCTTCGTGATAGGTTGTTGGATAACCGTCATTATAACATTGAAAGTACACCGAATCGGTAATGTTCCTCTGGAAATACTGGTTATTACTCCACGCAACATTCAGTGAGATCAAGGGTTGATAGGCCGGAATATGTTATTTCACGTAAGCATTAGAAGAAATGGAAGGAATGGCCACATGAACCATGACTTATCCGTTCCAAGGCAATTTATGCCAAACAACGAAGCATGAGGGGCATTAGAAGAAATGGAAGGAATGGCCACATGAACCATGACTTATCCGTTCCAAGGCAATTTATGCCAAACAACGAAGCATGAGGGGCATTAGAAGAAATGGAAGGAATGGCCACATGAACCATGACTTATCCGTTCCAAGGCAATTTATTCCAAACAACGAAGCATTAGGGGGCAGGTTCCAATAGCACAACCTGCCCAGGGTTTACAACCTGTAGTTAACTCAAGCCCTTAGGAATAAAGGGCAATAGTTTTACCCTTAGTAGGTCGGGATTAATTGGTTAATTTAATAAATGAGGTAGCTGATAAACTTCGTGGTCATCGTACTAATCGGCTCGTTTATCGTAAATTTTACTTCAATTGGGTCGATCGGTATGCCAAGAGGCACCAAAATACTAATGTTGTAAACATAATAATATATTGTCCATTTTTTATTGCAAGTTAATCCATATTAGAATATTATGGCTCGTCGGCCCATTCTATGTTATTATGATGGGGATGGTGTATACGAAAATGGAAGTTTCTCATATGTGGGTGGGGAATCAAAAAAAATTGTTGCAAGGGATGATATTACGTACCAGGAGATCCTAGATAAAATACATCAGATTACAAAGACAACACTAGATGAATTTGATTTGAGAATGAATGTTATGTATGGTGAAGCAATACGTAAATTACTCCCTCCATATACAATCAAAGACAATGAAATCTACTCATACATATGCTCTTTTTTAGATAGAGTCCACCTACTCAAATAACACTGTATATAAAGAAAATGACGTGTACACCGCTTGTGCAAGCAATGAGCACACTCCATTACATTCAAACATACTGTCCCCGATATGCAGCCTTCAAGCAATGATACATGTCATGATCAATAACTTAGCGATTGTGATATACTGTCATTTTGGTTGCTGGGTAATGAGTACAGTATAAATATTTCTGGCCCTTCGAGCAATGATCCATGTCAGGATGGAAGAGTTGACGACTGCGATATCCCCATCCCATTGGCCAATATTACGTGTCTTGATCCTTCAGTTCAGTTCAATTCACAACCTATTAACTTGAATTTATATTTACCGGTCAATGAAAAATATTGAAATATTCTTGAATCATCAATTCAACTGATATAAACTCCACTGAATATTTTCATTGCTCCATTCGCTATCATTCCACTTGAGATATATATAGTGATGTAGCTTTTGTTAACGCAGATTATTAGGGATATCCGGCTATGGTGGACAAACCCTTATTATCTGAGTAACATTTTAGTGGGTGTTACCCAAATCATGTTGGGCCCAAGCTTGAGCTTTAGTGCTTTCAGATGAGAGAGATGATGGTGTGGGTTGAGGCTTGGAAGATGAGGGGCATGGTGACTAGGTTAGAAGATGAGGGGACGTGGGTTGAGCAAAGTACATGAGTCTTCGGCTCAGGTGGGTCCACTGTAATGTTTATTTGAAATCCACTCCGACTACTTAGTATATCACCTGATTTTAGTCCAAGGAACCAAATATCAGCCCCATCTATTGTTCAGATGCACCATCCAATTAGAAATAGTATATAGGAAACACTTGCCTTCTAAATTATGCAATTAACCCTACATTCCATCTGTAATTTCTTTGTTGGATGTCCCCTCGCAATGTTCCGTTAATGTGGCCCATTCAAATTATGGATCAACCTAGAAGTCTAGCTTATTTTTTCATAAGAATAATTATCACGCCCCAAACTCGGAAACCGGGCTTACAAAATTTCTGATCAATGAATCCAGTGCCGACAGCCTCCGCAGTACCCCATTTTTGGCTCCTAGCACCCATACGCCAGATTCCAATCCTAGAATCCTATAAGGAGGATTTTCCAACATACATTTATCTCGTAAGAAGCATAACCACAAGTTTACCTAAATCACAAAGGCAACATCATCATCATATATCCACTAATATAAATATTTGAATACAGTGCTGAAAGGGAAATACGTATATCGAAAATCAAGTTCTAGAAAATAACTGCACACTCCAAGCTCAACACTGCTGCAATCTAATGCTACCTACATGCATCTATCGTGCATAAGCTTATAGAAAGTTTAGTGGGTGGTGTAAGTGTGTGTACAAGGTAAGTGCCAAGTATACAATATCAAAGCAACGTAGAAACATATTGGTAAGTCCATAAATACCATCAGCCTTATCCAGGCTATGCAATGCAAAAAAACAATAAGCCAATATCATATGTTGAGGAAGCAATGTAGAATAGCTATGTAATTCGGAGATATAGTAAGCCAAATATCATATATTGAGGATGCAATGCAATATGCGGTGCGAATGAAATGACCAAGCTGGACTGTGAAGTCGGGATGATAGTACGTAGTATTGTAAATTATGGGGTCCATCACAAGGGACTTCTATCTAAACCAGTCTCATACCTAAAATTGGATAGAGAGATTCAATATGGTAAATTCCTGATCTCGGGTTAGTGGTGCGCCCCAACTGAAATCCTGACCATTACGAAGGTACGCATAATAATTAGTTATACACCACCAAATCGAGTAGATAGTGAATGAATGAATGAATTAAATGCTGAGTACGCAATTGCAGCTCAGTAAGTCCACGTATCAGTACTGTACATTTCTGGGATCATCACCGGGGTCTAGTACACTCCACACTTGCTGCCGCCTCCCTAGCTACACAGCCATGTAAGTAAAAAAGACCTTACTACCCGCCTGCCAGAAGTATACCAATGCTTACTCGGCTCGTCAATAGCAGACCCATTTGGTAGCTGGTCAAACTTAACCTAGCTTACAATCCCCTCACTCGGGCGGATAAGGCCACACCCCTTCCAACTGACCACGATAAAGTGGGAGACACGACCTACTGGTATTCGGCACTCGGGCGCTCATGTATATCACTCGGTCTAGATGTTAGAGCGTCTCTTGGTCACGGAGGTTTAGGGACTTTCACCCACGAACATCTAATGTGCCCAGATGCTCGAACCAAATATTTTTGGTGTTCCATCTGACCATCCATGATATGCCTGTGGAGGCTACAACCCTGATATCGTTAGGGTATATAGTAGTCATATCACAAAATGCAAGATGCATGAGTCACACAATCCAATCATGCATCAATCCTGCCAATACCGCGCACTCATGTGGGACGACTCCGCCTATCAGGGAGTCCCATGAACAACTTGCCTTATGATATATGCAATAGTCAACCACATCTCATAACAAACATGCAGATGATGTGTATGGGCATGTATCATGATGCTATGCTATCACATACTCATAATCGATACGATAACCGACACCGATAATCAACATCGATAATCGGCATCAATGATCAGCATCGATAATTGGCACCAATAACCAGCATCAATAATCGGCACCGATACAGCATCGATAATCAGCATCGATAATAATGGGCCTAACAAGGCCTAAGGGAAGGTCACAATATAAACATTCAACCATCTTTGCCCATCAATGTGGACATTTAACCAACATTGCTCACAAGGAGTGGCCCTCATAGGGCCAAACATATAGTGGGGCCCATGACCTCACATAAGGGCCTCTCATACAATCACTATGGGCCTCATCACATGGGCCTCATATACATCAAGTGGGCTGCATCGCATGGGCCTCATATAAATTACAATGGGGCCGCATCACATGGGCCTTACATGTTGGGCTGCATCTCATGGGCCTAATGCACATCACAATGGGCCACATCATATGGGCCTTACACATCGCAATGGGCCGCATCTCATGGGCCCAATACACATCACAATGGGCCACGAATACATTATAATGGGCATCACCAAATGAGTTGTAAATATATCACATTGGGCCTCATCAAAGGCCTCATATACATCACATGGGGGTCCCGTCTGCTGGACGACACTAATACAACACATGCATCACGGTGCAGCAACACCGTCCCAATGCCTGGACGATGTGGATACATGCATTGTATGGGATCCACGTCCTTGGATGGATGAAACACAAACATCATGTGGGTTCCACCAGCTGGAGATGGATGACATATATAAAACACAAATATTAAGGTGGGCCCCATCCACTGTCCAATAGATGGATGGCGTGGAGAACACATACACTACAGGGGGTCCCACGTCCAGCTCAAAATGGACGGATGGTGTGGATGCAAGACATGCATCAATCAGGTTCCACCGTCCAGAGAATGGACGGTGGAAGGCAGGGATGAAACGCATGTATTAGGTGGGGTCCACATGTACGTGGCCCACCATCCATGACCTGGATGGTCTAGATAAAACACTTACATCACAGGGGTGTCCCACCGTCTTGGGACTGGACGGTGGACGGTGTGAATATAAAACTCATACATCATGGTGCGCCCACACTGTAAAAACAGATGGACGGCGTGGAGACAAAACACATACATCAAGGTGGCCACACGTGTAGGGTGGGCCCCACGGCCTATTAAATGAATGGACGGATGGTATGGATATACACATACCTCGTGATCAGGCCCATTGTCCTGGACAGACGGACAGTGGGGATAGAATAAATACATCACGGTGGCCTTCACCTACTTGTCTAGATGGACGGTATGGATACAAATATATATCAAGGTGGGTCCCACCAGCCCACATGTGTCACACGTGTGGGGTGGGCCCATGCGTCCAAACGAACGGACGGTTGGATATAATACATACCTTATGAACAGACCCACAATACTGCTGACGTCAGTACAATAGCCAAATGGTTGGGCTGCTAGCCCCAATGAATGGGTGGACGGTTGGGATGAAACACATGTATCACAGTGCGTCCCATCTCACCATCCAGATGGCAGACGACCTGGATATACAATGCATGTAAGGTAGGGTCCATGGCAGCGTGGCCCACCTGCCTTGCATCAATCCAATATTTGTGTTTTGCCTTCGTCCAGACCCCAGCGTCTGGACGGTCTGGATGCAACTCGTAAATCAGGTGGGTCCACGTGGTGGCCCACCATTCAAGCTGATATTTGTATCTGCCTCTCATCCAGGCCCATCCACGAAGGACAGTGTGGATAGTACATCATGGTGGGATCTCCACCGTCCACAACCTGCACAGAGTGGATATAACACTTATGCCACGGTGCATTTCCACCGTCCATAGCTGGACGGTGTGGATCTAATCCATCCATTAAGGTGGGCCACAATAGGAAAAAAATAGAGAGAGAGAGATTGGTGAGATGCAGGGACCCTGCCACTATGGGCCCCTCTAGGTTACAAAACATACATAAAAGGGGGGTCCCAAATAAGATCCACACCATTAATCGGTAGGCCCCACTTGGTCCATCACAAAAAGTACACTCTAAACCTATAAACACCCATCGATTGCAAATCTTCTAAGCTCCTTGATCTCCCGAGATCCTAAGCTTTCTCTTTAATGGGGGATGATGAGAATTGAAGGGTTGGACGGTGAGGATCTTGGGGTAAGAAGTGGGCCACACTTGGCTTTTCTCTCCTTAGTCTTTTTCTCTCTTAGTTACTAGGAAAAATGGTAGAGAATAAGTGAAAGATGGGAGATGTAAGGAGAGAGGGATGGGTGTGTAAGATGGATGGGATGAGAGGTATGGTGGTGTAAGGAGAGATGACATGAGGGTTGACTTTTAGGTGATAGAGGGATGGGTGAATGATGGGTTGTACTTGATTAATTAATGTGATGGGTTGTAGAGATTTTCTCAAGATTCGCAATGCGCGGCGTTTTTCTCGAGATGAACGCGGACCCAGAACTCCTGGCCTGAGTATCGCCTCGATGTGCAAGACGCGGCGTTGGAATTACGACAATGGTGCGGTTGCAATGGTACAAGTCTCAGGTCGAGCTAATTCAGATCTACGGGATACAACTTAGGGTCACGCGCAAACGCCGATTACAGGTCGCAAGTTGTCGAAATTCGACGGGGAGGATCGCAGGAGTCTACGGAACGGTACGAACTATGATACAGGCCTTACAATAATAAGTATTAAATACATTTCACAGGATTAATCTCGTGGACCCGACCCAAACCTATTTGAACCCGATTTTTAACCTGGTTTGAAACGCAAAAAGTAAACTCAACCTGTTTTCTTAGTGGGTTAAAAAAACTGGGACTAAACCTGTTACAATTGGGTCTCAATACCCATTGGTTAGAGATGAAAAAGTTGAAGAAGGGCACAAAGGACCTTTAGACAATGACAATCCCAAGTCTAAACTTTACCTAGGGGTCGTTTGGATGCCTGTAAAATTTTCAGTTGTAAATACATTACACCTGGAAAGAGTTTCAGGTGTAATCGATTTATATGTTATTCTGTTTGGCTGTTAACTGGTAATCTATTTACAGGTAAATAGGTTGTGTGTTTGGCTATCTTGTAAAGTGTTTACAATGAATAAAGTAGGTATTCATACCATAGAGCTTAGGTGGTGAACCTTCCAAAATTTGCAAATCACGTAAGAAAGACTTGATTTTTTTAGGGCCCCAAGAAAGCATTAAAGTATGCCACGCTAAACGGATTGGATGTCTTCCACCCATCACAATGGGCCCAAAATGCAATCTATAAGTTTTTAATGGTGGACGTCCCATCCTTCCTTCGTGTGGTCCATTTGATAATAAATGAGCTGTTTTTTTAAGACCATGGGAGAGCATTAAGGGAAGTACATGATGGGTAAATTGGATGTACCATACACATTATGGTGGGCCCCACATATCATTAGTGTATATTAACCATGGTGTTCTAACATGTATAATGACTTTTTAGCTATAAAGATTTTACTTATAATCTAAAACGTTGCTTTTTACCAGGTTTCAAATTGCAGCTAAAATCTGTAATATCTTTAAAGCCTGTAAAGACTTTATGAGCAAATACATTCATCCAAATAACCCCTGTAATAAGATTACATGTAACCCCTTTACAACTTAAGGACTTTACAATCATCCAAATAACCCCTTAGTGGGGCACCGATTGGGTACCACCCCCACCAGGAAAAAAGACGGATGGTCATGTTAAGGGCTCTATGGGGCCCACCATGATCTATTTGTTTTATCCATGCCATCCATATATTTTGAGAGATCATTTTAGGGCATGATCTCAGGACCAAGTGTTGGAGCATAAAACATCAAAAGAAAGAAGTAATAAAAGAATGAAAGGCGACAAAAAGGAAGGAGATTTTGCCCGTGTAGTGCAAATGCATTGCGTGGCGCGCAATGACTAAGTAGTGCGGGCCAGGTGTTGGTCCATTGTGCGGCCCGCAATGAGCTTATTGCGTTACCGCGTAAAGAGATATAGTTGCGTGGAATTAGGGTTCACACATCTGGTGGCCTATAAATACCCCCCTCCCTCCTTCATTTGGGACATTCACAAGTGCATAACTTTAGAGAAACTAAAAGGAATCCGAGATCTCTTCAAGAAACTTCTTCATGTATTCTGCGGGAGAAGAAAAAGAAGAAGAAGTTGGTAGAAGATGTCTGTTGCGCACACCCATTGCGTGACCGCGCAACAAACACCCATTGCACAACCGCGCAACACTTTTAGGACTACATATGCACTTCAGGGGTTGTTCACAAGAATGACAATCTCTTATGATATTTGATCATTCCCTTCAAGATTATCATCAACAGCCATATCCCAAGCATACTGGGAAGGAATAAAAGATCTTCGAATTCGCATAACTTTTGTCATTACAAGGGATATTCTGCAGGTCGAAATGCTACTAGAATTGCCATTCTAATTGTTTTCCTTCATGTTGATTGTATTCATCAAATGTACTTAGTATTTGAATGAAGGGAAATAAGAGAATGTAAATAAATTTCAAAATCAATAAAAATATTTGATGATGAAAGTTCTTTCATTTTTCCTTTGTTATTTATTGAATATAGATATCCCAATCGTAATACATTCATTTAAAAAAAAAAAAAACAAAATGGCAACTTTGTGGGAACTTATCTATGTTCAATAATAACTTCGAAATTATCGGAAGAACTTTTATCCTCAAAAGGTGCCGCAACGGTGCTAAAATGGTGACTCTCAATGGGAACATCCTTCCCTTCATCTCCAAAACAAAGTATATTTTGCTCAGTCTGCATCACTAATGTATTGTCATATAATCCAGGAACTTCGATCCCTTCTAGCTACGATGACTTCTTTCCTGACCAACACAATTATCTACTTCAAGCATACTGGATTAGTTATCGATTATATCCATAATATGCGAACATTGCCCAAGATTTCAAATAAGAAGGTTAAGCCAACTTCGACCAAGGGCAGCAAGCCACGAGCAATGACTGGGGTGGTTTCAATATCGTCGATACTGCAAAATAATGAGGAAGAATGGACAATTGTGTCATCCAAGAGAGCAAGAGCTCGATCCCCTCGGACCAAAATCTCGATCCCGTTGCAAAAAGTTAGAGGGCCTGTTATGCGTAATACGACAAGACAAAACCCTGGGTTATCTCCGCCCCTATTGTATCCGGGACAAGCTAAACCTGTTTCCTTCACCTCGAAAGACTTCTTGGTCCTTCCAATTGCGACTTCATGATGGAATCAAAAAGAAAAAGGAAAGTCCCCTATGACAAATAAACTGTCATCATGAAGATCTACTGCGGCCACACCATCGTGAACATTGTCACCATACGTTCCTGCGTTGAAATTACCAGAGACACGCGAAAGTGTCAATGGATCCAATTGGGATTCCTTTTCTCCAAACTCTTCCCTGACAATATATCCTTCGTCTCCTCCGATGGTAAGGCAATCGGGAAATGGGAAAGCGGCCGTTTATATGGTAGGGACATGTCAGAATCAGCCACCATCTATAGATGAACGCCTGGATGAAATGACCCAAGCACAAATAGTTCTTATGGAAGAATGTAGGAGCCTTAGAGAAGTGTTGGCTATGCCGGCCCATAATGTAACTCAGGTTGTCACTCCTCCTGTAATGGCTATAATAAACGACAATGAATAACAACCGAAAGGCTTACAACCACCAAGGGCAGGGTCACATGGGTTGGCTCTCGCAATTCGAACAATAACACAAGATAAAATACGACAGATAGTGGTAGAGTCTGTCAGAACATAAAGCGAATGGGAACATCCTGGGAGATTTCGTTTCAGGATGTCATACCTCGAGAGGTTGAGGATGTGCCATTCCCTGTAAACTTTAAATACCTAGACTTCCAAAAATTCAACGGGGACGGATCTCCAGAAGAACATCTTATGCATTTTTATCACCACAATGGGCAATTTCTCCATGGTCCCGCAATACTTCTTATGATTGTTTGAGTCATCGCTGACGGGAAAGCCTTTCGGATGGTATTCTAGTTTGGCATCATAATCTATACACACTTGGGATCAGATGCAGGACACCTTTATGGCAAATTTGTTTTCATCCAATCGGGATGTTAGCATCACCAAATTATCTTCTGTACGAGAATGGGAAGGCGAACCAGTATAAAAATTCATCGACTGATGGAAGACTCTAGGGGCATCGTGTTGACAACTCCCTGAAGAAAAAGAACAAGTGAAGATGTGTCTGAACTCAATGAAAACAGGAACTCAACAGACCTTCCATGATCTCGCTATGAAGGCTCACACACTTGAAGTTACGACCAAGAAAATGCCCGCCTTCCAGAACGAAATAGTATGGTGAGGACCAAGTCAAGCAGCAACAAATGTTGCAAACCGAGAAAAGAAAACACAGGACCCTCGCAACCAACAAAGAACAGAGAGGAGAAGACACGAATTGTTTTAGGGGCCGAATGATCAACAAACGACTTAAACAGTATGATTTTAATGAAGGGTACACATTCAAGAAAGAAGATGTTCTTCCCATGATGAATCAACTATTGTCTATAGGAACGATCGAACTACCCCAGCCTAAACATCCAGAAGAAATAAGGAAGATGAAAGAAAAGAATTATTGTCATTACCATTGTCTACTAGGCCATCTGACCGAGAACTATTTTACGCTAAAGAATATATTACAGATGATGATAAACAAAGGCCAGATCGTGATGGAGAAAGAAAAAGAAAGGAGTAGGAATGCAACTATAAACATGATATCTGTTCGGGATATCTTGAATGAGAAAATAGAATGTGAAAGAATTATGCAAGAATAATGTTGATCATACGTACACAATGAGTGGAGGAATGAAGACTGTAATGTGATTGTCATTAAATTATTTGATGAACCGACTAGGTCATCGTCGATGAATACGCCCAAGGAAGCAGTGGTCACATTGCATTTAGGAAAGAAGATATCCAGCTCGCCTCAAAAGCAAGAACTTACAAAAGTGAAGAATAAAGTATTAGAAACGTCACAAAGTAATGAGAACGATGAAAGGAACATATTGTCAGTCAGCGAAACATCATTAACAGAGAAAGTAACTTATGACATAGTGAGCCATCTAAAAGGCATCCCTGCTCAGTTGAGCATATATGATGCGTTACAGCTTTTAAAAGACTTTCGCCAAATATTAATTCAAGCTTTATCAGATGACGGTGTGAGAAACACGCTACTTGTTGAAATGGAAAGCACAAGTTCAGGAAAAGAGAACCGTATGATACAGAACGATGCATTTGAAGGAGTAGGAATAAGTAGCTACATATCTGTTATCACTTTCTCTGATGACGATTTAATAAATGAGAAGGAACACAATAAGCTGTTAATGATCATTGGCCATATTCTCGAGAAAGAGGTCAAGCGAATAATGTTGGACAACGGCTCTGCAGTGAACTTACTGCTATTAAACATGCTTAATAAGCTGGGGTATCACCGCTCGCATATGTGCGCTAGCGGAATGATGAATCAAGGTTTCAATCAAGATGGTCAAAGATCATTAGTGTAACGCCCTGAAATTCGGGGGTCGAGTATAACTCAGCTCCCGAGTTCCAAAACATCACTTATACAACATATATAATGATGAATGTATGTTGTCTGTATTAGTGCATAAAACATGAAGTAGATTAAGCCAAAACTGCAAACATAATCCAGGGACAGGTGAAATATGTAAGCGGAAGACTGAAGAAATATATATATATATATATATATATCAGTCCCTGAGAAATGTATGCTCTGCCAGGTCATAATTACAAGTGTTTGTTTCAAAATACAAGTATCAAAATAAAGTAAACCACTGTAACAATAACCCTGAATCCCCATAACTCAGGACATGGCTCACATGAACCCACCTGAGAACTGCATAGAGGAGAACGCCTCCTCATCATCCTCATACTCCTGCTCTGCCTCATGGGTCGCATCATCATCTACATCTAAGATAGTCTGGTTGGTGTTTAAACACCGTCCCAGAACGTGGGAGTGAGTGATCAACTCAGTGGAACTATATAGCAAAGGTTAACATGTTATCAATTCAATCAAGCAGTAATGATAAAGCAGTATAATCAAACAAGTCTTAATTACTCTTGTTAATGCAAGGATGTATGAAGAAATGATGCATGCCTTCGCCTGCACTCCCTCAGCATCTTCATCTTACGGTACGCATGACAACCTCCCGCAGTGCTCCACAACGCCAAGGCACATGCAATGCGGTGCATGAACATGATTACCAAGTTCCTATTAGTCCTTTTCATACAGCAGGATTGGGAAGCTAAGGTACCACCCTTTATATCATTTGCCCAACATTGATCCATCTAGGGTCGTCAATCCTAGTTAATCACATACGATAGGCAAGTTTAGGTCACTACCAACTGGCAGTCTATTTTTGAAGGCGCGTCACCAACCTGACTGGGGACCACAGCCAGGCTGCGCCGAGGCAGGCCTGCTCATACTCGAGGTCACTCCACTGACACCTTACCAACTGGCAGTCTATTTTCGAAGGCTCGTCACCAACCCGACTGGGGACCACAGCTAGGGTGCGCCAGTGTAGGCCGACAACTCAAATACAGTGTCCCATATCACCGTATTCGTCTCACGAGTGTAAGTTGCTCACTAGTCATTACGGGGAGGCTCGTCGCCCCAGCGTAGGCTGACAGCTCGACTACGGTGTCTCATACCACCATGCCCAGCTCATGAGTCTTAGCGGATCGTGGTACCAAGGTTAAACGGGCATTTCACTAGTAAGTTTGGTACCTCAGATTCAAGCAGTAGCATCCAAACATGGTGAACATACATTGGATCAATCGGGTTAATTGATGAGCTCAACTAGTATGAGCACACGTTGAGTTGATCGACATGAAGTGCATAAGCACTTCGTGTGGCCTAACCACTGCCGACATCCCAAGTACGGTTCGGATTTATCGAACACATCCTGTGTGGTGAAAACAACCTCAGCCACCAGTTCGAGGCCTGTTACCGATTACCTGGACTGTGATATAGTCCCAACCACGTACAATCATAACAATTAAGCATATGAGATAATCAAAGCAGTAATGAAGACTTAAGTCAAATCCTACAATCATTTGAGCATACTATGGAATATAACTTAAACATGTTTATATAGTACATGAAAGAAATCATACACTCAGTTAAACATGAATTGTATACAATACATGGGGGAAATCATACACACAACTAACGTAGTTGGGATTCGTATCTCAACTCCCTACAAATCACAATTTACTAATTACTAACTTATTCAGTCATTTTTACAAACACTTGGACTACACCTTCCAACATACATAACATACGTTGGTTATAATAAGTATTTGGGCAAAACCTCTCGTCAAGGAAGTGTCGTCTACACAACGATCATATACCCACAATAGTCAATTATGGCAAGCACGAATAGACATTCTATACTCATTTAGACATTTTCACAAACACTTAGACTACACTTTGCAACATACATCACGTATGTCGGCCATATTACATATTAGGGCAAATCCTTTTTGCCAAGGAGTTGTCGCATACATAACAATCATATTCCTACGACAATTAATCATGGCAACCATAACATCAGATTTCAAATGCATACAAACATTTCAACAAACACATGAAGCACTCTATTTACAACATAGGTTATACATATACGTAAAACGAAACAGATATTGCATTTGGCATATGAAATGGCACCCACGTCAGTAATAAATCATTATCTGACATTGAAGGCCTTGAAAACCATAACCTATACGTATATAGTCCGCATCTCACGCCGGTAGACACGTAACGAACTCAATTCGTCTGTTAATACATCGTTTACGGCACAACGACAACCTACAGTACGAAATAGGTTAGCTATTTCATCTATTACACTATTTGAATCCCTAGAACGGATTAGGGTTAGGATTTCTTACCCAAGTACGGAGTCAGAATCATCAGATTAGCGACACAGATGTGGTAGCCAAGCTCGTGGAGCGATGGGATGGAATCCCAGGAACTCTCTCCACATTCTCTCTCACTTCCTCTCTCTTTCCTTCTCTCTTTACTCTCTTCTCTCTCCTAGGTTTTCTAAATTCGTATGGAATGAGAGAGTGAGGGTTTAAGACCCTTATATAGGCCCAGAACTAACGAAAATAGCCCCAAGGCCATGGTATACTTAGGTTATAACCAAATCAGGCTTATTTCGATCCAACAGAGCATTTCTGGAGGTCCTTTTGCTGAATGCGGTCGGACTTAAGCTCACAGATATTGGATCTTGATTAAGTTAAGTTTTCAGTCCGATCGAGTTTACAGATCGCCCGTGGCGGACCAGTTTCAGTTCAACGGTCATCGAAACTCGATCAGGGCCACAAGTACATTGGCATATGTGGGTCATCTTCCCTGAACCGAGGGTGAATTTGGGTCAGAATCCAACGGTCAGAATGCTTATAATCGGCCTGCAAGCGACACGACTCAGATTACTTAAATTTATTTTTTAATTTCTAAATAGATTCACCTTTCTCACACTCTTCACTCCGGACTCAAGAAAATCATCTCAGGACATCATCTGGACTAGATTTTTGAGGTGATAGTCAAGTCCAACTAGGCGATCATAATTGTCTAAGTTCATCGCTATCGGACTTTCGACGCGCGGTCTAGGTCCGTTACAAAGTTTCTGAATGCTCCCAAGAGCAACTGGGTTTAGAGTTGGATCCTAGATTTCAGGGTAACATAGCATTAACGATTCTACAAGTTTTGGGTCTTGCAGATCGTATTTAAAGTGATTGGTGCTAATTTCATAGGTAATCTAGTTTAGCGTTAGTTAATCCTCGTTAATTTCTAAAAGATTTGGTCCTAAGTGGTTTCTGTTTGAGGTGGTACTCGGGTCTTTGTACAGAATTTTTCTGGATGTTAAAATTAGGGAAGATCATGCTAACATTGGAGATAGGTGATTTGGTCACCAATGTCATGTGTCACATGATTGATGTAGTAGAAACGTATAACCTCCTCTTAGGATGGCCGTGGATGCACCAATATGACATCTTACCATTTACCATGCACCAGTGTTTTAAATATTGTAACAATGGGCTCCAATATAAGGTAATGGCTAATATGAAACCATATACAAAAGCAAAGTCCTTCTTCGCCAATGCAAGTAATTATAATGAGTTCACAACAGAAGAAAGTCAAAAGGAAAACAAGGAAAACATGTACCAAAAGATAATAGAGTGCCAGCAGTAGAGAAGAAAGTAGCGAAAATAGAGTTGTTTGAGAAAATAGACAAGAAGAAATTTTATTTTGTCCAAAAACATCGGAGACAACTCAACCAACCCCGTTTGAGGTTGTTATTGCCAGAATAGATGGAAATTGTCAAGCCCTAAACTCGGAAACTGGGCTCACAAAATTTTTGATTGCTGAATCCGGTACCGACAGCCTCCGTAGTACCCCATTCTCAGCTCCCAGCGTCCTTACACTGGGTTCCGATCCTAAGATCCTACAAGGAGGATTTTTCAATGTACATTTATCTCGTAAGAAGCATAACCACAAGTTTACCTAAATCACAAAGATAACATCATCATCACATATCCACTAATATAAACATTTGAATACAATGCTGAAAGGGAAATATATAAAAAATTAAAGCCCCAGAAGACCGCTGTATGCTCCATGCTCAACGCTGCTACAACCTAATATCACCTACATGCATCTATCATGCATAAGCTTATAAAAAGCTTAGAGGGTGGTGTAAGTGTGTGCACGAGGTAAGTGCCAAGTATTCAATATAATGCCATAATTTACAACATTGAAAATACTGGTAAGATTCATGAATTATACGATATCGAAGTAAGCATAATACTGACAAGTCCATAAAGATATCATCAACCTCATCCAGGATATACGATGAAAAGATATAACAAGCCAATGTCATATACTGAAAAAGTAATGAAAATCGCCTATGTAATGCGGAAACATCATGAACCAGATATCAAATATCAAAGATGCAATACAATATGCAATTCAAAAAAGCTACGAATACCACCAACCTCATCTAGGTCATATAAATGCAGAAACATAGCAACCCAGAATGCTATATGCCGAGGATGCAATGCAATATGCAATATGTGGTGCGAATGAAATGACCAAGCTGTAGTGTGAATTCAGGATGATAGTACGTGGTATCGTAGGCTATGGGGCCTATCACAAAGTACTTCTATCTAAACCAGTCTCATACCTAAATTTGGATAGATAAACTCAATATGTTAAGCTCCTGATCTCAGGTTAGTCGCGCGCCTCAACCGAAATTCTGGCCATTGCGAAAGTACACATAACGATTAGTTGCGCACCACCAGCCTAAGTGGATAATAGATGAATGAATGAATATAATGCTGAGTATGCAACTCCTGCTCCACAAATTAGTACTGTTCATCTTTGGAATCATCACTGGGGTCTAGTATACTATACATGCAAATCGCCGCCCACTAACGTGCGAACATGCAAGTGGAAGAGACCGCACTATCCGCCTGACCAGTAGTCAGCCAATATCTATCCGGCATATTGATAGCGGGCCCATTCATAAGCTGGTCAAACTCAGCCTAGCTATGCCCCTTACTCTTAGACGGGTAAGGCCACACTCCCTCCCAACCGACCACGACATAGTGGGGACGCGACCTCCTGGTATTCGGTACTCGGGCGCTTATGTATCCACTAGGTTTTAACGTTGGGGCGTCTCCTAACCACGGAGGTTTAGGGACTTTCACCCACGGACATCCAAAGTACTCAAATGCTCGAACTAAACATTTTCAGTGTCCCATTTAGCCATCCACGACATGCCTGTGGAGGTCACAGCCCTGATGTCGCTAGGGTGTACAGTAATCACAATCACACAATGCAAGATGCATGAGTCATATAGTTCAATCATGCATTAATCCTGCGTATATAGTGCGCTCATGTGACATAACCTTCGCCTATCAGGGAGTCTCATAACAACCTGCCCAATGACATATGCAATGGTCAATCACATCTCATAACAAACATACAAATGATGCGTATTGGCAGGTATCATGATGCTATGCTGTCACATACTCATAATCAGTATTAATAACCGGCATCAACAATCAGCCTCGATAATGTGGACATTTAACCAACATTGCCCCAAGGAATGACCCACATAGGGCCTAACATATAGTGGGCCCATAGCCTCACACAAGGGTCTAATATACAACACAATGGGCCTCACTCAAGAGCTTAATACACATTACGTTGGGCCTTTCATATGAGCCTAATATATATCACAGTGGGCTCCATCGCCTGGCCCTTAAATGCACCACAATGGGCCTCATACAATCATAATGGGCCGCATCACATGGGCCTAATACACATCACATGGGCCGCATCATATGGACCTATATACATCAGATGGGCCACTCTTATGGGCCCCAAATACATCAAAATGAGCCACAACCCATGGGCCTCAAACACATCACAATGGGCCTCTCACACGGGTCTATTATGCATCACATTAAGGTGGGCCTCAATAGATGGCTACAAATACGTCACATTGGGCCTTATATACATCAAGTGGGCCGTATCATATGGGCCAAATATACATCACAATGGGCCTTTAATACGGGCCTCATATGCATCACAAAAGGCCACATCCCATGGGCCTTATATACATTACATTAGGCCTTGACAATCGGCCTTGACAATTAGAATCGGCCTCGATAATCAACTTCGACGCAAGGCGGGGTCCATAGATGGACGGTCGATGATGGATCAATTAAAATCAATAGGGCCTAAGCGTTTGGATTAACCCACTAGAGAATGATGAGAATGGGCCTAACAAGGCCTAAGGGAAGGTCATAATGTGGACATTTAACCATCACTGCCCATCAATGTGGACATTTAACCAACATTGCTCCCAAGGAGTGGCCCATATAGAGCCTAACATATAGTGGACTCATGTCCCTACAAAGGGCCTAATATACAACACCATGGGCCTCACTCAAGTTAGGCATAAAATAGTGGGCCCACGACCTCATATAAGGGCCTAATATACATCATCCTGGGCCTCGCTTTTGGGGCATATACGCATCACATTAGGCCTCACTCATGGGCCAATATATATATAACATCGGGCCGTATCAAATGGGTCGAATCAAATGGACTGAATCAATGGGCCAAATCAAATGGGCGAATCAATTGAGCCGATTTAATGGGCCGATCAAATGGGCCGATTCAATGGGCCGAATCAAATGGGCCAAATCAAATGGGCCGATCAAATAGGCAAAATCAAATGGGCAGATTCAAATGGGCCAATTCAATGGGCCGAATCAAATGGGCCGAATCAAATGGGCCATTAAATAGGCCGAATCAATGGGCTGAGTTGAATGGGCTGAGTCGAATAGGCTGAGTCGAATGGGTCGAGTCGAATAGGTCGAGTCGAATAGGCTGAGTCAAATGGGCCACGTCAAATGGCCGAGTCGAATAGGCTGAGTCAAATGGCTGAGTCGAATAGGCCGAGTCAAATACACCATGCATCCATTGCCAGGGATCATTATAGTGCATAAAAAAAATGAATCATATCCAAAGAATCATCTGGACCATATGACAAATGACAATTGTGATAATGATTTCCATGGCTAAAAATTTAGAGGGCCCACCATAACATTTATTTACCATCCATACTCTAAAAATTTAGAGGGCCCACCATAGCATTTATTTACCATCCACACTCTTCATAAGGTTACAAAGACCTGGATATAGAGGGGAAACAAATATTATATTGGTTCAGAACCCCATAATCCCAAAGGGGTTTTCAATAGTGGGCATTCATCCTACTATTTTCTGCAGTGTGGTCCACTTGATATTGGATCTACTTTATTTTTAGTCTCAAGTCTGGAGACAAGCTCACCAAATGGATAGACGGTTGGATGTAACACATGCTTCAGAGGGCGGGACCCACCGTCCTAGCCTACGGACGGTGTGGAGCCAGTCAGCTCGTCAGGTGGGTCCCACGTACGTGGGCCACCCCACTTCCCTCTCTCTTGTTGTACATATATGATATAATATAATAATATATATATATATATATATATATATATATATATATATATATATCAATATATATATATCACCTAAAGTGCCCACCGTCCAGACCCTCTGGACGTTCTGGATGGTGGGATATCACGCATATATCATGGTGGGTCCACACGAAATTTGGATGGACGGCGTGGTGCAAGACCCATACATCACAGGGGTCCCATGCATGCATCAGAGGGTGGGGCCACACTGCAGAAAATCATGGTGGGGGTCCCACAGAATTTATTGGCATCAGAGAAACTGGGGACGTTCTTCAGTCAATCCACCAGCAGGTGGGTCCCACATGGGGCCCACCATATGCAAATATGTACATATGCATACGTATATTACATATTATAATATAGTATTATATTAATAAATAATATTGTTTTAAAGGGAGGATTCCAGCGTCCAACCCTGGACGCCTGGACGTGTGGGTGGATACTCATACAATCAAGGTGGGTCCACACGTGTGGCCCACCACAACTTTGGATGGAGCTGATATTTGCATTACCTCTATAGATGGTTGGACATTATGGATATAATAAATAATTCATGGTGGGTCCACATCAATGTGGCCCACCGCTTTGATCAAATTGATACTAGTGTTTTTCCCTCATCCAGGTCCGTTTGGGAAGGACGGTGAGGATAACACATCATGGTAAGATTTCCACCATCCATGGTGTGGATCTAATCCATTCTTCAAGGTGGGACACAATAGGAAAGAAAAATAGAGAGAGGAAAGAGAGAGACAGAGTGAAGTGGAGGGACCCCGCCATTATGGGCCCCTTATATGATTACAACACATAAATCAAATTGGGTCCCGTCACAAGTGGGCTATTAAATTAAAAATTAACGGTGGATCACCCATCTATTGCACTCCTCCTTTAACTCATTGGACTCCTAGGCTCCTTAGCGTCGATCTTGATGTAGATGATGAATGAATGGTTGAGATGGGAGATGAGAGAGTGGGAAAGTGGGCCACACTTGGATTTGGGAGAGAGAGCTTGGACGTTGGGTGTTGCTTGGGAGGTTTGAGAAATGAGAGAGAGATAGAGAGAGAAATAATGGATGAAAGGGATGAATGGAGTGGTTGTTGTAAGGAGAGGATGGTTAAGGTATGGGCTTGGTTGAAATTTGGGTGAAAGAATGATGGGTGGAGAGAGAGAGAGTTGACTTTAGGAAAGCGAAAGGGATGGGTTGCTTATACTTGTGGTATGGTATGTACTTGACTTGATTGATTGATTGATGAGACATGTTGTAGAGATTCTCTTGGAGTTCACAACATGCGGCATTTTTCCTCGGGATGAACGCGGGCCCACATCTCCTGGCCTGGGTATCAAATTGGTGCACAAGTCGCGGCATTGGAACCACGGCGACGGCGCGGTCACAGGGGTATAAGTTTCGAGTCGAGTCAACTTTGATATGTAGGACTCGGCTTGCGATCGCGTGCAAACGTTGGATACAGGTCAAAGGTTGTTGAAATTCGACTGGGAGGACCACGGAGGCATATGGGACGGCACGGGCTAGGATACAGGTCTCACAACTCTCCTCTCCTAATAAAAATTTTATCATCGAAATTTACAGAACAGACAAGGAAAGAGGAAACATCATTAAGTATATAAGTCAAGGCACAATCAATCTACTAAAGGATTAAGATAGCGCCCTCTAATCTCAACCTTGCTCTCTCAAGATGTATCATCAACACTATGGTGACCCTACTAATCTTCGGATCCTAGATCAGATATGATCGTAAATGGAATACTATGCAGCCTCACAATCTCAATGGTATGGAGCTATATCAGAAAATCTCTAAGTTCTTTAAACTCGGGGACCTAATCATTCTAGGTTCTCAATAATCATAGAATGTAGGGTAACAATCAGTAGATATGTGATATTATCTTCAGGTATTCTCAAGTTATGCTCTGATACCAACTTCTGTCATGCCCCAAACTCGAAAACCGGGCTCACAAAATTCCCAATCACCGAATCCGGTGCCGAAAGCCTTTGTAATACCCCATTCTCGGTTCTCAGCACCCTTACACCAGGTTTCGATCTTGGGATCCTACAAGGAGGATTTTTCAATGTTTATCTCGTAAGAAGCATAACCACAAGTTTACCCAAATCACAAAGACAACATCATCATCATATATCCACTAATATAAACATTTGAATACAATACTAAAAGGGAAATGCATATATCAAAAATCAAAGCTTTGGAAGACCGCTGCACGCTCCATGCTCAACGCTGCTGCAACCTAACATCACCTGCACGCATCTATCGTGCATATGCTTATCGAAAGCTTAGATGGTGGTGTAAGTGTGTGCACAAGGTAAGTACCAAGTATTCAATATAATGCCATAATCATATGATGTTGGAAATATTGTTAAGATTCATGAATTATACGATATCGAAGTAAACAGAAATACTGACAAGTCCATAAAGATATCATCAACCTCATCCAGGATATAGAATGAAAAGATATAACAAGCCAATGTCATATACTGAGAAAGTAATGTAAATCGCCTATGTAATGCAGAAACATCATGAACTAGATATCAGATATCAAGGATGCAATACAATATATAATTCGAAAAAGCTAAGAATACCATCAACCTCATGTAGGTCATATAAATGCAGAAACATAGCAACCCAGAATGCCATATTCTGAGGATGCAATGCAATATGTAATATGTGGTGCGAATGAAATGACCAAGCTGCAGTGTGAGATGATAGCACGTGGTATTGCAGGCTATGGGGCCTATCACAAAGTACTTCTATCTAAACCAGTCTCATACCTAAATTTGGATAGATAAACTCAATATGGTAAGCTCCTAATCTCAGGTTAGTAGCGCGCCCCAACCAAAATCCTAGCCATTACAAAAGTACACATAACGATTAGTTGCACACCACCAACCCGAGTGGATAGTGGATGGATGAATGAATGAATATAATGCTGAGTATGCAACTCCTACTCCACAAATCAGTATTGTACATCTTTGGGATCATCACTGGGGTCTAGTACACTCTACATGCAAATCGATGCCCACTGACGCACGACCATGCAAGTGGAAGAGACTTCACTATCCGCCTAGCCAGTAGTCAACCAATATCTACCCGGCACATCGATAGCAGACCCATTCACGAGATGGTTAAACTCATCCTAGCTATGCCCCCTACTCTCGGGCGGGTAAGGCTACACCCCCTTCCAACCGACCACGACATAGTGGGAAACGCGGCCTCCTAGTATTCGACACTCAGGCACTCATGCATCCACTCGGTCTCGACGTTGGAGCGTCTCCTAACCACGGAGGTTTAGGGACTTTCACTCAGGAACATCCAAAGTGCCCAGATGCTCGAACCAAACATTTTCAGTGTCCCATCTAGCCATCCATGACATACTTGTGGAGGTCACTGTCCTAATGTCTCTAAGGTGTACAGTAATCACAATCACATAATGTAAGATGCATGAGTCATATAGTCTAATTATGATCAATCTTGCGTATATCGTGCGCTCATGTGAGATAACCTCCGCCTATCAGGGAGTCTCATAACAACCTGCCCAATGACATATGCAATGGTTAACCACATCTCATAACAAATATACAGATGATGCGTATGGGCATGTATCATGATGCTATGCTGTCACATACTCATAATCAGTATTAATAACTGGTATCAACAATTAGCCTCAACAATGTGAACATTTAACCAACATTGCCCCCAAGGAATGACCCACATAGAGCCTAACATATAGTGGGCCTATGGTCTCACACAAGGGCCTAATATACAATATAATGGGCCTCACTCAAGAGCTTAATACACATCACGATGGGCCTCTCACATGAGCCTAATATATATCACAATGGGCTCCATCGCCTGGCCCTCAAATGCACCACAATGGGCCTCATACAATCATAATGGGCCACGTCACGTGGGCCTAATACACATCACATGGGCCGCATCACATGGGCCTATATACATCAGATGGGCCACGTCTTATTGGCCCCATCACAATGGACCACAACCCATGGGCCCCAAACACACACTATGGGCCTCTTACACGGGTCCATTATGCATCACATCAAGGTGGGCCTCAATGGATGGCCACAAATACATTACATTGGGCCTCATATACATCAAGTGGGCCATATCATATGGGCCACATATACATCACAACGGGCCTCTAATACGAGCCTCATATGTATCACAAAGGGCCACATCCCATGGGCCTTATATACATTACATTAGGCCTTAACAATCGGCCTTGACAATCAGAATCGGCCTTAATAATCAACCTCGACACAAGGCGGGGTCCATAGATGGACGACCAATGATGGATCAATTAAAATCAATAGGGCCCAAGTGTTTGGGTTATCCCACTGGAGAATGATGAGAATGGGCCTAACAAGGCCTAAGGGAAGGTCACAATGTGGACATTTAACCATCACTGCCATCAATGTAGACATTTAATCAACATTGCTTCCAAGGAGTTGCCCATATAGAGCCTAACGTATAGTGAACTCATGTCCTTACAAAGGGCCTAATATACAACACCATGAGCCTCACTCAAGTCAGGCATAATATAGTAGGCCCACAACCTCATATAAGGGACCAATATATATCATCATGGGCCTCACTTATGGGGCATATATGCATCACATTGGGCCTCACTCATGAGCCAATATATATATAACATCGGGCCGTATCAAATGGGTCGAATCAAATGGGCCGAATTAGTGGGCCAAATCAAATGGACCGAATCAATTGAACCGATTCAATGGGCCGAATCAATTGGGCCGATCAAATGGCTCGAATCAAATGGGCCTATCAAATGGGTCGAATTAAATGGGTCGATTCAAATGGGCCAATTTAATGGGCTGAATCACATGAGCCGATTTAAATGGGCCAAATTAATGGGCCGAAGCAATAGGCCGAGTTAAATGGGCTGAGTCGAATGGGCCGAGTTAAATGGCCGAGTCGAATAGGCAGAGTCAAATGGCCGAGTCAAATTGGTCGAGTCAAATGGCCGAGTCGAATAGGCCGAGTCAAATAGCCGAGTCGAATAGGCCGAGTCAAATAGGGCGAGTCAAATACACTATGCATCCATTGCTAGGGATCATTATAGTGCATAAAAAAATGAATCATATCCAAAGAATCATCTAGACCATACGACAAATGATAATGGTGATAATGATTTTCACGGCTGAAAATTTAGAGGGCCCACCATAGCATTTACTTCCCATCCATACTCTTCATAAGGTTACAAAGACCTGGATATAGAGGGGAAACAAATATCATATTGGTTCAGAACCCCATAATCCCAAAGGGGTTTTCAATAGTGGGCGTTCATCCCACTATTCTCTGCAGTGTGGTCCACTTGATTTGGATCTACTTTATTTTTAGTCTGAAGTCTGGAGACAAGCTCACCAAACGGATAGACGGCTGGATGTAACACATGCTTTAGAGGGCGAGACCCACCGTCCCAGCCTACGGACGGTGTGGAGCCAGTTAGCTTGTCAGGTGGGTCCCACGTACATGGGCCACCCCACTTCCTTCTCTCTTATTGTACATATATGATATGATATAATATAATATAATATATATATATCACCTAAAGTGCCCACCGTCCAGACCCTCTGGACGTTTTGGACGGTGGGATATCACGCATATATCATGGTGGGTCCACACAAAATTTGGATGGATGGCGTGGTGCAAGACCCATACATCACAGGGGTCCCACGTATGCATCAGAGGGTGGGGCCCACCGAGACGTCAGATGAATGGACGGTTGGAATATAATATATGCCGCATGATGGGCCCCCCATAACTGAGGATGTTCAGCACCCAGCAGCTGTATAGCTGGGTGTACGACCAGACCAGACTAGACCACCGTCCAGATGTATGGTCTGGATGGACGGAACAATACATATAATCATGGTGGGGGTCCCACAGAATTTATTGGCATCAGAGCAGCTTGGGATGTTCTCCAGTCAATCCACTAGCAGGTGGGTCCCACATGGGGCCCACCATATGCAAATATGTATATATGCATACGTATATTACATATTATAATATAATATTATATTAATAAATAATATTATTTTAAAGGGAGGATTCCAGCGTCCAACCCTGAACGCCTGGACGTGTGGGTGGATACTCACAAAATCAAGGTGGGTCCACACGTGTGGCCCACCACAACTTTGGATGGAGCTGATATTTGTGTTGCCTCTACAGATGGTTGGACAGTATGGATATAATAAATAATTCATGGTGGGTCCACATCAGTGTGGCCCACCGCTTGGATCAAACTGATACTAGTCTTTTTCCCTCATCCAGGTCCGTTTGGGAAGGACGGTGAGGATAACACATCATGGTGGGATTTCCACCGTCCATGGTGTGGATCTAATCCATTCTTTAAGGTGGGCCGCAATAGGAAAGAAAAATAGAGAGAGAAAGAGAGAGACACGGTGAAGTGGAGGGACCCCGCCACTATGGGCCCCTCATATGATTACAACACATAAATCAAATTGGGTCCTATCATAATTGAGCCATTAAATTAAAAATCAACGGTGGATCACCCACCTATTGCACTCCTCCTTTAGCTCCTTGGACTCATAGACTCCTTAGCTTCGATCTTAATGGAGGTAGATGATGAATGAATGGTTGAGATGGGAGATGAGAGAGTGGGAAAGTGGGCCATACTTGGATTTGGGAGAGAGAGCTTGGACGTTAGGTGTTGCTTGGGAGGTTTGAGAAATGAGAGAGAGAGAGAGAGAGAGAGAAATAATGGATGAAAGGGATGGATGGAGTAGTTGTTGTAAGGAGAGGATGGTTAGGGTATGGGCTTGGTTAAAATTTGGGTGAAAGAGGGATGGGTGGAGAGAGAGAGAGTTGACTTTGGGAATGGGAAAGGGATGGGTTGCTTGTACTTGTGGTATGGTGTGTACTTGACTTGACTTGATTGATTGATAGGACATATTGTAGAGATTCTCTCGAAATTCATAACGCGTAATATTTTTTCTCGAGATGAACACGGGCCCACATCTCCTGGCTTGGGTATTGGATTGGTGCGTGAGTCAGGGCGTTGGAACTGCAGCGATGGTGCGGTCACAGGGGTACAAGTTTTGAGTCGAGTCGACTTTGATATGCAGGACTCGGCTTATGATTGCCCGCAAACGTCAGATACAGGTCGAGGGTTGCTGAAATTCGACCGGGAGGACCACGGAGGCATACGGAACAGTACAGGTTAGGATACGGGTATCACAAAAATCTTACAATCAAATTACACAGTACCGGTGCCGCGAGTTGACAGGAGCAAACCATTCCCTATTATGCTAAAACGGTTTTACATACAACCTAATTCAAACAATCTAGAGCCGATCGAATTTTATGCACCATCAGAGAAAGAAACAGAAGAAGGAATGAAATGATAATCTGTGATGAGCTCTCGCCAAAAGATTTGAAAAGGTATAGCCCAATTACTAAGAAGATTATGTAAAATATGGGATTCGATTGTAATGAGCCAATATGGCTAAGCAATGGCAAGGGCATCTAAGTCCTGATCGGTGTAAATGAAAAGAAACAGGAAAATTTTTGTGGATTGGGGGCATCTCCTATCTGTGCGCAAGTGAATGTGACTAATACTCTCTTGGTAACCAGTCAAGAAACAAATCTAGAGATAGTTGAAGGTAATAGTGAAGAAATCAAGCACCATAAAACAGTGCCCAAGCAAATAGAACACGGGGGGCAGCCAAATATCGATGCGCTACAAGAAGTATATTTGGTAACAGAAGAAGAATCTCGAAATATGTATATAAGCGACATGTTGTCAGAGCAAGAAGCTGACCAATATGTTGAATTGCTAAAAAGAAACAAAGATGTGTTTTCCTGGACATATGCAGAAATGCCTGGCTTAGAACTGGCAGTGGCAATACATCGGTTCAACATCTCTAAAGATAAGAGGCCGGCCAAACAGGCACAGAGGCGATTCCACCCTGACTTAATACCTCTAATAGAGGAAGATGTAAATAAGTTGATTAAAGTCAGTTTTATAATAGAAATTAAGTATCCTAATGGATCTCTAATATTGTCCTTATAAAAGAGAAGAGTGGACAAATTAGAGTGTGCATTGATTTCAGAGACTTGAATGAAGCATGCCCGAACGATGAGTTTCTGTTGCCCATAATGGAATTATTGATCGACATCACGACAAAATATGCAGTTATGTCCTTTATGGACGAGTATGACGGGTATAATCAGATATGCATGACACTTGAAGACGAAGATGCTACATCATTCAAGACATCTCTGGGGATCATATATTATGACACGATTATGTCATTCGGACTTAAGAACATAGGGGCTACATATCAGATAGCAATGTAGAATATCTTTTAAGAAATGATGCATAAGCATGTTGAATGTTATGTTGATGACCTGGTGGTTCAGTCTAATGACCATGAAGAACATCGTGAACATTTATCATCGGTCTTCCAATGGTATAAGAAGAAATAATTAAAAATGAACCCAACAAAATGTGCATTCGGTGTACCGTCAGGGAAATTCCTGAGATTTGTTATCAGGCACCATGAAATCAAAATTGACCTGGGAAAGATCAGAGCTATTCAAGAAATGTCGCCCCCGAAAACATTAAAAGAACTTAAAAGTTAGCATATATTTGCCGCTTTATATGAAATCTAGCCGGGAGATGTCAACCATTCTCTCACCTCATGAAAAATAGAGTAGAATTCATATGGGATCAAGTGTGTCAGACTGCATTCGATTTCATCAAAGAGTTGTCGAAGCAGCCCCTGGTGCTAATAACACCTGTGAAAGGCAGACCCTTGATCCTATATATTACTGCATGCGAAAATTCTTTAGGGGCCCCACTAGCTCAATGCAATGAACAAGGGAGTTCCCTTTATTATCTAAGCAGGACTTTGATAGGTGTAGAATGCAATTACTTGCCCATTGAAAAAGTTTTCTTGGCCCTTGTATTTGCTGTACAAAAGCGGCGGCATTATTGCCTCTCCCATGAGATAACTCTGATCTCACGAGCAGATCCGATAAAATACTTAATGACAAGGCCAATGTTATCCGGAAGACTAGCCAAATGGATGCTACTTCTCTCTAAATTTACAATCGCTTATGAGCTGTCAAAATCAGTAAAATGGCAGGTAGTTGTGGATTTCTTAGCGGCTCACCGGTCCCAGATAATGAAGAGATCTCCGATGAATTGTCAAATGAATAGGTGTTGTTACTTGAATCGCCTAGTTCTTAGCAGATGTACTTCGACGGTGCCTCTTGAATGTCAGGAGTAGGCGCTGGTGTAATATTTATCAGTCCTCAAGACAATTTATTACCACACTCCTTCATGTTGGGTACATCATGCACGAACAATGAGGCCACATATAATGCCCGCATTATGGGATTGGATATAGCTCATGAGATGAAGATACGAGTCCTATAGATTTTTGGAGAATCTAAGTTAGCAATAAATCAGTTGATGACAGAATTCGATATAAAGAAGCCATAATTATTACCCTATTGCCAACGAGCATAACAACTGTTGGAGGGTTTTCATAATGTTAAAATCAAACATATACTACGATATGAAAATGCAAGAGCATATGCATTAGCCAGTCTGGCTGCGACTCTCTCCTGTTATGATAGGAGCCCTCTCCAGATAACGATTGAAGAATGATGATTTTTACCATTTCCAAAGCCTTTAAGCGAAATTGCCAAAGCACAACTGGTATCTTGCCTAGAAGTCACTATTGATGATTGACGGAAGCCCTTCGTCGATTATCTTAAGTACGCAATCTCACCGAAACAACAATCGTTGAAATCACAAATTAAACAAAGATTGAAAAGGTTCATTATTCATAGTAAGATATTATATCGAAAATCTTACAATGAAATGTTGTTGCATTGTTTGGATACAGAAGAAGCTGATTATGTATTACGAGAAGCCCACTCAGGAGAGTGCGAGGCTCATCAGGCTGGCCGAAATTTATTCCACCGAATACATCGCATGGGGTATTATTGGCCTTCTTTTTTCAAAGATGCGATGGCTTATGCAAAACGATGCCATGAATGCAGGTACATTGCGATGTTATACATGTGCCGCCTGAAGATCTTCATTAGTCGGTGGGTTCGCCCTTTACAACTTGGGGGTTGGATGTCATTAGTCCTATTAATTCACCATTATCTAGAGGGCATCGGTATATTCTTGTAACGACAGATTATTTCTCTAAATGGACAGAAGCAATTGCCTTACACAACGTTAAGGAGAGGGATGTCATCGATTTTATTCATCATACAATTATATACCGACATGGAATTTCAAAGAGAATTATTACTGATAACGACACTCTTTAGAATAGAAACATGGAAAAGCTCGGTCAGAATTTTAGTATTCAACATTCCTTCTCGACACCATATTATCCATCAGCAAATGGGTTGGCGGAAGCTTTTAATAAGACGATAGTCAAAAACTTGAAGAAAATAGTCACAAGTTGATTTGAGCCGTACAGGTCGGGTCAGTCTCGCATAAGGGTATAACCACAGGGTCTTCCACATGAGATCCTCTTTTAGTTAATTCTTCTCGGGGGCCCAAGGATGTGATCGCTAGTGTTTATTGTCATGCTCCTACCCTTAGTGTCGTGACGTAACACTGTCGGGCCTCGTGTTGATCACCCTTAACTTGGCTAACCCCATGTTTGGTCGGGAACTTCATTGCAAGATGATAGGTAGATACAGCCGATCGCATGACGTTGAGAGATGGTCGCCCTAGAATAACGTTGTAGACAGAGGAGCAGTCTACCACAAGGAAGTCAACCATCACTGTAGTTTGGTTATGACCTTCTCCTGCGATCAGGGACAGTAGTATACTTCCTTTGGGGGTGACCTTCTAACGTAGGGATGAACGTGATGAGGTCGATCACCATCTTCCTCAAGGATAACTACTTCGAATCCACAAAGTTTCTCTGGACTCCTCATATAGACTTCTCGAATACATGAGAAAAAAGCAAGAAAATAGAAATAATATTCTAGAAAAATTCATAAATTAATTGATTAATGAAATAAACAAGTCTACAACCCTTTAAATAGGGATATCAAGCCTTAGAATAAGCTTAGGAATTAAACTATAACTAAAACTCCCTAAAATTCATAACTTACTATAAATAGTAAATTTACTATTTATAGTAAATGTCTTATGTGGCTTAACCATATTATTCTCCAAATTATTCTAAGAACTTTTCATGTTGGATACAACTCCTAAATCCCAATGGATGAAGAGTTACAATCAAACCAAACTTACTAAAAATAGTAAAAACCGAAGTAAACAAGAAATTTGACTGTCGATCTGATGGAATCTCGTAAATTCAGTGTAGTCAATCCAGCATAGCTGGGTTGGTTGGCTAAAGTATCTCGTCCTACCCCAAAATCATATATGGTACGTCCAGCAAATCATTCCGGTTTGCGAGATGTCTGTTTTAAGGTTTTGATTATCTTGATGACTTCTGCCTTCAATTGAGCCTTCTCTGGTCCATCTTGGACATGAAAGTGTTCGTGACCCGCTCTATATTAGTCCCCTCCACTTCAAAACAACTCGTCCTCTAGTTCTCGTGCTGCTTCGGTTCTTGATACTCAATTAGGTGTGTCGTAATGATACTAGGATCAAAAGTTTTGGTTAATTTACGGTCCACCTTTTTTTGGTCCAACTATGCTAGGAATGTATCGGTGCCATGACCTACATCAAACTCCTCCACTTGGAAAAAAACTCGTCCTCGAGTTTCTCAAGGGACTTACCTCATGATTCTCAGATAACTTATGACGCCAACGTTTATTAGCCCTTATCTTGTACTTAGTATTAGGCTCTTAATCTGACGCAATATATGTACTCATACTCTCATTGACTTGGCTAATATGGATCAGTTCCTTCACTTGCCCTTGCCGAATTTCACATTCTTCTTGATAATGTGGACAATTAGGTAGACTCGCCCATGAGACAAGATCAATGTGTTTTGTATATCTTGTATAGGAGGTAATTTATTAGGAAGTTTATTGAACACAATCGCCTTGAACTCTTCTAACACTGGTTTCAAATCCTCTGAAAAGTTCACAGGCTCCACATGTTTGAATGTTTAATGAAATCAGTTTGGGTATGATAGATTGTTCCTCAACTTTAGAAGTCTTTGGTTAGTTCTTCGTTCCCATAGGGACAAGGTCAATTTTTTTACTATCTTTAATAAATATAAATACGTTATCCCAACCTCTATACGTAGTATCAATATTATTTTTCCATAGTCGACCAAGTAATATATGATAAGCTTTTATGTTGACTACGTCACAAAGTACTTGATCCTTATAATTTTTACCAATTGAAAAAGAGATAGTGCATTGTTCGGTTACTTCTTGTTTGTTGACCCCATTGATCCATCCAATCATGTACGGAGATGGATGCTTTTTTATTTTCAGTTGTATCTTTTCATCCATTATTTTAACACAAGATTCCCACTACTCATAACATCAATGATCACATTACAGACTTTTTAACTTACAGTGCACCTCGTTTGAAAGATGTTGTCTCGTAGTAAATCTATTTCTACCTTTGGCATGTATAACGGCTTCCTCACGATCAAAGTGGTGGCCTGCGATTTACCATCATCTGATGGTCCTCTGCGGAAATCGGGGTTGGGTCATATAGCGACCACGGGTGGTTGAGCATTGCTTTGAGCTCGAGGCAGAATTAGCGTATCTGCAATATGTTTGAGGGTTTCCTCCAACCCTTGCATGGTCAACTGACTCTCCCGATGAAAATCTTCCATTATTTCTGAAAGATAATGAATCCCTATATCGCCATCCACTTGATTTCCTAAATTAGCTTTAATATCCCAAATTAGTGTATACTAATTGACGCAAGGATGAACGTGATGAGGTCGATCACTGTCTTTCTCAAGGATAACTACTTTGAATCCAAGAAGCTTCTCTGGACTCCTCACAGAGACTTCTTAAATCCACAAGGAAAAAGCAAGAAAAATAGAAATAATATTCTAGAAAATTCGTAAATTGATTGATTAATGAAATAAACAAGTCTACAACCCTTTAAATAGGGATACCAAACCTTGGAATAAGCTTAAGAATTAAACTATAACTAAAACTCCCTAAAATTCATAACTGACTATAAATAGTAAATTTACTATTTATAGTAAGTGTCCTACGTGGCTTAACCACGACGTATCATATATGATTTTGGGGTAGGACGAGCTACATTATCCAACCAACCCGGCTATGCTAGGTTGCCCATGCCGAATTTGCAAAATATGCCTATTTTAAGGTTCTGACGGTCTTGATGACTTTTACCTTCGATTGGGCCTTCTCTGGTCCATCTTGGATATGAAAGTGTCTACAACCTACTCTACATCAGTCCCCTCTACTTTAAAAGAACTCGTCCTCGAGTTCTTGTACTGCTTCGTTTCTTGATACTTGGTCTGGTGCGCTGTAACGATACCCGAATCAAAAGTTATGGTCAATTTATGGTCCATCTTCTTTTGGTCCAACCATGCTAGGAATGTATCGGTGCCACGTCATACATCTAAGCAAGGGAGTTCGAATGGGACGTAGTCGGGATCTTCCGATCCCTATCTTCTCGAAAGCAACGATGAAGAGGATGTCCGCCAAGCTGCCCATGTCCACTAATATGCAGTGTACCATGTGGTTGGCCACTGCCATGGTCACCACCAGGGCGTCATTGTGCGGCTGGTGGATTCTTCGAGTGTCTTCCTCGAAAAAAGTTAAATTACATGGAACCACCTTTGTTCCTTCACAGCATCACTTGTGAGATTGACGTGGTGCTTGGTGTTACTGCCACTGGCACTCTGAGCATGAGCTTTGCGAGCTCCGTTCGAATCCCCACCTTTGAATATAGTGCGTATCTCGCCCACCGCTTCATTGTTGTTCTTGTTGCCTTGTTGCTCGTTCCTTTGGTTTGGTTGCTCTTCCTTCCTCTTGTAGACATACTCTCGTAGATGTCCGTTATGAATGAGGGACTCAATCTCTTCCTTAAGATCGGAGCAGTCGGTAGTGTTGTAATCGTAGTCGCGATGAAAGTGGCAGTACTTTCATTTATCGCGTTTGTCAACATTGACTCTCATCTTGCTCAGCCATTTTAGAATCCGTTTGTCATGAACTTCCATGAGGACTTGTTCAAGTGTGGCATTTAGAGGAATATATGAATGAAATTTACTTTCCAGTCGACGGCTCGGGCATTGTCCTCTACTCGGGTCATCATCTCTTTTCTTCTTGCTATTGACCATGGCTGGTGGTTGTTCCTCCTTACGTTTTCGATATCTTGCCGAGCTTCCCACTCTCCAAGTAGCTTTCCATGAGCTAAAGAGTTCTTCTGCATTGGAATATTTTTGTGCTCGGCTGAGGAGGTTGGCTAATGTGGTCGAAGGATTCTTGGTGATTAGAAAAGGAAGATGTCCTCCTTGAGACCGGAATCATGCAGGCCAAGGCTATTTGCTCCGAATAGCCATCTACCTGCACTGCTTCCGCGTTGAAGTGAATGATATAGTCCTTTAGAAGCTCGTCGTCCCTTTGAGTAATGATGAGGAGATGAGTCACTGGTTTCCTCCTGTCCTTTTAACCAATGAATTGAGTGATGAAAGCTTTGTTGAGTTGCGTGAAGGATTTGATAGACATTAGTTTTAGCTGCCTATACCATTTTTGTGCCGCTCCCAATAAAGTTAAGGAGAATTCTCGGCACATTACTGAAGTAGTTACACTGTGCAGTTCCATCCATGCCCTGAAAGATTCTAGATGCTCAACTGGATCTCTGGTTCCAAAATAGGATGTGATTTGCGACGTCTGGAACCTAAACGAAAGCAGAGCTACCATAATGTGGTCGGTGAAGGGCAGCTTTGTTTCCTCCAACATAGCTTCAACCGTAGTCAAGACCCAAGCCTGGTATGCTTGTCGGATGTCTCCAATCTACCCTCGTATTTCCTTGAGCTTGCCCTCTCATGGGACTTCATTCTCTGCCATAACTTTGGAAGCCTTCCCGCGCCTCTTATTCTCCAACATATGGCGAAGGTCGGAGATGGCGAGAGCGGTAGTGTGGGTAGGGGCTTGGCTATGTAGCCCTAGATGTAGCTCGACCCATTGCGAGTTATGGGGAGCTTGCAGTCAATATTGTTCAGTAGTGGCACCTGCTCCTACCCCTCGGGAGGTGGGTTCTGTCTTTTTAGTATCTGCATTATATGATTCATGTTACCGTTTTAAGCTTCGACTTGATTCTCCAAAGAGACAAATCAACCTCCTCAATTATGGGACTTGTACACAGGCGTTGCTAGAGCAGAATCATCCTGTGGTGAACGTGGACTCTGAACATTCTGCAGACGAGGGAGTAGTAGCTAGGGCCTTATTTCTTCCCCTCGCCATTGTAGAACAACTAGAGATAATAGGTGAGAAGGGAATGACTTTATTGTCGTTCCCACAGATTGCGCCAAACTGTTCATGCTGTTTTTTGGTCGTCCCTGCTAGACCTTTGAATACCTGTAAAAATAATGTAACAATAAAGACCCTAGCTATGGTAGGGGACCCTCCAATGCCTAAGTTATAACCGGGGATCTGGGTCTAGTAGAACTAGGGATTCGTGGTCAGTCTCTGATGATTGAAGTTGGCCTTGAGGTCAAGCTGGTTAGGATCTACCTTCGAGGTCAGGTCGGTAAAAAGTTGTCTGTCGATCGCAATAGTAGGGTGTTAGCTGGGGCTGAGGTCACACCTTATGGTCAGTCCTCAGGCTAGTTGTGGAAGTCGAGCTCTGTAGCAGGGACCAAGCTCACCTCATTTTCTGCGTTTTGTGTTCTCTTATATTGGTAGTCTTACTTGGCCTATTTTTACCCATAACAACATCCATGTGAATCATTGATCCTACAAATATATTCAGTTAGTGGGAGTTGATTTTATTTTTATAGATATTTAATAGATCTCATTGATAAAGTTTTGATGATTCTGATATAAAGTTAATTTCTACTTCTAAATATATATGCGCAATTTGTTTTGAGTGAGCAGAACTAAAGTCACGTCTCGTTGGACTCATTTTAAAGCTCCAGGACCTCTCAAGGATAAACATATATCATCACACTATGTGTGTAATCTTCATACCACACTTCCTACTTCCTGATCCATGTCATTAAGATTGGTAGTATTTGTGACCATGCTTAATCTTACTTTGCTTAGATTAAATGTTATGATAGATACTGCATTCCGATATTAGTGGTCTTGATAGACTAGATTGTAAGAGCATTACTCGTATTATCCAACAATTATATTAGTTAACCATTTGGATGTTTCTTCAAAATTAAAATATATTTTAAAATATATTTTTTTAAAAAATTAATCATTAACATTGATCAATGTGGTCCAAGTGGGAGAATGTAAGAATTCTATAATCATGTCAAGTGGGCCTTAGTGATCAACGGTTTAGATTGCCCTAAGGGTTGGATAGTGTGATCGGGAATACTAGTAGACCCCACTTAGTTGTTATTCATCCATAATCATGCAAGGGATGGTGTGCTAAAAATGTGTCACACACACAGTGTTCAAGTCGAACTAGGATTACCAACTTCGTGTGGAGCTTTATGGAGAGAAGTTTCGATGGGTTTTAAACTCCTTAACCCTCTAAACTATATGAACAGGGCTGGGTTCCCAAGCCTACACACAACAAAAGCTTTCATTCCCATCACAGTGCTTTTCTCAGTGTGTAAGGTGCAGAAAACTACAACATCAAGTTTATAGCAATGTTGTCCCAATCAGGTACGTGATATATTCAGTTTATTTGATCTCCATATTCGATGCACATATAGTTTTACAGGATAAATTGAGACAAACCCGTGACTCAAGAGGGCCACAATATAAGAAAAGAATAGGAAGGAGAATGACTACCACTAAGGGCCTATTTGATTTTTTATTTAAAATAGTAATTAACTGAAAATAGGTAATAATTACTTACCTATAATTATGTAATGACATTACTTACATTTTACTACAATAATTGTACCATATCATTGTTTGTTTTAAAAGAACATACCATAAAATTGAAACTTTTAACATGTAAAAATATAATGATTCTGACTTTCTTTATCTATTAGGTTTACCTATGCATTTGACTTTGTTTTTGGTGTTGTAATAGTATTTTAATCAAACACCTTAAAAAGATAATGATGACTCATTTACTTAGACTTACACAGAAAATTGAAAAACCAAAGATGGCCTAAAATATTGTTAAGAGATCATGTTAATGTTCACGTGCCATCTAATGCTTTCATAAGATGATTCTGGTGGATATTAATGTGATATAAAACTTTCATATGGTGCCAATAAGATTTCAATAGCAGGCCTTAAATCTTCAATGTTTCTTGTGGGGTGGCTCACTTGGGTCGTGGATCTACCTAGTCTTGAGCTCCAATGAGCTTGGCGTTGCATTTCACACAGACATCCAGTGGGCCCCACTGGGCTTTGTGTTGCATGGGAGCGGGTTAGGTATTACCCAGGTATGGGTGACACCTTACTGGGTGTTACCCTTACATTGGGGCCATTTTGATGATGTGTTGTACATCCATGCGGTCCATGTATTTTTCAGCCCATTTTAGGATGTAATCCCAAAACATTAAGTATATCCAAATTTAAGATGGACCATACTACAGGAAATAATGATGATTGAATATCTACCACTAATAAATTTCAAAGGCTTACCATAAGTAGATCCGTAAGGTATAGTTTTCATCTAGCAGGTTAATAAGGTCAACTCGATCTAGATGAAGAGATCAACCAGATCTGGATGAAGGGAAAATATAAAGATAATCCTAAAGAGATCAACAATGAAGGGAAAATATAAAGATAATCTTGATTCGAAACTTTTGTAGCCTACAAAGAGATTTTACCAGTCATTCATTACTTTTTCTAGTGTTGTAGTCTGCTCGAGATTTAGTACAACACATTAAAATGAGCTGAAAACACGGATGAATAGGTGGCGTGGATGTACAACAAATTCATCAAGGTGTCCCCAAACGGTAATGGTAACACCTCTGGTATTGCATACAAGGAAGCTGGCGTCTAGTTGGGGCCACTTCGATGCTTGTGAGAAATATACTCCGTTCGTCCATTTTTTTAGATCATTTTAGAACTTGAGACCAAAATAAGGTGGAGACAAATGTTGTATTTTGTTTCAAAATTAACATTAAAATTTGATTTTCAAAATTTTCAGTTTCCCTCCACATTTGAAATTTTGGTGTTTTTGGGTTGTGGGTTTTGTCCCACATCGGATTTACCAAAGGAAAATATCTTATATACAAGATAGACTTTTTGCTTTGGGGCTTGAGCCCCATTTAGGGGGCATGTGAATTTGGTCCTGTGGGGGGCTATGCTAATAACTCTAATTGATGCCATTGACCACACACGTGAGTGCGCGCCGAGCCATGCCGAGTCCGAGTCTGTGTGCGATGGGACGGGACGGGCTGGGCTGGGCTGGGCCGGGCGTGGGCGCCGATACAAGTGTACTCACGCGGGTATGTGTATGGGTACTCGCGGGACTTTATTTGCAAGAATGTACTCACACTTGCGCCTTTTTTGTTTTAAACCAGAGAGATGTGTCACTTCAGAGTCTATAAAAGGACTTCAGTTCCAGTTTTAAAGTACGAACAAATCTTTTCTCCTCTTCTCTTAAAAACTCTCTAGTTTCAGCACCGTTGGAGCTGGGTCATAGTCGTTGTATTTTGGAGGTCAATTGTTCTAGAAACCTGTCGCACTTGCGACGCTGTTCAAAGGGAGCAAATTCGATTTCAAGCCGAGTGACTAATGACTCGACTCAATTCAATAAGTCATTTTTCTCAAGTTTTATTTTTTTGTTTTGGTTCTCGATTTTTAATAGTGTATTTAATTCAACCAAATATTCTAACAACAAAACTTAAGTGGGCTTCACGAGAAGAAATAATAGGGATTCAATAAGCACCGTTGACAAAAATCTTATAGCTAAATTTTTATTTTTTATTTTTTATTTTTTATTTTTTGGTGTTTCACTTTATCAGGGTAGGATTGACGTCGTGAACGGTTTGGATGGCTTATAAACATCCAGGCGGAGCGCATGAAGGTTTCTAACGGTTGAAATTTCTTTCTCCAATTTTTTCTCTCGTGCAACTCTGAGTTTTGAGTTTTGTATCCACCTCATTTTTGTCTGCCAGACTTAAAATGAGCTTGCAAAACGAATCGACGGATAAACATCACGGTGGCCCACCCCGCATCCTTGCACAAGAACTTCTCGCAAATCCGCGACCCCCGCGAGGACGGTCAGAGCTCAAAGGGAAAGCCGCAGATGCATTGAACTGTCCACCTGTGCGAAAGGTCATCAAGAAAATACTTTCATATGCTGGGCCGCGAACATCCGGACGTCCAAACCCCCCAAACACACAACTCACCCAACGGGCAACATGGTCTCCCTATCTGGTGCCAATGTCAACGCTGAGAATCCGCTCCAACAGTCAGACCGAGCATCGTACGGGCCAACTTCGGCTCGTGTGAGCCACGGCCCATCGCGTCCCAAACCCTAAAACCAGCTAGAGAGCCTCCATAAAATCGCCGCTCCCTCACCCCGCCGCCCTCTTTTTTACCTCACCCCACGACTTGAAATTCCCATTTTGCCCCAGGCACGAATCCCAATGACAACTCTATCCTCCTCTCTCAACCACTTCCTTCCCCGCTCCCGCCTCCTCTCCACCACCACCACCGCGACTGCCACGTCTCGCTCAATCTCCATCAGTCGCGCAAAATCCAAGCTCCGATCCGAGCACGACCCAGACAAAGCTCTCGCCGTCTACTCCTCCGTCGTGGCCCACCTCCAGTCCCCCGTCGCCTCCCGCTACGCCCTCGATCTCACCGTCCGTCGCCTGGCCAAGTCCCACCGCTACTTCGACATCGAATCCCTCGTCGAGTCCCAGAAATCAGATCCCAAAATCACCCAAGAGCCCTTCCTCCTCACCCTCATCCTCACCTACGGCCGAGCCGGCATGCTCGACCAGGCCATCCAAAATTTCCAACAGTTGGACTCCCTCGGCACCTCGCGGTCCGCTGTCTCCTCAAGAAGTGTTAGGATTGATGGATGAGATGGCCTCCTCGGGGCTGAAGCCTGATACGATTAGCTATAATTATCTCATGACGTGTTACTGTAAGAATGGGAAGATGGACGAGGCGAAGAAAGTTTACTAGGGTTTGGAGGAGAAACGGTGTCTGCCAAATGCCAAAACGTAGGAATGGGGATTTCGATGCGGGGTTGGAATTTTCAAGGCCAGTGTGAAGAAGAACAAGATTCCGAATTTTGGGAAGACAAGGGTTTGGTTGAGGGGCTGGTTAAGAATTCGGAGGTGGTGAAGGCGAAGGGGTTGATTTGAGAGGTGAAGAAGAGGTGGTTGATAGTCTGAATTGTTAAAGGAGAAGCAGCGGTCAAAGGATCGCAAAGTACGGTACTTATCTCTCCTTTATTAGAGTTTCTTTTCTTATTATTATTATTATTATTTTTTATACAAGTTTTGTATTGTCTGTTTGCTTGTTATAATTTTAGTATAAATAATATAAAGATTAAGGGCAAAGAGAGAGTATTAATGCCCTCAATCTATATATTATTTATATAAAAATTATAACAAGCAAAAAGAGAATTCAGCCCTTGTCCTAACATGAAATAAACTAAGAAAAGAAACTCTAATAATGGAGAGAGTCGGATGATGCGTCTGTTGCGATCCTTTGACCTCTTCTCCTTCAACAAAGGTTTCCCAAGAGTTCTTTGAATGTGTGGAAGAAGGTTGAGGAAGAACTTGGGTTGAATGATGAGAGTAGTAAGGGAAGTGGTCAGGCGGTAGCTACATCATAGTTGAAATTCTTATTTGGTGTGGCGATTCGATTACCCATAATGCAATTAGATAGAATTGGGATTGATTGATATAAGGTATTCAATTATCTCATGGGTTTTACCCTCATTGGGTTTGAGTGGAGGATGTTATCTGCAAGATGTGGACATTTCGTCACTTTTTTTTTTATTAGTCTGAGTGGTATGGTTAGTGGTGAGGAAATTTTAGCTCGAATCACTTGAATCCAAAATATTGGTGACTTGCAGAGGAATAGAAGCATGAAAATGGTGCCGTATGGAGAATTGGGTTGGCCCCGAAAGCTGGAATTTGATCGGCCTAGCCAACTATCTTCTACTTCAAAAAGGTATGGTACGATATCTTGATCTTCCTGATTTAGCTACTTACATGTTCGCGTTTGGCATGGAATTGGTAGATATCTCTGGCTATGCCCAAATCCCCAACTTCTAACGTGATTCAACCTAAACAATTGCTTGGCTGCATCCCTTTCATGTTAGTTAGATGGGGATGGGTTGTAGGGTACTATTTATTTAGTAAAAGAACTACCTTTGGTTGCCTACATTATATGACTGTTTTCCTGCCTTTTGACCATAAAAAGACATGAGCCGATGAGCATATGTGTTTCTTGTGATCCTTGTCCAGTAGATCTGTGTACTATCCTCACGTTTTTGGTGTGTGCTTGCAGAGCACAGTCCAATGATCTAGACCGTTGATCCGATACATCCCCAATGTATTGACAATCTTCCAGAAGTTCTCCAGGTTTGGTATTCCATCTGTCTGATTTTAGGCCTTTCCATAGCTGAATGTGAAATGTTGCTGTGGTTCATTTCTCAACCTTCCTTTTGCATGCAACAATAGAAGGGTTAGTTTTGTCCTGTCGAGGAGATTTTACTGGACCATGGATCTCTCCCATGGTGTGCCGTAAAGGCCGTTAGGTAAAGGTAACGGTGACAACCTTTACACTTTATGGGGTCGTGACGGATGTAACAACCATTATGGTAAAAATGACGCATAACTGCCATTAACCACCTGTTACGCCTCCTGTAAAGGCCGTAACAACTCCGTAATGGTCTGTTATGGGTTATGTATAGGTTTTTCGGATTTTTTTTCTTCAACATTACAGGGCAGATATAGGTTTTTCAAGGTTTTTTTTTTCCCCAATAAAAAAGATACTGTAATGGCTGTTATGGGGGCCAATAAGAGCCGTTACGACACGTATCATAAAGGCAACGGTGGTGGCCGTTATGGCCACCAATGCGAATACCTTTTCCATAGTACCAACTAAGGACCCAATGATGCTACACGCATCCTAATGTTGAAACATTGTTTTAAGTAGCACATAGCGACATAGCGTGGAGCATGGCATTCACCACTCTGAAACATGAGGCATAGGCTAAATAGTATGTAGCTTACGCTACACACTTCTTCTAGATTTTTAATCAAGGTTTTGCTTGGTTGCATAATTTTCATGATATTTTGCACCAAATTAGACAGATTAATAATGAAAAATGACCTAAAGTAATAGGAAATGGCATTGATTAAGTACAAAAGTAAAGAGAGCAATGAAACTGATTTAATACTGTTACTCGTATTATTATACTAAAAGCATTGAAAATATTAACTATTTTTTATATTGAAAATAAAAAATATATAACAAATCATTGAAAACATTAATTGATTTTAATGCTGTAGTGAAAATAACTTGTAATGTGAGCCACATAGTGTGTAACGTAGTCTATGTAGTGTCTAGAGTATGCAAATCGTCATTTAGTTTAGACTACATGTGATTTAAGCTATTTTCATGAGCTATGTAGCATTACGATTAAGCTATGCTACGCAGCATAAGCTACACGCTACATAGTGTAGCATTACGATTAAGCTATGCTACACAGCATAAGCTACACACTACATAGTGTAAGGTATTTAAAACACTGTAGAAAGGAAGATGTAGAATGAGGGGGGAGAATATAACACACAAACAAAATGCCTTCAGTACGCGGTCCTAGAACCCTTTAGCCAACCATAGAAGGAAGAAAAGATGAAATAAGGCAAAAACATTTATCCTTCCATGTAAAGGCCTAGAACCCTTTGGTCACACAATCCGGTCCCTCATTCTTCAATTTCTACCAAACTTGCCCACCAATCGCCATGGGGTCTACCAAGTAAAAGAAGGGGTGGTTGAAAATGAGGATCAAATTGACCTCCTGTGATGAAGTCACTGTGATGCCATGATGAAACCAGCAGGGGGTTTTTCCATGCATGTCCATTCGGCATAAAACTGGGGGGCTTAGCCTATGGATATTTCCAGGAATTTTATTAATTTTTAATTGAGTTCAGAAGTTTCAAGATAGGTCTTTCATTGTGGCAATACTTTTGTCTTCGTCAAGGAAGAGTAGGGAGCAAGTTATATTGCGTGCTTTGCAAGTTTCGTTTCAAAAGACGAAAAGAGGTTGGTTCGAGGAAAATTGGTGGGCAAGTTTGGATTGAGGATTGTACAATCCCTCTTTTTTAGGTCATGTCCCTTTATTTTGCTAAGTAAGCTTGGGCTAGATGGGAAATAAGCTGTATTCTTCTGCCTCTTGAAGCAATTGTCATGCTCTTAGATTCTAAACTGTGGGTTGATGAGACTGATCATGTTGTCTTTATAATTCTGTCTGTAATTTCAAGGGTCCTTGCACTGCATTGCCCATCTCATTCTCTTTTTGGTACCTCAAGAACAAGAAATGTAGTCTTATGCTTCTCCGATCTGAGTTTCTGAGCTTGAAGGCCACTGTCTGAAACAGTCCTACATCACCAAAAGAAAATGGGAAAGAATGGAAAAGGATGCCTTACCTAGTTTAGGAAGAACCACAGTTCTATTAATGCGGTTTTCTCTATCAAGTGCTTCTGTTTGTTATTTCAATCCCACTATCTCTTTCTTTGAATTTAATTGAGCGGCCTGTCTTACAACCAATCACGAATCACTTCCTTGCCGAATCCTTTGTTTTATTTGTCCCTCAATCAAGATATTGCAGCTGAGTATTCAGCGTGCTCAGTATCTGAGAAACCTAAACAAATTGGAAAAAACTTTCAAATTCATTGCACAATGAACCAGTCTTGGTTTGTTGCCACTCCATTGTAGATGTGGTTATACAGTTGGTGATCCTGCACCATCCATGTGGTGGGCCCGTCTGTGGATAGCCTATGGAACTAAAACAACACCTATTGAAGGATCCTGGCCATGCAATAAATAGATTTCTCCCTTTTTATGCTTACTGCTATATGGAGGCCACAAATGTAACAGATAGAGATAGGGTAGCCCTTTTGTTGTGATTATTCTATCATTGCCTGTCAGTGAACCACAGTATGGCCTAACAAATGGAAAGTCCAGATCCACCCAACTATGCGACCCCTCTGGCTATAGAATTTCACAATGCTACAGGCTTTTCTTTTGGGATTGGGTTTTGATTTTCTTGTTATTGAGAACTAGCATCTGGCATGCCTGCTGCATGAACCCAATTTCCAACTTCTATTCAGTGAGATGGATAGAAAGCTGCCCATTTTGTGCATCTCAGACTAGATTCTCATACAAACTCATGCTAACAGTTCGGATCATTAAACAAGGGGCTCATCTTGTACTAACCAAAATTTAAACGACAGTTTGCAAACTCTTGCCCTGATGTGAATGAGCTATGCAGCATCGAATTAGTGGCTTTTATAAATGAGAGGTTTGGTAGCCCCACATGTCTGACACTGGCGACCTTAATTTTGGGATATAGGGTGAAATTAATGTATGCAATGCTTTGTTAGCACACCTCTAATGACTTGATTAGGCTTCCACATTTTTTTTAGGTTTTGTAAAAAGAGAGTCCTTGTGATGTTTTGAGAATAAGCTCATTTTATAACTATTGCACGTAGGGCCTACTGTGATGCTTTCATGGCATCCACCTGGTCTAGAAGGGCCATGCCACCATGAATCCAGCACATCTGAAAAATCAGGCTGACCCAGCAAACATGTGGGCCACCATGTGAATTGGAGGTTTTTGGGTGGTTGTCTATTATCTTTGGTGCTGTGGTTGCTGTGTTGTTTTTACTTGAACCCATGCATCAAGTGAGCTCCATCATGATGACAGTAAGTCTATATGATCATCAGGTGAGCTGCACCATTGGAAAAAATGAAACCACCCGAAAACCTACCCATATATGATGGTTGGATTGGTCATCTTTGGAGTTTCAACTTTCATGGTTGTGCAATCCCACTCGATGTGTTTGATGCCATACATACACCATCTTGGGAACCACCCACAATATGGGGGTGGATTAGGTGTGGCGCCGGCCTCACCCAAGACGGTATGGCCCTTAACGTGGGGCCCACTTTGATGTATGTATTCCATATCCATTCCGTGCATCTGTTTTCTCATATTATTTTAGGGCATGATTCATAAATGAAGCAGATCCAAGTCTCAGATGGACGACCATACTGTAGGAAACAGTGGGGAATGACCATTAACAACTTATAACAGGCCCCAAAAGTTTTGGATGAGGCTGATGTTTGGTTTTACCCTTCATCCAGGTTTATGTGACCTTATCAACAGGTTTGATGGCAAATAAACATTATGGAAACATTACGATGGGCCCTAGGATTTTTTTAATGGTGGGAGGTTCAATCACAAATGTTTCCTACAACATGGTCCATCTGAGATTTGGATCTTCTTTATTTTTGGGCTCATGCCCTAAAATGATCTGGGAAAACGGATGGATGTCACGGATATAGAATACATAGATCAATGTGGGCCCTGTGTTAAGGGCGGCACTCTCTTGCATGATTCTGGGGCTCACCTAATCCACTACCCCACAAGGTCTGTTGAATGAGCTTGTTTTGCTCAAGCTGAAGAGGATCTGGTGCGCCCTAGTTGAATTTAGATGACATTATCAAGGTGAGCATTATCTCACAAAAATAAAATTTTTGCTTATTATGCAAATGAGATCAGGGAAAAGTTGAATCCATGGTTCAATAGTGCCCTGAAATCCTTATAAGTCAATCAGTGGAGAATCATTAGGCATTTTTTTTCCCCTTGTTTTCTTCCTATCCAAACACACCCTGTAGGGTGGACCGTCGCCAGACTGCACACGTACGTTGCTCATGTAAATCCAGACCTTCCCAACTTTTAACTTGTAAGCCTTGCTGTAAATGGAGAGTGGACCTGGTCTAGAAAGAAATCACACCAAGTAGATGATCCTAACCGGCTATTGGTTGGCCTTATGCCAAATGATTAACAATCACAATTTTTAACGAGGTGAAATCAGACGGTTGGATCAACACATCAGCATGATTTTGAGCTACACTCCGTTGAAAGCAATCTTGACGATTTGGACGGTCTGGATCAATCTGCCCACTTGCCCAGTTTTACGATACGACCGTTGCCTAGGTCTTCAGCCGTTCGGAGTAGCTCAACCTCCAAAGACTTGGTATTCCTATGTTAGGTTTTTGCAATATGGTAAGATGGGGATTTCTCATCTTCCTTCCACGTGCCGCTGGCGTACAGCTATCCAGACCGTTTAAATTGTGTGTGGGGCATGTATCTAAAATCACACTCATCCGTCGATCTTAACCGTCCAGTTAATGGCTTGCAAAAGCGAAAATAGTGAGTGGTCCAAAGTTAAAGGTAAAAATAACTTGTTTAATAATGTCTTTTTGGTTCAATTTTCATGTCTAGTCAGTGATGGACGGACAGAATTGCTGGATCATAAGCAAGTTTGAGAGCCACCTTACGCGCTGGGATACTGAAAAGTATTCCCTGAACCATGCACGTATCCGCTGGTTGAGAGCTCGGAGCTGGCTGAGGGGTCCACTGTGATTTATGGGTTTATCAACACCTTCTATCTATTTTTCTATATAAGCCCAAAAATGAGGAAGATCCAAGGCTCATGTGGACCACACCATAGGGAGTGGTGATCATGACTCCCACCGTTGAAACCTTCAACATGTTCATTACTTCACATAGACCTGGATGAAGTCAGAACACAAATATTGGCTTGATTCAAAACCTCTGCAGCTCCCAACAAGTTTTTAATGGTGTGTGTTTAATCCCTACTGTGTGGTCCACATGAGCCTTGGATTTGCCTAATTCTTTACCTTATATACTAAAATGATATGGAAAAATGGATGGATGGTGTTGATAAACCCACACATCGTGGTGGCTGCTCAGAGCCCGGCCTGTTCCAAGCTCGGGATAGGCGAGTTAGTACATACTCTAGTTCTTTAGAAATCCACTCCGTCCACCCGTTTCCCCGATCATTTTAGGACATGAAACCGAAAATGAGTAGGATCCAGACGTCAAAAGGACCACACGAGTGGGCATTGAACGGCCACTGTTGAAATATTGGTATGGCCACAAGTTTTATATCAGGCTTTTTTTTTTTTTTGTTTGCGTGTGTTTTCAGTTCATCCCCAGTGGGAATGACCCTATAAAACGGCTTGGATGGCATATAAACGTCAATGTGGATCCAGGAAGGTTTCAACGGTAGCATTTCTTTTCCCACTTTTCCCTAATACCATTTTAGTGGTAGATCCGCCTCATTTTTGTCTTGTAAATGAGCTCGTAAAACGATTCGACGGAGAGGATTTCTGACCGACATCATCGTGGAAAGTCCAACTCAGGAACTTGCTGCGAAAGCCATCCACCTCAGGAGTCCCGATCACCGAAACTTCGCGGAAACATCCTCAACAAGAAAAATTTGACCTTTTGCGGAGTAGCTGCAATTTCCTAGTAATTTACTAGTTACTACGTATGGGAAGCGGATTAGCTGGTGTGTGGGACCCACAGAACTTGCTGACCTCAATACACCAGCTAGATAGCTGATGTGTGGTCCACCAGCCAAACCGCTTCATATTTATCATCCGTAATACCTGGTGTATACCCTTTATTCTTAAAAATAAAATAAAAATTATGCGTGTTGAAACCGCCGAAAGACTGGAGAAGCTTCCTTCTTCCAGAGGACGCGGACCAGAGACCCTTAAAACGCGATAAGAGTTGGAGATGAGAAGGCACTTATGTTGGATCCCAGAGGCTGCTGCGCTTCCGCTATATTCATTTCGAATTAGGCCGTTGAAGTCTTAGGATGTCGGTTTCAGCTTACCCGATATCGAATCATGAGGCCCTCAAACCGGCACCGACATTTTCCGAGGCCGATGGTAGTTGGAGCGGAGATTCAAAGTTGTCCTCCATCGTCATTGCGAGCATTCTTTTCCTGACCGCAAACACGGTAGCTGCCGCTGTCCAATCACGCAATGACCTGTCAAGGGTTACCTTTGTCGTATTCCTTATGCTGTTCTTCTGGTGCGTTCATGTTTTCGATCGGCTGCCGCGTGATTCACCAAAGAGGGAGTGGTTAAAGGTCCCGATATGGTCGCTCGCAACGGTGCTCCATGTCATGTTCGCTCGTCGGGTGACCGTGATCATGTCCGGCAGCATGGCATGGCTGGTGTGGGCGATGGCAGGGTCAAGCTGCCTATTCGCTTTCTACTTCTTCTTCATATACCATGAAAAGACTACTGAACGAAACGAAGCGCCGGAACAGAAGCCTTTGCTCTTGAGGGAGGTGTAGTGTCGATTTTGGATGCTGCTTAAATGACTTCATCTTGTGTTGGTTAATTGTAATTATGTATAGAGATTGTATTTGTTGGTTATGGAGATTTTTTCTAATCCTATCTCAAAAAAGAAGATTAGTAACAATCTAAGTAGCCAACAATCGCGATCTCTAACACTTAATTACAATCAACTAAAATAAGATGAAGTCATTTTTAGGTAGCATCCAAAAATATCTTTACTTAAGTACGGATTATGAATTCTCAGTTATTTGAATAAATAAATACTACTGAGAATGAAGTATGTATCGATACCTATTACTTCAAAATAATAATGTGTTTTTCTTTTGGTTTGCTCACAGAACTAGTTTCATGTTTATCTTATTTGGAACATCTTTTAAGCTTGGAAAACGAAAGGATAGTGCATGTAGTACCCCCTAATAACTATTATTACCCATTTCGTGGATCATGAAATTGTAATCAATGGACCAAATTTCATAGCTAATGCCAGTTACCTGTGTGCATATGCAACTTAATTTTCATGTGTAAAGGGTGCATATAGATGGACGGCATGTAAAAAACACATATCAATGGGGGGACCACAGATGTAGTGGATTTTGGAATTCATCATAAATCTCATGGTATTTTCTACAGGGACTAGCTCATATGATATCTGGATTAATCCAATCCTTCCCAATGTTTTCAAACATGGGATGGAATCTACATTGGACTAAATGCAATTCCATACCACCTAATCCCACGCTCCAAACAAGCCATAATGTTTTTGAGATGTATTGAACAAGGGATAGCTTTCAGCTTTAGAAGGGAGGGATAAGGAGAGTTTGGATGAGGTAGGGGTTATCCAATCTCATTCATCTCTCCAATTTCTCAATCATTTATTCTATTTATTCAATTTCAAGTTTAAAATTGAATTTCAAGCCTGGAGGAGAAGTGAAAAGAAGCATTCATAGAGATTCTCGTGTGGGATACACATACATGTAATTGCTCATAAGTGGGCCCGTGCTCCCTCTCAATCACAATGGAATGAGTGCAGTACTGAATGTTCATCTAGATCGTCTCATAACAAAAAAAAATCGCGATCATAAGAATAAGAGATATGGGAACAATTGAAACACTGTTGTCTTCTCACAGGTGTTTGATTACTAAGTAACTACCTTTTTAGTACTTAATAACCGAGCTTTACTATGCTTATCTTGGTCCACATGACTACACTGGATGGAGTTGACTTTCGATTTATAGCACTCAGCTAGCATATGCACTTATTCAATTTATCAAGTTATTTTGAAAATTTGATTTTTCACACATCAATTTTAAATTTTTTTAAAGTAATATTGTAATACATATACTTTTGACATATATATATATATATATATATATATATATATATATATATATATATATATATATATATATATCTATTAAAAACTCAATACTACTGGTCAATACTACTGGTGAATAAGTAATTAAGTGTGTATTAATAGCTATAAAAACTTGAAATAACTATCAAGGGTTCTTTCTCACACAGATGTGTAATTTGGAATTAATCAAACCGCTTTCCTAGCGTAACTAAGTTTTAGCCAATCTAAGGTCATTTATCATCATACACTAAAGTAGCGACCTTCAATCACATCCTTCTATATATAGGATGAGGATAGCTAAGGACAGAGTCACTTATGAGATTAGCTACTCGGATGTTGTAATGAGTATATCAAATTAAAGCAATATATAGATAATAGGTCCGCGCACATTACCACAATCTCATTGTAAAGTAGACTATACTAGAAATATGTCAGGTCTACAATACACTAATTATTACAAATGAGCTATGATTTATCTCATATTCTCACATATTGGTTTTTATTCAAGTTATAACATTAATCGTGTAGAAGAGCAATAGAGCAATTATGTTATTTTGACTTTGATTAGTCTTATCTTCAATTTTTATGGACTGAAGGTGAATATGGTGTTTCATCACTTTTATTCACATCCTCTATTGTTCTCAATAGAGGGCTAGTCACACCTCAATGTATAAATATTACCCCAATTGTACTTCTCTTATACTTTAAGAATTGGTTTACCCATGTGAATGAGTTATTGGCCTACTAACAAAGGTAAAAATCTCTTAAGACCTTAAGAAAAATGTTGATGATCTACATACTTAATCAATACTAAAGAAAAGAAATGGCTATTCATTAATTAAAGATTTTTTAAAAAAATACATCATGCAACCACATCACTGGCTTTTCTCAATCCCATTTGCTTGACGTAAACTTAGAATAGGTCTTTAGCTATAGGCTTTGTCATGGGTCTGCCAACATTTCTTCGATGAGAATGTAACTGAGGATAACCTTTTTATCTCCTACTTGATCACGAATGTAATAATACTTAATCTTAATATGCTTAGTCTTTTTTGTGGTGTTTAGAATCCTTCCCTAAATCATTGGTGGAGGTGATGTCTATCCTTAATGATACTTAGCTCACGGATGCCCGATACAACACTTAGACCTTATAAGAAATTTTCAACCTCATCAACACTCTTGAACAATAAGCACAACATGCAATGTACTTGATATTCATAGATAAAAGGGTTGTGAATGTCTATTTCTTATTCGACCATGATATAGCTCTCCCTTCAAGCAAAAATATATAGTCTGAAGTTGACTTTTTCTAGTTGGCGTCATTATCTTAAGCGACATCAAAGTATCATTTAAGCTTGAGATTCATGGCTTTATAACATAACATCATGTCATTGGTCCATCTACAGTAATGAAATATGGATTTGATTGCTTGCCAATGAGACTGTACCAGGTTATTCTAATAATGACTAACTATGCTAACTAAATAATTAATATCTAGTCCAATGTAAAGCATGGTATATATTAAACCGCCTGCTATGTTTGTATGAGGTACTGAGGACATGATCAATTTATCAACTTCAGTATGTGGACATGACTTCTTATATTACTTGGCAATTTTTTCATAAGGATTTCAACATCTTTTGAATTTTTCATCTTAAACCGCTATGAGATTATTATTTTTTGCATGTAGATAGCTTGAAACAAGTCCAAAAATTCCTTAAAACGGTCTTTAGTGATCTTTAACTGAGAATAAAGTTAGCTTCATGAAAATCTTTAATCTCAAAGTTCGAGAAAATACAATATTTAATCGTTATCAACAATTACATATGATATTATATATGAAAATAGTGATATTAGAAAAGATCTTTCAGACTGATACACATGCATAATGATCTTCTTTATTTATTGTGGATCTGAAAGTGGTGATGGCTAGGAAAAATGTTATGTTGCACTACCTTGAAGGTTGCTTTAACCTATAGATAGATTTAAACAGTTTGCACTACCTTGAAGGTTGCTTTAACCTATAGATAGATTTAAACAGTTTGCAAACCTTCTTTGAATTTTTTAATTATTATTTTTAAAATCATTTTCCATGGATTGTTGTATGTATATCTTTTAATATAAATCACCATTTAAGAATGCAATCATCACATTAATTCGATACAACTCTGTCCAAACTGGTGATAATTGATAAGATCATATGGATTAAGGAGAATTTTGCAACAAGTGAAAGAGTTTCCTTATCATCAATGCTCTCTTTTCGCGTGAAACCTTTAGCAATTAATCTTACTTTGTACTTATCTACTATATAATTTTCCTTTCTTTTGATCTTGCGCATTTGCTTGTTGCCTATTGCTTCATTAATGTGAGTCAGATTTACAAGTTTTCATACTTTATTCATTTTCATAGATGCAATTTCTCTTCGTCCATGGCAGCTACAAAATCAACCGAATTTGAAGACAATAACGCACATTGATATGAATCCAGTTCATCATCGTCAATTGTAATGCAAGAATGGTTCACCATCAATGTGGAAGTATTTTTTGAAAATCAATCATCTTTTGCCTTTTGACATAATTCAGGAACCTGCTGAGGTATACTTCCACTATTTTGACGAACTATGGGAGCATCTCCATTGTGAGAAGTGGAACTCTCGCTCTCTTGAGATACATAAAAAGTTTTAAAAGTTTTATTTCAACTTCTTACTTCTTTTGGCTGGGATATCTATCTTTGATGAAGGTTATGTCGCAAGATTTGATCTTAGTTAATCCTAAATGGTTCTCAAGAATTAAAACATATCCCTTTAAGTGTATAGGGTACTTGAGAAATATGTACTCAATGGTTTTTCCATCAAGTTTACCTCTATAAGGAGCCAACATGAAAATATATCCCAAAGATTCCCAGATGCCATAGGTTGGCTAGGGAAGAAATCCTCATAGTCCTCATCTCACATGGGATCTTGGGATGGATTTTAACAGAATTATGTTAAAACATAGACAGTTGTAAGCAGTGTGTCTCCCTAGAATGTGTCATCATCGATCAACCATGTCCAACAGTATCACGTTTCTTTTCTTTATAACTTCATTTTGCTGCGGGGTGTAAGTCATGATGTAATGTCGGACGGTGCTAACATTTTCATAGTATGATTTGAATGCTTTAGATGTATACTTGTTACCTCTATCAAATTTAAGGATATTAATATTTTTCTCTAGCTAATTTTTCACTTTAACTTTATATCTGAGAAATAGTCGAAAGCCTCAGGTTTATGTGAAATGAGAAACACAAATGCATAATAGGATAATTGTCAATGAAAGTGATGTAGTATTGGCATCCATTTTTAATATTTACTTTTAGAGATCCACAAATATCTAAATGAACTATCTCTACTAGATCATTAAACCTAAGTATGTTAGAAAACAGATATCTTACATATTTTTCCAAACATACAATGTTCATAAATGATAGATTGACTCTGGATAAATATTCTAATAGACCAGATCAAGCTAGTCTTTCAGACAATCATTTTAAATGTGACCTAACCTCACATGTTATTTATAGATTTAGATACAACCAATTCTTTTGACATAAGAAATAAAGCAAAAGATGCATCAGTACAATGTACATAAAAAATAAATAAATTTGAAATTAAATTACCATTATAAAGATCGCGTTATTCAGTCTTAAAGAATTTTAGTATTCAAAAAATGAGTATTAAAACAATTTGCAAACAACTTAGAAACATAAATCAAATTTCAACATATGATCGGTGCATAAAAAGTATCACAAGAGATTATCGTTCACCCTACGCACATATGGAGATGGTAGATATCAATCTTTAGCATGTCGTCAGCGGCACATATACACATTATAGCTCTCTGTGGCTACAAGTCGGAATTTCTCGAGTCTTTTGCGATATTTTATCACAGACTTTGTTGCACTTGATTCTAAAATTCACTTGTTAGATAAAAGTTTCAATTGTAAACATTTTATAACAAATGCCTGTAAACAAAATATGAGGTGATATAAGAATTATTGTATTTTTATTAATGCACTGAAGGGCATAATAACTAATGTTTCTGCAAACGAAGTAAATCATGTTGGGCATTTTCTACTTTTTCTTTCCTTTTCTCTTCTTGAAATTGGAAGTGTCATAGGCTTCTATTCCTAGTTATTCTTTTTTGCCTTCATGTGACCATTTGACCATCTCTTGGTAGCTGCTTGTGGGACTATGCTAAACATTAAAATAGAATTCTTGTGGTTCATCATCTTTTTTTATGGGGGCCCACAAGTCGAGCAAGGAACATTGACAATCTTATAGTTTTCGTCAATTTGACCCAGTGTTCTAAGCTTAGCTGTCATACACTCCATTTTCAGATATGATCCTTAATGGAATAAGCAACTGGAATTGTATACTCCATAACTCTAGTTCCATTACCCTAACATGTGCATCTGACTTCGATGCATAGGTGCATCCCAAATTCCTTTAATGGTCTCATATACTTCATTCATAAGTATGAGCTCCCCGTAGTAGTTATGAGGATGTTTGATGTAGGACGGCCTAATCCAACCTTAAATGAACATGGTATTTGAAAGGAACAGATTTATGTAATCTTTAAAAACAAATTAAAAAAATCAGCCTTATACATCATAAACACAAGAAAGAAATAAGGTTAATGCAGTAATGATTATGGCCATCCATCACAAACACAAAGTATTGAATCTTAAAATCTGAATTTAGTTGGATTCGACGAAAGATAGAACTTTCTTCTTACAATAGGTCCGTCTAACAATCCAAGTGGATTTTTTTAATCCAGAAAATATGAATTTTCTGGATTGAAAAATCTGAAAAATTCAGAAAAAATTAGTGGTTCTTCAAATTTAGGCTTTGGGTGATGGGATTTGAAGAATGTCAGAATATATAAATGTGGGGCTGAAAATCTTTTAAGATCTAATGATTTAGATAAAAAGAAACAAGATCGGCTTCTACATCTAAAGATTTTACGAGAAAATGAAGAAAATAGGGTTAAAGAAAATAGCACCTTGAGAAAAGAAAGAAGGAAAGAGAAGTAGATGATGAGAAATCACTTTCCTGGGCGTCGTGCCTTCTTCTAATCACTGGAAGTTGAAGACGACGAAATTGTTAGAAGCAAATGTTCTCTTCTTCTTCTTTTTTTCCGTAAAACATAACATAACATTCTTTAGGTTTAGGGTAAAACACCCTTATAAATTCGTAATTACATAAAATTACCAAAATACCCTTATTAAAAAAAAATTTAAAAAAAGAAAGAGAAATTCGCACAAAAATTGTGCGCAAACTGTCTCAAAACTTAAATAAATCAAATGTTCATAAACTAAATTCAAATTCAAGATGCCCGATGAGCCCTGATGATAGCGTCGTGAAGGTGGTGCAATGAAGGTGAGTCGTGACGATGCAACGGTCCCAATTACACAATCATCACGATCCAATGGTCCAAATGTCTCCTTCAAGCAATTTACACATGTCACGAACACATGTGTAAGATCTTCAACCTTTAGAGACCCGACCCGTACCCATCATCTAATCACATTGATACGGGTAACACACCTCCTACGTTGATATATTTTGAATAGCCCGATGTCCACATCAACTCCCCTCAGCTGAGAAGAGCTCGGCTTCGGTGAGATAAAACTCTTATACCTTTCTAATCTGGATCTAGCCTCTGCAACTCCGCTTCTGTCAACCATGTACAGTCAAATGATGGTCTGTTCTTCCACTTCATTAAGTACCTCTGAAATCCATCGTCTCGAGTGAAAACAATTTGCTCATCTACAATTCCTTTAATTTCTTTTCTTTTCTTAGGTATAGTAGGCATAGGTGGTGTAGGTTGGGAAGAAAATTCAGAAATTGGCCAATGGTTTGGAACAAAATTAGCGTCTATGAGATGGGGCTTGAACAAGGCATTAGATCATCCACATTGAATGTTGAATTAATTACCATGCGAGGTGGAAGATCTATCACATACGCATTGGACCCAATCTTTTTCAGAATCTTAAATGGTCCAGTGCTGCGTGCTTGTAACTTCTTAATAGTACTTTTCGAGAACCGTTCTGGCTTCATCCTAACCATTACATAATCACCCTCATTAAATTCTTGAATTCTACGATATGACTCAGCTGATATTTTGTAATGTTCATTATTAGCATTTATCCGTCTCCTAATCTTTGCATGCAATTCATGAATGTGACGGGAAAATGCATCGACTGACTCTGAGGTTCTTTGGGTGATTGACATATGTAATAAATATATGGGTAGTCTAGGTTTGTAACCACTAATAATCTCGAATGGACTCGTACTCCTAGACCTATTAACTGAACTGTTATATGCAAACTTGGCGACTGGCAGGAGTAAATCTCAAGTTTTAATATGTTCACCCACCAAACATCGTATTAGATTTTTGAGACTTTGATTCACAACTTCAGTTTGGCCACCAGTTTAAGGATGGTAGGCTGACGAGAACTGGAGTCTCATGCCCATTATGTGCCATAATGTCTTCTAAACATAACTAGTAAACCGGACATCCCTATCAGACATTATGGTCTTAGGCAAACCATGTAATCGAATGCAGCCAACATGAATTTTCATTACATCTCTTTTTTCTTTTTCTTTTTTTTTTTTTCTTTTTTTTCTTTTTGCTTTACACCACTCTTTTGAGCTTATTTTCTTCTCTAGGCTCGTGATTTTTAGTCCATTATTTATTTATTTATTTATAATCTCGATTGTCGACCCCAATTCGAGGCCTCTTACCCTCAGTCTTCATCTCCGACATCATCTTCACCATAGCAAACATCCATCACATTGCCACTCACCTCCTTTGTATACCTCTGGCGATGTATCTTCTCCCTACCAGGCTTTTGACAAGATGTAATTTTCATTTATATTGGGCTTTTGGACTTGACTTGTTATTATGTCGGACATTACAGACTACTTTCTCTTATAATATCGGAACATCTAGAGTTTTCGGAAGAGTGACGATTTAACTCTCATCCACCTAAAGAGTAATGATTGAAATTCTTGCCACTAGATCATTCATCGTCGGGAGGTGCAGGGGAAGATGGGTTTACTGGCCCAGGTCGAATTGACAACTCAACCACGGGAAATCCTTCTCTATACAAGTTCTCGTACAAGGTTTTTGAACATGGTGAGAGGTGGCACCGCGACAGCGTAAAGCCTTCTCTATAATAATCAAATAGAAGGGATAAAACTTCAGGGAAACATAGGGAAGTCATTCCATAGGGTATTCCCTTGTTTTTTGAAATACGCTATACGCTATTCTAATTAGATGTCCATACATCTATTAGATCATAGGATCTTTTTTATTTAACGATATTGTGTTACGATGTTGGTAGCTTAGGTTAGGATTATGCATGATTTTCATGATATTTGTGATGAGTATAGCGATGTTTGTGTTTTGTCGTTAAATATCTTAATTCGGTTATTTGATCTCATATGCTACTTAGTTCATGCATCGGTCCTGCATCAAATTTGATATCAAAGCCAGGTTTAGCATAGGATTTTTGTGTTGTATTTAGGTTAGGTCACATCTAGGGTTAATAGATTATGGAGCAGAGTATGGATTGTTGCTCAATTTTTGTTGAAGTATCTTATTGATGAATTTTTAGTTCGCGATCCCACTTATACCATTACTAAAATTTCAACATAGTAATTTCAGGTTGTCACATTACTGAATTTTCAGCTTGTAATTTTCAGATTACTCCCATATTGAATTTTCAGTTTGGCACCCTTAGATTACTATCTTGCTGAATTTTCAACAAAAGATTTGATGATAGCGACTTGCTGAATTTTTTGGTTAGTGTATCTACCATGATCTCTATGTTAGTACTATCATCGTCATCACATTGTCCTAGGATCTAGGGTTTCCCTTTAGAGTGTCCTTGCGTATGCTTACTCATTCAGGACATGGTTTTGGCCTACATCCCACTATGAATCTAGAACAAATTGCTGAGGCGCTTAACATTATCAACAATCGTCTGACGGTTATTGAAGTGCACAATAAGACCACCGCGACTCAATTGACCATGACCAATGCACGTATCAATCGACTTGAAGCCTCCCTTCAGGCGAACCCCCACACTGGGAAAGATATCCAATCACAAGCTGGGTATCAAATTGAAAGAGTTGATATTGTGCCACTTGCAATTATTAGCCATGCCTTGAGCCAAATTATAGAAAGTGATGATTGGCGTAGGAATTCAATTTTCCACACTTATGCCAAGTGTGGTGGCAAAAACTGCAATGTGATCATTGATGGTGGTAGCTGCATCAATGTGGTATTTGCTCGTACAGTAGACCGCTTAGGTATGCCAGTCGTTCCTCACCCTCAGCCCTATCGAGTCTCATGGGTCGATGCATCTTCGATTCTGGTTTCTCAGCGTTGTCCCATTCCCATCCAGTTTGATTCCTATGTGGACACGTTGTGGTATAATGTTTTACCTATGGATATAGGCCACATCATTTTGGGTAAGCCTTAGTTGTATGACAGGGACACAACACTGCTCGGTCACTCGAATACGTGTTTGTTTCTATATGGAGGCAAAATGATTGTCTTAAAGTCTCTCCCGCCCAAAAGCACCTCAGAAAAGGAGGACATCAAGAAATGTGGTCCTGAAGGTATGACGAAATTCCAGCTTGAGTCTCTTTCTATAGTTAATACCAAAGAATATGAAAGAGAGACTAAAACTGATTTGATATTGTATGCACACGTAACAAGTGGGGTCACACCTAAGGTTATTATGGAGATGCCACCTGAGGTTACACCTGAGGGTAGTTTAGAGTTATCATTTGAGGTGAGTCCGATATTGGAGGAATCCAGTGTTGTTATTCCAGAGGATATACCAAATGAGCTTAGCTGTGCGGGTCATTCACGCGTTGACAATTCAAGCTTTTAGAGCAACTGATTAATTATCCTGCATTAAATTGGTATAAGAGCGAGAGGTCTCATGTTCAAGACTCTTCATCGGGGGTGATTAATATAGGGGCATTTTTTGCACTGGGCTCAAGTGGGGTTGCCTGTGTGATGCAGGGGCATAATCGGGGTGGGCGGCCCGTGTGAGGCGGACCCCACCCATGTGAGGTGGGTGGCTCGTGTGAGGCGGTACCCATGTAATTTGGGGCCCATGAGGGGGGTTCGGCCGATATCCTAACCCATGAGATGTGGGGCCTAGGCTATGAGATAAAAGAATTGATTCGCTATACTCTAACAGTTCAAGCTTTTAGAGCAAATGGTTAATTGTCCTGCATCACTCATGCTCTCACGGATGAAATCCTTTCGCAAAAGCTCATTTACCTACCTATACAACTCTGCATGATTTGCAAGGTTCATCCTGTAACGAGGAAGGTTCAGTAAAGTAAACCCCGAGACGAGATCAATGGCATGCTAGATGTCCCACATAGGTGGAAGCTCATCCGGTAAATCCTTAGGCAATACATCACTGTACTCATCTAGAACTGGAGTCACCTCAAGGGGTAACTCTACATGAACTCCGAGTGTAACTTCTTTAGCCATTAGGGCATACACTGTCGAATCATCCTCAATCTCTTTTTCAAACTCTTTTACATTTATGATATGTAGAGACTTCGGAATAGATTTCTTCTCTTCCTTCATTGACTCACTCATTTTCACATCCCTAGCCTTGTCCATGTGGCTCTTGGGTGGCAACGGATTAATCTTGATTTTCTTGCCCTCATGTGTGAATGTACACACATTCGAGTGATCAAAAATCGTGACTTCTCTATCGTATAACGATGGCCTCCCTAGAATGATGTGACCTATATCCATAGGTAGAACATCACACCACAACATATCCTTATATGAACCGATTTGGATAGGGACTAAACACTGCTGAGACACAAGCATAGAAGACGTGTCAACCCAAGAAACCTTGTAAGGTTAAGGGTGTGGGATGGGCTTCAAACCCAAACGAGTGACTATGCTAGCCGAGACCACATTGGTGCAACTACCACTATCCACGATGACTTTCCAATTTTTGTCACCACTCTTGATAAATGTGTAGAAAATTGTGCTTTTGCGCCAATCATCACTCTCCTTGGCTTACGCTAAAGCACATCTAACTACGACTAGTGGTGCAACCTCTGGTTCTTCTTCTTCATAATCACTAGCACCTCTCTCTGAGTGATATTCCTCAACTTCATAATCACCCATGTCATCCACATTTTCATTTGACTCGTCTATAACTAAGGCTTTCTCGCGAGTCTTTGTCATCCACAGGTATGCGAAATGACCCGTACCTCCACACTCATAACATCTTAAGTGACTACCACATTCAGGATTGGCACGAAGGACACATTTGCCCTTATTATCCTTAGGCTTAGGTGGTGCACTATTTTGCACCCAAGGCTAACTTCCAACGTTAAGCTTGGTTCCTTGAAAACCAGATCTAACATTAGAGTCTCGGGACTCATAAGCGCCTCGTGACGGGAGACTTTAAGTAAAGATCTAACTCCTGTACAACTTGGTAAGCCTGATCCAAGTCAGTCACTTTATGGGTCCTAAGCTCATGCTAAAGATCAATACGGAGACCCACCTTCAAAACACACTAGCGTTACCAAGGGATCCTCCCGAATATCACACCGCATCATGTGCTCAAATTTTGTGATGTAATATGCAACTAACATAGATCCGTAGTGCAATGCTTGCCACTGATCTAGGAGCTTTTAACGGTAAGAAAGAGGAAGATATTTTTCCTTTAATAGCTCCTTCATCTCTCCCAATGTCCGACTGAGACACCTCCTGATCTCTCGATCCCACGCTTTGTATTTGTCCAAAACAATTTAGCTTGATCCACAAGTTTCATCTTTGTAAACCGCACTTGTCAGTTCTCAGACATCTCATACCATTCGAAATAATGGTCCATATCCGCTAACCAATCAAGGAATGTCTTTGGGTCAAGATGCCCATCAAAACTAAGAGAATCTACTTTAATACTCTTTAAGACCCTATCATCGGCATCATCACGGTCTTGATACTCAACCGTGGGCTGCGGATTTTATGCCCCTCCACGTCCTACCCCTTGATAACGTGTTCCACGACCTCTACCATGATTTCCTACCCGTTCCTCAATTACTTCCCTTACATGAGACTGTTCATCCCCTCTAATGTTGAAGATTTTTCTTAGGGACGCTTCTATCTAATCCATACGGGATTCATGTTCCTAAATTGTGCCTCAATGGCGGCCAAACGTTGGTTGATCGTGTTCATCATCTCAATCAACTGCTCCGTGTTCAAGATCGGGTGTAGACCAAACCCTCTACCTGTCTGAGTAGGCATATACAATAAGACTCAACTTAGGTTTCCTAAAACATGACTTTAGGACATTGTTTTGACGCAAGACTATGGACACCGATGATCCTAACCCTTAGAATGATGCAAATGTGGAAAAATTCAGATCTAAACTTCTTTTTTTATGATGCAAATCTGAAAATTTTAGATCTAGACTTTATATGCTATGCATGAAACCCTAGAAAATAAATAAATAAATAAATCTAGACTCTTGATAACTTGATCTAAGATGACCTAATGCAAGAACCTGACTCTAATACCAAAAATTGATGTAGGACGGCCTCATCCAACCTTAAATGAACGTGGTATTTGAAAGGGTCGGATTTATGTAATCTTTAAAAACAAATAAAAAATCAACCTTATACATCATAAACACAAGAAAGAAATAAAGTTAATGTAGCAATGATTATGGCCATCCATTACAAATACGAAGGATTGAATCTTAAAATTTGAATTTAGTCGGATCCGATGAAAGATAGAACTTTCGTCTTTCAATAGGTCCATCTAACGATTTAAGTGGATTTTATAGAAAATTCAAAAAAAAAAATAAAATTTAGTGGTTCTTCAAATTTAGGCTCTAGGTGATGGAATTTGAAAAATGTCAAAATATGTAAATGTAGGGATGAAAATCTTTTAAAATCTAATGATTTAAATAAAAAGAAATAGGATCGGCTTCTAGATCTAAAGATTTTAGGAGAAAATAAAGAAAATAGGGTTTAAGAAAAGAGTGCCTTGAGCAAAGAAAGAAGAAGAGAGAAATAAAGGATGAGAAATCGCTTCTATGGGCCTCACGCTTTCCTCCAATCACTGGAAATCGAAGACGAAATCGTCAGAAGCAAAAGCTCTCTATTTTTTTCTTAAAACATAACATAATATTCTTTAGGTCTAGGTTAAAACATCCTTATAAATTCGTAATTACATGAAATTACCAAAATACCCCTACTAAATTTTTTATTTTTTTAAAAAAGAAATTCAAACTGTCTCAAAACTTAAATAAATTAAATGTTCATAAACTAAATTCAAATTCAAGATGCCCGATGATAGTGCCGTGAAGGTGACGAATGAAAGTGGGCCATGACGATCCAATGGTCCTGATCACACCATCCTTATGATCTAACGGTCCAAATGTCTCCTTCAAGCAACTTACACATGTGTAAGGTCTTCAACATCTAGAGACCTGACCCGTACCTGTTATCTAACCACATTGACACGGGTAACGCACACCTCTTGCGTTGATATACTTTGAATGCCCGGTGTCTGCATCAACGTTCCTAGTTGGGCGATTCTGCTTGCACTATTTGGCATAATTTTGCATCCTTGTGTGTAATTAAGTTGTCATTCACAAGCATTATTGGCTCATATATATCTCGTCTAGAATGTGTGAAATGACATCCTCATTTAAAAGGCATCTCATGGCGTGAGATGAACCATTGTAGTTATTACCATTAAAAAAAAATAAAAAATAAAAAAATCAAAATAAAAATCATTGAGTTGTTCGTCTGTTAGAACGTTGGCTGCCATCTCTATATTGGATTAAATATCGCTACTTATATATGATCTAAGTATTGGTACTAATCATTGGCACTTCTACATATATATAAATATTCTAGTTACAGAAGTGACTAATCCAGCCTGAATGAGATATGAAAGTCTACATACCTAACTCGCAGCGCATATTAATCAAGTTCTTAAAAAAATGAAGAAAATATTTTTGTAATAGTCTATTTGTATAACTATTGTAACTTTTCATTGTGGGTGTGGGCATCATTTGGTGGTGGAGAGAGCTCCCACTTAGGTTATGCACAACCTTAATTATATAAATTATCAAGTGCTAAATTTTCAAAGTTTTAATGATAAATGTAGCATTCATCTACGCATTATCAAACTATTCATAACTCTTGCAACTATATACCATACAAATCCATACATTTAATGCCAATCTTGTTAAAAGAACCGATCATCATCGTTTGTGATGGATCTGATCATCACCGTTGATGATGGTTTTGACGATTGACAGACCCATGATCAATAGTAATAAAACTATTATAAGAGGGATTTATAGCCCTATGCATGCATATATGCACTAACTAATGGTACAATATCATAAACTTATAGGGCCACACATTTTTTGGCATACACAACAAAAACTATGTGCCCAACCTTACATAATTATATTATAGGATATGATCACAATATCAAGATCCAATACGTTAAAAAAAATTAAAAAATAAATCTACATTTGTATTAATTAATGCCCTTTTAATCTTTAATCAATACATTTATCATCATCACGTTAGGATATATGAACCGTTAATCACAAAAACGAACCACACCATTTGATATATCTTGCCCAAAGAACCTTATCATTTCTTAGCACTTAACCTAATCAGAATGGTTGACTGATGGTCCCAATTGAATTCACTCAATCTTGATAAGAGAAGGACATTGGGCTTTCTGCAGGCCCATTACAATTTGTGAACAAATGTGGAGCCCATTGGCATTGGCCATATGCCCATGGGTAGTGCACCACGGTCCTTATATTTTGCTCGTCAAACCATTACGAACTCCAGGCACTTGTAATTAGAGTTGTACACGAGTTGAACCAAGTTGAGCTTAGAACAGTTCGACTCAACTCGGCCACTAGCTGACCCCAGCTCGAACATGACTTGGCTTGGTCCTCGAGCTTGACTGGCCAGCTCGGCTTGGCTCGGTTAGCAGCTCAGGCTAATTTGAGCCAAGTGCGAGCTTGTGCGGCATTTTCTCAAACACATGGAGTGCACCTTCAATTTCTCATAGTATGCAAAACAACAACAACAATTTATAAGAATTTCATCAAACACTTAGTAGGTAGCATCAAAATCAAGATACAATAGTAGTTTTATCATGTAATTTTTTTATTTTTTATTTTTGTAGTGATTTGTTTCATATTCATACCTTCCTCGCCACCCGCTGAACCTGCGGAGAATGTATGCACCCGAAACAATACTTCGTTGAGTCATTTCATCGAACACTTGGTGATCAACATCAATATCAAAATAACCGAGTTACCCAATTGGTTCGATCCGAATTCGATTCGAGTCAATTCGAGCTCGAACAAGCTCGAACTCTGCTTGAAATTTTTTCAAGCTCCAAAAATAAGCTCGACTCGGCTTGAACTCAGTTTTGAACCAAGTTGAATCGAGCTTTTTTGAGTTGAGTCGAGCGAGTTAACCGAGCTAACTCGGTTCATGTACAGCTCCACTTGCGATGGTTTAAGCACTTTGGTCTTGAATGCTTCGTCGCTAGACATGTTCTTTGTTAAACCACAAGAGACTACGTTATGGAAATTGTATATTTTAATGACATCAGGGAGAATATATAGAAAAGGTGAGAGATATGTAGAGATCTTAACAAATATACATCTTCACAAAAAAAGAAAATATCATAATCTAAGATGGTTATCCTATTTTTCTCTAACATTTTTTTTCTCAAAGTAATGGTGTTTTGACTAACTTAAATTTGAAAGGTATCGTGAACATCAATTCAAAAGCCAAAGAATTAAAAAAAGAAAAGAAAAAGAATTCTACATTAATATAGCAATGAAATGACATGTAGCATGAGGTGAGCATGCACTTTTGATGACTTCTAGCATGTAAACTTTTCCTGGCGCATACCCTTTCCCACCTAAACAGATGGAAGCGGTGTCTCTCTTCCGCTCCAGACCATAGAAAATTTCTTTGGAACTTTTCTAGGGCCTTTAGAACCTGGGACCGTGGAAAACAGAAAGCATTTAATTTAGAGAAGCGTCAAAGCAAGGATTTTATGAGTTGTACCCTGCCCGCGATGGTTAGAAGCTGGCCCTTCCATGCTGGCAATTTATTTTGGCACGCTCAACCACAGTTTTCCGTATGGATGTTGACTGCCTTATTGGAAGAATAGGCAGTCCAAGATAAGTGGCTGACCTAGTCCTTCGGGACAACCCAAAATTGCTTTGATTCTCCTTTCCTTTTCTTTTGGAGCGACGAGTTGATAAAGAAAAGCATGCTTTTCAACTTACAAATGTATGTACGTGCTAGCGCATTTTACTAATAGGTTGAAAAGTCGTTGCTTGCTTACTGTATTTCTGCTTAGAGGCTTTTTAATCGACAGACAAGCTGGCATTTTGATGAGATAGGAAGCCCAAGAAGAGGAACCATACATCTTTCCTCTTAAAGATCACCATGAAATGAAGGAATGCATTTGTCGATATCTAGTTGATACATAGGTAATTTTCTAGTGGCAGCAACTGTCTTATGGGATCGAACTGAACTTTGCTACTGGTGCCAATGTTGTCAAATCGCATATGCGATTGCACGATCGGATATGCGAAATTCAAAAAATTATTTATATATATATATATATATATATATATAGGGAAATTTTCAAAAAAAAAATTGCAAAAAAAAAAAAGAGAGAGAGAAAAGAAACGAAGGGAAACTTTTCTAAGTTAATAGATAAGTAATTTTACATATTTAAAATACATTTGAGAGAGAAAAAATCAATTAAATGATGAATTAAACATCAAGTCATCGACATTCAACAATATAGTTAATAAAAAGTAACAACAAAATCAACAAGCTATTTATTTATTATTGCAGAAAATCAACAAGCTATCTTCCTTGAAACTTAAAAGTGTTTGAATGTTGATCTTCCAACTTTCAAGAGAGAAGCAATGTAGGAGAGAGAGAGAGAGAGAGAGAGAGAGAGAGAGAGAGAGACCACTTGTAATTAAGAAATGTAAGAGAAGAAGAGAGTAAGAGAGTTTTAGAGTGCGAATATTGCAAATGAAGGAGATTTGGAAGCCTTTTCATAGGCAAAATGTTGTGTTTTTTTTTTTTTTTTTTTTTGCAGAAAAAATAAAATAAAATATTTTAATGTGTTGTGGCCAATATGCGATTGCATACATTGCATATGCCACATATGCGATTGCATATGTGCCATGATTGCATATGCGATTTGCATATCCATATGCAAATTGCATATGCGATCACACATGCGCACATGCGGTCGCATGTGACAACATTGACTGGTGCTGACGGTTTCCTCATAATAAAGCTCATACTCTTGAGTGTATCCCTTAGTCACCAACCTGGCTTTGTATCTATCAATGGACCCTGTTGACTTTGTAAACCCTCCTTTGCTTCCCTTAAGGAAGAGGAACGAAGGTACTCGCCTTAAACGAATGAATTGACGGAGAGGAACTAGCTCCCTTGATTTTTTATGAGAGGCCTTTAAGTTCTTCCTGCATGGCTTCTTTCCAACATGACTAAGATGCGGCTTCAAAATCAGATTTAAGCTCAACAATGGAATGAAGACAGAAAGACACGAACAATGGGAAGAGGAAAATCTTCATATGTGAGATGATAAGGAGGACGAGAGAGACGAGAGGAGCGACGTACCTAGCTAAATAGATATAGGAGTAGAACCCATGACCAAAGGAGCAACTGATGACGAAGGCAAGAGAGTTTGATGAGTTGAATCTGCCCAGGTTTGTGCCTCTGATAGTCAAAACAGCCAAATAAAACAGAGTGGTGGAAGGGGCAAATTTGAGACTGTTTCCTGAGCAGTTTACGTCACATCATTTCGAAGGGATGGCCTAGACTGCAACTGACTTTTATATTATAGACTATGCAATAATATGGGACGAGCCAGAGTGAGGGACTCATTTAAGACCATTTTCTGTTATGAAATGCCTTAATGCACTAGCCCTAGTTAAGGGTTCCCATCAGGAACTTCGTTCACTTTTTTCAGGTAACTCAAGATTATCTATATCTTAATAAAGAACCTTTTGAGAGTCTCTTTCCGAATCACTACGTGAACTACTCACTGCAAGAATCTTAATAGAAACTCTAGCCTACTGTAATACGAATATATATTCGAGTGACTGAATAGTGTTACGTCCCTGTCATACAACTAAGGCTTGCCCAAAATGATGTGGCCTATATCCATAGGCAAAACATCACACCATAGCGTGTCCGTATAAGAACCAAATAGGATAGGAATGGGATAATGTTGAAAAACCGGAATCGAATATGCATCAACCCATGAGACTTGATAAGGCTGGGGATGAGGAACGACTAACATACCTAACAAGCCCACAGTGCTAGCAGAGACCACATTGATACAACTGTCACTATCAATGATCACCTTACAGTTTTTGCCACCACACTTGGCATAAGTGTGAAAAATTAAATTCTTTCGCCAATCATCACTTTCTATAATTTGGCTCAAGGCATGGCTAATAATTGCAAGTGGCACAATATCAACTCTTTCAATTTGATACCCAGCTTGTGATTGGATATCTTTCCCAGTGTGGGGGTTCGCCTGAAGGGAGGCTTCAAGTCGATTGATACGTGCATTGGTCATGGTCAATTGAGTCGCGGTGGTCTTATTGTGCACTTCAATAACCGTCAGACGATTGTTGATAATGTTAAGCGCCTCAGCAATTTGTTCTAGATTCATAGTGGGATGTAGGCCAAAACCATGTCCTGAATGAGTAAGCATACGCAAGGACACTCTAAAGGGAAACCCTAGATCCTAGGACAATGTGATGACGATGATAGTACTAACATAGAGATCATGCTAGATACACTAACCAAAAAATTCAGCAAGTCGCTATCATCAAATCTTATGTTGAAAATTCAGCAAGATAGTAATCTAAGGGTGCCAAACTGAAAATTCAATATGGGAGTAATCTGAAAATTACAAGCTGAAAATTCAGCAATGTGACAACCTGAAATTACTATGCTGAAATTTTAGTAATGGTATAAGTGGGGTCGCAAACTAAAAATTCATCAATAAGATACTCCACAAAAACTCAGCAACAATCCATACTTTGCTTCATACTCTATTAACCCTAGATGTGACTCTAACCTAGATACAACACAAAAATCCTATGCTAAACCTGGCTTTGATATCAAATTTGATGCAGGACCGATGCATGAACTAAGTAGCATATGAGATCAAATAACCGAATTAAGATAATTAACGATAAAACACAAACATCGCTATACTCATCACAAATATCATGAAAATCATGCATAATCCTAACCTAAGCTACCAACATCGTAACACAATATCGTTAAATAAAAAAGATCCTATGATCTAATAGATGTATGGACATCTAATTAGAATAGCGTATAGCGTATTTCAAAATAGGAAACCTAATACAACCTAGGGTGAAAATTAGGGTTTGGGTAATTTGAAAAAGTAGGAAAATTGAAAATTTTAGTTTCAAGGTTTGGATTGTGGATGGGTATGGGAAGGTTGGGTTTGGGAGAAGACGAGATTTGTGATAGGGAGAAGGAAGAATCTGAAGGAAATACCTGGATGGGGAAGAAAATAGAAGATGATGTGGGGATAAATGAAGACCTCGCACCTCCGTTGATGAAGATTAGCCTCGTACCAATCTTCATTCTAAATCGCATGGAAGTATCTTCAAATCACATAAAGATGGGAGAAGAAAGCAAGAGCTTCTCTCTCTCTCTCTCTCTCTCTCTCTCTCTCTCTCTCTTTTAATCACGAAATTTAATGGTGTTGGAACTCCACCCCCTGTGCTTTTATCATTAAAAATTCAGAATTAAAATTAAGCATAAGTACAACTATGCCACTCACTTAAGTAAAGTGACCTATCATCCAAAATAAGAAAACTAAAACATTTATTATCAATTCCAACCACCAAATAACTCCTAAAAATAACTAAAAAAAAATCATTAAAAAAAATAATATCATAATCCAATGGGCCCAGATCTTAAACATCTAGTGGCCCGATGGCCTTATCAACAAGATCTAACGGTCATATTGACACAAAATTGAAATCCTATAACTAAAATGATCTCCTATGTAGCCCACATGCATCATCCCAAAGTGGGGTCTTTCTGATGCACGTATAATGCATGTGTGGTCTTCAAATGGCTCGGCAGGCCCCATCTAGAACTTGTCTTCCATCCATAAAGAAAGCTACGTTGATGTGGGTGATCGTCTCTGTTTCTGGTATACCTGAGTAGGTCCGATGATGTCCCCATCAATGAGTCCATGTGTTGTACTAACACTATTAACGCCTACAAAAAATGATACGTGGCGGATGTGTGTGGACAGTAGGGTCATTACTAAGATCACAATCAAGTATCGGTTTCCAATACTGAGACTTGATAATATTTTAGACATGATGGCCATATCCACCATTTTTTTCAAGATAGACCTCAAGAGTGGATATCACCAGATACGTATACGCCTATGAGATGAGTGAAAGACGACCTTCAAGACGAAGGATATGTTATACGAGTGGTTGGTCATACCCTTTGGCTTGACTAATGCACCTAGTACTTTTATGTGTGTGATGACCCAGGTTTTGAGACCCTTCATGGGGAAGTTCTTAGTAGTTTATTTCGATGACATACTCATATATAGTACCACTAAAGAGCTGCATCTCGACCACTTGATGCAGGTCTATAGTGTCTTTAGGGCGGAGTGGTTATGTGCGAACCTTAAGAAATGTTCGTTCTTGTCTGATAGGGTTGCCTTCTTAGGGTTCATCGTGTCGCCTATAGAGATGCAAGTAGATCCAAAGAAAGTCAAGGCCATAGTTGACTGGTTTGAACCACGGAACATACATGATGTGCGAAGCTTTCATGGCTTAGCCATATTTTATCGTCGATTCATTCGAGGATTTAACACTATTATGGCTCCCGTTACTGATTGCATTAAAATGGAGGAGTTCATATGGTCTAAGGCTGCAGATAAGGCATTCAAAGATATTAAGGGCAAGATGATAGAGGCTCCCATCATGCGTCTTTCAAATTTTTTATAAAGTCTTTAAGGTAGCGTGTGATGCTTTAGGCGTAGGTATAGGAGGAGTACTAAGCCAAGAGGGTAATCTAGTAGCCTATTTCAGTGAGAAACTAAATGAGGCAAAACAAAAGTATTTCACATATGACAAAGAATTTAATGCAGTCGTGTAGTCGCTACGTCATTGGCGTCATTATATTCTACTGCAAGAATTTGTCTTGTTTTCCGATCACGAGGCTTTGAGGTATTTGAATTCTCAAAAGAAGCTTAACCCAAGGCATGCCAAGTGGGTAGCGTTTCTTCAGGAATATTTATTTGTCCTGAAACATAAAGCCGGGATCGAGAACAAACCAGCCGATGCCCTTAATAAGAGAGTGACATTTCTCAACTCCTTGAGTGTAAAAGTTGTCGGGTTTGAGCAATTGAAAGATGGGTATCCCATGTGTCCAGATTTTGGGGGAACGTACGTGTCACTCTTAGGTGCCCAGCATAGATCGGGTGAGTTCGTGCTCAAAGATAGCTTCCTTTTCAAATGAGACCAACTTTGTATTCCCTGCACTTCCCTCTAGGATTCCCTTGTTTGGGAGCTTTATGATAGAGGTATTGCTAGTTATTTTGGTTGAGATAAGACCATCGCCTTAGTGGAGGATAGATTTTATTGGCCAAGTCTCAAGCGAGACGTAGCCAAAATTTTAGGGCAATGTCAAACATATCAACTAGCAAAACAGAAGAAGTAGAATATTAGATTGTGCACGCCATTGTCAGTGCCACATGCACCGTGGCAAGACATCAGTATGGATTTCGTGCTTGGGCTTCCAAAGACAATTAAAAAGCACGATTATATTTTTGTGGTCGTGGACCATTTCTAAAAAATGGCCCACTTTCTCCCTTGTTCTAAAACCTCAAATGCATCCAACATAGTCAAGATTTTCTTTGAGAGGATGGTTCGATTACATGGTTTGCCTAAGACCATAATGTCTGACAGGGATGTCCGGTTTACTAGTTATTTTTGGAAGACATTATGGCACATGATGGGCATGAGACTCCGGTTCTCGTCAGCCTACCATCCTTAAACTGGTGGCCAAACTAAAGTTGTGAATCAAAGTCTCAAAAATTTACTACGATGTTTGGTGGGTGAACACATTAAAACTTGAGATTTAGTCATGCCAGTCGCCAAGTTTGCATATAACAGTTCAGTTAATAGGTCTAGGAGTACGAGTCCATTCGAGATTATTAGTGGTTACAAACCTAGACTACCCATATATTTATTACCTATGTCAATCACCCAAAGGACCTCAGAGTCAGCCGATGCATTTTCCCGTCACATTCATGAGTTGCATGCAGAGATTAGGAGACGGATAAATGCTAATAATGAACAATACAAAATATTAGCTGAGTCATATCGTAGAATTCAAGAATTTAATGAGGGTGATTATGTAATGGTTAGGACAATCCAATATTCTACTTCTTCTGTTTTGCCAGTTGACATGTTTGACATTGCCCTAAAATTTTGGCTACATCTCGCTTGAGACTTGGCTCATAAAATCTATCCTCCACTAAGGCGATGGTCTTATCTCAACCAAAATGGCTAGCAATACCTCTATCATAAAGCTCCCAAACAAGGGAATCCTGGAGGAAAGTGCAAGGAATACAAAGTTGGTCTCATTTGAAAAGGAAGCTATTTTTGAGCACGAACTCACCCGATCTATGCTAGGCACCTAAGAGTGACACGTACGTTCCCCCAAAATTTGGACACATGGGATACCCATCTTTCAATTGCTCAAACCCGACAACTTTTACACTCAAGGAGTTGAGCAATGTCACTCTCTTACTAAGGGCATCCGCTGGTTTGTTCTCTATCTCGGCTTTATGTTTCAGGACAAATAAATATTCCTGAAGAAACGCTACCCACTTGGCATGCCTTGGGTTAAGCTTCTTTTGGGAATTCAAATACCTCAAAGCCTCGTGATCAGAAAACAAGACAAATTCTTATAGTAGAATATAATGACGCCAATGACGTAACGACTGCACGACTGTATTAAATTCTTTGTCATATGTGGAATACTTTTGTTTTGCCTCATTCAGTTTCTCAGTGAAATAGCTACTAGATGACCCTCTTGGCTTAGTACTCCTCCTATACCTACGCCTAAAGCATCACACGCTACCTTAAAGACTTTAGAAAAAATTAGAAAGACGCATGATGGGAGCCTCTATCATCTTGCCCTTAATATCTTTGAATGCCTTATCTGCGGCCTTAGACCATATGAACTCCTCCTTTTTAATGCAATCAATAACGGGAGCCATAATAGTGTTAAATCCTCGAATGAACCGACGATAAAATATGGCTAAGCCATGAAAGCTTCGCATATCATGTATGTTCCGTTGTTCTGACCAGTCAACTATGGCCTTGACTTTCTCTGGATCTACTTGCATCCCTATAGGCGACACGATGAACCCTAAGAAGACAACCCTATCAGACAAGAACGAACATTTCTTAAGGTTCGCACATAACCACTCCGCCCTAAAGACACTATAGACCTGCATCAAGTGGTCGAGATGCAGCTCTTTAGTGGTACTATATATGAGTATGTCATTGAAATAAACCACTAAGAACTTCCCCATGAAAGGTCTCAAAATCTGGGTCATCACACGCATAAAAGTACTAGGTGCATTAGTCAAGCCAAAGGGTATGACCAACCACTCGTACAACCTATCCTTCATCTTGAAGGTCGTCTTTCACTCATCTCATAGGCATATGCATATCTGGTGATATCCACTCTTGAGGTCTATCTTGAAAAAAATGGTGGATATGGCCATCATGTCTAAAATATCATCAAGCCTCGGTATTGGAAACCGACACTTGATTGTGATATTAGTAATGACCCTACTGTCCACACACATCCGCCACGTATCATTTTTTGTAGGCGTTAATAGTACTAGTACAACACATGGACTCATTGATGGGGACATCATAGGACCTACTCAGGTGTACCAGAAACAGAGACGATCACCCACATCAACGTAGCTTTCTTTATGGATGGAAGACAAGTTCTAGATGGGGCCTGCCGAGCCATTTGAAGACCACACATACATTATTCGTGCATCAGAAAGACTCCACTTTGGGATGATGCATGTAGGCTACATAGGAGATCATTTTAGTTATAGGATTTCTATTTTGTGTCAATATGACCGTTGGATCTTGTTGATAAGGCCATCGGGCCACCAGATCTTTAAGATCTGGGCCCATTGGATTATGATATTGTTTTTTTTAATGTTTTTTTTTGTTGTTGTTATTTTTAGGAGTTATTTGGTGGTTGGAATTGATAATAAATGTTTTAGTTTTCTTATTTTGGATGATAGGTCACTTTACTTAAGTGAGTGGCATAGTTGTACTTATGTTTAATTTTAATTCTGAATTTTTAATGATAAAAGCACAGGGGGTGGAGTTCCAACACCATTAAATTTCGTGATTAAGAGAGAGAGAGAGAGAGAGAGAGAGAGAAGCTCTTGCTTTCTTCTCCCATCTTTATGTGATTTGAAGATACTTCCATGCGATTTAGAATGAAGATTGGTGCGAGGCTAATCTTCATCAATGGAGGTGCAAGGTCTTCATTTATCCCCACACCATCTTCTATTTTCTTTCCCATCCAGGTATTTTCTTCAGATTCTTCCTTCTCCCCATCACAAATCTCCTCTTCTCCCAAACCCAACCTGCCCATACCCAACCACAATCCAAACCCTGAAACTAAAATTTACAATTTTCCTACTTTTTCCAATTATCCAAACCCTAATTTTCACCCTAGGTTGTATTAGGTTTCCTATTTTGAAATACGCTATACGCTATTCTAATTAGATGTCCATACTTCTATTAGATCATAGTATCTTTTTTATTTAACGATATTGTGTTACGATGTTGGTAGCTTAGGTTAGGATTATGCATGATTTTCATGATATTTGTGATGAGTATAGCGATGTTTGTGTTTTATCGTTAATTATCTTAATTCGGTTATTTGATCTCATATGCTACTTAGTTCATGCATCGGTCCTGCATCAAATTTGATATCAAAGCCAGGTTTAGCATAGGATTTTTGTGTTGTATTTAGGTTAGGTCACATCTAGGGTTAATAGATTATGGAGCAGAGTATGGATTGTTGCTCAATTTTTGTTGAAGTATCTTATTGATGAATTTTTAGTTCGCGATCCCACTTATACCATTACTAAAATTTCAACATAGTAATTTCAGGTTGTCACATTACTGAATTTTCAGCTTGTAATTTTCAGATTACTCCCATATTGAATTTTCAGTTTGGCACCCTTAGATTACTATCTTGCTGAATTTTCAACAAAAGATTTGATGATAGCGACTTGCTGAATTTTTTGGTTAGTGTATCTACCATGATCTCTATGTTAGTACTATCATCGTCATCACATTGTCCTAGGATCTAGGGTTTCCCTTTAGAGTGTCCTTACGTATGCTCACTCATTCAGGACATGGTTTTGGCCTACATCCCTCTATGAATCTAGAACAAATTGCTGAGGCGCTTAACATTATCAACAATCGTCTGATGGTTATTGAAGCGCACAATAAGACCAGCGCGACTCAATTGACCGGGACCAATGCACGTATCAATCGGCTTGAAGCCTTCCTTCAGGCGAACCCCCACACTGGGAAAGATATCCAATCACAAGCCGAGGATCAAATTGAAAGAGTTGATATTGTGCCACTAGCAATTATTAGACATGCCTTGAGCCAAATTATAGAAAGTGATGATTGGCGTAGGAATTCAATTTTCCACACTTATGCCAAGTGTGGTGGCAAAAACTGCAATGCGATCATTGATGGTGGTAGCTACATCAATGTGGTATTTGCTCGTACAGTAGACCGCTTAGGTATGCCAGTCGTTCCTCACCCTCAGCCCTATCGAGTCTCATGGGTTGATGCATCTTCGATTCTGGTTTCTCAGCGTTGTCCCATTCCCATCCAGTTTGATTCTTATGTGGACAAGTTGTGGTGTAATGTTTTACCTATGGATATAGGCCACATCATTTTGGGCAAGCCTTAGTTGTATGACAGGGACACCACACTGTTCGGTCACTCGAATACGTGTTTCGTTCTATATGGAGACAAAATGATTGTCTTAAAGTCTCTCCCGCCCAAAAGCACCTCAGAAAAGGAGGACATCAAGAAATGTGGTCCTGAAGGTGTGACGAAATTCCAGCTTGAGTCTCTTTCTATAGTTAATGCCAAAGAGTATGAAAGAGAGACTAAAACTGATTTGACATTGTATGCACACGTAACAGGTGGGGTCACACCTAAGGTTATTATGGCGATGCCACCTGAGGTTACACCTGAGGGTAGTTTAGAGTTATCAACTGAGGTGAGTCCGATATTGGAGGAATCCAATGTTGTTATTCCAGAGGGTATACCAGATGAGCTTACTCGTGCGGGTCATTCACGCATTAACAATTCAAGCTTTTAGAGCAACTGATTAATTGTCCTGCATTAAATTGGTATAAGAGCGAGAGGTCTCATGTTCATGACTCCTCATCGGTGGTGATTAATGTAGGGTCATTTTTCGCACTAGGCTCAAGTGGGGTTGCCTGTGGGATGCAGGGGCATACTCGGGGTGGGCGGCCCGTGTGAGGTGGACCCCACCCATGTGAGGTGGGTGGCTTATGTGAGGCGGTACCCATGTGATTTGGGGCCCATGAGGGGGGTTCGGCTGATATCCTAACCCATGAGATGTGGGGCCTAGGCTATGAGATAAAGGAATTGATTCGCTATACTCTAATAGTTCGAGCTTTTAGAGCAAATGGTTAATTGTCCTACATCACTCATGCTCTCACGGATGAAATCCTTTCGCAAAAGCTCATTTACCTGCCTATACAACTTTGCATGATTTGCAGGGTTCATCCTTTAACGAGGAAGGTTCAGTAAAGTAAACCCCGAGACGAGATCAATGGCATGCTGGATGTCCCACATAGGTGGAAGCTCATCCGGTAAATCCTTAGGCAATACATCACTGTACTCATCTAGAACTGGAGTCACCTCAAGGGGTAACTCTACATGAACTCTGGGTGTAACTTCTTTAGCCATTAGGGCATACACCATCGAATCATCCTTAATCTCTTTTTCAAACTCTTTTACATTTATGTTATGTAGAGACTTCAGAATAGATTTCTTCTCTTCCTTCATTGACTCACTCATTTTCACATCCCTAGCCTTGTCCATGTGGCTCTTGGGTGGCAACGGATTAATCTTGATTTTCTTGCCCTCATGTGTGAATGTACACACATTCGAGCGACCAAAAATCATGACTTCTCTATCATATAACGACGGCCTCCCTAGAATGATGTGACCTATATCCATAGGTAGAACATCACACCACAACATATCCTTATATGAACCGATTTGGATAGGGATTAAACACTGTCGAGACACAAGCATAGAAGACGTGTCAACCCAAGAAACCTTGTAAGGTTGAGGGTGTGGGATGGGCTTCAAACCCAAACGAGTGACTATGCTAGCCGAGACCACATAGGTGCAACTACCACTATCCACGATGACTTTTCAATTTTTGTCACCACTCTTGATAAATGTGTAGAAAATTGTGCTTTTGCGCCAATCATTACTCTCCTTGGCTTACACTAAAGCACATCTAACTACGACTAGTGGTGCAACCTCTGGTTCTTCTTCTTCATAATCACTAGCACCTCTCTCTGAGTGATATTCCTCAACTTCATAATCACCCATGTCATCCACATTTTCATTTGACTCATCTATAATTAAGGCTTTCCCGTGAGTCTTTGTCATCCACTGGTATGCGAAATGACCCGTACCTCCACACTCATAACATCTTAAGTGACTACCACTGTCAGGATTGGCAGTAAGGACACATTTGCCCTTATCGTCCTTAGGCTTAGGTGGTGCACTATTTTACACCCGAGGCTAACTTCCAACGTTAAGCTTGGTTCCTTGAAAACCAGATCTAACATTAGAGTCTCGGGACTCATAAGCGCCTCGTGACGGGAGACTTTAAGTAAAGATCTAACTCCTGTACAACTTGGTAAGCCTGATCCAAGTCACCCACTATATGGGTCATAAGCTCATGCTACAGATCTATACGGAGACCCACCTTGAAACACACTAGCGTTACCAAGGGATTCTCCCGAATATCACACCGCATCATGTACTCAAATTTTGTGATGTAATATGCAACTAACATAGATCCGTAGTGTAATGCTTGCCACTGATCTAGGAGCTTTTGACGATAAGAAAGAGGAAGATATTTTTCCTTTAATAGCTCCTTCATCTCTCCCAATGTCTGACTGAGACACCTCCTGATCTCTCGATCATACGCTCTGTATTTGTCCAAAATAATTTAGCTTGACCTACAAGTTTCATCTTTGTAAATCGCACTTGTCAGTTCTCAGACATCTCATACCATTCGAAATAATGGTCCATATCTGCTAACCAATCAAGGAATGCCTTTGGGTCAAGATACCTATCAAAACTAGGAGCATCTACTTTAATACTCTTTAAGACCCTATCATCGACATCATCACGGTCTTGATACTCAACCGTGGGCTGCGGATTTTATGCCCCTCCACGTCCTACCCCTTGATCACGTGCTCCACGACCTCTACCATGATTTCTTACCCGTTCCTCAATTACTTCCCTTATGTGAGACTGTTCATCCCCTCTAATGTTGGAGATTTTTCTTAGGGACACTTCTATCTAATCCATACAGGATTCATGTTCCTAAATTGCGCCTCAATGGCGGTCAAACGTCGGTTGATCGTGTTCATCATCTCAATCAACTGCTCCGTGTTCAAGATCGGGTGTAGACCAAACCCTCTACCTGTTTGAGTAGGCATACACAATAAGACTCAACTTAGGTTTCCTAAAACATGACTTTAGGACATTGTTTTGACGCGAGACTATGGACACCGATGATCCTAACCCTTAGAATGATGCAAATGTGAAAAAATTCAGATCTAAACTTTTTTTTTTATGATGCAAATCTGAAAATTTTAGATCTAGACTTTATATGCTATGCATGAAACCCTAGAAAATAAATAAATAAGTAAATTTAGACTCTTGATAACTTGATCTAAGATGACCCAATGCAAGAACCTGACTCTAATACCAAAAATTGATGTAGGACAGCCTAATCCAACCTTAAATGAACGTGGTATTTGAAAGGGTCAAATTTATGCAATCTTTAAAAACAAATAAAAAATCAGCCTTATACATCATAAACACAAGAAAGAAATAAGGTTAATGCAGCAATGATTATGGCCATCCATTACAAATACGAAGGATTGAATCTTAAAATTTGAATTTAGTCGGATCCGATGAAAGATAGAACTTTCGTCTTTCAATAGGTCCATCTAACAATTTAAGTGGATTTTATAGAAAATTCAAAAAAAATAAAATTAGTGGTTCTTCAAATTTAGGCTCTAGGTGATGGAATTTGAAGAATATCAAAATATGTAAATGTAGGGATGAAAATCTTTTAAGATCTAATGATTTAGATAAAAAGAAACAGGATCGGCTTCTAGATCTAAAGATTTTAGGAGAAAATAAAGAAAATAGGGTTTAAGAAAAGAGTGCCTTGAGCAAAGAAAGAAGGAGAGAGAAATAAAGGATGAGAAATCGCTTCTATGGGCCTCACGCTTTCCTCCAATCACTGGGAATCGAAGACGAAATCGTCAGAAGCAAAAGCTCTCTATTTTTTTCTTAAAACATAACATATCATTCTTTAGGTCTAGGTTAAAACAACCTTATAAATTCGTAATTACATGAAATTACCAAAATACCCCTACTAACTTTTTTTATTTTTTTAAAAAAGAAATTCAAACTGTCTCAAAACTTAAATAAATTAAATGTTTATAAACTAAATTCAAATTCAAGATGCCCGATGATAGCGCCATGAAGGTGACAAATGAAAGTAGGCCATGACAATCCAATGGTCCCGATCACACCATCCTTGTGATCTAACAATCCAAATGTCTCCTTCAAGCAACTTACACATGTGTAAGGTCTTCAACATCTAGAGACCTGACCCGTACCCGTCATCTAACCACATTGACACGGGTAACGCACGCCTCTTGTGTTGATATACTTTGAATGCCCAGTATCTGCATCAACGTTCCTGGTTGGGCGATTCTACTTGCACTATTTGGCATAATTTTGCATCATTGTGTGTAATTAAGTTGTCATTCACAAGCATTATTGGCTCATATATATCTCGTCTAGAATGTGTGAAATGACATCCTCATTTAAAAGGCATCTCATGGCGTGAGATGAATCATTGTAGTTATTACCATAAAAAATAAAAAATAAAAATAAAAATAAAAATCATTGAGTTGTTCGTCTGTTAGAACTTTGGCTGCCATCTCTATATTGGATTAAATATCGCTACTTATATATGATCTAAGTATTGGTACTAATCATTGGCACTTCTACGTATATATAAATATTCTAGTTACAAAAGTGACTAATCCAGCCTGAATGAGATATGAAAGTCTACATACCTAACTCGCAGTGCATATTAATCAAGTTCTTAAAAAAATGAAGAAAATATTTTTGTAATAGTCTATCTGTATAACTATTGTAACTTTTCATTGTGGGTGTGGGCATCATTTGGTGGTGGAGAGAGCTCCCACTTAGGTTATGCACAACCTTAATTATATAAATTATCAAGTGCTAAATTTTCAAAGTTTTAATGATAAATGTAGCATTCATCTACGCATTATCAAACTATTCATAACTCTTGCAACTATATACCATACAAATCCATACATTTAATGCCAATCTTGTTAAAAGAACCAATCATCATCGTTTGTGATGGATCTGATCATCACCGTTGATGATGGTTTTGACGATTGACAGACCCATGATCAATAGTAATAAAACTATTATAAGAGGGATTTATAGCCCTATGCATGCATATATGCACTAACTAATGGTACAATATCATAAACTTATAGGGCCACACATTTTTTGGCATACACAACAAAAAATATGTGCCCAACCTTACATAATTATATTATAGGATATGATCACAATATCAAGATCCAATACGTTAAAAAAAAAAAAAAAATAAATCTACATTTGTATTATTTAATGCCCTTTTAATCTTTAATCCATACATTTATCATCATCACGTTAGGATATATGAACCGTTAATCACAAAAACGAACCACACCATTTGATATATCTTGCCCAAAGAACCTTATCATTTCTTAGCACTTAACCTAATCAGAATGGTTGACTGATGGTCCCAATTAAATTCACTCAATCTTGATTAGAGAAGGACATTGGGCTTTCTGCAGGCCCATTACAATTTGTGAACAAATGTGGAGCCCATTGGCATTGGCCATATGCCCATGGGTGGTGCACCACGGTCCTTATATTTTGCTTGTCAAACCATTACGAACTCCAGGCACTTGTAATTAGAGTTGTACACGAGTTGAACCAAGTTGAGCTTGGAACAGTTCGACTCAACTCGGCCACTAGCTGACCCCTGCTCGAACATGACTCGGCTTGGTCCTCGAGCCTGACTGGCCAGCTCGGCTTGGCTCGGTTAGCAGCTTGGGCTAATTCGAGCCAAGTGCGAGCTTGTGCGGCATTTTCTCAAACACATGGAGTGCACCTTCAATTTCTCATAGTATGCAAAACAACAACAACAATTTACAAGAATTTCATCAAACACTTAGTAGGCAGCATCAAAATCAAGATACAATAGTAGTTTTATCATGTAATTTTTTTATTTTTTATTTTTGTAGTGATTTGTTTCATATTCATACCTTCCTTGCCACCCGCCGAACCTGCGGAGAATGTATGCACCCGAAACAATACTTCGTTGAGTCATTTCATCGAACACTTGGTGAGCAACATCAATATCAAAATAACCGAGTTACCGAATTGGTTCGATCCGAATTCGATTCGAGTCAATTCGTGCTCGAACAAGCTCGAACTCTACTCGAAATTTTTTCAAGGTCCAAAAATAAGCTCGACTCGGCTTGAACTCAGTTTTGAACCGAGTTGAATCGAGCTTTTTTGAGTTGAGTTGAGCGAGTTAACCGAGCTAACTCGGTTCATGTACAGCTCCACTTGCGATGGTTCAAGCACTTTGGTCTTGAATGCTTCGTCGCCAGACATGTTCTTTGCTAAACCACAAGAGACTACGTTATGGAAATTGTATATTTTAATGACATCGGGGAGAATATATAGAAAAGGTGAGAGATATGTAGAGATCTTAACAAATATACATCTTCACAAAAAAAAGAAAATATCATAATCTAAGATGGTTATCCTATTTTTCTTTAACATTTTTTTCTCAAAGTAATGGTGTTTTGACTAACTTAAATTTGAAAGGTATCGTGAACATTAATTCAAAAGCCAAAGAATAAATTTTAAAAAAAAAAAGAAAAAGAATTCTACAGTAATATAGCAATGAAATGACAAGTAGCATGAGGTGAGCATGCACTTTTGATGACTTCTAGCATGTAAACTTTTCCTGGCGCATACCGTTTCCCACCTAAACAGATGGAAGCGGTGTCTCTCTTCCGCTCCAGACCATAGAAAATTTCTTTGGAACTTTTCCAGGGCCTGTAGAACCTGGGACCGTCGAAAACAGAAAGCATTTAATTTAGAGAAGCGTCAAAGCAAAGATTTTATGAGTTGTACCCTGCCCGCGATGGTTAGAAGCTGGCCCTTCCATGCTGCCAATTTATTTTGGCACGCTCAACCACAGTTTTCCGTATGGATGTTGACTGCCTTATTGGAAGAATAGGCAGTCCAAGATAAGTGGCTGACCTAGTCCTTCGGGACAACCCAAAATTGCTTTGATTCTCCTTTCCTTTTCTTTTGGAGCGACGAGTTGATAAAGAAAAGCATGCTTTTCAACTTACAAATGTATGTACGTGCTAGCGCATTTTACTAATAGGTTGAAAAGTCGTTGCTTGCTTACTGCATTTCTTCTTAGAGGATTTTTAATCGACAGACAAGCTGGCATTTTGATGAGATAGGAAGCCCAAGAAGAGGAACCATACATCTTTCCTCTTCAAGATCACCATGAAATGAAGGAATGCATTTGTCGACATCTAGTTGATACATAGGTAATTCTCTAGTGGCAGCAACTGTCTTATGGGATCGAACTGAACTTTGCTACTGGTGCCAATGTTGTCAAATCGCATATGCGATTGCACGATCGGATATGCAAAATTCAAAAAATTATATATATATATATATATATATATATAGGGAAATTTTCAAAAAAAAAATTGCAAAAAAAAAAAAAAGAGAGAAAAGAAACGAAGGGAAACTTTTCTAAGTTAATAGATAAGTAATTTTACATATTTAAAATACATTTGAGAGAGAAAAAAATCAATTAAATGATGAATTAAACATCAAGTCATCGACATTCAACAATATAGTTAATAAAAAGTAACAACAAAATCAACAAGCTATTTATTTATTATTGCAGAAAATCAACAAGCTATCTTCCTTGAAACTTAAGTGTTTGAATCTTGATCTTCCAACTTTCAAGAGAGAGAGAGAGAGAGAGAGAGAGAGAGAGAGAGAGAGAGAGAGAGAGAGAGACACCACTTGTAATTAAGAAATGTAAGAGAAGAAGAGAGTAAGAGAGTTTTAGAGTGCGAATATTGCAAATGAAGGAGATTTGGAAGCCTTTTTATAGGCAAAATGTTGTGTTTTTTTTTTTTTTTTGCAGAAAAAATAAAATAAAATATTTTAATGTGTTGTGGCCAATATGCGATTGCATACATTGCATATGCCACATATGCGATTGCATATGTGCCATGATTGCATATGCGATCACACATGCGCACATGCGGTCGCATGTGACAACATTGACTGGTGCTGACGGTTTCCTCATAATAAAGCTCATACTCTTGAGTGTATCCCTTAGCCACCAACCTGGCTTTGTATCTATCAATGGACCCTGTTGACTTTGTAAACCCTCCTTTGCTTCCCTTAAGGAAGAGGAACGAAGGTACTCGCCTTAAACGAATGAATTGACGGAGAGGAACTAGCTCCCTTGATTTTTTATGAGAGGCCTTTAAGTTCTTCCTACATGGCTTCTTTCCAACATGACTAAGATGCGGCTTCAAAATCAGATTTAAGCTCAACAATGGAATGAAGACAGAAAGACATGAACAATGGGAAGAGGAATATCTTCATATGTGAGATGATAAGGAGGACAAGAGAGACGAGAGGAGCAACATACCTAAATAGATATAGGAGTAGAACCCGTGACCGAAGGAGCAACTGATGACGAAGGCAAGAGAGTTTGATGAGTTGAATCTGCCCAGGTTTGTGCCTCTGATAAGTCAAAACAGCCAAATAAAACAGAGTGGTGAAAGGGGCAAATTTGAGACTGTTTCCTAAGCTGTTTACGTCACATCATTTCGAAGGGATGGCCTAGACTGCAACTGACTTTTATATTATAGACTATGCGATAATATGGGACGAGCCAGAGTGAGGGACTCATTTAAGACCATTTTCCGTTATGAAATGCCTTAATGCACTAGCCCTAGTTAAGGGTTCCCATCAGGAACTTCGTTCACTTTTTTCAGGTAACTCAAGATTATCTATATCTTAATAAAGAACCTTTTGAGAGTCTCTTTCCGATTCACTATGTGAACTACTCACTGCAAGAATCTTAATAGAAACTCTAGCCTACTGCAATACTGGAACAAGCCTAAGGGCAGAGTGTTCCACTAATGGACTATAATGAGCCAAGGGATACCAAACGCTATGCAGCAGTGCATTATAAAACAAAAATAAGCAAGGTGTGCCTACTCATCCCTCTAGTTATTTCCCTAAAACAAGGGAATACCCTATGGAATGACTTCCCTATGTTTCCCTGAAGTTTTATCCCTTCTATTTGATTATTATAGAGAAGGCTTTATGCTGTGCGGTGCCACCTCTCACCATGTTCAAAAACCTTGTACGAGAACTTGTATAGAGAAGGATTTCCTGTGGTCGAGTTGTCAATTCGACCTGGGCCAGTAAACCCATCTCCCCCCGCACCTCCTGATGATGAATGATCTAGTGGCAAGAATTTCAATCATTACTCTTTTGGTGGATGAGAGTTAAATCGTCACTCTTCCGATAACTCTAGATGTTCCGATATTATGAGAGAAAGTAGTCTATAATGTCCGACACAATAACAAGTCAAGTCCAAAAGCCCAATATAAATGAAAATTACATCTTGTCAAAAGCCTGGTAGGGAGAAGATACATCGCCAGAGGTATACAAAGGAGGTGAGTGGCAATGTGATGGATGTTTGCTATGGTGAAGATGACGTCGGAGATGAAGAGTGAGGGTAAGAGGCCTCGAATTGGGGTCGACAATCGAGATTATAAATAAATAAATAATGGACTAAAAATCACGAGCCTAGACAAGAAAATAAGCTCAAAAGAGTGGTGTAAAGCAAAAAGAAAAAAAGAAAAAGAAAAAGAGATGTAATGAAAATTCATGTTGGCTGCATAAAAGTATCCAAAACCCATATTGGACCATGCCCATCATGCCCATTCCATTACCACACCAATGCCTACGTCCCAACAATCAAGCATAACTCAAGAAACGATTGATCCGGCTTAGCTGGAGATTTTAGAGTAGATGTGGTAGGTCCATCCAGCTGAAGGGGGCCAGGATGATAGTGAGATCCGACATCCCTGATTTTGGCGATGGGTTCCAGACAGAGGTGACGGTAGCAGTGGTAGTGGAGGCCTTTCGGGGATACGTGAAATGATGATGATAATGGTAACAATAAGTGATGGGTTCATCAACGACAATGTAAGAAACACTGGTTGCACTAGCTAATGGGGGCGAGAGAGAGACAGAGACTGCGATGCGGTGAAAATGATGGTGATGGTTAGGGTCTGTGGAATAAAGATGACAGTGGTGGCTGTGGTTGATGAAGACGATGATTCTGACCATTTGATGATGGTGAGTTTAGATATGGTTTCGATTGCTTTTTATTTTTTTTAATGAACGATGGCATCCGATGTATGTTGTAAGCCGCTCATCTGATGGTGGATTGGGTCAAGACAATGTTGGTGATGTCAAATTGAGGCGGTAATGATACTGGCAATGGGGCGGATGAGCTCGGCTGCTAAAATGCCCTCTTAAGCAATATGCAGCAATTGAAGATGACGTGTGATCTCGTGAACAGATGGTGATGAAGATACGGTAGATCAGTTTACTGGATAAGATATTAAATCATAAGAGGCTATGTTATGGAAACTATAATTTGTTTATTTTACTGATAGGGAGGAGAATACGTAGAAAAGTTGAAGAAATATAAGAGGGATTGTAGAGAGCTTAACAATTACACATCTTAACAAAAAATAAAATATCCTAATATAAGAAGATTATATTGAATCTCTACTTTCATTGTTGTGCCCTTTTACACTGGAAACTTGGTGTTTTTAGTACCAGGACAAAATTTACTTTCAGCCTTCGTTTAATTGATTTTAAGTCTAAACCCTATGAGCCAGTTTGGGAGCGTGGATTTCAAACCCCTTGGATTTGGAACCCCCTGGATTTGAAATCCTCCTATTGTGTTTGCCACCCTAGATTCAGAATCAACTTTAATCCAAAAGTAGTTATACATGGTATATTTATAGGGGTTTGAATTTAATTACTAAATCAACTTTAATATATCTAATTAGTGAAAGTATGTAATGTTTGACATAATGGTTGTAATAAACCTGTTGAAATATATACTTTGGCCAAATATGATGAAATTCCAAGTCTTGGATGGGCCACAAGCACAAGATCATGTCTAAGTGAATAACCAACGATTTTTAACCGTTGATTTACATGGACAATGTTTGGACAGCACTGATCATTATATTAAAGTAATTATAGTGATGCAATTGATAATCTAATTGTTTTGGAATATCATTAGTGGACCATGTGCCCAATAGATTAATAGTTTAGTCACACACATGGTACACATGCAACTCTTGGAAGGATTTTAAATGTAATCCAAACTTTCACTGTGGATTTCAAACCCTCTCTTTGACGGGATTTCAAACCCGCTGAATTTGAAATCCCCATTTACTTTATGGTGCCAAACAACTAGGGAATTTGAAATCCCCTCAAATCCCCCCAAATCCATGGTGCCAAATGACCCCTATATATTTGAAAAGGAAAAAGAGAGAGAGGAAGACTCTCTCTCTCTCTCTCTCTCTCTCTCTCTCTCTCTCTCTCTCTCTCTCTCTCTCTCTGTAAATAAACTACTTGTTCTCATTGAAAAAATAAACTCACTTTTGAGGCCGGATCCTCTACAACATCCATATGATGAGCTTATTCTACAATTCTACTTGCAAGGCCCATTGTGGTTTGTGTACAGGATCCAACTCCTTTGAAAGAATTATTGCCCCACCATAAAAATGCCAAACCCTAAAAATAAAGTTGATCCAACCATCACATCCGCCACCACATAAATGTATAAGCTTTTAGGCGATATCCATTATTTTCTATGATGAGGCCCATCTAATAGTTGTATAGACCTCATTTTTTAGGCATCCCATCATCATGGTGGGACACACTTGATGCACAGCTTCAATGGCATACAACAACACAGTGGACCCCATATAGACAATTGAATAACTCTTAGGGTATGTTTGTTAACAATGAAATTTTCTACTTAATGGGGAATCCGGAAAGCGCTCGGTATCCAGTACTGTTTGTTAACGCCGAACATTGAAAGTGCTCCGTAATTTTATGCCGAATTTTTTCAACGACCGAGGTCTAGCTTAATGGTGAATTCAGAATGCATTCCGTAAATTAAAAAAATAAAATAAAATAAAATAAAATAAAATCCAAAATTACCACGACAGAGCTCCTTTTCTCCTTTATGTAATACGCAACCCAACTTTCAACGTGTGACACCTCTCTTGGTCCAACATGATTTATGTGCTAGATCGGTAGATCCACACCATCCATCAACTTTTCTATATCATTCTAAAGCAGGATTCAAAAAAATAGGCACATTCAAAGCTCAAGTCAACCACACCACATAAAGTAGTGGGAATGGAATGGCTGCCATTAAAACCTCCCTGAGGTCCACCATGAAGCTTATTTGTCATCTAACTTCTTCATAAGGTCACAAGGACCTGGATGAAGGGAAAATACAAAAATCAGCTTGATCAGAGCCTTCCCTGGCCCCAGGAAGTTTTAAATAGTAGGCACCCAAAAGTACCTCCCATCTTAATAACCTTTGCACGTAGGCGGATAAGAGTTGTAGAGAGCTTTCTACACGACGCATGCAGAGGATCCAAGAAAAAGCATGAATAGTTGGCATCAGGCTTAAGGGTGGAAGTGCTTACTTTTGGATTGCTTCTATTCACTACAGCCTCCTTATATAATAGCAATAGTGTCACATGTAATGCAAGTAGAAAGAGGAAATTATTTGGAAGCATGATGTAAATAGCCACCTCAAATCAAGTTGAGGGTTGTCCAAGTGACGGCCCTTTTGATTATCGGGCTGCCCGGAACCAACCCATTACAATCTAGGTTGGGTATGGGTCAGGTCTAAGTTCAAATAAATCAACCAATTTATTTAATGGGTCGGGACTGGGTATAAAAGGATTTGGACATAGCCCATTCATCCCACCAGTCAGATATTAAAAAATATAAAGGCACTTTCACACAAATAACCCTCCAAATATGTTGGTTGTAGCTAGAACAGATAGCGCATCTAAAAGAATGGACTGGCTTGATTTTTCAACTTGTGACCTTCATGTTGGGGCCCACTATTTGTATGGCACGTATGTCCTGCTTGAGTGTCGCTTTGAGGTATAAAAATAAAAAATAAAAAAATAAAAATGGGCTGCATGTTAAGCAGGAATGAAAGCAAACTATAGATGATCATCTCAAGAAGAAGAAGAGGATGAGGAGAAGAAAATGATGTTATTGCCAGAAAGGAGGTTGTAAGAGAGAGGATTGAATAGCTGGTATTTGCTTTGTAATAGCAGATGTTAGTATAATCTTAGGTTAGAGTATCTTGTAAATATGCATACAGGTACTCCTCTAATGTGTGTGTGTGTGTGTGTGTGGCTATTTATCAATGAATAATACAATATATTAACCACATTGTAGTCTTAGGGGGTCATTTGGATGCTTGTAAAATCCTTAAGTTGTAAAGGGATTACAAGTAATTGGACCACTTGTGGGCTCTTTGGATATGTGCATTTGCCTATAAAAGCTCGTGAACACATTATGGCTTTTAATTGTAATATGAAACTTGGCAAAAAGTCATGTTTCACATAACAGATAAAGTCTTTATAGCTAAAAACATATTATATATGACAAAACACAATGGTTGATACACAATCATGATGTGTGGGGCCATCATAATGTGCATGGTACATCCAATCTGCCCATCGCGTGCTCTCCTATGAAATAAAAAAATAGCTTGATTGATCATCAAATGGACCGCATAAGAGGGAATGATCGGATGTCCACCATTAAAAACTTTCAAATATTGCATTTGGGACCCACTATTATGGGTGGAGGACATCCAATCCATCCAGTGTGTGCATGCTTTGACGCTCTCCTAGAGCTAAAAAAATATCAAGTCCTTTTGTGTGCTTTACCAGTTTTGATCAGATTTCCACCCCAAGCTCTCAGTGGTACTATGAATACTTACTTTATACATCAACCTTCTGTCGCACCGAACATCACTTTGGTCACACTAACTGGGCTCTTGGTTGCAGCCAAATTTCTTCAATATTCATCTGAAGTATCTGTCTTCCTTAGGTCACACCAAACCCTCTTTCAGTGGCACCAAACATGGCTTCGATCGGACTTAAGTGTCAAACCGAATTATCTTTGAAAACACAATTTCTTGTTGGACTATTCTGGGCACTTTTGGTCGGACCGAACCAACCTTAGGTGGGACTGAATTATCTGTTATTTCTGTTATCGCTTTATGTGATTTTTTAGTCATTTCTCTCTCCTTTGTACTTAATTTTTTTGGATCTTTGGTACTTGAATTCTACATTAATGTCCTCCAAATATTCAAGTCTTCATTTATTATTCTTTAAAGCTTTTAATCTTTCATTGCATTATGCATTCTTCTTTTGGTCCAAAATCTCCTCGCATGAAAAAAAACATATATAATTAGATCAATCTAGCACTTAAATACTAGAAAAGTTAATGTAATTGAAAGGATAAATATACAATATTTAGATGTTATCAATTTTGAAAAATGAGTACTAAACTCAGGTTACGAAATCTGATGCATTAAAAGATGGTATCAGAGCGAAGTTTAGACAAACCAGGCCTTGGGGAATGAGACATGTACAAACCTTAAATGTTTCAAGTTAATATGTTGAAAATTAGAAACTTTTAGGTGAATCTCTCTTAAAATCAGGGAAATTGGGGAACATAAAGACCCAAACATAAGTTCCCTTAGAAAACCATCCAGATAGTTGTTTGAACTTATAAACAAACCTTACATACCATGGGAATTTCCTTACCCACCATGGTGTACATATGATGAAATAAGAGCATTACTTGAACTTGACCTTCAAATAATTTTTTTAAAAATTAAGAATTGAACTTTTTAGAATCTCTCTCTGGTTAGAAATAATATTCCATACATATTCCGGCCATTAACAATAACTAGAGGTGTGTTATAGATTTATTATTATTTTTTTTTGGTTAAATTTTTACCCTTAGACTGAACTTTGGGACTAGATTTAAAATTTTGGATGAACTTAGCAATTTTCATATAGAAATTTACTCTTAAAATTTTTAGGGTAATACAATAGAAAATTAGAGTGCGTGATGAAGGACTGCCGGGCCATTTGGGGCATATTCCTCATGAAAATGGAAAACTATATGATATCCCCCAACTGTACAATTACAATGATCTCAATGCCCTGATCAAGTAGAAACTCGGGATCTAGCGGGATAAAAAAAGGATACCAATGAACTCACTGCCCTGGCCAGGCAAAAGATTGGCGTATCAGGTTGAGACCCACTATAACCATCTGTTCGTGTTAGCCGAATACTAGAAACAGAAAAACTTCTTTTACTCTAGACAATTGAGAACTATCATTGTGTGTAATAATAAAAATTAAAAAAAAAAATAACAATTAAAAGAAGAAGAAGAAGAAGAAGAAGAAGATATAATATTAGTATTAATTGTCACATAAATAAACTTCTAATCCTAGTAGATACTTCAGGAATTTTTTTATCTTAAAGGCATTGAAATAATTTCTTATTTTTTTTTATAGGTATTGAAAAGACTTCTGACTTTAGTGAAACTTATATGCACTAGTCGATCTGTTAGACTAGAGATACAAAAGTTGTGGCAAATTTTAGTTATAGCATGTTAGATATATATGTTGTGATTGCACACTTGGATGGATGCGAGATAAGGTATACCATTAAGATAATTTTACTACTTGTAATGTTAATAGTTGGAATGTATGTTATTAAATCTGTAGGGCGAGATTTTATTTAAGGGGGTAGATTGTAACACCCCATACTTTTTAGTACTTGGTTATTACCTTGGATTTCTAATTAGTGTATACATGTATGGGCAAACACAAAATCCACTCTGCACACCATTGCCCAATAATCCATTAATCCATTCATCTCAACCGTCTGATCTTGGGTAGTGAAAATCCACCATATATTTTTATTTAGCTAGTGCATGGAGCTCTGTGGGCTACTTAATCGAATTTTTAGTACTATCTGATTGTTAACCCTAAATTAAAAGAAATCTAGATCATCTAATTGATATCGGTCAATCAAAGACGTCTGTGATGATCTAAATTGTGCAAATAGTGGGCCATTATACCTGAATCTTGGTACAACTCACAATCATGCATGACTATTCCTGAGTGTAGATCTAAACACGGGTGCATAGTGTGCATGCACATACAAGCAATACGAACACCTGGACCTTTCATTAGCGTCAGGAACACATGAATCAAAACTCAATCACTTGAAAATTTACACATGATTCTATTTTTTGAAATGATTGTTTCAGACAAAACTCCATAGTTTACCTTAAAAGACAAATCGAACCATTCATGGAGAAATAGGAGTGTAAGTCTCAAGATCCATCGCTCACCGAGTCTAGGACACCCAATGTATAAATCCATCACTTGATCAACTCAATTAGAGCATCACACCACTAAAACTATTATTAATTTTCACTTAAACGAGCCCTTAGACTCTTTAGACAGTTGATGTTCGATGCAGAGTCAATCCGACTATCGTATTGGTAAAGACCATTAGAAAATTATGAAATTCTCTTTGTGTGACCCACCTGAGCTTTGGATCTGCCTCATCTCTGCTCGGATGTCCCAATAAGGCCAGAAGAGCATGATAGACGGTGTGGATTTCACAGAGGAAGCCTGTGGGCCCCACATTGGAGCAACATGTGCATTAGTGAGAGTACACACCCGTTGTGCACCTAATCCTAGATCGGGTCAACTGATTGTTGACCCGATATTTTCGAAAAAAAGGACATCTCCTCTCCTTTCCGTCTTCACCACCCCCACCGGGATTTAAACGAGCACTATTCGTCTATTCAAGTTATGGCCCATCACCGGGGTCTGTGTGATTAATCCAAACCATCCACCTAAGAATCCCACACGTTAACACCCCCATGCAGACGCACAAATATCAACGCAAAATACGTTACGTGTGGCCCTTTTGCCGAAAGCAGAATTTTTGTTTTACCGTGACAGATTGGCGATCTGAGCGGGGTTTCCCCTACCATCTAATCCATTCAATCCGTTTAATCTCAACCTTTTATTTAAGGGGATGCCTCGTCGTTTCCCTTTGTAGAAAAGAATTGCGGAAGGAATCTTTTCTTGTTAAGGAGCGGATGCGATCTGTGCCATCCATGGCCTCCAGAGTTTTCCCCAAACCATTTCAGTTGTCGAATTTAGGGTTCCTAGAAGCTTCCAGCAACAGAAAAGGATACTTCTCATGTGATATGTTGGTTTCTCGTAAAAACCATGTGCAATTAATTAACTCGCGAACCATCGATTTTTCATTTGTGGTCGTCCAAAATGTGGGTACTACAACATTCATTGGACCAATTCGGTCCGTCCAGAAGCTATAGATGGGTTAGTCTTTTTCCCCACCTGTCTGGAAAAAACCCATGTTCTTTATGTGGGACCATCTTCTGATCAGACTCATTCATCTACAGGGCCATGTTGTCAGAAATCCACCCGAAACGTAAAATCTCAACCAAGTAAATGAATTTTGGTTTTATCATCATGAAACTCGATGGATTGAGCAACTGAACCCATAACTAATCCCATGGATTAGTTGTCTTCAAACCATCTAGAATTAAATTAGACAGCATATAATAACCTTCCTTTTAGGGCATCTCATTTCCAAAAATAGAAAACCAAAGATAAAAAGAGAACATCGTTCTTCCTGATCGCACTGAGTCGGCTCAACTCGGTTTGCGTCATGTGCTAGGGGCTGAGTTCAGATTCGTTTTGGTTGATCAGTGAGTGTAAAAGAAGCAGGAAGAAAGATAAAGAAGATGAAGAGAGAGAGAGAGAGAGAGAGAGAGAGAGAGAGAGAGAGTAGTGAGGATTGTGGTGCAGTTGTTGCAAACATGTCGAGTTCGGGAGCCTGACTTGCTGCTGAGTTGGGAGTGTCGGGCTGAGTCGAGGCTCGGTCTGGCCAGGTCTAGGTCTGCCCAGCTAATCTCAGTTAGAGTGGTTCTGGCATCAGCTACAGTTTTGAGGGTCCCGGTTCTCCTTGGGTTCTTGTCAGATTTGATCAGTAAAGAGAAGGAAGAAGATTTGAAGAAGATGCACAGCTGAGTCGTTGTTATGCTAACTCAATTAGTCGCAATGTGTTCAAGGTCGATTCTAACCTACTAGCGTGCCATTGCGGGTCCAGCAACACAGGCCCCTATCGAGCTTGGTGCAGAGCTTTGGTAGTAGCATCAACTGGGCTTGATCGGGCTCGAATTTGAACTGAGTTTGATGGAATCTATCCTTTCGAGTTGACTCTGTGAGTCTTTGTTGAGTCCTTTGTCTTGTTTTTTTTGTGGACCGATTTCAGTTAGTGGTTTCAGACAGGTTTGGATCAATCGTGCTTGGGTTCATGTTCTCTCACTGGTTTATAGCTGAACTCATGATCGAGTTGGGCTGAATCGGGTGAATCAATTTCTTTAGTTGAAAGTTAAAATTCATTTTTATTAGAGTGTCGTTCAACCTCTAATCTTATCATTTTGAGTGAAACAAGATCTTCAAAATTTTCAATTAAGACTCTGTTCAAGCAAGTTGAACCGGGTCAAATCACACCCTTGAAGTGAGTTGAATCTTAGTCAAGGTGACTCAATCTCTAAACATTCTATTTAGATTTAAAGTAGAGTTAAATTAGGTTAGGTTTAATTGAGTTAGTATGTTGATGTGTATGTGGGGTGTCTAATTTCTCCATTTCTCCACACTCAAATTCGCCCTTAATCGAAGTGCGTTGGTGTCGAACCAATCCAAGCCGACCTCGTGAAATTTCAATTCGAGAGGTTGGTTATCTCTATGCTTTTAAGTATGGAAATTTAAATTTAATCATTTAATTAAATGTTGTAATTATGTCATGAAACTCAAATTTTCCTAAAACCTTAATCATAGGTTTAGATTGTAAATTAAATTTCATTAGATTCCTTATTAAGACTCTAACGATGATCCCAATTGGGCATGTAATTTCACTCTAGCTAGTTCAGAAGAGAATCGACACTTAAATGTGAGGATCACCCTTCAAGCTCTCCTACATTATGATAGTTCAGTTCATTTATTTTTATTACTTGCTTAATATGAATTCAATGAAATGAATGATAAATTTTTATTTTTATTTGAATAACTCTTTATCTAGGATTGATGCTTAAATTTCAATATGTTATGGATCTCAAATTTCTCTATTCTAGCTTAAGATGAGTACTTTACATATATATTTACCATTGATGATGTATGTTGAATTGATTATGACTGACTTACCACTTGAAAATTGTTGGACGGTATTAATAGAGGTTTCTCAACTAGTGGACATTTTGTGTGTTGGATTAAAATAAATTTTATTGTAGACTTACCGTCTCATGGATCGTTATGCCTATGTGGCTTTTAGGTTAACTCATTTTTATCGTATCCTTGAATAGTCTTTTTACCCAATGTGGCTTTTGATGGATTATTTTTGTATAAACTTATGATTATAAGTTCTACTTATGGTATTATGATAGCCCCTTAGTTGTAAAGGTTATTATGAACATCCTACATGTTGAAGTCTCATGAACCGAGCATAGTGGTATGGGACACTATGCTCGAGCTATCGGCTTATGTTAAGTGATGAGCCCCCCACAGTGACCTTTGAACTTCCTTAAAATGGTTGTTTATAATTGAACTAAAAACATTTGGACTAATCATGCATTTCATGGCATACGGGCAATATCAGGTAGCTAATCTAGATGTTGTGGTAGTATTTATGTAACATTTCTTAAGGTATTTTCATTGACTTCCAGATCACTATCGATCAACCCAATTTGTGTGAGATAGTCACTTGAGTCTGTACTTGTTGTACTTTCGCTGGTGGCTAGCTACTTGAAATTGCATGTGGATTTTGCCCCACTAGTGGGTTTTTGCCCAAAGCCAATTAAATGTGCATCGCCATGCTGATGTACATACGCATTTATCCATGCATTTAAATAAGATTGCATTATGAATTTTTTTATATGTTTCTTACTTTAAAACTATCCGTGGCTAATGTGATTGTGTGAAATCTCATTTGTTATGATTATTATGAATGGTTTAATGTAAACCCATCTTGGCAAATTATATTTAACTATTGTAATGGTTTAGTAAATATTCTTAAAAGATATACTTCACTAAGATAGCCATTGATGTTATTAAACCATATTCAGTGGTGTAGGAAACGTAAATGGGATGCATATTAGTTCTTATGTAGAGCATGAGGTGCTGGATGATCTTATGTCTTTAGATTATAGATTTCATTTATATTGATTATGTACTTTCTTGTATTTGTATGTCATGAGACATTGGTTTGTATAAGCCTCATAGGCAGCCACTTATATATCTTATGTATCCAGAATATACATATGGACTTTTCCTTTATGTTTGATTTGTCTTTCTTCCATTGTAACATTCGCTTTAAAAAAGAAAAGAAAAAAAAATTATGTTATGAAATGTGGGCTATCTTTAAAACTTAACACTCAAAATTTCATAAAAACAAATACTAAACTTTGATTACTAAATTTGGAGCATTACCGATTAGTCATAAAAGATTGGTGGTCTATGTTGTCAAATTTTTGGTCTTGTAACATAATATGAAATCAACGGACCAGCTAAATTTGCAAACGAGCCCATTTGATGGACAACTTGGATCTTGAACATGTGTGCCATGATGGCACAAGGATTACCATGTAGAAGATGGGTGGCAACCAACAAACCAATTGTTCGGATTATCGCACCACGTGCCCCACTTTTCAGAGTGGAATGTCAACACAAATTAATGACTGGACCTCTATTATAATTAAGGCGAACCTCCTATGTTAATTTTGAAAGCAATTAAAAGTAGGGCCCATATGAAAGACCGTTAAAATCACTAATCAGAACTTTGTTCTAATTGATATGGAATGTCGCTATTTTTTGTTATTGATTGAAGGTTAGGAGCCTTCGATCAAAGAGACTTTTTAAAAGGAATTGTTATCAAAGATGGCCCCATATGATGGATGGCCCAAACCATTAATCAGACCTCTTTCCTATAGTAAGTAGGAAAAAAATAAAAATAAACTTGGGTACCTCAAAATAAATACATAAACTCATGCTGTCCATCTACTACACCACAACTTATTTGGCTCTTATTGCGAAAATAGGCTGAGTCAACACTTAAGTGAGCCGTCCCATGAAATTATAACTAAACCTTTAAATTCACGTGGTGTGGCCCTTAGGTGGGCCACCCCCTGAAATTATACCCAAACCTCTAAATTCACATGGTATGGCCCTCATTTGTGTTGGATTGCTGTAATTTTTGGCTAATTCCTTCATCCTGATAAGGCGCATCAGATGAATGGATTGGATGGCATGTAGACACAACAGTGGGCCCTACGTAAACGGTCCATTTAAACTTTTTCCTATGGTTTGTCTGATCCAAATTTTGGATCATGATAATGATTGGTATTTATGGTGGAAAATTCAACTAATACATTATTTAAACGATTTTGATTCTGCACAGAACGGGTCCACACAACTTGAACTTTTCAACAATGCTAACCATTACCTTGAATGCAAGATGATCCATAAAATCACGCCAATATGTACGTTTTTAACCAACGATGGTTAGGAGGAATCCATTTCCTAGCTAGGACGCCGATTATACCTGCCAAACCCTTTGGCAGGAAGTTATTGCACCCAAAAGCTACGTGGGACCCACCGTGATGTTTGTGAGAAATCCACCCCCATCCATCCATTTTTTTAGATCGTGTTAGGACATATAAGCACAAAAAATGAGACAGATTCAATACTAAAATGGGTCACACTACCGATAAATGTGGGAAGGAAAATGCCTACCATGGAAACCTCCCTAGTCCAACATGATGTTTTTATGACATCCAAACCATTTCTAAAGTGATTCCTAATGAGATGAACTGGAAACACAAAAATATTAGCCTGGTCCCATTAGTTGCTCGATTTGTTTTCAATTATGTGGGCGTACCAAAATCGATACAACGGCTCGATTCAAACTGATCAACTTTGACTCCTAAGTGTCAATACGTCCAATATGAACGTATATAACCAGATTCTGAAAAGATCGATCACTTACTCAACCACTCGTATAATTTGATCACGATTAGGCAATCATCGAAATGTGTGGTTCTTCCTCTGAAGATGGGTTACTTTGTATCTTCCATAAGAAAAAACTTTTAGAATGCTAATGCAAATCAAACAAAATGAAAAACTCACAATTAATCATTAAGAGTAACCGCAAGATGCATCTCTTGAAATAAATACTTCATATTGGATAAAGAACAAATCTAGCGTATAAGCATAGACTTGGTTATAACTAAAGATTATAACTAAGATTATTGTTATTCTTAGGATAAGCTGTGATAAAGTAAATTGATAAGATAAGTTTGTTTGTTTTTAAGATTGTTGTGATTGGATTGTGCTTGGGGTTTTTCTCTGTCACATCCCTCTGCTACTTGTATATTCCTACTGTAGTTTATTCCTCCATATCCTTCTTCCATTACTGCAACAGTTACAGCAATCCAAAAGCTTTTTTAGATTCTTCTCTTTTCTATATCCTTCTTTTAGTATGTTTCTTTTTATGATTGTTTCACTTTTGAACGCCTCTGCCGCTTACTTCACTTTTGTTGGCTAAGGTTTTATTTTGGTTGCCTTCGGTCGCCTTTTATATATTAAACAACTCGACCACACTTCTTGTATGTCGACCATAACACTCCGTCGATCGTCCATTGACGTGTACAACTAAACTTACTCTAGTTGTAATTCCACAAAAAGTGCTTCAAATCTTCAAAAACCTTTTTTATCCACTTCTTATTCCTCATATAATGTCACATGTCACCCTCCTATTGGCTTTTCTAGAATTGCCAGAAATATGGTACAATATTGTCCCCCACATCGCTTTGCCTTTGGTAAAAAGGTGGCAGCGACGTTTTTAAGTTGCTCAATATCATAAATGCATTTTACTGTTAATCCACATGATGTTTTCCCATTGATTCTACTCGATCGATGTCGTATCAAGAGATATTTTTTGTCTCACTCTTCTAGGTTGTTCACATGACGTTGCATAAAAGTGTATTTTACGAGGAGTCATGATTTCCTTTTCATTAATGCACACATATCGCGGCTAATAAATAAGCAATTCTTAAGTCGGTGTTTCTCCCATCTTACTCTTTCTTATCTCTTTTGCATAAACACTTCTCGATTTACTCTCCTCCAATCATCACTATCACTGCATCTTCTTCTTTTACTCTAGTTTTCCACTTGGAATCCTTCATTAAATACCTTGATGTCTTGTCGTCCAGAGTGATTAACGACCTCCTCTTCAATACTCCAACTAAACCAGACATTACAGTGTTGACGCTTGGTCCTTCTTTACATTCGGCAGTCACGTATGAACAACTTCATGAAATTGAACCCAGATTTCTAAAGTGACTTGATAAAGTTCTGCTTGCCCAATTGGACGGTCTTCTGGATCCCTCTAATGCATTCAAGTCCCCACGAGCATGGCCGAAACCGATGAATGGCTGGACTGAGTGGTTTGCTCGTGTTGAAGCACAACATGGTGATATGTAGAAGCAAACAAGAATTTATGAGTGCGTTAAACTTTCTCTTCATAAATTTCTAACCAATCCCTTCCTTCTTGTAGTAACATCAACTTTCTAGAGTCGATCAACCAATACATTCATTTCAGATGCAGCCCGATGGGTCCATCGGTCATGGAAGTATGTGCATTCACTCGCCTTCTTCCCTTTGACGAGCTTGTCTACCTGGGCTTCGCTTCGAAAAATCCACATCCCATCGCTCTCCTAGACAAGACCAACAGGGCATATTCTACCTTCATGGCTCTTCAATACAAGTCTCGAGATGAAGTAGATGAACAAGAACATATGTTGTTCCTGCTTATGTGGATCTGTCAATTTTTGTTATGTGTGAGCACTCTGCAAATCACTAAGGAATATATTCACCTAGCTAAGACACTCACTCAAAGACATCAGCTTGCCATTGTCCCCCTCGTGCTCAGCCACCTTTATCGTAACATGTATGAAGCAATTATTAAAGGATTTTACGACTCTAATGGGCCTATCTGGCTTGTCCAGATGTGGTTTTACAAATATTTTGGAGCAAAACTCGTTAAATCCATCCCAATGGATATTGAATTCACTTCCTTCAGCCACCGCAACATTTTTTTGTTCTAAGATTAATTATTCTTTCGCTAAATATATGAATTTTTTTCTTTCTTTCACCCTCAACAAGTCTAGTCATACCTTTTGCCCCTTCATGGATAAGGAGTTCTGTTTGATATGGTTCACTAAAGAATATGAATCGATCGACGCTGAAATGGCAAACCTTAGGATGCATCTTGGAAAAGCTATCTGATTTGCAAAGACTTACCATATGGTGGCACCATAGACACGGGCGTTAATAGTAAGGCTAACATTGAACAATAGTGTCTCAATCTTCTTGTGCGCCAATTTGGTCTAGCTCAAGGTATCCCTTTCACTTTTATTCACCGAACTTATAACCAGCCTATGACTCATCAGCCAGTTGCAGACTCGGTCGCCATCTTTCAAACTCTCCATAAAGGATTTGAGTCCCTCAATTCTTCTTTCATGCTCCCTCTCTTCATCAATTATCTGCAGCAATTATAATCATTCTACTCCTGGTGAAAGAATTATTATGGAACTCTAATCAATAGATCTCATGAATTAATAATTGCCCCTTTTTTTTCTTCATCGAATGTAGAGAAACCTGTGGCTGAGAAAAAGAAAAAAAAACACCAAGAAGTCAACAAATCCTCATTCGGTCATGCCTCTTGTCCAGAGAAAAAATGTTTAAGGCAACCGCAATCACTCCTATCTCCAACACCAATAAAGATGATCGCTCCTTTTTCTTTAATAAAAATGGTCAGATTATACCAAAACAGCATATCATACTCCAGAGGCAATTAAAGTACGCTAATAGAAGACTGTGATATGTATATAAAGTACATAGATGAGTTTTCCAACCTCCCGAGTATGATGGCATTACTGAGCTGAATAAATATATATCTGATTCAAAAGAGTACCAAATGATAAAATGTGAATGTCCAACTAATCATATATCCCTGTAATCCCGTCGGTCAGAGCGGCCTACGTAAACTCGCCTGATAACTGCATATATGGGAACTCCTCCTCATCATCGTAGAAGTCTGGCTCAACCTCAAACGTCGCACCAGAATCTGATCTAAGACAGAGTCTGGTTGGTGTTTAAAACATCATCCCAGAACATAGGAGTGAGTGATCAACTCAGTGGAGCTATAAAGCAAAGGTTAACATGTTATCAATTCAGTCAAGCAGTAATGATAAAGCAATGAAACAAACACTCCTAAGTACTCTGATTAATGCAAGGATGGTATGTAGTAATGATGCATGCCCTCGCCTGCACTCCCTCTTGCGACAACATCTTACGATCGCGGCATGCACCCCTTCCTCTATGCACTTCCTCGCCAAAGCACCGTGCAATGCGATGCATGGTCGTGTTAGCCAAGTTCTTAATTAGATTTATTCATACAGTAGGTTGGGAAGCTAAGGTACCTCCCTTGTATCATTTCCCAAACAATGATCCATCTAGGGTCGTCAGTCCTAACTAGTCTCATACGATGTTGCGGTTCTAGGTCGCTACAAAGGGATTGTCACCGCAATGCAAGCCTAGCTTATACTCTAGTTGCTACGAAAAGGCTCGTTGCCTCAGCGCAGTCTAAGAGTATGCTCAAGGTTACCACGAATGGCTCGTTATCTAGTCGTAGGCCGACAGCTCGAATACAGTGTCCCATACCACTGTATTCGGCTCACGAGTCTGGGTTGCTCACTGGACACTACGGGGAGGTTCGTCACCCCAGCGTAGGCCGACAGCACGACCACGGTGTCCCATACTACCATGCCCGGCTCATGAGTCTTAGCGGATCGAGGTACCAAGGTTAAACGGGGTTTTGCACTAGTAAGTCGGTACCTTAGATTCAAACAGTAGCGTTCATACATGGTGAACATACATTGGGTCAACCAGGTTGCTTGACAAGCTCGACGGATATGAGCATACGTCGAGCCGATCGACATGAAGCGCGTAAGCACTTCGCGTGGCCTAATCACTGCCGACAAGTAGCGTATGACTCAGATTCATCGAGCGTGTCTGTCATGGTTAAGTAGTTCAACCACCATTCATAGACAATTACCAAGTGCCCGGAATACATCGTAGCCCCAATCACATTCCAAACAATAACATTCACATATAGTAATCCAAAACAGCATGTGACAACTGAAATCAAATATAAATCTTACTTGAGTAATTAAACAAACACATACTACGCATATTATCACACACAGACATTTCATCCATACGATACATAGTAGTAAGATAGGTTATATAGAGGAAACTATAACTATAGATAAGGGAATTGAGAATCCTATCTCAACACCCTCATTCCATCCATGTAAACAAGCATTTCCTCATTCATGCATTTTATCAAACACTTAGTCTACACATATTACATATATGTAATAAATCAATAAAATACATATTATAGCAAACCCTCCTACATAGGAGTTTTCACACGCACAATGATCATGTATTAGCAATCAATAATCATAGCAAGCACAAATCACAATTCCATATTCATTCAAACATTTTAACAAACACTTAGAATGCATTCGAAATAGCCTAACCTACATATATGTATAATTTATCGAAAACGTCATAACTAAGATCATATGGCAACAATCAAGTCAGACATAAATCATTGCTGATATTGAAAGCCTTGAAAACCATAACCTAAACGTTTATAGTTCGCACCTTTCATCGGAATACTTGTTTCGAACTCGATTCGAATCCTACGTTCCCGTCTACAGAACAATGGTTACCTAAATCATGAAATAGGTTAGCTATTTCATCATTTATACTATTTGAAACCCTAAAACAGATTAGGGTTAGGTTTTCTTACCCGAAAATGGAATCGGGATCGTCAGTATAGTGACACGGTAGCGATGGTTAAGCACATGAAATGGCAAGGAAGAATCCCAGGAACAAACTCCAACATTCTCTCTCTTCTCTATCTTTCTTCTTCTCTTTTCTCTCTCTTCTCTCTCCTAGGGTTAGAAATTCGTATGGAATGAGAGAGAGGTGGGTTTAGGTCCTTATATAGGCCTAGAACTGATGGGAATGACCCCAAGGCCATGTTATACTTAGGTTATAGCCAAAGACTAGCCGTTTCGGTCCAACGGATCACATCTATAAGCCCTTTTTTTGCGTGTGGTCGGACTTAAGCTCCCTGACATTGGATCTAGGTTAGGCTAAGTTTTCGGTCCGATCGAATTTACAGATCGACCGCGGAGGACCAGTTTCAGTTCGACGGTCACTGGTACTCGATCAAGGCCACAAGTACACTGACATGTGTTGAAATTTTTTCCTGATCTGAGGGTATAATTAGGTCAGATTCCAACGGTCTGAATCCTTAGATTTGGCCTGCAAGTGAATGACTCAATTCACTTAAGTTTTTATTCATTTCTTAAAGATATTCGCATTTCTCACACACTTCGCTCCGGGCTCAAGTTGTGCATTTCGGGAGACTATTTGGACTTGATTTTTGATATGGTAGTCAAGCCCATCAAGGCGGTCATAACCGTATGGTTTCATAGTATTCGGACTTTTGACGTGCGGTACAGGTCCGATACGGAGTTTCGGTGTGCTTCCGAGAGCAACCGAGTTTTGAGATTGATTCTAAGTTTCAGGGTAATATAGCGGCAATGATTCTACACGGTTTGGGTCTTGCAGTTCGTATTTAAAGTGATTAGTGCTAATTTCATAGGTAACCTAGTTTAACACTAGATAATTCTCGTTTAATGTCTAAAGGATTTGGTCCTTATAGATTTCTGCCTGAGGTGGTACTCGGGTCTTTGTACAGATTATTCGGTCATGCCTCTTGTCCAGAGAAAAAATGTTTAAGGCAACCGCAATCACTCCTATCTCCAACACCAATAAAGATGATCGCTCCTTTTTCTTTAATAAAAATGGTCAAACCAGTTCAACCTAAGCTGAAGCATCATAAAACCACAACAGTATATCCAGCCACGATGGTTCCAACTGCTGCTTCAATCCAAGCGCTCACAATTCCTTCGACCATTCCAAAGATCTCAGAGCTTAGATCTCTTGTAACGTCTCACCCTGCTCTGGCTACAACATTTGGCCGAACTGCTTCAGGTATTTCCTCTTCGACCAAAGTTATTGCAGAGTTTGAGAAGTATTACAAAACTAAATACCGGTTGGGTGTCTCTCCTGCTAAATAATATTAGGAGATGGAAGAGACATATAACAGACATAAAGACGCTCATTTTAATAAGGCATTTAATAAATGGCAACGTGAAAAGAAAAGTTTAAATGAGCATTATCTTCCTTTTGACCAATATCTCAAGTCATATCATCCTAATCTTCTTTCTTTTCCTTGCTCAAATCGAATTTTGGCTTTGGTCATTGATCCTGCCAAAATTTCACTAGCAGATGATCAATTCATTACTGTTGTTATTCGATCAAATATAGGTAGATGTTATTTCAACATTATACCCTTTCTTTTTCTGTAATGATTGTGTAGTTCCCTTTAATAACTTTCTTTCTTTTCCACAGTAACCAAGGAACTCTCGGCTACTAAAAAGTCAATAACAATACCAACTCTTCATAATGAGGTGTCTACTCCAGACATCCTTGCCGACGTTGTTCAATCCCAGGTTGAAACATTTGAAGTTTCTGACTCAAAAAAAGACTATGAGCAACATTTGGCAACCAACAGATCAAATTAAATGCCAAGAGGAGGTAATACTATACCAACCTGTGGAGTCCTTCAACCTCCTTTTGCAATTAATAACTGTGTCACTTGCATCTGATCATGATCAAGAAGTTACAGAGTCAATTGTGCCAGTGGCCTTACCTTCCATTCAGCATGCTTCTTTCTTAGAACTAACTAGCCAAGCAATCGCTCCAATCGATGAGCATCAGATTGTTCTTCTAAATGAAGCAGAAGCACTTGAGCAAGAGATACCTCAGCTAGTTGCAAATGCTCCTAGTCGAGGTACTAAGATTGCAATGGTCGATGTCTTCACTCCTCTGGTTCCATCGACCGATGATTCCCATGCCTTGTCTTCTTTAGAGGAACTACTTCCTGTAGAAGACATATTATCTTCCTTTACCAAGCCTTCCTGCTTGACATCCTGGTTGCCGAGTCTCCTACACCTTAAATAAAAATTCAGCAATTGTAGGATGAATTGTGAATCCTCATTCAGTCTAATGTCGCTGACATCATTGCATCAGGATCAATCGAGAGATTGAACTTCCTCGTTCATCGATACCAAACTCTTATTCAATCAGATGAAACTTTGTTAGCCAAGCTACCTTCACTGTATGAATTTTTAGACTTCATTTACGAACACCAGGACACAGTCGCTATGGTTGACAGACTTCAAACTAAGCATTTGGCCGCCTCCCTCAAGATGACTACGATTGTAGCTGCTAGGTAGAAACTTGTTGTAACATACAACAACCTGAAGAAGTCAGATGCTTCCTTGACCAATCTACAAGCTCAAATCTTAGTCATGGAAGATAAACTAAGATCGCTGAAGGAAGAACAAAAATCTATGACCGGGCGCAAACAGGGTCAGAAGGCTTAAATCAATCAACAGGGTGCCTTCATGTAAGAGCATACTCCATTGATTGATGAGACTACACGCTCTGAAGTCAAAACCAAAGTTGTCCTCCATCTACATGAAGTCAAGCAGTGGAAGCTTTAAGAAGTAATTGCATCTTTCTCGTCATTCAAATTTTTATTGCTTTGCACTTGTCCACTATTGCTCATGTAACTTCTTATCTTTAATACAATTGACAAGAAAACTTGCTCCTCACTTGGATTGTGTTCTCTGGTACTTACCTTTTTTTCTCTTGTATCCATCATTGTATTAATGACAAGTTGTTCATGAGAATTCATGCACCCATCTGTTTCCTCTCCTTAGAAAACATTTCATACCATTAATAAGGTACTTCAATCAACACAGCACCTAGTCTTCGGGCATGATTGTTCATCATGAATGCTTATTTAAAGGAATCACTAGTGCATATTCCATTGCACACCCAATGTTCTTTCTTCTCATCTTCAAGAACTATTTCATTCTCCAATGGTTGGTAACTCCATATCTGTTGTCAATCAGGCTAAAAAATTTCCGAGAGAAATCCTGACCATAGATATTAAAACCTTTTCTCATTCCACCATTTAATATAACATTTATTCATGCATTCACGACCTTCGTTTCACTATCAGGAATATTGCTCCCTTAATTGATCTTCTGGATGCTTTGACAAAACTCTAGAGCATCGGCGACACATACTTCATTGTTGAGAAAGATATAGATGAACTTAATGCTCATACAAATGAGCGTGCTACCATTCACATGGAAACAAACATACTTTTTGATCAATATGATTGCATTTGGTACAACCACATGCACTGGACTTGGCAATATCACTTTAACAAAGTGATGTTGCGAACTCTACAAGTTTAACCCAGAGAAATCAGTGACGACCTCCAAGAGACTGAATCAATCTATCCTTGAAGATGTCCAGACTAATCCCATACCCTCCTAAACTTCATCAACTCTTAGGTCGACATCTACCAAGCCTGGTCGCGTGATAGCAGCGAACAGAAGAGAGAAGTAGAGTACAAAGCTGACGTCATTAGTCGCCAAATCGACCAAGTCCTACGCTTTTTTGACCGAGTTCTAAAAAGTGGAGAATCTTGGAAGGCTCAAAGGAAAATAGCTAAACTCATCAGAGAATGCATTGTTAAGTAATTTGAGAATTTGAGGAGATGAAGGTTGTGTATGCCTAATTCGTACTCTAGCCGAGCCTTCACTTTTCTTTTCCTCATTTTTTTTAAAATTTTTTTACATAGATATAATCGACCAGTGGGTTGTTTTGCTAATTTCAATCATTAATATAATATTTATATTTCTACTTCTATTTTTGACTGATTTCGATCTTTTTAGCCATTTATGATTATTCTAACCACTTTTTTTTTTGCTGATCTTTCCATATTTTCCATAAGTTGATATGATATACTTTTAGGAATCGACATTGATAAGATTTTTTACCATTTTACCATCTATGTCATGAAGAACATAAGCTCCTCCATGAAGAACTTTTACCCCTATGCATGGTCCATCCCATGTACGAGACCATTTATGGAATGCAATATCTTTAGTTCCGATAGGCAATATTACTTTTCAAACCATATCGTTGTCACTAAAAGCTTTTCTTTTCACCGTCTTGTTGTACGCTCAAGCAATTCTGGCCTTGTTTGTCATAATAAAATCAAAAGCCTTCAATTGAGTTTTATTTAAGTCCTCAAGTTCAACTAACATAGCTCTATAAGCACGGTCAAGATCAAATTCACTTGATATGCTACCTGCAATTATGAGACAGTCACTTCCAATGGCAACACAACATCATGTCCATATACCAATCTAAATGGACTCACCCCTATGCTTGTTTGGAACGAATTACGATCCGCCCAAAGAGCCTCTGATAACTTAACATGCCACTGTTTAGGATTCTCATCAATCATTTTTTGTAAAATATTCTTAATAACCTTATTACTAGTCACGTCCTAGCCGTTAGCCTAAGCATAATAAGGTGACGAATACATCAACTTGATCTTATACTGATCAGACATCGCCTTAACCTGCTTAGATGAAAATGTTGCTCCTCAATCCATCATTATCGATTCAAGAATTTCAAACCGATAAATTATATGAGTCTGAATAAACTCAATAATTTCTTGATGATATGTTCTTAACATCAACCTTTCTTTTATCCACTTGGTGAAATAATCGGTCGCCACAATAATAAAACTATGCCCCTTAGATGACGGAGGGTAAATCTTCCCTAACAAATCAATAGTCCATCCTCGAAATAGCCAATGTTTGATAATATGATGCAATTTGGTCGCGGGCACATGTTGTATCAGCTCATGTTTCTGATATGCTTCACACCCTTTAACATATTGGTCACAATCGATAGACATGCTTGGCCAGAAATACCCATAGCATTGAAGTGTAAGTCTAATCTTCCTTCCGACCTAGTGTGCTCCACAAATTCCTTCATGCACTTTACCCATGGCTAGCATAGATTTTTTTTTCACAAACATAGCAATAACACATTATTGGCCCTTCTTCAATATAACTCATCATCGATCAATACATAGCTTACAACTGACCTCCTAATATCTCAATCGAGCTTTCGTGAAGATCGAAATATTATATATTTGGAGCTCTCCAATCATTGTCGCTCACCTCAACCAGGCAAATTTTTTCGGTCGATTCCCTTTGAAAAACTTAGGGTAATGATTTCCTTTGAACCGTCACCGTTCTTTCTTTAAATCATTGTGTGATTTAAAGTCATACAGCTAATTGTGCAATTTTTTTGGCATTGATATTGCTTTCTTAAGATGTATGTTTTAACTCAACCTCATCAAATCTACTTAGCAAATGTATTGCCAATAGATAATATGATTGTAAAGTCATATTTGTACAATTAAACAATTCAATGAGGTGGTTTATTACTAACAAAGAATCGTGTATACTGAATATCTCTTTTGCTCCTGAATCGATCAACAATTCTAAACCAATTATCAAAGCCTCATATTCAACTTGTTTATTGGTATAATCAAACTCAAGTTGGAATATAAATTCTTATTTTCTATCAAATGGGTCGATCAGAACGACCCCTGCTCATGATCCTTTATTAGTCCTTGAACCGTCAAATATCAGTTTCTAGGGTTACCGATAAACCACATACACGTCTAAGGCCTGCAAAGGAAGTCACCCTTCTATATCTAAAATATGATCGGCCATAAAATCTACTATGGCTTGTTCTTTAACAGTCCTCTATGGCACATAAACCAAATTAAACTCGTATAATGTTAGAATCCATTTGCCAATTCGGCCATTCAAAATTGGCCGATTTAACATATATTTTATTATATCAATTATTACTATTACATTGACTGTCTCGGCCAACAAATAATATTGTAATTTTGTAGCCGCAAAGTATGATGATATAATAACTTTTTAATAATAGAATACTACCTTTTGGTATCTAACAATGTTTGACTAAGGTGATAAACCACACACTCTTTTTGGTCATCTTCATCTTGCACCAACAAAGTTCTAATCAACTTTGCAGAATTTAAGATATACAACTTAAGCAATCGACCTTTTACCAGTAGCATTAACACTTGTGGCTTGGACAAATACTCTTTAATGAGGTCGAAAATCAACTGATGCTCTACCTCTCGTTTGAACTCATCCCATTATTTTAACTTCAATAAAGAACAAAACGCGTAAGTTTTTCCAGCGCAATTGGAAATAAATTGCTGTATAAAGTTAACTTTGCCAAGAAACCTTTGTAACTTAGTTTTGGTTTTTGGCAACTGAGCTTTTACTATTCCTCACGCTTTGTGCTTATTGATCTCGAATCCTCTCTGATGTACCATAAAGCCTACAAACTTTTCGACTAATACACCAAAAGTACATTTAAAAGGGTTCATTTTCAATTTATGAATCATCTTTCTTTCGAACGATTTTCGTAAATGGTTAATATGCTCGGTCACACTGGCCGATTTGACAACTATATCATCAATATAAATTTTCATGAATCAGCCAATCATATAATGGAAGGTGGCATTCATAGTTCTTTGATAAGTAGCTTCGGCATTTTTAATCCCAAAAGGCATTACAACCTAACAAAACATACCTAAAGGACCATGACATCTAAAGGCTATCTTTGGGGTATCCTTTACTGCAATATTTATTTGATTATATCTTAAATGGTCGTCCATAAAGAATACCATTTGATACTCAACTGCCCGATCGATCAGCTGATCGCCCATAGGCATGGGATACTCGTCCTTTGGTGTGGATCAATTTAAATTATAAAAATCAATGCATACTCTAAGCTTATTATTCTTCTTTGATAACTAGCAGTATGTTCGAAATTCATGCGTCATATGTGATGAGCTTAATAAAATCTGCTTTCAAAAGTCGCTTGATTTCCTCATTGATCTTTTACATTGCCTCAGTCGTCATCCGCCGAGGCGACTCCTTATGTGGCTGATATCCCTCATTCATAGGTAAGTTGTGTTCAACCAGATGTCGGTCTAGTACAGGAAACTCACAATAATCCCAAGCAAAGCAATCATCAAACTATTTAAGTAAATTAAAGAGTTTGGCTTTTGGTTGGGAATCTATCAATCTACTAATAAAATTAGATTTGGGATGTTGTTCCATCCGCAAATTTATTTCTACCAAAGGATCTTGAACATGAGCTTGAGAATCCTTCAATTTCTCTGGATCTAGCTTTAAATCATTCATTTCAATATCATCTTTAGTTTCCTAATTAGCCGGTACAACTACATCAGTTATATCAACAAAAACTCATTATCATGATTTCGCAAACTCCCATTGAGTTGCCATATTCTGGTCATAAACTCGGCCTTGACTGATGATTGTTTCGTCATAGAATTTCTTCAATCGTACACCTTGAAGTCGCACAGAAGGAAATTATTGTCTTAGAAAACTCCTCGTTCAATCGAATCATGGATATTATTAGGATAGAGTCTAACATCAATAGCAGTTATTTTATCATTCTTATCTCGCTTAGTAAATCATATAGGTCCAATCTCATTTCCGTAGAAATGAGCCTCGGTTGCATTAGACATAGCTAAGAACGGTTTATTATCAGCCAAAATCAAATCTACTTTATATTGATTCCAAAAAATCACGAATTGGTGCGATGATGGTGGGATGCATGAGAATGAATGAATCTAATCTCATCCAAACAAATCATTGTAGTTTGATGAAGTATCGACCACGAATAAAGCAACTAGCACGCTCTTAATTCCCACCATTAATTCGATTGGTAAAACACCCTACGTTTGTGTTATTTCTCTAGTGAAATTACTCATTATGACTTCGGTAAAGATGAGGTCATCTTGAGTCTTTATGAGTTTAGTTATCATTTTGGTTGGTAGAATGTTAACAACAACTCTGTTGTCAACCAGAACCCGAGTAGTTGGACATCCTTCCAAGTGAATGAAAATATACAACGGCTTCAAATGTTGAGTCAATGTAAGAGTTGGGCTTTCAATAATAATTTTTTTAGAGGGGGGCCCTGGTTCAACCATCACGGTCGACACCTTTTTGGCTTCCTCCTTTCAGTTAAAAAATCCATTTTGTATCATTATCGCCGAGTCCAATTCTTCCACATCTCCTTCTATTATGCTTCGTTGAGATAGTTTAGCTTGAAAACTTAATGATAAAATCAACACCATATTACAATCCAATGTAATTGGTGGCAATGAGCCAAACTTTATGATCGAAATCAGACAATGCCCCTCAGGTGTTTTCGAATTCGGTTGAGTATTCACTTCCTATGCATCTACGTTCATGCTCCCTTTATTTAGTTTAAAAGAAGATTCTGACTTTCTTGCTTCAGCAAGCAACTCATCAATCAGAAGATCATCTGAGAATTCCTCATTGCTAAAGTATTCGTTCAATCATTCCATGTTCATCCTTGTCTTTTCGTAACTAGGATCTTCAACCGAGTCATGATTCATAAGAAATTCGGTCGATTCTTTAATATTGGCTAATATATGTTCTTCTCCTACCAGCCTTGATCGAGTTGGCTGATACTTTTAGGATTGATCTAAAGCAAAAGCTAACTACCTTCTATTTACTGCCCGTTGTCTTTACAAACATCGCATCACTGGGAATTTTGGATAATTCAAAATTATCCAAACACCTTCTTGGCCATGCTGAAGTTTAACCATCCTTAGTCCTTGAAAAGTCCGAGAGTAATCACTGATATGCTTGTCCTTTTGAGATATAAGGCATTTCTTTCCTCATAATTTTGATTGGTCGATTGTCTCATTGGATACTTCAGTCAATAAGATCTCTCATTTGATCGAGTCAACCTTACACATTCTTCACAAAGGTGTTGGTATTTTGGCATTGTTGCGCCTAAATATGCTTTGCTCTGGTCGACCGCTGTTTCAAGCCTCACGTGCCTTATGTCGTTTTGCTCCCGGGGCCAATTCATCTGAACTCCAAGATTAATATTTTGTCACGGCTGAACCAGACTTTGAGGATTGATGATAGACATATTGATCTATATATTAGATGATATTGCATATTTTTCTATTTATATCTTGGTTTTATGAACATGATAATGCGTAATGGGTTTATTTTATACATGTTTGTATTACAGGGTGAGTTCAAGAGCTTGGATTGAAAAGAATATTAAAAGCATGGATTTGATGCTCAAGAATCACCAAGGCAAATGATGGATCTTAGGAGGCCAAGATTGAAGGTCTCAAGTCCCCAAGATTCAAGGAAAACAAGTGAAGAAGGAAGAATGTCGACAGATCAAAGTGCGAAAATCCATAAATCTGAAGCATCACTGTCGATGACATCAAATACCCTTCGATGGCATCGAAGTAAGTGTTCAATGGAATCGAGACCTGATCAATTACATCGAAACTTATATAAAAATCAAGTTTGGTTGCTGAATAAATTAGATATATTTTTTTATTACATCGAAGCCCTTTTCGATTGCTCGAAGCCCTGCTCGATGACATCGAAGGCAGTTTGATATCATCGAGATTTTTAGAAAATTCAGGGGCAACTCGCTAGAACATTCTGGACATTTTTCGATGGCTCGAGAACATGTTCGATGGCACAAAAGGACATTCAATGGAATCAACAACTTACGCAATGCGAAAGGGCATAACTTTCAAATCCGATCTAAACTGGAATTCTTCCTTTGATGGCATCGAAGTCTATTCGATGACATCGAAAATGTTATGCAGAGTGCGTAAATTTGAGGCAGTTTTCCAAAGTCGGCTGGATAAAGGCTATAAATATGGGTTCTCCAAGGAGCTCTAAACATGAATTAGGTTTCAAGGAGCAGATCCAAAGGGTGGAGCAGCTGCCAAGGAGTTTTCTTCCTTTCCTAGTTTGATTTTTATGTTTTGTTTGAGAGATTTAGTTTCAATCATGTCTATGGTGAACTAAACCTCTTAGTTAGGGCTAAGAGGTGAAGCTTGTAGCGTATTGGGATAATTATCTTGCTTTAATTCTTGTTTATGTTGAACAGTCATTGAGTTCTAGTTTGATTTGAGGAATATTTACAGTTTTCTAAGATTTATTATGACTTCAATTACAATAGATTCTATGGAGGCTTTTGATATCTTCTTATTCTATTTGGAGTTGTGGAGATTGGTAAATCCTGTTGTTTACCATTGTCTCTTGGGCATGGTACGATGATGGAATCCCTTTCAATCAATGCAATGGATCTTCATGTGTGAACTATCTCAATGAAAGTTCATTTTGTGCTTGACTAGTTTATCTTCCACTAGAAAGGATAGGACTCCAATTCCAGTTGTGTCTCTTGCATCAAGTAAGGTGGCACCTTGATAGCTACAAGTGGATCCTTTGCACCCTAATTCTTACCTTTTAATTGATAGTTAAGTCAACATTATTCACAATTACTCTAACTATTTCAGATTTTAGATTAGTTTCCAATTTTACTTCTACTTCTAGTTATTTTCAGAATATGTATAAGTTTAGTCCCTGTAGATTTGACCTCAGTCTCCACAAGTTCTTAATACATCGTGACCCTGCACTTGGGGTTGTAAACAAGTATCGATCGGCATTGCTTCTTTTTTTTTTTAGAGAATTTCAGCAACCCTTTTATCAATATTATCCTAAATAACATTCCTGAAAAAATACATTTGTTAGTAGAATGCGACCGAGTTTCATGCCATTTACAATTTTTCTTCAGTTCTTTGGCTATCGAAATCTTGTGATTAAATGAAATTTTAATCAATTTTCCAACTAACATAATATCAAAGATTTCATCAACATGATAAATATCAAAAGTGTGGGATCTTTAAACTTTCTTATTAGAAGTTGTCACTGTCTCTACTTTAACTGAAGTTAAACATATGAATGGTTGTTTAGCCACTATTTTAGCCACTACAATATCATAATTACAGTCATAATAATATGTCCATGCCAATGAATTCTTTTGCCTTATTGACTCTTGAAGCAAGTCCTCATATTAAGACACCTTCATGGTCAAATCATAAAGATTTATAAATTCTGTTTCAATAAATTTCTTTCAAAGCTTGAATTCTAGTTCATATTGAGCCAAATAGACCAATTCTATGTCAATCGCAACTACCTTACATAGGCTTTTTGCTCTTTTAAATCGAACAATGAAATTCTTGACCAATTCCCCTGTTAGCTGCCGAAAACAAGCAAGATCGACCATAGAAATTTCTTTATCCTTATAAAAGAACTGAGTATGAAAATTTACTTCAATTTCTTACCAGTTTTGTATGGAATTTGGTAGCATATTTGAATACTAAGTAAAGGCTATCCTGGTGAGTGAATGACCGAATAACCATAATTATAATACTCATTATTAGTCAATTCTCCACATTTTCTAGTAAATCAACTTATGTGTTTTACGGTCGATTGACCACTATCACTTGTAAATAATGAAAAGTCAAGTAGATAATTCCCCGGCAATGGATATTGCTAGTCAATCTAGTAAGGACATGGCTTATGATAAATTGGAGTAATAATTCGGCCAAGAACTTGACTTAATGCTTCTTGAACCAATTGAACAATTTGGTTATGCTCCCAGTATTATTGTGCAGCAACTGGAGGTACTTTAAACCATTCTAATATTGTTCTTCATTATACAGTTAATTTTTAGGCAAGGGGTGCCCCCCAGGCATCCATTGATTCCTGGCTTCATGAACTACATTCCTATTTTCACGTTCAGGATGTCTGAAATCAACTGGTGCCGGTGAATTTCGTATATCCTGGACAGGAACATATTCAGGAGTCTGAGATTTGTCAGTATCAGTGAATTTCGTACATCTTAGGTTGGACCAGGGATAGTGGTATGTTTCGTTGTAATAGAAGTGTTTGTGGGATCGACTGAACTAGTGGTACAGGTGCCCGATTTTCAACAAAACTTGCATCAGCCTATTACTAAGGTGCAACACATGCTCTATCAACGAACAAAACCACCAACTAATTCATGCTCTCATTGTCACCAAGCATCCACCTGTTGAAAACCTCGGCCTGAACTCATGAGTATTCTGTCTGAACTCGCGATAATTCTGTAGAAGCTAAGATATGAAACTTGAACGGTCAACCCCTTACTGGTGGCATTAACATTGGTGGCTTGGACAAATACTCTTTAATGCCGTTGAAAGCCAATTGATGCTCTGCCTCCCATTTGACCTCATCCACTTGTTTTAGCTTCAACTAAGAAGAAAATATATTAGTTTTTCCAGTGTAATTGGAAATAAATCACCACATAAAGTTAACCTTTCCAAGAAACCTTTGTCACTCAATTTAGGTTTTTAACAGCCAAGCTCCTACTATTGCTCATGCCTTATGCTGATCGATCTAGATTCCTCTTTGATGTACCATAAAACCCAGAAAATTTTGGGTTGACACACCAGAACATTTAAGAGGGTTTATTTTCAATATATAAATCCTCATTCTCTCGAACAACTTCCTTAAATGGTTGATGTGCTCGATCAATGTAACACCCTTAATTTCAAGGGTCAAGCACGTACTCAATCCCCGATATTCTGGTTATCACTTATGCTTGCAAAAGCGTAACCCTTTGGTGCATTTGGCAATATATTCAAGCAATCATAGAGATAAGCCAAGCAGTGCAACATACACTGGAATAAATACATATAAAATGAATAAGTTCACTACGCATGTAAAGTACATTTATCCAGAATGCAGGTCCATAGCCAGGGCCCAGTATACAAGTCAAAAAGATAAATAAATATGTCAAGGTGAAGATCTCTCAATGCCCAAAAAGTATATGTCGCAACTCGTCAAGCGAAGTGCCTGTTACATCGGTTCGTCCGACAGCTGGAAGAATGAGAACTCCTCCTGATCCAGGTAGGCATCATCTAATGCGTCTGCCTCGGTGATCCCTGCATCTATAACATTACCTGATTTATATTTTAAAACATTGTCCTAGAGTGAGAGTGAGTGATCAACTCAGTTTTGCATTAGTTCTAAGTTACGCATGCTATCAACCCAATAAGTGCAGGTAATAAAAAATAAGAAATTAGACAATTCTTAAATATTATTGTTAAATGCGCATATGAAGGTATGACATGATCAAACAGCACTCTCTCTCAAGCAACTTCAATGCCCATTTCACATATGCCAACACTTCCTCACAAGCGGCCCAATGCCAAATCGCAAGTCCTATCTAATGCAATGCGGTGAATGCTTATGTTAGTTGAGTAGTTATTAAGTTTCATTCATCCAGCATATTGGGGAAGCTAAGGTACCCTCATTTTATCATTGTCTCAACTGGATCATGAGCCTCGGAGCAACCAGAGTGGCTCCTTACCTATGTCCCTCGATTCGTATTCAGGTTTATCACCCAAATGACAACTCCCTAATCAATGTGGGGCTAACATTGGCCGGACCAACTGGCCCGACTGATCAGTAAGAATCCGGATGACATAGCCCGGACTCATGAAGTTAGCTAGCCCATCAACGAGTGGAGGGCGTCCAAAATTGATGTAAGAGTTGTCACCCAAACGTAGTTGCGGAGCGGTCGTGGCATCATTACGGTTTGATGTTCCAAACTCATAGCCTTCTTAATTGCTCATTGGTCACTACAGGGAGGCTCGTTATCCCAGCATAAGCCGACAGCTTGAACAGGTGTCCCATACCACTATGCCCAGCACATGAGTCTTGTGGATCGTATCACTAACGGTTAGTAAAGCTGGGCAATTCTGACCCAATCTAATGGATCCGACCCGATCCGACCAGATTCGACCCGATCCAAACTAATCCGACGGCCTGGATCGGTGCAGATCGAGTAGGGCAATCCAGATCCAAAAGCATTTCGGGTCAAGTTCGGATCCATACTTACCCAGACCGATCCGATCCGATCCGACCCGATCCAGAGTGGATAAACCACATGTATTTTCACGGTGGGCCCCAACAGAGTTTACCCAGTACAATAAAAGAGAGCCAAAGCGGATTTGCTGGTGTACCACACACCAGTTATATAGCTTTTGTAGGTACGTGTCGTGTGTGAAGACGAGCTCTGAAGACGAGCTCCGGGCACTCCTCGAGCTCTAAGTTGTACAAAGGGTTCAAATGAGATCAAAGTCACAATTGTTGTAGGTACGTGTCATGTGTGAAGATGAGCTCCGGGCGCTCCTCGAGCTTTGAGTTGTACGAACGGTTCAAAGGAAATCAAAGTTATATGGGCTCCACAGTGATGTATTTATTATATCTACACCGTTCATATATTTTTAGAGATCATTATAAAGCATTATCCAAAAAATGAATAGTATCCAAAGATCATCTGGACCACACCACAAATAGCAGCAGAGAATGATTTTCACCATTAAACATTTCGTATGGTCCACTTGAAAGTTAGATCTGTCTTATTTTTCGTCTCAAGCCTTTTGACGAGCTCACCAAATGGATGGACAGTTTAGATATAACACATACCCCATGATCAGACCCACAGAACTTGCTAACGTCATTACAGCAAGTCACTTGCATGAAAAGCACTCACTACACTTTCGTACAGTGCACGTCAACACCAATATATGTCCGGTAAAAGCATGGATATGGTAATGGAGAGTTCTTTCAGAGCCATGTGGGCCCCAACTCGATGTATATGTTTTATCTAAGCCGTTCATCCATTTTAACATATCATTTTAGGCCTTGAACACAAAAAGGCGGTATATTAAAGGCTGAAGTGGACCACACCATGTGAAACAATTGGATTAAATTCATATGATCCAAATCCTATCGAACCCGATCCGACTCAGTTTCCCTGACCGAGTTGGACTCGGTTCGGGTTAGGCCAATCATGCATCGGATCGGTCCGAGTCAGGTGGCCCGGACTTGGTCCCGGATTGGATCGAGTTCGGGTAAGGCCATTGAGACTTTGGATCGGGTCGAGTTAGACTTAATCCGATCCGATTCGGACCGATGCCCAGCTCTAACGATTAGAAGTAGACTCATTCAATGGGAACGGGGTATCCTAGATTCTATTCGGTGTTATCATACATCGCAAACATAAGCAGTCAGTCAACTTTTAGACTAGTTCGTCGACTTAGGGCACTTCGGCTCGACCGGCATTGGTTGCGAGCATCTCACGTAGTCTAGCTACTATCGGTCATCCATGTTCGACCCAGGTCGACCAAACAAGTCTGGAGTGGCCGGCCTACATCGGGCCACCCCGGTAATTATGGCAGTTAACTAACTGACCCAACGTCGTAGCAATCTTAAGTATCGCTACGAACTAAGCGAAACGTCATGCAATCGTAACATAGGCGCCACTGTACATGTAGTACCCCACTTTTATGTAGCTAATTATACACACACCTAAACATATATATCTACCTTACGAGGAACATAGTGAAAACTTTAACATAAGAAATTAATGTAAATGGTATAAGTAATTAAATTTTTAGGATGAAATTTTGTTTAAGGGGGTAGATTGTAACACCCCGAACTTTTCAATACCCAAGTATTGAAAGTTCTCGAGTGTTACCATGAAAGTTAACTTAGTATGTACATGTGTACAATACCAATTTAGTCAATCCTAACCTTACATCTAAATGACCATTGGAAATCATCTTCATCCATAAATCAAGTCATCCAACCATTGATTTTACGACATAATTATCGTATATCCAAGTCTTCTCACTTATTCATCATAACCGACCATTTAGTCAACTATTCACCGCTAGGTAAAGATATTTGATTGTTTACTTTGACTTTAGACCACCCGATCATAGTAAGCTAACTACCTGATCTCTACATTTACTCGTACACTATCAAATCAAGATTTTGATCCGTTCATCTTGTTCACCACCTATGAATATGCTTAACCCACCATCAGAATTACAATCTGAGGAATTTACACATATGAAGAAGTCACTTAAATCTAACGGTATACATTTTCTACCTCTTAATCACTTTGAAAACCCATTTTGTGTTCATCCGTTTACAAAACTGACCGTACATCCACCTACATACATGGTCAGAGTACTAACCATCAAGTTCTACTATTTTTAACATGTCATCTGAGCATCCATTATGTCGATTGATATATGTACATTTCCTTAATTAATTTGGTGAATAACAGTTTATTCATATTGATTTAGAAATAAGTTCTTTCGTAAGAATTGCTTAGAAACATGCCTATAACCATGCAGAACCATTAGATTTTTCAAAACTCTCAAATCAGTAATAATTATGAAAAATACCATTAACCTAGACCCTTGAATTCTAGATCACATGGTTCTCATGATACATTTAATGTGAATTTTTGTTCCATGTCTATTTATCATAAATTAACCACACACATTGAATTTCAACCAGTAGATCATAGTGTAAGTGGTCCAATTGATAAGTAAGTCCCTTAACTCTTAGTTTTGGTGTCTGTCAAGTAAAGAAAGTCCGTACGCTGTCTTAGTGAGATATTTTCCTTCATATGAATGACTTGAATTGCCCATCATATGAACCAAGTGTGAAATATGAAGACCCCACTTTGGTATCATTTTCCTTAGGCGTGAAGTTCTCCATTTTAGGCTTATCAACTATTTAAAAATTTGTATCTTCCGATTTAACCACTTCCCACCATCCATCGTAACTCAAACTTGAACCACACTTTGGAGTCATATGATCATAAGATCATACAAAATTTAGACCCCGATCTATGATCCTACACCGTTGAATGTTAAAGTCAATTCCTTCCTTTTGACGCAAAAGGTGAAACTTTAGATATAGGCTTTTCTCACCATCGATCAACTATGTTCAATCGTTCGCCTATCCTGATTGCACATTTCCTCCAAAAATTGAGCCTTGATAATTAACTGTGGACCAACAATTAAGGTGAAGTTCATTTTGGTACCCGCTAAGATAATTTTAAAGATAAGCTTACTTAAGCCTCAGATCAACTCCATATTTGGTCTCATCTTCCAACACGACCTACTTAGACTAATGAATGGACTGGATTCCTTATAAATATCATGATGGAACCCACATTATACTTACAGACAACTCATGTCTGCGTCTAAGCTACCCTCACATACATAGACATATTTGAATGAAACTTCTTTCCCCGAATTTCTAATCTCAAAAGCACTTTAAAAGTGAACGTCTTCAACTACTTCAGATCGTATGGTCCATCTGATTAATGGATCTGCCTCATTTTTAACCCCATGTCCTAACATGATGGGGAGAAACAGATGGACGAAGTGGATCTTTCAAAACCGATCACAGTAGGCCCCACCTGATCGCTGAAAGTCGAGCCAAAAGTTGGAGTTTCCGCCTGCTATAACAGCAGCCAATAAATACGAGTTTGAGAGAAACTTCTCCACCAAGAACTGTCAGTTTTGAGATCCTTTATCAAATATGAGCCATCCAATCCTCCTTAGAGGATTTTTCGACGCCTCCTGACAAGAATAGGAGACGGGAGAAGTGAGATAATCCCGACGTCTTTCCGTTTTCCCTGAAACTAAGACGCACATCGCGGAGATTTCTTTCATAAAAAACATTAACGGAACTTATTGGACCTTAGATTTTCAATGACCACAAGCTTCGTGCATCCATTTGAACCATCCACAAAAATCACCTCAAAGGAAGATGGGACGAAATGAAACCTGCCATTAAAACAACGATTGTCTTCCTTATTTAAGTGCCGACCATCAATCACTAAAGTTGCTCCATTCCAAGATCAGATCCATACATCAGATGGCCCATTTAAATGTCCCCATTCCCCTTGAGTACTAAGCTAAACCAATCAACCATCTACACCATGATTGACCGGTGTTGCTCTTTACACATGACTTGGTACGTATGAGATTCCTTCGCATGTCGTATAAGCTCGAACCGGCCAAGGTGTTGTTGTAATAAAACTGGGACTGGTTACCTCTTGAGTACGAACTTATAAAGGGATAGCATGGAAAAGAGAACACCACTCTATAACGTAAGAGAGAGAAAGAGAGGCCTATTGAGAAAAAAAGGGGAGTGTGCGTTAGCATGTTGCAGATTCAGCGAGTCGCAGTCTCCAGCTCTCATTGCTAGATGAGTTCTACTAGAGAGAAAACAGAAGAATAGAAAAGAATGCAAAAGGAAGAAAAGAAAAGAAAAATAAGAGAAAGATAGAGTTCGGGTTATGCCGAGTTGACTCAAATCTGTTGAGTCCGCGTGTTCAATTCGGTATAACTCCAGATTCTTTATAATGATTTGTTATATTCAAGTTGTTAGGCTGAAATCTAGGGGCTGAACAAGTTGTCCACCAATGTAATAACCTAATTAAAGTTTTCAAATTAAATTATTAAATTATATTACCCTAGACCAACATTGCGAGCCCAACCCTAGTCATTTATTTTAACTGTACGAATCGTGTGTTATTATGATCTAACCACACGAAGTATGTTAATCATGATTAGATCTTGGACGTAAAGTACAAAACACCAAAACTTAGCAATTGGAAGTCGATCTATCATGAAAAGTGAGGGTTTTTCCTTTAAATTTTGTAATTTAATTGATTTGATTTCCTCTTTCTTACTTCAAGTTTTAATGACATTTATCTTCACTATGCAAGTCATTGATACATAATTTTAATTACTGCATCAATATTACATAATGCAAATATTATGTTGGAAATCCCACTCATAGTGATCAATATATTATCATGGACGTAATGCATTTCGAGTAGTGACCCTCTTGGTCAGCACGTAATCCCGTGGGTTGGGTAGTGGTGTACAATTGATGTAAGTAAACCGTCATGCGTGTTACATCACTTCTTAGGATTGGATGTTATAAATAGTTGCTCCATGAACAAATCGTATTATGTAAATATTTCAATCGTGTGTTGTGTTTCCTTGAAATGTTTGCATAAATCCACGTTAACGTTAGACACGACGAAAAATCTCCATAGTATAGGATGCAGGGCAAGCCGGATATCTTTAAACTACTTTCCACATTGTGATGATCACTGAGTGTGATGAACCGCATATACTTTGTTAGGCATGCATTTCATGTAGAATGGTTGTGCATACCGATACAACTTATATTTGTAGAGTATGAGATGTATTGGAACCCTTCTGTTATTCTTATGAATCACTTAAATCATTATAAACTTTAAAGGACAACCACCACTATGAGTATGGCATTGACCCACTCCAACCATACAGATATTACAGGCAAAATATAGGTTGATAATATGGACAACGACCTTTCTGTAGAAGACATGTTCGAATAGAGAAGAAGAATAGCACACGATTGATTTTATTTATTTTTCACTGCAAACTTTGATAATGTAATAAGCTCCTATTTGAGACGGTGTTAGACGGTTAGTTGAATTTTATGTCTTGATGAAATAAGAAGCATAGATGATTTTATTCTTGCGAATGGTTACCTTCGTGAATGTAACTGGATGTAATCTAAATGAAAAAAATAAGGCGCGATTCTGAAGCATCTAATTTTTACATTATTAACACTCAGAATTCTCGGGCACGAGTATGAACTCGGGCTGTAAAAATTCAAGGTATTACAGTATAACCACTCAGGCATTTCATCGAACATGTGACCATTCATAGAAAATACATTCACTAAAGCATTAAATCATACATGTGAGCATCAACAGAACCACACATCTACTTGGGCATTTTTATCAAACATGTGATCAGCAATAAAACCACTCATCTACTTAGACATTTTATCAAATATGTGAGTATCAATAAAACTACACATCTACCCAGGCATTCCATCAAGCATGTAAGCATCAATAGAACAATACATTCAATCACTTAGGCATTTTATCAAACATGTGAGCTTTCATAAACAACTAATAACACATTTTACAATCAAATTCGAAATATGGACATGCTAGCAATCGATAAAATATTCACTACAAGAGATCATTAATTGGACCCTCAATGGTCGATAAAAAGTAACTTAAGGATAATGGTCTACACCTTTACAATGAGTCGCACAGCTTAGAGTTCTTAGGGTTAGGGTTTTAGAGGAAATTATTGAGACCTATACAATACACGAGGGTTTATAAGGAATTTGGGGAAAAAACCTCTAATTGCTCTAAGGTTTGAAAACAAGGGTTGGATCTTACCTTATTGCTACTGGGACGATCCGAAGAAGGTTCCTGTTGTGGCACGGACAACGACTGAAGGAGGGAAGAATAATCTCTCTCAATTGATCCTTCTCTCATACCCCTTTCTCCTCTTATTTCTCTCTCTCTCTCTCTCTCTCTCTCTCTCTCTCTCTCTCTCGATTTTAAGGTTAGGGCACTGAATTCGTGTAAGGGGAGGGGGTGTGAGATAAGAGGGTGTTTATAATGCCAATTTGTGCCCAAATGGCTCCAACGACACTTTGTCCACCATATTAACCCTAGGGGGATCATTTCAGGCTAGTGAGTCATATGGGAGGTAAACAAGGCAATCGATGCCCTTGGATAGGTGCCCCACTAAGGGATATATGCTCTGACACAACCCTCCAATAATCAGGTGCATTGATCAACTAGGAGGGCCCTGCCTCAAATTGACGACGATCGATCGTCGATCAGGTCCTGAATTTTATGGATTTGGGCAGGGTAGTAATCTTAATTGGTGCCCCAAGTTTGGTCGTCACCCAACGGTCCGAAGGTTACAACTTTGCGATCGAATGAGGGTGCTAACTTTACTCAAATTTCATGTCATCACCCAAGACATTCGCACATCTCATGCACCTCGCTTGTGGGTCCAAGTTAAGTGATCCTAGACACCATCTTGACTCAACGCCCTTGATAGACGTCAAGCTCGACAAGATGGACATTATTTTATAGTTTCGGGTTTAGCAGAGCACCGCCATGTGGTCTAGATCTAATACGAAAAATTGGGGCACTTCCAAGGGAAGTAGATCCCCGGTATTAGTCACCGGCCTCGGCTAGCGCTGGGATTAGCTAGTGTTACCCGCTCACAGTTTGTAGAAATGGTTATCTGACCCCAAATGTCCTAAGTCCGCTGATCCTAGCAGGGTTTGTCAATTTAGTTGCACTAATACGGTCCCCTGACGGCTCCGCTGGTGGACATACTAGGGTTCAAGTACAGAATTTTGTAGGATGTTACAGTCAAGCTGCTGATTTGACCACTATGTTATCGATGTAAATTTCTATGAATCGTTAATCATATCATGAAAGATGTAAGTAGCTCCGGCATTTCTAAGCCTAAAAGGCATTACAACCTAACAAAACATACATAAAGGATCATGACATCTAAAAGTTGTCTTTAGGACATCCTCTGCTACAATATTTATTTGATTATATCTTGAATGGTCGTCCATAAAAGATATCATTGGATGCTCAGTTGCCCGATCAATTAGTTCATCGGCTATAGGCATGAGATACTCGTCCTTTTGGTGTGGCTTGATTTAAATTTTGAAAATCAATGCACACTCTAATCTTACCATTCTTCTTGATAATTGGCATTGTGTTTGAAATATATTCGATATATTTGATGAGTTTAATGAAACATGCTTTCAAAAGCTACTCGATTTTCTCATTGATTTTTTGCATTACTTCAGTCGTCATCCACCTAGGCGGCTGCTTATGTGGCTGATATCTCTCCTTTATGGGTAACTTGTGTTCAACCAGATGTCAATCTAATCTAGGAAACTCATGATAATCTAAAACAAAGCAGTCGGCAAACTCTTTAAGTAAATTAAGGAGTTCGACCTATGTTTGAGAATCAATCAATCTACTAATAAAAGTAGGTTTGGGATGTTGCTCAATCCCTAAATTTACTTTTACTAAAGGATCATGAACCTGAACCTGAGAATCCTCCAATTTCTCTAGAGTTGGTTTCAAATCCTTCATTTCAATACCATCTTCAATTTCCTAATCGACCAGTACAGCTATGTCGACCATATCAACAAACAACCATTATCATAATTTCATAAGCTCTCCTTGAGCTGGCGCACTATGGTCATGAACTCGGCCTTGACCGATGATTATTTCATCATAGAATTTCTTTAATCGTACACCTCGTAGTCACAAGGAAGGGAATTATAGTCTTTAACAACTCTTTGCTTAAACAAATCATGATAGCAATATCTTGTACAATATTATCAAGGTAGAGTCTAGCATCAGTACCGATTGGTTTACCATTCTTGTCTCGCCTTATAAATCATATAAATCCGATCTCATATCCATATAAACAAGCCTTGACTGCATTAGACATAGCTAAGAACAGTTTATTATTAGCCAAAATCAGTTCTACCCTGTCTTGATTCCAGAAAATCATGAATTGGCGCAATGATTATGAGATGCAGGAAAATGAATTAATCCAATTTCATCCAAGCAAAGCATTCTTGGTCTCCATCATGAATTTGACTGGTAAAACACCATGTGTTTGTATTATTATTCTGACGAAATTACTCATTGTGACTTTAATCAGATAAGGTCATCTTGAATCTTTTCCAATTTAGTCATTATTTTGGTTGGTAGAATGTTAATAACAATTCCATTGTCTATCAAAATTCGAGTGATCAGACATCCTTCTAAGTGAACAGAGATATGCAATGAATTCAAATATTGGGTCATTGTAAGAGTCGACATTTCAATAATGATTTTTTTAGAAGGTGACCCTAATTCGACCATTGCTGTAACACCCCGAACTTTTCAATACCCAAGTATTGAAAGTTCTCGAGTGTTGCCATGAAATTTAACTTATTATGTATATGTGTACGATATGAATCTAACTATCTTAACCTTGCATCTATTCTCCAACACGAATTTGACCGTTTGGGAATAATTTCCATTCATAGATCAAGTCATCTGACTGTTGATTTTGAGATAGGATCATTATATACCCAAATATTCTCACTTGTCCATCATAACCAATCGTTCAGTCAACTATTCACCGCTAGGTAAATATATCTGATCGTCCACTCTGAGTTTGGACCACCTGATCATAGTAAACTAGCTACTTGATCTCAACATCTGCTTGTACACATATCGAATAAAGATTCCGGTCCCTTCATCTTATTCACCACCTATTAATATGCTTAACCCACATCAGAACTATAATCCAAAGAACTTACACATGTGAACAAGTTATTTTAATCTAACGGTATACATGTTTTACCTCTCGATCACTCCAAAAACCTACTTTGTGTTCATCCGTTTATGAAACTGACCATACTCCCACTTACATACAAGATCAGAGTACTAACCATCAAGTTTTTCTATTTTTAACATGTTATTTGACCATCCATTATGTTGGTTGATATATGTACATTCTCTTAATTAATTTGGTGAATAATTCTTTATTCATAATGATTTAGAAATAAGTTCTTTTGTAAAAATTACTTTAAAACGTGCTTATAACCATGTAGAACTATTATATTTTCCAAAACTCTCATATCAACAATAATTGCAAAAATATCATTAACTTAGACCCTTAAATTCTAGATGACATGGTTTTCACGATCTGTTTGATGTGAAATTTTATACCATACCTATGTATCATAAATTAACAATACATGTCAAATTTCAGCCCTTAGATCATTGTAAAAGTGACCCAATTGACAAATCGTCCCCTTAACCATTGATTTTGGTGTCCATTGAGTGAAGAAACTTCGTGGGTAGTCGTAGTAAGATATTTTTCTTTATATGAACGACTAGAATTGTCCATCATATGGACCAAGTGTGAAATATGAAGACCACACTTTAGTAGACTTTTCCTTAAGCGTGAAGTTATCCTTTTAAGGCTTACCAACTCCTTATAAATCTGGATCTTTTAATTTAACTACTTTCTGTCGTCTATCCCAGCTCATATTTGGACTACACTTTAGTCTCATATGACTACGAGATTATACAAAATTTAGACCCCGATATACAATCCTACACCGTTGAAGATTGAAGCCAGTTCCTTCCTTTTGGTACAAAAGGTGAAATTTTATATTTAGGCATTTTCCACCATCAATCAACCACCAAATTTTTTTCAACCGTTTATCTATCTTGACTACATATTTCTTCTAAAATTGGGCCCTGATCATCAAGTGTAAACTGTTAATTAAAATCAATTTTGTTTTGGTACTCGTAGAGAGAACTTTTCAAGATAGGCCAATCTAAATTTCGGATCACAAAGAAAATCATATACCATGTCTCTATTTGACGACCCTGATACAATGGATGAATTAGATTTAAAGAAAGATCATCAGAAAAGGGCAAATTGGAGAAACTCAATCCAAGTGGGATGTGAAACACACCCCTCTCACACGCCCACTCCTTTATAAAAGGAGTGTTCGTCCCCTCTCCACTCACATGCCCAAATCTCCCAATGCCCAAGGAAGATAGAGAAAGAGAAAGAGAAAGTCTAGACGTCATCATCCTCTTCCTTCTCCACGCGTGTGGTGTTTCCCTCTTACTCAAGCGATGTCGTGATTCATATAGAAACTTTCCTACATGGATATCTACCTAGGGCTTAGATCTAAGGCTAAGGTGACGGATTCCTTTAAAGTTTACACTAATTTAAGTTGATATGATTTATCTTATTTTTGCATGCTTTCATATTACTGTATTTTTTCATACAATTGATTGGTTTACCATTATCAATTATTTATCCTTTTAGGAATTATAGTTAAGGTATGATTTTAGTTATACATGATTTTTATAAATTTATGTGGGGTGATGGATGCAAGCCTTACCCTTTGCCAATTTTGAGAGCGACGTGTGCTTCCATTCTATATTGAGTTACCATTTTGCTCATCTGCCCTTATTTTTGTTAAGTTAGCCTATTTGCTACTCTTCTCTTTTATTGAGTTAGCTTATTACTACTCTTCTCCTTTATTAGGTCAGCCTTGTACTACCTCCATTTGTGGCGTGGGCATGTGTCTTGAAATTCCAAAACCCTCATGGTTCGACTTATTTCTTTATTGATGCAAGTGATATGTTATAGGTCTCATATATAGTGGTTCATATATATTATCATAGACATAATGCGTTTCGGGTAGCGGCCTCTTGGTCGGAACGTAATCCCGTGAGTTGGTGAGTGGTGCACAATTGATGTAAGTAATTCGTCATGCGTGTTACATCACTTCTTGGGATTGGATGTCACAAATAGTTGCTCCATGAACACATCACGTCACGTCAATCTCTCAATCGTGTTGTTGTGTCGCTTTAAGATGTTTGCATAAATTCACATTAACATTGGACACACCAACGAATCTCCATAGTATGGGATGCGGGGCAAGCCAGGTTTTTTATGAATTATATTCTACATTGTAACGATCACTACGTATGATGGACCGTACACACTTTGTTAGGCATGCATTCATATATATATTGGTTACGCATACTGATACCACTCGTAGTGGTGGAATACGAGACGTATCAGAACCCTCACATCACTCTTATGAATCTTTTGAATTATTGTTAATCTTAAAGGATAATTATCACTATGAGTAGGGCATTAACCATCTCCAACCGTACAGATGATGCAGGTGATGTGCAAATTGAAGACACGGATGATAATCCCCTTACGAAAGATTATTATAAATAAATAAAGCGATAGCTTTATGTTTAGTTTTATTCATTTCCACTGTAAACTTTAATAATGTAATAAGTTCCCATTGAGAGAGCATTTGATAATTTGTTGAATTCTTTTAATCTAATGAAATAATAAATATAGTTGATTTTACTCACGTGAATGGTTACCTTCTTGAATGTAACTGGATATAAATGAAAAAAAGAAAAATAAAAAACAAGGTGCGATTTTGAAGCATCTAATTTTTACATTATTAACAACCGGAATTCTTAGACATGAGTATGTACTCGGCTTACAAAAATTCGGGATGTTACAGTCGCGGTTGACACCTTTTTAACTTTGTTATCAGAGTTGAAAGATCTATGCTACATAATTATTAGCGAGCCTAATTCTTTCACACCTCCTTTCGTCGTGCTCGGTTGAAATGGTTTTGCCTGAAAACTTAATGATATATTCAACACAATATTACAATCCAATGTAATCGGTGGTAATGAGATAAATTGTAGACCGAATTTGGATACTACCCCAGGTTTTTTCGAATATGGTTATGTATCCACTTCATGTGTAGCTTTGTTTATGCTTCCTTTATTCAGTTTAAAAGAAGATGAATCTAATGCTCCTGCCTTAGCAAGAAACTCTTCAATCAAAAGATCATTCGAAAATTCCTCAGCACTGAAGTATTCAGTTGATCCCTCCATGTTCATTCCTATATTATCATAATTAGGATTTTTGATCGAGTCATGATCCACACGAAATCTAATTGATTCTTCTATATTGGTCAATATATGTTATTCTCCTTCTGACTTTGGCACTACCAGCCTTAGTCAAGTTGGCTAGTACATTTACGATTGATACAAAAGCAACGACTAATTGCCTTCTCTTTGCTGCAAGTTATTTTTGCCAACGACGCTTCTAGGTACGAGTCATCTCCTCAAGTATAGCTGGAAATTTCAGATGACTCAGCCTTTTCCAAACACTTTCTTGCCCCCCGATGCTTAACCATCCTTGGCCCTTGAACAGTTTGAGAGTAATCACTGACGTGTTTTTCATTATAAGGGTAAAATATGTTTCTTTCCTCATAATTCTAATTGCTCGATTGTCTCGCTAGATATTCCGATCGATAACATCTCTCATAAAGTTACTGATAATTTGACATTGTTGTCCTTGGATATGCTTCGGTTTGGTTGACCGCAAACTCTAGCTTCATGCCGCTCATGCCATTTTTGCTCCTTGGGTTGATTTATTTGAACTCCAAGATTGATCTTTTTGTCGTGGTTAAACCAGCCTTTGAGGATTGATAGTGGCCATATTAATCTCTACATTAGATGAAAATGTATCAATATCGATCAACATTGCTTCTTTTTCAAAAAATTTCAGCAACTCTTTATCGATATTATAATGAATAACATTCCTAAAAATAATACATTTTTTTGTGGAATGCGATAGAGTTCCATGTCATATACAATAATTAATTTTCTTCAATTCTTTGCCTGTTGGAATCTTATGATTAATCAAAATTTTAATAAATTTGATAGCTAACATAATATCAAAGATTTCATCAGCATAAGAAATATCAAAGGTGCAGGATCATTGAACTTTCTGATTAGTGGATGTCACTGTCTCTGCTTTAACTAAGGCCGAACATATGAATGACCGTTTAACCACTATTTCAGCTACTACAACATCATAATTATGGTCATAATAATGTCTCTGTCGATGAATTCTTTTGCCTCATTGACTCTTGAAGCAGAGCCTCATATCGAGACACATTCCTGGTTAAATAGTAAAGATCTGTGAATTCTATTATGATAAACTTCTTTCGAATCTTGACATCCTGTCTATCTTAAGCCAATTAGACAAATTCTATCTCGGTTGTAACTACTTTGCATCGATTTTTTGCTCCTTTAGACCGAGCAATATAATTCTCGACCAATTCCCCTGACAATTGTTGAAAACGACCAAGATTGGCCATAAAATTTTCTTTATCCTTATAAAATAATCAAACATGAATTTTTTTCTTCTAGCTCTTGCCAAATTTGTATGAAATTTTGGTACTAAATTGGAATACCAATAAAGGCTACCCCAGTGAGTGAATGCCTAAATAGTTGTAATTTATAGTACTCATTATTGACCAATTCTTCACATTCTATGATAAATTGACATATGTCGGCAATGAATATTGCCGGTTGATCCAATCAGGATATAGCTTATGATAAACTAGATTAGTAGTTCGATCGAGAACTTGGGCTTCTACTTCCTGAACCAGTTGAACAATTTGGTTACGCTTCTATTATTGTTGTGCAACAACTTTAGATACTTCAGGGCCATCCTGATATTGTTGCTCATTATAAGGTTAATTTTTAGGTTAAGGGTTCCCCCCTCCCCGGCCATCCATTGATTCTTGGCTTCATGAATTACATTCCTATTTTTACCGGTGGCAGTTAATTTCGTATTTCCTGGATAGGAACATGTTCAATACGTCTGAAATCTATCAATATCAGTGAATTTCGCACATACTAGATTAGATCAGGGATAGGAACATGTGGTATGTTTTGTTGCAATATAAGTGTCTTTTACATTGGCCGGACTAGTGGTGCAAGTGCTAGATTTTCAATAGAACTTGCATCAGCCCGTTGTTGAGGTGCAACAAGTGCTCTCTCAGTGCACAAAGCTGCCATTCGATTCATATTATCATTGTGGCCAACCATCCAGCTATTGAAAGCCTTGCTTTCAACTCATGAGTGTTCTACCTGAACTCGTAATAGTTCTGCGACGTGTTGAATACCTCTTTGCACATCAACCATCCCAGCTGACATAATCTTAAGAGGTTCAACCCGAGATGTCAATGGTCTATATGGATTTGAAGGAACATGCACTGGATTAGGTAGTAGATCTCCTTGCTTAGGCACTTGCTGACTTGTAACTCCTTCTCACGAGTAAGAGGCTTGTTAGCCACAACAACGACTGTAGAAGTATTACTGTCACACCCCAAACTCAGAAACCGGTCTCACAAAATTTTCGATCCCCGAATCTGGTACCGACAGCCTCCGTAGTACCCCATTCTTGGCTCCCAGCGCCCATACGTCAAATTTCGATCATGAGATCCAACAAGGAGGATTTTTCAACGTACATTTATCTTGTAAGAAGCATAACCACAAGTTTACCCAAATCACAAAGGCAACATCATCATCACATATCCACTAATATAAACAGTTGGATACAGTGCTGAAAGGAAAATACATATATAAAAAATCAAAGCTCTAAAAGACAGCTGCACACTTCAAGCTCAACGCTGCTGTAACCTAACGCCACCTGCACGCATCATCGTGCATAAGCTTATATAAAGCTTAGAGGGCGGTGAAAGTGTGTGTACAAGATAAGTGTCAAGAATGCAATATCAGAGCAATGCGGAAATATAGTAAACCAAATATCATATACTGAGGATGTAATGCAATATGCAAATGCTGACGAGTCCACAAATACCATCAGCCTTATCCAGGCTATACAATGCAAAAATAAAATAAGACAATATCATATACTGAGGAAGCAAAGTAGATCAGTTGTGCAATACGGAGACATAATAAACCAAATATCATATACTGAGGATGCAATGCAGTATACAAATGCGGATGAGTCCATAAATACCATCAACCTCATCTACACCATATAAATGCATAAACATAGTAATACAATATACAGATCCTGGTGAATCCATAATACCATCAACCTTATTCAGACTATGCAAAATAAAAGGATAGTAAATCAAATGCTATGTACTGAGGATGCAATGTCATATATGGTGCGAATGAAATGACCAAGCTGGAGTGTGAAGTCAGGATGATAGTACGTAGTATCGCAGGCTATGAGGTCCATCACAAGGGACTTCTATCCAAACTAGTCCCATACATAAATTTGGATAACCAGACTCAATGTGGTAAACTCCTGATCTCAGGTTGGTCGCATGCCTCAACCCAAATTCTAACCATTGCGAAGGTACACATGATGACTTGATTGCACACCACTAGCCTGAGTGGATAGTAAATGAATGAGTCAAATGTTGAGTACGCAATTCCTACTCAGTAAGTCCACATATCAGTATAGTTCATCTCTAAGATATCACTGGGGTCTAGTACACTCCACAATGGCTGCCGCCTCCCTAGCCGTATAACCAGTGAGTGGAAAAGACCTCACTATCCTCTTAGCCAGTAGTCTGTCAATACCTACATGGCTCGTCGATAGCGGATCCATTTACGAGCTGGTCATACTCAACTTAGCTTACAGTCCTCTCACTCGGGCGGATAAGGCCACACCCCCTTCCAATTGACCACGACACAGTGGGAGACACCACCTACTGGCATTCGGCACTCAGGCGCTTATGTATCCACTTCGTCTAAACGTTGGAGTATCCTCTGGTACCAAGAGGATTCTGGGACTCTCACCCAAGGACATCCTATGTGCTCATGGTGATAGAACCAAATATTTTCGGTATCCCATCTGGTCATTCACGATGAACCTGTGGAGGCCACAACCATGATATCGCTAGGGCGCCAAGTGATCATGTCACACAAATGCGAGATGCATGAGTCATATCATCCAGTCATGTGTCAAACCTGTGCATGCCACGCGATCATGTGGGGCAACTCCGTCTCTTAGGGAGTCCCATAATAATCCGCCTAATGGCATGTGTTATGACTGTAAATGCTATTATGTAAATCTAGCACCTGTTATATTATCAAATTTTGTTGTGTCGATCCATTTAGTATTTGTATCATGCTTTGAGTTGAAGTGATTAGGTTCATACATTTTTAAGTACTTTGGATCTTCATCGTTCTCGCCCACATCTTCAAGTTGAAGTGAAGCATGTTGAAGTTCATGGTTTTAATGTAAGACCCGTATCCTAGCCCATACTGTTCCGTAGGCTTCCGCGGTCCTCCCGGTTGAATTCCGACGACCTGCGACGCGTAGACAGCAGTTATGCGTGATCCTGAGCCGTGTCCCGTATATCAAAGTCGGCTCGACTCGAGACATATACCATTGCGACCACACCATCGCCGCAGTTCTAACGTCGTGTCTTGCATACCGATCCGATACCCTGGCAGGGAGATGTGGGCGGGCGTTTATTTCAAAGAAAACGCCGCGCGTTTACAATCCCAAGAGAATCTCTACAACATGTCTCATCAATCAATCACTCCATCAATCAATTACATCACATCATGTCAAGTACAAGAGCAACCCATGCTTCCTTTCTCCACAAGTCAAGCAAACCCCAAAGTCAACCAATCTCTCACCTCACCCATCACTCACCTCACATCCATCACTCACATCTCTCTTACAACCACCACACCTCTCTCTCTCTTTCTCAACACAAAATTCCAAGCAACAATTCCAAGAGAGAAGAGAGGTGGACGTCCATGCATTTCTAAGGAGAGAAGTGATTTTTGTGGCCTACTTTCCCATCTCATAAACCTTCATCCTAGTCATTCATTTCTCATCTTTCACCTTTAAAGTGAAGCACAAGGAGATCGGTGTTCCAACGGACCAAGAAAATCGACGGGTGCTCTATTAGGCTTAGATTTCCTTTTTTTTGATGAAGGGCCAAGTGAGGCCTATCGATTGATGGTATGGATCTCATTTTGGACCCTAGGTGTGGCCGATGGCCCACCATGATTCTCATGATCATTCCATGGTGGAGTCATTCTTCATGGACCACATCATGATGTTTGTTTTCCTTGCATGAATAGGGTCATCTAGACCATTGCCTTTTGGTGGAGAAAGGATCTCCACCGTTGATTTTGATCGGTGAGCCCACATGTAATGGGACCCACTTGATGTATATTGTAGATCATGGAAGGGAGGGCCCATAGTACCGGGGTCCCTCCATCATCATGTGTCCCTTTCTTTCTCTCCTTCTCTTTTTCATTTGTTTTGTGTGATGATGTGATTGTATGGCCCACCCGGATGTGCCCCACCTTGATGTATGTTTTATCCAAACCGTCCAAGTCATGTGGGCCCTACCTTATAGGAGTGGAAAACACAAATATCAAATTGATCTAAGTGGACCACGTCCCTGTGGGACCCACTCTAATTGTATGTAAACCGTCCAGCGTCCCTAGACGCTAGACGTGGTTGCAAAATGCAAAGTGAAATGTGAACAGATGGTGGGTGTACGGACTACAGCAAATAAAAAAAAAGGATTTTAAGGGTTTTGGGGGGGCCGCTAATGCAGGCCCCACTTGATATATATTTTTAATCCAAGCCGTCCATCCCCTTTCCTACCCCATTTTAGGCATTGAGCCGAAAAATAGGGCCAATCTAATTTTCTAGCGGGCCATACCTTTGAAAACAGTGATTTTCACCATTGAAACTCACCTTAATTTTTCTACACACCGAAAGATGCCCAATATTGGACTTGATGGATTTGTTATGGATGGTGGAATCCATCGGCGGACCTGGATTCAGCAGATGTGGGCCCTACCTCTGAAAAACCACAAAAATTCAATTTTTTCAAAAAAAATAAAATAAAATAGGCAACAGTGCTGCTGTTGCTGTTGCTGACGCCAGGACGCACGGCGTCCCGCGTTTGACGCTGGAGGGCAGGGAAATGGGTACCATACGTGGGCCCCATCGTGATGTGTTTTGCACATCCACACCGTGCATCTATTGGGTCCCCTGTGGGACAGTGGGCCACCCAAAAATCAACCCTATACATGACTCAGGTGGCCCACATCATATGAAATAGTGGTGATTGCACGTTTGCCTTTGAAAACCCTTTTGGGTCCCTGGAGTTTTGAAATCATATGAAATTTTTTTTCCTTTCCATCCAGGCCCGTGTGACCTTACCAACGGGTTGGATTGCAAATAAACATTATGGTAGGCCCCACGTGGGACCACACCTTGGTGTTTGTGGTTGGTCCACACCGTCCAGATAGTTGGACGGTCGGCTGCACCATGATGTATGTGTTTCACCTGCGCCTGCCCCCCCTGTACGTGCAGTGCTGGCCCCACCATTGATGTATTTGTTCTATCACCACAGTCCACACCACTGGACGGTGGGACCCCCTATGATGTACGTGTTCTCTCCACACCGTCCATCTTTATGGGACCCACCCTTGATGCATATGTTGCATCCAAACCGTCCAACCACTTGGCGAGCTTATCTTAACGGCTTGAGACTAAAAATAAGATAGATCTATAGTTCAAGTGGACCCCACCTTAGTATATGTATGGGGCCCATCTTGATTTATTTATGGCCGCCCATTGAGGCCCACCTTGGTAAATGTATGGGGCCCATTTTGATTTATTTATGGTCGTCCATTGAGGCCCACCTTGGTATATGTATGGGGCCCATTTTGATTTATTTGTGGCCGCCCATTGAGGCCCACCTTGGTATATGTATGGGGCCCATTTTGATTTGTTTATGGCCGTCCATTGAGGCCCACTATAGTATATGTATGGGGCCCATTTTGATTTATTTATGGCCGTCCATTGAAGCCCACCTTGGTATGTGTATGAGGCCCATCTTGATTTATTTGTGGCCATCCATTGAGGCTCATATGATATGCATATGGCCCATGTGATTAGGCCCATTTTGACGTATTCTAAGGCCCATCTTGATGTAGTTATGGCCCATCCATTGGGGCCCACCTTTGATATGTATGAGACCCATCTGTGAGGCCCACCTTTGATATGTTTATGGGCCGTTGTTGAGGCCTACTTGATGCATATAAGGCCCATATGATGTGGCCCATTTGATGTATTTGGAGCCCATGGGTTAAGGCCCATTGTGATGTATTAGGGCCCATGGGTTAAGGCCCATTATGATGTATTAGGGCCCGGGTTGAGGCCCATTTGATGTATTTGAGGCCCATGAGTTGAGGCCCAATGGGATGTATATAAGGTCTATTGCATTGTGTGATTCCACCATGGGTTATTTAATGACATTTATGGCGGACCATGTCTTGAGAGCAATGTTGGTTTGACGTCCACATTGTAAGAATAATGTTGGTTAAATGTCCACATTATAACTCTCCCTAGGGCCCATTGATAGGCCCATACTTGTTGTGTGTAGGCCATCAAGGCCCATCTTCGTTGTGAGGATAGTTCATCACCATATAAAATGCTTAGTATAACTCCATGATTCATGCCCATACGCATCATATATATGCCTGATATGAGGAATATTTGATCATAGCATACACCATTGGGCAGACTATTTACAGGACTCCTTATGAGACGGAGTGCCCACATTATCGTGCCATATGCACAAGATTACTGCATGACTGGATAGTGTGACTCATGCATCTCACATATATGTGACTTGATCATTGTATGCCCTAGCGACATCAGGGCCGTGGCCTCCACAGACACATCGTGGATGGCCAAATGAGACACTGAAAATGCTTGGTTCTAGTACTGTGGGCACGTAGGATGTCCTTAGGTGAAAATCTCAGAACCTCCTTGGTACTAGGAGATGCTGCAACGTCTAGACTAAGTGGAATATGAGCGACGGTGCCTATACCATGAGGTCGTGTCTCCCACTGTGTCGTGGTCAGTCAGAAGGAGGTGTGGCCTTATTCGCCTGAGTGAGGGGGCTATAAGCTAGGCTGAGTATGACCAGTTCGTAAATGGGTCCGCTATCGACGAGTCGGGCCCGATATTGGCAGGCGGATAGTGAGGTCTCTTCCACTCACTGGGCTATGCAGCTAGGGAAGAGGCAGTCGGAGTGGAGTGTAATAGACCCCGGTGATTTCTCCAGGGAGCAACCATACTGATATGTGGACTTATTGAGCAAGAATTGCATATCCATTCATTCATTCATTCACTATCCACTCGGGCTGGTGGTGCATATATATTTATCATGTGTACCTTCGCATGGCCAGCATTTCAGTTGGGCGCGCAATTAACTTGAGATCAGGAGTTTACCATATTAAGTCGGACTATCCAAATTTAGGTATGGGACTGGTTTGGATAGAAGTCCCTTGTGGTGAACCCCGTAGCTTGCGATACTACGTACTATCATCCCGACTTCACATTCCAGCATGGCCATTTCATTCGCACTGTATATTGCATTGCATCCTCAACATCTGTTATTATCTTATTATGTTTTGCATCGTATAGCCTTGGTATGACTGATAGCACTCATAGACTTACCAGTATATTTTCGCTTACTCTGATATCGTATGATTCATGTCTTGTCAGTATTTCCGCTTATTTCGATGACGTATGATATATGGGCTTTATGGTATACTTGGCACTTATCTTGTGCACACACTTTCACCACCCACTAAGCTTTTGTAGCTTATGCACGATAGATGTGTGCAAGTGGCGTTAGGTTGCAGCAGCATTGAGCTTGGAGCGTGCAGCTGTCCTCTAGAGCTTTGATTTTCGATATATATGTATTTCCCTTTCTGCATTGTATCCAAATGATTATATTATTAGATATGTGATGATGATGTTGCCTTTATGATTTGGGTATACTTGTGGTTATGCTTCTCATGAGACAAATGTACGTTGAAAAATCCTCCTTGTAGGATCCCAGGATCGGAAGCTGGCATATGTACGCTAGGGGCCAAGAATGGGGTACTACGGAGGCTGTCGGCACCGGGTTCGGCAATTGGGATTCCTGTGAATCTGATTTCCGGGTTTGGGGTGTGACATTCAAGATCATATTCATGAACTCAAGTTCAAGATTGAAGTTCAACTACTAAACGCTAAAGATTTAAGAACTCAAGCATAACTCAAGCTCAAGTTCAAACTCAAGCTTCAAGTATCACAAGTATTCAAGAATTTGAAGTGAATGATGTTTCAAGTGTTCCTACTCACAAACAGGTTTGGATGGCCCTTCATTGTGTCATATTCATTGCATATTGTATGTAGGTCATTTTATATGTTTATAAGTCATTTTCTTAACTAGTCTTAGACCTTATTCGACTAGTCCAAGTACTGGCTCGACTAGTCCAAGGTTTGGTGCTAATTTTTAAAAATTTCTATTGGTCTCTCGACCAGCCCCGGAGATTGCTCGACCAGTCGAGTGAACAGTGCTCGACTCAAAGTCCAGTAAGCTTTTATGGTCCCACTTGACCAGTCGAGTGCATGGCTCGACCAGTCGAGTAACGGCCTTAGTTAATCGTGCAAGAAAATTTAAAATTTTGTTGGTCCTTTAAACATGAAGTAGGGACGTTGGAGTTACTTGGGAGAATGAGAGAGATGAGAGAGATGAGAGAGATGGGAGATGTGAGTGATGGGTGAGTGAGTGATGGGAGTACTTGTGTAAGAGAGAGAGTTGACTTTAGAGATGGTTGGTTGTACTTAGGGATGGGTGTAAGTGATGAGAGTAATGTGTACTTGATTGATGTGATTCATGGGACATTCTTTTGAGATTGTAACACACAGTGTTTTCCTCGAACTGAACGCGGGCTCACATTTCCTGGCCTGGGTATCCTCCCGACATGCGAGACGTGGCGTTGGAACCGCAGCGACGACGCGGTCGCAAGGGTCAAGTCTCTAGTTGAGCCGACTCTGGAATACGAGACATGACTTTGGGTCGTGCACAAATGCTGGTAACAGATCGCGGGTCACTGAAATTCGACCGTGAGGACCGCGGAGGCCTATGGAACGGTACGGGCTAGGATACAGTTCTTACAATTTCAATGGATTATATTCAGACTGAAAATCAACTTGCTGATATATTTACAAAGCTACTTGATAAAAACATGTTTGTTGAGTTAAAATTGGATATGGGTATGTGCAATATGAACTGAAATATTTGTATTTATTTTTAATTTATTGCATATTTTTATTTTATTTATTTTTATAAATTTTTAAATTTCAAAAATATGTAAAATTGCAGAATTTTTGTGGTGCACGGCCAGTCGAGTACACACTCGACCAGTCGTGGCGCGACCGGTTGAGTATGTACTCGACCAGTCGAGCCGCTCAGGTTTGGGGGTTTTTATTGTGTAAAAAGCACTTTTTCTTCATTTATTTCATCTTCTCAACCAGCCCTACCACAACCAGTCGAACCCACCTTCGATTCCTTCATGGTTAGTGCATCATTTTCGATTTCCTTATAGATTTAAGTTCTTTGCACTTCCATTTCCTTGTTTTTGTAGTTTATTTCAAGGTTTATGGTGGTTTGTTGGGTTTTCTTGCTAATAATCTGATTTCCTTGAAACCCTTTCTTCCTTTCTTGCATTGCTTGTGTTCCTTGTCTTTCTTATTGCTATAGAAGGTCAACATAAGAAGAAAGGTTCTCGTGGTCCTTCTTCTTCTCGTTCCACTCCAATCATGGTAAGCCATCTTCGGTCACCCAAAGAAAACCCCGAGTATGTGCGGGATATACGTCTTCACAACATGATTGTTGAACAAGCAGTCAACTCAAATCATTTGGAACCATTTGGCATTGTTCCCCCCCTTCAAACTATAGGATAGGATAACATTTTAAATTGGAGCGGTCCGGCATACCGTTCTATTACGCAGGCCATGTATGCTTGCATAACTGACTTCTCATCTGAGAATCTAACTTTTACAATTACAACTAGAGAAAGTCCTATTGAAGTGGACTGTCATTTAATATCTGGATTGATGGATCTTCCAGTTAATGATGACGGTATTCCCATTTTTACTCTTGTAGCAAAACCTTCTGAGTCTAAGAAAAGAATGCTCACTAGAGTGTTATGCAACATGAATACGAAATGAAGTTCCAGGAATACGCTCAGTTCTAAATTTATGTTACCCAGATAGGGTTCTCATCACATTTTCATCTCTAATGTCTATCTTAGGTCTGGTAACAAAACTGAGCTCACTACTTTCATGGTTCGCATCCTTCACTCTATTGTTACTGGTGTCTCTATATGTCTTCCATCTCTTATCTATTACATCATGATTCAGTTCTGTCTCCATCCAGGTTATAGTGATATTCCATTTGCCTATCTTATGACTGTCTTAGCCACCCATAGTCTTGTGGATATACCTGTTGGAGAAGCTCTCATTAACCATCTTCCCTTCAACAACTCGAACATAAATAAGATGAATTTGAGGTTAGCTCCTGGCCAAGTTGATGTGGGTGCTGGTGGAGCAGCTGAAGCAACTAAAGAGGATGATGTTTTACCTCCAGATGATATCAATATGTATGACTTATTTGATGAGATTGATGAGTCAGATTCTGCGATTGATCCTGACTTTCAACCTTCTGACTTTAATGTGCGTTTGCGATCCCTTGAGGAGAAGGTAGAGGGTATGCATGTGTCTCAAGAAAATCAATTTAAATACATGTGCAAATACCTTAGGCGCATTAATAAAGGACTACATCAGATATATCCTTCTATTCCTACTCCATCTAGATTTGATTAGCTGTTTATTTCTTTCTGGACATGTATTAATACTTTCTTCTCTTACATTTGTATTGGGATCATGTGTGTTGGGATATTTCTTGGACATACTTTTACTTTTTAGTATGTTGACTTGATATTGTGCTTTCTGTTGATATTTTGATTATCATGGTAATATTTCCTATCTTATTTCATTTACTACTCTTATCTTTATCTATCCTTCCTTTGTCATGTTGTGCCAAAAGGGGAGAGAAATTATAGAGATGTGTGATTGTGGAATATGGAATATGAAGTGTATGTATGTATGAAAATTTTTACAAGTTCTGCATATCACCTCTCCTACATTAAGGGGGAGTAATGGAATGAGAGGAGTTGTGTCTGTTGATCAGATTATTTATTTTGATCATTTGATCATTTGTTACTCATATGGTGCTTGATATATAACTAGTACATGATTCTTCATGCGCATGATTCTCTTTATTTGGTTTTATCACAAATTTGACAAAGGGGGAGATTGTAAATGCTATTGTGTAATCTAGCACCCGTTGTATTGTCAAATTTTGTTGTGTCAAACCATTTAGTATTTGTATCATGCTTTGAGTTGAAGTGATCAGGTTCATACATTTTTAAGTTCTCTGGATCTTCATCGATCTTGCCCACATCTTCAAGTTGAAGTGAAGCATGTTGAAATTCATGGTTTCAAGATCATATTCATGAACTCAAGTTCAAGATTGAAGTTCAACTACTGAACACTAAAGATTTAAGAACTCAAGCGTAACTCAAGCTCAAGTTCAAACTCAAGCTTCAAGTATCACAAGTATTCAAGAATTTGAAGTGAATGATGTTTCAAGTGTTCCTACTCACAAACAGGTTTGGATGACCCTACATTGTGTCATATTCATTGCATATTGTATGTAGGTCATTTCATATGTTTATAGGTCATTTTCTCGACTAGTCTTAAACCTTGTTCGACTAATCCAAGTACTGGCTAGACCAGTCAAAGGTTTGTTGCTAATTTTTAGATATTTCTATGGGTCTCGACCAATCCTGGAAACTGCTTGACTAGTTGAGTGAACAGTGCTCGACCGGTCGTGCAGTGCTTGACTCAAAGTCCAGCAAGTTTTTCTAGTCCCACTCGACTAGTCGAGTGCATGGCTTGACTAATCGAGTAACGGCCTTAGCTAATTACGCCAGAAAATTTGAAATTTTGTTAGTCCTTCAACCAGTCGAACCGACCCTTAGACTAGTCGAGTGAATAGTATTTTCACCTATAAATAGAGCACGAATTTCAGAGTTGATTCATTCATTTAAAGTGAAATCAAGACACCACTCTGAGAGATAAGTTTGTAATATTTTTAAGTTATATAGTGCTCATTTAATATTCTCTTTAATTAGCTTTTGTTATTTGATTTTGAAATCTTTATTCCAATTTTACTTTAAGAAGGGATTTGTGTTTTCCCCTTTCTTGAGATTAAAATCAAATCAAGCTAGCCCAGGTTGATTTAATTTAAAAATCATTTAGAACTAGAACCTTATCATCTGTGAGACTGGACATTGAACATCTTCGTCTACATCGGATCGGTTTTACTGGGCTTCTTCAAAGGAGAATTTCTAGATAAGTACATTTACATTTTTGTATCTTTTTTTGGTTTTTGAGGTTGTGCCAGAAAAATCTCTTCTTGGTTTGTCTGAGGTAATCCAGAAAATCTCAGAGTGTGGGGTTTTTGGAATTATGTAAGTCCAATCAAAGACACAATTGTGAAGGTTTTAAGATGAACCTTGGAAAACCTTTTTTCATAAGTAAACGCTAATATCCCGAGGGAGTAGATATTAGGAGTGGAGTAGTTGTGTGGTTGTTTTCTAACGGTTGGTGTACACACAAGCGAACCACTATAATTCCTAGTGTTATGGTGGATGGTTGAATGTGCCAATGTGTGTGAATGTTGTGATTTATTTTCAACATTTGTGGTGAATGGTGTAATTTATTATATGCACTTGTGGGAATGTTGTAATAACTTAGTTTATTTTATTTGCTATTTCCTTTACCTCTTTATTAGTTTGGATTTTTGATACTTACAAACGATATAGTAAGGTTGTCCTGTCATAAGCATTTAGTTTTTAGTGTTAGGTTGTCCTTAGAACTAAGTTTGTATCAACCTCTTAATACTAATACATTTGAGGTTGCTATTTACTTGTGCTTATTTATTATTTGTTTGTGCTATCATTCTTTAAATTCTGTATTTTTATTTTTTTTGGCATAGTCCTATTCACCCCCCCCCCTCCCCTCTAAGACGTATTGCTCGGCCTTTTCATTGACCAATCACTCCTCATATCAAGTATACATATGATGTGCATGGGCATGGATCATGGAGCTATACTAAGCATGTTATATAATGATGATGATGTACTCTCCTCATATCAAGGATGGGCCTAACGAGGCCTAAAGGAAGGTCACAATATGGACATATAACCATCATTGCCCATCAATGTGGACATTCAACCAACATTGCTCCCAAGGAGTGGCCCTCATAGGGCCAAGCATATAGTGGGGCCCATGGCCTCACATAAGGGCCTCACATATAACATAATGGGCCTCAGACAAGAGCCCAATATACATTACAATGGGTCTCACACAAGGGCCTAATACACATCACGATGGACCTCACTCATGGGCCACATATACATCACATTGGGCCTCACTCATGGGCCTCATATTCATCATATTGGGCCTTGCTGAATGGGCCACATATACATCACAATGAGCCTCACTCATATGGGCTTCATATACATCACAGTGGGCCGCAATACATGGACCTCATATACATCAAATGGGCCGCAATATATGGGCCTCATATACATCAAATGGGCCGCAATACATGGGCCTCATATACATCAAATGGGCCACAATACATGATGGGCCTCATATACATTAAATGGGCTGCGGATAGACAGCGTGCATATAAAATAAATAAATCAAGGTGGACCTCACCTGTCCAACGATCGGACAGCGTGGGTGAAAAACACATGCATCATGGTGTGCACCACACAGTAGGAATGAAACACATACATCATGGTCAGACCCTCAAGACTTGCTGACATCAATACAACAGCTACATAGCTGGAGTGAGGTACACCAGTCAATCCAATCCCCACCGTCCAAGGTCTGGACAGTGTGGATATACAACGCATACATCATGGTGGGTCCCACCATCCAAGGTCTGGACGGTGCAGATACCACACATACATCATGTAGAGGGGCCCACACAGATGGGCGGTGTGAATGTAAAATGCATACATCTGGTGGGTCCCACCGTCCTATCCATCTGGACGGTGTGGACCCCACACACATCACATGCAGGCCCCACTGTCCACGTGGACGGTGGGTGAGGTACATACATCAAAGGGGACCCACCACCCCATAGAACTTGCTGACGTCATACAACAACAATATTGATAGTGTGAGATACACCATCCAATCTGCTTTCCACATCAAGGTAGGCCCCACGTGTAGGGTGGGTCCCACCGTCCAAGGTCTGGACGGTGTGGATGCACCACACATGCAGGGCCCCACACAAATGGACGGATGGCGTGGATAATCGCATCTGGTGGGTCCCACCTTCCCACGGCCAGTCCTATCTGGACAGTGGACAGTGTACACCATCTGAGATTTAAATCTACTTCTACTGCAGGTGGGTCCCACGTGGCGCCCACCATAATATTATTTTAATATATTATTATTATTATTATTATTATTATTATTATTATTATTATTATTATATATGCATTGAGGTGGGTCACACCGTCCAGTAGGCTGGACGGTGTGGATCAATCACAAGCGTCACGGTGGTCCCATGTCCAGTGGGCCACACGTGCCATCAAGGTAGGGCGAACAGTTGGGATATAACACGTACCCCACGATCAGACCCTCGGAACATGCTGATGTCAATGCAGCAGCTAAGCAGCTACGTGGGACCGAGAGATGGACAGTTTAGATAGAATACATGCACCTGGGCCCCCCCGTCCATTGCTGGACTGTGGGATGCAATACATACCTCAAGGCGGGCCACGAGAGTGGGGTCCACGTCCCACGTGGATGGGCTGCATGGACAAAATGTACATGTCAGGTGGGTCCACACGTGTGGCCCACCTGCTTAAATGAAGCCGGTATTTATGTTTTACCTTGTCCAGGCCTACTGGACTTCTAATGGACGGATGGCCTGGGTGAGGCACATCGGCCTGCTACCCCTGTTGGGCTGGGCGGTCTGGACACCGATCACACCTCAAGGTGGGTCCCACACGCACGTGGCCCACTTAGTTTGGATCAAACTGATATTTGTATTTCCCTTCAGTTCAGGCCAATCCGAATGGACAACAAGAATGGGCCCTAGCCATGGCAACGAGGTGGGCCCCGCTTGGGCAATGGTGTGGCCCACTAAATGGACAGCGTAGATCATACATCAAGGTGGGCCATCATACACAAAAGGAGAGAGAAAAAAATCGTGTGATGGAGGGCTCCACCACTATGAGCCCTCCTAGGATTACAATACATACATCAAGATGGGTCCCAAATGGGATCCATACCATCAATCGGTAGGCCCCACTTGGCCCATCATCAAAACACAAATCTAAGCCTATAAAACACCCACTGATTTCGCTCCTTCTTGGCTCCTTAAAAGGCTAAGCTCCTAAGCTCTCTCTTTATAAGCTGTTCATATTCAGCCTAGCTTACAGCCCCCTCACTCGGGCGGATAAGGCCACACCCTTCCAGCGATCGAACGACGTGGGTGAAAAACACATGGGTCACGGTGTACACCACACAGCAGAAATGAAATACATACATCATGGTCAGACCCTCAAGACCTGCTTACATCAATACAATAGTTATACTCGTAGCAGACATGTGATGTTATCCTCAGGTATTCCCAAGTTATGCTCTAATACCAACTTCTGTCACGTCCCAAAGTTGAAAATCAGACTCACAGAATTCCCGATCGCCGAATTTGATGCCGACAGCCTCCGTAGTACCCCATTTTCGGCTCTCGACGCTCATACACCAGATTCCAATCCTGGGATCCTACAAGGAGGACTTTCCAACGTACATTTATCTTGTAAGAAGCATAACCACAAGTTTACTCAAATCACAAAGGCAACATCCTCATTATATATCCACTAATATAAACAGTTGAATACAATGCTGAAAGGGAAAATACATATATAAAAAATGAAGCTCCAGAAGATAGTTGCACGCTCCAATGCTAAATGCTGTTGTGACCTAACGCCACCTGCACGCATCTATCGTGCATAAGCTTATAGAAAGCTTAGATGGTGGTGAAAGTGTGTGCGCAAGGTAAGTGTCAAGTATGCAATATCAGAGCAATGCGAAAACATGTTGGTGAGTCCATAAATACCATTAACCTTATCCATGCTATACAATACAAAAACATAATAAGACAATATCATATACTGAGGAAGCAATGCAATATGCAAATCGTGAGGAGTCCACGAATACCGTCAACCTCATCTAAGCTATACAATATAGAAGCATAGTAAACCAAATGCTATGTGCTGAGGATGAAATGTAATATGTTGTGCAAATGAAATAACCAAGCTGGAGTGTGAAGTCGGGATGACAGAACGTGGTATCGCAGGTTATGGGGTCCATTACAAGGGACTTCTATCCAAACCAGTCTCATACCTAAATTTGGATAGCTAGACTGAATGTGGTAAACTCTTGATCTCAGGTTGGTCACGCGCCCAACCGAAATCCTGGGATTTACGAAAGTACAAATAATGATTTAGTTACGAACCACCAGCCCGAGTGGATAGTGCATGAATGAATGAATGAGTCAAATGATAAATTTGCAACTCCACATCTCAATACAGTATGTCTTTGGGATTATCATCGAGGTCTAGTACACTCCAAGCTGGCTACCGCTCCTGCCGGCCGCGCAACCTAGCGAGTGAAAAAGACCTCACTAACCGCCTGCCAATATCGGCCCGGCTTATCGATAGCGGACCCATTTGTGAGCTAGTCAAACTCAGCATATCTTATAGCCCCCTCACTCGGACGGATAAGGCCACAACCCTCCTAACCGACCACGACACAGTGGGAAGCGCGACCTCTTGGTATTCGGTACTCGGCACTCATGTCTTCCACTCAGTCTAGACGTTGGAGCATCCCCTGGCTACGGGAGTTTAAGGACTTTCACCCACGAACATCCAAAGTGCCCATATGCTCAAACCAAATATTTTTAATGTCCCATCTAGTCATCCACGATATGCCTATAGAGGCCACAACCCTAATGTCGCTATGGCGCCAAATGATCATGTCACAAAATGCGAGACACATGAGTTATACCATCCAGTCATGCATCAAACCTGTGCGTACTGCGCGCTCATGTGGGGCAACTCCGTCTCTCGGGGAGTCCCATAAACAATCAGCCCAATGACACATGCTATGTTCAATCACTCCTTATAACAAGCATGCGAATGATGCATATGGGCATGTATCATGAAGTATACTAAGCCTGATTATAATCACATACATCATGGTGGGCCTGTATAAGGCGGCCCATGGCCCGTAATAATGAACGAGTGGCGTGCACACAATCACATACACATGGTGGGTCTCACACATCACAATTGGGCCTCACACATACAAGGGGCTTCACACAATCACAATGGGCCTCATATAATCACACAATGGGCTTCATACAATCACGATGGGCCTTACATAGTCACAATGGGCCTCATACAATCACAATGTTATGCTAACACATACTCAGTGTGTATACCAACCATAGTCGTAATCGATAATCGGCCTATGTATATGGCGGGGTTCATAGAAGGACAGCAGATCTAATCCATAACATGAGAATCGGTCCTCAACAGTGGATATACCAAACCTGATACCACCGATCTTTCCATATCAAGGATGGGCCTAGATGGCCTACTCCTATCAAGAATGGCCTAAGAACAACGAGTGGGCTTCCTCGACCGTTCCATCACATAGTAATCTGGGCTTCCTAAGGGCTTAATAAGTACAAGGTGGGCCACATTCCCTATGGAAAGCTCAGTATGAACACAAGATGAGCTCCAAGGCTTGAGTGGTCCTACAAGGTATGGTGGAAAGCATCATTATCAAATGGGGGCCCAACGGATTGGGATAGCCTAATCAAGGGAAAGATGGGTAATATATTCATCAATGGGAGCCCAATGGTTTGGGTTAGCCTATTAAGGGGAGATGAGAATGAGCCTAACAACAGGCCTTAGGGAGAGTTACAATGTCGACAACTAACCATCATTGCTCATCCAACGTGAACATTAAACCATCATTGCTCCCAAAGCATGGCGCGTTTAATATCAACTAGGAAAATAGATGGGCATCATAAACATCATTACATACATCCTGATGGAATTACACATCACAATGGCCCTCATATACATCACCTTGGGCCTCACACAAGGGCTTTATATATATCGCATTGGGCCTCACTCATGGGCCTCATATAAATCACATTGGGCCTCATATTTAGGCCTAAAATACATCACAATGGGCCACATCACATGTGTCTAATACACATCACAATGGGCCGCACCACATGGGCCTAATATACATCACAATGGGCCATATCACATAAGCCTCACTCATCATAATCGGCCACATCACATATGCCTAATACACATCACAATCGGCCGCATCACATGGGCTTCAAATACATCACAATGGGCCGTAATAATGGGCCTCATAAACATAAAATTGGGTTGCATCACGTAGGCCTCATATATACCTCAAGTGGGTTGCATCACGTGGGCCTCATATAATCATAATGGGCCTCATATACATTAAAATGGGTTGCATCACGTAGGCCTCATATATACCTCAAGTAGGTTGCATCATGTGGGCCTCATATAATCATAATGGGCCTCATATCTAGGCCTCAAATATATCACAATGGGCCGCATTACATGGGTTTCGAATACATCACAATGGGCCACACAAATATCATATTGGGCCACATATATGGGCCATACAAACATCATATTGGGCCGCACATATGGGCCACACAAATGGACGACATAGACGAAACACGTACAACATGATGAGCCCACGTGGATGGACGGTGGGGTGAAACAAATACATCATGGTTGGGTCTACGTCCAAGGATGGACAGACCGGATATAAAGCACATCTTAAGGTGGGCCCCACCCATCCAGCAATTAGGACGGCGTGGATTAAACAAATACATTATGGTGTGTCCCACAGCCCGTCCAAATGGACAGTGCTGATATACAATGCAGACATTAAGGCAGGCCCCACCCTAGAAAAATAGATGGACGGCGTGTCTGCAAAGCATATACATCATGGTTGGCCCTCACAGCACCGTCCAAATGGACGGTGCGGCTGTAAAACACATGCATCACAGTGGCATCCCACTGTCCCAATCATGTGGATGGTGGGGATATAGAATACATAAATCATGGTGGCCTCACGTGGGACCCATGGATGCATGGAGTGGATACGACACTATATCAAGGTGGGACCCACTTGAAATTTAGATCTTTCTCATTCTCATTGCAATGCCATAAAACGATCTCTGCAAATGGTTGGATGGTATGGATACAACACATACATTAAGGTGGGCCCCACCCCACACGTGCAGCACGTGTGGGTGGGTCCCTCGCCTAGAAAATGGATGGGCAGCGGGGATAAAATACATACATTATAGGTGGGTTCCCACCATCCCAAATAGTGGATGGTGTGGATTTAAAACACACACATCAAGTTGGCCCACTGTCCAAAAATGTTGGACGGTGGATATAACACGTACCACATGATCAGACCCACTGAACATGCTAACATCAATACAGCAGCTATATAACTGTTGTACACCAGCCAATCCACTTCACAGAGGTGGGTCCCACATGGGGCCCACCATAATGTTTATTTTCCATTCAATCTGTTTATAAGGTCATAAAGACCTGAATTAAGAAGAAAAATAAATTTCATATTGGTCCGAAACTTCTATGACCCAAAAAGGGTTTCAGTGGTAGATGTTCAATCCCCCGCTGACTTTTTGCAGTGTGGTCCACCTGATAGACGGTTTGGATCAACATACCTCCTGATCCAACTCACAGAACTTACTGCCGTTAACACAGCAACTACTTGCTGCACTGTATAGATGGTTTGGATATAACACGTAGCCATGGTCGGACCCACAGAGCTGCTGAAGTCAATGCTGCAACTGGGGCCACGTCCTTAAATGGACGGTGTTGATAAAACACACATATATCACAGTGGTCCCCATTGTCTAGATGGACGATGGGATGAAGTACACATATCACGGTGGGCTCCATTCAGATGGACGGACGGCGTGGATTCCATCCACGCATCAGGTGGGTCCCATCCAGATGGACAGACGGTGTGGATGAAATCCACAGACAGGCAGGTCCCACGGAACTTGGTGACGTCACTATAGCAGCTATATAGCTGGTATGAGACGCACCAGCCAATCCGCTTTCCACGGTAGGTGGGTCCCACGTGGGGCCCACTAGATATATGTATATAATATATATTATATTATATATTAGTATATATTATAATAATAATAATAATTATTATTATTATTATCATACAGCTCCAGCGTCCAGGCCCTGGACGGGCGACCTGGACATGGACACGTACACAGAGGTGGTTTTCCATCATCCAGGGACTGGACAGTGGATAAAATACTTACATCATGGTGGTCCCATGTCCAATGGGCCACACGTGTTGGATCAAAATGATATTTATATTTTACCTCCGTCTAGACCTGATCATTGGACGGTATGGATCATACATTAAGGTGGGATTTCCACCGTCCGGATAATGGAAGTGTGGATAATATCATGCATCAAGGTGGGCCATCAATAGGGGGAAGAGAGAGAGAGAGAGAGAGAGAGTGAAATAAAGAGACGTGGGAAGGGGAGGGACCCCGCCACTATGGGCCCTCCCTACACTCAATACAAAGCATACATCAAGTGGGTCTCACCATAAGTGGGCCCACAAATAGAAATCAATGGAGGAAACTTCAAGATCACCCACCGATTCCGCTTCTTTTTGGCTCCTTAGACTCCTAAACTCCTTGGCTTTTCCTTTAATGGAAGATGATGAAGGTTGGATGGCTAGGATGGAAGATTGGGTGATAGGGAGTGGGCCACACTTGAGGTTCTCTCTCCTTGGAAGGCTTGGACGGTTGCTCCCTTGGTAGCTTGGGAGTGAAGAGAGAAATGAGAGAGAGAGAGAGAGTGATGATTGGGAGAGAGAGATGGTGATGGGTGTAAGGAAGGGATGAGTGGAGAGAGAGAGAGAGAGTTGACTTTGGATGGGAGAGGTATGGGTTGTACTTGATTGATTGATGGGATTGATTTGATAGATTGTAGAGATTCTCTTCTCTGGATTTGTGACGCGCTGTGTTTTCTCGAAATAAATGCAGGCCCACAACTCCTGGCCTGGGTTCGCATAGGTGCACAAGACGCGACGTTGGAACTGCGGTGGCGGTGCGGTCGCTAGGGTACAAGTCTCAGGTCGAGCCGACTCAGATATACGAGATGCGACTTAGGGTCACACGCAAACGCCGGTTATAGGTTGCGGTTTGCCAGAATTCGATAGGGAAGATCGCGGAAGTCTAAGGATCGGTACGAATTAGGATACACGCCTTACAGTGGGTCCCACCGTCTAAGGACTGGATAGTGTGGATGCACCACATGTGCAGGGCCCCACACAAATGGACGGATGGCGTGGATAATCACATCTGGTGGGTCCCACCTTCCCACGTCCAGTCCTATCTAGACGGTGGACGGGTGGGTCCCACCATAATATTATATATATATGCATTAAGGTGTGTAACACTGTCTAGGAGGCTGGATGGTGTAGATCAATCACATGCGTCACGGTGGTCCCACGTCCAGTGGGCCACACGTGCCATCAAGGTAGGGTGAACGGTTGGGATATAACACGTACCCCACGATCAGACCCTTGGAACATGCTGACATCAATGCAGCACCTAAGCAGCTGCGTTGGACCGAGAGATGGACGGTTTAGATATAATACATACACAAGGGCCACACCATCCATTGTTAGATGGTGGGATGCAATACATACCTCAAGGCAGGCCACGAGGGTGGGGTCCACGTCCCACGTGGATGGACTGCATGGATAAAATGTACATGTCAAGTGGGTCCACACGTGTGGCCCACCTGCTTAGATGAAGCCGGTATTTGTGTTTTACCTTGTCCAGGCCTGTTAGACTTCTAGCAGATGGACGGCTTGGGTAGGCACATGGGCCTGCTGCCCCTGTTGGGCTGGGCGGTGTGGAAATCGATCACACCTCAAGGTGGGTCCCACGTGCACGTGGCCCACTTGGTTTGGATCAAACTGATATTTGCATTTCCCTTCGATCTAGGCCAATTCGAATGGACAGCTAGAATGGGCCCCAGCCATGGCAATGAGGTGGGCCCCACGTGGGCAGCAGTGTGGCCCACTAAATGGACAGTGTGGATCATACATCAAGGTGGGCCATCATACACAAAAGGAGAGAGAGAAGGAGAGAGAGAAAAAAATCGTGTGATAAAGGGCTCCACCACTATGAGCCCTCCTAGGATTACAATACATACATCAAAATGGGTCCTAAATGGGATCCATACCATCAATCGGTAGGCCCCACTTGGCTCATCATCAAAACACAAATCTAAGCCTATAAATCTAAGCTCCTAAGCTCTTTCTTTGATGAAGGTTGATAAAGTATGGATGACTAAGTGGGAGATTGGGTGGTAGGGAGTGGGCCACACCTAGGTTCTCCTGGAGCTTGGACGGTCACCTTCTTTAGTTTCTTGAAAAAAAATGATTAGGGAAGAGAGAGAGAGAGAGAGTGGGGTTGTAAGGGAGAGGGATGGGTGAGTGATGGATGTACTTGACTTGAGAGTTGACTTAGGTGGGTTGCTTGTTTTGGGGAGAAAGAAAGCATGGGCTAGGGATGGGATGTGTACTTGACTTAACTTGATTAATTGATGTGATAAGTTATAGAGATTCTATCCAGATTTGTAAATGCGCGACATTTTTCTCGAAATAAAGGCGGGCCCACAACTCATGACCTGGGTATCACATCGGTGCGCAAGACACGGCGTTGGAACCGTGGCGACAGTATGGTCGCGATGATACAAGTCTCGGGTCGAGCTTAGTCAGATCTACGGGATACGACTTAGGGTGGCATGCAAATGCCGATTACAGGTTGCGGATTGTCGAAATTTGACGAGGAGGATCGAGGGAGTCTAAGGAACAGTATGGACTAGGATACGGCGCCTAACAGCTCTCCCCTCCTAATAAAAATTTCGTCATCGAAATTTAAACGACAACACAACCAATACAGAGCTCACAAAGGGAGGAAAATCCTATCACTAAGATATAATCAGAACACAACATACTAACATAATCAAACACCTAAGAGATGGGGATAACGCCCATGAATCTCAGCCTCTTGCTCCTAAGATGCCTCATCAGCATTATAATGACCCCACTGATCCTCGGATCCCGATCAGAAACGATCGAGACTAGAATACTATGCAGCCTCACAATCTCAACGGTAGGGAGTTATATCAGAAAGTTTCTAAGTTATTCAAACTCGGGAACCTAATCATTCTAAGTTTTTAACAAGCATATAGTGTAAGGTAACTATCAGCAAATATGTGATGTTATCCTCAGGTATTCCCAAGTTATGCTTTGATACCAACTACTGTCACGCCCCAAACTCAGAAACCGAACTCAAATTTTTATCGCCGAATCCGGTGCCGACAACCTCCGTAGTATACCATTCTCGGCTCCCAGCGCCCATACGCCAGATTCCGATCCTGCGATCCAACAAGGAGGATTTTTCAATGTACATTTATCTCGTAAGAAGCATAACCACGAGTTTACCCAAATCACAAAGGCGTCATCATCATCACACATCCACTAATATAAACAGTTGAATACAGTGCTGAAAGGGAAATACATATATCGAAAATCAAAGCTCCAAAAGACAGCTGCACGCTCCAAGCTCAACACTGTTGCAACCTAATGTCACCTGCACGCATTTATCATGCATAAGCTTATAGAAAGCTTAGAGGATGGTGAAAGTGTGTGCATAAGATAAGTGCTAAGAATGCAATATCAGAGCAATACGGAAACATAGTAAACCAAATATCATATACTAAGGATGTAATGCAATATGCAAATGCTGACGAGTCCACGAATACCATCAGTCTTATCCAGGCTATACAATGCAAAAACATAATAAGGCAATATCATATACTGAGGAAGCAATGTAGATCAGCTATGCAATGTGGAGACATAGTAAACAAAATATTATATACTGAGGATGCAATGCAACATGCAAATGCTGATGAGTCCACAAATACCATCAACCTCATTTAAGCCATATAAATGCAGAAACATAGTAACCCAAATGCCATATGCCGCGGATGTAATACAATATGCAGATCCCAGCGAGTCCATAATACCATCAACCTTATTCAGACTATGTAAAACGGAAGGATGGTAAACCAAAAGCTATGTGCTGAGGATGCAATGCCATATGCGGTGCGAATGAAATAACCAAGCTGGAGTGTGAAGTCGGCATGATAGTACATAATATCGTAGGCTATGAGGTCCATCACAAGGGTTTTCTATCCAAACTAGTCTCATACCTAAATTTGGATAGCTAGACTCAATGTGGTAACCTCCTGATCTCAGGTTGGTCGCGCGCCCCAACCGAAATTCTGGCCATTGCGAAGGTACACACGATGACTTGATTGCGCACCACCAGCCCGAGTGGATAATGAATGAATGAATAAATGAATGAGTCAAATACTTAGTACGCAATTCCTACTCAGTAAATCCACATATCAGTATAGCTTATCTCTGGGATATCACCGGGGTCTAGTACACTCCACAATGGCTGCCACCTTCCTAGCTGTACAACCAGCGAGGGGAAAAGACATCACAATCCGCTTAGCCAGTAGTCTGCCAATACTTACTCGGCTCGTCGATAGCAGACCCATTTAATAGTTGGTCATATTCAGCCTAGCTTACAGCCCCCTCACTCGGGCGGATAAGGCCACACCCCCTTCCCAACCAACTATGACACAGTGAGAGACGCCACCTACTGGTATTCGACACTCGGGCACTTATGTATCCATTCGGTCTAGACGTTGGAGTATCCTCCGGTACTAAGAGAATTCTGAGACTCTCACCCAAGGACATCCTATGTGCCCACAGTGCTAGAACTAAATATTTTCAGTATCCTATCTGGCCATCCACAATGAACCTGTGGTGGCCACAACCCTGATATCGTTAGGGCGCTAAGTGATCATGTCACACAAATGCGAGATGCATGAGTCATACCATCCAGTCATGCGTCAAACCTGCGCGTGCCGCGCGATCATGCGGGGTAACTCCGTCTCTCAGGGAGTCCCATAATAATCCGCCCAATGGCATGTGCTATGACCAATCACTCTCATATCAAGTATACATATGATGCACATAGGTATGGATCGTGGAGCTATATTAAGCATGTTATATGATGATGATGTACTCTCCTCATATCAAGGATGGGCCTAAATGACCTACTCATATCAAGAATGGGCCTAATGAGGCCTAAGGAAACGTCACAATGTGGACATTTAACCATCATTGCTCATCAATGTGGACATTCAACCAACATTGCTCCTAAGGAGTGGCCCTCATAGGGCCAAGCATATAGTGGAGCCTATGACCTCACATAATGGCCTCACATACAACGTAATGGGCCTCAAACAAGAGCCAAATATACATCACAATGGGCCTCACACGAGGGCCTAATACACATCATGATGCGCCTCACTCATAGGCCACATATAAATCACATTGGGCCTCACTCATGGGCCTCATATTCATCATATTGGGCCTTGACAAATGGGCCACATATACATCACAATGAGCCTCATATACATCACAGTGGGCCCAATACATGGACCTCATATACATCAAATGGGCCGCAATATATGGGCCTCATATATATCAAATGGGCCACAATATATAGGCCTCATATACATCAAATGGGCCACAATATATGGGCCTCATATACATCAAATGGGCCGCGGATGGACATCGTGTATATAAAATACATAAATCACGATGGACCCCACCCATCTAGTGATCGGATAGCGTGGGTGAAAAACACCTGCATCACGGTGTGCACCACAATGCAGGAATGAAACACATACATCATGATCAGACCCTCAAGACCTGGTGATGTCAATACAACAGCTATATAGCTTGAGTGAGGTACACTAGTCAATCCAATCCCCACCGTCCAAGGTCTAGACGATGTGGTTATACAACGCATACATCATGGTGGGTCCCACCGTCCAAGGTCTGGTCGGTGTGGATACCACACATACATCATGTAGAGGGGCCCACACAGATGGGCAGTGTGAATATAAAATGCACACATCTGGTGGGTCCCACTGTCCTATCCATCTGGACGGTGTGGACCCCACACACATCACATGCAGGCCCCACCGTCCACGTGGATGGTGGGTGAGGTGCATATATCAAAGGGGACCCACCGCCCCACAGAACTTGCTGACGTCATACAACAACTATATTGCTTGTGTGAGATACACCAGCCAATCTGCTTTCCACATCAAGGTAGGCCCCACATGTAGGGTGGGTCCCACCGTCCAAGGTCTGGACGATGTGGATGCACCACACGTGCAGGGTCCCACACAAATGGATGGATGACGTGGATAATCGCATCCGGTGGGTCCCACCTTCCCACATCCAGTCCTATCTGGACGGTGGACACTGTACACCATCTAAGATTTGAATCTGCTTCTACTGCAGGTAGGTCCCACATGGGGCCCACCATAATATTATTTATATATATACATATACATATATATATATATATATATTTATTTATATATGCATTGAGGTGGGTAACACCGTCTAAGAGGCTGGACGGTGTGGATTAATCACATGCGCCACGGTGCTCCCACGTCCAGTGGGCCACACGTGCCATTAAGGTAGGGTGGATGGTTGGGATATAACACGTACCCCACGATCAGACCCTCGAAACATGTTGACATCAATGCAGTAGCTAAGCAGCTGCGTGGGACCGAGAGATGGACGGTTTGGATAGAATACATACACTAGGGCCACACCGTCCATTGCTAGACGGTGGGATGCAATACATACCTCAAGGCAGGCCACGAGGGTGGGGTCCACGTCCCACGTGGATGGATTGCATGGATAAAATGTACATGTCAGGTGGGTCCACACATGTGGCCCACCTGCTTAGATGAAGCTGGTATTTGTGTTTTACCTTGTCCAAGCCTACTGGACTTCCAGCGGACGGACGACCTGGGTGAGGCACATGGGCTTGCTGCCCCTGTTGGGCTGGGCGGTGTGGACACCGATCACACCTCAAGGTGGGTCCCATGCGCACGTGGCCCACTTGGTTTGGATCAAGCTGATATTTGTATTTCCCTTCGGTCCAGGCCAATTCGAATGGACATCTAGAATGGGCCCCAGCCATGGAAACGAGGTGGGCCCCGCTTAAGTAGTGGTGTGGCCTACTAAATGGACGACGTGGATCATACATCAAGGTGGGTCATCATACACAAAAGGAGAGAGAAAAATCGTGTGATGGAGGGCTCCGCCGCTATGAGCCCTCCTAGGATTACAATACATACATCAAGATGGGTCCCAAATGAGATCCAAATCATTAATCGGTAGGCCTCACTTGGGCCATCATCAAAACACAAATCTAAGCCTATAAAACACCCACTGATTTCACTCTTTCTTGGTTCCTTGAAATACTAAGCTCCTAAGCTCTCTCTTTGATGAAGGTTGATGAAGTATGGATGGCTAGGATGAGAGATTGGGTGGTAGGGAGTGGGCCACACCTAAGTTCTCTTGGAGCTTGGACGGTTACCTCCTTTGGTTGCTTGGAAAAAAATGGTTAGGGAAGAGTGAGAGAGAGAGAGAGTGGTTGTAAGGGAGAGGGATGGGTGAGTGATGGATGTACTTGACTTGAGAGTTGACTTAGGTGGGTTGATTGTTTCGGGGAGAAAGAAAGCACGGGCTAAGGATGAGATGTGTACTTGACTTGACTTAATTGATTGATGTGATGAATTGTAGAGATTCTCTCAGGATTTGCGAATGCGCGGTGTTTTTCTCAAAATAAATGTGGGCCCACAACTCCTGGTCTAAGTATCGCATCGGTGCATAAGACGCGGAGTTGAAACCGCGACTACGATGCAGTCGTAATGGTACAAGTCTCGAGTCGAGCCGAGTCAGATTTATGGGATACGACTTAGGGTTACGCACAAATACTGATTACAGGTCACGGGTTGCCGGAATTCGACGGGGAGGATCACGAGAGTCTAAAGAACGGTACGGACTAGGATATGGGCCAAACAACTACGACTACCTCTTCAGCTCATGATTCTGAATGAATACTGCACTGACAAATATATTTGAATCAACCAAATGTTATGACAACCTAGTTTGTAGTCTCACCGGGCGTACAAAAAATGTTAGTCACTTGATTTATTTTCAGTTGTTTACGCGTGCTAAAATTGATTAAGCAACTTGATTCAAATTGATCAACTTCGACCACTAAGTGCCAAAATAAGCAGATGCGCCCAATATGAATGTATATGACCAAATTCTGAGAAGATCGGTTGCTTACTCAGACACTTATACAAATTGATAATGATCAGGTGATAATCGAAGGCTGGGGGTTCTTCATCCAAAGATGGGTTACTTTGTAACTTTCACAAGAAATGACTTTCAAAATACTAGTGTAATTTTTTTTTTTTAAATAATAACTCATAATCGATCACTATGAGCAACTGTAAAAACATATCTCTTAAAAGAATCGTTTGATATTGGATAATGAACAAATCCAATGTATGAGTGTAGACTTGGATTACAACTAAATATTATGGTTAAGAAATGCTATTACTCCTATAATAATATGAGATAAAAGATAAATTAATAGATTTAATTTATTGTTGTTGGTGAGTCTTTTTTCGTTACATTCCTCTATTATTTATAGATTTCTACAATATCTTATTCTTCCATATCATTTTTCTATTATTGTAATAATTATTCAAGTCTAAAAGTCTTTTTAGCTTATTTTCTTCTTTAGGTCCTTCCTTTTAGTATTTTTATTTATTTATTTATTTTTACAAAGGTTTCATTTCTGTCTATTAAAATTTTCTTGGCCTCGCTTGTTATTTATATCTTAATTAGCGAAACTGTGTTTTGAACCGCAGTACTTATCCAACCATCAACTGACATGGAAAAATAGACTTACATGAATTGTGATCCCGTGGAATGCCACCTGTCTCCCCTTGATGGGCTTTCTAAGAATGTCTAGAAAATAGGGTATAACACTTGGGATAACTTGACCACTATGCTTTTAATGATACGTTCCATCCAAAATGGGACCTACAATTTGGATGGTCAGAACATCCTTACACAGTTCCACACGCGAGGAGGATAAATCACCGCCGTTACTTTCAATCCCTCCAGGGCCAGCACACGAGTCTACCGTTCTTTCTAATGGCACGAATCCAGGACACGCGTGCCCGCGAGTGTCCTTTTAGCGGGTCCTCGACCCCCCCTGAAACCCCTCTCCTCTCTCTCCCTCCGTTTGGCAAACCAAAACCCCATATTTATTCAATTTCTTCCCTTTTCTTCAATATCTGGGACATAAATTTCTTCAGACTCGCGGAAATTTCATCAGATTCATCTCCAGGCGAGTTTCTATCCCTCTCTTTCTTCTTGTTTTTCTCACGTTTCGATTCTCTCTCTCTCTCTCTCTCTCTCGTTGATTAGCTATCGGAATCTCAAATATCTATTCTCGTTTTTCCGATATTATTAGATCTTAAATTTCCATTAGGGTTGGGGTGTCTCGACTTTTCTGGTTTTCGTTCGATTGATGGATTTCAAATCCACACAGCCAATGCACACATGGGACGCATGTGCCGTCAATCCAAACCGTCCAAATCTCGGACTTCATTATGGATGGGCCATAACCTAAGAACCACACTTAGCGGATGATCCTAACTGTTCAGTTGGTGGCCATCGAATCGAAACTTTTCAGCCGTCCAAAGGAAAAAAAAAAAAGAAGAAAAAACTAATAGGTTATGATAATCCAATTGATTGGATACCGGTGCTCTACCCTCTCTGCAGTTGCCCCTTGATTTGGATGGTTTGGATTGAGGCACATTCATGCCATGTGATCAGTGGATTCCTGTGTGTAATATGCTCACTTCATCTTGGTCATAATAATGATATGGTGGGGCCTACCCAATGAACGAATTGTATCTTGCATGAAATTTCTGCACGTGTTGATATCTTTTTTTCATGTGCATCCGTGATATCATGTGCTTCTGTACTTAGTATTCTGGGGAGGGTATAATTGCATCCTTGTTAGGTGTCCAGAAACACAAGCCATTCACACCCACATTTTTGGAATGGAATTAGTACAAGTGCACCATTTCAACTCCCAAAATGGAAAAATAGGTGTATGCAATTCAATCCAGGTGGATGCAGATGTCAACTCCCAAAAGTCTCTCTTTTGAAATTCTCGCTTTCCTGTGCATGTAATGCTTAGACAGGATATTATGCTAGATACTATCAACAAGAAAGGCTTAGGATTTAGTGCACACATAGTGAATGGTAGCAATCACACAGACCATGGATTGGTGTACAGGGCAATGGATCCTGATTGTCCAGTCAGTGGGGTCACCTCTTGCACGGGCCATGTTCCTAAAAATTGCACTGATACCATCTTTTTTGTATAGGTACACTTGGCTCGAACCCAAGATCTTATCGTCACACCCTATCTAGTCCTCCACCAGTCGTTGAATAATCACAAACGGTTTCAGAAAAGGCCCGCAAGTGATAATTTATTTGGCCCTATCCAACAAATGCTTGTATTCCAAGGGCCTGTTTGGATTTGGCAAAGCTGTTTCACGACTAGCAATTCGTGGCATGTTGTTAAGGCTAGTTGGTCATGGACATGCTTTTGCCGACTAGTTGTTCTGTCCCTTGTTTGTCAAACACTGTTGATCATGGACAAGATAGATTGTGGCACATGTGTGGAAATTAAGGATTGGTTGATGGCATAGTTACACATGTGCATGTATGCATTTGACACATGTGACATGTCACAATTTTTAGTGCTTGAAGATTGATGGTTGCACATATGCATATGTGGGATGCTTGAACTTTAAAGGTCGCTCACGTGACACATTGAAATATGTCACACACGTGCGTTGATGGATATGATTCTCATGTGCACTGAAAACTACAAAGTGCCATTGACAAGTTGCTCCATGTATGCATCAAAGATACCCAATCCATGGTCTAATAGTTACATATGCACGACTACTTGTCCAAATGTGCATTAGTTCACCATGCGCAAGGTGCATGTGACCAACTCCAAGATGCATAACTACTTGTCCAATGCTCAGAAGCATGTACTTTGTTTTTCAACTCCAAGATGCAAGTGACCAACTCATCACTTTGTTTTTTCTTAAGCACTCATCTCTTGGTTTGGTTGCTGGTTGGAATGGAATATAATTTTCTAAAGCATGCTAAGCATACCAATCTAGTTCACCAGGCTAAGACTCTTTGGATGTCAAATGAATTAAACTACAATAGTTCAACAGAAACAAAATGACAAGTCTAGGGCTAGGCTCCACTTAGCGCAAATTCCATTACAATTCGTTGCATCCCAACTTGAAATGCATGGAATTGCAATCGGAAGTTTAGTTTGCTGTTGTGAAATAAATTGGTGCCACTCCAATTTTGCCATCTTCTCTTCACTGAATTGAGTTATTGATATTCAGTTTGTTTTAACATCCAAATGCACCATAAACGCTTTCAAGTAATTGTGTTTCTTTTGCAGTTTGACAGTTTGTGATACTTACCTTTAGACGTCATATGATTTTTAAGCTATGGATTAATCCCTGTATGAAGGTGTTTTCATGTAATGTAACGCAATTTTTTTCAATGTCCAGAACTGGGCGCTCTTTCATTCTCTGTGATTTCATGAGGGCGGATCGTATTTGTTGAAATGGCAAGTTATTTAGGAAGAGGATCGCCTTCAAATGGCTCAGTGTATGTTTGTAACTTGCCCCCTGGAACTGACGAGAGTATGCTGGCAGAGTTTTTTGGCACCATAGGGTTGCTAAAGGTAGGGAGTTCCATCAGGTATCATTTTAGTCCACACTTCATTGTAGTTTTGCTAAATTTTGGTAGAGTTTCTAATCTTACACGTGCATCCCCAATCTTACACATGACACCACATCTAAGAGATCCAAGCTGCTGACTGGGGGATGCGATAATGTCCAAAAAGTGCCAGCTGGACCGTCCTAATCTTTGGATTTGTGGAAAAGGTGGATGTCCAAAAAGAGTTGACCAACAGTCAACATTGAATGCTCTATTCAGTGGTAAGGATTGTCCAACTGCCCTGGTTTTGGACTTGGTCACATCCATCATTGGGACCACCTGATGAGTGACCCGGATTTCGTACAAGCCCCTTTTACCTGAGATCGACATGTAAGATTATCATTCTTCTTGCCTTCAAAAAAAGAAAAAGAAAAAAGAAAAAGATTAGCATTTTTCTTAGTATGCAAAATCAATGTCTATTCTTTATTTATTAATTAATATTATTTTTTTTGTGTTCAGGAAAGTTAATAAATCCTGATATTTCCTTTCCAATTTGTTGTAAAACTTACAGAAAGATAGAAGGACTGGACAACCAAAGATCTGGTTATATAGAGATAAAGTAACTGGCGAACCAAAGGGCGATGCAACAGTTACATATGAAGATCCACATGCAGCATTTGCTGCTGTGGAATGGTTTAACGAAAAGGATTTTCATGGAAGCATTATTGGAGTACATATAGCTGAGTCAAAGACCAAAGATTCAGTTGACAATTCATATAACTTGGGCATTGCTAATCAACTGGATCATGCCGGAGAACCAAGTGTAGATGGCGATTTTGGCGGCCAAGGGGAAGATGCTGGGGATTTGAATGGGGTTGGAGGAAGAGGTGGAGGACGGGGTGATGCTGCAGGAAAAGCATGGCAACAGGATGGAGATTGGTTGTGTCCGAATACAAGGTCTGTGATGTGACATTGGTGAGCAGCTCTTTCTTGCACTTTAGACCCTTCTACTTTATTTTTGGTGCATTGTTTGTTATGAAAGATATATAATTGGATCCCTTGTGCCATTTTCTAGCAGCTGTGCAAATGTAAACTTTGCTTTCCGTGGTGTCTGTAATCGCTGTGGAACTGCTCGTCCTGCTGGCGCCTCTGGCACAGGTGCAGGGAGTGGTGGTCGAGGGAGGGGCCGCAGCAACAATGACTCTGGGGGCCGTGGCCGTGCTGCTGCTGCTGGTGGTCCTACAGGGCTTTTTGGTCCAAATGACTGGCCCTGTCCAATGTAAGGCTATCTTGTTTTTAGAATTTGAATTTGCATATTTTTAGGACTTGTTGAAACAATTTCTAGGATTGACTTTCGAGAGGCTGCTTATTTCGTGATTCCTTTCTCCCCTCGACTTACATATTTTATTATTTTATCATAAACTAGATTTTGAAAAGGTCTATGTACTTTTTGCATGAATTGTATTACAATGTATACTTTTGTTTATTTTGCAGATGCGTTCTGTAGTTACTTTGTATATTATATGATTTCTGTGTACCATTTCAATGTGTTTGCTAAAAGGTATAGTACCATTGGAACTTTGATTGTTTGGGAGCTTTCTTCTTCTTCTTCTTCTTCTTCTTTTTTTCTTTTCTTTTGGAGCTATTTATTCATAATAAAAATCCTTTCTGCGCTTTCCTGTTCATATATATAAGATTTGATTTCAGGTTTTTAACTTATTTTTCATAGTTTCATAGGCTATTTAAGGTTCCTTTTGCCTTCGGTGCTGTAGTAGTAACTCATTTGGATTTCATTGCATTGGTTCTCGTCATTTTCTGTAATTATACCACTATATTTCCTTCTTTATTCTTTGATATTTTATCCATCTTGAGGTTTCATAGTAGTTTTGGACTATGGTTTTTATAAATTCTTTATAAAACCAATGGCCATGTCAAGAAAATGTGTGGACAACTTTTCAATGGATATGTCTAGAGCCTTTTTATTTACAGAATCTCATCTCTGATGGATGATTTTGGGATCTTTTCATCAAGAGCTATATTTCTTAAATTGGAAGTAGGGTGTCCCGTATCCGTTACGATACGGCCGTATCGGCCGATACGTAATGGTAACGGTCGGCACCGTTACGCGATACGGGGTCGAAATGGCCGTTACGGAATTCTGTGACCGTAACGGCTGTTACAGGCCAAAAAAGAAAAAAAGAAAAAAAGAAAAAAAATGGGGAAAAAAAAGCATACCTTTTTTTAATTTCTTTTCTTCTTCGTCCTCTTCTTCTTCTTCTCGCCCTGCTGCGACTGCGGCTGCGGGCCTCCTCTTCCTTCTTCTTCTTCTTCTTCTTCCTCTCTCTCTCTCTCTCTCTCTCTCTCTCTCTCTCTCTCTCTCTCTCCCTCTTTAGATTTTCGGTTTCCCTCTCTCTCCCGTCTTTTTCGTTTGAAATTGGAAGCCCTCTCTCTCCCGTCTTTTTCGTCTGATATCGGAAGCTGATTCACTGGTGTACCACACAACAGCTATAGCTATATAGCTACTGTAGGTACGTGTCATGCTAAAACGAGCACTGACACTCCTCGAGCTCTGAGTTGTACAAACGATTCAAAGGAGATCAAAGTTACATGGGCTCCACAGTGATGTATTTGTTATATCTACACCGTTCATCTATTTTTAGATATTATTTAGAGCATTAACCAAAAAATGAATCATATCCAAAGATCTTCTGGACCACACCAAAAATAGCAGCGGAGATCATGATTTTCACTGTTAAACAATTCGTAGGCCCACCATAACGTTTATTTTCCATCCAATCTGTTCATAAGGTCAAAAAGACCTGAATGAAGGGGAATAACAAATTTCATATTGATCCAAAACTTCTGTGATCCCAAAATGGGTTTCAATGGTAGACGTTCAATCCCCCACTGCTTTTAGCAGCGTGGTCCACTTGATAATTAGATCTGTATTATTTTAAGTATCAAGCCTTAAGACGAGCTCGTCAAATGAATGGACGGTTTAGATATAATACATACGTCATGATCAGACCCACAGGACTTATTGACGTTAATATAGGTACGTCATTGAGGTACACAGTGTAATCCACTTTCAAATAAATGTGCGTGGTAGGCTTTTGTACACGTGTTGCGTGGCACCACCACGATGTATATATTTTATCCATGCTGTCCATCCATTTTGCCACATCATTTTAAGTCATGATCCAAAAAATTAGTAAGATCCAAATTTCAAGTGGACCACACCATAGGAAACTGTGGTTATAGAATGCTCACCATTAAAAATTACTTAGGGTCTACTATAATGTTTACTTTTCACCTAACCTGTTAATGGGGTCACATTGACGTTGATGAAGGGAAAACACACGTCAGCTTGATTTAAAACTTTTGTAGCCCCAATAAATTTTTAATGGTGGATGTTTAATTATTGTTGTTTCTTACGATGCAGTCCACCTGAGCTTTGGATCTGCCTCATTTTTGGGCTGATGCCCTAAAATTATTTGTCAAAATGGATGGACGGTGTGGATATAACACATTCATCACGGGTAGGGCCCAAAAAACTTTGACACTCGTGTGCTACACTTCACAATTCGGGTCCCACCTAATTCGGGCCCTTAAAAAATTGTACACGAGACATGTATTAACTTAAAATTTACCAATTAAATTATGGACTATAATTGGTAATTCACCATGCCAAAATCAAATTGTTTGGATAGTTTTAATTGTTAATTTGTAGATGCTTATTTTTTTAAATAGGGCCTTTCGATTTTTTTCATGATTTACTATCCAATAAATGTCCACCAATTCATAAGTAGGATAATGCCAATAAATTGCATGAATTTGAGACTGATTTGGGGCATGGATTGGTCCTCCAAGTCAGCCCCAAATTGGCAACGCCATCTACCTGAATTTAATTTCATTTTTTTAAAGAACTATTGGGAGAAATGATATCAAATTGTTAAGTATATAAATTAGATATTTATAAAATTAAATATATGAATTTTGTAATCAAATTCAAGTTATCTGGTTCATAAATTCATCAGACAGTCCGATACAACTTCTCACCAAAGAGTGGACCATTACACCACCATAAACATGTTCCAATTTATAAATGAATGCATATTTGGATGCTTAGAATATTCTGGATTTAATCCATATTTTTTCATATTTTTTTTGGCAAAAAAAAAAATTTTACGCCGTTACGCCCCCGTATCCGTATCGGTTTCGGAGGGCACCGTTACGCCAACCGATACCGATACGGGACACCTTGATTGGAAGTGATTACTCAAAAGGGATGAAAGCCTTTTTATTACAGAATCTCATCTCCAATGGGTGATTTTGGGATTTTTTATCAAGGGCTATATTTCTTGAATTGGAATGATTACTCAGAAGGGATGAACAACCTAATGGATAAATTTTCATGGAGTGATTTGTTTATTTCATACCCATCATTACTGCTGCTTTATTTTCTTATCCTTTGTACTGTTGTTTCAGGTGTGGCAATATCAACTGGGCAAAACGCACGAAATGCAATATTTGTAACACCAATAAGCCTGGTCACAATGAGGGTGGTGTGAGGTAATGAACTGTCTTAATACTTGGATTTGTATTTGAAACTTGAATCTTTTATGCTTAGTGGAAGGCTTGTGAAGAGATCATTAAGTAACGATATACATGCTTTTTGTTCCTAAGGCCTTAACTGAAAGTTAATGATCTCCATTGTTTTCTAGGGTATTCTTGTCAGCTCTATTTAGTGCTGGGCCTTCTATGCACGTCTCTATAAAACATGACCCTCTAATATAGTAAGATTGCTACTGTGCATAACTTGAGAAAAAAAGATGGATGGGATTGTTGAAAATATGATGTCAAAATAAGGCCCTGTCACTCATGGCAATGATTTCTAGTGGTTGGGAGTGTCATGGCTTTGATACAATTTATCAGTGGCCTATTTAGCTATTGGTTGTGAAGATTTGAAAGGAACTTCTCTGGATTGGTCCATTAACCAAAACAGGAATTTGAATGAAACATCACTCCATTCTTGTCCTGCATTTTTTGCCCCAGACCATCCTCTGAAGAACCCATTTAGAGAACAAACACTTAGGACAATCTTAAGCTTTTACAAGTTCATGCTTCAAAGATTTTATTAGAATGTTAGCTGGCAATTCCCACGGGATTTTTTTGAGCAATCTGGACTTTTATCAAGTGAAGAAGAAGAAAAGACAACAAGTAGGAGGGTCTACCCAAAATTGGACAAAAGAACAACCCATAATAGCATATATCAATGACCTCCCAGCTAAAGCAAAACGAAAGAAAACAGAAAAATAATAAAATATAGAAAGAGAGGCTTATCTTGTGTGTCACGCCAGCAGAAAGATTTTTTTCAGCACCAAGCTTGGCTAACACGCCCGCTACATCATTGGCTTATCTAGGCACTTAAGAGAAACTCACTAGATGCTAGCCACACAAAATTTCTAGCTTGTCCAAGGACAGGAACCTGATCTAGCCCACCAAATAGTGTTAGAAGAGTCACCTTCAACCAGCGTTCGAAGTATCGGTATCGCTACAAGTTTCGTTGGACGAGGATACAGAAACAATATCGATATCGTTGATAATATTGCTGATAACTGGAAATGCGGGGAAACATTGGGGAAACATGGGACAACGACAGAAATTTTCAGTGAAACTTTGGGAGATGCTAAAATACACATATTTGCATATTTAGGTATAAAAAAATAGCAAAAGGAATGCATATATAATAAGTTTCCATTTAATGGGGGGCTTAAAGGCATGTGTTGTTGTAAGAAATTAGTCCAACCATCCCATCAATCCCATTTATCCATCCAACCATCCTTCCATCCAAACATCCATCAATATTTAAGAATATAGACAACACATAATATTTCGTTGCAAAATCGTCGACAATTGAAAAGGAGACGAAAGGATGTTGATGCAATCGTCCCGCATCCCACACATGCGCGCTCTGCACGTGTGTACAAGAAAATGATCACATTCCTTTTTTAGCCCATCACCACTTCCCGTTTCTTTCAAATCTCTAGATTTTGAAATCTACTCTTTCTTTCATATCTTTATTTTAGGCAGGGAATAATTTTAAATATTTTCTTATCCAAGTATTTTCTTATTTTAGGCATTTTCTTAATTAGAATGCTTTGTTATTTAGGTGTTTTCCTATTTTTGCAGATTTTTAGATTCCATATCCTTTATTACAGATTATAAGGTTGATTATAACTAGGACCTATGGCCTATGGAATAAGACAAGCTAATTAATATTCTCTGTATGAAATTCTCTTATTTTCTCTACGGTAGCTGTTGAGGGAGGGGGAGTGGTCTCTAGTTCAAGACTAGAGGACTGTTGAGCTTGCTCACAGTCTTGCATTTGTGATCTCTAACATTCGGCTAGAGGATTGTTGGGTCTTTTCCTGCAGTCTCTTTCATTTCTCATTTCTTATTGATTTATTTGCTTTCCCCTTTGGGTTTTGCATCAAATTGGTATCAGAGCAAGTTCTGCTCTTGGGAAAACTAGAAGGTAATTTTTTTCATTTCAATCTAACCTTTCATCTTTTCCCTTCATCCATCGGTCATCTTTCATATTCTTTTCTTTCCTTTTTTCCCCATCTCAAAACTCTTCCAACCCTACCACATCCTATTCCCGTTTCAACATATCAATTCCTTGCCCTTCCTCTCTTTCCTTACCAAAAAAACCAAAAAAAAAAAGGGGGAAAAAAGAAAAGAAAAGGAGAAAAAAAAAAAAGAGAAGAAGAAAAATTTTCTCGCATGCTTTGCCAAAGCCTGTTGTCTTATACGCCGCACTAGAAGAGGGACGGTTTACAATCCTGAGATGGCCACACAACCTTAAGATGAAACTGTCACAACATCGCAACAAGTGGTCAATTTGATCACAAAACGGGTGAATAACCTAGAGGCCCATTCCACAGCTAGAATGAATGCTTTGGAAGGACGTATTATTGTTCTCGAAAATGCAAACAAGGGAATCAATCTAGACTGCCAAACATCTATGGATGACCTTGACGGAGAATTGGAGTTCAAAAATGTTGACTGAAGGCATCCTGGTCGAAATGTTAATTTCCAAGAAGAAGAATATGAGCTTGACTACGGGGCTCAACAATATCGTTAGCAACCGAGAGCCAGAGGGATGAACAACCTTTGATGGGATCATCCAATTTATCTTGAAGGACGAAGGAATATTCACGCTTCGGATCTCGCTAAGCATTTCAAGATTGATATTCCGGATTATGATGGTAATTTGGATCCCAAAGTGTTTAATGACTGGCTAAAGTCAATGGAGCAATATTTTCATTGGTATAAATGGAATAAGTTGTCAAGTTACATCTTGCTACCTTAAAACTTCAAGGCGTAGCTCAAGACTGGTGGTACGCCATCGAAGAAGATCTACAATAGTGTGGCTTTCCTCCCAATTGCTTTGGGAAGAAATGAAAGCAAGAATGAAGCGAAGGTTTCTGTTGCTAGATTATGAGACGACATCTTTTCAAGAGCTCCTCACACTTCGACAGGACAATCCGACCATGAATGAGTACACAACATTATTACAACTTAGTCATTCGGTGCCGCTTAACAGAAACTGGAAGACAAAAAGTGGCGCGTTATTGTAATGTGCTACGGTTCGAGATTCAAAGAGAGTTGATAATTGTTCGGCTCAACAACGTAGACAAGGCATATCAAATGGCCCAAAAAGTGTAAGACCGGAAGTTGGTGATAAGGCGCGATAACCCTCAAGGCGGGGCCTATGCATCCACCTGTCCCACTATTGGTGACTCCACTTCGTGCCCTCCACTAACTTACCTTGAGATTGCAAAATTGGTCAGAACTCCGCCCAATCCGCTACCAATTCTGATACAAAGGGAAAGTTTGTCGCAGTAACGCAAAGGAGGTCGACCAATAATTGCTTAAAGTGTGGTGGTAGTGGACATTATGTGACTCTTACAATCTCGATTTTTGTGAGACAGAAGATTTCACTGCAGACCAAGTGGAAGATGAACACGCAAATGATCCAGAAGATGATGAGCAGGAACTTGAGGAAGGCCTCGATGGTCTAAATGAAAACAAGTTATCATTGGTGGTTAGAAGGATTCTGACAGCACCAAAGGCGGAGGCCCAAGAAGACTGGCTTCGAACGAATATTTTCTATACAAGAGTATTGTGTGGTGGAAAGGTTGTCAAGGTCATTATTGATGGAGGCTACAACATGAACGTGGTCTCACAAAGCATGGTGGACAAGTTGAAACTGAAACCTCAAACGCATCCCAAGCCATACAAGATTGTGTGGGTGAATGACACTTTCATCCCTGTGACTAAGAGGTGCGTAGTTAACTTCTCTCTAGGTCGTTAAGAAGAATCGCTTTGGTGTGACATCATTCTAATGAAGGTCACACATATATTACTGGGGTGCCCATGGATATACGACAATGATGTAACTCACAAGGGTTGCAAGAACACTTACAACTTAGGAAAGCCAATTACTCTTAACCTTATGAAGGATGCCGAATTTGAAGAGGCAAAGTTGGCTTCCACAGTATTGAGTATGGCCTGATTCATGGAGGAGGATTCATGGAGGAGAGTCGTGAACATGGAATCATGTATGCTCTAGTAGGATGCAAGGCCAATCCAATTGATAATGTTGTTATTCAACCACCTGAGATTCTGGACATTCTGTCCCAATTTCAGGATTTGGTCCCTGATGAACGACCAAGTGACCTTCCACCCATGTGCGACATTCAACATGCAATTGATTTGGTACCCGGAGCGCCATTACCAATTCTTCCAGCATATTGAATGAACCCGACAGAGCATGCAGAGCTTCGTCGACATGTGGAAGAATTGTTAACAAAGGGGTTCATTCATGATAGCCTCAACTTGTGTGCCGTGCCAGCATTGCTGACACCAAAGAAGGATGACAACTGGTGAATGTGTGTTGACAGTCGTGCCATCAACAAGATAACAATAAAGTACCGCTTTCCCATCCCGCGCCTAGATGACATGCTGGACATGTTGGCAAATGCTACAATTTTTTCAAAGATTGATTTGCGAAGCGGGTACCACCAAATAAGAATTCATCCTAGCGATGAATGGAAAACTGCTTTCAAGACAAAGGATTGATTGCGTGAATGGCTTGTTATGCCATTCGGCTTGACGAACTCACCTAACACATTCATGCAGGTAATGACGCAAATTCTACAACCATTCATTGGCAAGTCGTATACTTAGATGATATCCTCATCTATAGCCATTCACGAGAAGATCATCTGGACCATCTTCGCCAAGTGATGAGAGTACTATGCCATAAGAAACTCTACATCAATTTGAAGAAGTGTACCTTCATGAGTTCTAGTGTGGTCTTTCTGGGGTTTGTCGTTTCAACAAAGGGCGTGAAGGCTAATTCAGAAAAGATAAGGGCCATTGTTGAATGGTTTACTCCCATAAACATTCATGAGGTTTGTAGTTTTCATGGGCTTGCGACATTTTATCAAAGGTTTATTTGGAACTTTAGTTCCATCATGGCGCCAATTACTGAATGTATAAAGTCCAATCCATTTGAGTGGACTAAAGCAACAACAAAGGCGTTTCAAGAAATCAAGCAGAAAATGACAGAGGCTCCAGTTCTTAGACTTCCTGATTTCGAAAAAGTGTTTGAAGTTGCCTGTGATGCATCACACATAGGCATAGGAGGTGTCCTTAGCCAGGAAGGACATCCGGTGGCCTTTTTCAGTGAGAAACTCAATAAGGCATGAAAGAAGTATTCTACATACGATGTGGAGTTTTATGCTATTGTACAAGCTCTGAAGCATTGGTGAAGGTGTCCCGTATCGGTATCGGTTGGCGTAACGGTGACCTCCAAAACCGATACGGATATAGGCGTGTAACGACGATACCGGGGCGTAACGGCGCAAAATTATTTTTTTTCCAAAAAAATATGAAAAAATATGGATTAAATCCGGAATATTCTAAGCATTCCAAATATGCATTCATTTATAAATTGGAACATGTTTGTGGTGGTGTAACAGTCCACTCTTTGGTGAGAAGTTGTATCGGACTGTCTGATGAATTTGTGAACCAGATAACCTGAATTTGACTACAAAATTCGTATATTTAATTTTCTAACTATCTACCATCAATGATAGATATATTAGAATGAATGTAATATGAAAATATCTTACATTAGGTGTTTGCAATTATTTTTGAGGAATTTCTCGAACATACCTGTGCACGTGACTGTGATTCCTGTCTATGACCTGTCATCCTCAAGTCAAGAATATTAAAAAAAATAAATTAGTAGTGTCTGATATACTCCTCTGCAACTTGATTAAGGATTACTTGATTGGTTGTCAGGGGAGCTATTTTAAATACAAGTTCGCAGTGTCAAGTATGTGCATGGCTTCTTGCAATAATACTGCTGTGAGCTGTCTGCTGCAAATACTTACCTCAATACAAATATATACTCACAATCACAAGTCACCACCAAAATGAAAATCTGCTTTTTTGTGATTGCTCGATCTCCACATCATCCTCATCGTCACCATCAGGCTGTGGCTATCCAATAGGTGTAGGTGCTGCATATCCATAATATCCAGTGCCAGAAGGAAATACTAGATCAACGAAACCAGAGGATGACTGATCCTGACTAGGCAACGACTCTGACCCAGAGTAAGGATATCCACCAGTGCCCGTCGAATAGCCATACTGGTGCCCATACTTAGGCTGTTGAGAATCTTGAGATTGAGAGTGCGTCTGCTGTGACGAGTAACTTGAATTTGGATCTGGATATTTATAATCATATGGATATTGATCGGGAGGGCTACTCCAACATGAATGTGATGGAACAGGCTCAGTATAACCATCATAATCATAATCCAGTTGACCATAAGAGTATCTATCATAATAACCAAGACCATGAGCCTGCTGATGTTCCGGACCTCCCGGACCCGATGCACCTCTAGATGTACCCTCCTACTGGCTGTATCGTGACTCGGTACACTCATAAGTCCGACCTCATGTACCATCTCGTCGATGTTCATCAGCATCGCGATCTGTAGACGGCTGTATAGGGCATTGAGCAACACCGGAAGTGCCAGCACCAGGGGCAGGGGGGTCATCGTCACCATCATCCGACACGGTCACGCTACCACTGCTCGTACTCTTTTGTTGATCTTGAGCCGTATCCGTACTTGGCATAAACGCTGCCCCTATTACTGAGTCCAACACATCTGCACGATTCTCTTGTTGCGCTTTACGTATTTTTGGGTTATCAATTTCTAATTCTTCACTATCCTCTTCAATTTGCTTTTCTCTTGTTTCCAACCAAGGTAGAAGCGGGTCATCCTCATCATAAATATTGTCGAAGTTTATTGGACAGCAGTCTCCGTCATCGACAGCTGTAATGCTCCTACGATTTCGTCACTTTCTTAGTTTTATATTGTAGTGCATGAAGACAAGTCTATCTAATGTTCTAGTCTGCAATCTATTCCTATTCTTTGAATGAATAAGTGCAAAATAACTCCAATTCCTTTCGCAGCTAGATGAAGATGTTGTCTGACTTAAAACTTTTACTGCAATTTTTGGAAAGCCTTCGTACTCTCTCCGAAATTAATCCACCATTCGACCGGTTGCAACCTAGATACTGCATGTTGTGCAAGAACATCACCAAAGCTACCAAGACGATTTCCAAATGTATCTAATTCATTCAATGCCTTTATTTGTAGATCTGTGTCAGGCTCTAATCTCTTTATCACATTTTTTAACCCGACACGAACTTCATCATCCTCAACAAATGATTGTGCATATCTATACCTAGGATTTAGATAGTAACCTGCTGCATGAAGATCATGATGGAGTTGTTTTGTCCATCTCTTATCGATCATCCTCCAATAAGATTCCCAGCTTCTACAATCACGTTGAATTGCCAACTTTGCCTTATCCATGGCATCGTATAGGAAGCCTATGGTAGGTGCTTCGTCGGTTTCAACAAGACGGAGTACCCTCATTAGTGGCTCCATCACCTTTAGGATCGACTTGACCTTTTTCTAATATTTGTTATCTCGTATAGTGTTCACAACTTCAACAGGTGTCCCTGATGTCTTCCCATGTTTTGTGTTGAGCCATTCTTGGGAAGCGAACATCTCACTCAACTCTCCCCTATGCTGGAATAAACTCTCTAATGCTATAAAGTTTGTTGCGAATCTAGTCGCCACAAGCCTCAACAACTCTCGTCCTTTCGTGAACTTTCTCATTATTGCGACTACTTGATTATGGTTGTAAATAAACATCGTCACTTCTCTTGCCCTTTCGACTATTTCCTTAACATTCTTCTTCTTCCCAATATCTTCCAATATAAGATCAATACAATGGGCAACACATGGTAACCAAAAAAGATGTTTTCTCTTATCCATCAACATGTCCTGCAAGCTTATATGATGCTTCATTATCTGTCATAATTTGCACTACATTTTCCTCTCCAATCTCTTCTATAACTTTATCCATTAATTTAGTAATATAATTAGAATCCTTTGTTACTTCTGAGGCATCAATTGACTTGTGGTATATAGTTCCTAAGTGGCAGTACACCATGAAGTTGAGTATGCTGCATCTGGTTGGGCCAGTCCAACCATCACACATGATCGTGCATCCTCTGGCTTGCCATACAGGTTTAAAGGTAGCCACGTATGCTTTCACATCCGCATACTCTGCTTCTGTCCATTTCCCCCTAATCTCCTTAGCCGCGGGAGCTTTTATTCCTTCACTTGCTTTTGCTGTTGCATCAATTACCACCTGCCAATATGGAGAATTGGCCGCGTTAGGAGGTATGTTGGCATATATAAATAACTTTGCTGCTGCTCTACCTAATTTCACAACGGAAGTTCTACTCCACATTTGTTTTATCTTCTTTTGTTTAGTTGATTCTTTCCTAAACAGGATTGGATCAATGGAGGGTCTCCTAGGCTCATTTACTTCTTCATCCAAATGTATAGGGGCATCACGTGAAGATATCTGTCGTCGGCTCCCAAACACACGTTGTAACCCCCCTGCAGAAGCAGTTGCACTTTCAGTTGCACTCCCACTCCCACTGCCCCTCCCCCCCCCCCCGGCCCCAGTATCATGCACTGACCCATGCGACGACGTTTTTCCTCTTCACGAGCTAGACGTAAGCTTTCTCTCCTAGCTATCGTTACTTCCCGATCTGAATCTTTATCAGAATCAATAATATCTTCATCACGAACGCCCATATATTCAGGACCAAACACCTCCTGTCGAGCTGCATTCAAAACATCATCTTTTTTCTTTTGTACAGCAGCATATTTACCCTTCGACTCATCTAGACTAGCTTGCATTAAATGCATTATCTCTTTCGGTACTCTAGTACATGCCGCAACTTGACCCTTTCGATGTGGCAAATGTTGTTTGAGACGGGTAATTCCATCAGTCACTATTCTATCACAATACTTGCACCTCATTTGGTGCTTAGTACCACCAACCCTCTCACAATGTTGCCATCCAATATCCTCACTTGTTGGCTAGACCCAGACATTTCTTTAGGTTTAGGTAGATACTAGATAATTAGATATAGATTAGAGTATGAGTGTATGACCTATGTCAATAAAGATGATTTTATGTTCTAAACCTTAAGAAGCTCCAAAACTTGTCCAATATAAGCAAATAAAAACATGAAGTCACAAATTCGAAAATAGAAAAAAATATAAAATGGCATCCCAAATTTGTAAAATGCACATTAACATGTTCTACTATGATTAACACATCATATGGCATGATTAAAACAACGAAACAATCATTAAAAATTGATTTTTCAAATTTTTTAAAAAAGGGCCAAAATTAATGCGTAAATAGAAAAAAATATAAAATGGCACCCCAAATATGTAAAATGCACATTAACATGTTCTACCATGATTAACACATCGTATGACATGATTAAAACAACAAAACAATCATTAAAAATTGATTTTTTGAATTTTAAAAGAAGGGCCAAAATTAATGCGTAAATAGAAAAAATATAAAATGGCACCCCAAATCTATAAAATGCACATTAACATGTTTTACTATGATTAACACATCATATGACATGATTAAAACAACAAAACAATCATTAAAAACTGATTTTTCGAATTTTAAAAAAAAGGGGCCAAAATTAATACGTAAATAGAAAAAAAAATAAAAAATATAAAATGGCACCCCAAATCTGTAAAATGCACGTTAACATGTTCTACTATGATTAACACATCATATGGCATAATTAAAACGACAAAACAATCATTAAAAATTGATTTTCGAAATTTAAAAAAAGGGCCAAAATTAATGTGTAAATAGAAAAAAATATAAAATGGCACCCCAAATCTGGAAAATGCACATTAACATGTTCTACTATGATTAATACATCATATGACATGATTAAAACAACAAAACATATTAAAAAAAGTATAAATACCTATTTTTGACGAATTTTTGAAAAATGGCCCACCGAGCTTCGATTCAAGAAAATCCGTAATATAATGTGTTTTTATCTCAAATACCAAGCCAAGATTAGTCGAAATTAGTAGTAGAAGGATTGAGTGAGAGTTTGGAAGCAAATGGTTTCAAAAAAAATGAAAAAATGGAGCTTAAAAAGGCAAAAAAAAAAGTTACCATTATATGACCATTACGGGCTAGCCGTTACGGGTCAGTAACGGCCGTTAAGGGTACAAAAATGGACATTGGCCGACACAGCCCCGAAACGCATAACGGTTCCCACCGTTATCGATACGGCCGATACGTATCTGATTTGGGATACCTATTTAGTGTCATTACCTCATTCATCGAGAGTTTGTGCTCTATTATGATCACGAGGCATTACGTTACTTGAATTCTCAAAAAAAGTTGAGCGTTGGGCATGCTAAGTGGAGTGCTATCTTCAAGAGTTCACATTCAACCTAAAAATCAAGCTGGTATTGAAAATAAGGTAGCAGACGCCCTCAGCCGAAAGTCACACCTATTGTCTACCTTATCAATTTCCGTTGTTGGGTTTAAAGAACTTAAACGGGACTATGCCACAAATGATGATTTTGGGAAGGTATTTTCAATACTCATTTCCGGTGTAGGCACCGAGTACCGAAGGTATAATTTGCACAATGGGTACTTATTCTTTGATATGGGGTTGTGTCTTCCTAAGAGTTCCCTGCGAGAGCTTGTTATACAAGAGCTTCATTCAGGTGGCCTGGGTGGTCACTTTGGTATCAATAAAATGACAGCCTTGGTTGAGGACCCTTTCTATTGGCCATGTCTAAAAAAAGATGCTAGGATCATTGTTCGTTAATGTCGAGCGTGTCAGTTGGGTAAAGGTAGCAAGTAGAATACTAGTCTTTATACACCATTACCTATGCCAGATGCTCCATGGGAAGACATCAGTATGGATTTCGTCTTGGGATTACCTAAGAGTCAACGTGGCCATGACTCTATTTATGTTGTGGTTGACAGGTGTTTGAAAATGGCTCATTTTATACACGAAGACATTAGACACTATGCACATCGCCAATGTTTTCTTTAAAGAGGTGGTTCGTCTGCATGGTGTTCCCAAAACTATTGTATTTGATCGTGACGTCAAGTTTATGAGCTACTTCTGGTGCACCTTGTGGTCTTACTAAGTTGAAATTCTCAAGTGCTTATCATTCGCAAACAGATGGGCAGACTGAAGTCGTAAACTGTAGCCTTAGGAATCTACTTCGATGTCTGGTTGGTGATCACATCAGCTTATGGGACATCGTGTTATCACAAGCTAAGTTTGCTTATAACTGTTCTATGAACTGCACTGTGGGACTCTGCTTTCAAAATTGCGACCGGAATGCGACTGCGGCAACCTATCGATTTAGTCCCACTTCCTAGTGTGACTCGATCGAGCCAGGACGCTGAAGCTTTTGCACAGCATGTTAAGGAGATACATGAAAAAGTTAGGTGAAAGATCACCCTTAGTAATGAAAATTTCAAGGGATATGCAGATGTTTGACGACGTTCTGCACAATTTCAAGAAGGAGATAAAGTCATGGTGCGACATAAGCTTGAGCGATTTCCAACAGGCTCTTATACAAAGCTCCACTCCAGAAAGGTAGGTCCTTACCACATTTTGAAGAAACTAGGTGATGAGGCATACCCAATTGAGCTGCCACCTGAAATGAGGATCAACACCATTTTTAATGTGGAAGACCTTACAATTTATCGTGGACACCACACAAATGGGAGCACGAAAGAACATGTTATCCAGATACCTGAGGTACCACGCCAACTCGAAGAAATCATTGAGGACGTGTTGGATGATCAGATAGTTTCCACACGCCAAGGGGGGGTATCAGAAGTTTCTTGTCAAGGTCTGATAACACATGGATTTTAGCAAAGGATTTCAGGCGCATCAACCCAGAACTCTATGAGGAGTATATTGCCATTAACTCTACGGAGCCGAGTTTTTTCAAGCTAGGGGGAATTGATGCAATCGTCCCACATCCCACACCATGTTTTAAATATCAATGACATCAATCGATATATCCCACGACATATCTTGTATCCCACCTATGCGATAAAGAACATAAGTAGTGTTGATATATCCCAGATGTTCGATCCGTTGAGCATTTTCAATTTTCGATCCCTTTTTTTGGTTGAAATTATGTTAAATTAGTGTCAAATGGTTATAAATCCATTGGTTCTTCATGTTTTGCATGAAAAATCATGGAGTTGGAGCTCTGATTTTGATATCCATTGGTTCTTCATGTTCTCCATGCTTTTATTATTATTATTATTATTATTTTATTTTTTACTTTTTTTTATTTTTTAATTTCCTTCAACCAACTATCAATTGAGACTAATTTCGAATATTTATGAGTATTTGATGAAATGATCATCACATACACTTTAATTTTGAAATTTGAGTATAGGTGGTCCGATTTGGTGAAAATTAGGAAAATTTTCCCAATTTCTCTTAAATTGCTTGCAATGTTGCCCTCCAAACATGCAATCAAGCATGTATGAGGGCTGATCTACTGATTTGTTAAGTCCTTGTCAATTTTCGGAAAATAAAATTTATTTTTTAATTAAAAATTAATATATATTTTTTTTTAATCAAAATTTCCCTTCAACCAGCTGTCAATTGTGACTAATTTCAAAGTATTTAGGAGTGTTTGATGGAACGATCATCACATACACTCTAAATGTTATGTATTCAATTTGAATATAGTTGCATTAGTTCAGATAGACAATGCATAACTTAGGGCCCTATACATAGGAAACCTATTATGTGCACTTCTTTTTTGAGATGTTATGATTTAGAAGTGTGTATTAAGATCTTTCTTAACAATCCTTGAAGTTTCAATGAAAAATTCAAGCATTTTCCCAATGTTTGCCCATGTTTCCCAAAAAGTGCGATAAATTACTAAATACAAATGATATATCCCGTGCGATAACCGATATGTATCTGCATACCAAGGATGTGATACGTAACGCGATACCGATATTTTGAACACTGCCCACATGTGCACGCTCCGCACGTTTGTACAAGAAAAGGACCACCTTCCTTTTTTAGCTCATGACCATTTCCCATTTCTTTCAAATCTCTAGATTAGGAAATCTGCTCTTTCTTTCATATCTTTATTTTAGGTAGAGAATAATTTTAAATGTTTTCTTATCTAAGTATTTTCTTATTTTATGCATTTTCTTAATTAGAATGCTTTGTTATCTAGGTGTTTTTCTATTTTCGCAGATTTTTAGATTCCGTATCCTTTATTACAGATTTTAAGGTTGATTATAAATAGGACCTATGGCCTATGGAATAAGACAAGCTGATTAATATTCTCTTTATGAAATTCTCATATTTTCTCTATGGTAGCTGTTGAAGGGAGGGGGAGTGGTCTCTAGTTCAAGACTAGAGGACTGTTGAGCTTGCTCATAGTCTTGCATTTGTGATCTCTAGCATTCAGCTAGAGGATTGTTGGGTCTTTTCCCACAATCTCTTTCATTTCTAATTGATTTATTTGCTTTCTCTTTCAGGTTTGCATCAAATGTGGTCTTCATATCTCCCATTAAAAAAATAATTTGAAGTGGAATTTTTTTTATAAACAGATTTTTGGCAACATCGATACATTGGCTATATTATTGAAATATCACTGATACACTGGTGATACAAGCGATGCCTGCAATTTACACAGTAAAAAGTATTGGCGATAGAAGCGACACCTGGAATTTACATAGTCGAAAATATTGGTAATACATTGGCGATATCAATACATTGGAGATACTTAGCGATACATTGCCGATACTTGGAATTTTTTATATTATCCGTGTTATCGGTATCGCTGAGCTAGAGATAGAGATAATATCAGGGATATTTCGAACAATGGGTTTGGGCAAGCGGCCAACACCATGGGTTTGCTCCCTATAGGCATTGGTTCGACTCCCCTCCCCGGCATTACCCGATGCACGTGGTTGCAGGTGATTGCGTGCATCCGCAGGGAATAGTCTTGCCTTAAAATGGGATAGGGACACCTTGTGTTGTCAAAAATAAAAAATAAAAAATCGGGGATAATTCGAACAATGCCTTCAACAACCAACATGAATGAATTGAAATCAATAGCCACTTTGATAGCTTGAAGAAGGACAACAACTTCTGCATAATTAGATCTTTTATCCCAATAGAGCCAAGAAATCTATCAAGCTCTACCGTCATTGTCACAGACAACCCACAAATGCTCGCTAATTCCGGATTACTGAAGGAACAATCATGATCAATTGGCAGCAAGAGGGGCTTTTAACTAATTTTCCTTTCTAGATGCGCCACCCACCGTTACCTTTATGTAACGGCCGTTATGACACACCATGTCCCACACTTTACGAACAAAAGGACGATGAATGAAGAGGTGATCAATCTTCGTTGCGTTCTCCAGAAACATCAAGTAGGTATTAGGGAGGACTAAGGATCTCCTTTCAAGATTTTCAATAGTGAGAACTCTCTTTCTTCCTACTTGCCAAACGAAGATCGCCGCACGAGGATGAGGAGGATTAGTGTTGCGAGGTGACTCGCTAATCATACTAAAGAATGAGTGAACAAAAAAATTACTCGAGCAATGTGCGATCTAAATCATCGAGTCCTCTTCTTAAGATGAGGGAGCTATACTAGTCCAGTAACTCGGCAAACTCTACTCACTCCTCATTTGCCTATTCCTATAGCAATGAGGATTCCACACAACGGAGCTGCCACAATAAAAATCACATGGGGCCATAGTTATGAATTGATCTGAAACAAGGCGTACAAAAAACTTACTCAAGCGATGCGCGATCCAAATCATCGAGTCCTCTTCTGAAGAGGTGACTCGCTAATCATACTGAAGAATGAGTGAACAAAAAAATTACCCAAGCGATGTGCGATCCAAATCATCGAGTCCTCTTCTTGAGATGAGGGAGCTATACTCTTTGAGTAGTCCAGTAACTCGGCAAACTCTACAATCTCCTCATCTGCCTATTCTATGGTGATGAGGATTCCACACGATAGAGCGACCACAATAAGAATCACTTCGGGCCATAGTTATGAATCTATTTGAAGCGAGGCGAGCCACTCTTAGGAAAAGATCTTGAAATGCCCGATCTCCACACCAAACATCCACCGAAAAAACAGATGTGATACCCATTCCCAAGCAAAAATGCAATTCCTTTACTGACCAAATGTTTGATGCTATTGTTTTCCAAAGACTGGGGGCTCGACAGAGAGAGGAGCTCTTCACATACCGACCTCCCACTTGTGTTCCATGCTTGCTTGCAATAAGCTCTCTCTATAATCTTCCTGCCTCTGTTCCAAATCTCCAGTGCCATTTCCCATGGAGCGCTAAGTTCATGACTCCCAAAAATTTTAAATCGGCCCCACAAGTAGCAATCGATTGGCACACCTATTCCCATTTGAGGAGATGAAACTTCCTTTCATCCTTGGCTGCTTTTTAGAAAAAGTCTAATCTCAACTTTTCTAGTCCATCCAACACCGATTTATGACATTTTGAAGAGACATAAATTACACATGCATATTAGAAAAATCCGCTTTAATGAGAGTCAACCGGCCTCCCAAGGATATATTGACACTTCCAACTCAATAACTTTCTCTCAATTTTTTCAATAACCTTATCCCAAAAATGTTTAGCTGGCTTCCCAGTACATAGAGGCAACCATACATATGTCGAGGGGAACACCTCTGTCTTGCAACTGAAAACATTTGCTAAATGCGATAGACCCTCACCAATCACATGAACTCCCAACATTTCACTTTTGGCCATATTAATTTTTAACCCTAAGACTTTTTCAAAATAAACAATGATTTTCCGAAGGTTATCAACTGAAACGACATCCGCATCACAAAATAGGAGAGTATCATCCGCATATTGAAGATAACCTATTTGAATCCCATCGTCTGACACCTTGAAACCACTAATTAAATCATTCTCCTCCCATTCACAAAGCATCTTGTTACATCACATCCCAACGAAAAGGTTAGGAGAAAGAGGATCCCTCTGTCTGAGACTCCTGACCCCTTTAACACTTCTTTTTCCCATTGAGGGGCATTTCCTTTTTCCTACTTGAATGGTATGCTTTGGCGCTTTGGTTGCTTTGCTGCTCCAATTTCACAAAGATCAACACACACACACACACACACACAAACACACACACACATATATATATATATAGGAAGAAAATCGTAAACCTCTCTTCAGGTTTTCACACATTTTTAACCCTTACACTGGATTGGGAGGACCTCTTTTAACTAATACAACCTTGAGGGATCAAGATACACCACAGCTAAAATGGCTGATTTTTATCCATAAAGCGAAAGGATGAATTTTTTGAAGTGCAAAACAGAGTTCAATCAGCTTGTTAGTTTCAGACTGTTTCAACCAGAACGAAATCCTTGTGCAAAACAGAAACAAGAAGAAAACTGATTTCAAGAAAGTAAAGAAACTTAAGCCTGGAATATTTTGGTGAGATAGTTAATGCTTTGTCATCAAATTTTGGACATCGCCTGATCATTTTGTCGCTATTTCTAATGTTTTCCCATCATATTCTTTCATTTTCTTTTATAATCTGATCGGTCCCTTGGTGCAATGTTGGTGTTTTGGTTTTGGTGTCAAATTTATATTAAACCCTCAGAATGACAGTTGAGCAAAAATAAAGAAAATGCATTGGGAGGAAGAAATAAAAACAGAGCTCAAATAACTTGCAAAAAATCATTGGGAGCGAATGTAGTTTGTACCCATGAATTGCCATGCTACCTAAATACTTAAAATGAATTCTTCCAAATTGGCGTTTACGGTCAGGTTGATTATTACCCATTTAGTAGGTCCCATTTAGAGTGCAAGTAAAATAGGCTTTGAGTAACCGCTAGATGTAGAACTCATCCCGAGCTGCCAAATTGCATCATCTCTTCATGCTAATTTTTCCGGTCTTGCTTAGTGGTGCTTGCCCACAAAATTCCGAAGGAAGAACAATGAAGTAATTAACTTAGATGTTGATAGGATTTACTAGTGAAAACCAGGTTCCGAGTTTCACAAAATCGACCCCAAATAACTGGGCAAGGCTTTGATGATGATGAATTAATTTGGACATAGCCCCCAAATGATGATGATGATGAAGAATTAATTTGAATTAATTATTTTATTTGTTCTTTATAAGAGATTAAATGATATATATTCTACATTAAATCATGCAGTTTTTGTTTTTTTTTGTTTTTTTGTGATTTCTTACTTCTTAACTGGACCAAATTGGTGTATGGCTTACCTGTAATGTTTTTATGGATGGTTATGATCATTCTGACTTTATGTATTATGGAATGATGTTTAGAAATCAAAATATCTTTTTTCGTTGGTCTACAGTACCAAAGGCCGCTTTTCCACCATGATTTTACATTCAAGAAAGGTAACAAGAAAATAAATTATTAAAGGACCCTTGTATGTTTTTTAAGGAAAATTTATTGAATGACAAAAAAAAAGAAGAAAAGGAATAAGAATCCTTTAACACTATAATGACATGGTATTATATGGTGCACATTGATGGCTAAAGGAAGATTGATGAGTTATAAAAAAAAAAAAAATTTAAATCTGATTTATTTATAGTTTTCATATATATTTTTTAAAGTTTTTAAGAAATTTGTAAAAATACCTTACGATTTACGATACGATAACAATTTTGACAAAATTGATGGCATGATGTATCACTCTTTTCAAAGTAGCCCTTTCCATTCTCTCTCTATTTTATGTCCTCGTACCAATGCCCAAAGTCAGTTCTGGATAGATTAGAAAAGGTACGTTAAGATTTCTTATGGCAAGGGGCAGAAGTGAAGCATAAATTTCATCTACTTAAGTGGGAAGATGTTTGCAAACCATTAGCCGATTGGGGTGCAGGAATGTGTCTCTCTTAGGAAAGTGGCAATGGGGATTCCGAGTTGAAGAGGGAAAGCTGTGGAGGGAAGTCATTGCTTCCAAGTATGGCGTCCAAGAGGGGGATTGGGAGGTTAAGACATCGTCCCACTATTGAGCTTCGGGTATCTAGAAGGCCATCAACTCAGTAGCTCCTATGCTCAAACCAGGCTTGTTATTCTCACTTGGAGATGGGGATAGAAGTAGAACCTGTTTTTGGGAGGATCCATGGTGTGGGGTTAGAATGTTGGAATCGGAATTTTCGTTGATGCTAAGAGTTGCTCCTAGAAAGAACATGTCAGTGGCAAGCTGTTTCTCCTTCACTGGTGGCTGCGGCATGTGCTGTCCCATTTGTCGTAGAGAGTTAAGCGAAGAGGAAGCTGGGGATTATGCTATGCTATTGGAGAGGCTCCACAACATTATCCCAATTTGGGTTTGAAGGACTCCTTGTCATGGAGCGTGTCATCTTTTGGTAAATTTTCAGTCAAGTCTTTCTACATGATGCTATGGAATTCGTTGAGTACACGTAGACGAGATTTCTCCCATGCTTTTTGGTTCCTTGGGGCTCCTTGTAAGGTTGCATCTTTTGTTTGATTGGTTGGGCAAAACTGTATCTTAACTCTAGATAATCTTCAGAAAAGATCATTGATTATCCCCAACATATATGCCTCCTACAAGGGCGACGCTGAGTCGGTAGATCATCTATTCATTCATTGCTCATTTGCGCAGCATGTGCTCCACCTTCTTATAGACCTTCGGCATGGAATGAGTGATGCCATTGTCAGTGGATGACTTGCTATGGATGTGGCATGGAGTTCTGCTTGCTAAGGAGAAGTTATGTCTTGGCGCCTTTTGCTTGCCATGCTTTGAAATATATGGGGGGAACAAAATAGGTGATGCTTTCTCAACAAACAGGGTTTGTGAGAGGAAGTAATGTGGAAAGTAAACAGGGGTGTCATAGAATGGGCTTCTGGGATTTAACATGTAATATTCATGATGTTTCTTCTTTGCTTGGCATGTTGTACCATACTACTGTTTGGGATGTAACACCTCGTCTATTTTTTGTTGCTTTGATATTTTTCAAGCAACCTTTCAATAAATCAGGGCCTAGATCTATTAGCTTAAAAAGAAAAAAAGAAAAGGATATGCATAGTGTGGTCGGGTTTCCAGCTTGTAGAAGTAGAGCCATGGTTCTGTGGTCCAGCTGACTAATCTGTTGGGCATGGATATGGATCATGCCTCGAAAATCTCCTCCGTAGGGTAATCTTGTCCGTTCAATTTGTGGAAGGAAAATATATGGTTAAGAGGAAAGTCTGACGGTCCATATTTAACTGAAAAAACCTAAGATGGGTGGCTTAGATCTTCCAATTTGGGAGTTCCGACCACATGGTCCATCTATTATAGGACCTTGCAAAAATTTTTGTTTTGAAGATTGAATATTATTAAAGGGAAACAAGGGCAACTCGAAAAAAGAAAACAGAACATAAACAAAAGAAGAAAAACAAAAACTAAACAGAACAGAAAAAGAAGAAATAAGAAAAGGAAAGAAAGCTAGAACTATACAACTCAAGACCAACGACTGCAAGAGCAGCTACAAAGAGGGCAGACAAAAGCACCCAGGAGAGACCCCAGAAGAAGAGAGCTAGTAGAGGATGCGAGAAGTATCCAGTTCAGATTGAAGATTGAGAACCGATGCCCAGTCTATGATATCACAAAAGATTGATCCTTGAATTCTCTCTTGTGAAGCAAAAAGATTAGAAGCCGTCCCTTGTTCCTCTCTCTCCAGATTTCCCAAAGAGAAGCAAGGACGACCAATCTCCAAATAGCTTTAAAGGATTTTTCCCCTCCAACTCCATGCCAACAGAAAAGGAAATCAGTAATTGAGCTAGGCATGACCCATGGAACTTAGAATTTGGCACACAAATGGAAGCCCAAATTTCAAAGACAAAAGGGCAGTGAAGGAACAAGTAATTAATTGTTTCCTCATTCCCCAAACAAAGGCAACAAACGTTTGGTAAAATCCAGTGTTTTAAATAGCGTCAGTGTGTTGTGTAGCACTCAACCCTCTGTAGTGTGTTGCGTAAGCTACACAATACTTCTATTTTTTAATTTAAAAAATAGGAAAAATATGATAAATAGTAAGAAAAAAGGTAAAAAATATAAAATACCTAAAAGATGATTCATTTTTTCAAGTATAATTATGTTCAAAAAAGTTATTGATTATCATTTATCAAAAACCAATCAACATATATAAACAAAATCAAATAATTATCACACCAACAACTTTCTAAGCAAACCACTTTAATATTGAAACCACAAGTCGCAAGTATGAAAAGAAATAAAAATCCCACAAGTTAAAAGTATTAAGTATAATACAAGTGTCACATACCTCAACATTAGATACAACGAAAATGTAAAAAAATAAACAAATAAAATAATAAAAAATACATGGCAGCGTACGCTACATATGCTACACGCTATGTAGTTGGAGCATATGCTATGACCCCTGTAGTGTACGCTACAGGGGATTTATGCTATTTAGTACACTATGTAGCGTACGCTACCACTACAGTATGAATGCTATTTGAAACATTGGTAAAATCATGCCTCTGCTTTGAAGACTGTCTATTGTGAGAATTTGCCCTCTGACTTGAAGGAGGTTTTGGGAATCAGGAATTGAGGATTTTGGGATTTTGGGACTTAGGGATTTAGAGTTTTAGGAAATTGGGAATTATGGTTTTAGGTTTAAGATTGATGCTAGGGTTAACAAAAGGGTGTAGAGGATAATGTGAGGAGAATGAGATGTAAAACGAGGGGATAGGGCTGTCCGTAAGGCTGGTACGTACAAACGTGCATGTGGGTTCGATGGATGGTTGGGTTTTGATGGGTTTGATTGGGAAAGGTTTAAAAAAGGATGTGGGATGAAAAGGGTTTCAGTTTTAGAGGAGTTGTAGAAAAAGGAAGAAGAAAAAAAGTGAAGAGAGTTGTGTACCTTGTTGGAGAAGAGAGAGGAAGAAGAGAACTTTGGAGGAGTCCACCAAGCAGAGGGGGGGGGGGGGGGTGTAAAGGAAAATGAAGAATGGCTTTTCTCAAGAGAGAGAAGTCTTTTGTTTTCTTTTACTTAAAACACTATTAGGGTTGGGCGTACCCCCGTGCTTGTATATAACAAAATACCAAAAATTACAAAATTGCCATCCACTCAATTGTTATGGCCCATAATCCAAAATAAGTACACTAAAACACCTAAGTGCAATCTTAACTGTCTAATAAATCCTAAAATAACAAAAAATAAATAAAAATAAAGCAAGATCAGGGTCCAAGGGGCCTAGATCTGGAAGATTTGGTGGCCCGATCGACAAGATCCAATGGTCGGATCAACACGAAAAATAAAAACCTATGACTAAAAGTGTCTCGTAAGCAGCCCATGTGCATCATCCCAATGTGGGATTCCCGATGCATGTTTGATGCTTGTGGGGTCTTCATAGTGGTCTGATGGGCCCCATCGAGAACTTGTTTCCCATCCACAGAGAGGGTTGCGCTGATGTCGGTGGTCACCTCCGCCTCTTGTATGCTCGAGTGGGTCCTCTTATGTCCCCATCAGAAAGGCCTAAGTTTGTATCCTAACACCTTAGCAAAGTTGGATAGAGAGTGTGGTGGAATGTTGATACCAAGCATTTCACTTTTAAAAATGTTAATTTTAAGCCCATAAATAGTATCAAAACGACGAAGAATTTTCCTCAGATTAGTCACAGCTATGATAGAGGCTTTGCAAAACAATTAAAGTATCGTCAGCATACTGGATATGTGAAATAGAAGGGCTTGAAGAAGACCAAATCCATTGAATTTGGATAAGCCTATCAACTCACCTCTGAACATCATTCAGCTATGGCCTTTAACTACAATAACAAAAAGTAGAGGGGAAAGAGGGTCTCCTTGCATGATTCCTCTGGAGGATCGAAAGAAGCCTTTCAACAATCCATTGATTAAGATGGAGAAATGGGCAAAGGGCAAACACGATGAATCCAACTTCTCCACTTCGTGCCAAAACCGAGGTGACCCAGAATGTAATCAACATGGTCAAATGCCTTTTCGATGTCCAATTTACAAACTAAACCTTCAAGACCCTCTTTGTGGTGGGAATCAATACATTCGTGGGCTATAAGAGCACAATCAAAGATTTGTCTATTAGCTAAGAAGGTCCATTAAGCCTCAAAGATTACCTTAAAGAGTACTAGTCTCGGTCTAGAAGACAACCTTGGCTAGGATTTTGTAAGGGGCACCCATAAGGCTGATAGGTTTGAAATCTTTGAGGTTAGTCACACCTTCCATTTTGGGGATAAGAGCTTATGAAGGTTACTCCCATTGCCCTGGAAATGGAACCCGAAGAAAAGAAATCATCAATGAAGTCAATAATCTCTTGTTTAACCTAATTGTAGAAAGAGTGAAAGAATGCTAGAGGAAAGCTGTTCGGCCCCAATGATTTGCCTCTACTAAGAGAGAAGACGGCCTATTTAATTTCTTCCTTAGAGAATGGGGCTTCAATGGAAGAAGCCTCCTCAGTAGAGATCTGATTGAAATTGAAGATTGTCCAATCTCAGTCTAGACCAACATTCCACAATGTGAAGGGAAGAGAAGTGGGACATTGTATGGTCATGTCCCTACCTCTTGTTAATACTCACGGAGTTTATCTTGTTGGACCTTGATCTAGCACTGGCTATGGCGTGAAATAGCACGTATTTTTGTCCCCCTCTTTTAGCCAAACAAATATGGATCTCTGTCTCCATTTGATTTCAATTTAGATAGAAGCAGTAGCTTACACAGATCTATGGTTCTATCTTTGGCTGGATTCTTCCTCAGAGAGGGGCCCCACTTCTTCCTGCACGTCAAGCAACTAGATAGCAGAAAGCGCATTTGAGGCAATGATCTCGTGATTGTCTCGAGTCTCCCTCCACTCGATTAATTGGGTTTTAAGAAGGTGAAGCTTGAGACTGAGGACAAAGCCATGATTGCCAGAAATGGAGGACCACCTCGAGGAAATAAGATTAGATAATCCTTTAACCCAGGAAAGTTCGAATATGAAAGTTTTAGGACCCCAACTATCTTCCACCAAATCCAGAAGGATGGGATAGTGATTGGAAACCGGTCTAGGCAATCCCCTTTGGAAGACAACATGAAAAACATCCATCCAAACCGGGGAAACTAAGAATCTAAGTGATTCAAGATAGTGGGGATTGACCATTGGTCCAGGTGAATCTAACATCTAGAAGAGGAAGGTCAATAAGGTTAGTGGCACCAACCCATTTCGAAAAAGATTTTATACACTTTATTATTGGCCCCCAGTTCGATTTTTCGTAGGAAAACCTAATAACATTGAAATCTCCCTCGAGGCACCACGGAAAGGACCACTTGAGACTAAAGGCATTGAGGTTGTCCCAAAGAGTGTGCCTAAGGAAAACCCTGCCAGGTCCATAAATGGTAGAGAAAACCCATTTGAAACTAGAGGAGTTATCTTTATGGACTACAGAGACGAGTACGTACTGTAGAGACAGAAGAGTTACCTATTAAAGAGTCGTCTTTGGTGCAGAGGCTCTAGGCAACTAGAATAGCACCTGCTGAACCATTTGCCCCTAGAAAGATCCAGTCCCTGTGCCTAATTCCCCAGATGTTATCGAGATTAGATTTCCTAACTGTCTGAAGATGTCTCTTGGATGACTATTATCTAAGCTTTTTATTTTTGGAGCATGTCTTTGAGTTTTGATCTCTTCCTTGCATATCCGAGACCTCAAACATTCCAAGAGATAATTTTCATTGGGTACCTGAACTACCCTTTCTTCCTTTTTTCGAGGATCTGGAACTTGAGCATTCCTCGTAATTGATTGTAGTTTCAAGGTTGGCTAACTCTCATCTCTCATCTTCCCTGAGTCGATTTGGGAGATCTTCTAATTGCCAGGGCTGCTCGAGCTTCTCAATCTTCGATAAAATGGTATAGGGCAATGTAATCTTCCTCCTTATCTCCAAAGGACATCCTAATAGAATGGCCAAACTCCATGTGGGCCTCTTTGATTTTCTGAGGGTCTTTGCAATTAGCTAGAACAGAGCAATTGCTTGTGGGCCACTTGGGAGTTGAGGGAATTAAGCTAGGGCATGGGAACTAGAAACAATTTGTAAGTGAACAACATCCAAGAGAGAATTATTAAAGTGGGAGTGGGGATGTGAGTTAGCCATCACTCCTTTGTTTGGAAAGGAACCATAGCCGATCCTGATGAAAGAGGGGAAAGAGGACGGGTATCCAACGGAGTTTCGTACGACATTGTGCCAGTGGTAGGATCGAGATGTAGGTGGTGAGATAGGGAGGGGGAATAGAGCCCTGAGAAAGGAGAATTGCAAAGAGGGATTGGGATGGAAATTGGGTTAGCTTCTGAGAGGACACGTGGTGAAACAAGGAGGTGGGAGGAGGGAAGGGCATTGATGATCGAATAAATTGAAAGGAATGGTAATGAATGCTGGAAACCACATGGCTCCAAGAAAGGAGCCTCACCTGTTTCAAGAACTGATTGAAAAGGCTAGGGGAGAACGTGTCTCCTGGAGAAGAGGCCACGTTGTTGTCAGTGGAGGAAAGAAGACGTTGAGACTCGTGCAAATCGACGCTGAGATCATCCAAATCTCCCTTGCTGACGTATGATTCAGAATCATACAAGGAGCTAAGAGACAGGCTACGTGTAAATGAGATAGGCTTTCTCACTGCATTGAGATTAATGCACGTTACTTCATTATCTCGAGGAGCATGCTCAAGATATGCAGGATTGATTCTTCCTTTGACATGTGGCTCATCGACGAAAGAGTCATCGTTCTCGATGAACATGTGTTTATATCAAGACAACTTTGGACAGGGGGACTTGGCTCGAAAGGCTTGAGTCGGTCCTCATTTTGTAGGATCGGGGCCGAGTTCGTAAGAGGATTTGGCGGGTTTGGTTCACTGGAGATGTGACCCAAAGGAGTCGGGTCTTGCACCAGTGTACCCATTAGACCATCTCGAGTATCCACTCTAGAGTTTAGTTTGGTTGATGGGTCCTGAGCATAGAGATCGGGGCGTGGAGATTGAGAATGGTGGTTTGGGACCCAAACACGAAAGTCAAGGCAATTCGGTCCCGTTCTTGATTGTCGTGGCGAAGAGTTGGAAATGCCACGTACTCTTCTTGAGGATTCTTGGGGAGTGCCAGTAGTCTGCCGGAGCACTAAAGTAGCCATGTTCCTTCTTCTCGGATTTGCTTGGAGGAAGATGAGCCTCCATGATTTCCGAGCTTCTTGCATGAAGAGGGAGTGGATTCAATAGGCGTATCTCTAGACATCTCCACCTAAGCTTCAATTTTGAAGAAAATCTCTCCTACTCCTGAAATGCAGGAAATTTCCGGCTTGCTCTTCTTCCCAAAAGCAAAAGAAGAATCACTAGATTAGGTTACATGTATGTTTGATTTTATGTTTGGACACAAGGATTGCAACCGATCTGCTAGACAGTGGGAAATTTTGATTTTATTTTATTTTCTTTCAATTTTTCGCAACTCAGCCCATCTCCTCTAAATCTCGTAACAATTTGATACTGATTTAACATGATTTATAGAAAAAAAAAAAAAAAAAGATCGAAAATAAAAAATGCTCACTAGATCTAACATGTGAGATATATCGCACTAATTGTGAGTTTCGTATCGCATAGGTGGGATACAAGATATATCGTGGGATATATTGGCCAATATCGTCGATATTTAAAACATCGGCTTACGCTACACTCTATGTAGCTTACGCCTCACGCTTCACAGGCATGAACTCTACGCTACATGCTATTCTCTATTTAAAACACTTGTTCTAACAACTGCAAAACTCCTTTTTTTTTTCTCCCGAGTCCCGTCTTCCAGGAATGATAATCTCCATGATTTTCCCTACTTTGCTAAAGATGTGAGAAATCGTGTGCTCGTCCCAATCCTTTGGGATATTGGAGACTGAGGGTGGGGAAATTTGCATACCTTGAAACCGGTTGTCTTTTCGTTGATGCTGATGATCTTCTCTTTGAGACTATAGTCCATCCGTCCTTGGTTTGCTTCGTCACCTTTGATGGGGCTTGTCCTAGGATGTGCCTATGTTCTCTGTGTAAATGGTGAGAGGGGATTCTCCCTTCGGCTCTGGAGATTATCGGCTACAGTTTCATCCCAGTTGTGAGAGTGAAGTGTATTTCTGGGAGGTGAGTAGCTTCTTCTCCGATTTCCCGAATGGCTTCGATCTTGATTATGATTAGCCGGAGTTGGATGCTCCAAATATTCCATATTCCATTGATTTTCTTTGATTGCAACACATTCCGCAACGATTGTGCTGTTGCCATGAGGACCTTCAAGAAAGATTTTGTCACCGGATCGAATGCATTCTTCAGCTTCCAGCAAAGATCACACTCCCTCCATTGAATATCCCATTGTCTTTCAATTTCCTTTTTTGCTCGAATTATATCTCTTGGAAGGATAGAGCTCTCTGAGTATCTCTTTTCCACTCATAGATTCTCTCTTGAAGTTTTCTTCATTCTTTGGTTTCAGGATTGAAAATTATTATCTTTTCTAGGTCCTATAGGACCCTGCAATCCTCCAACAAAAAAGAAAGACCCTGCAAATCAATGGTTTGGATCACTAAATCATGGGTAGCTTGCTTCAAAACGCTTGTGACTATCTATAAAAGCCAAAGACACTAGCACGATTGTACATAAATCCTTTTCACCCAGCTCCAAAATGACTATAAATTAAAGTGCTAGTGCATTTGACTATATAGAAATAAGCTTTGAAGCTAGTTGTTGCTTGTTGGCACCCTTGAAGGGAACAAATAGAGGAATGGGGTGAAGGATGAACGGCAGAATATGATCTTGGTACTCACTTGCACTACATATACCATCAGTGGTAGCTTTGCTTTCCATTTGGGAAGTGTCTTTTTCCTTTTCACTTCCTTGCTACTCGTTTTGTTCACCTTTTGTAACATATCTTCTACCAACAAATTCATTCAGGCGGGACATCTTATGATGTCATGATGAGACCATTCCCACAATACTTCTGGTTCTCAGGAGTCTCTTTTAGGATAATTAGCCAAAGTGTGACCCATTAGCCTGTCAGTCAGTACTGTGATGAAGTGGTTGTTGCTTACCCGACATGATCGTACGTGTTCCATCATGTACAAAACAATAAACTGAGTATATGGTTCAAGCATATCCTCGGGTAGAGTATCATAGAGTTCTTGAATTACTGTTTGTAATTTTCTGGTGGGATGTTTTCCACCACCTAAAATTGATATGTCCACCCCCTATAGGGCCATTTTGGTGGGGTCATGCCAAGCTCTCTTGATGCAGGACATGAAATTCAAGTATGATGTGCAAGAATTCAGGCTTAGATCATACCAATTCAGAAACAATTATACAAATTCCACATCCCACATGATAGTCCAAACATTCAATGAAAGGAGAATCTATGCGGGTCCAGGCCGACAAAGGCTAGGGCTGGACCAATAAAAATTATAAGCTAAACGATGTCAAAGGGAAATAGAAATCAACCATACATGCATAAGAATTAGTCCCTAATCTAAGGGATTCCCCAATTTCAATTCAAGGAACCCTAGGGTGAAAAAATGGGCAAATAAATTAGGGCTAATGCAAACTAAGGCTAGGGTTTAGGAAATAGAAATGAAAAGAGGAAAACCAGAAGAAAACCTGACCCGGAGAAAGCTCCTGCGTGCAGATGGTGGCCCAGGGCTGACGCACGTGCACGGGTGGGGGTTGGCCGCACGTGTGATGGAAGCCCGCCTCCCCAAAGTGACACATAGGCCTTGGTCGGCTAGGGGAGACCTCCAATCCCTCCAAGTTTGACAACGATCCGACGTAAGGTCAAGGCGTATTGTTTCACCGAAGTTTCAGCTCTCCTACAGGTCTAGATTCTAGAAACTGGCTGTAGGAGGATGAATAGCTGCAAAAACTGAGAAATTCAAAACAATAATGATGATAGAAGATGAGAGATATGGATGGAAGAGGGTAGAGGCGGATGGGGATAGATGTAGCTTCGCACCAAGGTAGTTAGCCCTTCGAAAAGGGAGGGCTTCGCACCCACTTTTGAATTCTTCCACAACTCACTAAGAGAGCAGAAAAATAAAGTAGGAATTTTTATTAAGCTTCAATGAATGAAAAGAACTACAAGGGGTGCCTATTTATAGGAAAAATCCCATACCCCCAAAACTCGCACCATGTGTGCAACCTATTACTTGGTGGTGAAGTAAATTAAAATAAAAAACTAAGCAAAGAAATCTAAAGCGTTCATGATGTTCTAAATAATAACAATAAGCAAAACCTAAAATATGAGATCAATTCGACGAGTGGACCACGATCATGAGATCCCATGATGGGCTTTTCTGGACTATCGGGCCCACCCTTTTAAACTAAAACTTCGTCTTCTAGCTAGGAGGTCCTCTCTGGACGTCGTCATCAATCCAGATCGATGGTGGGGCCCTCCTTCTACGTACGTACATGCGTAGGGGGGTGGTGTGCATGCGCGTGTGCGCATGATGCCCCCATCATATCTTCATGTGTCCTGACAACCTCTGTAATGGCCAAAATACCCTTATAGGGGTGGGACTAACTTTTTTAGAGGTCAAATATCAAGTCCTTTCGTTGTCCTTCTTCAATTGAGTAATTTTCGGGCCTCATTTTTGGCTTTGTGAAGAGTGAATGAAATAAAATCTGCTGTCCAGTTTATTTTAGCCAAGGCATACATTTATGTTACTTTCTTGTGCATCAGAGGAGGCCGTGCTGGGGGTTACAAAGAACTCGACGAAGAAGAAATAGAGGAAACAAGAAGACGGCGGCGGGAAGCTGAAGAAGTAAGAGCCTCTTTTCTCCTCTATTAAAAAAAAAATGGTGTAAGTTAGATTGTAGTATTTAAGATCTGTCTGCTTCAATTTCAGGATGATGGGGAGATGTACGACGAGTTTGGCAATCTCAAGAAGAAATTCCGTGCCAAAATGCAGCAAGTGGAATCTGGCCAGATACTTCCAGGCTCCGGGCGTGCAGGATGGGAGGTTGAGGAGCTAGGTATTGTATCAATCTCTTGAGAAAACTGCATTTTCCTCAAAATAATAATATTCTTGAAAGGTTGATTTCCATGTATTGCTGTTGTTGGGTGCTATTTTTCGGCTTTGTTCAAAGCTAAATAACATGATGCTTGCACTGATGTGAAACAACTTAGGCATGACGCCTTTAAAAAATAAAAATAAAAATGGATAGCTTAGGCATGATGCCTTTAAAAAATAAAAATAAAAAAAATGGATAGCTTAGGCATGACGCATGTACCGGTGTGAAACAACTTAGGCATGACACTTGTATTTGTCATGCATCATGACCCTGGAAACATGACATGTTGACACATTCACATGGATGCAATGATTTTGAAACATATACGTTATGTAGACAGAGTCACTCCATATGCTTTCAGAACGACCATCTCTATACAAATGGTACACAGCCACTGTTCCCATGGTGTGACACGTAGGTCAATCTAAACCTGTCTGAATCACAGTGCCCTATTGTAGATGGGGCCTAGCACCAAAATTGGATTGAGTGGACAATCCTTACCTCTAATTAATGGACATTTGTTTGTTGAATTTGGAGGGTTGACCACTTCTTTTAACCCTCCATATGACAGCCACTGACCTGACGTTGGGCCCATGGCAGATCTACAGTGGGCCCACAATTTAAACGGTTTTGATTAAAGGTACATGTATGCAACTTGTACAGTGGCTACATAGCATGTGCATCCATTGTTGCCACTTGTATGCATATTAATTCATGAATGGTCAAGTCATAGAACAGAACTACTAATATAGTTTACCTGAGCCAACAGGCCTATGGATCACAGCCCATCTACGTGTGGCCACATGCCACCATGGCATGTTTAAAGGTCCAGGATGTGCATCAGGTGGACGCCAGCATGTACCAAAAAATAGGCTGGTTCAATAATCGTCAGGTGGGCCACACCATGTGGAATGTGGACAGCTGAAAGAAAGGTTAGCTGTCTTCATTCAACGTGCATATATAACCCACATGATGATTGACCTGCTTATTTTGGACCAGGTTGTCTACATGGTGGGCCCCACCAGATGTACAACTTGAACCTCGTGCATGGGTCAGCAGCATGGATTGGCCTGGAAATGTGGCTGGGCAAAACTGTTGAAGCTTTATAAGTGGAATGGGGGACGATAAAATGGCAAATTGTGTAGATTGCCCATGTCTGCTAATTTTCAGCAAGCTGGTCCAATGTTGAATGCTTTTAATGGTTATTTTTGTAGGTATGACGGAGAGAGATGGTAGAGAAAGAAGCAAAGACAGAGGACGGGACCATGGTGAGAGGGAGAGTAGCAAGAACTGGGAACGAGATGGGTACATGCATAAGGGAGAAAGGCACCGGAGCCGGAGCAGAGAAAGGGATAGGGACCGTGAGAAAGAAAGAGGGAGAGATAGAGATAGAGATCGAGATAGAGACCAAGAGTACGATCATGACAGAGGCCGAGAACATGGGAGGGAGCGTGACCGCCGTCGAGAGTGGTAATACCAAATTCCCCCTTCGCAATTCAAGTTTTCGATGGTTTGAGAGAGTTTCTGGTCATTCGGGAGAAGTGGGTCTGAACTAGTGCTTTATGGTGTACTTTTGGTTTTCCGGTATTGTATTTGGATTCATGAAAGGAAGTATTCCTGTGGGAAAATTAGGATCCTCTAACTGGATGATATGCCCAGTTTACTTGGATCTGCAGTTTGTACCGCTGCCCATGGTTAGTAATCAAGGCCATTTGTCTGTTGGGACCCACTGTGGATGACCATGCCACAAGAATATCCTTGGTATGACAATCCTACCCTCTCTGATTCTCACCAGCCAGTAGATGAACAAGGAGAGAGCAACTATCAACATTCAACTGAGAAACATCACAGGATTGGGGGCTATGTTGTTCCAATCTTGAAGATTTTCGGGACATAGGCACATCTGTGCAGGCCCCATCAGACCAATGGTCGGGATCATTACAAAATTGGCCTATCTTGTATGAACCAGAAACCCAATTAGACTGCATACTCCAGGTCAAGGATCTAATGGTTCCTCTTCATTAGGTAAAGCTTGTGACTTTTGATCCCTAAATCTGCTCTTTTCTTTAGATTGTGTTCTAGATTTGAAGTGTGGTCTGGAAGGGGTTAGAAATGAACAAGTGAACTTGGTGATTCACCGCCTTTTTCTTTCTCAAGGAGTCGGCCACGTCTTTCAGTAAGCCTGATTGGTAAGATCAGCAGATATTTGCTAGTGCATATGGACCATTAGATATAAATTCCTTTGAATCGTCCATTGGCGGACTAATTATCAAGAGGCTAAGATCTGGTGGGGAAGAACTTTTTGGCATCATCATCTGCCATGATTGTGGCTGTGAACAAATGTTCTGGGTCACTGAAAGGTTGGGCGCTGCCCCAACAAAAATAAGTGTGAGGCCTTTGTATATTTTCAGGATATGTACTTGCAAATGTATGGTTTGTGGGAAGTGGTGTTATTGGATACTCTAACAGGGTGTGATGCTTGATATACAGGCACTCAGAAATAAAAGTGGCATAACTCAAATTAAACCGTCCAAATTCCAACATCCACTGCAGATAGGTCATCCTCCAAAGTTCAGATTGATTGAATGATTTTAAGTTTTAATTAATGGTCGCTTGTTGATAGTTTTTATTTACTCTGTTTTAATATCTGTTTGGTTGCCACTTAAAAAATGAGTTAATCTCTGAGCTGTTCTTGAAGTTGCACCCAAACAGGCCTGAAGGTATTGACCTGTGCATGATGCTGGTGGTCTCAAACCTGGTTGAGCTTTTATTTGGTGAATCTGGACCATCCAAATGGTGGGATATGCTATCTATGTCTCATGGTACAGTTGATTAATTCCAGCGTCTGATTAACAGCTACTAACAGGTCATGGTCAGTAGCAGCTCTAGATGATGCTTGGCTGTGGGATCGGTGAACCCAGACCGTACAAATGTTGGGCATACAATTGATGGCTGATGCAATAACCGTCAAAGTTTATTAATTTAATAGACTTTTACCTTTTGAATCTGGGCCATTCCCTTTTAATTCAATGGCTAATATTAAATTTCTGGTGTGTTTTCTACTGTAGGTCAAGTATACCGGCCCACCTGGCCTGAGCTTTTCCAATATTGTCTGTTAAATGCACAAAGTCCTGCCTCATTCTAAATTCAGCCCAAATAAGTTCGGACGTCTCTCAGCCCACATGGTGCCTAATTCAATGTTTCAGCTCCTTCCATTCGCACCGTTGAAAACATGGTGTTGACCCATTTCACCTTATGTGGCACTGATGTACAGCTATCAAAACCATCCAAGTTATGAATGGAGCCTATATCTAAAATCAAACTGATAAAATAATCCTAACCAACCATTTAATGCTATCAAATAGATGGTTAAAATGTAAAATGGTGGGGTGAAATTCAATGGAAAAAATCAGATCGTTAATATTATTTCTCAGTGCAATCTTTTGGTTACGATCCATTAACAATCTTCAGCGATTTGGACGGTCGGATTGCCGTACGGACCATGCCGTATCTTCGTTCAAAAAGCCACAAGCAATTTTAAACGGTGCTAAACGATCGCAGAGTCTACCTCCCTAAATACAAGCGAGATATATAGGAAGTGTTGTGCGGCCAGGAAGAGAAACATTCAACCAAAAAAAGATAATTTTTTTTTTTAAAAAAAAAAACGAACGGCCAGAAATAAAAACTACTATAGTCCAACTTCAACACGAACTGGTTAGCTAATCGAAGGATACTGTCGGTGCGATCTTGCAACGTCGACCGTTAAATTGAATGAACGGTCAACGGCGAGAAGTACAGCCGATGGATACGTGTGATCTGTAAGAGATCCGATCATATACAGGTTCTACTATTACCGTGCTACTTTGTAGCACATCCATACCATGAAAACGGTGGGACCGACAATGAGGATCATCATTCTAAAAAATCAAGCTGACCGACCTACTTGTTGGGCCACACCTCTATGTTGAATCTGACCATCTGCTTTTCATTGATTCCTAATGTGTGGCCCATCTGATGAGGTGATTAGTCTGAATCTTGTATCAGCTGGTCTTTATGGTGGGGCCTACCGTTTTCATGGCTCGGATATTTTACGCAAGTGGTATGGTGGCGGGGATGCGGGAAACATGAGACGGCGAGCTGTGGTGCATTACCAGCTTGTACGTCATCATTTCTCTGACCTATTAGATACCACAGATTCGATTAGTCCAGCGGAGTAAGTTTTTTCCTTCAACATCCATCTCGAATTGAAGACTCCTATGTTAGTTTTGCACCATTTAAAAGACAGTGGCGACTCTTCCGAACATAAACATCGCATAGGTTTAAGGAAATCTAAACTGTCCAAACCTCCCACTCAGCTCTGTACTGGGAATAAACCAAAATTTGCATAGACAACATAATAGTAAACCGTTTGATTTTTCCTCGAATTTGAACCACTCAAACTATTGTACTTCTAATCATACATTTGATATCCAATAAATGAATAGTCAAAATTTCTTGATCGATGTGATTTTAAACATATACTTTATATCAACACTGGGACCCACAATTCAGATGGTCTGGATATCTGTTCACATTGCAGCATGGAAGGAGGATGATGTGTCACTGCCATTTCTTAATTGGTGCAAAACTAAGGGCCCGTCTGGATGCATGTAAGTTATTTTAAGTTGCAAGTGACTTACAGGTTAAAGTCAGGGAAGAGACTTCTTACCTTCACTCCCCTGCAGTTATTTGGTAAATTTGCTTTTATTTACAGGTGATTACACCAAGTTCACTGCCCGCTTACCCAACTTATAGGCATCCAACGGGTTCTAAGATAGTCTTAACCATATCTTCATTAAAAAAAAAAAAAAGACCGCGAAAAAAGAGACGGACCAGAGAAAGAAGAAGATAAAACGGAGATGAAGGTGGCAGCAGCACCTGCGAGCTACCATTTCAATTCCACACCTCAAAATCTCAGCTTCTCGTCCTCATTCTCAAATTATCGTCCCATATCATCTTCTCCAAATCCGATAATTTCAAAATCTCCTTCCAATGCTCGTCGCCCTATAAGAGCAGAGACCGAGATTAGGGTTTGCGTGAACAGGAGCTGCAGCAGATTGGGATCCAGACAAACCCTTGAACTCCTCTCGAATCTCGCCCCGCCAGAAGTCTCCGTCAATTCCTGCGGCTGCTTGGGCCAATGTGGCGCGGGCCCAAACCTCGTCGTCCTGCCGGACGCTGTCTATGTCCGCCACTGCGGGACTGCGACTCGAGCGGCCGAGGTCTTGGCGGAGGTCTGCCGTGGCAGCGGCGGTTTTGATGCTTCAAAGAATTTGGCGGTACTGGCGTTGAGGAAGAGAGGAGAGGGAGAATTGGAGAAGGGAAATTTCTCGGAGGCTGAGGTTTTGCTCTCGCAGGTTATCTAACTCATTCTTTCCTCGGTTCTCTGTTTTCTTTGTTACTTCTGTTTTTGGAATTTGTTTGTTTGAATTGAGGAGAGAGTTCAATTGAAGTTCGCTTTGGAAAAGTAGTTTTTTTTTTTTTTCTCTGTGTGTGTGTGTGTAATGAATAAGCAGAAATTTTCTGTGTTGATAAAAGTAAGAATCATTGATATGGATGATATTATGATATTGGGAACTGATGCTGTGCCTCTGGAGAATTGAGAGGTATGTCTGTATCATTGCTGCACATCTTGTAAACATGGAGGAGACCGGACTGCTCATTTGGGTGGTCCTACATAGTATGACAAATACCACCAAGATTTTGGAAATGTTGTGATAATATCGCAAGAAATATACTAAATGATATTATTGTGATATTATCGCAATATTTAAAATATTGCATTCTTTTAGGGTATTTTGTTATATAAATATAAATATAAATTTATTTATTATTTTACAATAAATATTTTTATTTTTGCAGAGATTTTCCCGATAATATCCTGAGAAAAACCTCAAATTTTGAAAATCTTGGGAAATTTCAGGGGCAAGAAATTGCCGAGAACAAGTTTGGTATCATTGTCATGCAAATGGACAGCAAAAAACAAATCAGCAATGGCTCATGGTATGCATGCATAATTCCATAAAAGAAGTTCCATGCCTCTGCAAGCATTGGATCTCTTCCTATGATATTTGTTATTTGTTGGCAATTTGGCATTTAATAGACTTTAGAATGTTGTAGAATTTGCACTCATATTGGACTGGAATGTAGTTTTTGAGTTGGTCTCTTTAAGACAATTGATGCCTCCTGTTGGGTAATTCATAGTTGGTGTAAGGAGACAGACCATCTCATCAAAATGCTGTTGTTGATTATGAACTTGCACTATTTGTTCATGATAGGAATGCCTTGTGACCCACCTTGATATGCCAATATAATGGACTTAGTCTTGTTATGAAACAGAATAATAGATAAGTTTTTGTACATGGGATGTGACCGTGTTTGGCATGTAAGTCCTGCTTGATAAACATGGATCAGTGCCTCCTTGCTATCTATGTAGCCAGCCACAACCCTTTATAGGTGTTTCTAGCTTGTGCTCGTTGATATGTGGTGCAAACGGCTGATGGGAAGGATCCGCCCATGCATAGGCACCTTCAATCTAAACTTGAGAACTAAATAAAGTAGGAAGAAGCATGCTAAAAAATTTTATTCAATTCAAAGATGCCTTCCAACTACTCATCACAGGCTCTCATATAAGGTTTTGAAACATACATATAAGGAAAATACATAATGTCATTGACAACCAATGACTTATTACAAATATGGAAAATAAATAAAAAAGATTTAACTAGTGGATTATTCATAGCTAGCTGATTGATTTCTCTAACTACCTACCTAAATAGGAGGCGTGGGCCTCCTTATTGATGGGCCAACTGTTGAGCTTGGGCTTAATAGGCCTGCGCTTGGCCTATCGATAATGGGCCCAGATCAGCCTACATCAGTCCTCCCGCGCTTGATAGAACTAAACTCCGGCGAGTGAATGGCTTCATATTTCTCATAAAGGGCAAGATTCAAACATGGAAGTTGGTTGTTGTGATCCACGTAGCATCAGAGAGAGGTCGTCCTTGCCAACAGATAAGAAACTTTTGGTAACCACCTTGGCGCGTGGAGACAATCTAGTCATTGAGAACATCAACGACCATGTCCGTAGGTGGTAAAATGGCCGGAAGTGTGATGGCTTGTTCTTCGATACCATCGTCAGTATGACACCCATGATAGATGGAAAGATGGAGCTTCTTCGAGGTACCAGGGGACAAACATTTAGGTCGAATACGGACCATAACCATGTCACCTTCCTCAAATTCAACAAAGCAACGTCTTGTGTCTACATGTTGTTTATAATTTCCATTACTTGCGGCAATATTGCGTCGAACTTCGTCATGCTTCTGTTGCATATGGCGGATGAAGTCATTAGCTTCTGCACTTACTCTCGACTCTACAGGTAGAGGAACCAAATTGACTGGAAGATGTGGTCATATACTAATTATTGCTTCAAAAGGTGACACCTATATGGACCCATTGACTGAGGTATTATAAGCAAATTCAGCCATGGGTATTACTAGGTCCCATGTAGCTATATGATCACGGACAAGACACCGTAATAACTTGTCCAAGCTACGATTGACCAGTTCTGTTTGACCATCGGTCCGTGGGTGGTACGCACTAGAGAATTGAAGCTTGGTGTTCGTTACTGTCCAAAGAGTTTTCTAGAAATAACTCGTGAACTTGGTATCACGATCAGACACAATTGTCTTCGAAAGCCCATGAAGAAGAACAATCTCTCAAAAGAATAATTGAGCAATCTTGATAGCATCTGTTGTATTCGAACATGGTATGAAATGAGCCATCTTTGAAAATTAATCAACCACAACAAATAGTGAATCAACTTTCCGAACGGTTTTTTGCAAATCCAAGACGAAGTCCATGTTGAGATCTTCCCATGGAGCATGTGGGATCAATAGCGGTTGATACAAACCGCTGTTTTTCTTTTGACCCTTAGCAAGCTGGCAAACCCTGCAGAACTGGCAAATCTTTATGACATATGATTTTAGACAAGGCCAAAAGTATCTATCTCCAACGAGGGCTAGGGTTTTATCGTGGCCCAAGTGACCACTACACCCACTGGCGTGTAACTCCCTCACAACATACTCGCGGATGGATGTATTGGGTAAACAAAGTTGCATTCCTCGGAGCAAATAGCCATCACGAATGCTGAAATGTAGGTGTTTCGCAAGCTTTCCACTAAGAACGCTTGTATAAATACGTATAAAATCCTTGTCATCAGCATACTCAAGTCATATTTCCTCGAATCCTAGAACAATGACCGCCATCAATGACAATAGATGTGCGCGACAGCTTGATGCATCAACAACCTAATTGTCCTTGCCAGTCTCGTGACGAATGACGAAAGAAAACTCATGAAGGTAAGCACTCCACTTAACATGACGAGCACTCATCTTTTGTTGAGAGTTTTAGGTACTTGAGTGCTTCATGATCAGAATATAAGACAAACTCTTTGCCAACCAAATAGTGACACCAATGCCATAAAGTCTGAACAACGGCATAAAACTCCAAGTCATAAGTGGAGTATCATTGCTTCACATCAAAGAGCTTTTCGCTGAAGAAAGCTATTGGATAGTTCTCCTTACTGAAAACTCCACTAATGCCGACATTAGAGGTGCCACGACTCGCCTCAAATACCTTCTCAAACTCGGGAAGGCACAAGACTAGAGCTTCAGTCATCGTACGTTTGATCCTATCAAATGCTCGTGTTGGTGCACTTTTCCATCGAAACTCCATTTGTTTCATACAATCGATGATTGGGGCCATGATGCTACTAAAGTTTTGCACAAAACGTTTGTAAAATGTAGCGATGCCATGAAAATCGCAAACTTCAGGGATAGTGGTGGGTGTCGGCCAATCAATTATGGCTTTCACCTTGGCGGGGTCCACTTCCACACCTTGCAACAAGACAATGTACCTTAAGAAAACCACTAATGCACACATGAAGACACTTTTAAAAGTTGATGTAGAAGCGCTCACGACAAAGGACTTGACATACTGTAGATAAGAATGTCATCAAAATGGACAACGGCGAACTTACCAATAAAAGGTGCAACAATTGCGCCATGACGCGCGTGAAAGTGCTAGGCACATTTATGAGACCGGATGGCATAACTAGCCACTCGCAGAGACTGTCCTTCGTCTTAAATGTCGTCTTCCATTCGTCACCAATTCTTATGCGAATCTAGTGGTATCCACTGCAAAGATCAATCTTGGAGAAGACGGTAGCTAGAGCTAGGCACAAAATGACTCGACTCAGCAAACTCGACTCCTTCGACTCGTTCAAATCCAACTCGATCCAAACCTAGTGGGTGAGTTGATCCGAATCGAGTTGACTTCGTCCAATAAGAACTCAAACCATGTCGAGTTCGAGTCACCCAGTAACTCGACTCAACCCAAAATCCAACTCGGTACTAACTTGACTCAATTTGAAACTCAACTCAACTCGTGTGTGTGTGTGTGTATTAAAAAAACTCAGATATGACGTTTTAGATCTAAGATGGCGTGTAGCTGATGGAGAGGCTGCAATTCTGGCAAGTGAATCTAGGCTTTGAGTGGTGATTTTAGCCCGTGAATACCTGCTACACCTGACTCGACTTGGTGCTGACTCGTCTCGACTCGGTACTTGTGACCAGGTCGAACTTAGTCCGGATTAGTCCAGGCCAGACCCGGACTCGGATCGGGTCGAGCATGCTGGACTCGATACCGAGTCGGTTCGAGTTCGAGTCAGGCCTATTTCAAAACTGGATCAAGTCGGCTCAGCCCTAACTTGGTCCGACTCGACTCAATGCCCAGCTCTAACGGTAGCACCTAGCATAAAGTCCAGCATATCATCAAGCCGAGGAATGGGGAAACAATATTTCACTGTGATTTTATTAATAGCTCAGTTGTCTACACACATTCGCTAACTTCCATCTTTCTTGGGAGTAAGGAGGGCCGACACCGCACATGGGCTCAGGCTCTCTTGGATGTAGTCATTTTTAAGCAACTCATCAACCTGCCACTTCAACTCAACGTGCTTGGCAAGACTCATCCAGTATGCAGGTAAGTTGGGTAAGGATGCTCCGAGAACCAAATATATAGCGTGTTGAATATCCCACAATGGAGGCAACTCCTCGGGTAGATCATCGAGAGCCAAATCGTGGAATTCATGTAGCATAGTTTGACTTCATCAGGAATAGGCTCATCCTGGTCAATAACAGGCTCTTGCACCAGTTTTGTAACTAAAGCGAACATTATGCCTTTCTCCTTGCTCTCGTCTTCGAACTTTCACATGGTGAGAACATGAGAGTTTGAAAAGGTAGCCAATGTCGATGATTAAGGAGGTGACATAGGTTGCAATGGGTGAAGAAGGATACGATGACCTCGCCATAGGAAAGTATGCGTGTTAGCTTCACCGTCACTTTGTACCTTTTGGTCAAAAAGCCAAGGTCAACCGATAAGGATGTGGCCGACATTCATCGGAATTATGTCACACCAAATATCATCCTCTTATATGCCAATTTTAAATTATCACACACCTTTAAGTCATGGGGATGGCATTATCATCAACCCACGCAACCTCATATGGTTTGGATGCCTTTCAATTGGCAACTTGAGCTTGCCAATCACCTCTTGAGATACGATGTTCATTGCACTGTCGTCATCAATGATCATGTTACATAACATGCCTTGGCATTTTAAACACGTACAGAAAACAATGGTCTATCGGCAGACTTCCTCTTCCTCCTCGGTGGTGGTAAGGAGGCATCATATGATAAGAGTAGGGCCTTCATCTTTAGCTTCAATTGCAGTTTCAACGGCAGGGTCCTCTAGCTATGATGCAGGTTCTACATAGGGTTGTTCCATCTCAATGTGCTCATCGCAATACTCATGGCCGTCTGGGTGGTGGGGGTCCTCCTCATTACTGCAATAGTGGAGGTTACTGGCTTGCGGACACTCATTAGAAAAGTGTCATATCTATCTACAACGCTAAAAATCAACACCTTGCCATTCTCTTTAAAGAGAAGGATTAAAAATAAAACCTCGCCCCATGGTGTCATGTCCCTGCACCATTGGTTGCTTTGGGTATGAATTCCGAAGGGGGGTGGGGGGTTGCAAAGGTTGGGGCTGCTTTATAAGAGGAGCATGCATCTGTGAGCACAACTGAAAAGGGAGAGGAGGTGGTCGGTAGCCCTGTGGTGGAATCCGATTGAGGTGCGGATTTGAACCCCTTCTCACAGAAGGTTCCCTAATTGGCGAACCAAAACATCAGAGAGTATGTTGCTATTGTTGCTATTCAACTCATCAAGCCTTTCAATGAACATCATCAACTGTCTCAAAATCATACATGACCATCTTGCGATGGATCACTTGGTGTAACCTTGCCCGATAGTGGTTAGTTGTTACGCGGTTTGTCTTTGCAAGCTTACAACAGATAGAAAACTCATTGAACTTTTCGGTGTAGTCATCCACCGATAAAGTTCCTTGTTTGAATGCAAATTCTTGAAGAAGAGTATCAATGTAATCTGAAAGCAAATACTTACTTTCCTGCATCTCCTTCATGTCAGCCCACCTGGTGATAGTAGGACGACCCATGATAAGATTGTTGTCATCAATGCTTCGTGATTAGGTTTGTAACAACTCGTGATTTTGTCTATCGTGGACAATATGAAAAACTGAATTCCAAGTAATAATTTGAATATGACAGAGTATAAATACTCCACTTTTTCCTTAAAATAATATAATTCTAAATTTTCATGGCAATAGCGGCATAAATGATGGAAAAATTAAATCTCATTCCATTAAAGTAACTACTCTAAGTTTCATTCACCATCATAATATCAATATATTACATGATCGGTCCTTCCATGAGACTTATTATATTAAAAAATAAATAAACAACAAATATTAAAAACAAAGCAAGTAAAATATAATCTCTCTATAAAGTCACTTTGGCTTCATCGTCCACCATCCATTGCCATGGACCATCATAATTCTCACCTTGAAGCTCTGGCTCATTCTTTGGATCATCACCTGCACAGTTTACGATTGTTTTTCCAACAAGAGGAATGAGTTGCCTAGGTTCAACTCAAGGCACCCCTACAAGGTTATCACAATAATAGCACATTCATAATATAAACAATCAAAGTAAAACATCCATGAGAAAATCTTGATTAATGCAATGCATGATATGCATGCTCTGATGAAAGCACCCTCGGTAAATGAAGCGAACTAATCATGTTACAACTTCAACGTTAGCCACTACTCATCAGAGTTATGTGAAGCGGAATAATCCTATTACGACTTCACACTAACAAAACCCAACTAATGGAAGCAGACTAATCCATTACAACTTCCACTAGATAGTACACAATCAGAGGTGGACTAATCCATTACAAATTGTATTGTAACACCCAAGGGGCTGATCCACCAATTCGGATCCCAGTGAATGCATGATTAGTTCCATCATTTAATTATTCCGGTTTTAAATCCAGCCATATTAGGTAAGCTTAAAGGTCACCATGGGGGGCTTGTCATCCAGCATAGACCGACAACTCGAGCATAGTGTCCCATACCACCGTGCCTGGTTCATGAGACTATAGCAAGTAGGCTTATAATGCACCATTTATAGGTAGTGATCATACTATAATGGATGCATCCAGCCGTTACAAGAATGCTCACACTCAACAAGTCACCACCTCACCCATTCCATGGCACATGACACATCTACCATTCAAGGATCTATCATAAGAAATGATCTAACCATTAGATTCTTCACAACTCACCATGGATAAACCACATGGGCTTCTACAATGTTTTCCAAAATACATGGGATAAGGGGTTTCTTGTAATGTGGCGTTCAAAATACATAATTCCATCATCACCACATATCATGGGTGTGCCATGTTCATCAACATGTATTAATAATCATGAAACATGCATAGTTTCCACATAGTCCTTCCATATACATGATTTCATCCACAAGTCCATGTTCAAACGTCCAAACGTGTAACTTGTTCATAAGAATCAAAATGTCCAGCGACAAATCATTATTTAATTCACATGTTAAACAACATTAAACATCGTACAAACATCACAACAAATAAGCTAAACCAATCTACAGTGCATAGGGTTCATATGGGCTAACATAGTGGGTGCACCATGTAGACTCAGCAGGTTAGCTTGTCTCAACGGGTTAACTCACTGACCTACAAGTCCACATAAGATCCACCATTATGGAATGTCAATTGGAGCACCATAGGTTCACATGTTCAAGGTACATGAGGTTTCCATCATCATTTAGTTTGAGTACCCTACATCACGTACTTTGGGTTTAAGCCCATTCATCATCAATTCTCCACAAACTTCACCCAACCATGAATCCATTCAACCATCATAGAATTTATTGCAATTATACACAATAAATCAAAGAATTAACATAGGTTTTACCACCCAAATCATCAAACAAACAAACAAGGAAAACAATGTCTAAGTTTATGAGAAAACTAGCTAGAATTGTGTATAAGCCTAAAGGAGTTCCTCACCTTAGCCTTGGATGAAAACCCTAGTGGAACTTAAAGGGACACGGTGTCTACACGAACCACGACGTTGAAGATGATCATATGCACAAGCATCACACATTGGATGGAAAAGGGGATGTGCGCCCTTGCTGAGACGTCCTCTCTCTCTCTCTCTCTCTCTCTCTCTCTTGTTGGACGTGTGGAGGGCTGGTCTAGAGAGTGGGGGTGTGTGGCTTTAAGAGGGGAATAGGGAACTTGAGAAATTGCGGAGAAATAGGGAGAAAGGGGTGTGTGCATGGTGTGGTGCAAGGCTGGGCATCCCCACCTCCCAATCCAATTGGGACACAAAAAAGTTGATTTTGGGCGATCTTTATCTAATTCTAATCCGTTCACCATGTCTATGCCGTCGAATAGAGTAGGGTGGCACTAATTTCTTGGCAATCCGACATCTAGATTGACCGATCTTGAAAAATGGCTTGGTGGGTGCCAAAACGGACTTGATCTTGATTAACGATCCACGCCTGATGATCAGGGCCCAAAATTGGGGGAAATGTGGTCATGATAAGCAAATAATTAGGAAAATTTTGGTGGTTGATTGATGGTAGGAAAGATCTAAATATGAAATTTCACATGTTGCATCAAAATGAAGAAATTAGCTTTAAGGCTGTCATCATTCAATGGTGTAGGATCATATAGCGGGGTCTAAATTTTGTATGATCTTGTAGTCATACCAGGCCAAGGCGTGATCCAAATTTGAGTGGTTGACAGTAGGAAGCGGGTCAATTGGAAGGTCCAAATTTGGGAAGATTTGGCCAGTGTTCGAAATATTAGCATCGCGTTATGTATCACATCATTGGGATGCAGATATGTATCGGTTATCACACGGGATATATCGTTTGTATCAGGTAATTTATTGCACTTTTTGGGACACATGGGAAAACATTGGGGAAATGGTTGAATTTTTCAATGAAACTTCAAGGATTGTTAAAAAAGACCTTAATACATACTTTTAAATCATAACATCTAAAAATAAATAAAAATAAAAATAAAATGCACATAATAGGTTTCCTTTGTATAGGGTCCTAAGCTGTATTATCTGACTGAACTAATGCAACTATATTCAAATTGAATGCATACCATTTAGAGTGTATGTGATGATCATTTCATTAAACACTCCTAAATACTTTGAAATTAGTCTCAATTGATAGTTGGTTGAAGGGAAATTTCGAAGAAAAAAATTACTATTTGAATATTTATTTTATTAATTTTTAATTAAAAATGATTTTTATTTTTCAAAAATTGACAAGGACTTAACAAATCAGTAAATCAACCCTCATACATGCTTGATTTCATATTTAGAGTGCAACATTGCAAGCAATTTGGGAGAATTGGGAAATTTTTGAATTTTCTCCATTTTTTTCCCAAATCGGACCACGACATTCAAATTTCGAAATTAGAGTATATGTGATAATTGTTTAAATACTTATAAATACCATGAAATTAGCCTCAATTGATAGTTGATTAAAGGAAGTTTTCGAAAATTTAAAAAAAAAAAAAATAAAAAAAAATGGAGAACATGAAGAACCATTGGATATCGAAATCAAAGCTCTAACTCCATGATTTTTCATGCAAAACATGAAGAACCAATGGCTTTGTAACCATTTGACACCGATTTAACATATTTTCAACAAAAAAAATGATCAAAAATTGAAAATGCTTATCGGATCAAACATATAGGATATATCGGCACTACCTGTGGTCCTGTGTGTTTCATATCGCGCAGGTGGGATATAAGATATGTCATGGGATATATCGGCCGATATCATCAATATTTAAAACACTGGATTTGGTAACGTGGCCATTTCTTATAATAGGTGACTTGGCGCTTAAGAAATGGCTTAACAAGGTGAGGCACTCACATTCAGTCCACATGATGGGCGATCCAAGTCCTTCACATGAAGGAAAATATTCGACTACGATTACCTACAGACTTTCCTCACTCACTAAAATCAAGGATTAAGGGGCTGATTTGCAATTAGGCCACTTCTACTATGATCTAAGGGCTGAAATTTGACTTGTATGGTTAATTTATGATAGATAGGCATGAGATAAAATCTTAGGTCAAACGAATCATCGGAACCATGCAATTTAGAAATCAAGGGTCTAGGTCAGTGGCATTTTTGTAATTCTTTCTGATCTGAGAGTTTTGAGAAATCTAATAATTCTAAATGGTTCTAGGCATGGTTCTAAGAAATTCTTACAAAAGAACCTATATCTAAATCATCACAGATAAAGAGTTCATCAAATAAGTTAAAATTCTCGTTAACTAAGGGAAAATACACATCACAAGCTAGATGTTGAACTTAGGTTGAAACGGTAACATCTGCGATGTTACAAGATGCTTACTGGGCCCTTCAACTTGACTTTGACAAAAGCCACTCGTTGGACATCATCCATGTCGTACCATGAAAAATAATCTTTTAGCGTTGTAATCCAATCAACAAAAGCCTTTGCATCAAGATGACCCACTCAACCATACAGCCAATACTCCCTTTGCTACACAATGAACATGTCGATGGAGATGACACCAGTTGCTTCCTAATCGATGCTACACCTCGATCATCTAGCCACGACAGACACTTTAATGGCCATTTGTGCTAACATTATGACAAGCATTATTCCCCGTTTCAAGACTGAATGGCAATTTGATCAACATACGAGTTGCACTACAAAGCTCCAGGTCTTTAGAAAGCCATATTCTCGGTAGCCCCAAAGTTTAAAGGAGTTTCCTATTCGGTGGGGGGTGGATCTCGAATTTGGTTTTGGGAAGTTCTTCTGTTGGGCGATTGCTTGCTTAAAGATGCCTTCCCGAACTTGGCGGTTTTAGCCTAAGACAAGAATGTTTCTATAGCTAATTGTTTCTCAAGATCTGATAGAAGAGTCGTGTGGGCTTTCCCTTGTTGTAGAGGTCTTAATGATGAGGAAGTGGAGATGCTCATTAGTCTCTTGGATAGGCTAAAGTTAGTAGCGTCAGTCTGCCAGATGTTTTGGAGGCAGACTCGCTGATTTGGACGGATCACAAATCAAGTTGCTTCTTGGTTCGGTCTTTTTACAGAAAGCTATCCTCATCCCCTTCGCCCCCTAGTTATAACTTTCGGTTTTGGAAGTATGGAGCTCCCTCAAAAGTGGCAGCTTTTGTGTGGTTGGTAGGTAGGAATGGGGTGTTCATCGTGGACAATCTATGTAAGAGAGGAATGGTGCTTCCAAATATTTGTCTCTCATGTATGAGGGATGCTGAGTTGGTGGATCATCTATTTATCCATTACCCCTTTGCTAGGAAGATTTGGAGACTTTCCTATTTATTCAAAATGTTTGTTGGGCTTTGCCGGCCTCCATCCCTTACTTTTTGGCTTCATGGGACGAAGGAGGCGTGGGTAAAGAAGGTAAGGCGGTTTGGTACTTGGCTGCTATGGCTACCTTGTGGGCTATCCGGGTAGAGAGAAACAGGAGATATTTTGAGAACAAATCCAAATTGGCGGATCAAATCTTTTGAAAAGCACTTGGGTGATCGAGCGGCCTTTGGGTTTGAAGGATATGGAACCTTGCACTATTGTAGCCTTTTTGTGCCTGTAGTTTTATCTTCTTGCTGTTTTTGTTGTATTCTTTCCCACTTTGTTTGCCATTTTTTAATAAATTTTTTGTTGCCTCTCAAAAAAAAAGAGGACAAAGTCAAACAACGTTGTGATGAGCCATGTTGCCAATATCACACATGTTAACTCAATGTTGTGCGACCTCACACTAGTCAATAATGAGGAAAGTGATGCATGACTCATGAACACCTCATTGAATGATCACTAGCCTTCCGGGCATTGCCCAATGTTATTTTCCTGGGTGACGAGCTTACTTTAGCCAGCAAAGGACATGACGCTGATCCTTTAACAGCCTAGGCTCATTTGCAGCACATCCTTTGCATCACGCATGTTACAGCTTTCTCAAGCTTTGTGTTACAATCAAGGGTATTTTCCTCGGAATGTAATTAAGGGCATGTGCTAGACCCCTACCCGGAATGTACCATGAATCCAGATTAATAAAAGCCTTTTAACTATATGCTCTCTCTCTTGGTTAGGTGTGGTAAGGAGGCTCTAATGATATCATCTTTCTCATGGTTGCAGGCCATTGATCTCAAACCTTCCGGAGGTCTGCATATTATTTATAAATGCAGGTTTGTAAAACTCATAGAAGTATATAATCATCTGGAAATGGCTGAGTTGATAGTGATATGAGAAAATAAGGACGCCTCATGTGTCTCTTAGGCCTTAGCTGCCTGTTTTTTTTCAAATATATATATGGGATTACCCTTGAAATTACTATCGTGCATGAAGTCTATAATTCTGAGTGATTTTTTTTCTGAAGAACAGGCTATTGGTCTATTTTATTTTGTAAAGTTCAAAGAGCTTTGTCGTCTCATAGTTCTGCTATCCCTTCATAATGCCAGCAATATGCTTATACTCTTCATGATTGTTTCTAGTGCATTTAGTTAATCATGCCTCTTGAACCACAACTATCTTCATAAGGGTCTATTTGGATAGTGGGAAAAGAAAAGAAAAAAAATGGATAAGTTTTCCTATGATGGGATGTTTCGCTACATTTGGATAGCAAACGAAACATGATTTCAAAAAGCAATCATTACCCAAACACCATAGTGAAATTCTCACGCACAAGATATGAGGTGACTATTTTTAGAGCTTTATTTCGATTTCTACTTGTTATCCAAACAAGAACCCCAAAATGGAATCCATTGGAGTCCATTCTCATGGAAAATCTTGGGAAATCATCATTGTATAGCTAATAGTTTTCTTTTCTTTTCCTAATATCCCAACAGACTAAAGGAATCTTTTGTTTTATTTGAGTGTTCCTACTTCACCTTCTTGTTAAATGTATCATTCTTTTTCTTTAGGAGTTTGTCATATGAAGAAGAAGGGTATTGTGTTAAATTACTGAAATTTTAAGGATCTTTTTCTTTCAGTTCTCTTGTGCCATTTACAACTCCAATCCATAATTATGAGGTTTTTCACTTCTCAGGTCTTCTGCAAGATTGGCACTGGGCAATAATTTTGGTGCTCTTGAAGATGCTGAAGAAGCTTCAAGAATAGCTCCTAGATATCCTCAGGTAAGACTTACATTACAGTAGTGGCTTCATGCACATGCCACTGAGAAACTACAGAGTCCTTGAACTGAGGGTGTGGTCTGACAAATTATCTGATCATTGAGCTGAGGACACTGACAGTGTACAAAGTCACCATGTCCAATCAATTGGAGCTAGGGGTACCAATGGGTTGGGTCGGTGCTGGGCTGCAATCCCGGCCCATTTACTAAACGGGGCAAGAATTCTCGCCTGTACCCAACCCATGATCCATTACCCTTTGGGCCAACCTGATGCACTCAAAAATTCATCAGGCCCAAGCCTGGCCCCTTTAATTTTAACTGAGTCGATCTTGGTTGACCCAACGCGGCATGACCAGCCTAGGCTCCCCAATTAGTGGATACAAACATCATATGGATGTATCTATACAGCATGCACATAGACATTATATGTCATGGATCTATCCTTATCTTCTATTATCCTGTTTTGGATTTTGGTTGGCTGGGTCATTTGGCCAAACCCATTGATAACCTCCATGGGTGGATCAATTCAGGTAGGGTTCAACCTGAGCTCGGTCCATTTACTTAAATGGTCCACGTTTTCTAGCCCATGACTGACCTACTACCTCTTGAGGTTGGCCCAAACTCACCTCAGAAGCAGGTTGAGCCAGTTGACTTGTGAGCCGAATTGATCCATTGCCACCCCTAAGTGGGGCTCCTCAGTTTGATGGTTCAGAACTTTGATCTGATGAAATGGACTCTGTGCCCAAATATCTTCCCAGTGGAAAATTCTAACCCTTCAATGCGTGGCCTCTAAATAGAAGGTTGGATAGCTAGGATCTTCAAATATTGTAGTTCTTTGGGACATGTCCTTTCATGGTGGAGCCCACTGAAACAGTCTGGACCAGTGAACTGGCCCCACGTGTATGAACTTGAGTGCGATAAATTGTGACATGAACAGAAAACTATATGAATGCACAAGTGATTTTGGCTGCATGTAAAGGAGTTTCTTTCTTTCTTCTTTGTTTTTTTGGAGGAGCTTCCGGGTTGTGATAAACCATTTGATCAAAAGTGTCGAGTGGGACCGTGGTTCAATGATCCAGAATCTAGACCATTGAGCTGATATACTCTGCTGTGGATCGAGTTTGCCCCACCAATCTTCTAGATTGGAAATTCCTAGCCATCCAATCTTTGGCATTTTTGTCCTGACAGTTTCCAATTTTCTTTAACTGTTATTTTTGCGGACTGCATAGCGAAGGTTAGGATCTTCGAATGTGGAAGATTCAGGCTATTCCTCATCATTCATCAACTGCGGGACTCATCAGATCAACTGCCTGGATCACCAAAACATGGCCCTGCTTATACATGTGCTGATCTGTCAGGGCATGACAATTTCTCCTCTTTAAAATTCTCAAGAAACACTTTGTAAAAAATCCAGAAAAAAAAGTAAAATTAATCAATTTGAAAGTTTAGGGTGATGGAGCTCCTAAAATATGATATAGAAATTTTCATGAAATTCTGGATATATTAACCAGTTCAATGCTACAGGCCTACATTTCCCAAGGTGATGCTTTCTTGGCAATGGAGGAATGTGAAGCAGCAGAAAAGGCATATTCATCTGCTTTACTGATTGATCCATCCATTCGCCGGTCTAAGTCTTTCAAGGTTCTATTCAGTACTTAAATCTTTCTTTCATAAGTAACTGAAAAGCAGCTCTATCTAGGTTTCCATTTTTTCCCCTCTTTTCTTTATCCTTTCTTTTTAAGTGGGCAAGAATCAAGTACACCAGTATATGCACAGCCATGTGAGGGATAGTGAATATCAGCATAATATCTCACCAGATAGAGCAAGACTACTGATATAAGGAGGACCTCTTGTACTATAAAATTGATTTTTTTCCCCCCTTTTTTTCTTTTTTTAAGAACACAGTTGAAATAGCCTCGTTATTTATTAATTTATTTTTATCAAAATAAACAGTGCGGTTACAAGTAACCAGTAGAGAACCCGGGATGCAGAGTTGCATGCAGGGGTGCCTCTGCTAGATCCGAATCCTTCATCTGGTCAGCCCAAAATCTGCACCATGCCCCAGTTAGGCCTGTACGTTCATGGGGATATGCATGTATATATTGAGATATTGAGCTGCACTTCAGTGAAAAAGTGGATAGTGAAAGTACTTGACAGCAGTCCACATTCAGGACACTTATACGGCCCATCCGATGATATGTGTGCAGTTACAAGTGATATGATTTTACATAGTTCATGAATTGGAACTTTGCGCCCCTTATTATTTCCACCTTTTCCAATGCATTTACAAAAAAGGGGGCGTGCATGGTACTTTTCTTTCATAGGATGCACGTGCCCCTCCTTTAATTTCTGTTATCTTTTAACCTTCCAAAGATTCTGAGCATTCTGAGATGTAACATAAAACGTATGCATTTTGGCCATTTTCAATGGGTTTTTTTTTTTTTTTCTTGAATCCGTAGTATTTTATGGATCCTGACTTATATCACATTTCTAATACAGGCTCGGGTTGCAAAGCTTCAAGAGAAACTAGCCATGGCAAATGCCTCCCTTTAGTAATGATGAGACAGGTTGTACCTTTTAATATGTGGACCCACTCTAAGTGCAATAAGGTTAGGCTAAGGACCCAATCTAAGTGCATTAAGGTTAGGCTGCAAGTCGTCTAACATTTTTAGGTTTTTCATTTTGCCCTCATTTTCAATTAAAATTAGCCATTGATACCATGGGCCTTCTATGTAAATAGCTTGTTTTTTCTGTTTCAGGAACATGATATTCAATCGCACTAGTGTTTAGCATTGGTCAAATCTTGAAGAACAAAAATGTATTTTCACGGTCTGCGATCATTTATATTAGTCTGTATCATAAGCAATGTTTTCCATATACTTATCGTGTATTGTATTGCACTCTCTTGGGATATAGATATAAATTGGTTATCGCATGGGATATCCTAGTTGTAGCGTGTAATTTATTGCTGTTATTGGGAAACATTGGGAATTTGATTGAATTTTTTATTGAAACTTCAGAAATTGTTAAAAAAAAGACACTAATACACACTTGGAAATAATAATAATAAAATACTAAAAATAATTGCACATGGTAGCTTTTCCTTACATATGGCCTTAATCTATGCACTATCCAACTGAACTGATGCAATTTTATTCAAAGTCAATTCCTGTAATTTATAATGTAAAAAGACATGGAAATACAAACATTACACTCAAAAGCAAAAGAATATAAAACTAAAAATAGTCCTATGGATTTTGATATATATATATATATATATATATAGGGAAAAGGTACTATGCGCTCGACCTCACGAGTCCGTCCCATGAGGCCGAGGTGTGTGGGCCCCACCATGATGCGTTTCGAACATCTACCCCATCAGTCAGATGCACCATTCCATCGTGGTGTGCAAATCCAGCCCATCCATTATGTGTGTCCCACTTGGATGAGGGTTCAGACCAAGTTTCAGCAGCATTCAAAACTCAGGTAGGCCCCACCAAGTGCTTTTATATGTTTTAACGGTGTCTTCACATGATTTTGGATGGTATGGCCCACCTGAGTTCTGTATACGGCTGATTTTTGGGATATCCCATAATTTAGAGAGGACCCATCAAATGCACAGTGTTGATGCTCGACACGCATCACGGTGGGGCCCACACAGCTCGACCTCACGGGAGCTTATCGTGAGGTCGAGCGCATAGTACCTTTTCCATATATATATATATATATATATATATATATATATATATATATATATGGAAAAGGTACTATGCGCTCGACCTCACGAGTCCGTCACATGAGGTCAAGTTGTGTGGGCCCCACCGTGATGCGTTTCGAACATCTAACCCATCAGTCAGATGCACCATTCCATCGTGGACCAAGGTCTCAAAAATCAAGTCAATCTGTGACTTGTGTGGGCCACACCACATACAGAAGTGGGGAGGGGCCTTGCACCATTAAAACATTCATAATCAGTTTTTTGGGCCCACAGAGATGTGGTTTGCAAATCCAGCCCATCCATTATGTGTGTCCCACTTGCATGAGGGTTCAGACCAAGTTTCAGCAGAATTCAAAACTCAGATGGGCCCCACCAAGTGCTTTTATATGTTTTAACGGTGTTTCACATGATTTTAGATGGTATGGCCCACCTGAGTTCCGTATACGACTGATTTTTGGGATATCCCATAATTTAAAGGGTACCCATCAAATGCACGATGTTGATGGTCGACCCGCATCATGGTGGGGCCCACACAGCTCGACCTCACGGGAGCTAATCGTGAGGTTGAGCGCATAGTACCTTTTCCCACACACACACACACACACACACACACACACACACACACACACATATATATATATATATATATATATATATATATATATATATATATAAAATTCTTGATTGCTAAGAATATATAGATTAGGTTATATGCATGTTTAATGTCATGTTTAGATACTAAGGGGCGTTTGAATGATAAGTTTAAATAAGTTGCTTATGCCGCAAGTAGCTTATCTTAGTTTTCACTTATTTAGCAAAAAGTATATTTGGTAAACAATATACTTATCAACCAAAAAGTAGAAAAGCATGTTTTGTTTCCAAAGTCACAAGTATTTTTATCCCTCGAGTCTGTTTAGTCCCCCTCACATCTACCATCCATCACATTGGGCCAACCTTTGATGTATATTGTTCATTGTGTGGGCCTTGTGGGGCCCACCTTGGATGTGGATCATTCATCAATAGCGGCTAACCTTGGATGTGGGTAGAGCTGCACACAAGTCGAACCGACTTGGTGGACTCGACTCGTCCGACTCGACCCGAACCGAATGGCTAAGTCGGATTCGAATCGAGTAGCCTTAGCCCGATCCAAAACCCGACTGAGTCGAGTTCGAGTTACATAGTAACTCGATCCGATCTTACTCAACCCGATCCTAAACCCAACTCGATCCGATCGTCAGGTAGTATATAAATAAATAAATAAACATTTCCCTCTACCCTAACCCTACCCACTGCACCCGATCGGAAGCAACCCAATCCGAAATCCATTCCGGCATAGCAGCACACCAGATTCGGCGATCGGGAATTTTGTGAGCCCGGTTTCCGAGTTTGGGGCGTGACAGCAATCCGGCTCGATTAAGGTCATTTCTATTTTTTAAATTTAATAATTCGTAATTTGTCTGGGATGGCTTGGATAAGCCCGAGCTGGCTCTAGAGCGGCATCGGCTTGTTGTGGTGCGTTCGGGCTGACTTGGGAATGGCCTGGGCTCGCTGTGGTGTGTCCGGGTTGGCTCGAGTCCGGTGTGAGTGTGCAGTCAGGCTCATTGTAGACCTGTGGGGCGTCCCGCCCGCACCCGAGCTCGTTGTTGTGCGTCCGGCCTAGCTTGGGTGCGATGAGGCCGAGCTCACTGTAGACCTGTGGTGCATCCCGCCTTGCCTGGCTCAGGTGTGATGCGGCTGAGCTCACTATGGTGCATCTAGCTTGGCTCAGGTGTGGCTGAGCTAAAACCTAACCCTAAACCCTAATCTCTAACCCCAAACCCTAATCCCTAACCCCAAACCCTAATCCCTAATCCCTAAACCTAAACACTAAACACTACCTAACCCTAACCCTAAACTCTAAACCCTAATTCATAATCTGTAATCCCTAAACCTAAACCCTAAACCCTAAAACCTAATCCATAAAATATAAACCCTACCTAACCCCAAACCCTAATCCCTAAACCTAAAACCTAACCCTAAACCCTAAATCCAAACCCTAAACCCTAATTCCTAAACGGCTAAACCTAATCCCTGAATCCTAAATTGCTAATATGTTTTATTTATTTGAGTTAAATAATTAGTCGTTAATTTTTGGGAATTGTGGTTTACATTGCTTAATATTTAGCTTGTTATTGTGCATTAGATAATTAACTTAATATGTATGGATTACATTGTTTTTTGTTTAGCTTATTATTATGCATTAGATAATTAGCTTAATATGTATGAATTACATTATTTTTTTCTTAGCTTATTATTGTGACTTGTGAATTAGATAATTAGTTGTCCATTTGAGGATTTTTATGTGGCCAAACATAGATATAGTGTGTTTTTTGTGGCATAGAAATCGCTCAAATTATCCCATTTTGGACAGTTCAAGGTTAGATACGTAGTATGCTTCCATATAATATATTTAAATGTTCATGCCTGATCTGCGCTCTATCTTTTCATTTCTCTCTGGATATGTTTCTTCTTTTTCATTTCTCATGTCAAATATCTTCACATGCTTAGATATTTAGCATCGGAATGTAATGGAAGATCAATTTATCTGGAGAGACACGGAAGATGCTGCCGGATTTTCGGCGTTGGCGTTTAAATGGGAATATGAAAGTATTACAATCTATCCAACCTTGGATGGGTGACTAATTTAGGGTTTAGTAAAAAAACCTTTAAGGCATTAGAGTGCTAATGCTAATATGATTTGGAATCTTTTAACTATTAAATGGCTAGTGAGGGTCTTTCCAATACCCCCAGCGGTTTGTCAGTTACATTGCAGATGATCTTGAAATATGAATGATTAGGTCTATAAGATGAGGAGGTTCTCATTGATATTAGTACCTCACAGTCACAGCTTACAGGAAAAGAAAAAAATAAATATTGGTAGTGTGGGAAGATTTTGAAAAAGTAACCCTGAAAAACAGCACAGTGAAAATACAATATAGGTACTGCAAGGCTCAATATGCTAAACAAGTAGATGGGTCGACCACAACTCTGAAGAAATATATTTCGAAGTATCATAAAAAAGTAAGAAGTCGGACCTCAAGGCAACAAACACTTTCAGTTACCCAATTTTTAGTGGGTCCATCGCAAGGTACATTGTCCATCTATAAGTATAACAGATACCGTGTGAATGAGTTGACGGCCAGATTTATTATTACGATGAAAGGCCATTTTAAATGGTAGAGAGTCATTCTTTTGTCGAATTAGTCAGAGGCTTTAACCCCAGATACGAGAAGGTCTCTCATGCAACAATAAAGAGAGTGTGCATGAAGATGTATGCAAGTAAGAAGCTTAAGTTTAAAGGATAGTTGGAATCAGTTTCCCGAATCAGCCTAACACCAGATTTGTAGACGGCATCCAATCAACGAAATGGGTATATGTCATTAACTGTCCACTACGTTGATGCTGAATGGAGGCTCTGTAAAAGAGTTATAAACTTTCAGTATCTTGCACCTCCTCATATTGGATTGATGATTTCAGACTACATCTACAGATGTCTTGTGGAATGGGGCATTGAGAAAAAAACATCCTTAAGAACTTTAAACAATGCCTTTACAAATGATAGCGTGATAACGAATTTGCAGAACTCGTTTAGGGTCATCGATGACTTGTATTTTGATGGAAAGATATTTCATGTTATGTGTTGTGCCTACATTCTAAACTTAATTGTACAAGACAGGCTTAAAACAATTAAGCCAACAATCAAGAACATAAGAGAGAGTGTGAAATACATACGAGAGTCACCTTCACGATTAAATACATGAAATGAGATCGTAAAATGGTTAAATTTGTCATATCAAAGAACGATGAAGTTGTATGTCATGACACGTTGGAATTCAACTTTTAAAATATTGGATTCGGCGATAGCTTTCAAAGATGCATTCTCTCACTATACGAAGCGTGATAGTGCGTATCAGTGGGTGCCTTCTGATGATGATTAGACAAGAGTTGAAGCAATTTGTAAAATTTTTTAAGTTTTTTATGACACAATAAAGAAATTTTCAGGAAGCAAATATCCAACAACAATTATGTTTCTTCCAGAACTTTAGAGGGTAAAAGATGTTTTGTACAAAAGTTGTAGTGGACTGGGTTCGAGTCCTTACCTCGGTGGTAGACTCTGAGGAGTTTTAACCTGAGGTCTTGGGTTCGATACCCATAGGTGGTGAAATCCCACTATGGCGTGCGTGGGTATGTGTCGAGTGCGTGTGTAAAAAAAAAAAAGTTGTAGTAGACTAGACTGTTTACAATTAATAACTATGGGTATGCAGTTAAAGTTTGATAAATATTGGTCTGAGTGTAGTCTGGTGATAGATGTTGCAGTCATTCTTAATTCTCGATACAAGATGTTCATGGTTATATTTATCTTTAATAAGTTGTAAGGTGAGAAGACTACCACTGAGGTCGATAATTTTTATGTACAAACTTTGGGCGCCATAAAAGACAATACTGCAGCCGCAGTCCTGACTCATGAAGTTGGTTCTAGTTCTACTGTTGATGAACAACAAAACACAATCGATGATTTCATGTCTTTCATGGCACGGGTTGAGACTCAAATGCAGACAACCCAAACAGAACTTGACCATTATCTCAATGGGCCACTTGTAAAGAACAAAGGCGAAGAATTTAATGTTTTAGACTAGTGGAAGTCGAAAGCTCGTAGCCTTGAGTACGATACGTGCTTTGAGGATGCTAGGGGGTTATACCCCGAGCTCGACCTGTCCTCTCTCGAGGACGACCCCACTGAAGACCCGACTCCGCCAGAAGCTGAGGACCCATCTCCTACGGATACCCAAGCAACCGACCTCAAAGGAACTTTGATCTCCCTTCCCTTTTTTGTATTTTTGGCCTCTTTTTTGTATGCTTCCATATGTACTCCTTTTTTCATGTTAATGAAAAGAAAATATTTTTTTGTAGCAATTGTTGTGTGCGAAATTCCAAGTAGGCTTATTAGATCGGTTTGTCGTTTGTTAGTCATCGTACTAAGCCGAGCCTTTTAGTCGAGTAGGGGTGCAGGGGCGAGCTCTTGAACTCTTCCCTTCATTAAGGGGATTTTGCCTTTGTAGTACAGATGTGCGAATTGCAATGATCCCTTCATAGAGGGTTAAGTGGTTTGTTTAGGAGGATTATTTTCCCTTGTATCAAGGGATCCTCGTTGTAGATTACGCAACCTAATTAGCATTATTAATTAGTGGTCTGACCTCTTCTTTCAGGGTCGGACGACTGGTGAGGATTGTTTTTACATTGCACTAAGGGAAGTCCTCAATAGGATATATAGTATGATCGATTAATGGTCCGACCTCTTCTCTAAGAGTCGAACGATTGGTTAGAGGATGGTTTTTCCTTGTATTTAAGGAAATCCTTAATAGACTATGTAGATCGAATATTTGTAGTCAACGAGTAGAATTTAAAATTTCCCGGCTTTGGGATTTCATTTGCAGATTTTGAATAAAACATGTAGATCCCAACCTAGTCGGTTGATTATTATAGATTCCGAGCCACGGACATGTAGATTCCGACCAGATATCTGGTCGGCGTTCATGGGTAGTAGATATTTAGATGTTCAGCGTTCTACGAGTGTGGCAAGGGCCGCCCCTCCATATCTTCAAGTCGATAGGTCCCATGTCGGGTTATGCCCGTCACTTTGTAGGGTCCTTCCCAGTTTGGCCCTAGGGTTCCTGAGCCGAGCTCCTTGATGTTTTGGAAGGTTCTGCGGATACCAGATCTCCTGCTTGGAACCTTCTCACCCTTACTTGGAAATTGTAGAATCGGGCGACTTGCTGTTGCTGAGTTGCGACTTTGAGTTGGGCTTGCTCTCTTTTTTTTCGAGCAGACTGAGGTCCAGTGCCATTTGCTCGGTGTTTTGATTCTCGTCATAATAACGGATCCAAGCAATAGGGAGCCCAATCCCAACTGGGACAATGGCCTCAGCTTCGATAGTCAGGGAGAAAGGGGTTTCTCCTGTGGCCGTTCGGGGAGTGATCCGATACACCCAAAGGACTTGGGGGAGCTCCTCGGCCCAGGCCCCTTTAGCTTTCTCAAGCTTGGTTCGGATGTAGTTTTTGATGATCTTGTTAACTGTCTTGACCTGACCATTAGCTTGGGGGTGCCGAGGTGATGAGTAGGCATTTCAAATTCTGAAGTTTTCACATATGCCTCAGAACTGATCATTGTCAAACTGTTTCCCATTGTCCAAGACAATCGTGCGCGGGATTCCATACCGACATATGATACTTTTCCACACGAAGTTTGTGATCTTATCTTCAGTAATCTTGGCTAGTGGCTCAGCCTCAGCCCACTTTGGTGAAGTAGTCAACTGCAACAACTGCGAATTTGGTCTGTCCTTTGCCAGTTGGCAAAGGGCCAATGATGTCTATCCCCCGTTGGGCAAAGGGTCATGGCGCGGTCATGGGGGTTAGCTGCTCAGGTGGCTGATGGGATATTGTCGTGAATCTCTAACATTTGTCGCACCTCTAGATATATTGCTTGGCATCTTTATGGATGGTTGGCCAAAAGTATCCATGTCAGATAACCTTGTGAGCAAGGGCACGACTGTCGAAGTGGTTACCATAAATACCTTCATGTATCTCTCTTAGAATGTACTCGGCTTCTTCAAGTCGGAGACATCTGAGATAAGGTAGAGAGAATCCCTTTTTGTATAAAGTATCCCCGACCATGGTGTACCTGGCCGACCTGGATCGGAGTCTGTGTACTTCGAGTCGATCTTCAGGCAGCTTCCCTTCCTGAAGGTAGTCGACTATTGGATCCATCCAGCTCGACATCAAATTCATCGAAAGAACTGTATCCGAATTGGAATTGTTGATGCTTAACTCGGCCAGATACTCAATTGGGATCGACTTCGGGATGTCGTCTTCAGCCACTGTGGCTAGCTTTACTAGTGTATCCACTTTGGAGTTTTTCGACCTAGGGATCAGGCTGACGTCGCACTTGGAGAATTTGCTAATGAGTTCTCAGGCCTTTTCTAAATAGGCGATCATTCTTTCTTCCTTGTCCTGGTATTCATTGACTATCTGGTTGATGACGAGCTGTGAGTCACTATGGACTTTCAGGTTCTGAGCTCCCATTGTTGCTGCCAACCTAAGTTCGGCGAGCAATGCTTCGTACTCTGCTGCATTGTTCGATGTTTGAAATCCAAATCTTAAGTTATATTGTGTGCAGGTTTGGTCGTGAGCTTCAAGGACTACCCCGGCCCCGTTGCCTTTAGAATTGGATGAGTCATCGACGTACAATGTCCAGGTTGGTAGGTCTAGCTCGGTTGCCTGGTTGGCCAGTTGGTCAGTTTCACTGATCGAACTGGCTTCCAAGTTGTGCCCGCACGTGAGTTCGACGATAAAATTGGCCACCACTTTTCCTTTGATGGTGTTCCAGGGTCGATATTTGATGTCAAATTCACTGAGCTCGATTACCCACTTTGTGAGTCTTCCTGACACCCCAGGCTTCTGGAGCACTTGGCGAAGAGGCTGATTGGTCGGGATTATGATTGTATGTGCCTAGAAGTATTGTCGGATACGGAGGGATGACACGACCAAAGCTAGGGTGAGCTTCTCAATATCTGGCTACCTGGTCTCGGCTAAGACCAGGGCTTTACTGACGTAATACACTGGTAGTTGTTTTCCTTCTTGCTCTCCGATAAGGGCCGAGTTGACCGCTGCTGTTGAGACTGCTAAGTATAGTAGCAGCAGCTCTCCTTAATTGGGCTTTGAAAGTAGTAGGGGTGAACCTAAGTATTGTTTGAGATGCTAGAAGGCGAGTTCGCATTCCTCGGTCCACTTTATCTTCTGTTTGCCTTTTAACTGTTTGAAGAAGGGGAGACACTTATCAGTGACTCAAGCCCTGTGAGGCACTGAATTTCTTTCGTCGTCCTGGGCGAGTTTATGTCTAGTAGAGCTCGGATCTTATCGGAGTTTAATTCAATCCCCCTTTGGTTGACCAGAAGCCAAGGAACTTTCCTGAGCTGACGCCAAAGGCACATTTGCCCGGATTCAACTTCATCTGATATTTTTACAAAATTATGAACATCTCCTCGAAGTTGGTAATGTGGCACATTGCTTTGTTGCTCTTGACGAGCATGTCATCGACATAGACCTCCATGGAGTGTCCGATCTGTTGAGCGAACATCGTGTTGACGAGTCGCTAGTATGTGGCCCCATCGTTCTTCAACCCGAGGGGTATGACCTTGTAGCAGTAGAGTCCATTATCGGTGACAAAGGTCATCTTCTGCTTGTCATGGGGATGCATGACGATCTAATTATATCCCGAATAAGCATCCACAAAGCTTAGGAATGCGTGCCAGGTCGTGCTGTCGACCAGCTAGTCGATCCGTGGAAGGGGAAAGTTATCCTTGGAGCAGGCTTTGTTCGGGCCGATATAATCAACACAGACCCGCCACTTTCCATTGGACTTTTTCACTAAGAGGACGTTAGTAATCTACTCAGGATAGTAGATTTCTTCGATGAAACTTGCTTCGAGGAGCTTGCCGACCTCTTCACCGATGATGGCGTACCGTTCTGGTTCAAATGGTCGTCGCTTTTGCCTCACTGGTCAATGGTCGGGGTCGACATTCAGTTTGTGAACATCACTTTTGGACTCCTGATGGGACTAGGCGAATACGTCAACGTATCGTTGGAGGAGATCCATGATCTCATCTCGTAGAGCTGGAGCCAGTGATGAGTCAACCTGTATTGTTCAGGTCGAGTTGGATTCATTGAGCGGGATGGTTACGAGGTCCTCTATTAGACACCCTCTTTCGATCGAGTCTTCTCAAGGATCGAGGGAGGTGATGGCCATCGGGTACTGTTGTGTTCTTAGTGCCATGGAGTAGCACTGCCGAGCTTCCTGTTGATCTCCTCCAACCTGCCCAACTCCATGCTTGGTCAGGAATTTCATTGTGAGATGATAGGTCAATACTACAACTCATAAAGCGTTGAGGGACGATTGTCCGAGGATAACATTGTAGATGGAAGGGCAGTAGACTACAAAGAAATCAATCATAGCCGTCGTCTAGTTTTATCCTTCTTCCACTTTAACCGAAAGCTATATGGATCCCTCGGAGGTGACTTTGTCCCCCGTGGACCCGAGCAAAAGAGTTTTGATAGGTCGAAGTCGAGACCTCCTGACTCCCATTTTGTCGAAAGCGTCGATGAAGAGGATGTCGACCAAGATGCCGGTGTCCACCAAAATTCGAAACACTTTGCGGTTGGCTATAGCCATAGCCACCACTATTGCATCATCGTAGAGGTGGTGGACACCTCGGGCGTCCTCTTCGGTGAAGGTCACTTCGCAGGAGGCCACTTTTTGTTCCTTCGGAGGTCTGCTGGTGAGGTGGACTTAATGTTTTGAGCTGCTGTGGTTGATACTTTAGGCATGGGCTCTGCATGCTCAGTTCGAGTCTCCTCCTCTTGCAGGTCCGCTAAAGATGGTGCGGATTTTTCTCATAACCTCGTTGTTGTTACCATTGATGGGTTGCTCGTTCTTCTGATCTGACCGTTCTTCCCTCCTATTAACATACTCTCGCAGATGTCCGTTGCGGATTATGGCCTCAATTTCTTCTTTAAGGTCGAAACAATCGCTAGTGGAATGGTCGTGGTCAATGTGGAAGTGGCAGTACTTCCGTTTGTCTCACTTGTCGGCATCGGACTTCATCTGGTTTAACCATCTTAGGAGTCATTTTTGTCGATCTTCCATGGGGACCTACTCGGGCATAACATTGAGGGGGGTGTAAGAGTTGAACCTACTCTCGAGTCGTTTGCTCGGACATTGACCTCTGGTCAGATCCTCGTCTCTTCTCCGCTTGTTGCTATGAGCTTACGCCCGTTTTCCTTAGGTCGTTTCTCCTTGGTCGAGCTTCCCTTGTTCCGAGTAACTTTTTACGAACTAAAAAGCTCCTCGGCATTAGAGTATTTTTGGGCTCGGTTTAGAAGATTGACCAGTGTTATCAGGGGATTCTTGTCGACCGAGAAGAGGAATCTCCCCTCCCTCAAACTGGCCATCATGGCGGCCAGAGCGATCTGATCCGAATAGCCCTCCACTTTCATTGCTTCTTGGTTGAAGTGTTAGATGTAATCTTTTAGCAGTTCATCTTCTTTTTAAATGATGGTGAGGAGATGAGTTGTCGGCTTTAGCCTTTCTTTTCCTCTGATGAAGTTGGTAATAAAGGCCTTGCTAAGTTGTGTGAACGAACTAATGGACTGTGGTTTCAATTGTCGAAACCATTTCCAAGCTACCCCTGAAAAAGTTAGGGAGAATGCTCGGCACATTACCATAGTCGATGCATCATAAAGCTCCATCCATGGGCTGAAAAATTCTAGGTGTTCAGCTAGGTCAGTGGCTCTAGAACAAGGGGTGATCTATGGCATCCTGAAAATGGGCAGGAACTGAGCGTGTATGATGTCGGCGATGAATGGCGGCTCAGTTTCCTCTAACATGGCTTCTATCGAGGTCAAAGCATGCACGCGGTAGGCTTGTCGTATGTCACCGATCCGACTTCGTAGCTCATTGAGCTCGGCCTCCCAGGGGTCTTCGTTCTTGGCTACTGCTTCAATCACGGCCTCGGGAGCTTTGCCACGCCTCTTCTTCTCCAACTCATGATGTAAGTCGGAGGCAGCCAACGTGGCAGTGCCTGAAGCGTGGGAAAGCACTGCGCCGATCTGTCTGCTTCTCCGGGAGCTGATGGGTGCTCAAGATGGTGCATAAACTTTTATAGCTACCCGAGCAACAACTTCCTTAACCCCTTGGTTGAGACGAAGGATTTGTCTCTCCAACATTCACCTTATTTAATCGATGTTGCTAGTTAGGGCTTCAACTTAATGCTCAAGAGAAACAAGCCAACCTCCTCAATTCCGGGATCGCTACACCGACCCTACGAGCGCAGAATTGGCCTGAGTTTGGGAAGATGAGTCCCGATGATCTACAAACTATTCTGGCGGCGCAGGGATGGGCACGACCGTCGTGGTTTGGGCTTTCTTCCTCCCTTTCACCATGTTGAACCCCTATAGGTGATGAGAACAGCTTTCGATGTCAATCTCACAGACGGCGTCAAACCGTTGGTGTAGAAATCTATACGTCCTTCCTAGACCACTCGAGACCTGCAAGAGAAGACAATGATGGAGACCCTGACTACCACAGGGGACCCTCCGATGCCAAAGTCAGATAGGCAAATTAGGTCTAATAGAACGTGAGGTTTTGGGGTATTTTTTTTAAGTAAGATTGTGTATACCTTTCACCATTATGGATGTTCCTATTTATAGGTGAGGAGATGTGGTGACGTAGAAGGTGATCTCTCTGTTTAGTAGAGACGTATTGTAGAGGGATTCAAAACCCAGGCATATCGCAATGATCCTCCGGTGAAGATCTCGGATAGACCCGTGCTGCGGTAATTCCTTAAGATCTTTGATTGGATTCTCGGGTAGAGTCAGTTGAAGCTAGGTCGAAACTAGTAGAAGCGCATGGCGAGAGGTTGAGATAGAGAGTCGTTCCGAAGAGGGGTTCAGCCGACCTGAGTTTTCTTAGCGAGTCGTCACCCAATTTCTCTTGACGTCAAGCAGATACTGGCCTGCCAACCTGCCTATAAAGGTTTGTGTTAAAGAACTGAGACCGAGCTTATTTCCTACTCGGATTGGAGATCAGGCCGAGGTTTTTATCATAACAGTTGTTGACCGACCTCATGGCGTGCACGGATGTCCGACCTAACCTTCTCTTATCGGTCAGTCCACCTTCACCCATAACGAAGTACCCAAAAAATACAAGATTCCGTGACTTAGGTGGATCATGCTAAGTAAATTACCACCCCTCCCCCAAAATAAAAAATTAAAAAAATACAAGATTCCTGAGAGTTGAATCACCTGACTTTTCGAATCCAAGCCGAACAATACGTGATTCACCTTATTGATGGTATTAATTTTATTTATATCAAGTCTTTTATTCGATGCCAGTGAAAGGAACCCCAAAAGATATCTATGCGAGGTACTCAGGTGTTTTATAACTTTCCCTCTTTCGAACTCATCTTCTTTTCTCTTCACATGCACCGCATTTGTCATACACCCTAGTTTTAGTTCATAATAATTATGTAGAGTTCTTGATCTCTAATAAATAATCATTATTAGCTCATGAATTTCGAACTCATCTTCTTTTCTCTTCACATGCACCGCATTTGTCATACACCCTAGTTTTAGTTCATAATAATTATGTAGAGTTCTTGATCTCTAATAAATAATCATTATTAGCTCATGAATTCTCATGTAATGCAGATGAAGATCTCTAATATATAATACTTGTTAAGCTAAAATGAGGTCCAATCATTTTTGGTATAACCAAACAAGGCATAGACTTTTCTTTTTAGAGGTAACAAATTAATTTATAAACAAGTGCCAAAAGATACACAAAATAATAATAAAAATAAATAAGTAAAGGACAAAGCAACCCGTCAGATCACAACAACAGCGAAGGTGAATTTACCCCACCAATACACAATCTACGTTCTAATATAAAGCCCCAGATTCTTCTTACCACATACTCATTATAGAAAACATTACAAAAACATCTCCCAAATTCTTTCTTCCTGGATCATCCAAAGACCCGCCAGCAAACATAATGTCCCAGAAGCCTTAGATTCCTTAACCAATCTCCACCCAATGCCAAGCCACCAAAAAGTCTCCCTCTGCACACGGCATGACCCTATAGCTTTTGCTCCACGAGACTTTGCCTAGTGAGACTTGGCTTTGACTCGGGTAACCAGCTATGTTGGTGAAAACCTGACCATAGGAACCTACCTTGATGTATGCAATGTATATTAGCGTTGTCCATCTATTTTTTCAACTCATTTTAATTTATGATCTCCAAATCTAAGTAGATATAAATTTTAAGTGGACCACATCATAGGAAATAGTGATTATTGGTCATTAAGAACTTTTTATGGACTACAAAAGTTTTCTATGACCAATAAATATTAAGGTGGACACTAGAAAGTTTTTAATAGTGGGCGTTGAATGAACACTGTTTCTTGTGGTTTGGTCTGCCTGAAATTTGTATATGGGGCTATATCATAAAATAAGCTGGAAAAATAGATGGACTTTATATAAAGTGAATGCACAGAGGTGGGCCCCTATTGTCAGGATCTCACTTTCCATGCTGATCAAACCATCCTACCCATCCAATTGATGGATATAAGTAAATTACTGAGTGGGCCAAATGTAAAGAGAAAAATAAAATTTACTAATACTATTTTTGTCTGCCTCAGCTATTTGGATGGCCTTGATTCCGTGCAACTATGCCACGTGTACGGTGGAGTAACCGGACTCACCACCATTTTAACTCGTACAGGAGTATTGGCATGGCCCAGTACCATTGATGTGATTTTCAAAAACATGGAAAGGAAACGTAATTCTCGAAAGCAGGTGATTTTCAAAGTTTTTCTAACTAGAGGAATGGTAGAATACATCCCTACACAGTGCAATTGGATACGTTGAGACTTTGAACTTGGTCGATCCAGACCGTTTATATGATGTCTGTAACTTTGTACGGTGGATAGTTAATAAATAAAAGCTTTAAATTGGACTATCTAAACCATTGTTTCTTTTGCTTTGAATATAAACGGTCATGGTAACCTTTGTTTAATCAAAGGGTAGAAATATTCAATTTGAGGGATTCTTTTTTGTCCCTGCTATCAAGGCAAGCTCTATCACATAAACCGGTCTAGATCATTGAAAAGAACCTAAATCTAACGGCTGAATCTAACCGATGAAGTGCCGACGTATGCTGTTGGGATGTATTGTAGCAAACCTCCTTTTAACGTGGGCGAATTAGGTGTTACCCGCTAACAGCACAGTGACCAGTGGGTGTTACCCCTACTGTAGGGCCCACCTTGATGATTTGGTGTATATCCACGCCGTCCATCCGTTTCTCCAGTTCATTTTAGGAAGGGGCATAAAAAATTTATGCAGATACAAATCTCAGGTGGACCACACTACAGGAAACAGTGGTGATTGAGTACCTCACCATTAAAAATTCCAAAGGGCCCATCTTAAGGTTTTAGTGGTGTTTATTTGCAATCCAACCTGTTTATAATGTAAAGAAGATCTAGATGATGGGAAAAATAGAAAGATCATATTAATGGAAAACTTATGTGGCCCACAAAAAGTTTTTAATAGTTTGTAATCACTGTTTCTATTGGTGTGGTCCATATGATATTTGGATCTTCTTATGATTTGGGATAGAATTTTAAAATGAGATGGAAAAAACAGATGGCCGGCATGGATATAAAAAAAAAAAAAAAAAATCAATGTGGGCCCCACACGGTTAGGGTAACGCACACTGAGCTGTTACCCGGGTAACAGCTAATTCGGTCCCCCCTTTTAACTAACCTTCAGAAAAGGTATGATGGATGGCCCATCCACGTTCATCCGCTTTGCTGAATGAGTGACTCTTTTGTAATCGAAAAAACTTGCCTACCTGTAGGGTCTGTAACTTATGCTGACATGGAGGGGAACGATTTCGTGTGGATGAGATCCAACCCTTCCATCAGGTGTGCCACTATGTTATTGGATAGGGGTCCAAAAACTAGGCTGATTCAACAGTTCGTTGGGGTACACCATGGGAAACAGTTGAGATGGGAATTTCCACCTTTAAAGTCGTCCAAATTGTGTGTGGGGTCCACCGTAGCAATTATCTTCCATCTAATCCACTCATCTGACGTGATACACAATGATGAATGGATTTTCTGGAAATAAGCACATTCCAAGGCTCTTGTGGGCCCCACGAAATGAATTTATAGGTTTTAGGGATGATTTATATCGTTCTCTACTGTGTGGCCCACTAAGTTTTTCATTGAAATGATCTTTAGGATTAATGGTGAAAATTCGGCAGCTCACCTGATGGACGGGTGGATCAGATTTATGTTTGTTGCACGTATGGTTGGGTTAGCGCAAGTTAGGACGTCCACGTGCCTACTCTGATCTGGCTAGAGCAGTCCCTCCCTGTCTCCCTCAGAAAAAAGAAATGTCAATGCGTGCACCGCCCAGTGTGGGCCCCACCTTCCCTGTCTGGCAAGTAACTTGGATTCGGTTGTGACCCCTCCAATACCGGGAAACGGATTGGCTACTCCCCCTGACGTCAGCTAATGGATCGTGGTCGGTGCTCTGTGGGCCCCACCATGATGTATGTGTTTCATCCATGCCGCTCATCTATTTTTAATATGAAATGGATCACGTTACATGAAACAATGTTGAATGAGCGTCAACCATTAAAAACATTTTGGGGGCCATAAAAGTTTTGGATCAAGATGAATTTTGTTTTGCCCCTTCATCTGGACCTGTATGACCTAATAAACAGATTGGATGTCAAATAAACAGTACATTGGGCCTTTGGAGGATTTTAATGATGCATATCCGATCACTATTATTTTCATGTGGTGTGGTCTCCCTGAGATTTATATACCTCTCATTTTTTATATAGATCCCTAAGATGAGTCCCGATGATCTACAAACTATTCTGGTGGCACAGGGATGGGCACGATAGTCGTGGTTTGGGCTTTCTTCCTCCCTTTTGTCATGTTGAACCCTTGTATGTGATGAGAACGGCTTTCAATGTTATTCTCACAGACGACGCCAAACTATTGATGTAAAAATCTAGATGTCATTCCTAGACCACTCGAGACCTGCAAGAGAAGACAATAATGGAGACCCTGACTACCACAAGGGACCCTCCGATGTCAAAGTCAGATAGGCAAATTAGGTCTAATAGAACGTGAGGCTTTGGGGTGTTTTTTAAAGTAGAATTGTGCTTATCTTTCACCATTATGGATGTTCCTATTTATAGGTGAGGAGATGTGGTGACGTAAAAGGTGATCTCCCTATTTAGTAAGGACGTATTGTAGAGGGATTCAAATCTCAGGCGTATCGCCATGATCCTCCAGTGAAGATCTCGGATAGACCCGTGCTATGATAGTTCCTCGAGATCTTTGATTGGATTCTCAGGTAGAGTTAGTTGAAGCTAGGTCAAAACTAGTAGAAGCGCATGGCGGGAGGTCGAGATAGAGAGTCATTCCGAAGAGGGGTTCAGCTGACCTAAGTTTTCTTAGCGAGTCATCACCCAATTTCTCTTGACGTCAAGCAGATACCGGCCTGCTGACCTACCTATAGAGGTTTGTGTTAAAGAACCGAGACCGAGATTATTTCCTACTTGGATTGGAGATCAAGCTGAGGTTTTTATCATAACAATTGTTAACCGATCTCATGGCATGCACGGATGTGCGACCCGACCTTATCTTATCCGTCAGTCCGCCTTTACCCATAACGAATTACCCAAAAAATTCAAGATTCCGTGACTAAGGTGGGGTCATGCTAAGTAAATTAACCAAAAAAAATAATTACAAGATTCAAGAGAGTTGAATCACCTGACTTTTCGAATCAAAGCCAAACAATACGTGATTCACCTGATTGATGGTATTAATTTAATTTATATCGTCTTTTATTCGATGCCAGTGAAAGGAACCCCAAAAGATATCTATGCGAGGTACTCAGGTGTTTTATAACTTTCCCTCTTCCGAACTCATCTTCCTTTCTCTTCACATGCACCGCATTTGTCATACACCCTAGTTTTAGTTCATAATAATTATGTAGAATTCTTGATCTCTAATAAATAGTCACTATTAGCTCGTGAATTCTCATGTAATAGAGATGAAGATCTCTAATATATAATACTTGTTAAGCTAAAATGAGGTTCAATCATTTTTGGGTATAACCAAACAAGGCATAGACATTTTTTTAGAGGCAACAAATGGTTTTATAAACAAGCGCCAAAAGATACACAAAATAATAATAATAATAAATAAGTAAAGGACAAAACAACCCGTCACATTGCAACGACAGCGAAGATGAATTTACCCCACCAATACACAATCTACGTTCTAATATAAAGCCCCAAATTCTTCCTACCACCTACTCATTATCGAAAAGATTACAAAAACTTCTCCCAAATTCTTTCTTACTAAATCATCCAAAGACCCGCCAGCAAACATAATCTCCAAAAAGCCTTAGATTCCTTAACCAATCTCCACCCAATGCCAAGCCACTAAAAAGTCACCCTCTGCAGACGGCATGACCCTATAGATATTGCTCCGCGAGACTTTGCTTAGCGAGACTTGGCTTTGACTCAGGTAACCAGCTGTGTTGGTGAAACCCTAACCATAGGAGCCTACCTTGATGTATGCAATGTATATTAGCGTTGTCCATCTATTTTTCTAGCTTATTTTAATTTATGATCTCAAAATTTAAGTAAATATAAATTTCAAGTGGACCACACTATAGGAAATAGTGATTATTGGTCATTAAAAACTTTTTATGGGCTACAAAAGTTTTTTATGACCAATAAATATTAAGGTGGTTGCTAGGAAGTTTTTAATAGTGGGCGTTGAATGAACACTGTTTCCCATGGTTTGGTCCGCCTGAAATTTGTATCTGCGCCATATCATAAAATAAGCTGAAAAAACAGAAGGAATGTGTATATAAAGTGAATGCACCGAGGTGGGCCCTGCTGTCAGGATCTCACTTTCCATGCTGATCAAACCATCCTACCCATCCAATTGATGGATATAAGTAAATTACTGAGTGGGCCAAATGTAAAGAGAAAAATAAAATTTACTATTACTATTTTTGTCTGCCTCAGCTATTTGGATGGCCTTGATTCCGTGCAACTATGCCACGTGTACGGTGGAGTAACCGGACTCACCACCATTTTAACTCGTACAGGAGTATTGGCATGGCCCAGCACCATTGATGTGATTTTCAAAAACATGGAAAGGAAACTTAATTCTCGAAAGCACGTGATTTTCAAGTTTTTCTAACAGAATACATCCCTACACAGTGCAATAGGATACGTTGAGACTTTGAACTTGGTCGATCCAGACCGTTTATATGATGTCTGTAACTTTGTACGGTGGATAGTTAATAAATAAAATCTTTAAATTGGACTATCTAAACCATTGTCTCTTTTGCTTTGAATATAAACGGTCATAGTAACCTTTGTTTAATCAAAGGGTAGAAATATTCAATTTGAGGGATTCTTTTTTGTCCCTGCTATCAAGGCGAGCTCTATCACATAAACTGGTCCAGATCATTGAAAAGAACCTAAATCTAACGGTTGAATCTAACCGATGAAGTGCCGACGTGTGCTGTTGGGATGTATTGTAGCAAACCTCCTTTTAACGTGAGCGAATTAGGTGTTACCCCAGTAACAGCTCAGTGGGTGTTACCCCTAACATAGGGCCCACCTTGATGATTTGTTGTATATCCACGCCGTCCATCCGTTTCTCCAGTTCATTTTAGGAAGGGGTATAAAAAATTTAGGCAGATACAGCCTCAAGTGGACCACACTACAGGAAACAGTGGTGATTGAGTACCTTACCATTAAAAATTCCAAAGGGCCCATCGTAAGATTTTACTAGTGTTTATTTGCAATCCAACCTGTTCATAATGTAAAGAAGATTATATTAATGCAAAACTTATGTGGCCCACAAAAAGTTTTTAATGGTTATCCGTCACTGTTTCTATTGGTGTGGTCCATATGATATTTGAATCTTCTTATGATTTGAGATGTAATTTTAAAATGAGATCGAAAAACATATGGCCGGCATGGATATAAAAAAAAATACATAAATGTGGGCCCCACACTGATAGGATTACACACACTGAGCTGTTACCCGGGTAACAGCTAATTCACTCCCCTTTTAACTAACCCTCAAAAAAGGTATGATGATGGCCCATCCACGTTCATCCGCTTTGCTGAATGAGTGACTCTTTTGTAATCGAAAAAACCTGCCTACCTGTAGGGTCCGTAACTTACGCTGACGTGGAGGGGAACGATTTCGTGTGGATGAGATCCAACCCTTCCATCGGGTGTGCCACTATGTTATTGGATAGGGGCCCAAAAACTACGCTGATTCAACAGTTATTTTGGGTACACCATGGGAACCAGTTGAGATGGGAATTTCCACCCTTAAAGTCGTCCAAATTGTGTGCGGGGTCCACCGTAGCAATTATCTTCCATCTAATCCACTCATCTGACGCGATACACAAGGATGAATGGATTTTCTGGAAATAAACACATTCCAAGGCTCTTGTGGCCCCCACGAAATGAATTTATAGGTTTTAGGGATGATTTATATCGTTCTCTACTCTGTGGCCCACCTAAGTTTTTCATTGAAATGAATTAGGATTAATGGTGAAAATTTGGCAGCTCACCTGATGGACGGGGTGGATCAGATTTATTTTCGTTGCACGTGTGGCTCAGTTAGCGCAAGTCAGGACGTCCACGTGCCTACTCTGATCTGGCTAGAGTAGTCCCTGTCTCACTCAGAAAAAAGAAATGTCAATGCGTCCACCGCCCAGTGTGGGTCCACCTTCGCTGCCTTGCAAGGAACTCGGATTCGGTAGTGACCCCTCCAGTACCGAGGTCGCTAATTGTCGGTACAGGAAAAGCTCGTAGGTCCCACCATAATGTATCTGTTTTATCCACGCCGTTTATCCATTTTTCTACCTCAAATTAATACATGAGCCCAAAAATGAGAAAGGTCGAAAGCTCAAGTGGACCACACCACGAAAGTAGTGGGGATGATGACCACACCGTTGAAACCTTTCAGGATCCACTGCAATGCTTATTTGCCATCTAATCTAGTCACGTAGTCACGTAAACCTGGATGAAGGGAAAATAAAAATAGCATCTTGATCCAAGACTTTTGTGGCCCACAAGAATCTTTCGATGGTAGGCATTCAATCTCCACTACTTCCCATAGTGTGGTCCACTTGAGCATGGGATCTACCCATTTTCATGATGGTGCTGTAAAATTAGCTGAAAAAAATGGATGAATGGAGTTACATGGTGGGTCAAAATAGTTGCATACATTGATGTGGTACTAACAGGAGCCCATCATTTTCTAATTTAAGTTTTTATAACAATTAAAACCAGTTTTTCATTTTTTGAAAGATGAAAAAGCTCATATGTCACAACTACCGTATGGCATGTGGTGGGCTCTGATATGGAAGAGAAAAAAATTCAAAAAAAAATAAGAGACATGGCCCCACCAAAAATTAAAATTCGGTTCATTTCTTGATCGATCTGATCTGCTCATTTTAATTGGATAGTCGCGAGCCCACTGAAGAGTTTTTTCTATTTTTTGTTTGAAGTTTTCTATAGGCTACAATTATATTAACGTTGTGCGTTAATTGTGAATTATTTTCTCATATATGGTCCATTTGTGATGAGTTTTGTCACAAAACTTGAGCTGATGACATGAAATTAAAACATTTTAATGTAGACAGAATGAATTTATTTCAACACAACCCATTGGCCCCGGCTAAAATATTGATGGGTTGAAAACATGGGGCCTTTGCAGCAGGAGAGTCATTTGATCGTTTCCTTCTACCTTAGTTTTTTTCATGAGAATGGAGGAGAGCGTGAAAGGGAAGATTTTTTTATTTTTATTTTTCCATTCATTCTTCATTCTTCTTCATTTATTGGTTTCCTTTATAGTTGTTTTTCTTTTTCTTTTTCTTTTTTTTATAAATGATAGGAGCTTGTGAAAGTGAAAAGAATATGAGGGTTTCATTTTTTATTTTTTATTTTTTATATGAACCGTGAGACAACATGAATTGTGGAATTCACTGTGAGCCACTGATATTTAGTAAGAACCATGGATATTAAAAGAGGGACGTTGATATTAACAATGGAATTTACTATGGAATGCAGATACTAGTAGTGAACCGTTGATATTTAGCAAGGACTATAGATATCATTAAAGTAGACTAATGATATTCAGCATGAATCAATGGTAATCATTGTGGACTGCTAATATTTAGTTGTGGACCGCTGATATTTAGTTGAGAACCGCTGACATTCTAAGACCAATTGAATATCAATGGTCATCAACTGAATATTAGCGATCCTCGGTTGAATATCATCGGTCTACTATCAACATCAATGGTCCACAATGAATATTCGCAATCCATGTTGTCTCACTATTTATACAACAAAATAAATAAATAAATAAATAATTTAAAATGGAACTCAACATTCTCTTATCTTTCACAAACTTTCATCGTTCATACAAAAAAAAAAAACCATAACAGCTATAAAGAGAATCACCACACACTTATCCATTTCACAAACTTCTACCAACTATACTTAATCAAACAAAAATTTTTTTAAAAAAAAGTATGAAGGAAACCACTATACCCCATATCTTTTACAAACTCCCACCATTCATAAAAAATTAAAAATTAAAAAAAAATTTAAAAAAAAACTGAAAAACAATTATGAAAGAAACCGTGCAATGAAAAAGGAGAGGAAAAAAACACCATCCTCCATTTCACATATTCTTTCCCTCCCATGAAAAAAAAAGAAGGAAGAAGTAAATAGCCAAATGGAAACTCATTCACATCTTACATGGGGCCTACCGAATTGCTGCGAAGCAAATCCATCCCATCCATATATAAGAGTTTTAATTTCATATTATCAACCCAAATTTGAAGGCAAAACAAATCACATATGTATCATACAGGAGAAAATAATTTAGAATTAACGCATTATGTTCGTGTAGTGGTGGGCTACAAAAGAACTTAAAAAAGAAAATAGAAAAACCTTCTTGTATGTTTATAGTTGCCTAATTTAAATGAATGGGTCATATCGATGAAAGAGATGGCCAAATTTCGGATTTTACTGGGGCACACGTCTCTTTTACGAAATATCTCTCTTTTAGAGACTAGGGGCTGACGTTTGAAAGATATCTATGATAAAGGGACATTTCATCCATGCTAGGAAAGGATAGGCAACCACCGCGACCACGTTACAACAGAAGACTACCTGGACCACAAACCCCCACCCTATAGAGAGCGGATTAGGTGAGACCCCTGCCTCGCCCCGGACAGTCCAGTTCCTGGGGTTACCGTGGGGCCCACCTTGATGTATTTATCATGTATTCACGCAATCCATCCGTTTTTTCGATCATTTTAGATTTTAGAGCATTATCCCAAAAAAAAAAAAGAAAAAAAAAAGCCGATCCAATTATAAGGTGGACCGTACATTGACCGTCCTAAAATTAGATTCTTCTCAGGGATATAAATTTAGATCACGCAATCTTACCATCCATCCGATGCAGCTCTACTGCTGACGTGCCCCATCCTGGGAATTGCACTTGATGGACAATCATAATCGTCCAGTCTATGGATTTTACCCGTTGAATGTTAACGTTGATTGAAGGCACCAGTGGAACGCCTAAGATTGTCCACCGCCCTGGGCTCACTGAACGGTTTGGATCTCGCACTTGGAAGGCACGTGTACGGTGGATCGTTGAGATTAGATCTCCACGGAAAGGTCTCTTTGACGATACCCTTATCAGGGCGTCAAATGCTAGATAATGATATATGACGGGGTACTGCCGCGAGTACCATGAGCTGAACTTACTGGAATGTTTTCTCGCCAACTTGTCATTGTTTGGAAAATCTGATACGTGAAAAAGGTTGGGCCCACAACGAGGAATTCCTGATGTTAAAATAAGCTGATTAATTCATGTTGTAGCTTAAATTTGTAGGTTATCTCAGATCGACGGGTTTTCATTCATTTCAACATTGTGGCCCAACTAATATATTGAACAGCTTGATTTTGATTATGACCTAAAACTGTGATTTTTCCAAGATTTTTTACGGCTAGGATTTGTAGACATGTAAGATATCGATGGGAAACATGTGAAGTGCGCTAAGCTTCTGGAACTGGAGCAAGTAGCTGATAATTTTTAATTGATAATTCGGACGCGGATTGCGTCCTCTCCTGCCCCGCCCATCTTAGCAACGAACGGGCACATCTGTGTAGGCCCCACCGTGATGTATCTTTATATCCACACTGTTCATACCTTTTATTAAATCATTTTAAGATATCATTCAAAAAATGAGGCAGATTCAACGCTAAATTAGACCACACCAAATAGCTAGCTTGGGTTGCATTAAATGCAAGAGTCACCTTTGGTGTGATCCACTTAATCACTGGATCTGCCTTATTTTTGGGCTCATAACCTAAAATGATCTAAGAAAAGGAATGGACGGATTGGATAAACAGATACATAACGGTAGGCTCCACAGATGTGCCCATTTGTGGCTAGAGACGGGAGGGGCTAGGACGATAATTGAGGGATTAAATTCCTATGCTAATTTATCGCTATCTTGAAAATGGGGTGACTCATCCTACTCACATGCGGCACCGATGGACAGCAAATAGACAGTCCAAATTGTGGGTCCCATTGTGGATGAATGAATGGAGCATTTCTGTGGAACCATACTGAGTAAGAAATCTTAACCATCCAATTAATGATTAAATATAAATAAATCAGTGGTCCAAATTTGAACAGAAAATATAAATATTTAATATTATCTACCAGTGTAATTTTTGGATTATGCTCTTCGTGCACCTTGTGCAGTGCGTTTATTAACGGTCTGGATTTCCGTACACCATTTGTTAAATGTTGCAAAACATATTAAGAGTGTAAAAGAAGAGAAGCGGAACAAAGACGACAGATGGTGGGTGATCCATCATTGTCTCAACGCTCTTGTTTCTTGCAAATAAATGTGATAAGAGAGAGGGCATCAAAGATAGGAAAGACTCAAACAAAGCAATACTCCCAAGGATAAGCGGAGTAAGTAGAACATACGTGACTCGCATCTTTCAATTCGTGGGGCCCACCATTTGATAACCAGTACCATTGGGTTGACCTTGCCCACATTGGATGACCATGTCTGAGATGTGACGACCGTGTTAATATTAGAGTTTTCTAAAAATTAAATGCTTGTTTTTTTTTTCACACACAACCCCACACCCCACCAACTCACACACCCACTCACACTACATGGGTCCGTGTCCAAAGAGAGTCTGTCTACCACTGAGCCATGGAGCCAGACCTGCTTGGTTGATTTTTGACCTTTTTCATACATAGATCACTCATTTATTGCCTATGATTAGCTTGTAGTCAATAATAGTTGTGATCTAAATCTCATTGCCTTGATCATGACCATATTTGGCCATGACATATAGCTCCTTGTATATACCTATGTTATTCATTTGATCATCTTTTATAAGGGAATTGACTTAGTGTTAGGATGGATAGTCTCCACCATCGAATCTGACTCGGTGTCAATGTGCCTTTGCCTTACCTAACATAAGAGTGTGTCAGAGATGATTCCTTGTATTGGTTTGTGATCACTTATATTAATAGAATTGCCGGTAAGTATCTAGTCTAGGAGGTCATTTATATTCAAACTAAAAGGTCTTTGCGATTGCATTTGTTCGGTCAAATCTTGATCAAATCTCTTACCTTAAGTATACGTAAATGGAGAGATCATAATCGATACTTCTTTGGCTCGCTTTATGATACTACCTTATAATGGCTAAAAGTAGGTATGATTGGGTGGTTTCCTTAGGTTCTTTGAAATCTACATGATTCAACATAGGATCCACTCTATTTTACCTGAGACGTTAATATATGGGTTAATCTTATGATTGGACTGTCCATTAGGTGTTTTAATTGTTGGGTTGTACTTTTATGGTTTCTGATTAATTAATCATAACTTATTAATTTTGAGTTTCAATTTGTGATTTGTTTTTAATCATACTCAATGGACTTTTAATGACTGAGATATGTTAATCGATCTCTTAAGTAGGCATTGGATTGCCTGAGGATGGTGACCATGAATAGTGGAGGGATTAGAACGGTTGAGTATATGGATTAGTAAGGTAAACAATCCACATTCCCAATGGGATATACATGAGTTTGTATAGTGGTGGAGTACTATATCATGATATATCTTTTAAAACTCTAATCCCTCCTTATTTATAGACGATGTCTTGAGAGGGATAGTAAAAACTAGAGAAACTTGGACATCCAAGCTCTCATTGGACATCCAAGATAAAGAGATCCAAGAGGGTGGAAAGAAAGAGGAAAGGTGGGCCACTTTATCTTTTCATCCTATACACGTGCATGCTCTTCCCTGGGCGTGAGGTTCACTTTTAGATGGCTCGAGTCAACCTTGGTTTTTTATTAGAGGATCTAATGTAGTTCTCTGACCTCTTACGCTTGAGATAAAATTAGGGAGATACTCCCTACATTGAGAGATTAGCATTGACAAAAAAAAAAAAAAAAAAGGGTTGAGTTACACATAGGTACACTTCAACTAAGTGATATTGTGTTTTTCTAAAACATTGCATGATCATAAATGGAGATCCAAAAGCTATGACCCTTCTAGCATCCATGCAAAAACCTTGTAAATTTTCTATACTTGTTGATTAAGTACATGAATTTCTATAGATTGTACTATTTGGGCAAATTTCATTTGGGATTGGGCACTGGTGGAACCAAAATTGGTGAACTTAGCAAGAACTTCTTGATTCTTTCAAATGCTTCCTAGGAATCCGCATTCCAATCCCTCGGCACGTGCTTGGAAAGTATCTTGAATATGAGCTCTTATATATGAGTGAGTGATACAATGAAGAAGATGATATGTTGGATTCGGCCATAGAAATCCGGAATTTCTTTTTTGGTCTTCGAAGATGGCATCTTGAGGATTTATTTGGTCTTTGAGTTATCAACCCGAATGCCATCTTTGGTGATGATGAAACTGAGCAACTTGCCCCTCATCGCTCTAAAGACTTTCTGGGGGTTAAGACGTAGCTTAAATTTTTTCAGGCAATCAAAAAGTCGTTTGAGATATTCAAAATGTCCCTCGATGCAGTGAGATTTGATGATCGTGTCATCTATATATATATATATATATATATATATATATATATTAAGCTCTTTCTTTATCATATCGTGGAACAACATTGTTATCGCTTGTTGGTACATGGCACTGACGTTTTTAACCCGAAAGGCATAACCCCGTAGCAAAAAGTTCCATATGGTGTGATAAATGACATCTTTTCGCAGTCTTCTACAACCATTTTGATTTAATTGTAGCCGAAGAATCCATCCATGAAGGAAAAGATCTTGTCAACCAAAGTATCGATCTGAGGTAGCGGAAAATCATCTTTTAAAATGGTTTTGTTAAGGTCCCGGAAATCAATGCACACTAGACCTTGCCATCTTTCTTAAGAACTGAGACAATTGGTGAGCAATTTTGGATAATTAGACACTACCAAGAGCCCCACATTGTATTACTTGATTACCTCTTCTTGTACTTTCAGGTTCTACTAGGACCGCATTCTTCGTAGCTTTTGCTTGACGGCCCCAATTTCTGCCTTGGTGGGTAGATGGTGCATAACTAGATCTTCATCAAGCCCAAGAATATTCTCGTAGGAGAAGGAAGAATTTAACAATCATGATTTTAGGAAATCGATCATTCCATGTATGTCTTCTGGTCAGAGATTCTTTCAAATGCGTACTTCCCGAGGAGTCTCGGTGGTATCTAGATTAACCATCACAAAGTCGTTGGTACAATGTTGGCTTTTGAATTAAACTTTTCGAGGAGATAGTCAAGCTCGAAAGTTGAATCATCATCTCCCTCATCCTTGACCATTTTTAAGCCCATAAGTTTAAAGTCGACTTCTATGGTGAAATCATAGATGTCAACCTTGAATTTATCTGGCTCAAGGAACTAGTCTGGCTTTGTGTTGTGCATGGTATTTGAGATATTTTTAATTTTTAATAATGCATGGATGTTTTTGAATTTTGAAGGTTTTCTTTTCTTTTTTTTTGGGTTTTTGCAAATGTTGTTCCTTAAGAAAAATGTCACTACAAACCAAGGGCTAACCTGATTCAGCCTACGACGCGCATGTCTATCTATATAGGCATTTTTTTATCAGCTTCGTTATGTGTTTGGCTGGCCGACCTAGAGGTATGGGAGATTGTGAACTAATTTGGGCCATATGTTCCTTCCCTATTGGAGACAGGGCCTGTGAACGTAGTGTTGAGGAACTGCAAAAGCACGTAAAGATGAATCACAAAGTACTCCAGTCGCAATAACCAAGCCCAATCACAAATAAACCGAATTTAATGTGGAAAAATCCTTTCGGGAAAAAACCAAGGTATAAAGTAACAATTATGCATTATGAAAGAAGAAATTACAAGAGATAGAGATTACCTTATTCGAACAAGCCTCAAATCACCCTTACAAGCTATTGAAAACCCTATGAATGAAATAGAAAGCTCTGAGACACACCCTAATCCCGATTTCACCCATATATATGGCCTCTATGAGAATCACAATCAAAATAGGAAACAAATCCCATAGTTACGCATCTCTGCGTAACTCTACACGATCGTTCAATGGCTCCTTCGATGGGACTTTGATGGCATCGACAATTGCATCGACAAATTGTCGATGTCATCAAATAAAACACCAAAATGTTCCAGCAACTAAACATGTATTTTCTGGATTTTCCAATGGCATCGAGCAGGACTTCGATGGAATCGAACCTTGTTTAATGGCATCGAGAAGGACACCTAAAGTGTCCGGCAACCAATTGTGAAATTCCTGAATTTTTACGATGGCATCGAATCGAAGTCTGCTCGATGACATCGAACTATCATCAACGAACCTGTTGATCAATATATTTAAGACATTAATCAATAATCTCCACCATGTCTTCAATCGCTAATCTTCATAGCTTTTTTTTCCTCATTTCTAATTCCACCTTACATTATGACTCCACCATCACTTCTCGTGCACACTCCGTCTTCCATTAATGCATTTGTCAAGCCCAAAAAAGTTGTACAGAACTTGAACTTCTCTGTGGGAACCACCTTGGTGAGCATGTCCACCGGATTCATACTCGTGTGAATTTTCTCCAAAGTCACGCCTCCTTCCTCGAGCACCTGTTAAATAAAATGGTGACGAACATTAATGTATTCAGTACATGAGTGATAAAAAGAAATTTTAGCTAAATTGATCACGCTTTCGCCATCACAATTAACCGGCACGACATCCTGTTAAAACCCCAACTAATTTATCATCCCCCTCAACCAAACACTTCCTTGAATGCCTCTGTTACTTCCATATACTCAGCTTCAGTTGTGGAAAGAGCCCCCACAAACTAAAGCTTTGATATCCAACTGATCGCTCCACCCGCTAGCAAAAACGAGTAACCGTAAGTCGACCTTCTAGTATCAATACTGCCTGCGTAATCTGAATTCACATAACCTATTAACTTGGTCCCTGATTTCTCTAATATCGAGACGTAGTCCTACGTACCTTGAATGTATCGAAGTAGTCATTTCACTACTTCCCAGTATTACTTTTCAGGATTAGACATGTATCTGCTAATAACACCCACCGCATGCGAAATATCCGGTCTCGTATAGATCATGACATACATCAAACTGCCAACCGCATTTGAATAAGGCACACGAGACATCTCCTACTTTTCTTCATCCTTTTTAGGATATTGTTCAGAAGAAAGCTTAAAATGAGCCACGTGAGGAATGTTAACTGGCTTTGTCATGTCCATCCCATACTTTACCAATATCTTCTCAAGATACTCATTCTGATATAACAAAAGCTTGGTCATTTTCTCATCTATATATATATATCAATGCCAAGAAACCTTTTTATAGCCTCAGATCTTTCATCCCGAATGTTCCTGATAAATGAGTCTTCAGTAAGTCTCGATCTCAGACATGCTATAATAGGCGATCAGCATGTCATTAACATACAATACCAAGATAATGAACTTCTCATCACTCAGCATTTTATAATAGACACAATGATCATATTCACTCTTGGTAAACTTCTGACTTTCCATGAAAGAATGAAATTTTTTTATACCACTGCCTAAGTGACTGTTTAAGGTCGTATAACAACCTCTTCAACCTACAAACCTTATTCTTTGCCTCTTTTATTTCAAAGCCTTTTGGTTGCTTCATGTAGATCTGCTCTTCTAATTTCTCATGCAGAAAGGAACTCTTCATATCTATCTGCTCCAGCTTAAGATCATATTGGGCAACCAGCGCTAACACAAATATGATAGATGTTTGCTTCACCACAATTGCGAATATCTCATTCAAGTCGACACCTTCCCTATGAGCATATCTTTTTGCTACCAATCTTGCCTTGTATCTATCATGTTCCTTATTGAAATCCACTTGCACCCAATTACTTTTCGGTCGACAAGAAGCTCCACAAGCTCCCACGTCTCGTTCTTGTACAAGGAGCCTATATCATCATCCATTGTGGCTTTCCACTTTTCTGTATTCAACTCATCAAGAGCCTCCTGAAGAGTAGACAGATCCCCTTCATCTGTAATGAAGGCATATGTAATATTTGGGTCATCCTTGTATCCCACCAGTAACCTGGGATCCTAAGGCAAATTCCTTCTCACAGGTGGCTTCTCCACCTACTCTTGTACCTTTGTCTGCATCTCCATCTCAGCTCGTGTCTCATCTTTGTCTAACTAAACGTTCACCACCAAATTTTATGGTTCCCCGTTCTCATCTTTACAGAATAAAGATCCTTCATCGAATTTGACGTCATGACTAATGATGATTTTTCACGTGGCTCGATCATATAGCATGTATCCGTTCACACCACCACCATAGCCAGTAAAGATGTATTTCTTGGCCCTTTGGTCCAACTTATATCTCTCAACTGACGATATATGAGAGTAAGCATCACAACCAAATACACGCAGACCTGAGTAATCTACCTGCTGACCACTTCACACTTCTTTTGAAATCTTACATTCAATGGTCATAGAAGGGGACCGATTCATCAAGTAACAAGCCATACTAACGGCCTCAGTCCACAGGTCATTGCCCAATCCAGCGTTACTAATAATGCATCGGGCCATTTTCAAGAAAGTCTAATTCATCCGTTCAACCACACCATTTTGCTCTGGCCTGTGGCGTACTATATTGTACCTCACGATCCCTTCATCCTTGCAGTATTGATTGAAATCCTCAAAAGTGAATTCACCACAATTATCTATCCTTAATACATTCACCTTTTGCCCTGACTGTTTTTCCACCACTGCCTTCCACTGCTTAAAGTTGGTGAAAACATCAGATTTATTTTTCATAAAAACTACGAGCGATGACCCCTATACATCAACATGCACATAAGTAAGAACACCCTTACATATATGTTTTCTAGATTTAAAAGATAACCTTAAATATTTACTATAGATATAATGCTCACATATACTTAAATTATAATCTTTAAAAACTAGAATTAAACAACAGTCAGAAAGTACCTTCATGCCCCACTCACTCATGTGGCCGAAGCGTGCATGCCACATACGTGCAGACATGGAATCTGCTGCAGCTCCACCTGATGAAGTGCTCCCAATCAACCTGTAAAGATTTTCATTCCGAGTGCTCCCTTTAAAACTTTAAGGACACGATCAAACCTGATGAACTTGCAGTCAAGCGCCTCGAGTGCTCCAAGACATATCAAGATCTTCCTCATACCAGGAATGCGTCTTGCCTCAATCCAGATACGCTCCATGCCATCAAACATCTTGATACATACTGATCCAACACCCACCACATTATAAGCATTATTATTGCCCATAAATACTTAGCCTCCATCGCACTCTCTGTAATTAGTGAACCAACTCCGATGAGGATTCATGTGATATGATGCCCCAGTATACAAAATCCACTCATCCTTACGATCATCGTATAAGTGTCTGACCATGTACACTGACAACACATCGCTTTCACTCATACCTTCATCAGATTTTGGTAGTGTTGGCCTCCCTAGAAGAAGCCTTTGAGTTCTCTTTCTTGACCTTAGGATTCTTACAATCCTTCTTCATGTGCCCAAACATCCCATAATTCCAGCACTTCAACTTCCCTTTGCCCCTGCTCTTGGATTTGGACCTCAATCAAGAAGATCCACTATCCCACTTAGAATTCCGCCCCTTGTAACCAATACATCAGTAGAGGCGCCCATGTCACCACTTTTATTTTTCATCGCCTTTCCTTAAAGGGCTGAGATAACGGTATCGATGCTAATGGTCAATCTACCGGTGCACAACGAGTCCTTGAATTACTCATACGAAGCCAGGAGAGAATTCAACAGGATACATACCTGATCCTCATCTTTCATCGTTTCTTCCACATCTAGCAATTTACAAATAATCTCATTAAAGTTACTAATGTGGGCCTCAACATCAGCCCCCTCTGCCATTTTCAGATTGAATAACTAAAGCTTCAAGTATAGGCAATTCTCAAGAGATTTCTTCGCATATATGTCCTCTAATTTTGTCCATGTACTTGCTATAAGTTTCTCTCTTGTGACATTGTAGAGGACATCATTTGTTAGGCACAATTGGATAAAGGTTCTCGATTTCTTATCCATCTTGTTCCATTCATCTTCTGTCATAGTTTCCGGTCGCTTTTCAAGGAGTGCATTGCCCAATCCTTGCTGAACTAGGAGACCGGTCATATTAACCTTTCATAATTTAAAATTATTTTTCTTGAAATATTTCTTGACATCGAACTTAGGATTAGAAGGCATTGATACTCTGCTCTCAAATTAGATCAACACCCCAATGCTTGCTCTGATACCACTTATTGGGGGACCGCAGAAACACACAAAGATGAATCAAGCAAAGTACTCCAATCACAACAACCAAGTTCAATCACAAACAAAGTGAATTTAACATGGAAAAACCTTTTCGAAAAAAAAAACCACGGCATAAAGTGACAATTATGCACTATGAAAGCAAAAATTATAAGAGATAGAGATTACCCGATTCGAACAAGCCTCGAATCACCCTTATAAGCCCTTGAAAACCCTATGAATGAATTAGAAAGCTCTGAGACACACCCTAATCCCGATTACACCCTATATATATGTATGTATAGCCTTTATGAGAATCATAATTGAAATAGGAAACAAATCATAGGCTGTTGATGTCATCAAACCCCTTCAATGTCATCAAACAAAACACCAAAACTTTCCAACGACTAAACTTGTATTTTCTAGATTTTTCTAATGACATCGAGCAAGACTTCGATGTTATCAAACCGCCCTTGATGGAATCGAACCTCTTTTGATAGCATCGTGTAGGACAACTAAAGTGTCAAGCAACCATTTGTGAAATTTCTAGAATTTTACGATGACATCAAGTAGACTTCAATGGAGTAGACTTCGATACCATCGAAGTCTACTCGATGACATCGAACTGTCATTGACAGACCTGTTGATTTACAGATTTAAGACATCAATCAACACGCAAGGTTGGATTGGTTTTTTCATGCCTAACCATCATGATGATACGAGGACTATGGTCTGAATCCATATTCGACGAACCTGATCTTCTTCATTCATGAGGTCGTGGCTTTCCTCGGGTTGTTGTAGCTGAGGTGGGATGATGATAGAGGTCCAATCGATATGAGGCAAAACCTACCCCTTGCCCTCTTGTGTGCAAGGCAATATTGAGGGAGTAAGAGAGTGACTATGATATGGGTAAATGGAATCTAAGAGTTTGAGGCTGTGATTGTGGCTTGGCTGAGTGACTATTGGATGAGTGAGAGTGTACCTGTGATATGGTTGGATGGAATGTAATTGTGTGTCCGGATGGAGAACTCTAGCACTCGTGAATTAGACTGGTGTGAGGGGAAGATTGTGGCCTTTTGGCAAGCCTTTCCCTTTCTTCTTGTGGTCTGAGGAGGTTGTCTCATCTCTCGGGAAAGACTCATACCCTAGTCCTACCCTTCCCATCCTTTCTTATACTTCGATCACTTTACGAGTGTCTTAGTACTCGTGTTGGTAGTTCTTAATTTGGTGCTCAACTGGAGAAAAGATAGGGCTATGCTCGAGAGGACGAGTTGTTGGCATATGATCCACTCTCTCGAATTGAAAGCTCTGACATGGATCATCTCTCTCTGGAGCCCAAACATCAATGACTGGAACACTAGGCTCTCCTAAATAGGATAACTCCATGGGAAAGAGTTGTATGTGATCTACTATGATTGGAAAACATCTTGTTGCCGAAGATGTATTTGATTCTTTGATGGAGAGTGGAAAGGATGACTCTCACCTTGTGTATCTATGATCTACCAAGGATAATGTTAAATGATGATGGGATATCTAGCACATGGAAAGAGATGGTGGACGTGTCTGGACTGATCTACAATTCTAGGTCAAAATCTCCCTGAGCCTGCCTTCAGGAGTTATCAAAAGATCTGACATTCATGTTGCTTAGTTTAAAAGTGCACGAGTCTAGTCCTAAGCACATGGTAGTTCGAAGTGGGCAAATGTTGAGACTTGAACCATTGTCAATTAGGACGAGTGAGATGTTACAGTACTTAAGAGAAACAGTTATGTATAGGGAATGCCCATGGTCATAGCCTTCTAGTGTTAACTAGTCATCAGAAAAGACAATGGTTTGTGGAGCAAGGAGTTGACCTACATGTGTGTGAGGTTTCGGGTAGGCATCCTAAGAGATATGTGCATCATTGAGAGTTTTAACAAACATCTCTCGATGTGTCATCTGGGATGTACGAAGAAGTTCCCACACTGATATTTGAGTTGGAATATAGTTTTGACTGAGTTGGCACATCAAAAGTAGTCTTGGATTTGGAAGTTATACCTGTGAAGGATCCTTTGGGTATATCTCTTTGGATGCATGATCCGTTTGGATTCATGTTTACCACTTCCATGCACTCTAGGTAGTGTCATGGGGCTGCCTTATTGTTATAGCCTAGTACCAGCCTTCATTGAATGCCCAAAGGAGGTTGCAGCGGTGTAGATGTGTCCTGGAAGGAAACTAATATCGATGATCTGGTTGTGGCGTCGGGCTTGCCCCTGGCAAGACAATAAGTTGTTGCGGGTGATTGGACTAGATTGGATTGATCAGAACTAGTTCGTGTCTTATTAAATGGAGAGAAGTATCCTCCTTGTAATGTGACTGTTGGAGGGTTGATGTAAGATGGTGGATCTAGTGTTCTTTCCATGAGCACTACTAGTTGTTGGTTCCACAATGAACCTTGGTTGTAATAAGATGGTGGATCTAGTGCTCTTCGCATGAGCACCACTGGCTGCTAGTCCTAAGATAGACCCCTGATAGTAACTTGGATTGATTGAAGGAGAACACCCCTATAAGACCAAAGGGTTGGTCACATTGTTGTTGAATGGATGTGGATTGGTACATAGGAGTAAGAATCCTCTCCTGAGCCGGGAATGCCCCTTGTAAGACAAGAGATATGAATTCCTGGTTCTAGTTTTGGGATTGCTTGGCTTGGGGGGTATAATCCCCTTGAATGACATTGATCGTTGCATTGATTATCAAAATTTCTGATGTACCTGTCCCTGTCAAATGTTGTGCCATAGGATTCCAAAATATGTTGCAGTTGCTAGCAGTTGCCTACTAAGGGAGTGATTGCGATTTTCTTTTGAATGATCAAGTTTTGGATTGCATGTTTCAAAGAGAAACAACACTCCATAGTGTGCCCCTACCTTGGTGAAATGCACAATATTCATTTTCATTATAGCTCATAGGCAATGGGTTTAGTGGTGGGCTACATGAGGGTCATCAGTTGTTTTTGAATCATCATGGCTAAAGTATCAGTGTAAGAATGAGCCAAATGAGTGAACTACCTCTGAAGCTGCACCATACTCGTTTGCCTATTTTGATTGAAATATCGAGGATTCCACATATGTTGTTACGGTTGTTGTTGTTGTTGTTCGAGCGGAGGAGGCGTTGACCTTCCTTGTGTCGAAGCAATGAGATGGTTGGTTTCTGTTAGACGGGGAGTGAAAGTACCCTTATTTATAGGGATATATTTGCTTAACCTTTCTTCAGTCATCTTAGTTTTTTTACATAGGAGTGGATTGGTGGGGGTATAATGAGATGGTGCCAACTTGGATCCCTACTTCGACTTATTCCCTTGCACGAATAAGTTAAGAGAAATTGACGTATGGATACGAGATTAGATATTTAGATATGTTTGGATTAGCCAAATGGACAATCATGAAAATATGCTCTTCCTCATCATAGGTGTTTTCATTTGCATGACCACGGCTCTCCATTGTCCAACGTAAACTGACAGAGTCTCATCACTTTTCTTCTAAAGGGCGGCCAAATATGCCCTTCTTGGTGTTGCATTTAGGTTGTACATAAAGCGATCAATGAAAGCTTGGGAAAATGTCTTCTCAAGTGCTGATTTTGGGATGATTGAGCGATGTGTACCAACTAAATGCATCACCTCTCAAGAACTTTTGAAACAATCAGATCAATAGTCCATCATCCCATGCTAAAGCATTGGGTTCGCCACAAAAAGCTTTTAGATAGGGTGGTGGGACATCTTGTTCCTTTGTACCTTTGAAACTTAGGGATTTCAAAGTTGGGAGGTAACCTCGTGTCAAAGAAGGGACAAAGGTCCCTAAATCGAGTAGACGGAAGTTTCACTCTATTTTTCTTCCTAAGTTCATTTCTCATAACTCTGAGCTGATCCTTGAAATGCCTCTTAACTTCATTGATCTCAGATTGTTATGATTATTGAACAGGGGCCCATGCCCCTCGAGAAGCTCGAGTGACTTCCTCTTCATAATGATATATCTCTCCTGTGTTTTGGTTGTCCCTTATGGGAGGATTTTGTTGGTGGGGCACAGACATTTGAGGAGGTTAGAAAAGAGTTTCTACCACGGGGTGAGCCTGGATGGGCGTAGAGAGTGAAGCTTGAGTTGGATTGGATTGTGGATGTGATTGTCCAAATTGGAACTAGGCATCGGTCTCATTGGGGGGAGGTGGCTGGAACTGGTTGGATTGAGACTTGCCAAAGTATGTTTAGCGAAGCACTGTTTGGTTCACACTTGACTACGAATGGGTGAGATTTTTAGCTGTTGTAGGATATTGGAAATGGACCCAGTTTCATTCGGAATGGATAGGTTGTAAATGGTTAATGAAAGGATTTGAAGGATACACATGAGTAGGAGGTTGTTGTGCATTGTGAATGGACTGTTGGGCTGTTGTTTGGAAAAATCAGGTTATTAAGTTCTTTATCTTATTCATGCTAGAAGCTAGACTGTCTATTGCAGGGTCTGTCATAGGTTAAAAGGTTTGTTGAATGGGTGAATTATGGGTAGGATTCGACAAATCTCCCTGGACCAACATATTGGCTTGTATGCATGTTCGGATGATGCTTTAGTAGATTGACTTTGCCGGGAGTCAGACTCCTAGCTATCTTTTGGGCACAATGATTGTAGGATAGTTTAACTCTCTCACATGAACAGGATCAAAATATCTCTCTTCTTTTCTATTATTTTCAGCAAAAGTGATTGAATGTAAAATAGAGTCAAGGAACAGCTTGGGTTGGAATGGTTATATATAAAAAAAAGATAGAGAATGAAAGCTTACAGGATTCTGCAGAGCTTCTAATTATTGTTGGTTAAGTTAGGTTAGATACTTATGTCTCTACTTCTGGCTCTCCCTTCATATCCTTTTTTATTTCTTTGTCCTCGACCCTCTCTTATTTTGCTATCTTTCTCTTTGTTTTTCGAAAATAAAGGTATGAAAACTCAAAAATGTAAAGACAGGAACGTAAAGAGGACTGTTACAAAACTAGAGTATTGAATGTAAGGAGCACTAGTGCAAGAAGCTCATAGGAAAAGTAAATAGGATGAGTACGGGACTAGAATGTTGAGTGGTTACAAGAAAGTAAACTAAACTAGCAAATGTATACTGGCATGATACTGGAAGTTTGAATGAATATAACATCTCAGATTTTTATTATTTTAGATTTTAAAAATCTTTTAAAAAATCATTAGAATTAGCTTATTTTGTCACTTACTAACCTTTAACACTCGATGTTAGCCTATACGCAGGTATTACTAATAAAGAACCACACGAATTCAATTAATTAATTGTAGGAAACTAATGAATACACCCGATCACCAAAATCTTAAGCCCAACCTAGTGGCCTATTCATTTATGGCCCAGATTTAGCTGACCTATCACTGACTAATTAAGACAACCATAACTAAATAAAGACCTACCTCAAGCTAAGACAACTAGAGGTCGGATCTTGATTAACTAATCAAACTATCCCAATTACCTTATTATCCTAATAAATAACGATTTAGGGTGATTATAATCAAATTTTTATTTCTATTAATTACAAATAAGCCACACTATGAACTTAGCTAATCTAAACTCTAATAATTGTACACAAGAAATCTCGCTACCTAATTCATTTAAGAAATTCCTTTATTATCCAAACAAGCTCTAGATTGCTTGTCAATGAGCTGTTAAACTCAAAACTATAAAAATACATTTATCTTAGCAGGCTTGACGTCTATCGTGGGATATCAAGCTGAGATTGCATCTCGAATCATTTAACTTGGGCTTGTATGGCTAGCGCATGAGATGTGTGAATATCCTTAGGATTTATTAGGAACTTAAGTTAATTTTTCCCGCCCGATCTTTACCACAGCCATGGCTTTGGGATTGTTAAATCGCGACTAAATTTTGCACTAATTTAAGTTAATATCCTACTAGCATTTGTGTAGTCATAATCCCGACCGATGATCAGTAACCGTTGAACTGACTACTAATCATACCTGTCGATCAATGCATCCAAATGGCGGGTTGATCATATCTATATGTAGATCATCACTAGGGACAATTATCTTATGGCATATATTGACCTGTACACTCCATAGTTGACCCCAAAATCTATAAACAACCTCCCATGGGGTTATAGTAGTAAGTACCTAGGCTTTAGGACCATTTGCACCACATCTAGCATTATAAATACTTCACTATTGAGCCTTAAACTCCCAAATCCGAATTTTATTAAGTTTTGTGAAAAGAAGAGAAAGATAGAGAAAGAAGTAGAGAGAAAAAAGAGAGTGGGGGTGAGGGATTGAGAGCTGAATTTTCTAGACCTTTGTTATCGGGTGTTGCGATTATTGCAACAAACCTTTGTGGTCACCATTTCCTCGGTCAAATCCATCTCCCTTGCGATCGGATGTAGGAAACATATCATATCTTTCGAACTACGCTACCTTAGTTATAAATTCAATGTATCTGACATAGTTCTTTTGAATTTGGTATAAGAATCAATTTTTTTTCTAAAACCCTAACCTTAGATGTTCAAAAATTGGAAAATTCATTCCTAAGGTGCGGACCATTCTTCTAGGTTTTCGTTTCATCAACTATTGATAGTATTAGATAATAATTTTTAGTTATCTTTGAGATTTCATATGTTATTAGTGCTTGAATTGCTTTATTAGTGTAACCCTAATGTTATGTGTTATTGGTAGCCCACTTGTTTGATGAAATCTTTATCAATATGAAATTTCTACCGTAAGAACTGTTGCGCAACACGCCAACAATGCAGTGAGCCTAGATCCAAACTTAGGCCTCACCCACAAACGATAAACAAGAAGAAATATAAACTAGAAACAGATCAAAGCAATCCAAACAAACCACAAGACAGGATATACGTGGAAAAAACCCAAAACTAGGGTAAAAAATCATGGATGCAAACTTCCACTATGAAGAACGAAGATTACAAGGCAATATACTAACCTCTCCCTTGGAAGAACATAGAAAATCCCTTGCCTATACCTTAGAAATATTTTCCAATATTCACCTTAACCCTATAATATCCCTAGGGACCCCAATTTATAGTTTTGACAACTTTCCTTTTGCACCCTTGCGAAAGGCGACACAGAAATTCGCAGTCCGCATCAGATTCGGAAACGAATCTGCATAACCATGATCGGTCAAGCACCTTGGACCCAAAAATTGATGCTCGCTAGAGTTCGAGTCATGCCATTCCACGACTGGTCATGACCGGTCGAGCGGGCTCCACGATCGGTCGAGCAGGGGCCACGACCGGTTGTGTGTAGCCCTAGATGTGGCTTCACTTCTCAACAATCTCCCACTTGGAGACACATCGCCATAAACCTTTGTCTTCTTCATCCGGAGTGCACCACCTCCCCGTCTTCAAGCCTGAAGACCAATCAAAGCTGAACAGAGCTTCAACTTCTCCCGTGTGACCGCCTTGGTCAGCATACCCGCAGGATTCTCACTTATATGAATCTTCTCAAGAGCAATCGATCCATCTTCTAGTGACGAACGTATGAAGTGATATCTGATGGCAATATGCTTGGTCCTTGAATAAAAGGCTGAATTCTTAGTCAAGTGTATTGCACTCTGATTGTCACTGTACAGCTTGCAATCTGCTTGCTTCTTACCTAACTCCTCCATAAAACCTTGCATCTACACCATCTCCTTGCACGCTTTTGTAGCCGTAACATATCCTGCTTCCGTCGTACTGATAGATACTATCTTTTGTAACTGAGAGACCCAACTGACTACAGCACTACCCAGAGAAAAAACATAATCTATAGTGCTTCTTCTGCTGTCAATATCTCCTGCCAAATCTGAATCCACGTAGCCTTGTAGCTTGATTTCCGTTCTACCATAGCACAACCCTACATCCTTAGTACCTACCAAGTATTTAAGGATCCACTTCACAGCTTCTCAATGTTCCTTCCCAGGGTTGTTCATGAACCTGCTAACAACTCCCACTGCTTGAGCAATGTCTGGCCTCGTGCTCACCATAGCATACATGAGACTCCCAATAGTTGACGCGTATGGGACTTTAGCCATGTAGTCTCGTTCCTCCTGCGTCTTTGCACCTTGTCCTTAGATAACTTGAAGTGGTTGGCTAATGAAGTGCTAACTGGCTTAGCACCTCCCATATTGAATCGATCAAGTACCTTGACTATGTACTCTGCCTGTAACAAAACTAATTTATTGTTTTCTCTGCCACGCTTTATCCTCATGCCTAGGATTTGTTTTGCAGCTCCTAAATCCTTCATGGCAAATTCTCTAGACAGTTTTTCTTTTGAGATCTGAGATGTCTTTCATGTTTGAATCGGCCACAAGCATATCATCAACGTACAGAAGAAGAATGATGTACGACTTATCAAACTTCTTCAAATAATAACAATGGTCTGCATGACATCTCCTAAAACCGTTTCCCGACATGAAACTGTCGAACTTCTTATACCACTACCTCGGGGTTTGCTTCAAGCTATATAGACTCTTTTTCAGTCTGCACACCTTGTTCTCCTTTTCTGGTGTCATGTATCCTGTCGGCTAATGCATATATATCTCTTCTTCAAGGTCCCCATGAAGAAAGACTGTCTTAACATCTAGCTGCTCTAAATGTAAGTCCTCTGTAGCCACTATACTTAAGACCATGCGAATCGTATATATTTTCACCACAGGTGAAAATATTTCAGTGAAATCGATACCTGCTTTTTGTTGAAACCCTTTTACAACCAATCTAGCCTTATACCGTTTCGAACCATCGTGCTCCTCCTTCAGTCTGTAAACTCACTTGTTATAAAGAGCTTTCTTACCCTTGGGTAGAGTGACTAACTCCCATGTACGATTGGACTCAAGAGAGTCCATCTCCTCATCCATGGCTTGCTCCCACTTAACCCGTGTATCCAACTCTAATGCTTCTTCAAAACACTCTGGTTCACCATTATCTGTCAGCAGTAGATAATGTAAGGAGGGTGAGTATCAGACTGTGGGTCTCCTCTCCCGAGTAGACCTCCTCACAACCGGTGTATGCAGCTCTGCCTCATAATGCTCATGTGCATGATCATCCTATGGTGCTGTAACACCCGTGTCGTGTAACTCTTCCAACTTTACGAATTCTTTCTCTTTGGCCTTATTTTTCTGCACACTGTCCTTATGCATTACTTTTTCATTAAAGACTACGTCCTTACTTCTGATGATTTTCCTGTTTTCTGCATCCCAAAACTTATAGCCAAAATCATGCTGCCCGTAGCCTATAAATGTGCACCTCCTGGACTTCGCATCCAGCTTGTTTTTGTGCTCTACATCAATGTGAATATATGAAGTGCAACCGAATACTCTGAGATGTGCAAGGTTCACTTCTTTCCCAGTCATGTTTCTTCTGGTAGCCAACCATCCAATGGTGCTGAGGGACTTCTATTGATGAGATATGCGGCAGTATTCACAGCATCTGCCCAAAAGGTCTTAGGCAACCCTGCATGTAACCTCATGCTCCTAGTACGCTCAAGGATGGTCCTGTTAATGCGCTCAACCACACCATTTTGCTACGGTGTCCTTGGAATCGCTTTCTGATGTTTGATTCCATTTACTACATAATACTCCTCAAATCTCTTATCACAGTACTCTCCCCCATTATCAGATCTGAGACATTTTACTGTTTTACCTGTCTCATTTTCTACCATAACTTTCCACTTCTTAAATACATCAAACATATCAGATTTATGTTTTAAGAAATAGACCCACAGTTTTCTACTAGCATCATTTATAAAGGAAACAAAATAACGTGAGCCACCAAGAGATAATATCTGTGCCGGTCCCCACACATCAGTGTGTACAAGCTCCAACAGATGCGTCTTTGGAGTGCGTCCCGTCTTCTTGAAACTTACCCTCTTCTGCTTACCATACATGCAGTCCTCGCAGAATTCTAAGTCAATAGGCTTTAACCCTAGTAGCTTCCCTTTTGACAATAACACTTTCATCCCTTTCTCACTCATATGTCTCAACCTCTAATGTCATAACTGCCCATTCACTCCACTTGATGCGACTGCGAGTGAACTATACGATCCTGAAGTCACGTATAAAGTACATTCCTTCTTACCTCGAGATATCACCAAGGCACCTTTTGTAATCTTCCAGGAATCACTGGTGAATGTCGTCACATAACCAGTATCGGCCAACTACCCCATTGAGATCAAATTCCTTCTCAGACTCCTTACATGTCTGACATCCTTCAATTTCAACGTCGTTCCGTCTTTCTGATTTATATGAATGTCTCCCTTTCTAACAATACTGCACGGCTCATCATCACCCAGGTAGACTTTTCCAAAGTTACCTGACACATAATCACGCAGAACTTCCTTATATGAAGTGGCATGAAACGAATCACCCGAGTCTATGACCCAAGACTCATTCCTCGCATCAAGAGACAAGATCAATGCCTTTATGTCACTCTCCTCAGATAGATTCACTGAATCCTTCTCACCTTGAGAGCTTCCTTCTTGTTTCTTGAGCGCCCTTCAATCACATTTCATGTGTCCCTTCTTGCCGTAATGCCAACACCCGTCTTTGTCTTTCGGTCCCTTGGACTTCTTCCTCGACTTAGAACACCTATGTTTATTGCCTCCTTTGTTCAGTGATCTTCCTCTTCCTTCAACGTTTAGAGCATTCCCTGAATCCCCTTAAATTCCTGATACCTTTCTTATAGATTCTTCGCTAAGAATTAGACCGGCCACATCTTCAAATTTCAGCTTTGTCGACCCTGAGAATTGCTCACAGCAATCACCAAACCATCCCAACTGTCTGGTAAACTGGATAAGATCAATAATGCCCTGACCTCATCTTCAAAAATAATGCCAACAGATTCCAACTGGCTCGTGACTGTATTGAACTCGTTTAGATGTTCAGCCACGCTCCCACCATCTGACATCTTCATGTTAAATAGTTGTTTCTTAAGATGAACCTTGTTGGATGCAGAGGGTTTTTCATACATGGTGGCTAGGGCTTCCATTAGTTCTTTTGTAGTTTTCACCTTGGATATATTAAAGACGACGCTCTTAAACAAAGAGAGTCGGATTGTTCCTAAAGCCTTTCTATCCAGTAAAAACCATTCATCATCTGTCATCTTTTTTAGTTTTTTCTCTTTTCCTCCTAGAAGAATATAGAGGTCCTTCTGATACAGATAATCCTCCATCTGCATCTTCCAGAAGGTAAAATTTGAACCATCAAACTTCTCAATTCTAGTTTTTCTTTCTTCCGTCATCGCTGCCAATAGAACTAAACCAATAGCTCTGATTCCAGTTGTTGTGCAGCACGCCAACAATGCAGTGAGCCTAGATCCAAACTCAGGCCTCACCTACAAACGATAAACAAGAAGAAATATAAACTAGAAACAGATCAAAACAATCTAAACAAACCACAAGACAAGATATACGTGGTAAAAACCCCAAACTAGGGTAAAAAATCACAGATGCAAACTTCCACTATGAAGAACGAAGATTACAAGGCAATATATTAACCTCTCCCTTGGAAGAACATAGAAAATCCATTGCCTATACCTTAGAAATATTTTTCAATATTCAACTTAACCCTATAATAGCCCTAGGGACCCCAATTTATAATTTTGGCAACTTTCCTTTCACACCTGTGCGAAAGGCGATACAGAAATCCGCAGTCTACATCAGATTCGGAAACGAATCTGCGTAAGCACAACCGGTCGAGTAGATTGCACGACCGGTCGAGTAGACTGCACGACCGGTCGAGCGGAGCCCCCATGACCGGTCGTGCACCTCGAACCCAAAAACTAATGCTCGCTTGAGTTCGAGTTATGTCAGTCTACGACTGGTCACGACTGGTTGAGTGAGCTCTACGACCGATTGAGCAGGGGCCACGACCGGTCATGCGCAGCCCTAGATGTGGCTCCACTTCTCAATAAGAACTCTTTTATGTCATTTGATAAGTGTTATTATTACATGTTGGTTCATATTGGTATATATTGGATTGTACTATTTAGTACATGTGTTCTATAGATATACCCGAGTGTACATGTATGGTTTTAGTTAACTTGGGAGAAACCATTGTAAAGGCTAGATGTGAACCTGAATACTAATACACTCAAGGAGAATATGTCCGTTGGGAGCAGAGCAGGAACACCGAACCACCATATATGCTTGTATTTGTGATTGTCTTTTGAGTACAATTCTATTCATGCTTATGTGTTTGATTAGTTAGATAATATGAATTCTTAAATTAGATTGTATGCTAGGTACTTAACTTATAAAACACACATAAACTCACTATCTCTATAGAGTAGTTGCTTAATTGGTATATTACTTATAATCTATGTGATTGGACCCACTTTAGCTTGGAAGCCTTTGTGTTATATTCGTGTTATTAAGTTTAATTAGTAAGTTTATTTATATCAGTAAGAATTTTAAAAGTGGTCCTAATCACCCCCCATCTAGAACTTAGCTATAATTTTATAGCTTCGTCAAGCTTCCGCATGCGCCGTGGTAGACAATCCATGCAATTTTATGCTAAAATCCGTGGAATTGCCTTGAAATCGGAAAAATGAAAGATTCCTAACTTGAGTGACTCCTAGTTTAATTCGTATTATGGATTCTAGGTAAGGGCCTCAGTTATGGAAAAAGAAGAGGTTATACACCTTTTTACTACTTGTATAAAAACGCGGTATCTACTTTACTGGGATTTACAGGATTCAAGGAACTTTTAGTAAAATACTAAGCTTTAGATATCTAATTAAGAAATATAAACTAAAATCGAAAATAGAAACGGTAGAAAAGAGTTTTTTTTTTTCTAATGAAGGTATGAAAAAGAAAAGAACATTGAGTTTTTGGTTATTCTTTTACATCACGTCTTCTGATACATGAGATCCTCAAAAGGGCAACTATAGAGCATAATTTACGTTATGCAAAGCAAAACCTACTAGAAAGTGTTTAAAGCATAAACAATAAAAGTTTTGTTGGGATGTATGGACTGGAAAAAAGGATAGACAGAGAATACATGCTTTGATTTGAAATAGAATATAAGAGATTTAAAGAATAAAGGAGGTCGAGAGAACAAAAGAGACAGACTCTCTATCTCTATTTCAGAGCTATAACTAACTCTCGACTCTCTCCCATACAGACCTCTCTTTGTTTCTCGGTGAGCCCTCCTTCTTTGTGAGTGCGGGGTCCCTTTTACAGTCATTTAGAGAGGGACATGTAATGCTAGATTGGAAGGCTCGGTTGCTCCGAGCTGAGTCATTTAGAAGTTCTTAGGTTTAGGGAAATCGAAGCACAATTGAAGGGGTCTGAGCCTCTGTTGCTTGCAATCGATTGAGCATCCATCTGCTCCGCACAGAGACAGTAATTCAAAGTTGGTGGTTTACTGTGTTGGGCCAACCTTGGCTCAATTTAGATTGCCAGTTGCTTTCCTAGCATGTTTTTAACCATGTACCAACTCTCATCAGGGGTCCCACCAAAGTTACAAAGCCATATGGTCATGTTTTGATAGTGGGTATCTACCGTATGGAATGGATGCCATGTAATCATCGGGGTGGGCCCCATAGAGCCCTTCTTGCATGGTTTCTCTAATTAAATATTTTTTATAGAGAGAAAGAAAAAGAGGCTGGTACATGCTACACGCATTTAAGGGAGTGAAAGGAGGTGAGTGCAATCTATACCACCCTTGCTACCATAAAACATCAAGTATTCCTAGCCAATCATCCAGGTTTCTATAAAGAATATTTATCCTATACTAACCAATGTTGCAATGACTAATTATTAGGCAAAAACATACAAAGCTATTGGTATTATAAACTACAGAAAGACTAATTATTTAATTGATCATAGACAGTTGAGGCAGGATCCTTAAAGATCTTTGTAAAAATGCTTGCATGTGATGGCTAATTGTAGATACGCCACCCCAAGTTGATATGCTGATTGAGTTTGAACTTATGGATAGACAACCAAACCCTAATCCTAAACCTTAACCTTAAAACCCTAAACCCTTGGAACCCTCATCATAAACCCTAAACTCAACCTATTCAACCCAGTCAGCCTAACCCTAAACCCTAGGAACTTAAAACTCTAGAGCCTTAAGTCAGTCAACAAGTCAACTTGCTGAGTCAACTCACTCAGTCAGCCTACCCAATCAATTCACCTAATTAAGCCTAAAAGCAAGCTCGAACCTAAGCCCAATCGGAGAAATATGCAAAACCTCAAAATAGCAACCTCTACAACAGAGCCTCCACATGCTTGGAGGAGGTTGTCTACCAAAGCAGGAAGTCCAAGTGGGGACCGCCGGTAACTAGCTTGCCGCTAGCCTCATGGCGCTCTCCTTCTTTGGGGTAACATTCCTTGAGTATGTGCAATCTCCCTTTTTCAGACCCTAAGTGTGCGGTTGATGTATATTTACTCCAATGCTCATCTCTTTATCCAAAATTATCCTTTTACCACCTCATCCAACCGGTGAGATGATGTCATATGACAATCTCCAATCCTAATCCTTTAATCGCCTTTTACCCCTAGGATCACCGACAATTACTAGAAAATCGGGTTTAAAGGCTATAAATAGCCCCCTCCACTACTCATTTCAAGCATCCAGTAAGTTCAAAAGACTTAGAGCATTTAGGGAGGATCAAACATCCCTCCTCATCCCATAGGGCCTTAGCCACCTAGCCATCCCTCCACCAAGGAGAGCGAGAGTGAGACAGAGAGAGAGCCTAGCTTAGTCTAGCCCAGCCTAGCCAGAGTCCAAGCCTCCTAAGCCACCTAAGTTAAAATCCGAGCCACTTTATCTACCCTTGCGATGCTACCGTTCATCCAACCATCCAAGCTATAATCAGTTTTATCAAACCCGAGCATCAACATCGTGCAACATTCATTCCATTCTCAACCCCTTTGCTCCACATATACATCAACGTTACATCGCATTTCATCATTTACTCACATTTAATTGGCGGGCGTATGCTCTGAAGCTTTCCGATATAATCTGAGTAGGTCCACTAAAAACCTTAGTCAATTGGCTTTCGTTTTATCATAAGCATCAATACAATATCAAGTATCCCATACATCATACTATGCACCTACACTGGATCAGTTCGAACGTATGCTATGTGGCTTGCAAATATAATCGGATCCTGCCCATTAGAAATTTGGATTGATCAATCATCATTGCCATTACATCACATTACATTTTTTACATACGAGAACTAATCCTATTCCTCATAAATTAGTTAGATCTTGTGAAGTAAAGATCATATACTCGTATGGGCAAAGTAGGTACCTAACACCTCCCTTCTCTATAACCGCGATCCCTTACTAAGAATCTCTAGAACACAAACTCACGAGTTATCTTAGGATTAAGGATCTTTGAATTCTCAATCCTAAATATTTTTATAGGGTCTAATTGACTGTAGGATCGTAATAATTGGTTAGTGGGAACTCTGGTTAAATATAATGCCTTTTTACCCCCAAATGAAATCCCTCGAGCAAGGCAACCAATGGAAAATAGAGTCGATTTCCCATCCCCTTGGGAAATCTTCCCACCAACATCCACACGAATATAAGAATTTTCTAATTTACATGCATCTAATGGTTAATACATGCCGAGGAACTTATTCACCTACATGCAAATGCTATTGGGATTTTTACCTCAAAATTCCTTGAAACTACTAATTTTACCACAAAGTACCTTTAGCTTTCAAATTTACAAAAGCATGCCTCCAAACTTAGAAATGAAGTTAAAAAGACTATTTTACCCTTATTTTCATAATGGTACGGGGACGTCAATTCTTGTTAAAGCCTTTTGCAAGAAGTTAATGCGCTAGGAAGCTAGGTGGGGCTCATCATTATGAATCTACCTTGTTCATCCATTTTACCATCTCATTTAGGACATGAGAAAAAAATGAGGCGAATCTAAAACTCAAGGAGGCCACACGAAAGTAAAAGGTGGGGAAAGAAATGCCTACCATTGAATCCTTTATGAGCTTCACCTTAATGTTTAAATGTCATCCAAACTGTTTATAAGGTCATTCCCACTGGGATGAACTAACAACATAAAAAAACTTAGCCTTGCACAAAACTTTTGTGGCCGTACGAATGGTTCAATGGTAGTCACTCAATCCCCACAATTTCCTCTGGTGTGGTTGACTTGAGTTTCAGATCCATCTCACGTTTTTGTCTCATGTCCTAAAATAAGCTGAAAAAATAGATGGACGGGTGAATTTCTCATAGACATCACGTGGGGCTCACCTAGCTTTTCAGTGCAGTAACTTCATGAGAAAGCCTTTTACCACGTTTATAATGAAATTCGTGTGCACACCACACATATGCCGACACTAGATCTGTAACGTCCTGTAAAATTTTATGTGGGAGCACTGTTGCGTCCACGAGTGTGACCATTAAGAAGTCATACGAGTCTAACTAAATACCCTAATTGGGAAAAAATAGCGAACTTAAAGTAATTAAAGTTGAACTCAATTTTCATTAATCGCGAATGAGTAGGCCGCAAATTTAGGTTGTCCCAATGCTAACTAGGGCTCACGAGAAATCTTGAGGGTTAACTTATTCCGAAAATGCCCTGACTAGCCAGATTAAGTCTAAACTGCATGTTAGTAGTCCGCTAAACCCGAAGCTGTAGAATAATGTCTATCTTACTAGGCTTGATGTCCATCGCAGATATTAAGCCAAGATAGTGCCTCAAATCGCTCCAGTTAAGGCCGCAAGCCGGTTGCATGGGATGTGTGAATGCCTTGGGTGATAACCTGATATTTAAGTGAAATCAACACCCTTTATTCTTCTGTGAAGTTGTACCTTTCAGACCGTTGGATGATGACCACATCTGTGACACCAATCGAGATTATTACTCTGCCCGTATCCTTATAGTTAGGGACCCGTTCGACGCTCGATGACCATCAAGTTGAGTTAGGGCCCTCTCGATTGATCGGCATGCCCGACCATCAGATGGCTGTGTCAAAACATAAATTGCTTGGTGAAACACCTATCCCATAGCGTATATTGACCTGTATACCTCCCTTGGGGCTCCATTGGTGTGAAACAACCTCCCTTATGGTTAATATAATGAACAAAGGGTCATTGAGGCCATTTGTGCACAATCTGGCACTATAAATATTAGTTTATTTCACACCCCATTGAAGAAAAGCTAAGCCGATTGAGAATTTGTTCTGAAAGAAAAATGAAACTCAAATCTTATTCAATGGCAACGTGAACACTTAGGCAATACAAGTGCAGTATTTAAAATCAAATTACAATGATTCAGTTGTAAATCAAATAAAAAAGGAATCCCATGAAATCTAGTTTTAGACGTTTGACAATCTGTTCTACACACCATTTGTTGCAATGACAGCTAGATAACTGGGCTTGATAACAGGGAAAGTTGTTATGTTGACAGCTTGATAACAGGAGATTTTGATAATAGAGAATCCCTCTTTACTTTGGGATTTGCTGAACTACCATGCAGATTTAAATGCAAATTTGAACTTCCCAACTTTATAGGCTCGATTGGATTGCCATCTTGGTCTGAGCATGTTGCCGTTAGAGCTCCAAGATTACTCAACTTCTCTCCACTAATTGAGGCTAGATTGTGAGAGTCTTTACCCTTTTTTTCTCCAAGAATCTCGTGTATCCTTATTTTTCCATTGACTCTCACAATTGTTGGTAGTGCTGAGCTATGATAGGTTGCCAATACCCATCTCCTTATACGAATTTTATGCCCTAGCCTTGAAATTAAAAGAGAACGAGGAGAAAGAATGAGAGAAGGATCGATTGGAAGAGGTTGTTCTTCCCTCATTCGATTATCGTCCGTGCCACAACTGAAACCCTCATCAGAGCCTCCTGGTAACAACAAGGTAAGATCTGATCCTTACTCCCAAACCCTATATCAAATAAAGTGATTTATCTAAAATCCTCATAAGGCGTTTGTAATTGCTTAGGTCTCGATGACTTCCCCACAACCCTAACCTTAAGAGCGCTAAGTTGGGCAAGTCGTCACGAAGGTGCGAACCCTTATATATAGGTTGCCATTTATCAAATCTTGAGAGTTTCAATTAATGAATTCTTATTTACGAATGAGTTGATGCATGCTAACTTGTAAATGTTTCGATTTTAATTGCATATAATGCTAATTCTTACTAATCAATACTTATAAATTCGATGAAATACTTGAATGAGTAAATTGCTATATTTAGAGTTCATGCTATATTTTGTTGTTATTGTTTATCGGATAGTTAGTCATGATTGATATTAAGAACTACTTAAGATGTCGGGTTAGTCAGAAAATCACTAAATACAGGGGTAGCCCGAGTTAGGGCGGCCACTCTAGGCTTGTTCGATTGACCTGGGTCGAATATAGATGACCGATAGTAGGTGGACTACGCGGGATTCTTTCACCCAATGCTGGTTGCATCCGGGTTTTCTCAGGTCAATCAAATTTGTTTAATGACTGACTAATCATGTATGTTCACCATGTATGACCACGACTGATTAAATTTTGAGATATCTCATGCCCTTTGAATAAGTCCATTGATAACCATTAACGATACGATCAAGAATCATGAGCCAAGCATGGTAGTATGGGATATCATTTTCATGCTGTCAACCTACGCTGTGGTGATGAGCCTCCTTGTAGTGACTATAAGCAATTCTATTGACAACCTACCTATCGTATGTATTCGATTGGGAGTGACGAACCTAAACAGATTAAGGGACATATTCAATGAGTTGCTACAATTGTTCCGAGCCTAGTGATCCAGTTGAGACTAATGATAGAAGTGGAGGTACTCTAGCTTCCCTAATATGCTGGACGAATATAATTTAATAACTACTCGGTTAAACATACACATCCACCACATTACATTAACTCAGGTTGTGGTGATATAGTGTTATAGTCATGTGATGAGGGAGTATTGGTAATTGCGAAATAGGCATTGAAATCACTTGTGAGGAAGTGTTGGATTGTAAGAGCATACATCATGTTATAATCCAATTTATGTATATTAACAAGAGTACTTAGGAAATGTGTGTTTATATGCTTTATCATTACCTGTGTTGATAAAATTGATAACATGTGTAACTTAAAACTAATGGAACCAGGGATGATGTTTTAAAACACCAACTAAATGGTACTGTAGATGGAGGTGTTACTGAGGTCAATGAGTTGGAGGAGGTGTACATAGACTCAGAGGATTAGTTCTTATACATTTAGCGATCTAACGGACCGATTTGGCCGATGTGCCGCTCGGCTAGGAGTATTGGATGTTTTGGTGTTGGATGGACTTTACTTTGACATATTTTATTTACCTTTACAATTGTATATTGGACCCCAATAGTGGACCCGTACTCTAGATAGATGTGCATTATACCCAATAGCTTTACTTACTTTCGATGCATTTATTTCAGAGTATATTACACTATTTAGTTTAGTTCTATGTGAGCTCATATATCAAGTTAAAATATAACGAAACACCACATTTTTACAAAGCAAAAGTGACACCCGAAATATCAGAGAAAATCTTTGAGGCCACCCAGGTACTTAAAAATTATTTAAAAATTGCATAGTGGAATATAAGTACTCAAATGGGCTAAATTATGTTACCATGTGTAGACGTATCATTAACTTAAAATGAGCTTATTCTATTATCAAATTGAGGGACATTTATTACATGATTAAAAATGAAAAATATCTAATGTTCGTATTTCTACACACAAACATCCAAGAATTAGACGTTATGATTGTTTAACCAATTTGTTCGATCATGGCTTGGGCTAAAGAGGGTTATTCAATTTAGGCAGCTTTACTTAATTTAATATACGACTATATACAATTTGAGAATGCCAGTGTATCAAGCGTCATACGCAGCCTAGTCATCAAAGTATTTTAAATTTTGGCTTCACTAGAGCCAATGCAAGTTCAATAAAGCTCATGGCAACACCACACGTGCTAGCATCACTTGATAAGTCCGAAATCCAATCCATCCATTAGATTGGAATCATTATATTGATTGGCTAGCCCTAAGAACAAGTTGATATACTTAGTCATGTGGTCTACAATTTGCAAAATAATTTATGAATTAAGGTTTTTCAACCCATCCACATGTTTCTAATATTATGGCGTACCATTTTATTTATGGAAAAATATGTAGCAGATCAGGCTAACCTGATGGATGGATCAGATCTCATGCCACCACATGTGTAGCATGTATATAGCTTTAGTACATGCTTGTGCACTGAAGATAGCTCTTAATTCCTTCTGATTCGAAAAAAAAAATAATTTTAATTTGATTTTCCCATTGCATCTCTCCTTACCTAAATAATATAGGCAAAAAAGTCTTTTCACCTACGTCACTTGATTCGGACGGAAGCATACTTTCGTAGGACGCCGAATGCTTGATCCGAAACTTCTCCAGCTCCCAATAAGTTTTTAATGGTGGACAATTAATCCCCACTTTTTGGTCCACTTAAGCCCATTCCCTGCCTCATATTTTGGCTAATACCTTAAAATGATCTGAGAAAAATGATGAACGGTGTGGATAAAACACTTACATCACGGTGGGCCCCACAGTACCCTCCCGGGCGGATTATCGCATGGGCGGGGGTAGGACGCAATCCGCGTCCACTTACGTAAATACTAAATCCAGGTATTTTTTTTTTTTTTTGGAAAATCGGTATCCATGAGGAAATTTTAGGTAAAAATTCCAATGCTATTCAACTATTATGGTGGGGTCTACTGATATGTAAGTTATCCAAGTTGCACATCAAAGCTGAGTTCCATCATGACGATGGGACGCTCCAAAGATCAAGCATGTAAAGATCAGTAGGTGGGCCGTGCCATTAGAGGACAATGGACATCCACTCAAAAAGCTTTCAATACACGTGGTGGCCCATGTAACGGTTGGATCGGCCTTATGTTTTTAGGTATCCAAATTTCTCGGTGGGGCGGCCCTTATCCACGGGATTTCGTACGCAAACCACGGTGGACGCTACAGGTAGAGTTGTAGATTATTTGGGATATTTATGACGGTCCTGTGAAATTGCCCCGTTTAAAGAGTCGGTCCGATCGGGTCCATCCATTTACTGATTGGGTCAAACTTTCGACCGGGACCGCTGAAAAACTCTTTAAACTTTTTCATGTTGGCGATTATTCCGATAAGTCGCCGATTAAATCGCCGTCCCAAGTTCGTCTCGCTCCCGAAAGGAGCTGATCTTGAAATCATTCTGTCTCGTCACCCAATAAAAGAAGAAAAAAGCAGAGAGAGGAAGACGAAGAACGGAGAGAGAGAGAGAGAGCATGGCGCGAAATCCTAACGAAAATGGCGTTGAAGGCGACGATGAAAGAGAGGAAGAAGAGGAGGAAGAAGAAGAGGATGAGGAAGAAGAAGAAGAAGACGAGCCGAGGCTGAAATACCAGAGGATGGGAGGCAGCATCTCTTCCCTCCTATCCAACGACGCTGCTTCCTGCATCTCCGTCGCGGAGCGTATGATCGCCCTCGGCACCCACGATGGCACCGTCCACATCCTCGATTTCCTTGGCAATCAGGTCTGAATTCCAACTCCTTTTTTCTCCTGTTAGGGATTGCTTCTTTTTCTCTGCCAAAAAAAAAAAGGGCCTGTGGGTTTTGTTAGTTTTGAATTTTGGACATGTTTTGATGCTGCAGATTCTTGAATTATGAATGTGTGGAATTGCGATTTTCAGTCTCAGTTTTTCTTGATGTTGGCATCCTAGGAATAATCACATACGCGGCGCCTTACGGTGGATGCTAAGTTTAATTGCCCATCACATGTGGACGGCATCTAAACTGTCCATGGATATCACCTGGTGGAGAAATCGTACGGTTGAATTTGACTGCCAGCTGTTCTGATTTAAACTGTACGGTTGAATTTCACTGCTGGCTGGTCTGATGTAAACTGTACGGTTGAATTTGACTGCTTGCTGGTCTGATTTAAACTGTCCGTTGCTTTTGTACAGTGTAGACCAGGATGATTTTTGCACCAGGTGATCTTCATGGTCTGGCCCACCTTATGCACAGCTGGATTGTCTATTCCCACATGTGCTGGACGTGGGCATTCCAACTCTCATGTCAGTATCAGTGTATTTTCATGCCATGCCATTGCACTGTAAACATAGTTATTTCATGCGACAATAGCGTCAGAATGAGTTGTTAGCTTACCAGAATGACTTGACTTTGGAATATAGTTATAGTCATTGGGTAGGGAGAGCTTTTAAATTACCTGCCCTATCATGTCTCCATCCACATTCCAGACCATTGATCTGACGGGCCATATGATGGATGGAGGATGCCCAGACAATCTTTCAGACTGGATGATACTACCCGTTTGGTGACAATGAAAAAAGATGTAACCAGTTTGGTCAGTTGCCCACCTTAAGGGAAAAAGTACAGCAACAAGACAGAAAAAAGGCTGAAGTTTATGGATTGCTGGGAACATTCCCCTTCCATAGGCAGGGCCATCAGATAGACGTTATGGGTAGCAAACATAGGCCTACTTGCACATAGTGGGAGTTTCTGGACACTATTCACGTTCTGATGCATCAGGTGCTGGTAATTCCTCACTGTAATCCATATTCATGTAGGAAGTTGTTTCTTTCCATTTGGAGTTATCTTGCTCTGCTAAAATTTGCTTAACCGATCAGTATGGTATATTAGGGGCCGTTTCTTATTTTGAAGTTGATGATGGCCTTGGTCTTGAAGGACTTCAATATGATGGGTATAAAATGTGGCTTTGTAGTGTTTGTTTTAGAACTTCAAATGATAGTCCAAACTTTAGAAAGGCTGAGTTTTACGATTATTCATGATTTCTATTTACAGTAAGAAAAATCACTTGTGATTTGGAATGAGTAATTGAGTCCTTTGTTTCTTTCATTCAGGTTAAGGAATTTTCAGCTCACACCGCTACTGTCAATGACCTTAGCTTTGATATCGAGGGCGAATATATAGGAAGCTGCTCAGATGATGGACATGTTGTTATAAACAGCCTTTTTACTGATGAGAAATTGAAGTTTGAATATCATCGCCCAATGAAGGCCATTGCTCTAGATCCAGAATTTTCAAGAATATCATCACGTAGATTCGTTGCGGGTGGTTTGGCAGGCCATCTTTTTCTGAATTCAAAGAAATGGCTGGGCTATCGTGACCAGGTCTGTGCAATTTTAGTAAAAGATACTCTGTTGGGGGTCTGCCGACCCAGTTAGTTGGAATAAGGCTTAGATGATAAGGATATGCAGTTGGGTGTCTGGGGGTACATATGTGTATTTGTGCATGCATGTGTGGGTGCACCTGCATGCTTGCTTTGATTCATATGCATTGTGATATTGAGCATGCCCAATAATTTGAGGCCTCTTTGCATGCGGAGCAGTGCCAGAATCAGATTGTATAGTCCTATCTTTTCCATTTTGAGCTGGAGCTGAAAGGAACAGATTGGATGAAAAGGAACCCTTGTAGTGTATTTCCACTTTGGCTCTGTATGTTTTGGAGAAACCCGATATCCAACTTATTCAACTTGAAAAAGTTGGGGTTCTCCCTCATTCCAAACAGGCCCTTACTATTATTACTGTCGTTGTAATTGTTATTATTATATTAAAACATACCCTGCTATTGTTATTATTTTTATTTTGAATTTGACCACGCCCCCCAGGTTTTACACTCAGGAGAAGGTCCAATACATACGGTGAAGTGGAGAACAAACCTTATTGCTTGGGCTAATGATTCAGGTGTTAAAGTTTATGACATGGCAAATGATCAACGCATCACATTTATTGAGAGGCCGCGAGGGAGCCCACGCCCTGAACTTCTGCTGCCTCACTTAGTTTGGCAGGTCAGTAAAAGAAGTACACGTCTTAATTTTTGATATGCATGCCAACTAACATTTTAACATATCTAGGATGATGCTCTCTTGGTTATTGGCTGGGGAACGTCAGTTAAAATTGCTGCAATTAGATCAAATGTATCTGGAGGGGTTAACGGAAGGGCCAATGGAATACAAAGGACCATCTCGATATCAAGTGCAAAGCATGTGGATATTGTGGCCTCTTTTCAGACCAGCTATTTCATTTCAGGAATTGCTCCTTATGGGGATTCTTTAGTTGTTCTTGCCTATATTCCTGAGGAAGAGAATGGAGAGAAGGAATTTAGCAGTACAGTTCCATCTCGCCAGGTACTTCTCCCTCATCTTATCATCTATGAAGCACAAAAGCCAACCTATCTATCCTTGTATGGAGCCATGCTTTTGTCCTAACCATGCAGTATTTAAACTTGTTTAGTAGTTTGGTTGCATATCTTTATACTTTTTCTTGTTGAAATTTACTCGATTCCTATCTTGCTTCATCTATGTTAGTGTTTTTATCCTTTTCTGATCTTTAAAGTGAATTTTAAAAGGAAACAGGAATAAACAAGACACAGGAAATGTCAAGAAAAGAATGAGACCACAACTCTGGCATGTTCTACTGTAACACAATTCTATAGTAGTAGTGAAAGAAACCAAAATGTTCATTTGGGGCATGTAAGGTTCCATTTCTTAGGTTGAATGCTAGTAGTGCATGATGCACAAAGCAATTGTTTTTTTCCTCTAATATTTCAATCTCTTAAAAGACTTAATGGTCATGGGAATGTGAAGCTCAATATTAATAATGATAGGCAGAAATCACCCTATCAAATCTGTGGTTTTCTGAATATTCTCAACAACTACATTTTGCCCCCCTAAAAAAAACAACAAATTTCTACTTGTCAACAGTGGAATAGAAAAATCTCCAATCATGGGGAAGTGGTTTTTATTTATTTATTTATGTTTAAATTTAATACTTCAAAACTATGGTTCGATTTCTTGATAAACTTGAGAAGCTCCATGAACTAGGAGGAATTACTGAGCTTCTTGATCATTTTATCGGTAGTCTTATTGAATCAAAGATTGAGGGAGTTGATTATCATCTTATTTATTTATTTTTATATTACTCGCTTTCTTTGGGCAATGGAACAAATCACTAGATTGAAACAGGGATGAAAACAGAATGAGTCAAGGTGAATCCTCCCAGTGTTGGTCTCCAGGTGAGTTGCATCCTGACCACATAATGCTCTTTATAACGATGTTTAGGACTCCATAATTTAATGAATTGGATTTAAGATAGTGGACCCAAATAGGTTATTTTTAGACTTTCAGCTCAGGCAAGCTTCAGCAACTATGGACCACAGTAGCTGAACTATAGAGCACGTATAACATTGATGACAATCTGCCATACACTGCATTTATCGATGCTGATGTGCTATACAGACTGGAATTATCTTACCACTCATGGTCTCTGCAGAAAGTATTATGCGACCTTTATTACTTGCATGATTCTAGATTATGGGAATTGGGCGAGCATGTTTTTATTCATTGCGCCATACTTGACCTTTCCATTTCCCTTATCCTCTTCCCTGATAATTTGGCTCATCCCATTTCTAACAGGGTTTAGGTTCTCCAGCTGATGTGCTTTACAAGCTGGTTATCTCATGCATTTTTTCTTATAGGTATCCTTTTGGGAGTATGGATAATAATGATTGTGGGTGTTTTGCACTCTCATTGCCAGTTCCAAACACATAAAAATGAGGGTTGTGTCAGGTTGGCAGCCAGCATGAAACTTCGGCTACACTTTTAAGCTGATCCCAATTAGTTGGGATAAGGCTTACATGATGAGGATGATTTTGAGAGTATGGATGTAGCACCGTAGTCTAGTGAGCATGTTTAGTTATAACAGAGAGCTAGTGTAATGCAGAGGCATTTTCACACTGGGCTTGAGTTGGGTGGCCTGTGGGATGCAGGGGCACACTCAGGGTGGGCAGCCCGTGTGAGGTAGGCCCCATCCGTGTGAGGCGGGTCGCTCGTGTGAGGCGGAACCCGTGTGATGTGGGGCTCACGAGGGGGTTTCGGCCGGGGTGCTAACCCATGCGATGTAGGGCTTAGGTTATGAGATAAAGAGATTAATTTGCCATGCTCTATTAGTTCGAACTTTTAGAGCAAGTGGTTAATTGTCCTGCATCATGATGCTACTTAGATTCTTTAATATTTTAGCACATGTTTTCTCCACTTGCAGTCTTTCATGTGCACGGCTGCATCCATTTAGCTTTTTTTGCATGTCCTCTAAGCCTTACCTGATTTCCGTAGGACCTGTTATCCTCAAGAAGAACACAACCATGGAATACTATCATTTAAACCGAAAATAGAAGAAAGTGGGTGTTAGGCAGATTTCACCTTAGGCTAGTTACTCAGTTGAATGGTAGAGCATGAAATTGCTAATCAATAACAACTTGGATGGTTGTACATGTCGTGAGACTTAGAGATTTGGGATCTAGCTGAAGCTCGAAAGGTACAACTCATTGGAATCAATGGTTAAAATATTCTTAGTGCACCCTTCAGAATCTGAAGAGAGCTGTTTTCGAACACTCTCCTTAAAAGGGAGAACATTACTCCATTCTAAAGGTAGAGAGAAGTTGGTTCGTAGCCAATTTGCTCTCTTAAAAAGTGGGTGAAAAGTCATGTATATCTGACAAGTCCCTGGTTTTTTTTTTTAAAATGCTTTATTTGCATCAAGTTCTTCTGTTGAATAATCATAAATTGTTTGAGAACCATAGCCCGTGGAAGCTGTTTATTTTCTTTCTTCAGCTTAAAATATGAATATAAGTTTCACGGGTTGAACATATTTATAGCAGAAAGCTTCTATACTGCTTATCCTTCTTTACAGTTCTGTGAGTATTTGAGCAGGGAACTGCACAGAGGCCAGAAGTGCGCATAGTCACATGGAAAAATGAAGAACTCGCAATGGATGCTCTTCCCATACATGGCTTTGAACATTACAAGGCAAAGGATTATGCCCTTGCTCATGCTCCTTTTACAGGTGTGCAATATCCGAAATTCATATCTCTGTCCAATTGTATTGATTTGATGGTATATCTAACTGTTTATGCATTTGAATGTAGGTAGCAGCTATGCAGGTGGTCAGTGGGCTGCTGGTGATGAACCTTTGTATTACATAGTATCTCCTAAGGACGTGGTCATTGCAAAGCCTAGGTTAGTGTTGGATGTGTTAAAATGGATTTAGTTGTGTGATGGGTTCGTCACTTTGATTGTGTGGCAATCACTTGTGTCAATAAACTTGTTGAATTGGAACGCATGATCATGTTTAGAGGTTACTTGCACAAAACTTCTTATTGAGGTGCCACTCCTGCTTGAGTCACACCTCCATCTCTCGCTCCTGCTTCCTCTCTGTTTACTTTCTACTTGCCGACATTTTTAAACAGATGCCTATGTTGGGTTTGTGCCCTAGAAAACCAATGTTACCTTACCTTTTACCTTTGTTAATACATGATGCATTCATTCATTCATATATTGGCCTTATTTATGGGTGTGGAAGAGGTATTTTTCCTACTTTTCAAGACTTGGCAAATCCTCAAAATGAGGCAATTGTGTTTGCGAGGACGAAGCTTTGGAATATTGAGGAAAGAGTCGTTGGCGAACTTTAGGAGCAGAAGAACAAGAACCGAAAGATTTGTGTGTCGATTCTCAAGGCTCAGGAGAGGAAGGATCAATGAAGAGAAGGGGAAGAGGAGTTGAGAAGCCGGATAGAGAAGGTGATATTAGAGAGAGGAGGGTCAGTTAGAGAGCTTGGGGCCTGTTGAAGAAGCATAGAGGGTCTGCTGATTCCAGGAAAGGGAAGAGAGTGGTAGTTGATGAGGGAGGACCTTTTGGGGGGGTGGTGAAAGGAAAGAAGTATGGGCTGTTGTTGGAACTCCTGACCATCCTCGTGGAGTTCCTGGATAACTGGGAGGAGTATGACTTCTCTAGGGTAGTTTGGGTCTATTAGGAAGGTCATCATCCCTTAGGTCAAGGGGTCCGGAGGTAGGTAGGGATTTGCTTTCATGTATAAGAACAATGAGGTGGAGGTTCGTAATGCACTCTCTCCATGAAAGGGAAGAGATTTGACAGTTGAAAACTATCGGTACAATAGGCTAGATATGGCTCGGAAATGGTGAACCATGGAAATAACAGGGAGGAGGAGATGAAGGCAAAATGGGGTAGGGGGAGTGAAGGGAGACTTGGGGAAGAAAGGCAATAGGCTGATAGGGTTACTAAGAAAGGGATGGAGGAGGGGAGAGAGGTCTTACAGGGAGATGATGGAGGGGAAAGGTAAGGAGAAAAGGGATATTGGATTGTTGGAGGAGGTAGGGGAAGTGGCTATGGAATCAATGGGTAGAGAAGAGGGTATAAGGGATAAAGAGGTGGGATCAGGGTCTCGCTGTTGGGTGTGGAAAGAGGAGGAAGATGGAGGAACGGTGGTGAAGGTGCTATTGCAAGTGGTGGGGAATGCTTGGGTTGGAATGCAATAGAGCCTCGTAGCAATGTTCAAGATCGATACATTAGCTGCAGATCTGGGCAATTGGCTGCCTCAGTGGTGTGGCCTGCTGGAGTCTTGATTATTTTGGCCTTTGAACGATTCCGAATATTGGATTTCCTTCTAGTCGGGGAAAGACTTAGGATCATCATCACCGCGTCGCTGTGCAAAGAAGGGCTGCTTGTTTGTCTAATAAGATGGGCTTCTTATTCTCAGCTGGGATGGGATGATGTGCTACTAGCTTAGGGGGTGATGAGGACATCGTGCACACGCACGCCCGCACACCACCACCCCTACGCACGTACGTACGCAGAAGGAGGACCCCACCATCGATCTGGCTCGATGACGACGTCCAGGGAGGGCCTCCTAGCTAGAATACAAGTTTTGGTTCAGAAAAGTGGGCCCGATAGTCAAGAAAAGCCCATCATGGGATCTCATGATCGTAGCCCACTCGTCGGATTGATTTCATATTTTAGGTTTTGTTTATTGTTATTATTTAAAACATTGTGAACGCTTTAGATTTCTCTGTTTGGTTTTTATTTTAGTTTACTTCATCGCCAAGTAATAGGTTGCGCACATGGTGCGAGTTTTGGGGTATAGGATTTTCCTTATAAATAGACACCCCTTGTAGTTCTTTTGATTCATTGAAGTTAATAAAAAAAATTCTTGCTTTATTTTTCTGCTCGCTTCGTGAGTTGTGGAAGAATTCAAAAGTGGGTGCGAAGCCCTCCCTTTTCGAAGGGCTAACTACCGTGGTGCGAAGCCACATCGATCCCGATTCACCCCCATCCTCCATCATCTTTTTTTCCATCTTCCCCCACCATCCGTACTTCGAATTCGTCCTTTTGTTGCATCAGATTTCTTTATTATAGCAGGTTTCTAAATTTTGGCCCGCAGGCGAGCTGAAACTTCGGCGGAGCACCACGCACAAACCGTACATTGGATCGAGCTGAGATTTGGGGGTTGTGGAGACCATCCCTGGCCGACCAGGGCCAAGGTGGCCTTTTTCTAAATAGTGGGCCCCACACACGTGCGGCCGAGATCACACGCACGTCCGTCTGACCATTGTTGTTGTCCACACGCGGGATCGTCTTTTGGCTCAGGTTTTTATCCTCTCATAGCCGTTTTTTATGAATCCTAGCCCTAAATTATGTTTTCCCTAAGTTATTTGTCAATTTTCTTACCCTAGGGTCCCCCGAATTGGAATTTCTGAATCCCTTGGATTAGGGACTGATTACTATGCATGCGTGGATGATTATTTCTTATCTTTGAGTATTGTTTGGTTTATAATTTTTATTGATTCAGCCCTATCATGTGTAGGCCTGGACCCGCATAGATTCTCCTTAATTGAATGTTTGGACTTTTATGTGGGATATGGAATTTGTGTAATTGTTTCTGAACTAACGTGCTCTTAAGCCTGAAATGTCGCATATCATATTTAATTTTCATCTCCTGCATCAAATTTGGTATCGGAGCCTAGGGTTCTTGTAGGGGAATTCACCACATATTTAGGGTTTAGTTTGTTTGAGTCCTTCATGCATTCAATCCATCATATATAGCTGAATTTTAGTAACGGTGTGTAGTCTCCTTCATATAGAGTCTCGTAGGGTCATTTAGTTTTTTTGACACATATAGTTGCCATAGCAGGTCCTTAGGATTGAGTTAGCTTGTGTATGCCCACACGTACGGGTCGCGGTTTTGGTTTGCACCCTAGTCTAAACATGTAGCAACTACAAGAATCAATGGCCCAGTTAGCCCAGTAGGTTGAGTCTATGTCTAAGCATTTGGAACAACGCATAGATCAACGCCTTAACCAATTTGATGATCGCGTTACTCAAATAGAGGCCTCCCTCAGGGCAAACCCCACTATTGGGGAAGATGCCTATTTTGAGGCAGGTGGTTAGGAGATTAGACCAAGGAATGGAGGCGGCCAAGGAGTTGGTCATGGGCGTGCACCTGTGCACCCACCCCGTGAGGGACATGATGATCAATATGACCTAGATGCGCAACTCCTTAAGGGAGTTAGAGTAGATGCCCCTACTTTTGATGGTAACTTCGACCCTAAAGCTTTTTTAGATTGGTTGGCGGATATGGACCACTATTTTGAGTGCTATGATATATTGGATGCTCGACGAGTCCGATTCGCCAAGATGAAGCTTGTGGGTCAAGCAAAGAGGTTTTGAGCGACGGTTGAGTGAAAAAAAAGAAAGAGCGAGGGAACTTCCAATAGTCCATTGGGGAGAAATGAAAGAAACGCTGAAAGAGAAGTACCTCCCTTTCTCTTATCGCCTGCGGTTGATTGAGAAGTGACAGTTTCTTCAACAGGGTTCCATGAGTGTTGTTGACTATATTGAGAAATTCGAAGAGTACTTGACCCGCTGTGAGGTTGATGAGGATCCCGTACTCACCCTTGCTCGTTTTAAAACGGGCCTCCGTCCTGACATTAGGAGAGAATTGCTCGCCAAAGACTTAGACACTATAGAACAGTTGTACCAAGTAGTGTTATATGTCGAGCAATACCTTAAAGCATCTGTGGGAAGGCGGTTTGACTTTCGCGAATCCGGTGCTAAGGCCAACCCGTCTGGGGCTAGACCTAACACGGCATTCCAAAACAAATCTTCCCCTAATGTTCATCCCTGACCTAAGGATGATAAGGGTAAAGAGATTGTCGGGTCTAGTTCACGTGGAAGTGGGGCCACTAGGTGTTTTAGGTGTCATGGGTTTGGTCATTTTGCTCACCAGTGCGGCACGAGAGAGGGCACCAAAGTACTCCTTATTGATGGGCAAGTAGAAGTAGTGCCCCCAGAGAGTGATAGTGAGGAGGAGGAATATGAGCCAGTTGGAACCCCTAGTGATGAGGAAGAGGGAGCACAAGAGTTTGTGACCCTCGCAATTGTGCGTTGCGCCCTGGCTCAAGCCAAGAACACTGATGACTGGCGCCGCAACACGATCTTCTATACTTATGCAAAATGTGGGGAAAAGAGCTGTAAGATGATCGTGGATAGTGGTAGTTGTGCCAACGTGGCATCGACTAGCATTGTGAGTCGTTTGGGCTTGAAGATAGAAGTCCATCCTCAGCCCTATAGAGTTTCCTGGGTTGATGAAACATCCATTCCAGTCTCGCACCGCTGTCTTGTCCCTATTCAGTTCCGATCTTATAAAGACACAATTTGATGTGATATTGTTCCTATGGATGTGAGCCATATCATTCTGGGTAGGTCGTGGCTCTATGACAGGGATGTGACCATATTTGGTCGTTCAAATGTGTGTACATTCTGGTTTGAGGGCAAAAAGGTCAAGCTAAATCCTTTGCCACCCAAGAATATAACTAGAAAAGAGTTCACCACACAGTGCTATGAGCGGCCCAAAAGAAGTGAAGGAGTCGAAGTCCAAGTCTAAACCGCTCTATATTTTGAATGCCAAAGACTTTGAGCGAGAGACGGAAGTGGACTCGATGGTATACGCCCTTGTGACCAGAGACTAGCGTAGAGTTACCCACTGAGGCCATTTAGGTAGTACATGAGTTTCGTGATGTCTTTCCTGATGATTTACCGAATGAGCTTCCCCCTATGAGGGATATACAACATGCCATTGATTTAATCCCTGGGGCAACTCTACCAAACCTCCCGCATTACAGAATGAACCCGAAGGAGCACGCTGGGTTGAAGAGGCAGATTGATGAACTCCTAGAGAAGGGTTTCATTCGAGAGAGCTTGAGTCCGTGTGCCGTGCCCGCCCTTCTTACACCTAAGAAGGATGACACATGGAGGATGTGTTGATAGTAGGGCCATCAACAAAATCACAATCAAGTATCGGTTTCCCATACACCTTCTTGATGACATGCTAGATATGATGGCCAATGTTACTATCTTCTCAAAAATCGACCTCAAAAGTGGGTATCACCAAATCCATATACGCCCTGGTGATGACGAAGGATGGGCTATATGAGTGGCTAGTTATGCCTTTTGGGTTAACTAATGCCCCAAACACTTTCATGCGTGTGATGACCGAAGTGTTGAGACCCTTCATGGGGAAGTTCCTGGTCGTATACTTTGATGATATCTTGATTTATATCATGACTAAGGAGCAACACCTCAACCATTTGAGGCAGGTTTGTGGGATCTTTAGGGCTGAGAAGTTGTACGCCAACCTAAAGAAGTGCGCGTTCTTGTCTAGTAGTGTGATCTTCTTAGGTTTTATTGTGTCAGCTGAGGGTGTATCGGTGGATCTCGAGAAGGTCAAGGCCATCGTTAATTGGCCTGAACCCCGCAATATTCATGAGGTGCGCAGCTTTCATGGCTTAGCCACTTTTAATAGGCGGTTCATTCGAGGTTTCAGTTCCATTGTGGCTCTCATCACGGACTGCATAAAAAAGGGAGAGTTTCAATGGACAAAGGCCGCCTCGAAGGCCTTCAAGGAGATAAAGGTCAAGATGACCGAAGCTCCAGTCACGTGACTTTCAAATTTTTCAAAAGCTTTTGAAGTCGCATGTGACGCGTCAGGAGTCGGCATAGGAGGAGTACTCAGCCAGGAAGGGCACCCTGTCGCCTTTTTTAGTGAGAAACTGAATGAGGCGAAGCAAAGATATTCCACCTATGACAAGGAATTCTACGCGGTAGTGCAATCACTATGCCATTGGTAACATTACCTGTTACCGCAAGAATTCGTCTTGTTCTCAGATTACGAGGCCTTAAGATACTTGAACTCTCAGAAGAAATTAAGCCCCAGGCATGCTAAGTGGGTTTAATTCCTTCAAGAGTACACTTTTGTGCTTAAGCACAAAGCCGGTGTAGAGAATAAGCCCGCAGATGCATTAAGTCGTCGAGTCGCATTACTCAACTCCATGAGCGTTGAAGTTACGGGCCTTGAGTGCATCAAAGAAGAGTATTCTAAGTGTCCAGATTTTGGGGTTGTGTATACGTCTTTATTAGAGAGTCTGTCAAGAGCTAACAGTGAGTATTTGATTTTGGACGGATATTTGTTTAGGAGTGACCGCTTGTGCATACCACGCACCTCCCTTCGCAATTTTCTTGTCTGGGAGTTATATTCAGGGGGGGTCGCGGGTCATTTCGGTCGTGACAAGACCATTGCCCTAGTGGAGGATAGATTTCATTGGCCAAGCCTCAAGCGGGACGTGGCCAAAATTATAGGGCAATACCGTACTTGTCAACTGGCAAAGCAGAGGAAACAGAATACAGGATTATATACACCTTTGCCAGTCCTATTCATCCCTTGGCAGGACATCAGTATGGACTTCGTGCTTGGACTTCCCAAGACTTCGAAAGCATGACTCCATATTTGTTGTCGTGGACCGTTTTTCTAAAATGGCCCACTTCATTCCTTGTTCTAAGACCTTCGACGCCTCTCATGTTGCCAAATTGTTCTTTAGTGAGGTCGTCAAACTGCATGGGTTACCAAAAACCATAGTGTCTGACCGTAACGTGAGATTCATGAGTTACTTTTGGAAGACACTGTCACATGATGAATACTAGGCTCCAATTTTCTTCTGCCTACCACCCTCAGATCGATGGCCAGACTGAGGTGGTTAATAGGAGCCTAGGGAGTTTACTTCGATGTTTAGTGGGGGAGCATACCAGGACATGGGACGCCGTACTACCCATAGTCGAGTTTGCATACAATAGTTCTGTCAATAGGTCCACAGGTCTAAGTCCTTTTGAAGTCATTACTGGTTATAAGCCTAGGAAGCCTATTGATCTTATCCCCATGTCATTGTCCCATAGGCCATCAGAGTCTGCAGAGTCTTTTGCGCATCACATACATTCATTGCATCAAGAAATCAGGTGAAAGATCACTACTCGTAATGAGCATTACAAATTTTCTGTAGACCTATATAGACGTTTCAAAGAGTTCAATATTGGGGACTCTGTGATGGTCCGCATCAGGCCCGAGCGGTACCCTCCATGGGCCGTTCGTAAGTTACACGCGCGTAGTGCTGAGCCCTTCAAAATTATAAAGCGAAACGGTCTCAATGCGTATGAGGTAGATCTTCCACTTTCCATGGGAATTAGTTCCACATTCAATGTGGAGGATCTAGTTGCTTTTCAGGGACCCACTGATACTTTGTCCGGCCCTTCGCCCACCCATCCTGATGCCCCAACCTTACCCTTTGATCCATGGCCTCTTCTCGACCTTTCATCCCAGCCTCTGCCTCCCATACCTAGCCTTCACACACCCAGAGAGGAAATAGAGTATATCCTGGACCATGAGATAATTTCCACGTCAAATGGCGGGTTTCAGAAATACCTAGTTAAATGGAAGTCACTCCCAGCTTTAGATAGCGCGTGGCTCATTGAGGAGGAGCTTCAGAGACTTGATTTTGACATCCTAGAGCGGTTCAGGAGTTTTATTTCGCCAGTGGCGAAATCTTCGCAGTCGGGGAGAGTTGATGAGGACATCGTGCACATGCACGCCCACACACCACCACTCCTACGCACGTACGTATACAGAAGGAGGACCCCACCATCGATCTAGCTTGATGACGACGTCCAGGGAGGGCTTCCTAGCTAGAAGACAAGTTTTGGTTCAGAAAAGTGGGCCCGATAGTCAAGAAAAGCCCATCATGGGATCTCATGATCGTGGCTCACTCGTCGGATTGATTTCATATTTTAGGTTTTGTTTATTGTTATTATTTAGAACATTGTGAACGCTTTAGATTTCTCTGTTTGGTTTTTATTTTAGTTTATTTCATCGCCAAGTAATAGGTTGCGCACATGGTGCGAGTTTTGGGGTATAGGATTTTCCCCATAAATAGACACCCCTTGTAGTTCTTTTGATTCATTGAAGTTAATAAAAAAATTCCTGCTTTATTTTTCTGCTATCTTCGTGAGTTGTGGAAGAATTCAAAAGTGGGTGCGAAGCCCTCCCTTTTCAAAGGGCTAACTACCGTGGTGCGAAGCCACATCGATCCCGATTCACCCTCATCCTCCATCTTTTTTTTCCATCTTTCCCCACCATCTGTACTTCGAATTTGTCCTTTTGTTGCATTAGATTTCTTCATTATAGCAGGTTTCTAGATTTCGGCCCGCAGGCGAGCTGAAACTTCGGTGGAGCATCACGCACAAACCGTACATCGGATCGAGCTGAGATTTAGGGGTTTTGGAGACCATCCCTGGCCGACCAGTGCTAAGGTGGCCTTTTTCTGAATAGTGGGCCCCACACATGTGTGGCTGGGATCACACGCACGTCCGTCTGGCCATTGCTGCTGTCCACACGCGGGATCGTCTTTTGGCTTAGGTTTTTATCCTCTCATAGCCGTTTTTCATGAATCCTAGTCCTAGATTACGTTTTTCCTAAGTTATTTGCCAATTTTCTTACCTTAGGATTCCTCGATTTGGAATTTCTGAATCTCTTGGATTAGGGACTGATTACTATGCATGCGTGGATGATTATTTCTTATCTTTGAGTATTGTTTGGTTCATAATTTTTATTGATCCAGCCCTATCATGTGTAGGCCTGGACCCGCATAGATTCCCCTTAATTGAATGTTTTGACTTTCATGTGGGATATGGAATTTGTGTAATTGTTTCTGAACTAACGTGATCTTAAGCCTGAAATCTCGCATATCATATTTAATTTTCATGTCCTGCATCAGGGGGCTGCCATTTGAGTTGTAGATTTTAGATGTTTTTGTGTTAGTGGGTTCTTGCTTCTACGAAGTAATTGCGGTGAACTTGGAGAGAAGTTGGTATGAGCCGAGGGCTCCAAGCGTCTGTGTAAGGAAGAGGAGGTCGGTTAAGGAGCTAGGTTGGATCGTTGTGTCTATTAGAGACAATAGGGTTCTAGTTTAGGTGGTGCGTGATGAGGATATCCGACCATTTAGAGTGTACCAGAGGAGGAGATTGGCCCAACTTCCCGTTGGTTCGATGACTTGTACATGGGCCTAGGTGGGCCACATTGAGGCCTTGAAGACCCCCTAATTTAGTGATTATTATTTTTGCTTATGAATGTATTGCTTGTATTTCCATACATGTCTTCTTACGTTTATAAATTATATGAATAGACTTTGAATGTACTTGCATTAGTTAAGTTATAAAGCGCATATATTAGGACCTCATATAAAGGAAACCCCTATTATGTGCACTTTTTTTTTTGTAATGTTTTGATTTCTAAGTGTGTATTAATGTCTTTTTCAACAATCTCTTAAGTTTCATTGAAAAATTCGACCAATTTCCCAATGTTCCCATGTGCCCCAACAACAATGATATATTATGCGATACAATTGATATATCCCATGCGACAACCGATATGTATCCGTATCCCAAGGGTGCAATACATTACGCGATAACGATATTTAAAACATTATGTATAGGTACCATGGTGGGACATGAACCTACATTGACAGGATCAATTGCAAGTATCAAGACCTGAAGACCCATCATGCCTAGACTAGAAAGACTTGCGAATTCACTAGCTTCAACAAATCCCTATACCTGAGGATGTATGGATGGAAAGGTCTTAATTGAATGTTCTTTGGCTTGCTTTACGATGTTATCTCCTGGCTAATAAAAGTGAGTGCAGCTGGGCGCTTATGTTACGGTTGTTAAAGTATATGCGATTCAATAAGGGATCCATTTGGTCTACTCGGGACATGACTAGTTGGTTGATCTTATAGTTTAGACCGTTCATCAAGTGTTTTTAAGGCTGGCCAATGCATCAAAGGTTTTCAATTGGTTAATCATAAGTTTTCAACCGTTAACTTTTAGTTTTAACTATTAATTTGTTTTAAATTGTACTCGATGCGCATTTAATGGTTAAGATCTATTGATTCATTTCATAGATTGTCATGGATATTGGATAGGGATGGTGACCACGGAAAGTGGAGAGATTTGGTCGGTTAGGGTGAATGAAAAAGGCAGTAAATAGTTTTTTGTTATAGTAGGGTACATTGAAATTTATAGGGTAGCGGAGAACCATATGTGGTCTCTCCCGAAACTCTAGACGTCCTCCTTATATATATCAAGGGAGATGAGCTATAAAAAGAGAGAGCCTAGATGCCCAAGCCCCCTTGGGTGTCACATTATAGAGCCTAGAGAATGTGTGACAGAGATTAGGTTGCACTCACCTTCACACGTGTGCCCACTTGGTTCATGTGGGGTCCACCCTAGTGGACGGCTCCAAGTCGGCCTTCGCCTCGACTAAAGGGTTGATGCAAAGGTTCTCTACCTCTCCTCCATTTGTAATAGATCGGGGAGAGACTGCCTACTTTGGAAGATTGACAACAGTAAGATTGAGTGGTTTCTTCATACACTAGTATGAGTCTGTGGGATTTTGCTTTTTAAGAAACATGGGATTATCAAAATGGGGATCCTTAGTCTTAATATTAAAATTGAGATTTTTTGAAAACGTGTTTTATTCCATTGCATTTCTAAAAATCCAACAGCTTCCTCTTTCCTACACAGATTTGTGGTATGCTTCCATCCATGCTTTGTGCTACTGTTGTTTTGAGAATCAAACTCATTTTGATTACAATTTTCTTTACTTTGATCTGTATAGACATACACGTACAAAAATGTATACTTTCATGCTCATACACACGCACTTTCATAACGATGTGTGTATGCACATGAAAATACATCCACAACTATGCGGCCACACATGCTTATGTGCCTACATATGCAAACACGTGTATGCGCATGTGCGCCCATGCATACCATACATGTGCAGATTGGGGTGATATGGATCGAGTGGGCCCATGCACAACTTGCCTAGACAATGGCTGTGTAGGGTGCAAAGTGATGCGTTTGAAATCCATCCCGTTTGGCACGACCTCCATGTTTGGCCTTGAGCCCAAAAATCAGGCCAAACCATATCTCAAGTGGGCTACAACACATGCAACAGTGAGGGAAGATGTCCACCATAGAAAAATATCAGTTGGTATGGGGGGCCCACCATGGTGTGCATATGCATCCAATACATTGATAAGGTGCACCCCACTGGGATGAAGGGACACCCAAAACATTAGGTGGTCCAGACCACTTGGACTGGAGGTTTTGGTCAAGTTTTTACATTGTTGCTCATGGTTCGGAGTTCATATTGTGTTTCAGATAAGCTTGATGCTTGGCACATCATGGTGGGGCACACTTGATGCATTGCTTGGATGCTGCACCCACAAACAGCTCAGTGGTTTTCATTAACACCAAACCCCCCCCCCCCCCCCCCCCCACATACCATCGATCTGTTGGCTGCGATGAAAGGTTCAAATGACCCATGGATGAGTATTTATGGGGAATAGTTGTTCACAAGGGTTTATGTACAAAGAACGGGCAATCCTTTATGGGTTGTATCCGAAGACATGGAAAAGAGATGTTTTTTATGTCAGCAGTAGAAAGCCCAAGCTCATGGCATTGTTGATCTTGTAGCGGTCGAAAATACTGGGGATTTCGCATAAATCCGTTCTCCCATCAATAGGTTTAGCCAAAGCATTTATAACACGACCCAATTAAGCCTCGCTCACTGGTATGCCAGCCATTTAGATCTGGTACACAATAAAATAATCTGGATTTATTCATAGACTACTTTCAATTTGGAAGTTATCACTTAGTAGGTTTCCATACCAAGGTTCAATCCCATCAAGTCTGTAGCTTTTACCAATTTCACCATATGCCCCTTATGAGGCCATCCAATATAAAGGCGGTTTTCAGTGCTGGTTATCCAGTTACAGAAGCGACCCTGTAGGCTTGTGCTTTCGTGGAAAGCAACACAACAATGTTCTGCATCACCCACCCATGGGCTTCACTTGTTGGAATTGAAAACCTTCAGTGTATTGGTCCGTATTGGTTGTGATATGATATGTATTGGTTTCATTAGTGACTGGTACGATGCACTGAAACCAATTTTTAACCCTTCGACATGTACATGCTTTCAAAGCATGGACGTGCACACGTACTTTCATAGATATAGAGATATGTATATGCTTCTTTTGTATATTTGTGCGACTTAGTTTTAAAAATATACCTGGATGGCTGCATTTGCATTTTTTTCCTTTTCACAGTTATCTAGTTATGGGCATATTTATGCATGCATAAATGCAAGTACATTCATCATACACACATACATCTTAATTACTCTTTACAAATAATATATGCATTCATATTGTTGGATCTATATTTATATAGAATTGTGTTTAAAGAACACGCTTACATGGATAAATTTGTATGTACAATGTAAATGTAAAACATACATGTCATGTTTTCAATATCAACGATATTGGCCGATATATTCCACTTGTGTGATACGAAACACAAGTAGTACTGATATATCCCACCTGTTTGATCCGGTGAGCATTTTTGATTTTTGATCCATTTTTTTTTTTGCTATAAATCATGTTAAATGGTTACAAATCCATGATTCTTCATGTTTTGCATGAAAAATTGTGGATTTGGAGCATCGATTTTGAGATTTTGGGGAGATGGGTTTAGTTGTGGAATATTGCGAAAGATAAACAATTTTCAATTTCTCACAAATCGGTTGCAATATTTGTGTCCAAACACAAAATTAAATATGTTTGTAACTTGATCTAATGATTCTTAGTAATTCGACATTTTTTAGAAAAAAATATTTTTTAATTAAAATATAAAAAATTTCGAATTTTCACTTTGATCAATGGTTAATTGGCCCTCAGTTTAGAGTATTTAGGAGTGTTTGATGAAATCATCATCATATACACTAATTTTGGGATTTGGGGGAAGATAGCCTGATTTGTAGAAAATTGGGAAAAATTAATAATAATAATAATAATATTTTTTTAAATTTCTCAAATCAGAGAGGATGAGTACTAGTGTTACGTTAGAGAGTATTTTCACCGGTATCATTCTACTATGACTTGAGCATAGTATTGTTGGTTTGTGGAGCAACAATACTATGCCTGCCCCTGTTGAGATGGAGATGATGATTTTGAGCCATCGCGTAGCTCTATGTGGGTCTAATCTACAATCACACATTATTCATTGGTATATTTCTAGTTTTCTACTTCTTTTGCTTTTGAATGTATTGTTTATGTTTTCATACATGTCTTCTTACATTTGTAAATTATATGAATAGACTTGGAATATACTTACATCGGTTCAGTTAGACAACGCATAGATTAAGACGCCATATAAAGGAAACTTATTCTGTGCACTTTTTTTTTTTTTTGTTTTTTGTGATGCTTTGATTTCTAAGCGTATATTGATGTCGTTTTTAACAATCTTTGAAGTTTCATTGAGAAATTTGACCAATTTCCTAAGGGGGTGTTTGGTGCATGGACTTGAATGGGATAGGTGGGATAGCACTCGGAATCCTACATTGGGAACGGAAACATGCGTTTGGGCAGCGCATTCCTCAACCGACGAATTCAAGCATTGGAAACCATGCCAATGCTGTGCTGGCTGGAGATGGGATATGGTCTATCCCTCTCGGATTTGAGACACATTTTTCTTATGAAAGCCTTTCGCATGAAGTTTCTACGCCGGGATGCTAGGTGGGGCCCACCGTGATGGTTGTGAAAAATCCAATCCATCCATCCATTTTGTGAGATCATTTTAGGGCATGTAACAAAAAATGAGGCGGATCCAAAACTCGAGTGTGCCACACAGAGGAAACAATGGGGACTCAGTGACCACTATTGAAACATTCATGCGGCCACAAAAGTTACGTATCAGACTGTTTTTTTTTTTTTTTGTGATTTCGCTTCATCCCAGTGGGAATGACCTTATAAATGGTTTGGATGACATATAAACATCAAGGTGGAGCCCAAGAAGGTTTCAATGGTAGGAAACTCTTTCCCTACTTTTCCCTCTCTTATGGCTAATGCAGGGGCATTTTCACATTGGGCTCGAGTGGGGTCGCTTGTGGGATGCAGGGGCACACTCGGGGTGGGTGCGGCCCACGGAGGAGGTCTCGTGTTCGAGACTCCTCACCAGGGGTGATTAATGCGCATTTCACACCGGGCTCGAGTGGGGTAGCCCGTGGGATGTGGGGACACACTTGGGGTGGGCGGCCCATGTGATTTGGGGCCCACGAAGGGAGTTCGGCCGAGGTCCTAAAAACCCATGAGATGTGGGGCCTGGGCTATGAGATAAAGGGATTAATTCTCCATACTCTAACAGTTCGAGCTTTTAGAGCAAGTGGTTAATTGTCCTGCATCAATGGCCCACTTTAGTTTTGGATCCACCTTATTTTTGGTCGCATGTCCTAAAATGATTTTGCAAAACGAAAGGACGGGGTGGATTTCTCACAAACATCACTGTGGACCCCACCTAGCATGCAGTGCAGGAACTTCCAGCAAAAGGCTGCACTCTACTATGGTGCATGTCCCAAACATCATCTGAGGTTTGTCCTACTCCCAGACCAGTCTGAAAATTTTACATCCCAAACACGACATGAGATTTGCTGTGTACATCTGAATTCTGCAACAATCCCGGATGCGCTCCCTAATTATTACCTTTATTGCAATTCCATCCCACCTAATCCCACTTAAGTCCATGCACCAAACTCCCTTTAGTGTTTCCATGTTTCCCAACAACAACAATACATTACGTGATACAACCGATATATCCCATGCGATAACCGATATGTATTTGTATTCGAAGGGTGCAATACGTTACGTAGAAACGATACGGAAAGCAGTGCATGCATGAATGAACATAAACCACCATTAATGCACACATGGACACACATCCATTCTATTCACACACATGCATGCGTGCGTTTTTTTACTTTGGATTTATGCATTCATATCGTTGAGGTATGTGCGTATGTAATATGCACAGGGCTACAGGCACACTTGCATGGTCATTCATACTGTAGGGATTCATGTTTTTCCCTAAAGTTGTGTGACTGGACATGACAATCTGCAAGAGCATATTTGGATTTACAGCCATCGAATTCTCATAATGTTGTGATTGTTAGGGATGCTGAAGATCACATTTCTTGGCTTCTTCAACATGGTTGGCATGAAAAAGCCCTGGCCGCTGTTGAAGCAGGACAAGGACGAACTGAACTTCTTGATGAGGTATGTTGAAGCTTGTACTTCTGGACACTCCAGTAGCTAATTCGAGTTTTAATATCATTTATTTTCAACTTGCATATGAATTCATATTTTGTTTTTGTTATTTATGATATTTTTGTTTAATTTTGTTATTTCATTTGGGTCACTGATTATTAAAAAAAATTAATACAGACTCTTAACATATGCATGCTATATATCCAATGGACTCTATATGGTTCACATATTCCCCTCCTCTCTCTGCCTCTCTCTGCAATTTGGGGTCAGCTTTTAAATGGTAGATTGGCAGAAGTTCCATGATCACCTGCCTGCTAGACACCAGCCATCATTTTATCCTCGGGCTGCTTGGTATGCATGGCTATGAAACTTGATAATAGAAATTGTTGAAGATATTCTAAATTATTGCTTCATATTACCTCACCACTATAAGCATAACATTGAACATGCGTGTGCATCTTTTCTTAATTGTGTGGGTACTGGTAGGTAGCGGTGCAGCCTAAACCATCAGGCGTTGAAGAGGCTAAAGAGAAGGAATAGAAAAGGGGTTAAGGTGTCAACTTTCTACTATCAGGATAATAGAAATTGTTATATATTCTAAAATATTGCTATAGGCGTTTTTACTGCCTCAACACTATAAGCATAATATTGAACATGTATGTGCATCTTGTCTTAATATGTGAGGTAGGTAGTGGTGCTGTCTGAACCATCAGCTTCTGAGGTAGGAGCATTGAAGAGGCAAAAGAAAAGGGACCAAAAAGGAGAAGGTGCCAACTTGTGGCACCCTTATTTTCATACTTATTATTTGGCAAATTTATGGGTGCTAATGATGTTTGAATGGCACTAAATTGGTTGTCTGCAAGCCTATTAAGTAAGATGTCAAACAAGCCCATGATCATGTGATTTTGACATGGTTGGGTAAGTTGTAATTGATTTAGTGAAAGGTTGTATATTTGTGATGGGATTTAGGGATGGTAATCATTATTGATATTTTATTAAACAGATGGTTAGGATTAGAACTGCGCACCTGATTAGATTAGGGTTTCTTTTACTTCAAGGAATGTATGTGTGCGTGATTAGATTAGGGTTTCTTTTACTTCGGTAGAAGTATGTGTTGGGGGTGGGGTGGGTGATGTGATTGCGCACGCGCGTGCATGGGTGCATGCGTCTCTGTGTGCATACGTGTGTGTCTGTGTCTCTCTGTTTGTGTGATGCTAAGCATCTAGAGGTACGAGTGATAAATCTCTATCTGATTATTTTATTAGATAAAAAAGGAAAGATGCAACATCTGTCAAGGCAATGGATAAGAGTTGTCTATACAGACCGGAAGTCTTTGGATTGCTTCCTTTGCGTGAGAATCTGCAATAGAATTGGCATCTCTTAGAATTTGCTGAAAGCTAATTTCCATGGCGCCAAAGAAAAAAGAAAAAAAAGAAAAAAAATGCCATGGCGCAGCAATTGAACTCTCTCATAATCTGTTTTTTGACATTCAGTAATGTTATTTTTATTCCTCCACGTCGAGCAATTGTCTGAGAAGATCACAAGTTCCAGGAAGCCTCCAAAATAAGTACAAGAGAAACAGGAGTAGGTCAAACCCAAATCTCACATTTGGTTTGAGGTTTTCTAGTCTGCTATATTATAAGAGTTCATGTAAATCTTTCAAAAAAAGAAAAAGAAAAAAGAGAGTCCATGAAAGAATACGAGGGGGGTCTAGAAAGGATGAATAGGAACGCCTTTACCAAAAATGTTGTATAGTTGCTTGATGAGTGTATAGAGCCAATTTTAGAGGAGTTGATGAAAAGTATGAAAGGGTCAAAGATGGATGTTCTATCCAAAATGAAGGCAAGGAACAGCATCAAATATATGTACAATGCCACGGGAGGAGTGAGTTTGCACAAAGGCACATGATTTCCTGGGGAACAAGAAGGAGATACTTGGTTCATTGTGTTTGATGGTGCATCAAATGGATTCATTAATGTTGTTGAGGAGGCGAAGCACTTCAGCATAAGTATTTAATCCAGTACAAAAGAAAGGCTGCATTATCAGCTCTCAGCTTGAGGATGGGTACACTGAAACTGATAGAAATGTAGGAGCCTCGAGGAGTCAAATGAGAAATGAAGAAGCTTAAGCATCTATGCCAGATATGAAATGTGTGTAGGGCCAGGATGGGCTCTATTTGTTGGCCGATCTGTGAATAAAGGGAAAAGGGGCATCTGATTGGACTATTGGGCCCACCGAACATATCAGATGTCCCATAGATGTGATCAGGTTGTTCTGTGGAACCCAAAAGACCAATTCTGGCTCCATGGAGGAGTGAGTTGACTTGCTCTTCTCTTAGTTCACATGAAAGAACCACAACTGCATGAATGAGATTATTCTATCCATTACTTGCACTGCATGCACTTCATCATGTCTATAGTCATTCATAGCTCGTATAGTTTCTACAGGAAGTTCTTCTCTTTTTTACCTTTCTCTCTTTTATAAATTGTTTTGTAGGAAGTTGTATTGGGTCCATTTTATAGTATAACTTCGTTGAGCTTAACTGAAATTTTAATCAAGTTAAAGTCTAAAACCACAAATTCTCTTACAATTAAAAATTGATGAAAGTTAATCATTTGTTTGTTGGGGAACACCCATCATCTCTACCATGAATGATAGAATTGTCCAAATAACTTCGAGCTGGCTTTGCAAATCCTAGTTCTCCAATCAATCAAGAGTCAAAAGCAGGAATTCTCATGATCGCCTGGCAAAAGTTTCGTAATCTCTGGCACTTGACACAGCCCCTCCTTTACCGGGCTTGGGACTTGCTCACGCGATGCTGCCAGGTGGAACACTGCTATGGCAAATTTGTCTTTGTATGCATTCTGATTATCTGACAGCTCACAGCAAACCATTTCGATTGTGTAGGACTGACTTGCAGTGGCTAGCAAATCTGAGTAATTAATACCCGTGGGCAGAAATAAAAGGAAAGATGCAACTCTGTATGACACTCATATCTCAATAGGGAGTGAAATGTATACATTCCTTTTCTTGTCGTGAGTGGCATTGACAAATATCTTGTTGTGTGTGGCATTGACAAATATCTGGTCTCATGCATATGCATTATACGGTAAATCGATCTCCATGTAAATTTAATGTCAAGCCACACAGGTGCAGACAAGTGCATGGGCAAGGGAACAGTTTATTTATCAGAACTAGTATTTCCACAATGCCACTTTCTAACTTTCAGATATACTGGCAGGTTGCAACTACTTGAATCCTAAATAATGGAGATCATCCTTTTCCAGTTCAGTTTGTTCAATTCATTCATTATTTGTTTGCATATCATCCATACATCTCCTTGAAGTACCAAACATGATATTTTATTTCTCCGAATGTCGTCTTGTTCCGTCATTTAGTTATGCTTTCAGGCAGTAGACCAGTCAGCTTCTGAAATTGCATTTACATCCAAGGTCATTTCTATGTTCTTTCGGAGTCCTTTTTCAGCGGAAAATTTGGAGACGCGTTTTTCTTTAACGTCAACTTAATGCTTAACAGTCTTTAAATCCAGTATTAAAGAAAGTCAGCAGTTCACATTTTCATCAACAATTATACTTGAATCTACTTGCCCTTTATATTTTAAGGTTGGATCGAGATACCTTGATCATTTGATTTTGGAAAGGAAGTACGCTGAAGCAGCATCTCTGTGTCCCAAGTTGTTGCGCGGATCTGCTTCAGCATGGGAGAGGTACAAAAAGTAGTCATTATTTAAGCTATTCTGTGTTTATCTTGTCAATAACTGGATGATTTTTCCCAGATGGGTTTTCCACTTTGCTCATCTCCGCCAGCTTCCCGTGTTGGTTCCATATATACCTACAGAACATCCAAGGTTGCGGGATACTGCTTATGAGGTCTGTCAACCAGGCCACCTGTCTGCAAATTTTGCTCCATCTTTATTGCGTCCTCATGATATGCCAATGTAAGGGCCTTTTCCAGTATGTAGTATTTTCCTTGTTGCAGGTGGCTCTTGTGGCTCTTGCAACTAATCCAGCTTTTCACAAGGACCTCTTGTCAACTGTTAAATCTTGGCCACGGGAGATATATTCTGCCTTGCCTGTTATTTCCGCAATTGAACCCCAGCTTAATACTTCCTCAATGACAGATAACCTGAAAGAGGTGGGTTAAGAGTTTTTGTTTCTTGTTTTAAGTTTTTTTTTTTTTTATAATCCATTAGCACACTGTAATTCTTTTTCTCACAAAAATGTCCCTTTACCCTTCAGGCATTAGCTGAGTTGTATGTGATCAACACACAGTATGAGAAAGCACTTGCATTATATGCTGATGTAAGTACCCCACTGGTCAGTGTACCCGTTCTAATTATCATTTTTAGGGAGCAGCTTCAAAATTAATACTGAAATGTGGCGATGAACTTTTTAAATTCTTAAAAGCTTATATTTTTGTTTTTGTTTTTGTTTTAATATTTCAGCTGATGAAGCCTGAGATATTCGACTTCATTGAAAAACATGGTTTACATGAGGCCATTCATGATAAGGTATGCTACATTGATATCTGTTCAGGTGAAAAGTTCTATGAAGAAGTTACTCTTCTATAAATTTCCATACTAAACAAAAAACGAAAAAAGAAAAAGAAATGTTGATCAATTGTCTTCTGAAGGACAAGATACACGTCCTTTTCTGAAAACTTTGGATGCAGCAGCTGTGTTAGCAATATAGTGGGCCATGTTCCTTGAAATGATGTTGCTCATGTTTACAAATTTTTTTTTTTTTGCCACCGTATTACTCTGATAATCTTTCTTAACAGTTTGATACATACAACTGTTCTATTCGACAATTTTATTGTAACTGATCCTTCTTGTACATGTAGTGTGAATATCACCATTTCCACCGTTCTAGATGAGAAATGCCCATCCATTTCCAAAAGAAAACTCAAGTTTCGCAACTTTTGAAAAACTTTCATTTTTTTAAATCTTCTCAATGTTAATAATTTTTATGAGCTATTACCAGTTTGGTGAGAATAGATTCGGATATAATCTTTCACTCTGATTATTTTTTTATTTTTATACACCAACTATTTCTTCATTTTTTTTCAAATTATGTTTGTTCATTTTATAGGTTGTCCAACTGATGATACTGGACTGCAAACGAGCAGTTCCTCTATTGATCCAACACAGGGATTTAATTACTCCATCTGAGGTAGTTTCTCAACTGTTGAGTGCCAGTAAAAAGTGTGATCATAGATATTTCTTGCATCTATATCTGCATTATCTATTTGAAGCCAACCCGAATGCTGGGAAGGAATTTCACGATTTGCAGGTACTCTACTTTTCTTTCATTCCTTTTATCTTCTTATGTTGCAAAACCATTCTGAAACAATTCCCATACCTTTTTCATTAGTGTGCCTAAACGATGGAAAAATGGTGTGATGGTCAAGATTCATACATTTAATGTTTCTGTTGTGATACTTTATCAATCATGAATCATTTTCTTTCTTAATGGAAGCATGGTTACATCTCTGTAAAAGAAGACTTGCTAATGCAGGAGCATTTTCACTCCGGGCTTGAGTGGGGTAGCCTATGGGATGCGGGGACACACTCGGGGTGGGCAGCCTGTGTGAGGCGAGCCCATGTGAAGTGGGGCCCACGAGGAGGGTTTGGCCGACATCGTAACCCATGGGATGTGGGGCCTGGGCTATGAGATAAATGGATTGATTCGCCACTCTCTATCAGTTTGAGCTTTTAGAGCAAGTGGTTAATTGTCCTGCATCACTTACATGTCTTAAAAATGCCACTTCTTTCTCCATTAACATATCCGCTCGTGAATTTACCTGTACCACAGACTGAACTTAGTGATATTCCCAGACTAGGATTTCTTTTGTTCTGAACTGAACCATTAAAAAAAATGGAGACTAAAATTTGCACCAATGGAAAGCTTTGTAATTTTCCAGTAAAAGTAAGAAAAGAAAAGTTAGTGTTATTGGGATCCTCTAAAAAAAAGATAAGTTGTATTTTCCCATTAATGAAGAAGGTAATGTTGCACAGGATAGTGGTGAAGCATTACATACTGCTTTGAGTGGTGAAGTGTACATGCTGCAATGTTTGCACCACTAGAAAAGGTGGCGAAGCATTGTGTGGTGAAGCTTAGAACCGATGAAAAGTTTGTGCCAATTTAAAAGGTTGCACTGATAGAAAGGTTTTAAGCTTACTGCAATGTTGTGCCATTGGAAAGTGGCGAATCATTTCATATTGTAATGTTTTGCAATGTTGCATTTGGTGAAGCTTACTGTGTTGACAAGCACATCTTGTGCATTGGAAAGTTGGCCATTGTAATCACAGCTTAATGGTTAACATTGATGGAGACTATCCTGATTCCTGAGATTTGTCAGAGACTGCTTCAGCTATGTACAGATGGATGCTACTTGGTACTGTTCCATACCTCCATATTTCTCGCTTACTGGATTATTCATCTTAAAGCCCACAAAGCAGGCACAATCCATCAACATCTGGAGTATGTATCTTTGCAGTTACTGGTTTCAGGGACATTCAAGCAATCCACTGACTTTGCCTTCCTACCACTTCAGGAATTTTCCACTTTCAAGAATTTTATTCGTCTTCTTTTGCCTTCTTACTGGTTGGAGAAGCCAGAGAAGCCAGCATTCTCATCATCAACCTCCGCAATTTGCTTATGATTTTTGTATCATTCCTCCACATTTCTTGCTTAATGGATAAATTTCATCTTTAATCTTGTAAAGCAGGCACAAATCCATCAGCTTCTTGGAGTTACTTTTAAGCTCTATTGCCTGTTTCAAATCTTCTCAGCAGCGTTACCTAAATTGCCAAACCCCCTACATTTCCCATTCCGAGTCATGTGATATGGATTATGGGTCATTTGTGATCCAGATTGTTATTTTTACTGACCCAGAATTATGGTTCCAGACTCTTAGTGCTGATTAAGTTAAAAATGTAATATATATATTTAAAAGTAGATATTTATAGTTTGATTTGTGCAATAGCATGCTCATGATGTTAATTCTCAAAAAAGGAAAACAAAGAAAAAAAAAGCATGCTATAATGTAGCTTCGTGCATGTCAGATATATAATAATAACATTCATCATATCATATATAAATTAACATACAAGTTCGAATATATAGCTATATTGGATATACTCAGTGTATGAATTGGAGCAACCCATATAATTGTACCCCTCCCGAACCACATATTGGAGGGAGTAGCATACCATGCACCTGTTCGCATACCACGAAAATGAGCAACCCACTAACCATGCAACCAGTGGTCTATAGCTTGTTTTGAATAGATTTTCAAACTCTCATCATCATCTTCACGAATCCCATTACGCCATTTCTTAAGATTCACGAGAAGTGAGGGAAATTTGATGCCAGCTGCTAGCCTGATGATACCCTCCTTTATCTGGGCTTGAGACCCGCAATAAGAACTCAAAACTCCCACTGACAGTTATTTTCAAACTCTATGGTGGCTATTTCTATTCTTATGCATGGCCTCATCATTTGGGGCCATAAATTTTATGGTCTAAAATTACTGGAGGAAAAAATAAATTTTGTTTTTCTGTGGAACAAGCAATTAGGGACATTTTAGATATTTCAATATTAATAGGAATTATGGTTAGGTGTGGATCCATAGGATTATAATAGTTTATGGTTTTAGGATTTAATTTCGTTGAGTTAGTGCAAGGGAAGCCGACCCCAATTAATTGGGAAACGGCTTAGATGATGATGATGTTAATGTAAGGGAGGTTTTCCTTATTTAGTGAAATTTTAGGTGGCTGTTACTCTAGAGGTGAACAAACTGGTCTCTTGCTTGTCGATCTCTTCTTTTACATGATCTCTTTAGTAGAATCGGTTCTGTTTTCTCTTCTTTCTGATTTAGCCTGGCAGATCAAGATTTCCCTGCCATCAGTTTGTTATCAAAGCCAATGTTATCAAAGTCAATGTATGGTTCTCATGATGGAAGATTATGAGTGTTGTGGCATTTTAGCATAATATATTGAATTATTGTAAGGTTTTTCTTTCTCTTTCCATTTGTTTTATTGAGTAAATGGGATTTCTGTTGATATTTGCTCCAAGATGGAGGGCATCACTTCTCTATTCTTTTCCATGATTTTGTCAACAGATTCATCCTTTTTTTTTTTTCTTTTTTTTTTTTTTTCTTTTTTTTTTTTTGAGAAGAAAGTCACAATTTTATTAAGAAAAATGAGAAAAACAAAAAAGAACAATTAGAACATGGAGAACCACTAAGGGACAAAGCAAAGCAAGTGACCCTCTTGTCACCCACATAAAAGCCACCTTGAGGAAATAGTCCTGAAAAAAAATCAAAAAAAATCTATAGAAGAGGGAGAATAGTGTCAAGTGCCTTGAATCCTCCCTTCTATCACATTTCCCCACTTGTGTATAATCTTAAACTCGAGAAGCCATGAAACTCCGGACTCATGGAAGCCCAATCTGTTATCCTGGAAGCAATTCTTCTCTTTGAAATGCCATAATGGCTTGCCGTCGAAGATTTCCCATTTCCTTCTTTCACACCCCACGAGAATATGAAAATATCTACGTACGATATTGCCCTGAACTGAGAGAAAACCCCATAGCCCCCCTAGAATGAGATATTTCAAAGACAATCCACTGGATTTTAAATGGTTGAAAAAGTGATACCAAAACGGGCAATTCAGAAACATGTGGCTGACATATTCTTCATTCTCCCAACACATGATGTAGATACTTAGAAGCATGGTATTAAAAAATGGTTACATAACTTGTTGGAGTTAGTGCCCTAAAACACCAATATGTGGCCCACTAGGCATGTGGATGTGATTGGGTCAATCTCAACCATTGATCTTGAATGTGTGATATATCTTAAACATATATAGTGTTACATTATTCTTAGATGTTATATTCAATGGGTTGTGTGAAGAGTACCGAGTACATGGTACATCCTCTGGTCCCTAGGGAACCTAAGGTTGGACACAATGATCACTGATTGGGGAGTTGTGTTCCTTGGATCTTAGTACCTAGATGAACCATGACTGTTATAGATGCTTAGGATACATTTGTGGACATCAATCTTTGAGATGTACGATCATCTTATATGAGGGGACTGACTTGGGTTAAGATGGTAGGTCTCCACCACTGGGAATCAACTTGGTCTTGGTCGTGCTTTTTGCCCTTACTCTTGTGTGCCATGGATATGGGATCTTGGTATGGACCCTTAGACTCACACATTGGTGGATTGAGGTTCAGGTCAATAGTCTAGAGGGCCTTTAGCCTGGGTTGTGATCATGGACTTGACTGCACACATTGATTGACCAATCCTTAGATTCGAGGACACGTAAGGGTCTTGGATCTTGACCGGGCAACTTTGGTTCACTTTACGAGGTTTCTTAGAGGCCAATGAAGGTGGTTGATGCTGGGCACGTCCATCAGGGTTCATAATTCTTGTATGGGCCAACAAGGGATGCACTGGTTCTACCATGAGACTTGTTTAGGGCAAGATCTAGTTAGATTGGGATATTATCAAGTGGGTTTTCCATTGGGCCAACACTTAAAAAGTTTTAATAGACTTTTAAAAGGTTTTCAATCGTTGAAGTTTTCTTTTAACAATTAAAATTACTTTGATCGCACTTGATGATGATTTGATGATCCACTTCATGATCAACAATGGATCTAGATCATAGGTGAATGAATTTGATAGTGGAGAGATTAAACCATAGCTCTGTGCATAATAGAGGCAAATTAATGGGCTTCATTCCCAATGCGGTACACTGAAGTCTATAGGGTGGTGGAGCATTATACTAAGTGCATCCCCCGAAACCCTAAGCTCACCTTATATAATGATCATATTGGGGAGGGGAACCCCCAAGGAGAGAGAGAGAGAGAGAGAGAGAGAGAGAGAGAGAGGTTCCAATTCCTTCCTTCACTCTATCTTCATCATAGCTATTTTTCTTCTTTGTATGGTCCACCTAATGGATGGTTGACACATTTCCTTGGCTACCAAGGGAAGTCATGTTCTCTTTAGGCTTCTTCATATATGATAGACCAAGGAGAGACTCCTTGGTTTAGGAGATCGGTATCTATAGATTAGTATCACAGACATCCTCTATGCGATTATTCATATCCAGGTACGATCACAACCATTTATATGTTTTCTTTTGATTTAGAAACTTGATCTTACAGTATTTAGGATTTCCTAGGGTGGGTTCCTTGAATAGATTGTTTTGTTCGCAATTTTGTTGTGCATATACCCTAACTACTCAATAGGTGGTGTTAGAGCGGGCCCGTATCTTAGTAACCATTGGTTTTTGAATTCGTCCAACAATTCCTTTGATTTCTTTTCTTAATAGACATTGGTCAGATCCTAGTCTTCTGGTTGAGGATCTCACTGATTTCCGTTTCGTGTCAATCGGATTCCTAAATTGGGAGATTTAGCCAGTTGAAGTTAATGTGTTCTGGCGCATTCTTTCTGGATCTGATTTTTGCATGGTTTGGATGATCGTGTTTTTGTGATTCGTTTGAGATAGTTGTTGCACATAATGTATTATGTTGATTGTCCTATTTTGTGGTGCCCTTGGATTATATGGGTTGGCCCTGGATGGATGGTTATGATTGGTTTCCCTTTTTGGCATAGAGAGTGAAAATGACAATTGTCAATCCAGACAGAATGTATTTTGTATGATACCACCTTTTGGATCTTTAGTATATATATGCATAATGGAATTGTGATGTACAAAAATAATCTATTCAAGGAACCTGTCCCAGGAAATCTTGAATGCAGTAATATCAAGTTTCTAAATCAAAAGAAATACATGCATGGTTGCGGTCATACATGAATGCGATTAATCTCATAGGTGATATTTGTGATATGTCGGTGATGATCTCTTAAACCAAGGAGTCTCTCTCTGATCTATTGCAGATGGGTGAATCCAAGGGGAGAACATACCTTTTGTAGGGACGAAGGAAACGTGTCAACCGTCTACTGGTGAACCACATAGAGAATGGAAAAAGAATGAGCAATGGTGATGTGAATGAGGAAGAGCGTATTTCTCTCACACACTCTCCTCTCTTTGGTAGGTAGGAAAGTCGAGTGTCCTGGCGCTCTCTCATTGGGGTTTGTCTTCTGTAAAAAGATCATTATATAAGGAGGGGTTAGGGTTTCAGGAAATCCATTCGGTATGGTGCTCCACCACCAGACAGACTTCAGTGTACTTTACTATGAAGGAAGCCCGTCAATCTGCCTTTATCGTGCATATATCTATGACCTAATTCCTCAAGTGTTAAGGCTATCCGACTATGATTCAGATCCCATACTGATCATGAGGTGAGCCATCAAATCATCATCAAGTGCGATTAAAGCAATTTACTAGTTAAAATAAACTTCAACGGTTGAAAACCTTTTAAAAGCCAATTAAAACCTTCTAAGTGTTGGGTCCAGTGAGAAAAGGTGGCCTGTAATGGTCCGATACGGGGCCGCTATATTTTTTCCTTAAATTTTTTTTTGACCTTTATCGGTCGTATCCGCCATAAAGCTGGCCGTTATGGCCACCTTTACCTATTATTGAATTCCTTGCTCAGAAGGGAAAAATATCCATTTTCTTTTTGAATTGATCCAAAGAATTTTGTTAGCTGTAGTGGTCTAGGAAATTGCTCCCACTCCATGATGGATAAAATTGCCTCACACCTTGGCCCCATGGTGGGGACTCTCCATTGTCTTGAACACATTGACAAAACAGGTAGCATGATGTGAACCACCAATTATGGGCCCGTCTTCAAACTTTTCGGTCAAGCTAATTTACATCCACATGGACCTTGTTGAACACACCCATAAGTTCTTTGAAGCTACTAATCTCTTCATCCTTGTGATTCCTGTGGAATATGGTTTTCCGCAGCACTGCTTCTTCTAGTATCTCATATAATTCCTTAATGAGACCCTCTTTTCAAGCGTGTCAGAGAAAAATGCAGGGGGGAAAAATAGCTATCATGACATCATCCCAAAATCGAATTCCATTCCCAACTCCAACCAAGAATTTGATGCCCTCTTCCATTATACCCCCATCTATATATGTGCCTAATCAACAATACCCCTCCTTGCAGAATGCCCAAATCTACTCATCGGCTTCCACATATCTACTGACCCTCCCCTCCTAAAACCACCCCCAGGAACCAACCCCCACTAGAGACCACAAATTTATTATGAGAAACTCTGGCACACAATGAATTCTGCTCCCCAAACCTCCACCGTTTGCTTGGCCAATGCCACTGTGTAAGCTGTCTATGTTTTGTCATCTTTCTGGTGTGCCTGGTAATCGACATTTCCACAGTATTATCTTTTGTTACCATTCTCACTGGAGCCCATCTGTTCCAGCTTCCATAGGTAGTTGCAAAGAATAACCCAATCAGAATTCCAATTGTTGCTTATATTGTCCCAAACTTCTCCAAACTTCTCCCTTCTAATTTATTTCTGCACCTCCTTTTGTTTAAGTAGCCCAAAAATAGCCTATCCATCAGGCGAAGCCTCTTGTATGATTGATATCCTCATGGAATCCAACATATTTTGCCAATAGTTCAATCCTAAAAACCTCGAATGTTAAAACCATGCTATTCATGGTTGGTCATGCATATTTTGTTTATCCATGTTTTTCTGAACTAGAAGTGGAGAGTTTTTACCATGGCAGATTGGCAGAGACTCCCAGAAAACGAAAAAAAAGAAGAAAAAAGAAGCTTTGAGATAGCATTTGCTTTCAATTTTAGGGTTTCAGTTGAATGAAGGAATTAATTGGTTTGCCACAATTTTCTCATGGCCGAGGATAAGATCTTTATACATGATAATTTAATATCTGACTGTTTTTTATGCTCTAATTTATTGTGCTTTTCTGTTACCACTTTCAATTTCTTTGAGAGTTTTTCTAGAGATTGTTATCATTGTTCATTCACATGCTGCAATATATGACTAGTTTACTTAATCCTGTAACCGACATGGTTTTGATCTGCTTTTGCCCACTTGGTTGTTGGTATACACGTTTGTATGTCTAGAATATCCAATAGCTGAGTGATTATTATTTGACTGTGATAGGTAGATCTCTATGCTGACTACGAACCACAGATGCTGCTTCCTTTTCTGCGTAGCAGTCAGCATTATAAACTTGAGAAGGTTTGCATTTTATCCTGTGACTTGCATGCCATTATTCACTACTCAACCCTATTATGACAATCAAACAATCTCATTGGCTTTGATCGTCAGGCATATGAAATTTGTGTTAAAAAAGATCTTCTGCGAGAGCAGGTCTTCATCCTTGGAAGGATGGGGAATTCCAAAAAAGCACTGGCTGTCATCATAAACAAGCTAGAGGATATAGCGGAGGTATGCTCATCCGTTTCATTTTTTGTAATATTTGCAAGAGGCTCTCTTAGCGAGGACTCCTCTTTTCTTTCCGTTTCTAATTGCCATATTTGATTCAACATGCGTATTGAAGTTGGAGATTGATGGCTAAAGCATTCCAACTATATACAGGCTATAGAGTTCGTGACGACGCAACATGATGATGAGCTATGGGAGGATCTAATTAAACAGTGTCTCCGTAAACCTGAAATGGTACATAAGAGGCATTCCTAATTTTCATATTAAATATTCTTTATTTTTCTGCTAGCTATTCATTTGCAAATTTGAATGTTTATCCATTCCAATAAGAGCAGGTAGGCATATTGTTGGAGCACACTGTTGGAAATCTCGATCCACTTTATATTGTTAATATGGTGCCCAATGGATTACAGATACCAAGGTCAGTATGATCACTTGTTTTTTTGCACCATGGGTTTGTATGTTGCATCTAACAACCTTTACATTGTTATCGCATTACGTGATTTATTTCATTCACAAGTTTGGTTGTGTTGCACACACACAACACAGGGAGGAAGGGAAGGATGGACTTTACTAACTGCCAACTTGTCCATCGTGGTATGGGCTCGAGGCCAGAGGATGCAGACATATCCTTTGGCCTATGATCAATATGATTCCTCTCTCTCTCTCTCTCTCTCTCTCTCTCTCTCTCTCTCTCTCTCTCAGCCTGGATCGGCCCCCCACACACACGCCCCCTCTTCGGGCCCACGATCATAACTTCATCACGAGCCAAAGCTATGCTTCATTTTTTTAAGGGTAGGGACCAATATAGGCAGTCTTTCTTTTCGTATTTTGTTTAGTATTAAACGAAGCTGTAAATGGCTTTTCGTTCATTTATGTATGCATATAGAGAAGAGTTAATACATGAAAGTCTATGTTACCCAGATGCTCTGAAACTGGTGCTATGCTCATGTCCAACACTTGTGTAACTGCCGTTTCAGGCTGTACCTAATGCCACGCCAATGTAGCATATGTTGAATTCATATGTAGGTTGATACGGGCTGATACCCCAAATCTGTGTTGTTACTTCAAATCAGATGGTTAGGATTTATTGATCACGGTGATCTCATATATATGATTCATCCACAAGGTGTCCCATGGTCCGATGGTCATATATCAACAAACAAGTATTCATGGATCAGAGGATAGAATTGTTTAAACAATTTGATTTTTGGATCGACTAAAAAACAGCGGGCCTCACAATTTAGATGTTTAAGTTTTTGTGTGCCAAATATTCAATTCGTAAGTGCATGTGTACCAAGCATCACACTTTGCTAGAGTATCAAAGAGCTCCCCTCAAAATTTTCAAAATTACAGCAGCCACTAGCTGTTGCAGCGAAAGGGCAGTTCCTATAGAGTCGACGCACTACTTAAACACTAAACACATCCCATGTATGCAGCCATCACGTCACGTGTTTTGTGGGCCATATTGATGCATGTGTGGCATCCAAATGGTGCACTGTGTGACACAATGAAAATAATATAAAATGCCCCAAAACTCTAAATTCAAGTGGCGTGGTCCACCTGAGTTTTAGATTAGCGTGATATTTCTCGAGTCCACTAATCTTGATATTACACACCTTGTGAATGGGCTGGATGTCTTGGTAGACATAAAGGTGGGCCCAAAACAGAGCTGGATGTCTGGATAGACGTTAAGGTGGGCCCAAAACAGATTTGGATATTGTTCTTTGGTGGGCATTTTCCGTCATTGTTTCCACTGTTGTGGCTAGCTCAGCCAGTTGATAGGAAAGATCCGTCCAAATGTAGGCACCTCCAATCTAAGCTTAACACAAGAATAACAACTAAATTCGAGAATAAAATCCAATTTTTTTTTCCTTGAATTCAGAAGTGCCTTGTGAGTACTCATGTGAAGCCCTTAAATAGACCTCTTAGACGTATAAGGATAGTTTCAAAAGTTTTTCTTATTTTAGTGTAAGATTTTCTTCCTTTCTTAGTATCATTGACAACTAAGGATTTATTATAAAAATAGAAGGCTAATCAAAGAAAGATACTAAATAGATAAAAAGATCTAGTGGGAATTTATTGTATGACCGGCTGATTGGTTTTGCTGAGCTGACTAATTGGATTATACCAAATTAGGAGGCTTGGGCCTCTTTGTTGATGAGCCAATTGTGGGGCATGGGCTTGGGCCCGGTTGATGTGGCTCGTCTTGTATCAACTCTCCCCGCCTTGAAAAGGACTAGATTTTGGCAAGTTAATGGCCTGATATGCACGGAGTATCAAACCTTTCCCTTTATGAGGTCAAGAGGCATCACTCCCTCCCCTCAATTGATTTATCCATTTAAATTGACGAAGGGGCGGGGCAGGAGCTAGCTTTGTGGAGCTCATAAAGGTCAGGATTCAGACGTTGCAAGTCTGTAATTATAATCCATGTGGTGTTGGAGAGAGGCCATCTTTGCCAACAGATGAGAAACTTCTGGTAGATATCTTGGCGCTTGGAGATGATCTAGACAACAAGAGTATCGATGATTGTGTCTGTAGGTGGCAAATTGGTTGGGAGTGTGATAGTGTGGTCCTCCATACCATCATAGATGAAAGATCTTCCTCATTAAAAGTAGGATTGATAGTTAACTTTGGTGGGATATGTAGAGTGTAAGCATAACACTAATCTTCTCTATGATTTTAAATGGTCCCATACTACGAGGATGGAGCTTCTTCGAGAATCCAGAGGGCAACCGTTCAAGACGGATACAAACCACAACCATGCCACCTTTCGTAAATACGATATGTATTGTATTTGTATGCTACTTATAACTCTCATTACCTGCAGTGATATTAGGTCAAACTTTGTTATGCTCCTGTTGCATATGCTGGATGAAATCATCAACTTCTGTGCATAGTCTCGACTTTGTGGTAGAGGCACTAGATTGACTGGAAGACAGCCACATATCGGTCATTGCTTTAAAATGTGACATCCCCGTGGACCGGACACAAGTGCATTCAAGGTGTACCAACGAAGAAAGCGCCAACCACAAGTGCCGTCCTTGTGGATAGGCGAATATTGAGGAGTTGAAGACCTTTCACATGTGATTGGACATATAGAAGACCCCACTTAGGGAAGACACATGTGAAGGAAGATTGGAGAAAGAAGACCGAGCGCACAAAATTTCCCATACTTATGTTATTTGTGCATTTTTGACTTAGTTAGGGGTCTTTTAGTAATCTTATATCTTTATTTGCTTATTCTAGGGGTATTTTAGTAATTTTATGTCTTTATTTGCTTATTTAAGTGGGGTAAAGCCCTAAACACGAATTTTAACTATTGATGAATGAAAAGCAAACCCTTTGGTTGCCTCCTTCCTCTCTTCTCTCTAATGGTGCTTCTTCTCTCCCCTTGATCTTCTTCTTCTAATTTCTTCTTGTGCCCCTCCAACTTCCTCAAGGTAATAACTTTCTTTCTTCTATTTTTTGTTTTGGCTAAGTCCTCTTCGATCAAAATCTTGAGAACCGATCTAAACCCTAAATCCCCAAATTCTCAAATCCCTAATCCAAGAAACTTCTTGGTTCTTCGGACTAGTGATCTTCATTGATCGATTGGGTGTGACCATGCAAGATCGGGAGGTCTCATCCTCGCCGGATCCAACCTAAGTAGTAATTGAATTCCATACTCCATGGTTGTAGTGATGGCCCGCTCCATTGCATGTTTCCTTTATGATTTTCTCAGTTATGATGATTATTGTTAGAATTTTAGATCATTTATTCCTTTTATTTCCGCTGTTTAATTATTTCCATGAGCATGCATCATAATTAGGGCTGTCCTACGTCAAATTTGGTATCAAAGCCTAGGCTTGCATGGTTTTTGTCTAGATCGAGTTATCAAATTAGGGTTTTGATTTTTAGGTTTAACTTAGGAAAGTTCTAGGTTTAGAAAGTTTTCAATTTTAGAAACTTTTCAATTTTAGAAAGTTCCTAATCTGGAAAATTTTCAGATTTGAGTTGTTCCTGTTTCAACTTAATTGTGTCAGTTCATAGTAGTTTTGCATTCATCGCATTCATCTTGAAAGTCATAACACCTAGTAGTCTAGTTAGGTAGAGTTTGGTTCAAGTCTTCATTGTATGCCCACGAGAAGAGGTAGAGGTTTCGGACTTCAACCTACCATGAATAACGAGCAGTTATCTGAGCAACTTGCTCAATTGATACAAAAGATAACCGCCCTAGAAGCGGGTCAAAGGCGTGAGTTTGCCCGCCTTGAGAACCAAATTACCACCACCATGACTAAGGTGGAGCAACTAGAGGCGTCCCAAAAGGAAAACCCCACTGTAGGGGAAGATGCGCACTCCCAATTGGAAGGAATCATTGAAGAACGTGTTGCCACACGTGGTGGTAGTGAGGATAGAGATCGTGGTAACGGTCGTGGTGTGGTGCGAGAGGCACGAGCCACATGTGGTCATCAAGACCGTTATGATCCAGATGAGCGTGCGATGAAGAGTGTGAGAGTTGAGGCTCCAAGTTTTGATGGACGCTTGGATCCCAAGGCATTCCTTGACTGGGTTGCTGACATGGACCACTACTTTGAGTGGTATGACATGTCAGAAAACCGTCAAATGCGGTTTGCTAAGATGAAGCTTGTGGGTCAAGCCAAGCTCTTCTGGACCAACACCGAGCGTAGGATAGAGAGAGTTGGTAGAGCCCCTATCACACATTGGTATGAGATGAAAGAGAAGTTGAAGGAGAAGTACCTTCCTCTCTCATACCGTCAGAAGCTCCTTGACCAATGGCAATCCTTACGCCAAGGGTCAATGCCTGCCGCTGACTACATCGCTAAATTTGAAGAGTATGTGATGCGATGTGATATTCGAGAAGACCCTCTAGTAATACTCTCGCGTTTCAAGACGGGCCTTTGTGCGGATCTTCAGCGCGAGCTTATTACTCGGCCCTTAACGGACTTAGATGAAGCATATCAAGTCGTGCAGGAGTTAGAGCAATATCTGAAGGCTCCTGTCGTTCGTCGTTTTGAGTCCCGAGACTCCAGTGCTAGATCTAGTTCCTAAGGAACTAGACCTAATATTGGTAGTCAACCTAGGGCACAGGCGACCATTCCGCCTAGGCCTAGGGAGGACAAGGGCAAAGGGGTTCTTGGTGCCGGTCCAAGTAACATGAGCTAAGTGAGGTGCTATAAGTGTGGCAACCTTGGCCACATGTCTAATCAGTGTTCTAAAAAGAGCCGTGGGAGAGCCTTAGTTATAGGCGAGTCCCATGAGGATGGAGATGACCAGGGTGATTATGAAGTTGAAGAGTATCACCCTGAAGGAGGACTTACTGATGAAGAAGAAGTGGATGGAGAAGCAACGCTTGCAGTAGTCAGGCGTGTGTTAGCTCAGTCTAGAAGTAATGTTGACTGGCGTCGAAGCACTATCTTCTACACTATTGCCAAGTGTGGTGAAAAGAATTGTAAGGTGATAGTGGACAGTGGAAGTTGTCAGAATGTGATTTTCACTAGCACCTTAGATCGCTTAAAACTGAAATCCACACCTCATCCAGACCCGTATAAAGTTTCTTGGGTTGACAAGACATCCCTACCTGTCACCCAGCAATGTCTAGTCCCCATCGAGTTTGGGTCATACAAAGAGTCCCTGTGGTGTGATGTTTTACCTATGGATGTGGGGCATGTTATCCTAGGTAGACTGTGGCTATTCGATAATGATGTCACGATCTTTGGCCGTTCGAATGCGTGTACTTTTATGTATAATGGTAAAAAGATCAAACTTAATCCCATGCCACCTGAGAATACACTAGGGAAGAAGAAGGATGAGAAGGCAAGTGAGCCTAGAGAAATGGAGAAATCCAAACCTAAGTCTTTACATATAATCAGCGCAAAAGAGTTTGAAAAAGAGGCTAAGGAGGATTCTATGGTGTATGCCCTTGTGGCTAGAGAAATTACACCTGAGGTTCGATCAGAGTTGCCCTGTGAGGTGACCTCGGTCCTGAAGGAATACAGTGATGTATTTCCTGAAGACTTACCGAATGAGTTGCCACCTATGAGGGACATACAGCATGCCATTGATCTTGTCTCAGGGTCTACTCTACCGAACCTTCCTCACTACAGGATGAACCTTGCAGCGCATACAGAGTTGAAGAAGCAAGTTGATGAGCTTCTGCAAAAGGGCTTCATCCAAGAGAATATGAGCCCGTGTGCCGTGCCTGCATTGTTGACGCCAAAGAAAGACGGCACGTGGCGCATGTGTGTGGACCGCCGTGCCATAAATAAAATTACTGTCAAGTATAGGTTCCCTATACCTAGATTTGATGATATACTTGACATGATGGCCAGGCCTACTATATTCTCTAAGATAGACCTTAAGAGTGGATATCACCAAATTCATATACGCCCAGGAGATGAGTGGAAGACGGCGTTTAAGACGAAAGATGGGCTGTATGAGTGGTTGGTCATGCCCTTCGGCTTGACTAACACACCCAGTACTTTCATGCGGGTGATGACCCAAGCTTTGAGGCCGTTCATGGAAAAATTCCTAGTGGTGTACTTTGACGATATTCTTATTTATAGTACCACTAAGGAATCACACCTTGAACATTTAAAGAAGGTCTGTAGTGTCCTTAGGAAGGAAAAGTTGTACGCTAATCTTAAGAAATGTGCATTCATGTCTAACCAAGTTATGTTCTTAGGATTTATAGTGTCATCTGAAGGGATGCGCGCAGACCCTGAAAAAGTCAGGGCCATAGTTGAGTGGCCAGAACCAAGGAACATTCATGAGGTGCGAAGTTTTCACGGCCTAGCAACTTTTTATCGTCGGTTCATTAGGAGTTTTAGCACGATCATGGCTCCCATTACCGAGTGCATGAAAAAGGGAGAGTTCGTGTGGGCCGTCAAGGCTTTTAAAGAAATTAAGGGCAAGATGGTGGAAGCTCCTGTCATGCGTCTACCTGACTTTTCTACAGTCTTTGTAGTAGCGTGTGATGCGTCTGGTGTCGGTATAGGTGGAGTGTTGAGTCAAGAAGGACACCCAGTGGCCTATTTCAGTGAGAAACTGAATGAGGCAAAACAAAAATACTCCACTTACGATAAAGAATTTTATGCGGTAGTGCAATCCCTGAGACATTGGCGACACTACCTCCTACCGCAAGAATTCGTTTTGTTTTCTGACCATGAGGCTTTGAGATATTTGCATTCTCAGAAGAAACTCAACCCAAGGCATGCCAAGTGGGTAGCGTTTCTTCAGGAATATTCGTTTGTTTTGAAACACAAGGCCGAAAACAAACCAGCGGATGCCCTTAGTAGGAGAGTGGCGTTGCTCAACTCCTTGAGTGTAGAGGTAGTCGGATTTGAGCAACTGAAAGATGAATACCCCATATGTCCTGATTTTGGGGGTACTTACGCGTCATTCTCTAGTGACCAGCATATTATGGGTGAATATGTTCTTAAAGATGGCTTTCTTTTCAAGGGAGACAGACTTTGTATTCCCCGTATGTCCCTTCGTGAATTCCTCATCTGGGAGCTTCATTCAGGAGGGATAGCTGGCCATTTTGGTCGTGATAAGACCATTGCCCTCGTGGAAGATCGTTTCTATTGGCCAAGCCTCAAGCGAGACGTAGCCAAAGTTTTAGGGCAGTGTCGAACATGTCAACTGGCAAAGCAAAGAAAGCAAAATACCGGGTTGTACACGCCATTGCCAGTGCCACATGCTCCGTGGCAGGACATTAGTATGGACTTCGTGCTCGGGCTTCCCAAGACTATAAAAAAGCACGATTCCGTTTTTGTCGTTGTGGACCGTTTTTCTAAAATGGCGCATTTCCTCCCATGTTCGAAGACGTCAGATGCGTCTCATGTTGCTCGTATCTTTTTTGATGGTGTGGTGCGTCTCCATGGGTTACCTAAAACCATAGTGTCTGATCGTGATGCTCGATTTACTAGCTATTTTTGGAAGACACTGTGGCACATTATGGGAACTCGTTTGCAATTTTCTACTGCTTACCACCCACAAACAGATGGTCAAACTGAAGTGGTAAACCGTAGCCTTGGAAATCTTCTACGTTGTCTAGTGGGTGAACATGTTAAGACTTGGGACCTAATTTTACCAATTGCTGAACTTGCTTATAATGGGTCAGTTAATAGATCTACAGGGTTGAGTCCTTTTGAAATTGTAAGTGGTTATAAACCTAGAATGCCCATAGATCTCTTACCTATGTCTGTTACCCAAAGGTCTTCTGAGTCGGCCGATGCATTCGCACGCCATATTCATGATTTGCATACACATATTAGACAGCGGTTAAATAAGAGCAATAATGATTATAAAGTTTCAGCTGATTCTCATCGTAAAGTGCAAGAATTTCAAGAAGGAGACTATGTAATGGTGCGAATAAGGCCAGAGCGATTCTCTCAAGGATCTGCAAAGAAATTACAAGCGCATAGTGCTGGACCATTCAAGATATTACAAAAGGTTGGGTCCAACGCGTATCGGGTTGACCTTCCACCTGAAATGAGCATTAATCCAACTTTTAATGTGGAAGATCTAGTCCGTGCCCATACTCCCATTATTGATACATCGTCCCTTTCATGGCCTTTTTCTGAGTTTGCTACCCAACCCCTTCCACCACCTCCTCCACCCATTACCCATAAAGAAGCAATTGAGGAAATCTTGGATGACGAGATAGTATCCACGAGAGATGGGGGTTTCCAAAGGTATCTTGTCAGGTGGAAAAACAAACCATCGTCTGAATCTACGTGGCTGTCGGGCGACGCATTGCAAGGTATTGATCCAGATCTACTCGAGCGCTACAAAGGTTTCAACTCGTCGGAGTCGAGTTTTTCTCACCCGAGGGGAATTGATGCGGACACAGGTGCATTCAAGGTGTACCAACGAAGAAAGCGCCAACCACAAGTGCCGTCCTTGTGGATAGGCGAATATTGAGGAGCTGAAGACCTTTCACATGTGATTGGACATATAGAAGACCCCACTTAGGGAAGACACATGTGAAGGAAGATTGGAGAAAGAAGACCGAGCGCACAAAATTTCCCATACTTATGTTATTTGTGCATTTTTTGACTTAGTTAGGGGTCTTTTAGTAATCTTATATCTTTATTTGCTTATTCTAGGGGTATTTTAGTAATTTTATGTCTTTATTTGCTTATTTAAGTGGGGTAAAGCCCTAAACACGAATTTTAACTATTGATGAATGAAAAGCAAACCCTTTGGTTGCCTCCTTCCTCTCTTCTCTCTAATGGTGCTTCTTCTCTCCCCTTGATCTTCTTCTTCTAATTTCTTCTTGTGCCCCTCCAACTTCCTCAAGGTAATAACTTTCTTTCTTCTATTTTTTGTTTTGGCTAAGTCCTCTTCGATCAAAATCTTGAGAACCGATCTAAACCCTAAATCCCCAAATTCTCAAATCCCTAATCCAAGAAACTTCTTGGTTCTTCGGACTAGTGATCTTCATTGATCGATTGGGTGTGACCATGCAAGATCGGGAGGTCTCATCCCTCGCCGGATCCAACCTAAGTAGTAATTGAATTCCATACTCCATGGTTGTAGTGATGGCCCGCTCCATTGCATGTTTCCTTTATGATTTTCTCAGTTATGATGATTATTGTTAGAATTTTAGATCATTTATTCCTTTTATTTCCGCTGTTTAATTATTTCCATGAGCATGCTTTAAAATGTGACATCCCCGTGGACCTGTTGATTGAGATTGAGTTATTATAGGCATATTCAGCCGTGGGTATTAGCATCACAATGTCCCATGTAGTTATATGATCGCGAACAAGATGCCTTAATAACATGCCCGAGTTCCGTTTGACGACTTCCGCTTGACCATCAGTCTGAGGGTGATAGGCACTAGAGAACTGAAGCTTGGTCTTTGTTGCTTTCCAAAGTCTTCCAAAAATAGCTCATGAACTTGGTAACACGATTCGACACAGTTGCCTTTGGAAGCCCATGAAGACGGACCTCCTCTCCAAAAAAATAATTGAGTAATTTTGAAGGCGTTTGTTGTAGTCGAGATGGCCCATGAATACCGAGTTAAAATTTTCGGGCAACCACCACAAATACCGAGTTAAAATTTTCGGACAGTCTTTGGCAAACTCAAAATGAAGTCCATGTTCAGATCTTCCCATTGAGCATATGAGATCGGTAGTGGTTGGTCCAAACCATTGTTTTTCTTTTGACCTTTTACGGAGTTGGCAAACCCTACATTACTAGCAGATCTTCACGATATCCAATTTTATATGAAGCCAAACGTATCAATTTCTAACAAGGGCTAGGGTCTTATCATGACTTGAGTGACTATCACATCCATCGGGGTGTAATTCTCTCACAATATGCTTGCGGATGGATGTAGCTGGTACCAGTGTTGTTGAATTGCATATGCGATCATCTGTGATCGCATATGCCTATGCGCATATGCGATTGCACAATCACATATGCGACCGCATATTTTTTGTTTTATTTATTTATTTATTTTTGAAAATTTTAAAAAAATCGAAAAATATGGAAACTTCAAAAAAATTGTAAAAGAAGAAGAAGAAGAAATTAAGGGTAACTTTCCTACTTTCCTAAGTTAATAAATAACTAATTTTACATATTTAAAATATATTTGAGAGAAATAAAATTAATTAAACAATGAATTAAATAACAAGTGCTTGAATCTTGATCTTTCAACTTCTAAGAGAGGGAATGTAGGGGAGAGAGAGAGAGAGAGACTACTTGGAAGTAGGAAATATAAGAAAGAGAGAAAGAGAGAGATTAAGACCACTTCGAATTAAGAACTGTAAGAGAAGAATAGAGAAAGAGTTTTGAAGTGAGAATATTGCAAATGGGGGAGGTTTGGAAGCCTTCTTATAGACAGTTTTTTTTTTTTTTTTTTTTTTACAAAAAATAAAATAATGTGCCAACCATTGGCCAATATGCGATCGCATATGCTGTATGCAATCGCATACATCGCATATTTTGGCATATGCGATCTGCATATGGATATGCGCATATGTGGTCGCACATGACAATAATGGCTGGTAGGGAAAGTTGTCTCTTGGAACAACTAGCCATCATGATTTTTTTTTTTTCAGGTGCATATTATGCACTAAGAATGTCTATGTAAATATGCCTGGAATTCTTGTCTTCCGCATACTCACAGTGTATGTCTTTGAGTCCTGAAATAGTGACAGACATTGATGATGGTGAATGTGAACGACGGCTCAAGGCATTAGCAATCTGATTGCCCTTGGTAGCCTTGTGATGAATGACAAAGAACTCCTGTAGGTAAGTGCTCCACTTAACACAATGAGCACTCATCTTATACTGAGAGTTTAGGTACTTAAGTGCTTCATGATCAGAGTATAAGACATACTCCTGCCAACCAAATAGCAATGCAATGCCATAGAGTCTGAATAATGGCACATAACTCCAAGTCATAAGTGGAGTACCGTTGCTTCACATCAAAGAGCTCTTCGTTGAATAATGCTATTGTATGACTCTCTTGAATGAGAACCTTACCAATACCGATGTTGGAAGTGTCGCAGCTAACCTCAACACCTCAAAGTCCGGAAGACACAAAACTGGAGCTTCCATTATCTTATGTTTGATCCTATCAAATGCTCTTGTTGTTTCACTTGACCATCAAAACTCTCTTTGTTTCATGCAATCGGTGATTAGAGCCATGATGCTGTTGAAGTTTTGCACAAAGCATCTGTAAAGTGTGGTGCTGCCATGAAAACTACAAACTTCAGAGATAGTGGTAGGTGTTGGCCAATCAACAATGGCTTTCACCTTGGCGGGGTCCACTTCTACACCTCGAGATGAGACAATGTACCTTAAGAAGATCACAATTGTACTCATGAAGGTGCACCTTTGAAGGTTGATGTAGTCGCGCTTGCGATGGACTCTGAAGATAAGACTCAGGTGATTAAGGTGCTCTTCCCCCGACTTCAATAGGTAAGAATGTTTTCAAAGTAGACAATGACAAGCTTGCCAATAAATGGGTGCAACAACTGGGTTATGAAGCACAATAAAATGTTAGGCACGTTTGTGAGACCAAATAGCATAACTAGCCGCTCGTGGAGACCATATTTCATCGTAAATGTTGTCTTCCGTTCATCACTTGCTTGGATGTGGATTTGGGGGTTTCCTCTATGAAAGTCAATCTTGGAGAAGACGCTAACAACTGGCATCAAGTCCAACATATCATAAAGTTGATGAATGGGGAAGGGGCACTTGATTGCGATTCGGCTATCTACACACAAAAGCCAACTCTCATCCTTCTCGGGAGTAAGGAGGGCTAGTATAACACATGGGCTTAGGCTCTTTCAGATGTAGACCCCTTTAGGGCCTGTTTCTTTTTCTAATCCTGGGTAAATGAAGTGTAAATGGGTAATTATTATTTGCCGTTGTATTTATGTTGGGAAGCCGTCTTTGACATTGACTTGATGTTGACAGTGCATTGAAACTGAGGAAAGGCGGATTTTTTTTCCACTAAGACCTATGGGGCCCACTATTATGTATGTGCTTGATCCTATCGTCCATTTGTTTTATCCTCTAATTTTAGCCCATGAGCCCAAAATGAGGTAGATCTAAAGCTTAGCTGGACCACACCACATAAAACAGGGGGAAATGAACGCTTACCTTTTATTTCTTTTTTGGGGCCACAAAAGTTTTGGATCCAGCTTATTTTTGTGCTTTCCCTTCATCCATGTCTGTGTGACGCTATGAACAAGTTGGATGGCAGGTACTCGTTCCTGTGGGCCCTACGCTCGTTTTAACTTTCAACAGTAGGCATTAAATTCCTCCTATATCCTATGGTTTAGTCCACTCGAGCCTTGTATCTGCCTTATTTTTTGGCTCATGCCATAAAATGAACACGTTGAACATATGAGGGGAGTGGATCAAACACATGCATAACAATGGGCCCCACAAATGTTACCATCATAATATTCGTCTGATAACGATGCCTTTACAACACGGTTTTCGATGCCAAATTACATCCACAATTCTTCTTTTCCAAACAACCGTAAAAAACAATAATGGCTCATTTACAACTCATTTGCAGTGGATTTTGAAAAACAAACAGGCACTTAGCAACTCATTAACTTGACATTTCAACTTGGTGTGCTCGGTTGGCTCATTCTGTATGCTGGTAAGTTAGGTAAAGCTTGCTTAAGGAACCAAATATATGGTGTGTTGAATATCCTTTAGTGGATGCAACTCCTTAGGCAAATTATCAAGGACCAAATCTTGAAAGTCATGGAGTGTGGATTTGACTTCGGTAAGAATAGACTCCTCTTGATCAGTAAGAAGCTCCTACACCTTTTTTTTTTTTTTTTTTTTTTTTAAAATTTTAAAATACTAGAGCGAACATAGTGCCTTTCTCCCTAATCTTTCTTGAACTTTTGTATGGTGAGAACATGAGAGTTAGGATGAGTATCCGATGCCGATGTAGATGGAGGAGGAGACGTAGGTTGAAACGGGCGAAGGTGGATTCAATGACCTCGTCATAGGAACATTGTTGCTTTGCACCTTTCAGTCAAAGAACTAAGGTTGACTGGGAAAGATGTGGGCGACATTCATTGAAATTATGTCACACCAAATGTCGGATGGAAGTGTCATCGACTCTTATATGGTTTTGGATGTTTTTCAATTGACAATTTGAGCATATCAATTATCTGTTATTAGACGATGTTCATCGCATTGCCCCATCAACGATTACGGTATATGATCTATTATGCCACTTTATTGGCGCATGCAAAATAGTGGTTCAGTGCCAATCTTTCGCATCCTCTGTAGTGGTCGTAAGGGGGTGGTGTATGATAGAAGTGGGATCATCAATCTTAGCTTCGATCACGGTTTCAGTAGGGGATTCCTCTAGTTGTGATGTAGTTTCCATACATGGTTGTTCCATCATGACGTTTTTATCATGATACTTACAACTATCTTGGTAGTAGGGGTCCTCATTACCGCAATAACGAAAGTTCCTAGCTTGCGGACACTTATTAGAATATTGTCATTTCTCTCTATAATGGTGACAATCAACATCCCGCCACTCTCGCCTGAGGGGAGGATTAAGATTAGGATCAGGATCTTGCCCTCCGTGTCCTGCCCTTGCAATGCCGGCTGCCTCTTGTATGAATTTTGCAGCGGAGGACGCTGCAAAGGTTGTGGTTGCCTAACGGGTGAAGTTTGTATCCATGGCCGCATATGAAAAAGATAGGGAGGTGGTCAGTAGCCCAGCGACGGAGTCCTATTAAGATGTTGATTAGGACCTTTCCTCATGGTAGGCTCCTCGGTTAAAGAGCTAAAATGCCAGAGAGTTTACTGTCCTAGCTGTTTGCTCAACTTGTTAAGCATTTCGATGAACATCATCGACTGACTGGAAATCATACATGGCCATCATGCATTAGATCTCATGATGCAACCCAGTCTGACAACGGTTAGTCGTTAAGCGGTCAGATCGTGTAAGCTTACAATGGACAATAAGCTCATTGAACTTCTCGGCATAGTCATCCATGGATAAAGTTCCTTATTTGAATATGGGGAGCTCTTGGAGAAGGGTATCTATGTAATTTGAGGGCAAATACTTACTTTCCCGCTTCTCTCTCATGGCAACCCACTTGGTGATATAGGGGGATCCATAATGAGATTGTTGTTGTCAATGTTGTGCCACCAGATTATTGCTGGACTCTTCAGCTTGACCTTGATAAAGATCACTCGCTGAACACTGTTCACGTTATACTTATACCGTACAAAATAATCCTCAAGCATTTTAATCTCGTTGACAAAAACTTTGACATCAAGACAAGTTGTGAACTCCAGAACTTCAACTCATACTTTCTTGGTAATATTGTCTTTCTTGGGCGTTTCAATAGAGTTGTCATGGACTTTCTTTGCAAAAAGTTGTTGCATGAGATCATAAACATCTGAGGACCGGTACCGTTTTGATTCACCGAAGGTTTGCGAATAACTTGGTGATGCAATTATCTTGTTGTTGATTGATAAATGTCCCTCAATATATGTGACTGCTTCGGGAAGACATCGTATCAGGGAAATGATGTCAGCAAGGTAATGGATCGAATATCCAGGCTGATTATCGGCGTTAATGGGCTAAATTTCTGGGCTTTTAATGGATTGTAATAGAGCTGGATTTGGGCTGAAGTAGGAAGTTAGTTGTGTGCCACAATTTCGGCAGTGGCTTCCCTTATCAATTTGGATGTTTGGACTTTGTAAAAGAAAAGAAAAAATAAATGGAGGGAGGGTAGGAGAAATAAATGCAATGAAGAAAATGAAGCAAAAAAATACAGATTTTATGATTTAAGAACCCAGAAGCAGAATAATAATGTGATTGTTGTTGATCCAGAACTCCAATCCAACTCTTGGAACTTGCTCTGATACCAATTTGGTGTAGCCAGCCGATAGGAAGGGTCGGCCCAAATGTATGTACTTCTAAGCTAAGCTTAACAAAAGAACCACAATTAGAGTAGAGAATGAAATTCAGATTTTTTTTATTTTTTTATTTTTAAATAAAATTAAAATCAGAAGTGCCTTGAGAATACTCATGTGAGGCCTTTTGACCACTTAGATGTACAAGGAAATTTTTAGTGGTTTTTCATTTTTTGGCATGAGATTTTCTTCATTTCTTAGTGCCATTGAGAACTAAGGATTTATTACACAAATAGAAGGCTAAAAGAAAGATGCTAAATAGATAAAAAGATCTGATTGGATTGTATCGCATGGCTAGCTGATTGGATTATGCCTCCTAATTAGGAGGCTTGGGCTTTCTTGTTGATGGGCCAACCGTGGGGCTTAGGCTTGAGTCTGGCCCATGGGTCTTGGGCCAGTTGATGTGTCTTCGCCTGCATCAGTGGCCCACCTGAGTTCCTTCTTAGCATCAAATTTAGTGTAGAAACTAATAGTAGACCGGTAAAGTTGATGAATGGAATGGATCTTATACACAAAACATGGTTGGCCCCCACATGACTGCTCCCAGTCTCAGGTTTAAGTTATCGAGTTGGACACCTGTAAATCAATCTGACAAGCGAGTTGGCCTGATTCATGCCTGCTAAGTTTGAATCGGCGGAGTGGAGGGCATTGACTTGTCCACCTTTGATACTGGTATGTATTGGGCGATGCATATCGATTTTGGATGATACTTTAAACCTTGATACTATTACAACCAAGTTTATAATGCATGTCCATAGGACACTAATCTCGATGAGTGGGGGGTTGTATATTGGAAAATGGTAGGTATTTTGCATCAGCATCCTATTCATGCCTTTGAAAGCAATATTTACTGCAGTGCCTTCCCTCACATTGTGGCTACATGCAGTAAATATCAAATGGAGGGACAAACTACCTGATGATTTATGACCAAGAAAATAGTTATGCGGACAAGTTTGCTTGTGCACAGATAGATTATATATCAATAATTTACATCTCATGTAGAAAACCTTTCATTTAAAAAAAAAAAAAAAAAAAAAAAAAACACTAGATGCATATCTCGTGTAGGAAGCATGCGATATACATGATTTCTTGTTCCAGAACCATGCTTTAATCTCCTCTGCTTACATTTCTTTGCACCCCATTTTCTTAATAACCATGCCTTGATCTCTTCTGCTTACAATTCTTTGCACCCCATTTTCTTAATAGACTTCAAGTTGCTTTTAGATTTTCCTTTACTTTCCATGTCACTCAATTTCCAGCTTCTCCGTCTGGCTTTCTTTTACAGGCTTAGGGACCGTCTTGTCAAGATAATAACAGATTACCGGACAGAAACTTCCCTTAGACATGGATGCAATGATATACTCAAGGTATTTAGGTGCTCTGTTTTCATATCATGGCATTGGATATGTCTCGGTGTTCCCAGTCCCCGAAGGCCTACTGGATGCACTATAGTGCACTCAACCATGTTTCGGGGTGGGTAAGGCAGGGAAATGGTGGCCCGCTTAATGCTCATCAACACCAAGTGCATTATGTAGGCTTGGGAAACCAAGGCAACCTTGATTTGGAGCTCCATCCCTTTAAAATTGGTCACCACAGCTCATGCATGGAAGAAATGTCTTTTGAGTCCCTAATGTTTCTTTGAACAGTCCCTAATGTTTCTTTGAACCTGATAGGCCGACTGTGTAAATCTTTTGGTGAAATACTACAAGGAGGCCCGGCACGCGGTCCTTTTGGGCATTGAAGAAGATGAAGCGCGTGGGAAGAGGGATGACAGTAGTACTCAGGCATCTGAGAGAGCAGCCAGCTCAGGAAATTTGGAGGTCAATTCGAGAACCAAGGGTGGTGGAAGGTGTTGCATGTGCTTCGATCCGCTTTCGATTCAAAACCTCTCAGTCATTGTATTCTTCTGTTGCCATGCTTATCACATCACATGCCTCACCGGCTCCTCTGATTCGAATGGGGTTGGTGCCGGCAGAGGGGTTCAAGCCTCTTCTCGACGGCCTTTACCGGATTATGATGATGATGACGACGTGGATGATAATGTTGGGTCTGGTGGGTCCCGGATGCGTTGTATTTTATGTACTACAGCCGCTGCATAAGCAGCTGTGCACTTGAGAGGGATGTGTGTGTGTGTGTTCGCGCGCGTGTGTTCGTGTATGTGCAAGTTTTGGGCCCCCTTGGCATTATTGCTTGTATTTTAGGATTTTTTATTTTTTATTTCCCAAGAGTGTCTTTTTGCCATATAGCGATTGATGGCAGGATGGTGTACCTGGGTACACATTTTTTTTAGTCTAATATATAATATAAATATAATGAAGGTTGTTTATGATTGTTTGTTATTTTCTTATCACAATGGCATATACATGGGGTGCAATCGATATTCACAATGGCATATACATGGTTGGTTATCATTAAGCTGGATAATAGTCATGCCTGTCCTAATTAAAAACCTGGCATGCTGGCTGTGAATTGGCTGTTATTGCATGCGGAGGTTTTCTCTTTTCCCCACTTAAATGGTCTATCCGCAGACCTTCGATTGTATTGTTTGGATTGATTTGGCTGAGAAAGTTTATGAGATATGGTCTATTTTGGGGTTCATTAGATGGTCGGTCCAGAGGAGGCTGGAGACATCATGGAGTGTACTTTTCATGTACGTGTTGCTCGCTATGTGCCAATGGGATTCAGTGATCTAGACGATCTGATCAGATATTGTGGTTAGGCCATGATGCAAAACTATCTTAGTGGAAAAATCTCCACCTTCTAATTTGTGACCTGACAAAACTCTCTTAGTGGAAAAATCTATGTAGTGGAAGGGGTGAAGAATAGAGCACCATCTTCATTAATCTATAATAAATATTGAATAGAGCACCATCTTCTTTTCTCTATGATAAATCTTGAATCCATAGGGCAAAACACATTTTTAAAATTATAAGCTTTCTAAAAATGGCAAAACGCTTAAAACTGATTCAAACTTTTTCACATGAGTCAAACAAGGACAAGCATAAATGGATTTCTTCAAACTCAAAACACATTAAAAATAGAGAGAGAAAAAAAAAAAAACATAACTCATTAAAAATAATAAAATTTAACTTTGAACTAAAAATTAACTCCTAAAATGACCCTATCTACGAAAACTAGTTTAGGGGTCAACTACCTTTGGCATTGACAATATGATGTAGAGTTCCTCAATAACATTCTGACAATATATTATAAACATGTAACAGATAAACTTTCCTAAAGTTATAATCGTCTTCAGCTATGATGTGCACTAGATTCTTGGATTGAACTCTCTCTTAGTCATCATCCCATTTCAGAACTCCTGCATGATAAAATTACCATTTATCCAAGGTTATCCTTAAGAGTAGTTATTCACCATCTTATAAATAGTAATTTACTTGCCTGCATTGGCTTATTCTCTTATTTATTTATATTTACGACGGGCCCACCATAATGTGCGCATGCCATTCAACTCATGCATTAAGTGAACCCCACAAAAGAAACAATAAACGACCACCCCAAAACCTCCAAATTCATGTAGTGGTCCAGCCTTACTTTTGAGGTGTCCAACTTTCATTATTGGGCAACCCTAATGGATAGGTTGGACGCCATACAAACAGTATCGTGGCCCATCACAACTCTTGTAAAATAAGCTTCTTTGACAAAATTGCCCTAGGTAATCAGGCTTATAAACCTGGTTGTAAATAGTTTTATGTGCTTGTTGGACATGTTGGATGCCATACACAAATGGCAGTGGCTGCTTCATGCAGGACTTGTAGAATTTCAAAATTTCAGAATTTTCTGTTGGACTCTCGACCAGCCCTAGAGACTACTCGACCAGTCGAGTGAACAGTGCTCGACCGGTTGTGCAAGCTCGACTCAAAGTCAAGCAAGGTTTTTTCATCCCATTAGACCAGTCGAGTGCATTGCTCAACCAGTCGAGCACGCCACTAGACTGGTCGAGTAAGCCACTCGACTAGTTGAGTAACGATCTTATCTTATCACGCAAGAAATTCTGAAATGTGGTTGGTCCTTCGACCAGTCGAACCGACCCTTATACCAGTCGAGTGAACAGTATTTTCACCTATAAATAGGACATGAATTTCAGAATATTTTCATTCATTCGAAGCTAAATCAAGACACCACTCTGAGAGATAATTTTGTGAATTTATTAAGCTATATTGTGCTCATTTTAAATTTTCTTTATTAGCTTTTGTAATTTAATTTTGTAATCTTCATTCCAATCACATATTAAGAATGGATTTGTGTTTTACCCCTTTTTGAGATCAAAATCAAATCAAGCTAGCCTAGGTTGATTGAACTTTGACAAGAATAACCCTGATCATTGCTATGTGATTGTCGTTGGACATAGACCATTTCTTCTATACCGCTATTTCAAATCCACATTTGGCACGTGTGAGATCCAAGCCATCCATCAGATTGGGCCCACATTTTTAGATGCTTTTGGGGAAAAGGCTATCCATTGTTAAGGTGAGCTACACTTTATGAAAAATGAATGGATGTACGAAAAAATTTAGGCTTACATGTGGCCAATTGATGTGTAGAATGGCTTGATTTCTGGGTACCTCAATATGTACGGCTTGGATATTGCACACGTGCCATGTTGGCACATGTGTTGGTCGTACAAGCTGTTCATTCGATATCCCCACCCAACGAAATAGGCACATTCGCTCATCAGGTGAAACCTTCGAAACATCATTTCCTTTTATTCCAAAATTATCTGCTGTAAGAGTCAGGAAATGGGCCCCAATGTGCCAATATCCACCTTGAAGCGCCACACGTGCTAACGTTCCATGTGTACCATTGTTATCAAGTGCCCCTGCTCATCTTCAAGCTCTCCACACGTGAGAGGATATCACATGTGCAAGATGTACAATCGACCAACAAGCATCCCTGTTGTACGAATGCGCCATCGTCCATCTGCAAACTCCTTGGTCCTCGACATGGCAAATGCTCATGGTGTGACCAGTCCTTTCCAGACCATCGATTAGATGGTTCCAGCTGCAGATAAATGGTATGGATCGTAGCAACATGCTCTCCACTTGTACGTACTGGTGCATCACTACCCCATGGGTTCTCACGGATTACGTGGGACTTTGCAACCAAAACTCACCCACGTGTGGCAATGTTGCACGTGCGCGTGGGATCCCTACCGTTCTTAAGCAGCCTCATGTACCAAAAATGGTCACGGTTAAAAACTTGGCCTAAGGGTTCATCTCCATGGGTATATTAAACAATGGTCCTCTTGGCAGGCGCCCGCATTCGAATAGAAATGAGATTTTTCCCACTGGAAATCTCACCTTTTACTCACCGACTTTTATGAGCCATTCAAACTTTATCTTCCTAAACTAAACTAATGCCTTTTCTTAGACCATAATACCCTTGTAATACAAATCAATTTTTTAAAATCTTCTCTCCTCTCCTCTTTATATCAAAATACTATACCACCAAAAGTTCATTTTCTAAAATCCTCTCTCCCCTTCACACCAAAATACTTTACTATCGAAAACCCATTTTTTGAAATTTTCTCTCATCTTCATATCCCAATACTTTTCTATATAAAACTCGTTTTCTGAAATTTTCTCTCCTTTTCATACAAGAATATCCTTTCACCAAACCGTTACTTATTTTTCTTCATTTTATTTTGTCAACAAAGGATAAAAATAGTGCCTCTATCGAAAAAACAACGCATTGCAGGTATATTTGAACAAATTGCCTTAAACCTTAAATCCTAAACTAAAAAAATTTGCACTTGCACGAGTTCTTGGTCGATTTCATCGAGTTCTCAGTCAATTTCATTTACTTCTCGGTCAATTTGCCCGAGTTGTCGGTGAAATTATTGAAGTGTGATCGGTGAAGTTGCCCGAGCACTTCATGAAATTGGCTTGAGAAGAAATCATAAAAAAATTGACCAAGAAGTTTTACAAGTTGACCGAGTACTTCTTGAAATTCACTTTCATGTAATGCTCTTATGATCGGTCAATTTCATATGATGCTCGGTCATTTTCTTGTAAAGGTCGGTCAATTTCATGTGATGATGGGTCAATTTTATGTGATGCTCGGTCATTTTTATGTAAATCTTGGTCAATTTCATGTGATGCTTGGTCAATTTCATGAAGTACTCTATTAATTTCATGAATTACTCGATTGATTTAAATTATTTCTAAATTTTCATACTATGCTTCACTAACTATTGAACTTTATTTTTGACATGTTTTGCAATTCATTCTTATACATGATGAGTCTCTAGTTGGAGTCCCAAACCTATCCTCCAAATGTTCACTAATATGATGGTTTGATACCGTGAAGCGTGGGTTGGAGAAGAACGAGAGCTAGTTAAATCTTTTTAGGCAGTCCCCATTTTCTTTTTTTGCCGCACATTCCATTATTTAGATTTATATGAGCTATATTTCGCCTGCTTTTTGTAAGATATAGAAATGATCTTCTATTTGAGATATGGAAAATACATTTGAAATTTACGAAGATGGACTTTGCCCTTATAACAGGGGTTAATAGTGGAGACTTTTATATAACGAGAATTCATCCCGCGCCTTCGATGATAATAAGAGAGAAGTACTTCAAAGGATATCCAATCTTAAAGAAACATCTAAGAGAGGTGTTTGAAAAAATAGTTGACACCAATAAACATGAGAATGTCATGAAGGTTACCTTAATTATGTGTGTAGAGTGGTTTGTTAGGGAAACTGACACCAAAACTATGTGCAGCATAGAGTATATTGATCTAGAAGACTTCTATAGCTATCACGTGCCTTCCACTGTTCCACACAATGTCTGAAGGGGTAGAAGGTGCCGTAATGGCATCACATGTGAATCGCTATAATGTATACGGATGCACCTCTCCTCTACAAGTAAATATTCTTTCCTTATTTCACATAATTAGAGTTTATATTAAAGTATAGTTTCTTAACTTCATGCAATTTCATTGTAACATATATGGGCCATAGAGAGAGTACCGGCCCTTAAAGAGTGTGTGATTTCATATGTTTCCTCTAAAATTTCACGTTCCATTCAATATTGAGGTTGGAATGGTTGGAGGTACAACAAAATATATGAAAAGTTTGAGAGTAAAGATGTAAGTCAATGTATTTCGAGCTATTTGGTCGCTTATTTTAACATATAAGTTCTGGACATGAATATGAAACAAATTCTTTTGCAGACTAAAATAATCATCACCTTGGAACCCACCACTGAAGAACTGGAAATGGACGTCATTGGCTTGGCCCATGATAGGTTTTAGGTGAAGTTATGAAAGTCTTTTTTTTTTGTTGCATATTACTATTTTCATTCGTTTGGTCCATAATACTAATGTCTTGGAAAAAGTATCCCAACTCTTATATATTCATTGTTACATTTTATAGGTAATTAAAGCTGAGGAAGATGAGGCAATAGAAGAGAATAATGAGGATGGGGAGGATGAGGAAGAGAATAATGACGAAGAAGATGGAGAGGAGATTATGAAGGCATATGATTTGACGGAAGAACTGAGAGAGGAGAGGGAAGAGCTGAAGAAGGAGAGACATGAGTTGAAGAAGGAGAGAGAATGGTTGAATCAAGAGAGGGAAGAATTGAGGCAGGAGTTAAAGAAGGAGAGGGAATGTTTGAATAGAGAGAGGGAAGAGTTGAGGCATGATTTAAAGAAGGGGAAGAAATGTTTGAATAAAGAGAGGGAAGAGTTGAGGCAGAAGGAAGAGAATATGAAGGAGAGGGCAGAGTTGTAGAAAGAGAGGGAAGTCTTGAGGGTGGAGAGAGAAGAGCCGAATGAGAGAGAGAGAGAGCACAACTGAAGATGGAAAGGGAATTATTTTTGAAAAAAATGGAAGACTTGAATAAGGAGGAAGAAGAGTTGAAGAAGCAGAAGTGTAAGTTTTTGAAGGAGCGAGAAGATTTAAAGAATCAGGAGGAGTTGAAGAAAGAGAAGGAAGAGTTTTTGACATAGAGGGAGCAATTTTTCAAGGAGAATGAGGAGTTGAAGAAGAAAATGGAAGTAGAGAATATGGAAGAGAAGGAACAAGGGAATGGAGAGTTGGAGATTCAACTCTATACTATGGTAGATGGTACTGTAGTAGAGAAAGCACTCATGTCTACTCTTGTTTATCAAATGAGACCTAAAATGACCCTGAAGCCGTCTTACTATAAGGTTTCTTCATTTTTGAACCTGTCTGCAATTGATACAACTCCTAACATGATCGCCATATCCGAGAAATTCAAATACTTTCCCAGTTCTCTGATACCCTTCCAGACCCAGATGAACCGTTCATAATGATATCGGCGGAGAAATTGCAAGAACTGGAGAGATGGTATGAAGCAAACAAATAGACGGTGTCGGCTAGTTGGTTCAAATCTATATGGGTGAAAGATGAATGGGTTGATTGCGTTGTAAGCATTCTTAATATACATATACACATTGATTTATATATATTTATCTGTTATATTTGATTATAACTGAATCATATCATTCTATGGATTAGGCTATTAACAAATACATCGATTTTCTGGAGAAAAGGCAGTTTGAACTTCCAACGATATATCCTCAGGATTGCAAGTTTTGTCCCACTTATTTTATGTCAAATGTTTACATTGGATTATTGTTAACCTATTTTTTATTTTTATATTATTTGTAGTAATCTTTAATTATATTTGTAATAGCAATGTTTTGAATTAAGTATGTGAGTTTGATAACATATTGGGACAAAGGCAGCGATTCAGAGTGAACGGAAATATAAATCGAGAAGTTCATTGTCTATGGAATTGCTAGGTGACGAGAAGGAGCAAAGGCCATATGGCGCTATGAACGGGTAATTTTTTCATTACAACTTATCAACATTGGCTGTACCGTTTTCTATCATGTCTTTAATACTATATTATTTTGTCAAACATGGACATGTATATGTACCCATGAACCACTGTAACAACCCATTTTTTTGTGGGAACTAACCCCACCGTCCGTTTGGTTGTGGCCCACCTGAGTTTTGGATCAGCCTCATTTTTGGCCTTATATCTTCTCTTGGCCTGGCCGAGATAATGGACGGAGTAGATTTATATTATTGTTAGTGGGACCCACCATATCTTAAAAAAATAAAAATAAAATCTTCCGCACGACTAAACCACTTTCTCCACTTTCCTTCCTTTTTGTACGGTAATGGCCGTCGAACCCTCCCACGAAATGAAACTGCCTACATCCCCCACTCTTCCGCCTCGTTCCTCACATCCATTAAAAAGGAAGGAAGGATATAAACAAAGTTTCAATCGTATCATAAAGGGAGAGAGAGAACCAGGTAGATTAAGAGAGAGGGAAAGAGAGAGCTCTGTAGATCAAGAGAGAGAGAGAGAGAGAGAGAGAGAGAGAGAGAGAGAGATTAGAGCGGAGGCAAATCATAAGACTTTTAAGGTAAGTGATCTTATCCTGAAGTTATCATTTTTAGATATTTATTATAAAATTTATTCCCAAAATTTTAATAGGAATATTATTGCAGTTGATTATTATGTGGGTGATTCTCCTCCACTTATGAACTTTCTAATTTTATATATTTTCTGAAATTCATTTATAATGACTTTAATAAATATTTCCAAATTCATTTATACATGATATCTACTTTTTTGAATTTTAGTAATTACTGAATTTATAACTTATAGATTAGATCATAATATCTTTTATTTCTGAAATCAAGTGTTAAGATTTATACCATAAATCTGAGTTAGAGTAATTAATCTAAATTAGTTGGTTTAGAATAAATACTAACTAAATTTATTTCTAAATTTAAAAATATAATAATAATAATAATAATAATAATAAATAGATAAAAATAATTTTACTAAGTTTGTATTCTAATTTAGAAGTTTTAGAATCCCTCTTGTCAAATTAAATCGTTATAAGTTTAAATTTTAAGCATTTAGGGATTTATATGATTTAATTTAGATGATTATTTAAATTATTTAAATCAAAATCTTAATCTGATGTTAAATTAAACTTTCAATTCATACTAATTTAAAGTCTGATTTTAAAAAAAATCTAAATATAAGGTCCATAAAATTATTTTGTAAATTATAAAAATTAGAATTCAGAATGAAATAATTAGCTTTTATCCGTACATAACTAGATAAATAAATAAATTATGATTTTAAAATATATATGGTATTCCAACATTCTTCAGCGGTATCTACAAAATAAATAAATAAATAATAATAAAATCCTGAATTTATATTTAAAATAATCAGATAAATTTTTAGATTAACTTAAATTATTAAATAATAATTTAATTACATTATTAATGTTATATTATAGAAATCAGTATAATATTTTTGTTTCTGTAAATATAAAAATTCAAATTTTAAATTCTAAAATTTTAAAGAATTAATTAAATTTAATTTAGATGAACTTAAGCTTAAGAAATTTTTCAAAATTTTAGAATTGAAACTAAAATTTCTTGTACATTGTTTCATAGAAATTTCTAAATTAAATAATAGTAAAACATTTTATTTAAGTATTTGAATTATTAAAGTTTTAGCAAATTTTAAATTTAGAATTATTAATTAGAATTATATCGTTGATATTCTTTTATTGTGTAATGATTATTTATCTTACATGTATGTCTACCATTCATTGAGCATCAATTTTATTATGTTGGATGTAACGTAAGCAAGTAGGGCAATCGTGTCCCTTGGGTGAGAGACCCTAAAGCCAACAAGTAGAGCAATTGTGTCCCTTGGGTGAAAGACCCTAATATCCACTGGATCCTTTAGAGTCTCCTTTGTGTACGGCGTATGAGTACAATTGTGTGTGTGGACATACGTCAGAAGTACAACTAGAGCAGTAGTCTGATTAGCTAACGTATAAATGGGTCCCTCACCATGAGGTACCGGTGCGTGGGTGTTAATGCAACGTGACCATCCGCTTGGGTATGGTGTTGTAAGAAATAATATAAATGTTACAAGTATTCATGGAAATATTACATGCATTGCATTTTCACAATTCTATTGTTAAATTCCATTGTCTGTATTCTATTTCCTTCATTGTTATAAAATTGATATTATTTGAACATGTTAATTTTGGGTAAGAAATGTCCCTACTGGGCTGTTATGTTCATCCTAGTAAAACAAATGCACAGGTGCAGAGCTGGAATACTATGAGCAAGCGGGTCTCTACTATTAGCTTTTTTTTCTCAAAAATTAGGTTTAATTTTAATTCAATTCAGTTTTTTTTTTTTGTTATTTAGGTTTAGTTTATGTTTAAATTTCGATGTAAAAAGGGCAAACTAATAAAAGAATTGAATTTAATAAACATTTCAGTTGTATTTTCTTTTAGATGACGTTGAGTACTGATTGAATTTGATTAAATCAACTGAATTGTAATTAATGTCATTATATTATAATTCACTCCTTGGGATTCGGGTTCCAAAGACCTTATTCGGGTAATCGAATTTCGGGGCGTGACAACCACGATAATAGTCTTTGTTTTTTTATGGTCATCTACCCATGAAAACGAGTGATCATTGTTCTCGATAGTTTATATACAAATGCACTCTTGAAACATGAGCAAGAGATTAAGATGATGACTGAGGGGCTCCCCATTATCTTCCATGCCACAGGAGACACGTTTGCGCTTGACGGGAAGATTTGGACCGTCGAAGAAGAGAGTTCGGTTCTGAAGAAAACCAATGGTTATAATTGTGGCATATTTGTAATGAAATTTATCGACATATTGTGCAGCGGTTACATTTTGGCGGGAATGGAGATGAAAAAATGCACTCCAATTTTGAGGAATTCAATAGTATATGATTGTTTAAGTGTTAACTATAAAAGATATTTGTCTTAGGCATGAGAGGAAGATGAATTTTTTTTTGAAATGTTGTATTCTGTTTTGTGATTGATATTTTGTATAAAATTTATAGTGAATGAAAATTTGTTTTGTATAAAATTTATATTGAATGAACTTTTATATTTTGAAAATTTTGTATATTTTGTTTAAATTGCGGACTTTGAAAGATTGAATCGGGATACTGACCTTGAAGACTTTCATGTAAAGCTCGATCAATTTCATGAGGTGCTCAGTCAATTTTAAGAAGTAATCGCTCAATTTCATAAAGTACTCGTTCAATTTCACAAAGTATTCAGTCAATTTCAGGAAGTACTCATTCACTTTCATGTGATGCTCAGTCAATTTCAAGAAGTAGTTGTTGAATTTCATTAAGTATTCGTTCAATTTCACGAAGTAGTTGGTCAACTTCAAGAAGTACTCATTCAATTTCATGTGAAGCTCGGTCAATTTCATGTTTGTATTAATGGACAAAAATTGAAATACATATAGGTTAGCATGCATTTTCAAATCAACAAGTATAAGTCATTAACTGAAGAATAAGGTGAAAGTGCCTTTGTTTGTCAATTAGCGTGACGGTCGAGTCAATAAATCAAGTGAGCCCCATGTGAAGAAAATACAAGATACTGCCTCAACCGAATAGGTGATTCAGGAACGTCAAAGGTAAATTAAGCCTCACATCCCATGACTAAAACACCCTAGCTATATAATTCCCTCTAAAAGTCTTAAGAACAACAAGGAATTTAATGTTTGAAAACTTGGTTCAAATAAGTAAACTCTATAAGTTTTTTGCATGTCACTTCGAGCTATCAAACTTGGGTCGATGACATTAAACACACCTGTTCGACGACATCGAACATTTTTCGATGACATTGAAAAGCGACTCTCATATGTCCAGCAACCACATAAATATATGAACGGAAAATTCAATTCATCAAACGTACCTTCGATGACATCAAACATGTATATTCGATGACATCGATGGTGATTCGATGAGATCGAAGAACTTAGAGTTTTTGTCCAGCAAGCTTCTTGGAAAAACTTCTAAAAATTCGAGGAATCGAACTAGACTCGATGTCATCGAGATTCAAACTTCGATGACATCGAAAAAGTACAAGAAAATGTCTAGCGAGCTTCCAAGGAAAATCTTCTAAAAGTTCGAGGAATTGAACTAGATTTGATGACACCGAGATTCAAGCCTCGATGACATCGAATAAGGACACGAAATCGTCCAGTAAGCCTTGAAGAAAAATCATGTATAAATTCGAGGAATCGAACTAGATTTGATGACATCGAAATTCAAATTTCAATGACATCAAATCAAGTTCGATGACATCGAACGCAGTCAGATTCTGACAATTATATTACTGTTGGACTTTTTGCCTTTATAAACAGAAGCTTGGTTCTAGTGGTTGGATTGAGAAAAAGAGTGAGTTCTGAGAGAGTTGTTGCTTATCTAACATCCTTTACATTTTTCTCATGGGAGTTCATCCTTCAATCCTCTCTTAATCATTGATACTAAATAGATTGGATTGAAGAATGAACTTCGCTATTCAAGTATTCTTCAGCTACCTTCTTAATGGCATATCATTAAGCTGGAATCTCTTGATTGCATAAACTTTGGAATCTCTCTGTCTCTTAAATGATCAACATTCATTAGAGTAAATTTCATAAAATACCTTGACCTAATCTCGGTTACTTATATTGGAGCATCTTCAAGTGTTGCGGTTCAAGGGAGCTAAAGAATCTCTGTCATCAAGGGAGATCGTCTTCATCAGGCGCTGAATGAAGCTCATCTACTTATAAGTAAGTCGTTAGAGTCCAGAGATCCTATAGATCATTCATTGTGTAGGATTGGGTCACAGGTTGTATCTCAAACTTACCAAGCCCTCAGTGGAGGCCTCCGACGGGAAAATACATTTAGGTTCTTTGTGTAGAACCTTGGCTTGTATGGCTTAAACCTAGGCCCTTGTGTAGGACCTTGGACTGTGTTGCCTAAACATAGGCCCTTTGTGTAGGACCTTGGCCTGTGTGGCCTAAACCTAGGTTCTTTGTGTAGGACCTTGGCCTATGTGGCCTAAACCTAGGTTATTTGTGTAGAACCTTGGCCTGTGTGGTCTAAACCTAGGCCCTTGTGTAGGACCTTGGCCTGTGTGGCCTAAACTTAGGTACTTTGTATAGGACCTTTGCTCTTGTGTATGGTATAAATTGTTGAGTCCTTATATAGGACGATTTGCCTTGTGTAAGCATCCTTGGGAACTTTATGTAGGTCCTAGTGTCAACCTTGTGTAGGTTGTAACGGTTTGAGGTGAACCTGATTTGAAACTTCCGTTAGTGAAATTCGGTACACTCAAGGGTTGAGTGCGTTCGCCGGGAGTGGAGTAGGCACATAGCCGGACCACTATATATGATCGTGTTTGGGATTGCTATTTGCACACTTATTTGATTATACTTATCTTAAATGCTTAAAATGATGCATGTGAATGGTTAAAACTAATAGGAATCACATCCCACACACTCATATACACGATTCTACATAGACTAATTGCTTAAATTGTTCAACCTGAGTAGTCTATTGTTTGGATCCTCTACTTAGCTTGGAAGCCTGTAGAGTTAAGATTGCTGCATCTTGATTAATTGCACATTAATTCAAGATTAGGGGATTAAGATTTTAAACTGGCATAAATTTTATAAAGTCCTATTCACCCCCCTCTAGGACACTTTGACCTATTCCATACTTCTACTATAGCGGTCTAAACTGCAATTTCAATTGGTATCAAAGCAGGTTCCTCTTAAGGTTTTAAGGACCTAGAGAGTGATCTGGACTAAAGTTGGGAATTATGGCCAAAGGAGAGGAATCATCAGTGTCCAGACCTTCTTTCTTTGATGGTTCAAATTATGCGTATTGGAAAGCTAGAATGCATTATTTTCTGCAATCTCTAGATCATGATGTTTAGGAAATAGTTGAAAACGGATATGTACCACCAACTGACTAAGTGGTACTTGAAAATGGTACAACTATCACCAAACCCAAATCTAAAGAGATGTGCACTACAAATCTAAAGAGATGTGGACTACCTATGATAAAGAAAAGAAAACATCTAAAGCCAAAGCGATGAATGCTACCTACTATGCTGTATCACAAGAAGTTTTCAATCAGATCAGTATGTGTGGTACATCAAAGGAAGCATGAGATTTGGTGGAAACAACCCATGAAGGAACTAGCACAGTAAAAAGATCAAAATTACAACTTCTGACATCGTAATTTAAACACATTAGGATGGAGGAACATGAGACCTTTATGGAATTTTTCACAAAGCTGAACATCATCTATAACTCCATGGGTGGATTGGGAGAGAAAATTTTGGTATCTAAAATTTGTAGAAAAATTCTGAGATCCTTACTGGAACGTTTCAACTCTAGAGTTACAACCATTGAAGAATGTAGAAACATGGATGAAATGAAAGTAGGGAAATTAGTAGGTTCACTACAAACGTTTGAACTACACTTCAAACCATCCCCAAAATCCAAAAGTAATGCCCTCAAAGCTGCTAAACACATAACCATGACTAAGGAGGAGGAAAGTGACAAAGAAAATGATGATGAGGAAGTGGCTCTCTTGGCTCAACAGTTCAAAAAATTATTTAACAAAAACCGTGGCAGACCATACAACCACAAAGGCAAACAATTGGACAACAAGCGCCACATAGGCAAACCTTTCAGAAAGTCCAAAGAGCCTTAGTGTTACAATTGCCAAAAATTTGGGCACTTGTCCACTGAATGTCTCACCAAGAAGACTAAGGGAAAAGCTATGACAGCCACATGGGATGACACTGAAGAATCAAATTTATAATTCAATGATTCAGAGAGTGATGGAGACCAAAAGTCTTTAAAAATACTTATGGCCTTCACTTCTACTGGCATCCCCAATCCAAAGGATAATGAGGAAATGGATGAACCTCAAGTTAAAGAGACACTCCCCTTAGATGGTGAAGAAGAAGAAGAAAAGGATGACATTCATGATGCCTATGATCAACTTTACATTCATAGCATTAATATTCTTAAGAAGCTTGGTATTATTGAAAACAAGAATGAATTGCTACAAAAAGATATAGATAAGACTCTAAAAATTAATACCCACTTGATAAATGATCTCGAGCAATACCATTCGAAAAATGATAAGCTTGAAAGAATAACATCATTCCTTAAATCTGAGTAACTAAAATTAAACAAACAGATTGAACTTTTAAAAACTGAGAATATGCACCTTAGGAATGAAAATCATACACTTATTCTTGATGCAGAGAAATCAAAACAATCTGTTGCACTCAGTCATAGATTCTCCCGAAGCAGCGAAAAACTAGAGAGACTTCTGGGGATGGGAAGAACACAAAAGGATAAGAGAGGCTTGGGATATGAAAATTACAAATCAAGTCCCATTTCTACAGACCTGGTAATTAAGAAAATTGCTGCCTCTGGGAGCAACACAAGGGACACTCCTATCTGTCATTCATGTGAAGACTCAGGCCATTATAAGTTTGAATGCCTTACTTTTGGTAGGGCTCACTCCACTTTCGGTTTAAACTTTTCTGGTAAATTCAACCAACTGGAAGAACAATACAGAGTATCGGAAGTCCGTCAAAATACATACCAAAAGAAGGAAGCAAACATCCTATTCCACCCAAAATGATAAAAAGAATGGAGGAGTTATTGAAATAGGTGGCTCAACTGAATTAAAAAACCAAAGAATTGATGAAACAAGGGAATGTGATTCAGTTACCCAAAATATCCAAACAGGCCCATGGTGGAGACAAATCTACTTCTCCAAGAAAAACTATCGCCAAATGGGTAGTAAAAACTAAGAACAATTGCCTAGTGACTCATTCTTCTTTTAATGCAGGCAATAGTTCTAGATGGTATCTTGATAGCGGTTACTCAAGACACATGACAGGTGACAAATCCCATCTTTACAATTATACAGAACTTGATGGCGGGATAGTCACATTTGGAGATGGGAGTTCCGCCAGGATAAATGGGCAAGGAACAATAGTAGGACTTGAAATGCCCAAGATTAAGGATGCTCTTTACGTAGAAGGATTAACACACAACCTTCTTAGTATCTCACAAATCTACGACAAAGAACACGTGGTGACATTCTCAAAAAATGTGTGCAAGATATCAGACCTATCAGGAAAGCTTATTATGAAGGGTCTTCACACAAGTGACAATTGATAAGTAATTGAAAGTAGTAGAAAGAATGATCCATCTATTTGATACCACATGACCAAGAGTAATAAGCCCAAGTCATGGCGTTAAGACTTGGATATGTGTGAAATGATCCTTTTTGTGGTCTTCATGATATATTTGAGGATTTTAAGCCTCCACATTCTTTTTGAACATAAACATAGCAAGTGTTTATAATTTTGGCTCTCACACCTTTTTGTATAAATTTTGTTGAGTGTACAACTTGTTAAGAAGCAATACTATGTTGTACATCTCCTTGATCTAATCAAAGTGCTCAGAACAATTTTGAACTTATTGCTTCAATGATATATTCGATGAATCGAATGACACTTCGATGACATTGAGCTAATTTCAATGACATCCAAGAAATAACAGGAACTGAAACGTCGGACACTACTTGCTGTCATCGAACACCTCTTCGATGACACCTCATTCTGATTGATCGATGTCATCGAATCAGTTTTGATGACATCGAAGATCCCTGACTTATAAAAGTTCGGGCGAGCGCGAAATTTTATTTTTGGGCAGAAGTCATCTTCCTCATTCTTCTTTGTCCCATTGAAGCTATGGTGGTGATCTTGAGCTCAAATCGAGGCCTTTCTTGGTAAAACCCCACATCCCCTCACTTTATTTTGTATGGATAAGTTGAATCTAGGTTGCATTACGTCTAAGTTGGATTTTGGGAGTTTTTCTTTCAAGTCTTGTTCTTCTTCCTAGTCTTTCCTCCTTTTTCCTTGTAAATCTTTGTCTTATCACACATGGCAAAGGACAAAGGCAAAGCACCGGTCGAAGGGGAATCTTCCCGGCCAACTAGGAAGAAAACCCTGGCCTCTAGAGAACGGGCTAGGGCGTCTGATCAGGGTTCTCTTGCATCCAGACGTGGCAACCCTACTCGACAGCCGTTGCGCAATGGTGGCTCGCCTGCTACCCTTGCACCTCCTGCTGGACCGTCGATTGCCCCACCTAGTGTCAGCCTACTAGAAAAATACATTGGAAGACAACTAGTGCACAAGAGATAGATTGATCGGGAGTGCATTCGGGTTTTTGAAATTGAACCCCTTCTGTCAGCCATGGATTGGACCCCACTATTAGATTATGGAGGGCCATGTCGCGATGAACAAGTCTATTGCTTTCTTGCTTACTGTCATTCTCCAGTTTTGGATCCACCTTCCGTAACTGTCACATTTGGGGAGACTAGCGTAGAAATCACGGCTAAGACAATTGCTAGTTAGTTCAGTCTCTCACTATCCCCGATTGGTCTGTCCGAACTCGATATTGATGATCTTATGATCCGTTCCCTGATGACTAAGTTCATGTGTTATGGTAGAGACGTTCCCTGACACCAAAGGAATGCTCTCAAGACTAAATACATGCTACCAAAATATCGATTTCTTCATGGCGTCTTCTCTACCAATGTATATCCACGAGGGAAAAATCGAGTCGACCTAACACCGTTCATGCTTCTAGTCCTATATAGTGTTGCATTAGGAGTGAAATTGTGTCTTCCATCCTTGCTTGTCCACCAATTGGCTGTCGTTGTTCACACCTTAAGACCCACTCATCTCCCTTTTCCACACCTATCAGTGTTTTGAGCAATGAGTTGGCCATGCCTATAACAAATGAAGCGTCCTTTGCAACGCTTCACCAAACTAAATATCAAAAGGATGGATCTCAAATTTCATCCAACTTTCAGGAGAACCGGATGAAGAAGAAACGGAGGCTAAGACCGAGATAGGAGAGACAACTGCACCTACAGAGGAGGCACGACCACCGCTGGTTATCTCAACCACTCCTGACTCTATAGAAGCACAACGCCACAAGCGGTATCAGGATCGTGTTAGGGCGACTCTACGTGGACAGGCGCGGCTAGAGGACAGGTTTGAGAGATAGGAGGAACGCATGGTGCATACGGAGGAGCGACTCTCCAGACTTGAGCAGATGGTCGCAGCACTACAGCACACTGCTCAACACATTTTCAACTTGCTGACCTGTCACCGTGACGACACCGTTTTGTTAGATGCGGCCCCAGCTCCGTAGCACATCTCTTACCTCATCACATACATACAGTTGACTGTTGATGCTTAGGGCATGGATATCTTTTTGGATGCCCTCAGTATATGTGTTTGTATGTGATGATTCACTAACTTGGATATGCTAACTTCCTTTTGGTCTTGCCCATGGAGGGGCTAAATGTTTTAGGGTATTTCTCTTTGTTGTTTATGCCCATGGATGGGCTAGATATTTTCTTTGATGTTAAATGATGAATGTCTGCCAAGCTTGGGCAGTAAGTTTCTATATTGCACATATGTTTGAATGATAATCAATGCATATCTATCTTATTTGTGCTTGGGACTAAGGTTATATACTATGCAATGATGTTTAAATGCATATCTATTCCTCCTCTATATTGGTTCTCCTCTGTCTTATTCAAGTTTCACTTCAGTCATATAATGTGATATTGGTATACACTAACCCTTTGTCAATGACCGACAAAAAGGGGGAGAACAATCCCACCATGATAAACCTCCAGTTGTATGTTTTAAGAGCATGGTGATGTAGGTTGATAAGGGGAGCAGTTGCAGGATGATAGGGAGAGAGGCTGCACAAAAGACATTCTGTTGTGTGTGTATGTTAGATAGAATCTTTGTAAAATTGTGTAAAGTTGATGTACACACAATTTAGGTTGATGTACACACAATTTAGGTTGTTGTTTTAGGTGTTTTGTCACGTAATTGACAAAGGGGGAGATTAAAAGTGCCTTTGTTTGTCAATTAGTGTGACAATTGAGTCAGTAAATCAAGCGAGCCCCATGTGAAGAAAATATAAGATGCTGCCTCAACCGAATGGGTGATTCAGGAACATCAAAGGTAAATTAAGCCTCACATCCCATGACCAAAACACCCAGGAATTTAATGTTTGAAAACTTGGTTCAAATAAATAAACTCTATAAGTTTTCTACATGTCACTACGAGTTATCAAACTTGGGTCAATGACATCGAACACACCTGTTCGATGACAACGAACATTTTTCGACAACATCGAAAAGCGACTCTCATATGTCCGGCAACCACATAAATATATGGACAGAAAATTCAATTCATCGAACGTACCTTTGATGACATCAAACATGTATATTCAATGACATCAATGGTGATTCGATGACATCGAAGACCTTAGAGTTTTTATCTAGCAAGCTTCTTGGAAAAACTTCTGAAAATTTGAGGAATCGAACTAGACTCAATGTCATCGAGATTCAAACTCCGATGACATCGAATCAGATTTGATGACATTGAAAAAAGACAAGAAAATGTCCAGTGAGCTTCTAAGGAAAATCTTCTAAAAAGTTCGAGGAATCGAACTAGATTCGATGACATCGAGATTCAAACCTCGATGACATCGAATAAGGACATGAAATCGTCTAGCAAGCCTTGAAGAAAAATAACGCATAAATTCGAGGAATCGGACTAGATTTGATGACATCGAAATTCAAATTTTGATGACATCAAATGCAATCAGATTCTGACAATTATATTACCGTTGGACTTTTTACAATAAACAAAAGCTTGGTTCTAGTGGTTGGATTGAGAAAAAGAGTAAGCTCTGAGAGAGTTGTTGCTTATCTAACATCCTTTACGTTTTTCTCATGGGAGTTCATCCTTCAATCCTCTCTTACTCATTGATCCTAAATAGATTGGATTGAAGAATGAACTTCGCCATTCAAGGATTCTCCAACTACCTTCTTAATGGCATATCATTAAGCTGGAATCTCTTGATTGCATAAACTCTGGAATCTCTCTGTCTCTTAAATGATCAACATTCATTAGAGCAGATTCCACAAAATACCTTAACCCAACCCTGACTACTTATATTGGAGCATCTTCAAGTGTTGCGGTTCAAGGGAGTTGAAGAATCTCCGTCATCAAGGGTAGAGGTGTACATGAGTCGAGTCGAGCCGAGCTTTGCCCAGCTCATGCTCGACTCGGTCTACTCGAGCCCCAGCTCGTACTCAGCTCGACTCGGGCTTCGAGCTCAGAGTAGCAGCTCGTGCTCGGCTCGGCCGAGTTCGAGTAGATTTCAAGCTGAGTTGAATTGAGGATGAGGAAGCAGATGAGCTGTTTTTGGAGATTGAGAAGCTAGAAAGGAGCAACGACGAGAATCTGGTAAAGCTTCGAGAGATGAGGAGTGAGCAGGATGGATTGTTGGAAGAGAAGAAAGATAGGGAGAGACGGTTCGATTCGATGACGGAAGACTCCACTTCGATTGTGTTGAGCATGTTGGTGGCCCAAACAGATCTACAAGAACGGTTTGAAAGAAAGACGAGCGCTATAGAGAAAGATGGGAAAAATAGAGCTTCACCTATATTGAAACAAGTTGTTGAAATCTTGAAAAGGTTAGTCTTGAGATGGAGAAGAAGAGGAGCATCAGAAAGGTGTAGTTCAAATTATTAGTATTTTTGTTGAAATCTTGAGAAGGTTAGTCTTGAGATGAAGAAGAAGAGGAGCATCAGAATGAGTGTCTGGGCTGGGAATGGGACTAGGGTTTTAATTTTAAAAGGGTATATATACCATGTACTGAGTTACTGAGTCGAGCCGAGTCGAGCTGAGTTCGAGCAGTATTTGATTCGAGTCGAGTCGAGCAGGGGCAAGCTCCAACTCGTTTCGAGCTCCATAAATCAGCTCGATTCGAGCTTTTTTGAGCCGAGTCGAGTGAGTTACCAAGTTTTTGCTGCTCATGTATAGCTCTAATCAAGGGAGATCATCTTCATCAGGCACTGAATGAGGCTCATCTACTTACAAGTAAGTCATTAGAGTCCAGAGATCCTGTAGATCATTCCTTGTATAGGATTGGGTTGCAGGTTGTATCTTAAACTTACCAAGCCCTCAGTGAAGGCCTCCGATGGGAAAATACGTTTAGGTTCTTTGTGTAGAACCTTGGCTTGTGTGGCCTACACCCAGGCCCTTGTGTAGGACCTTGGCCTATGTGGCCTAAACCTAGGTCCTTTGTGTAAAACCTTAGCCTGTGTGGCTTAAACCTAAGTTCTTTGTGTAGGACCTTGGCCTGTGTGGCCTAAACCTAGGTTCTTTATGTAGAACCTTGGCCTGTGTGGCCTAAACCTAGGCCCTTGTGTAGGACCTTGGCCTGTGTAGCCTAAACCTAGGTGCTTTGTGTATAACCTTTGCTCTTGTGTAGGGCATAAATTGTTGAGTCCTTATGTAGGACGGTTTGCCTTGTGTAGGCATCCTTAGGAACGTTGTGTAGGTCCTAGTGTCAACCTTTTGTAGGTTGTAACAGTTTGAGGTGAACCTGATTTGAAACCTCCATTAGTGAAATCCGGTACACTCAAGGGTTGAGTGCGTCCGCCAGGAGTGGAGTAGGCACATAACCGAACCACTATATATGATTGTGTTTGAGATTGCTACTTGCACACTCATTTGATTATCCTTATCTTGAATGCTTAAAATGATGCATGTGAATGGTTAAAACTAATAGGAATCACATCCCACACACTCATATACATGATTCTACATAGACTAATTGCTTAAATTATTCAACCTGAGTAGTCTATTGTTTGGATCCTCTACTTGGCTTGGAAGCCTGTAGAGTTAAGCTTGCTACATCTTGATTAATTGCATATTAGTTCAAGATTAGGGGATTAGGATTTTAAATTGGCATAAATTTTATAAAGTCCTATTTACCCCCCTCTAGGACACTTTGACTTATTTCATAATTCTACTATAGCGGTCTAAACCGCAATTTCATAAGGTTTGATAAGCATTAACCTAAAAATAATGGTCTGCACAGTTCCTCAGCACGACCGACTTGGACTTGCTTCTAGGGTTAGATTTTTTGGAAAAGATCGCCGACTACCGACACGAGCATATGGGTTTGTATAGATTGGATGGAGTCTATTACAAAACCTACACCTACAAGTGGGAATCACAACCTTACCCATAGTCATTGCCGGAGAAGTTCTGACAGTGAAAACGGTAAGGGCTAGTTTACAGGTCGAGGGGGAGAGGGGAAACCTTCTCCGAGAAAATACTCCCTCACTATTACTTTTCCTTTCTCTTCTTTCTCTCATTTCTCCTAATATTGGGTTGCAAATTCGTATGGGAGAAAGAGAGAGAAATTTATAGGTCGAAGGGGAGTGGGGCAACCTTCTCTTCTCTAAGAAAATACTCCCTCACCTCTTCCAAGCAGCCACACCCTCACTCCTGCAGCTCCTTTCTCTCCTTTCTCTCCTTTTCTCCCAAGTCTAGTGTTGTAAATTCAGATGAGGAGAAAGAGGGTGAAATTTAGGAGTTATTTATAGTGCTAGAATGTGCTCCAATAGCCTTAGTGCCACTTTGTCTATCATACCTACCATAGGAGAGGACATCTCTAACTAATGGGTCCATCGTGATGTATGTGACTTATCCACAGCGATCATTTGTTATGTTAGCTGAGTTCAGGGCATGGGCAAAAAAACGAGGCAGATCCAAAGCTCTGGACCACACCAAAAGAAACAATGGAAATCGAACATCTACCATTAAAAGCTTCTTAGGGCCCTTAAAAGTTTTGGATCAAGATAATATTTATGTTTTCCCCTTATCCAGGTCTGTGTTACCCTATGAACGGGTTAGATGATAAGATAACCTCAATGTGGGCCCAGTGAAGGAAACAACTTTCCCATGAATGAGTTAGATGATAAGATAACCTCAATATGGGCCCAGTGAAGGAAACAACTTTCAACGATGGACCCGGTCGACCGGGTTGGGATCTTAGGGTAGAGTCAGCGCCTCATTGCAAATGAACAAGCTACTCAGTATGAGTAAATTGTCAGCAGTAACCCTAGGGTAGAGTCGACGTCTCATTGTTTTCTGTGGTGGGGTCCACTTCAGCTTTGGATCTGACTTATTCCTTAGCTAATGCCCTAAAATGATCTCTCCAAATGGATGGACAGTGTGGATATCAAACATACATCATGGTGAGACCCACATAACTTGGTGATGTTACTTCAGTAGCCAGTCTTGCTACTCAACCTGTTACTAGCTAATCTTTGTCCAGTTAGACAATAAGATGGGGTCGACCAGGTGGATCGGACAACATTGCGGGGTCGACCGGGTTGGGCCAATGTAGGGTCTAACCCATTCATAGGGGAAAACACAAATATCAGCTTCATCCAAAACTTTTAAGGGCCCTGGGTAGTTTTTAATGGTAGACATTTGATTCCCGCTGTTTCTTTTAGTGTGGTCCACTTGAGCTTTGGATCCACCTCATGTAGCTTATGCCCTGAACTCAACTAAGATAACAAATGAGCGGTGTTGATAAGTCAAATACATCACGATGGACCCATGCATGTTCGATGAAATGCTCGACTAATGAGTATATTGCTAGATTTTATGTCCGTGATTTAATCTCACAATCTTTACTGAGAAGATCTAACAATAGTCTTTAGTGATATGATTATGGGTGCCTCGTTAGCTGGGCATGGTGGTATGAGACACCGTATCCATGTTGTCTGCCTACGCTGAGGTGACGAGCATCCCCGAAGTGATCGTGAGCATTACTATAAATAAATTTCCTTTTGCATGCAATGAACTGGAAGTGACGAACCCAACGGATCAAAGGACATAGGCATGAGGCCACCGCAGCCGTTTTGACCTTAATGATTCAGATAAGACCAATGACTACAATGGAGGTACTCCAGCTTCATGAAATTGACCGAGCTTCACATAAAATTCATTGAGTAGCACATGAAATTAATTGAGCTTCACTTGAAATTCACCGAGCTTCACATGAAATTGACCAAGTATCACATGAAATTGACTGAGATTCACATGAAATAGACCGAGCATTACATGAAATTGACTGAGTATTACATGACCCATCACTTCATGAAAATGACCGATCATTACACGAAATTGACTTAGCACTTCTTGAAATTGACTGAGCACTTCTTGAAATTGATCGAGTACTTCATGAAATTGATCGACTAATACATGAAATTGACCGAACATTACATGAAATTGACTATATAATATATAAAATTGACCGAGCACTACATGAAAATGACGGAGCACTATATGAAATTGACAATATCATGAAATTGACTAAGAACTTGCAATGTGCGACTTCTTAACAGAGGGAATTCAATCTTCAGTGTCAGTATCCCCATTCAATCATTCAAAGTCTCAATTATAGTAGTAACTCGACAATTTAAGCAAAATCATTCAAACACAAAATATATAGACGTTTTCGAATTAAATCATTCACCATCATATTACATTAAAACACAAAATACATTACAACATAAATTATTCAAACACAAAATAAATTACAAAGTACATTATTCCTCGGGTATTGGAAACTTTCACCTCCATCGATTATGCCCCATTTGTTTGCATATTCCGCACTTTACTGTTTTGCGTTCCTCTCCACATGAAAGAATTCTTGTATTTTTCAGTCTTCCAGCTGACCTCTTCTGTCGTGGGGGTTTAATTCTTACATAATACTCCATGAATTCGGGCAATATTTTCCATTGGCTCTTATCACGTACTGGATACATGGATTCGTTATACGTGATCTGATAATTTTGCGCAGTGTAGAATGGGGAGCAGTATGAGTAATTAGGAATATTATAGCTTATACATGCTGAAAGGACATGCAAACAAGGGAACCCATTTACGTCAAACTCGCAACTTGTACATGATAACTCACTGAGCTTAACTGTATCATTATAATGTCCCACAACATAGTACTCATCGTGAGAAATTACATGACAACAGACATCTCGTGCCTTTAACCGTTTCTCGACCCATGGTGTCAACGACCCTACAAAATCTGATCTAGATTCTCTTCTCTTGTAAAACATATCTTGAATCTTAAATCTTACCACCTCTATTAATATAATCATAAGGTATTCTCGTGCTTCTTTGAAGAGAGCATTAACGCACTCAGATATGTTTGTCGTAACCAAGTTGAATCTTTTTCTATAAAGTGCAAAGATGCTCATCTTTCGTATCATATTTCTCTCAACCATACATGTACCAGGGGGTTAACCATTTCAATATCATGCATTAACTTTTCAAACCCAACCTTCCTGTAAATCTTCATAGCCCGCCAATAGTACATTTCTAACGACTTATCTTTAAATGTGTCCACCAAGTTTTTGTATATATGATAGGCGCAGTAGCGATGGATTGCTTGTTGGAAGACTTGGGGAACTTCTTTCATTAAACCTTTATGTTGGTCTAATATAATTACAAGAATCAGAAGAGCCCCTAACGTATAGTTGAGGTGGGTAAGGAACCAATTTCAACTACTGTTGTTCTCTGATTCCTCGATGCCAAAAGCAAATGAGAAAATTGATTGTCATCATGTAAGGCCGTAGCAATAAATAGAACACCCTTGTATTTACCTTTTAAGTGCGTCCTATCGATGACAAAGACCGTTCGCATAGAATTTTGAAAACTTCGAATGCATTGTCCGAGCGTAAAAAAATATCTCTCAAACCTGCTCAGATATGGGTTAATAAGCATGACAGTCATTATTCCCAGGTTTGCCCTCCTCAACTCATGCAAATACATCGGGAGTTCATTATTAGAATCTTCATAAGACCCTATTATGTGATTGATTGCGAGCTTCTTAACGTGTCATGCCTTCTTATAACTAATAAGAACATTATATTTCTCTTACATGGTGAAGATAATATCACTTGGCCTTAACCCTAGGCGCTGCTCAATATGGCTAACAACTAGCTCACAGACTAGCTTATTGCTTTCTTGCCGGTGATCACTTTTCATCCATGACATGCCACATGTGTGTTTGGACGTACAAGTCCTTATCTTGAATATCCCTGCATCATTCACCCTAGATGCATGAACCCTCCATTCGCATTTATCTTCAAAACATACCACAGTGAATCTCTTGGATGATGAGTACAAGACCATGTATTGGAAATTTTTGCGAATTACAAATTGGATTAAAACATATTGGCACTGTCTATTGTCGTTAAACGTTTAACCAACTGCTATATCAATCGGCTTATCCAATGAATCCAAATATTTTGACAGATCTGCATTGGTGAATACAGTATCTTCGAAAGGCACATTAACTTGACCAGTGATGAAGTTTGATGTTCTAACAAGCTTGGGTAGCGGAATGTCGCTTACATGTACAAATTTGGTGATGGATGATGAAGGAAAATTTGCTCTTGTAGATAAATGTGGTGCTATATATTCATATTTGAAGTTAAGGTGTAAGGCCCGTATCCTAATCCGTACTGTTCTGTCGACTTCTACGATCCTTCCCGTCAAATTCCGGCAATCTTCGACCTTTATCCGACATCTGCGCGTGACCCTGAGACGCATGCCGTCAACCAAAGTCGGCTCGACCCGAGACTTGTACCTTAGTAACCGCGCCGTTGCCGCGGTTCCGATGCCACGTTTCGCACGTCGAGGTGTTATCTTGGTCAGGAGATGTGGGCCCGCGTTCAGTTCAAGGAAAACACCGCGCATTTACAAACCCAAGAAAGATTTCAAATCATGTCCCATCAATCCCATCAATCACACCTCATGTCAAGCACACATCACCCCATCCCCAAGCAACCCCTAAAGTCAACACTCTCTTACACAAAGTACACCCATCACTCACCTTTTCACCCATCACACCCATCTCTCCCTCTCTCTTACATCACCTCTCTCTCTCTTTTCTCTCTCATTCCAAGCAACCGAAGGAGAGAAGCCAACGTCCAAGGCATTTCCAAACATCATGAGAGCTAGGTGTGGCCCACCTTCCTACCTCCCATCTCCACCATCAAAGCCTCATCTCAACCGTTGGATCATGTTCTTTGGAGCTATAGAACGCGTTAATGGAAGAAGGACGAAGAGATCTTGAGGTGGGTGTTCTTCTAGAGTTTGATTTATGTGATTTTGATGATTTAAGGGCCCACATATGGTGGGACCCATCTTGATGTATGCATTGTATCCATGAGGGGCCCATAGTAGCGGGGTCCTTCCCATCTCCACCATCCATTTTTTCCTCTCTCTCTCTTGATGTGTGGCCCACCATGATCTCACCCACACTATCCCATTTGTGGGGCCCACCTTACCAATGTCCAGCGGCAGGCCTCATGCCTGTCTGCTTGGACAGACATGAACAGAGGAGAAAATACAAGTGCCAGCTCGAATCGGACAGTGGTGGGCAACGCTAGTGGACCCTCCATGATATATGTATTTTATCCTAGCCGTCCACCATCCAGACGGTGCTGGACGTGGACCCATGGGGCATGGGACCCATGATATATGGGTTGCACCTTCATCGTCCAGCAGCAGGCGCTGCTGGAGAGGCAGATATAAATATCTGCTTGACCCAACGCTGGAGGGCCACCACGTGGCCACACCTTGACATATATATATATATATATATATATATATATATATATATATATATATATATATATATGTTGAATCTGCTTCCATCCAGCAGATAGGTACGTGGATCCCCACCTTGATGGACTGTGTCCACGCCGTCCAGCTGATGGACGTGGGACCACCTGATGTTAGTGTTTTAATCCCACCGTCCAGCTTATGCACGTGGGACCTACCTTGGTGAATCTGTTTTTCCAGTGCATTTTGGGTGGGGCCACCTAAAGCGTGCATGAATCCAGTCGTCCTTACGTTTTCCCAGTTTTCTTTAGTGGGCCCACTGGGCAGTGGGTCCACATGATGTGTACATGAAATCCATGCCGTCCAATCCTTACACACGGACCCCACCTTGATTTAATGTAACCCATCCTCACCGTCCAGAGGTGGGACTCCCATTGATGGACGTTTTCCATCTGAACTGTCCACCCATCTGCCATGAGGGCCCCACCATGATGCCGTGATGTGATTGTGACTGCACCATCCATGCAGTGGCCACCTTGGTGTTTGTGTTACCACACCATTCATCAGTTTTGAATCCCCACCATCTATCTGTTTCGATGGTGGGCCAGCAACTGATGCCAACTGCTGCTGCACGTGCAGCAGCAGTACTCTGGGACCCACGTGATATATGGGAATTTCATCCAGGTCGTTAGTTCAGGGCCTGGACGCTGGTCCTATTAAAGGATTTAATATTATATTATATATATATATATATATATATATATATTCATGTGTGTGGTGGGCCCCATGTGAGACCCACCTAGCTGGTGTAATGACATCTGGGTTTGATTATCCAGACCGCTCATCTGCGTGGACCCCACCAGATGTATGTGTTATATCTGCACATCGTCCATCTATTTCATATCCAAGCCATCTGTCTGATGGACAGTGGACCTGCATACCAGCTATATGTATCTGTTGTATTTACAGCAGCAAGTCCTACGGACCACACTATGATGTATTGATCCACACCATCCAACTGTCTGGACAGTGGGGAAACCACAAATATCTGCTTCATCCCAAGCCATGGCCCACGTATCTGGGACCCACCTGACGAGTGGATTGGCTGGCGTACCTCTCTCCTGCCATCAACGCCCCACCTTGATGGATGTTTTTTTCATCCAAACCGTCCACCCATTTTGTTGGGACGGGCAGGAGCTTTGAGCAGCCACCATGGTGTGTGTGTTGTATCCATACCGTCCAACCATTTGTGAGATCATTTTCTGGCACGGGGAAAATGAGTGAGTTAAGTCCAAAGTTCAAGTGGACCCCACCATTTGCAATAATAGTGGGGCACAGTGTCATCCACCGTTCAAACTTCTTAGGACCAACGGTAGTTTCCGCTCAAGCGGATATTGGATTTTCACGTCATTTATCTCTATGTTAACTTATGAATAGGTCGGATCTCAAAAATATATAAGGGTGGGCCCGACTTGATGTGTATGAGGCCCATTAGTGCGGCCCACTTGATGTGTATGAGGCCCATTTAGTATGTCCCATTGATGCAGCCCGACTTGATGTACACAAGGCCCATTATGATGTGTATTAAGCCCTTATCGTGCGGCCCATTGTGACGTGTATCAGACCCATGATGCGTGGCTCATTTGATGCATACGAGACCCATGTGTAGGGTCCACCTATTATGTATTCGAGGCCCATGGGTTGTGGCCCATTGTGATGTATTTGAGGCCCATGGGCGAGGCCCGATGTGATATATGTGTGGCCGTTGCGATTGCATATGAATCCCTTATATGGGCCATTCCTTGGGAGCAATGTTGGTTAAATGTCCACATTGATGGGCAATGATGGTTAGATGTCCTCATCGTGACCTTCCCTTAAGCCTTGTTAAGCCCATTCTTACCAATTCCAATTGACGTGACCGATTTACCAATTCTGATTATCGATTGATTCTAATCGTCATGACCAATTTTCGATTTCGATTGACGTGACTGATTTACCGATTCTGATTATCGATCGATTGATCCAATTGTCGAGACCGATTTGCCGATTTAGATTATCGATCAATCCTGATTGTCGTGACCGATTCACCGATTCTGATTATCGATCCATTGATCCGCTTGTCGTGACCGATTTACCGATTCTGATTATCGATCGATCGATCCGATTGTCGTGACCGATTTACCGATTTACCGATTCTGATTATCGATTGATCCGATTGTCGTGACCGATTTACCGATTTGGATTATCGATCGATCCTGATTGTCGTGACCGATTTGCCAATTCTGATTATCGATCGATTGATCCGATTGTCGTGACCGATTTACCGATTCTGATTATCGATCGATTGATCCGATTGTCATGACCGATTTACCGATTCTGATTATCGATTGATCCCATTGTCGTGACTGATTTACCGATTCTGATTATCGATCGATTGATCCGATTGTCGTGACCGATTTGCCGATTTGGATTATCGATCGATCACGATTGTCGTGACCGATTTGCCGATTCTTATTAACGATTGATTGATCCGATTGTCGTGATCGATTTACCGATTCTGATTATCGATCGATTAATCCGATTGTCGTGACCGATTTAAGGATTCTGATTATCGATTGATCCGATTGTCGTGACTGATTTGCCGATTCTGATTATCGATTGATCCGATTGTCGTGACCGATTTGCCGATTCTGATTATCGATTGATCCGGTTGTCGTGATCGATTTGCCGATTCTGATTATCGATTGATCCGGTTGTCGTGACCGATTTGCCGATTCTGATTATCGATTGATCCGATTGTCGTGACCGATTTGCCGATTCTGATTATCGATTAATCCGATTGTCGTGACCGATTTGCTGACTTTGATTATCGATCGATCCCGGTTATCGTGACCGATTTACCGATTCTGATTATCGATCTATCTGATTATTGTGACCGATTTGCCGATTCTGATTAGCGATCGAGGCTAATTATCGTGACCGATTTACCGATTCTGATTATCGATCGATCCCGATTGTTGAGGCCGAGTATCAAAGCCGATTCCGATTGTTGAGGTCGATTGTATAGGCCGACCCCGATTGTTGAGGCCGATTTCGAGTGTCGATTCCGATTGTCGAGACCTTTATGATGTATATGTGAACCGTAGTTGAGGCCTAATGTGATGTATTCATGGCCCATGGGCAAGGCCCGTTGTGGTGTATTCGTGGCTTATGGGCAAGGTCATTGTGATATGTATTTGGCCCAGGATGTATGACGCATTTGGTGTATTCGTGTATTCGTGACCCATGTGTAGGGCCCACAGGTCATGTATTTGAAGCCCATGAGCAGGGCCCACCTATTGTGTATATGTGGCTCTTGAGTGAGGCCCATGGTGTTGTATATTTAACCCTTGTGAGAGGTCATGAGTCCACTATATGTTAGGCTCTATGTGGGCCATTCCTTGGGGGCAATGTTGGTTAAATGTCCACATTGTAGAGGTCGATTGTCAATGCCGGTTATTGATACTGATTATGAGTATGTGACAGCATAGCATCATGATACATGCCCATACGCATCATTTGTATGTTTGTTATGAGATGTGGTTGACCATTGCATATGTCATTGGGAAGGTTGTTATGAGACTCCTTGATAGGCAGAGATTGTCTCACCTGAGCGCATGGTATGCGTAGGAGTGATGCATGATTGGATTGTATGACTCATGCATCTTGCATTGTGATCACTGTATGCCCTAGCGACATCAGGGTCGTAGCCTCCACAGGTATTTCGTGGATGGCCAGATGGGACACCGAAAATCTGTTCTACATGGGGTGCTATAGATATCCCTGTGTGAAAGTCCCTAAACTCTCTTGGTTCCAGAAGTTGCTCCAACGTCTAAACGAGTGGATGCATGAGCGCATGAGGGCCGTATACCGTTAGGCCGCGTCTCCCACTGTGTCGTGGTCGGTTGGAAGGGGGTACGGCCTTACCTGCCCGAGAGAAGGGGGCATTGCTAGGCTGAGTCTGACCAGCTCGAGGAATGGGTCCGCTATCGACGAGCCGGGCCCGATATTGGCAGACAGATAGTGAGGTCTCTTCCACTCACCTTGTTGCGCGCGATGGGGTGACAACCTGGTTTGGAGTGTAATAGACCCCAGTGATTTTCCAGAGAGGAACCGTACTGATATTTGGACTTATTGAGTAGGAGTTGCATGCTCATTCATTCACTATCCACTCGAGCTGGTGGTGCGCAACTAATTGTTGTGTACTTTCGTGATGGCAAGGATTTCAGTTGGGCGCGCGACTAACCTGAGATCAGGAGTCTACTACATTGAGTCTGGCTATCTAAATTTAGGTATGAGACTGGTTTGGATAGAAGCCCCTTGTGATGGACCCCATAGCCTGCGATACTACGTGTTATCATCCCGACTTCACTCCAGCTTAATCATTTCATTCGCATCGCATATTGCATTACATCATCGGCATCTGATATTTGGCTTACTGTCTCCGCATTGCATAACTGATCTACATTGTTTTATCAGCACATGATATTATTTTTATTATATTGTTGCATCGCATCATTTAGATAAGGCTAATGGTATTTATGGGCCTATCAACATGTTTTCGTATTATTCTGATATTGTATGATTTATGGGCATGTCAGTGTTTCCGCTTACTCTAATTACTTTGATATTGCTTACTTGGCACTTACCTTGTGCACACACTTACACCACCCTCTAAGCTTTCTATAAGCTTATGCACGATAGATGCGTGCAGGTGATGTTAGGTTGCAGCAGTGTTGAACTTGGAGCATGCAGCGATCTTCTGAAGCTTGATTTTCGATTTACGTATTTCCCCTTCAGCATTGTACTCAAATGATTATTTTAGTGGATATGTGATGATGATGTTGCCTCTATAATTTGGGTATACTTGTGGTTATGCTTATCACGAGGTAAATGTACACTGAAAAAAAAATAAAAAAAACCTCCTTGTAGGATCCCAGGATCGGAATCTGGCATATAGACGCTAGGAGCCGAGAATGGGGTACTACGGAAGCTATCAGCACCAGATTCGGCGATCGGGGTTCTTGTAAGTTTGATCTCCGGGTTTGGGCCGTGACATAAGGTCACCTGCCCAGCTAACTTGACTAGTCACAAAGTTTGATGTTTGAAGTGGCTCGAGCAGTGGAGTGTTTCTTAGTCCCACTTGTAAAGATGATGCCATATATTCCAATTTCACGCCATGTTCCTCACCCACATGGTTTTCGTATATTGTCTCATTAATGTGTTACACTGTCTTGATAATTAAAGGGATAAATTTATCTGAATGCTCTAACTGTGCTGTTAAAAACACTCTCACATCTTCGTCGTCTTCGATTTCAGTTGGAGGGATTGATTGGTTTTAGCAAGGGTACAATACTTTCATCCTAATATCACAATCTGTTGATGTACTCTTAATAATCTTATACATTTTAGATACAAGCTCCTCATATGTAGTCTTGATACTAACAACAATACTTTTCGACTTTCCACCCTTGTATGTGTATCGATTGTTTTCACATACTAACTCCCCACCATAAGAGCATATGATGATTCTCGTAGCCATTATATGAAAATAAACACAATGACATATTATCAACGAATCGTTAAAAAATAGAAGATACAACTCGGTTAAATAATAGATGATCGAGAACTCATTGAAATAATAGATGAGGATGATGTAAAGCTAAAGGAACTAAAGAACAAGTGGGGAATTAAAATTTTTAAGTCTACAACTAAAGCTTAAATGGATATGAATGAATAAAATCTTAGTGGACGATATATCGTACCAGAGCTATGGAATTTCAAAGAGGTAAGGAAGGCGACCTTAAAAGATGGAATCCAATATATACCAAAGCAATTGAATAATACTCATAAATGCAAAAGATGCCAAAGAGAAGGTAAGTAGTCCCATGTTGCATTTAGGTTCGATGCCATGGAAAATTGACTGAGCATCACATGAAATTGACCAAGCACTACATGAAATTGACCGAGCATCACATGAAATTCATCAAGCTTCACATGAAATTCACTGAGCATTACATGAAATTGACCGAGTACTACATAAAATTGAACAAGTACTCAATCAATTGTCATTGACTTCTCAATGTATTTCAGCAAGTTTTAGGTAAATTTTCACAAGTTCTTCATCAATTTCAAGCAAGCACTAGTTAAAATTGACTGAGTACTGTTGAGTGTCAAATATTGCATATTTATCCCTATTTATATCTTGGTTTTATGAACATGATAATGCTTAATGAGTATGTTTTATACATCTTTGTATTGCAAGGTGAGTTTGAGAGTTTGAATTGAAAATAATGTTAAAAGCATGGATTTTATGTTCAAGAATCACCAAGACAAAGGATAGATCTTAGGAGACCAAGAATGAAGAATTCACATGCCAAAAATCTTAGGAAGTCAAGTACAAAGGATGAAGAAAAGACTGGACAAGATAGCTTGATTCGCAGCAGAAAACAAGACAGTTTGGTCCAACCGAAACCCAGTTCGGTCTGGTTGAAATTGCACAAAACAGTTCAGTAACCAACGATGAAATTCAGGGCTAATTCAGTTTGACCGAAGGATAATTCAGTCCAATCGAATCTAAGTTTGGTTCGACCCAAGGAAGGATTCAGTGCGACTAAAAGTTTATAAAAAGCTCTAGTGAAGTACGTGGAATTTCAGAGTTAATTCGGTTCGACCGAGGATTAATTTAGTCCGACTGAAACTTCTCGGTGTAATCGAATTCGGTCAACTGCTGAAAAAGAATCCTATCACGATTCGAACTCGATTTTGGTTCGACCGAAGGTGACTTCAGTCCGACCTATGCGTAACTCTGCTGCGTAAATTTAAGGCAGTTTCAAAGTCGGTACAAACAAAGGATATAAATATGGGTTCCTTAAGGAGTTCTAAACACAAATTAGGGTTCAAGGAGCATAGCCAAAGGGTGGAGCAGCCTCCCAAGAGTTTTTCTTCCTCTTCCTTAGTTTATTTTCATGTTTTGTTTAAGATATTTGGTTTTAATCATATCGATGGTTAACTAAACCTCTTAACTGGAGCTAAGAGGTGAAGCTTGTAGCGTATTGGGATGTTTATTTTGCTTTAATTCTTGTTTATGTTGAACTTCATTGATTTCTAGTTTGAATTTAAGGAATATTTTCAGTTTTCTATGGTTTATTGTGACTCAAATTACAATAGATGTTAAAATAGCTTTGAATATCTTCTTTTCCATTATGAGATTATGAGATCGGTAAATCCTATTGTTCACCATCGTCTCTTGGGCATGGTACGATGATGGAATCCCTTCCAATTATTACAATACTTCTTCATGTGCAAACTAATTCAATGCAAAGTTCAGATTGTGCTTCAATTATTTTATCTTCCAGCTGGATAGGATAGGACTTCAATTTCAGTTGTGTTTATTGAATCAAGCAAGGTAGCATCTTGATAGCTATAAGTGGATCCTTGGCGCTCTAGTTTCCTTTTGATTGTTGATACTCATCCACAATTACTTCTTTTATTCCAGAATTTATATTAGTTTCCGATTCTAGTTCTGCTTCTAGTTATTTTCAGAACACGTACAAGTTTAGTCCCTATGGATTCGAGCTCGGTTTCACCAAGTTATTACTACATCGCGACCCTGCACTTGGAGTTGTGAACAAGTACTCTCGGTGAATTACTAGCTGAATTTGCACATGTAGTCGATGAATTGTTGTTGACTGCAATAAAAATACATTCATGAGATTTTTCTTACTGTAAACTTGACCTTTAACCCAGTAGCTTTTTTAAACATCTTTACCTCCCACAGCCGTTGTACCAGTGAAAGCCAAGTTGAAGAAGTAGAAGAAGTGTGCTTTAGAGTGAAACAAGATTTAAAATCCTTTGAAAGATTGTAAAAATCCTTATGGAGATAACCCAAAATATTTGAAGTATATAAATGCAACCAGTTTGAAGGAATGAATGTAACCCTGAGTAAGATGGCAGAAGGCAGATGTAAAATGATAATATCTGGAGATTCAATGGAGATTTTATGAAGAAAAACGATGAAAAGAAGGTGCAAGGAATGTAACTCATAAAGCAAGGGTATTTATGTTTGCAAATAGTATGTCCGTACATAAGTGGATTATTCCGAGAAAGTAAAGTTTGGGTGATTTAGAAAAGTTGTGGGTAAAAGGTGAGATTTACAATGGAAAAAAACTCAATAGAAATGGGATTGCATACTGAGCAACTAAACTTTGTGGGGCCTACCATGGATGTATGCATCTTCTCCACGCCGTCCATTCATTTTTTTCAGATCATTTTAGGGCATCACCCCAAAATTGAAGCATATCTAAAGCTCAAGTTGACCACACCATTTGAAACAGCGGGAATAATGATGTCCACCGTTGAAACCTTCCTAGGGCCCACAGTGATGTTTATTTGTCATCTAACCTGTTCATATGATCACACAGACATGGATGAAGGGAAAAACAAATATGAGCTTGATCCAAAACTTTTGTAGCCCTTAAGAAAATTTCAATGGTAGGCATTCAATTCACACTCTTTCCTTTGGTGTGGTCCACTTGAGATTTGGATCTGCTTTAATTTTGGTGTCATGCTCTACAATGAGCTTCTAAAATGGATGAAAGAGCATATAAGAGACATGGTGGGCTTCACAAAGTTTTCTCAGTACGCAATCTGCTTAGAGGGGAATAACGCCTGAGATCTGTGAGGCCTACCTTATTGGGCGCACCATATATGTCCAGAAGGAATGCTAGAAATACTTGGGGCCCACATGTTGTGATACGAACTCCGTGGTGGGCCACACCACAAGGAACAATGGAAAGCGGGGGCTGAGCATGGGTTTATCCGAACGACTGACATGGTGTTTATTTTCTGAACATTTAACAAAAGACTACCTAATAGTATGAAAATTACTTTCAGGTACTTTCTTTGCCAATTTTTTTTAAAAAGCTACCTCATTAAGATATCATTATCATTCCGCTGCCTGGGCATCCCAGCATTGGCTACTTGGGTGGGCCCCGCCATGATATTTAAGTAAAAGTCACCCTGACCACCACTTGCTTCAGCTCATGTTAGGCCAAGGACCCAAAAGTTAACCCATCTGTGATTAGGTAGATCATATGATTGGAAACAATAAACGGGGCAATGATCACCCTCTAAATTGTTTCCCTTGATATGGCCCACCTAAATCATGAATGGACATAATTTCTAGGCCCCAAGTCTAAATTTTTATATGGCATCTAATGGCTGGAATGGATTTTATATAATCATCATGGTGGACCCCGAAAAAAAAAAATCAAAGGAACACATATCTCTCCTAACTATTTTCTTCAGTGTGGTCCACCTTAATCACAAGTCACCTTGATCATGAGCCAGTTTTTTTCTTCTTTTTTTGGCTTTAGGCATAAACTAGCCTTATGCCTCTAATGGTTAGAGTGGACTTCACATGCATACATATCATGGTGGGCTCCCAAAAAATAACTCCAACCATTCAGAGAGATTATTTAGAAAAAAAGAATGGCATAGGATGCAACTCTTGATTTTAATGGGCCCACCTTAATGTTTATTTAAGATCCATTATGGTCATTAGATATTTAGTCCCATATTAGGTCTAGAAACAAACAATCAGGTTGCCATGTGAATCTAGTGGGCCATACTAAAGTAAATATTTGGAAGAGAGATATCCACCCTTGATTTTTATAGGGCCTACTATGATAATTATATGAAATCCACTCCAACCATTAGATTTCACACAAAAATTTAGGCACGTTGACCAAAAATTAAACCCATATCATATACATTTCTGAATATTCACATTGTCCACCTGAGCATTTCCTTGTGCACTTTTCGATCATGTGGTCCACTTGAATCATAGATGGAGCTAATTTTCAGCCCCTTAGCCTAGCATGGGATGACACACCTGGTTGTCAAAGTGGATTGTACATTAACATCATGGTGGGCCCACCCAACCCACCAACCCATTTACTTGTGTGGCACTACGAGGAAGGTAGCACAGCTATGATTGTATCGTTTAATGAGGTAAGTTTTTAAAAATGTTTTAGAAAAATGTCTGGAAATATAAATTTTATATTAATTACGTAATTTTTAAATAAAAATTTCTTTATTTTTCATCTGATATGCTCATCAAGCAAACTCTCTAAAAATTGTGACAATCTAAAAGTATGTTTGATAAAATTTAAAAAAACTCACGTGGGTATTGAGGGTCAAATATTACATATTAGACCCCATGTAACACCCTGAAAATCGGGGGTCATGCATACGCTCGACTCCCGAGTTCCCGGGGTCACTTATATCCAGTTTTCATTAATATGCGATTAATCCAGTCTAAATACGCAGCCTGGAGTTCCTGGAACATGAAGCACAAATGCACCTGTCGACTGAAATAAAAGCGAACTAGCATATATATATATATACACATATATACATGACCAAGAAAAGAAATAATAAAGGGTCGCACATGGTGTCACCCAACAAAATCATAAAGAATAATATGACCAAAAAGAATAGAGCTGAGCCATTTGTGCAGCAATCCAACGTGCCATCCATAGGTCCGATGAGGGCCCGTCCTCCTCGAGGCTTGCATCGCCAGGCTCCACAAAATCTGTATCACCTGCATCTATGAACAAGTCTGGTTGGTGTTTTAAAACACCGTCCCAGAGTGGGAGTGAGTGATCAACTCAGTGGGTGCTATTAATCTCAAGTTATCATATGCATCAATTTTAATATGGTCTTAATGAAAAGCATACAATCATATACATCTAAGTAATCTTATTAATGCGCATGTATGCAGCATGACATGATGCATGCCCTCACAACAACGCTCCCTCGTGCGACAACATCTAACGATCGCCAATGCCAACACTCCCTCAGTGCAACCTTGACTGCCGAGTCGCTACCCTAACTAGTGCGATGCGATGCGATCGTGTTAGCCGAGTTATTAGTTAAGTCCATTCATCCAGCAGGTTTGGGAATCTGTCACACCCCACATATCATATGCCCTGAACTAGTTGCGAGGCCAAGGCCCCCCAATGCGTGAGGCCGATACCTCGCGGTCCTTGACCCTGTCGGGTTTCCCCCATCCCCGACTTCAAGCACATGGGGGGTGCTGAATGTGGGGTCGCTCGCGGTCACTACGGGGAGGCGCGTCACCCCAGCGTAGGCCGACAGCTCGGACACCGTGTCCCATTCCACCATGCCCGGCTCACGAGACTGTGGATCAATATTTCATCCAGTATCGATGGGCTACAACGGTAGTAGGGTGTTCCAGTTTCCATACATATGTGAGCAAACAAGGTTAACAACCAAGTGGGTCAGCCAGTAGACTAAACCGCACGAGCCCAGGCAAGTATGTGGCGGAACGATATCGGGTACAAGCGACCTACGCACAGCCTAACTACTGCCGCCCACACGTACTCGCCCAAACCCATGGGTTTAGCCTCAAGGTGGTCCTACCAACAGAACCACCTTCGCTCTCCTCATGTTCCAGACCAACCCAAGGGTAGGAATAGTGACTCATAACATGCCAACTACCAATGTAACATCAAACATATTCAACACCATGTTCTCATATTGCTCAACATACAATTCCAATTTCTCCAGCAAGCAAACTATTAATAACATGAATAAGGTGTATGTGTATGGTGTGGGTTGGTGAGGAAGTTAAGCACTTCCTACACTTCAAGGGATCAATTACACAAGAACAATGAATTAACACACTAAGAAGCAACACATATGAGAGAAAAGAAAATCAAACAAACAAGAGCATGTAATCATCCATACACTAGATCATGAGAGGTAAGATTTAACATCAAGGAAAACTAAACATGTCATTCCATACAATCCAACAACATACCATTCCTAGGTTCCTCTAGATTCTTCCATACAACATACCAAGCAAACAAAATCATTAAACTCCAACTATAATTGGTGCTAGGCCACCTAAGGATAATAGTCCGCACCTATGGATCGTTGAGATATTGGAAAACGACCTAGAAGCGCCAAACTCGATGTTGATCGGCCGGAATCCTAAGACAATACACTTGCATGTAAGGATTTCATACAAATCCTAGCTCAACACAAAGGATTACAAAAAGGATGGGTGCTTACCTCCCTAATAGGATGGAAATCGCTTGCATTTGTGGATGTGGGGTTTCTTGAGGAAAGGGAAGCGGGGTTTCTAGATCTCACCTCTCTTTGGCCCACCTTTCTCTCCCTTCTTCCTTCTCTCCTTCTCTCTTTCTCCTCTTTTCTCTTCTTCCTCTCTTCCTTCTCCTTTTTCTCTCCTCTCTCCCTTTGTTCCTTAGGGAAAATTCGTATGGGGGAGGGGGTGCCCCAAATAAGGCCTTTTTATAATGCCAGATTTGGTGACAATGGCCCCAAGTGTTGGGTTTTTACTATACTAGACCTATGAGGGGGTCTTTCTAAGCTCTAGGGCCCACTATGGGGTGTACAAGTCAATATACACCGTAGAATAGTTAGCCCTAATGATGATCTATGTATGGATATGATCGGCCCGCCATTTGGATGCGCCGATCGACAGATATGATGAGAAGTCTGTTCAACGGACGCCGATGGTCGATCGGGGCCGCGGCTATACGGATATGAGCAGGAAAATATCCTCACTCTATGTGTGAAGTTTGGTCATAAACCGACGGTCCAAAATCCTCAACTTTGCATGAGAGTGAACGACTCAATTCACTTAAGTTCCAACTCCTTCCTTTAGGGTATTTGCACTTCTCATGCACTCGCCCTTCAGCTCAAGTTGACTGGTTCTGGACCGTACCCAGGTCCGATTCCCGCGATGGACGTCAAGCCCAATGAGACGGACATTATTCTATAGTTTTGGAACTAGTGGTCCACCAACGAGCGGTCTAGAGCTTGTTTGGATAACCGGGGCAGTTTTGGTGGCCCTCTGACCATGAAACTTATAGGATAGGTGCTCCATGGCCCGATGAAGGGCCATGCAAAATTTAGGAGCAAACGGATGTGGGGTTTTACCGCAACGGTCCGATTTGTGATCAACGGTCACCGTTTCATGATCGGGACCCAGATCTTGTGGGCGGGCGTAGAAAAATACATTAGACCTTTACCATAAATTTGGAAGAAATATGACGGCTGAAATGCCTGAAATCTCAGTTTTATTTACCCGTGTCAGATTCCCATTCTGGCATTGGTGGGGCGCATCTGGCAAGTGCCAGATTCTACTTCTGGGTGTCCACTGGGTCCGTGGTCCGCGATGGTCCCCAAGCCCAGTGAGATCTATGCTCCCTTAAATTTTTATAATTTTCTGACCTTCCCATGTCGCGGTATAGCCCGCACGGGCTGCTGCCAAGTGTAAATGGTCATTTGGCTTGACGGCCAGCACTTGGCCCAATCACAACCCGACTGGTCTACTCCAATGGGCTAATCCTAACTTAATTTAATTGTGGCACCAAACCATGAGTAGTTTAAACGAACGGTCCTACGACAAATCCTACGAGGACGCCTCAGTACACTGTTCTGGTTGGACGGGAACGTTACATGATTAACCGGACTTGTACGGTTCTTCACTGGTACATCCTGTATACACTGACATTGAGTGCTAATGGTCATTAAGTAATATTTAGGTTAATTAAATAAAATGAAAATAAAAATAAAAATTAATGAATTTTTGGAAATCTAAAACAGTGAAAATCAAGGATGTTACACCCCAGTTATTACCTGATTTTACGAACATGATAATGTTTAATGCTCTATTTTAATCATATTTGTTTTGCAAGGTGAATTTAAGAGCTTGGATTGAAAAGGGTACTAAAAGAATGAATTTGATGCTCAAGAATCACCAAGGTAAGGAATGGATCTTAGGAGATCAGTATTGAATAATTCACACACCAAATATCAGAGAAAATCAAGTGATTGAAGATAAAGAAACCTGAGAATCATCCTGAATGCAAGATCACAGAATTCTTACCATCCGTTTGGTACGAAACTTTATATTTGGTTTGAAAATCATAAAGTAACCGTACACGTAAAATTTCATCCATTGGATCTTTGTATAAGTGGCCCAACGAAAAGATCAGTCACAAACTTAGACTCAACCCCTTATATCAGATTACAAGATGAATGGACAGTGCAGATTTGATAAAAGGCAGACCTGTGGACCCCACTTATGATTAATGTGCACATCACGCGCATGCATGGACGTGCACGGAACCAGGACGCCCGGTCAAAGCGCGTAGACCCGAAGGAATTTAAATTCGAGAGAGACTCTCTCTTTTCTCTCATGTCCGTGTGGACGACTGTCCGTTGGACGAATTGTGGACCAACATAATCATCCTGACGGATGATCTAAGCCATGAAACGTGCTCGGGAGGAAATTTCGATCAAACTCCATTCATTTCCATGCATCCATGCATACATTCAAGATCACAACAGCAAGGAACCAGTCGCCACGTTGATTAGTGCTGTGGTCCACCCAAAGCTCGGATCCATTTCAAATTTACAATATAGGCCTAAATCGCCCCTATGAATCAAATTATCGACTCTGATTCACCGGAAGATCACCTAACGTGTGCCCCACATGGTCCAGCGCAGCTGCCGTGCGTAAGGAACGCCTGTCCGAGAAAACCAAACTTTCCAGGATGTTGTGGCCCACAAACTTTGATCGGATGGCCAAACCGCACCGTCCATAGGTCTGGGTAGGGACTTTTAACCCTTCCCACGTTGAGTAAATGATCGAAATGATTGCTGAACTGGCCCAAGATGTCATATTACGCAACATGGGACTGCGTAACAGCAGGTTCCACGCGTGGTGGCGTAGCAGATCTGCGTCTGGAATTGCGCAGAAGGGTCTGGAGACTCTCTCCGCCTATAAACGACCTTCATCCGATAGAGAAAAGGGGCAACAGGGAACGTGGAAAGCATCGGCTAGGAGAGCAACAACGTGGACCGGCTGTCCTTAAGAGTTTTCTTTCTTCATTTCCTTAGTTATTTTTCTTTACGCTTCTATTAAGATTTTTAGTTTAATTATGTCTATGACAGGATAAACCTCTTAGCTAGAGCTAATAGATGAAGCCTGTAGCGTGATGAGAAGTTTTCTATGCTTTGATTCATGTTTAAACTGAACCAACTTTGATTCTAGTTTGATTATAAGGAATGTTTTCAGTTTTTAGTGGTTTGTTGTGATTGAAATTACAATGGATCTGCGATAGCTTTGAGTATGTTCCTTTCATTATTATGATTATGACGTTATGAAGCCTTATTGTTCACTATCGTCTCATGGACATGGTTGGATGATGGAATCTTTCCTAACGTTTATAACTCTTTCAGATTAGTTGTGGATTAGTAAACTTCTATTGTTTACTGTCTCATGGGCATGGTTTTGTGATGGAATCAATTCTAATTCTCATACCTATCATCTTTTAAAAACTGAATCAAAGAAAGTTCAGATTTGGTTATTAAAGTTAGAGAGAGGTTTTGGTGCAACCAACCGTTGGGGGAATGGAGCAATCGGCTTGCCCTGAAGTTCCGGTTTCAATTCTTGTGGAGCAGTGCTAGGTCGATAATCGTTGTTCTCTTCCGGGTCCTTAGGCTTTTCAGCCCTTACCGGAATAGATTTGTCAATTATCTTCCCACTCCTAAGAGTGGTGATAGACTTAGCTTGCTCCATCTGATTTGAAGAGCTTGGATCACTTATTTCATATTGCAGTTTAGGATTGGAAAAGGGTTGGGCTGGAAGAATCTCTTTTTCCCCAATTGAATTTTTTGTCTCACGCCCTTGTATGGCCTTGAAATATCTTAAAAGGTTTGTAATATTCCCTGAGTGATAAGCTCTTGGTTTTGAATATGTTTTAGAACCGGATCCTCTTGAGGTTTCACTTGATTTGGAATTTGATTAAAGTAACCTTGAGGAGTAGCAGTTTGTCCATTCCTCCAACTGAGATTTGGATGATTTCTCCAACTAGGATTGTATGTATTAGAAGTGGGTCCATTGAAAGATCTTTGGTAATTGTTCACGGCATTGGATTGCTCATTCAACACCTCTTGAAAGGCAGGTATTGTTAGACAATTTTCAGTTGTGTGAACGTTGCAAGTACAAATACCACAAACAGTTTCCTTAACCTTATCATTCTTTAATTCCATGGCCTCGAATTTCCTTATGAGATTAGTCACTTTAGAATTGATATCATCGACCTTATTCAGGAGATACATTCCACCCCTCTCTTTGGATTGAGTCGGCATAGACATGGTGCTTGGTTTTGGGTATGTGTCTCATGATTGTGCATTTTCAGCAAATCTATCTAAGTAATCTCACACATCATCGACATTTTTATTCATGAACTCCCCATTGCACATCGTCTCAACCAATTGGCGCATCGAAGATGTCAGTCCATCATAGAAAAAGTGTGTAATGCACCACGTTTCAAAATGTGTTGTGGGCATGAACTGACAAGATCCTTGAACCTTTTCCAACACTGGAAGAATGTTTCATCCTCTTTTTAGGCGAAGTTCATGATTGACTTTCTAAGAGTGTTCGTTTTATGATGTGGAAAAATTTTCTTTATGAACTCCCTTATCATATCATTGCATGTGCCAATAGATCTAGTATGTAGTGAATGCAACCACGTCTTAGACTTCTCTTTTAAGGAAAAGGGAAAGAGTTTCAACTTGACTGTGTCCTTAGACACGTTTGGAAAATATAAAGTAGCTATGATCTCATTAAACTCTTTTAAGTGTAAATATGGATCTTCTGACTTAAGCCCATGAAATTTAGGAAAGAGTTGGATTACCCCTGGCTTGATATCCATGTGTCTTGTATTCTCTAAAAAAACCATGCATGAGGGCGTACTCACCCCCGCTGGTTGTAAATAATCTCGTAAAGTATGAGACGGGGGTGCTTGATGCACCTCATTCTCATTTTGGATGTCCTGCACCCTATGTTGAGGTAGAAGAGGTTGGTTTGCAACCATCACTTCAATTAACTCTGGGGATCTCGAGCGGTGTCTAGTCTTGCGATGGTTAGTCAACCCCTCAACCAATCCTCCTTCAATCAAAAGACGTCGAGTGTTGTCACGGACCCACTAGGGCATGAAACACTCACAGCCCTTAATTCAAATTTTAAACTAAACCTAAGAGAAAGAAAGGAATAAAAATCTAAAAATAGAAAGAAAAGAGAAGAGTTGAAAAGAAGTTACTATATTCGAAGTTCCTAAGTTAAAAACCTGCAAAACAAAACAAAACAAGTCAGTTTCTAAAAATAGATAGTCTAAAATTAAAAGTTCTTAAAATAAAAAGTAAACTAGTTTCTAAAAAAGGAAAGTTTCTAGAAATTAAAAAAAAAAGTTTTTAAAAATAAATTAGGAAAGTTTTAAATATAAATTAGAAAGTAAGTTAGTTTCTAAAAATAAAGGAGAACCTAGAAATAGAAAGTTTCTAAAGATAGAAAATAAGACCTAATCCTAAAAATCGAAAAATAGAAAGATTAGAAAGATATTACCAATTTAGAAAGTCTATCTCAAAATCCTACAAAATAGGAAGGTTAGGTTAGTTTCTAAAAATCAAACAGAAAAACCTAAACCTAAAATTAGAAACTAGAAAAATCCTAATCTTAACCTAATTCTAAAACTAGTTAATCTCAGAAAAATGCAACTGTCAGTTCCCGGCAACGGTACCAAAAACTTGTTCACCATCCCAAGTATAAGGTTGTGATGTAGTAATAATCTACGTAAGACCGAGGTCGAATCCACAAGGACTGAACCTTGTACGTAATCTAACAGTAACCAAAGATAAAACTAGAAGAAGATGTAATCTAAATCAGGAAAATTTAAGAGAATAACAGTGAAGAACTTTAACTAAAACTTGTAAAATTCAAAGGTGGGAAACTCAGATTTCCAAGGGTCCACTTGTAGAGATCAGGGAGATCTATGCTTGATTCATAAATACAACTGGATTTAGAGTCCCATCTTCATCTAGTTCTATCTCTGGTTACTTTTAGATTATGTACAAGGTTTAGTCCCTGTGGATTCAACCTCGGTCTTACCAAGATTATTACTACATCGTAGTAACCCTATACTTGGAGTGGTGAACAGTGGGCAACATTTGCAACATGCACCACAAATCAGTCTATCACCCGAGTCTACAGGAATCCCCTGCAACCCCAACCTCCATGGGCTCCACCTTGATGTTTGTGTTATATCTACTCCATCTATCTGTTTAGCCAGCTCATTTAAGGACATATGCTCAAACGTGATGAAGATCCCAAAATTTAAATGGGCCACATGTGGACGATGGATTGCCAGTGGATCATGCTCATGCGGGCCTTGTAAGTTTTTTGTATAATTGTGACCTAGGGTATTGTATATTTAACTTGGAGTCACCACTGGCTAGTTACCTAGATTTCTGCAGTCGGCTATATCCTATAGAACTTATGAATCAAAGAATTTGAGAATTTTCTTATCCAATTGACTCTTGATCTACGACCCGAGATTCTGAGTAAGAGACCATGGTGATAGAGAAGGAAGGTGTTGGGCACATTCTCTGCTCATACGAATGTATGGTCTCTACTTCATAGGATTCAATGAAGTATAAGAGATTTGATTATTTCTTGTGTCTAAATGAAATGGATGGTGTGTTGTGTGATAATGTGATGCCCACCTCAAGAGAGAGGTTGCAATAAATTATTTGCCCAAACCTACATACTTGAAAAAGCAGTAAAGGTCCAGTCAGTCCAAGTTTTTGATGGGTACGATCCAGAGAACTGGCAAGCTACAAAACATACACTTCGATTGACTAGCGTAATGAATGGAAGATATAAATGTATGCAATGTAGGAGTGATGTGATTACAAAATTCTAATCCCAATTAGTTCACACTTTTGATGGAAAAATCCAAAGTTTCGGCAAGCCACAAAGCATATGCTTGGGTAGACTAGGGGAGAAAATGGGTTAGAGAAGAAGTGATGATGCATAATGCTAATGCTAGTATGGATGAAATGGATTTGAGCCAGGCAAGTGGGTGAACAGGATATTTCAAGGATCGATTGAAGTGGACTAGATTTGGCTTTTTTATGGCTCAGCTTAAAAGAAGATAATGAAGAATTGGAGATTTGGAAGTTATTAATGAAGAATTCATATGCTAAAGATCTAAGGAAACTAAGTGAGGAATAAAGAGAATCAAAGATTTGAATTGAAGAAAAGGAATCCTGAAAATTGGCCAGAAAAGTCATATCTTGGAATTCCGAGTCTAAAAAGAGAAATCCTGAAATAATTCCAAAAACAGACTTCGGTCCGACCAAAGCCAACTTCGATCTGACTGAAATTGCGTAAAACAGTCCAGCGATAAAGTGGGATTTTCAAGCTTAATTTGGTCCAACCGAAGCCAACTTCAGTCCCACCGAAATCAACTTTGGTCCGACCTAAATTTGACAAATTCTGCACAGATTTTTCATATGCAACTTCGGTTCGACCGAAGGCAACTTTGGTGCAACCGAATCGTAACAAAAGTGAGTAATTCCAAGGTCGGTTTGCGAAATCTCCAAGTTTGTATGAAAGTTGGAGTTCCACAACTATAAATAGAAGTCCCTAAGACATTCCAAAGCATCTTCTAGGGCTTGAAAATGGAGAGAAGGCCAAGGTGGAGCACCGAGAACATTCTTCCACTTCGATTTCTTCATGAGTTCTACTTGATCTTTTTGTTTTTCTTCTAGGATGTTAGTTTGGTTAGGCCTCTTAGCTAAGGCTAAGGGATGAAACTTATAGTTTATTTTGATGTTTATCTTACTTAGATTCAAATTTATAGTTGAACTTCCATTGATTTCTAGTTTGAATAAAGGAATATTTCCAGTTTTCTGTGGTTTATTGTGACTCCAATTACAGTAGATGCTTAGAAAGTTTTTGATATCTTCTTATCTATTTTGCAATTGTGTGATCTGTAAAATTTGTGATTTACCATTGTCTCCTGGGCATGGTAGATGGTTGAATTTCCTATAATCATCACATTGGTGCTTCATGAGGGAACTAATCCAATGAAACTTCAGATTCTGTTTTAACTGCTCCATCATCCGATTGGATTGGATCAGACTTCAATTTTAATCGAGTTATCATTAAATCAAGTACATTAATATTGAGATTGTTGTAAGTGGATTCCTGGATCCTTAGTCTTTCATCTTTATTATTTCAAAACCTTTTTCTAAATTGCTAGATTAAAAACCCAAACCAACCAAGTTAGGCTTAGATTAGTTCTAGACCGTGTTCCCCATTCCCTGTGGATTCGACCTCGTTCTCACTGAGTTATTACTACATTGCGACCCTGCACTTGGGGTTGTGAACACCGTATATGGAATAGATAAGCAAGTTTTGGGAAATACTTTTAAAGTAGGAGGTTTTCGGTCCATAGCCCAAAAGACAGACCGACATATAGAAAATTAAGTCCACTTATCTGATGGCTTCCCATGTTTTGAATCAGAGCATTCATCCCACCTAATGAATGGCTCTAGTCTCTCTCATATATGTGCAACGATGTCTTGTCATCCATCTCACTTGCACAGTGGCCAGGGAAAAGGAAAGAAGGCATATGTGACGATATCGCTATTACTTTTAATTGAACTTGTTGGTTTTGGACACATCAACTTTAACTTTGCTATCACAAGGCAGTGCACAGCAACTTCCACTTGATCATGGCTTTTGTTATTGAATGTTGATCTCAGATGTTGCTTAAGGTCCACCAACAACAAGCTTTGGCATCAGTGGTATGCAACAACCTCCACTTGAGTATGGCTTCTGTTGTTAAATGCTGATCTCAGATGTTGGCTAAGGTTCACAACAGTAAGCTTTGTCATCGGTATCCAAAACCGGATAATTAACAATAACAAAATGTAAAAACAAAGTCCAGTTTGATGCACAAAAAATAATTATTCTCTAAATTAAACTTATAATACAAAAATTGCTAAAAAGTAAATATACTTCTACATAAAGTACAAAATTATGAAAAAAAGATATCTCCAATGAGAAAAACTGGAAACCTAATTCTACCCCAGAGTGCAACACCATCGACAACATTAGACGCACTATTATTTTTCTTCAACACAGATGGCTTGGACATTACATGGGAGAAAACAGCCTCTCAACGCAAAGGGATACCCAGACTTCATGGGGACATCGATGAAATCTTGGCCCCATCCATATGGTGGGCAACGCACCATGAGCTGCCCGATTCGTGATATTTTATTATGGGGTAAATAGAAGAGAGAAAGGAAACCCCACCTCGAGAGTCCCACTCAAGCCAAAATGACCCTTTTACCCCTAGTTTTCTACTAAATTATGCTCCATACCAAGCCCCTTAGCCAATAAAGTGTTGTCACATGGCACATGCATGCGATCAGCCAATCATAATCTTTCAAATCCTTTTTAACCCCAAGCTTCTCAAAACCCATAAAAATGATACCCTTAACACCTATAAATACCCCATCTCCTTCACTTTTATGATCACTCATCATTCATCATCTTCCCTCTTATCTTCCATCACCAAGAATCTTAAGATCACCTATCTTAAGGAAGAAGAGAGGAAGAGTGGGTCTAAACCACCCATCCACTATAATGTTTCACAAGCAAAACTCTCAAAATCATTACACAACATCAGTGCTTATATTTTTCATCCACTCAAATAATCATCACCAAAAGCATGAAAGGATTAACATAAAACTATAAAAATATTATACATATATAGTTATCTAATATCTTGAGAACATTCCATTGAGTTTTACAATCATGATCAACTATCATTCAAAATTCGATGAATTCCTATCACTTTGGTTTGACATTTTCGTTTTAGATGTATACAATGGACCAGCCATTCCTCCCTAAACCCACACCATTGCTACATGGCTTGCCATCCTACTAGTCTGCCTTCTTAGTCTTGCATATTATATATGGTAAAGGAGCAGTGGGAGAGTGGTATTTGGCTGACTAATATTTTGTACGGTCAGACGAAATGAATGAATTGTCATTTATCGTAAAATTTGATATGAATTCTCCTTTCCATTAATCATTTTATATGTACAGGTTATCTCAGACAACTTAGCCTAGCTTCAACTAGTTATTTTTGATGTATGATTGATCATTATCTGCATGCTGGAACGGTGTTCACCCGTGACTTTATCAACATGTTGCATTTGAAGTAAACATGAAGGTAGGTCTATGGAGTTGTCTATTCAACATTCACATCTAATCCACAACAACATCCATGTGCGTTTACAGGCCATTCAGTGATTCGCAATGTGTATGAGCGATCTAGTGTGTATCGGCGATCCATGGTGTGCATTGGCAATCCACAATGTTTATCGGCAATTCAAAGTGTGTATTGGCGATTTATAGTGTGTATAGGTGATCTAAAGAACATGACACAAAAAATAAAGTGTGGTTGCATATAAAATAAAAAGGTGGACTAGAATTTATTCATTAAAAGAATGATTGGATGACAACTGCATATATAAAAGACAATACATCTTAATTTGACTGATTTTGAACCGACCCATATTGAGACGTCTAATTGGCCAAAACCGAAACAAACATTATAAATTTTCTCTCCATGAATCTGTTAGGACATCATCTTATTTATGCTGGACAAGTATTCTCACAAGGAAACTTTGTCCCATTTTTATAACACCTTTTCCATTAATTTGACCGTTAATAGTTCTACTTGTTGGGTTTCTCGAAGCTAAATTCTGACTTTGTGAACACGGCCTTCTAGTTTTGCATTGTGGCTTTCTATTCTGATTTGATGTCCTAGAATCTCTTTAAGCCTATAGTGTTGTATGACAGATTGTTAGGCATTATAATAATTCATGTAGAGGGCCACTTTAGTGGTTTAGTCAAGGTTAACATCTTCTCGCACTTGTCTAAGCTGATCCTGAGAAATTGATGAGAATGAAGTTGTTCTGTCATCAGAATGTAAAATTGTCGGACTTATTCGAATCCTATAAGAATAACTTGAACCATTTGTAAAACGGTAGCGACTTCTCGTGTAAGAATGTCTAAAGTTTCAAAAGGTTGGAATCCTTGTAGATGTGTAGCAATCTTTACATCCCTTCCTGCACTACTCAAAGACAATAAATCTAACCGAAAGATGGAAATCACGAGGTAATGGCATGACAACTAGCTTCGGAAGCCATAAGGAGGGTTGATGGTTACAAGATTAATTTTTACAAGAAGATTACGAAGTTGGAAGGATGGAATTAAGGAGGGCTGATGGTTATAAAGAATATATAAGGAGGAAAGACACTAAAAATTATAAGGCATTAATTGGAATGATGGGATTAATGAGGGTTGCATCTAGGTGGTTTGATTCTCTAGGTTGATTTTTCTTTCACAAAGGGTTTGAACACCTGTATAATGCATTTAGTGCAAGAGAATAATTGTGACCCACAATGAGTATTGACGATCCACAGTGTGTATCAGCAATTCTCAGTGTGTATCGACAATTAATAGTCAACTATGGATTTGCTATCATTTCTTCTAACCTCTCTTAATTCAACGCTCAAAAGAAAAAAGTGTGGGGAATATATCTATAAGAGGATGGTCGGAAGAGTACATATAGAAGGATGATTGAAAAGTTTCATGTACAGAAGAAAATACATCTTAATTTGGCCCATTTTGTAATGACTTATATCGAGAGGTGCAGTCGGCTAAGACTACATGTAACACCTCATACTTTCAATACACGGGTGTTGCCATGGAAACCTAGGTTAATATAAACACAATCTAACTTAAGCAAATAATTTTGGCCTAAATCAAGCTAATAGGAGTGCCTTCACCCATTCATCAAGCCATCCATCCGATTAGTTTTCAAAATAACATATCATAACATCAGAGACATTGACTTTAGATCAGCTTATATCATGTTGATAACAATACGATTAAACCACACATCACAAGTTTTGGGACCCGGCTCAGTGAATCCATTGTCTATCGGGTCCACAACATTCAATTTGATGATTTACCACTTGACTATGGCATGCAGGCCATCAAACCACTAATTCAGCCATTTGAGTTCAGCGAGGCAGACCCTAGGACCCTTATAACCATTGATTATTAGGTTAAATCTAAATTAACCCTTAGATCAGTAGATATCCCTAACTGCACCCCCCCATTCGAAATGTGCGACCCACTTGAGCTTTAAATATGTCTGATTAGTGATCAGAAGCCCTGGCGATGACCTCCTAGAAGAATGGATAGAGTAGATTTGGACAATACACCGATGTTGTAAGACCCGTATCCTAGTCCGTATCGTTCCGTTAGCTTCCGCGGTCCTTACGGTCGAATTCCGGTAACCTTCGCACCGTATCCGACGATTGTGCACGATCTTAAACCAGGTCTCGCATACCTAAGTCAGTTCGAACCAAAACTTGTATCATAACGACCGCGCCGTCGTCGCGGTTCCAACGCCGTAGCTTGCGTACCGAACCGATACCCAGGCCAGGAGATGTGGGCCTGCGTTCATTTCGAAAAAATGCCACGCATTACGATTATCGAGGGAATCTCTACGATATGTCCCATCAATTAATGTCAAGTATAAGTCATACCCCAAGTACAACAACCCATCCCTACCTTTTCAAAAGTCCACTCTCTCTCTTCCCTCACCATCCCTCTTTTACCCCACTTTCAACTAAGGCCATACCTCTTTTACAAAATTTCAAAACTCACCCATACCCATCCATCTCCCATCCTTACAACACCACTCCATCCATCTTTACACCCATTATTTCTATCTCCCTCTCTTATTCTCTAGCAAATATCCATATCCCATGAGAAATTCCACACTCCAACACTCTCTCTCTACTTCAAGTGTGACCCATCCTCTCATCCCCACCATAGAAACTCCATCATCCACCGTTAAAAGTCGAGCATAGGAGCTTACAAGCCTACGGGAGCAAGAAGAAGGCTTAGAGGTGGGTGATCCATCGTTTATTTCAACTCTAAGGGCCCACTTGTTGTGGGACCCACTTGATGTATGTGTTGTATCAATGGAGGGCCCATAGTGGCGGGGTCCCTCCTCTCCATCACCGTCTCTCTTGTCTCTTTCCCTCTCTTTCTCTCTCTCTTTCCATTGTGATGGTGTGGATCCCATCAAAATGTGTTATATCTACTCCATCCATCAACATCAGACGGTGTGGCCCACCCTATTGTAGGTGAAGATCCGCACCATCCACTGTTGAAATGGATCCAATGCCCTTCTTGTTATATGTTATATTTTATATAATATATATATGATATATAATATAATATATTATATATATATAATATAAGATATATATATTATATATGTATATAGGTGTAGGTGGGCCACATGCATGTGGAGCCCCACCATGATGCCTGTGTTTGCACCGTCCAGCGTCCCTGGACGCTGGACATGGGTTGGCTAACATGGAGCACTGACGTGGGTGTGTACTTCAAGCTAACAAAAAATATATATATACATATATAAAGGTGCTTTTGGGGTGGGCCGTTCATGTAGGCCCCACCTTGATGTATATATATAATCCAAGCCGTCCATTCCATTCTCCAGCTCATTTTAGGCGTTGAGCCAAATTTTGGGACCAAACCGACTCTCGGGCGGGCCATACCATAGGAAATAGCGGTATTACCATTGAAACCCACTTTGATCCTTCTATTCGCCAAAAACACATTGCATATTGGTCTCATTCCGTCGATCATGGGCCGTAGAATCCAATGGCTGGGTCGGATCGAACTGATGTGGACCTACCATGGAAGAACCGCAGAAAAACAGATTTTTTTTAAAAAAAAAGAAGAAGAAGAGAAGCAGTGCTGACGCTGCTGCAGAGCGTCCGCAGGCAGCGCCTGCGCCTGACGCATAGACGAACGGGCTGTGCCTCACGGCCCCAGTTGTGGGCCCCACCGTGATGCGTTTCAAACATCGACACCATGCATTTGATGGGTCACCTCGGACCAGGAGGCCATCCCAAAAATCAGCCGTATACGGAACTCAGGTGGGCCACACCATCTAAAATCATGTGAAGACATGCCTAAAACATATAAAATCACTTGGTGGGGCCTACCTGAAATTTGGATGCGGCTGAAACTTGGTCTGAACCCTCAGCTAAGTGGGACGCAACTGATGAGTGGGCTAGATTTGTGAACCACATCACGGTGGGCTCCCTGTCCACGTGATAAAATAATAATAATAATAATAAATATCACGGTGGGCTCCCTGACTGTGTGACCCTGTCAACAGGTTGTATGACAAATAAACGTTACGGTGGGCCCCAATCCCACCCAAGTCCACGTGGCCTTGTGAACAGATTGGATGTAAATAAACGTTATGGTGGGCCTTGGTCCACGTGATCTTATGTACGGGTTGGATGTAATTAAATATTATGGTGGGCCCTGGTCCACGTGACCTTATGCACAGATTGGATGTAAATAAACATTACAGTGGGCCCAGGTTGGGTGGAAAATAAACATTACTGTGGGCCCCAGGTCTGAGTGACCTTATTAATGGGTTGGATGGAGAATAAACATCATGGTAGGCCCCACATGGGACCCACTTGTGTATGTATTGTAATCCACACCCTCCATTAGTGTGGGCTCCATCATGATGCATGTGTTTCATCCAAACCGTCCAACCATTTTGGAGATAATTTAAGGCCCATTGTTGAGGCCCATCTGGATGTATTGGTGGTCCTTCTTGAGGCCCACCTTGATTTGTATAAGGCCCATATTATGAGGCCCATTGTGATGTATGCAAGGCCCATGTGACTAGGCCCATCTTGATGCATTTGTGGCCCGTCGTTGAGGCCCACCTTGATATATATATATATATATATATACAAGACCCATGTATGAGGCCCATTTGATGTACTGGAGGCCCATGGGTCAAGGCCCAACAGGACGTATATAAGGCCCATTGTAGTGTGATTCCACCATGGTATATGTGTTGATTTTATAGCGGGCTATACCTTGGGAGCAATGATGTTTGATGTCCACATTGTAAGTATGAAGTTGGTTAAATGACCGCATTGTCACTCTCTCCCTAGGGCCCATTAATAGGCCCATACCTATAATATGTAGGCCGTCTAGGTCCATCTTCGTTTTGATCAGAGCCCATCACCACATAACATGTTTAGTATAGATTCATGATCTATGATCATACACATCATATGTATGCCTGATGTGAGGATTGATTGATCATTGCACATGCTTTCGGGTAGATGGTTTATGGACTCCCTGATAAGCGGAGTTACCCTACATGAGTGCGCGGTACGCGTAGGATTGTTGCATGTCTGATGGTATGATTCATGCACTTGCATTTGTATGATTATGATCATTGTATGCCCTAGCAACATTAGGGCCAAAGCCTCCACAGACGCATCGTGGGTGGCTGGATTGGATACTGAAAATATTGTTACTAAGCATTGGGGCGCCATATATGTCCCTGGGTGAAAATCCCTAAACCCGATGGTACCAGAGGATGACTCCAAAGTCGAGACCGAGTGGATATATTAGCGCACGATGGCCGAATACCAGGAGGCCGTGTCTCCCACTGTGTTGTGGTCGGTTGGAAAGGGGTGTGGCCTTACTCGCCTAAGGGTAAGGGGTAATATTAGGCTGAGTTTGACCAGATCATGAATGGGTCCGCCATCGACGTGCCAGATAGGTATTGGAAGACTATTAGCCAGGCGGATAGTGAGGTTTCTTACGCTCACTTGGACTGTGCGGCTAGGAGAGTGGCAGTGCCACTTGGAGTGTATTAAACCCCGGTGATTATCCAGAATGAGAACTGTACTGATATATGATGAGGATTGGCATGCTTGAGTTGCATCTCGCATCGCATGGCCGTGTTATGGCCGATAGCATTCATATCTTGCACCGCATAGCCTTGGTATGGCTGATTGCATTCATGTACTCATCACCATGATTCCGCATTACTTTGACCTTGCATTCTGAGCACACTTATATTGCGCACACACTTACACCACCCTCTAAGCTTTCTATAAGCTTATGCACAATTGATGCGTGCAGGTGACGCCAGGACGCAGCCGTAGCATAGTAGCAGCAGGAGCGTGCAGACGAGCTTTTGGAGTTTCTATCTTTTGCATTATCTTGTATTCCCTTCAGATGCATTGTACTTAAAAGTTTTTGATCATAGTGGATTTTGTGATGGTGTTCTTGTGGTTATTGTTCGTGGGTTATGTTTTTCGTTATGCTCATTATGAATTAAATTGTTATTAGAAATCCTCCTTGTAGGATCCCAGGATCGGAACCTGGTAAATGGGTGCCGGGAGTCGAGAATGGGGTTCTACGGAGGCTGTCGACGCCGGATTCGGCGATCAAAAATTTCATGAGTCCAGTTTTCGAGTTCGAGGTGTGACAGATGTGGACCCCACAATGGATTGGGTGTGTACCATAGTAAGCGTGCACCTGCAGTGCATGGGACCAAAGGCCTGGGTTAAACCTGTCTTGACCCGATAAGTCCCGATAAAAGGAGGGATTCTTCCCTTCTTTCAGTTTCCCACCCGCAAGGAGATTCAAACTAGTCATCCACTGTGACAGCAGTGGCCCACCATCATGCCCCTCCATAGAGATCTGAACCGGTCATCAGGATTAAACTGCGAATTTGACCGGGACAACGCAGTTCCCACGCTTCCTTGCACACACGCATGCACATAGATGTGGGCCCAAACAGAGAGGAGGAACGTGTGACTAGGGATTTCCCATCCATTTCTCCCTGCCATGTTGGAGATCCATGCGCGCCCTCTCCTACGAATCTCAACCCTCCATCCAGCAGAAATCCCAGCCTTTCTTCCATCACCGATAAAGGAGAGACATCGTGCTAATGGCAAAAGGAGGTCGGGTGTTTTCCTTTTTGGAAAACACACTGGCTCGATTCGAGCCTTCCACCTAAGCTCCAAAAGCAATCCCGACCATCCACACTAGGGCTAGCTCCCCCAAAAAGATCACCTGTCTGTGCGGAAAAAAGAGCCATGACGGGGAAAATCTCGTGAGATGATTGGATGATGATCAGGGATGAGATTAGTGGACCCCACAATGATCATAGGACCCATCTGGTCCCTCCAAATGGATTGGGTTGACAAGAGGGACCGTCGATAAAAATCTGCCATGGACGGCAACCCATCTTCTCCGTTTAGCTGAAAAACCCACTGCGATGTAGTGGGCCCCATTTCTAGATAAAAAACACTCGTCCGGTGGGCCATGGTAATGAGAAATCCATCCTAATGATAGATCATTCCCATGTAAAATAGACAGAGGGAGAGGAAGCTCTAGACACATCCACCTATCCTGACCGTTCGTTATAAGGATAGGAGTTGTCGTGAGAGAACCCTAGGGCTATAAATAGGGCCCTATTTCCTCGGGATTCCCACCAAGAAATTCAGAGAGAGAGAGAGAGGGAGGAAAGAAAGAGAGAGAGAAAGTGAGCGAGAACGGGCTCGTTAATGATGCGGGACTTGCAGCCATTACTAAGTCAGCGGAGTCTGTCCAGCCAACTCGAAGCGAGTTGAGTCAGGTGAGCCAAAGGCTCCGTGACAGAGGAAAATTGGAGGGAAAGGAGAGGGAGAGAGAGAGAGAGAGAGAGAGAGAGAGAGAGAGAGAATGAAAAAAGAGAGAGAGAGTGAGAGAACTCGGAGTTCAGCAAGGCATTGCTAGGTTCAGGGTCGCGTCTAGCTTCTAAACTCACCAGCAGGAGCTGCTGGAGCCGTTGGACCTGCTAGAACTGTCAGGGGTACTGGTGTGAGTGCTGAAACGCCAAACCAGATTGGCTAGCCCTGTACTCATCAGAGATGTCGAGGTTACACTCTGAGTTCAAGCGACACCTCCCCCCTCACACCAGGAGGGCCTCCAAAGCTAAGCCAGCTCCATTCACGGTCGAGCTTCCGACAGCAAGTTGAGCAGGCTGATGGAGTTGCAATCGCTGCATGTAGAGGCTAAGTCACAACATAGTCCAGTAGGGATGGTCTGAATCCCGAGTTGTTGAGTAAGGCTGTTGGAACTGACCGAGTTGACTCACCTTGAGTCACATAAGCTGACTCGAATTTATGATTGTTTCAGGGTCTTATTCAACTGGTAGCACGACCTTAGGTGGCTCTTTCGACCAGGTCCAAATCGATTGAGTTGACTCAGTGAGTCAATTCACTTCTTACCTAATCATTTCCAGATATGGGGAGACCTCAATACCGCTTATAGTAAGCTAGTGTTGATCATTCTTTAAGAAAGCTAACTTGTTCTTCTCAAGCTTGAACATACCTAGTGGCACCAAGCTAACTCGCCAAGGCAAACGAATAGGTGTTGAATAAGTTTATAGTTAGCGAAAAGAAAAGATAAGAGGTAGTCGACTCATAAGGTGAGGATTCTACCCCTTGAGCTTTCCTCTTCCATGTTAGCTTAGGTGTTAGTTCCATTCTAATTTTTACTAATAATTAATAAATCTATTTTCAAATTATTTACGTTAGTTATTGAATTTAATTACATGCGCAATACTTATTTTGCGTAAACATCTATATGTTATATATCAATTCATGCTTAAGGAATATTTATGAATTACATGCTTGTGAAACTTGAACCATTACATTTATTAGTGGGAGAACCCCACTTATACATATACATCCAGACTTGGGATGTAACTTGATTGGTAGTGATCATAATGGACCCTCGACCTATTGGTTACCTTGATTGATGGGTTTAATTGGAGTGACATTGCAATGACAAGCCCGACTGTTAAATTGTGACTGACTACTGGTTAAGGAGAATGCCATAAAAACATCCTAATGACAGAGTCTCATGAGCCGTGGATTGTGAAATGGGACACTATGCCCGAGCTGTCGGCCTATGCTGGGTGACGAGCCCCCTATAGTGACTTTTGAGCTTTCTTAAATTGGCTACTTGCAAATTGAAATAATAATGTCAGGGATTAATCATGCATTCATGGCAATTGCATTTTAATGGACTGACTGTTTGAAATGTCCATTTTCTTATTAGAAATGGGTTAACTATTTGAAAGATCCATTCCCATGCTTAGATGAGCCAACTGTTTGAAAGGTCCATTCTTGCTTAAGTGAGCCGACTGTTTGAAAGGCCCACTATCTTACTTGAGCAGGTCGACTGTTTAAAAGACCTGTTCCTTTGTAAGTTGAATGAGTTAACTGTTTGAAAGACCTATTCTCTTGCCTGAATGGACTAACTGTTTGAAAGGTCCATTCCCCCATTAGGGATGAAATGACTGTTTGAAAGGCTCATCCCCAGGCATGAATGAGCTGACTATTTGAAAGACCTATTCTCTTGCCTGAATGGACTAACTGTTTGAAAGGTCCATTCCCCCATTAGGGATGAAATGACTGTTTGAAAGGCTCATCCCCAGGCATGAATGAGCTGACTATTTGAAAGACCTATTCTCTTGCATGAATGGACTGACTGTTGAAAGGTCCATTCAATTGGCCAATTGGATGTGCATTCCCAATTGATGTGCACTCATGCACCCATGCACTTAAACAAGATCGCATCAAGAATTGTTTTGTACGTTTTATTATTCAGAACTATGCTTAACTGATGTGGCAGTGTGTAATCTTGAGGGGAGTTCCCACTGAGTTGGCCACTCATCCTTTGAATATAATAACCCTACATATAATGTAGGCGTAGATGAGGGTGTTTATGGGACGGACCTGGATGAAAATCCCACAGGATTGGGAGAGTACTTCTATGAAGAGGAACCCCGCTAGGAGGTGGTGGAATTTTATGGGCTTAATCAGTAGTTGCATTTATTTTCTTTCTAGTTACTGACTCTTGAAACATTTAAATCTTATGGTTTTGTACTAATAGTCCCCAGCTGAGTGGACTAGGATTTTGATATGATTTGCTATGAAATGGTTCACCATGTCAACTTTTAAATTCCTCGCACTCTGATTATTGTAAATTGTTGTACGTGTGTAGCACTCATAGATAACACTCGGGTTTTCAAAGCTGAAGAGCGTTGTGCTCGAGGTTCGAAAACCAGGGCATTACACCACAATAGTCCATAATAATTGATCCCTTCATGAAACTGTTTTCACCCCTTCTTATTCATAGAGGCCTTATAAACTCGTTTAAAGCTCTTCTTCGAAACGTAAGGGAAATTCAACCTCTTTCATTAATTTGAACTTACTAGTGCTACGTGTCAGGCTTTTTGGAGAAAAAAAATTGACTTCATGAAGACGTCCTTACAGTTCTGTAAAGCGGCATTCTCTTCTGATTTGATATTGTAATCTGTGAATGACTATAAAGAGTGAACGAACATCATGCTGGGCGTTACTGTGATCCATGCAGAGGGCATCTACCATGACTTGAGAGCAACTAATGTCTTCTCACAGTTCTCTAAGTTGTTCATAGAGAGCTTGATGAGAACAAAGTCATTGTGACATCAGAATATAAAATTTATTAGCCTCTCGGAATTATCAAAGAATGGCTCGAACTTGTCGTAAAACGGATACCATTTCCCATGCAAAAATGTCTATGGTTTCTAAGGAATGAAGTTCTTGAAGATGTGCAACAATCTCTCCATCCCTTCCTGCACCACGTAGATCTAACAAATCCAACCGAAAAATAGAAACCATGAAAGTAATAGTACAACGAGCAGCAGCCGATGCCATAGTGAAAGAGATTACTTTTTAGAAGATGATTAGAAAGCTAAAAGGATGTGATTTAAAAGGGTTGATGGTTACAAAGCATTTAATGCAAGTGAATAATGATGCATTTAATACAAGTGGACGTTGGCGATCCACACATTGTGGATCGCCGATATACATTGAGGATCGCCAATACATAGTGTGGATTGCCAATATTAACTGCGTTGTAATGTCGATCTTAGCGAGTATAAGCAATTCACACTCAATATCAGCTATCCAGAGTGTGTATCGACAACTCATAGTGTGTATCGATGATCCACACTGCCTGGACTTTTATATATAAAAAAACCTCACTTTTAAAATGGAACCACCACACACTACCATTCATACAAACACCAAATCCTCCTCCCTTTCATAGACTCTAATGGGTCGTTTGGATGCCTGTAAAGTCCTTAATTTGTAAAGGGATTACATGTAATCTGATTATAGATGTTGTTTTGATGCATGTATTTTCCTATAAAGGCTTTATTTGCTGTAAACAGATTACAACTTTTAATTATAATCTAAAACCTAGTAAAAAGCCATATTTTAGATTACATGTAGTCTTTACAGCTAAAAAAGCTTTATACATGTTAGAACATAGTGATTAATATACACTCATGATATGTGGGGCCCACCATAATGTGTATGGTACACCCAATCTATCCATCATGCACTTCCTTTGATGCTCTCCCGTGGCTCTAAAAAATAGCTCATCCATAATCAAATGGACCACATGAGAGAGGGATGGGACGTCCACCATTAAAAACTTCTAGATTGCATTTGGGGCCCATTGTGATGGGTGGAAGACATCCAATCTATTTAGTGTGTGTATGCTTTAATAATCTCTTAGGGCCATTAAAAAAATCAAGTATTTCTTATATAATTTTTGCAAATTTTGGAAAGTTCACCGCCGAAGCTCTCTTGTATGAATACCTACTATTCATTGTAAACACTTTACATCCTAGCCAAACATACATTCTGTTTACCCGTAAATAGATTACCATTTAAAAGCCAAACGGAATAGCATGTAAACCGGTTACACCTGAAATTCTTTTCAGGTGTAATGTGTTCACAACTAAAAAAATTATAGGCATCCAAACAACCCCTAACAATTCATTAAAAAAACTTTGAAAGGAACAAAACCACCACACCACTACCTCCTCCCTTCAATGGAGCTTGAATGGAGTTTCTCGACACACCTGAATAGTGTGGAATCCGGCCATATATACAACTACCAACCGTCGAAGAAGCTTCGACTCTTTACGTGCTCCCCTCCCGTAATAAAACATAGATGTCAAAGAAGGCCAAGTGGCTTCCTATGTTGAAGGCCCCACCTTTTTTAACCAATCCCACAGTGGGGCCCACTGGATTAAAGTGGGTGATTTGGCTCTTTGTGGTGGTCCCTTGTTCTTAAGAATGAAAAAGAAAGATAAAGAAAAGGCCAAATGGCTTTGCCACGCTTTGGGCCCACCTTTTGAATCCCACATGAGACCCTATGTAGGGCTCATTGGATTGTCTCAGAACAAATGCAAACTGTCCACATGAAAGAGGTTTTAATTTCAAGCCATTGGATAAATTTTTTCGGTAGAACTCATCACGAATGGATCACACCAGCAGAAACAATCCAGAACAAACGCACGACATTCATGCAATTGTGGGTTATAGGCAACTAACTATATATTTTCTTTAAAATGACTATACTGTGTGTTCATGACTGTCCAATTAAAGTGAATATATTAAATCGCTACAATAGTTGATTTAGAGCCTGTTTGGGAGTGTGGATTTGGAACCCCCTGGATTCGCAACCCCCGGGATTGGCAACCCCTGGAGTGTGAATCAACTTAATTCAAAAATACCTATATATGGTATATTTACGGGGGTTTGAATTTAATTACTAAATCAACTTTAATATCCCCAATTAGTGAGATATATAATTTTTGACACTATGGTTGTGATAAGCCCGCTAAAATATATGCTTTGCCTAAAAATGATGAAATTCCAAGTCTCAGATGGACCGCAAGCACAAGATCATGTCCGAGTGACTAACCAACGATTTTTAATCGTTGATTAATATGGACAATGTTTGGATGGTGTTGGACAATATTTGGACGGTACTGATCTACATGAACAATGTTTGGACGGTGCACCATCGTTAGTGGGCTATGTGCCCAATAGAATGATAGTGTACAGTGACATACATTTATATCTGCAACTATTAAAATGATTTTAGGTGTAATCCAAGCTCTCACCTTGGATTACAAACCCCCTCAAAGAGGGGATTGGGAACCCCCTGGATTGGCAATCCCCAGTTGCTTTATGCTGCCAAACAACAAAGGGGATTTGAAACCCCCTCTAATCCCCTCCAATCCCCTCCAATCCAAGGTGCCAAACGACCCCTTAGTGGAGCCCACAACCTATTTTCAAAAGTCCTTATCAATTTTTGTGACAACCTACCGCTGAATGAGGGAATGACTCATTGATAAAAAATTTCATAATTTAAAAAGCTAAAAAGTTTTCAAATAGCTAAAAAATATATGGACTGAAATTATGATATCAGCACCTATATTACCTCGTAATTTATGGCCATCTTAATTAATAACCATTCCCTGGGCGTCGATTAGGTGTTAGGTGGGTGTTACCCTAACCTTAGAGCCGGAGATCGTATGTTTTATATCCACTCTGTGTATCGGTTTTGCCGCCCATTTTAGGAAACAGTCACAGACATTAGTTAAGCATATCTAAAATTCTTAGGTGGACCACACTACAAGAAATCGTGATGACCACTGTCACGTAACTTTCATTTGCCATATGACCGGTTGATAAGGTCAAGCAGTGTTGGATGAAGGGAAACTACAAAGATCAACTTATCCTGAAACTTTTGTAGCCTGCAAAGGCTTTTAAGGGTCTACCACTTTTTCTAGTGGCATGGTCTACCCAAGATTTGGATCTACTTAAGTTTTGGGTCGTTACATGAGCTGAAAAAATAAAATAAAAATAAAAATAAAAATTACAGCGTGGATATGAAATACATTCATCAAGAGGTGACCCATGTGACGTGCTAGTGATAAGGGCCACTCATCAGGAAGATGGGTTTGGCAACGTTAAAATTCCTTGGGCCAGAAATCAATAAGGTCCATTTTTTTATATTTTATATTTTACTTTTTTCATAATAAGAGGAGGTCTCACTCAGTAGGTGGGGTACATCTGCAAATCGATTATAGAATGCCAGTTTTGTTGATGTAACCTTTCGATTTCACGCACAATCGAGGCCCACTTGGTAGCATCCCCATGCTGACCCCGATTGAACGAATGGTCCGGATACTGCACACAGGTGACAAGTCAGCATATTTGATGTGAGATGCTACTTATATCATTCCTCACGCGATTCCCCTATCAATTACCCAAGTAACTGATTTTTCACGCGTGGAAAGAATGGAGATTCGCGCGAGGATAAAATAAAGAGGCGAATCGTGCTACGCAAGCCGATGTCACATAGATGCGAATATCCATTCCAACTATTAAGTAGGGTCCAAATTAAAAATACTAAGTTCTATAGATTAGATCAATATCATTTACTAGATGGGCCAAGCTATCATTAGAAATTGAACGGTAGTGAAGGAAAACATTGATGGACTGGTATTAAATTCATGGATTATATGATGAATAGACCAGTCTAAATTTTTGGACAGGGTATTTCACGTAGGGCTCCACCTGTTAAATGGGTCGGATATCTTACACGTGTGCCTCGATTCATCTTTTCACTCTCCTCACACGCGTAACACAAGTCATCATTTCTCCAGTTTGATGATAACTAACTGAATCCCTTCTTACCAACCGTTACGATATAAAATAAGCAAATTCCGACAAGAAACCCGATACGAATGGTTTAACCCATTGAGGAAAGATTTGATACTCCTGCAGAGTGTGATGGATGATACGCAGGTTTTGAGAGATTGTAAACATGGCTTATAAAGTAGTTAAAATGAACCGTATAAATTATGTTCCCAGTTTAGATGTATCATAAACCACACCTTGGCACTTAGTTGACTACATAGCTATCGGATTGGTTGACCTCTATTGGACGGTTGAGAGGAAAAAAATCAGGCGGTCCTGCTTCGGCAAACCAGTGTTCCCCGAATCAGCGGTTTAGACTGTTTAAAAGATATGTTGGAATTCTGAGTCAGACGCAGATGGTTCCAAAATTTAGGTGGTTTATCTGGAGTTACCGTATGCTACGTATACAATTTCGGAGTGACCGTGTATCAAGCATGCTACCCTGCTGGAGTATCAAATAGCGGGGTTTGCTAGTATACATCCCAACGTATGGGATGCAGGAACTATAGCCGTTGGATCTGGGGCCATTTTCAGGGATCCAAATCTTTAGATTTGACAAGATGGGTTTTATCTGTCGATGGAAGATACAAAATGACGAAACTCACATCTGAATATTATTTAAATTTGTGAATTAAATATGGTCCATTGATTCCCAAAGTCTATGATTTTCCTACACTAATATTTTCTTAAATAAACCATATTCACACCATTTTTTACGTCATATCAACAGTTCAGATCATTGAATGTGGTTCCAGAATCAACGTCTATAGTCCCGACATATGATATATCCATACGTCGAGATGCATTCTAGCAGACCTCATCCAATGAGGAAACGGATTGGCTACTCCCCCTGCCACCAGCCAATGGCTGATGGTCGGTGCTCTGTGGGCCCCAGCATGATGTATGTGTTTCATCCATGCTGTCCATATATGTTTATAGATCATTTTATGTTATTAGAGAAAAATTGAGGTATATCGAAATCTCAAGTGGACCGCATTACAGGAAACAGTGTTGAATGAATGTTGACCATTACAAATGTTTTAGGGGCCATGAAAGTTTTGGATCAAGCTGATGTTTATTTTTTCCCTCAATATGGGTATTTATGACCTAATCAACAGATTGGATTTCAAATAAACAGTACATTGGGCCTTGGGAGGATTTTAATGGTGGATATCCAATTATTATTGTTTTCCTGTGGTGTGGTCCACTTGAGATTGATATCTCTATAAATGCACATGAAAAACCATAAAATGCTCTTTAAAAATGGATGAACGTAATGGATGAAACAAATACATCATGGTGGGACCCATAGAGCACCGACCACCAGCCACGGGGATGGTGTCAGGGGGAGTAGCCAATCCGTCTCCATCAAGGAAACACTGGAATGGCAAAAACGTAAATTCGTAAATCCAACACTGCCCTTCGTCTTCTGGAAAACGCAATTCATTCCATCCGCACCCGCTCAGCATAACGCGCCTCACTCTTCGGAGGAGAGCAGCCCCTGAATCGGATCGCATTCTCAAAGATGCATTTCTATCTTTATTTTTCTTATTCTTGTCCCATTTTTACCCTCCTCCCAAAGCAAAAACCAGATCTCTATCTCTGATGGATGACCGCCCTGCAATCTCCACCGTCGAATCCAACAACAACAACAACAGCAACAACAGCAACAACAACAACAACAACAACAACAACAACAACAAAAATGACATGGACAACGGCGACAACGACGACGATGATGGAGAATGCCTGGCCGTCCTCATGGCGGCCCACCCCCCACGACGCAACAAGCCCCACCACTCCTACAGCCAGCAGCTGGCCCCCACCACATCCCGCCACGAGATTATGGTCAAGCGCAACACCGTCCGCAAGCACAGCCTCGACGATTCTCGCATCTCCCGCAACCTCGTCTCTGAACCCCTTTACGATTCCTCATCCGACGACGACCGCAGCCATGTCGCCTCCATCGCCGACGGCCCTGAATTCATGAGCCAGTTCCTCGACCAGAGCATGTCCGACGGGTCAGAAGATGAGGGGAGCACCACCTTGCAGCGGATCCTGCCTGAATACATTGGTGCTGGCGGTGGCAGCGGGATCTTCAAGGTCCCCGTGCGTGCTGCAATGCACCCGGCCCGCCCACCCGCGCTGGAGCTGCGGCCCCATCCACTGCGGGAGACGCAGGTGGGGGCTTTCCTGAGGATGATCGTCTGCACGGACCAGCAGATCTGGGCGGGAATGGAGTCGGGGTTGAGGTTCTGGTGCTACTCGGAAATTTATAAGAAGTTTGGCGGGCGGGCTGGGTTGAAAGGGGACGAGGAGACTGCACCATTCCACGAGTCGGTGCATACGTCACCGACACTGTGCTTGATTTCCGATCTGAGGAATAGGTTGGTTTGGAGTGGGCACAGAGACGGAAAGATACGGTCATGGAAGATGGAGCAGAATTTGGACGGTAGCCATTTCAGGGAAGGGCTAGCATGGCACGCGCACCGTGGCCCAGTTCTGTCTCTCACAATCTCATCCTATGGTAAGAATTCTTGCGCTTCTTTTTCTTGGAAATTTTGGTATCATTCCAAGATGCTTAATTTTTTGAATTCGCTAATTCATCTTAATGTTGTTTGGATTTTTCATGAATAATGTTTAATTTCCCTTGCGGGCTTTGAGGCCCACTAGCCAAAGTATAATTGTTGCAAGATCCTCCTAACCATTGACATTGTGACCATGCTCTGGCTGAAAAGTCAGACTGATACACTTATCAGGTGGGCTACAATTGTTTGAGATTGTGGTCCTTCTCTATACTTAACTCCTGTGCTTGCTTAAGGTCGTGTGTGTCGGCATACTATCGTCACCATCGGATCAGGTAAGTGAATTGGCTCGTCTTATTTGTGTGGTTGATTTGAGTAGGCCGCTAGTTTTCATGTTTCGGCTCCCCGATTTGGTTGTCTAATTGCATTGTTTGATATGCAATTATAAGAATGAACATAACCCGCTACACTATTCATCTACGCCCGTAGAAATCTCATCCTCAAAGTTATGGCGAAAGGACAACCTCAAAATCAGTTAAATTATTTGCCTGGTTAGGTCCAGACTCCTTGGCTCAGTGGTAAACAGACTTTGTTTCAACACTGAGACCAGGGATCTGAGTGACCATGTGGTGTGGGTGCAGATGCGTGTGTGTAAAAAAGAAATTTATTTGCCTAGTTTGGTGGATTTGAGTTATCCTCACAATTGAGAAGTATGTATTTCTTGCTCTTATATTGCTGGTATCTAGAAGAATGTATGTACTGCCAACACTTTTGACATGATCGTTATATTCAGTCTTTCGCTTTTGACATGTGATGTCCCTGCACTTGTATTGCTAATTTTCTATTCAGTGTTTTGCTTTTGACATGTGATCTTCCGCACTCACACCCCACACACACCATGGTGGGATTTCACCACAATGGGTACTTAACCCATGACCTCGTGTTGAAACTCTTGTGAGTCTACCACCGAGGCATGAGTGAGGACCCTGATCTGCCTGCACTTGTATTGCTATTTTTCCATTCAGTTTCTCTTATTATTCATTTTTCTGTGAAGAATGTGTACAAGATGCAGAATGTCTTAAGCCCATGTTATCTTTGATACATATGTTTGTCATGACCACTTATTCATTACTTATGAGCTACAACTATTTTTGTTCTGCAGTTTGAACTTGTGTTTGCATTACAATTTAATCATGTAAGGTAGAGTTGCATCCTTTTGCTATTTTGTGTGAAGCAATTCTGCAGTTTGAACTAATTCTGCAGTTTGAACTTGTGTTTGCATTACAATTTAATCATGTAAGGTAGAGTTGCATCCTTTAGTTATTTTGTGTGAAGCAATTCATTTTCACCTTCGATTTCTTTTGTTTGGATACTTGTTGGTTCCAGGTGATCTGTGGTCAGGTTCTGAAAATGCTATTATTAGGGTCTGGCCTTGGGAATCTGTGGAGAAGTTTCTCTCTCTGGTGACAGAAGAAAGACATATGGCTGCTTTATTGGTGGAGAGATCATACATTGACCTCAAGAGCCAGGTCACTGTGGGTGGTGTGTGTTCCATACCTCCTATAGATATAAAATATTTGTTATCTGATAATTGTAGAGGAAAGGTGTGGAGTGGTGGCCACCTTTACTTTGCACTGTGGTACGTCTTCATGAGTCTTCCTCTCTAAGATTAATATTATTTCTTTCCACATGAGAGATGCTATCTATCATGATTAATGCTTAGTTGTTTTATCACCTCATGTCTCCACTATACACACACCTGCATGTTGATTGGGACTACTGATATGGTGGGGTCACCAAATGGAGGAGCCATGGTGAAAACTTGTTGCAATTGGACAACAGACCATCCATGTTTTGAATTTTGCCTGTTGAATGTGGATTGTAGCTCTTTTTCTTTCTTTCTTTTTTAAACCATTACTTTTCAGGCGACTGAGGTCTACTAGAATCTGATCACCTTACCTTTTGGTTCTCACCTATCAAAATGGGCGACCCACCAAATCAAGGTCCTGAGCATCATAAGCATGTGCTGCTGTTACAGCAGATATTTTTTCCTGCATGCTTTATGGAACTTCATGAAAGATGGGGTTATCATATTAAATGGCTGCTTGCCTCTTTCAACAAAGTAAAGAATAAGTTTATTTCTTCTGGCACCTCATCTGAATCATCCTAAAAGAATGTAGAATTTGATGCAATCCACAGGGATGCTCGTACAAAGGAACTTTTGAAAGTATTTGGCTCAGATGGCCAGATTGAGAATCGTGTTGAAGCCTCATCAGTGCAGGATCCATCAGCTGAGGAAGAGGTGAAGGTAAAGCCTGTTTCCACATCAAAGAAAGAGAAGCCTCAAAGTTCCATGAGTTTCTTTCAACGTTCACGTCATGCTCTAATGGGAGCAGCTGATGCTGTCCGTCGAGTAGCAGCCAAGGGAAATTTTGTTGAAGATAAGTTGAGAACCGAAGCACTGATCATGTCAGCAGATGGTACGATCTGGACTGGATGTGCAAATGGAGCAATCATTCAATGGGACGGAAACGGCACTCGGCAACAGGAGTTCCATCATCATTCATTTTCAGTGCAATGTTTTTGTACTTTCGGGGCAAGATTATGGGTAGGCTATGTAAATGGCACCATCCAAATATTGGATCTTGAGGGCAATCTTATTGCAGCATGGGTTGCTCACGGCAGTCCAGTTATAAAGATGGCAGTTGGGGCTGGCTATATTTTTACATTGGCTAATCATGGTGGCATCCGTGGATGGAGTCTGACTGCTCCAGGGCCTATCGACAACATTTTGCGATCGGATTTGTCCAGTAAAGATCTGCTATATGCAAAACATGAGAATTTGAAAATATTAGTAGGCACTTGGAATGTTGGACAAGAAAGAGCCTTACCTGACTCACTTAGATCATGGCTGGGTACTGAAGCATCAGAGGTTGGGGTCATTGTTGCTGGGTTGCAGGAAGTGGAGATGGGTGCTGGTTTTCTTGCAATGGCAGCTGCAAAAGAAACTGTAAGTTTTACTCTAAATTCTAAATCACCTCACACTGTCATTTGCTCACCATTTTTATTATGAATCAGCTGATATAGTAACATCTAACTTTAGAACTAAATCTCATTTGATCTGGACATGCCCATCTAAATTCTATATCACCTCACACTGTCATTTGCTCACCATTTTGATTATGAATAAGCTGATATAGTAACTGTTGGCTGTATAAGCCAGATCTTTTCTTGACTTCAAGAAAACAGAATTTTTCTGGGCTTTACAAAGCCTCTGCACAACTTAAAAAATCTGATTTTTAGGAGGAAGAAAGAGAGGAAAGAAACCAGAAATTTTCTTTCAAACTGATTTTTTTTTTTTTTTTTTGATACTTTAGTGTAGCTGCTGCACACTTACTTCTCACACTTGCTATTTTTTCTTACTTGCTATTCACTCACTGTTGCTTCTTCACCTGCATTGCTTTCTTCAATCGGATACACAAGATGCCAATTTATAGGCATTTGAATATAAGGTGAAAAGACAAAACTGCCCCTACTAGGAGCTTCTAACACTTAATATTCCTAGAAAATACACAGAGCACTTCATCTTCCAAAACAGCTCCATGGGAAGTGTTGCTATGCTTTGGAAGATGAACAATCACAACAAATGCTGGCTTCATTCCGAGCATCGTTCTTAGTCGTTTGAATGCATTTGTTGGCAATGCCTTTGTGAAAATATCCGCCAACTGTTCCGTAGTATGACAATACTCTAATTATATCATTTTCTGCTTTATATGATCTCTCAGAAAATGATATCGGGTATCAATATGTTTGCTTCTTCCATGCTGCACCGGATTTTTGGGTAGCTCGATTACCGACTTATTATCCACATATATGACTGTGGATTCTTCCTGCAGATGCTTCAGCTCATTTAGCAGGTTTCTTAACCAAATTCCCTCACAGACAGTGGACGATGTTGCCACGTACTCTGCTTCACATGTGGACAGGGCGACCACACTCTGCTTCTTCGAATTCCATGTGAAAGCAGTCGTTCTGAGATAGAATACATAACCAGTGGTGCTCTTTCTTTCATCTTGGTCGCCTCCTCAATCACTATCTGAATATCCATACATTATTGCTTCATCATCGTATGTATAGAAAATACCAAATTCCATTGTTCCTTTGACGTACCTGAGGATTCTTTTTGCGGCTAGCTAGTGTGATTCTTTTGGTGCTTCCATGTACCTACTTAGAAGCCCAACACTGTATACGATATCCGGCCTTGTGATTGTGAGGTACCTTAGGCTTCCAATCAGACTCTTGAACATAGTCGAGTTAATGCTTCTTCCTTCTCCATCCTTTGTCAGTTTTAAGCCCGTTGCTACAGGCGTGTTTACGGTATTGCAATCGGCCATCTTGAACTTTTCAAGTAATTCCTTGGCATACTTCTTCTGAGATATGTAGATGCCACCATGTTGTTGCTTCACTTTAATGCCCAGAAAAAAGGACATCAGACCTCCGTCGGTCATCTCGAACTCCTTAAACATGGCCTTCTTGAATTCATCAAACATCGGTTGGCTGTTTCCTGTAAACAGCAAATCATCAACATACAGGCATGCTATAAGCATATCACCATGAGCATTCTTCTTGATGTAAACTGCATGCTCATATGGACATTGGGCGAAGCCGTATTCTAGAAAATAGTTGTCGATGTGTGCATTCCAAGCACGTGGAGCTTGTTTCAACCCATAGAGGGCTTTCTTCAGTCGATACACCTTGTGTTCCTCCCCTTGCATAAGAAAGCCTTCAGGCTGGTCAACATAGACATTTTTTTCAAGAATTCCATTCAAAAATGCAGATTTCACATCTAGTTGGTAGATCATCTAACTGTGATGGGCTGCAAGGGAGATAATCATTCTCACAGTGTCAAGGCGAGCAACAGGAGCGAAGACTTCTTCATAGTCCACCCCGTACTTCTGTTTGCAGCCCTTTGCTACGAGCCTTGCCTTGTAGCGATTGATCTCACGATCAACATTTCGCTTGATCTTGTACATCCATTTGACGCCAATAGTTTTCTGGCCATTAGGAAGCGTAGTCAGCTCCCATGTGTCATTTTTCTCAATGGCATAAATTTCTTCTTTCATAGCGATTCTCCAACATTCTTCTTTTATGGCCTCCTGAAACGTCAGATGATCATGATCTGCATACAGGCAGAAAAGATTGACCTCTTCAGTTTGCTCATAGATGTTGCTTGAGCTTTTCATTTTTATAGGTGCCATGGGTGATGACGAGCTGGCCGAATTTTGACTTGATGGAGTGCTTTCAGGAGTGATAGAATGTACTCGTGGACTTCTGTGTACTGATGATGCGGCCGAAGAAGGTGTTGCGGGCGTTTGCTCTTGACGGTCATGCTTTTTTTCATGTTCTTCTGTTTCGACTAGAATATCTTTGGTCGATTCTTCATCGTTCAATTTTCAAGCTTCTTCCTCACTAAAGACCACATCTCTACTCACCACTACTTTATTGGTTAGTGGATTGTAGAGCTTGTAGGCGTTAGATCCTTTACTGTAGCCAATGAAGATGCATTTTTCGCCCCGATCATCAAGCTTTCTTCTTCTTACTTCTGAAACTTGAGCGTAGGCAACACGCCCAAAGATCTTTAAGTGCGCCACGCTCGGTTTGTAGCCATTCTATGCCTCCTATGCTGTCATGTTTCTGACGTTGTTGGTTGGACACCGATTGAGCAGGTAGGTAGTACATGCAACTGTCTCTGCCCAGAAGCTCTTTGGCAGGCCTTTCTCCTTTATCATGGTCCTCGTCATGTCGAGGATGGTGCGGTTCTTCCATTCCGCAATACCATTTTGTTGTGGCGTGTAGGCTGCAGTGTGTTGCTGCTTGATGCCTTGTTCCCTGCAAAAATCTCGAAATGCATTTGAGGTGTACTCTCCACCTTTGTCAGATTTGAGTACTTTAATTTTGTGACCACTTTTAACTTTAACACGAGCTTTGAAAATTTTAAAGATAGTGAAAGCGGAAGATTTTTCTTTGATGCAATACACCCAAAGTCTTCGGTGAAATCATCAATGAAGGTAATAAAGTATTTATTACCTCCAAGGGAGGGTGTTTCAAGTGGTCGGCAAATATCAGTGTGAACCAACTGAAGTGGTTCCTTTGCTCTTCTAGACACTCTACTTGGAAAGGAGTTCCTTTGTTGCTTGCCGAGTGTGCACGCCTCACACATGTTCTGGAGCTTCAATAGCCGGCAAGCCATGCACCATGCTTGATGAGGCTAAGAGTTTAAGGCCATTGAAATGGAGATGCCCAAAGCAAAGATGTCATCTCCATGAATCATTCTTCACGATTCCATAGAGACACTTCTCAGCCTTTGTGTTAATATGGAGTGGAAACATGCGATTCGTCGCCATTTGGATTAGAGCCACAAGTCTTCTGTGAGCATCTCTTATAGAGAGAGAATAGTTCTCCATGTGTATGACATACCCCTTCTCAAGGAGTTGGCCGATAATGAGAATGTTATTTTTCATGTTTGGTACATAATACACATTAAAGATGCAATTTGGCTCACCATTCTTATGATAGATTTTAACTTTTCTTTTACCTATCACGGGTACCTTTGATGAGTTGCTATCACGTTGCCACGAACTCCTTTTGTGAGTTCCACGAACAGTTCTTTGTTACCACTCATGTGGTTGCTTGCACCCGTGTTGAGATACCACACATCTGGCCATTCACATGCCTTTTCTTGTGCGAGGAGGAGTGTGGAGTCTTCTTGTTCATGGTGTGATGCTTCAGCATAGTTGGATCGTTCATCTTGATTCACTTTGCTCCAACACTCAGAGGCATAATGGCCGAATTTCTTGCAATTGTGGCATTGAACGTTCTTTGTGTTTCCACGACTATGTATGAACCGACCTCTACCATTTCCTCTTCCACGGAAACTGGTAAACTTTTGTTGATTTTGTTGATGGCTTGGATGATATCCACGCCCTCTGCCTCTTGCATGATTGCTAATGCCACGACTGCCTCGTTGTGTATGGCCATTCTTTTGTTCATTTAGAGTCAACTTAGACTCTAAGGCATGTTCAAGCATTGAACCAGCATTCTTTTGCATTCGTTGCTCATGCACTTGCAACGATCCCATCAGTTCTTCAATGGACAGTTTTCCAAGTCCTTTGATTCTTTGATCGCCACAACCACATGCTCAAACTTGGTTGTGAGAGATTCCAAGGCTTTTTCCATGACACGTATGTCTTCAACTTTTTCACCATTTCTTTTTAAATTGTTAATAATAACAATTAGACGTGAGAAGTAGTCAGAGATACTTTCATCTTCTTTCATGTGCGCCGCTTCGAAATCGGTTCTTAGTGTTTGAAGGCGAACCCGCTTTACTCGATCAACACCCTTGAAGATGGTGCCAAGGGTATCCCAAGCTTGCTTGCTTGATGTTGCTTCAACAATCTTTTCAAAGGTTGATTCATCCAACCCTTGATAGAGGAGGAACAAAGCCTTGTTGTCTTTCTTCCTTTGATTTTTGAGAGCGGTATTTTCTTCGTTGGTGAAGGCGGCTTCTTCCTCCATAGTGGGTTCTACATAACCATCGGTGATGATCTCCCATAGTTCTTGCGACCCGAACAACGCTTTCATTTGGATGCACCACTTTTCATAGCTGTCCTTAGACAACTTAGGAACCTGTGGCTGGATTGTGCTGGCCATTTGAACAAGCTTTATGGGTTAGACGACTTGGTTTTACTAAGCCTCAAGAGGACCCAAACAATCTGATTTTTTTTGAAGAAGGGCTGATTTTTTATTTTTTTTTTTGAAAATGAAGGGAGAGGGATGGAATAGAAGATCTGATTTTTTTTAAACAGATTTTTTTGGCTGGAAAAACTTCTTAAATCTGATTTTTTTTCTTTGGCTGAAAAACTGCTGAAATCTGATTTTTTTTTTTTTGCTGAAAAAACTGCTGGCAATCTCCAACCAACTAAATATCATTTGATCTGCACATGCCCACATCTGACTTGGGGGTAACACTACTTTCAGCTTTTGCTCTCACTGTATGTTATGCCCATCTACATGGACTACCATAATAAAGCATCATATCTACTCAAATTTATTAAAAACTTCCTCTCACCCTGTGTTCAAATTGTCCGCGAAAAATTGATAATAATTGTCGATAATATCCCCTATTTTCGTATCTCTTCCAATTGTTGGCGATTGTTTGGAGAGTTTTTCGTTTTCGCCAATAAAAACAGTTGTCAACGATAAATTCGCATAGGGAGTTTTGGAGAGTTCGTTAATACGAAAAAAAAAAAGTAAAAATCTTTCATATCTATGTAAGGGAGTGGTTTTCAGTACCTGTAGAAGAGGATTCAGAATTCAGAAGTGGCTTAATCGATCGATCGACGGGCCATTGTTCTTAAAAAACCTCCATTTTCATTTTTTTTTTTTTTTCTTCTTCTTTGAATGGATGGTAGATTTGAAGAAGAATGTCGATTTGGACAAAGAATTTGCTTAGATTTGTGAATATTTGGTAGATTTTTAAGAGAATTTGAGGATTCGGAACTCTCTTTCAGGTCTTCCCAAAATGGCTTCCGAAGTGGGGGACGATGAATGTGTGATGTATGAGTCACGGTCGACTCGACTACACCTTGTCGATGCTTTGTGGGCCCACTATGATCTAATGTGCTTTGCGGTCCACCTGAGATTTTGATTTGCATCATTTTTTTTTTTTTTTATCATGCCCAAAAATGAGTTGTAAAAACGGATGGAGAGCGGATGTAAGGTAAATACATCACGGCAGGCCTCATATTTAGGGATCCACTGACGGGAGCTGATTAGGTGTGGACTTGGCCTCACCCAATATAGTGTGGCCCTTACCGTAGGGCCCACGTTGATGTATGAATTGTACATCCACAACATCCATCCATTTTAATAGATCCATTTAGGGCATGAGCCCAAAAAATGAAGCAAATCCAAATCTCAAGTGGACTATACTAGAAGAAACAATGGCGGTTGAATGTTTCCCCATTAAAAACTTCTTAGGGCCCACTTTAATGTTTCTATAATGCTTATTTTCCATACATCTTGTTTATGAGGTCACAAAGACCTGGATGAAGTGACCATACAAATACTAGCTTGATCCAAAAACTTTTGTGGCCCACAAGGTTTTTAATGGTCAATCATCACTGTTTCCTGTTGGTCCATCTGATAATCCTATTGTGTATTGGTCATGAACCAAAAGCCACCTTGATCGACCATTGTACTTAATAAATTTTTCCAGCTGAATGTGGTCCGTTAGACAGTGATGAAGAAAAAAGAAAATCAGGACTGCTGCTTTTCATTTCATTCGTTTATTTTAGTGCTTGTAATGCGATGTTCAGGATCATTAACCAGTTTGATCTTTTGAACTGAATGATGACACCAGAAGAAATGGATTCTCAATATAGATTATTGAGTCACATTCATTGCACTATATACCTATCCAACTTATTGAGTAAATCTCGTTTTATGAATATCTGTTTTATTGCATCAAATTTCATACGATACCATGAAACTTTGCACAAAATTAGACTGATTAACCATAGCATATCAGGTATTCGGTTACTATTGGAGTGATTTCTTATGGCAACACATGCTTTTTGGGCTCCGTTAAATGAAAACTTATTATGTAATGCATTCTTTTTTGCAAAATTTTTATTCCTAAATACGTAAATATGTGTATTTAGACATGTCATGAAGTTTCACTGAAAAATTCCACCATTTTCCCCATCTTTTCCCCCTTTTCCCAACATTTTCGGTTATCGGCGATAATGATATAATATCTTTATCTCCGGTCAGCGAAACTTGTAGCAATACTGACAACTTGAGCACCTTTCATCATAAAAATGGTGGGGAGAGTGTACTTGCATTCATACACATGGATGCTCCAATAAATCGATCTTCACCATCCATTCAATCTAGTCCAAGACTAATTGCATTTGATGCATTGACCCTCCAATCTATTGATCTGAAGGATGTCAAAATGTTAGTTTAGTTACTAGATGGTAGGGAGCTTCCCTATCCTTATAGTATAGAGAACCATCCAAGGTATACCAAAATGGTTACGTAGTGTATGGCGCAACCGTATCAGTAACAACTGCAACTGTTACACAATACAAGGGCGAAATGGGGCAGGGGAGGATTTTCTAACCATAAAGGCCCTTACATAGTGTAACGGCTGTACGATTTCTGTAAGAATCGTCTAGGGTTGTCATGCATGGTAACCCTCAAAGAAAACGGGAACAAAAAAATCATACACGTTTTCTTCTTCTTCTGCGACAGGTGCTGCCCTTCTTCCTCTTCTTCTTCTGTGTTTGTTGTTGCCCTGCTTCCTCTTCTTCTTCTATGTTTGTTGTTGCTGCCCTTCTGCCTTCTCTCCCTCTCTATCGTTTCAGAGCCTCCCCCCCCCCCCCCCCACCTTTAAACAGGAGTGGTGAAGTGGCCCTTTCACAACCAAGCATTAAAAGTTTTTTTTTTTTTTTTTCAAATACTTTGGTGGCTATGGCGCTAAGTGCACTTGCACTGTTTCCTCAACCATGGGCCCACCTTGATGTATGTGTTGTATATCCACACCATCCATCAGTTTTCCCAGTTTGTTTTAGGACATGGTTCATAAAATGAAGCAGATTCAAATCTTAAGCGGACCACACTATAGGGATTGAATGCCCACCATTAAAAACTTCCTAGGACCCACTGCAATATTTATTTGCCATCCAACTTGTTGATGAGGTCACATAGACCTGGATGAAAGGAAAACACAAATAGCAGCTTGATCCAAAACTTTTGTTGTCTCAAAATGTTTTTAATGCTGGAATTTAATCCCTACTGTGTGGTCCATATGAGATTTGGTTCTGCCTCATTTTTAGGACCATGCCCTAAAATGAATTGGAAAAATGGGTGGACAACATCGATATACAACACATACATCGAGGTGGGCCCCACGTTCAGGCCTCACCCACTAGCTATTACCTTGCCTCACCTAATTTGGGCCCTAAAAAAAATTGTACACAAGGCATATATTAACTAAAAAATAACCAATTAAATTATGAGACAGTTGTTGCTAAGTCACAATCCTAAAATCAAATCATTTGAAATATTTTAACTGTTAATTTGCAAGCACTTTTTTAATTTTTAATTTTTAAATTTTTTTTAAGAATAGGACCATTTGATATTTTTCATTCTTCACCGTCCAATGAATGTCGACCGATTCATTAGCAGATAAGTGCCAATAGATTGCATGAATTTTAGGCTAAGTGAGGCATCGAGTGGTTTGCCAAATTGGCCCCAAATAGACGACACTTTATCCAAACTTTATTTCAATTTTTTCTTAAGATTTATTGGGGGAAATTATATCAAATTGTTAGGTATAGGAATTACATGATAGGACACAGAACTCTCTCGAGTCTAAATGTTGAAATGAAATGTATGCGAGAGTTGTGAGGTATGTAGCATACCAATATTTTACATAATGGTGAAACCTACAAATGTGAGATGTTTTGGTATTTCATTGATTCTAATAAATGTATCATTGATATTATATAACTAGAAAATTAAATATAGAAGTTTTGCAATCGATCCCACATTGTTAGGTTTCATCAGCTCGATACATTACTCTCACCAAAGAGTGGAATGTTACACCACCATAAACATGTTTTAAAAAAATAAAAATAAATACATATTTGGAATATTTAGATTATTTGGAATTTTAAAAATATTTTTCATAATTGTTTGACAAAGAAAAAAAAATCAACCAATACTAGTATTATTAATGGTGGTGACCGATATTGCTGCTGTTATCGATACAAAATACCTTGAACGAGTCTTCACACGTGTGTACATAGATGTGTATATGTATGTATATTGCTGTACATGTGGAACTTGTTTTGCCAAGAATCAAATTGTCAGGTACTGTCAATTAAAAGAAAATAATAGAAGTTAGATATCAAATCATTAGTGTGTTTTAAATTGATGTTGACTCCACTCCTATTTGTGATTCTTCTAGTTGTTAGGTGCGAGGATGATGATTTGCAATCTTCCCTCATTCCCAAGACGCACTAAAAATATGAGGAACTTGTATAGACTTCCTGACTTTCAATATGCAACCAGTTCCATCTATTAAGCTGAATGATGGATAGTAGATGTATTTCTGTCATAGACCATGTAGCTGTAAATGATAAATAACTGTTAAGGAAATGATTTCACTTGGATGATGTAGGTGCATGCGTGTGTAAGATATTGTGTCCCCAACAATAGATCGAGAATCCCTCCTATCAAAGGCGACAGAATTGGCTGCTCGACCTTGAGGACAACCATGAAGAACCCAACAATAGTCCACAATATATCCATGTTTGCCACAATGAGCACATGGTCGATCCATTCTAGGACCACGATTATGACCTCTACCACCATCATGGCCACCTCTTCTTGTACCTTATCCACGTCTAGCATCGGTATTATCAAAGTTTCTAAACCCTGTCACTAAAGTTGATTTCTCAACCACAGGTAGGGGTGTACATCGAGTCGAGCTGGCCTCAGCTCGACTCGGCTTGGCCACTGGCTGACCTCAGCTCGAACTCGGCTCAGCTTGGTCCTTGAGCCTGACTGGCCACCTTGGCTCGGTTCAGTCAGCAGCTCGGGCCGAGTTCGAGCCAAGATCGAGCCGAGTTCGCCATTGAGGCATTTTCACAAACACCTTCTGTATGTGAAACAGAAGCAATGGTTTTACAGGTATTTTATCAAACACCTTCTAAGCAACATAAAAACCAAGAAAAACCAAAAAGAAAAAAAAAGGGTATTTGTTTCATGTACATACCTTCCTTGCCACCAGCCACACTTCGTTTAGTCATTTTATCAAACAATTGGCGAGCAACATCAATGGCAAAGTAACCGAGTCACCGAACTGGTTTGATCTGAGTTCGATTCGAGCTGGATTCGATCCGAGTCGAGTCGAGCTGGGGCCTGCTCGAACTCGGCTCGGACTCATTTTTGAGTTCAAAAAATCAGCTCGACTCGGCTTGAACTCAGCTTCAAACCGAGTCGAATCGAGCTTTTTCGAGTCGAGTCGAGCGAGCTAACCGAGCTAGCTCGGTTTGTGTACACCCCTAACCACAGGTGATCCATAGTCGTCCAATGATTCTCAGCATGTGATAGTAGGGCATACACACTGCTAAGTGATGGTAAAGATGGCGATCCAAGAATCTGGGCGCGAATATGTTCGACTTCAGTATTAAGACCTGCCAATAACTGAAAAGATCAATTTCTTCTCAATGCTTCTTTTATATGCCTCTGCATCTATAGAACATAAAAAGTGAAGATCATCCAGAAAAGATAGTTCCTGCCACAAACCATGCATCTTGGCATAATAATCAGACATGGATCTCTCCTCCTGTTGCAAATGACTAATCTCTTGGTAAATATTATAAGTGTGGGCTATATTGTTCTGATCAGCAAATAATTCACAAGCCATTAACCAAATCTCTTGTGCAGTGGATAACAAAAAGAGACATTCACTAACTTCTGTTTCCATAGAGTTTAAGAGCTAGGACATAACTAACAAATTGTTTGATTTCAAATCAGCATATGAGGGATCAGTTCTAAGGGGTTCTGATATACTACCATCTATATATCTTTTCTTCTGTTTGCCTCCAACAAATATCTCAATTGCTTTAGATCACTGAAGATAATTGCTAGATTTCAGTTTGTGTTGTAATTTGCAAGCTAATGTTCTCAAAATGAACAACTAACCACTCCAATATAGAGTTGATGGGATCTACAGTCTCAGATGTGGATGATGAAGCCATATACGATCTCAAACAATTAGGAGAAAACCAAATCAATGCTATAACTAGCAATAACAAAAAGAACAAATGTCCTAAAATAATTCCAACGAATGTCCAAACCCAACCACAAAAAAAGGGGATCTTGCGGCCAAAAGAAAGGCTAACAATAGGCTTAATGGCATGATTGCTATCCTCAAATAGGTTGCTTGAAATTAGGGCAAGAATCACCCAAAAAATCAGTCCTAATAGGAAATTCCAGCAAACCCTTATCGATGCAAAAAAAGAAAAAAAAAGAAGAAAAATCTGTCTTAACAGAAAATTCCAGCAAACCCTAGATCATACGAACCAGCTTTTATTTTTTTTTTATTTTATTTTTAAATTTTATTTTTAAATGAGAAAATTCGAAGAAACTTTGAAGAAGAATTGTCCAAACCTGGGATTTCATCAAAACTTGTCTGCAACAACCTGATTTTTGGAGAAAACTGGCAAAAAAAAAAAAGAAAAAAAAAAGAAAGAGAAAAAAAGCACCAGAATCTTATTTAGAAAATGAACAAGGAGAAACTCAGCAATCGGCAACACATCACAAAATCGGAAGCATCCACAAGACCCCTCAAAGAAGCAAATCACAGTACTGTAGACCATGCTGACTCTCAAACCAAACCTCCAAGAATATGTAGCACAGTACTGTAGAACGGCAATGTAGCAGGTGAAAGAAAATAAGAAAGAGGAGAAGAAAGAGATCAAGAAGAGAGCTTTCCTTGCTCTGACATTGGTTATTGAAGGAACAACTTGAATTCCTCCAAATGAAGGTATCTATCGTTTAGTTGCAACAACAGCGACTCAAATCTCATCAAATTGAACATCTGCCAATTTTGATTTGTCCCGCATGCTGTTTCTGCATCACCATGAAGGTTTGCCGCTGAGAAGACTTTATCAATTTGAGTTATCACTGTAGTTGGTCACCTTTCTGGAGACTATCTGTTTTGCAGTGTTGGATACTGAAGTATCAAGTCTTAGGAAGATGAAATCAGATTTAAATTGTGGCTGATTCTGCACACAGCGTTAATTGAGTGCAACTGTGCAATTGGCTCATCAATATCTGCAAAATCAAGCCAATGTGCCTTTCTTGCTTGAGTTTTTTGTTCCATTGATTACCATTGCTGGAGGAGGCAGTACATTTTAAGGATTAGATACAGCTATATTCTGTGACTCTTGCATGTGGAATATTTACCTGTTTTCCCTATAGTAGAAAGTATCTGTGCACCAATTATTATATACACTTCCACTATAACAATAATTATCAAATGACTCTATGATAGGGTTCCATTGGAATATTGATATTCAGATAAAATAGACCTTGAATTCATGGAATATGATGTTCTTCTGAATTATATTACAGAACCATTCTTCTATCATGAAACTCTTGATTTTATAATACCATTAACTTGATCTGCAGCTGCTACATTTACCAAGCAATATGTGGATATAGCCCCCTTAACAGAAATTCATCTTATTTGCATGATTATTGTGGATACCAGGTCCTTGTCTTCCGGTAAATTGGTTGCATTTATGACTGTTCTCCTGATTGTAGGTAGGACTTGAGGGGAGTGCTAATGGACAATGGTGGTTGGATGCTATCGGGAAGGCCCTCGAGGAAGGAACAGCGTTTGAACGTGTAGGATCTAGGCAGTTGGCTGGTTTGCTTATATCTGCATGGTAAGTAGTTATTCATTGGTTGGGACATCAGAAGATGCTTATTTCCTTTCCAACATCTACATTTGAAGAACACCTTATATTTTCATACCTCTTTATTCTTTTTGTTTCCATCATTGTTGAATGCTCCATATCTGGCATGATGATTTGATGATCCTTTACCAGGGCCAGAAAGAATCTTCGACCATTTATTGGGGATGTTGATGCTGCAGCAGTACCATGCGGGTTCGGGCGTGCAATTGGTAACAAGGTATATAGGCATTTCTTCACCATTCATGTTTGCTATGTTTGAAGGCAGGCTGTTGGCGGCGCTAAATTGTGAAGTCATAAAACGCATTTCAATGGCATGATCCTGCTACTTCTCTGCCAATATCCTTCTTTGGCTTCTCAGACATGATCCTTTCATGTGAATTCCTTAGAAAGCCCACCTTTTTTTCTTGTTGTGTCAGGAAAATGAGTTGCTGTCGTTATTTCGGGAAAATGAGTTGCTGTCCTGACCATATTACACTATAGCATATCTTCTTGCATATATTCCTTTGATCTCTCTCTCTCTCTCTCTCTCTCTCTCTCTCTCTCTCTCTCATTTTAAGCTCCTTATAGTTGGCAATGTCATCCTCTCTCTCTCTCTCTCTCTCTCTCTCTCTCTCTCTCTCTCATTTTAAGCTCCTTATAGTTGGCAACGTCACCTTCCGGTTAATATGACTGATGAGGTTAAAGGTTGTCCAAGCAGGGTGCAGTAGGTTTGAAGTTGAGAGTCTATGATCGGCGGATATGCTTTGTAAATTGTCATTTTGCTGCACATCTAGAAGCGGTCAACCGCCGGAACGCTGACTTTGATCATGTTTATAGAACATTGGTCTTCAGCCGTCCATCTGTTGGACTCATTCCTGCAGCTGGTATGGTGCTTTAACTGTTTGTCTCTCTTTTGCATTTCTGGTATTCTATTTTGATGTTTATTCTTACTTACCCTTGGGCCTTTGATGCAGCTGGTGGTTCATCTGCTGTTCAGTTGCTTCGTGGTGCAAATGTATGTAGCTGTTTTAGTTGGTATATTGAAATCTGAATTTTCAAGATTAAAATCTCCGGGAGCCTTTCCTTATCTGCTCAGATCAGCAAATTTGCATAATCTATATATTATTGCTTCAGTTTCAGGCTGTCGGGATCCACTCAGAAGATGGAAGGCCCGAGTTAGCCGAAGCAGACATGGTCGTATTTCTTGGTGATTTCAATTATCGGCTTCATGGCATTTCTTATGATGAAGCAAGGGACTTTGTGTCTCAAAGATCCTTTGACTGGCTTAGAGAACGGGATCAACTCAGAGCAGAAATGAAAGCTGGAAAAGTCTTTCAAGGGCTGCGTGAAGGGCTCATAAAGTTTCCTCCGACATACAAGTTTGAAAGACATCAAGTGGGTTTGGGAGGTATGCTTTTTGCACAAAAGGTGTCTATTCCCACTTTCCCCAGAAACGCTAGAAGCTAAAATTGTGATATCTATCATATTCTAGGTTATGATTCCAGTGAGAAGAAGCGCATTCCTGCCTGGTGTGACAGAATATTATATCGTGACAACCGTTCTACTTCAGCGTTGTGTGAGTGCACATTAGAATGCCCAGTAGTTTCCTCAATTTTACAGTAAGTTCATCAATATATAGTAGATTTTTTTTTTCCCTGTCCTTTTATTTGTTTGCATTCTGTCATTATGAGACTTGTTGTCTCCCTTGATTCAGGTATGAGGCTTGCATGGATGTGACAGACAGTGATCACAAGCCTGTTAGGTGCATATTCAATATTGACATTGCGCATGTAGATGAAGCAATAAGGAGGCAAGAGTTCGGCAAAGTAGTCTCATCAGATGAGGGAATCAGGGCGTTGTTTGAAGAAATATGTACTGTTCCAGAAACTTCGGTTAGCACGGATGAAATAATCCTTCAAAACCAGGATAATTTCATTCTCCAAATTACCAATAAATGTGGAAAGGAGAAAGCTATCTATGAAATCACTTGTGAAGGTCAATCCACCATTCAGGAAGACGGGCTTGCCTCCGAGCAGTGTAATTCAAGAGGCCTTGGTTTTCCCCACTGGCTGGAGGTAACTACCCGAAGTGGGTTGTCTTTCTCTTTCGTGTGTGTGTGTGCGCGCACGCGCGTGCGTGTGTGTTTCGTGGGGTGCCACATCACATGGACCGTGTGTGTGTGTGTGTGTGTGTATTCATTAGCAACAGGAAGCTTTAATGAGAGAAGGACAAGAAATACTAGTTATCCATTCAGATAATGGATATTGATCCTGCCCCAAGACACCTTAGAATATCTTAGGAGTTTGCTTCTCTGGAGTCTGGACACACACCTGAAAGACAAAAAAACATGAACCCTTTCTCTTATTCATTGGCGGAAAGACAGAAAAGAAAGGGGGGGGGGGGGTGGGGGGGGTGTGGGGTGGGGGTTGTCAATACATAGTGCCTTTTCATTTAGTCTTAGAGCCTCATGCGTTATTAGTTCGTTTCTCATTCATATCATTACAATAACTACTTTTGTCATATCAGTTGATTATTTGTGTTATCACTTCAATACGACGTTCAAAATATTGGCCAATACATATCATAACAGCTTGACACATCAGTGTCTTGTAAAAAGATGATACTAAATGTTTTTTTTTTTTTTTTTTAAAAAAATAATTTTAAATTGGGGATAAAGCAGTAAATTGGTCAAAATTCATACTGATAAGACTGATATGTAGTGTGTATCAATCGACATGCATCAGTTATGATGCCAGCAGATGTACGCTCTAATACTGATTTTTGAACCTTCAGATGCTCAGTTCACTTCATGATCGCCATCAAATATGAATGTCTATAAATCTCAGATAACAAGAGAACTAGTTCTTTGGTTTTAAATTTTATAGATAAATATTCTTAATGGTATGGATAGTTTAGGACACACTTGAAAGCAGAATTCCAATTTCACGTGAAACATGAGCTTGGATTTGAAGCCTGTTCAAGCCCATCCAATCAGTTTTGATTGAAAATGGACACTATTTTCACTAGTCTGAAAGATGATACAAAATGACCACTTCTTAATTACCTGGGATCAAACACTTCGAGCACTTGCTTATGAACCACCCCTAGTTTGCAAACCCAGACTCGGCTCGTGACTTGGTCACTATTGGGTGGAGATGACACAGCGAGTCCCGAGTCCTGAGTCAACCGGGTGGGTCATAAATAATAGTAATTAATGGTTAATTACTATCTTCTTCTTTTCCTCCTGGAATTTACCAAATGCACTTTCTTCGACTTGGCTGATTCATTAAAACCAGGCCAAGTTGGCTGAATTTAGAGTTGACCTGTGGAAACAAGGCCGAGTTACCTGCAAACCAGGGTCTGCGTGGTTTAACTGATCTGCTGACCAGGCCTATGACCTTGCCAGGTTGACTCGGAGGCCTGCCTGGTATGCAAACTATATGCCTACCCTCTGTGCATTCGAAATCCTTCAAAATCCCCTGCCCTTGTTACTAATATTGGAATTAGTCATCAAGGATATGAAAATATTGGCCTGACTGTTTAACTCCAGACCCTAGTCTTTCTGACCCTTTGAGCAGTTCTAGAATCACATGGTCACTTCCAATGGGTAAAAGTTTATTGATAGGATAGTTATGCTTGTCTATCAAGGCTATCAGTGGCTAATCCATGGTGGAGGCCACAATAAGGATGGCTGATATTCCCTTGGGCACACTGATATTTCTGATACACAGGGCATTTGTATATGTATTTGCATGTGTGTAGATAGATTTGATTTCTTACTCCTTTATCCCGTATATTAGCATTTGTATTCTCTATCTCTGTGAAATAACCTAAAAAAGTTGTTTTCTTACTGTATTTCTTGGCCTTTTAGCTCCTATTCTTACTTGGAAGGACATTTTGATTTGCAAACTCCTATGGTGGACAGGTCACTCCAGCAACTGGTGTAATCAAGCCCAACCAAACTGCAGAGGTATCTGTGCACCACACAGAGTTCAAAACCCTAGAAGACATTATCGACGGACAAAGTTGGTTGTCTGAAGATAGCAAAGAAAAGGAAGTTTTATTGATGGTGAAAGTTACAGGAAATTTCTCGACTGAGGTTAAGAGTCATCTAGTCCAAGTGCATCACATTTTATCATCCAAGACTGTGCGCGGTGACTCAAAAACTGGGTCTAAAAGATTCCAATTGAGCCTTCAGTATAGGTCCGAATCCCGAAACCATGGAAGCTCGTCAGATGTGGCCGATGATTCACGAAACCTGCTTAGTCCATGAAGGGGAAAGGAGCTCATGAAGATAAGCAATCCATGCTTCACTCAGGAAAAAAAAAGAGGCAAATGTGGGAGAATCGCATGCCAAAGCATCCATCTCATCAGACCACATCATTCGTGCATCTCCCCCCTGTAAATATCCCTTCCCATCAAACTGCATAATCCGCAGGCCGAATTTTTTGTCAGTTCATTCTTTTCTTCTTTAGCCTGATTCTTTTAACCATGTTTTGAGTCGATACCTTGTAGGGCGGGCTGTTTGTGAGAATTTATAACAAATACAGCGACTAGAGGCGGCGTTTTACTTGTTTTGCCCCCATGTGATGCTGAATTTTAACTGTGAGAATTGTGGTCTGTTGGATAGTTGGTTTATTCTTGAAGTGATTGATTAGCATGTCTGAATAACACGCTCAAAGCTGGAATTGTTGTTTGGTTGTTTGTTTGATCCTTACAGAGCATTATTTTATCTTCTCTACTTCTAATTTCCGAGTAGAGAGATGGAATAAAAGCATGTTTTAGTTAATTTTGGCTTGTTTGGTTGGAGCTAATGGTATCAATTGTGTCGTCAAAAGCATAATTCTTAAACTTGGGAGATCGACCCAAAACTTGGCCGAGTCAACTTGAGTAGTTGCTAGGGAACTCGATCTTACATGTGACTCAGTCTTTACACGGTGGGAAGTTGAGATTACTCACTGGCCTGAGTTTGGGACAAAAAGAACAGAGCATGTTTTGGGAATCATCGAGTCAACTTTTGGATTTTACAAATAACTGAGGATTTCAACCAAGCAAAGTGTAACATTGCAATCCAATCAAACGAATCAAACAATCTTTCAATTATGCTAGTATAACCTTATCTTCCTTAGTATAATCTGTCTTTTATGTTCCTTAGTGTAACCAGTAGCCTAATCCTACATTAGGAGTAGCAGTAATCCTAGGTGGTAGTCCAAGTCTACGCTCATACACCAGACGATTTACATTGTAATAAAAGTAGTTCTTTCATAAAGGAGTTTTGCAGTTACTCCCCATGGTTGACTGTAAGTATTTCCTTTTTGTTTGCTTTCGTATTCAAAAGACATTTCTCACGGAAGGTAAGGTGCAACCCATTTTTGGAGGACGGACCCTACTATTCGAAAATTGCCTGATCACCTTAAATAGCTTACAAGTGGCTGAATAGGCGGCTGACCTCCTCATATCTCTGTCATATATAGTCAACTCTGACATATTTGCCTATCTTGGTGCTTGGGGGTCAAACTTGTTTGGTTGGAATCGAGCTGCATGCCTGTGCATATCACACGTGACCTAATTCGAAATTGAGAGGCAACGATTTTTGGCTCGCCCGATGGGACGATTTTTGGCTCGCCCGATGGGACACCTGATTTGGTATATGTACTGGTGTCTCTATTTTAATCAACTAATCCAACTTGAGAAATATGAGCCGATTAGTTACTCGAAACCCTTCTGGGGCTAATGAGCCCACAACACCTTCTCCACTCAAAGAAATGCAGGTGTGCTAGCCCTTGAACTCTTAAGCTCACCATCAAACCCAATGCCTAATCCTCCAAATCAGGAGGGGACATCCTCATCTCGGAGCGATCCTTTTGAGGTGAAATCAATTGGGCTACATGATATGTAGATGGGAATCTAATATATCGCGGAGCAAGGGAGGGCTCAAGCAAAACAAGCACAAGCTCAAGCAAAGTAATTGCGAATTTAGGCAGACACCTTCAATAGATGGATGGCTAGCCAGATCGAGAACTTGAATCTAATGGTGGCTATCCTTGCTGAGAGGGCACCTATTGCACCTCAACAAAATGTTGAGGTCAATTTTGTTGGAAACTTTGCGTTAGTACTGCCAATTCCTCTCCTACAACAGAATGTGTATGCTGCTTCGACGCAGGGTATATGGAATGTGCCCTGCCTTTTGAATTTAGACAACTTGAGCAGGAGGCCAGAAACTTTATTCATGAAGTTAGAAATCAAGGAACGCCTGGGGGGCACCCTTCCTTAGGAATCCACCTTACAACGGGGGACAATACCTGGTAGGTCTAGATTTCCCATTAGTGGTTGAACCTCAACATCTGGACTGCAATCAGGTTATGCAACTGGTCCCAAAAGTGGCAAGCCAAGTTATCAGCTACATCACTACCCCGATGTACTATAAACCATATCCTGAATGGATTAACCGAAGTTATTCATTGCCTAGGAATTATCGACCAGACTTTGCGCTCTTCATAGGTGACACTGGTCAATTGATCATAAAGCACAAAAGTCGATTTACCATGCAATGTGGTGAATTGGCTAACAATGATTATCATAAGTTACAACTGTTCGACCATTCCTTAATCGTAGTGGCCTTTACTTGGTATTCTAACTTATTGCCAAACTTTTTCCAAACTTCACAAGAGATGAAAGAGAAATTCCACGCCTAGTTCTTTTATAAGGATATTGGAAAATTTTAAGGTCGACCTTATATGTTTTTGGCAGTTGCCTAGTGAATCGGTAAAAAATTATGTCTCGATTCAAGAGAGTGAAAATGCAATGCAAGATAGTCATGACTGAGGCTGAGTTTATGTAACGCCCTGAAAATCGGGGGTCGAGCATAAGTCCAACTCCCGAGTTCCAACGTATCACTTATGCAACATAGATAATGATGATTAACTGTTGTCTGTGTTAGTGCATTAATCATGAGTGAGATCATACCAAAACAGTAATTTATACTCCAGATCAATTCATATAACGCAAGCGGAAGACTGAAAAATGTACATAAACATGTATGAACCAAAAAGATCACGATCGGTCTCTAGAGTATGAATACATCACTGAGTCATCATATACATGTAATAGTTCAAAATAGTTCAACTACAAAATAAACCATGTAGCCCCGACGATCCGGATGGCCTAAGCGAAACCACCGGAGAACTGCATATATGAGAACTCATCCTGATCATCATAGTAATTGGGCTCCGCCTCCTGAGTCGCATCATCATCTGCAACTAAGACAGAGTCTGGTGGGTGTTCAGAACACCGTCCCAGAATGTGGGAGTGAGTGATTAACTCAATAGAATAATAAAGCAAAGGTTAACATGTTATCAATTCAGTCAAGCAGTAATGATAACGCAATACAAGCAAACATCCCTAAGTACTGTAATTAATGCAAGAATGATATGAATAATGATGTATGCCCTCACCTGCGCTCCCTTAGCGACTTCATCTTACGATCGCACATGAAACACAGCCACAGTGCTTGACCTGCTACGCCAAACGCACACGTAATGCGGTACATGAGCATGATTACCAAGTTATTATTAGTCCTTTTCATACAGTAGGATTGGGAAGCTAAGGTATCTTCCTTATATCAATTCCCAAACAATGATCCATTCTAGGATCGTCAATCTTAGTAAAATCTCATACGATGATACGGTTCTAGGTCGCTGCAAAGGGCTCGTCACGTTATCAGTACAAGCCTAGTGTACTCTTGTTACTACGTAAGGGCTCGTCGCCTCTACGCAGTCTTAGTGTACGCTCGAGGTCACTACAAAGGGCTCGTCACCTTATCAATGTAGGCCGACAGCTCGAATATAGTGTCTTATACCACCGTATTCAGCTCATGAGTCTGAGTTGCTCATTGGTCACTATGGGGAGGCTCGTCACCTCAGCATAGGCCAACAGCTCGATCACGGTATCCCATACCACCATGCCCGGCTCATGAGTCTTAGCGGATTGAGGTACTAAGATTTAAAAGGATTTTCACTGGTGAGTTTGGTACCTTAGATTCAAGAAGTAGTGTCCATACATGGTGAACATACATTGGGTCAATCGGGTTACTTGACGAGCTCGACTGGTACGAGCGCACGTTGAGTTAATCGACATGAAGTGCGTAAGCACTCCGTGTGGCCTAACCACTGCCGACAACCAAGGTACGACTCGTGTTCATCGAACACGTCCTAGGTGGCGAGACAACCTCAGCCACCATATCAGAACCTGTTACCGATTGCCTAGACTATTCCGTAGTTTCAAACATATTCAACTATAACAGATACTTATACAAGCAAATCAGAACAGTAATGGATCTACAATTTCAATCATACAAGCATGTGAGCACTTGATGGATTTCAACTTAAACATGAATTCACACATAAGTAGTGTCTAAGTTAAGTAGACAAAGAATGTAAGTTGCATGGAGGAAATCATACACATCGTTAAGATAGTTGAGAATCTCTTCTCAACGCCCATATAAAGTATAATATATTACACATTTATTCATTCAGACATTTCTACAAACACTTAGACTACATATTCCAACATACATGATGTATGTTGGTGATAACACATATTAAGACAAATCCTTTCACCAAGGAGTTGTTACACATACAACTAGCATAAACATACGAAAATTAATGATGGCAAGCACTCGTTCTAACTTCATACGTATACGATACTTTCTACATATACATGGATTACATTAAACTCAATATAGTTCATATAAATCAGAAATGCGATACAAACATCGCATTTGGCATGTGAAATTTCACCCACATCAATAATAAACCATTAACCGACATTGAAAGCCTTGAAAACCATAACCTATACGTTTATAGTCCGCACCTTTCGCCGGTGGACTTGTAATGAACTCAGTTTAAAGCTAAGTCTTTGTCTACGGCATATTTGGCAACCTATAGGATAAATTAGGTTAGCTATTTGATAACCTACACCATCAGAAACCCTAAAAAGGATTAGGGTTAGGTTTTCTTACCCAAATACGTTGTCGGTAACGTCGGATTAGTGATGTAGATGCGGTAGCTAAGGCCGAGGAGCAATGGGATCGAATCCCAGGAGGAATCTCCAACTCTTACTCTCACTTTCACTCTTTTCCCTTCTCTTTTCTCTTCTCTCTCTCCTAGGGTTTCTCAAATTCGTATGAAATATGGGAGAGAGGGTTTGAGGTCCTTATATAGGCCCAGGTTTGATGGGAATGGCCTCAGGGCCAAGGTATACTTAATTTATATCCAAATATGGGCCGTTCCGGTTCAACAGAGCACTTCTGGTGGCCCCTTTTCCACGTGCGGTCAGACTTAAGCTCCCTGGCCATGGATCTAGGTCAGGCTGAGTTTTCGTTTCGATCGAATTTATAGATCAGCCATGGCGGACCAGTTTCATTTCAACGGTCACGGTCACTCGATCAGGGCTACAAGTACATCGACATGCGTGGGACATTTCTCCTGATCCGAGGGTATATTTGGGTCAGATTTTGATAGTCTGAATCCTTATATTTGGCCCGCAAGCGACAAATTCAAATTTTATTTATAAATATTTTCACGTTTCTCACACTCTTCGCTCCGGGCTCAAGTTGTGCATTTCTAGACACAGTTAAGACTTGATTTCCGAGGAGGTTGTCAAGTCCAGTAATGCGGTCATATCCGTATAGTTTCGTGGTAATCGGACTTTCGACGTGCGGTCCAGGTCCGATACGGAGTTTCAATGTGCTCCCGAGAGCAACTAAGTTTTGAGATGGATTCTAGATTTCAGGGTAATGTAGCGTCAATGATTCTGCACGTTTTGGGTCTTGCAGATCATATTTAAAGTGATTAGTGCTAATTTCATAAGTACTCTAGTTTAGCACTTGCTAATACTAACCTAATTTCTAAAGGATTTGGTTCTGGGTGATTTCTGCCTGAGGTGGTACTCGGGTCCTTGTACGGATTTTTCTGAGACGTTATAGTTTATACAGCTCACCCAGGATGGTTTGGAATACAAACTTCGTAAAAAGTTTATTGGAATGGAGTTTGTGGATTTATAGGACTTGACAAGAAATGTATCCCAATATGAAGCCATTTTTCAGGAAGGAGAAATGCAAAAGATCTCGTCAATTGGGACATACTACCATGATCCTAACTATGAGGTGGTTGTGGTCGAGGTAGTAGCCAAGAAACCATTTGTGTGTTTGACATTGGTTAGAACGGAAGCAACCACGCCAACCACACTAAAAACTTATAAGGTTTATATGTTCGATATTACCCGGGCTGACGAAATCTTTGATATCATGTTAGTCAGAAAATTCATTAAAATTCCCATTAACCATAAAATACCTATCATCGAGGAGTTAAAAAAGACCGAATACTATAAATGACGTAGAACCTGTTCCCACTCAACTAAGAATTGCGTGGTTTTTAGGAATATCATGTAGGACAACGTTGATCGAGGATTTACTAAAATTCATTGAGAAAGAAAAGGAAGCAATGTTGATCGATACTGATCCGTTTTCACATAACTGTTTGTTTGTACCCCAAGTGTAGGGTTACGATGTAGTAATAATCTCGGCGAGACCGAGGTCGTACCCACTGGGACTGAAGATGTGCAATTTCTTAATTAAGAATTAGAACTAGAAAATAAACTTAAAACTTGTGGTTGAAGAGATATTGTAAATTGGAACTATCTGATTATGGGAAAGCTATAGCGCTAAGGATCCACTTGTAGTTACTTTAATACATCCTTGATTCAATCAATGCTTTAACTTGAATCGAAGTCCTAATCTATCCAGTTGGATGATAGACCAGTTAAAACATCATAAATTGTTCCAAAACAGATTATGAAAATCCATAGTAATGATTCATGTATAACAGTCTTGTTGAATTGATTGTAGAGAGTTCCAAGCATCTACCTACAGATCAAACAATCATAAATATAAGAGAAAACATTTATAAAGTTTTTAAGCATCTACTGTGCCTGGAGTCGACGATAGATCAAAGTAATAATAAAAAACACTTCTTTCATTCAAACTATAACTATGAAATATTCACCATAAAGTTCATGAACGTGAATCAAAGTAAAAAAAAAAAGGCATTAAAAACAAGCTACAAGCTTCACCTCTTAGCTCTAGCTAAGAGATTAGCCAACTAAAGACATGATTAAGCTAAAACTCAAATACAAAAACATGAAAAACTAATTAAGGAAGAAGAAAGAGCTCCTTGGAAGCTGCTACACCCTTGGCTCTACTCTTTCAACCCTAATTCATGTTTAGAATCCCTTGGAAGACCCAAATATATAGGCTTTGCTCGGCCGACTTTGAAAATAGCCTCAATTTTACGTACTTTGCGCACATTCGATGCTACCTTCGATGGCACTTCGATGTCATCGAAGGTCCAGGACCCAGCTGGATTCGAATTCGGAAACTCACGCTTTTCGCACTGCGTAAGTTGTCAATGTTATCACCCGACCTTTGATGTCATCGAACAGCTCTTCGATGCAATCGAAAATGGTCTAGAATTGTTCAACGAGTTGAGCTTGAAAATAAAAAATTCTCCATGTCATCGAACTGACTTCGATGACATCGAAACTTGCATCCAATGGAATCGAACTTTGTAGCTAATTGTCCAGCAACAAACTTGATTTTTACTAAATTCTCGATGTGATTGATCTTCCTTCGATTTCATCAAATACTTCGATCTCATTGAACTATGTTTGATGCAATCGAACAGTTAAGTTCAGTAGTTCTGAATTCTGCACTTTTGCAAATTCGATTTTCTACCTTCTTTACTTAGTTTCCTTGGATCTTGGACTCTTTAAATCTTCAATTTTGGTCTCCAAATATCCATCCTTGGCAATTTTTGAACATAAATTTCCATGCTTTTAGCATCTTTTTCACTTCAAGCTCTCGAAATCACTTCGCAAGTAAGACATGCATAAATATATCGATTAAGTGATATCATGTTCATAAAACCAAGGTATAAATAGGGCGAAATATGCAATATTTAGCACTGAACACTAACCTAGAGATTAACATGGCCACAGTTAATTTTTAGAAGTTGGCTCGATTGCGATAAAAGGTTGACCTTGGGCCTTGTGATCACCAGGTTGTGACACAAAAACTTGCCAAGAGACACTATACGTCTTGACAAGCAACCACAAGTGTAGAAGCGTGTCTGAGAGCAACACCACACATCAATCGTGACTCACACATGCGCAGTTGGTGCACAAGGGTAATTCGATCAACCAAGTTGTTACCTAGTTCGGCCGGTCAGACCAAACTTTAGTTTTCATAGAGGATTGAGGGGGTGAGCTCCTATCAGTAGCGGGGAACGTACCAGCCTCACATTAACCAGTCTCGGCTAGCTCCATTGCTGAGATGTAGAATGGTCAAATCTCGCCCTACCCAGAAAGAGGTTTGGAGAAGGGTGAGTTACCCCCAATTCCCAGCTGTACCTGAGGGGATGACTCGCACGCAGAAGTGGCATTAGAAAAGGTGACGGGCTGCCAAGTGAAGGGAGTTGGCTAGCTTGAAGAATGAGCTTTAGCTAGTGATCGTGCGACCACACCAGACATTAAGGATTCCTCAGCCAGGGGATGAGTAATTAGCTATAAATGTGGTTGATTTGGTCGTGAAACCTGTCTCAGATGATCTAGCTACTGATAGCCAACAAATTAATTCGAATGACAGTAGGGATACTGAAAATTTTGAAGGCTCGACTGAATATCTTAGCGATGAGTTGTGAGACTCGTATCCTAGTCCGTATCGTTCCGTATGCTTCCGCGATCCTACCGGTCAAATTTCGGCAACCTTCACACCGTATCCGACAATTGCGCGTGATCCTAAGCCTAGTCCCGCTTGCCAAAGTCAACTCGAACCGAAACCTATATCTTGGCGACCGCGCCGTCGCAGCGGTTCCAACGCCGCGACTTGCGCATCGACCTGATACCCAGGCTAGAAGATGTCGATCTGCATTTATTCTGAAGAAATGCCGTGCGTTGCGAATCTCGAGGGAATCTCTACAATAAGTCCCATCAATCAACCATAAATGCATCCCTTATCCAAGTACAACCACCCCACTCCTCCTTTTCCCTTAAGTCAAACCTCTCTCTCTCTCACCATCCCTCTTTTACCCATTTTTTCAAACCAACCCATACTTCATTAATTACACCCATCACACCTCGCCCATCCATATCACTCCCATCATTTCTCTCTCTCTCTCATTTCTCAAATCTCCCAAGCAACTCAAGCCTCACACGTCCAAGCCTCTCCAACTCTCTTCCAAACCACAAGTGTGGTCCACCTTCTCATCTTCCATCTACACCTTCTCATCTTTCATCCAGACCATCAAAAGTCCATCATCCACTGTTAAAAGTCGAGCATAGGAGCAAAGGAGTTCAAGGGATCAAGAAGGAGGCCAACGAGGTGGGTGATCCACCGTTATCTTTTTATCTTAGGGCCCACTTGTTGGTGGGACCCATTTTGTTGTATGTGATTTCATCAAGAGGGGCCCATAGTGGCGGGGTCCCTCTGTCTCACCGTATCTCTTTCTCTCTCTCTTTGAATAGTAATGATGATGAAGGGGTTAAGTGTGGCCCACCATGAATCATAGTTCATGTGGGACCCATTAGATGAATGTGTTGGATCTATGCCATCCAACCCATTAGCGGGCCAAGATGAAGGAAAGACACGAGTATCAGATTGATCCAAATCAGGTGGGCCACGTTTATGTGGGATCCACCTTGACTAAATGTGCGCCACGTGCATGTGGGGCCCACTATGATGTTGTGTATATGCATACCGTCCAGTGTCCCTGACGCTGGACGTGAGGCAGCGTGGCTGGCTAACATGGAGTGTATGTACTGACATGGTGTGTACTTTTAAGCTAACAAAAAAGAAAAGGAGAGGAAAAAGGGGCTTTTGGGATGGGCCACGCATGCAGGCCCCACCTTGATGTATGGGACTGATCCAAGCCGTCTATCCCCTTCTTCAGATCATTTTAGGCGTTGAACCAAAAAATGAGATTGATCTGTTTTTCTAGCAGGCCATGGTATAGGAAACAGTGTTCCTACCTTCAATTTACTCCCTGATGCTCCTGTATATAAAAAACAGCTCAATATTGGACTCTATGGGTTTGTATCGAGCCACAGGGACCAATGGCTGGAGTGGATCTTGCTAATGTGGGCCCCATCTACTAAAAATCACAGAAAAATATAAAAATAAAAAAAAATACAGCGCAGGCGCTGCCTACGGCGTTGGCAGACGGGCGGACGAGGCAGGCCTCACGGCCCCAGCTGTGGGCCCCACCTACAAGCGTTTCGGCCATTAACACCATGCATTTGATGGGTCCCCTCGGACCAGGTGACCACCCCAAAGATCAGCTGTATACGGAACTCCGGTGGGCCACACCATTTAAAATCATGTGAAGACATGCTTAAACATATAAAATCAGTTGGTGGGGCCTACCTGAAATTTGGATGCAGCTGAAACTTGGTCTGAACGGTCAGCCAAGTGGGACTCACATAATGGGTGGGTTGGATCTATGGACCACATCACGGTGGGCCCCCCTGACGGTGACCTTATGGTCAGTTTGGATGGCAAATAAATATTACAGTGGGCCATAGGTCCACGTGACCCTCAACAGATTGGATGTAAATAAATATCACGGTGGGCCCATGGTCCACGTGACCCGTGAACTATTTGGATGGTAAACAAACATCACGTTGGGCCCCAGTTCCACCCAAGTCCACGTGGCCTTGTGAACAGGTTGGATGTAAAAAAACGTTATGGTAGGCCCTGGTCCACGTGACTTTATGTACAGCTTGGATGTAAATAAACATTACAATGGGCCCAGGTGGGTGGAAAATAAACATTACTGTGGGCTCCAGGATTGAGTGACCTTATCAATGGATTGGATGGAAAATAAACATTATGGTAGGCCCCACATGGGACCCACTTATGTATGTATTGTAAACCATACCCTCCATTAGAGTGGGCTCCATCATGATGCATGTATTTCATCCAACTGTCCAACCATTTTGGAGATAATTTAAGGCCCATTGTTGAGGCCCATCTTGATGCATTGGTGGTCCTTGTTGAGGCCCACCTTGATATGTACATACGAGACCCATGTATGAGGCCCATTTGATGTACTGGAGGCCCATGGGTTAAGGACCAATAGGACGTACATAAGGCCCATTGTAGTGTGATTCCACCATGGTATATGTATTGATTTTATAATGGGTTATACCTTGGGAGCAATGATGGTTTGACGTCCACATTGAATGGATAATGTTGGTTAAATGTCCGCATTATAATTCTCCCTAAGGCCCACTGATAGGCCCATACTTGTAGTAAGTAGGCCATCTAGGCCCATCTCCGTTATACACAGAGCCCATTCCTTTATACATGTTTAGTATAGATCCATGATTCATGATCATTCGCATCATATGTATGCCTGATGTGAGGAGTGACCGATCATAGCATATGCCTTCGGGCGGACTGTTTATGGGCTCCTTGATAGGCGGAGTTACCCCATATAAGTGCATGGTACACGCAGGACTATTGCATGACTGATAGTGTGACTCATGCACTTGCATTTGTGTGATTGTAGTTACTGTATGCCCTAGCAACATCAGGGCCATAGCCTCCATAGACACATCGTGGATGGCAGGATTGGATACCGAAAATATTTAGTTCTAGTAAACGGGCGCCATAGATGTCCCTGGGTAAAAATTTCTAAACCTGATGGTACCAAAGGATGACTCCAACGTCGAGACCGAGTGGATACACGAGTGCGCGAGGGCCGTATACCAGTAGGCCGCGTCTCCCACTGTGTCGTGGTCGGTTGGAAAGGGGTGTGACTTTACCCGCCTGAGTGAGAGGGCAATTTCTAGGTTGAGTTTGACCAGCTTGAGGAATTGGTCTGCTATCGACGAGCCGGGCTCGATATTGGTAGGCGGATAGTGAGGTCTCTTCCACCCTCCCAGTTATGGGTCCGGATAGGGGCGGCAAGCTGGCGTAGAGTGTACTTGACCCCGATGATTATCCATACTGAGAACTGCACTGATTTGATGCTCTAGTGAGGAGCTGCATTGATATATGGATGGGGATTGACATGCTTGACTTGCATTCTGCATTGCATGGCCTTGATATGGCTGATTGCATACATGTGTTCATCAGCATGATTTCGTATTTCTCTGACCTTGCATTCTGAGCACGCTTATATTGCGCACACACTTACACCACCCTCTAAGGTTTCTATAAGCTTATGCACGATTGATGCGTGCAGGTGACACCAGGTCGCAGCCGTAGCGTAGCAGCAGCAGGAGTGTGCGGTCGAGCCTTTAGAGTTTTTGTTACTCACACTATCTTGTATTTCCCTTCGGACGCATTGTACTTAAAGTTTTTGATCATAATGGATTTTGTGATGGTGTTCTTGTGGTTATTGTTCATGGGTTATACTTTTGGTTATGCTCATTATAATTGAACTAATGATTTGAAATCCTCCTTGTAGCATCCCAGGATCGGAACCTGGTGTATAGGTGCCGGGAGCCGAGAATGGGGTACTATGGAGGCTGTCGGCGCCAGATTCGGTGATCGAGAATTTTGTGAGCCCGGTTTTCGAGTTTGGGGAGTGACATGAGTGCATCTCGGACGACGACTTGCTAATCAAACAGCTCTTTCTTACAACAAAACTATTGGAAGAAACCCCACCTAGTCTTGAAAAGGTAGGGGTAGCTCTAATGGTGAATTATCCAAGTACTATACTCTCTGTTGAGAATGCTAAAGAGCCACTGAATTTGGAAATGCCTGGGGGAAATGTCTAAAATTTGTGATAGTGTTAGATCACTACCACCATTCGTGGTGGACTGCAACATGGTGCTCACACTCCCAACGAGTTTCTAAGCCAAGCCATCTCAACCTAACAAGATGGTAGGAGATGTGGAGGAGATTGGTCTTCTAATAATAATACAACATGGTTCCTTATACTCAGAGGAGGAGATCAGGAGTGTATCGACCGTCACTGCCAGGCCATGTACATTTTCTGAGAAAGTGGTCATAGAAAGACCCATCATTACCATGAACCAACACTTGAAGCTGTTGTAAATATCCATTCATTTAGAGGGATGTCCAATTACCGGAGTCCTGGTCGACAATGGGGCAACTGTGAAAATCCTTCCCGCCAGAATGATGACAAAATTAGGGAAAACCGCAGCTGACCTAACTGCAACCAAAGTCACGACTAGCAATTTCACTAGAGGGATAATGAAAATGCATGGCATCTTACCTATCGAGTTGATGGTGGGAACCAAGAAGGTGTTGGCTACTTTCTTTGTGATCAACACCTTATCCAATTACAACGCCTTGTTAGGAAGATAATAGATTCACTCTTTGTCATGTAACCTGTCATCTTTGCACCAATTCATAAATTTTTAGAATCAAGAAAATGTTGAATTGATGTTGGCCGAAAATAAGATATTCTTGGCTACATCTAACGTGGACAAGGCCTAGTTCTATGGAGATGAAGTTGGGTTGACATGTTTCATTAGGAGATATAAACATGGGGGTCGAACTGGAATATCTACTGTAATTCATTCGGGCAGAATAGTACAAGATATTTCTACCATGATATGCTTGAATGACATGCTACCGAAGGCTATAGTACCCTATTAGACAATTCTGTATTGTACAATAAAAGAGATCCCACGACAAGTACACCATCAATCAACGGAGGGTGGTCGAGTTCATAACCACGATAAAGAAGCTCAACGAGAGCTTGAGAGAATATTGCAGTGGTTGCTTTGTCAACTTGGTTGAAATTGTAATACCAACCGATGAGGTAGTCGAAGATGGCATAGATCTGAAGGATCTGAAGGGGGCTCCTGAAAAGTTATATTATTCTCATGCCCAAGTACAAGATCCCCTAGTCGAAGTAAATTTGGGGACATAACAAAATCCCAAGCCAACTTTCATTAGTGGTTTGTTGGAACCACAAGTCTAGGCTAAATCACTGACTTACTTTGGGAGTTTGCTAACGGGTCGAGCATAGGTTGCCAATAAATGAGGGGTATCAACCGCACAAACAGTCGTCTAGGTGGATGACAATGGAGGTTACTTAAAAAATAATAGAGGAGATTGAACAGATGTTGAAGGTAGAATTCATTAGGCCCATCAAATATACTGAATGGATATAATGTGGTTCTAATCATCAAGAAAAATGATAAGCTCCGAGTATGTATCAATTTTAGAAATCTAAATTAAACTATGCCAAAAGATGAGTAGCCAATGCCAATAGCTAATCAGTTGATCGACTGAGCAGTAAGGCATTAGATGGTTTCCTTTATGGACTACTATCAGGATACAACCAAATAAGCATAGCATCTGATGATGTGCCAAAAATGGCATTCAGATGCCCTTAACATTTGGGGACCTTTTGTTGGGTGGTTATACCATTTCGGCTAAAAAATGCAAGGGCTACTTATCAAAGGGCAATGAATACTATATTTCATGACATGATTAGCCACTTCTTGGAAGTATAGATTAACGATGTGGTGGTCAAGTCAACCGATATTTATTCATGAACCTTAAGTGCAGGGTTGTGAAGTAGTAATAACTTGATGAGACCAAGGTTGAATCCACAGGGAATGGGGAACACAGTTTAGAACTAATCTAAGTCGAATGTGTTGGTCTGAGTTTTTAATCCAACAATTTAGGAAAAAGTTTTAAAACAAATAAACAAAAGACTAAGGATTCAGGAATCCACTCATAATAATCTCAATATTCGATTTACTAATTCAATGGATAACTTTATTAGAATTGAAGTCCTATCCTATCCAATCAGAAGATGATTCAATTAAACCATTCATAAATATTAATAAGAATATGATTTTAATTGATTGATTCTCTCATGAAGTATTCAGATCTTAATCCTAGGGAATCAAAAGTATCTAAAGCACCCATAGGCGACATTAGATCAATTAATTATACAAATTGAATCCTTCTCTAATTCAAGCTAAGCAATTGTTAAATTAAAACATTTATTGTAACTAGAGTGCACAACAAATACAAACAAGAACAACTTAAAGACTTAAAGTAAATCCAAATCAAATCAATCTAATATCATTATTCAAAATAATGTTATTGAATCTAATAAACTCAATATTGAAATTAACTATAAGCTTCATTCCTTAGTCATAGCTAAGAGATTATCCAGTCATAGCTAATTCAAAAATAAAAGAAAAACTAAAAGATCTACTAGAACGTATGAAGAAATTAAAGCAGAAGAATGTTGTCAGCACTCCACCTAAGCCTTCTATGTCTTTCCAAATCTTAGAAGATGATTTGGGACGTGATAGGGACTACAATTTATAGTTTTGGAACTCTGACTTTCGCACCACCTCAGAAAAATCACAAATTGACTTTGAATTTATGCAATTGCGCACACCTTAGATGACATTGAAGGGCTGTTTATATAGTTTTTTAGGATTTTGTCTTTTTAGCCCTGGAATTTCAAAATATGATTTTTCTGGCCCTGATTTTTGGGATTCTTTTTTCTTAGTTTCTTCACTTCAAATATTTGATTTTCTTCCTTCCTCACTTGGTTTCCTGGGATATTTGGTACTTGAATTCTTCAATATTGTCCTCCATGAAACCCATTCTTCATTATCTACTTTTGAGCTCTAAATCCATCCTTTTAAGCCCATATTCATCTTAGGCTTTCGAATCACCTCTCACGATGAAAACATATATAATTAAATTCAATTAACACTTAAATGCCAAAAAAACTCATGTAATTGAAGGGTTAAATATGCAATATTTGAGTCTCAACACACCCCCAACAAGCATTTGTTAGTCCCGAGCAAAACATGTGAAAGATATTTTGAAAATAAATGAATAATTTTCAAAAGCTCAAGCGGTTTTAAAAACAATCCAAATTATAAAAATCTAAAATACATTAATGTTAAGTACTACTTTCTCTTAAACTTTAGCACTTTGTAAATGTCCTAATATAATTCAAAGCATTAATCCTATAATTAGAAAAATTCTAAACATTGAGTTCCATGGGTGCATAGTGAAGTCTACACTTATGACAACCAATGGTTTAGTTATCTACTTTCATGATAACATTGATGATTCAAAGAACATTAAGGATAATCATAACCCAAACCAAAACTTGCCTTACAGTTCAACCTTCTACTCATCCAGCTTTTGATTTTTTCCATCGACGACTTTCACACTATTTTCACTTTAAAAAAAAATAATAATAATTCTTCTTTACAGTCCTTTCAAGGACTTCGATAGGTAGCCCTTTTCAACGACAACTGTTTTTTAATTGAGTATTACTTCTCTTTATTTTTTTTTCTTTCAATTCTTTTTATTGAACATGATGGCCAAATTCTACATCTTTAGTTCCTATTATTCTCAATCATCAAGTTAATAATTTAATATTCAACTTAAACTTTAATATGTAAGCTAGATGTAATATGTGAAATCACGACTCAATCAATGTTTAAAACTTCTAATTCAAAGATTAAAAACTTCGAACTTAATTATTGAAATCTATCAAACAACTAAAATTCAGATTTCAGAAATCCTTAACATTAAGTATCTTAACATTCTAATATCTGGATTATCTTCAAAATTACTTAATTCTACATTTTCTCAATGTATAAACATTTGTCTCTAATCATAGGATAGTTTGAATCTGCAAAGTGTGCCAAACATACTTCTAGAAGTCCGGTAGTTTCAATTAAAAGAGGCTCATTATCTTCAAATATATCAATCAAGTTTACCTCATGGATCACATCCTCATCCTCTCGTGGTTTCTGCAAATTAAACACGTTCAGTTTTAATGTCATATTCCAAAAAGATATTTTTATGATCCCATTTTGGGAGTTGATTATGACATTAGCAGTAGCCAGGAATGGTCGACCTAATATAATAGGGATTTGAGTACCCGCATTTATAACTGGGTGTGTATATAAGACAATGAAGTTTACTGGGTAGTAGAATCTATCAACTTGGATCAACACATCTTCTACCACACCTTTCGGTATCCTAGTTGAGTGGTTGGCCAATTGTAATGTTGTCTTGGTGGGTTTCAACTCACCAAGGCCTAATTGCTCATACACCTTTCTAGTACTCAAGTGTTACCATATAACCTAACTTAGCAGAATACAAATCTAGCTTAAGCGAACATTCACGTGCACCATAGTTAAAATTTAACTATTGAAAGTAATCCCAATCCATATATCAAGTTGTCCATCCATTGATTTCCAAGATGGATCATCATACCACTAGAGAGATCTACCTTTAGGGTTTCAATCGCATCAATAGACAAGCCAAACCGTCCAATAGTCTATGATCTCTGGCCAAGTCTACTATTTAAATCCATGGAGCCTCCTAGACAGTGTGGATCTTGAAAAATGTCACCTGGTGGCTCAAATTGCTAAGTCCATTGTTCATCACCTTCAAGATTAAGTTGGGAGTAAGTGAAAAGCCTTAAATCCTACTAATAATCACAGTGTGGATAGCCCTTGGGCCTTTAAAACCCTTTTGATCACTAATGATCAAATCTAGAAGAAATCCGACCATCGGATTAGCGGGAATCATTAGTTGGCCATGAGATCACTAAGTATGACCCATCTGAGTTTAGGATACACCTCATTCCTCGGGTTGGTACCAATTCAAGTTGACAAAAGAGATGGAGGAAGTAGATTAGCCGATTTGAACCCTGGATCGATGGATCCACCATCCATCTAATCTATAATTAATATCAAGCGATTTAACACTCGGATACTACAGTTAAATTGCCCGATTGATAGGAGTGTTGTTGAGGATTGTCTGAACTAGACTAGGGACCACTCAAAATCAAATTCAGGCTCGATCCGACTGTCAACTTAACTTGAAACAACAAATTGGCTTGAATTGATTGAGTATGGCCCACCTAAGCTTTAGATCCACCCCATCTTTGGCTTGATGTCCTAATAGGACCCACATGACTTGATGAACAGATAGATCCATCAAAACCATCACGGTGGATCCCATGCATATGGTGCTTGTGCACATGGTGCGTGCACCCGCGGTGCACTAGACCACTGACTTAGGTCAAATGGGCACTGACCTGAGCTTGCCCGAAAAAGAAAGGTTTCTCCCTCCTTTTCCCTCCCAATTTCGATTTGAACGGACAACGTCCGTTTGCAACGCCTGTGGCCCACCATCTCGTCCCAAATGGGAGATCCAAACCCTTCATCTGATCTAGGAGGTGGGCTCAACCAAATCCACATAGTTCGTACACATTCATGCAAATGTGCATGCACTCAAACCTGAGCCCAAACAGAGAGTGCGTGCGGCACCTCCCGAAAATGGAAAATTTTCGTTTCTTCTTACCACGATGGCAATCCACATAAGCCTAACTCCTCAAATCTCAGTCCTTTAATCCGAAAGATCCTAGCCATTCATTCCATTCACGGGGATTATGGTTTTGGTAGAAAATCAGCAACTGAAACAGCTCCCGGTTTCATGTTACCAGCTGTATTTAGAGCCGTTGCAAAATAGAGCCATCTAAGCCATTCATTTCCTATCTTACAATCTAAGATTGTTTAAGGAACTCTACATAAGAGAGGAAGTGAGTGCATTAGGGTTCCTCACCATTCCTTGCGGCCGCCCGTGAAAAACTAGTCGTCTCCTTCTCCTAACGAACCCATCACCCAAGCCTCCCTCAACCTTCAAAATCTACATTCCACAAGTTCCTCTGAACCCGCCAGGATCATCCAACACCTCAAAATCGAAGAAACAAAGCTCTATTTGCAATCTGCCATTAGTGCCAGAGCTTTTTCCTCATTCGCCGTCGCGTTACACCAAACTTAGTCACAGCGAGTCGGGGTGAGTTCTGGTTAGGTCGGAACTCCTGCTGATCGTTGTTGAAACAACAAAGAGAGGAACGAAAAAGAGAGAGAGTTGGGAGGACAAGTACGCGCGATGACTCGCTGGTGTAATTGAGTCGAGTGGTGTGAGTCGAGGCTGCTGCTTGTCTGAGTTTTATGGCCAGGGATTGTCAAAATCCTACCACGCCGGTGGCTCCTGAGGTAGTAGAAGAAGAAGGAAGAAAAGAGAGAGAGAGAGAGAGAGAGAGAGAGAGAGAGAGAGAGAGGAAAGAAAGAAAGAAGAGAACGAGAGAGCAGACTCGAGTTGGTGTCGCACTACACCAACTCGTTGCACCAGGCAACTCGGGCCGACTTCGGACTAAGTTGGGTCCGATTCAGGCCAGCAATGGGTCTGGGTCCCTCTAAAGTGTGAGAGAAGAAAATGAATAAGAGCCGAGTTCCGGCCGAGTTGTAGTAAGGCAAGTCAACTCATCTTCAACATTTATGGGGTGTGACTCAACAACTCATTGAGTTCATGTCCGTGAGGGGCTGAACTCAGCTAGTAAAGCAGTACCAACCATCGGATCCTCAGTTCAAGTCCAAAGTTAATGGAGAAAACTCCATTTTGTCAGGTAACTATCGCAACCCAGCTCATTGGCTCACCGACTAAGATTTAGAGCATTCATGGCTGGCTTGGGTGTCCAGCAAGGGAGAAGAAGGAAAGTGGAGAACAGAAAGGAAGATAGTCAAGGTAGAGAAAGAGTGAGAGAGAGAAGATAGGAAGAAGGGAAAGGAGAAGAAGGGAAGGAGAGTCGAGTCTTGCCTTGTTAGCAGGTTAACTTGACTGGGTTGTTTAGTCGAGCTGTGGGCTATTTTTGGTCCAGCAACCTTATTGGAAGGGTCAGGGAGAAAGTGAGCAAAAAGAATAGTGGAAGAAGAAGTAGAAAAGAGAGAGAGAGAGAGTGAGTCGACTCATTGTCGAGTCGATATGATTCGAACGGTCGAGTCCAGCTCATGTTTAGGTCAAATCATTTGGGCTAAGTTAGGGTAATTTATATAGTCTTTGTGGGTTGACTCAGCTCGGTTCACTGAGTTCCCATTGTCATGTGAGTGCAGTCTACTTTGAGTCCTTAATCGGTTGTGTCAGTCAGGTTGAGTTTGTATAAGTTGAGACTGTATGTCAAAGTTCACTGTACTACATAATTAAGACCCTCACTTTAATCCTAACCATATAGTTTCATAATTTGTGGTGGGGTCTGACTCTAAGGGCGCACCCGCTTCCTAACGATGATGTGGACGATTCAAAACATAAAGTGATGATTTCTTCCCCTTAAGCTTTTCATTTCCAAATTAGTCTAAGGAATAGTTATCATTTGAATTACAATTGTCATCTTCTAACCTATGACCACTTACACTAGTTATCGAATCTTAAGGAAAAGTTTGCATTTTAACTACAACTGATAGCTTGTAGAACATGCAATAGTTATTAAATCTTATATGTTAATTTCCATTTAAATCGATAGTTTATGCCCTTGATTCAAGATCTCTTGGGGTAGTTATGGATTTCATTATCAACAAATATCTTGTATCTATACACTTTCTCATGAATTGCTTGTAAGTCGCTTATGGAATTTGATTTACTATATTTACTAGTGGGAAACTCCACTTATGTATGTAAACCCACACTTAGGATATAACGGGATGAAATGTGTGGGAAATGGACCCTCAACTTGGAGGTTACTTTTGGAATGTCAACATGAGCTTACCATCCATAGGTTGTTGTGCCTATGTGGCCTTGGGAATAACCTTTTTATCGCTTGATTTAATATCACCCTACGTAACTTCTTTACCGCTTCAATTTAACGTTTACCTCGTGTGACCTTTTTATCGCTTCGATTTGGTATTTGTCCTATGATTTGATATTTGCCCTGTGTGGCTTCGATGGTTTGTTGAGACTTAAATATTACATATTTTTTCTCATTTATATCTTGGTTTTATGAACATGATATTGTTTAATATTATGTTTTATGCATGTTTGTGTTGTAAGGTAAATCTGAGAGCTCGGATTGAAAAGAATGCTAAGCATGGATTTAGTGCTCAAGAATCACCAAGGCAAATGAGGGATCTTAGGAGACCAAGAACGGAGAATTCTCATACTAATGATCCAAGGAAACCAAGTATAAAGGATGGAGAAAAGATTGGCAAAAGCAAAAGTTAAACAAAAGAAAAATAGGATATTTCGGTGCCACCGAAATCGTGTAGAGTGTAACACGGTTTCTATGCGGATTGCGTAAATAGAGTTTGTTTTGCGAAAGTAACCAAGCTAGGCTATAAATAGAGGTTTCTTATGGAATTTTAAAGCATACTTAGGGTTTTTTTTAAAAAGGATATATAGGGTTTTTAGAGAGCATTCAAGGGCAAGATATAGGGTTTTTCTAGGGTTTTTGGATCTTTACAAGTTCTTTTTAAATTTTTATTAATTTATTTTCTTGCTTTCTTGTTGCTTTTATATTTTGTAATTTAGTTATGTTTTTCTAGTTCTCTCTAGCCCATGCTAGAAGGGACGCACATTGGTTTAATGATTTTATGAATTATGATGATTGATTATTTTTAATGATGAGATGAATGGTGTATGCATATTATCAATTATCTAAGATTAGGTTTTTGATCCTCATGTGAGATCCATATGTTTCCATCATGTGAGATCCATATTGATGGATAGGCTTAACCTGGATAATTAGATTTCTTAGATGGGAGATGTTCTCAATGTAAGACCCGTATCCTCGCTTGTATTGTTCCGTAGGCTTCCGCGGTCATCTCGGTCAAATTCTGGTGACCCGCGAACAGTTATTGGTTCTTGTGTGCGACCCTGAGATGTGTCTCGTATATCTGAGTCGGATCGACCCAAGACTTGTACTAGTGCGACCGCGCCGTCGCCGCGGTTCCGATGCCGCGTCTTGCACGACGATGCGGTACCCTAGCTAGGAGATGTGGGCCTGCGTTCAGTTCGAGGATGAACGCCGTGCGTTGCAATCCCTAAAAAATATCACATCAATCACATCAATCAAGTACACATCACTCCCATCACTCACACCCATCCCCAAGTACAACTACCTCCCTTAAAGTCAACTCTCTCCCTTATACAAGTACACCCATCACCTCACTCACCCATCCCATCCTCTCTCTCTCTCTTATTTTCTTCATTTTTTTCAAGCAACCATGGGACTCCCACGTCCATGACTCCCATGAGAGAGCTAGTGTGGCCCACCTCCCTATCTCCCATCTCCACCATCTAAGGATCATCTCCACCGTTGAAGTTGTCTCTTTGGGGCTCTATCATGCATTGGTGGAAGAAGGAAGAACAGATCTCGAGGTGGGTGATTTTCTTTTGTGTAGATCTTGACTTTTGGATCATAGTGGGTGCTCTATTAGGCCTAGATTCATTTTTTTTAATGAAGGGCCAAGTGAGGCCTACCGATTGATGGTATGGATCTCACTTTAGACCCTAGGTGTGACCGATGGCCCACCTTGATCCACATGATCATTCCATGATGGGGCCATTCTCCATGGACCCCATCATGGTGTTTATTTTCTTTGCTTAGCTAGAGGTCATTTAGACCGTCCATTTTGGGTGGAGGAGGAATCTTCACCGTTGATCTTTGATTTGGTGGGCCCACATGTATTGGGACCCACTTGATGTATGATTGAATGCATGGATCGGAGGGCCCATAGTGCCGGGGCCCCTCCATCGCACGTGTGTCTCTCTTTCTCTCTCTCCCTTTCTTTTAATCATTGTTTTGTGGTAGATGGTCGTGTGGCCCACATGGATGGACCCTACCTTGGTGTATGTTTTATCCACACCATCCATGCCTATGGTGGTCCACCTAGATAACACATCTGAAGGTAGGGCCCACCTTGCTATGTGGTATCCAAAACCGTCTAGCGTCCCTGGACGCTGGATGTCAAAGTGAAGCGTGAACTGTGTGAGTGTACTGACAAAAAAAAGTGTAGATATAAAGGTTTTGGAGAGGGCCACTTATACAGGCCCCACCTTGATGCATGTTGTTAATCCACACCATCCATTCCATTCCCGAGCTCATTTTAGCCGTTGAGTCGAAAAATGAAGCTGATCCGATGTTCTGACGGGCCATAGCATAGGCAACAGTGTTTTAACCTTTAAAACCCACCTTGATGTTTTTACTCGCCAAAAATACACTGCATATTGGGCTCATTTGGACGGTCTTAAGCCCTGGAATCCAATGGGTGGAGTGGATCCACTAGAAGCGGGCCCCACATGTGAAAAACCTAAAAAAAAGAGTGCATATGCTGCAGCAGGCGTTGCTGCGCTGGCGGGCGGATGGTCAGACCAGCCAGGGAGCATGGTCCCATATGTGGGCCCCACCATGATGTGTTTTGCATATCCACGCCGTCCATTTTGTAGGCGCTTAGCGCAGTGGGCCGCCCCCCAAATTTCCGCCATATACGTGGCTCAGGTGGCCCACACGGCAAGAAATAGTGGGATTGAATGTTTGCCATTGAAACCCATTTGAGGTTTCCACATAAGTTTTAGATTAATATGAAATTTATTTTTCCTTTCATTCAGGCCGTCCAGCGTCTCTGGACGCTGGACGCTGCCACTAGACAGCTTCACACACACACACGTATATGTATATATGTATATGTAATACATATAATATATTATATAATTACTGTGGTTGGTCACTGTTACATGGGACCCACCTGTTTCATCCACGCCATCCGTTTATATGGGACCCACCTCTTTAATCCATGTCATCCGTCTATATGGGACCCACCATGATGCATGTGTTGCACCCAAATCATCCAACCTTTTTGGGCAAGCTCATTTTAAGGCTTGAAACGAAATAAGACAGATCTATTTATCAAGTGGACCAAACGGCAATGTGAGCATTGAAACGTCTACCACTGAAATCACCTTGATATTCATAAGGCCCATTTGAGGAGGCCCACCTTGATGAATTTGTGCCTATTGTTGAGGCCCACCTTGATATTCATAAGGCCCATTTGAGGAGGCCCACCTTGATGAATTTGTGGCCTATTGTTGAGGCCCACCTTGATATTCATAAGGCCCATTTGAGGAGGCCCACATTGATGAATTTGTGGCCTATTGTTGAGGCCCACCTTGATATTCATAAGGCCCATTTGAGGAGGCCCACCTTGATGAATTTGTGGCCTATTGTTGAGGCCCACCTTGATATTTATAAGGCCCATTTGAGGAGGCCTACCTTGATGTATTTATGGCCTACTGCTGAGGCCCACCTTAATATTTATGAGGCCCATTGTGATATATTTGGGGCCCATAGATTGAGGCCCATTGTGATGTATTAGGGCCCATTTGGTAAAGCCCATTGTGATGTGTTAGGGCCTGTGGGTTAAGGTCCATTGTGATATATTTGGGGCCCATGGGTTGAGGCCCATTGTGATGTATTAACGCCCATTTGGTAAAGCCCATTGTGATGTGTTAGGGCCCGTGGGTTGAGGCCCATTGTGATATATTTGGGGCCCATGGGTTGAGGCCCATTGTGATGTATTAGGGCCCATTTGGTAAAGCCCATTGTGATGTGTTAGGGCCCGTGGGTTGAGGCCCATTATGATATATTTGGGGCCCATGGGTTAGGCCCATTGTGATGTATAGAGGCACGTGGGTTGAGGCCCATTTGATGTATTTGAGGCCCATAGGTCGAGGCCCAATGGGATGTACATGAGGCCCATTGAATGTGATTCCACCATGGTTTGTGTAATGATATTTATGGCGGGCCATGCCTTGGGAGCAATGTTGGTTTGACGTCTACATTGTAAGAATGATGTTGGTTAAATATTCGCATTATAACCCTCCCTAGGGCCCATTGATAGGCCCATTCTTGTTGTGTATGAGGCCCCTGCGCAGGGCCCATCTGTAATGTATATTAGACCCAGGTGTAGGGCCCACCCATTGTCCATTAAGGCCCATGGGTTGAGGCCCATTGTGATGTATTTTTGGTCCAGATGGCAAGGCCCGATGTTATGTATGAGAAGCATATGGGATGTGGCCCATCTGATGTATATAAGCCCATGTGATGTAGCCCATGTGATGCGTATTAGACCCATGTGACGCGGTCCATTATGATTGTATGAGGCCCATTGTGGTGTATTTGAGGGCTAGGCTATAGAGCCCATTGTGATGTATGTTATGCCCATGTGAAAGGCCCATCGTGATGTGTATTAAGCTCTTGAATGAGGCCCATCATGATTGTATGTGAGGCCATGGACCCACTATATGTTTGGCCCTATGTAGGTCACTCCTTGGGAGCAATGTTGGTTAGATGTCCACACTGATGGGCAATGACGGTTAGATGTCCTTAATGTGACATTCCCTTAGGCCTTGTTAGCCCATTCTCTTAGTAGGTTAACCCAAATAAGTGGGCCCCATTCGCCATAGACGGATGGCTTCGTGCCATCAGATCTGATATAACCGCGGTCGTGGGCCGATCTTTATATTATGGTTGACTAGCTGTCCATCTATGGGCCCCGCCTTGTTTATATGTTGATTGTCGGTGCCGATTATCGATGTTGATTATCGGTGTCGATTGTCGAGACCAATTGTTGAGGCCGATTTCGATTGCCAAGGTTCATTGCGATGTATTCGAGGCCCATGGGACGTGGCCTATTGTGACATATTTCCGGCGCATTTAATGATACCCGACTTGATGTATATTAGGGTCGTGTGAGGGGCCCATTGTGATGTATATTAGACCTGTGAGATGCGACCCACTTGATGTATATATGGCCATGAGTGAGGCCATGGTGTTGTATATTTGGCCCTTGTGCAAGGTCATGGGTCCACTATATGTTAGGCTCTATGTGGGTTATTCTTGGGGGGCAATGTTGGTTAAATGTCCACATTGTCGAGGCTGATGGTTGATGCCGGTTATTGATATCGATTATGAGTACATAACATCATGATACATGCCCATACGCATCATCTGTATGTTTATTATGAGATGTGGTTGATCATTGCATATGTCATAGAGCGTGTTGATATGAGACTCTCCAATAGGCGGAGGTTATCTCACATGAGCGCGCGGTATGCGCAGGATTGATGCATGACTAGATTGTATGACTCATGCATCTCGCATTATGATAACTGTATGCCCTAGTGACATCAGGGTTGTAGCCTCCATAAGCACATCGTGGATGGCCAAATGGGACACCAAAAATGTTTGGTTTTAACATACGGGCGCCATAGATGTCCCTGCATGAAAATTCCTAAACCTCCGTGGCCAGGAGATGCCCCAACGTCGAGACCGAGTGGATACATGAGCGCCCGAGTGCCTAATACCAGGAGGCCGCGTCTCCCACAGTTCTTGGTCGTTTGGGAGGGGGTGTGGCCTTACCCATCTGAGGGTATGGGGCAATACTAGGCTGAGTTTGACCAGCTCGTGAATGGTCCGCTATCGACGTGTCGGATAGGTATTGGTAGGTTATTGGCCAGGCGGATAGTGAGGTTTTTTATGCTCACTTGGACTATGCGGCTGGGAGAGCGGCAGTGCCATTTGGAGTGTACTAAACCCCGGTGATGATCCCAGAGATAAACTGTACTGATATGTGGATTTAGTGAGCAGGAGTTGCATACTCATTCATGCATTCATTCATTCACTATCCACTCGGGTTGGTGGTGCGCAACTATTTATTACGTGTGCATTCGCAATGGCCAGGATTTTGGTTGGGGCGCGCGACTAACCTGAGATCAGGAGTTTACCACATTGAGTCTGACTATCCAAATTTAGGTATGAGACTGGTTTGGATAGAAGTCCTTTGTGATGGACCCCATAGCCTACGATATTACGTACTATCATCCCGACTTCACACTCCAATATGGTCATCCCATTTGCACCGCATATTGCATGACATTCGGGGTATACGGGATTTTAAGTTTCTGTGTTTTTGCATTTATATAGTCTAGATACCGTTGATGCTATTTGTGAACTCATCAGGAATTGTATATTGCATCGCATCCTCGGCATCTGATATTTGGCTTTTTTTATGACTCCTTATTTGCATAGCTGTTTTATAATGCTTACTATGTTATCTTATGATTTATGGTCTTGTCAGTATTTCTGCTTACTCTGATAATTCATGTTCTTGTCCGCCTTTCTGCTTATTCCGATAATGTACAATTTATGGATTACTAGTATTTTTGGTATTGTATGATGATGACATTGTATTGAATACTTGACACTTACCTTATGCACACACTTACACCACCCTCTTAGCTTTCTATAAGCTTATGCATGATAGATGCATGCAGATGATAATAGGTTGCAGCAGTGTTGAGCTTGGAGCGTGCAGCGGTCTTCTGGAGCTTGACTTTCGATTTACGTATTTCCCTTTCAGTATTGTATTCAAATGTTTATATTAGTGGATATGTGATGATGATGTTGTCTTTGCAAATTGGGTATACTTTTGTTTATGCTTATTACGAGTTAAATGTACAAAAAAATTCTCCTTGTAAGATCCCAGGATTGGAATCTGGCGTATAAACGTTAGGAGCCGAGAATGGGGTACTGTGGAGGCTGTCGGCACCAAATTCGACCATCGGGATTCCTGTGAATCTGATTTTCGGGTTTGGGGCGTGACACTCAACCTGTTACATTTCTTTAATTCATTATCTTATGGATATGGATGCTTAAAATCACTGGCGCTTGAGAATATATGTTAATGGTGCTAATCCATGATTCTCTAATCTTTTATATAATTTATTAAAAATATTTAGACTGTTTTATTTTCTGATTGGGATGACCATAGTGCTCGGATCTTTAATTGTGTTATCAAAGTCATTATAATTTATTGATCATTAACTTATGTGTGGAACTTTGAAGCTTGGGTGTTGTTTTAATTCAATTGAATTCCATACCTTTAAAACTTTCAAAATCATTTCATTTATTTAGTTTCCATTACTTAGTTAATTTTGCATTTGATTTTCCCATTCTCATAAATCATCTACTTATGGGATCGATCCTATATTCACAAGATATTACTTACGAACCTCTGCACTTGGAGGCAAGCAATCAAGTTTTTGGCCACAAGTCTCATATAACTATACGGTGATAAGTCTCATATACTGAATTATAATTGGCCACTAGTTGATGGGCTTCCATTAAACATCCTAAGTTGGAGGTCTCATGATGGTGGAATGGTATACTATGCTCGAGCTATCGGCCTACGCTGGGTGATGTATCCCACGTAGTGACCTTTGAGATTTCTTAAACTGGCTGGTTGTAAATGAAATAATAATGGTTGGGCTAATCATGCATTCATAGCATACGGGCGATGACGGGTGGTTAATTCTGGATGCTTTAGCACGTGCCCTTAGTCGTGGTATCGTTTCGCTAGCTCCCAAACCATCGACCATCGACTATCAATCACTTTCGGTGAGTTTGACACTATGCATGTACGAGATGTACTTTCATTGGTGACTGGCCACATGCATGGGTTTCACCCAAAAGCCAACTAGATGAGCATCCCCAGTTGATGTGCACTCATACATTCATGCATTAAACATGACTGCATCATGTATTGTTTTGTATGACTTATTATTTTTAAACTATGCTTAACTAATGTGGTGGTGTGTAATCTTAAGGTGAATTCACACTGAGTTGGCTACTCATTCATCGAATATATAACTATACAGGTAGTATAGGTGGCTTAAATGATATTCATTCTCAGACTGATGAGGAGTAGGGTACAATTGTCAAGAATGCATGGTTGTATCTGCTAAGAGAAGCTGCGTGATCTTACGGCTCAAGTTTATATGTATTTTATTATTATTCATGTGTTAAATTGTATTTCTTATATTTGTTAACATAGAGACATTGGTTTGTATAAGTCTTTTGGGCAGCCGCTCGTATATTCTGAATGTAAATGAAAGATTCCTTTAAGTTTGATTTGTTAATCCTCCGTTAAGCTGCTAACTCTGAGAAAATAAGAAAAAGAAAAAATATATACGGGGGATTTTGTTATCTTTAAAGGTTAACACTCAGGTTTTTGGAAAACGAGTTATATACTCGGGTTTTGAAAACATAGAGAGTTATAGTATGGTCGTAACAATCTCTTCAAAATCTTTTATTTGCAAATATGAACTTTCCATTGAATTTAGGGAGTAATTGGATCATCCCCAATTTGAAGTCCATGTTTCCTATATTGGTTGGGAAAATCATGTAGGAAGGTGTACTTGTTCTCGTCGGTTGTAAATAATCACGTAACGTTGAATTGGTGGAACTTGGTGTTCCTCATTCTCATCACGCACCATCCTAATATGGGGTATGTTCCGAATTGAATTCTCATCAAAGTATTGTACAGTTTTAGCCATAGTTCCATATGGTGTTTCAGGAGTATTTAGATGTTTTCTAACTAATCGATGGATCGCGAGCTCTTCAACTAAACCTCCTTCACTCAGAGGTCTGAATGTATGGTCCCTTACTCACTTGGGCATGAACCACACAAAACTCTAATTCTATTCTTATGTCCTAAGTCCTACAACAATTATGAAAGCAAATTGAAGGAAAGAGGAATGATGTTACCTATAGGGAAGAACTATAATTAGAATTAAGAATCCTACAAAACCAAGACAAGTGAATAATGCTAACAATGTTAAAAGATCTAAAACAAAACAAACTAAAAAAAATTTAAAACTTAGAAAATCCTAAACACTCGGGTTGAAAAAATTCAGAAAACTAAAAAATATAACCTGAAATAAAAATCAAACCTATAAAACCTAAACCTAATTGTCTTCAATGTCACTCCCCAGCAACGGTGCCAAAAACTTATTCATGAACCCCAAGTGCAGGGTTCCGAAGTAGTAATAACTCGGTGAGACTGAGGTCGAATCCACGGGGAATGGGGAACACGTTCTAGAACTAATCTAAGTCTAATGTGTTGGTATGAGTTTTTAATCCAACGATTTAGGAAAGAATTTTAAAACAAATAAATAAAAGACTAAGGATCCATGAATCAACTCATAGCAATCTCAATATTCGATTTACTGATTCAATGGATAACTCAAATGGAATCGAAGTCCTAGCCTATCCAATCGAAAGATGATTCAATTAAACCATTTATAAACATTAATAAGAATATGATTTTAATTGATTGATTCTCTCATGAAGTATTCAGATGTTAATTGCAGGGAATCAAAAGTATCTAAAGCACCCATAGGCGACATTAGATCAATCAATTATACAGATTGAATCCTTTTCTAATTCAGGCTAAACAATTGTTAAATCAAAATATTCATTGTAATCGGAGTGCATAATAAATCCAGTCATGAACAATTTAAAGACTTAAAGTAAATCCAAGTCAAATCAATTTAATATCATCATTCAAAATAATGTTATTGAATCCAATAAACTAAATACTGAAATTAATTACAAGCTTCATCCCCTAGCCTTAGCTAAGAGATTAGCTAGTCATAGCTAACTCAAAAATAAATAATAAAAACACTAAATGATTTACTAGACCCCATGTAGAAATTGAAGTAGAAGAACGTTATCGACACTCCACCTAAGCTTTCTCTCCCTTTTCAAACCCTAAAAGATGATTTGGGACATCATATGTTCTCTAATTTATAGTTTTGGAACTTCAACTTTCGCATCGCAAACCGACTTTGAGTTTACACAGCTGCGCACACCTTCGATGACATCAAAGCTGTCCTTGATGGCATTGAAGGGTTGTTTTTGCAGTTTTTCAGGATTTTATCTTTCTAACCTTGGAATTTCAGAGTATAATTTTTTTGGCCTTGAATTTTCAGGATTCATTTTCATTGGTTTCTTCACTTCAAAGCTTCGATTTCTTTCCTTCGTCACTTAGTTTCCTTGGATCTTTGGTACTTGAATTCTTCGATATTGTCTTCCATAGATCCAATTCTTCATTATCTTCTTTTGAGCTCTAAATCTATCATTTAAGCTACATATTCATCTTAGGCTTCCGAATCACCTTGCACGATGAAAATATATATATAATTAAATCAAATTAACACTTAAATTCCAGAAAAACTAATGTAAATGAATGGTTAAATATTCAATATTTGAGTCTTAATAGTATTGCGGAGAATTTTTCCTATTCATGTAAATCATTTAAGCAAATGAGGGTCCACAGGCTAAAAATGAACCCTAGTAAGTGTGCTATTAAGGTCTCGGTTGGAAACTTTTTAGGATTCCTTATGCATCAACAAGGGATCAAGATAGACCAAAATAAGGCATGAACGATTATAGATGCTTAGTCGTCATAAAAAAATAGAGTTGCAACATTTTCTTGGCCAAGTTAGCTTTATACACAGATTCATTTCCAATTCTGCGGGAAAAGCTAATGTGTTTTCTTCGTTGGTGAAGTTAAAATAAGGAAATGAATTAAGATGGGAAGCAGAACATCAGTTGACTTTCTATAGAATCAATGAGCACTTGAAGAGGCCACTAGTGTTAATGCCACCAGTCAAAGGTTGACCGCTCAAGCTGTATGTCCCGGCTTCTTTAAAGTCAATCGGAGCTCTACTGACATAAGACGATGATGATCAGAAAGAGCGTGCAGTCTACTACCTCAATAAGATGCTTCTAAATACTGAAAAATGATATTCTTTAATAGAAAGATTATGCTTGTCATTATATTTTGTGGCCACTAAGTTAAGATATTATTTATTAGTCGATTGTTAAGACTCAAATATTGCATAATTTCCCCCATTTATATCTTGGTTTTATGAACATGAATTAACTTAATGTTCTATTTTATTCATGTTTGTGTTGTAAGATGGATTTAAGAGCTTGGATTGAAAATGGTGCTAAAAGTATGGATTTGATGCTCAAGAATTACCAAGGCAAGGGATGGATCTTAGGAGACCAAGATTGAAGAATTTACATGCCAAAGATAAAAAAAAACTAAGTGAGGAATGAAGAGAATCAAAGATTTGAAGTGAAGAAAAGGAATCCTATAATCATCCTGAAAAAGCATATTCTGAAACTCTGGGTCATTTTGTGAAATTGTGCAAAGTGAAGTCTATTTTGAAAAACTACGCAAAGTGAAGTCTATTTTAGCCAACTATGTAAATTTGAGGCGGTTTCTAGAGTTTGTCAACTAGGTGAGAAAGTTGGAGTTCCCCACTTATAAATAAGGCTTTCCAGGGCATTCTTAAGCATCATTTAAAGCATTTAAGAGCAAGATTTAAGGTTTTTAGAGAGTTTTCAATTTTATTAAAGTTTTATAAATCATTTTTTCCTTTTAGATCTTTTCTATTTGCATTTATTTCTTTCTTGTTGCTTTTATATTTTGTAATTTAATTATGTTTTTCTAAGTTCCCTCTAGCCCAAGCTAGAAGGGAAGCACATTTGTTTAATGTTTTTGTAGTTATGATGATTGATTGTTTTAATGATGAGAAAAATGATGAATACATGTTATCAGTTGTTCAGGCTTAGTTTTGATCCTCATGTGAGATCCATATGTTTCCATCATATGAGATCCACATTGATGGATAGGCTTACCCTGGATCAATTAGATTCCTAGATAGGAGAGGTTCTCAACTTGCTACATTTCTTTGATATTCATTATCTCATTGATATTGAATTCTTAAAATCACTGGCGCTTGAGAATATATATTAATAGTGTAAATCCATGATTTTCTAATCTTGTATATCATTTATTTAAAATGTTTAAATTATTTTATTTTCCGATTAGGCCGACCATAGTGCTCGGATTCTAGTTGTGTTATCCAAGTCATCATGATTTTGGAACATTAACCTATGTGTGGAATTTTGAAGCTTGGGTGTTGTTGTAATTTAGTTGAATTACATCCATTCAAAACTCTCAAAATCAAATCATTAGTTTAGTTTTTATTACTTAGTTTATTTTGCATTTGATTTTATCATTCTTAAAATTCATCTCCATGTGGGATCGACCCTGTACTCACGGGATATTACTTACGAACCTCTGCACTTAGAGGCAAGCAATCATCGAGTCAGTTAATACAATTGTCATTAATAATGTAGTGAAATATATGCTAAATTGGCTGATTTTGAATGACTGAATTGGCAAATGGGTATTAGCTCTGTCTGAGTTTGATCTGAAATATGTATCCTAAAGAGCAGTAAAATGGCAGGCCATAGTAAAATTTTTGGCCAATCGTCCATTCGACATGGAAAGTCAACTTTATCCAGTGGTGTTAGACTTATACCAGGTATATTTGACACCTTGGAAACTGATTTTTGATAGTTCAAGAATTGACAAATCATCAAGAGCAAAGATTATTTTAATCACCCTAGATGGGTAGAGGTAAGAGTTTGCATTCTAATTAGAATTTGAGTGCACTAATAATCAAGCCGAATATGAAGCTTTGGTGATTGGCTTGGAAATGTTAGTGGAATTATGTGCAAGAAACGTATCAGTAACATGCGATTCACAATTATTAATAAACCAAATGACTAGTCTGTTTAAGTGCATCAGTGTCGCACTATTGCCATATTATACCCTAGTGACCCATTTGATGGATAATTTCGATGGGGTTGAATTGAGGCATGTAACTCGAGAACACAATGCTAATGCCAATGAGATGGCACAATTGACATCTGGTCTCCAATTTCCTAAGGATCCAACAGGAAAATGATTATTGTATAGAAGAAGTCCATGTTATCAGTTTTTCAGAGGGAACCCACCTTGAAAATCTATAAGGTCGAGATAAGCGAAAATGATTGGAGAGCTCCAATCATGAGTTATCTTCAATACTCTCGGGTTAAAATTAGCTAGGATAATAAAAGAATGGCTCATAATTACATCATGGTCGATAGTGACCTGTATAGAAAGGGGTCAATGGCGTGTTATTACGGTGCTTAGAAAGAAAGGAGGCCATGTTGGCCATGACCGAAGTATATGAGGGGTTGTGTGGAACATACCAAGTTGAAAGAAAGATCAAGCTCATACTTAGGTGCTATGGGTATTTTTGGATGAAAATGATGACTGACAGTATTCAATATGCAAAAGGGTGTGAGGCATGTCAGAAACATGGGTCGATGCAACACATCCCTGCGGTCAAGCTTCATTTTATAGTTAAGCCTTGACCTTTTTGAGGGTGGGCCTTTGATTTAATAGGGCAAATCCACCCTCCTTCATCAAAACTGGATAATTTTATCATAGTTGCTACCATTATTTCACTAAGTGGGTAGAGGGAAAACCCATGAAGGGAGTTAGACAAAGAGAAATTATTGAGTTTATCAAGACTCATATTATTAATAGATTTTGAATTCCTGAGTCTATTACCTCAGACTAAGGTGCAACATTTTTGTCCAAAGAAGTGAAGGCCATGGCCGAGTAGTACAAGATCAAGATACTACATTTGACTCCTTACTATGCACATGCTAACTACCAGGCCGAGGCTAGTACTAAAGTAATAAAAAAATTTCTAAAGAAAGATGATCAAGGATAATCCGTGTGAATGGCATACCGAGTTATGTGAAGCCTTTTGGGCTTATCAGAATTCGTCTCGAACTAGTACTGGAGTAAGTCCTTTCATGCTTACATATGGATATGATGTAGTACTCCTTTAGAGGTTAGTGTGCCATCCTTGGGGGTTGTGTATCAAGCTGGCTTAAACTTGATTGAATTTAGGGAAGCCATGTTGGTCGAACTGGAGGGGTTAGATGAGATGCATGGATTCCATTGTAACCAATGATCGAACCCAAGGGTTAATAACCCCAAGTGCATGGATACAATGCAATAATAACTCGGTGAGACCAAGGTCAATATATAGGGAATTCGGTGAACTAATCAAGTTATCTGGGTTTTTAATCTAGCTAAGTAGAAGAGTTTTAAAACAATTAAAAAAAAACAACTAAGGATCCAGGAATCTCCATTCAATAGAACTTGAACTTAATTCATCTTCTCGAGTCGATAACTCAACTAGAACTGGATTTTAATATGTTCTAATAAGAAGATAATGTAGTAATATCAATCATAAACATCCAACATAAATTAGAATCACGATAGGCTTAATATCTCATTAAGATCTAGGTAATCAAAACGCAGGGAATCGAAATCATCCAATATACCTAGAAGTGACAAATGATCAATCAATTTTACAAATTGATTCCTTCTCCAATGTATGAATTCTATCACATCCAATCATAATTCAACAAAAATAATCTAAACTTTCATTGAAAATGAATTAAATATCAAATATCCATCAAAATGTTCATCCCTTAGCCTTAACCAAGAGATTAGCCAAACATGACTAACATTTTAAAAAAAATTGAAAAAAAAATTAGAACCAAAGGATTGAGGAAGAAGGACAATTCTTTAGAAGCTTCGTCACCCCTTGGTCCCTCTCCCAAGCCCTAATTTGTGCCTAGAATAGCCTAAAACACTAATTTAAATAGGAAAAATCCACACCAAATTTGGATCGACTTTAAAATTCTTTACTTTTTTCACTCTTTGGTCACATCGAATTTGAGTCGAATCCATCTGAAGTCAGCTACAGCTGAATTTCATTTAAAATCAGTCTGAAGTCCCTGTCTCCCTTTGGTCAGATCAAACCCTCTTTTGGTTGCACTTAACCTAACTTCGGTTGCACTTAACTGTCGAGCCAAATTAATTATGACAATCACTATTTTTTGCTGGATTGTTTTGGGCATTTTTAGTCGAATCAAACTAACCTTAGGAGGGATTGAATAGTCTGTTAATTTTGTTATTGGATTGTGTAATTTTTTTAGACTTTTTCTCAACTTTGGTACTTAGTTTTCTTGGATATTTGGCACTTGAAATCTTCAATGTTATACTCCAAACATCAAATTCTTCACTTAATCATTTTTTGAGCTTTAATTCTTCCTTCTTAACATAATTTTATCTGTCTTTTGAATTCCCTCATGTAAGTTCTTGTATTTGAAGCACACTTAGAGTCATCAAATTTCTCAGACCAAGTTTCGGATTGAACACAAGTACACTCCTACTCCAGTAGTCTTCGGCAACTCATGAAGATCAACTTAAGATTAGCTCAACATGTCAAGCCTTAAATACATTTCATGGTTCAAGATAAAAGTTCTTTATATATGTCAACCATCAGGTGGTATAAACCTAGAATGACCCTATCTTAGGCGTTTATGAATCATGGCCATAATTATAACATGGATAATGTAAATTCTCTAAAATTCGCCCAACCCAACTTCTAATGCAACGAGACTAACCTAACCAAATTCAAACAAGTTTTTTGGAAATTATGTTATAAGTTCGGCCAGCCTAACTTGACATTTGGTCAACCTAAGTTTTATTTGGTCAAGTTTCCAGTAATGGATTTCCTCAAAATTCAGGGAGATTCGGCCAGCCAAACCCTTTATTCGGCCAGCCGAATTCAACTTGGGCCATTCAAATTTTTGATTTATCTTATCCCACGAAATTCGAGAGCCATTGGAATGCAATCGTTGGAATCCGGCCAATCGAACCGAATTTCGAGCTTATCGAATTTCTAAATCCTTTGGCTATAAATAGAGGCCTTCTCTCATTCATTTCTACAATGGAAATTACAGAAAATACTTCTCAAACTCAAAGAGAAAATTAGGCCCTCTATAAGCTATCTGTGTGGTAATTCTAATATTTGTTTAGATTATTCTATTATCTTTCTCAAGTTAGTTTTAATCATATTTAATATAGTAATCCATACTCTACTTAAGATTTAGAGAATTGAATTTGCAATATTAGGGTTATCTTTTATTCATTGAAAATATATTAGATCCATATATTCTTTCTAGTTGAACATATACTACTTCATCAAATTCCAATAAAGAAGATCACTGTAATCAAGCTTCGGTTACATCTTTGAATTGGCATTTGAAGATAAGTACCCTATATTTACTTTTGTTTCATTTATGATTTTTTGAGATAGCCCAGAAATATCAGTGGGTTGTTTTATGGTAAGCCCATGAAAATCATAAAGGGGGTTTTATTATGATAGCTCGTGAAAATCACAAGAGCTATATAAGGTTGTTAAGGTGAACCTGTGAAAATCTTAAAATAGTGAAAGCCAAAATTATGAGGGTAGTAACTTTGGGAGTAGAGTAGGTGTGAGTTTAAGCACCGAACCACTATAACTCTTTGTGCATTGGTTGTGATTGTTTATTTCATTATTTATGAATGATATATTTATTTCATTGTCTTTTGCTAGTTTGAAAGATTGATTTCAAAGACGTTGTGAAATAAGGTTGTCCTGCCTAAATATTTTAGGTGAAGGTTGTCATGCAAATTATTTGGAATCAAGGTTTCAATAGTTTAAGCGATTGAGATTATTTGTCTAATTTTTCTTTATCTCAAAGAATTTGGCATTATCTTATTCACCCCCCCAATCTCTAGGACATCGATAACTCATCTTTCAAGTGGTATCATAGCCTAGTTGCTCTTTTTGGGATTTATCTCCTAAAGCTACATTCAAAGCTATAAAATGTCAAATTTTGAGAGTTTATTCATTTCCAAACCACCTCCATTTGATGGCTCAAATTATTCATATTTGAAAGCCAAGATGAGGATCTTCCTCAAATCTATTGATGAAAGTGTGTGACACAATGGATCCCTCCTATAATGGAAGTAGTAGCTGAAAATGGAACCACGTCCATGAAAGGAATTGCTTATAATTTTTGAACAATTGTTTAGAAAAGTGAAAGTAGTGCTAATGCAAAAGCCTTAAATGCAATAACATGTGCTCTATCACCAGATGAATTCAAAGGAATCTTTTCGTGAATACAACTAAACAAGCTTGAGATATTTTTGAAATGACACATGAAGGAACTAACATCGTCAAAAAGTCTAAGATATAAATCCTCACAATTAAATTTAAGGAAATCCATATGGAAGAAAGTGAGTCACTCATGGACTTCTATATGAAACTGAATGACATAGTTAATTCTATGTGGGGTCTTGGAGATAGAACCCTTGAAAGCAAGGTTTGTGTAAAAATATTGCGATCACTTCCTGATAGGTTTAATTCAAAAGTTATTGCTATACAAGAATTGAGAGATACTGATACTATGAAAGTTGATGAGTTAGTAGAATCTCTTTAAACCTACGAGCTGAATTTCAAAGCTCTTAAGAACAAGTCCATTGCTCTAAAATCCTCTAAATATAAATTCAAAGATATAAATGTAAATTTTGATATTGATGAAAACGAGGATGATATACCAATGTTGGTTAAGAAATTTTATAAAATTTTAAAGAATAAAAATAGAATAGATTTTCAAAAACTATCAGATAAAAAAAAAAAAGGAAACTCAAATTTTTGTAAATCCAAATCAAAAGACACCCAGTGCTTCAACTGTTCTGAATTTGGCCATCTTACTTTAAAATGTCCTAAGAAGGATAAATCTATAAGAAAAGGCATGATTACTACTTGGGATGAATCATCGGAATATGAATCTAATTCAAAAACTAACGAATCTAACTAAGAAACTGTGAAAGATCTAATAGCCTTCATGACTATAGCCAGAATTACTTTTTTAGATGAATATGAAACTTCTGATTATGAAATTCGTGGAAGTGATTCTGAAAGTGAAGATGAACTTCAAGTTGTATATGATGCCTTATATAGAGAAAGTTGTAAGATGATGGCTATACTAAAAATTGAAAAAGAAAATTGTGCCAAACTTCAATTGAAACTTGAAAATGTTGTTTTGGAAAAATCTCATTTTTTAAATTATTTTGAGAAAACGAAATTGGATTTAAATGTAAACATTTCAGAATTAAAAAAATCTTAAATCTAAAAATGAGAAACTAAAAATTGAAATTTCCTTCCTTAAGAGTTTAAAAGATACTTGAAAATATATCCAAGGAGACTAAAAACTTGAAAAATTGTTAACCTTATCTCGCCGAAGTGGTGACAAATATGGATTGAGTTATATTAAAAATAACACTGTGAAATCTAATAATTTTGCTCCTACATTTGTAAAAGGAGAATCTTCAAACTTTAAAGGAGTTAAACAAAAATGTCAAATCCTTTCAAGAAACATCTAATGTAAAAACTTATGCTAACTACCATTAATATCAAAGGAGAAATAATAGAAATCCTCCTCTAGCTGTTAAAATTGTGGACTTGTTCAAAGAGCTATTGAAATTCAACTTTGATAAGAACGAAGTAAACAGAAATAGGAGAAATAACTCCCAAACACATCGAAAGTAAAGAGACCCTCCTAAACCTATAACCATAATGAAATGGTTTCCAAAGATTAAGTGTCTTGTTATTCACATCGATTTCAAAGCAAATAGCCATACAAGATGGTACTTGGATAGTGGATGTTCTAGACATATGACAGGGGATAAGGCCATACTATCAGACATCAATCAAATCGATGGTGGCTTGGTTACATTTAGAGATGGTAGCAACTGCAAGATCATTGGAAGAGGTAATGTAAAACTTACCAATCTACCCATCTTTGAAAATGTTTTATATGTTGAAGGGTTAAAACATAATCTTCTGAGCATATCTCAAATATGTGATAATAATCAATGTAATTTTTTTGGATCACAGATGTAAGATAATTAACAATCAAGGACATGTAATATTAAATGGCCACAGAACCTTTGAAAATTGCTATATCATTGATGACTATTATTCAACAATTCATTCATGTTACATGGTCCAAACAGATGAAATTGAACTATGGTATCAACATCTTGGATATGTCAAGTATAGAGATTTATATAAATTGAGTAAAAGATATCATTTATGTGGCCTACCCAAATTGAAAAAGATTATTAAACAAAGTATGTGGTGCCTATCAGATAGGAAAGCAAATTAGGAATAGTCACAAAAAGATAAACTCCTTAACCACTACAAGACCTCTTGAACAACTCCATATGGACTTAGTTGGACCAACTCGAATGGAGAGTAGAGGCGGAAAGAAATATTTTCTAGTTGTAGTTGATAACTACACTAGATATTCATAGGTAGCTTTCTTAAGTGAAATGTCAGAAGCTTTTGACGAAGTCAAAATGCTAATTAAACACATCTAGACTGAAAAAGAATTATCAGTAATCAGAATAAGAAGTGACCATGGTACTAAATTTGAAAATAGCAATTTTGAGAAGTACTATAATGATTATAGGATATTAAATGAATTTTCTGCTCTAAAAACTCCTCCGCAAAATGGAGTGGCTGAATGAAAAAATAGAGTTTTATAAGAAATGGCCAGTGTACTACTAATAACGTGAAATTACTTAAAAAATTTTAAAAATTTATGGGCTAAAGCTTTAAATACTGCATGCTATATAATTAATCATGTTTATATAAGAGCAACTAAATATAAAACAACTTATAAACTATGGTTTGATAAAAAAAAACCCTCTATTAAATATTTTCGTACTTTTGAAAGCAAATGCTTTATCATACAAGACTGGAAAATTTTAAAAAATTTTGAAGCTAAAAGCGATGAGGGAATATTTATATGATATGCTCCAAACAACTAGGCATATCGTGTTCTAAACAAAAGAACTAGGGTGATTCAAGAATTTATAAATGTTGTTATTGATGATCAACTGATCACACCCAAACTTGACCAAGATGATGGTGATAATGATATTACTGTGGTTAATCAATCTAAACTATCATCTAGATCAGATTTTACTGAGTTAAGGTTAGTTAAAGATCATTCGACTGATCAAATACTTGACAATCCTCATACTGGTGTTAAAACTAGAAGACAACTAGAAAATATGTGCAATCATATTTATGTCACTTCCCAGATAGAACCAGCTAATATAAATGAGACAGTAGCTATGGAATTTGGATCTTAGCTATGCAAGATGAACTAAATCAATTTGTTAGTGTAGACACCCCACCCAGGCTAACATCTTGAGAAAACTACGACAATTAGGAAACCATGATCATATCCTAAACCAAACCCTAATCCCAGCTTAAACCCTAACCCAAACCTCAGCCTAAACCCTAGACCCAGCCTAACCCAAACCCAAACCTCAACCTAAACCCTAAACCCAGCCTAACCCTAGCTTAAACCCTAATCTGAACCCTAAACCATTGCCTAAGCCAAAGCTTACATGCGAATCAGTATAAACCCTAAAAACGAACCCGACCATTTGAGCCCAAAAGCCCGAAAGAGGACTTCCGGACGAGCCAGAGCACCAAAGAAAGCCCACCGACCAAAGCTCGGACCAAACTAGCTTGGGCGGTAGTCAAACTACCACCGGCGGTAATCCGACTGCCGCCCCAGAACGGACAGGTGTCTTTCATCCCAAAGTCAACTTTTATATGGATTTACCCTCCCAGCTCACCTTATTTACCATTTTACCTACCTCCAAGAGCCAATGAGAGCATACTACGTAGCATTCCTCTCTCCTTAACCAATCCCAAGCTGCTATGTCAGCTTTTACCCCTTATAAACCCAACAATTACCATAATGCCATAAGAAAAGGCTATAAATAGCCCTCTCCTCTTCACATTTCACATACCAAGAAGAAGGAATAACTTTTACTTTCTAAAATCTAAGTGAGAGAGAGGGAGAGAGAGAGGAAGAGAGTGAGGGTGAGAAGGAGCTCTCAAGCCTCCAAGATCAGATTTTTTAGCTACCCCTTAGCCTCCTCCCAACCATCTCAACCCCACAAGTCTAGCTTAGATTGATCATAGTGCAATCCATGTCTTAGCCTATTCGAGATCAAGCCAAAGATCTTTTCATTTTGTTTACATACAAGGATTCACCATAACATCTCTTCTCTTCTCAACCCCCCTGCTTCTCTAAATCTCTTATGAACATATGCTCTCTGACTCGTCGTACATCAGATCCCGCCACATCAACAATTTCTAGTGATTTAGTCCACTTTCTTTACCTTTTTGCATAAGCATCATCACATCTGCCTTCTAGACACATCATTGGACGTATACTCTATGGCTTGCCGAAATCTTGGATCTTGCTACATCAGAAATTCACATGTGCCTAGTCCTATTCGACCACATTATTCATCCATTGAGATTTCCTTACCACACTAAGAAGAGACCATACATTTGTACGGGCAGAGAGGGTGCCTAACACCTTCCCTCTCTGTAACTGAGGTCCCTTACTCGGAATCCCAAATCGAAGACCAGGAGTCAATCTAAGGTAAGAGAATCTTGGGATTTCTCCAACCTTACATATTCCGCAGGTTCTAGTCAACTACAGGATTTTGAGATTAAGTGGCTAGTGGCGACTCGAAACTGACAATCAAGGTTACATACCCCCCACAACAACAAACACAAGAAAAAGAACAAAAGCTAAGATCGCCTAAGAGCGCGGGCGCCGATCTCCCAGTGTTCACGGAATGGTGACTCCATTGGGGAATTGCTAGAGCGCACTAGCTGAGACCTGACTCGAAAGTGTTTGATATTCCAATCTTAAGGGACATTCATCATTACATTCATAAAATAAAAAAAAATACATTACAGTCATAAGACAAGCAAACACATAAACTAAAAAATATCAATCTTTTGCTTACACATGTTTGGGCATCAATCCGAGCTATGACTACTCGATCCCCTGCAACTATGATTACCCATGAAGAAGAGCCGGTAGCTCTGCTAGCTCCTGAAGCATTAGCACCCGCACCAGCGCCGGCACCTCCGACAACTCCAACAGACTCACCAGCTACTACAGCCATGAATGAGATGGCTCAAAATCTCAAGGCATTACAGGAGCTATTGCTTCGCCTTATACCAGGTGCCATATCAAGCACGCAGACAACATAGCCTAGCGTTCAAAATAACTCAATCCTACAAACTCTCTTTGCTTTCTCTCTTATTCCTCTAGCAAATCCTGTTCTCCCTTTTCCCACAGAATCAGCACAAGATCAACAACAACATACAAATGGAAGCAACCCTACGCATATATTTCAATACATTACTCAGCACATCTCCCCGAAAACGGGAATAACAATCAACCCACAACACAGGTTCCCCCTAACGGGAATCATATATAAGAACTAGCGAATGCCCATGAAGGGGACCAGTTTCAAGTCCAACTTACTCTCCTTAACGGGGGTCATTTCGAACTTGGCAGATACCTAGGGCGGGAGCCGTGTCCGTACATCACACCCTCCCCCAAAAGGCAGCGGAGTTCAATTTCAATTACCTCCTGCCACTGGGAGCCCATCTTCTTTCCAACAACCCCCCATTCTCGGAAACCAAAGGGTCGAAGAAATTAACCCTTATGAGGTGGAAGCAGCCCAAGCCTAACAGCAAGGGGTAAGATACTTACAATACAAAAGATCAGAAATCGAGGAGCTAGGGGAATAATTGCAAATGGTACAAAATCAGCTACAAAGGTAGCAAGGAGTGGATCGTCCATCCACTAAATTCAAGGATTTATGTCCCTCTCCGGATGCTTAGCTACCTCAAAACTTTGAAGTGCCAAAAGTCAAAAGATACGACGGTAGTGGGTGACCCACAACACATCTAAAAGCCTTTTGTGGGGAACTCAACGCGATAGCAGGGAACAATGGGGCCTTAATATGACTTTTCCAGAAATCCCTCAAGGGTGACGCCATAGATTGGTACACATCACTGGACAACCATCAGATTCGGACCTGGGAAAGACTTTTCGAGGCATTCATTGACAAATTCTCCTATAATATGAACATGGCTCCAAGAAGAGTGGATCTAGCTGCCTTGAGGCAAAAATCTAACAAGTCTTTGTTAACATATGTGGGATGATGGCGAGCCATGGCCGCCCAAATGAGAAATCCCATCGACAATGAGGAACAAATATCCATGATCTTCCATTCAGTAAATCCGAACATCTCCAGATATCTAATCTCCTACCCATATGTAAACTTCTCCCAGCTCATCCAAGCTGGGGAACAAGTAGAAGCCGGGATAAGAGTCGGAACCATCTCCCCATAGCCGCATTAGGCCTCCTCAATTAAAAGAAGCAAAGTCGAGGGGGAGCCCATCGGACATGGGAATGGAAATGGTACTGCTCCCACGTAACGCGCTATAGAAGTCAATAACATCATCATAAACACTCAAGGCAACTAGTACGCTTCTCAACCGGAGCCACATCAAAACAAGCAATACCAGCCACAACAAACCCAACAAGGATATTAGGCACAGCCGCCTCAACAGCAACAACAATAGCCTAGGGGCAATGCACAATACCCGTACAAGCAAGCCATGTTGGGCAGGAAGTTCACCCCCTTGGTACAAACATACAGTCAGATTATGACTATGTTAGTGTAAAAGCAACTTCTAACACCACTTCAACCTTGACCTCCGCTAAATCCCCTGCCCGCAAGTTATAATGAGAACAAGTATTGCACATATCACCAATCTTGAGGCCATCCAACCGACTGCAGCTTCGCCTTGAAACATGAGGTCCAGGATTTGATCGAAAGCCAGAAGATTACGATCACCCCACAGGCTAACACTACGGCTCAGGCCAACATTCTCCAGAATCTTCTGCCATCGCACCAAGTAGGCCTTAGCACATTCGACACCTCTACCGTCAATAACATTGAGGAAGGACGCCCCATGTACTCATTCCCACATCACTCCATATAAGCAATCATTCTAGATACGGTAAATCGGACATGGAGATATCGACAGGCGCCTCCGCTTGATCAACAGGTATTCCTCGAAGTAGCACCAATAGTGCAACCTCTCATCATCCAAGGAGCATCTTTGGTGTCTCACAGGTCAAATTCTCATCCTCTCATTCTGCAAGGGGCACCACTAACATCTAATAGATCAAGCTCATAACCCCTTATTCTCTAAGGGGCACATCCAGCATCATCTCCCGCATATCCAAACAGGTCAAACACTGAACCGCTCATTCTGCAAGTGGGCCTCCCCGATTTAGCCTCACTACCCTTGCAAGGGGCACCTCCAGTCCAATCTCCAAACTTCCTCCTCTTACCCCACAAATTTGCACACACCCAAAGGATCCCTCCCCACAAAATCACACCACAGAACGACCGAAACCCCGCAAGGATTCGGTAGTACTTCAAGGGAGATCCTCGAGTCCACCACAAACCATACTAGTAACAACTCACAACCTTAAGAACTGGTATACTTGGAGGGAAGGACGGTTCCCTCCTATAACACAAAGGCAGTCCCATGGCACTACCTAGAATGTGCCGAAGTAGGCAACAATGGTAGGTACTTCAGGAGGGACAATCAAAATCAGAAAGAATGGCCCACAAAGCTGATACCACCTACGACGTAGCATCTCAGCTCAAAATCATTCTCGCAGAAATTTTCATATGAGAGCTCTTGTGCACATCAAGATCGCATCAAGAAATCTTTGTGAAAACTCTGAACAATGCACACATCTCTCTCGACGTTCCACCTGAGATGGTGGAAAACATGATTGGAAAACTCCTCACACTGTAAGCCATCACATTTTCCAGCGATGAATTGCCACCTGAGGGCCGCAAACATGGGCTCTCACTCAATATAGCCATCCGTTACAGGGATTTCAAGGTCCTGCTCGTACTCATTGACAAGAGATCAAGCTTAAATGTTTGCCCCCTGAGGACTGCCAAACGTTTGGGGATCGAACCATCATCCTTCAGGCCTAGTACCATGAGCATCAGAGCCTTTGATAACTCCCGAAGGTAGGTAGAGGCAGAGATAGACATCGAGATACAAATTGGACCAGATGTAACCCTTGTCACGTTCCAGATCATTGACATCTCTACCTCATTTAACCTTCTGTTGGGGCGACCTTGGCTCCATACTGTTGGAGCCATTCCATCCACCCTCCATCAAAGGGTTAAATTCCCTTCAGGAAATCGAATCATTTTTTTACTGGCCGAGCCAGATATCATTCTACCGGTAGCGGTCAACATCCCAGAACCTGACATCCCAGTGATAGATGTCTAGCACACAGAGGGTGACATACCGTATCACAGTTTTGAGTTTGAAATTGTGAACTCTATCACCAACCCTTATCCACTCACCGCCGAATATGTCATTCCCCCTGTTGAACGACTAATTTTGAACTACCATACCGAGTTCCATGAGAAAGGTATGGTAGTAAAGCAAGCTCGTGCCAATGAGCAAAGGTAGGGACTGGGATATTAACCGACGCTAGAGGATCAAGCCATAAGGCCTAACAAGAGGCAACCGTTCAAGTGTACACCCATAAAGTTTGTAAAATCCAGGACGGTTTGTGGTGACACAGTGACCTCCCTTGAGGATCACCTCCAAAGGCTCAAGCTAACAGAACACTCCAGCCAGAAGTCCATTTGGTCGCAAATACGGTGGGACAAAATCCTCAGAGCTTCAGAAGCACATCCTATGCTAGGGGCAAAACCCCCGGACCCATCAAATGAAGCTAAGGGTACAGAAGCGGGACCACCCACGGAGGACCCAGGACCAGAGGTGCCTACTACAAGACAGACAGACAAGAGTGGGGAAACACTCATCCCCACCAACAGCCAAAGGGAGACACCCCCGCCAACAGCTCAACAGCGTAAGGGGCTAAAGCAACCCCTCCATTGGATCGATAAAGGGAAGTGGCCTTCACTTGACTGGCAGACATCAGGATCTCACCACAGTGTGGACCTGAGGAGCCCGAAGAGTTCCAACTTTTGAGTGAAGAGATCGGGTTAGACATAGATTCTGAGCCCGGATCAACAGACATCGTGATCATCAGGACAGATGACCCACAGGTACAAATATATCAGACGAGTAAGATCGAAAGGGGGAAGGAACCGAACTGGTCAGTTATCCCCCTAACGATCGAGTCGGCCGATAAGCCACCCACGGATACTGGTCTAAAAAAAAACTCCAATGTAAATAGCACTTCACATCTCGAATCAGGATAGGATCAGTCATGGTTTATAACACCGTCCTGTTCGAGATCCCTTCGCAACGCAAAAAAATCAAAAAACCCACAAAACACAAAAACAACTGATATTTTAAAAATCATAAAAACATCAAATATTTCTCAAAATCACAAAACATCAGAAAATCTTCCAAAATAAAAAATAATAGAAAATTTAAATGTGCGAAACATACCACACACAGCACCAGAGTTCGAGGTCGACTCATACGATTTTGATCTAGAGTTAGATTTCGAACTCATGGGTTTGAATGAAGCTCAGGAGGAGGGAGATGATGCTCCAGCTCTAGAACTTGAGGATTCCCTCAAAAGATTTGAAACAAAGGCCAACATTGTGGCAGATAATTTTGAAGTTGTAAACTTGGGATCGTCGGACCTCCCAAAAGAAGTGCGCATCGGTAGATCATTGCCTCCGGAATACAAGAAGATGATGATGAAATTCTTGAAGCCAAGGTTATCCAACTTTTCTTTCTCTTACGAAGATATGCCGAGGCTCGATGAAGACTGATGGTACACCACTTGCCAACAAAGCCAGAAATGAAGCTTGTCAAGCAAAATCTCCAAAGAATGAAGCCAGAATGGGCCCTGAAGATCCAAGATGAAGTCATCAAGCAATACAATGCGAGATTCTTAGTAGTCTCCAACTACTCGGAATGAATCGCAAATATTGTACCACTCCTAAAGAAGGATGGCAAAGTCAGGATGTGCATCGACTTTAGGGACCTCAACAAAGCAAGTCCTAAAGATAATTTTCCTCTGCCTCACATAGATACATTGGTAGATAATACTACTAAGCACAAGATCTTCTCATTCATGGACGGCTTCTCCAGTTGCAATCAGATCAAGATGGCCGTTGAAGATCGTAAGAAGACTTCTTTCATCACACCATGGGAAACTTTCTGCTATCGGGTTATGCCCTTCGGGTTAAAAAACATGGGAGCTACATATCAGCGAATCATGACTGCCTTGTTCCACGACATGATAAACAAAGAAATGGAAGTCTATATGGATGACATGATCGTCAAATCTCGCACGATCGAAGGACATTTTAAAGCTCTTCGATGGGCTGGAAAAGTTCAAGCTCCGCTTCAACCCGTAAAAATGCATCTTCGGCGCAACCAAAGGCAAGCTACTAGGTTTCATTGTCAATGAAGATGACATCTGGGTGGATGGGACCAAGGCTAAAGCAATCATTAAGATGTCGCCTCCCAAAACTGAAAAAGAGATTCGGGGTTTCCTTAGACGGATCTAGTATATCAGCCGATTCATCGCACAACTCACTCTCATATGTGAGCTCATATTCAAGCTTCTCAGGAAAAACTCGCCAAAGGAGTGGAATGACGACTGTCAAGCGGCCTTCGATAGAATCAAGAAGTACCTACTAAACCCTCCAATGCTCATGCCACCTACACTAGGAAAGCCACTGCTGTTGTACATTTTTATCGCAGCAGAAGCAATTGGATGCGTTCTCGGCCAACACGATGCTATAGGAAGAAAGGAGTAAGCTATCTATTATCTAAGATGAAGGTTCACAAGCTATGAATCCAAATATTCTAGTTTAAAGAAAACGTGTCTCGCCCTGGTCTGGACGACACAACGACTATGACAATACATGATCGCCCACCCAATCCTTCTGCTCACTCACATGGACCCGTTAAAATACTTGTTCGAGATATTTATACTAACGGGCAGGATCGCAAAATGGCAACTACTGCTTTCTGAGTTCGACATCACCTATGTCACTCAGTAGGAAATCAAGGGGCAAGCATTGGCTGACATTTAGCAGCACACTCTCTACCTGATTATCAACCACTAAAGACCTTCTTCCCTGACGAGGACATCCTCTTGATCTAGGAAGATGAAGAAAGAAAGGCAGGAGAGTAAACACTCTTCTTTGATGAAGCAACAAACTCAAAAGGGAGTGGGGTAAGAGCAATACTCTACTCTCCCGACGATGTCCCAATCCCCATTTCTAGGTGGTTGTCATTCTAATGCACCAACAACGTGGCTGAATATAAAGCGTGTATCGCCAGTCTAAGAGAAGCCATCATCCTCAACGTGAAAAGGTTGCGAGTCTTCGGAGACTCACAACTCATCATCATTCAAACAAATTGCGACTAGAAGACCAAGGATGAAAAGCTGATCCCTTATCATGTCTAACTGGAGAATCTGACTAAGGAATTTGAGGAAATCACATTCTCTTACATGCCCCGAACTAAGAATCAATTTACAAATGCTCTGGCTACCCTCGCCTCAATGCTAGAGATCTTGAGGAGAATTGTTGAATGGGAACTCACCGTCGAACTCCAGGAGGAACCCATGTTCTGCCTGCAGATCGACGAAGCGAAACCTCTTCGAATGATCTGCCATGGTACACAAACATCAAGGAATATCTCGAGCATAAGTACCCAGAAGGAGTAGCATCAACCAATCATCGCACTATCCAACGACTAGTGGCCCAGTTTACGATCATTGGGGGCATCCTCTACAAGCGATCCTTTAATCAAGTCCTCCTCCATTGCATGGATGAAATAGAAGCTGCTCAAATCATGTCAAAAATCGATGAAGGACTATGCGGCCCACACATGAATGAACATATTATGGTAAAGAAGATCCTACGGCTCTGTTATTATTGGCTAACAATGAAGACAGATTGCTACAAACGTGTCAAGAAGTGCTTCAAGTGTCAGGAGCACTTAAACCAAATTCATGCGCTTGCTTCCGAGCTATACAATCTGATGACATCATGGCCCTTCTCCATATGAAAACTTGACATAATCGGTAAAGTCAACCCTAAAGCTTCAAACGGGCATGAATACATCCTGGTGGCAGTAGATTACTTCACCAAATGGATAGAGGTAGCATCCTACACCACCATCGTAGCATCTCACGTGATAAAGTTTATGAAGAACAATATCATCAGACGGTACGGGATTCCTCAGGCCATCATTACAGATAACAGGACTCTGTTCGTCAATAAAAGGATGGGCGCTTTCCTCGACAATTTCAAAATCCAACGTCATCGGTCAAGCCCCTACCGTTCTCAAATGAACAGTGGGGTTGAAGCCACGAACAAAACTATCATCCACATACTAGAAAAAATGGTCAAGACATATCGCAACTAGTCGAAAATGCTCCTATACGCACTCTAGGCTTATCAGACGTTTGTACGGTCTGCTACAGTCACAACTCTATACGAACTCGCATATAAAATGGAAGCAGTATTGTCAGTCAAGATCGAAATCCCATCACTCCGAGTATTGCTGGAAAGCGAAGTCGAGGAAGGCGAGTGGCAACAAGCAAAATACGATTAACTGCATCTGGCAGATGAAAAGTGTATGCGTGCGCTAAGCTACTCACAATGCTACCAAAGAAGGATTACACGGGCCTACAACAAGAGGGTCCAAAAGAGGAGCTTCAAAGTTGGCGACATGATTATGAAGCGTATCTTATCGCCGCACTTGTCAGATCTCAGAGGAAAGTTCAAACCCTCGTGGGACGGACCACTGATCATTCGGGAGGTATTCCCTGGAGGTGCCCTCCGGCTCACCAATCTGAGAGGAGAGGATCTTCCCGAGCCCATCAACGCCGACAATGTGAAGATCAATCATGGGTAACCACACCTAACTTTGTCAATGGTTACAGTCGCTAAGATAAGATTAAAAAAAAAGTTCACCCATTATTTCTCCCACAAAAAGAAAAAAAAGAAGAAAAAAGAAAAAAGAAAAAAGAAAAAAGAAAAAAGAAAAAAAAGGAAAAGACAAACTAAAAAAGAAGACAAAAAGAAAGAAGAAAATAAGGTCATCCTACATCCCCAAATAATCTGACCAACATAAAATAGCTTACGATTGTGATCAAAGACAAGGACAAGAGGGCAATCAGTTAGCTAGCTATGAAGGAAATCTCTCCGTCTCTCCTGACACTTAAAAAAATAGAGAAAAAAAGAAAAAAACATGCCTAAGCAAGAAGGGCATGTTGAAAACCCAAAGGGCGGCTCGAGTAAAAACAATGGGCATGCAGCGGACTTGGTGAAAATCTGAAAAGGCGCTAAGGGTAAAAAAAGCATTGCTGCCAAGGGGCAGGCAAGAACAAAAACCTGGGACGTAGTGAAAATTTAAAAAGACGCTACAGGCAAAAACGACAGGAAAGTCAGTCGTAGCGAAAACCTGAAAAGGCGCTACGGGCAAAAGTGGCAAGAAATAAAAAAAATAAAAGTGCAGGTACAGAAGAAGTCGAGGCAATGAGCGAAACAAAGAGATACATAGAAATGATCAATTTTGGATCAGTATTCTATCAGACTCTGCCCCAAATCCAAAGGGCACGATCCCAAATGCGCACTCTCAGGGAACCAAGATCTCTAGTATACAACTCAGACTACTAAACACAACGTGGGCTGAGCTGAATATTCTGATCCCAATCATCCAAAGCACAAATCTGAACATGAGCAAATGCTAACAAGTTTGGCATAAACAAAAATTTTCGTTGCTTTAAAATATCCTTTTTACAAGTACATCGTTTTCCTTTACAAAAACAAAAATAAAAACATATACAAGACAAGCAGCCAACGAAGTCAGGGACCACAAGGTACACCTCTATCCTATCTTTCATATATTGACAGCCTCTGCCTGAGTCTCTCTACCTCCATGCGTAGGTAGAAGAATTCATCTCTCTCCAAGTAGCACGATGTGATCATGCTCTCATCATATCGCCGCCTTACTGCCAAACGACGAGCCATATCCTCGCACGCATGATGAAGGACGGCAAGCTCAGAGATAAGATGACTATGTGTCACAAGCAAGAGCGACTGGTCGATGAAGGGACGCTCCTTGAATGCCTCAAAGGAATCGTCAATGCCTGACGAGGACAAAGCAGCATCGCCGACGGTATCCCAATCATCCATCTCGTCCACCAAGTGCCAACTAGGAACCTGACGATAAAGCGACTACTCTGCCACCCACTACTAGTATGACACCGTCGCCAGAGGAGGAGCTCAAGACTTGAACTCCAAAGCCGCTGCATCCAAGCAGCCCTGCCAAGAAGTTCAAACTAGTCGATACAGACCAATCAGGCTAGAAGGAAGATGAGCATGCCCAAACCCCAAAAAGGCAAAGTCGGGAATGTCCTGCCAAAAGCCAAACTGTCGAAGAAATCACATGGGATGATAGGAGAAGTACCCTCGGAAGCCCAACAACAACAGAGGAGTACGAGCTACGCTACAAATCAATGGCGTATAGCAGAGCCATGGAACTTCCCAGCTAACTTCCCATCCTCGGAGCTGAGAGAACATGCAGTGATAGAGCGACTCTGTGGGCTCAACACTAAGAGGAAGGCCATCAAGCAATAGAGACAGCATGTCACCGTGACAGGAGTATGGCCACGAGAGTAGAGGAGTCACGTGCAAGTGCTCCCACATCGATACCTAAGGAAAAGCACGATCCAAACATAAGGCATAGGCAGACAAAAGAGTGGAAAAGAAAAAGGGAGATAGTAGAAGATACCTGGAGGAACGAGCAGCAGCCCCTGAGAATGCGAGTTTATCCAAGCAAACACTCGAACAAGCCTAAGAACAGCTCTGCCAGCACTATCGATACGATGCTCCAACGGGCCAAGACGCGACGAAAGACGTCGAACAAAACTGCCAAGGATGACCGTCGCCATCCAGAAAAGAGCAGCTTCACCAGGACACAGAATATTAACGCGTTCAAGCACTGAAGCTGACGGTCAGATCCTTGGCCTCCTCGAGCTGTCGAACATCGATCGTACAAAAGTTCGAGCGAGAACTCATCAGCTCCGCTCTCCGTGGTAGGAAAGGCGGCCGAAAAAGCCAAACCATGGCCCCAAATCGGAAGGACCAACCAACTGAGATGAAGGGATGTACGGCTCCTGAGAAAGAGGAAGTCCAGACAAGCGAGGGAGCTCCTCCAGAGAGGGGCCTAGCTCTAGATCATTGAACGAAAACAAGTTCAATGCTGGGACCCAATCATACGATGTTGCGCTCAATAGTCACCAATTCAGGCGAACTTAATGAAAATGGAGGACCTCTCGAAAGCCTAAGGAGCCCAAATCAAAAATCTCGGAGTCCATCAAACTCTCGATCCAGATACGTAGTCTCTCGGAGCATGTGTCGCGTGGTTGCAGGCGATAGGCACGGATGGGCACGCCCTCTACAATTTAAAGTCCCAAATTAACAAGCGAGTCATCAAAGATAGGCATACCCTCGTCCAATAGGTCAATCTCATGATGTCGAAAAAAGCTTAACTCTCCCATCGCATCACGAAGCGTGTCCTGGAAAGTGACAACAGGTGAACTAGAACCACCAACGATTGCCACGTCAGGGGAAGTCTGGAAAGTACATGTTGTAACAACCCACGCCCACATTATATGATATTGTCTGCTCTGGGCATAGCCCGCATGATTTTGTTCTCAGGGTCACTCCCAAAAGGCCTCATATAGTATATGGTGAATCTCCACATATAACCACCGCTACTTTGAACAATGCTTCTGATGTGGGACAAGTTCAACCTCTCATTGCATACACAGTAGCTTGCCAACACAGTAGTCTACCAACCACTGGTAGCTCACCCAGGCCATTAGGCCCTGTCCACATCAGTGTCCGCCCACATGTGCAACATGAGACGTCACAATATCCCCCACGGAGGGTAGAGCCGTCCTTAGTTCTGATACCATTTGTAACAACTCACGCCCACACTATATGATATTGTCTGCTCTGGGCACAACTCGCACGGTTTTATTCTCAGGGTCGCCCCCAAAAGGCCTCATACAGTATAGGGTGAATCTCCATATATAACCACCATTACTTCGGATAGTGCTTCTGATGTGGGACAAGTTCAACCTCTCACTGCGTACACAGTAGCCTGCCAACCACTGGTAACTCGCCTAGGCCATTAAGCCCCGCCCACATCAGCGTCCGCCCACGTGTGCCCGCCCACATGTGCAACAATGACGCATGCCTTGGAGCTGCGACACTCGGGCCGCTCCAATAGCTGATTGGGCCAACATCCTGATCCTCGATAGTAACTGCGCATCTCATCACCGCCTTAAAGTCCGCACCAAATATCTGACCCAATCCGCCAAGAAAGGATCCGTCGCCCATCAAATCCGATCCATCAAAGTGGGGACTCGCCACTAATCCCGATCCCATCCATCCCATCCGCACCATCCAAGCCAACCAACCCGCCATCTCCACAATCCAAGCACATCCCACCGAGATCTGGACCATCCATCACCATCATGCCGCCATTTATACGATCCAATGGCACATCCATGCCCATCTCACTGTAGGATAACCCATCCAATGACCCACCAAGCATGAAACCATCAAATCTATCCAATCCATCCAATCCATCCTCCAACATCCCATCTCCACCATTAATGGTGGTAGGAGCAATGCCATAAATAACAATGACTTCCTCAAGAGGACCCAGCAACCCACCATCAACACCCATTAACCCATCATCAATACTCATAAATGGGTCCTCACCCACCAACCTATCACAAGCCAATAAAGGAGAATCTTCAAGAGGACCCACCACTCCATCATTATGGGATCCAAGGCCATCCATAGTAAGGACAAAAGGGAAAAGGACAAGTGAAAGAAGGGGACAAAAAGGAGGAAATGGGGACAAATTGAATGATCAGGGAATCTGAGAAAGGAGGGAATTAACAGAGGAGATGCTGAGAATGGATAGAGAAGAAGGGCTTTTGCTGGAACAAAAGATGAGCAGGGGCAGTAGTCAGATTACCACTCGCGGTAATCCGAGTATCGCACGCATGCTTCTGCCACTCCTGCAACCTGCCACAACTTGGTGAAGCAAGAACCAATGCAAAATGTCAATGGGCAGTAGTCCAACTACCACCCGTGCCCACTTTTCTCTGAAATCAAGGGTGGGGCCCACTTTGGGTACTCTGGAGCATGAATCTTCTATCGGCAGCTCAATCAGGACCACGGAAAGGCTTAAAAGGCAATTAGAAAGACGACATTAGACAACTGAAGTTCCATATATACGGAAGATTGTACAATTGATGATACATGAGCACATGATACAATAAAACTAATCATCAGGAAGTACATAATCATCCATATCCTTCTGATGAAGTTGAGGCCCCAAAAGGCCCCCTCCGGCAAAATGCACACCACCTCTGATAGTGTAGGCATGCAGTAAGATCGGACCAATGCTGTACTGCTCGCACCACAAGCTATACTCTCTCGCCGGATCAACAAAAGCACTGGTCTCAAAGCCCTATAGAGCAGTGGTCAATTCCCACTCAGGCATCGTCTGCCAATCTAACGGACCAGATGGCTGAACGGAACTAAAGGGCTGCCTGTCAGCTGCCAGAAGAGCCTCTCGCCTAGGTACCATTTCGTCACACATGGATCCTCCAGAATGTGGCGTCGATGTGAGGCCTGGTTAGCCTCCTGAGGTGCAGTAGTGAGTACAGCATTCGACTGAAGGTACGGCCGGGTGTGGAATTGCAAGAGCTAAATTAGAAATAAAGGGCAAACGAAGATAGACAATAAAGGGCAGGACAATCACTTACGTCATCAGGGATAAAGGCATCGACGTTTGACCTCCATGCAAGATAAAAAAATAAGTGTGTGCGGCTGCGGTTATCCTTGTACCACAGCATCATGTGCGGAAAAGGAGGCGTTCGGTCAATCTGAGCAGGGGCCAAATAAGGAAAATGATTGAAGAAACCGACCTCCACAAGGCCACAATCAGAAATCACGTTGATCATACAAGGGAATGACATAGGAAAAAGGGATCTGACACGCACTTCAATGACCGGGTAAAAGCCAGTCAATGACCTGCTACTACAGCGATTGGCGTTATCCAACCCATCGTACAAATGGGTAAGAAGGGCCACATTCCAATTTTATGGAGTGGGGAAAGTGATGTCCACCACGAGTAATAGCAAACAGAAACTCACTAGCTTGTTCCCGTGGTAGAATATCATCACTCCCATAGTGTACAAAATCAAGGCGTGGGCCTTCATAATGGCCTCGACCTCATTCTCCGGAATGCCACGAGAAAAGTTTGTGGACAACCAAAGTAATTTAAACTGCGATCCTGAGAAATTTGTGGGATCCGGCATCATTCCCAACAAACTCATCCAGTCGTCGGCAGAAGGTATCGGAAGATCTTCCTCAAACGGGATGGATCCTCCCACGTACCGGAGGCCCAACTGCATATAAATGTCATAAGGGGTGATCCCCCATTCCCCGAAGGGCAGATGCAAGGTGTGGGTCTCCGCACGCCACCGCTCGGCTAGCACAAATAACAGGGACATGTTCTTCTTGCTTAGATGAATCTTAAACAAACTGGCTAGAGGAGTGCACTATAATACCTCGAAGAACAAGGGCCAGGGATCCTTAAACCAGTCCAGCCAATGGGTCCTAACCCCACGCCCTCTCAAGACTGTAGGAGCGCCTCCCTCACGAGCCATGTCAAACAAATTCCGGCCCTCCTAAGGTACGTAGCACGGATTAGCGGAATGGTGAGAAGGACCAGCCTCATTGCTACCACGACGAGGCATGCTGCATAAGCAGAATGTTTACGAATAAGTACCCTTCTCACCACAAGGCTCAGAAGTCCAAAACCCATTCAAGTTCAAAAGCCCACAAGGCTCATAAGTCCAAAAGCCCATTCAAGTTCAAAAGCCCACAAGACCTACAAGTCCAAAAGCCCATTTCAAAGCCCACAAGGCTCACAAGTCCAAGCCCATTGTCCAAAGGCCCATGGTTTAAGGCCCAAAAGTCCAAAAGCCCATTTTAAAGCCCACAAAGCCCATTCAAGTCCAAGGCCCCAGAGGCCCACAAGTCAAAAGCCCACAAGGCCCAAAAATCTGAGTCCATTGTCCAAAGGCCCATGGTTCAAAGCCTAAAAGTCCAAGCCCATTGTCCAAAGGCCCATGGTTCAAGGCCCATGTTTCCAAGCCCATTTCCTAAACCCACATATCCAAAGCAAGGCCCACTTTACAAGTCCAATTTCAAAGCCTGTGGTCTTAGGCCCATATATCCAAAATCAAGCCCATATTCCCCAATCCATGATCAAGGGCCCACTTGAGAAATCCAACCCACACATGGCCAAAAATCATGACAAGAAGTGCGATCCACTCCACAGGCGGTGGCCCACCATCAAGATCCATGCCATCGGAACACTCAAGTGGACCCAAAATCATCCATCTTATCCATCATCCTACGGTCCAGATCGTCTCCAACACAAAAAAAAGCCTTTATCAAAAATAAGATTTTCCATCAAGATCTATTGGCTGAAAATCTGGTCAACACAATCAACGATCCTGATCATAGCTCTCCTATGCCCAAAAAGAAGATTCAAAGCTACAAATGGGCCCCCCAAACACTCCACAAACATGATCCAACCAAGTCCAGCAAAATACACAAAAGGAAATCATCCTAAGTGAGCAATCAGCCACTTGGAAGAATGATGAAGGAAGTGTACCAAGTGAAGGCTACAAAGATGCAAAAATCCACCACCAAAGACCTTTCAGGGAGCAACAATGGTGTCCTAAGACGGATTGAGAAGAGGACTGAAATAGGGGAGGGGACACCATGATCGGACCAGCGTTGGTGTTGAACCAGCAGGCAAAAGGGTGCCAGGCGGTAGACAGACTACCCGCACTCGGAATCACATGGGACAACACGGCGGTCCCCTTTGAAGAGATATGACAGTCGGATCACCGCCAGATCTAGCGGACAAAAGCTAGAAAGGGGAAATGGGGATTCTTCTCATGAGAAGATCCCAATATCTCGTGAGAAATTCAAAATCTTGTGAGAAATTGAGAATCTTGATAAATGAGGTGATAAATTGCTGGAAAATACAATAAAGGAAAAAAAGAAAAAATACACAAAATGTAAAAATCATGGTTAAAGCCCCATTAATTCACTAGTGGAGGTAACACGACTGTACAATAAAGTCAGACGACGACGCCCTCCCACGAGATCGAATGGATGTTTTAAAAATCTTTAAAATATCTTCCAATAAAAACCATTAGCCCCATTAGCTCATCAATGGAGGCAACATGACTGTTTACTTAACTTGCGCGAATAAAAATCGAACGACAATGCCCACCCACGAGATCGAATGGATATTTTTTAAAAAATCTAAGAAGTACTTTCAATAAAACCCCTGCGGAATCTAGTTCCAAAAAGAATAATTTTCAAATAAAAAATTAAAAAAAATGCACGCTGCGCGCAGTGCACTGAGGAATCTTTCATATTCTCCAGTTGCGGTCAGTGCAAACAGTAAAATAAGATTCGATCCCTTCTGATTTTCCCTGAGGACGATCAAATCCGTATATGATACAAGTACGATTGGCCCGATCTCCATACCTAGATAGTTGTACAAGACGAATGCAAGTAAAAGTGATTTGATCTATCTCTGGAAAGAATAATCAAACACAAAGTGAAGAGAATCCATTGTAATCAAAGTATCAGAATCAGCAGACGGTATGGCAAAAGATTACCTGCACATACATAGTCTGGGATGTTCAGGAAGATTAATCTAGTCCAAGTCGGCATAGTGAGTTCCTCGTAAGGCTGCATCGATCCGTTGGGTAGTTAACCACTTTGACGATCAAACAGAACAAATACTCCTAAGGTGATTATGTAGCAAAGGAATTAACAGATCCAAACAATACGGGAATCCTAGTAAAGTCGTATTAATGCGTAGAGGCCCTACTTTTCAGACTTACCCTCCAATGCTATTAACAATCTGATGTGAAAGGGTTGTGATTCGTGGCCCATAATGCCGCAGAATGCGCAGGGACAATCACAATGTTTTCCTCAACCCTCATGATATGTGTGAGTCATCTCTTTTCCAGACATTCAACTGACAACGATACAATGGCAGGCAACAGATTCAAATCACTACCTTTTCTGACTAGAAGGGTGGGGTATCCACTCGCTTTGGCACTCGGTTGTTCGCAACCTCGGCCAAAGAGGGGCATTTGTAGACAACCCACCCAGGCTAGTATCTAGAGAAAACTAGGACAATCAGGGAACTATGATCATATCCTAAACTAACCCCTAATCCCAGCTTAAACCTCAACCCAAACCTCAGCCTAAACCCTAGACCTAGCCTAACCTAAACCTAAACCTCAGCCTAAACCCTAAATCCAGCCTAACCCTACCTTATACCCTAATCCGAACCCTAAACCATCGCCTAAGTCAAAGTGTACATCCGAATAAGTACAAACCCTAAAAACACACCCGACCATTTGAGCCCAAAAGCTCGAAAGAGGACTTCTGGACGAGCCAGAGCACCAAAGAAAGCCCACCAACCAAAGCCTGGACTAGTCCGAGTGCTGCCCCAGAACGGACAGGTGTCTCCTCCGAGCAATAGCTGTCTTTCATCCTAAAGTCAACTTTTATATGGATTTACCCCCTAGCCCAACTTATTTACCATTTTACCTACCTCCAAGAGCCAATGAGAGCATGCTACTTGGTATTCCTCTCTCCTCAACCAATCTCAAGCTACCGTGTCAGCTTTTACCCATCATAAACCCAGGAATTACCATAATGCCATCACAAAAGGCTATAAATAGCCCTCTCCTCTTCACATTTCACACTCCAAGAAGAAGGAACAACTTCTCTTTTCTAAAATCCAAGTGAGAGAGAGGGAGAGAGAGGAAGAGAGTGAGGGTTAGAAGGAGCTCCCAAGCCTCCAAGATCAGATTTTTCAGTTACCCCTTAGCCTCCTCCCAACTATCTCAACCCCACAAGTCTAGCCCGGATTGATCATGGTGTAGTCCATGTCTTAGCCTATTCAAGATCAAGCCAAAGATCTTTTCATTTTGTTTACATACAAGGATTCATCATAACATCTCTTCCCTTCTCAACCCTCCAACTTCTCTAGATCTCTAGTGAACGTATGCTCTATGACTTGCCGTACATCGGATCCTGTCACATCAGAAATTCTTAGTGATCTAGTTCACTTTTCTTTACCTTTTTGCATAAGCATCATCACATCCACCTTCTAGACACATCATTGGACATATGCTATATGGTTGCCGAAATCTCGAATCTTATCGCATCAGAAATCCATGTCTGCCTAGTCCTACTTTAACCACATTATTTATCCCTTAAGATTTCCTTACCACACCAAGTAGAGACCGTACATTTGTACGGGCAGAGAGGGTACCTAACACCTTCCCTCTTTATAACCGAGGTCCCTTACTCGAAATCCTAAATCGCAGACCAAGAGTCAATCTAAGGTAGGAGAATCTTGGGATTTCTCCAACCTTACATATTCCGTAGGTTCTAGCCAACTGCGCGATTTGGAGATTAAGTGGATAGTGGCGACTCCAAACTGACAATCAAGGTTACATACCCCCCATAACAATAAACACAAGAAAAAGAACAAAAGCCAAGATCGCCTAAGAGCGCGGGCGCCGATCTCCCAGCGTTCATAGTTAGAAACGATATATGGTTTCTGGTTCTCAGACCTTCCGACAAACATGTGATTGGAACTAAGTAGATTTTTAAAAACAAATATGATGAATTGGGTAACATTATAAGAAACAAGGCACGACTGGTTGTGTAAGGTTACACTCAAATTAAAGGTATTGATAATGATAAGACCTTTGTACTAGTTGCGCGCCTTGAATCTATCTGATTATTTATTTCCATTGCTTGCTATAAAATTTTCAAAATATATCAAATGGAAGTTTATGTTGAACAACCAAAGGGTTTTAAAGATCCCAAACTTTCCAATAATGTATACCGTCTTTAAAAAAGCATTATATTGTTTAAAACAAGCCCTTACGGCAAACTGACTAAATTTTTACTTAGTCAAAATTTTCTAATGGGTAGTATCGATAAAACCTTATTTGTTAAAAAATATAATTATGATATCTTAATTATTTAAATATATATTAATGATATTATCTATGGATCGACTTGTGCTGATCTCTCTTCTAAGTTTGCAGATTTGATAAAATCAGAGTTCGAAATGAGTATAGTCAGTAAGCTGAATTATTTTCTTAGACTTCAAGTTAAACAACTCAAAGATGGAATATTCATCTCTCAGACCAAATATATAATAAACTTAGTGAAGAGGTTTGGATTTGAAAAATGTATGAATTTTAATACTCATATCGTAAGACCCGCACCCTAAACTGTACCATTTCGTAGACTTCCGTGGTCCTCCCGGTCGAATTCCGACAACCTGCAACTTGTAATCTACATTTACACGCAACCCTAAGTCACATCCTGTATATCTATGTCGACTCGACTAGAAACTTTTACCCTAGTGACTGTGTCGTCACCATGGTTCCAACACCGTGTCTCATACACCGATGCGATACTCTGGCCAGGAGTTGTGGGCCCGCACTTATTTAAAGGAAAAGGCTGCGCAAGAGAATCTCTAATCAAATCAATCCCATCAATCACATCACTAGTCAAAGTACAACACCCATCACCAAGTACAACCACCCTCCCTAAAGTCAACTTTCTCTTACAACCAAGTACACTCATCACTCACCCATCTCTCTCTCTTACAACCTCTCTCTCTCATCTCTCTCTCTCTCATTCTCCAAGCAACCCAATGTCCAAGCTTCCATGAGAGAAGTTAGTGTGGCTCACCTTCCTACTTCCCATCTCCACCATCCAAAGTCTATCTCAACCGTTGGAATTATTCCCTTAGAGCTCCAGAACCTATAGGCGGAAGAAGGAAGATGAGATCTAATGGTGAGTGTTCATCATCTTGATTTTAATAATTTGAGGGCCCACATATGGTGGGACCCATCTTGATGTATGCATTGTATAGGGAGGGCCCATAGTGGCGGGGTCCCTCCCCTTCACACGTTTCTTCCTCTCTCCTTCTCTCTCTTTCTTTCATTTTTATGTTGATGATGAGGTGTGTGCGCCACCTGGTGTGTGTGTGTGTGTATGCCCACCATGATGTTTTAAATCCATGACATCTAACCCTGTGACCCACCTTGCCGGATTGTCCAGCGGACGGGATTGCTGCCTGTCTGTCTAGACAGGCCAAAATAAAGGGAAAACACAAATATCAGTTTGATCCTAAACTATGGTGGGCCACTCATGTGGGACCCACCTTGTAATGTGTCATCTACGCCGTTCGTCCAGCATTCTTGGATGTTAGACGCAGGACCCACCTAGATTGCAAGCAGGTTGGCTGGTGCGTCTCACACCAATTATGTAGCTGTTGTATTGCAGCCAGCAGTGGACCCCCACCATGATGTAAGGGACTTATCCACACCGTCCATTACTTGGACGGCGGGACCCACCCCACGTGTGGGGCCGTACCTTGATGTATGAATTCATCCAAGCCATTCCAGGCCTAGACGTTGCTGATCTTTCAAAAAAAAAAAAGAAATGTATAATAAAATAATATATATGTGTATATATATATGTATATAACTGGTGGGTCCCACACATGTGGACCCACCATAGATACGTGTTTTATCCCTGCCGTCCATGTATATGCTATATATATTTAATATAATATAATAAATATAACTGGTGGGTCCTAAACATGTGGACCCACTTTAGATGCATGTGTTTTATCCCTGCCGTCCAGGTGTCCTGGAACAGTGGGCCTGCTGATATGTGTTGTGCATCCACACCGCCCAGTTGTTTGGATGGTGCTGAATGCACCATAATGTAAGTGTTTTATCTGTGCCGTCCATCCATGTAGGACCCACCTTGGAGCATGTGTTTTATCCACACCGTCCATATGCTAGGATGGTGGGACCCCTGTGACGTATGTGTTTTATCAGCACCATCCATCCAGTGAGCTCTGTGGGTCCCACTATATTACGTCAGCAAGTCTCCGTGGGGCCCACATATGAGGTATGTGTTGTATCCTTAACATTCATCTGTTTGGGGACATGCACCCCGCCCCCCCCCCCCCCCCCCCCTTGATGTATTTATTCTATATCCACTCTATCCATCTGACTAGGGTGGTGTGTGGCCCACGTTGATGTATGTATTATGTCCACGCCACCCATCTGCTGGGCCACAATATGATGTATGTGTTACATCCTGGTGGGTTCGTCTTAAGGCTTGAGATTAAAAATAAGACAAATTTATTTATCAAGTGGACCACACTGCAAATATCAGTGGGGGATTGAATGGCTACCATTGAAACCTGTTTGGGATGGCACCGTGATGTATGTGTTTTACCACTCGATATATGTGTTGTATTCCAAGTTGTTCATCTAGTGGGCCCATTTGGAGGTGCAGGCCCACCTGCTATATGTGTAGGGCCACCTTGATGTATACCCATTTGTTTTGTTGGACCATGGGCTGCCCCATCAGGCCTCCTATAAATATGATGAGGTCCATCTAATGAAGCCCGATGTGATGTATTTATGGCCCATGTGCAGGGCCCACCTGTTATGTATTTAAGGTCCGTACGATGAGGCCCATGTGATGTATGTGTGACACATGTCATGCGGCCCATTATGATGTGTATTAAGGCCATATCATGCGGCCCATTGTGATGTGTAAGGCCCTTGTGATACAGCCCATTGTAATGTTTTTGTAGCACATTTAGTGAGGCCCATTATGATGTGCATTAGGCCCATGGGTTGTGGCCCATGTGATGTATTTGAGGTCCATGTACAGTACCCACCTGTTGTGTATTTGTGGCCCATTTAGCAAGGCCCATTGTTGTGTATTTATGGCCCATATGGCAAGGCCTAATGTGATGTATTTGAGGCCCATGTGCAGTGCCCACTTATTGTGTAATTAAAGCCCATGTGTGAGGCCCAACATGATGTATATTCGGCCTATTTGGTGAGGCCCAATGTGATGCATATGCAGCCCTTTTATCGAGGCCCGACGTGATGTATATGTGGCCCTTGAGTGAGGCCCATTATGGTGTATATTAGGCCTCTGTATGGGGCCATGGGCCCCACTATATGTTTGGCTCTATGTGGGCCACTACTTGGGAGCAATGATGGTTAAATGTCTATATTGATGGGCGATGATGATTAAATGTCCACATCATGACATTCCCTTAGGCCCTTTGTCGAGGCCAATTCTGATTGTCGAGGTCGATTCCGATTGTCGAGATTGATTCCGATTATCGAGGCCGATTCCGATTGTCAAGATCGATTATTGAGGCCGATTCCGATTGTCGATGCCGATTTCGATTGTCAAGGTTAATTCCGATTGTCGAGGCTGATTCGATTATCGAGGCCGATTCAAATTATCGAGGTTGATTATCAGGCCAATTGTAGAGGTCGGTTATCGATGCCGATTATTGGTGCCGATCGTCGATACCGATTATGAGTATGTGACAGCATAACATCATGTACATGCCTATACGCATCATCTGCATGTTTATTAAGAGATGTGGTTGACCACTGCATATGTCATTGGGCAGGTTGTTATGAGACTCCCTAATAGGTAGAGATTGTCTCACATGAGCGCACGGTATGTGCATAATTGATGCATGACTGGATTGTATGTGTAAGCCTATATCCAAATCCCTACCATTCCGTTGGCTTCCGCTGTCCTTCCGGGCGAATTCTGGCAATCCTCGACCCGTATCCAACGTTTGCGCATGATCCTAAGCTGGGTCCCACGTACCGAAGTCGGCTTGAACCAGAACTTGTATCATAGAGACCGCGCCGTCGCCGCGGTTCCAACGCCGCGACTCGTGTACTGAACCGATGCCCAGGCCAGGAGATGTGGGCCAGCGTTCGTTCCGAAGAAATGTCACGCGTTACAAATTTCGAGGGAATCTCTACAACATGTCCCATCAATCAATCAATCAATCAATGTCAAGTACAACCATATCCCTAAGTACAACAGCCCATCCCTCCTTTCCCAGAAGTCAACTCTCTCTCTCCCCTCACCATTCCCCTTTACAAAATTTCAACCACAACCATCCCTCTTTTACAAAAAAATCAAACAAACCCATACCTCTTCATTACAACCACCACATCACCCATCCCTTTAATATATTTTTTTCTCTCTTTCCCTCATTCTATCTCTTCTCTCCCAAGCTCTATATGTCCAAGCCTTCCCAAGCAATTCCAAGAGCAACAAGTGTGGCCTATTTTCCCACCCTCACATCCCTCATCCTCACTATTAAAATCCCATCATCCACCGTCAAAGGTTAAGCATAGGAGCTAAGGAGGCTAGGGGAGCAAGAAGGAGGCTTAGAGGTGGGTGATCTACCATTGTTTTCGATTTTAAGGGCCTACTTATTGTGGGACCCACTTGATGTATGCATTGTATTTGGGAGGGCCCAATAGTGGCGGGGTCCCTCCCCTTCACGTGTCATTTTTTCTCTCTCTCTCTCTATTTATCTTTCCCCTAGAATGATGTGGGCCCCACCAAATCGTGTTAAATCTACTCCATCCATCAAACGGTGTGGCCCACCACATTTTAGGTGAAATCCACTGTCCATTTTGGGATGGTGGGAAGTCCCACATGCTATAATATATATATATATATATATATATATATATATATATATATATAAACATATATACGTGCATGGTGGGCCATGTACATGTGGGACACCATGGTGCATGTGTTGTATCCCTGGATGCTGGACGCGGTTCCACCATGAAGTGTGAATTGTCGTGAGGGGTGGGTGGCTATCAGTGAAGTGTAAACTGACGTGGGGTGTACTATGCTTGGGGTGGGCCACACATGCAGGCCCCACCTTGATGTATGCATATAATCCAAGCCGTCCATTCCGTTCCCTATCTCATTTTAGGCGTTGAGCCGAAAAATGAAGTTGATCCCATTTTTTGGAGGGCCATACATAGGTAATAGTGGTGTTTACCATTGAAAACCACCTGGATCTTTTTACTCACCAAAAATAGGCCGAATATTAGACTCATTTGGTCGGTCTTGGACCGTGGAATCCAATGGCTGGAGTGGATTCATCTGATGCGAGCCCCACGTGGGAAAAACCATAGAATTTCTGATTTCAAATAAAAAAAGAACATAGGGCAGCAGTGCCTGCTGCTGCCGCTGACACACCGGAGATGTGCAGGCGCTGCCTGCGGTGTTTGGCGGAAGGACAGTAGGGACCATTGGGTCCCAGCCATGGGCCCCACCATGATGTGTACCACACATCTACACCGTGCATTTTGATGGGGCCCCTTAGGGCCGTGATCCCTCCAAAAATCGACCGTATACATCGCTCAGGATGCCCACGTCATAGGAAACAGTGGCGTTGATCGTTTACCATTGGAACCCCTTCTGGGTGTCACAAAAGTTCCGGATATGAAATTTATTTTTCCTCTTCATACAGGTCTCTATGACCATATCAACGGATTGGATGTAAAATAAACATGATGATGGGCCCCAGGTCCACGTAACCTTATCAACAAATTGGAGGAAAATAACCATGACGGTGGGCACCAGGTCCACGTGACTTTATCAACAGGTTGGAGGAAAATAAACATGACGGTGGGGCCCAGGTCCACGTGGCCTTATCAACAGATTGGAGGAAAATAAACATTATGGTGGGCCCCAGGTACGTGTGACCTTATCAATAGATTGGGTGGAAAACAAACATTATGGTGGGCCCCCATGTCAGTGTGACCTTATCAAGAGGCTGGATGGGAAATAAACATTATGGTGGGCTCCACATGGGACCCACTGATGTATGTACTATAATCCACACCTTTCGTAGTGTGGGCCCCACCGTGAGGTATGTACCTCATTTATGTCATCCATCCTTTCCATCCCTATGGGATCCACCATGATGCATATGTTTCATCCAAACCGTCCAATCATTTTGGAGATTATTTTAAGGCCTGTGATGGAATAAAAATTATATATATATATATATAAGATAGATTTAAGATCAGGTGGACCACATTATAGAAAACAGTGGGTTTGAACGTCCACCATTAAACCCTTGGGAATTCTAATGGTGGAAATCCTTATCACCACTTATATTTGAGTGTGGCCCATTTGATATACATGTGGCCCGTGTGGTGTGGCCCACTTACCATATTTATAGCCCATTGTTGAGGCCCACCTTGATTTATATGAGGCCCGTTGTTGAGGCCGCCTTAATAGATATGAGGCCCATGTTATAAGGCCCATTGTGACGAACGTAAGGCCCATGTGATTAGGCCCGACTTGATGTATTTGTGGCCCGCCCACTGAGGCCCACTTTGATATATATGAGACCCATGGTATGAGGCCCATTTGATGTATTGGAGGCCCATGGGCCGAGGCCCAATAGGATGTACATAAGGCCCCTTGTAGTGTGATTCCACCATGGTATATGTGTTGACATTTATAGCGGGCTATGCCTTGGGAGCAATGATGGTTTGATGTTCACATTGTAAGGATAATGTTTGTTAAATGTCCGCATTATGACTCTCCCTAGGGCCTATTGATAGGCCCATACTTGTAGCACGTAGGCCGTCTAGGCCCATCTTCGTTATGATCAGAGCCCATCACCATATAACATGTTTAGTATAGATCCATGATTCATGATCATACGCATCATATGTATGCTTGATATGAGGAGTGACTGATCATAGCATATGCCTTCGGGCAGATTATTTATGGGCTCCCTGATAGGCGGAGTTATCCTTTATGAGCGCGCGGTACACGCAAGATTGATGCATGACTGGTAGTGTGATTCATGCACTTTGCATTTGTATGGCATGATTTCTATATGCCCTATCGACATCAGGGTTATGACCTCCACAGACACATCGTGGATGGCAGGATCGGATACTGAAAATATTGTTACTAAGCATCGGGGCGCCATAGATGTCCCTGGGTGAAAATCCTTAAACCCGATGGTACCAGAGGATGATTCCAACGTCGAGACCGAGTGGATATATGAGCGCACGAGGGCCGAATATCAGGAGGCCGCGTCTCCCACTGTGTCTTGGTCGGTTGAAAAGGAGTGTGGCCTTGCCTAGGATTAGGGGGCAATACTAGGCTGAGTTTGACTAGCTCGTGAATGGGTCTGCTATCGACGTGCCGGATAGGTATTGGCAGACTATTGGCTAAGTAGATAGTGAGGTTTCTTACGCTCACTTAGACTGTGCGGCTAGGAGAGTGGCAGTGCCGTTTAGAGTGTACTGAACCCCGGTGATTATCCAGAATGAGAACTGTACTGATATATGATGAGGATTGGCATGCTTGAGCTGCATCTCGCATCGCATGGTCTGGACATGGCCGATAGCATTCATATCTTGCACCGCATAGCCTTGGTACGGCTGATTTCATTCATGTACTCATCAACATGATTCCGCATTTCTCTGACGTTGCATTCTGAGCACGCTTATATTGCGCACACACTTATACCACCTTCTAAGCTTTCTATAAGCTTATGCACGATTGATGCGTGCAAGTGATGCCAGGACGCAGCCGTAGCCTTGTCGCAGTTGGAGTATGCAGCCGAGCTTTTGGAGTTTCTGTTATTATCATTATATTGTATTTTCCTTCCATACGCCTTGTACTCAAAGTTTTTGATCATAGTGGATTTTGTGATGGTGTTCTTGTGGGTATTATTCTTGGGTTAAGCTTGTACAGAATCAAAATCACATTTGAAATTCTCCTTATAGGATCCCAGGATCGAAACTTGGTGTATAGATACCGGGAGCCGAGAATGGGGTACTACGGAGGCTGTCGGCACCGGATTCGGCGATTAGGAATTTTGTGAGCCTGGTTTCGAGTTCCGAGTGTGATAGTATAACTCATGCATCTTGCATTATGTGTTATGATTATTGTACGGCCTATTGACATCAGAGCCGTAACCTCCATAGGCATGTCATGGATGTCTAGATGGGACATCGAAAATGTTTGGTTCGAGCATCTGGGTACTTTGGATGTCTGTGGGTGAAAGTCCCTAAACCTCTGTTGTGATGAGACGCCCAACGTGTAGACCGAGTGGATACATGAGCGCCTTAGTACCGAGTACCAGTAGGCCACATCTCCTACTGTGTCATGGTCGGTTGGGAGGGGGTGTGGCCTTATCCGCCCTAGTGAGGGGGCTGTAAGCTAAGCTGAGTTTGACCAGCTCCCAAATGAGTCCGGTATCGACGAGTCGGGTAGGCATTATATACTACTGGCAGCCGGGCACTTGCTAGGCTACGCGGCCGGTCAGGGCGGTAGCCAGCTTGGAGTGTACTAGACTCCGGTGATGATCCCAGAGATGTACAATATTGATATGTGGACTTATTGAGCAGGAGTTGCATACTCAACATGTTAACCATTCATTCATTCATTCACTATCCACTCGGGCTGGTGGTGCACAACTAATTGTTATGTGTACCTTCGCAATGGCCAGGATTTCAGTTGGGGCGCGCGAGTAACCTGAGATCAGGAGTTTACCACATTGAGTTTGACTATCCAAATTTAGGTATGAGACTAGTTTGGATAGAAGTCTCTTGTGATGGACCCCATAGCCTGCGATACTACGTACTATCATCCCGACTTCACACTCTACCTTGGTCATTTCATTCGCATCGCATATTGTATTACATCTGCGGCATATGGCATTTTGGGTTGCTATGTTTCTGCATTTATATGGCCTAGATGAGGCTGATGGTATTTGTAGCTCTTCAGAATTGTATATTGTATTGCATCCTTGGTATCTGATATTTGGCTCATTATGTCTCCACATTGCATAGTCGACCTACATTACTTTCTCAATATATGTCATTGGCTTATTATGTCTTTGCATCGCATATCCTGGATAAGATTGATGATATTTTATGGACTTGTTAGTATTTTCACTTGCTCTGATATATTGTGTGCTTGGAACTTATCTTACGCACACTTATACCACCCTCTAAGTTTTCTATAAGCTTATGCACGATAGATGCATGCAGGTGGCGTTAGGTTGCGGCAGCATTGAGCTTGGAGCGTGCAGCGGACTTCTGGAGCTTCTGATATTGTTATTATATTTCCTTTTATGCATTGTATTTAAAAGTTTTGATATTAGTGGATATGTGATGATGATGTTGCCTTTGAGACATGGGTAAACTTGTGGTTATGCTTCTTACGACGTAAATGTACGTTGAAAAATCCTCCTCACAGGATCTCAGGATCGGAATCTGGCGTATGGGTGCTGGAAGTCGAGAATGGGGTACTACGGAGGCTGTCGGCACCGGATTCGACGATTGAGAATTTTTTGAGCTTGGTTTCTGAGTTTGGGGCATGACACATATGAGTACAACACTCAAATTATCAAAAGATGAATTAGGTAAAAGTGTCGACTCTAGACTTTCTCATAGTATGATTGGTAGTTTACTGTATTTAATTACCAACAAACTTAATATTTCTTTCAGTGTAGGCATCTGTGCTAGATATCAATCTAAACCTATAGAATCTCATCTATCTGCTATTAAATGGATAATCAGATATGTTGCAAGTACTTCTAACTTAGGTCTGTGATATCCATATGATACGTTTGTATAAATAGTAAGATACACTGATGCAGACTAGGCAGGTAATGTTGATGATAGAAAATCTACAAGTGGTGGATGTTTGTATATTGAAAGTTGTCTTGTATCATGGATGGGCAAGAAGAAAAATTCTGTATCTTTATCCACTGCAGAAGCAGAATACATCGCTGTGGGGAATGCTTGCACTCAGTTTATGTGGATAAAACGCATGTTAGTTGACTATGGAATTACTCAAAATACAATGAATATATATTATGATAACACAAGTGCTATAAATTTATCACAAATTCCTATTCAACATTCTTCTACAAAACACATTGACATACGATATTATTATATACGAGAATTAGTTAAAGAAAAGACTATCATGCTGGAATACATTCAAACAGAGAAGCAGCTTGCAGATATTTTGACTAAGCCACTTGATTGTGTCAGGTTCTCTAATTTATAGCATGATATTGGATTATGCGTTGTTAAATAATTATTCTATTTTTACTTTTTCTTTTTTTTTTATTTTGTTTATTTATAAATAATATATGTATGAAAAAAATGGAAAATTAAAAAGTATATAATTTTTTTTTAGGATTTTCAGCCAGCCCGTAGCTGATCGAGAAATTTGGCCAGCCGAGCACGTCCTTGGGCTAGCCGAATCAGGCGTGAAATGAATCAAATAGGGGGAAAAAACCCCATTTGCTCATTTTCAACTTCATCTTCTTCGGTCCACCAGTGCTTTATTCAGTCAACCCATTCATCTAACTCAATTGTGAGTTGATTTCAAGCATTTTCCTTCTAGATTTAAGTTCATACTTGCTTGTTATTCTTGTTTTTGTCATTCTACTTGAATTTAGGGCCCCTTTTTGGTGGGTTTTCTCCAAAAATCTGATCTTCTCTATTGTACCTCCCTTTTTGTAATTCCTTGCTTCTTCTTCTTCTTCTTCTTCTTCTTCTTTTTGTTTTTTTTTTTTTTGTTTTTTTTTAAAAAAAAAAAAAACCATGGAACTAAGATATAAGCATGCCATTTGTAAATCTCATGCTAGTTCCTCATCCCGCTTCGGCCCTCGGGTTGTGTGGACCCTACGCACACCGTAGGATGACCCGAAAAATGTTCAGAATTTCCAATCTAGGAGCATTATCATTGAGTGATCGGCTAATATTGACCACATTGCTCAATATAGTCTTCTTGAGCTCCTTTCTGAGGTAGGATGGGAGAAAATATTGAACTAGGGTGAGTTGGCTTACCGGTTCGTCGCTCACGGCATGTATGCATCTATCAATGAGGTTTGTTTAGATGATTTATATTTCAAAATTCAATTTTTAGAAGAAACCATCATAATAACACTTTCCACCATCTCGTCCTTGATGGATATTGAAATGGCGTTATATTTCAAAATTCAATTTTTAGAAGAAACCATCATAATAACACTTTCCACCATCTCGTCCTTGATGGATATTGAAATGGCGGAAGATGGGATCCCAATATCCACACTTTTTGATAATATGAACAATTCAGAAAGAGATTCTATTACCCGTGTGTTATGTGGATTTAATGCTGAATGGTGGTCCGGTAATTCCCTTTCCACTAGTCAATTATTTTTCAAATACTGCATTCTTCATCGCATTTTCACTTCGAATGTTTATCCCATGGCAAGGAATAAGACTGATCTTATTCCCTTCAAGATTAGAGTTATTCATGTTGTCACCATTAGTGTTCGTATATGTCTTCCTTCCTTAATCTGTTTTGTTATTATTCAGTATCGATTGCATCCTCGACATGATTTTATTCCATTTTCATATCTTATGATTTCCCTTGCTTTACATTATCGCGAACAAATATCATCGATTGAAGCACCGGAGTGTAAGTGTTATAGTTTCTATCCCTGTTTGTTGTCAAATTTGTAGTGCCAAAATCACTATTATACTCTGTTATATATAACTTGTATAAGTGAAGCTTTCTCAAGGATCAACATTCATGAATAAGCTAAGCTCACAACAAGCACTGCTCACAAGACAAGACTCAAGATCTTGAATACAAGCACTGCTCACAAAACAAGACTCAAGCTGAAAAGAAAGTACAAGGCAAGACTCAAGCTGAAATCAAGACTCAAGTTGAAACTCAAGCTGAACTCAAGACTCAAGCTGAAACTCAAGCCACTTTCAAGATTGAGCTACTTCAAGGTTTAATCTACATCAAGACTTCAAGGCTCATTCTTCATGGTCTCTTGTTTCAATGTCCATACTTCATGATTGAGGTTTGTTTGACCATAGGATGACCTTAGAAGTAGGTCATTTCGGATACATAAGTCGAATGTTATTTTACATGTGATTGGTCTGTTCTTCGACTAGTCCTAGGCCTTCTTCGACTAGTCTTAGACTTGCTTCGACCAGTCTAAGAAAATCCTTGACCAGTCGTAAGGTTGTTACAAATTTCGGATAAAATCTGTTAGCCTTCGACTAGTCCTGGAATCTGTTCGACCAGTCGTAGGAACAGTGTTTCTGCATCTTCGACCAGTCGTAGAATCTACGACTCGAAGTCCAGTGAAGATATTCAGGACGTACGACCAGTCGAAGGAAACCTACGACCAGTTGTAGGAGAGCTACGACCAGTCGTAGAACGGTCAAAGCATATCCCACCGGATTTTTCAAATATCTGTTAGAGCTTCGACTAGTCGTAGAGCTCTCTAGACCAGTCGAAGACCCGATCTTCTCACCTATAAATAGTGCACGAATCTCAGAAGAAATCATCGATTTAATTAAAGTATTCAAGCCAATCTTCGTCGAACTTCTGAGAGATAATTCTGTGCTCCATCTAAGCTAAGTGTGCTTATTTAATATTCTCTTTCCTTAGCTTTATTTTAATTGATTTTGTTTCTTATATTCCAATCTGATTTGATAAAGAGGAATTATTATTCCCTTTCTTTGGAATCAAAATCAATTAAGGCAAGCCCTATTTGGTTTAATTTAAAATCTATTAGAATTAGAACCATTGTAATCGAGTACTGGACATTGAACTTGGACATTCAATCATCTACTTTGATTTGGTTCTACCCGGCTACTACAACGAAGGAGATTTTCAGGTATTTTACATATTGTAAATTCCTTTCTATTATTTTGGTTTCTTTCAAGATTTGTCAGAAAAATCTTGTTATTTTGGTTATCTGAGGAAAGCCAGGAAAACTCAGAAGTGGGGTTTTTTTAATTGTGTAAGCCCACAGACAAAGACACAATTGTAAGGGTTTTGGGTGAACCTGGGAAAACCTATTTTTAGTGAACGCTAATATCCCCTGTGTGAGGATATTAGGAGTGGAGTAGCTTTTTGTGTGGCTGTTGTATAACAGTTGGTGAACACACAAGCGAACCACTATAATCCCTTGAGTTGTGGTTGATTGGTTTATTCTTTTAATCTTTTAATTAATTTTTGTGGGATGTATGTATGGTGGTGAATGTTGTAATTATTTCAAGCTTTGTGAGAATGTTGTAATAGCTTAGAATTTACTTTCTGCTATTCCTTTATAAGCTTGTTTTTCAATTTCATTTGAAAGTTGTTCCAGCAAGGTTGCCCTGCCATTTTTATGGTGTATGGCTGTCCCTAGAACAATACATTTTTAATTACAAGTTATTTCATTTCAGTTTGTATTTACTTTTGTATTCCTCTTCGATTTGAGACTTGATACAAAGACCTTTCTAGAAATAAGGTTGTCCTACCATAAACTCTGTTTTTGGTGTAAGGTTGTCCTTAGAATAACATTTGTATCAACCTCTCAAGATCTGAATTTTGAGGTTGTTTTACTTTCCTGCATTGTTATTTAATGTGGCTATCATTTTCTTTATTATTCCGTTATTAGTTTTTATTTGGCATTGTCCTATTCACCCCCTCAGGACTTATAGCTTGGCCTTTTCAAGTGGTATCGAGCCTAATAGCTCGTTTTTTTTTTGGATTTAATTCTGAGCTAACGATTTAAGCTATTTAAGATGTCAAATTTTGATAGCCTTTCTCCTAGGCCTCCACCCTTTGATGGCTCCAACTATGCTTATTGGAAAGCCGAATGAGGATCTTCCTCAAATCAATGGATGAAAATGTGTGGCAAGCCACGGTACCGAATGGAATCCTCCTATCATGGAAGTTGATGGTTCAAAATCTATAAAAACCACACCATATTACCAATGGACCACCCTTCAGAAAAGTGAGAGTAGTGCAAATGCTAAAGCACTAAATGCAATTACTTGCGCACTATCACCAGATGAGTTCAAAAGAATCATTTCTTGTGATACTGCAAAGCAAGCTTGGGATGTATTAGAAATGACACACGAGGGTACTACAATTGTCAAAAAATCTAAAGTCCAACTCCTCACAACCAGATTTGAAGAAATTCATATGGAGGAAAATGAAATGTTTATGGACTTTTACACTAGATTGAATGACATTGTAAACTCAATGTGGGGTCTTGGCGATAAAATCCCAGAAAGTAAAGTGTGTGCAAAAATACTACGCTCACTTGAACGGTTCAATTCTAAAGTAACCGCAATCCAGGAACTTCGTGATACGGATAATATGAGGGTTGAAGAACTAGTTGGTTCTCTACAAACCTACGAGTTAAACTTTAAAGCTCCTAAAGGTAAATCTATCGCACTAAAATCTTCTAAATGTAATTCAGAAGAAAATTCTGATTCAGAAGATGATATGGCTCTTTTAGCTAAAAAATTTTACAAAATTTTCAAAAGCAAGAAAAGAGTTGATTTTCAAAAATCAAATGATAAAAAGAAGTTTAGACCCAAATCTAGAAAATCTTTGAAAGATAGTCAATGTTACAACTGTCAAGAATATGGGCACTTAGCAAATAAATGTCCTAAAAGGGACAAACCCAAGAAGAAGGGTATGTTGGCTACATGGGATGAATCATCTGATTCTGAAGGTTCTTCTGAATCAGAAGATTCTGAAACTGAGTCGGGCAATGAGATTAAAGCTCTTATGACTCTAGCCAAATTCACATTTTCAGATAATGACTCTACAAGTGAAGAAAATCTGAATAGTGAATGTGAAAATGAAGATGATCTTCAAGACGCTTACAATGCCCCATATAAGGAAAGTTATAAAATTGCTGTCAAACTTAAACTTCAAAAAGAAAAGTTTTCTAAACTCAAAAATTGTTTTGATTCACTTGTCTTAGAAAAATCACAAATTTCAGATAGTTTTGAAAAATCAAAATGTGATTTGGAATTCAAAAACTCACTAATTGTTGATTTAAAATCTGAAATTGAGAATCTTAAAACTGAAGTATCTTCTCTTCCAAGTTTAAAGGACACATGGAAATATGCCCAAGGTGATCCAAAGTTAGAAAAACTTTTATCCGGATTAAGAAAATGTGGCAATCGATCCGGGTTGGGCTATGATAAAAATCTACCTCCTAAACAAAAGTATACTCCTCCTATGTTTGTTAAAGGAGAGTCCTCAAACTCAAAAGGAAAAAGTACTTATCAAGATTTTTCTAAAAATTCAAAAACTTTTCAAAAACCTAGAAACAGCCATGTCAACTTTAATCAGAAACGAATTCCACTAGCTGAAAAGATAGTTGATTTACTCAAGGAGCTATTAAAATCTAACTCTATAGGTCATTCCTACAAATATACACAAAAGAAGACCAACTATGTTCCTAAACCCAAAACAGTTATGAAATGGGTTCCTAAAGTCACCTGCTTGGTTGCTCACACTGCTTTCAAAGCAACAAGTCATTCAAAGTAGTACCTAGACAGTGGATGCTCCAGGCATATGACAGGTGACAAAGCCTTATTCACCAATTTGAAAGATATGACTGATGGTTCAGTCACATTTGGTGATGGTAGCAACTGCAAGATTATAGGCCAAGGTACGGTTCATAGTTTCCGTGTTTAAAAATGTTTTATACGTTGAAGGCCTAAAGCACAACTTGCTTAGTATATCACAGATATGTGATAATAATCATAATGTTCGGTTTTCTAATCAAAGCTGTGAAATACTAAACAATAAGGGTTCTGTAATATTAACTGGACGTAGAACGTCTGAAAATTGCTATATTATTAGTGAATCCAGCTCATCTAATCAAACATGTTACATGGTCCATACAGACGACAGATTTATGGCACAAACATCTTGGACATGTACATTATCGAAATTTATATCAATTGAGCAAACGAGAACTTGTAAGAGGTTTACCCAAACTTAAATTAGATAAAATATGTGGTGAGTGCCGGATAGGCAAACAAACAAAGAACTCACACAAAAAGGTGAATTCATATACCACATCAAGACCACTCGAACTTCTCCACATGGATCTCTACCAAAACGGAAAGTCGTGGTGGTAAAAAGTATATCTTGGTAATAGTTGATGACTTTACCAGATTCACTTGGGTAGTCTTCTTAAGGGATAAATCTGAAACCCTTGAAGAAGTAAGAAAAGTTCTCAAAAGGATTCAAACTGAAAAATCTTCTCAAATCAGTAAAATTTGTAGTGATCATGGATCTGAATTTGAGAATAGCAATTTTGAGAAGTTCTGTACCGACCAAGGAATATTACATGAATTCTCTGCTCCCAAAACTCCATAACAAAATAGAATGTAGAAAGAAAGAATAGGGTGCTTCAAGAAATGGCTAACGTCATGTTGAATAGCATGAAACTCTCTAAAAATCTTTGGGCTGAAGCAGTCAACACAGCTTGCTATATTATTAACCGAGTCTACACTAGAAAAGATAATAATAAAACGGCTTACGAATTGTGGTTCAATAAAAAGCCTACTGTTAAATACTTTTGAGTTTTTGGCAGCAAGTGCTATATTTTATGTGATCGTGAAAATTTGGGAAAGTTCGATACGAAGAGTGATGAAGGTATTTTTCTAGGATACTCTTTAAACAGTCGAGCTTATAGAGTTCTGAACAAAAGGTCTGGTGTGATTCAAGAATCCATTAATGTTGTCATTGATGATCACTTAAACACACCAATCTCTAATTCAGGTAATGATGAAGTACTAATCATTGATAAACCCAATACTTCATCGAATCAGACTGATTCTGAGTTAAGAACTGTTAAAGATCATCCAACCACACAAATTCTTGGAAACCCTCTCACCGGTGTTCGCACCCGTAGACAACTTGATGATATATGTAATTATGTATGTTTTACATCCCAAATTGAACCATCTAACGTAAAAGAAGCTCTGACTGATGAAAACTGGATTGTTGCGATGCAAGATGAACTCAACCAATTCGTAAGAAATGATGTTTGGTATCTCGTACCAAGACCTAAAGATAAACACATCATTGGAACAAAATGGATTTTCAAAAATAAGTCTGACGAATGTGGAAATATAATTAGAAACAAGGCTAGACTAGTGGTACAAGGTTATACTCAAATTGAAGGGATTGATTTCGATGAAACCTTTGCACCAGTAGCACGTCTTGAATCTATCAGACTATTTATATCCATTGCATGTTTTAGAAAGATAAAGATCTATCAGATGGATGTGAAAAGTGCTCTTCTAAATGGCGATTTACATGAAGAAGTCTATGTGAACAGCCAATGGGATTTGAAGATTCTAAAAATATTGATCATGTATATAGGCTTAAAAAGACACTTTATGGATTAAAACAAGCACCTAGGGCATGGTATGAGAAACTAACAAAATTTCTTTTAACTCATAATTTTCAAATGGGATCTGTTGATAAAACTCTGTTTGTTAAGAAACATAATGATCATATCCTAATGGTACAGATTTATGTTGATGATATCATTTATAGATCAACTTGTACTGACTTGACTACTGAGTTTGCAGATTTGATGAAATCACAGTTCGAAATAAGCATGGTTGGGGAATTGACTTATTGCAAGTAAAGCAACAACCTGATGGAATATTCATTTCTCAATCTAAGTATGCCTTGAATCTAATCAAAAGATTTGGATTTGAGAATGGCAAGAATTTCGATACTCCTATGAGTACTACCCTGAAACTGTCAAAAGACTCTAATGGTAAAAATGTTGACTCAAAACTTTATCGGAGTATGATTGGTAGTTTGTTATATTTTACTAGTAGACCGATATTTCTCTAAGTGTTGGTATTTGCGCAAGATATCAATCGATCCAAAAGAATCTCACTTGATTCTTTGTCAAGCGAATTATTAGATATGTCACAAGTAAATCTCGGTCTCGGTATCCTCATGAAACTAGTGTTCAATTGGACTGGGCTGGTATTTTAGATGATAGAAAATCAACCGTGGTGGTTGTTTTTTATTGGAAATTGTCTAGTTTCCTAGTTTAGTAAGAAACAAAATTCTATATCACTATATCGCAGCTGGTAATGCATGTACACACTTGTTTGGATGCAACGAATGCTAAGTGATTATGGAATTAAACAGATTCTATGTTATTACATTGTGATAATTCCAGTGCGATAAATATAAAAATCCTATTCAGCATTCTCGTACTAAGCACATTGACATTAGATTTCATTATATAAGGGAATTAGTAGAAGAAAAAGTTATATCTCTAGAATATATTCCTACTGAAGATCAACGTGCTGATATTTTCACAAAACCTCTTGATAAAAGCAGGTTCAAAAAGATGAAATTTGATCTTGGCATGTGCATTTTAAATTGATAATTTATGCCTTTTTGTATAATATTGTATATATTTGCTAGATTGTATTTCAATTTTTGTAAAATTTGCAAGTAAATTGAATTTTTGGGGTTTATACGACCAGTCGTGAGTATACACGACCAGTCGTACTACGACCGGTCGTAGAAACCCAAATCTGTGTCTAATCTGTATCCTCATTCGGGAAATAAATCTGACCTGACTTCATTTATGGTTCGTGTTATCCATGTTATTTCTAATGGTACTCAGATTTGTTTGCCATCCTTAATCTGTCATTTCATTCTTCAGTTTCGACTCCATCCCGGTCATAGTGACATTCCTTTTGCATACTTTATGACTGTATTGGCTACTCATATGTTAGTCGATATGCCTGTTGATGAAGCACCAATCCATCATCTGATCTTCAACAATACAAATATTAATAAGATGAAGTTGGATCTGCTTCCTGAACAAGGTGGTGGTGGTGATGGTGGTCCTGAAGAAGCTGGTGTTGACATTAATATGGATGACATTTTTGAGGAACTGGATTCTGACTCAGCAAATTTATATGCCTTCTTCATTTGATGCACGTCTGAGTGCATTAGAAGGTAAAGTTGAGAATATAAATGTTAAGTTGGAAAACATGTCTGTTGCTCATGATTTGCAATTCAAGTATATGCGCAAATATCTTAAGCGCTTGAACAAAGGCATGCACCAACTTGATCCTTCTATTCCTACTCCATCTTCAAGTTCTAGTTCTGACTAGTTTCTATGAGACTTTTGGTATGTAATAACTTTATTACTTTGCTCTTGTTTGATTGAGTTTGAGTTGGATTTTATGCTGGATATTTGTTCTTAATGTAATATTTATGCTGGGTATATGTGATGCTATCTTGAGTAACTCTCTGACTCTCTATTTCCTCCTCATGTTTACTCTCATTCCTTTATTTAGTTCTCCTTTGTCATATTGTGACAAAAAGGGGGAGAATGGTTTGTTGTTAATGTGATTGTGAGAGGAGTAGCATTGGTTATGTTACTCAGGGGGAGTGGGGTGTCAAGGAGAATATATGTTTGATCTTGTTGAATGATAATGGTTGTCAAGGAGAATATATGTTTGTTCTTGTTGAATGTTGAAACTGGTTGAATGTTGAAAATTGAATATTGATTTGCAGGTACTAACCAGTTGTTTTACTTTTGTTTATTATGGTTATGTGTTTTGTCACTAATTTGACAAAGGGGGAGATTGTAAGTGCTATAGTTTCTATCCCTGTTTGTTGTCAAATTTGTAGTGCCAAAATCACTATTATACTATGTTATATATAACTTGTATAAGTGAAGCTTTCTCAAGGATCAACATTCATGAATAAGCTAAGCTCACAACAAGCACTGCTCACAAGACAAGACTCAAGATCTTGAAAACAAGTACTGCTCACAAAACAAAACTCAAGATCTTGAATGCAAGAACTGCTCACAAAACAAGACTCAAGTTGAAACTCAAGCTGAACTCAAGACTCAAGCTGAAACTCAAGCCACTTTCAAGATTGAGCTACTTCAAGGTTTAATCTATATCAAGACTTCAAGGCTCATTCTTCATGGTCTCTTGTTTCAATGTCCATACTTCATGATTGAGGTTTGTTTGACCATAGGATGACCTTAGAAGTAGGTCATTTCGGATACATAAGTCGAATGTTATTTTACATGTGATTGGTCTGTTCTTCGACTAGTCCTAGGCCTTCTTCGACTAGTCCTAGACTTGCTTCGACCAGTCTAAGAAAATCCTCGACCAGTCGTAAGGTTGTTACAAATTTCAGAAAAAATCTGTTAGCCTTCGACTAGTCCTGGAATCTGTTCGACCAGTCGTAGGAACAGTGTTTCTGCATCTTCGACCAGTCGTAGAATCTACGACTCGAAGTCCAGCGAAGATATTCAGGACCTACGACCAGTCGAAGGAAACCTACGACCACCGACCAGTCGTAGAACGGTCAAAGCATATCCCGCCGGATTTTTCAAATATCTGTTAGAGCTTCGACTAGTCGTAGAGCTCTCTAGACCAGTCGAAGACCCGATCTTCTCACCTATAAATAGTGCACGAATCTCAGAAGAAATCATCGATTTAATTAAAGTATTCAAGCCAATCTTCGTCGAACTTCTGAGAGATAATTCTGTGCTCCATCTAAGCTAAGTGTGCTTATTTAATATTCTCTTTCCTTAGCTTTATTTTAATTGATTTTGTTTCTTATATTCCAATCTGATTTGATAAAGAGGAATTATTATTCCCTTTCTTTGGAATCAAAATTAATTAAGGCAAGCCCTATTTGGTTTAATTTAAAATCTATTAGAATTAGAACCATTGTAATCGAGTATTGGACATTGAACTTGGACATTCAATCATCTACTTTGATTTGGTTCTACCAGGCTGCTACAACGATGGAGATTTTCAGGTATTTTACATATTGTAAATTCCTTTCTATTATTTTGGTTTCTTTCAAGATTTGCCAGAAAAATCTTGTTATTTTGGTTATCTGAGGAAAGCCAGGAAAACTCAGAAGTGGGGTTTTTTTAATTGTGTAAGCCCACAGACAAAGACACAATTGTAAGGGTTTTGGGTGAACCTGGGAAAACCTATTTTTAGTGAACGCTAATATCCCCTGTGTGAGGATATTAGGAGTGGAGTAGCTTTTTGTGTGGCTGTTGTATAACAGTTGGTGAACACACAGGCGAACCACTATAATCCCTTGAGTTGTGGTTGATTGGTTTATTCTTTTAATCTTTTAATTAATTTTTGTGGGATGTATGTATGGTGGTGAATGTTGTAATTATTTCAAGCTTTGTGAGAATGTTGTAATAGCTTAGAATTTACTTTCTGCTATTCCTTTATAAGCTTGTTTTTCAATTTCATTTGAAAGTTGTTCCAGCAAGGTTGCCCTGCCATTTTTATGGTGTATGGCTGTCCCTAGAACAATACATTTTTAATTACAAGTTATTTCATTTCAGTTTGTATTTACTTTTGTATTCCTCTTCGATTTGAGACTTGATACAAAGACCTTTCTAGAAATAAGGTTGTCCTACCATAAACTCTGTTTTTGGTGTAAGGTTGTCCTTAGAATAACATTTGTATCAACCTCTCAAGATCTGAATTTTGAGGTTGTTTTACTTTCCTGCATTGTTATTTAATTTGGCTATCATTTTCTTTATTATTCCGCTGTTATTAGTTTTTATTTGGCATTGTCCTATTCACCCCCCCTCTAGGACTTATAGCTTGGCCTTTTCACGGAGTCTGAATTACCTTTCAATAATGTTAATCTGAACAAGATGTAATAACTCCTCTTCCTGAGCAACGAGGTGATCAGGAAGAAGCATAGGAAGGCGATATCAATATGGATGACATTTTTACAAATTTGGAGGAGTCTGGAGACAAATGATTATGACTACTAGCCCTCTCAATTTAATGATAGGTTGTCTGCATTAGAGAAGAAGGTGGATGCCTTGCAAGTATCCTAAGATTCATTAGCTCAAACTCAAAAACAGAATATGAAGTATGATAAAAAGTACTTTCATCAATTTAGTCGGAGTTTGAAAATTAATGATCCTGAGATGTTTGCTCCGTCCTCTTCTGAATAAGAATGATTTCAAATTTGTTATAGTTTGTAATAACTTTGGATGATTTAATTATCTTCACACTCTCCTTAATACTCTATTATTATTATATATGTCCTCATTTATGATATTTTTTTACTTTTTTTTTTCATCTCCCTTTGTCAACTTGTGACAACAAAGGGGAGAATTTGGATATATATATATATATATATATATATATATATATATATATATATATATATATGTATGTATGTATGTATGTATGTATGTATGTATGTATGTATGTATGTGTTTGGTATAAGTCAGGGGGAGCTACAAGTGATTTATTATAGTTCTCAGGGGGAGCCTAAGCTGATGTACTACAGGTGGTGTACAAATGACTTCTTAAACCAAAGCTTCATATTAATGGACAAATCCATGAGATGTTTTAATATATGTTTGTATGATGAGTTGTTGTGTATGGTTGTATATGTGTTTTGTCACGAAATTAATAAAGGACGATCTTATGAGTTCTTATATTTGAAGTACACTTAAAGTTGTCATATTTCATAGACCAAGTTTTGGATTGAACACAAGTACACTCCTAATCCAGTAGTCTTCGACAACTCATGAAGATCAACTTAAGATAGGCTCAACATATCAAGCCTTAAAGATATTGCATAGTTTAAGATAAAAGTTCTTTATATATGTCAACCACCAGGTGGTATAAACCTAGAATGACCCTAGGTTAGGTGTTTATGAATCATGGCCGTAAATATAACACGGATAGTGTAAATTCTCCGAAGTTTGGTCAGCCCAACTTCTAATTCGGCCAGCCTTACAAAAATTGGCTAACCTAACAAAATTGGGGCAAGTTTACAACAACTTTCAGAAAATATGTTGCAAGTTCGCCCAACCCAACTTTGGGTTCAGCTAACTAAAATTGACATTCGGCTAGCCCAAGTTTTATTCGTTCAAGTTTCAAGCAATGGATTTCTTTAAAATTCAGGATGATTCGGCCAGCCGAACCCTGTATTCGGCCAGTCGAATTCTAGCTCGGGCCAGCCAAATTTTTTATTTATCTTATCCCGCAAAATTCGAGAGCCATTGAAACGCAATCGTTGGAATCTAGCAAGCCGAGCTGAATTTCCAAATCCTTTGGCTATAAATAGAGGCCTTCTCCCATTCATTTATACAACAAAAATTATAAAAAATCCTTCTCAATGTTAGAGAAAATCAGGCCTTCTTCAAGCTATCTATGTGTAATTTTAATATTTGTTTAACTTATTCTATTATCTTTCTCAAGTTAGCTTTAATCATATTAATAGAGTAATCCATACCCTACTTGAGATTTAGAGAATTGAATTTACAACATTAAGGTTATCTTTTATTCATTAAAAATACATTAGATTCAAATATTCTTTCTAGTTGAACATATACTGCTTCATCAAATTCCACTAAAGAAGATCACTGCAATCAAGCTTTGGTTACATCTTCAAATCGGCATTTGAAGATAACTACCCTGTATTTACTTTTGTTTCATTTAGGTTTCTCTGAGATAGCTCGGAAATTTCAATGGGTTGTTTTATAGTAAGCCCATGAAAATCACAAAGGGGGTTTTGTTGTGATAGCCCGTGAAAATTACAAGAACTATATAAGGTTGTCAAGGTGAACCTGTGAAAACTTTAAAATAGTGAAAGTCAAAATTATGAGGGTAGTAATTTTGGGAGTAGAGTAGGAGTGAGTTTAAGCATCGAACCACTATAACTCTTTGTGCATTAGTTGTGATTGTTTATTTCATTATTTGTAAATGTTATATTTATTTCGTTGTCTCTTACTAGTTTGAAAGATTGATTTCAAAGATGTCATGAAATAAGTTTATCCTACCTAAATATTTTACGTGAAGGTTGTCCTACGAATTATTTGGAATCATTAATGTTTCAATACTTTAAGCGATTAAGATTATTTGTCGATTTATTCCGCTTTATCTCGAAGAATTTGGTATTGTCCTATTCACCCCCCTTCTAGGACATCGCGATAACTCATCTTTTACCTCACATGTAGAAAACATATATTAGTAAGTCAATTTACCACTTGAATGTATGGAAACTAATACAATTGAAAGGATAAATAGGTAATATTTAGGCTTAATCAGCCAATAAAGTTATGGTTGCTCGAGCATATAACAAATGAGTGAAAGGAAGAGCTTTTGAAAAAGGAGATATGTTCTGGAAGGTGATTTTACCATTGGGGTCTAAGGACGCGGATTTTCATAAATGGTCAACTACCTAGGATGGACCATTCAGTGTTGTCTAGGTTATCCGAGGTGGATTTTATATACTTCGCGACATGCAGGGAAGTGGGCCATTCAGCGTTGACACTAATTCATTCCAGAAATGTCCTAATTATCCAAACAAGCTTTAGACCGCTCGTTAGTGGGCCACTAAACCCGGCTATAAATATGTTCGTCTTAGTGGGCATGACATCCATCATGGGTGACGAACTAAGAAAAAAGTGCCTGAAACTTCTCAACTTGAGCTGGAAGCCAAGTGCTTGAAACGTGCGATTCTCATAGGTACAAATCTAAAACTTAAGTGAAATAGGCCCCTCTGTTTTGCGAAGTTGTGCCTTTCTAATTGTCAGATTGTGACCAAACTCGAGGCACGAGTTAAGGATATTTCCTCGCTCGTATTTGTATAGTCACGGCCCCAACAAACACCGACGATTGTCAATTGTAAGTGGGGCTCCCACTGCTAATCGAAGCGTCTGATTGCCGCCCGATTTTGACAAATCATAGATCACATAGTGGGGCATTTTCTCGTTGGTACGGATGAGCCAGCGGACCCCCGAAAGGGCCCTATAGGCCAAAACCAGCCTACCATGGGCAAGTATAATGGAAAAGAGGCCCCAGGGCCATCTGGGCACAAATTCTAAGACTATAAAAGCCTAAAAATTCTCTCTCATACTCTCATATGAAAATTCAGTTACAAAAGGGAGAGAGGGAGTGGAGAGTGGAGAAGAGAGAGATTTGAGGGAGCTTATGTGAGAGATTTTCCCTCCATCGCTAGCCACAACAGAGCTTACGACAGTGCTACGTTGTAAGGGACAGCTCGGTGGCAGAAAAGATGTAACTATCAGGCCCTCTTCGTGATTTGAGCCTCATAGGCCGATTGCATGTGCCCCTTACAAGCTAATTTCACTGCTGCAGGTCACCGACACGCTAACCTATGAATCACTTTTAGGTGCGGACCATTACTCATAGGTTGCCAATTATCGAGCCCATGTCATAATTAATGGTTTATGTAGTGAATGAATGTTGGCATGCTAACCAATGTGTGCTCGTTCGATTGATAGTCCTTCATAAATTTTGAATTTTGTGTAATGTACCCTAAACATTTGATTGCATGGTAGAATAAGGTGAAATTGTTGAAATTTCATGTTTATGTTTCATATTATTCTCCTATATATGCGCCTAATTTTGCCTCATCAATGTAAATTGTGATGATTTAGGTAGTATGGCCACATGTTCGATAAAATGCCTAAATCAAGTGTAATTTTTCTAATTTGCTATTTTGTACTCTTTTTGGTAGTTGCAATAATTAATTTATTAAGTATATTGATTGATTGTGGCTATTTAGTTAAACGGGTTAGCTGGCAAACCATAAATTTATGAGGGCATCCCTATTTGTGTTGGCCACCTTAGACTAGTCCGATTGATCCGTCCTGAATGCAGATAACCGACAATAGTCGGACTACATGGGATGCTTGTGCCTAATGCCGATTACGCCAAGGTTTGCTGAGTCCACCGAACTAGTCTACTAGTTGACTAACCATGTGTGTCCACTATGTATGATCATGTCTGCTTGAATCTAGAGTACCCCCAAACCATGGAGAGGCCAACTGATAATCAAGTCTCAGGAGCTAGGTATGGTGGTATGAGACACTGTGTCCGTGTTGTCAGCTTACGCTAGGGTGACGAGCCTTCCCGTAGTGATCAATGAGCAATCATGGAGGCTGAGAGCCTAGCATATCAAACTGAAATAATGTTATGACTACTCCACAATTGCGTCTGGGTGACAACCCTTACATCATTTATGGGCACCCTCCACTCGTCAATGGGCGCCCTAACCCTGTACATCCGAATTATGTCATCCAGGTCCTGAGTGATCGGTTGGGCTAATGTTAGCCTCACATTGATTGGGGATTTGTCGTATTGTATGGGTGGTAAACCTTAATATGAATCAAGGATCAGAGGTACGGGGCCGCCCTGAGCCTAGTGATCGGGTTAGGGTCATTGATTTAATAGAGGCATTTCAGCTTTTTCAATTTTGTTAGATGAACAGACTTAATTAATTCACATGGCTAACACGAACATTCATCGCATCGCATTAGTTTAGGCTATGGTAACTTGGGAGTTGTGGTCGTGTGTTAAGGGAGTGTTGGCATTTGTGAATAAGGCGTTAGAGTCATTATGAGGGAGTGTTGGATTGCGAGGGCTTGCATCATCTCATAATAACATGCACGTGCATTAATAAGAGCTTTTAGGAACTAAATGTTTAAATTGTTTTATCATTAATTGTGCTCGTGGAATTGATAACATGTGTAACTTAGAGTTTATGGAACCACTGAGTTGATCACTCACTCCCACTCTGGGACGGTGTTTTAAAACACTAACCGGACACTTTTGTAAATGTATGCACTATAGAGTCCGTACGTTGGAGGAGGCGCACACGGACTTAGAGGAGGAGTCATCGTACTTCCAGTTACTGGGTGAGCTTGTATCCCGTACTCTGGATAAACATATTTTACTTGTTAGTTGATTTACTTGCATTAAAATTTACGTTTATTTAAGAGTACGTCACATATTCTATTTTAATTCTATGAATGCTCAAATGCTAGGTAAAATGAACTATAGAATCCCGCTTTCGCAAAGCATAAGTGACACTTGGTATATTGGGAGTCGAGTATTTACTCGGCCCTCAAAATCCGGGGTATTACATGAACCCTACTCTCTACAATTGCCTGATCACCTTAAATAGCTTACAAGTGACTGACTAGGCTGCTAATCTCCTCATATCTTGGTTACACAGTTAAAGCCAAGCGTATCAGCCTATTTTGACACTTAAGGTCAAAGTTGTTTGCTTGAAATCAAGCCGTACAATCCGTCCTAGCACCCCGTGCATATCACATGTGACAGAATTTGAAAAGGAGACAATCTGAACCATTCGGCCGTTAGGGACCATCCTAGTGTACAAAAAGCACTTAAACTGGTTAGTGATTTTTGTATGTCATGCCCATGATTGTGATCTCTGGTATATGGTCCTTCTATAGAGCCTTATGGTGAATAAATGGTTCAAATCATCATAAACATGCCACATGTACGTGTAGATCTTCAAGACTCCTCCCCTCAAGGAAATAACAAACGAACTTATGAATCTCAATTGTTTGTATAAGAGACACCAGTAGCTCCACAATGCACGGGATCTTAGTTGGGCATGAAAATCAGGTGGCAAGAGTCATCTGTTGGGCTGTGTATGTCGAATGTGGACCACTAATCATTTTTAGTAGTCCATTTTCTTCATAAGTCAAACTTCATGTACCTTAACATTTGGTATCTGCTGTCACCGGTGGCCTGAAAATCAGGTAGGGTCCAGTCAATGATAGGCTATGTATCTGTCATCAAATGTGGACCACTGGTCAATTATTTTTAATCATTCATTTCGTTAATACGTGTGTTGCTCACTTAATGACGGGACCATTGCCCATACAAGGTGGGGTTGTGTAACACCTCATACTCTTCAGTACTCGAGTGTTACCATTTAGTGTGAATACAAACCTATTTATAATTAAATATTCACGTTCGTTACAGTTTAAATCTGATCGTTAAAACGGTCCCCATCTATGTGTTGACCCATCCGTCCGTTGACGCTCAAGACGAATCATCACGACATTAGCACAACCCATTGTTAGGACTTGATTGCTTCAATAAGTAAATCAAACCATCCAGTGGTCATATAATATTTAATAAGTATATTATTTTTATTTTATATTATAGATTTTACACGAAAATAGATCAAAAAGAAGTACAGATGCATTTTGATAATTTAGTTGTCATATAACAATGCATGAAAATATATTGTAATAGAGGGATATGTATGCATTTAATGTATATAAAATATTATGAAAATAATATTATATTAAATAACCATAATGAGTAATAATGTTACAATACATGATTGAATTATAGATATCAATATAGTGATAAATATCTTTTATGAATATGTGTACAAAATTTTATAGACAATTAATAAAAAATTGTACATTATTTAACAATATTGAATACAACTATGATGTTAATCAAATATAATATTATACAATTTTCAATTCGTTTATATGTATAATATAATATCATATATTATGAATTATATATTAATAAATATGTGATCAATAGCATGTATATAGTAGTATATTAATATTAAAATTAAATTTATATGAGATTTTAATCATCATAATTATAAGTAATATGCAATAGCAACAAAATTTAAATTAATATTAGTATTGGTTAGCAATGTATGATGTGAGCCTTGCAAATGGCCCACTAGGACTTTTTAACCATTGATGATCAAACTCGGGATGGTCCGACCGTCAAATCAGTGAAAATCGATACATGGAACCCAAATCAAGTGGTGGACCCCACCTGGGCCCTGGGATCTGCCTGATTTCTGGTCAAAGGCCCTGACTTGGACTCCTAAAGGGAATGAGCGGAGTGGATTTATCACAAACACCATGGTGGAACCCACTTGATGGACCACATGTACACAGCTGGTGCACACCTGCTGTGCACCAGACGCCCCAGGCCGGTCAGCACGAGCGGACCCGTGCTTGCCGGAAAAGCTCTCTCTCTCTCTCTCTCTCTCTCTCTCTCTCTCTCTCTCTGCCTTCAACAGAGGACGGACGGACGTCCGTTTGGAACGCCCATGGCCCACCATCACCATTCCAATGACGGATCCAAACCGTCCATCTGACAGAGAGCACACGTGAGACCAAAAATCACAAGTTTTACGTGATTCAGTGCGTGTGCATGCACACGATTCTGGGTGCAAACAAGTCCCAAAAACACAACAATTCCAAAAATGGAAGCTGTTTTCTTCCAGCTCAGCGATCCACGTGAGAGGAGAACCTGCAATCCCAGTCATCCGTCCTGGAGAGATCCTATCCGTCCTAGCTAGGTTTATAGAAAAGAAGGAGAATGAGAGAGAGGATAGCTGCCACCTCCTCCATTCGAACCCACCACTCAAAGGAGGGTGGAGCTTTGAAACCACTCCTATACAAGCCTCACAACACCTATACGAACCCTCCCATGCTGTCAGAATGAAGAAAGGTGCAGCGGGAGGAAATCTGCCATGGACGTCGGTCGTCTTCCCCGACAGTTTTCTTCATCCAACGGGCTGTGGGTGCCGCTAGACCGAGTCCAGGACCATTTCAGCCATCCACGAAAGGGATGGAGGAAAAGGAGGAGTAAAGGGAGGAAAGAAAGAGAGAGCGAGAGAGAGGAGTGTGGGTGCGTGCATGTTATCCCAAGTTCGAGTCAAACCGAGTCAGGTAACTCTCCATCTCCTTAAGCTCCAAACAACCCCTCTGTGAGATCTTTTTCTGAACCAGAACCGGCCTGGCTGAAATGGTTGTTCGAATGGGCCTTAGATTAGGCCAAAACCAGGTCCTAAAAAGGACTGAGTTAGGGGCCAAGAACAGCCTCTAATCGGACCGTGAAACCAGCCCCCTGCTGGCGTGAATGGTGCCAAAACCGAGCCTTCATCAGCCCTCATTTTAGGCTACAAAATGGTCCGGCGGATGGGCCACAACCAAGCTAAAAATGCACCAGCAATGGACCGAAATTAGGTCTCATTCGGGCCGCAAAATGTCCCAAAAAGTGGGCCGCATATAGGGCTGAATCAGGCTTTTAAATAGGCCTCAATCCAAGTCAAACGAACCAGCCACAATCCCCGCTAAAACCATGCTTTGAATAATGCTAGAACAGCCTGAAACTAGAGTATTTTGGGCCATAATATGGGCTGGAAATGGCAGCTAGATGGTGCTGAAAACATCTCAGAAACAGGACTCAGTTGGGCCTTCCATTTGGGCCATGTTTGGTGCTAAAAACAAGTCTCGGCTGGACATCCAACAGAGCTTAAAATATGAACTAGAAATAAGCCTTAAACTGGGCTCTGTAATGAGCTGAAATTAGATTTCAGCTAGGCCATAAACAGAACTGTAGCAGGACTTTTAAAAGGGCTTTTATCCAAGCTGAAATCAGCCCTCAAACAGGCCATGTAATGGCTGAAAAACGGGCCAAGAACAGGCCTGCATAAGGCCGTGAAAACAGGCTGAAACCCAACAACCTCCTATCTATGGAAACATTAAGAAAATGGGCCCACAACTGATCTAGAAATTTGACAGTAAATAAGGCCCTGATGGGTTTGGCTAGAAGCAGGCCTCATTCGGGCCTTAAATCCATCTATAATCAGGCCTCAACCTTAGGCTGAAACCAGGCTTTCTTCAGGCCAACCAAAGGAGCTGAAAAACGTCCTTCAGCCGACCCTTGGTTGGGCTGGAAGTGTGGCATAAATCGGTCCTTCCACATGGCTATGAGCTAGGCTCAAAATAGCCTCTAGATGGGCTGCATGCTATACAGGTGGGCCACACCATATACCAAGTGGGCCGCACCATGTAAATCAGGTGAGCCGTACCACGTGGGATCAGTGGGCCGCACTTGGGATTTTCAGACCAGGTGGGCCACACGCATAGGTCAAGTGGGCCTCACATAAGGGTCACGTGGGCCACGTTCCAACTGGCCTCCCTTTAAGGCTTAGGTGGGCCTCGCCAAATGGGCCAAAGTTGGGGGGACTGGTCGTCTTAAAACAGACCCAAACTGCAAGCCTTTTAAAACACCCACATGGTAGTTAGCTAGAATTAACACAAAATCTTAGGTTGGAAATAACCCCAGGTAACTTGTAAGGCCCATATCCTAGTCCGTACCATTCCATAGACTCTCGCGATCCTCCCGGTCGAATTCCGACAAACCACAACCTGTAATCGGCATTTGCGCACGACCCTAAGTTGCATCCTATGATTCTGGGTTGACTCGACTCGAAACTTGTACTATCGCGACCGTACCATCGCCGCAGTTCCAACGCCGCATCTCACATGTTAATGCAATACCCAGGCTAGGAGTTGTGGGCCCACGTATATCTCGAGAAAATGCCATGCGTTACGAATCTCGAGAGAATCTCTACAATCAATCACATTAATCATAAGTCAAGTACAACCCATCACTCACCCATACCTCTCTCTTCACTAAGTCAACAACATCCATACCTAACCATTCCCTTCTTACCAAAAGTTAAAAGAAACCATACCCTCCATCTCATCTCCCTTACAACAACCCATCCTCTCTCTCATTTTCTCACTCCATCCTAAGCACCAAGGGAGCATCTAACGTCCAAGCTTCCCAAGCCTAACCCAAGTATGGCCCACTTCCCTACCCCGATCTTCCATCTTAACCATCCAATCTTCATCATCGTCCATCAAGATCGAAGCCAGGGAGCCTAGGAGTTCAAGGAGCTAAAAAAGGAGGCCAATATGTGGGTGATCTTGAAATTTTCTCCATTGATTTCTATTTGTGGGCCCACTTATGGTGGGACCCACTGATGTATGCTTTGTATTGAGTGTAGGGAGGGCCCATAGTGGCGGGGTCCCTCCCCTTCACACGTCTCTCTCTCTCTCTCTCTCTCTCTCTCTCTCTCTCTCTCTCTCTCTCTCTCCTTCATTTTATGGTGATGATGAGGCCTTGTGGCCCACCTGGATGGACCCCACCATGAAGTATGTATTTTATCCAGGCCATCCACGAAGTGGGCCCACATAGGTGGTGAAACCCCACTACAGCGTGAGTGTGATGGTGTATGGTGGACGCTGCTGCCAGCGTCTAGAAAACGCTGCAGCAAGCAACATCCAGTTTGCTTGTAGTAAAGAGGAGTGTAGGACCCACAACAGGCCCCACCCATGATGCATGTTGATTACTTGCCTCCAAGTGCAGAGGTTCGTAAGTAGTATCCCGTGAATACAGGGTCGATCCCACAGGGAGATGAATTGTGAGAAGGAAAAAATCAAATACAAAACAAACTCAGTAATAAAAACTAAACTGATGATTTGATTTTGGGATTTTTGAATGGATGTAATTCAACTGAATAAAAAAACACCCAAGCTTCAAAGTATTGATCTAGGGTAAGCCTATCCATCAATGTGGATCTCATATGATGGAAACATATGGATCTCACAAGAGGATAAAAAACATAACATAAATAATAGATAACATGCATACACCATTCTTCTTATCATTAAAACAATCAATCATCATAATCTTAAAGAATTATTAAACCATGTGCTTCCCTTCTAGCTTAGGCTAGAATGAACTTAGAAAAACATAATTAAAATAAGAAAGAAAAAAAATAAGAAGAAATAAATAAATGCAAATAGAAAAGATCTAAAAAAATAACTTATAGAACTTTAATAAAATTAAAAAACTCTTTAAAAACCCTAATTCTTGCTTTGGGATGCCTTGAATGATGCTTAGGAATGCCTTAGAAAGCCTTATTTATAAGTAGGGAACTCGAATTTTCGTACAAAGTTGAAAAACCCTAGAAACCGCCTCAAATATACGTAGTTGCTCAAAATAGACTTATCGCTGCACAGTTTGTTTAAAATAGATTTCCTGCTGCGCAATTTTCCAAAATAGACATCAGAACTTCAGAATACACTTTTTCAAGACGATTTCAGGATTTTTTACTTCAAATCTTCAATTTTCTTCATTCTTCACTTGGTTTTCTTGGATTTTTGGCATGTGAATTCTTCAATCTTGGTCTCCTAAGATCCATCCCTTGCCTTGGTGATTCTTAAGCATTAAATCTATGCTTTTTAGCACCCTTTTTCAATCAAAGTTCTTAAATTCACCTTGCAACACATACATGAGTAAAATAGAACATTAAGCTAATTCATGTTCATAAAACCAAGATGTAAATGGAAAAAATTATGCAATATTTGAGTCTCAACACATGTATTTGATCCATGCCGTCCATCCCATTTCTCAGCTCATTTTAGGCGTTAAGCCGAAAAATGGAGTCAATCCAAATCTCTGGTAGGTCACACCATTAAAAATATTATTTTAATAGTGATAAATTATTAGGGCCCGTTGTGATGTTTATGGGCATCAAAAAAATATTAATATTGGGCTTATTAAACCCGTCATGAGCCATAAAACCCAGCCGACGGACTAGATCATCCTAATGTGGGCCCCACCTATAAAAATCCTTACAAAAAAATATTAGACAGCTCTGGACGCTGTTGCTGCCAACGTTCAGAGGACACTGTAGCAAGCAGTGTCTTGCTGCTTGGAATGGGCAGGATCAGTTGGCCTCACCACAGGCCCTACCATAATGTATGTGAGCATCTACACCGTGCATTTAATGGGCCCCCTTTAGAAATTGGGATCCCCCAAAAATCAACCGTTCACGGAACTCAGGTGGTCCACACCATCAAAAATAGTAGGGGGTTGAACGTCTACCATTGAAACCCTTTTTGGGTCCCAGAAGTTTTGGATACATATGAATTTTTTTCCCTCTTTATTTAGGTCTGTGTGACCTTATCAACAGATGGGATGAAAGATAAACGTTATGGTGGGCCCCACGTGAGACCCACCTGTGAAGAGGATTGGTTGATGTATGCATACACCAGCTATATATAGCTGATGAAATTGACGTCAGCAAATTCCGTGGACCCTACCATGGCAATGTGTGGGGCCCACCTTGTGATGATATGTTGCATCCACGCCGTCCAATCCATGGACGGTGGATACGGATTGGCTGGCTTTCCACACACCAGCAATATAACTATTGTATTGACGTCAGTAGAGTCTGTGTGACCCACCATGATGCATGTACTGTAATCCATACCGTCCATCCTTGTTGAGATCATGAAATAGATCTAAGTTCAAACGGACCCCACCATTGAAAATAGTGGGGATAATGACATCTACAATTCAAAACTTCTTAGGAGTCATGGTAGTTTCCAATCAAGCTGATAGTTTTTTTCACTTCATCTATCTCTATGTTAACTTATGAATAGGTTGGATCTCAAAATACATCACGGTGGGTCTTATAAATGTTTCAACAGTGGGTGTGGCCGCTCCCACGGTTTTCTATGGTGGGTCCACTTGAAACTTAAATCTACTGTACACGACAGCATGTTCTGTGAGTTTCAACCGTGATGTATGTGATGATCCACACCGTCCAGAGGGCTGCACGGTGGGACCCATGCCTTGATGTATATGTTTTATCCAACCGTTGGTCAGGTGGACCAAACCATAATAATCATTGTGGGATTGATCATCCACCATTGAAACTCCCTGGGAGTACAGAAGTTTTGGGTCAAAATGATATTTGTTTTTCCTCTTAAACCAGGTCTTTGTGACCTTATGAACAGATTGGATGGAAAATAAATGTGATGGTGGGCCCTGTGAAGTTTTAACTGTGAAAATCATTATCTCTATTGTTATTTGAGGTATGGTCTTGATGACCTTTTTTAATGTGTGAGGCCCATGTGTATGAGGCCCACTTGATGTATATGAGGCCCATTGGTGCGGCCCGATGCAGCCCACTTGATGTATATATGGCTCATTACAATGTATATGAGGCCCATGGGTTGTGACCCATTATGATGTATATGAGGTCCATGGGTTGTGACTCATTGTGATGTATATTAGGCTCATGGGTTGTGGCCGATTGTGATGTATTTGAGGCCGATGGGTTGTGGCCCATTGCGATGTATATGAGACCCATGGGTTGTGACCCATTGTGATGTATATGAGGCCCATGGGTTGTGGTCCATTGTGATGTATATTACGTCCCATGTGCCGAGGCCGATTGTGATGTACATGCGGCCCATGAGTAAGGCCCGATGTGTTGTATATGAGGTCTACACGATGAGGCCCGATGTGTTGTATATGAGGTCTACACGATGCGGCCCGATGTGTTGTATATGAAGCCCATGAGATGTGGCCCATTGTGATACGTGAGGCCCTTATGTGACGCTATGGGCCCCACTATATGTTTGACCCTATGTGGGCCACTTATTGGGAGCAATGTTGGTTAAATGTCCACATTAATGGGCGATGATGGTTAAATGTCCACATTGTGACCTTCCCTTAGGTCCTTTGTTAGGCCGATTGTCGAGGTCGAATATTGAGGCCGATTATCGTGGTCGCTTGTTGAGGCCCTTTGTTAGGTCAATTATCGATACCGATTATGAGTACGTGATAGTATAGCATCATGACACATGCCCATATGCATCATCTACATGTTTGATATGAGATGTGGTTGACCATTGCATATGGATTATCGATGCCGATTTCGATTGTCAAGGTCGATTCTGACTATCGATGCCGATTCTGATTGTCGAGGCCGATTTGGATTATCGAGGCCGATTCTGATTGTCGATGCTGATTCTGATTATTGAGGCCGATTCTGATTGTCGATGCTGATTCCGATTGTCGAGGCCGATTCTGATTGTCGAGGTTGATTCTGATTATCGAGGCCAATTCCAATCATCGAGGTTGATTATCGAGGATGGATATCGATGTTGATTATCGAGGCCGGATATCGAGACTGATTGTTAAGGTCGGTTATTAATACCGATTATGAGTATGTGACAGCTTAGCATCATGATACATACCTATATGCATCATCTGCATGTTTGTTATGAGATGTGATTAACCATTGCATATGTCATAGTGCCGGTGGTTTATGGGACTCCCTAATAGGTGGAGTTATCCCACATGTGCGCACAGTATGCGCTGGATTGATGCATGATTAAACTGCGTGACTCCTACATATTACATTGTGTGATTGTGATTACTGTACGCCCTAGCGATGTTAGGGCTATGGCCTCCACAGGCATGTGGTGGATGGCCAGATGAGACACCGAAAATTTTTAGTTTGAACATCTGAGCACTTTGGATGTCTGTGGGTGAAAGTCCATAAACCTTTATAGCCAAGAGACGCTCCAATATCTAGACCGAGTGGATACATGAGCACCCGAGTTCCGAATACCAGTAGGCTGCGTCTCCCACTGTGTCGTGGTCCGTTGGGAAGGGGTGTGGCCTTATCCGCTTGGGTGAGGGGGCTGTAAGCTAGGTTGAGTTTGACCAGCTCCCAAATGGGTTCACTATCGATGAGCCGGGTAGGCATTAGTATATTACTAGCATGTAGGTAGTGAGGTCTTTTCCACTCGCTGGGCTACGCGGTCGGCCGGGGCGATAGCCAGCTTGGAGTGTACTAGACCCTAGTGATGATCCAAGAGATGTACAGTATTGATATGTGGACTTATTGAGTAGAAGTTGCATACTCAGCATTTTAACCATTCATTCATTCATTCACTATCCACACGGGATAGTGGTGCGCAACTAATTGCTATGTTTACCTTTGCAATGGCCAGGATTTCGGTTGGGGCGCACAACTAACCTGAGATCAGGAGTTTACCACATTGAGTCTGACTATCCAAATTTAGGTATGAGACTAGTTTGGATAGAAGTCTCTTGTGATGGACCCCATAGCCTGTGATACTACGTACTATCATCCCGACTTCACACTCCAGCTTGGTCATTTCATTTGCACAGCATATTGCATTACATCCCCGGCATATGACATTTTGAGTTACTATGTTTCTACATTTAGATAGCCTAGATAAGGCTGATGGTATTCGTAGCTCTTCAAAATTGTATATTGTATTGTATCCTTGGTATCTGATATTTGGCTCTTTATGTCTCCCCATTACATAGTTGACCTACATTACCTTCTCAGTATATGTCATTAGCTTATTATGTCTTTGCATCGCATATCATAGATAAGGTTGATGATATTTTATGGACTTGTTAGTATTTCTACTTGCTTTGATATATTGTGTGCTTGATACTTATCTTACGTACACACTTACACCACCTTCTAAGCTTTCTATAAGCTTATGCACGATAGATGCGTGCAGGTGATGCTAGGATGTAGTCGAGCTGAGCTTGAATAGTGCAGCGGTCTTCTAGAGCTTTGATTTTACATATATGTATTTCCCTTTCAGCATTGTATTCAACTGTTTATATTAGTGGATATGTGATGATGATGTTGCCTTTGTGATTTGGGTAAACTTGTGGTTATGCTTATTATGAGTTAAATGTACATTGAAAAATCCTCCTTATATATTCCCAGGATCGGAATCTGGCATATGGGCGCTGGGAGCTGAGAATGGGGTACTATGGAGGCTGTCGACACAAGATTCGGCGATCGAAAATTTTGTGAGCCCGGTTTTCGAGTTTGGGGCATGACATGACCAATCATACAGTGTTGGACCATTAGACAACCGCGGGGATACAATTCAAGGAAGGAGCTACGAACCACCAGGTGATGATTTCTTCCCCTTGAGCTTTTCATTTTTCCATTAGCTTAAGTTATAATTTTATTTTAATTTATAAATTATATCTCCTTTCTATAACCATATGTGTTAATTATTGGAATGGAGTTGCTACATCACATGCTTAATGTTTATCCTGTATATTTAATTCATGTTATTAGATTACTTGTGGATTGCTTATGGGATTTAAACTGGTACATTAGTGGAAAATCTCCACTTATAAATGTACACTCATACTTGGGATGTAACTCGATTGACGGTGATTACAATGGACCTTCGATCTAGTGGTTATTGAGTGGTGGTCTAAATGGATCATTGTTGTGGGCCTACCATCCAGGGTTGTTGTGTCTAAGTGGTTTTCAAGGATGGTCTTTTATCGCATGGTTTTGATACTCGCCCTATGTGGCTTATTTTGATATTTGTCCTATGTGGCTTGTTTTGATATTGACCCTACATGGCTTTGTTTTGATATTTTTCTTATATGGGCTTGATGTTTTATACTGTGCAACCATGCAATGGTAAGCCCCATATATTGTAATATGATTAATCAATAGTCGACGGAGTTCCATTAAACATCCTAAGGTGGTAGTTTTATGAGCCGGGGATGGTGGTATGGGACTTGTGAGGTCTGTATCCTAGCCCGTACTGTTTCGTAGGCTTTCGCGGTCCTCCCGATCGAATTCCGGCAACCCATGATCTGTTATCTGCAGTTGTGCGTAACCTTGAGTCGTGTCTCGTATTCCAGAGTCGGATCAACCCGAGACTTGTACCCTAGCGACCGCGTCATCACTGCGGTTTCGATGCCGCGTCTCGTGCGTCGAGGTGATACCCGGACTAGGAGATGTGGGCCCGCGTTCAGTTCGAGGAAAACACTGCGCGTTGTAAATCTCAAGAGAATCCATTACATCAAATGTCAAGTACACTCCCATCATTCACCATCACTCACACCCATCTCCAAGTACAACCACCCTCCCCAAAAGTCAACCTTTTCTTACAACAAGTACCTACTTACATCACTCACCATCCCTCTCTCTCATCACCTCTCTCTCCCTCTCATTCTCCTAAGTAATCCAAGCCCCAACGTCCAAGCTTCTCAAGCTTCCATGGAGAAGCTAGTGTGGCCCACCTTCCTATCTCCTAATCCCACCCTTCAAGCCTCATCTCAATCGTTGGATCACATTCTTTGGAGCTATAGAACATGTTGATGGAATAATGAATAAGAGATCTTGAGGTGGGTGCTTCTATAGCATAGATTTCATGCTTTTATGATGGGCCAAGTTAGGCCTACCGATTAATGGTATGGATCTCACTTTGGACTCTAAATGTGGTCGATGGCTCACCTTGATTATGATGATCATTCCATGATGGGGCCATTCTCCATGGACCCCATCATGATGTTTACTTCGTAGTTTGATAAGGGTCATCTAGTCTTTTTATTTTGGTGGAGAAGGAATCTCCACCATTGATTCTTGATTTGGTGGGCCCACGTGTATTGGGACCCACTTGATGAATGATTGAATGCAAGGGAGGGCCCATAGTGTCAGGGTCCCTCCATCACGTGTGTGTTTTTATCTCTCTCTCTCTTTCTTTCTTTTATGATGTGTGATGATGTGGTTGTGTGGCCCACTCAGATGGACCCCACCATGAAACATGTATTTGATCAAGCCATTTGTAGGTGGGCAAGGCCCACCTTAATGGTTTATTTGCACACCCAAAAAGAGTCCAGCGTCTGGACGTTGAATGGAAATCACAAATATTAGCCTTGGCTCAAGGCTATTTGGGTGAGCCACTGGTATAGGCCCCACATGGATGTATGGACTTAATCCATGCCGTTTATCCTATTTACGAACTCATTTTAGGCGTTGAGCCGAAAAATGAAGCAAATCTGATCATTTGGTGGGCCATAGCATAGAAGGTAGTGGTTGTACCATTGAAATCCACTCCAAAGTTTTTGTACTCCGAAATATGCTCAATATTAGGCTCGTTTGGCTTTTCTTGAGCCCTGGTGACCAATGGTTGGATCGGATTCACTTGATGCGGGCCCCACATGTGAAAAACCATGGAAAAACCTATTTTTTTTTAAAAAAAAAGTAGGCAGCACCTACTGCGGCTGACAGCGCAGCAGGCGCTGCTACGCTGGGACGGTCCCTGGCCGACCATGGGACCCCAAAAGTGGGCCCCACCGTGATGTGTTTTAAGAACCCACACCATCCATTCTTTAGGCCCTTAGGGCAGTGGGCCTCCCTCCAAATATCAGCCCCATCTAAGGCTCAGGTGGCCCACATCATAGAAAACAATGGTGCTTGTATGGCTGCCATTGAAACCCATTTTTGGGTTCACAGAAGTTTTAGGTCATATGAAATTTGTTTTTCCACTTCATTCCAGGTCTGTATGACCTTATCAATAGGTTGGACGGCAAATAAGCATTATGGTGGGCCCCACGTGGGACCCACAATGATATATGTGTTTTATTCCCACCGTCCAGGTGGACGGTGGAGCCCACAGTGATATTTGTGTTTTATTTCCACAGTCCAGGTGGACGGTGGAACCTGTAATGATGTATGTGTTTTATTCATACTGTCCAATGACAGTGGGACCCACCATGATGCATGTGTTGCATCCAAATCCTCTAACCATTTTAAGGACTCATTTTATGGCATGAGCTAAAGAATGAGTCAGATCCATAGTTCATGTGGACCCCCCACCATGATGCATGTATTGCATCCAAACCATCCACCATTTGGCAAACTTATCTTGCAGGCTTGAGATAAAAAAAATAAGACAGATCTATAGTTCAAGTGGACCCCACCTTAGTATATGTATGAGGCCCATTTTGGTTTATTTGTGGCCATCCATTGAGGCCCACCTGGGTATATGTATGAGGCCCATTTTGGTTTATTTGTGGCCGTCCATTGAGGCCCACCTTGGTATATATATGAGCCCCATTTTGATTTATTTGTGGTCGTCCATTGAGGCCCACCTTGGTATATGTATGAGCCCCATTTTGATTTATTTGTGGCCGTCCATTGAGGCCCACCTTGGTATATGTATGAGGCCCATTTTGGTTTATTTGTGGCCGTCCATTGAGGCCCACCTTGGTATATGTATGAGGCCCATTTGATGTATCTAAGGCCCATGGGTCGAGGCTCAACAGATGTTCTTAGGGTCCATTGCAATGTGTGATTCTTCCATGGTTTGTGTAATGATGTTTTATGGCGAGCCATGCCTTGAGAGCAATGTTGGTTTGAAATCCACATTGTAAGATTAATGTTGGTTAAATGTCTGCATTATAACTCTCCCTAGGGCTCACTGATAGGCCCATACTTGTTAAGTGAAGGCTATCTAGGCCCATCTGCGTTGTAAGGATAGTTCATTACTTTATAACATGTGTAGTATAATTTCATGCCTCATGCCATACGCATCATGTGTATGCTTGATATGAGTAGTGACTGATCATAGCATATGTCATTGGGTAGACTATTCATGGGACTCATTGATAGGAGTTACCCACATGAGTTATGTGTTACATCTAAACTGTACATCGGAGGGCCCCACCAGCTATATTACTGTTGTAGTTGATGTTAGCAAGTTCCGTGGGGACTACCAGATATATGTGCTATATACCCACGCCATTCATCCAGTTTTGTGGGAACCACCGTGAGGTATGTGTTCATCCAGGCCATTCGGCCATGTACCCTACCGTGATATATGTGTTTCATCAACGCCGTCCATCTACCTTCTATGGTGTGGGCCGTATTGAGATGTACGTGTCTATATTCACACCGTCCATTTCGACGGTGCTGATTGGAGCCGACCTTGATGTATGTGGCCTTCCATGATGCGTGTGCTATATTCACACCATCTATCCATTTGGATGGACATGTGGTCCACTTTGATTTATTTATTTAATATCCACATCGTTCAGATAGTGCTGGACAATGTTTGGATCGTGCTGATTTATATAGGCAATGTTTGGGTGGTGCTGATTTACTTGGGAAATGTTTGGACAGTGCTGATCACATTAGTGAACCATGTACCCCTATAATAGTGTACATTGATACACATGATACACCTACAACTATTGAAATGAATTTTGGTGTAATCCGAGCCCCCTTGAAGCCCATTGGTGCGGCCTATCCATGAGGCCCATCATGATGTATTATTGGCCCATGTGCGGGGCCCACCTGTTTGTATTTTGGCCCATGTGACAGGGCCCACTTGCCTTGTATTTTGAGGCCCATGTGATAGGGACCATCTACCTTGTATTTAAGGCCCATATGATGGAGCCCACTTACTGAATTTGAGGCCCATGGGCAAGGCCCATTGTGATGTATTCGTGGCCTAAGGGCAAGGCCCATTGTGATGTGTATTAGGCCCATGATATGTGACCCACTTGATGTATTCAAGACCCAGGTACATGGCCCATTTGATGTATTTGAGGCCCATGTACAAGGCCCACCTGTCGTGTATATTAGACCCGTGAGATGTGACCTACTTGATGTATATGTGGCCCATGAGTGAGGCCCATCGTGATGTGTATTAAGCTCTTGAGTGAGGCCCATGGTATTGTATAATTGGCCTTCGTGTGGAGTCATGAGTCCATTGTATGTTAGGCTCTATAAGGGCCATGCCATAAGGGCAATGTTGGTTAAATGTCCACATTGTCGAGGTCGATTGTCGATGCCGGTTATTGATACCGATTATGAGTATGTGACTGCATAACATCATGATACATGCTCATACGCATCATCTGCATGTTTATTATGAGATGTGGTTGGCCATTGCATATATCATTGGGCAATTGTTATGAGACTCCCTGATAGGTGGAGGTTATCTCACATGAGCATACGGTATGCGTAGGATTGATGCATGACTGGATTGTGTGATTCATGCATCTTGCATTGTGTGCCTTAGTGACATCAGGGCCGTAGCCTCCACAAGCATATCGTGGATGGCCAGACGGGACACCAAAAATTTATTCTAGTATCGGGCTGCCATAGATGGCCCTGGGTGAAAATTCCTAAACCCTTTTAGTACTAGAGAACTCCCCAACGTCGAGACCGAGTGGATACATGAGCTCCCGAGTGCCGAATACCAGGAGGCCGCGTCTTCCACTGTGTCGTGGTCGGTTGGGAGGGGGTGTGGCCTTAGCCGCCCAAGCGTAAGGGGCATTGCTAGGCTGAGTTTGACGAGCTCGTGAATGGGTCCGCTATCGACGAGCCGGATAGGTATTGGCAGACTATTGGCCAGGCAGATAGTGAGGTTTCTTACGCTCACTTGGACTGTGCGGCTGGGAGAGCGGCAGTGCCATTTGGAATGTACTAAACCCCGGTGATAATCCCAGAGATGAACAGTATTGATATGTAGACTTATTGAGCAGGATTTGCATACTCATTCATTCATTTATTACTATCCACTCGGGCCGGTGGTGAGCAACTATTTGCTATGTGTACCTTCGCAATGGCCAGGATTTCGGTTGGGGCGTTCGACTAACCTGAGATCAGGAGTTTACCACATTGAGTCTGACTATCTAAATTTAGGTATGGGACTGGTTTGGATAGAAGTCCCTTGTGATGAACCTCATAGCTTGTGATATTATGTAATATCATCCCGACTTCACACTCCAGCATGGTCATTCCATTCGCACCGCATATTGCCTTACATCCGTGGCATATGACATTTTGGGTTACTGTGTTTCTGTATTTATATGGTCTAGATATGGCTGATGCTATTCGTGAACTCATCAGGAATTGTATATTACATTGCATCCAAACCATCTGATATTTGGCTCTTTATGACTCCTCATTTGCATAACTGTTATATATTGCGTATTCTGATATTGATTGACTCATGGACTTGTCCGTATTTCCGCTTACTCTGTTATCGTATGATTTATAATCTTGTTGGTATTTCTGTTTACTCTGATAATTCCTACTCTTGTCAGTATTTCTGCCTACTCCGATATTGTACGATTTACGGATTACCGGTATTTCCGGTTTGTATGATGATGGCATTGTATTTATTACTTGACACTTACCTTGTGTGCACACTTACACCACCCTCTAAGCTTTCTATAAACTTATGCACGATAGATGCATGCAGGTGATGTTACGTTGCAAAAGTGTTGAGCTTGGAGCATGCAGTGATCTTCTAGAGCTTGATTTTTTATTTATGTATTTCCCTTTCAACATTGTACTCAAATGATTATATTAGTGGATATGTGATGATGATGTTGTCTTTATGATTTGGGTATACTTGTGGTTATGCTTATTACGAGATAAATGTACAAAAAAAAATCCTCCTTGTAAGATCCCAGGATCGAAATCTGGCGTATGGACGGTAGAAGCCGAGAATGGGGTACTACAGAGGCTGTCGGCACCGGATCGGCAATCGGGATTCTTGTGAATCCAATCTCCGGGTTTGGGGCGTGACAGGACCTATGCCCGAGCTGTCGGCCTGCGCTGGCAACTAGCCCCCGTAGTGACCTTTGAGCTTATGTAAATTGGCTGGTTGTAATCGGACTAATAATGAGTTGGCTAATCATGCATACATGGCACAAACCAGCATCTATTGCTATCGTACGTGATGTACGTATCTGGCTATCTGGATGTTTTTCCTAGGTCGATGATTGCATGGGTGACGAGCCCACTGTCCGCACAGATGAGCATCCCCAGGGCGATGATTGCATTCAAGCATCCATGCACATAATAAGACCTGTATCATGTATTGTTTTGTATGTTTTGTCTTATAAATATGCTTATTTAATGCGGCGGTGTGTAATCTTGAAGGGAATTCACACTGAGTTGGTCACTTATCCATTAAATATATAACCATAGAGGTAGCACAGGTGGTCCAAACGACATTCATGTTTATATTGGTGAGGAACAGGCTATGGTTGATAACGGTGCATGACCGTATTTATTAAGGGCTGCTAAAGGATTTCACATCCCAAGATTGTTGTAATTTACTTTATTTCACATGTAATATTATTTCATTTTGTAATGGTAAGAATAGGGGCATTGGTTTATATAAGTCATTATGGGCAAATCTTGTATATTTAAATGATAACGCAAACTTTTTTTATATCTGATTTGTCCATACTACGCTAAACTGCTTACTCTGAATGTATATGTATGTGTGTGTGTGTGTGTGTGTGTGTGTGTATATATATATATATATATGTGTGTGTGTGTGTGTGTGTGTGTGTGTGTGTGTGTGTGTGTGAAATTTTAGCTTTCTATAGGTTAACACTCAGGTTTTTGGGAAACGGGTCATATACTCGGGTCCTGAAAACACGGGGCGTTACAGGTTGGCCTTATGAACTATTGGATTTGGCATTCTGGGGGATTCACTCAAAGCCATCCATCAGCATTTGTCAAACCATTTAAAAGCCACTGGATTAAGAGATTAGAAGTGCTGATAAGCTTAGAATCTATAGACTAAGGGAATTTATATTAGAATTTAGGGATTTTTTCTTTATAAACACCTGTCCTTTTTACTATATACCAAAAACCTCCTGCACTTAAATTCTTTGTCAAAACCTGCTTATAGTTCTCACCATTATTTGTCAAAACCTCCTGTTGTTAGTTATCTTTGTATTTTTCTATTAACAAATGGCCCTTGCTTTACCACAGTAAGCAATCTCCGTGGGCAATCTCCCCTAAATAATTTAGATTCATTATGGTGCCTAGGGGTGTACATCGAGTCGAGCTGGCCTCAGCTCGACTCGGCTCGGCCACTGGCTGACCTCAGCTCAAACTCGGCTCGGCTCAGTCCTCGAGCCTGACTAGCCAGCTTGGCTCGGTTTGGTCAGCAGCTTGGGCTAGCTCGGGCCAAGTTCGAGCCGAGTTCACTATTGAGGCATTTCCACAAATACCTGTACTGCACCTTCAAAATCCCTCTGTATGTGAAACAGAAGCAATAGTTTTACAGGTTTTATCAAACACCTTCTAAGCAACATAAAAACCAAGAAAAGCCAAGGAAAAAAAAAAAAAAAAAGGTATTTGTTTCATGCACATACCTTCCTTGCCACCAACCACAATTCGTAGAGTCATTTTATCAAACACTTGGTGAGCAACATCACTGGCAAAGTAACCGAGTCACCAAACTGGTTTGATCCGAGTTCAATTCGATCTAGATTCAAACTGGATTCGATCCAAGTCGAGTCGAACTGGCCCTGCTCGAACTCGGCTTGAACTCATTTTCGAGGTCGAAAAATCAGCTCGACTCGGCTAAAACTCAGCTTCGAATCGAGTCGAATCTAGTTTTTTCGAGTCAAGTCGAGTGAGCTAACCGAGCTAGCTCGGTTCGTATACACCCCTAAATTGGTGCCAACTCTCATCCTGACCATACATGGGCCCACCTTAATGTTTGTGAGAAATCCACCCTTTCCAACTGTTTTTACAACTCATTTAAGGGCACGGGCCCAAAAAATGAGGTAGATCCAAAGCTCAAAATGGCCCCATGATCGCCACTATATATTTCAACGGTGGATGTTCTTTCCTAAAGTTTCCTGTCGTGTGGCGTACTTGAGCTTCGGATATTGCTCATTTTCTCGCTCAAGCCTTAAAATGATCTGAGTTAACAGATAGACGGGGTGGATTTGTCACAAAAAAACTATCCCCATGAATGTTTTCAACCGTGAGCGTTCAACCCCCAATTTTTCCTGTTCGTGTGGCCCTATTGAACTCCATATCAGCCTTATTTTCTGGCTCAGACCCTAAAATGAGATGGAAAATCTGATGGATGGGATGGATTTGTAACAAAGATGATGGTGGGCTCCACCTACTGTCGAGCTACCCTTCCCCTTGAATTAAATTTCCAACTATCCCTCTCAACTCATTCATTTACCTTGATTGCCGCTGATTGCCGTGCAACTCTCATCCTGACTACACGTGGGCCACTTAATGTTTGTGAGAAATCCAGTCCGTCCATCTGTTTTGGCAGCTCATTTTAGGGCATAAGCTAAAAATGAGGCAGATCCAAGGCTTAAAGTGGTCCCACAATGGCTCAAGATATTTCATTAGTGAGAGCACTTTTCCACCATTTCCAATCGAATGGCCCACCTAGCTTCTAATCTACCCCTTCTGTGGTCCCATGCCCTAAAAAGAACTGAAAAAACATATGAAGTTATTCTCATAATAATTACTGAGATTAATGAAAAGTACCTTGTTGAAAACCTTTTTGGAAAAAGTAACAAAAAGTAAATTTTTGTTAAATAAGTAAATATTTATCAAATTTCCTTAGATTTATTTATTAAGTTGGTATGTTTTTGTCAAATAGGTATTCTAATGATAATTACTGAGAATAATGAGGTACTGTTTGAAAAAGGTTACAAAAAGTGATTTTTTATTAAATAGGTAGGTTTTTGTTAAATTCCCATATATTTATTTATTAAATAGGTATGTTTTTGTCAAACAGGTGTTCTAATGATAATTACTGAGATTAATGAGGTCCCTTTTGAAAAAAGTAACAGTAATTAAATTTTTTATTAAATAGGTATGTTTTTGTCAAATTCCATTAGATTTATTTATTAAATAGGTATGTTTTTGTCAAATTCCCTTAGATTTATTAAAATGAGATACTTTGGCAAAATTCCTTTAGATTAATTAAAATTGAGACAACCCATGTTCCCATGAAAGATAAAACAAGCGCCTCTTCTTATATTAATTTCATTTTACCTCCGTCGTGATTCAATATCCATCACCTCACAATCGTGTTGGTCCCTTGATTTGAACCGTACATTTTCTTGTTACTACCACAAATGAGCTATTATTCCATACTCACGGTTCATCTGTGATCATAGCCTTTGATTTTTCAAGTTGAATGTGGATCATCCTTATTGTTTTTTTTTTTTTTTTTTTAATTGTTCTGAATTCATGTCTAGATGCTGATGGTCACAATCATCCGTGCAGCATAGGTTTCTTGCAGTGGGCCGCATGACATGGAGTCCACAACATGGACGGTCAGCATGTGGGCCTCAGTGGCTGGCGATACACGGTAGATCCTGCGTCGCGGAAAACCAACTCTTCCTTGGAGGGAAATGGAGACAAAGAAGCGTCTGACTACCCACCTTGTTTTTTTATTTGCATACAACATTGGGAAGTACCGTGGCCCAAAGGAGCTGATCCACCGCAAAGTTTTGTAGATGTTAACACTAGGTCTCGGGTCCAAAGTGATGTGTGTATGAAATCCAATCCGTTCATCATGTCCTCCCTCTCATCTTCTCCTTGTATTAAAAAAATCAGACCAATCTAAAACTCAGGTAGCCCACAAAATCCAATGAACTGTTGGGATGGAGGACCTCCATTAAACTTCCAGGTCGTGTGTCGTTGTACATTCCATCTAATCCGTTCAGAAGATGTGTCCCACCAGGATGAATACACACACCAAATATCAGGCCATTTCAAAACCCTGGTACACAACCCCACCTGATTTTATAGGCTTTAGTCATGATTTTACAGGATGTAGCCCACATGAATTTTGAATCGGCCTGATTTTTTTGGTTCACCAAGGAGAACATGAGGAGACACATAATGGACGGATTGGATGTTATGCACACATCATGGTGAGCCCCACACATTGCAAATTGAATTAAGCTTAACCTAAGGTGGACCAGGCCTCTAGCCCAACATGGGAAATAGGGGTTCAATTCAAAAAGAGTGGGTGTAAATATCAATTCCCTTCCTTGAAATAATGGTTTTTATACGAAGAGTTGAGACGAATGGGAAGAAAACCCTCGAAAGAGGGGAATAGACGCGAGTCATGCAATGCATCTGTTATCCATTATTTCCCGATTGGAATTTAAGTCCACGTGCGGACCCCTGGCTATCTCTACTCACAAGCAAACGTGAGCATATGTAATGGTCGATCTATCACATGGTGAGCCACTCTGTTTGGATCATGTGGCCTTAAAATCAGATCATTTCATTCAGGTAGCCCAGTGTGAAAAAAAAAAACAAAAAAACAAGTTAACAGACAAAACGGTGTTTTTGGAAATTTTACAAAAAGCTACCTACTTAATATTGAATTTACATTGTGGTACCTTTTTCAAAACGGTTTTCATGGAGTTGTAGATTTGTGTGGCCCACCGTGCTGTTTATATGGCGAGGTGCGTCATCCCATGTTAGGCGTATAGACCAAAAACCAGTCTCACCCATGATTCAGGTGGACCACATGTTTGAAAACGGTGTACAGAGCCATGCTCACCATCCAAATTGTTTTCCTTGGTGTGGCCCACCTTAATTATGGATAGGCATAATAAACTATGGATACGTGTGATGTTTGTCTTCCATGCATAAATTTTGGTGTGACATCTAATGATTTAAATGGATTTCATATAATCATCACAGTGGGATTTGTAAAAATCAAGGGTAGACTTATCTTTCCCATCCATTTTCTTTGCATGCCTTGTTGGAATATAAGACTGATTTTTTATTTTTTTTGGTCATGGGCCTAATGTGGGATGACACTTCCAATTGTTGAAGTGGATCTCACATATACATTGCACCGGGCCTCGCTTAAAATCTAGGGTATATCCTTAAAATTCCCATCATATATGAGATGCCATCCTTATTTTTTAACCGCCATTGTGATGTATATGTGAAATCCACTCACATAGGTGATAATCCCATCTTATACTTAGGGCAAAAAAATCAAGTTGACCGGTCATTTCTACACCAAAGGAAACATTTGGGAGGGAGAGAGACTTTGGCCCTTGATTTTTAAAAGGCCCACTGGGATTATTATATAAAATCCACTTCATCTATTATATGTTAGACCAAAATTTAGGCTTGGAGCCTAAAAATCAAACCCATCCTTGATTTAAGCGAGCCACACAAAGAGAAATAGGTCAGAGAATGAGTGTTGTCTTATACACTGATTTCAATCATGTGGTCCATTCGAATCATATATGGGGCTGTTTTTGGGCCCCGGACCTAACATTACCTGAAGGATCTAACGGTTGGAGTGGGTTTAAAGTAAACATCAGGGAGGGGCCCACCTGAGCTCCTAACCCTTTGCTCTCAAAAATACAACCAAAACATAGTCCAAGGATAATTACTTACCGATTAAGACCATTCTTAAAAAGGTCAGGATTTTTATCACAAAATGCCTCCATGGTTTCCAATTTACCCAAAAGTGCCCCCACGAACTGAAATTTGTCGGCAGTGCTTTTTCATGGGAGAAATTACATCACCGTCCTCTCCTTTTTTGGTTCTTTTTTCTTTACCAAGTGGAGAATATGTGTCTGGCATCCAACCCGTGAAATAGGTGCACACTAACATGATTATTAGGCGAGCAAAATATATCAGGAATCCAATCAAAAGGTGGGCCAATCCATAGAAAATAATATACACCACTCAAAACATCCAGATTCAAGTGGAGCCCAACTAATGATTTGATTGGCCTGATTTTTTTGGTAGAATGACCACCATGGTGGGGTGCATATGTTGGATGGCTTGGATTTCATATTCATATAATGTGGGCTCCACAAGCTCAATTTTCAATAATTTACTAAGAATAAAATCTACGAAAGCATTTTCTAATTTCATTTCTCAAAAAGCGCCTCTCGTAATTTTCAAATATTAAAACATTATTTGGTAATATATTAATTCTTGAGAATTTTTGTGATAAAAATTCCAAAAAAAAAAAACTGAAATGTCAATTCTATGTTGAGCAGGCTTTTTTTTTTTTGTGCAATTTCTTTTTTACATGGTGTGGAATACATGGAGTGGAAGTGAACATTTTCTGTATATGTATTTAAAAAAGAAAGTTTTTATAATATAAAATAAAAAGTCCTGCCATGTTTAATCTTGGTTGTCCATTTTCATGTTATTCACTAGATCGTTAGGATTATCCTTTGAATATCCATTTTTACATCATGATGTATGAATGAATGGACATTTCAAATCTACCATCACCAGACGTGGCATTTAAAAGCTTTGGAGAGGGCATTCCAAATCTTAGTTGGATCAAACAACATATATATATATATATATGGGAAAAGGTACTATGCGCTCGACCTCACAATAAGCTCCCGTGAGGTCGAGTTGTGTGGGCCCCACCGTGATGCGTGTCGACCATCAACACCGTGCATTTGATGGGTCACCTCTAAATTATGGGATATCCCAAAAATCAACCGTATACGGAACTCAGGTGGGCCATACCATCTAAAATCATGTGAAGACATGCCAAAAACATATAAAAGCACTTCGTGGGCCCCACCTGAGTTTTGAATGCTGCTGAAACTTGGTCTGAACCCTCATCCAAGTGGGACACACATAATGGATGGGCTGGATTTGCAAACCACATCTCGGGTGGGCCCAAACAATGATTATGAATGTTTTAATGGTGCACGGCCCCTCCCCACTTCTGTATGTGGTGTGGCCCACACAAGTCATGGATTGACTTGATTTTTGAGACCTAGGCCCACGATGGAATGGTGCATCTGATTGATGGGGTAGATGTTCGAAACGCATCACGGAGGGGCCCACACAACTCGACCTTATGGGACGGTCTTGTGAGGTCGAGTCGCATAGTTCCTTTTCCCTATATATATATATATATATATATATATATATATATATATATAAAATATAATATAAAATAAGAAGTTCTGCTGCCCCACACGGAACCCCTTCACATGCACCTTTTTATGCAACACACGTGTTAACTTGACCATCATATTAGACATATAAGGAGTGCATAAGGTGGGCCCCCTCCTTGAAGATGGCCCTATGTGAAAATCAATCCCATTTGCTCAGCCTAGCCACATATGGACATTGAATGTGGACCATTGAAAAGTTCTCGGCCTTTTCTCAGGTTCTTCAATACGAACAAGCATTATTTTTAGTTTAGGGCATGTTTGAATATGTGAAATTCTAAAAATAAAAAGAAAAAAAAATTAAAATTCCTTCAATTAAATTTTCTTCACAGGATATTAGTATTATTTAAATTAATAAATAGATTTAGCAAAATAGTCATTAGCTTTTATACATAATTAGAATTATCTAAATATATTTGGCCTTTATAATAGCATAGATGCAAAAGATTACCTATTAATTATAATTTTGTTCATATCAATGTTGTTATGGGAAGATCCGAGCCCCTTATAATTCCAAGGGCCGACATCATGCTGGCCCGATCGGACAAACGACTACTCTATGTGATGCCTACAACTAAAGGATTCACCGATGAGCCTCAAAGTTTGCTTCGGCTCTGAGATTAATAGAATAGGCCCGACACTTCACCTCGGACCTCATGAAAAAGCCGTTCAGAACGACCGACTGGCAAGAAGCCAAGGCTATCAGCTCGGCTCGGACTATAAATGTGGCCACTGTTCGACGAAGGCTTGTAACCGCTCTGATTGAGTCCTTATCTGTCAGAAGGATCGAGCCAAGGCTAGATCCTGAGGTGGACGTTCCATAAGCTAAGCTTAGAAACTACCATAAGTGGCATGGCCGGTTATGTCGCTCGTCGATACGCATGATGTGCATAATATCCTACACGATCCTTGAATTACGTACGATATCCCTACGATGTAAAAATCCTCCTGATTGAGTGAATCGTGCCGAGATTAACGGACTTAAATCATCCGTCAATCAGGTATAAATACTTCAAGACTCCATTGCTAAAGGTACGCAAGATCTTGCACTCTCCCTCTTCCTTTCAACTTAGACCCGGATTCCCTTGACTTAATTTAAGCATCGGAGGGTCCCCCGGCATAGCCAGGGTCTCCTGGGTTCCTCTCACGGAGTGGAGGGTGGTCCAGATTTTGACCTCAATAAATGTCTTGGATTTCTGGTATCTAAAAATGCAAATAATTAGAATTATATAAATATATTCGGCTTACTTTTAAGTTGCTTCAAATAATTTTATTCTTAAGTTTAATCATATTAGTATTTTCATACACCAATCTCAACATTCATCCTTGTAACACATGGTATTTTCTCATGCTACCTTTTAACTTATGTATAATTTTAGTTGAATGGCTTCCTTGTAAGTTTGTTTTTAAATGTTAAAGTTAACTAAGTTCAGACAAAACTCCAAAGGCATATTTTATCCATTGAACTATAATTCTACCAGAAACATCTATATTAATCCATCTATCCTGTCAGATGATAGAGCAAAGCTGACAAAAACATATTGCTTTGAGAAATTAAAAAGGCTTTTCTAACAAGCTATGTTGCGAAAAAAGAAAGTGTAATTGATTCCAGACCATTTATTGTAGCGTAAGGCTGGGGCTTAGGGGCCGTTTGGCAGCATAGATTTGAACTCTTATTGAATCAAGTGGATTGTAACCTGTACTTAATTGGGTGGATTTGAAATTAAAGTTTTGAAATGGGAGGTTTTTTTTTTTCTTTTTTTTTCTTTTCTTTTCTTTCTTTTCTTTTTTTAAAGCTCTTTTAAGGACTTGAATTTCTTTCAAATTATGATTTGTTAAGTGCTAAAAAACTAGTAAATTCCTACAAATCACTCCATTTTTATGTTGTGAAACGACTATTTAGGGCTTGTTAATTTGTTGCCGCAGACTACCTTGATTGGATATTGCTAACAGTGAAATCAATGGTATCCTTTTGAATTCTGCAAGACATGCACCAATGAAAAAACATTTATGCGACCTAATTTCATGGGCCCCACCATGATGCATGTGATCATTTTATTATATGAGACAAAAAAAATGAGGTAAATACAAAGTGAAAATGGACCACACCGTAGCTAGTAGTGGAGATTGAATGTCTAACATTGAAAGTTTTTTTTAGGTTCACAGAAATGTTAGATCAAGTTGATATTTGATTTTTTCTCTTCATCCAAGTTTATTTAACCTTATGAACAATTGTTGGATGGCAAATAAGCATCTTGATAGGCTATATAAAGGTTTTAATGGTGGGCATCATTTTCCCAATGGTTTTTTCTGATATGGTTGACTTAACTTTTGAGTTTGCTCATTTTTTAGGACATGTTCTAAAATGATATTATAAAATAGATGAACAGTGTGGATATAATACATATTAATGAAATTAAATCAAAGTATGCCTAGACACGGAAGGTACTTTACATGTTATATGCGTAGCCTGAAGAGATGTATTGCACACTGTAGTAAAATTTATTTATTTTCCACTACCATCGTAATAATAATTATTACTCATTTACTATACCTTGACACTATTTTACTATGAAACTTGCCAAAATAAACAAAACCTTAGATAATCTTTGATGGTAATGTAATACAGTTTTCTTTTAAAAAATAATAAACAAATAAATAATAATAATAATAAATAATCCATGTGGGGAACCAAAAACATCTTGCTTGGGCCCACCAATTCATGAAAGGGCAAGTTGGATAGAAACATATGCATGTAAAACAAGTTATGGTGCCGTATGACGTAGGTAATCAGTTCTCTTTGCCGGGTACAACATGCACTGTTTCATGTGTGACAAGATCCAAAAACATTTAAGGAGAAAGGATGCGACAAGACGTAGGATTTCCCTCTCATTCACAAGCGTTTTTATGTCTATGAAAGGTATAATTGCAGAATTTAGTGCATTTTTGTCTTTTACTTAGATTTCGAACCTCAAAAATCGTAACACCCGTGACTCACGACTATCGGGTTTTTTCATGGTAGGTTTTGGTGTAAACCAACACCATCGTGGTATGGTGGGACCGGCAATCCTTACCACATAAATGGGCCACCTTGTCATCGATCTAAACCGTCCAATTCATCAGCCACCTCTTGGATTCGCCATGGGCTCAAAATTCCACATGATAGATTGGTCAATCGCGAAGAACTCGTTTCATCAGTGTTCAGACTCAAAATCAAGGGTCTCGCCTTTTGGCTCCACATGTAGACGTGGTTAGATGAATGGAATCATCCATTTCCTAGGAGATACACTTGATAAGGGCCCAGTGAAAAATATTTACGCTGGATGATGAATCTTAACTATTGATATCATTGATAGGAGATTTTCAATGGCTCATATTCAACTTAACAAAACAGTGTAAGAATTATCTTTTTGATGGAATTATTGAAAGATGGGTCATTTATGATATGGCCCTAAGGATAGACGATTCAGATCGTTGGAACACATCTGCATGTGGGCTCCATGGGGTGACACATGCTGGTGATCCTCCATCGCCACATATGCCAACTGGGACCAAGGTTCGGTAATCCAGACCATTGATGTGTTGGATCCTACCGTGGATGGACTATCCAGAGCAATGACATTGGATTTCTTTCTGTAGGCCCCACTTCTCAGAATTGAATATCAACAAACAGGGTACAGACACGCCGGACGCGCATCCAAGGATTTACTCCCGCGTATCAAATTGTTAATATAGGAGATTCATTTGATACTCGCGCCGCGTACGACCCCTGATACACATGCACTTAGAAATTAGACACGAGGCATGCGTTAGCTCAAATTAAACCGACTAATTTGTGAGACTTACTGTCATTAATTCACAGTCCCAAATTATGATTGGTCGACCAATCCTAACCTCTCATTCTTGGACACTTGTTCGTTGAAATAAGACCGTTGGATATTTCATTTTTAACCGTCAAATAAATGTCTACAGATCAGATGGTCACCTAATCGAGTAAGTGTAGTTTTTTGGTTCTTAATACATCTAAACTGGGACCCCAATTTGAACCGTTTAATTTGAATTTACTTGTATTCGAGATATGCAATATTTTTAACGAGAATTGATTCCGTGCATCCGGAGGCACGATTGGACATTGAACGGTCTTAGAGGCTTCATCCGACGGCTGAAAATTCACGTGTGGAGGTAAACTTGAGGGTCGCAGATGCGAAGGCACGGAATCCGTCCTCATTTCAAAGTGTCCGTGTATCATCCATCAAACTCTGCCGGAGTATCAATTTTACTCAGGAACTATACACGTTGCACATACTAAATAGAATTAAATAAATTAAATTGTTACCCACTGTCCGTAAGTCACGGGCCCACGATAAGATTAGTTGAACGGTCCAAATCTCTGTTTTTTTTTTTAAAAAAAAATGAAATAGGAGTATGGGATATTTGTCATTCTCAACCGTAAATGTCCACCAATCCCATAGTTGTGCGTGCATTTCGGCTCATGAAACATCTGGGCTGGGACCCGTAATAAGGACAGTTTAATTTGCATTACTTGTATGCAACGTATGCAATTTCAAAGTATTACCAAGTCCGGCCGGCGTATCATCCATCACGCGCTGCCAGAGCATTAATACGATACAATAAGCTGATTCAGAGATTTGGTGGACGCTGATCAAACAGTTACAGTTGTCCAATCAGCCATCCGTAATGGCCCCACAGTTTTCGTGGTCTGAGAATGTTCCCAGTAAACTTTACTAAAATTACGGCTGTTTCATTTCTCAGGTGGGCCATTTACGCGAAATGGACGCTTTGAAGAATGATAACCGTCGGATTGCATTCCAATACTCATGTGTTGCTTACCTGATGAGCAGACAGGATTGATTTTTAGGATAGGACAGATGCACATGCGGTCCACCCCAGGAACGTCCAGGACATATCATACACATATTTCTGTTGGCACGTGTGGTGCGTCTGCATTTGGCTCTTGAAGATTGTCGTCCGGAACGGAATTCCATGTTGTTGGAATGTTCTGAGTATGATCTAGCACGCTCTTGAGGAGCATCGGATGCATTAATTAACAGACATGTTTATATACAAAGTTATGTCGTGAACATCTCAAATACAACGCTCTCTTTCGTAATATATCATTTTCAAAGAAAATCTGTGTTGGGATGCTTAGAAGGTGAGTCTTCAAGATTTGAGGGTCTACACAAGTTTTGGAACCCTCTCAAAGCAGAAGATTAATGCTCCAACGGCTTGCCTATCTACTACTGGAGCAAATGGATCTATTCACACATCTGATCCTATGGTATAAGTGGCTTCGAGTCACGATCTATGAATTAGATCGTATCAAGGACAAGCCAAAATGGACAAATTATAACGCACGCTATATATCTTTGTATACCCACGGTATTTTAAATAATATGTTTCTCGAAAGAGTCTCTTCCTTTTTATAGAAAAGAATGAGAGATTGGATAAAACCAGATTATCCAGGTATATCCCTATCTCCCATCTAAAATCAAATTCAAAGTTGAATTTGAAATATAATAGAAAAGGAAGAGGCTGTAAGAAGCCTAAACTTATGGGACCCACCCACTAGTGATTGCTCACTGGTGGGCCCCACTGGCCTAAGTCCAACATTTCCCACTCAATCACATTGTGGGATAGGTACAAAAGATTTATCCATCTAACTTGCCTAATAACAATCAAAGACCAAACATCGCGATCAAATGAATCAGAGGCGTGAGACTAGCTGGATCACCATAATCTTTTCACAGGTGTTTAAGTACTAAGTGACCACCTAACTAGTACTCAATAACCTAAGCTTTGCAATGCTTGTCCTAGTCCGCATGACCACACCGGATAGAGTTAACTCCCGATGTGGAGTACTCGGCCAACATACGCATTTATCCAACTTATCGAGTTATTCTGAAAACTTGATTTTTTACAAACTTCAACTAAAACCAATTTAAAGCAATACTATATATATGCTTTTTAAGAAAAATATTGTTTGCAAAAGTCTAATAAAATCAACTCGATACAGTCAGCGGATAAGTCTTCAAGTGCGTATTTATAGTTTTAGAAACTTGGAGTAGCTGTCATGAGATCTTCCTCACACAGGTGTGTAATTTGGAATCAATCAAGCCGCTTTCCTAGCATAACTGAGTCTGGCCAATCAAGGACCTTTCGTCATAGTACGCTAAAGTAGCGGCACTCAATCTCATCCTCATATATACAAGAGGAGGGTAGCTAAGGATACAAAGAGTCACTTACGGGACTGGCTACTCGCACGTTGCAATGATTAGATCGAATTAAGGCAATCTGTAGGTAAAAGGTCCCAGTACGTGGCTGCAATCCACGTCGTAAAGTAGACAATACTAGGTGAATGTTAGGTCTACAATACGCAGGTCATTCTACATGAGGTACGACTCATCTCATAACCTGACTTTAAATTCAGGTCATAACATTAATCGCATGAAAAATGAATGGTGCGATTATATTATTCGACTTTATCAGTCTCATCTTCAATCTTAAAAGATTGTAGGCAGATACGACTCATTCATATCATTATCCTTTATTACTTAAAATAAAGAGAAGTTTATACCTCAATGTACAAACATTACCCAAAATGTACCTCTCTTGTACATTCAAGGTTGGTCAACCCGTGCAAATGGGTGATCGGCCTGCCGACAAAATAGAAATCCTACATGATCTCAAGGTAAATGCTGATGATTTACTTACCTAGTTTATATTCAACACTGAATAAATGAAATGTGTTATTCATTAATGAAAGATCAAAGGTACTACAAAACAAGTACATCACTTAAGCTTTCCTTAATCTCATCTGCCTGACATGAACCTGAAATAGATCTCTAGCTATAGGTTTCGTCATAGGATCAACCATCATCTCCTTTATAGGAATGTAGCTGAGGGCGACCTTCTTATCTCTCACTTGATCATGAACGTAATGATACTTGATCTCAATGTGCTTAGATTTCTGGTGGTGTTTAGGGTCCTTAGCCAAGTCAATGGTAGAAGTGTTGTCTATCTTCAGTGATATAGGCTGATGAACACTCAGAACAACACCCAGACCCAATAGAAATCTGCGAACACATACACACTCCTGAACTGCAGCACAACATGCAATGTACTCGGCCTTCATAGAAGAAAGAGCTATGGATGTCTGTTTCTTACTCGACCATGAGATAGTTCCTCCTCTGAGTAAGAATACATATCTTGAAGTAGACTTTCTCTTATCGGCGTCATTACCCCAAGCAGCATCAGAATATCCTTTAAGCTCGAGACTTGTGCCTTCATAATACAACATTAGGTCTTTTGTTCCTCTGAGATAGTGGAATATACGTTTGATGGCTTGCTAATGAGACCATCTCGGGTTAATCTGATAGCGGCTGATTATGCCAACTGCATAGCTAATATTTGGTTTGGTGCAAAGCATAACATACATGAAGATCTCTACTGCGCTTGCATAAGGTACTGAGGACATAGCTAATTTCTCGACTTCAGTCTGAGGACACAATTTCCTGTCTAACTTGGTAACTTTATCCATATGTGTTTCAACAGCTTTGGAATTTTCCATCCTTAACCGCTCTAAGATATTTTGTATATAGGTTGCTTGAGATAAGGCTAAAAATTTCTTAAGGCGATCCCTGATGATTTTTACCCCAAGAATAAAGTTGGCTTCACTAAGGTCTTTTATCTCAAAGTTCGAGAATAGTCAATCTTTAGTCAATATCAATAATTGCATGTCATTACCAGCTAGCAGGATATCGTCTACATATAGAGATAGTATCAAAAAAGATCTTCCAGATCATTTCATGTATACACAATGATCTTCTTCACTCATCGTGAATCTAAAAGTGGCGATGTCCAAGTGGAACCTCATGTACCACTGTCTTGAAGATTGCTTCAGCCCATAGATAAATTTCAACAACTTGTAACTTTCTTTGGATGCTTTTTGTCCACATAACCGATGGGTTGTTGCATGTATATTTCTTCATCCAAGTCACCATTTAAGAATGCGGTCTTTACATCCATCTGATATAACTCTAAGTTTAAACTTGCGACAATAGAAAAGATCATTCGGATTGATGAGAACTTTGCAACAGGTGAAAAGGTCTCTTCGTAATCAATACCTTCTTTTTGTGTAAAACCGTTAGCAACTAATCATGCTTTATACTTGTCCACTGTACCATCCGCCTTTCTTTTGATATTTAGTACACATTTATTACCTATCGCTTTACGACCGAAAGACAGATTAACAAGTTCTCATACTTTATTCTTCTCCATGGAAGCGATCTCTTCATCCATAGCATTCACCCAATCGGCTGAGTTAGAAGATAATAATCATTCTGATACGAATCAGGTTCATCATCATCAACTGCAACGCAAGAGAATGTTTGTCCCTCAATATCGAAGTATCTTCGAGGAATCGATCCTCTTTCGCTTCGACGTAACTCAGGAGCCTATTGAGATGTTCTCCCACTGTCCTGACGAACTATAAGAGCATCATCATCTTGAGAAGTAGAACTCTCACTCTCCTAAGATACATCGGGTATTTCAAAAAGTTCTATTGGAGCCTTTTGCTTCATTCGGCTGGGGTATCTATCTTCAACGAAGGTCACGTCCCGGGATTCTATCTCAATCCATCGTCCATGGTCCTCATAAACTAGAACGTATCCCTTTGAATGCATAGGGTGCCTAATGAACACGCATTCAATGGTTTTACTATCAAGTTTACCTTTATGCGGAGTAGATAGCAAAACATATCCTAAAGATCCCTAAGGGCGTAGGTTGGCTAGAGAAGGAATCTTCCTAAACCACATCTCATATGGGGTCTTAGGAATGGATTTTAATGGGACTCTATTAAGGACTCTATTAAGGACGTAGACGGCTGTTAATAGTGCGCCTCCCAGAATGTGGTAGAGAGATTGGCTTGTGCCATCATTAATTTAACCATGTCTAATAGTATCATATTCCTTCTCTCTGCAACACCATTTTGTTGTAGAGTGTAAGCCATTGTGGACTGCTGAACAATTCCAACATTTTCACAATATGATTTAAACGTTTCAGATGTATACTCGCCACCTCTATCAGATCGAATAATTTTAATCTTTTTCTTAAGTTGATTTTCCACCTCAGCTTTATATTTAAGAAAATCAAAAGCCAAAGATTTGTGTGAGATGAGATACACATATCCATAGTGCGAGTAGTTGTCAATGAAAGTGACAAAGTATTGACATCCGTTCCTGGCATGTACATTGAAGGGTTCACAGATATCTGAATGGATTATCTCTAGTGTGCCATTAGACCTAACCGCTTTAGGAAATAGTTTCTTCAAAGTCTTCCCGGACATATAATGTTCACAAAATGACAAATTAACTTTGGATAAGGAATCTAACAGACCAAAACGTACTAGTCTTGTCATACGATCCTTTCCGATGTGACCTAACCTCGTGTGCCATTTTTGAGATTCAGATACTACAGTTTCATTCGACATAACAGATAAAGCAAGAGGGGCATTATCACAATCTACGTCCAGAATAAATAAATCTGAAATTAAATTTTCTCATGCAAAGATGAGGTTATTCAGTCTCAAAGAAACTCTTGTCCCAGAAAATCGAATATCAAAACCATCAAATAATAACCTAAAAACAGAAATTAAATTCCGACGCATTCCCGGTGCATAAAGAGTATCACGGAGGATTATTGTTCGCCCTATGTGCGTACGGAGATGGGAAACGTCAATCCCTAGTACGTCTTCGACAACATTATTTCCCATATACACCTTATAACCAAAATTCCTCGAGTCCTCAATGACTCCATGTCACGTGCTTTGTTGCACCTGAATCCAAAATCCACTCGTTAGATATAGTATTAACGGAAAGGATTTCAGAACAAATGCCTACATACAAAGTATCTAGTGACCTAGGAATTATCGTCTTTTTATGGGCACACTGTTGAGCATAATACCAGAATTTCCATAGACAAAGCAAACTATATTTGTCTTTTTCCGCTTCTTCTTTCCATTCCCCTTCTTGAGATTTGGAAAAAGTGTTGTGGTCTTCTGTTATTGGTTATTTTTTTCGTCTTCTCGCGGGCTTTAAACTGTTTCTTATTAGCTTTTCGCTTATGGGTCTCTGTTACAAAAGCCTTGGCCGAACCTGGCTGAATTGCATTCATTTCAACCTCACGTACCAAGTAGCCACAAAAATTTTTGAACGTAGTGATAGAATTAGTATGGTTCAGAATTCTTTTGATTTGGGCCCAAGATTCAGGCAAGGAATGGTGCATGGCTATAATTTTTTAATTTTCAATCAATTTACACCCAACATTCCTAAGGGCACCTATCATTTGTTCCATCTTACGGATATAATCTTTGATGGGGCAGCCGACTGGCATCCTATACTCTTGAAATTCTAATTCCATTACCTGAACTCTCACATATGACTTCCGCGCATAGGCATTTATCAGTGCTTCCCAGATTCCCTTAGCGGTTTCATGCACTTCATACGTAAGTATGAGTTCTTTGTGCATAGTGCTAAGAAGGACATTATGAGCTGAACAATTCTGTTTTTGCCACTTATTGTAGCAAGTCACGCAACCCTATGTTCTTATAAATTCCCGTTTTCAGCCAATATGGGTTTCTCTTGAACTTCATTAAGTGTAGGCGATATGCCGTCCTCGTCCAGAAGCCATCACACTGCGTAGGACCAGTCTTCGTAGTTGTTACCGTCGAAATATTATCCTTTTAGCTGTTCAGCGATGCACGCTTTGGTGGCCATCTCTACATTACATAAGTATCACTACTTAGATATGATCTAAGGTATTAACTCTAATTATCAGCATTTCTATGTATGATACAAATTTTCAGAGTATAAAAGTAGTTAACATATCTTGCCAAGATCTGAAAGTCCACATACCCGAATGGGCGGTGTAGAACAATCAAGTTCTCTTTTTAAGATGAAATTGATGCTTTTATAAAATTATAATTGTATAACGTGCAACTTTCCATTACTTGGTTGCATGCATCATTTGGTGAAGGAGAATAAACTCCCACTCAGGTTATGCACAACCTTTGTATATAGGGAGCATCTAAGCACTAAGTTTTATATTTTCCAATGAAAAAATAAGGATAGCTTAGATCTAAACACAACAAGCCTAATTATATCACACATATTATCATCAGAAAAAGATATAGAAAGTGCTTAAATATGAAAAGAGTTCAATTTTCACTAGTAATCATGTCCATTAGAGATAGATCCGATCATCACTGTTAATGATCATTGTTGATGATGGATCCTTTCATCAACATTGATCATCATTGTTGATTATCGTTTCAAGCACTAATGATCTTTGAATCACTAAATCTCAAAGTAGATTGTATCTCTACCATCTTTCTAATTTGCTAGTTCAATACAGGCATGAACCAAGATTGATGTCAAAAGCTAGAGAAACAATATAGGCCTTGATTCAACCGAACCAAATTAGGGAAAACATATCTGCTCACATGTAAATAAAATGACCAGAAGTGCACTTTACGATGGAGCCCAGCTAGAATTGTTTCCTTGTAACAAGTGTTGTAGATAACTCCTCAGACGGAAAATCTCCATGAGGCCATCATCATGTATTTGTGAAATCCATTCTGTTCATTAGTTTTCCCCACACATATTAGGAGAACAAAAAAAAAAAAAAAAAAATTTACAACTTAAGTGGGCTTTACCAAAGGAAACTGTGGAATAGGGTCCATCCATCTAGTATGGAACCATTCAAGGAAGCCTACATCTTCAAGGTGAGAAACTAATAATAATTTACGACTATTAACAGCCGTTGATCTTTGACCTTGTGGTGGGTACATGAGTACTGACCATCTGACAAAGATGTGGTACTCAACCAATTTAAATGTCGACAGACTGGAATCCTCTGCAACAACCAAGTCTTTGGGGGTCCACTTTTGATATTTCTAACATGCTTGGATTATGTAGAATGTGTGAGCCCTCAAGATCTGACGGTCTACATGAGTTTTGGAACCCTCTCAAAGCAGAAGATTAATGCTCCAACGACTCGCCTATCTACTATTGGAGCAGATGGACCATAACCCAGGTCCGGTTTAATCCAGATCATGCTTTGAAACCAACTTGTAACGCCCTGAAATTCGGGTGTCGAGCATAACTCAGCTCCCGAGTTTCAAAACAATACTTATGCAACATATTTAATGAAGGATGTATGTTGACTGTATTAGTGCATAAAACATGGAATAGATTAAGCCAAAACACAGATATGATTCAGGGATAAGTGAATAAAGCAAGCGGAAGACTTATAGAAAAATATGTGTACAAGTGTAAATCCCTGAAGTACATATACAAGCCAGGTCGTATGAAAGTGCTATTTAACAAAATTATAAGTATTAAGTTACATCATTTAAGTTCCCAAAATTAATCTCATAATCCTGCGCATCAAACCAAGGCTCGCTAGAACCCGTCTGAAAACTGCATATAAGAGAAAGCAGCCTCATCATCATCTATCTCCCGCTCTGCCTCAGAAGTCGCATCAACATCTGCAACATCAGAACTTAAGACAGAGTCTGGTGGGTGTTTAACACCGCCCCAGAAACGTGGGAGTGAGTGATCAACTTAGTGGAACAATAAGGCACTGGTTAACATGTTATCAGTTCAATCAAGCAGTAATGATAAAGCAGAACAATTAAATAAATCCTAAGTACTCTTGTTAATGCAAGGATGTATGCAAAATGATGCGTGCCCTCACGCGTACACCCTCAGCGTCTTCATCTTACGTTACGCATGACATCGCCTCAAAGTGCGCCACATCTACAAAGCACATGCAAATGCGGTGCATGGATATGATTACCAAGTTGTTATTAGTCCATTTCATACAGCAGGATTGGGAAGCTAAGATACCTTCCTCATATCACCATCCAAACAGTGATCCATACTAGGGTCGTCAATCCTAGACATCTCATACGATCATATATTTGAGGTCGTAGCAAAGGGCTCGTCACCAATCAATGCACGCCTTTCACACCTTTACTACCACAGTTCGGCTCGTCACCTCATTGCGGTATCCAGGTATGCTCGAGGTCACTACAAAGGGCTCGTCACCAATCAATGTAGGCCGACAGCACGAATATAGTGTCCCATACCACCATAATCGGCTCACGAGTTTAGTTACTCACTGGTCACTACGGGGAGGCTCGTCACCCCAGCGTAGGCCGACAGCTCGACCACGGTGTCCCATACCACCATGTCCGGCTCATGAGTCTTAGCGGATCAAGGTACCATGGTTATTAGGATTTCACTGGTAAGTTCGGTACCCTAGATTCAAACAGTAGCGTCCATACATGGTGAACATACATCGGACAATCGGGTTACTTGACGAACTCGACTAGCACGAGCGCATGTTGAGTTGAACGACATAGAGTGCGCAAACACTCCGCGTGGCCAAACCACTGCCGACAACTCTAATACGGCTCGGGTTCGTCTAATACGTCCTACGTGGCGAAAGTAACCTCAACCACGAACATAGAGTCGATTACCGATTTCCTGGACTAATGCATAGTCCCAAACACCTTACACTACAACAGATATTCATGCTGAATGTAAAACAGTAATGGAACAACAACTTAAATCATGGTACATACGCATCTGAAGAATATCAACTTAACATAAATGTAAGCATATGAAATGCTTGAATTTAAATAACATGGAATGTAACTTGCATAAAGGAAATCATGCACATCAATAGGAGTGTTGAGAATCACTTCTCAACGCCCGCAATTAGTGTAATAAATTACACTTTAGATCATTCATGCATTTCTACAAACACTTAGCATACATGGAACAACATACATGACGTATGTTGAAATACATGCATTTAGACAATTCCTTTTACCAAGGAGTTGTCATACATACATCTAGCATACATACATGACAAATAATCATGGCAAACACAAGTGCATATTTTATACGTATACGGTACTTTATACATACACATAGAATACACAAATCTCAATATAACACATGCATAACAGGAAAGCAACGTAAACACAACATTTGGCATGCAGAATCTCATCCATAACAAGAATAAATCATTCACTGGCATTGAAAGCCTTGAAAACCATAACCTATACACTTAAAGTCCGCACCTTAAGCAAGGAAAGAACACCGAACTGATTTAGACGAGTTGTCTTCGTCAACGGCGATAGAATACCCTAAAACAAGGATAGAAATGAGATACAACAACACCAAGACTAATCTAAGCTCTAACACAGATTAGGGTTAGGTTAACTTACCCCAAAATGAACTCAGAATCGTCAGAAGAACGATTCAAAGTGAAGGTTCAAAGATGAAGAAGAACAAAGAAGAATCCAAGATGATTCACCAACTTATCTCTCTCACTTTCTCTCTCTTTTCCACTCTCTTTCCAAGCTAGGGCTAGAGAAAATTCGTATGGAAAAGAGAGTTAGGGTTTAAGGACTATAAATAGGCCTAACTTTGATGGAAATAACCCCAGGGACAAGGTATACCTAGGTTATAACCAAAACCCACCTCTTACGATCCAACGAAGCACTTCTGGTGTGCATAGTGCTAAGAAGGACATTATGAGCTGAACAATTCTGTTTTTGCCACTTATTGTAGCAAGTCACGCAACCCTATGTTCTTATAAATTCCCGTTTTCAGCCAATATGGGTTTCTCTTGAACTTCATTGAGTGTAGGCGATATGCCGTCCTCGTCCAGAAGCCATCACACTGCGTAGGACCAGTCTTCGTAGTTGTTACCGTCGAAATATTATCCTTTTAGCTGTTCAGCGATGCACGCTTTGGTGGCCATCTCTACATTACATAAGTATCACTACTTAGATATGATCTAAGGTATTAACTCTAATTATCAGCATTTCTATGTATGATACAAATTTTCAGAGTATAAAAGTAGTTAACATATCTTGCCAAGATCTGAAAGTCCACATACCCGAATGGGCGGTGTAGAACAATCAAGTTCTCTTTTTAAGATGAAATTGATGCTTTTATAAAATTATAATTGTATAACGTGCAACTTTCCATTACTTGGTTGCATGCATCATTTGGTGAAGGAGAATAAACTCCCACTCAGGTTATGCACAACCTTTGTATATAGGGAGCATCTAAGTACTAAGTTTTATATTTTCCAATGAAAAAATAAGGATAGCTTAGATCTAAACACAACAAGCCTAATTATATCACACATATTATCATCAGAAAAAGATATAGAAAGTGCTTAAATATGAAAAGAGTTCAATTTTCACTAGTAATCATGTCCATTAGAGATAGATCCGATCATCACTGTTAATGATCATTGTTGATGATGGATCCTTTCATCAACATTGATCATCATTGTTGATTATCGTTTCAAGCACTAATGATCTTTGAATCACTAAATCTCAAAGTAGATTGTATCTCTACCATCTTTCTAATTTGCTAGTTCAATACAGGCATGAACCAAGATTGATGTCAAAAGCTAGAGAAACAATATAGGCCTTGATTCAACCGAACCAAATCAGGGAAAACATATCTGCTCACATATAAATAAAATGACCAGAAGTGCACTTTACGATGGAGCCCAGCTAGAATTGTTTCCTTGTAACAAGTGTTGTAGATAACTCCTCAGACGGAAAATCTCCATGAGGCCATCATCATGTATTTGTGAAATCCATTCTGTTCATTAGTTTTCCCCACACATATTAGGAGAACAAAAAATAAAAATAAAAATTTACAACTTAAGTGGGCTTTACCAAAGGAAACTGTGGAATAGGGTCCATCCATCTAGTATGGAACCATTCAAGGAAGCCTACATCTTCAAGGTGAGAAACTAATAATAATTTACGACTATTAACAGCCGTTGATCTTTGACCTTGTGGTGGGTACATGAGTACTGACCATCTGACAAAGATGTGGTACTCAACCAATTTAAATGTCGACAGACTGGAATCCTCTGCAACAACCAAGTCTTTGGGGGTCCACTTTTGATATTTCTAACATGCTTGGATTATGTAGAATGTGTGAGCCCTCAAGATCTGACGGTCTACATGAGTTTTGGAACCCTCTCAAAGCAGAAGATTAATGCTCCAACGGCTCGCCTATCTACTATTGGAGCAGATGGATCTATTCACACCTCTGATCTTACGATATAAGTGGCCCCGAATCACGATCTATGGATTAGATCGTATCAAGGAGAAGCCAAAATAGACAAATTATAACGCACGCTATATATCTTTGTATACCCACGGTATTTCCAATGATATGTTTCACGAAAGAGTCTCTTCCTTTTTATAAGAAAGAATGAGAGATTGGATAAGACCAGATTATCCAGTGATATCCCTATCTCCCATCTAAAATCAAATTCAAAGTTGAATTTGAAATATAACAGAAAAGGAAGAGGCCGTAAGAAGTCTAAACTTATGGGACCCACCCACTAGTGGTTGCTCACTGGTGGGCCCCACTGGCTTAGGTCCAACAATTTGATCCGTGAAAGTGGTGGGATAGACATGGATCACATGGACAAGAAATCAAATCCACTCTCATTAAGTGGAACAACATACGTAGACTGAGTCAGATAGTCGACTGCACAATGATTCCGGGAGTGTTACTCATAAGAGTAATTTCCGTTCTTCCCTATTGTTGCCCTTTCTCATGCAAAGCAAATAGAGTAAGTTACGTGTGATTTGGATAGATTTGAAGGACGTTTTTGAAGATATGTAGAGAATTCTAAGGATTTCTTGATATTATAATTGGAATACATCAAACAATGTCATGTTATTGTTTAAGTGGTAGCTGAAAGTGTAATTATGAAAAAATAGTTACAGGATAAATTACAGAAGAAGTAATAGAGAAGGCCAAGTAGTGTTGAGCGATTATAGTAATTGTGAGAATGATTCGGATAACATGATTAAGGTTATAAATAGTAAAGGAGTTTCGTAAGAAAATTTAGTTTCATATCAATTTAATCAAAATCAAATATTATCTTTCAATTATCATTTAATTACAAGTCAATTACATTCTTTAGTGTACTTGTTTTACTTTCTACCAAGTAAATTATATTCTTTAGTGTAATTCTTTACTTTATACTCACTATTTACATTTTGTAGTGTAATTTGTAGCGCTAATGAAATAGTTGGTAATTTAATTGTAATTTGAATGCACGCTTGTATGTTGGATTCAATTTTGCATCGGAAAAGTGTTTTGTACCTGTTCTATAAAAATTGAGTCATATCTCATATATCTTTATTTGTATTGAAAAGTTTTTTCGCACTTAAAGTAATGTGTAACCATCATCAGAGGATAAACCCTACTATTTGAATATCGTTTAATCTTATTTATACATTGAGCGAGTGGCTAAATAGGTGACCAATTTTCATTGGACTTCAGTCATACACTACACTACGTGTTTACATATCTAATTGAGCCACAAATTCTAATCTAATATGCGCGCATTTCAATTGCCAAAAACCAAGCAACGGCAATTTGGCTATAAATAATTGTACGAAATTTATCTTTGCAATGCAGCCCACCTTTTTCACGGATCAAATGTTCTAAAACTATTCACACACTGTGGCAAAAGAAAGAGTCGTATGTAAAACTTCACATGCAACGCTGTATGTGAACAGTCCCATTAATGAATTATTTATGGAAGAACGGAAGAGTTTTTACGGCGGTTTTTAATTTACGCACATGCTTTTGCCACGTCACAACTTTGACTAGCTAAAATACGTCATAGGAACCAAAATATTTGAGTTCGAACGCGTCACACGTGTGTGTAACATCGAGGCCATTGAGAATGTGGGACCCTCTGTGTAGATGAGCTTGTGTAGCAAACTTCTCATTTGGCTAAGAGTTCAATATGCTTACAGATGGCACACATGTGGGAGATTCTAGACCTTCCATTTTTGGGCCCACCATGGATAGGATGTACAGAAGGTTGGTTAGGAGAGTCCAACCAATGATTTAAGTTGGTGTGTGCAAAAAATTATCCAATTAATGGCTATGATCAACTTATTGGTGTCGACTTTTGGGATTTAGCGTACATGCATTGGTGTGCATTGGATGGATGGCTTAGATCTCATACACGTTGGCCCATACACTGAAATTGAATGCTTGATAACTAAGTTATTTAACGTTTGTGGTGGATGCTTTCTCATATTTTAAATTAAGGGAGTTTTACGGGGAAACTCTTGATGAATCCCAAAGTTACCAGAGAATCCCCCGGAGAATCAAATGACCGCACGCGGATTGTGTAGTGCCATTTACAGTGGTGTAAAGCTTCTATGGTGCGTAACATGGTGTATGTGTTTTATCGGCATTGTCCATCCGTTTTTTAGCCCATTTTATGCCATCAGACCAAATTAAAGTATATACAACAACTTAGGAAACTGCTGTACAAGAGATGGGATATGAATGAAAAGATCTTCAATATACTTGAGTGCTTTTTATATAATTATATCCTGTATAAATTGAATCTGGCATGATGTTTGATGGTCAACTAAGTTGTAGAGTTACACAAAACCTAGCCGACTGAAAAGAAACAATCATAAAAGAGAAATGTAATAAAAAAATAATTTAGAAAGAAGCCCTTTAATTACTATAACCACTAGAGTAACTACTGGAGTAATGAAAGAAACATCTGAAAGAATAAGCCGCAACAGAACCTATAAATAACAGAGTAAATCAATAAATAACAAACCAAGTCTCACACCAATCAAACCAAACAAATAAACCAATTTACTTTATCGTAGCTTATCCTAAGGGTAGTAATAATCAAGTAATGGTAATTCTCAGTTATAATCCTTTAGTTGTAATATAAATTTATGCTCTCTCATACGCTGGATTTGTTCTCTATACAATATCACGCAATTCTTCTAAGAGACTTATTCTTATGGTCGCTCTTAGTGATTAATTGTGAGTTTTTCTTTTGTTTGATTGTACTGGTATTTTAAAAAGTTCTTTCTTGTAGAAGGCACAAAGCAACCCATCTTCGAAGGAAGAACCCAACCCTCTAATTATCGCCTGATTATTATAAATTTATACAAGTGGTTGAGTAAATGATTGATCTTTTTAGAATCTAGTCATATACGTTCGTATTAGATATAGTTTCTTATTTTGGTGCTTGGGATTGAAGTTGATCGTTTTTTATCGAATCACTTTATTGATTCTGAACGTTTGCACACATTACACTTGAAAGGAAATAAATCGAGTGCCAACATTTGTGGCACGCTCGATGGGACCAAGAAAACTACTTTATTGTCATCAATATTCAATTTGCACTAATTGTGCAAAAAAAATATTTTTAGCACACCCAGTGGGACCACAAACTACCAGGTTGCCATAAATATTTATTATGCACTTGTTGTTCAACAATTTTGGTGAGAGTCAACTTTTTTGGCACCCTGGTGGGATATTGAGTATTAATATACTTATTGTGCAAAATTTTTGAGAAATCATGAGCCAAAGACAAGTTCATGAAGCACCTGAGCAGTTAGGTTTGCTACAAATCCAATACCCTTTCTATTAAACCTGGATAGATTATCCTCATCTTAAGTTGAGCCTTTTAAGATTTTGTCAGTCGAAATGCTTGATAAGAATTCAACATATTGTTGAACAGTCATGAGTTCAAGTTGGAACTTTAGGTGGATGGATGACCAACAATACTGAAAACATAAATCAAATGATGGCTCTCATTGTCGAAAGAACACCTGTAGCGCCTTAGCAATATGTCAATACTAGTTCTGCCAGAAATCTGGTACTGGTACCACCAGTACAACCTGTGGTTCCAACACCATAGCCGACACTACGAGTACCTTTTCCGCAACGGAATTCGCCTCTTCCAGTACAGGAAGTCAGGAATCTTCTGTCACCTACTGAGTTTAGGGGACCGGAACCCGAGGTCAGGAATGTTGTTCCTGAAGAAGGAAACCAAGGTATATATGGGGGGAAATCCACTTTATCATGGAAGACAAAACTAGGTAACCCTTAAACCACCTCCAATGGTTGAATCTCGCCATTTGAATCGTGATGAAATTATTCTCGCCTGTATTACTACCTCGGTAAGCTATAAGCCCTATTCGGAATGGACTGACTGACAATTTCTATTGCTGTGGTCAAATTTTTTGTTTCTTGATCAAGACACCTACTATGGCCCTCGGGCGGTTCCATCCGTGGTTGAACTCGGGTTTTTAGTACAGATTCTTCTAGGACATTACAATTTACCCCACTTACAAGAAAATTTCATCCTCGAAATTTGTACCTTCTCGTATTTCTCAAGAATTTGCGGATAGTTCTTACGGACTTCTACTTCCGTCTCCCAAGTGGCTTCCTCCTTAGTGTGGTGCGTCCATAACACTTTCACGAGTGGGGTGACCTTATTGTGCATCACTTGTTCCCTTCTGTCTAGAATGCGCGTAGGCCACAATACATAGGTAGCATCTTCCTTGAGTTCCACTTTCTCCCACTCGATGATATGAGTAGAGTCGGGAACGTATTTCTTCAACATCGACACATGGAATACGTTGTGCACACCTGCGAGTGGCGTGGGCAAGGAGAGACGGTACGCCACAACACCTACTCGGTCTAGTATCTGAAATGGCCCAATGAATCGTCGTGTGAGTTTCCCTTTCTTGCTAAAACATAGTACTCCTTTTATTGGAGATACCTTAAGGAACACATGGTCCCCAACTTTGAATTCTAAATGCCTCCATCTCGTATCGGTGTAACTCTTTTGTCTACTTTGGGGTCACTAGGAGTCAATGCTTGATAACGTTTATCTTCTCTGAGGTCGCCTGCACCAAGTCTGGACTAATTAAGCTTTTATCGTTGACCTCCGCCCAACAATGTGGGGCTCAGCATAGGCATCCAGATAAGGCCTCATAAGGAGTCATGCCAATACTTGCTTAGAAGCTGTTGTTATAGGCAAATTCGGCATAGGGGAGGCAATCATCCCAGCTGTCCTTGAAGTCGAGTACGCACGCTTGCAACATGTCCTTAAGCACTTGATTCACCCATTCCGTCTACCTATCGGTTTGAGGGTGGAAGGCAGTACTAAACTTCAGTTTTACACCCATCGCTTCTTGGATTCGGGTTCAAAAAATAGATGTGAACCGCGTATCTCGATTTGACACAATCTCTAAAGGGACCCCGTGCAATCGCACTATCTCTTTGATGTATAGTTTAGCCAGGTCATCTGCGGATTTAGAAACCCAAATTGGGAGATAGTGAGATGATTTCGTCAACCGATCCACGATCACCTAAATAGAATCATGCTCCTTCCTCGTATTTGGCAATCCTGAAATGAAGTCCATGGATATGAAATCCCACTTCCACTAGGCTATGGGCATGGGTTGAAGAAGACCCGGGGGTCAGCGGTGTTTGGCTTTGACTTGCTGACATATAAGGCATCGGGACACATTATATGTTATTTGAACTTTCATGTTGTCCCACCAGTATGATTGCTTCATGTCCCGATACATCTTCGTGCTACCCGGGTGCATCACTAACTTGGAACCATGAGCGGCGTCTAGAACCTCTTTCCTCAAATCGTGGAGGTTCGAGACGCATAGGCGACTATGATATCATAAACCTCCGTCCAAGCCGATCCTCCAATCTGATTCTTCGCCGTCACCCGCTCTTTCTCTCATCCTCAATAATAGCTCGTCTCTTTTCTATGCCTCAATGATTTGACTATCAATCAGTGGTTATACATGAATGTGAGCATCACTCTCGAATGGCTCTTCCATTGTTAGTATTTGTTCGAAGTCCCACACGAATTACATCATATTCCACTCCTTTATCATTAGCGAGGCTACAAATTCCATGACCTTCTTGCAACTCAATGCATCAGCCATTAGGTTGGCTTTGTCGGGATGGTAGGAGACTTCGAACTTGAAGTCTTTCAATGTTTCGATTTAGCAGCGCTGTCTCATGTTCAAGTCCCTCTGCATGAAGATGTACTTAAGGCTTTTATGATCGCAAAAGAGCTCGAACTCTTCGGCAAAAGAGCTCGAACTCTTCTCCGTAGAGGTAGTGCCTCCAAAGTTTTAATGCAAAGATGACCGCCGCTAACTCCAGATCGTGAGTGGGGTAGTTTTCTTTGTATTTTGTTAACTGTCAAGAGGCATAAGTGATCGCCCTATCTTTCTACATAACTACACACCTCAAACCAACTCGAGAGGTGTCGGTGTAAATGGTGTATCTAACTCCTTACTCTGGCAGCACAAGTACAAGTGCGGACATCAGCTTGTCCTTCAATTATTGGAAGGCCACCTCCGCTTTCTCATTCCAAGCAAACTTAATGTCCTTCTGAGTGAGCTAGGATAATGGTCAGGCTATTCTAGAGAAATTCTTTATAAATCGGCAGTAGTAGCCCGTAAGTCCAAGAAAACTCCTTACTTCCGTAATTGAACCAGGCTGCTCCCAGTCTTGCACTATTGTTATCTTGGCGAGGTCTACGACGATCCCTTCTTTCGAAACCACATGCCCCAGAAACTTGACTTTTTTCTTCCAGAAGTCACATTTTCAGAATTGCGCAAACATTTGGTTCTATCATAGAGTATCAAAGACCACCTGTAGGTGCTCCTCGTGATCTTCCTGACTTCTTGAATATATAAGAATATCATCTATGAACACGATGACGAACCGATAGAGGTACGTCTGAAACACCCTGTTCATGAGGTCCATGCATACAGCTGGTGCGTTGGTGAGTCCAAACGGCATCACGAGGAACTCGTAGTGCTCGAAGCTAGTCCAAAAAGTTATTTTCTGCATGTCTTCTTTCCTAACATGCAACTGGTGGTACCCAAACTACAAGTCTATCTTGGAGAAGTACTGGGCTCCCTTCAGTTGGTCAATACAGGTCATCTATTCTGGGTAGAGGATATTTGTTCTTCACAGTAATGTGGTTCAGCTTGTGATAATCAATGCATAATCATAACGATCTGTCCTCTTATTCTTTACAAATAATATCAGAGGTCCCCATGGTGATACACTCGACTGTATGAAGCCAGATGCTAACAAATCATCAATCTGGGTCCTTAATTCCTCCATCTCGCATGGAGGCATGTGATAGGTCGGCAAGGAGATAGGCCTTGCACCTAGCACAAGGTCGACAGTAAAGTCGATCTCTCATTGAGGAGGTAGTCCAGGAATCATCCTGAATATATCCTTGAAATCTGAACTATTAGCATGGACACAAGGAACAGATCATTATAACCTTCTAACAGAGAAGCATAGCAATGAATCCAGAAGGGGTGGCTGACCTGAACTGGGAAGGTGAAGGATATGCCATCAGCCCCGCAGGAAGTCACCACCTGAGTCTCACAGTCGATCTCTACCTTCATCTCAATGACTCAATCCATGCCGATGATGACATCATAGTAGTAGATCTTAGTTACAATCAAGTCAATGCACACCACCTTGCTCCCTAAATCTATAGGGCAACCCATATAGAGTTTAGTGGTGTCCGAGAAGGTCCCTGCTGCAATGATAACCCTCACCCCTAGTGTAGGGGTGGTGTCCAACCCTAGGGCAACCCATATAGACTTCAAATGCTAACGGCACCGCGACTGCGGAATCAGCTGCCTCAGCGGCCAGTGCATATACACGTGCTTGTAGCCGACGATTTAACGACACATTCATAGGCCATTGGGGTAGCTTATTTCTGTATGCAGGGGACTAGTTGAATTATTATGCGGGAGCCACGACTCTTAAAGGAGGGGCCATAATAGCATATGGAGGCTGGCGGTTGATCCGTTGGGATGATGTGTAGCCATTATCCCTCATCTTAGTGAAACAAAAGGGAGCGGTGTGACCCACCCCATCGCAATAGGTGCACACGCGATTAGACCGCCTTTGTGGGGTTGGTGGACCCATGAGCCTTTGAAGAGAATTTTCCTGTGGCCTCTTGCCGAGAAGCGGCGAGGATTGTAGCTTGGCCCTAGGCCTCTGGCTCATTTGTAAGCGTGCTCCGGACACTCGCTCGCCATCCTGCTCAGATCGCAGGGACATGTCCACAAGATTTGCATATGTGTGGATGTTCGTATAGAACATCTTGGTGTGGATCCAACCCGTAAACCCTCAAAAAACCACCGCATCTTCATCGGCTCATCTGCCATGATCATGGGTGCAAATATTTATAGCTCTATGAAGTGGTTTTCATACTCTGCTACCGTCATTCCTCTCTATTGGAGGCAGAGGAATTCACCCTCTTTCTCATTGGGGTAGGTGAGAGGGTAATACTTCTTGAAAAAGTGGGTCTTGAACTCGCTCCATGTCCACACAAACTTAGCTAGGACAGTCCTCAGAACACTGCCATACCACATGTCGTCCTCCTTCTCGAACCCATAGGTGACGAGTTCTACTTGCTCCACCTCAGAGTAGTGTAGCAGACTTATCATCTTAGATATACGGTTCATCCAATACTCTGCCTCCTCAGGCCGATGGGTGCCTACAAATGTGGGAGGTCGGAGGCACTGGAAGTGCTTAAACAACCCACTCGTTGTCATTGCCACGGGAGCCGACACATGCTGCATCGGTGGGGCCGTATTCAAATTTTCCGTAATGGCCCCCATTAGCATTGTTAGGGTTTGTTGTTGTTGTTGATGATGTAGCATTATGTTCACACCCCAAGTATAGGGTTGCGATGTAGTAATAATCTCAATAAGACCGAGGTCGAATCCACAGGGACTAAACCTTGTATGTAATCTGAAAGTAACTAAGACTAGAACTAGACGAAGATGTAATCTAAACCAGGAAAATATAAAAAATAATGGTGAAATATTAAACTAAAACTTATAAAATTCAAAGGTGAGAAACTAAGGTGCCAAGGATCCACTTGTAGTAATCAGGGAGATCTATGCTTGATTTAAGAACACAACTAGAATCAGAGTCCCATCTTCATCCAGTTGGAAGATAAATCATTAAAACTCATATCTAAACTTCCTTTGATCCAATTTTCAACAGATGATAGGTAAGAGAATTAGAATTGATTCCATTACAAAACCATGCCCATGAGAGAAAGCAAACAACAGAATTTAACCAATTCATAGCCAATCTGAGAGAGTTATGAACATTAGGAAGGATTCCATCATCCAACCATGCCCATGAGACGATGATGAACAACGAGGCTCCTACGCTTACAATCCCGGTAATGCAAAGAACATACCCGAAGCTATCACAGATCCATTGTAATTTAAGTCAAATAAACCATTAAAAACTATAAATATTCCTTATAATCAAACTAGAATCAAAATCAGTTCAACTTAAACATCAATCAAAGGCATAAAGAAAAGTCTCCCATCACACTACAAGCTTCACCTCTTAGCCATAGCTAAGAGGCTTAGCTAACCATAGTCATGATTAACCAAATGCTCTAAAAGAAAGAAAAACCAAAGAGGAAAAGGAAGGGAAGAAGGAGAAGAAAACTCTCATCGTTTCCATGCTCTCGCTCTCTTCCTTTTCTTCCATGGCTTCCCACATGTCCAAGATGCCTTTTCTCTCTCTTTCTCTCTCCCTTTTATAGACAAAAGTAGGCTAGGTCAGCTAAGTTAGTGGTAGATATAGGTTACGCAGAAAGTCTTGCATGCAAATCGGACTGCGCAACCGAGAAACGCAACAAGCTGCGTTTGAACGGGTTTTCGGGGAAAACTCCAACTATAATGTCCATTCCAACTTCATGGTGAAGGTCAGACATGTCTTGCACTCCCTCTGGATGGTTTAGATGGTTGATCCGATCACAGATGGTGGCCCACAACCGCCCGAAAAAATCGAGCACGTCCGAACATGTTTCTTGTGCACGTACTACGCTGACGTATTTGGTGGGCCCCACAGTGATGTTTTCAGAGAAATCCACCCCGTTCATTGGATTCTTAGCAAAATTTTGGTCGAGGAGTGGTTTTGGTCGAGTTTATGTGTGGCCCACTGTATCAAATCACTTCGCCATTCATCTTGCATTTTTCGACGATCCACATGTGTACGTGTGCATGGGGTCAAAAGGAAACGTTGGCGAGGGTTGTAGCCACCCCCCGGAGTGAATGGACGGTCCTGATCTTCCATCGGGACAAGCACAGAGGCCCATTAATCAAGCCCGGTCGGCTAACGTCCGTCTGCTGGACGCTAGTGCGAAGAAAGACGAGTCAACCCATCTTTGACCGGGTTGACCGTCCAGTGCGGCACTTGTACATGCACACTATGTACACGCAACTGTACATGTGGCTTCCACTGTGATGTTTATGCGAAATCCTCTCCGTCTATCCATTTTTTCACCTCATTTAAGGGGTTAGAATCAAAATTGAGGCATATCCAGATATCAGGTGGGCTCCAAATCAGAGATTTAGTTGTTGATCTATCCGTTAGGCCACTTCCACAAGGATCTAATGGCTGAATTTTGATGTGTACGGTTAATTTAGGGTCCTCAGGCCAAATATAAAGTTTCGAACCAAACGGATGGTAGAAACCCTGTGATCTTGCATTCTGTACGATTTTTAAGCCTCGTTAGCGTGAATTGCTTGATTTTCTCGGATCTCAGGCATGTAAATTCTTTGATCTCGGTCCCCTATGATCTGTCCCTTGCCTTGGTGATTTCTGAGCGTTAAATCTATGCTTTTAGTACCCTTTTCAGTCCAAGCTCCTAAATTCACCTTGCAATATAAACATGATTAAAATAGGACGTCAAACAGTATCATGTTCATAAAATCAGGTAAAAATTGGGGTCTAAGATGCAATATTTGACCTTCAACACATTAAGACCAACATTTTTCCCATCACATCTAGGGACGAGGCTACATGAGACGTAGGCGGCGTCGAGGATGATGCGTGGTTTTACCCCAACGCTGGCTGTAAGTCCGGCACGGGCCCATCAATAGTACCGGTGAGTGATTGCGAGTCCAAAAATGCCTCGGACTCTGGAACCAAGATGGGGCCCTGCTGGCTATCGGTGGGGGGAAAGGCCCCGTCAATCAATCTGCCGTGTGCAAGATGTACCATATTTCGATTTCCCTTAGTAGGCATTCCCTATATTCAACATAGGTTGCGTTAGATAAAGTTGAAGAGTTATGCGATATCGCATGACAATAATATGTATGATCCTCTTCCATAGGGCAGGCAAAAATCACATGTTTTGGCATGCTCAACATTTGATCACATAAATTTGTTAACCACAATATTCCATTCATAACATGAGGCCTTCAATACATTAACCCTTTACAATTGATGCAATAAAGATGCCCAACATATAACAACAAAGGAAGGGAAATAAAGCTTCAACTACAACATACTACCATACACAAGCAACAAGAAAGGAAAAGAGTAAGCAACATCTCTACTCCTAATAAGCCTATGACAACTAGAACTAGGGCCTACTGTCCCTCAGAGTCAGGCAAGGGAGGGGATGCTCCCTCCTTCTGCACGCAGCACAAGATCACCTTCATTGTGCGGTACAACTTCCTGTTACATTTCTTTTGCTTCTGCTCCACCCTGTCTAACCTGGCCTCAAGCACATTTAGGCGCTCTCACATTTCCTACGAAGTAAGGGGTTCTTCACATGTCCCCTCACCCTCAGCTTTAGTTTCCTTTTTGTCTCCATATTCTTCTTCATTCTCCTCCTCCTCTTCTTCTTCCTCTTCTTCTTCATCGGCTTGGTCTCCAAATTCCTCGAGCCGAGCCATCTGCTGCTTTGGGCCCACTCTCATGTGGTTAAGAATGTTGTCATTGATGACTTTCACTGGCTTAAGGTCCCCATTGGATCCTTTGAACCCGTATTATCAAGCAATCTTAAAAATCAGACAACTAAATGGGAACCCTAAATTCTTTCGCGTTACTGTTACCGCTTTCACGATTTGGGCAAGCACGATGGTGGGGAGGCATACGTCCTCCCCACGGCCTAATTAATATAGAAACTCAATCATATAACGAGAACATTCGATATGGTTATTTGTCCTCGGGTACATATTATACGTGCAAATGTGGTGGAGCAACTGATATGGCATGATTAAGTCTAAAGCGCGTATACTACTATCACGCCTCCATGCGACTAGTTTACCACACAAGTTCATGATGCGTTCATCCCAGCTCCGCTTATCCATATTCTTCTCATCGTTATGTACCCTTCCTAAGGGCGGGCCGAGTATCCGCGAGATGGCTTCTACATCAATATGGACTACTTGCCTGCCGAAGAGATGTTGAACCCCAAAGGGTAGAGATTAGGTTTACGGATTTGGGCGCAAAATGCCCTCACCAAGCCTGCACCGACGTGGTAAGTACCCTCAAACATGTGCTCCCATCCGTTGTGCAGTAACTCATACTCGCTGAATAGGTTGTCTTCAACGGAGACTTCAAACACAACCTTCCGCTTCTGGAATCTCCCTAGCTCTACTTCAGGTTGAGCGAAAGGAGCTACTGTCGATTGTTCGTTGTGACTCCGCTTTGACCGCTTCTCACGGCTTGCCCTTGCTTCGCCAGGAGCTGACGTTGAACACGATTTGCTCCCTTTCTTCATCCATCTACCACAGTTTGGCCCCGCCTCATCGGGGGCCGCTCTCCCTTTTCCCATGAGGGAAAGAATTAAGGAGATGGAATAAAAAGATGAGATAACGCCTAGAAGGGTCATTCCCTTCCAACCTTGGGGAAATGGTGGATTGGGGGATGAGATGTGGGTTATGGATTTGGTATAAGAAGGAAGGGAATGGGATTTTATGGGAAGGAAGATGGTTCTTAGGATTTTGAGTTAGGTCTTGAAAGAAGAAAGAGAAGAAGACGAAAAGGTTGCGGGTAGAGATTTTGAGATTTTTTTTTTAAATAAAGGAGAAGATAGAGAAATTGTGGTTTATGAAGAACAAATGGGTTCGAGTATGAGAAAATGGGAAGAGTTTTAAAGATGTGTTGAGAGAGGAAGTTGAGATGAGAAAATGGGTTGTAGAAGATGGGTTGAGAGGAATTGAGAATGGGTTGTAGAGATTGAGAATAAGTTGTAGAGATTGGGGAAAAAGGTGGCATTCAGGAAGAAGAAGAACGAGAATGGTAGAGATTAAGGAGGAAATGGGATTTGGGGTTTTGGAGAGGTGTAGAGAGTTAGGGATTCGAGAGAGATGAGTGAAATGGGGAGAGATTCGGAGTTTTTTTTGGAGGTTTAAGGGAGGCCCCACACGTGCAACATTTCGGGATAGCAAGGCTGTCCAATGGTGGAGCGCGGAGGTGGTGGTGGCACCGCGCCCGCTGCCCTTAGGCGGCGTGACACCACGGATGCAGCGACGACACCACGAGTGCGATGGGTTCATGCCAATCCGGCGCCCAAAATCTAGCAGTAGCGCGCCTAGCCCGTGGCAACACCTGGCTTGCCTACCTCCTGTGGTGGTGGCGCGTTGGTCCCACGGTTGCATCGCAAGCTACTACCCTCTTTAGGCGGCGACTAGACATTTTGCTGGCCCACTTGGGCCGCTATGCCTTGATCTCGCCTTGGCATCCCACCTATATGTCCCATCCCTCCTTCACATTTCTGGCCACCTCTAACTATTCAAAGGTCAAGATGGGCCAGAAATGGCCTGATTGGATGTCAGATGTGGCCCATTTGAGCAACGGGGCACCGGATTGTGGAACATTATGATTTCCCTACTCTATTTCTCCCTTTCTTTCGATTTCTAACTTCTATCAATCACTCCAAGGCCAAAATGGATTTAAAAGGCCCAATAGAAGACGGTGGTGGCCCATTTGGGCAAAGGGGTATTAGTTCATGGTGAAATTAAAATTTTCTTAATCTATTTCTTCCCTTCTTTCCATTTCTGACTTCTTTCAACCGTTCCTGGGTCAAGATGGATCGAAAAAAGATGGATTGGAAGAGACCGTTAGAAATTTCAGGCGGGCGTATTTCACAACTCGGTATGAGTTCTTGGTCGCACCATATATGCTTTTGGGGTAGGGCGAGCTACTTTAGCCACCCAACCCCTACTCCAAGTTGCGTATACCGTATCTATGAATTCTCATTCAACCTAAGATCGAATCACTTTCAAATTTCAAGACCTTGTCTCTATCATTATCTCAACTATTGTCTTTTAATTCAATTCTCTCCAAGATCTAATTCCTATGCTATGACCCGATTAGTCGAGATGAATAAAGGTTCGGTCCTAAAGTTTAGTGTCGCTAAGTCTTAGCACCCCCATCTATGTCAGCGAATGCATTATGGTGAGTCTAGAGCCCACAATCCAGTTTAATCCTAAACTCATGCTCTAATACCAACTTGTAACACCCCGAATTTCGAGGGTCGAGCAGATGCTCGACTCCCGAGATTCTAGGTATCACTTATGCTTTGTGGAAGCCAGTTCTTGATTTATTCTACATTAGGCAATTTAGCATATATACTATTATACTAAACGGTGTAACATACTCTGAAGTAAACGCGGTTAAAGCAAATAAGTAGATTGATACGCATGTAATATGATCATCCAGAGTATGTGTTCAACTGGGTCCAATATACATTTCCAAAATGAACAAAAATGTAAAAATGTGACATCTAGCTAAGCCCGATCATCAGACTCTCCCTGTCAAGAAGTGTGCAACCTATATCAGCCCATCTGAAAGCTGAAAGTAAGAGAACTCCTCGTACATGCTTGCCTAGTCCAACGCATTGACCTTAGCGATTCCCGCATCTATATTAACGTCTGGTTGGTGTTTTAAAACACTATCCCAGAGTGGGAGTGAGTGATCAACTTAGTGGTTCCATAAAGCATGAGTTACACGTATTATTAAGTCTAACAGTACATGAATGATATAGCAACCTAAACAGCCACTTCCTAATTACTCTTATTAATGCGCATAATGGGGTTTATAAAATGGTACATGCGCTTACCATCCAACACTCCCTCAATACGTGACTCTGACCACTTGGTTTATAAATGACAATACTCCCTTGATACGCGATTTCAACGCCTGATTCGCCACATTCTATTCTAGTGCGATGCGATGAATGGTTATGTTAGCCGAGTGATTAATTATGACTATTCATCCAGCAATTTAGGAAAGCTAAGATACCTCTCTTTTAATCATCAATCTCATCTGAATCACTAGGCGCGAGACGGCCGCAGCAGTCATACGCATATATTCTTGATCCGTCTAGGTTCGTCACTCCCGACTGAGTGCATACGAAGGGCAGGTTGTAAAGGAAATGCTTGCAGTCACTATCAAAAGGCTCATCACCCAGCGTAGGCCTACAGCACGGACATAGTGTCCCATACTACCATGCTCAACTCACAAGTCTTGAGGATCATGATGTAAATGGTTAATAGTGGACCTTCACAATGGTAAGGGGGATGCCCCAGATTCAAGTAATTGTGATCATACATGGTGAACATATAGAAGGTCAGCCGGTTCTTTGGACAGTTTTGGTTGATATGGGAGAACACCGACATAACCAACATGGAGTGCGTAAATACCCCGTGTGGCCTAGCCATTGTCAGTCATCCGTGTTCGACCTAAATCAATCGAACTTGCTCGGGGTGGCTGACCTAATTCCGTCAACCCATATCTGGGAGTTTACCGACTAACCAGACTACTCCAATTGTCCTAATTCTTATTTAATTCAGCTTGACTAGCATTTAAAACAAAAGGATTCACATTCAATAATCAAGTTTAGCAATCTACTCATTTAAGCATTTTATTGAACACATAGGCATCGTTATACTACAATTTGCAATTCATTGAACATAAATTGAAATACATGTAAGTTATCATGCACATACTGCATTATCAATTATCAATCATTAACAAGAACAGTAACATTGATAAATCATAACCTAAGCACTTATGGTCCATACCTATAGCTAATACATTCGACTTAAACTCGTTCCTAGGTTTACGTTTCCACGGAAGGATTGTCAACTACCTACATGAGTACACGAGTTCGTTAGAGTTGGGGAAAACCCATTTGAAGATCTACATCTACGAGGAAGATTCGTATCTTTACCCTAAATCATCGTCGGAAGAGTTCCAATAGCGGGGATGGTAGCGGTTAGGCTCGCAAGACAAACGGAAGAGGGGTCACCCTTCGTAGCAAGCAATCTTTTGATCTCTCTCCTTCTTTCTCTCTTCTCCCTTTTTTTCTCCCAATTTAGGATTGCTAAATTTAGATGGGGAGAAAGGGGTACAATTTGGGAGCTTTTTATAGCTCCATATGGTGCACAAATGGCCCTAGAGTCACTTTGTTTATCATTTATACCCTAAGGGAGGTCATTTCTAACTAATAGGGCCCCCAGGAGGACCGTGGGCTCATCTACACCATGGGGTAGGTCCCTCAACAATGGATCCATGCTAGGACAGTCTCGACACGATTAGATACGTAAAATGGTCGTGTGAAGCTTGTGTCAGATTAATGGTCGGAAATGCTCAATTGAGGTCGCGGTTATACGAATGTCTGCAGGGAATTATCCTTACCTTACGTGTAAAGTTTGACCCTAAACCAACGGTCCTGCAAGCCCCGTATCCTAGACCGTACCGTTCCATAGACTTTTGCGGTCTTCCCGGTCGAATTCCGGCAACCTTCGACCCTTAACTGGTATTTACGCATGACCCTGATTCACACGCCGTCAACCCGTCGATTCAACCCAAGACTTGTACCATAGTGACCACGTCGTCGTCGCGATTCTGATGCCACGACTCGCACGCCAAGGCGATACCTTGGTTAGGAGATGTGGGCCAGCGTTCGGTGCGAGAAAAACGCCACGCGTGTGAATTACTAGAGAATCTCTACAATTTGTCACATCAATCCATCAATCCATCAATCTCAACAAGTCAAGTACACATCACCTTTCACCCATTCCCAAGCAACCACAAAAGTCAAAAAGTTCTTACAAAGCCCATACTTTTCTTACACCATTTGCCACAAAAGTCAAAAAGTCCCTTACACCCATTACTCACCACATCCATCACTTCATCACCCATCACTCTCTCTCTCTCCCTTTACAATTCTCTCTCCCCTTCATTTTTCAATTCACTTTCCCAAGCAAGAGAGCAGCATATGTATGAGCCTCTTCAAGCTTTCCTAAGCAACAAAGGTGGCCCACTTTCCTACCCCTTCATCTCTCATCTCAACCATCCAAACATCATCTCCTCCGTTGGAATCGAAGCTAAGGAGCTAAGGAAGCCAAGGGAGCAAGAAGATCAAGCGGCGGGTGCTTTGATAAAGTAGTTTTAATGTTTTTAAGATGGGCCAAGTGAGGCCAACCGACCAATGGTTTGGATCTCACTTGGGACCCTAAGATGTGGCCGATGGCCCACTTTGATCATCATGATCATTCCATGATGAAGCCATTCTCCATGGACCCCATTATGATGTTTATTTTTCTTGTATACCTAGGGTCATCTAGACCGTCTATTTTAGTGGAGAAGGGATCTCCACCGTTCGATTTTGATTTAATGGGCCTATGTGTAATGGGACCCACTTGATGTATGATTGGTTGTAAGGGAGGGCCCAGTGTCGAGGTCCCTCCATCACGCGTGTCCCACTCTCTATCCCTCTCTCTCCCTCTCTATTTCATTTTCTTTTATGAGATCATGATATGGTTGTGTGGCCCACTTGAATGGACCCCACCATGAGGCATGTATTCTATCCAAACCATCTTCAAGTGGGGCCCACTTTGTGTGTGTTGTATCCACACCATCCTCCATGAGGTGGCCCACCTAAGTAGGGCCCACCTCTAATGTATTTATTACGTGCAAACGTCCAGCGTCCAGGGACGCTGGACGTGGTTTGGAAAACACAAATATCAGCTTGTTTCCAAGCTTATGGGTGGCCCACTCATGTAGGCCCCACCTTGATGCATGTGTTCAATCCACGCCATCCATCCTCTTCCTCAGATTATTTTAGGCGTTGAGCCGAAAAATGGGGCCAATCTGACTTTCAGTCGGGCCATAGCATAGTAAATAGTGTATTTATCGTTGAAACACCCTCCAGTGTTTCTATACGCCGAAATATACTCAATATTGGGCTTATTTTGCTTGTCTTGAGCCATGGAGGGCCATTGGACAGAGTGAATTCTCAAGATGTGGACCCCACCAGTGAAAACCACAGGAAATCTGGAAATTAAAAAAATAAAATAAAATAACACAGCAGCCGACGCTGCTGTGTCAGAGGCGCAGGCAGCGCCTGCTGTGGGCAGACGACAGTAACCCACGGCCCCTACCGTGGGCCCCACCATGATGTAAATTTGTTATCCAACCCGTTCATTAGGTGGGCCACCCCCAGAAGTAGGTCCCCTCCAAATATCAGCCACATCTGAATCTCAGGTGGCCCACACGATAAGAAACAGTGGGATTGAGTGGCTGCCATTAAAACCCTTCTGGTTCCTCCCTCTCAGCGGATTGGATGGAAATTGAACATTTCGGTGGGCCCCACGTGGGGCTACACCTGATATATGTGCTGTCCAGGCCATCCAGGGCCTGGACGATGATAATTTTATTATATTATATTATATATATATATATGGTATATATTATATACAGTATATATTATATATGGTATATATCACTGTCCAAGCCGTCCAGGGCCTGGATGTGGTTTATATTATTATATATAGTATATTATATATATATACATATATATATATATATATATATATATATATACATATATATGATGGTGGGCTTTTATGGGACCCACCATGCTGCATGTGTTTCATCTAAACCATCTAATCATTTTGAAAATTATTTTAAGGCCATGTGTTGAGGCCCATCTTGGTGTATTTGTGGGCCGTCCATTGAGGCCCACTTTGATTTGTATAAGGCCATGTGTTGGGGCCCATCTTGGTATATTTATGGGCCGTCCACTGAGGCCCACTTTGATTTATATAAGGCCATGTGTTGGGGCCCATCTTGGTGTATTTGTGGGCCGTCCATTGAGGCCCACCTTGATATGTATATACGAGGCCCATATTATGAGGCCCATTGTGATGTATTTTAAGGCCCATGGGCTATGGCCCATTGCAATGTACGTAAGGCCCGTTGGTGAGGCCCATTAATGCGGCCCATTTGATGAATGTAAGGCCCACGTGATACGGCCCATTTGATATATTGAAGGCCCAATGGGATGTACCTAAGGTCCATTGCAATGTTTATGAGGCCCATTGTGATGTATTTTAAGGCCCATGGGCTATGGCCCATTGCAATGTACGTAAGGCCCGTTGGTGAGGCCCATTAATGCGGCCCATTTGACGAATGTAAGGCCCACGTGATACGGCCCATTTGATATATTGAAGGCCCAATGGGATGTACCTAAGGTCCATTGCAATGTGTGATCCCAACATGGTTTATGTAATGATGGTTACGACGGGCTATGCCTTGAGAGTAATGTTGGTTTGACGTCCACATTGCAAGTATAGTGTTGGTTAAATGTCCACATTATGACTCTCCCTAGGGCCCATTGATAGGCCCGTACATGTAATGTGTAGGTCGTCTAAGCCCATCTTCATTATAAACTGCATCCATTACCATATAACATGTTTAGTATAGTTCCATGATTCATGATCATACGCATCATATGTGTGCTTGATATGAGAAGTGATTGATCATAGCATATGCCTTCGGGCAGATTGTTTATGGGCTCCCGGGTAGGCGGTGCTGCCCTACATGAGCGCACGATACGCGCAGGACTGCTGCATGACTGGATAGTGTGATTCATGCATTCGCATTGTGTGATATGGTACTATACGCCCTAGCGATATCAGGGCCATAGCCTCCACAGGTGTATCGTGGTTGGCAGGATTGGATACTGAAAATCTTGTTCTACATGAGGTGCTATAGATATCCCTGGGTGAAAGTCCCTAAACCCTTATGGTACCAAGAGGTTGCTCCAACGTCTAGACCGAGTGGGTGCATGAGCACCGAGTACCGATTACCAGACGGTTGCGCTTTCTACTGTGTCGTGGTCGGTTGGAAGGGAGTGCGGCCTTACCCGCCCGAGAGGAGGGGGCAAAGCTAGGCTGAGTTTGACCAGCTCGAGGAATGGGTTCGCTATCGACGAGCCGAGCCCGATATTGACAGGCGGATAGTGAGGTCTTTTCCACTCATCTTATTGCACGCGATGGAGCAGCAATTTGGCTTGGAGTGTACTGGACCCCGGTGATATTCCAGAGTTGAGCTGTATTGATATGTGGACTTAGATGAGGATTCGCATGCTTGAGTTAAATTTCGCACCGCATAGCCTTGATACGGCCGACATCATTCATGCCTTGCACTGCATGGCCTTGGTACGGCTAATAGCACTTATAGATTCATCAGCATATTCCGCATTACTCTGATATTGCATAACTACTATCTTGTGCACACACTTACACCACCCTCTAAGCTTTCCATAAGCTTATGTACGACCGTTGCATGCAGGTGACGTTGGAGCGCAACAGCGCTGAGGTAGGAGCGCTTTGCAGATCATCTTGGAGCTTTTTGTTCATCATCATTGTATTTTCCTTTATGCTCATTGTACTTGTAAAGTTTTTGATCATAGTGAAAATGTGATGGAGTTTTTTGTTATTGTTTGTGGGTTATGCCTTTGGTTATGCTTATTACGAATTAAACTGATGTTGAAAAATCCTCCTCGTAGCATCCCAGGATCAGAACCTGGCGAATGGGCGCTGGGAGCCGAGAATGGGGTTCTACGAAGGCTGTCGGCGCCGGATTCGGCGATCGAGAATTTTGTGATCCCGGTTTCTGAGTTTGGGGCGTGACAGGTCCAAAACTCTCAACTTTGTGCAAGTGTGAACAACCCATTTCACTTAAGTTTTAGGTTCTCCCATAGGGCATTCGTACTTCTCATGCACCCGTCCTTTGCCTCAAGTTGAGCGATCTTAGACACTACCCAGGCTCAGCTCTCGCGATGGACGTCGAGCCCAGTAAGAAGGAGATTATTTTATAGTTTTGGGGCTATCGGACACCCAACGTGCGGTCTATGCCCCTTGCGGTGTTATGGGGTACTTCCGAGAGGGGTGGGTCCCCAAAATTTCTCTTAGGTCTCGGTCGGCATTGTGGCTAGCCACATTTACGATCCTAAACACTCGCTATCCATAGGAAGGGTTTGCCCGACCATAATTACCCTTAGTTTAAGCATCAACGTACACTTTGTTGTCCCTAGCTAGCCTAGTATGGCCCTCGGGTGGTCCCGTCCGTGGCTAAACTCAGGTTTTCAATATGGATTATTTCAAGATGTTACATGAATACACAACCAAATTTCTTTAGTTTTCAGTCATAGGCAACTGCTTAGTTCCTCTATCTATCTTGGCGAAAAAGCATCTAGGCGTTTAGTTCGAATTAAGCTACAAAAGACTCTAGCACACCTGACACTATACATACATATGTTATGACTAAATTTCAAGCCAAACATCTCCCAACCATGATGAGGCGATCATAAAATTTGTTTGGATCATTGAAACATGACCTAGATCCAGTGGTCGTCGATGATGGTAAAAAGCATATGTACAATGAATCAAGATGTACTATAGCAAGAGCTTTGCTAAGCCCACACTTGTGCATAAGGGAGCTAATGCACACCCCACTACATATGCCAGCATGGTAGACATGTGAAATATTCAAACTATCCATCAAGTGGATCTCACCATTTAAATGTTAAGAGAAAGGTGTGTTGTATTTAAAAGGAATTTTAAAATAAAATTGGTGTTAAATTTTTTCCTTGTTTCTTTGTGCTTTAAAAAAACTATTTTTTCTTTTGTAGCTCTCATCTCATATCGAAAATGAGAAAAGAAAATTCATATTTATAAGTGGGGGCTCTTGCATAGGGCTTGAGTCCCTTTCAAAGGGTACATGAATTTAGTCTGGGGAGAGGCTATGCCATTAGTCCTAACCTATGCCTTTGACCACACTCGCGTGGAGTCGTTGAGGTGAGCCATGGCTATGGCCATAGACGTGTGACCTACTTCTAATCCATTTTCATTCACTTGAAAATCAAGTTCTTTCTCTACTTTTTCAAACTCTACCTTTGGGTTTTTTTTTTTTTAATGACTAAGTTTGTTGCCGAGTCAACTCAATTCGATCTGCAATTTACATGCTAGTTTGAGCCCAATTCAGTCTATGATTTACATGCTGGTTTGAGCCCGTGTATGATGAGTGCACCATTGTGATCGGGTTATAGTCGTTGTATCCTGGAGGCCAATTACTCATGATTCCTGTTACACTTGGGGCACGGTCCAAAGAGGGCAAATTTGGTTTCAAGTCATGTGACTCAGTCATGCCTAGACTCAAAATAATAAGTTCTTCTTACTTTAATTTGATTTTTTATTTTATTGTAATTTCTATTTCAATTCGTTGTCTATTGTTTTCAACAACTATTTTCCAACAATGTTGAAACCAAATCCTTGTTGGAAATAGTAGATCAATTCATGTAGTTCTATTAACTATTCAAAAATAGAAAATTGCTTCTTCTTCTTTTAATCCTTTTTATAAGAGTATTTGACTATTTTTAAATTGGATGAAAATTGAGTTACAACTAGAACTCTTTTGTTGAAAACTATAATCAGTGGCCACTATCATAATCAACCTTATGACAGAATTGTCCAAAATCGAACAATTTTCTAAACAAAACTTCAAAAGATGGAAACAAAATATCAGTTTTACACTGAAAACTTTAAAGGCTTTTTACATAATTTTTTATTCATTTATTGTTAATCTAGGCAACTAAAATGAACTTAGAGATGTCAATAACTATAAACATTATATTTTGAATACTCTGTCTAATGACATGTACAATATTTATATTTCTTATAAATTTGCTAAGGATATTTGGGCTACACTAGAAAAGCATATGTCAATGAAGATGTAGGATTTAAAAAACATGCTATCGTAAACTTCCTTTGTTTTATAATGACAAACGATAAACTTGTCACAAACCAGATTCATGATTATTAGAATCTATTGCATGATCTAGTGGTTGAGGAAATGAAAATAGACGAAGTATACTTGTTAGGAGCGATGATTGAAAAGCTATCTCATTCCTAAAAAAGAATACAAAAATTAAATGAAACATAAGAAAAATAACATTTCTTTAGAAAATAGAATCATACATGTAAGGAAAAAGGAGGCTAATAAAAATAGAGATCAAATAGTGAATGCAAATGGGTTAGTTGCGAAGGGTAATCTAGTGGAAACAAGACAGGCATAAAAGGGAAAAAAGAAATGGAATTGTTATAATTGTGGAAAGCCTAGATATCACTCTAACCCTTGTAGGCTTAAAAAGAAAATTAACAAATAATTCAAGAAGATGGAAACTAATAAATACTATAAGAAGTTTAAACATTATGAAAATGAATGTCGGCTTAAGGAAAAAAATGTAAAATTTGTCAATCGTGCTGGAGTTGAAGAAAATCTAAACATGATTGTCGTTATAGTGTCAGAAGTATTTCTAGTGAACAACATGAAGTAGGTATTAGATACAAAGGCAACTCGGCATGTATGTAAGAATCGTAACATGCTTACCTCCTATCAGGCGATAATAGATGATGAATAAGTGTTAATGGGAAATGCTCAATCCTCTCTGGTTGTTGGAAAATAAAATATTCTTTTAAAGCTCACATCAGGAAAGACTTTGATATTAAAGAACGTGTTTCATGTGCCTGGCATAGTAGATTAGGTCACATAAACGTAAAACCCTTGAAAAGAATATGATTACTACCTAAAAAATTTAAGTTGCTAATCTCAGAAAATGTGAGACTTATATAGAATCCAAGTTTGTTAAAAAATCTTTTAAACATGTTAATAAAAGTTTCAAGTTATTAGAATTAATTCATAGTGACTTAGATAATTTTAGAAATCAAATATAGAGATACAACAAAAGGTACTATGTAAATTTCGTAGATGACTATTCTAGATACACTAGGGTATACCTTCTAAAGAATAAAGATGAAGCTTTAAAAGCTTTCATTGAGTACAAGGTAGAAGTTGAAAACTAACTTAGTAAAAACATTAGAAGACTTGGATCAGATAAAAAATGAGAGTATAAATCCTCATAGTTTAAATAACTTTATAAAAATAATGGAATAATACATGAAACTACTATTCCCTACACACAAAAATAAAATGAAATAGTTGAATGTAAGAATAAAACATTTAAAGACATAATGAACGTTATGTTAAATAGTTCTAGTTTGCATTTTAATATGTGGGGAGAAGCCATATTATCTACCTGTTATATTCAAAATAGGATACACCATATAAATTATGAAAAAATCACTCTCCTAGTTATAAATACCTTAAAGTGTGCGAGTGTCTAACTAAAGTGGGATTACCTAAAACTAAGAAAAGGAAAGTATGTCCTAAAATGACCGATTGTATGTTTATGGGATATGTAGAAAACAACACGGTATATGTTCACAACCCCAAGTGTAGGGTCGCGATGTAGTAATAATCTCGGTAAGACTGAGGTCGAATCCACAGGGACTGAATCTTGTACGTATTCTGAAAGTAACCAGAACTAGAACTAGAAGAAGATGTGATCTAAATTAGGAAAAATTAAGAGAGTAATTGTGAATAGATTAATTAAAAACTAATAAATTTAAAGATAGAAAACTAGGGTGCTAAGGATCCACCTGCAGCAATCGGGAAGTTACCTTGCATTGATTCAAGGACACAACTGGAATTAGAGTCCTATCATATCCAATTGGTAAGAAGAGATTTTTCAGATCTATGAACATCTCATGGAGCTAATCATCAATAGATGAGAGTGACAAAGATTTGGAAGTGATTCCGTCACCTAACCATGCCCAGGAGACAAGGCAAACAATAGCAATTTACCAAACCCACAACCAATCATAAGAGAATTGAGAAGATTAGGAAGATTCCATCACCCAACCATGCCCATGAGACGATAGTAAACAACGGGATTGCTTAATTTCACAATCTCAATACATGAATAGAAGATATATCAAGCTATCGCAGATCTATTGTAATTTGAGTCACAACAAATCATTAAAAACTAAAAACATTCCTTCATAATCAAACTAGAATCCAAAAGAGTTCAATAAAGCATGAATCAAAACAAATAAAACATCTTAATCGTGCCACAAACTTCACCTCTTAGCCCTAGCTAAGAGGTTTAGCCAAACATGATCAAGCTAAAGATCTCTTAAAAGAAAACATAAAATAAATTAAAGAAAGGAAAGGAAAACTCTATGAAGATGCCAGCCGATCCTCTCTCTCTTCTTTGCTCTCCTCTTCCCATCTCTAGAATGATGCCTCCATGGCTGCCCACGTCCAATGGATGCTCCCTCTACATTCTCTCTCTCTTTCCTTTTATAAGAGTGAAGAAGGTCGGTGGTTGGAGTCAGTTCCTGCGAAATCTTTACGCAGCTTTCTTCTTTCGTAGCGAAAGGGCAAGACGAGTTGCGTTTAACGTAAGTTTGAGGGCAGGGATCATCTAATCCACTCATTCTAACTCCATAAGAAGAGGTGTGACCCCCTTCTCGAGACTTTGGATGGTTCGAATCATCAATCCGACCATGATTGGTATCACAAAATGGCCCACAACGGCAGTTTTTCATGGACATGCGTAACCTTACGTACAGGAGCTGCGCTAAGCTCTCAGTGGGCCGCACAGTGATGTTCTCGGTGAAATCCACCCCGTCCATTGAATTCCTGACGAAAAACCAATCGGTAAGGGGTGGTTTTGGTCAAGTTTGGTGCGGCCCACTATATCAAATCGTCCTGCTGTTCATCCTACGTTTGATGGTGATTTTCATGTGTCCACCTGCATGGATGTAGAAGGTCAACATGGCTAAGGTCGTGGCCACCCCCTGGAGCAAATGGACGATTCAGATCGTCCAAATGGATGATCATGATAGCCCACAACAAGATCCCAGACAAATAGCATGCAGGGAAAATTTGAAACCACCCTGGATTCGGAGAAAGGTCGGGTCAGTGACCTTTGACCGATTTTGTCGGTCCAGTGCACCACCTGTGCACGTGTGTTATGCACACTCACATCATGTAAAGTGGGTCCCACCTTGATGTTTAGAGAAATCCGCTCTGTTCTTCCGATTTGCCTGCCATCCAATTTAAACGGTTGAGCCCAGCTTTGAAGCATATCCAAATCTCAAGTGGACCCCAAATCAGTGATTTAGTAGCTGATCTATCTGTTAGGCCACTTCCACAAAGATCCAAAGGCTGAATTTCGACGTGTACGGTTGCTTTATGATCCTTAGGCCAGATATAAAATTTCAACCCAAACGGATGGTGGGAACTCTGTGATCTTGCATTCAAGACGATTTTCAGGCCTCTTCATCTTCAATCACTTGATTTTCTTGGATCTTTGGCACGTGAATTCTTCGATATTGGTCCCTTAAGATCCGTCCCTTGCCTTGGTGATTTGGTGATTTTTGGGCGTTAAATCCATGCTTTTAGCACCGTTTTTCAATCCAAGCTCTTAAATTCACCTTGTAACAAAAACATGATTAATATAGGACATTAAACATTATTATGTTCGCAAAATCAAGCAATAACTGGGGTAATATGCAATATTTGACCCTCAACAGTATACAAGTTTTTAATTTTGAAATCTAAGGATAACCTTCTAGATCTAAACAGTATTATAAAAGCTAAAGATGCAAGGTTTCTAAAAAAATGTCTTTCCTATGAAATCTATATTCGTAGATATAAAGTACATTAGTAGATCCGATATTTCTTTAACTAATAGAAGCGTAGAGATGAATAATGAAGTAGAATCAAAGCCTAAAAGGAGCACGGGAGCTCGAAAGGAGACCAATTTATGATATGGTTTTTTCATTTTCTTACTAGAAGATAATCCTAAAACCTATTTAGAAGCCATTGACTCTCATGACACATCTTTTTTGAAAGAAGCAATTAACTATGAATTAGATTCAATCATATACAATAACACCTGAAAACTTGTAGACTTTCCTCTTAGGAACAAGGCTAAAGGGTGTAAGTGGGTGTTTAAAAAGAAGTTTAGACTATATTAACCTATAAATAAGTTTATGGTTGGATTGGTCATGAAAAGTTAGGAATAAAGAATGATATGATTATTTCGATACATACTCTCATATAACTAGAATTGTAACGATCAGGATATTAGTTGCAATAAGATCCATATACAAGCTAGTAATATATCAAATGGATGTTAAAATGAAGAATTAGAAGAAATCTATATAAAGCAACCTGAGGTTTATAAGATCTTAGAAAAAGACAACAAAGTATATAGACTAATCAAGTCCTTATCCGATTTTGATATGCCTATTTTTATAACTAATGTTAAGTTAGTTAATTTAACTAAAAAAACTCGTATTTTAACTTTAATATAAAAAACTTAGGGCAGGAAAGTATGATATTAAGTATTCAAGTAATTAGAAAAGATGACAGTAGGTAATATAAGTATATATACATATAATCCTAAATATGATAATTGGAATGCTTTGAATAAAATATTGAGATGTTTAGAAGGTACTGCTTCATATGGTATTTGTTATACAGGTTATCCTCCTGTGTTAGAAGGATATAATAATGCCAATTAGATCACTGATTTAGATAAATAAAATCTACAAGTGGATATGTTTTCACATTTAGTAAATGTGCAATATCTTAAAAGTCTGCTAAACAAACTTGTATCATTCGATCTCTTATCGAATCCGAGTTTATTGCCTTAAAAAAGATAGGAACAGAAGTTGAATAACATAGAAATCTCTTAACAGATATTCATGTGGTCAAAACTTGTGTCAATTATATCTATTCACCATAACTATAAAACAACTATTGCTAAGGCCAAAAGTAAGATATACAATGGCAAAAATAAATATATTAGACTCCAATACAATATTGTAGGACATATGTTCAATAATGGAGTCATAACTATTAATTTCATGAGATAAAAAAAGAATTTGGTAGACCCTCTGATCAAAGGATTATTTAAAGTATTAGTCATGGAAGCATCAAAGGAAATGGATTTGAGCCTAACCGAATAAGCTACTAGTGTCGGCAACCCAACCTATATAAATGGAGATCTTATGCGATAAGTTCAATTGGTAAACAACAATATAGAGGAGACTGAGAATTGTAGAGAACTTGCCCATTCTTATGGTGTAAGCAGTGTAAGTAGCAACGTGAGGGATGATGGGTTTTTGAATTCTTAATGAATTCATAACCATATGTGGTGGTGTATCCAGTTGTTTATACTTGATGGAATTCACTTATATGAGAGTGCAAGTGGGGTTGCTTCGTATGAGAAAAACAAAATAGGTCATTTTTTTAGAGCACTCATGAAAATTCAGATAAAGGTACATGACTAAAACGCACCAAATCGAAAAACTAACTACTATAACAAAAAATTTACATGAGTGGCATGTATAGCCATTTACTCAAGGGTCAGATTAAAGACCGGTAATCACCTAATTCCTTTAAACATATTTTGCTTACTATAAACATTGATTAAAGTCTAATAAACATCAACATTATTATACAACTTTTCTATCTTAGATTGAAGAGTTTTGAATTTGAAACCTATAGGTGATTGTTGTATTTAAAATGATTTTTTAAAATAAATTAAATTGGTTTATCAAATTTTTACCTTTTTTTTTTTTTTTTTTTGCTTTGCTTTGAAAAATTTATTGTCTTTAGTGGCTCTCTTGTCCCTCATCGGAAATGAGTAGGGAAAATTTCATGTTTATAAGAGGAAAGTTTTATATAGGGCTTGATCCCCTTTCACGGGTACGTGAATTTGGTCTTGTGGGAGCTATGCCATTCGCCCTAACTTATGCCTTTAACCACATGCGCGCATTCACTAAGCCGAGCCGGGCCGTGGACATGCACATGGAGTCGAGTTCAGTTCTAAGTCTGGGTCTAACAGTACACTCACCTTAACGGTTGCTGATTCGAGCCCATGTGCAACAAGTGCACCATTGGAACTTGATTAATATAATCGTTACGTCCTAGAGGTCATTTCTTTTTTACACACACTCACACCCACCCACCACTGGGCACTTGGGCCAATGACCTTAGTGTTAAAACTCACAAGTCTACCACTGAGCCATAAGAAGGGATTTGCATGTGATTCTCGTTGCACTTATGGGGTCTAAAAATGTTAAATTTAATACCGAGCTGAGTGACTTAGTCATGCCTAGACTCAAAATAATGAAATTTTCTTATCTTAATTTAATTTTGCAATTTTAATTTTCAGCAATGTTTCAATCAATAGGTGTGGTTATAAAACTTCAGCTAATTTTGCACAACCGTACATTCATTGAGTTGATTGTAGACTACCTGGATAATGGGCTTACCTGATTTTTAGTAATGAAAATCTACTTAGTGGTACGCTTCTGATGGAAGGCTTGGATATTGAATCTCTCCACCACGTTGGCACATCCGGTGACATGTGCATTAACTGAGTTGTACACACGAGTGGGCGTAGAAAAGCTCCTGTAGTAAACCTCCGTAAGCAATGCCCATGGTTTTCATTTGCATTTTATGTGGTTTTGAGGACAGTATGGTAAACCAGAGGTGAGTTCCCTATCTGTGATGACTAGGGAGCTTCCCTGTTGTGCACCTAGTTTACTCATGTGCAGCCCATGGCTTGATTTATCCAAGCCATTAATCTGATGGATCTCATCACTGATGGACCATATGCGAAGAAAGATGTATTCAATCATTCAACTCTAACCTTTTCATTGTTGGCGTGTAACTACATGGTTGAGAATAAATGCACCAACAAGCCACATACAATGGAGGAAAGACCAGAGGTTCGATGGCTAAGATCTTGCAATTTGAAAGATGGCATGATCCATCCATGATAGGGACCCTTAGATCAATAGCTTGGGTAAATTAACAATGGGACCCACGTCTACAAGCCCTCACCGATGAACCAATAAATACATAGGGACTCAAAAACTGTACAAATCATTTCATGGATTTTTATAAAAGTGGAGTTAGTTTATCTGATACTGCAGTATGCCATCGGGTTTGGGAAGCGGATTGGCTGGTGTACCTCACAACAGCTGTATAGCTGCTGTACTGACATTGTCAAATACCGTGGGTACGATCACGAGGTATATGTTATATCCAAATTGTCCATTTATTTGGCGAGCCCATCCTAAGGCTTGAGACTAAAAATAAGATAAATCTAACTATCAAGTGAACCACACTGCAAAAAGCAGTGGGGGTTGAATGTCTACCATTAAAACTCTTTTTGCGGGTCACAGAGGTTTTGGATCAATATCAATTTTTTTTTCCCTCTTCGTTTAGGTCTTCCTGACCTTATGAACAGATTGGATAGAAAATAAACGTTATGGTGAGGCCTATAAATTGTTTAACGGTGAAAATCATTATTTCCAAGCGTCACTGCTCGTCTTCCCACGACACGTAACTATAACAGCTATATAGCTGGTGTGCGGTACACTAGCTAATCCGCTTCATGGGGTTTGATACGTAGGTACAAAAATTCGACATATTCACCCACTATTGGAAACTCCTTACCTTAATAAACATTTGCTTTTCAAAATTTGACCCTTAAGAATTTTAATTTGTATCATCCATTAAACATCCACCAATTTGGTCAATTAATAAATCAAAATAAATCAAGTTGGCACAATTTCTTATTAGTGCATGTGTATCAACTACCACTCTCTCCTAAGGTATCAAAGAATTTTTTTTCAAGCGCACGCAGACACATTCCCCCACGTGCGTGTGCGCATGCAGGTGAACACGTGAAACATCCGACGTTGGCATAGTAAATCGTGTCAGAGGACTATCCACATAAAAATTACAAAGGACCGACGGGGAGTTCGCAGGACCACCCAGAATTGGGGTCCACCCCACATTAGGCCTATCCTTGGTGTTCTAAGCCGTTTATCCATTTGTTGATGTCAAAGGTGCAAGTTATCTTATCGGTTGGTGTCATCGAAAATTATATATAAATACGTAAAAAGGCTGGTGAAAATTTTGTTTTTTTTGGTGTGTTTTGGAATGGTCGCCTGTCAAAAAGGAAAGAAGAAATATTTTTCTTAATTAGTAGGGAGTTGAGTAACTTATTATTTGCGTGATAAATCAGAGGAGTACAGAGACTTACGTATTCCAATTTTGCACTAGAACATGCGCACATGCGCACATGTAGGGGCTTAGGCTCGGGCAATTGAAGTTATGACCTTGGACCAAATGTCCAGCTACCCTAGCTTATATAAACTGAGCTTAGTTTATTTATTTTAACATCACAAAACACTCGACTCACTCTCTCATATGAACTAGTAAAGCTCCAAGTGTTCTTCAATCAAGTTAGCAATGTTCAATACAAACCTAAGTCAGTAAGTCCATAAGAACCAGATCAGTGTAGTGGTCAAAGCTAGCAATTTCATTTTTTTCAATCTCTCTCTAACTAAAGAATTTTTCTTTAACTTTTTATATGCAAGCAAACTATGTTTATAGAGTTCCAATAGTGGTTTCTTCGTGCTTGCTGAATGCAGAACCACACATCGGCTCATCATATCCTAGAAATTATTTTCCTACAACCTGTTAGTAGTCTCAATTACTTTGAGAATGGGTGAAGAACGCTTTAAGGACAGCGTGATCACACGTGCTTCAGCTAGTCCTAAATATTTTCGATTTCTTTCCTTCTTTTTAAAGAAATTATAAATCTATAAATTGAAAATATCAAGTTCTCAATGATCCTAAAGTGTTATTCTAATGGAAACCGAAGACATATCCTCCATCAAACTAATGAACCAGGATTTGATTCGTTTCAATCGGTTCGATGGAACCAACTTTATAATATAGCGAGACAAAATAAGTTTCTCCTGAAGGTATTGAAGATTTATTACATCTTGCATTCGAATCTTTAGTCACTGCCTAAGGCAACCAATAAGGACACATCCGAACAAATTGTTGCATGTAACAAATGAGCTGAAGATGAACTCCTATGTAGTGGACACATACTAAATGTGATTTCTGACCGGATGTATGATCTGTACACACAAATATTGTCTGCAAAAAAAAATTAAACCGCCATAGAGTTCAAATACAATGTCTAAAAAAAAGGTACCAACAAGTTCTTAATAGCCAGAAACTTCAACTTTAACATAATAGATAATAAACTATTGCTGCCCTAAATTTAAGAATTGTAGCTAATTGTAAATAAAATTAAGGTTATTAAAATTGATCTTCTTGAATCATTCCAAGTCAGAGCTATTATCACAAAATTGCCCCCAATGCAAAAAGATAACATAAAGAAGTTGTTGCATTAGACCAATAACTATACGCTGGAACAAATCTAAAAATATTTAAGAATTAAGGAAGAATCCCACAACCGCGATAAGAAAGCTAAAAATGAGAATTTCTTGTATAAGGTACATGCAATAGAAAACACCCAAAATAAAAATTTCGAGAAAGATGATTCTTTGAAACCTAATAAAGAGAAATTCAAGAAAACACAGAAGAAAAACAGAAAGTTCAAAGGCTATTGCCATGTTTATGAAAAAACTGGGTATTATGCTCGAGTTTGTTAATTTCGCAAATCGAAGAAAGAAGCAAGTGTGGTGAATGATGAAATAGTTGTTATTATCACCGAGGTTAACATGATCCAAGGCAAAGTCCTTGGTTGGTGATATGATATGGCTGCTACAGTACATGTCTACTATGACAAGTCAGCCTTCAAAACCTATAAGGATGTAACCAATGGTCAAAAAGTTCAGATGAATAATGAAGTCCAATAGAAGGTCATGAGCAAAGGAACTATGGAATTAGCATTTACCTCTAGTAAGAAGTTGATCTTGATAAATGTGTCATATATCCCAAACATGAGGTGAAACTTAGTTTCTAAGGATCTTCTGGGAAAACTTTGAATACGGGTAGTGGACAAGTCAGGCAAGTTAATTCTATCAAAGAATGAGATTTGTTTCGAAAAGAGATATGCTTGTAATGGAATGAATACGTTTTCATTAAATGAAAGTAACACTTCTGCATATATGATTGAATCTGTACTACTATGGTATGGTAGATTAGCACATATAAGATATGGTACCTTAAAATTTATGGCTAAGAATGGTCTAATCTCATACATTAATAACAAGAATGATAAATGTGAAGTGTGCATATGGTCCAAAATGATAAAGAAACCATTTTCAAGTGTCGAGAGACATTTCAAGTATTGGATCTTGTATATACTGATATCTGTAAGTTAAATGGTTTTTTTACTCATGACGGTAGAATGTACTTTATAACCTTTATTAATGATTGCTCTAGATACGTGTATGTATACTTACTAAATAGAAAAGATGAAGCGTTTAATATGTTCAAAATATATAAAATGAAAGTAAAAAATTAAGTAAATAAGAAAATAAAAATTCTCCACAGTGATAGAGAGGGGGAATACTTCTTGAGTGAATTCTCCAACTTCTATGAAGAACATGATTTATAACACTAGTGCGTTATATCATACACACCATAACAGAATGGTATAATAGAAAGAAAGAATAGAACCTTAGTAGAGATGGTCAACTCAATGCTATTACAAGCAAAGTTGTCACTAAGTCTATGGGGTGAAGTATTATTTGCAGCATGTCGCATCCTAAATAAGATTCCTTCTAAGAAAAGTAAAACTTCTCTATATGAGATATGAAAAGTTATGAAACCTAACATAGGGTATTTTAAAGTGTAGGGGTGTCTCACGTATTGCAGGATACCTAATCCTAAAATAACTAAGTTAAGACCCAGAGTTATCAAGTGCGCCTTTGTAGGGCATGCACAAAATATCAAAGCCTATAGACTCCTAGACTTAGAGTCTAACATTATTATAGAATTCAGAGACATTGAGTTCTTTGAGAACTCACTATCTTTGAAGTTAAAGGATAATGAAGTCCAAACTCCAAAAAAGAAACTGTGAGTAAAGCTCCACAAGAGGTTAAATCTCCTAGCGAACCTCATCAGAGCCAGAGAGTAAAAGTATGAAAGAGTCTTAACTCTTAACAAATAAACTCTCAGCGTATCTTTTTCCATCTCATATAAGGTAATAAAGAGAATGTTATCAAGAAGATACCTATAGCAATGACTATATAAGATGATCCTAAAACCTTAATGAGGTTATGTGTAAGACCCGTACCTTAGTCCGTACAATTCCGTAGATTTTCACGATCCTCCCTATCGAATTTCGGCAACCCGCGACCTGTAACCGGCATTTGCGCGCGACCTTGAGTCACACGCTGTCAACTCGAGTCGATTCAACCTGAGACTTATACCCTAACGACTACGCCATCGCTACGGTTCCGATGCCGCGTCCCGTGCGCCGAGGCGATACCCAGGTCAGGAGATGTGGGCCCATATTCAGTTTGAAGAGAATGCCGCGCGTTGCAAAACTGAAGAGAATCTTTACCATAATATCACATCAATCAATCAATCAATCCCATCAATAATCAAGTGCATGTCAAGTACACATCACCTCATACCCCATCCTCAAGCAACCCCATAAGTCAACAATCCCTTACACAACCCATACCCCTCTTACATAAACTACCCCAAAAGTCAACAATTTCTTATACAACCCATCCTTCTCTTCCATCTATCACTCTATCACCCATCTCTCTCTCTCTCTCTCTCTCCTTACAACCCTCTCTCTCTCATTTCTCAAACCCATTTCCAAGCAACTAAAAAATCACACGTCCAAGCTCTCTCAACCTCCATGAGAGAGTTTTATGTGTGGCCCACTTCTTACCCTCTCATCTCCCATCTCAACCCTTCATTCTTCATCATCTTCCATTGAGATTGAAGCCAAGGAGACTACCTTTCCATCGGACTAAGAAGATCAACGGTGGGTGTTCCATAGGCTTAGATTTTTTATATTTTGATGAGGGGCCTAGTGGAGCCTATCGATTGATGGTATGGATCCCACTTTGGACCCTAAGTGTGACCGATGGCCCACCATGATTCTCATGGTCATTCTATGTGGGGTCATTCTCCATGGACCCCATAATGATGTTTATTTTCCTTGTATGATAGGGTCATCTAGACCTTACATTTTTGTGGAGAAAGGATCTTCACCGTTGATTTTGATTGGTGGGCCCACATGTAATGGGACCCACTTGATGTATGTTGTGAATCATGGAAGGGAGAGCCCATAGTGCCGAGGTCCCTCCATCACTCGTCTCTCTCTCTCTCTCATTTTGTTTGATGATGATATGGCTGTGTGGCCCACCCGGATGGTCCCCACCATGAAGTATGCATCTTATCCTTACCGTGGCATCCTGTCTGGACAGGCCTGGATGTAGGGAAAATATAAATATCAGATTGATCCAAATCAGGTGGGCCACGTCCATGTGGGACCCACCTTGTAATATACGTTATATCTTCACCATCCGTCCAGCGTCCATGAACGCTGGACGTGGCCAGCATAGGAGTGTGAACTGACAGTAGGGTGTGGCTAACAATGTAGTGTGAACTGACGGTGGAGTGTACTAACCAGTTACAAAAAAAAAAAAAAAACACATATAATTATTATAATAATATATAATATAATATCACTATTGAATGGGAGGGTGGCCCATCACGTGGGACCCACCTCATGTATTTTATCCACACCATCCTTGGACGGTGGGACCCACCCCACGTGTGGGCCTACACCGTAATGTACGTGTCTGTCCAGGCTGTCTAGGGCCTAGACGTTGTTGGGACCCACCCCATGTGTGGGGCTACACCTTGATGTATGCATCTGTCCAGGCCGTCCAGGGCCTGGACTTTGTTATTATATTAAATATTATATATATATATATATATTTATATTATATTTATGATATATGTATGATGGTGGGCCCTATGTGGGACCCACCTCTGCCTTTTTAAAGCAGCAAAGCTGCACGTACAGCAGCTATATAGCTGCTCTATTAATGTCAGCATGGTCCGTGGAACTTGCTGCACGTGTGGATGTAATCCACACCGTCTAGATATGTGGACCCCACGGCTAGCCGCTGTTCGATGTTAGCAAGTTTCGCGAGCCCCACCTTTGATGTATATTTTGTATCTCACGCCATCCATCTGACGGTGGGACCCACTCTAGATGTATGTGTTTCATCCCTGTGGTGTGGGCCCCAATGATGTATGTACTTTATCTACACCATCCACTGTTTGGACGGTGGGGCCCACCATGATGCACACGTTGTATCCATACCGTCAAAACATTTTGAGATATCATTTTATGGCATGAGTGCAAGGATGAGTCAGATCTAAAGTTCAAGTGGACCCCGCCATTTAAATAGTGGACAGTGACATCCACCGTTCAACCTTCTTAAGAGTCACAGTAGTTTCCAATTAAGCTAATGTTTGGTTTTCACTTCATTTATCTCTATGATTACTTATAAATGGGTCAGATCTCAAAAAAATAAATACATAAGGGTGGGCCCGATTTGATATACATGAGGCCCATCGGTGCAGCCTATTTGATATACATGAAGCCCGTTGGTGCGGCCCATATAATGTGGCCCATTTGATGTGACCCACTTGATATATGAGGCCCAATGATGAGGCCCATGGGCGAGGCCCATTGTGATGTATTCGAGGCCCATGGGCATGGCCCATTGTGATTCGATTAAGGCCCTTATGTGAGGCCCTTGAGTGAGGCCCATGGCGATGTATATTAGGCCCTTGTGTGGGGCCATGGGCCCACTATACATATGACTCTATGTGGACCACTCCTTGGGAGCAATGTTGGTTAGATGTCCACATTGATGGGCAATGATGGTTAGATGTCCTCATTGTGACATTCCCTTAGGCCTCGTTAGGCCCATTCTCATCATTCTCTTAGTGGGTTAATCCAAATAAGTGGGACCCATTTGCCATAGACAGATGGCTCCGTGCCATCAGATTTGATATAACCACGGTTAATGGCCGATCTTTATATTATAGTTTGATCGGCCGTTCATATATGGATCCCGTCGTGTATTTAGGCCGATTATCGATATTGATTATCGGTACCGATCATCGAGGCCGATGCCGATTATGAGTATATGACAACATAGCATCATGATACATGCCCATACGCATCATCTGCATGCTTGTGATGAGATGAGTGATTGATCATAGAACATGTCATTGGGCAAATTGTTATGGGACTCCTTGGTAAGGGGAGATGCCCACATGAACGCATGGTACGCGCATGATTTTTGTATGACTGGATTACGTGATTCATGCATCTCGCTTGTGTGACATGTATACTGTACACTCTAGTGACATCAGGGCCTTAGCCTCCACAGGCATATCGTGGTTGGCAGGATTGGACACCAAAAATCTTGTTCAACATGGGGTGCTTTAGATATCCCTGGGTGAAATTTCCTAAACCCTTATGGTACAAGGTGGTTGCTCCAACGTCTACACCGAGGGGATGCATGAGTGCCGAGTACCAATTACCAGAAGGCCGCGCTTTCCACTGTGTCATGATTGGTTGGAAGGGGGTGCAGCCTTACCCCCCCGAGAGGAGGGGGCAAAGCTAGACTGAGTTTGACCAGCTCGAGGAATGGGTCTGCTATGGACGAGCCAGGCTCGATATTAGTAGGCAGATAGTGAGGTCTCTTCTACTCACCTTGTTGGGCGCGATGGGGCGGCAATCTGGTAAGTAGTGCACTAGACCCCGGTGATATTCTAGAGTTGAGCTGTATTGATATATGGACTTAGATGAAGATTGGTATGCTCTAGTTACATCTTGCATCGCATGGTCTTGGTATGGCCGACATCATTCATGGATTCATCATCATATTCTGCATTACTTTGATTTGTATAATTGTATTACTATATTGTGCACACACTTTCACCACTCTCTAAGCTTTCCGTAAGCTTATGCACGATCGTTGCGTGCAGATGACGTTGGATCGCAGCAGCGCTGAGGCAAGAGTGCATAACAGATCATCTTGGAACTTTTGTCTATCATCATTATATTTCCCTTTATATGCACTGTAGTTAAAAGTTTTTTATCATAGTGGAAATGTAATGGAGTTTTTGGTTGTTGTTTGTGGGTTATATCTTTGGTTATGCTTGTTACAAATCGAACCGATGATTGAAAATTCTCCTTGTACGATCCCAGGATCGGAACCTCGTAAATGGGTGCCAGGAGCCAAGAATGGGGTACTACGGAGGCTGTCGGTGCCGGATTCGGAGATCGGGAATTTTGTGAGCCCGGTTTTTGAGTTTGGGGCGTGACATTATGTCTTCTAGAGACTCGGCTTTTTGAAAGAAGCCATCGACGATGAGATGGAATCAATAATGTTAAATCAAAATGAGAATTAGTGAACTTACCTTCAGGTTCTAAATCCATAGGGTGTAAGTAGCTATTTAGGAAGAAATATCACACTGTTGGGATTATCCAAACCTTTAAAGATAGATTAGTAGCTAAGAGGTTTAGGCAAAAAAGGATGGATACATTATTTTGACACATATTCTCCAATAGCTAGAATAACATCCATTAGGTTTTATTTACGCTAGCATCCATACATCTTCTTTACATCCACCAAATGGATATAAAGACAACTTTCCTAAATAGTGATCTCAATGAGGAAGTATATATAAAACAGCTCGAAAGTTTTTTTCTACCAGGAAATGAAAAGAAATTTTTTAAACTGATTAAATCTTTACATGGACTAAAATAAGCTCTTAGACAGTGGTATGAGAAGTTTGATTTAAAAATAATATCTCATGGTTTCATGCATAATGTAGTTTACAAATGCATATATTATAAAGTTAGTGGTAACTGTACAAATATTATTTGTTTGTATGTTGATTACATGTTAATAATAAATAATAAATTAAAAGGTGTAACTAGATCAAAGAAATTTTTGTCTTCCGTATTCGAAATGAAGGATCTCAGATAAGTGGATACCATTCTAGGTATCAAAGTTAAGAAACATAATGGGGGTTATTTGTCCTGCCAATCTCATTACATTGAAAAAATACTAAATAAATTTAACCATCTAAAACTAAAAGATACAAAAACCTCATTTAATCCAAGTATCAAGCTAAATGAGAATAACAGAAGAGCAGTTGCACAACTTGAATATTTAAGTGTTATAGGTAGTCTAATGTATGTTATGCAATGCACTATACCAGATGTTGCATATGCTATAAGTAAACTCAGTACGTTTACTAGCAACCCTAGTGTGTAACACCGGAATTCAATTAGTACAGTTCTTGGTTACTTAAAAGCAATAAAAGACTTAGATTTATTTCACTTAGAGTTTCCCTACCGTATTAAAAGAATATACCAATGCGAGTTAGATATCGAGTGCATGGGACAACAAGTCCACTACATGGTGGGTATTCACTCTAAGAGGTGCAACTATGTCTTTGGGATCCAAGAAATATTCTTGCATAACTCACTTAATAATAAAGTTTGAGTTCATAACCTTAGCTGGGACAGGCAAAGAGATTGAGTGGCTAAGGAATCTTTTATTAGAAATTCTTTTCTGTGTGAAGCCTATATTGGTTGTTTCACTATATTGTGATAGTAAAGTCACATTAGTTAGAGCTTACATCAGTACTTATAATGAAAATTCTAGACATATAAGTTTATATAAGACAATTGATTTAAAATGGAATCATTGCAATTTCCTATGTGAAATCAAGTAATAACTTGGCTGATCCTTTTACTAAACATTTAACGAGAGAGGTAGTAAAGGCAACATATAGAGGGATGAGGTTAAAACTCTTCAACCAAAGTTCTACTTATGATGAAAACCCAACTCAAAATTAGAAAATCTCTAAGTTTGGGTTCAATAAGTAAAAATAAGTTACTGATACGCGGAAAATTTTAGCCCTAAAATTATATAGAACCTTATTTAGACAGATAGAAGGTTGAGTCTTAGAACTCTTAATGAAATCCAGTCTAAAAGGACAAGTGTCTTGATAATAACGGAGACACTAGAATGATTTCACGTATATAAATGTAGAGGTAGTGTCATCGCTAATGAGAGTTAGAGTTTTTCTCGGGATCATTCATGAAACAGGATAAGCATGTGGCCATTAATTGTGCTGATCAAGCAAGATTTATGGGAACTCTAATAACACAAAGTGAGTATGTATGTGGTATCTTCAACTCTATTTTCTAAGAATAATTGGTTCAAAGTTACGGCTACTAGGAATTTCTATGGAACTTTAAGATACACTAAAAAAAGATTCAAATCAAAAAAGATTCAAATCAAAAGATATCTTTCTTTATGCATATAAGTTGTTTCTAGTCTGACAAATGTTTTTCTTTTCTTTAAAAATAAATTTCGATTAAGTGGAGGATTGTTATGAAAAATATTTTCATTAAAAATATTTTAAATAAAAATTATATATATATATACAAATATAAAAAGGTTTGTAAAAAACTTGATTTTTTGTGTTTTGGGAATAGTCCAATATCGAAAAGGAGAAAAGAAATTTTTTCTTAATAAGTAGGGTGTTGAGTGCCTTACTATTTGCTTGGGGAATTAGAGGAGTATTGAGATTTACGTGTTATACGCGCATGCATGCACAAGGGCATGGGCACAGTCTTAGCTTAGTTTCGGTGCAAGGGCATGGACATATAAGGCAGTGTGGTTGTAGAAGCGTTAGTGGTGCACTTTGCACTTCGCACGCAGATAGGTTATTCCCTCACGACCTTACGCTAACCGGCACGATACAAGTGCGAGTGGCGATGTGATAATGGCTAAGAGAGATGGGTTAGGTGGCTAGATTCAGAGTGTTGTGGGTAAGAGGTCTGAGAGAGACATATTTTCCTTATATAGGAGATAAAACTAACCTTTTAAAAGGTCTGTTATAATTGCTCATGTAGTAATAAATCAGACCATGAAGAAAATGTTGCATGTGGCCGGCCCAACGGTAATAAATGGTTAGTCATTGACTTTAAATAGCTAGTATGCTATTGGTTTTTCCACATGCTAAATGGTGTAAAAAAAAAAAAAAAAAAACTGCCAAATAACGGCTAGTTTCTTACCAATAGCTATAAATGGTCAAATGGAGTTATGACCTTGTACCAAAACGTCCAGCTACCTTAGCTTATATAAACTGACATTGGCTGGTTTATTTTGACAACACAAGCCACTCGACTTACTCTCTCATATGAACTAGTAAAGCTCTAAGTGTTTTTTGATCAAACTAGTAAAGTTTAGTATGAACTTAATCCAACAAGTCTACAAGATCAATCAGACTAATGTAATGGTCTAAGCCAAAATTTCATTTATTTATTATTTTTTTATCTTTCTCTCTAACTTAGGAATTTTCATTTTAATTTTTCATCTGCCAGTAAATTGTGTTTAGAAAATTCCAATAGTGATTTATTCAAATGATGGTGTATTCATACTTATTGGACGCAAAATCACACGTAAACTCATCGTATTGTAAAAAAATATCTGCTTGCAACTTATCAAGGGTCTCAGACACCTTGAAAAGGAATGGATAACGTTTTAAAAAGAGCATGTTCACATGTACTTCAGCTTGTTCTTAATATTTTTAATTTTTTTCCCTTTTTATAGAAATTATAAATAAGTAATTTTAGAATATCAAATTCTCAACAGTTGGATGGTCCTACCATCCTGTTACACTGCAGTTTCAAGAAATATATAACTTGTAGGCCTACTTAGTTTTGACCGTTCATTTCTAACCGGGACTCATTGGAACATCCAAGCCGTGTGAAATTCACACCATGGGCCATTCATGGTAGGATTTACTAAACGAGCAGTTCCGAACTTCCGATTGTGGATATTGGGCCCCAGCTTTTGTCATTTGTAAGTGGGTGTAGGTGTGTATCTAGGAAGATTTGGGTATGGTTTACTAGAAATTTTTGGTTTATTTGAATTGTTATCTTAGAAGGCTCAAAGGTTTAAATCCTCAAAAGGATTTCCCTATCATTAGAACTGATCACGGATCACCTGCAGCGGGCCGCATGCGAATTTGTCATCCACCATCACATTTCCCGCCAATATGCCACTTGTACGAGACATCCTTCCTTACCATCCAAACAGTATGCCCCCTGCTGTAAGGTTCTAGATTTAGCGGCCTAACATGCGAGGGGGCGAAACACGTCTAAGATCGAGGTAGACGGCACAGATTAAGAGATCTGGGCCATTGATCAGATAATGCGCACTGTAAACGTACCATATAAGAAAAATCAGCAACACACATGGTGGGAAGCGAATTGCCTGTGCCATCGGAAAATATGTGGGGTCCGCAGAGATGCCCGTTAGAAATTCACCCGTGCATCGGTTTCTCAAGCTGACAATAGGACAGAAATTAAAAAATAAAAATAAAAATAAAAATCAGGCAGATCTGAAACTCAGGTGGGCCACACGACAGAAAACAATAGGGATGGAATGGCCACCATTGGAAATTTTGTGGGGGCCACGGAAGTTTTAAATCAGGATGATTTGTATTATTACAGTTTATCTCAGTGGTAATAACATTATGAGCGGTTTGGATGGAATATAAGCATCATGTTCCGCTCTATGAAGGGTTCAATGGTGGAAATTTCTTTTTTTGGCTGTTTCCTGCCGCGCGGCTCACCTGAATTTTGGATGTGCTTGATTTTTGGATTCCTCTTCCCTTGAGCTTGAGAAACCGACGGGCGGAGTGGATTTGTCACGACATCTCAGTAGGCCCCACAAAGATTCTGACCACAGGAACTTCCTGGGCCGGGGTCACAGGCAGTTCGCCTCCCGTACGTTGAATTGGATGGTTGGAATTTTTATAACCGCCGATTTTATCTTAGACGTTTGACCTGTCTGACCGGCGGATCAGCATTAATTTTGGTCCATGTCATGTTTAAAGTGGACCCTACCTGATGAATGGCCCGGATCAAAAGATCTTTGACATATTGCCAGCCGCCTGGATTTCTGACACATGCCCTCTCGTGCGAGACGTCGCTCGTTGAATCAGGACCTTCTCTTTCCTCGAAAATAAGAGAAATCCGTTCTTTAGGTAGGCCTACTCCGCATCCATAGATCCATCTGATGAGTGGCCTGGATTTTGAGTCATGTGATTTTCGCGATGGATCCTACGGTTTTCATGGTACGGATGTCCAACACAAGTTGCGGCTGCATGAAAAATCAGCACACAGCGGGTGGAATCTAATAGCATGTTCCATAATAAAGGTGTTAATGTCATTTCATGAAAGCACACGTTCATCTGCGCCCCATGTGTGCCAATGTGGCATCCTGTGTACGATCCTCGCCGTTCATCAGGTGGGCTCCATTGTCACTGTTCACATGGCCTAATTTGGCTGGCCGAACATCCATTGAACAGACCCAAACCTGTACAAGAAAAATGCAATGATTCGAAAATTGACAACCGATGGTCCACGTAAAACATAGATCAGTTGGGCCACCTGATGAATGCCCAGGATTTTTCATATGTACGGGTGTGCTTATGCTTGGTGCATCTCCATGCACTCCTTCAAAGTTCAAATAGTCACCACGTGACGCCACAGGTTTTTGGATAATTGCCATCGTTTAATATCATGTTGCAGCCCAATAATTTCGAAGGCCTGATTATTGGTGCATCCCAAAATCATGCATGTGTTAGGATGGAATATATAGAAATACTTTTGTGGGCCTCACCGTAAGATAGATCGGACAACCATACAAAGGCTCTCCAAATTCATGCAGTGGCCCACACATAATGGTTGAATAGACATTTTTTTTACGCCTAGTTAGACAAGCTGAATGCCACGTACACACTCAGGTGAGCCATGGAATAGATATGTGGAATTGCAAGGTCTGTGTTATGCATCTGATATGAAGATATGAAAAATTATAGGATGTATCTTGTTGATATGCTGCTACTGTTGTCTTCATCTCCTTACACCTTTAAAAAAGCTATTATAAAAATTTTATTTTTGTCAATGATATTGAATTGAGAACCAAACCTATTTTATAAGAGTTTAAAACTAATCAAAACTTCTATCTCTAAGGCTTTGTATGAATTTAGTAATCCCATTTCCACTAAAATATTGTGTATTTATTGTAGTTGTAGCACACCACTTGCATAATTTCATATGCATCACAACTTTGTGGGTTCACTGGTACACCAAATCATATTATTCATTGCTTAGGACAATCCTCACCGTTGAACAATAAGTCCCAAATTATAGAATTCGTACATGCCACGCCCAACAATTATAGAATAAACATCTTACAACCAACCAACCAACCACTTGTTGTAAATAAGACATGGGTTTTCTTAATTGATGCATGTTGGACGTTCCTTACCTAGGGTCACATGACCCGATGGCATCAATCCAGGTAAGTCCAAAAGCATGGAGCAGCTCAGAAATGCATATATGACAAAAGAATCCCAAAATTCTAAAGTGGTTTTCTTGACTTTCAGAGGCTGTCAGCAAGTGCGAACAAGGCTACAGAAACCGACACGAGGAACTACCGAATCCATTCGCCTGATGCACCAATAAGTGGGGTCCATGGGTTGGTAATTCAGACGTGTATTTGTAAGGCCCTAGCTTCGATGGGGGATTCTGTAAAAATCTTCAAGGTCAAATGAACGTAGACGATTAAGAGAAAATTATACTTTGACGGTCCAAAATGAGTCCACAAATTAGATGTCGTTGATCTTCCAGTCTGGGAGATTTTTGGATCTTCCACTGTCTGAATTGGTTATCATAAGATCAACGGTCTGGATCTCCGAGCCACATGGTCCACTTGCAAGAAATGGGTGCATCAGGACACTTCTCATCCACTGATTAGTCCACGGCCTATATACATTTCCAAAGAAATCTACCCACGCGTGAAAGACGTCGGTTGCTCCCCACGACCATGTAGATTATTCACATGTAAGAAAGAAGTTATATTCACCTGACTGTACACTAGCGCATATGTGGGCCTCTTTCCTGCGTGTGCTCTGCTAGAGTTCGAGATCGCACTCGAGCTCAACATTAGAACTTGACTTGTTTGTCAAAGTTTTCGAGTCGAGCTCAACTCGGCCTAGTGGATTGAGTTGAGTCGAGTCAAGCCAATCGAGCGCCCAACCTGCACCTAACTCAACCCAGTGCCCAATTTACACCTGACTCAACCTAACACCCAACTCGGCCCAACCTAATCCAACCCAGCACCTAACCCACACCCAACCTGACTCAGGACCCAACCCAAATCAAGTAGAAAATTAAATATTAATTTATATATATATATATATATATATAGAGAGAGAGAGAGAGAGAGAGAGAGAGAGAGAGAGAGAGAGAGAGAGAGAGATTGCTTGGGCAAGCGCTGGTTGCGATAGGTTAGGTAAGGGAAATGGAGGAAAATAGATATAAAATGGTTGGGACGATTAGGGTTTTGTTTTAAAATTTTAAGTGTGTGTGTGTGTATATATATATATTCGAGTCGAGTCGTGTTGAGCTGCAATATCTCGAACTCAGCTTGTTTTCAAATCGAGTTGGGTAGTATGGAGCTTGACTCGCCCCGAGTTGTCTTTCAAGTCGAGTTAACTCGAGTTGAGCCGAGCAAGTTTTCGAGCTAGCTCGACTCGTGTACAACCCTATGTGTGTATGACATCCAATCCACACATTAAGTGAGCCTCTATACTGCTTGTATAACATCCAACTCATATAGTAAGTAAGCCTAATCATGATGATGGTATTGTACTGTGTTCCTGAGAGTTAGTGGGAAATCCAATTGGAAAGTATACGTATTATAGCATGAGAAATATATTGCATACTAAAGATCTTAAAAAAATGCTTGGAGTGCTTTTTACGGAATCATAACTGACGGGATAGGGAGATAGGGAGTAGTTGAGAAGAATTCAAAAGCAAACCAAGCAGCTGACAAGTAGCAGATAACTATTCGGAAGGTCAATCAAGCGGCCGATAGTCATCCAGGATCTCGACCAAGCGGTTAACTGAAATACATTCGAGTCAGCAAGGAAGCTTAGAGCGGTTACTAAAACATGTTACAATTTTAGAAGGAAGTCTCTAGAATGTTATGTAGTATTGAAAACAGTTATAGTAACCATCAGAACATGAAAAACATCCAGATGAGTGGATTAAGGATATAAATAGTAAAGAAATTCACCAGAAAGATTAGTCTCATACCAACCTAAATTAAATCCAATATTGATGTAGAGCGGGTCGCGGACAGTTATATGGCCAAGATGGATCAGAAAAGGCCCGGTCGAGGACAGAAGTGATCCAGACCATCGAACCTTAAATCGGGCGTATCTTGCAATCCGGAATGAGTTATCTGACGTAAAATATATGATTTTGGGGTAGAACGAGCTACTGAAGCCAACCAACCCAGCTACGCGGGGTTGCGCAGCCTGGAATTGCGAAAAACCCCTGGATCGACGGTCGTTTCCCTGTTTTAATTTTGTTTTTACTATAAATAGTAAGTTTTAGTTTGATTATAACTCTCCATCCGTCGGGTTTTAGGAGTTGCGCCCAACGTGAAAAGAGGTTAGAATAATTAGGAGAACGGTTTGGTGAAGCCAAATAGGACACTTACTACTTTTGGCCGAAAACCTTGCGCACTAGTAGACGTCACGACCGTCTATAAATAGTAAGTTTACTATTTTATAGTAAGTCACGGATTTTAGGAGTTTGAGTTGTAGTTTGATTCTAATTTCTTTCCCATTGCTTGGTACCCCTATTTAAAGGGTTGTGAACTCGTTTTTATTGATCAATTAATCAATTTCGAATTTATTAGAATTTATTTCTATTTTCTGCTTTCTTTCCTCGTGGATTCGAGAAGTCTCTGTGAGGAGTCCAGAGAAGCTCCGTGGATTCGGAGTAGTTATCCTCATCACGTTCATCCCTGCGTCAAATATATATTTCAATTATTCTTTTAATTACTCGTCATTTACATTCATTAATGTTATTACTTTACATTTTCTGCAAATCAATTAGATTTCTTAGTATAATCATTTACTTTTTACATGTTGTTTACATTATATAGTGTAACCCGTAGCAGTAATCAAGTAGCTAGTAATTTTAACTATAAAAGCCCTTTCATACGGAAGGCAAGGTGTACTTCATCATTAGAGAACAAATTCTAGCCTCTAAATATCGCTTATTTCTATTTAAATAATTACACCATTAGAGGACGAACTCTACCCTCTAAATATCACCTGTTCTTATTTATATATTGAGTAAGTGGTTAAATTGGCAGTTGATCTCATTCGATCTCGGTCATAGACCATGAATCTACTTATTTCAGTGGTACGTGGAGCCATAATTATTTGGCTTGAATTGAGCCACAAATTCAATTCTGTCACACCTACACTAATCACATGGTCAAATTTAAAAAGCAAGAGCAACAAATGAGATGCACAAAAATCAGACTTATCCCATCATCAAATATACCACAATATATTAAACAATCGACAACAATCCATGAACCTACAATTTAACATTGTGCCCACATGATGGTTGAATCAGCCAGACTATAGGGAGTCCAAACTTTGAGGTTGGTGGGATCTACTGGACTAATTGGATGCAAACATACACTGAGAGCTGGGATCCCTCACCACCGTTGTAGATAAGCTTATCGTACAAGGGCTTGTGGAGGAACCGGCCTGGAAAAAGGATGCAAATTATGCATGGGAAAGGGATCTGATACAACTAGTTGCAGTGGACATTAATCTGAGCTGTCCATTCGCTCCGTACCACTACCGGTAGGCCATGATGGAAAAAAATCACACTATTTTGTGATCCTGTTACTCTGAATGTTGGTCATTTTTTATAGCATTCAGTTTTACAGTCCATAGATTGGATGGTCAAGATCTTCTAGTGAATGTAGTAGGCAGAATGATAAGCAATCCAGGGCAGGACACCGGACCTATCGAATACGACTTGATTAGACATTTAAAAATAAATAAATCTGCTCGATCTTCAACAATCATTTTCGGTCGTATTTGTTTTTGATGGACAGGATCATACGTGAATTACAGTACAACCGTATTAAATCCTTGCCCGTATATATGAGGTATAACTGTAATTTTCGAAAGCGGATTGCCTCTGACCCAGGGCACAGGTCGCATTGATATAACTGTGCCGGGGCTGTGTGGGGCTCATAGATATTTCCGTGAAAAATCCAATCCGTCCATATATTTTCAAAGTCCACGATAGGACAGGATTATATAAATCATGCAGATCGAAAAATCAAGTGGGCGATGCCAATGAAACAATTGGAACAAAACGTCCACCATTGAAACCATCCTGGAGCTGACCATGATGTTTTTATTCCATCCAAACCGTTCACAGGGTTATTATCACTCAGATAAACTGTAAGAACAACTATTATCATGATATAAAACTTCTACGGCTGGTATCACTACCAGCATTCAATCCGCACTATTTCGTTTGGTATGGCCCACATGAATTTTGGATGTGTCTGATTTTTAGCATACTGCCATATTGTGTTCTTTCGAAAGAGATGGACAGAGTGGATTTATCACAGACATCTATGTGGCTCACACAGCCCGAGCACAGGATATCTTTGTGCCCAGGTCACGGCCAATCCATTTCCCGTCAACTACTCCCTGTCTCACTATCCCATTAGTTACGTTTCCGTAAAAAACACTTCAAGCATTTTTTTTAATTCTAGCATGGTCGCAATAAAGCACATTTATATGCCCCTATATGTGAGAACACGGCATGATAGATCTGACATCCAATCCATCCATCTTAAAGGAACCACTATATGGATGCTGTATCCCAAGAATAAGGTTGATCCATTCATCAAGTGGGCCACAGTTTGCAAAACAAATGTATGTTTCTAAAAAACTTGGTTGAAGATTGCTAACCCATCTACCTCGTTCCAATATTGTGAGACCCACATGCTCTTGTGATCTCAACCCCCTAAAATTGTTCCTTCCACCCTCAGACGGGTAATTTGGTCATTAAGAAATGGTAAAAGCAATCAAGTATGATGAACAAATTACCCTCGGATGGGTGGAGCTATCAACTTTTAGGGGTGGAAATATCACTCCCTTGATAAAAATGTTGTATCAACGTTTGGTACAACGCTAGTATGTATCGGTCCACATGTAGCGTTAGGCCCGATGATCTGAACCGTTAAAATTTGAATACTATCCTGGATTGGGAATCTAAGAAAATTATGCTAAATGGAAGACTCAGACCATATCTATATTTGCATATGAATTTTGACCACTGAAAACAATCAATGACTCACATTCAACTTCTCAAATCAAAGGTCAATATAATTATTTCAGCACCATGATTGGACCACAGACCATAAAAATAGCCCCCATATGATGGATGGTTCCGATCATCAGACCATACCTGCACGTGGCGTGGCTTCTGTGAATTCTTTTTGCCTCTGTCACAACTTATGATCCCAGTATGTGTCGCCCATTGAGGCCCACATGCTTAGATGATCTTATGATCAGAACCGTCCATGCTGGATTCTATTCTCTATTGTCCATCATAAGACACTGAAGCTGAACGGATGATGCTAACCATCACTATACGTGGATGAAGTAAGAATATCGAAAGGAAGATTTTCAGGATCACACATTCAACTTCAAAAATCAACGGTGAAGATCATCGGTGAGATTTGATTATAGTATAATAGCTTATCTATGATGGTACGGATACGATGGACGGTTCAAATCAAGAGACCATATTTGATTGTTGGCCAAATGGAGCGACATATGCTGTCGATTCTGAGTCGCGACGGAGGAAAAACTGACTCGGTGATTATGTGTCGCCACATAGACAAAACGAATTCGCATAAATAAGCAACTGAGAAATCTCGTCTCGCTACCAATCCTCTCTCTCTCGCACAGCAATGCAAGAGCTCTGTGATCTGAAAGTCCATATCAATGGCCAGCATACATTCTTCCTGAATCAGGTAAATCCTCACCATCCATTCCTTTTAATCTCTTCCCAATGTGAATATCTGAAATGGGTTTCATTACTTTCTGTTATTCTCCCAGAAAATCATCTCCTCATTCTCTGGAAAATTGGAAAAGATGATAAAACAAGAAAACAAGAAAACCCAGATCAAGATCAACGGCTTCCCAGGTGGGCCACATGGGTTCGAGTTGGCCACAAGATTCTGCTACAACAATGGACGGATACAGATCACCCCATCAAACATCTCTATCCTCTACTGCTCTGCAATCTTCCTTGAAATGACGGAAGAAATCTCAAGCTGCAATCTCCTACAGCAGACAGAAACCTTCCTCGATGGGCTTTTCTATTGGACTTGGGCTGATATCTTGGAGTCCTTAAAGGCCTGTGATTCTTTCTTCTCATCTGCAGATTCTTCAGGCCTCCTTCAGAAGCTCATCTCATCTCTTCTAGTGAAAATCAATGCGAATTCAGATTCTCTTCTGACGGCTTCCTCTTCATCGTCTTCTTCATCTCCTGAAACTCCATCTGGTTTCAGATTCTCTTCTTCTATCAAAACCCCAGATTCCTTCAAACGTTCTTCTTCAAATAAAGCATCATGGTGGTTTGATGATCTGACCATTCTACCCCCGATGATTATCGGAAATATCGTCAAGGCCATGGATGATCTCGGGCCGGATAGTAACACCCTCATCATTATCAAATTCCTCTTGCATTACCTTAAAACCAATCTCCGGCGTATCGGATTGGGGCCCGAGTATCGCAGCCTCGCAGACATTGCAGTGGATGGGGTGGTTTCCATGGGCAAAAGCGGGTTTTCGTGCAGGGGGCTGTTTTGGGTGTTGAGAGTAGTGAGTGGTGTGGGGCCCAGTAGGGAGTGCAGGAGCCGATTAGAGGCGTTGATTGGTGGGGTGCTCGATCAAGCGACGTTGGATGATCTGCTGGTGTCAGGGCATGATGGGGGTGTTTATGATGTTAATCTGGTTTTGAGGCTGATAAGAGTTTTTGTTAATGGGGAAGATGGAATGTGTTTGATGAAGTTGAAGAAGGTTGGGAGATTGATTGATAAATACATGGGTGAGATCTCTCCTGATCAGAGCTTGAAGGTTTCAAAGTTCCTCGCTGTTGCTGAGAGCTTGCCAGATTCTGCTAGAGACTGCTATGATGGGGTCTACAGGGCTATAGACATTTATCTTGAGGTAAGGGCAAATACCCATTTCATGATTTTTCTCTAGATCACGATGGATGGATTGGATTGGATGCTGTAGATGGTTATGTTATTTTTGGGAATTTTATTTTCAACTCACTGAAATTTTTAGTTTCAACTTCCAACCCCTACGGATTTGGTCATATAAGTTTTTTACTATGAATGTTTTCTACCCTTGTGAGGTTAGAAATGGGCTTCTGTTATTTTTTGGGGAATTTTATTTCAGCCCTTATAGGGTTAATTTGGTCATAATAGGTTCTCTAAATGATTTTTTCTTTTTTGGGTAAAAAAGATTTTTTATGACCAAATTGCCCTTGCCCTTGTTGGGTTGGAGATGACAAGTCCCTTTACCTCATTTAAAATAATATAGATGGGTCATTAATGCTTACATGTAATGCATTATTCAATTGGGTGCTTTTTCTCTCATTTCCTTTTCATGTTTTGATTCATTTTCTTTCCTACCAAATTAGGTTCTCTTTTAATTTCATTTTTATTGCTGGCATGAAATACATATGAATAGTTGGTACTTTTTGGTTGATGATTTCCTGCATGTTTATATTTAAGAAAGTATATTTTATTTAGCCCAGTAAGTTATCTTCTAATTACATTGGGTACTTGGACAGTCTAATATATTAATCAGGACCGTCCATTAGGTGTAGCACGCATTTCATGGGCTACCAAGTAAAAATCAAGCCGATCCGATCATCCTGTGACTTGGCCTTAGTTTTCATGGCCTTCATTTTCCAAGCCGTGGACTGGATGTTTAGGATCATCTGATAGAAGTGATTCTTTGGAATCAGAAGCCATCCACAAGTAGACTATTCAAATTATTGATTGAAGATATCTTTTACATTAACTATTCATTTTATAGGTCGTGGATTGGATGGTTAGGATTGCCTGATTGTGTAATTTCAACATGGTGGCCAATAATGTCTGATGCACCTAAAGGACGGTTCGGATTTATCTATTGGATTGTTCAAGTGTCCCAATATAACTAGGATCATTCTAACTCAAAGGGCTCCAGGGGTACTTAATTTCTCTATTTTATTTCTCTTCTGGGGATTGTAATTTCGATAATTGCAATTCCACCCCTGTTGGGGAACTGCTTTTATAGCAGCAGCCCCTGTGGGATGGAATTACCAAAATTTGGGGGGTGCAAATATCAGTTCTCATCAAAGTGAGTGAGATTACTTTTTAGCGATGATGCCATTCAATGCTTGCATGAAATCACATGATTGGTTGGTGGTAGTTAGAAATTCGGTTATGCAGATGCATGCATGTATTCCAGAGAGATCTCATCCCTACAAAATTTAGTAGCTTGGGCTGGATGGGGCCCACCATGGCGCGTGCATGACATCCAATCCGTCCATCCATCATGTGCACACCCCTCATGTTCAACCTAGCGCCCAAACAATATGCCAATGCAAGACTTAGGTGGACTGCATCATGTAGATTCTTGTGGCCCAAATGAATTTTGGAATGGCCAGAAATTTGGTTTGTCCATTCATCCCGGTATGCCTATCTTCTGAATGGATTAGATGGCATATAGAAAACACGGTGAGCCCCACACACCATCTAGAATTTTTTTTTAGTGGTGAGCATCCCCATCCCAGACTGTCCCATGTGATGTGGCCCAATCCGATTTTGGGTCAGACTGATTTTTGGGCACCAAGGAAAACCTGAGGGGACGTGAATGATGGACGGGTTGGATTTCATACCCACGTCACGGTGGGCCCCACACATCGCATTGTAGGTTAAGCCAATGCTCATGGACCATTTTACCCCTCTATCTGTGTGTGTGTGTGTGTGTGTGTGTGTGTGTGTGTGTGTGTGTGTTGAGATTGTAACAGTGATTTTCTCCTTCAGTCGCACCCGATGGTCCCTGCAGAGGAGCGGGCAAGGCTATGCAGATGCCTGAACTATGAGAAGCTGACGCTGGAAGCGTGCAAGTACCTAGCAAAGAGTCCAAAAATCCCCCCAAGGATTGCAATCCAAGCACTTAGCTCCCAGCAATCCAAGTTCCAATGCAAAGAGGCCAGCAATAACAAGGAAACAACCGACACTCGTGTCGTTACATATGTGGGGCCACCGCCGCTGCTGGATATGGACAAGGACACTTCAGTGGACAAGGAAGAGATGAGATTGAATCTTCTGAGAATGCAATTTAGGGTGATGGAACTAGAGAATGTGTGTAGAGAGATGAAGGGTCAGATGTCAAAGATTGTAAAGGATAATAAGGTCATAATCAGTCCTGGCCACAATAGATCAATGCCCAAACTTTGTTGATTCCTTCCCTCTCTCTTTTTCTCTCATGAAATGTGTTCAGTTGTCATACATTGTATTTTTTTGGTGATGGTTGAGATTAAAGGGTATTTTGGTAATTTTGTATAATGAAAGTGTAAATAGGGGCATAAAATGTATGTACGGTGGGTGAGAAACATGTGGGAGCAGAGCATTGGTTTTGGTCCATTGATATCCGAACGAGGCAGTGATTGGTTGGTTTGTGGATAGAGGGGTAAGTGACCAACCAGAAAACTGGTGTGTCGCTGCTCATAGGGGCACTGAGTTGTCTGACGATCGAACCGTCTATCTTTTTAAATCTCAGTTACACATACCATCCGTTGGAAAGAAGATCCATCTGTAGACGATTTAGAACAAAGAAAGAAAATTTTCAATGTCCTGCATTTCCCATAAGAAATCAAAGGTCAGGATCATTACTAGAGTGTGATTATAGGAAATAGACTATTTATTGCCGTAGATTGAATATGGGCAGTTTAGGTCATCGGTCCTTCTGGGCATGTGGAGCCCAGTGGGTGGCGCCATACTCTCAATCCCGAGTCTTGACCGAGACAAAACGGAACTCCATTTCTTTGGAAGCTAGCTACTTCTGTAACCCTGGGTTCCAGAATCGGGAGCGGATGGGCTGCGTGCAACCTGGTTATCTTTACCGTGTGGGGATGACCTTGATGACGTTGTTGTAAATCCACACTGTACATCCGCTTTTACCTCTGATTTTAGAATTAATCCCAAAACTTGAGAAGATCCAAATCTCAGGTGGATCACACCACTGCAAACAGTAGTGAATAACCATTAAATGCTTTTTATGGGCCGCAAAAGTTTTAGATCAAGCTGATCTTTGTATCTTCCCTCCATCCAGATCTGGTTGAACCCATCAACAGTTTGGATGGTAAAAAAATATTACTGTGGGCCTTAGGAAATTTTAATGGTGACATTCAATCAACATTGTTTCCTGTGGTGTAGTCCACTTGAGATTTGGATCTACTTAATTTTTGGATCACACTTCATAAATGAGCTTGAAAAACGAATGGACATCATGGATATATGACAAATCATCAAGGTGGGCCAATGATAGGGGTAATACATGGGGTAAAACCTAATCCACTCCCTTTAGAATCCTCTTTAACCCTAAGCTCTGTAAGGCCAATCTTGATGGATGCCTGTGATAGATCTACTCACACCACGTGAAACAGTGGATGTTAAATGCCGATTATTCAAACCTTCTTGGGCTAATAGAAGTTTCGGATTAGCCTAACATTTGTATTTTATAAACATCACGGTGGCCATAAGAAAGTTTCAACTATGCAAGTTTCTATCCCCACCTGTTTCTATGGTGTGGCCTACTTGAGTTTTGTATCTATCTCATTTTTCCAAGCATGTCCCAAACATGACCTGGTAAATGGATGGACGGAGTGGATATAACACAAACATCACGGTCGGTCCACGGAGCTTACGGTTGCAGATGTTACAGGGAAGTTGGTTCTGTGAGCCTACACGCGCGTATAAGGCTGCCATCTACACACCACCAGCACGTGCCATCCAATTGTGTGTTGTTGTTGTATTTTATTTTAAAATAATATTAAAATTTGATTTTTCAAATTTTCGATAGTTTCCCTCCACATTTAAAATTTTGGTGTTTTTGAGGTGTGGGTTTTGTCACATCAAATTTGACAAAGAAAACTATTTTGTATATAAGATAGTCTTTTTGCCTTGGGCTTGAGCTCCATTGGGGGACTATGCCAATAGCTCTAATCTATGTCATTTACCACACGCGCGTGCGCGAGCCGAGTTCGAGTCGCGTGCACGTCCACGACGGCCGAGCGTAGGCGCGCGAGTCTATATAAAGACTACCGATTCCGAGTTTCAAAAATATGAAAAATTCATCTCTTTTATAAAACTCTCTACTATTCGATTTAAAAATTTTAATACGTTTATTCTTGAGTCAACTCAACACTTTCGGATTAAACTGCAAGTGGTTTGAGCCCGCGTATAGTGAGTGCACCACCTGGAACCAAGTCATAGTCGTTGTATCCTGGAGTTGATTGCTCTAGAAACCTGTTTTGGGACGCTGTTCAAAGGGAGCAAATTCGATTTCAAGCCGAGTGACTCGCACAACTCGACTCAATTCAATAAGTTCTTCTTTCTCAAAATTTTATTTTCCTTTTTGGTTCTCGATTTTAATAGTCTATTTAATTCAACCAAATATTCCAACAAGTGATAGAGAAAGAATCCAATTGCACATGCCTTTTCATCCGTCCATCTTTTCTAAACTCGGTCCACTTGATAAGTGGGCCAGCCTTTTTTCTTGATCCAGATCATCGAAACAGAGGGACCCACCTGATGACCGGCTTAGATCTTATAAACCGAATGTCACGTTGGTACGTATGGTGGCAGGTCGATTTGCTGCGTTGTACAGACGCGTGGACTTATCAAAGCTGTGGAGGCAGCAACACTGCTTGGGCTCTTTCCTCTCCTTTTCTTGCGAACATTTTCTAGCTGAGTTCTGACTCGTGATTTTGGATTCCGCTGACATCAGTGTCGAGTTAGCTCTGCGAGTTATAGTAAAGCCACTGAGTCGGACGCGGCTTAGCTACTGATAGGTTGAGCAGCTAGAGTGGCTACTGAAGTGACGTCACCATGTTTTCTGAGCCCCACCTTGTTGTATGTTTTGTATCCACACCGTCCATCCATTTGGAGAGATCATTTTAAGGCAAGATCCAAAGAATGATTCAAATCAAAAGCTCCAGTGGACCCCACCAAAGGAAACAGTGGGGAGAGTGACGACCACCATTAAAAACTTCTAAACGCGACAAAAGTTTTCGATCAATCTAACATTTGTGTTTTCCCTTCTTTCATATATGTGTTAACTTGTGAACAGGTGGGCCTTACGAAGGTTTCAACCGTGGGCATCACTCTCCCCACTGTTTTCTGCGGTGGGGTCCACTACAGCTTTGGATCTGACTCATTCTTTGAATCATTAGCTAAAACGATATCTCCAAATGGATGGGCGGTGTGGATACAACACATACATCACAGTAGGGCTCACAAAACTTGGTTACGTCACTTGAGTAGCGAGCCTCGCTACTCAACATGTCAGTAGCTAATCCGCCTCCCACTGAGTCATGGTTAGCACATCAGGACGAGCTAGTTGGCCGGTTGGCTCGGTGCAAGTGGGTCAGCTTGGCCTGGGTGGATCTCCATTGGGTTGAGCCTAAGGGCTTCTATTCTGGGACTCAATATGATTTTTCTGGTCCAGTAACTAATTGGAAGATTTCAGTCTGGCCCACCATAAGAAAACCAAATTTTCGTTGCTAACTGAAAAGCTATGTGGGGCCCACCAGTGATGTGTACGTGCAATACAAACCACCCATATGGTGCGAGTCCATGGTGGGCATCATCACCCCTCGATCGGTCTGGCTAATAAACTGTACAAGGTTAATTAATTATTGTGGATGTTTCTTAACAATATTCATGACCCAGAAAGCATTAATTCCATAAAATGAGGGGGCACATCTAATGGAAGGATCGGATGGCATTCAAACACCACGGTGGGCCCACGCCACTCAAAGTTATGGTAATTGCCATACACTCGTGAACACGTACGTGATCGTTCCCCTATCTTATAAGGGCTGACCCTGATCCCGTGCTCTCTAGATTAGGAAAAGGTGTTCAGATGGCCCAGTATCAGCTCGCTCCGAGCGGGCAAGCCTAGCCTTTGGATTTCCTTAACTGAATGTTGACCACTAATTATTGAGTTGTACCACTCATTTGAACTCCACCGCCAGGGGTTACAAGAACAATTTACATAATGCCTATATTCTGAAGAACCTGACGAGAAGAGATGCAGAGATTTCACTTTCCACTGTAGAGGGAGATAACTGCCCACATAATGGACGGTCCGGATTACCTTCCCACTCGGTGATGACACAAGCAAAGTGTCATACGACGGACATGGGCTTGACCACAGCTCTTAAACAAGAAAGGGCAAAAAAAAAAAATAAAAAAATAAAAATCAGAAGTCCAATACTGGAGAGATTCCGTTTATGATTAGACTTGTTTTTCAGCTAGGTCACACCCAGTTATGGGAAGACATGGACAAAATTCAGTCATGGGAGGCTTCGACGCTTCCTACTTTGTTGTGCATGTGTCCTTTTTTTTTCTTTTTTTCTTTATTTTTTCTTTTTTCTTTTCTAAAAGAAGATAAGAGAAGTTTGCTGTTGGACGGAGCGTGAATAACCCCAATTATTTACTCTAATTAGTATGTATGATGATGCTCTACGTATTTAAATTTGTGAAGAAATTCGTTTGAGGTTTGGTGGGACATGGTTCAAGTAGGTGTGTTGATTGATGTCTTAAATCTGTAAATTAATAGGTTTGTGATAGATTCGATGTCATCGAGCAGACTTCGATACTATTGAAATCCTGCTCAATGCCATCGTACAAAATCAAAATTTCCCAGGTTGGTTGTTGGATGCTTTGGGTGTCCTGCTCAATATCATCGAAGGTTGTTTAATGATATCGAAGGCATGCTCGATGCCATCCAAAAAATTCATAGTCTATTGCTGAACATTTTGGTGTTTAATTCAATGGCATCGAAGGGGTTTGATGCCATTGACAGTGTGTCAATGCCATTGAAGTCATATTGAAGGTGCCATCGAATTGGTGTATCTAAGAGCTTTCTAATTCATTCCTAAGGTTTTTAAGGGCTTGTAAGGGGGGATTTGAGGCTTGTTCAAATTAGGTAATCTCTCTATCGCTTGTAATTTTTGCTTTCATAGTGATATATGTCATTTCGTGTCATGGTTTTTTTTCCCAAAGGATTTTTTCACATCAAATTCGAAGTCTTTGTGATTGAGCTTGTTTGTGAGATTGGAATATTTTGCTTAATTCATCTATGTGTGCTTCCACGGTCACCCCCCACAGGGCTAACCATGTCAGGTCTATTTTGATTGATGTATAGCCCACTTGTTACATGTGGTTAGTTTTATATTAGCTTACGAGCCATTTGGATGCACCACACATTGGAGTTTTTGAGGCGCCAAATCGCTGTTGATGTTTCTTTAGATGCACTTTGCAAAACCCCATGTCGCCATTTTTCAAAATAGCAGGTAAAATGCCAAATTCAATTTTTGTCCGAGTCAACTTGGTTAATAAACCATGTTTCGAAACCCCTTTTTGCACAAGTGCATCCAAATGGGCCCTTAGGTTGATACTAATGTGGGCGATAATCACCTGTAACAAGTCCAAGTGTACACATGAGGGTACATAAATTGTCACCTACTCCACATGTTTCGGAGATCCTGGCTATTATTAGGACTTTCAATTGGGCCCCTTTGCACCACTTGCAAGATAAATACATACAATATCTAATCCATCCATCCATCATGTTAGTTCATCCTTGTATATGTTTTCTGAAAAAGAAAATCTGATTCGATCATCATGGGGGCTTAGGGCCCAACATCCAAGCTTTTAGAGCCATACATTTTTTTCACAAACTATAGACCACCTATTAGGTGGATCGGCTAAAGCATCAAAAAGTGGTGCATGGATGGATTAGATCTCAGACCTATGGTGCCATGCTATCACATGTGTGTCATGTACATAATCTTTCACCACTCATGGATACTCGAACCCTTGACCTGGTGTTAAAACTCTTGTAACTCTACCATCGAGGTAGAGCTGAACACGAGTTAAGCTATCTTGAGAAACTCGCTCGAATCAACTTGGTTGAGCTCGTTCCGACTCGACTCGTAATATGGTTCGAGTCAGGCCAAGCGCCAATAACCTTAGCTCGAATAAAATCGAGTCTAGTTCGATCTTGGTTAGGCTTGAATTGACTCGACTTGAAACAGAGCTCGAACCCGACTCGAACTCTACACGCTCGAAATATATATATAAGTTTAAAACTAAAAAGTAAAAACCCTAAACCCTTCACCTTTCCCTCTTTAGTCTTTTCGTTTTACCCTACTCGAGCCAAGCGGCTTGACTTCTGAGCAAAAATTTGATAGGCCACACCACCCGACGAGCCAAGCGGTCCGACTTCCGAGCAGAAATCTGGCAGACCCCATCTCTCTTTCTCTCTCAATCTTTTTACTCTCTACTCTCCTTTGAGCCGTGTAAGGTAAATATTTCTATTTTTTTTATGCAATCGAGTTGGGTTGGGTTGCGTCGGGTGGGTAAGCATTAGGTTAGGTCAAGGTGTGGGCAGTGGGTTGGGTTGCATTGAGTTGGGTCAGCATCAGGTTGGCCAGTTGGGTTGCATTGGGTTGGGTTAGGTTAGCGTCGGGTTAGGTTGGGTTGAGGTTGGGTTGCGTCGAGTTGGGTCAGGGTGTGGGTTGGGTTACATCGGGTTGGGTCAGGGTTGGGTTGGGTTGCGTCGGATTTGTGTTTATTAAAGTAGTTTACTTGTATTAAAGTAATTTGTGTTTTATTAAAGTATTTTACTTAGATTAGATATGATTTTTTATTACTTCAAGTTATTGATTTGTGTTTTATTAAAGTAATTTACTTAGATATGATTCTTGATTACTTAAATAATTGAATTTGAGATTACTTGACAAATTCTAAACTTGTGTATACTTGTATTTGATTACTTTAATTTGATTTATGTTTGATTCAAGTATTCAACTAAAAATCATATATTAAATATATTATTTATAGTTGTATACTTCAAGTAAACAGAAATCAATTTGTTTTAAAGCGACTTCACTTAACACTTGACACACTTAACATATGAATTTAATAATCTACCTACTCGTTTAAGAATTCATATACGATAAATTTTATTCAAATCAATTATTGGTTCGATATATATATATATAAATTCTTAAATTGTCCAAGTTGAACAGTTTAGTAATATATCATGTACCTTAATGTTACTTACACAACTTACATAAAGTTCAAGATTCGGTACATCAACCTAATTTATTCTCCGAATATATGATTCTCAACTGGTTGATTACCTCCCATATTTGAATAACAGATAATGATGATGATACTCAAATAGTAGAGAATTTTTACATATATTTGGAGAATTATAGGGAAATGCTACCGAAATTTTGACTTGCGTGTAAATTGTGTGAGTAGAGTACATGATATATTACTGAATAAGATAAAAAGTGAAATTAAAATTTATAAAACGTTAGAAAATGCATAGTTATAAATCATATATTACAATCACACTTTCTAACCTCACATATCTTACGCATGATTTCTTATTTTCATATTTAAAGATGGCTAGTAAGGATGTGCCTAGTACCCCTGGTGCTGGTGCATCTTCCACATCCCCTCTAGTTGTTGATATCGAGAGATGAGAGAAACTTAAATTCAGATACGTCGAATAAAGGGAAAAATAGTTTAAGACGATTTTGAAGAGGTCGAGATAAAAGAAGGTTTGAACTGTGTTATGAAGGTTAGATGTAAGTATCGAAAGTCTACATTCGCAAAATGTTCTGGGGGATCAACTTCACAATATCGTACACATACTATTAATTGTGCTACGAGCCTAAAAATCCCACGTTCAGACCAACAATTGCTCTCATTTGCCTCATCTAAAGAAAGCTCTCATCATTCATAAATTTGAAAAAGACGAACTAAAAGAGTGGTTTGTAAAAATAGTTATTGTTGAGGAGAAACCATTTAGATTTATAGAGAGTAGAGTTTTTAGTGAATACAACAGATACTTGAATCCAAAATTTAAGAAGTGCTCGCGGGTCATAGTGAAAGAGACTGCATGAATATGTATATGAATGAGAAGACAAAAATGAAAGCCATTTTGTCATCAGTCACATGTATAAGTTTTACTTAAAACTTGGACGACATTGAACCAAAGGAAGGAGTACATGTCGCTAACTGCACACTATGTGGATACATATTGGAATCTACGTAAGATAATTTTAAACTTTCATCACCTTCTTTCCCTCTCATACTGGTTTGGTTATTTCAGACTGCATACACAATTGTCTTCAGGAGTGGGGCATCAAAAGTAGGATATCTTCAATCGTGCTTGATAATACATCTACAAATGATGTTTTGATTTCTTTTTTGCGGAGCCAATTCAAGACAACATGGAATCTTTATTTTGGAGGAAATTTTTTTCAAGTGAGATGTTGTGCTCACATTCTAAATCTAATTGTGCAAGATGGGATAAAAATAATTAACGGCACGATTGAGAACATAAGAGAGAGCGTGAAGTATATACGGAGATCACCATCAAGACTTAGTATTTGGAATGACATACTCCAACATTTAAATGTTGGAACTCAAAAAACATTAAAGTTAGATGTGTGCACCTGTTGGAATTCAATATATGAAATATTGGATGTGGCAGTTGAGTTGAAAATTGTGTTCCCAGATTTTGTAGTTCGTGATAAAACATATGCTTGGTTACTTAGTGAAGATGATTGGAGAAGAGCTGAAGATCTTCATAGTTTTCTTCGAGTTTACTATGACTGCACGGAGTTATTTTCTAGAAATAAATATCCAACTGCAAATATGTTTCTTTTAAAGCTTTGAAAGATTAAGGATGCTCTTCAGAAAAGTGTTACAACATATCCAAATAATATTAAGAATATTGTGCTAAGCATGCAAGTAAAATTTGAAAAGTACTGTAGCGAATGTCACCTATTGATGGCTTTAGCTGTTGTTATGTGGGTAATTCTACCAGAAGTCAGGACACACAACTTATATATGAACATGACTCCAGTTCGTGTATATGTGATGACAATTTTATTAATAAGTACTTCTCAACCTTAAAACACGATGAAGCAAGTCAGTAAACAAACGATTCAGAATTAGATGTATATCTCAAGGAGTCAGTCATGAAGGTCTCCAGCCAAAACTTTGACGTTTAAGATTGGTGAAAGACTAAAGCTCGTGAAGGAAAATACCATACACTATCGTTGATGACTCGATATATTTTATCAATTACCAGTAGTAGGGTGGTGAACAAGTATAAAAGCTCTCTTGCACCTAAAACAATTGAAGCACTCGCTTGTACACAAGATTGGTTACGTCCAGCTTAAGGCGACAGTTTATTTGATGAAGAGGACGAGACTGAGAGTCTAGATGAGACTGGCACTGCACCTTCATATGTTTAAAGTTTAAATATTGTTTTAAATATTTTGCATATCTTGATCTTATTATGTTTTATATAAAACTTTAATTTCTATTATTTTTGGAGTAGAGTACTTAACATTAGCACTAAAATTTTGAACGTACTATAATTTATTTCTTGAAAATTATATTGGCTTCATGACTTCTCCTGAAAATATTATTCTTTATTAACGAAAGTCCTAGTGTAGAAATGTCGTCTGATGACCCATCTACCAACATTTGGGATTACGGTACCCAAGTCTACTCCCCAACATCTGGAAGAATGAAGATTAAATACCATTTGTGTAACACCCCGTCCTTTTCAGTACTCGGGCATTACCATTTGTTTATACGTTCGCCTTCATCCTAGCCTAGTCTTCACCCATGGATTAAGTCATCCACCCATTAACATCCAAAGTGGATCGTCATATCACCAGATCCACCATCCATCGAGCCCATAATACTTAACACAACTATCGATCATCTGTTGACAATAATCAAACTATCATGATTTGAAAACAATCATTGAAATTCCTTAACATTGAGTTAGGAACCCCTCAGAAACCTGATGTTTGGGTTCAAGACCGATCTGACTGTTGAAGTTAAAGATAAATGGTTAGATTCAAGACCAATCATTAGACTGAGACCTCACATCATTCGATGAGGGGTCTAAGCATCGAAATCATTCATTAGACACATCTAAAAACCTCAAAGGATTCATGGACCGCTAAACTCACGTTCATACGTTCAATTGAGATGTATGATCAACGAATCATAGAAATAATTATTAAATCTACTCTAATTTGACTATGAACCTTGATAATCGTTGACGATTAGATTAAAATGCAATCTAGCCGTTGGATCAATAAGAATCTACAATTAGGAGGCCAAAATCCAAATGTATGGCCCACCCGAACATTAAATATGCTGGAAAATCAGACTAGTGTTTTATCAAGAGTGGTAGAGTGGAATGGACGAAGTAGATATCACTAAAAATCACCGGGGACCCCACCTTTATACCGGGTGTACATAGGAGGGTGTACACTCATGACTCACCAAATTCAAGTTCGGGTCAAATTGGGTTTGACTCGAGCTCACCCGAAAAAGAGAGATTTTTCTCTCTCTCTCTCTCGCGCGTGTTTTGCCAGTGAATGGGCAGGGTCCATCAATTCAAATTTCGGCCCACCATCATGATCATATTAGATGATCTAAACCGTCCATCTTGACAAGCTCTCAAAATTGACCAAAACCCAGCTCTTCACACCGATTGCTATGCACTTGTGTGCACACGAGATCCAGTGCAAGCTGAGTTGTGCGCACGACTCATTTCCGAAAACAGAAACCTTCTACAGCTACCAGGCTATCTAACCGCATGCGGGATTTTCTCTAAATCCTAGCCCTCCATTACCACGAATCCCAACCCTCCATGCAACCAGGAAACAATTTTCTTTAGGGCATGTATAAAGGTGAAAGAAATCTCGCCTTGCCACGAGCTAATGTGCTGGCACGATTCCAGCTACTCATTTCGCTTTTAGAAACCTTCTGGGGACATCCAGAACATTGGATTTAGGGCTTCCTAGAGCCCTTTTAGAGTTTGTTAGGATATCTCGCAGCCACACGAGATGCTGCATGAGATACCGCCCAAGGCTCAAAATCTCGCGCACCACAGAGATTTCCATGATATCCTTCCAAAATGTGGACCCCATAGTTTCAAGTGATCCAATCAGGACCATTCATAAGCCTCAGATCATAGGATCACTCCTTCGATCGAAATTAGCCATGATCATGGCCATCATCTTCCCCATCCATTTGAAAAGCCCATTTCCTTTAAGTGGACCCCATTTCTGATCAAGGACGTCCATATGGTGGATCAAAATGACAAAAATCTAGGTGTAGCATCAGATCTCAGCCATGCAAACACAATCTGAGTACTATCGCAAAATCCCACGATTAAGAGTCGCTAGTGTGTAACTAATCCTGTGATTAGTTAGTGTTCGAATCTTCCAGAAAGGAATTAAAAGAGCCTTTAAAAGACTACCTTTTAGGGCTACATTTTCCAAAAGAGGAAAGCAAGAAAAAGAGAGAAAAAGGAGAGCTATTGCCCCGTTTTGACTACCGCATTGGGTTGAGCTTACTCGGTTTGAGTTGCTGCAAGTTCGGGTTAAGTCTAGGGATTCGCCTGGTCGTTCCAGCAGAGAATAGAAAGATGAGAAAGAAGAGGAAGGAGCAACGAAGGAGACAATAAAGAGAGAGAGAGAGAGAGAGAGAGAGAGAGAGAGAGAGATCAGGCTCGAGCAACCCATTTTAAAACTAATTAATCTCAGAAAACGTAAACGCCAATCCCCAGCAACGGCGCCAAAAACTTTTTCACATCCCAAGTATAGGGTTGTGATGTAGTAATAATCTCTGTAAGACCGAGGTGGAATCCACAGGGACTGAACCTTATACGTAATCTAACAGTAACCATAACTAGAACTAGAAAAAGATGAAATCTAAATCAAGTGAATATGAGAGAATAATGGTGAATGGTTAAACTAAAACTTGTAAAATTCAAAGGTGGGAAACTAGGGTTTTCAGAGGATCCACTTATAGAGATCAGGGAGATCTATGCTTGATTCAAGAACTTAACTGGACTTAGAGTCCCATCTTTATCCAGTTGGAAGATATAACATTAAAAATCAACTATGAACTTCTTTTGATCTAGTTTTCAAGAGGTGAAAAGTATGAGAATTAGACTTGATTCCATCACAAGACTATGCTTAGGAGACAAAGTAAACAACAGAATTTAACCAATCCACTTCGAATCTGAAAGAGTTATGAACATATGGAAGGATTCCATCATCCATCCATGCCCATGAGACGATGGTGAACAACAGGGTTCCTACAATCATAACCTCCATACATGCATGGAAAATACCAGAAGATATCGCAGATCCATTGTAATTTGAGTCACAAAAAACCATTAAAAACTAAAGGCATTCCTTAAAATCAAACCAGAATCAAATCAGTTCATGAATCAAACTTAAATCAAAGGTATAAAGAAAAATCTCCCATCTCACTACAAGCTTCACCTCTTAGCCCTAGCTAAGAGGCTTAGCCAGACATGATTAGGCTAATATCTCTAAAAAAATCCATAGAAAAAAGAAAGAAAGAAAATAAGAAGAAGAAGGAAACTTGGATCTCCACCCGCTCCCCACGCCAACCACGTCTCTCGCTCTCTCTCCCTTTATGCTTCACACGTCCAGATCTGATCCCACGTAGATCTGATCCCACGTCCAAGAGATGCCTTTCTCTCTCTCTTTCTCCTCCTTTTATAGAGGTTTAGGTCGGCTGGAAGGGAGCTTTCGCGGGCAGCCGCATGCGTCAGCCAAGAAAACCGTCTGCGTAACTTATTTTCGTAGCTAAGAAACACATGGAAAAAATTTCACTTTCCTCACATTTTTTCCAAAGAAATAATGTCCCTTGGGGCGTTTTTGGATGAGCTACACGATGGACGGTTTGGATCATCAAGATGATCAAAGATAGTGGGCCACAAACTGCCGAAGAATTCAATTTTCCACAGACGTGCATAGGCTTACACACGTACACGCGCTGACATGTTAGGTGGGTTCCATAGCGATGTTTTCAGATAAATCCACACCGTTTATTAGATTCCTGATGCAATTTAAGTCGGAAAAGAGTGGTTTTAGCCGAGTTTTGGTGCGGTTCACTGTATCAAACCAACTCACCGTTCAACTTGTGTTTGATGGTGGAAATCACGTGATCGCGTGTAGGGGCCAAAATGGAAAGCTTGGAGAGGGTTTTGGCCACCCTCCTAAGTGAATGGACAGTTCAGATGATCCATTTTGATGATGGATGGGCCCCACCACCTAAAAATGGACGGCGTACGTCAAGACGTTGTTGCATCTTTGAGTTTTTAAGGAAATTGTCGGTCAGCGGGCGTTGACCGACCATGGATGTATCGGTGTGTTGCATGTGTGGAACGGCTGTGCACACGCATGCCCCCAGGTGGGGTTCATTGTGATGTGACTTAGAAATCCGTTCATCCTATCCTCCATCCAATTTAAGGGTTGATACGAAGATCGAAGCATATCCATATACCATGAGGGCCCCAAATCAGAATTTTAGGGGCTGATCTTTCTTTTGGGATACTTCTACAAGGATCCAATTGCTAAACTTTGATGTGTACGATTAATTTATGGTCCTCAGGCCATATATAAAGTTTCGAGCCAAACGGATGGTAGGAACCTTGTGATCTTGCATTATGGACAATTTTTAGGCCGTTTAATGTGAGTGGCGTGATTTTCTCGGATCTCTGGTATGTAAATTCTTCGATCTCGGTCCCCTAAGGTCCATCCCTTGCCTTCATGATTCTTAAGCGTTAAATCAGTGCCTTTAGCATCCTTTTTAGTCCAGAGCTCCTAAATTCACCTAGTAACACAAACACGATTAAAATTGGACGTTAAACATTATCATGTACGTAGAACCAAGCAATAACAGGGTCTAATATGCAATATTTGACCCTCAACACAATTCCCAACCAAGATTTTACTAGTCTTGAGCAAAGTATGTGAAAAATAAATTAAGAATTATGGGACAATTTCTATAAAACCAAGTGATATTTTGAAAAACGATCCAGATACGAAATCTAAGATTCATGAATGTTGGGCATTACTTTGTCCTTGACTCAAGTGCACGGTAAACTTCATAGTCAAGTTCAAAGGATTAATCCATTGATTAGAACAATCTAAACATTGAGTTCCATTGGTGTATAGTGTAATCTCGACCTGTCACAATCAAGGTCCAATCGTTAATTTTCATGATAACATTGATAACCAAAAAGAGCATTTTGGATACCCTAACCTAAACCGAAACTTGCCTTACAGTTCAGCCTTTTTATTCTTCCAGCTTTTGATTTTTTCATCGATGACTTTACGCTGTATCAACGTTTTTAAATATCTTTAACAGATAGCCGTTTTCGATGACAAATGTTTTTTTAGCGAGATATTCGCCCAACCCTTTCTGAAGACAACCATTTTTTTTAGCTATGTACTATTTTTTCTTTGAACATGATGCACAAATTCCCCAAGTTGGCTCTTTCCATGTTTAGTGACTACCAGGTTAATAATTCAATATTGAAGCTTTAACGTGTAAGCCAGGTGTGACATGTGGAATCATGACTCAATTAATGTTTAAAACTTCTAATAATGGATTAACAATTCAAACTTAACTGTGAAATCTAAAGATAGCTGAATCCAAGAGTTATAAATTACCAACATTACGTATCTTATACTTCTAAAATCAAGATAGCCGTCAAATCGCTTCGCATTCACAAGAATTTTCAAAAAAATTTCTTTCTTCAATTTTTACAATTCTTGCTCAAGACTAAGAGAATACTGATTAGGTAATCTAATCTCCCATCCCCAGCCTAAAATCTACATTGTCCTCAATGTAAAAGACATAAGCATGCAATGCACGTGAGACAACAAAATTGAAGGAGAAGTGATGAAAAGATAGTACCTGATGAAGGAGTTGTACAGCTTTTTTCAAAGCAAACTATCCCAAAACAACAGGAAAGCAAAGTAACCTGACTGCATAAAGCCAATTGACCTAAAGCGACAAAAAAGCAAACTACTCTAGTCCTATGAAAGCAATAAACCTATCTATACCTCCATCAGACTTGGAGATCAATCCTGGTATACAGGATCATTCAGAGGCATGGGCATGTCCTCTTAATCAAATTTCTCGACAAATGGCTTTAATCGATGTCCATTTACTTTAAAGTCATGCCCATTGTCTGGATTTCGAATCTCGACAGCCCCATGAGGTTAAACATTGATAACGGTGAAAGGGCGGATCCAATGAGATCGGAGCTTACCCAAAAAGAGATGTAATCGAGAATTATATAAAAGGACTTTCTGACCTGGAGTGAATGATTTTCGCAGAATGTGTTGGTTATGAAATGCTTTCATTTTATCCTTGTAAATTCTCAAGTTATCGTATGTACCATTCCAGATTTCTTCGAGTTCATTCAACTGAAGTTTGCGTAGCCAGCGTTGGCCAGCTTGAAATTCAGATTTTTGATCGCCCAATACGCCTATGTTCCAACTCCACGGGCAAGTGGCAGCCTTCCCATATACGAGTCTAAATGGAGACATTGCAATAGGGGTCTTAAATGCGATACAGGTATGCCAATAAAGCATCGATCAATCGGATTGACTAATCCTTATGGTCGTGGTTAACCATCTTTTTCAAGATATGTTTGATTTCCCTATTGAAAATCTTGTTGAGGGTCAAATATTGCATATTAGACCCCAGTTATTACTTGATTTTACGAACATGATATCGTTTAACGACCTATTTTTATTATGTTTGTGATGCAAGGTGTATTTAGGAGCCTGAACTGAAAAGAAGTACTAAAGGTATAATTTAATGCTCTGAAGTCACTAAGGAAAGGGATGGACCCCAGGGGACCGAGATTGAAGAATTTACACGCCACAAATCCGAGAAAATCACGCTATTCACGCTAAACGAGCCTAGAAATCATCTAGAATGCAAGATCACAGGGTTCTCACTATCTGTTCGGCTCGAAAGTTTATATATGGCTTGAAGACCATAAATTAACCATACACATCAAATTTTAGCCATTGGATCCTTGTGACAGTGGTCCAACGGATAGATCAGGCCACAAATCTCTGATTTGGGGCCCACTTGATATCTAGATATACTTCAATTTTGATCTCAACACATTAAATGGGGTGGCACAACAAATGGACAAAGCGAATCTTAAATATACGTCATAGTGGACCCCACCTGTTTTGTGCGAGTGCACTCCCGCGTCACACCAAAACATCAAGGCAGCTTTGACTGCCTTGACTCGACCCATCTCGCGCGAGGAGACAGCGTTCAACGCTACCACCGCCGGTCGATCTCAGTGGGCCCTATCCCGCATCCGTTCGGATGATCTGGACCGTCCATTATGTCCAAAGGGGAGGGCATGATCCTCACTAAGGTGGATTCTTGGTCCCATATATGTACAGATAAGCAGATCATCATTCAAACGCAAGATGGACGGCGAAAGAAAAACATCAGTGGACGGTACCAAAACTCAACCAAAACCACCCCTTCCCAACTGGTTTTTCGCCAGAAATCTAATGAACGGGTTAGATTTCTCAGAAAACATTACTGTGGGGCCCACCGAACACGTTAGCATAAGTCAGTTAGAAGATTAATGCACGTCCGAAATTTTCGGACATTCCGATCAGTTGTGGCCCACCACTTCTGATCGGATGACCAATTTGAACTGTCTATCGTATAGGCCGTCCAAAAACGTCCTAAGGGACGTTGGTCATTTGGAAAAGACGCGAGGAAAGTGGGAGGTTTAATGGTTGTTTTCTTGACTGCGTAAACAGCCTTACGCAGGAACCGACTCCAACCACCAACTTTCTCCACTCTTATAAAAGGAAAGAGAGAGAGAACGTGGAGGGGCATCTCAGGGCAGCCGTGGAGGCGAGGACATGAGGCAGAGCGAGAGAGGAGAGTCGTGGAGCAGGCCATCTCTATTGAGTTTTTCTTCTTCCTTTTCTTTCATTGTTTTCCTATGTTATTTTTAAGAGCATTTAGTTGATCATGCCTATGGTTGGCTAAACCTCTTAGCTAGGGCTAAGAGGTGAAGCTTGTAGCGTAATGGGATACTTTTTATGGCCTTGATTCATGTTTATTGAACTCTCTTTGATTCTAGTTTGATTATAAGGAATGTTTTTAGTCTTTAATGGTTTATTGTGACTTAAATTACAATGGAACTGCGATGGCTCTGAGCATGTTCTTGACATTATAGGGATTATAAATTTGGGAACCCTGCTATTCACCATCATCTCCTGGGCATGGTTGGATGACGGAATCCTTCCTAACATTCATACATCCCTTATATTGGATGTGGATTAGTTTAATTTTGTTGTTTGCTTTGTCTCATGGGCATGGTTTTGTGATGAAATCAATTCTAGTTCTCATACCTCTCGTCTATTGAAAACTACATCAAAGGAAGTTCATAGTTGGTTTTTAATGAAATATGTTTCCATTGGATGAAGATGGGACTTTGATTCTAGTTGTGTTTATGAATCAAGCATAAATCTCCCTGATCTTTACAAGTGGATCCTTGAAAACCCTAGTTTCCCACCTTTGAATTTTACAAGTTTTAGTTTAATAATTCATCATTATTCGTTTACATTCTCATGATTTAGATAACATCTTCTTCTAGAATTCTAGTTGTTGTTACTTTTAGAATACGTACAAGGTTCAGTCCCTATGGATTCGACTTCGATCTTATCGAGATTATTTCTACATCGCGACCCTACACTTAGGGTTGTGAACAGCTTGTCTGTGAGTGGTGTGGAGTGCTCACCTTATGAGAGATGTCATATTTCTTCATTAACTTCTCAAATGGCCTATTATAGAAGTGTGAACTTCCATCATTGATGATGGCCAGAGGTGTTCTGAACCGGGAAAGGATGTTCTCATTTAGGAATTTAATGACCATGTGATGGTCATTATTTTGACACTAATCGCTTCAACCCATTTAGTGACATAGTCTATGGCGAGAAAAATATATAGATTTCTAAAAGATTGAGGGAATAGTCCTATGAAATCGATGCCCCACAATCAAATGCCTCTATAATAAGAATGAGATTCAAGGGCTTCATATCGATGGACAACGCTCCCAATTTCTAACAACTCTTACAAGCTTTACAAAACTCATGAGTGTCCCTAAACATAGTGGGCCGGTAAAAACCACACTACAAAATCTTGGTCATGGTCTTTTTAGCGGAAAAATGACCACCACAGGCTTGTGAGTGACAGAAGGAGATGACACTCTGATGCTTATCGTCTGACACACATCTCCTTAAGATTTGGTCTGGTAATATTTAAACCAATATGGATCATCTCAGAAAAAGTTGTGCACCTCGGTGAAAATTTTCTTCTTATCTTACGTAGTCCAATGTGTTGGTATGAAACCTGTGGCAAGATAATTAACAATATCAGCTAACCAAGGTGACTGAGAGACTTTGAACAATTGTTCATCAGGGACATGTCATTGATATGTGTCATCTCAAGGGAATCAGAGGAATTAAGGCGGGAAAGGTGATCAGCTAATACGTTATCTACTCCCTTTTTATCTTTAATTTTTAAATCAAATTCTTGGAGTAGGAGGTTCCATCTTATCAGGAGGAGCTTAGCATCATTCTTAGACAAAAGATACTTGAGCGCCGCATGATTTATGTAAATAATGATCTTGGATCCGATCAAGTAGGACCTAAATTTATCCAAAGCGAACAATACGGCCAAGAGTTCCTTTTCCTTAGTCGAGTAGTTCACTTGGGTAGAATTTAGAGTCTTACTCACATAATGAATAACGTAGGGTTTTTTATCTTTTCTCTGGCCTAAAACCGCCCCAAGAGCATAATCAGATGCGTCGCATATAAGTTCAAAAGGAATGCTCCAGTCAGTGGTTATATGATAAGTACACTGGTCAGCATGCCTTTAAGCTTAGTGAAAGCTTCCTGACATGGCTCAGTCCACTCGTATAGTGCATCATTTTGAAGTAGATTATATAGAAGATGAGAGATGAGACTAAAGTCCTTTATGAATCTTCTGTAAAACCCGGCGTGTCCTAAGAAGGATCGCACGTCCCATATGTTCTTGGGTGGAGGTAGGTTAGATATAAGATCAATTTTTGCCTAATCCACCTCGATTCCTTTGGACGAGATAATATGTCCAAGGACAATTCCCTTATGAACCATGAAATGACACTTCTCCTAATTAAGTACCAAGTTCTTTTCTTCACATCTTTTCAGCACACATTTAAGACTTTCTAAGCACTCGCTGAAAGATGGACCGAAGACAGAGAAATCATCCATGAAGACCTCTAAATATTGTCCCACCATATCAAAAAGGATACTCATCATATATCTTTGAAAGGTGGCAGGGGCATTCATAGTCCGAATGGCATCCTTCGGTAAGCAAAGGTGTTGTGGGACATGTAAACGTAGTCTTTTCCTGATCTTCAGGGGCAATCTCTATCCGATTATAGCCTAAATACCCGCCAAGAAAACAGAATAGAAATGAAAGATCTCTAAAATTTGATTGATGAAGGGCAAAGGAAAGTGGCCTTCCTCGTGATGGTATTTAACTTCCTGTAGTCAATGCACATTCTCCAACTAGTAGTAACTCTAGTTGGCACGAGTTCATTATTAGCATTGGCTACGATGGTGATTCCAGACTTCTTAGGAACTATCTGAGTTGGACTCACCCATTGACTATCGGATTTAGGGTATATGATACCCACATCCAATAGTTTAAGGACCTCGACTTTAACTATCTCCTTCATATTTGGGTTTAGTCTACATTATGATTGCCGAGAGGTCTTCGCATTATCCTCAAGATAAATGTAGTGAGTACAAATTGTGGGGTCAATTCCCTTGAGGGTCCGTAATTGTCCATCCAATGGCTCCCTATGCTCAATGAGAGTAGATATGAGCATACTCTCCTGTTCTTTCTCCAGGCGGGCATAAATCACCACTGGATATGTCTCATCTTAACCTAAATAAACATATTTCAAATCAGAGGGTAAAGGTTTTAGGTCAAGCTTTGGTGGCTTGAGGTTAGACGGTAGAGGCACTTTATCAATTTGGGGCAACTCTTCAAATTGTGGCCTTCACCGGTTAACTTCAACTACCGGCACAACATCAAGTATGACACATGTCTCCTTAATCATGTCATCATCAAAATCATGGAAGTGGGCCAGACACGTCTCTAGAGGGTCAGAGGATAAGGTCAAAGGTGTCCTATCTTCCGTGAAAGTGTCAATCATGTTAATGTCGTGAAAATCGTCATCATCCTCTAATCATCTGCCTGTGTTGAAAAAGATATTCATTTCTAATGTCATATTCCCAAAAGACATACTCATGCCACCATTCCTGCAATTGATAATTGCATTTAAGGTGGCAAGGAATGAGTGATGAAGAATGACGGGAATTTGAGTGTTCATGTTACTGATAGGTTCGGTATCCAGAATGATAAAATCTATAGGGTAGTAAAATCTGTCAACCTAGACCAACACATCCTTAATTATCCCTCTTGTTACACAAACAGAGCGATCAACAAATTGTAATGTGGTTAGGGTGGGTTTTAATTCACCCAAACCTAACTGTTTTATACCTAGTAGGGAATCAGATTGACGCTCGCTCCTAAATCAAGAAATGCGTGCTCAATTCGATAGTTCCCGATTACAAATGATATAGTTGGGCTACTAGGATCCTTGAATTTCTGCGGCACATCTTTCTTTAGGATGGCACTCACTTTCTCAGTCAAGAAGATTTTCTTTTGAATATTCTGCCATCTTTTGGTCGTACACAAATCTTTCAGGAATTTGGCATATGAAGGTATTTGTTTTACGGCATCAAGTAGAATAATGTTGACCTTCACTTGTTTCAACACCTCTAAAATATCCTGAGAGTTTGAGACAGGTTTTGGTGCAACCAACCGTTGGGGAAATGGAGCAACTAGCTTCCCTTAAGGTTCCGGTTCTAAATCTAGTGGGGCATGGCTAGATCCATCTTCTTTGTCCACTTCCGAGTCCTTTGGCTTTTCAGTCCTAACCAGAATGGTTTTGTCTCTATCTTCCCACTCCCAAGAGTGGTGATGGATTTAGCTTGCTCCATCTGATTTGAAGAGCTTAGGTCTCTAACTTTATATCCTAATTTAGGATTAGGAAGAGGTTGAGTTGGGAAGCTTCCCTTATTCCCAATCATATTTTCAGCCTTAAGTCCTTGTATCGCTTATGTAAGGTCTTGAAAGGCTTGTAGCATACCCTGATTGAAAAGCTCTTGCTTTAAAAAGTGTTTAGAACCTTATCCTCTTGAGGTTTCTCTTGAATTGGAATTTGATTTAGGAAACCTTGAAGTGTAGCAGTTTGTTCATTCCTCCAACTAAAGTGTGGATGATTTCTCCAACTAGGATTGTATGTATTAGAGGTGGGCCCACTAAAAGGTCTTTGGTAGTTGCTTATGGCATTAGATTGCTCATTCAATACCTCTAAAAAGGCAGATATAGTTGGGCGATTTTCAGTAGTATGAATGTTGCAACTACAAATACCACAAATAATTTCCCTAGTCGTATCCTTCTTTAATTCCATGGCCTGGAGTTTTCTAATGAGATAAGTCATTTTAGCATTGATATCATTATCCTCTTTCAGGAGATACATTTCACCTCTTTCCTTAGAATGAGTCAGCGTAGACGTAGTACTTGGTCTAGGGGAGATATCCCATGATTGTGTGTTCTCAGCGAGGTTATCAAAGTAGTCCCACACCTCATTGACGCTTTTATTTATAAACTCCCTATTACACATCGTCTCGACTAATTGGTGCATGGGAGATATCAGTCCAACATACAAAAAGTTCATAATGCGCCACGTTTCAAAACCATGTTGTGGGCATGAACTGACAAGATCCTTGAACCGCTCCCAACATTGGAAGAATGTTTCATCTTCCCTTTGGGCAAAGTTCAAGTTCGACTTTCTAAGGGTGTTCGTCTTATAGTATGGGAAAATTTTCTTGATGAACTCCCTTATCATGTCATTCCATCTGCCAATAAATTGAGGGCGTAGTAAATATAACCACGTCTTAACTTTCTCTTTCAAAGAAAAGGGAAGGAGTTTTAACCTGACTGTATCAGATGCATCAGACACATTAGGAAAGTATAAAGTAGCTATGATCTCATCAAACTCTTTCAGATGTAAATATGGATTTTCTGACTCAAGCCCATGAAATTTAAGAAGGAGCTGGATCACCCCTGGCTTGATATTCATGTGTCCTGTAATTCTCATGAAAAATCATGCATCAGGGCATACTCACCCCCGCCGGTTGTAAATAATCTCGTAAAGTACGAGACGGGGGTGCTTGATGCACCTCATTCTCATCCTGGATGTCCTCCACCCTAGGTTGGGGTAGATGAGGTTAGTTTGCAACCACTACTTCAATTAACTCAGGGGATCTCAAGCGGTGTCTAGTCCTGTGATGGATAGTCAACCCCTCAACCAATCCTCCTTCAGTTAAGAGACGTTGAGTGTTGTCACGAACCCACTTGGGCATGAAACACTCGCAGCCTTCAATTCAGATTCTAAACATAACCTAAAAAGAAGAAAGGAAATAGAAATCTAAAAATAAAGAGAAAAGAGTTGGAAAGAAATTACCAAATTCGAAGTTCCTAAGTTGGATCCTACAAAATAAAACAAAACAAGTCCGTTTCTAAAAATAGATAGTTTAAGAATAAAAAGTAAACTATTTTCTCAAAAAGGAAGAATTCTAAAGATATCAAAAAATAGAAAGTTTCTAAAAATAAAATAAAGAAAAGATGAGTTAGTTTCTAGAATTAGAAAGAGTTTCTAAAAAGGGAAGTAATTAACCTAGTTTCTAAAAGTTAATCAGGAAAGTATAACCTAGAATTAGGAAGTTAGTTTCTAAAAGTAATAAAAGAAATCTTAGAATAGAAAGTTTCTAAAAATATAAGACTAAATCCTAAAATTAGAAAGGAAGAAAAATTAGAAAGAAATTACCAATTTAGAAAGCCTGTATCAAGGTCCTACAAAACAGAAAAATTAGGTTAGTTTCTAGAAATCAAATAGAAAAACCTAAATCTAGAAAAACCCTAATTTTAACCTAATTCTAAAACTAGTTAATCTCAGAAGAACGCAATCGTCAGTCCTCGGCAACGACGCCAAAAACTTGTTCACACCCCATATATAGGGTTGTGATGTAGTAATAATCTCGGTAAGACCGAGGTCGAATCCACAGGGACTAAACCTTGTACGTAATCTAAAAGTAACTTGAACTAGAACTAGGCGAAGATGTAATTTAAATCAGGTAAATATGAGAGAATAATGGTGAATGGTTAAACTAAAACTTGTAAAATTCAAAGGTGGGAAACTAGGGTTTTCAGAGGATCCACTTATAGAGATCAGGGAGATCTATGCTTTATTTAAGAATACATTTGGACTCAGAGTCATATCTTTATCCAGATGGAAGATATAATATTAAAAATCAACTATGAACTTCCTTTGATCCAATTTTCAAGAGATGAGAGGTATGAGAATTAGATTTGATTCCATCACAAGACCATGCCTATGAGACAAAGTAAACAACAGAATTTAACCAATCTATATCCAATCTGAGAGAGTTATGAATATAGGGAAGGATTCCATCATCCATCCATGCCCTTAAGACGATGGTGAACAACAGGGTTCCTATGATTATAACCTTCATACATGCATGGAAAATACCAGAAGATATTGCAAATACATTATAATTTAAGTCACAACAAACTATTAAAAACTAAAGGCATTCCATATAAACAAACTAGAATTAGATAGAGTTCATAAATTAAATTTAAATCAATGGCATAAAGAAAAGTCTCCCATCTCACTAAAAGCTTCACCTCATAGCCCTGGCTAAGAGGTTTAGCCGCTCATAAAAATGAGTCAACTAGATCTCTTAAAGAAAAACAACAAGGGAAGAAAGAAAATAAAGAAGAAGAATGAAACTTGGAAGCCGTCTCCACCCTTGTCCCTCTCTCTCTCGTTCTTGCTCTTTCTCCACGTCCAAGAGATGCCTTTCTCTCTCTTTCTCCTCCTTTTATAGAGGTTTAGGTCGACTGGAAGGGAGCTTTCACTGCCAGCTGCGTGCATCAACCAAGAAAACCGTCTGCATAACCTATTTTTGCAACCAAGAAATGCATGGAAACACTTCCACTTTCCTCTCATTTTTTTCAAAGAAATAATGTCCCTTGGGGGGTTTTTAGATGAGTTACACGATGGACGGTTTGGATCATCAATATGATCAAAGATAGTGAGACACAAACGGCCAGAAAATTCAGTTTTCCACGGACGTGCGTAGGCTTACGCACGTACAAGCGCTGACATGTTTGGTGGACCCCATATTGATGTTTTCTAAGAAATCCGATCCGTTCATTAGATTCCTGGCAAAAACCCCTTTGGAAGAAGTGGTTTTTATCAGATTTTTGTGCGGTCCAATATATCAAACCAACTCACCAACCATCCCGTGTTTTCTAACGATCCACGTGTCTACGTGCGTAAGAGACAAAAATGCCACCTAAAAGAGGGTCAAGTCCCATCTCTTGAACGAATGGACGGTCCGGATCATGAAACAGGATGATAAGCGGGGCCCACAAGTAATAAACGGTCGGACAGCATCCGCCAGCTGGCGGACGTTGTTGTTTTGGAAGAAAACGTCAGTCAGCCCTGCACTGACCAACCTTGAGTATTACGGTGCGCGGCGTGTGCACGTGTGCTCTGTGCACACGCCACTCAAGATAAAGGGGTTGAGACCAAAATCAAAACCTATCCAGATATCAAGTGAGCCTCAAATTGATGATTTATGGGCTGATCTGTCTGTTAGGCCACTTACACAAGGATCCAATGGCTGAAATTTTACGTGTACGGTTAATTTATGGTCTTTAGGCCATATATAAATTTTTGAGCCGAACGGATGGTGGAAACCCTGTGATCTTGCATTCTGAATGATTTTCGGACCCGTTTAACGTGAGTGGCCTGATTTTCTTAGATCTCTAGCATGTAAATTCTTCGATCTTGGGCCCATGGGGTCTGTCCCTTGCCTTGGTAATATCTGAGTGTTAAATCCATGCTTTTAATACCCTTTTTCAGTCCAGGTCCTTAAATACAGCGTGCATCACAAACACGATTAAAATGGGTCGTTACTCTTTGTCGCACCAGCCCAACTCGGACTGAGTCTCGTGTCGGGCCAAGTTGTTGGACACTGCAAGAGAAGAAAAGAAAGAGAGAAAGAGTAGAAGAAATGATAGAGAAGAAGAAGGAAATTATGAGGGAGAGAATCGTGCAATGTGGTTGCCGTGTTGACTCAGCTCGACCGGTATTGAGTTAGGTCGAGTCTGGCATCCATTGCTGGTCTTGGAGCAGCTTCTGGTCTGGTATGTTATTTCTAACTCAACCCAACTAGTGTTGAGTTAAATCATGTTTTGTAGCACCAAGGTGGTAATCGGATGAATGTGGAACCAATTTCGAGTGGAGATCGTTCTAGGCAACCAGGTTTTGCCTGAGTCAACTCAATTGAGTCTGGCTTGAACTCAGATTTATCTTCGGACCTTTTTATTGGTTACCACCATTACAAGCCTGAAGATTCAATAGGTGATGCTGCGATAGAGTTCAACCTCGTTTATGCTGAGTCGATTGAGTTAAGCTACGTCAAGTTAAGTCACGAGTTGGACTAAGTTTGTTGGCCCAGTGTGTCCAGTCAAGCTCAGTCAGGGCCCAGGCATTGCTGGACTTTGGAGGAAGAAGAAGAAAAAGAGAAAAGAGGAGAAAGATGAGAAGAAGAAGAAGAGAAGGAAAGGAAGGATGGAGTTGAGTTGCTGCTGCCGAGTTGACTCGGTTGATACTCGGAGAGTCGTGATCTGAGTCCAGGCCTTGTTGAATTCAAAGCGAGAAAAGGTCGAGTACCAAGGCACCATCCAGCTGGCAGGTCTGCTGAAATAGATTTCTTCGAGTCATAGTTGACCCATTATGTCGAAGATGAGTTGGGCCAGGCGTGGGTCCAACATTGTTGCAGAAAGAGCCAGGAATTGAGCCACAATGGAAGCTAGCTGAGCTCGAGTTGAATCCAAGTTAAAGTGAGTTAAAGCTGGGTTGGAGAATTCGACTCGTTTTGATTCAAAGTCAAGTCACATCATGACTCGGATAAGGAATGATGTGCGACTTAGTTGTACAAATGGTTTAAAGTTTGGAGGGATTGGATTCTTGAATATGTGCAAACGATTTCAACAACATAGGACACTAATTTCGACTCTTGAGAGGTGAGGAGTCACCCTCTTTGCCTTCTGCATTCATTGAATTCCATGTTAGTTAAATTTAGTAAGCAATGAAATCTGTAGAATATAATTATAATATGCAAAGTCTGGTGAACTTGATCTCATTGCTACTTATTTTGCTTTATTTAATAAATATTGTGTATTTGCATTTACTTCTAATACTCATGATACAAGTCTCGGAAACATATATATTCTCTTATTACATCTTGTGAGAAAGATCATGTTACAATATTCTTGTCTTAGATGGAGAATTGAAATTATTACATGGAACAGATACACAAGTACATGGACATCATGATACATAACATTCATGCATAACATATGAGCTTTACCGGGTGCTTGATGTGAGCCATCTCCTGTTAGGTCTACTAAGAATTCTATCATTCTAGTATAACCCTCAGGTTGAGTGCATTCATGCCATTATGGGCCGCTCTCTTTACATGAGAATTTTTCAAGTTTCTAGGACTTCCTCGGGTGTATCCTGAATACTTTTTTAGGAGGCTAAATTACCTTGGGTGCTCTCACTACGTAATCTTTTCCAGGTAGTCTACCGCTGGTGACCCCTTCTTTTGGCAGCTGGATATGCATCCACAGATTTGTGACTTTACACATACATCCATACATTTATGGATAAGTTCATATAATATTACTCTCATTATAAATTACTAAGTTGGTTTAAACTATCTTGGAATACTCTGATATGGATGAAATCTTTGAGGGAAATTCTTACTGAGTTATTACTCATCCTATCATGCAGTTGCACCAAATAGATGCGGGTTTATTGACGGAGGAAGACCCCCTAGTTTGGGATCCCATATATGACTGATGAGGAGTCTAGCGAGGAAGGATATCGTGTCGGTTTGGTTGAGCTGTTTGAAATTAACTAGTAGTCTATGATTTACATGCTTTCACTATTAGAACCTTACGCTTTTAATTCCACGGATTGTAATTAAAATCCCCTGCTATGGGATTTCTTGTTGTTGACTTTTACATGTATTAAACTTCTTTGTTAATGTTCTTGACATTTATGACTTATATAGTAGTTGTCTTACTTTATTTTATGAGATTTGCTATTAATGGTAGTTCACTTCATAATGTAATACTTGGGTTCTCAATGATAAGCAATCATCCTCAGGTTATGAGAACCAGGGTATTACAGTTTGTGGAGACAAATTCATCAACGAAATAAATCGGCTAAGAATATACTTATCTGGTCAGGGAGAAGACGCAAAACCCTGCCCTAATGCCTCGTGGGAAGTACGAATTCTATTCCAGGCTCTTACACTCAATTAAGAAAACTCCCACCCCCTCCACACCAAATTCGACTAGCCACAAAAATTATCATAGCAAGCCTATTATAATATATGAAGATTCAAAAATAGAGACAGTGTAATAAATTAGTAAGAAATAAGAAGAGAAAAATGCTATATTAAAAGCTTTGGAAGAATAACAACTGAAACTTGCTTTGAAGATATATAGGAAAGAGGTAGAGACATCTAGATATTTATGTCCTCCAAGACAACATGATGTTGAGGCAGGGTCGAGCATAGAAACAAAGAAGAGCTACAAAATATCAAAGTTTTTCTTCAGACTCTCCTCATTCTATAAGATGTTAGGAACTCCTTATAAGTCGACTCATAAAAAATGATTGAAAAAATTAGCTAAATCTATACAGGAACATGATGCCGAAGTTTCACCACATTCTGATTCAGAAGAAGTAAACAATTACCTAGGAAAAGATAACACATCTGGATCTGCAAACATATTTCATGTCGTCGATGAAACTTAAAACGCATCAAGTGTTTAGGATGATGAAAGCGATGCTGATTGATCGGGTTCAGATAAAGGTGATAACTCTTTTACCCGCCGACCGAGAGGGCGTTCATCATATGGACTATATTAATAAGATGTCAATGAATTTTAAGTGAGTTTATGATTTTTTAGTAATATTCTCATATTGTTATTTGATAGCTTGTATTAGTTTGTCATGCACTTCCATTGAACTTGTCTTAGTTATAACAATCTTGATTTTTTATCATTTTAATTATTTTATTATAATTTTTTTATAATTTTAATTATTTTATTATAATTTGTAAAATAATATTAACTCGATTCGACTTGAATAGCTTGCTCGACCCGATTTGATCCCAGCTCAACTCGACTTGAACCAGTGAGCCGAGTTGAGCTAGAGGGGTGGGCTGGAAGATGTTATCTCGGGATTAGGTAATGGAGGGGTCGAGCGAGCCAACTCGAACTCACTCGTGTACAGCTTTACAGCGAGGCAAGAGTAAGAGCCCAACTTTGCTAAGTGCATATGCATGTGCAATAAAGCTCATATGCACACCACATGTGGCCTCAAATTGAATAGCAACAATGATTACGGGCCTCCTCGATGAAGACATAGCTTGCGACAATGCGCACAGATGGGGCGTGATGTACATGTACGATCTATGAGGCAGACACCATGGGGCCCACTTGATGAGTGGCCTGAATCTCTCACACGCTTGACATTTGTGGGAGAGTAGGACAGGTACCCACTATACGGCTATTGAGGAACTTAAATAAAGTCCTGTCCATCCACCCCGTCTACACGTAGCCCAACCATCCGATGTTCCAGAGTATCCATGTGGTGATCTATACCCAGTCGTGGATGGGCCTGGATTCGAGAAGGCTTCGAATGATCATAACCTTCCAACCAAATGGGCGTTCCTGTTCTATGGGGTTGTCAATGGGCCTGGACTTCTATAGGTTTGGGCCCACTTGGGTTGGGATCAAGTGACCGAGCTGACACTCCCTAATGTTGTATGATAACCATTATTTGACCGTCCATTTACAAACAACCGTTAACATTGATAAGATCATATGATGGTACAACATGTAAATTCTGGCCCATTGACGACGATTCCCACAGGATGGACGCTCCAGATCATCAGATCACAAAATACAACTGCACCATTGGTAATCGAGGCACAATTTGGAGTAGTCCGCAGGGATACCGAAACGCTGCCTCCCTGAGAAGTTTTTTCCAACACCTTCAAGCCTCTTACAACTAACTTAACTAACTGAATGCTTGCAGCCTCACCCAATCAATACCTATCATTGCTACAAAAATGCAAGACCATGGCCCACCTCAAGCAGATCCACTGCCTTTTCATCATCACAGGCCTTTCCCAAGACACCTTCTTCATGACCAAGATCCTCCATTTCTGCATGTTTGTGCGGCCCCGCTATCTCGATTACGCTTCGCTCATCTTCGATCGAATCGATGCACCCGATACCTTTATTTGGAATACCATGATAAGGGGTTTTTCTATCAGTCCTCAGCCTGAGAAATCCATTGTCTACTTTGCTAGAATGCGCCGGAATGGCGTAATTCCCGACAGTCATAGCTACCCTTTTCTTCTCAAGGCCCTTTACAAGACGAAGGAAGAGAACCTAAATCAGATCCATGGTCAGATTGTGAAATCTGGGTTGGATTTCAATACATTTGTGAGGAATTCTCTGGTTTCGGCTTATGCGAATGGTGGGGACTTGGTTTCTGCATGGCAAGTGTTTGGTGGAATTGGCGAGAGAGATACGGTTGCTTGGACAGCAATGATTGATGGGTGTGTTAGGAATAATCGAGCAGAGGAGGGCTTGAATCTTTTTATGGAGATGAGAATGTTGGGTGTTGAGATTGATGAAGTGACTATTGTCAGTGTTCTGTGTGGGGTTGGAATGGTGGGGGATGTTTGGCTTGGGAGATGGATTCATGGTTTTTATGTATTGTGTGGGAGGGTGATTTGGGATGTTTTTGTGGGTGGTGCTCTTGTGGATATGTATGCTAAATGTGGCTATTGTGATGATGCCCGAAAAGTTTTCGATGAAATGCCTCTAAAAAATGCCATTTCTTGGAGTGTGTTAATAGCCGGTTATGTTCAATCTAGTAGGTTCAAAGATGCATTAGTAGTCTTCCAAGACATGCTTCTAGAAGAGGTCGTGCCAAATCAACCCACATTTACTAGTGTTCTCACTGCATGCGCACAACTCGGGGCCATAGATCAAGGGAGGTGGGTCCATATGTACATGGATAAGAACAAGTTGGAAATGAATTTGATGCTAGGGACAGCATTGATAGACATGTATTCAAAATGCGGGTGTATAGATGAGGCATTCATGGTCTTTCAGAGTTTGCATCGAAAGGATGTGTATCCTTGGACTGCAATGATTAATGGACTGGCCATGCATGGGCATGCCCTAAGGTCCTTAGATCTCTTCTCTAGAATGTTAAGGGATGGTGTCCATCCCAATGCAGTCACTTTCATAGGTGTTCTTAGTGCATGTTCTCATGGTGGCTTGGTTGATCATGGGCGAATGCACTTTGACTACATGAGTCAAGTTTATGGTATTAAACCTAGTGTAGAGCACTATGGTTGTATGGTTGATCTCTTGGGTCGCGCAGGTCATTTGGAAGAAGCATGGGATTTGATTGAAAACATGCCAATGGAACCTAGTGCTGGTGTCTGGGGAGCTCTCTTTGGTGCTTGCATGATCCACAAGGATTTCAAGCTAGGGGACCGTGTTGGAAAGCATTTGATCAAGTTGCAACCACATCATAGTGGTAGATATGCCCTTCTAGCTAACATGTACTCGATCTCTCAGAAGTGGGAAGAAGCGGCCCACATAAGGAAGCTGATGAAAGGGAAAGGGGTGGAAAAAACACCAGGATGTAGTTGGATAGAGATCGATGGTGCAATTCATGAATTCATTGCCTTGGACAAATCTCATTCCAAATCCAATGATATCTATCTGATGTTAGATGGAATCACTATACAATTGAAAGCGGCCGGATATGCGCCAGATGCTGCACCATTGCTATTTGACATGGACTCGGGGTAAGCAAAGAAACTATATTTCTAGTATCCAAAGCACAATATCACTGCCAAAATTGGTAGGGATCCTTACATGGGGAAGTTAAGATATTCAAATTGCTATGTTTCCATGCTGTAAAACAATTACACTCCCATTTTGAATAGAAGTTCTACAATCCTCATTTATCTCTTCTTACATATTTCTTCGGTTTTACCTATGCTACATCTTTCCTAGAGTCAGTGAAGCACTGTTTTGTGCATATTACCATGCTTGCATCCATAGAAACTAAAAATGTCATGAAATTTACACAGATAAAATACCAAGTTGCATCATCAAATCCATCAGCTACAAAGGCTAGGTCATAGAACACGTCACAAAAGTTACACAGATTAAATACCAAGATGCACCATCAAATTCCTAGAATTACTCCAAAGATCACTCGGAGAACACATGGGTTGCATGGATTGCAATCCTAAGGGTAAGGGAGAGTGGCAATGTGGTTATGAGCTACTGTGCCAATCCATAGCTTACCATCTACCTCTTTAACTTCACTCACTAGTTTCATCACTTCACCTCTTCGATCTTCAAGGACCTCTAGAATCTCTCCTTTTTCATTGAAGAGCGAGATGACTGTGTACATCTTCATTGCCATCATCCTTGCCAAGTAATTCAGCTTTAGGGGAAGTCTGAAGTAGATGCTTCTTAGCCATGGATTGTGGGACATGACCTCTTGAACCGGGGTCCGACAGCAGTCAATCGCTACCCAAAACTGACCCTTGTCGTTCAATCGTATGTTATCTGGAAACCCTGGCAGGTTTGCAAAAATCTCCACTTCTCCACTCCTAGGGCCCTCTAGCCAATATCTCATTACCCTGAAATGTTTAAAGAATAAAGATGTTAGCATCATGGACATTTTCTTCTTAATTTGTTCCTTATCTTAAACAGAACTCACACACGGGCTCACACTCTATAGATAGAGAGATGGATACACATATACACATGCGTGAGATGATATATTGCATTTGGAGGCACACCATTTTTGTACATACACATGGCATACCTTACACGCCGCACATGTATATGATGATCCAAACCAGGCATCCTGCATGCTCTTCTACTGTTTAACCACTAACCAAAATTGTTTTAATTCATTAACTTTTTTTTTTTTTTTCCTGAAAAAGATTTGATAACCTTGGTTCAACTGCGGATTTGCTCCTTGATAGAGCAAAATGGCAGAACCAGATTCGTGTAGGTGACCCCAATTAATTGATATGAGGCTTGGATGACAGTGATGTTGATGAAGATGATGATGGTTGGTGCTAGGCGGACAGCTGGTCGGTAAACTTTTGTTGAGCAGTCATCCAAACCGATCCCAAATAGCTTGGACAAGGTTATGATGATAATTGATGATGACAATGACGTTGACGATGATTGGACTAATCAAACCATCTAATAAATGAACCTTTTCCCACTAAGTTGCTAAATTTCATCTTTTAGTGTCTATTTGCATACAACCAATTCAAGGGTTGTGATCATCCGAACTGTTTTTTTTTTTTTTTTTAAATAAATAAAAATAAATTATGGACCATGATCTATGGAATGGCAGAATGGGATTTGTGTAGCCAACCCAAATTAGTTGGGATACCGCTTAGTGATGAATGAACTGATTTGATATCATCCATGTATGCCACACACACACACACACACACACAGAGGGAGAGTCCATACCTACAGTTAGTGGTCTCTGTGAATAGGAGAAAGGTTTGATCCTTGGAAATCTGTACTCCATTTGGAAAAGCCAAACCATGTAGAACAACATGAGTAGTTTTGGAAAATGGATCATATCTAAGCAGCCTTCCAGTGGCTTCTCCTTCCAACAGTATAAAGAAGTGATTCCTATTGCATAAGCCCCATCCATCAATCGCCAACCCAAGCAATGGAAATGGACCCAAAACACAAGCACAAGCTAAGTCAAACACCTACAACCTACTGCATCTCATGCCTAAAGAACCAAAACCCAAGTCACAAAACAACTGCAAAAAGGCAAGAAACACTTACAATCTGTTGTATCTCATGCTAGTGTCTGTGAAAAAAATGGAGCCATTACTATGGACGTCCAAGTCATTTGCGAAGAGGATCGGCTTTCCTCCTGCATGCGTTGCCAGTTGACTGGCGATCCCTCCATTTGGCCTGATGACCAAGAGGCCGTAGTAAGCGTCGGCTATGTAGAGATCTCCAGTCCTCCTATCGAACCTTAGGCCGAGAGGGCGGCCACAATGCTGCTCGTGTTTGGATTGCTTGGAGGTGGTTGAATTAATGCCATTGGAACAAGGTCTCTTTGACCTTCAAAAGAGTCATTTTCGGCATGCATGCATATTAGAATTTACAGCGATTGTATAGTCACAAACTGGGAAGCAATTTGATAAGCTTGCATCGATGTGCCAATGCTAGTGTTTGAGTGCCAATTTAACCAGGCTGGGCTTGGGTTGAGGCTACTCGGGTCAGCAAGCTGGACCGAGTGGACTGTGAGATACTGAGAGAGCGGATGTTGGCCAGACCAGGACCAAGTCATAAAAGGTAAAAGCCATGAAATGTGTCAGGTTTAGGCTGATCTCAGGGCTAGTTACTTTTATCGAGTGAATTCGGCCATAGAAGATTTGTCCCGGTTCTGGTTCAGGCTTCCCCTGACATGGCCCTGAACTGGACCATTGATCGGGTCCATTTTCGGCTATACAGCGATATGGAATTCCAAATATTTTGCTGCCCAATTACAAGGTCGCATTTCTTCCCAGATGGGCCCATTGAATATTAGGTAGCAACAGACCAAGCCTGAGCCCATTTATTTGTTGGGCCTGAAATTCAGACCTGTGCCTGACCCATATGTTTATCAAGGATGAGAGATTGGCCCTTGACAGCCGAAAATGGCCCAATCAAATATGGGAATGAGCCTAGATTAAGTTGCAGAAAATGAGCCCAGCCCCAGTGCCTTTTTAGCCTTAACCTCTCTGGGTTAGAGTCAGACCAGCTCCATGATCTGGTTTAAAATCACAAACTCACCAGGTAGGTGTCACAAGAGCGAACGTCTCCCATCCATCCTCGTCGCCCATCCATCTCACAATGCGCCCATCGGCCAACCCTGTGTAAGGCCCCCTCCCCTCAAGATCGAACTCCAACGACTCTGGCCCGTAGACCTCACCTACAAATTCCAACTTCCCTTCTTTCAACCGGCTCTGGTTATCCCTAGGCCAGTGTTCCATGACTAGCCTGTATGGCGCGATGTCATGCCTAACAGGCCTGTAGTTTTGGCTGCCCAACGGGCCCAGATGAAATGGGTCCATAAAAATCAGGCCCAGGCCCAGAATCAAGAGAAAAAGAAAAGGGTGTTGTGACACTCTATCATCCCTAAATGAGCCTTTCTTTTCCATGAGTTTGGCACTTGGGTCCTGTGAAAAAAGAATGAACAGATATGTAGCCCGTATGGATTTTTATCCATTGAAACAAGCTGTCCACATGCATTTTGCATGATAGATTTTTATCCGTTGTAACAAGCTGTCCACATGCATTTTGTGTGATAGGTTGATGGTTGGGAGTTAGGGTTACTTTCAGGTGGGTCATGTTTTCAGTACTCTTTCCGGACTGTTGAAAACCTACGTGACCGGAGAATATTATCATAAGTGCGAGAGTAGGATTCTTCGTGCTCCCCAATTAGAGTGTAGTATTAAAACGCAAGAGACATTACATCCTACTCGCATCTTTCGTTTGGACAAGTGGGGCCCATAGTACAGTGATCTAGACCATTGGGTCTGTGCAATCCTGCCGTGGGTAGACTGTACTAGAAAATCTCCTCAACAGGACAATCCTAACATTTCGGTTTTGGCCTGTGAACGGTCGGTTGAGAAGAGAAATACAGCGATACTCCACATTCTAACAGTAAAAGGGCATGGTGGATGGGATATTCTGGTAAGGGGAATTTTAGGGCATCCTCCATCTTTTGTGGGGCACACCAGATCAACGGTTTGGATCTCTGAAAAATGTTCCACACTTGTACAGACTAAATCCGCGAGTACAAGTGGAATGTCCATGATTCGGTGCCGACCATGACGTAGAGTGAGATCGTACCGTCGATCTGCCAGATCATGGTCCATGATCTGTATACCTGCTCTTGTCTTTTAGTACACATAAGCCTAACGTCTTGGGTCGACTCTAGTACATTACTATTTTAAGATTTTGTTAATGAAGCGTAGATATACAACGAGTCTCTAGAGAATATCAAAATTATGGGCTACAAATCATCCGAGAGAAACTCAGTGACTCATTACTAACTCACTGAGTGAGATCACAAACATAGTTAGCAAGCTGGATCAACGCAGATGAAAAAACCCAATAGGAAGGGGTTTGGAAGCACAATCAAACTAAAAGGGGGATCTAAGGTTTAATCAAGTAGACTAATTGCCCAAAATCATTGTAGTTTATAATCTATAAAAATATGTAATGCTGGCAGCTTTTGAACATTTTATCTCATGTAATTAGCGTGGGAAGGAGACTTTATAAGTCAAGGAGTGTAGCACCCTACGTGAACTTATGAATAAGCTATCAGATCATGTCAGACCAGCATGATGAATGTGTGACATCCACTTGGTATGTCTATTAGGATAGTTGCAGGCCACATGATCACAAGAACTTGGGATGTGTCCTCCATCTCTCTCTCTCCCCCCCCCCCCCTCTTATGTATATATATTGGCATGTAGTTTCTCTCATGTCCCTCTCCCCTTTCCTCTCTCCACGTGCATTGTACGTACCATATCCCGGGCATCCATAATAAGAAAGAAGCCCTCAAATTGTAACGTTGTCATATCCAACTTGAAAGTAGAGTAACTGTGATTTGGAGGCCAGATCCTACAAGGTAAATAAATGATATCTAATTCTATACCCTAGTTATCACATGGTCTTATAAACATGATAATGTTTAGCATTCCATTTTAATTATGTTTTTGTTGCAAGGTGAATTTAAGAGCTTGGACTGAAAAGGATACTAAAGGCATGGATTGATGCTCACAAATTACCAAGGCAAGGGATGGATCCTAGGAGACCGAGATCGAAGAATTTACATGCCAAATATCTGAAAAAATCAAGTGATTGAAGATAAAGATGCCTGAAAATCGTCCTGAATGCAAGATCACAGGGTTCCCACCATCCGTTTGGCTCGAAACTTTATATTCGATCTAAGAATCATAAAGTAACCGTACACATAAAAATTTATCCATTGGATCTTTGTGAAAGTAGTTCAACTGAAAAAATCAGTCATAGATCACTAATCTGGGGCCCACCTGATCTTTTGATATGCTTCAATTTTGGTTTCAACCCCTTAAATTAGATAAGAAAGAAAGTGGTCGGAGTAGATTTCTCATGAACATCACAATGGGCCCCACCTTGGGGTGTGTGCGCACACAGCACTCGTAATCCCGCAATGCACTGGACCAGAAAGTCTGGTCAAAGCACGCTGATCCGATCTCCTTTCAAAAACGGAAGTTTCTGTTTTTCATCCGCCAGTGTCCACACAGACGATTTCAGTGGGCCACTATCATCATCAAGTTCCATGATTTGGACCATCCATTCGATCCAGAGCGTGGGGCCGACCATAGCTATGATGTCCTTTTACGACCATGCACGTACACACGCGAATATCTTATCCAAATGCAGGATGAACGGCAACATGATTTGATACAGTGGGCCGCACCAAACTCAAGAAAAACCATCCATTCCTGACTTAAATTTTGTCATGAATCTAATGGACGGGGTGGATTTCTCCGAAAACATCATTGTGGAGCCCACCGAACACCTTAGTGCAGGTACGTGCGCAAGAAGACATCCGATGTTGTCCGATTTTCACAGTCGTTGTGAGACCATGGCATTGATCGGATGGCTCATCTGGACCGTCCATCTTGTAAGCCATCCAAAACTGTCCAAAGGGATGTTGTTTTTAAAGGAAAGAAGGACGTTATGAGAACTAGAGATCTGTGTTCTTGGGCTTTCACGCAAAGCTGAGTAAGCTGCTGCGTAAACAGACTTACGCACGCCGCCTTCTCCACTGCCTCTAAGCACCACTCGACCGACTTCCAATGCCTATAAAAGGAGAAGAGAATAGAGAGAGATCATCATCTGGACGTGAGAAGCAAAGGCGAGAGAGAGAGAGAGAGAGAGAGAGAGAGAGAGAGATGTGGAGACGACCATTGAGTTTTCCTTCTCCTTTTCTTCTTTAGTTTTTTTGTTCTTTCTTTTAATGTTTTTCTGAGTTTTAGATCATCATGTCTATGATGAGCTAAACCTTTTAGTTCGGGCTAAGAGGTGAAGCTTGTAGCGTGATGGGATATTTTCTATGGCTTTGATTCATGTTTAAGATGAACTAACTTTGATTTTAGTTTGATTATAGGAAATACTTCTAGTTTTTAAGGGTTTGTTGTGACTCAAATTACAATAGATCTGTGATAGCTTGGAGTATATTCTTTTCATTATAGGGATTGTGAACTTAGGAACCCTGTTGTTCACCATCGCCTCGTGGACATGGTTGGATGATGGAATTCTTCTTAACGTTCTTAAATCTCCTAGATTGGTTGTGGATTGGTACATTCTGTTGTTTACTTTATCTCATGGGCATGGTCTTGTAATGGAATCAATTCTAGTTCTTATACCTCTCATGTCTTGAAAACTGGATCAAAGGAAGTTCAGAGTTGAGTTTTAATGAGATATCTTCCAATTGGATGAACATGGGACTCTGATTCCAATTGTGTTCTTGAATCAAGCATAGATCTCCATAATCTCTACAAGTGAATCCTTGGAAACCCTAGTTTCCCACCTTTGAATTTTACAAGTTTTAGTTACATAATTTAGAGTGATTTTCTTCAATTCTCCTGATTTAGATTACATCTTCTTCTAGTTCTAGTTCTAGTTACTTTCAGAATACGAACAAGGTTCAGTCCCTGTGGATTCGACCTTGGTCTTACCAAGATTATTACTACATCGCGACCCTATACCTGGGGTGGTGAACAAGTTTTTTCCGTCATTGATGAGAATTGATGGTTGCGTTTTTCTGAGATTAGCTAGTTTTGGGATTAGGTTAAGATTAGGGTTTTCAAATTTTAGGGTTAGGTTTTTCTGTTTGATTTTTAGAAACTAACCTAACTTTCCTGTTTTGTATGACCCTGATATAGACTTTCTAAATTGGTAATCTCTTTCTAATTTTTCTAATTTTTCTATTTTTAGGATTAGGGTTTTATTTTCTATTTTTTAGACACTTTTTAATTCTAGGTTTAGAACTTTCCTAATCAGTTTTTAGAAACTTTTTATTTTCGGTTTTTAGAAGTTTTTCCTTTTTAAACTAATTGACTTTTTATTTTAGGAACTTTCTAATTTTAGAATTTTTATTTTTAGAAATTGACTTGTTTTGTTTTGTTTTGTTTTGCAGGACCTTAACTTAGGAAGTTCTAATTTGGTAACTTCTTTCCAACTCTTCTTTCTTTCTTTTAGGTTTATGTTAGAATCTAAGATTGAGGGCTGAGAGTGTTTCATGCCCAAGTGAGTCTGTGACAACACTAGACGTCTTTTGAGTAAAGGAGGATTGGTTGAGGGGTTAACTATCCATCGCAGGATTAGACACCACTCGAGATCCTCAAAGTTAATTGAAGTGATGGCTGCAAATCAACCGGTTAATCAATCGGGAAGACGACCTCAACCTAGGGTTGAGGAAGTCCAGGATGAGAATGAGGTGCATCAAGCACCCCCGCCTTGTACTTTGCGAGATTATTTACAACTGGCGAGGGTGAGTACGCCCTCATGCATAGTTTTTTCAGAAAATACGGGACACATGGATATTAAGCCAGGGGTTATCCAACTCCTTCCAAAATTCCATGGACTTGAATCTAAAAGTCCAAATTTGCACTTGAAAGAGTTTGATGAGTCATATCTACTTTATATTTTTCAAACGTGTCTGAGGACATAGTCAGGCTGAAACTCTTTCCCTTTTCTTTGAAAGAGAAAGCTAAGACGTGATTGCATTCACTACGTCCCATATCTATTGGCAATTGGAATGACATAATAAGAGAGTTCATAAAGAATTTTTTTCGACATCATAAAATGAACACCCTTAGAAAGTCAATCATGAACTTCGCCTAAAAGGAGGATGAAACATTCTTCGAATGTTGGGAAAGGATCAAGGATCTTGTCAGTTCATGCCCACAACACGGTTTTGAAACGTGGGGCATTATACACTTTTTCTATGATAGTCTGACATCTTCTATGCGCCAATTGGTTGAGACAATGTGCAATGGGAAATTCATGAATAAAAATGTCGATGATGTATGGGACTACTAGGATAAACTTACTGAAAACGCACAATCGTGGGACACTTACCCAAAATCAAGCAACACTTCTAGGCCTACTCAATCAAAGGAGAGGGGGGTGGATTATACCTTCTGAAAGAGGATGATGATATCAATGCTAAAGTGTATAATCTCATAAGAAAATTCGAGGCCATGGAACTAAAGAAGGATAAGGTTAAGGAAACTGTTTGCGGTATTTGTGCTTACAACGTTCACACAACTGAAAATTGTCATAGAATACCTGCCTTTCAAGAGGTGTTGAACGAGTAATCCAATGCTGTGAACAATTACCAAAGACCTTTTAATGGACCTACCTCCAATACATACACTCCTAGTTGGAGAAATCATCCAAACTTCAGTTGGAGGAATGAACAAACTGCTACTCCTTAAGGTTTCTTTAATCGAATTTCAAATTAAGTGAAACATCAAGAAGAATTGGTTCAAAATTCCACACAAACCCAAGAGCTTACTAAAGCAATACGAGAACTTATGAAATATATGCAAAAGATAGATTCATGTGTTACGGTTATAGAAAGGGGGATGCTTCCTGCTCAATCTCTCCCCAATCTTAAACATAATACGAGATAAGTGATCCAAGCTCTTCAAATCAGGTGGAGCAAGGTAAATCTATCACCACTCTTAGGAGTGGGAAGACCATGGACAAAACTATTCCGGTTAGGGCTGAAAAGACTAAGGACCTGGAAGATGATAACGATGATAGACCTAGCACTGTTCCACAAGAATTAGAATCAGAACTTCAAGAAAAGCCAGTAGCCCCATTCCCCCAACGATTGGTTGCACCAAAACCTCTCTCTAACTCAGGACATTCTAAAGGTGTTGAAACAAGTGAAGGTCAATATTCCTCTACTTGATGCCATAAAACAAATACCTTCATATGCCAAATTTCTGAAAGACTTGTGTATGACTAAAAGATGGCAAAATATTCGAAGGAAAATCTTCTTAACTGAAAAAGTGAGTGTCATCCTAAAGCAAGATGTGCCACAACAATTCAAAGATCCTGGTAGCCCAATCATACCTTGTGTAATCGAGAATTACCAAATTGAGCATACACTTCTTGACTTAGGAGCGAGCGGAAATCTGATTCCCTACTCGGTGTACAAATAATTAGGTTTGGGTGAATTAAAATCCACCCTAACCACATTACAACTTGATTGCTCGGTTCGTGTATCAAGAGGGATAATTGAGGATGTGTTGGTCCAGGTTGATGATTTTACTACCCAGTAGGTTTTATCGTCCTGGATACAAAACCCATCAGTAACATGAGCACTCAGATTCCCGTCATTCTTGGTCGCCCATTCCTTATTACTTTAAATGCAATTATTAATTGTAGGAATGGAGTCATGAGTATATCTTTAAGGAATATGACATTGGAGTTGAATATCTTTTTCAACACAGGCAAATGGTTGAGGATGATGACAATTTTCATATATAAACATGATTGACTCTTTCATGGAAGATAGAACACCTTTGACCTTATCCTCTGACCCTCTAGAATGTGCCTGACCCACTCTCATGCTTTCGATGATGACATGATTAGGGAGATGAGTGTCATGTTTGATATTGTGCCGGTACTTGATGTTAACCGATGGAGGACACAATTTGAAGAGTTGCCCCAAACTGATGAAATGCCTCTATCGTCTAACCTCAACCCACCGAAGCTTGACCTAAAACCTGATGATACATACCCGGTGGTGATTTCTTCCCACCTTGAGCAAGAGCAGGAGAGTATGCTCATAACTACTTCATTGACCATAAGGGAGCCCTTGGATGGACAATTGCAAACCTCAAGGGAATTGACCCTTCAGTTTGTACTCACCGCATTTATCTCGAGGATAATGTGAAGACATCTCGGCAATCACAACGTAGACTAAATCCAGACATGAAGGAAGTGATTAAGGTTGAGGTTCTTAAACTATTGGATGTGGGTATCATACACCCTATATCCGATAGTCAATGGGTGAGTCTAACTCAGGTGGTTCCCAAGAAGTTTGGAATTACCATCATAACCAATGCCAACAATGAACTTGTGCCAACTAGAGTTACTACTGGTTGGAGAATGTGCATTGACTACAGGAAATTGAATACCATTACAAGGAAAGACCACTTCCCTTTTCCCTTTATTGATCAAATCTTGGAAAGGCTAGCTGGTCATTTATATTACTGTTTCTTTGACGGGTATTTAGGCTACAACCAGATAGAGATAGCTCCTAAAGATTAGGAAAAGACCACGTTTACATGTCCTTACGACACCTTTGCTTACCGAAGGATGCCATTCGGACTATATAATGCCCTTGCCACTTTTCAGCGATGCATAATGAGTATCTTTTCTGACATGGTGGGATAATATCTAGAGGTCTTCATGGAAGACTTCTTTATTTTCGGTCTAACTTTTAGCGATTGCTTAAAGAATCTTAAATGTGTGCTGAAAAGATGTGAAGAAAAGAATTTGGTACTCAATTGGGAGAAGTGTCATTTCATGGTTCGTAAGGGAATTGTCCTTAAACATATCATCTCGTCCAAAGGAATCAAGGTAGATAAGGCAAAAATTGATCTTATCTCTAACCTACCTCCACCTAAGAACATACGAGATGTGCGATCCTTCTTAGGACACTCTGGTTTTTATAGAAGATTCATAAATGACTTTAGTCTCCTCTCTTGTCCTCTATGTAATCTACTTCAAAAGGATGCACCATACAAGTGGACTGAGCAATGCCAGGAAGCTTTCACTAAGCTTAAGGACATGTCAACAACTGCACCTATCATGCAGCCACCCGATTGGAGCCTTCCTTTTGAACTTATGTGCAATGCATCTGACTATGATCTTGGGGCGGTCCTAGGCCAGAGAAAAAACAGGAAGCCCTACGTTATTCATTATGCAAGTAGAACTCTAAATCTTGTCCAAGTGAACTACTCTACTATAGAAAAGGAACTCTTAGCTGTAATATTCGCTTTGGACAAATTTAGGTCCTACTTGATTGGATCCAAGATCATTATTTACACAGATCATACAACACTCAAGTATCTTCTTTATAAGAATGATGCTAAACCCTGCCTGATTAGGTGGATCCTCCTACTCCAAGAATTTGATTTAGAAATAAAAGATAAAAAGGGAGTAGAGAACGTAATGGCTGACCATCTTTCCCGCCTTGATCTCCCTAATTCCTTTGAGATGACACATATCAATAACATGTTCCCTGACGAATAACTGTTCAAAGTCTCCCTTTCACCTTGGTTTGCTGATATTGCTAATTATCTTGCCACAGGTTTCACGCCGTCACATTGGACTATGCAAGATAAGAAAAAAAATTTCACTGAGGTGCACAAATTCTTCTGGGATGATCCGTATTTGTTTAAATATTGCCCATACCAAATCTTAAGGAGATGTGTGCCAGACAATGAACATCAAAGTGTCATCTCCTTTTGTCACTTACAGGCTTGTGGTGGTTACTTTTCTGTTAAAAATACTGAAAAGGTCGAGTTAATAGTCCTATAGGGGGGTGAATAGGACTGCCAAATTTAAAAATTAAATGCGGAATAAGAAAGAACTTAATCAAGATAACACTAATTAATCCCAAATAGCAGAAATAAATAGCAATCTCAAATGCATAAGTATTGAGAGGTTGATACAGATGTTGTTCTAAGGACAACCTTACACCAAAAACCAATGGCTTATGGTAGGACAACCTAAATACTAGAACGATCTGTGTATCAAAATCCCAAACTGATACGGAGGAACAAATAAAAAACAGAAATTAAATTCTACTGCTATTACAACATTCACCACATGTGTAGAAAGTAAATTACAACCATTCAACACAAATGCACAAAAATAAACATACACCACAACTCCAGCAATTGTAGTGGTTCGCTTGTGTGTACACCAACTGTTAGAAAATAGCTACACAACTACTCCACTCCCAATATCCTCACCCACGGGATATCGACTTTCACCATGAAATAGGTTTTCCAAGGTTCACCCAAAACCTTCACAATCTTGTTTTCAAAGGGCTACCACAATTAAAAACTCCACTCACTAAGATTTTTTGGCTGTCTCAGTCAAAACCAAAATGAAAGATTTTCTAACAATCTTACAAACCAAATACAAAAAATTGAAATGTACTTATCTGAAGATTCTCCTTCTGATGAAGCCCGGTAGAACCAATTTGATGTAAATGATCAATGTCCAATCTCACATATGAAAGGGTTCTTAGGTCTAAATGATTTTCAGATTAAATCAACCAGGGCTAGCTTGATTTGATTTTGATCTCACAAAGGGTAAAATCAATATTCCCTTTTCAAAAGAAATAAAATTAAATAGAGATCACAAAATCAAATGTAAAAAAGCTATTAAAAGAATCTTAAATACTAACCAATTAGCTTCTATAATGTGGGGATAAGTTTCTCAGAGTTGTGACTTGAATAACTTTGAATGAATTGAAAAACTCTGAAAATCATCCTCAATTTATATGCAAAACTATTGTTCACTCGACTGGTCTAGAGGTCAGCTCGACTAGTTGAAGGACCAACAACTTTTCAAAATTTCCAGTGCGATAAGATAAGATCATCACTCAACAAGATACAGATTCCAAGAGGTTTTGGCATAACAAAATTTGACAAACCTAGGAGCTAGATAAGATAACATTTACAAAGACCACGGCTAAGATTCTGCGGTGTGGCTTTTACTGGCCAACTATGTTCAGGGACACTCATGAGTTTTGCAAAGCTTGTGAGCATTGTCAGAAATTGAGAGTATTGTCCCATCGAAATATGATGATGCCCTTAAATCCCATCCTTATCATAGAAGCATTTGATTGCTAAGGCATCAATTTCATGGGTCTATTTCTCCAATCCTTTGGACATTTATATATTTTGCTCGCAATAGACTATGTCACTAAATGGGTCGAAGCGATTCCATGCTGGAATAATAACCATCAAACGGTCATTAAATTCTTAAAAGAGAACATCCTTTTCCGGTTTAGAACGCCTCAAGCCATCATTAGTGATGGGGGCTCATACTTCTGTAATAGCCCATTCGCGAACTTAATGAAGAAATATGGCATTTCTCATAAAGTGAGCACTCCATACCACCCACAAACAAGTGGACAAGCTAATATTTTCAATAGAAAAATTAAACATATTTTGGAAAAGATGGTTAACCCTGACTGTAAGGATTGGTCAATTCAATTGACCAATGCTTTATATGCTTACCGTACTGCATTTAAAACCCCTATTAGAATGTCTCCCTTTAGACTTTTCTATGAGAAAGCTTACCACTTGCCCGTGGAGTTGGAACATAGAACTTACTGGGCGATCAAAAATATAAATTTTCAATATGGATAACGTTGGCTCGCTCGCAAACTTCAGTTGAATGAACTCGAAGAAATCCAGAATGATGCGTACGGGAACTCAAGAATTTATAAGGACAGGATGAAGGCGTTTTGTGACCAACATATTCTTCGAAAATCATTCACACCAAGTCAGAAGGTTCTTATATAATTCTCGGTTACATCTTTTTCTGGGTAAGCTCCGATCTCGTTGGACCGGCCCTTTCACTATTATCAACGTTTATCCTCATGGGGCTGCCAAGATTCGAAATCCAAACAATGGCAATGAGTTTAAAGTAAATGGATATCGATTAAAGTCATTTGTTAAGAAATTTGATTCAGAGGACATGTCCATACCTCTCACTGATCCTGTGTACCAGGATTGATCTCCTAGTCTGATGGAGGTATAGGCAGGTTACTGCTTTCATAGGACTAGGGTTGTTTGCTTTTTGTCATTCTAGGATAGTCGGCTTTATGCTGTTTGGATAGTTTGCTTTTTGTAGTTTAAACTCTCGTGCTGACCCACTCTCATGCGGAAACCCTTTTGGAAAAGCCTCTTGATTCCTTCGTCAGGTACTACCCTTTCATCACTTCTCCTTTTACTTTCGTTGTCTCATGTGCATTGCATGCTTATATCTTTTACATTGAGGAAAATGTAGATTTTCGGTTGGGGAAGGGAATTAAGTGACCTAATCAGTGTTTTCTTAGTCTTGAGCAAAAATTGTGAAATTTTTTCTGAAAATTCTTGTGAATTCGAGTGATTTTGAAGGATATTCTTGATTTAAGAAGTATAAGATACTTAATGTTGGTGATTTATGACTCTTGGATTCAGCTATCTGTTAGATTTCACAGTTAAGTTCGAACTATTAATCCACGATTGGAAGTTTTAAACATTGATTGAGTCATGAATTCACATGTCACATCTAGCTTACACATTAAGGTTTCAATTTGATATTAAATTCTTAACTTGGTAATCATTAAAGCATGGAGGGAACCAACCTGGGAAATTTGTCCATCATGTTAAAAAAAAAAACTTGAATACCCAACTAAAAAAAAATAGTTGTCGTCGAAAACAACCACCTGTTAAAGATCTTTAAAAAGGTTGACACAGCGTGAAAGCTATCGAGGGAAAAATCAAAAGCTGGAAGAATAAAAGGGCTTAAATGTAAAGAAAATTTCAGTTTAGGTTTGGTAATCTGGAATACTCTTTTTGGTTATCAATGTTATTATAAAAATTGACGATTGGACCTTTAATTGTGATAAGTCGAGTTTACACTATACACTCGTGGAACTCAATGTTTAGAATTTTTCTAACTGATGGACTAATACTTTGAACTTGACCATGAAGTTTACCGTGCGCTTGAGTTTAAGAAATGCCCAACATTAATGTACCTTGGAATTTTAGTATCTAAATTGTTTTTCAAAAATCATTCGAGTTATTGTCCTGTAATTTTTAAAATATTTTTCACATACTTTGCTCAGGACTAGCAAAATTCTGGTTGGGGATTGTGTTGAGGGTCAAATATTACATATTAGACCCCAGTTATCACATGGTCTTACGAACATGATAATGTTTAACATTCCATTTTAATCATGTTTTTGTTGCAAGGTGAATTTAAGAGCTTGGACTGAAAATGATACTAAAGGCATGGATTTGATGCTCACAAATCACCAAGGTAAGGGATGGATCCTAGGAGACCGAGATCAAAGAGTTTACACACCAAAGATCGAGAAAATTAAGTGATTGAAGATAAAGAGGCCTGAAAATTGTCCTAAATGCAAGATCACAGGGTTCCCACTATCCGTTTGGTTCAAAACTTTATATCTGGCCTGAGGATCATAAAGTAACCGTACACGTAAAAATTCAGTCATTAGATCTTTATGGAAGTGGTCTAAATGGAAATATTAGCCATAGATCACTTATTTGGGGCCCACCTGATCTTTGGATATGCTTCAATTTTGGTCTCAACCCCTTAAATTAGATGAGGAAGCAGGTGGTCGGAGTAGATTTCTCATGAACATCATGATGGGCCCCATCTTGGGTGCGTGCGCACACAGCGTACGTAATCCCGTAGCGCATCGGAACGGAAAGTCCGGTCAAAGCACGCTGACCCGATCTCCTTTCGAAAATGGAAGTTTCCATTTTTCTTCTGCCAGCGTCCGCACGGACGATTTCAGTGGGCCACTATCATCATCAGGTTCGATGATCCGGACCGTTCATTCGATCCAAAGCGTGGGGTCGACCATAGCCATGATTTCCTTTTACGACCATGAACGTGCACACGCGAATATCTTATCCAAACGCAGGATGAATGACAGCGTGATTTGATATAGTGGGCTGCACCAAACTCGAGCAAAACCATTCATTCCTGATTGAAATTTCTCCACGAATCTAATGGACGGGGTGGATTTCTCCGAAAACATCACTGTGGGGCCCACCAAACACCCCAGTGCAGGTACATGCGCAAGAAGACGTCCAACGCTGCCCAATTTTCACGGTCGTCGTGCGACCATGGCGTTGATCGGATGGCTGATTCAGACCGTCCATCTTGTAGGCCATCCAAAACCGTCCAAAGGGATGTTGTTTTTAAAGGAAAGAAGGACATTATGAGAACTAGAGGGATCTGTGTTCTCAGGCTTTCACGCAAAGCTGCGCAAGCTGCTGCGTAAACAGACTTACAGACGCTACCTTCGTCACCGCCTCTAACCTCCACTCGACCGACTTCTAGTGCCTATAAAAGGATAAGAGAATAGAGAGAGAGAGAGAGAGAGAGAGAGAGAGAGAGAGAGAGAGAGAGAGAGAGAGAGAGAGAGAGAGAGAGAGAGAGAGAGAGAGAGAGAGAGACGTGGAGACGGCTATTGAGTTTTCCTTCTCCTTTTCTTCTTTAGTTTTTTGTTCTTTCCTTTAATGTTTTTCTGAGTTTTAGATCATCATGTGTATGATGAGCTAAACCTCTTAGCTAGGGCTATGAGGTGAAGCTTGTAGCGTGATGAGATATTTTCTATGGCTTTGATTCATGCTTAAGATGAACTAACTAACTTTGATTTTAGTTTGATTATAAGAAATACTTCTAGGCTTTAATGGTTTATTGTGACTCAAATTACAATAGATGTGTGATAGCTTGGAGTATATTCTTTTCATTATAGGGATTGTGAACTTGGGAACCCTGTTGCTCACCATCGTCTCTTGGACATGGTTGGATGATGGAATTCTTCTTAACGTTCATAAATCACCTAGATTGGTTGTGGATTGGTATATTCTATTGTTTACTTTGTCTCATGGGCATGGTCTTGTGATGGAATCAATTCTAGTTCTCATACCTCTCATCTCTTGAAAACTGGATCAAAGGAAGTTTAGAGTTGAGTTTTAATGAGATATCTTCCAATTGGATGAAGATAGGACTCTGATTCCAGTTGTGTTCTTGAATCAAGCATAGATCTCCCTGATCTCTACAAGTGGATCCTTGGAAACCTTAGTTTCCCTACTTTGAATTTTCCAAGTTTTAGTTATATAATTTATAATGATTTTCTTAAATTCTCCTGATTTAGATTACATCTTCTTCTAGTTCTAGTTCTAGTTAATTTCATAATACGTACAAGGTTCAGTGCTTGTGGATTCGACCTCGGTCTTACCGAGATTATTACCACATCGCGATCCTATACTTGGGGTGGTGAACAAGTTTTTGGCGTCGTTGTTGGGGATTGATGGTTGCGCTTTTCTGAGATTAGCTAGTTTTGGGATTAGGTTAAGATTAGGGTTTTCTAATTTTAGGGTTAGGTTTTTCTGTTTGATTTTTAGAAACTAACCTAACTTTCCTGTTTTGTAGGACTCTGATATAAACTTTCTAAATTGGTAATCTCTTTCTAATTTTTCTACTTTTTCTATTTTTATGATTAGGGTTTTATTTTCTATTTTTAGACACTTTTTAATTCTAGGTTTAGAACTTTCCTAATCAGTTTTTAGAAACTTTCTATTTTCGGTTTTTAGAAGTTTTTCCTTTTTAAAAGATGGTTGTTTATCTCTTCTGAATCGGATGGTGGAGATGCATTTTCATCGTCCTTATTTATAAATTTAACAAGTTTTTAGCCTCTTTTTATGTTCCAATTTGTACAGGATTTCCAACTACCTATAGTGAAACTTTTAGGAAACTTTGATAATTTATCGTTAGGCTTATGTCCTATACTCGTACTTGCTTTGACATCATGTTGTCTCATAGGGGGTTAATGTAGACTGGTCCTTAATGCCAATTTCAAGCTTTATTTTACCGCTTTTTTATAATCTCATTTTTCTTGTTCCTTTAATAGTATGTCTTCTTCTTCTCTACTAAGTGTGGGGGCAGTTCCTAAACTTGACTCTTCTTTAATTATAATAGGCCTACTTCTATATCTTCTGTAGCTGGTTGTATTGGCTATAGGAGAAGGGCTGGTGGAAGCATTTGTATTTAAGTCGAGAATGACTTGAAATAAATCCTGGACTTCTGGAGGAGCTTTGCTACATGGGGCAGCGTCTCCTCCCCGACAAGCCAAAAGTAATTTCAACTATTTTTTTTTGTTTACAAATTGTTTTCCAATCAATTTGTATTACAACTTTATCTTTTTGTCCTGGGAGTAGACTTAGGCTCCACGATCCCAAATATTTGCTGATGGATCATCTTCCGATGACATATCTATAAATGCGAATTTTGAAATAAAGAATATTTAGTTAGGTTGAGGTAATATATATAATTAAGGAGTGAAGATAAATAAATGCAACCAGGTAACTATATGAGATTTAAGCAACATTTAGTCATTTAAAAGAATAAACGAAAAGAGGAAAATATATATATATATATATACACACACACATAAGAAATATTAAAAGTGATATATGAAAATCATAGAAAATATACATTCACCCATCAAATGTTACAATTCAAGTCCATAAATAATAACTGTCAAATTGTCGTAAGCAAATGCAAGGGAAATAGAAAGCAATATCTCATCCTGTTTCATGCAATTGTTGCAGGTACTATCTCATTCTGCTTCTCACTCTCCTCTTCCTCAAACTCCTCATCAACAGAGTTCCATTTTCTCTATATCGGACATCGTCAATCCTGTGTACAAATGAGCTCTTCAACTGATTTTGATGTAAGTTAGTTTTGATACTTGTAAACGACCTTAGTGCCCATGTTAGAAGTAAATTCTAATACCACTGTTGAAATTGGAATTGATAATATGTCTCGTGCCATCAACGAGAGCACATGGTACTATGATTCACAAGTTTTTGACTTCTATCAATCTAAAACACCAAATTCTTCACCTTTGTACTTTATAAGTGACTCCTTGAGATACTGGTCAAGTTATGTTTGGGTTGTCTGCATTTGATTCTTAACTTGTTCTATGAAAGACATGAAATCTTTGATCGTTTTTTGTTGTGTAGCAACACTAGAACTAGAACCCACTTGAGGAGTTTAACTTATAGTATTGTCTTTTATGGCCCTCAAAGTTTCTACATAGAAATAGTACAAACCTTCAACTACATCATGAATCTTATCGACCCCAATGACACTATTCTCACCATACAACTTTTTTAAAATGAATATAACCATAAACATCATGTATCAAATATCAAGAATGATTGCAACAACCATTACCAGACTGCACTCAGACCAATACTTATCAAGCTTTAACAGCATACCAGTAGTCATTAATTGTAGAAAGTCTGGTTCACCACAACTTTTGAACAAAACATCTTTTACTTTCCAAAGTTTTGGTAGAAATATATTTGTTGTTGGATACTTGTTTCCTGAAAAGATCTTCATTATATCGTAAAAAAAGAAAGGAATTTGTGAACTACTTCAGCTCTTGTCCAATCATCAGCCACTAATACACACCATCATGCTCCACATAGTGAAAGAATACACCTCTGAAAGTTATTGCTGAATCTAACATTTCATATGTTCAATTCCAATGTGTCATGACATCCAGCTTTATCATTTTCTGAGATGATAAATTTAACAATTTCACGATCTCATTCAATGTAATCGTGAAGGTGACCTCGTATGTACTTTACATTCTTTCTTATGTTCTCAATCATTGGCTCAATTGTTTTAAACCCATCTTGTACAATCAAGTTTAGGATGTAGACACAACAACTAACATGAAATATTTTCCCACCAAAATAAAAGTCACCGGTAGCCCTAAACTGGTACCACAAATTCATTATCACGTTATCGTTTGCAAGGGCATTGTTTAAAGTTATTGAGGATATTTTCTTCTCAATGCCCCACTCCATAAGGCATCAATAGATGCATTATGAAATCATCAAATCAATGTGAGGAGGTGCAAGATAATAAAAGTTTATAACTCTTTTGCAGAGCATTCATTCGATATCAACATAGTGGACAATTAGTGACATATACCCCTTTCATTAATTAAATGTCGTCCACAAATCTGATGTCACGCTGATTCAAGAAATCGATGTTAACTATCCTTTCAACTTAACTTTCTTACTTACATCTTTACGCACACTCTCTTTAATATTGTACGGGAGACCTTCTCATATCTAAGGTTAAAGCCTCTGACTAATTCGACAAAAGATGGACTATCTCTTATATGAAATGATTTTTCATTTACGATAATAAATATGCTCATCAGCTCATTCACATGGTCCATATTATACTTATAGGTGGACAAGGTACATTGTGATGGATCCACTAAAGATTGGGTAAATGAAAGTGTCAGTTGGCCTAAGGTATGACTTCTCACTTTTTTTTTTTATGACACTTTAATAGGTGTTTCTTTAAAGTTGTGGTTGACCTATGTACTTATTTATCATATTGAGCCTTGTAGTACTTACACTGTATCTTCAACATGTCGTTCTTTAGGGTTACTTCTTCAAAATCTTCCTAAACTACTTATCTTTTTTGTTTCTTTTATTGAACTCTGTGATTATGAGATACTAATATTAATGGACACCTCTTCATCTTGTATACATAAACCTTCATCCAAGATCATTAATGAAGTGAATGACAAACTGCCAGGGATATTGGAAATTTCTTTACTAATTATCTACTAATTAAAAGATACCAAATCAGATTAGCACTATAATGCCTTAAAAGTTTATACTAAACTCTAAATTAGTTACCTATCCAAGGTTATATAAATTGTAACACTTTATATTCTCATTTAAACGTCCATACTGAAATTCTGGCAGCATCTCCCTATGTATCTCTAGATAAGTTAATCTTCAATTTCATTCCCCTACTAAATATCTAAGCAATGTGAAGATATTTAACATGATAAATAAAAAGGAAGAAACATATCCAGAGAGAAATGGGGAGATGGAGTGTAAAACAGGCATGAGCATTTAAATAGGTTATATGAAAGCATATCATCTATCTAACTTTAAACTATCCAAAATGGGACAATTGAACGATTTCTATGTCACTAATAATGTACTATATCTATGTTTGGCCATATAAAATCCTTAAATGGACAACTAATTGTCTAATTTACAAAAATAAAATACATTAGGCTAATTGTCTAATGCATAATAATAAGCTAAGTAATATGTAACGTAATTCATAATTCACAAAAAATAAACACTACTTTTTTAATTAAAAAATAAAACAAATTAGCCATTTAGGATTTAGGGTCTATGGTTTGGGTTGAGGATTTGGGTTTAGGGTTTGGGGATTAGGTTTAGGGATTAAGTTTTAGGGTTTAGGGATTAGGTTTAGGTTTAAGGTTTGGGGTTTAGGGATTAGGTTTTAGGGATTAGGTTTAGGGTTTAGGGTTTAAGGTTTAAGGTTTAGGGTTTAGGTTTAGGTATAGGGTTTAGAAATGGCTCAGCCAGAGCCAGTTCAGATGCACGACAACCCAACCTCACTTGAGCTAGCCCAGACACACCACAGCGAGCCTAGCCACACCACATGGTCCACACCCAGCCCGACCGCACCTGAGCCAGCTCGGGCGCACACCACAGTCAACTTAGACATACTCGATTTCAACCATACCCAATCCCAATTCCACAAACTCCTCAAATTAGAAATTAATAAAACAAAACTATAGAAATGAGCAAGTTAGCTTGATTAGGCAGTGCCGAGTGGACTAGTGGGTGTAGCTCATCTGGATAAGTTGTTACGGTGCTTCCTGAGTTGAGACAAGCGACTGTCGGGCTCGAGAGGTGAGGGAGGAAGTGGAGAGGAGAGAGGAAGGATCATAGGGTGGCCTAGTGGCTGGTGATGGTTGGTGGATGTCGGGCTCAGGAGAGGAGGAGGATGGAGGGAGGGAGATTGGGTTGGGTGAGGTAGTGCGATGGGTAGGGTTTAGTCTTTAGAATATTAGGTCACACACACACACACACACACACACACACACACAGCCCGAACCCTAGTTGAGTCGGGTTTCAAATTGAGTCGAGTCTGAACGAGTCGGGTTTCAGGTTGGGTCGAGTCGAGTTACTAGGTAACTTGGACTCAACTCGGTTTGAGTTCGGATTGGGCTAATTAAGTTTACTCGGTTTGGATTAACTCTCTCACTCGGTTCGGGTGGAGTCCGGTTTGAACGAGTCGGACGAGTCGAGTCATCCCGTGCCCAGCTCTACTTTGTTATGGCCCACCAGAGTTTTGGATCAAGCTAAAAATTAGGCCTCAAAGGTTTCATAGGGTGCGACATCACATGGACTGTTCGGATTTTATACCCATGACATGTGCAAAGGTGCGCATGAGTGCTCACGTAAGAAGGTGTGCAGGTGAGGGGTCAGACCACATTTCAATTGTGTCCAAAACTCAGGTGGGCCCCACCAAGTGCTTTTATATATTTTAGACATGTCTTCCCATGGTTTTAGATGGTATGGCCCCACCTGAGTTCCGTACATGACTGTGGGGCCCATATAGCTCAACCTCATAGGAAGTTCCCATGAGGTCTATATATATATATATATATATATATATATATATATATATGCTCACCTTCGCACTTTCTTATGTGAGCACCCTACGCACCTTTGCACACGTGTTTTAGGCACATAATCTAAAAGGTCCACGTGATGTGGCACCCCTTGAAACTCTATAGGCCCAATGTCCAGCCTAATCCAAGACTCTAGTGGGCCATAGAAAAGAGAAATGCAAATCAATGGATAATATTGTTTCCTTTTTCTATGGCACACCAATATTTTTGGTCGAGCTGAAAGTTGTGCTAGCGAGGTTTCAAGGTGCGCCGCATCATGTGGACCATTCAGATTTTGTGCCTATGACATGTATGCAAAGGTGTGCAGGTGAGCATTCCTATATATATATATATATATATATATATATATATATATATATATATTGATATTGGAATAAGTAAAAAATAAAGAAATTAATAAATATCTCTAAGAATTTGTAATTCTCTTACGTGTACAACATCCCTGTTCTTCTATTGTAAGCACATTAGCTTAGATTTGAATAAATATCTAAGCCACTTGCTCTGAAAGGTCCACTCATCTTCCAACCTACTACTTAGATATTTTTTAGGAATCCAATAAAAGCAACTGCATTTAAAAATAAGCGTTGACAATTACGCCCATGTAATGATGAGAGATTAGAATGCACCCACTGCATACGCCAATTACCAAGTGTGCACACAAGCTTTTCCTTTTTCTTAGATGTGTGAGGTATATAGAAGCAATTAAACTAATTAATATTAGAAATTAAGGGTCTTGTTTAAAAAGGGACCCAAATAATTGGAATTAAGTCTAATCCTGATTTTCGGAGATAAAAAAAAAACATTTTTGGTTGGGCCTAAGGTCGGCAGATGTAACCCAACTCGGTTGGAAATTGAAAAAATCTCTATTTCCCTCTTGAAATATTCTAATTTATCCATTCATGAAGTGGGCCACAAATGCACAAATAAACAAACATTTTAGACGAATGAAATCAAATTTCCACATTAGGTAGATGGTTAGGATGTAACACATGTACAGTTGGGTTGGCTCGGATAAAGTTGGGCTTTACATGTATGTGAGGCTAAGCTTGGCCTAAAGGTGGATCGGGCTCATTTGGTGAGGCAGGCTAGCTGGCCCATTGACACCCTTACAAAAAATGGATATAATTTAATTTTAGATCCATTAGGTGGGACTCAGCTTTAATGACCAGTCCATCTCAAATCTTTGGTTGGATGCTCCTAACCATCAGATCAATGGATATTGAATTGGAAAATTTATATTTTTTAGAAAAGATCTGATCATTGATATAGACCGCTCGATCATGTGAGGCCTACAATTAATTGTCCATCCCTCTCAAATCACTTTGATTAGGGAAATGTAGCAATTCGATTAGTGGTTAAGTAAAAATTGACGATCCATATTAAGTACATTAGAGAGGTCAAAGCAATGACGTGGATCATCCATCTTGCGCAGCCCAACTTTGATTGCCCCATCTCTCTCAAATCACTTCGATATGATGATCCTAACCATCCAAGGATCATCCAATTAGTGGTTGGTAAAAATGGTAGGTTCATATTGAGTTACTAGAGGGTTGTAAGCTTGGGAATGGACCATCATCATGCAGGGCTCACCTTTTATTTCTTAGCCCTTTAAAATTACTTTGACTAGATTATCATAACCACCAGATTAATAATTTGGGAAGTAGGTGGTTCATATTGATGATACAAGAGAGGTATACTTTTATTAGATTATCATAACCACCGTATTAACAATTTGGGAAGTGGGATGTTCATATTGAGTATACTAGAGAGGTCTAAACATTAATGTAAACCATTCATCGTATAGGACCCAAATTTGATGGCCCATCCGTCTCAAATCTCTTTGAACAGATGAGCCTAACCATCTAATTAGTGGTTTGGAAAATGGCGGATCCATACTGAGAATGCCAGAGAGTTCTAATCACAATGTGGATCATCCATCATGTGGGGCTCACCTTTGATTGCTCATTTGTCTGAAAACACTTTGATTGGGCAAGTCTAAAAACTAGATTAGGAGTTGGGGAAATGGATGGTCCATATTGAGTTACTTGAGAGGTCTAAGTATTGATGTGGACCACCCTCATGTGGGGCTTAGGTTGTGCTAGGGTTGAAAAAATGGGTCTGGAATAAGGTTAAGTTCGGGTTGAGAAACTTCGGGTCTGGTTAGGTTAAGTTGGGAATAATGGGGGGCATTTGGGATGTGTTCAAGTCGGTCAGGTTGGGTTGGTTTGGGTCAGGATAGGGTTGAGAACATAGGAATCTGGGTTAGGCACCTCAAGTTGGAATTCAGGTCAGGTTGGATCGTTGGGTCTTCTTAAGGTCAGGTGTAAGTTGCAACCCTAGACATGGGTTCTACAAAAATTAAGATTGGGCTAATCCCTATTTCACAATATAACCTACCCATATGAAGATTAGGTTAATCCCAATTCCACAGAGATTGTAGGTCTTCTCTGAATTCAATGACGGAAGTACCCTTTTATTATTTATAAAAAGTGCTTCAGTCAAACATTGTGGGGTCCACGCGGTTATATGTATGATGTCCAGCCTGTCCACAGTACACCCCACCATGATTATTAGGCACCCCAGAAATTGTGTGGATCCAATCGTTGAGTACACCATACAAAATCTCCAAATTAATAGTGGCCTGTTGGATGAGGGGTTGGTTGTCATGCGCATATCACGGCCACACACAATGCTTAACTCCACTTTTATAGGGAAAAACGGGGCAGCTTGGTCATTTTATCAATGGTAGTATTTTTCGTTACTTCAACATAGTAGATGGAGTCCACGCTTCTCTTTGAAACAGTCAAATGATTTCTATTATAAAAAAATCTAAAAATAAAAAGCAAGAGTGGTCTAAGTGGTGGTGATTTTGTCTAATGTGACCTTGCCGGATTTAGTGACTTAGATGATATCTAGTGGCAATGAAATTTCAATAAGAGAGAAATGAAAGATCTCTGCATCTCTGTCGGCGGAATGTGATTAGAATCCATAAAGTCAAGAATAGCCCAACAAAGACAAGTCTAGCTTGTTACAACAATGAAACACCATCACATATTCTACTCATATAGCAGGACCAACTAATCACCATTGTTGCTCCATGATTGAAAATGGGTATTGATAGAAACAAGGTCGTGACAAGTGACAAAATTGACTGTTGCAGCTTAATTAACATGCATCTCATGGAAGCCCTTATGGTAAAAATAAAATAAAATAAAATGTTGTAGGAGCGAAGTAACAACCACACTAAGTTAGTTGAGTTTCACAATGCACTACATACATTTATGTGGAGAAAGTGATAGCTTAACCAACACGTAGCATCTCGAGAGAAACTGGTTCATATAAATGGAGTAGAATATGCACACAACCAATGGCTAACTCACGATACACGGCTAGCATACGTGGGGTTGTTTGATAGGCTATAATAGTCTTCTAATCTAGATTATTATTTCCACATCAATAGATATGGGAAGTGGCTACAAAGATCTTTCTCTAGCTACCACCTCAAAATCCTATAAATATGAGAAAGATCAAAGAACTTCAGGCCCTCGCTAACAGCAATACAAATCAAATCTATAGCTTAATGCTATACATCATTTTATTTTATCTTATCTTAATTTATTTTAGACTAGGACAACTCATTTACACTACTATACTAGACCGACTTAAAATAGAAATATTGTAACTCCCTTCCATCTACCCTGAGCGCTAGATAGGAAGGAAGTTTTTTTTTTTTTAATAATTATTTTTCAGTAGTGTAATTCCTATTCATCTAGGATAAGCATGCATTACATTGCAAGGAAGACTTTCTTTTGTTTTTTAGTAGTGCAATTCTCTTCACCTATGGCTAAACCAAGGGAGACTTAAATCTAAGGCCTAGTCATTTATGTCATAGACTTTGGATTGCAAAGGGAAACTTTTACTTTATTTTTAATTAATACAATTGAGTTCATTTTATTCTCACATTGCATTGGAGTATCTTTGCTATAATGGTGGAAAAAAATCTTTTATCAGAAGAAAAAAAAAAAATCCTCGTTAGAAACATGAACTCTCACCTTCACAAATTGTCTTATTTCGTTTACAGGTGATTGAATAGGTGACCTAACTACTTCATTGCTCTTGGTCATGAACAATCACTCACGATCTCTCCATCTACCTTGAGACATTCGGTTGAGGTTGAATTGTAAAAGGCTCTAGCACATCTAGCCACGTGATTAAATGTATATAGAAACCTTCCCATGTACCTAGTTGCACTTAGACTTGCTGGGATCCATGTCACTTACCAAGACCGTCCATTATGTCTAGTTCACTCTCCATAGCCTGCCTTGAAAAAAATAACCACCGGATGATCCCAACCATCCAATCAATGACATGAAAAAAATGGATTGTTATGATTGTTCGTGGAAGGTAGGTCTCTAGTCGCTGTTGTTTACAATCATCCAATTTCTGTGATTTTTTCCAAGGCAGCAGGTAAAGAGCCGGCTAACCTACTGGACGGTACGGATGGGTGATGAGTTCAAATGAAACTAAGTGCATGGGAAGGTTTCAATGCATTTTTCTCACAAGATCATTTCTATTAATAGAGAGAGAGAGAGAGTAGAAAAAAGGAAGAAAAGAAGACTGATTGGTGGTGATCAATCACGTGCATGGAGTAGTGTACATCAATCTCGGCCATATCGGTGGTTCTCTAAATGGGCCAAGTGTAAGGATGATGGTAACCTCAGGAGGTACGTCCCACCGTGAATGGGTTATGACAAAATATGCCACAAGCAAGCCTAACCAAATGATCCACGGGCATATAAAATCACAGATCGATCAACCTCAGGATTAGCTAGTTTCCGACGGCAGGGAGGATAACTGTGTTCAAGGGATATGATAACTGTGTTCAAGGGATATGATAAGATATTTTCTATAAAATGAGAGTTACTTTCAAAATTCAAACTGTGATTGATGAACCAACTCCAATGAAGAGTCATGTGGTATAAAACCCCATAATTAAAATATATTCATCATCGAAGTACTCAGATTTTAATACAGTCAACACGTCACTACCATTTGTTTCCTCACTGGATTCTGTGGTGTTGGCTTCCATACAAGAACTATTTGAATTCTCCTTTCTCGACTTAGGATTCTAATAATCCTTCTTCATGTGCCCTGATATGCCACAATTCCATTACTTCAACTTGTCTTTGCCTTTATCCTTGGATTTAAACCTTGATTACGAAGATCCATTGTCCCGCTCAGAATTTCTCCACCTCGTAACCAGTACATTTGTAGAAGCACCCATGCCACCATTTTTCTTTTTCATTGCCTTTGACTGAAAAGCTAAGATAATAGTCTTAATACTAATGGTTGTTCTATTGGTGCACAAAAATTCCTTAAAGTACTCATATAAAGTTGAGAGAGAATTCAACAACATACATACCTTTTTTTTTAACACACACACAAGCACCCTCACACACTCACACCATAGTGGGATTTCACCACCTATGGATACTCGAACCCTTGACTGGATGTTAAAACTCCTGAAAGTCTACCACCAGAGCAAGAGTAAGGATCCAACAGTATACATGCCTGATCCTAATCTTTCATCGTCTCTACATCTAACAATATGCAAATCAACCTATTGAAGTTACTAATGTAGGGATCAACGTTAACCCGCTCCGCCATATTCAAATTGAATAATTGTAGCTTCAAGTACAAGTGATTCTCAAGAGATTTATTCACATAGATATTCTCTAATTTCACACATGTACTTGCTGCAGTTTTCTCTCTCATAACATTATAAAGAACTTCATTCATTAAGCACAATTGAATAGAGGTTTTAGCTTTCTTATCCATCTTGTTCAATTCTTCTTCTATTATAGATTCCGATCACTTTTCAATGAGAGCTTTGTTCAATTCTTATTGAACTTGGATACCATTCATCTTAACTTTCCATAGTTCAAAATTATTTTTGTCGAAATATTTTTCTACATCAAACTTTGGGTTAGATGTCATTGATACCTTGCTTTCAAATTCGATCTGCTTCTCAATGTTAACTCTGATACCACTTGTTGGAAACTACGGAAATATTTAAAGACAAATCAAGCAAAGTACAAGCAATCAAACAACCAAGTCCAAATAAGAACAATTTGAACTTTATGTGAAAAATCCTTACGTGAAATTACTCGAATCTCTTTTCACAAGACCCAGTTATGCCCTTAAACCCTTAGGAACGAATTAGAAAGCCATAATACACCTCTCTCTCTCTCTCTCTCTCTCTCTCTCTCTCTCCCGAATCCTAATTTTACTTGTTTTATATAGTGTTACAGCCAGAATAGGAAACAACTTACGCACTTATGTAATTCTGCGCACATCTTCGATGGGACCTTTGATAGCATCGAATTCCTATGCCATCAAGTAGAAACACCAAAATGTTCCAACAAGCCACATAGATTTTTTGAATTTTCTCGATGGGATTGAGCATCTGTCAATGGCATCAACATCTGCTCGATCGCATTGAGTGGTCTATTAATGATATCAACCAATTTTGTTTGTGAACACAACACTTTGTGGGGTCTATCATATCATACATGTAAAATTCACTCTATCTATCAAGTAAAACTATTATTTGAATCATGCATACACAATATCAGATTGATAAAATGCTCATATGGATCACAACAATGGGAACAATCTAAAATTGCTTCCAAAACAAATTAAGTTGAAATAGTGCAGCTCACTTGAGTCTTTCAACAGGTTGGTTTTTGTATCTTCTCTTTATCTCGGTGAGTTAGACCTGATTAATAGGCTCAATGAAAAATACACCAAATGGTGGCTCACACATAAACCTATTGATGGCATTCCAGTTACAATGTTCCATTCGGTGTGGCCCATCCGAGTTGTAAATCTAGGCAATTTTATTTTTTTTTACCTCAATCTCTAACATTGAGCATAGAATTTACTGGGTAGAGTGGATTTTACACTTACAACATGGTATTCCTATAGGATTTTACACTTACAACATGGAATTTTACACTGGGTAGAGTGGATTTTGCCACGTAAAACTAGTGTTGTATAGGACTTCAATCTCCCTCCTCTCTCCTCTACGAGTTTCCTCCCATTTCTCTATCCCCTCCTCACTCCATGTCACAAATGCCATACCTTTATGCTATATGTATAATACGAAAAGCCCACAATTAATTTTAAGAGTGAGCCAAACTTCCAATACTTAAAAGATACGGAAAGTCGTTTCATGAAAAGCTAAGGACTTGTTTGGATACCACCAAATAAGTTACTTTTTCTACGTAAAATAGTAAATTAGTAACTTATTTCAGATAAGTTAGTTTAGTTTATGATTATTATAAGTAACCTTTTTACTTAAAAGTACTCATTCAGTTCATTTACTTCTTCTTCTTCTTTTTTAGCTTTTCTACTTTTCATAAGTTGTTAAAGAAAGTTATAGGAGAGACGAAAGAGAGGAGAAGCTGATAAATAGGTCATTCCCACAGACCGCATCAAACTATTAATGCAGATATCTGGTTAGCCTTCCTTGGACCTTCGAACACCTGCACATAGAAAAGACAAAGGAGACCTGGATGCAGTAGGGGACCCTCCGATGCCTAAGTTAGGTAGGGAATTTGGGTCTAGTAGAAAACAGTGTTTTTGGGCTTAAGATTTCACCATTAGGGATGCGCCAATTTGTAGATGAGGAGGGATGGTGACGTAGAAGGTAATATCCCTACTTAGTAGGGGCGTATTATAGAGGGAATCATATCTCGAGCGTGTCCCGGATATCTTCTTAGATCTTCAGCTGAGATATCGGACAGATCTCTCTGATGAGGTCTGAGTGGTCAGAATCAGGATAAATATGCACTAGAAGACCAAGGCCAAGCAAGGCATCCGAAGTGGCCTGCATAGTCATCTCGAGGCGTAGTTCGCCAACCTGGGCTCTCTAGCGAGTTGTGGCCGAGCTTTCCCTCAACATTGAGTGAATTGCTGACCTGCTGAGCTGACGTCATATCGGAGCATAGAGGCTGAGCTCCTATCCTTAGTAGAATGTCGGCGACACTGATGATGTCCATCCTCTTCATCTTATCGTACGGTGTGGGGCTTTCCCGAGCGTGACAACTCGAGGTCTTGCCCTGTGGTGATCCATCCCTTAGGGGCCCCTTACCAAGAGATGATCCGAGCAACAACTCAGAAATGGATGGGACCAGGGAAGATCTAGGTGTTTGATGGAAGCAGAGATACTTCATCTTATGACGGTTTCATAGACGAATGGGCATGGAACAAACATTCTTTCCTATTGCGGATCTCTGTTATCTAGTCATTGAGGAGCTCCTTGATCATAATTGGTGTTAAGTGACCTCGTGATACACACATATGTCTGAGTTGACCTTATCTTAATGGTTATTCCATTTTCACCCATAACAATCGCCCCCAATTTTTAAGCTAACAGTGGTGAGCTCAGGAAGTAAGATGGTGTAATGAGCTCGGACATGCGAGGAGTCGAGTCGATTCACCATTAATGCAGAGATAGGTGGCAGGCAAGAAGATCAAGGGAGATCTACAATGATGGTACAGTGCGTTTGAGGAGGCATGTGCTGGCAAGGTGCCTTTTCGCTCTCCAGCTTATGGGGTGTGGACACATGGAGCTGCTTGGGGAGCCACGTCGTCGAGCAAGTGGGAGGTCTCCACGTGGTCACATGCATATGTTGAGGAGTCTCTTCAGCCGCTGCATTTAATGTGGGCGATCATCACCTACAGTCGAGCTTCCTATAAAAGGGGGAGAACCATAACATTTCAAGCCATTTTGTGACGCATCGAATTTCAAGGGTCGAGTATACACTCGACTCCCGACATTCCGGGTGTCACCTATATCTCGCGGAAGCGTATTATGTGATTCATTTTTATTTAGCATGTGACTATTTAAGGAATTAAAATCGATCATGTAACTTGTACTAAGATAAAAGTAAGTTCTAACTCAAAATGTAACTAATCCAAAAAATAAAAATAAAATTGTTTAAGGCTAATGTATGGGATTGTATCCCGGCAAAATACATATGGCCGAAAATGCCGAACATCTCGACTCCAGGTCTCATCGCTCCCCCTAAAGAAGCCTATGGTGGCCCACCTAGCGGCTGGATATACGAAAGCTCCTCATATGAGTCCACAGATGCCTTGTCCAATGCATCAGACTCCAGGGTACCTGCATCTGTGATAAAGTTTGGTTGGTGTTTTAAAACACATCTGATTGCTTACCTCCAAGTGCAGAGGTTCATAAGTAGTATCCCATGAATACAGGGTCAATTCCATAGGGAGATGAATTGTGAGAAGGAAAAAATCAAATGCAAAACAAACTAAGTAATAAAAACTAAACCGATGATTTGATTTTGGGATTTTTGAATAAATGTAATTCAACTAAATAAAATAACACCTAAGCTTCAAAGGTCCACATATAGGTTAATGTTCCAAAATCATGATGACTTGGATAACACAACTAAGATCTAAGCACTATGGTCAGCCTAATCGGAAAATAAAACAGTTTAAATATTTTAATAGGTGATATAAAATATTAGAAAATCATGGATTTGCACCATTGAAATATATTCTCAAGCGTCAGTTATTTTAAGAATTCAATATCAATGAGATAATGAAAATCAAAGAAATATAATAGGTAGAGAACCTCTCCTATCTAGGAAATCTAATTTATCTAGGGTAAGCCTATCCATCAATGTGAATCTCATATGATGAAAACATATGGATCTCATAAGAGGATAAAAAAATAAAACTTAAATAATAAATAATATGCACACACCATTTTTCTCATCATTAAAACAATCAATCATCATAATCTTAAAGAATTATTAAACCCATGTGCTTCCCTTCTAGCTTGGGCTAGAAGGAACTTAGAAAAACATAATTAAAATAAGAAAGAAAAAAATAAGAAGAAAGAAATAAATGCAAATAGAAAAGATCTAAAAAAAATAACTTACTCTAATAAAATTAAAAACTCTTTAAGAACCCTAAATTTTGCTTTGGGATGCCTTGAATGATGCTTAGGAATGCCCTAGGAAGCCCTATTTATAAGTAGGAAACTCCAATTTTCGTACAAAGTTGAAAAATCCTAGAAACTGCCTCAAATATACGTTAGTTGCCTAAAATAGACTTATCGCTGCACAATTTGTTTAAAATAGATTTCCTACTGTGCAATTTTCCAAAATAGACCTTAGAGCTTCAGAATACACTTTTTCAAGACGATTTCAGGATTCTTCACTTCAAATCTTCGATTTTCTTCATTCTTCACTTGATTTTCTTAGATCTTTGGCATGTGAATTCTTCAATCTTGGTCTCTTAAGATCCATCCCTTGCCTTAGTGATTCTTGAGTATCAAATCTATGCTTTTTAACACCTTTTTCAATCCAAGCTCTTAAATTCACCGCGCAACACATACATGACTAAAATAGAACATTAAGTGGATTCATGTTCATAAAACCAAGATATAAATGAGAGAAATTATGCAATATTTGAGTCCCAACATCGTCTCAGAATGGGAGTGAGTGATCAACTTAGTGGTTTCATTAATATCAAGTTACACAAGTTATCAATTCCATAAGTATAGTTAATGATAAAGCAACTTAAACATTCAGTTCCTAGAAACTCTTATTAATGCACATGCATGTTGTTATAAGATGATGCATGTCCTCACAACCCAACACTCCCTCATGCGGCTTTAACGCTTCATTTATAAATGCCAACACTCCCTTATCACGAAACCACAACGCCTAAGTCACCACAATCTATGCTAATGCAATGCAATGGGTGATCGTGTTAACCAATTGCTTAATTAATTCCATTTGTCAAGCTAAATTAAGAAAGGTAGGGCACCTCCACTTGATCAATGGCCCTAACCTAATCGCTAGGCCCAGGGTGACCGTAACGGCCCTGTGCCTGCGACCCTTGATCTGTCTGGGTTCATTACTACCAGCTGAACACATACGATAAGCAGGATTTGTGAATCACTTTTGCTCATTGACACTATAGGGAGGCTCATCACCCCAGCGTAGGCCGACAATGCGGACATAGTTTCCCATACCACCATGCCCAACCCTTGAGACTTAAGGATCGTGTCGCTAACAGTTATAAGTGGACTTTTCGAGGGTGTGGGGTTCCCCATATTCAAGCAAGCGTGATCATACAGGGTAAACACACATGGTTGGTTGGCTAGTAGACTAGTTCGGCTAGCCCAGGCGAACAACGATGCAATCGGCACTAGGTGAGAGTATCCTGTGTAGTTCAATTACTGTTGGTTGTCCGCAATCGGCCTGGATCAGTCAAACTAGCCGACCACTTGGGGTTGCCCTTGCAAATTTACAGTTCACCGGCCAACCCAATTAACTAATTATCTAAGTTAAACAACATATTTCAGATATTACTCATTGCAGTCACAAGAAATGATCTGACACAGTAATTTTAGGAAAATTTTCACTTGTATAAGGCAATTTATCGAACATGCAGGCGAAGTTTCCAAATTATCATAATGGTATGTAGTTAGGAAAAATTGGAGACATTTGTGGGGGAATACAATAAAGCATATGCTAAAAATTTCATAAAATTCACCCTAGTCTAGCATGCAATTTGGTATTTAGCCTAAATTATGCAAGTTCAAAATTTTTTTTTAAAAAAAGTAAATAATTAAGCAAACGTACACTGGTTAGTATGCAATTGTCCATTCATTACATAATCCATTAACAGTGACACGAGTTCGACAATCAGCAACCTAAGGGTAATGGGCAACACCTAGCGGTGATTTTTTGGTTTGTGGTGCCGCTTCTAAGATTGGAATACATAGGCCAGCGTGCTGGTGACCTACGCAGGTGAAATTTCTTGTAAGGGTGCATGCAAATTAGCTTATGAGGTTTAATCCATGAGGATGATTCGATAATTACCTCCTTTCACTATGGGGCTGTTTTCCTATGGTGCGTCGCGGTTGCGGGCTCTGTTACGGTCAGCGGAGGCAGGAAAGTCACCCAAATCAACCTTCCCAAAGTCCCTCTCTCCTCCTCTCCCCACTCCCTCTCTCAGTTTCCAGCTTGAAATTCATATGGGAGTGGAGAAATGAATTTCTGGGGCTGGGGGAGTATCCTTAACTCGTACCTCGAGTTTAGTCAAAATTGGACGGTCGGTCACAACTTCACGAAAGAGCGAGGGGACCTAATTCACTTAAATTTCATATTTTATGCCTAGGAGAATTGTGTGTTTCATACATTCAACTTTCAGCCCAAGTTGGGCAGTTTTAGGTGCTAACTTGGGTCTCTGCCCGCGATGGGCCTCAAACCCAATGAGGTCATCGATTTCCTATAGTTTTGGACTTAGCAGGGTTACAACGGGTGGCTTATACTTATTTTGGTCTGTCAAAGTGAATTTTTTTGAGAGCCAGCACCGCGGCCCATTTTCGGTCCCGGTCATACTTAGAATTTGTTATGTTTATGATGTCATCCTTTCATAATTTATGAAAGTGGTCGTTCGATGTTATTTATACCTAGTTTCTAAGGCTTCGCACGTGTGCCCCTAATGGACTACCTGATATGGTCCTGTGATGATCTTGTTGGTGGACGCCCTAGGATCCAGTGTTGTTTTGGCCCAGGTGTTACACATTTTCTCCCACAGCCTCCTCTCGAGCTCCCTGTCTTGGAGATTTTCGGTAAGTTAGAAATTCTCCTCCTGTGACCCTTGCTCCTTTCCTTCCATTTTCTTGCTTCTAGACCTGGTATGTCGGATATCTAAGGCGAGGACTTTGAAGTATATGCTTTCTAGGGAGATTTCGACCCAGAGAGCGTAGATTCCTAGCTAGAGGCTCCCTTTGATCCTCCATCTCTAGTATCTCTAAATCGTGACCAAACGATGGAATCTGTTTCATCGGAGAGGGCAGTTGTTTAGACTTCAGCCAAGTAGCCAGGCGAGGCCGATCCTACTGGGTCGACAATGATCGGGGCCGACCTGGCCCGGATTAGAACCGAGTTCTAGATTTCGGACTCAGTGAGACTTAGAATCCCCGATCCTGGTGAAGTTCTAGGCGACCCGTGTGAAGGCGAGGTGGTTATCTTTTTTGTCGCCTTGTAGTGTGGGCTCTACCTACCCTTCCATTGTATTATGTGAGAGGCCACTTCTCGCATGAGGATGGCCCCCAACCATATTATCTCGAACGCCTGGAGGGCATTGCTAGGGACTTACATCCTCTAGTTCCAACTTGGGAACCAAGAACTAATGGTCGAGGAGTTTTTGAACTTATACCAACCTAAGGATCACCCGAAGCAGCTAAGCTGGTATTACTTCTCGGTGTGGGTGAATAGGGGTAAGGCCCTCATTACTGGCAACCCAACTTCTAACAAAATTTGGAAGAATAAGTGGTTATGGGCATATGGAGAATAGGAGGTGCCCATTGCTGAACTAGCCCAACTGCGAGCTCGGGTTCCCATCAAATTTGCCACCCAAGGTTGGACATTGCCGAGATGCTAAACTTAAGGTTTTTCTTCGTATGTTTATGGTTGAATTTACTAACCATTAGTCAATTTTATAGGCTTTCCCAAGACTCTGCCTCTTTTATCTAACCTACAATTTAGGCAGGTGCACGATATGAAGGCAGCAAAGGGCGAGCTCCCTCTTTGAAGCGCATTGATTACCCCGGACCTCCTTTATCGATCCGAGCTCTATCGACCTGCCCCTCGCACTACTCCTTCTCGTAGGTAACAAATAATATATATGCTTCAGTGGAGTAGTTTTTTTACTAACTCCAAGTATTTCCTATGCAGACATGGCTGAGCCATCACGGTCTGGGAAAATGGTCTGTCCTCCCCCTGTCATTAAAATGGTCGAACGGAAGTCAACTCTAAAGAGGAAGGTAACGGTCCCTCTGACCATATTGGCTAGAGCCTTTGTCACAGCGGAGGTGAGGCTAAAATTTAATGTTGGGGGGTCATCGGCAGAGCGATTGCTTCCGACCGCATTAGGTGAAGGGGCTCAGGACACTCCTGCCCTGGCTATCCCTCCGTAGTAGGCAACTATGGAGGTGGTGGATCTGGATGAGACCTCTCCATCTCGAGAGGCTCAAGTGACTAAGGAGCTTCAACTCATATCTGCTCAGCCCAAGTTGGAAAGGGCGATATCTCGGGTTCGTAAGCAGCCGAAGAGGGTGATACCTTGGGCCCCCGAGTTGTCGAAGTTGAGGGACCGAGCTCCCTACCCCCTGGGTACCATATGAGTGGCCCATCCAATTAGGTGTACATGTATGCTCCGACTGATCAGATTGTCGACCTGATCAACACTCATCTGGAGACCCTTCTAAGTGACGTGGTGGCATTTTGCTATAAGGTATACCCTTTCCTCATCACCGTTCTTGTCTGTATATGATTGATTTCTAATGTGCTTTCTTTGTTTTAGCTCATCCCTGCTCTTTTGTCTACTCGCCAAAAAAATGAGGCAAGTGGGGGATGAGTGTGAGCAAGTGAAGGCAGAGCTCCAGGGCAAGACTGCTGAGGTCAAGGCCCTTCAACGAGCTCTGGAGTTGACTGGGGAGGAGTGTAATTCTCTGAAGATCCAACTGAGAGAAGCCCAATAAAAGGAGATTTCGGCGTTGGCCGAGTTGGAGGGGATAAGGTCGCATCTTTCTACGGTTGAGGAGCGATCTAAAGCGACAGCCAAGGACACAGTGCTGAAGGTTGAGGCTGCGGTACTAAAGAAAGAGATGGTGAGCGAGAGAGAGAGTTCGGTGGCCAAGTTGGCTGAAGTTGAGGTGACTTTGGCTGCTTAACTGTCCGAGGCCACGGTGGCCATCCTAACGATTATGGCCGCAGTTGTAGAGGAGTATAAAGCCTTGAAGGATTGAGCTGATGAGGTGGAGGTGATCTACAACTACAGCTACGAATGTTGCATAGAAGATGTCAGGGGTCTGTACCCCGAGCTGAACCTTGACAGCCTCAGCGACGAGGTGTAGGCAGACCCTACACTGTTAGGCCCCACAATGACCGACGTCGAAGCTGCGTAGTAACCCTCCTCTCAAGTTGACTGAGCCTTGCCATCCTCTCTTATACTTGTACAAATTTTGTCTATTTTTTGTTGTATTGCCTTCATATATGAATGAAAAGATAGTTTTTTTGCAGTAATTGTTGTGCGCGGAGTTTTTAAATAGACTTAGTTGTTCGTTGGCCACAGCGACGGGCCGAGCATACTAGTCAAGTAGGAGCGATGGGGCAATCTCTTGAGTTATTCCTTTTATGAAGGGAATTTTGCCTTTGTAGAATATATAGACGAGTTGTAATAACCCTTTCATAGAGGGCTGAGCAGTTTTCTTAGGAGGATTGCTCTCCCTTATACTAAGAGATCCTCATTGTAGATCACGCAATCCGAGTATCATTATTAATTAGTGGTCCGACCTCTTCTTTAAGGGTCGGGCAACTGGTAAGGACTGTTTCTCCCTTGCACAAAGGGAAGTCCTCAATTGGCCATGCAGTAGAATCGATTAATGGTCTGACCTCTTCTCTAAGGGTTGAGCGATTGGTGAGAAGATAGTTTTTTCCTGTATTAAGGGAAGTCCTCTGGAGACTATGTAGATCGAATGTTGTAGACAATGAGTAGAATTTAAAATTTCCCATCTTTGGGATTTAACTGTAGATTCTGAATGAAACATGTAGATTCCGACCTAGTAGGTCAATTATTGTAGATTTTAGATAGTAGACATGTACATTCCGATCTGAGATTTGGTCGACCTTCACAGGTAGTAGATCTTAAGATGTGCATTATTCCATGGATGCAGCAGAGGTCATTCTTCCATATCTTCAAGTTGATAGGTCTCAGGTCAGGTTGTGCCTGTCACCTTGTAGGGTCATTCCCAATTTGGCCCTAGGGTTCCCGAGCTAAACTCCTTGGTGTTTTGAAAGGCTCTATGGATGACCAAATCTCCTACTCAGAACCTTCTCACCCTTACTCGAAAATTGTAGAATCGGGTGACCTGTTGTTGCCGAGTTACGCCCTTAAGTTGGGCCTACTCCTTTTATCGAGTAGGTTGAGGTCTAGTGTCATCTACTCAGCATTTTGATTTTTATCATAGGAACAAATCTGCACAGTAGAGAATCTGATCTCAACTGGGACAACGGCCTCTGCTTTGAAGGTCAAGGAGAAAGGAGTTTCTCCTATGGCTGTCCAGGTAGTGCTCCTATTCACCAAGAGGACATGGGGGAGCTCTTCAGCCCAGGCCCCTTTAGCTTTCTCGAGCTTGGTTCAAAGGTGATTTTTAATAATCTTGTTAATGACTTGACCTGACCATTAGCTTGGGGGTGCCAAGGCAATGAGTAAGCGTTTTGAATTCCAAGGTTCCCACACATGCCTCGGAACCGATCATTGTCGAATTGCTTCCCATTGTCTAAGACGATCATGTGTGGGATTCTGTACCGACATATGATGTTTTACCAGACAAAGTCGGTGATCTTCTGTTCAGTGATCTTGGCCAGCGGCTCGGCCTCGACCCACTTGGTGAAGTAGTTGACCACAACAACTGCGAACTTGGTCTTCCTTTTGCTGGTTAGTAGAGGGTCGATGATTTCTATCCCTCATTAGGCAAATGGCCATGGCTCGGTCATAGGGTCAGCTACTCAAGTGGTTGATGAGGTATTACCGCGAATCACTTACATTTATCACATCTCTGGGTATACTGTTTGGCATCTTTCTATATTGTTGGCCAAAAGTATCCTTGTCGGATGACTTTGTAAGCAAGGGCGCGACTGCCAGAATGGTTGTCGTAAATCCCTTTATGAATTTCTCTTAGAGCATACTCAGCCTTTTCAGGTCAAAGACATCTGAGACAGGGTAGAGAGAACCCATTTTTGTATAAGGTGTCCTCGACCATGGTGTACCGAGATGACCTAGACCAAAGCCTACATGCCTTGAGCTGATCTTCAAGTAGCTTGCCTTCCTGAAGATATCTGGCGATTGGGTCCATCCAGCCCAGGACTGTATTCACTAGAAGAACCACATTCGGGTTAGATTCATTGATACTTGGCTCAGCTAGGAATTTGATCGGGATTGACCTTGGTATATCATCTTTGGCCGATGTGGCTAGCTTTGCTAGTGTATCTACTTTGGAGTTTTCTGACCTGGGGATCAGACTGACATCACACTTGGGGGATTTACTCATAAATTCTCGGGCCCTTTGTAAGCAGGCTATCATTCTTTATTTCTTGGCCTGTTACTCGTTGGCCATCTGGTTGATGACGATCTATGAATCACTATGGACTTTTAGGTTATAAGCTCCCATTACTGCTGCCAACCTAAGTCTAGAGAGTAATGCTTTGAATTCTGTTGCGTTGTTCTATGTTTGAAAATTAAATGTTAAGGCATGTTGTGTGCAGGTCTGGTCAGGAGCCTTAAGGACTACCTCGGCCCCACTGTCTTTAGAAATGGATGAGCCATCGACGTACAACGTCCAGGTTAATAGGTCAGGCTCAGCCTCCTGGTCTGTAAGTTGGTCAGTTTCAGTGACCACTACTTAGCCTTTAATGGTGGTTAGAGGTTGATATTTGATGTCGAATTCTCTGAGCTTAATTTTCCATTTTGTGAGTCTCCCCGACACCTCGAGCTTCTGAAGCACCTGGGGGAGAGGTTGGTTGGTCGAGACTATAATTGTATAGGCCTAGAAGTAAGGTCGGATGCAGCGGGATGACACGACCAAAGAGAGGGCAATCTTCTCTATGTATAGATACCTGGTCTCGGCCGAGACTAAGCTTTGCTGACGTAGTACACTAGTAGTTGTTTCCTTTCTTGCTCCCGAATAAGGGCCAAGCCAACCGCTTATGTCGAGACTGCTAAGTATAATAGCAGCGGCGCTGAACCTAAGTACTGTTTGAGTTGTTAGAAGGCGAGCTTGCATTCCTCGATCCACTCTATCTTCTGTTTTCCTTTTAACTGTTCGAAGAAAGGGAGGCAATTGTCAGTGGCTCGGGAGATGAACCGGTTGAGGGCAGTAACTCTTCTTGTGGTGCACTGAATTTCTTTCATCGTCCTGGGTGAGCTCATGTTTAGTAGAGCTCAGATATTTTCATAGATCACCTCAATCCCTCTTTGATTGACTAGAAAGCCAATGAACTTTCACGAGCTAACGCTGAAGGCACATTTGCTCAGATCCAGCTTCATCTGATATTTTAGCAAAATTGTAAACATCTCCTCAAGGTCGGCGATGTGATCTATAACTTTGATGCTCTTAACGAGCATGTCATCGACGTAGACCTCCATGGAGTGTCCGATCTGCTGAGTGAACATTTTTTTAATGAGTTATTGGTATGTGGCCCAACATTTTTCAGCTCGAAAGACATGACCTTGCCGCAGTAGAGCCCCTTGTCGGTGATAAAAGTCATCTTCTTCTTTTCATGGGGATGCATAGTGATCTAGTTATAGCTCGAATAAGCATCCATGAAGCTTAGGAGCTCATGCCCGACTGTGCTAGCGACCAATTGGTTGATCTGTGGAAGGGGGAAGCTGTCATTGGGGCAAGCTTTGTTCGGGTCGGTGTAATAAACATAGACCCACCACTTTCCATTAGACTTTTTCACCAAGACGATGTTAGTGATCCAATTAGGATAGTAGATTTCTTCTATAAAACTTGCTTCGAGGAGCTTGCTAACCTCTTCATCAATGATAGCATGTCATTCTAGTTTGAACGCTCATCGCTTCTACCTCACTAGTCGATGATTGGGTTCGACATCGATTGTGCCTCACTAGTCGATGATCGGCTGATGTCGGGCATGTCCCGATGGGACAAGGTAAATACGTTGGCATGTCATTGAAGGAGGTTCATAATCTCATCTGGCAAAGCTGGAGCCAGTGATGAGCTAACCTGTACTTCCGAGTCAGGTCGGATTCACTGAGGGGGATGGTTACGAGGTCCTCCATTGGAGACCCTTTCTCGATCGACTCCTCTCGAGGATCAAGGGAGGTGATAGCCATTGCATGATGTTGTGTCCTTAATGCCATGGAGTAGTACTATCGGGCTTCCTGCTGATCTCCTCTTACCTGCCCTATTCCGTGCTCGATTGGAAATTTCATTGCGAGGTGGTAGGTCGATACCACTGCTCGTAAAGTGTTGAGTCACGGTCTTCCGAGGATGACATTGTAGATGAAAGGGTAGTCGACTACAAGGAAGTCAATCATGGTCATTGTCTGGTTTGGTCCTTCTCCCACTATAACTGGGAGTTGTATAGATCCTTCGGAGGCGACTTTGTCCCTTGCAAACCCGAGCAAAGGAGTTTTGACAGGTAAGAGTTAAGACCTCCCGACTCCCATTTTTTTGAAGGCATTGACGAAGAGGATGTCTGCCAAGCTACCAGTGTCCATTAAAATTCGAAACACTTTGTGGTTGGATATGGTTATAGCCACCTCCAGTGCATCATCATGAGGGTGATGGACACCTAAAGCGTCTTCCTCAGTGAAGGTCAGTTCGTAGGAGGCCACTTTTTATTCCTTCGAATGTCTACAGGTGAGGTGGACTTGATGTTCCAAGCTGATGTGGCAGATGCTTCGGGCATGGGCTCTGGGTTCTCGATTCGAGTCTCCTCCTCCAGCAGGTCCGCTGAAGATGGTGCATATCTCTACCATAACCTCATCATTGTTGTCATTGATGTGTTGCTCATTCTTCCGATCTGACCTTTCCTCTCTCCTGTTGACATACTATCGTAAATGCCCATTATGGATGAGGGCTTCAATCACTTCTTTAAGGTTAAAGCAATCACTAGTGGAATGGTCATGGTCACGGTGGAAGTGACAGTACTTCCATTTGTCTCTCTTGTCGGAGTCGGTCTTCATCCGATTTGCTCATTCGAGGAGCCATTTGTCCTAAGCTTCCATGAGAACCTGCTCGGGCGTCGCATTAAGAGGAATGTAAGAGTTAAACCTACTCTCGGGTCATCTGCTCGGACACTGACTTCTTGTCGAATCGTCATCTCTTCTCCACTTGTTGCTGGGAGCTAACGCCTGTTCGTCCTTAAGTCGTTTCTCCTTGGTCGAGCTTCCCTTATTCCAAATATTTTTGGGCTCGACTGAGGAGATCGGCCAGTGTCGTCGGTGGGTTCTTGCTGAGTAAGAAGAGAGAACTCCCCTGCCTCAAGTCGACCATCATAACGGCCATGATAATCTGATCCAAATAGCCCTCTACTTGCATCACTTCCAGGTTGAAGCGTTTAATGTAATCTTTTAACAGCTCGTCTTCTCTCTAGATGATAGTGAGGAGGTGAGTTGTTGGTTTTAGCCTTTCTTTCCTACGATAAAGTTAGTGATGAAGGCCTTACTGAGTTGTGTAAATGAACTAATGGACTGTGGTTTCAATTGTCAAAACTATTTTTGAGATGCCCTGAAAAAGTTAGGGAGAATACTTAGCACATTACCTTAGTTGATGCACCATGAAGCTCCATCCATATCCTGAAAGATTTCAGATATTCGGCCAGGTCAATGGTCACTGAATAAGGATCGATCTGCGGCATCCGGAATCTAAGTGGGAGTTAAGTGTGCATGATGTGAGCGGTGAACGGTTGTTCAGTTTCCTCCAACATGGCTTCTATCAAGGTTGGAGCGTGTACGCGGTAGTCCTACTGCATGTGGTCAATTTGGCCTCGTAATTCGTTGACCTTGGCCTCCCAAGGGTCTTTGTTCTCGGCTACTGTCTCAGCCATGGCCTTGGGAGCTTTTTCATGCCTCTTCTTCTCTGACTCATGACGTAAGTCGAAGGCAGCCAGCATGGTAGTGCCCGAAATGCGGGAAGATGCTCGTCTCAGTGCTTCACCTAACAGTCTGCTCCTTCGGGAGTTGGTGGGTGCTCGAGATGGCACAGAAACTTTTGTGGCTGCCCAAGCAACAACTTCCTCATCCCCCTGGTCGGGGGAAGGATTTGTCGCTCTAGCATTCACCTCATCTAATCAATGTTGCTGATTAGGGCTTCAACTTGGTGCTCTAGAGAGACAAACTGACCTCCTTGGTTCCGGGACCGCTGCACCAAGCCTACGGGTGCAAAGTTATCCTAAGGCTGTGATGACAAGTCCCAGCGGTCCACAGACTGTTCTGGCGATACAGGACTGGGCACAGTAGTGGTGTTCTGGGCTTTCTTTCTCTCATTTACCATTGTTAAATCACTGTAGGTGGTGAGAATGACTTTCGATGTCGTTTCAACATACCGCATCAAACTATTGATGTAGAAATCTGGTTAGCCCTCCTTGGACCTTCGAACATTTGCACATAGAAAAGACAAATGAGACATAGGCTATAGCAGGGGATCCTCCGATGCCTAAGTCAGGTAGGGAATCTAGGTCTTAGTAGAAAAAAAGGGTTTTGGGGCTCAAGATTATGCTTTCCTTTCACCATTAGGGATGCTCCTATTTATAGGTGAGTTGGGGTGGTGATGTACAAGGTAATCTCCCTACTTAGTAGGGGTGTATTATAGAGGAAATCATATCCCAAGTGTGTCATGGATATCTTTCGAGATCTTCGACTGAGATCTCAGACAGATCTCTCTGATAAGCCCCGAGTGGTTGGAATCAGGAGAAATATGCAGTAGAAGATGGAGGCTGAGTAAGGCATCCGAGATGGCTTACGTAGCCATCCCGAGTAGTTCGCCAACCTGGGCTCTCTGGTGAGCCGTGGCTGAGCTTTCCCTCAACATTAAGTGAATTGCTGACTTGCAGAGCTAATGTCGTATCAGAGCATAGAGACCGAGCTCCTATCCTTAGTAGAATGTAGGCAACACCGAGGATATCCATCCTCTTCATCTTATCATACGATGTGGGGCTCTCCTAAGCATGTTAACTCCAGGTTTTGCCCTGTGGTGATTCATCCCTCGAGGGGGGTGTGACTAAGAGATGATCCGAGCAACAGCTCGAAAATGGATGGGACCAGGGAAGAGCTTTATATCTGATGGAAGCGGAGATACTTCATCTTTTGATGGTCATCCTAGAGGAACGGGTGTGCTTTCCTGTAGTGGATCTCTGCTTTCTAGCCATTGAGGAGCTCCTTAGTCATAACTGGTGTTGGGTGACCTCGTGACGCGCATAGATGTCCAAGCTGACCTTATTGTATTGGTCAGTCCATTTTCACCCATAACAATACTTATGTTCTTAATAAATATAAACTACGTTACTTGTGGCATAAGTAACTTATCTTAAGCAACTTATGATCCAAATGGGCTATAAGGGAGTGTTTGGATTGTAAGTTACTTAAGATAAGCTACCTATGCCTTAAGTAACATATCTTAGTTTCTACTTAATAAGCTAAAATGACTAAGTAACTTTAAGTTTTTAAAAATAAAAAATAAAATAAAATTTACTTATAATTGATCATACACCAAACTTACTTATCTCAAATAAGTTACTTATCCACTGTTATAAGTATTTATTTTTTTTTAAAAAGAACTTATTTAGTGATATTCAATTGGACCCTAAGTATGTTTTGAGAATTTGAACAACCTAATGCTATTATGATTTTCCCCGTAAACAAGCTCCTTAGGGCTCATAAGTTACCAGCTAAAAAATAGACGTTGATTACCTAGGGAGCCAATGGTGAAACGACTCTATGAGCCCCACTATTTCTTATGGCATGGTGCACTTAAGCTTTGGATTTGTCTCATTTTTGAGCTCATAACCTAACATTATCTGGCAAAACAGATGGAGTGGTGTGAATGAAACACATGCATTACAGTTGTCCATTATACATGATGATTGGGTTTCCTTTGCATCCCTCTAAAAAAGATGCGTGTGTTTTATTCAGGCCGTTCATCTATTTTGCTAGCTCATTTTAGGGCATGATCCCAAAAAATGAGGTACATCTAAAGCTTAAGTGGACCACACCACATGAAACATCAGGGATTGAATTCTTATAGTTGAAAACTTCATGAGGGCTCACCACAATGTTTATTGAGAAATTTCCAACTGTACGACCCACTTATGGCCGACGAACCTTTTTAAACCCACTTATTTTTATCTTCCAAGAATAAGCCCCAGCTGTGCGAACAGCTTTTCACAAGTCGAAAATGCCCTTGCTTTATCAATTTCACTCCATTCACTCCCTTACACTCAAATACACATCCAAACGCATCTCTGCCATCCCTATTCCTTCTTTTCACCCATTTCTTCATTAAATCTCAATAGAATCTCCATCCTACTATCAGATTACATCTTCTATGTTCCATTCTATCAAGGCTACTTGCATTCATTTTCTGAGAGGACGTGAATGCATTGATAAACGTGAAATGGTGTAGGCTTTTCTCCGGAGAACGTGTTTCACATCAACGCACTCTTATTCTTTTTCTCAAACCGGATTTCACTGATACGACGATTGTGGGAGGTAAGGACGTTGAAATTCTTAAGAAATTACCTAGAAGTTTGTGGTCAATTTCATGCACCGCTAAGTCAATTTTACATGGTTATCCAATAAACTTCAAGAAATTTGCTGTCAATTTGACGAAGTTTCGTGGTCAATTTCACTTAGTTCCCATTCAATTTATTGAATTGATCAGTCAACTTCATGCACTACTTGGTCAATTTCATGATTGTACCACCAAATTGTAGTGCTTCTTTTGTGATACGACTGTGAATTTGTAGTGCATTTTTTATAATACGACTTTGATTGTTATATATTGAATACATTTGTTGCTTTCTTTGAAATTATGAATTTCTTACCACTATGATTTAAATTTCCAATAAGACATTCATTTCACAGTCAATTTCATGCATTTCACGGTCAATTCCCTTCACTTCACGATTAATTCCATGCATTTCACAATTAATTCCATGTGATTCACCCTCACTTCACGGTCAATTCAATTCATTTCGCGGTCAATTCCCTTCACTTCACGGTCAATTCCATACATTTCATAGTCATTTCCCTTCACGTCACGGTTAATTCCATGCATTTCACGGTCAATTCTGGTGATTCCCCTTCACTTCACGGTCAATTCATTTCATTTCACGGTCAATCCCCTTCACTTCACAGTCAATTCCATGCATTTCACGGTCAATTCCCTTCATTTCACGGTCAATCCCTTTCACTTCATGATCAATTCCATGCATTTCACAGTCAATTCCCCTTCACTTCATGGTCAATTCCATTTATTTCACAGTCAATTCTCTTCACTTCATGGTCAATTCCTTTCACTTCTCACAGTCAATTCCACCATTTCCCCTTCACTTCACCATCAATTCAATTCCCTTAAGTTCACTCACTTTGCAAAGTGAGTGAACCTGCCCTAGAATTGAGTGAAATTCATCGCGAAGTGAAGGGGGAATTAACCTAGAAGTGAGTGATATTGACCGCAAAGTGAGTGAAAATCATCTCGAACTGAGTGGCATACATCCCTGGAATTGAGAACTTTGAATATTTAACCGAAAAGTCGATCATATTCGAGCTAGTGCAACAGTGGATTTCCTAGTACTTGGTCAAATCCACCTTATACATGTGAATACTAAACGAGTTATATCACTATGTTTGTTTTCAAGAAATGGCTTCAATAATCATCGTATGCTCATATGGTGGGGAGTTGGTAAGTGAAAATAATCGATACACGTACAAGGGTGAAGACTCGAAAACTACCACTATAGGCATGGACATTACATATGATGAGCTTCTATCCAAAATATATAGGATTGTGAAGAGTAGATCTGAGGATTATGATATTAGGTTGAAAGCAATGTATCCTTGCACAAACGAATCAGTCCCTCCAACTATAATTGAAGATGACGAAGATGTGAGAATGTTCTTGGCAGCACAGTTGAAGCATCCAGATCACTACATCCCTTTATTCATCGAGACAATGTAGCCCGTTAATGAGACAATACTCGAAGACCCGGTGGCTTCCAGTGGTTTCAAACCTGACGCCCTAGCAGTAGGAAGTTTGGGTGACAAACATGTCTTGAAATATGATACGGCATCACTTTCACAGGTTCCTTTAAGCAACACTCCAGTACCTGAGCTGCCTTAGACATCAAATTTCATGACAAGTCAAGTGAAGGCGTTGGCTGACGTGAAGCTTAGAAGTGAATGTACGACATCACCTTCATTTACAAGAGTAGATTTGCCCTCAACATCCAATGCTAGAAACGTAAGTGGAAGCGACATTCCATTGCCCAAGCAGGCTCGAACATCGGACTTTACCGCCAGCCTTCCCATTGTGTCTTTCGAGGATGCTGATTTCACCAATGCAGACTTATCATTGAATTCATATCCACTTGATGACCTAATTGATATAGTCGTTGGCTAAAAGTTTAAGGACAAGAGCCGATGTAAGTATGTTCTGAGCTAATTTGTAATTCGTAACAACTTTCAATACAAGGTCCTGTATTCCACATCTAAGAAATTCACCGTGGTGTGTATGGAAAATGAGTGTGATTGGAGGGTACACGCATCTAGGGTGAATGATGCAGGGATATTCAAGATTAAGACTTACACGTCCATACGTACATATGGAATGTCATGGATGAAGAGTGATAATCGGTAAGCAAGTAGTAAACTAGCCAGTGAACTGGTTGTCAATCGCATTGAGTAACGACTGGGATTAAGGCCGCAGGACATTATATTGGCAATGTAAGAGAAGTATAATATTCTTATTAGTTATAAGAAGGCATGGCGTGCTAAAGAAATTGCAATCAATCGCGTAATGGGGTCTTATGAAAACTCTTACAAAGAACTCCTGATGTATTTGCATGAGTTGAGGATGGTGAACCCAAGGATAGTGACTACCCTGCTTGTGGATCCACAAATGAGGAGGTTCGAGAGATGTTTTATTGCACTCGGATAGTGCGTCAGAAGTTTTCGAACATGTCTACGAAGGGGTTTTGGCCATTGACAGGACACATCTAAAAGGTAAGTATAAGGGTGTTTTGTTTGTTGCTATGGCTTTGGATGGCGACAATCATATCTTTCCAGTCGCTTTTGGTATTGGAGAAACAAAGATCAACAATAGTTGGAACTAGTTTCTTACTTACCTCAGTGGTTCGTTAGAATATCTACCGGGTCTTGTGATCATATCAGACCGACATAAAGGTCTAATGAAAGAAGTTCCCCAGGTCTTCCAAGCAGCAATCCATGGCTACTGTGCTTATCATATATACTAAAAGCATAGTGGGCACGTTCAAAGACAAGTCATTTGAAATCTACTACTGGAAAGCTGTGAACACTTGTAGGAGGACTGAGTTCGAAAAGTTAATGCATGACATCGAACTTTCCAACCCCCTAATACATGGATGGCTAAGGGAAATAGGATATGAAAAGTGGGCATCATCGCACTTCTAAGGAAAAAGATTCAATTTAGTCACTATAATCATAACTAAGTGTATTAATGTTCTATTCAAAGAACCACGAGAATATCCCGTAACTATGTTGATAGAGACGGTCAGAATAAAAATTCAAGAGATGTTCTATAACAGAAGAGAATCAGCATCATCATTTGTTGGACCGTTGACACTGTGGGCCAAGAAATAATTAAAGGATCTTATACCAAAGGCACGAGATGTTTGTTGCCATGCAATTTCTTAGGATAAATAGTATATTGTGGGGGAGTACAGTGATACTGTCAAGCTCAGTGAGCTTTCATGTACATGTCGCAAGTTTGAAGTAAAGGGATTCCCTTGTTTTTATGTTCTTTCAGCATGTATAAACTATAACCTTCCTCATTATTCGTACTGCTCCCCATTGTACACGGTGAGGAATTACCAGATCACGTATGACGATTCCGTGTACCTAGTACAGGACAAGAGCCAATGGGAAATTTCATTAGGATTCAAGGAGTATCGTGCGAGTATGAAACCCCCGCTACAGGAGGAGGGTAGCTAGAAGACCGAAGAAGGCACGGATCCTTTCCTGTGGAAAGGAACGAACAATAAAAAAATGCAGACATTGCAAACAAATAGGGCATAATCATTAGAGTTGCAAATTTCCAATACCACTAGAATAATGTAATTTGTAGTGCATTTTTTATAATACGACTGTGAATGTTATAAATTTTTTGTAATACATATGTTGCTTTCTTTAAAGTTGTGAATTTCTTACCACTATGATTCAAATTTTCAATAAGACATTCATTTCACGGTCAATTCCCTTCACTTCACGGTCAATTCCATGCATTTCACGGTCATTTCCAACGATTTCCCTTCACTTCACGGTCAATTCCCTTCACTTCATGGTCAATTCCATGCATTTCACGGCTAATTCCCTTCACTTCACAGTCATTTCCATGCATTTCATGGTCAATTTCGGTGATTCCCCTTCACTTCACGGTCAATTCCATGCATTTCACAGTCAATTCCCTTCACTTCATGGTCATTTCCATGCATTTCATGGTCAAATCCCTTCACTTCACGGTCATTTCCATGCATTTCACGGTCAATTCCGGCAATTCTGCTTCACTTCACAGTCAATTCCATGCATTTCATGGTCAATTCCGTCAATTCCCCTTCACTTCACGGTCAATTCCCTTCACTTCACAGTCAATTCTATGCATTTCACGGTCATTTCCCTTCACTTCATAGCCAATTCCATGCATTTCACAGTCATTTCTGATGATTCCCCTTCACTTCACGGTCAATGCCATGCATTTCACGGTCCATTCCCTTCACTTCACAATCAATTCCATGCATTTCACGGTCAATACCATGCATTTCATGGTTAATTTGCTTCACTTCACGGTCAATTCCATGCACTTCACGGTCAATTCAAAATGGGCAATACAAGCGACGCCTATAATTTACATAGTTGAAAATATCGGTGATTACATTAGCGATATTAATACGTTGGCGATACTTAGCAATGCATTGTTAATGCCTAAAATTTTCAATACTACCAACATTATCGATATTGCTGCCAGTGTTATCGTTATCGTTGAGCTAGAGATGAAGATAATATCAAAGATATTTCAATAATGTCAAAGATAATTCAATTATAAAGATATGGTAGAAGTTGATAAAATAAACTAAACACAAGTGCTGAGGTTATTGTAGCTGTTATTATATAGATAAGTACAAAAGAATGTGTATGTGAAGGCATTTGCAAATTCAACATAAAGCCATGCTCTCTTCGCAAGTTACAGCTGAAGACATTAAACACTTTAGAATGATTCTAACACTTTGGTTGGTGGCTTCCAGATAGAAAGTATAAAAAGAAAAGAAAAGAAAACATTAATGTAACTGCAGGATTGAGAGGTCTTGGAAACTAAAACATACTCCTAAAAATAGATGCATATAAACATTAAGTCTGATGCTATCCAGAGCGGGATTCAACCCTCGGCAGAGACATCATACTCCTCCATAATTCACAACCCTTAACCAGTATTTGCATCTAAATGCATGTTCAGCAATATCCAAGTTCATAAACATGGGCTCAATCATTACTGAAATCATTGACTTTTGACATCCTGCTGTAATTTGGTATGAATTTGGACTTCTTTTTGTAAAAGCATGCTCTCTTCATGAATAAATTTCTAAATAACTCAAGCTCAAGACCTGATTCAGGACTATGTAGATGATTCCATTCACTTTGCAGTGAATTCCATTCAATTCATCTACTTTGCGATGAAACAACCTAAATCATAGCACTAGATACAACCTAGATCAAACAAAGAGTTCTACAATGAGGAAATTTGATAAACCGAAAATGCCCCCAGTCATAATATGGATTTGGATTACTACGAGCCTATCACATGAATCGATTGGATGAATTAAAATGATCCATGCATATTATAAGTTTGGGACAATGAAAATTGGCCACATCCTATGAATGTTTAGAGTTATCAACATATAGGACAGACAAGGTATGATAATTAGAAGAAATAAGGGTGATTAGAGAATAACCAAAATGACAACCCCAAGTTTGGGTACTATAATCATCATCCAACAAAAGAAGAAGAAGCCCTTTAAGAGCATACAATATCCAAAAAATAAAAAAACTTCTTTAACAACATTTTTCAACAAAGGAATGCTTTAATCTGATGTGAATAGGATGCTCATCAAATTTGCTTACTTATCCAAAAAAGATAACTGATACGCAAGCGTGTGTCCCTATCTCTCTAACGAGGCATCAGGATGGGCTGAAGGACCGGCTCCGTGTGGCACGGTGTCATCTCGTCTACATGTGATGGTCGATATCAGGTCCTGTGGCGCTTTCACCACTCACTCGAGTCCTCTTTGCATCGCAACTATGATCTGCTTGATCTGGGACGACCATTCATCTTGATGGCGAAGTTGATGTATAACCAAGGCTCAACGCTCTTGGTGGCCAACATGACGATGGGTATGTGGGACTAGCGAGAACGGAGCATCACCAGGTTGTTGCCTCTCATCTCCAGTCTCTCCTGCCTCGGTGTCCATTGCTTCAGTCTCGGCTCCTTCAACTTCAGTTTCATCTATAATATCATCATAATGATGTGCGGAAGAGGAAGCTAGTGTGTCCAGCAAAGCCATTCTTCTGATATTTGATTTGGTAAATTTGTGAGGCTGTCAATGACAATCAGTGGTGGGAAGCAATCCCACATGTTAGGACAAAAGATAGATCAGATAAGGAAATGAAATGTATGTATCTCTAGTCCCTTGGATTGCTACGGCCAACTAATGTAACATGAGAGTAGGCAGACATAGTTCTACTCTTTGACTGACGGCATAGAGAATCCCCAGCATGAATGAGGTAAGATCAGACTTGTTGGTGCCCCAAGGATAGACATTTGTACAAAAAAGTACGTGAAGAAGGCGGAATTATGCAGACATGTGGGTGCCACGTAGGGAATTACCCTCATGCAAAGGAATGTCTTGCCCATTGCAAAGATGTTTAGTGGTTTTTAAACGAACTTCAAGTGAGTTGAAGTCATACTCTACAAAGCCTTAGGATTTTGTAGGAATTCCAATTAATTGACTGATAATGGCAGGAGTGATGTGAGATGTGGTCCACCCAATGGTGACATCTATGGATGAGGGGTCAGATACTGGTGAATGACAGTAGGCTAAAAACCTATATATTTTTTCATTTCATGTCACTCCACCAAAGTCAAGCATACGGGACCAGCCAATGGCCTCAAGTATTGGTCCAATCCCATATGGAGCTAGACAAGACCTGTCAATTTATCTTTCAAACACCATCTTTCTTGCTTTAAACTTTTCATATAGATCCTCAGGAGGTGGTGGCACAGTAGGGATTTCAACTTTGGGGGCCGGATCATTTCTATGTGATGGAGAGTCTGTATGGGTTGTTGGTTGAGCCGATTTTCTTCTGACTACTGTTTTGGAACATTTTGGCCTGGGTTTGGAAGATTCTCCCTAATGAACGGATTTACTCGTCTTTTCCCATTTAGAGGAAAACTCAAATGATATTCTTAAAGAAACTAAAGGGAAATCTAGGAGATTGGAGACAAGGACAGTAAAAATGATTTACCAGGTAAAGGGATATGTAGGAAAATCTGGGGTTTTGATTAATTGAACAACAAAATGATTTACCAACCTTAAATGCTCGAGAAAATGGCTCGAATGGACCTCCACCAACTTTTGGGAGTCGATACGTCGTATAGAAAGTAGGAAATAGACGGAATGAAGTGAAGTGGACACGTCGTGCTATAAATACACGTGATTCTTCGATATTATCGAATAACATTCGATAATATCGAAGGGAGTCCAAAGATCAGGATAAAAAGTTTGAGTGTTTTTCAATCGAGTACACTTCGAAATGATATCAAAGAAACCTTTGATATATCGAATGTCACTCGATTTCATCAAAAATTCATTTTAAATGAACACGAAGTCTCTGGACAGTTTTGGGTCTTTTTCGATATTATCGAATGACCTTCGATATATCAAAGAGTCTTTGATATATAGTGAAATATAGTGAATGCTTTAGTTATGGTAACATCGAATAGCCTTTGATGTTATCGATAACTTAACCTCGATAACATCGAGTAGACTTCGATAACATCGAAGAGCCCTTGAAAATTTTAGCTTTGACACCATCAATAAATTTAAGGTCCTTGTAATCGAATCCACTTCGATATGATATCGAAGAACCCTTCGATATATTGAATGTCACTTGATATTATCAAAAATTTATTTTAAATTAACACGAAGTCTTTGGACAGTTTTGGGTCTTTTCGATATTATTGAATGACCTTCGATATATCGAAGAATATCATATCAAAGTGTACTCAATATCATCAAAAATTCTTTTAAATGAACACGAAGTCTCTGGACAGTTTTAGGTCCTTTTTGATAATATTGAATACTCTTTAATATATCAAAGAATATCATATCGAAGAGGCTTTGATATATCTTCATATTCTTTGAATTTCCATGGAAGATCCTAGACAAAACAGGTTTAGTTACGATAACATCGAATATCGATAACTTAACGTCGATAACATCGAGTAGACTTCGATGTTATCGAAGAAACCTTAAAAATTTTACCTTTTGTTTTGAATAAATTCAAGGTCCATGTAATTGAGTACACTACGTGAATGAAGTCACTAGACTGTTTTAGCTTTTGTTTTGAAGAAATTCAAGGTCCATGCAATCGACTGACATTCGATGATATCGAATTGTAATCGAGAATTCATTTGTAATGAATATAAGGTCTGTGGACATTTTTTTCACTTATTCGATCATATCGAATTACATTTGATATAGCGAAGAATAGTATATCGAAGTTTCTTTGATATATAGTGAAATTCATTGACTTCAAATTGAAGAATCGTATATCAAAGTTTTCACATCTATTGAATGGGCCCCACACTCAATGTTCATGGTTTTGGTGGGCCCCACATCCATCTATTGAATGGTTCTATTTCCTTCATGTATCGTAGCAAGACCTGGTTCAAATATTTACTTGTACAGAATGTCACTGCAAATTAGGGTATTCTGGACTTCTAGTTATTGCTTGATGTTAACATATCAAGGGCAGTTCTTCAATGGAGGAAATCTTCTCAGAATTCTAACACCGTCCCTCATATGCCTAATCCCCAAGATAAGTTCCCCCTCCAATTTTTCAAATTTTAGGCCTATTAGCCTATGTAACTGATTGAGTGATTCTTTAGACAATCCACTTGCTCAATCTGGACTTTCAATTTTATCCAGCATTCATGAGACACCGTTAAATTAATGTCAAACAAATGGTCCGATACATATATAGGTTGGCATGTTCTAGATAGGATTGTTAGGATTGATTGAATGATTCTTTGGAACCATATTGGATCCATAATTGACCCCGATAAGTTGATTTCTCAAATTGACCGTGAAATGAATGGAATTGACCGTGAAGTGAAGGGAATTGATCGTGAAATGCATGGAATTGACCGTGAAGTGAACGGAATTGACCATGAAATGCATGGAAATGACCGTGAAGTGAAGCGGAATCGCCGGAATTAACGGTGAAGTTCATGGAAATGACTGTGAAGTGAAGGGAATTGACCGTGAAATGCATGGAAATGACCGTGAAATGCATGGAAATGACCGTGAAATGCATGGAATTGACCGTGAAATGAAGGGAATTGACCGTGAAATGCATGGAAATGACCGTGAAGTGAAGGGAATTGACCGTGAAATGCATGGAAATGACCATGAAGTGAAGGGAATTGACCATGAAATGCATGGAAATGACCGTGAAGTGTAGGGAATTGACCGTGAAATGCATGGAAATGACCGTGAAGTGAAGTGGAATAGCCGAAATTGACCGTGAAATGCATGAAATTGACTGGGAAGTGAAGGGAATTGACCGTGAAATGCATGGAAATGATCATGAAGTGAAGGGAATTGACCATGAAATGCATGGAAATGACCGTGGAGTGAAGGGAATTGACCGTGAAATGCATGGAATTGACTGTGAAGTGAAGGGGAATTGTCGGAATTGACCTTGAAATGCATGGAAATGACCGTGAAGTGAAGGGAATTGACCGTGAAATGCATAGAAAGGACCATGAAGTGTAGGGAATTGACCGTGAAATGCATGGAAATGACCGTGAAATGCATGGAATTGACCATGAAGTGAAGGGAATTGACCGTGAAATGCATGGAAATGACCGTGAAGTGAAGGAAATTGACCGTGAAATGCATGGAAATGACCGTGAAATGAAGGGAATTGACCGTGAAATGCATGGAAATGACCGTGATGTGAAGGGAATTGACCGTGAAATGCATGGAATTGACTGTGAAGTGAAGGGGAATCACCGGAATTGACCGTGAAATGCATAGAAATGACCGTGAAGTGAAGGGAATTGATCGTGAAATGCATGGAAATGACCGTGAATGTAGGGAATTGACCGTGAAATGCATGGAAATGACCATGAAGTGTAGGGAATTGATTGTGAAATGCATGGAATTGACCGTGAAGTGAAGGGGAATCGCTGGAATTGACCATGAAATGCATGGAAATGACCGTGAAGTGAAGGGAATTGACCGTGAAATGCATGAAATTACCGTGAAGTGTAGGGAATTGACCGTGAAATGCATGGAAATGACCATTAAGTGAAGGGAATTGACCGTGAAATGCTTGGAATTACCGTGAATTGTAGGGAATTGACCGTGAAATGCATGGAAATGACCGTGAAGTGAAGAGAAATCGTCAAAATTGACCGTGAAATGCATGGAAATGACTGTGAAATGAAGGGAATTGACCGTGAATTGAAGGGAATTGATCGTGAAATGCATGGAATTGACTGTGAAGTGAATGGAAATGACCATGAAATGCATGGTTTTGACCGTGAAGTGAATGGAAATGAGCATAAAATCATTATTAAGAAGACATCATTTACTACAAAATTATGACAAAATATACAAGACATCATTTACATCATTTCACCTTGAATGTTTTACATGACATCATTTACAACAATTTACAACATTTCACAAAATTTTCCGATTCCTCTCATGCCTAAGACAAATATATCATATTTTGTGGTCGCTAAGGTAATCATAGGCTATTGAGTTCCTAAAGCTAGAAGTGAATTTCTACAAGTCTCTCCTTGACAAAATTTGATCGCAGCACAAAATGTCGATATATTTCATGACAAAAATGTCACAATCATATCCATTCGTCTACTTTGGGATAGAAGTCTTTTCTCTAACCGTTCAAGCCTTCCCATCCAATGCAAATATATCTCCTGCATCATGGAATAATATAGGTAAGCCCTCCTTGATCAACTCGAATGTTCCCTATATCGATTGAGTGCCCTCGAATATAAACTGTCGAGTATAACGATTTCTCGATCTCGAGGGTGGATGACCATCAGGTACCAATGACTGTTGGCGTGGTTGACTGGTACGTATGCCTGTCCATGTTTAACATGATAAGATATCATTATAAACATTGTAGAAATGGGTACACCTAGCGTTGATAACTTGTAATGACACAATTACCTGTTCATACTGCCACATGGCCTTCCGCCCATCACGAGGTTTAACAATATCGTGAACGGTTAGTTTCTCCACTTCTAATAATGAACGCGCTTCGTTGCTGCCAATATCTCAATACATTCTCAATACCGACATTTGCATGTTGATACATGGCTATTACAGACAACATACTAAATTAGAACATATATCATATAATGAAAGAGAACATATTAACCATGATCTAATTCATACAGTTACCTGAAAAATATGGGGAAGAACTTGCAGTCCTTTGTATATAAAGTAGGAAATGAACTGTGCCTTCTCTCTAAGAATTCGATGTACTTGTCAATAGCCTAATCAATAAAGATGGCGAATTAAGCTCTAGTCTAATATAAGTGTTGAATAACTATAGATGTATGTGTGTGAATTACTTACCATGCTATTAACCCATGCATTTTTCTCCCATATGGTCCTGAACCAAATAAATTCCACTGAATCTTTGTTTGCGTTGGCCTAACTATCCAATTCATGCAGTTCGTCCTCTAATATTACCCTAAATGGATCAATCTTGGCCTGGAAGGGTATCAGAGAAGTATAAAATTCTTTCGATTTCTTAGACTCAGCGGTGTTGCTTAGAGTTGTTTGAATGACAGAGATGGAAGTGAATAGAGAACGCTTGTAGACAGACGACTTCACCACCCTCTTAGTTCTCCTCTTATATACTGGAATGGAATATAGTGATTTCTCACATATATCAACGTCTAATGCATCTGAGTGTTGAACCTCCACCTTTTCATTCCCCTGGTCCCTACCTTCCAATTCCTCATCCTCCTTCTCAAACTCTTCCTTCTCCTTCTCTAACTCCTCCTTCCAAAACTGCTTCTTCTCTATAAGAAATGCCTCCATCTGCTTCTTCAACTCCACCTTACCCTCATCCAACACTTCCTTCTCCTTCTTCAATACCTCATTTTTTATCCTCAATTCTTCCTTCTCTCTCATAGCATTTCCCTCTCTATCTTCAAAACCGCCCTCTCAGTCAACTCTTCCTTCGCTAACCTCAAGGCTTCTTTCTCTTTTAACATTAGTTCCAACTACTCGAGTACTATTTCTCTCTCCCTCTTCATTGATTCTTCTCTCTTTTAGCGTGCGTTCCCTCTCATCGATTTGTTTTTCCTTTAGCTTCAACTCTTCCCTATCTCTCTCCAACTGAATCCTCTCCACCTCCAATTCCTCCTTATCCCCCCTCGACTCCCTAGTCAATTGCAATCTCGCTCCCTCTCCCTCTCCCTCATCACCACTCTCTTCCTCGCCCCCTTCTTCTCCCTCTCCCTATCCCTCTCTCTCTTCCATATCTTCATCTTTAATGCCATACAAAATGAAGCAATGTATGTATCAATTATATAACATGTTAAAGTAAATATAAAATATTAACATAAATGAAGACTTTTATGACATCTTACATCAAATCTATCACGGACCAAACGAACGACTTCTGTCTCTAGCTCTCCTCAATGGTAGACTCTAATATAAGAACTATCTCAGTCTGTAAGAGAATATCTTCATGTTCATGTACAGAAACATATATATAGTTTAATGAGTGGCCACTTAGGACTGTGTGTAAAATAAATACATACATTAAAGGGGACCCACACCATAAGATGAAACACATACATCTGAAGTGGGTCCCACCGTCCTGTGGTGTGGACGGTGAAGATAAAGCTCAGATATCACGGTGGGTTCCACTGTCCATAAAAATACACATATCAGGGTGGGATTTCCACCATCCAGATGATGGACGACGTGGATGCAATACATACATTAAGGTGGGTCCCACTGTCTAGCAGTTGGACGGTGGAGATACCAACCATATCTCAACAGGGTGGGATCCACCTGCGTGGCCCACCAGCTGGAGGGCATCGTCCAGATGGACGGCTTGGATATAACACATGCCCCATGTTCAAACCCACTGAACTTGCTGGCATAAATACAGCAGCTATATAGCTGCTATACGGTACTCCAGCCAATCCACTTCATAGAGGACCCACCATAACGTTTATTCTCCATCCAATCCATTCATAAGGTCACAAAGACCTGAATTAAAAGGGAAAAGCAAATTTCATATAGATCCAAAACTTCCGTGACCCAAAAAGGTTTCAATGGTAGACGTTCAACCTCCTGCTCCTTTTGGTGTGGACCACCTGAGTTCCATGAACGATTGATTTTTGGGGAATCCAGCTTCCTAAAGGGGACTCATCAAATGCACAGTGTGGATGTTCAACATACATCATGGTGGGGCCTGTAATGGGGCCCACGGTCCTAGCCCGCTAGAAGTAGCAAGACACTACTTGTTGAAACGTCCTCTGGATGCTGGCAGCAACAACGCCATCTTTTTTTATTTTTTTATTTTTTATTGTTTTGTTAAGGAATTTCATAGGTGGGGCCCACATCGGGACAATCTAGTCCGTCCGCTAGGTTCCTACGCTCGTGACGGGTCTAACAAGCCCAGTATTGGATATGTTTTGACGCACAGAAACATCACAGTGGGCCCTAACAATTTATATTGCCCAAAACCACTATTTCCTACAATATGGCCTGCTAGAGATTCAGTTTGGCTTCATTTTTCAACTCAACGCCTAAAATGAGCTAGGAAATGGGATGGATGGTGTGGATCAGATCTATACATCAAGGTGGGGTCCACATGAGTGTGACCCACTAGCTTCTGATTTAAAGTTGATATTTGTGTCTAACCCACGTCCAGACGGTCAGCCGTCTGGACCTGCTGCTGCTGCTATGGTGCAGCCCACCAAACACGGTGCAGGGTCATTACATCAAGGTGGATCCACGTCAATGTGGCCCACCCATTAAATTAATCTAATATTTTTTATTTCCCTTCACCCATGCCTGTCCAAACGGACAGCCAGAAGGTCAGCTAGGTGGGCCCATTGTGACAGCGGTTGGGCCCACATAAATGGACAGCGTGGATAAAAATCAAGCATTAGGGTGGGCCATTAATCAGGGAAAGAGAGAGAGAGAGAGAGAGAGAGAGAGAGAGAGAGAAAGATCGGATGGTGATGGAGGGACCCCACCACTATGGGCCCCTCTTTGATACAATACACACATCAAGATGGGTCCCATCACATGTGGGCCCTCAAATCACAAAATCAACTGTGGAAAATCATAAAATCACCCACCTTTGATATTCTCAGACTCCTCCTTCCATCGATGTGATCTAGAGCTCCAAGGGGTGGATTTTAATGGTTGAGATCGGCTTTGAAGGGTTGGATTGAGTGGTAGGGAGTGGGCCACACAAAGCTCTCTCATGGAGCTTGCTTGGATGTGGGTTGCTCTCATGGAGCTTGGGAGAAAAATGAGAGAGAGATGAGAGAGAGAGAGAGAGAGAGAGGTGATGTGAGTGATGGAGTGATGGGGAGAGGGATGGGTGAAGTGATGGAAAGTTGACTTTTGGGGATGGGTAGTTATACTTGGGGATGGGTGTGAGTGATGGGAGTGATGTGATGTATACTTGACATTTGATGTGATGGATTCTCTCAGGATTGCAATGCGCGATATTTTCCTCGAACTTAACGCGGGCCCACATCTTCTGGCCCGGGTATCGCATCGGCACTCGAGATGCGGTGTCGGAACTGCGGCAATGGGGCGATCACTAAGGTATAAGTCTCGAGTTAAGCCAACTTTGGAATACGGGATACGACTCAGGGTCGCGCGCAAATGTCGATAACAGATCACGCGTCACCAAAATTCGACTAGGAGGACCGTGGAAGCATATGGAACAGTACGATCTAGGATACGGTTCTTACACTTTTGATCCCTTCAGTCATCATCTGGAAGGTCAAACTACCTCAAGGGTAGATATTAAAGTCTTTCAATGAGTCCACAAGGTCGATAAAGTCTATACAACACATAATATTCTTGTCGATTCCCCTAACAAGCCACTCTACACATAATCTTGGGGATACCTTCACAACATCTTCGTACTTATTGCTATCAACTATCCTATTGAACACTTCTTGTACATGTTTCTTTAGGATAGGATATTCATTGAAGTATTTCTCTTTTGTTGACTTCTTCAAGTGATGGATATTGGGTATGAAGAGGTCACCAGTCTTCAGCCCTGTTATTAGGGTGAAATCCATTTTGAAAAATTTCATACAGTTTCCCTGTATCTCAAATACAAGATTGCCTATATATCTCTCAATAAGTGAGTGAAACAATGCTCTTATAAATCTAAATAATGGAATGTATAATAAAAACAAGAATGGAGTCTGCGTAAATATATTTAATCTACTGTTATTCTTCTCCAAACTACTCTTCATGCTATAAAACCACCATGTCAAAGAACATTTGCATGATAGGGTGGGGGCTGACTTGCCAAATCCCTTACGCAAGGGTTTGTCATCTACAAGGATGAATTGGAAATTATATCAACGATAACATTCAATACTTAACAAAGCATAATGTGAAAGTTGACTTGCTGTCGTGAAAAATCATAAGGCATGATGTGAGTTTGCCGAGTCGATAGTCAGTTTTTGGCGAATTTCAAATGAAAGTATAAGACTTATATGTCAATATCAAGCAATTATCAGTTATTTTGACGAATTCCATGTCAAAGTGGTCGACACATAGGTGACATTCAACAAGTCTGCGGCCAATTTCACTCAGTTAATGGTCAATTTTCTGAGTTATATGTTGCATTTTGGCCCGAGAACGTTGTGAAATTGACCATGAGTGAATTTGACTCAGGACTGAAAATGACCATGAAGTGAAGGGAATTGACCATGAAACGCATGGAATTGACCGTGAAGTGAAGGGAATTGTTCGTGAAATGAGTGGAATTGACCGTGAAGTGAAGGGGATTGCCCGTGAAATGCATGGAATTGACCGTGAAGTGAAGAGGAATCGCCGAAAATGACCGTGAAATGCATGAAATTGACCATGAAGTGAAGGGAAATTACCATGAAATGAATGGAAATGATCGTGAAGTGAAACGAATTGACCGTGAAATGCATGGAAATGACTGTGAAGTGAAGGGGATTGACTGTGAAATGCATGGAATTGACCGTGAAGTGAAGAGGAATCGCCAGCATTGACCATGAAATGCATGGAATTAACCATGAAGTGAAGGGAATTGACCGTGAAATGAATGGAAATGACCGTGAAGTGAAGGGAATTGACCGTGAAATGCATGTAATTGACCATGAAATGAAGGGAATTGATCATGAAATGAATGGAAATGACTGTGAAGTAAAGGGAATTGACCAAAATTGACTGTGAAGTGAGTTATATGTTTCTTGCAGTTGTGAGTCGAATTTCACTTAGTCCTCAGTCAATTCCATTCACTTTGCTGTCATTTTAAGTAAATTCGCAGTCAATTAAACTCAATTCAGGGTCATTTTAACTCAGTTCACGGTCATTTTAGCTCAGTTCACGGTCATTTTAGCTCGGTTCACGATCATTTTAACTCAGTTCACGGTCATTTTAACTCAAATCACGATCCTCATCAATAACTCAGTGGGTCCTCGATCTATTAACTCAGTCGGTGCTCAGTCTCTTTCACTCGGTCTTCGTTTAGTTTCACATCTCATTTCATTCTTTATTTCAAAAATCCTCAATGTGGACCATTTGAGCATTAAATTTGCTCATTTATTAGGACATGTCATATCATTCAGTGTTTAAAAACAAAAACAAAAATTATTTTTTTAAAAAAAAAAGGATTGTGGAACATGCGCATATATGGTATAATATACGATGGGGTCCACAAAAAGAAAGTAGGAATTTGAATATACCTGTCGTTCGAAGCTTCTTACATAGGGTGACCATTTTCGTCCTATCTTGGGTTCACAAAAGTCGAAAATGACGTGTGTGGGGTGTGTATTCTCGACCAGATAAAGGTATAGCGAAAATGGGGCTTTTACCCTCAAGGTGGACAGTCAGAAAAGGGGAAAGAAGAAGGCAGTAAATGGAAGGTTTTATTGCTAAGGTGGACAGTCATAGAGGGAGTGAAGTAATCCGAAAATGAGATTCTTCAACTAGAATGAAAGATCAGCGTGAGGAAATAAGAAAAAACAAAATTTTAGAAGGAGATGCGGCTGACAGCATTTGAAGGTGTGTCTGGTAAAAATTGGGGGCATTTTTGACTTGTGAAAAGCTGTCCATATAGATGGAGCTTATTCTTGGAAGCTCAAAATAAGTGGGCTTTAAAAAGTTCATGGGCCATAAGTGAGTCATACAATGGGAAAAAACTCATGATTATTTTCCTTGAACCTGTTTATAAAGTCTCGTAAAGACCGGGAGCCAAAACTTCCGTGGCTCCCAGGAAGCTTTCAATGGCAAGCGTTCAATCTCCTTCTTTCTTATGATGTGGTCCACTTGAGATTTAGATCTGCTTCATTTTTGGACACATGACCTAAAATGAGCTGTTAAGATAGATGGTCTGTAAGGATAAAACAGATATATAAATATATCATGGTGGGGCCACAGCTTTTCCACCACCCACTTGGGTAGTGGAGGGATCACTACCCAATCCGAGTCCAAAAAATCAGAGCTAATTATGTGTTACCCGCCTAACACTTCAGTGGGTGTTGCCTTTACTGTGGGGCCCACCTTGATGATTTGCTTATATGGTGCTGTCCACCCTTTTTGCAGCCCATTTTAAGATGTGGTATCAAAAATCACCTTGATGATTTGCTTACATCTTGCCGTCCATCTACTTTTTCAGCCCATTTTACGATGGGGTCCCTAAAATTAAGAAAATCAAAATCCCAGATGTACCGCACCACAGGAAACAGTGGTGATTGAATGCTCATCATAAATATAAAAAAATTCTGAGGGCCCACTGTAATGTTTATTTACCATCCAACCTGTTGATAAGGTCAAGCATAACTGGATGAAGAGAAAATACAAAGATCAGCTTGATCTAATACTTATGTAGACCACAAAGTGTTTTTAATGATCATTCATCATTGTTTTTAGTAGTGTGGTCCACTTGAGAGTTGGATCTGATTAAAATTTGGGATCACATCTTCAAATAAGCTGGAAAAACGGATGGATGGGATTGGATATACAACACATTCATCAAGGTGGCCCCCACATGGTCACGACACACCCACTAAAGTGTTACCGGGTAACATCTAATCTCCTCTCCTCGTAAACGGACGTCCAATGCTGCGCCACGCTACCGTGAAGGAAGTCAGGTTGGGCCTACCGTGATGTTTGTAAGAAATCCACCCCCATCCATCCATTTTGCTAGATCAAGTTTAGGACAGCCTAAAAATGAGGCAGATTCCAAGCCTAAGTAGGCTGCATGATAAGAAACATTGAAGACTGAACATCCACCGTTGAAATATTGATGGCAATACAGAAGTTTTGTATCATTCTAACATTTTTGTATTTTGAGTTAATCCCAGTAGGAATGGTAGCCTTATGAACTGCATGATGACATATAAACGTCACGGTAGATCACATCGTTGAAGTAGGATGTGGATTGCGTCCTGCCTGGCAGGTCTCCAGCCATGAACGGGTAATTCTGTGGGCGGGCCCACTGTGATTTATCTGTTTTATCCACGCGGTTTAACCCTTTTCATGGATTATTTCAAGGTATGTGTAGAAAATGTGGCAGATCCAACTATAAAGTAGACCACAACACAGACAAGCCTTGCATTTAATGTAACTTGCGTTTGATGCCGTGTGCTTTTAATGCAACGCAATCTTATTATTATTATTTGGTGTGGTCTGCCTTATTTTTTTTTCACGTACCTTAAAATGACTGGAGAAAAAGGAATTAACAGCGTGGGTAAACAGATACATCACGGTAAGCCTGATCACAGAACTGACCGTTGATTGCTGGAGACAGGCGGGGGCAGGACGCAATCGACGTCCGTTGAAGTAAGCATTTCCCTATCGGGCGGCTCACTTGAGTTTTGAATTTCCTTTTTTTTTTTTTTTTTTTTTAAAGGCTGTAAAATGATTCCTCAAAATGGACTCATGCATCAAGGTGGGACCCACAGATCACCCACGTCAGAAGCGGATTGGCTGGTGTACTCACACCAGTTATATAGCTTATGTATTACATAGGCAAGTATTGTGGGTCTAATCATGAGGTATATATTATATCCAAACCATCTATCTATTTGGCAAGGTCGTCTTAAGGCTTGAGAAAAAAAAAAGACAGATCTAACTATCAAGTGGACCAGAGTGCAAAAACCAGTGAGGGATTGAACTTCTAACATTTAAACCTTTTTTGGGATTACAGAAGTTTTGGATCAATATGAAATTTGTTTTTCCTCTTCATTCACGTATTTGTGACATTATGAATAGATTGGATGTAAAATAAACATTATGTTGGGCCCTACAAATTGTTTAATGGTGAAAATCATTATCTCCGCTACTATTTATGGTGTGGTCCATATGATCTTTGGATATGATTCATTTTTTGGACAACACTCTAAAATGATCTCTAAAAATAGATGAACATGTAGATATAATAAATACATCACTGTGGGGCCCATGTAACTTTCATCTCCTTTGAACCGTTCTCGGAGCTGGAGTAGCGTCTGTGCTCGTCTTCATACTTACAGCAGCTATATAGCTGATGTGAGGTACACCAGCCCATCCGCTTCTGGAAACGGATTGGCTACTCCTAGAGGTGGGCATCGGTCCGGATCGGAGCGAATTGGGTTCAACCCGATCAGATCCGAAATGACAATGGTTTGACCCAAACTCGATCAGATCCGGAATCAAATCCGAGTCACCTGATCTGAACAGATCCGATACATCATTTGCCTGACCCGAACCGAGTCCGACTCGGTCAGAGAAACCGAGTCGGATCGAGTTGGGTATGATTCGGATATGTGTGAATTTAATTTAACGTTTCATATAATGTGGTCCACTTTAACCTTTAATATAGGCTATTTTTTTGCTCAAGGCGTAAATTGGTATGTCAAAATGGATGAACGGCTTCAATAAAAAATATACATCAAGGTGGACCCCACATGGCTCTGAAAGAGCTTTTCACCTACGTATTCCGGTTTTCACTGGACGTTATGTTACATGTACGGCAAGAAATTGCAATACCTCATTTTCACGCAAGCACATGCACTAATTTTGTATCCATATTAGTGAGTTGTGTGGGTTTAATTATGGGTTATGTGTTATATCCAAACCATCCATCCATTTGGTGACCTCGTATTAAAGCTTGAGACGAAAAATAAGACAGATCCAACCATCAAGTGAACCACACGAGATATTTAACGATGAAAATCATTCTCTGTTGCTATTTGTGGTGTGGTCCAAATGATCTTCGGATATTATTCATTTTCTGGATAATAAGCTACAATTATATCTAAAAATACTTGAACGGTTTACATATAATAAATACATCACCGTTGGGCCCATATAACTTTGATATCCTTTGAACCGTTCGTATAACTCGGAACTCGAGGAGCGTCGGTCTCGTCTTCTCACGTCCCTGGCCAGCTAGCACGCGGCGGATAGCGTACTATGTAACTCAGTACGCACTGTCCAAGCCCACCTGTGGGGTCCACCATGATTTGTATATTTTATCTACTCCATCCATCCATTTTAACAGATAAATTTATGATTTCATCCAAAAAATGAGATATATCCAAATCTCAAGTGGACCTCACCACGGGAAATAGTGTGAAATGAAATTCTACCATTGAAGTAAGCATTTCCCTATCGGGCGGCCCACTTGAGTTTTGAATTTGCTTTTATTTGTTTTCCACCTTCATTTATGTCGTAAGGCTGTACAAATGTATGACAAATCAAAATGGACTCATGCAGGTTTCACTAGAAGTCGGGGGCCATGGAACTTTGATCTCCTTTAACGTTCGTACAACTCGAGCTCGAGGAGCTCAGTGCTCTCTCACATGACACGTACCTCACAACAGCTCATATAGGTGGCATGTCATTGACGTCATGTGGAAAATACGTCCGGCAGTCCTGATCATTATGATATATGTGTTTCATCCAATCCGTTTATCCATTTTACACGATCATTTTAGGGCTTGACCTAAAAATGAAGAAGGATATAAATGTAAAGTAGACCACACCACGGAAAAGAATGGTGATTGGATATCCACACATTCAAATCCTCAAGGTCTCGTGGGCGTTTAATTTGTCATCAATCGTGATTAGGTCATACACACCGAGAAGAGGGGAAAACAGCTTGATTTAAAACTTTGTGGCCTTTAACAAGTTTTTAATGTTGTCGTTTATTCGACACCATTTCATGTAACGTTTTGGATCCATTTGAAATTTGGATATATCTCATTTCTTGGTCACGTATGATAAAATGATCTAGAAAAATACATATGTGGTGATGTATGTAAACATAATACATTATGGTGGGGCTCCAGTACCACCAACCATTGGCGTGGGACGGTGAGTAGTCATTATCTCCGCTGCTATGGTATTGGTGAACTGGTCCGTAGGGTAAAATGATCTTTGGCGAGTAAAAGTTCATTATTTGAATATATCACTCGTAAAATCGGATCTCTAATCGGATCGGATTTGAATCGTCGGTTCGAATAGACTATACATTCGACAATACATCACTGTTGGATGCGATGTATGCTTTCATCGATCCTTTGAACCGTTCGTGGAACTATCGGAGCTGTGAGGAGCGTCTGTGCTCGGTCTTCGTACTTACAGCAGCGATCAGCTGCTGTGAGGTATAAAATGCCCAGCTCTAGCTACTCCCCTTGACACCAACCAATGGCTTGTGGTAGGTGCTATGTGGGCCCTACCATGATGTATGTGTCTCATCCATGCCGTCCATCTATTTTTCCAGATCAGTTTACAGTATGAGACCAGAAATGAGGTATATCCCAATCTCAAGTGGACCACATTACAGGAAATAGTGTTGAATGAGTGTCGACCATTAAAAACATTTTGGGAGCCAGAAAAGTTTTGGATCAAGTTTTTTTTTCCCTTGATCTGGGCTTGTATGACCTAATAAACATATTGGATGTCAAATAAACAGTACAGTAAGCCTTAGGAGGATTTTAATGGTGGATATCCAATCACTATTGTTTTCATATGGTGTGGTCCACCTGATATTTATATCCCTCTCATTGTTGGTGTTAAGCCATAAAATGATCTATAAAAATGGATGAACGGAATAGATGAAACAAATACATCATGGTGGGTCCCACAAAGCACCGACCACTAGCCACGGGGCTGGTGTCGGGGGGAGTAGCCAATCCGTTTCCTGGATCACCCAGGTCGGTAATACGTGACACACCACGCAATCCGATTCCACTGATCCATATATCCCTCTCCCGTCTGGCAGCAGATCAGTTGTTCCACGGATAACACCTTGGTGGGTGTTATCCATATTTTATCAGGTCCAATTGATGAATGTATTGTATATCCACGCCTCCATCTGTATATTTATTTACAAGTTTATTTTAGGGCATTTGTAAATAATTTTTTTTTTTTTTTTTTTTTATAAAAAGGCAGATCTAGCCTCTAGGAAACAGTAGTGAATGAACGCCCATCGTTTTAAGCTTCTTGGGACCCACAAAAGTTTCAGATCAAGCTGGTATTTTTGTTTTCCTTTCATTCAGGTCCGTGTGAACTGATCAACAGGTTCGACGGAAAATAAGGAAGTCTTAGGAACTTTTTAACGGTGGGCGTTAGATCACCGTTGTTTCCAGTGGTATGGTCTACCTGGGATCGATCTGCCTCGTTTTTATACTAATAGCCTAAAATGAACGGGGAAAAGAGATTGGCGTGTGGATAGAACACATACATCAGGGTAAGTCTGCAGAGCTTTTCCGGCAGCGACCAGAGATTGGGGTACTTGGGGTTGCCCATGCAGTTGCACCCTATCTCTACCATGACGGACTCAATCCTGGTACGGGCTTTGTTGGGCCCACTGTCATGTATACGTTTTATCCATGTTGTCGATCCATTTTTCTAGGTTATTTTAGGGCATGAGCTAAAAAATGAGGTAGCTACAGGTTATTTTAAAGGCATGAGGCAAAAAATAAGATAGCTACGTGTTATTTTAGGGCATGAGCTAAAAAACAAGGCAACTCCACAGCTCAAGTGAGCCACACCATAAGAAGCATCGGGGATAATGACGCTCACTGTTGAGACCTTCCTTAGGCCTACTGTTGTTGTTTATTTTGAATCGAGCTTGTTGATATGGTCACTTTTATCTAGATGAAGGGACAACACAAATATTAGCTTGATCCAAAACTTCTATGGCGCCCAAGAAGCTTTTACTGGTAGGCATTCGATCCTCGATATGTGTTCCACTTTAGCCTTGGATCCTTCTAAATATTGGGCTTATTCCAAAGTGATTTAGAAAATGGCCGAATGGTGGACATAAAACACATATATGACAATAAGTGTTTACACCTGTTTTTAACACACGAATGACATATTGAAATTATGGGTTCGATACTGACGGAAATCATACTTGCACCTGAAAATATTGTTGGCTAATCTTATCTTTGATGATACACATTTCATTATTCATTCGATGACACGTGCCTTTATGCATGCATTTTGGGGAGTGAAGCATCGCGTGCCATATGGTCACAATTAGCAAGCTAATTAACGAGGCGGTGTGCCCGCCACATCAATAAAGACCCACGGAGGGAAATAATCTTATCATGGATTTAGTTATGATATACTCGGTAAGGTCATTTCTCATAAGCCTTTTAAAATGAGAAATCTTCCCAAAGATATTTAAAAGCTTTGTGATGATCATAAAGATTTTGAATATTCGAACAAATATAGTTAAAACTTAGACCCAAAATAGGAGAGGATGAACATGAATTAGATCGGATCCCTAGCCATACATCAATCAAAATTAAGAGAATGGGAAAGCTTGATAACAGATCTGACCCAACTGGGAACATGATCATAGGGGAGAGAAAGTTCAGACTCTTGCAGGGGGGTGATTTGATCGAGTTATTTGGATGCATGAATGGCCATGATTGATTTCAGGTCCAGGATGAGCAATAAAGGTTTCCCTGATTGATCCCAAATCTATATGCAGGATTCTGAAGGTTTCAATAAGGGCATCTAAGTAAAAGTGGAGACCTGAAACCCACGATTCTATGCTCTATAAAGACCTTCCTATTTGAAATGCATGTTGTAAAAAATGGAGGATTTCGTATCAGCAAGAAAACTTAGAAAGGTTTTAGCCGCCTCGACAACCTATAAAAGGAGCACGCGATAAAGAGCTCAATGCCCATGCCAAACAAAAATCTATCTATTTTACATTTATCTTTTTGTTTATCCTAATATAGTATAGCATATCATAGCATATTCTTAGTATCACGTTACCGCTACAGTACCATAAGATTATATTAAATGTCCACAACACTACGTTACTAGATCCTCATCAACTAAGTTCTTACTTGGATGATCACATCTCTCTAGTCACATTTTGTTAACCATTCACCTTGGTCATATATTCTTACAAACAGATTAAGTATTTATCTTTATTTATTTCTCTAATTTATTTTGATACTCTATTGATTGTAATGAAACACATTTAAATATTAATAAAAATTAGAATTTCTTAGACTTATTTTCATTTATTTATCCACCTTTATTTCTTTAAGAATATTAAATCTCAATTATTGGTGAAAGAAAAGTCTTGAAATAGTAAAAAAAAAAAAAAAAATCCATCAAAGAGTACTAATCCCTGCCCTTTTGTAAATAGCTTTATCGCTGATCCAACATATGGATGACTGGATGGCTGGATTTCAAAATCCGATACTATACATTTGTTTCAATGAGGTCATCAACATTCAATCAAACATTAAACTGAGTATAACTTTACCAAGCCCGCATATCACAATCACACAAAAAATTTTGAATACAGACCCTAGCACACAGGTACAGCCTTGTGTTTGATCAAACCGTGAGTGCCACATAGCTTCTGCATGGACCGAAACTGTGCAGGCAAGGGTAGGACGCAATCCACGTCCACCATATTCCCAATCCCCATCCTGAAAACTGGCTGAAAGGGAAACATTGATGTTGGCCCACATCCATTCCGGTAATGGATTGTTTTCTATGGTGTGGCCCACATGATTCGATTACCCTGATTTGTACCATTGCGACCGCACTGTCACCACGGTTCCAATGCCGCGTCACGCGCACTGATCCGATACCCTAGCAGGGAGATGTGGGCTGGTGTTTATTTCGAAGAAAACGCCGTGCGTTTGCAATCCCAAGAGAATCTCTACGACATGTCCCATCAATCAATCACTCAAATCAATCAATCAATCAATGCTTTCTTTCTCCTCAAGTCAAGCAACCCCAAAGTCAACTCATTCTCACCTTCTCTCTTACACACCCATGCAAGTCAAGTACACCATCACCTCACATCCATCAACCATCACTTCTCTTACAACAACCCTCTCTCTCTCTCTCATTTCTCGAACACAATTTTCAAGTAACAAAGAGAGCAAAAGAGTGGACATCCATGGCTTTCCCAAGTGAGAGAAAAGTGTGATGTATGTGGCCCACTCCCTATTCCAAAAATACTTCATCCTAGTCATTCAAACCTCATCATCTTCCGTCAAAGTGAAGCATAAGGAGATCGGCTTTCCATCGGACCAAGAAGATCAACCGGTGGGTGCTTATATAGGCTATATTTTTATGTTTTTATGATGGGCCAAGTGAGGCCTACCAATTGATGATATGGATCTCACTTTGGACCCTAGATATGGCCAATGGCCCACCTTGATTCTCATGATCATTCCATGATGGGGTCATTCTCCATGGACCCCATCATGATGTTTATTTTTCCTTGCATGAAGAGAGGTCATCTAGACCGTGCATTTTGGGTGGAGAAGGTTTGGTGGGCCCACATGTATTGGGACCCACTTGATGTATGATTGAATGCAAGGGAGGGCTTGTAGTGGTGGAGCCCTCCATCATCACGTGTCCCTCGATCTCTCTCTCTCTCTCTCTCTCTCTCTCTCTTTCTTTTTATGTGATGATATGGCCATGTGTCCCACTTGGATGGACCCCCCCCCTTGAAGCATATATTTTATCCAAGCCATTTGTAGGTGAGGCCCACTTCACATATGTGTTGTATCCACACCATCCATCATTTGGTGGCCCACTTGAGCAGGGCTCACCTTACATATATGTGTCATGCCAAGCCGTCCAGCGTTCAGAGACGCTTGATGTAAAACAAAAAAAAGAAGAGATTTCTTTTGGTTTTGGGGTGGACCGCTCCCACAGGCCCCACCTTGATGTATGTTTTTAATCCAAACAGTCCATTTCATTCCTTAGATCATTTTAGGCGTTGAGCCGAAAAATGAAGTAGATCCAAATTTCTGGTGGGCCATAGCATAGCAACTGTGATTTTTACCGTTGAAAAATCACCTGATGATTTTATATGCCAAAATGCCTCAAATATTGGGCTTCTTTGGCTTGTTTTGAGCCATGGGAGCCAATGGATGGGGTGGATTCCCTTGGTATGGGCCCTACCACAAAAAAACCTCAAGAAAACCAATTTTTCAATATATATATATATATATATATAGATATAGGTACCAGCACCTACTACCGCTGACAGAGCAGCAGGCGCTGCTGCGCTATGGACGGACGGGTAGGGACCACGAGTCCAAGCCGTGGGCCCCACCATGATGTGTGAGAACATCAGCACCGTGCATTTTGATGGATGCCCTTAGGGTAGTGGGCCCTTCAAAACTCAACCGTTTACACAGCTCGGGCAGCCCACATCACAGGAAATAGTGGGGTTTAAGGCCTGCCATTGAAATCCATTTTGGGTGTCCCAGAAGCTTTAGATCCATATGAAATTTGTTTTTCCTTTTCATTCAGGTCCGTGTGACCTTATCAATGGGTTGGATTGCAAACAAACGTTATGGTGGGCCCCACGTGAAACCCACCATTGATGTATGTGTTTTACTCACACTGTCCACAGCCGTGGACGGTGGAAACTACCATGCTATATGTGCTTTGTCCGCACCGTCCACAACATAGGACGGTGGGACCCACCCAATGATATACATGTTCTATCCATGCCGCCCATCCATTTTTAAAGCTCATTTTATGGCATGGGCTAAAGAATGAGTCGGATCCAAGTTCAATGGACCCCACCCTTAATGCATGTGTTGCATCCAAACCGTCCAACCATTTCGGCAGCTTGTCTTAACAAGCTTAAGACTAAAAAATAAGTTAGATTTAAAGTTCAAGTGAACCCTACCATTTAATGTAGTGGTCAATGACGTCCACCGTTCAAAATTTCTAAATGGTGGGAATCATTATCACCACTTTTATTTGGTTGTGGCCCATTTGATGTACATATGAGGCCAAATTGGTATGGCCCGTCTAGTATATACATAAGGCCCATTTGAGGAGGCCCACCTTGATGTATTGGTGGCCTGTTGTTGAGGCCCACCTTGATATTTATGAGGCCCATTTTGATGTATTAGGGCCCATGGGTTGAGGCCCATTGTGATGTATAAGGGCCCGTGGGTTAAGGCCCATTATGCTGTATTTGGAGCCCATGAGTTAAGGCCCATTGTGATGTATTAGGGCCCGTGAGTTAAGGCCCATGGGTCGAGGCTCAATGGGATGTATACAAAGTCTATTGCATTGTGTGATTCCACCATGGGTTATGTAATGACATTTATGGCGGGTCATGCCTTGAGAGCAATGTTGGTTTGACGTCCACATTATAAGAATAATTTTGGTTAAATGTCCGCATTATAACTCTCCTTAGAGCCCATTAATAGGCCCATACTTGTTGTGTGTAGGCCATCAAGGCCCATCTTCATTGTGAGGATAGTTCATCACCATATAAAATGCTTAGTATAACTCCATGATTCATGCCCATACGCATCATATGTATGCCTGATATGAGGAATGTTTGATCATAGCATACGCCATTAGGCAGACTATTTACGGGACTCCTTATGAGACGGAGTGCCCACATTATCGCGCCGTATGCGCAGGATTGCTGCATGACTGGATAGTGTGACTCATGCATCTCGCATATATGTGACTTGATCATTGTACGCCCTAGCGACATCAGGGCCGTGGCCTCCACAGACACATCGTGGATGGCCAAATGGGACACCGAAAATGCTTGGTTCTAGCACTGTGGGCACGTAGGATGTCCTTGGGTGAAAATTTCAGAACCTCCTTGGTACCAGGAGATGCTCCAACGTCTAGACCGAGTGGAATATGAGCGCCGGTGCCTATACCATGAGGTCGTGTCTCCCACTGTGTCGTGGTCGGTTGGAAGGGGGTGTGGCCTTATCCGCCCGAGTGAGGGGGCTATAAGCTAGGCTGAGTATGACCAGCTCGTAAATGGGTCCGCTATCGATGAGTCGGGTAGGTATTGGCAGACTACTGGTCAGGCGGATAGTGAGTTCTATTCCTCTCGCTGGGCTGTGTAGCTAGGGAGGATGCAGTCAGTGTCGAGTGTAATAAAACCCGTTGATTTTTTTCAGAGAGCCACCCTACTGATATGTGGATTTATTGAGCAGGAATTGCACATCCATTCATTAATTCATTCACTATCCACTCGGGCTGGTGGTGCGTAACTATTTGTTACGTGTACCATCGCATAGTCAGGATTTCGGTTGGGCGCGCGACTAACCTGAGATCAGGAGTTTACCACATTGAGTTGAATTATCTAAATTTAGGTATGGGACTGGTTTGGATAGAAGTCCCTTGTGGTGGACCTCGTAGCCTACGATACTACGTACTATCATCCCGACTTCACATTCCAACATGGTCATTTCATTCGCACCGCATATTACATTGCATCTGCAGTACTTAGCATTTTGGGTTACTATATTTTTTGTACTTATATGACCTAGATGAGGTTGATGGTATTCGTGACTCGTTACGATTTGCATATTGCATTGCATCCTCAGCATTTGTTATTGTCTCTTTCATGTCTTGCATTGCACAGTCATTGTACGGCTAATAGCACTCATGGACTTACCAATATATTTCTGCTTACTCTGATATCGTATGATTCATGATCTTGTCAGTATTTCTGCTTATTCCGATGATGTATGATTTATGGGCTTTATGGTATACTTGGCACTTATCTTGTGCACACACTTTCACCACCCTCTAAGCTTTTGTAAGCTTATGCACGATAGATGCGTGCAGGTGGCGTTAGGTTGCAGCAGCGCTGAGCTTGGAGCGTGCAGCTGTCCTCTGGAGCTTTGATTTTGACATATGTATTTCCTTTTTAGCATTGTAATCAAATGATTATATTAGTAGATATGTGGTAATGATGTTGCCTTTATGATTTAGGTATACTTGTGGTTATGCTTCTTATGAGACAAATGTACATTAAAAAATCCTCCTTATAGGATCCCAGGATCGGAATCTGGCATATGAGTGCCGGAATCCGAGAATGGGGCACTACGGAGGCTGTCGGCGCCGGATTCTGCATGGACCGAAACTGTGCAGGCAAGGGTAGGACGCAATCCACGTCCACCATATTCCCAATCCCCATCCTGAAAACTGGCTGAAAGGGAAACATTGATGTTGGCCCACATCCATTCCGGTAATGGATTGTTTTCTATGGTGTGGCCCACATGATTCGATTACCCTGATTTTTGGCAAGTGTTCTTATCGTTGAGGCCGACATTATGGACCGGTTAGATGTTCTGGATACTTGAGCTGTTGACATTTGGACTCTTGATTGCGTGGATGACCTGATCTTTAAATATTAAAATATGCTTTTATATTCTTTATTACGCTTAAGTGAAAAAGAATCATTCCAATCAATGGCCAATAATCGCGTGAGTTGCTTCGATGAAGGTCCTCTGCCTTCGGTAAAATAAAATAAAAAATGATATAAAAGCTCAGTAGTAATCCGGTGGCCCCACGGTTAGTGTAATGGACATCCACACTGTCCATTTCATAAGTCCCCTTTAGGTTTTAGGATGTACGAAAAAATCAGACATATCAGTAACTCAAGTGGACCACATAGTTTGATATTATGAAAAATCATACTTAAAATATCTAAAAGCACTTGGTGGGGCCTACCTGAGTTTTTTCAATGGTCTAAAATTTTGTTTAATTCCTCGTCTGAGTGGGACAATGAATAGGCTAGATGTCTAAACCACATCTCATTGGGCCTATATACAGTCAATAAGATTTCAATGAGCGGCCATTTATTCTCTACGTTTGTATGTGGTGTGCCCCTCTAATTCATGACTGGCCTGATTTTTAAGCATCTTACTCATCATGGAAGGGTGCATCTGATTAATGGGATGGATGTAGGTAATAATATTTACGGTGGGTCATACAAAGTGCAACATCATGGAGAGCTTCCCCTGAGATCAACCTCATAGTAACATTTCCCCACGCACGTACGTGTGAACCATAAAGTACAGTCCAGCCACCGGATAACATCTAACTTATTAAGTGCATGTGAAATCTAACAATTCCAATAGGTTGGTCCCACCATAAGGATCATCTAATGCAAAATTCATCCTTATCTACTAATCAGGTGGGCCATAGCATATGAAACAATTTTTAGGACTGATTTAAAATTAAAAAAAATAAAAAAATAAAAAATATATATATAATTTTCTTTGATGAGTAGTGTTATGGGGAATGAAGTCCAACCACTCTTAGGTCAGCTTGGCAATATTCCTACTCGAGGAAGTAATGTACAGTCGGCATCCGACTTGAGAAACAGTTCCGAGCAACACGTAATACCGAGCTCCTGCTCGGAGTCGCCCGTCAAAGGCCAAGTGGCTCATCAGAATTAAGAAGCCGAACGAGTAGGCCATATAGAGAGCTGCGCCCGAACCAAAGTTCCTACTAGTCTCATCTTGACCAAGTCAGGATGTGCCATCCTCAGCCAACCGACAAAGCTCGTCATGGATAAGCTCGGTTCGGATCATCCTCGGCAGCTTAATGAGGCCCAGTTCAGGCAAGCTCGGCTCAGATAATCCTCAGCCGACCAGCAAAGCTAAACCCACTCTAGTAACGCACGATGTGATTAACTACCTTGCGCACGATCACAGGGTAACTGACAACATCGCCGCCTGCATACTTCTCACCTAATGGCTGAGATCGTGCCTAGATTAACGGACCTTCACGTTCCATGGACACTATCAATAAGGAACCTGTCTACGTGGACAGGTATGCAAAATCCCTCACCCAGAACCGTTCTACACCACTATACCAAGATTTTGAGGCTGACTTTGGCATCAGAGGGTCCCCTGCTCTAGCCAGGGTTTCCTTTGTTCTTCTCCTGTGCAGGTGCTCGGAGCTCGGTGAGGGTGAACCAGATTTTTGCATCAACAAGTAGATATTTTTTATTTTTTTATAAGGTGATCCTCGTTATAAGGCCAATGAATTGAAGAGGTTAGATGTCACACACATATAAAAGATTGGAATTTACTGGCTAGGTGGACTATAACTTATTGTCCAACCGGTTGGACTTGAGACCTCTATATATAAATGGTGCTATGAGATCCACCACATGGGAGCATCCCATGATGTGGAGCTCTATGGGCTCAACCGTGATGTGTGATGGCTTTATGGGATGTCAAACATCAGTAGTACACCAACCTCCAGGGAGCTACACCATCTAAAATCATGAAAAATCATACCCAAAGCATGTAAAAGTGCTTGGTGGAGCCCATTTGAGTTTTGGAATAGCCTAAAATTTAACGTGACCACTCATCCAAGTAAGAGACATAATGAATGGGTTAGATGTCTGAACCACATCTCATCGGGCCCTATATACAACTAGGAAGTTTTCAATGGGTGGGTATCCACTTTCAACTGTTGTATGTGGTGTGGCCCACCTAAGTCATAGATTGACTTGAATTTTGGGCCCATGGCTCACCATAGAAGGGTGCATCTGATTAATGAGATGGATATCCATCACACATCATGGTGGGACCCACAGAGCTCAACCACATGAGATGCTCATGCGAGGTCAACCTCATCTAAATGCACTTCAGAGGGCCCACTTAAGTTTTGGAATGGCCTAAAATTCAATGTGACCCTTATTCAAGCAGGACACAAACAATGTATGGGTTGGATGTTTGAACCACATTTCATGGGCCCTATAAGTAATAAGGAAGGTATCAATGGGTGGGCATCCACACTTAACAGTTGTCAATGGTGTGCCCCAGTTATGTCATGGATTAGCTTGACTTTTAGGCCCCAACACATATTATAGTCGAGCCCATAGAGCTCGACCTCATGGGAAGCTCTCATAAGGTTGACTTCATAGAACCTTTTCCCATATGTGTGTGGGTCTAATAATAATAATAATTGAATTCAGGTTGAATTTGGTCATGACAAAGGTATACCAACACAAAGCTAAATTATTAATTGGGTTCAAATTATTCAAGTCTGTACCTGTTGTACCTTATTTCTGGCCATTTTGGAAAAGACCAATATAGGAGGATAATGTGTGACATTGCATGAGAAATATGAGGTGGATGAAAGGATTGAACGCTTTTTGTGGAATCATAGCTGGTGTAAATTCAATTTTACATGTTAGTGGATGGTTGATGAAGTAATGTGGTTGAGTTATCTAAAAGTTTAATGAGTGAAGAGAGAAACATAGTTAAGCAGTTCAATATATAGAAGATAACCTAGAGATAGAGAATTTGGCCGATAAAAAAGGAACAGTCACAAAAGAGAACGTAACAAAAAGAATGATCTAGAGAAAGCCTTTATTTTTACTATTATAACCATTGGAGTAATGAAAGAAATATTTAGAAGAATAAGATGTGTAGCAGAAATCTATAAATAACAGAGGAATCCAACAGATCGAGTGAACCAATAACCAATCATCTACAAATCTATCAATTTATTTTATCTCAGTTTTTCCTATGAGTAATGATAATCAAGTGATGGTAATTCTTAGCGATAGTCTTTAGTTGTAATCCAAATCTAGACTCATATGTTGGATTTGTGCTTTATCCATTATTGCTTAGTTCTTTCAAGAGACGCATTCTTACCGTCATTCGTAGTGACCGATTGTGAGTTTTTCCTTTTGTTTGTTTGCACTGGTATTATGAAAAGTCATTTCTTGTGTAAGGCACAAAGCAACCTATCTTCAGAGGAAGGCTCTATCCTTCAATTATCACCTAATCATTATAAAATTTTGCAAGCAGCTGAGTAAGTGACTGATCTTCTCAGAATTCAGTTATATATGTTCATATCTAATGTATCTACTTGTTTAGCGCTTAGGGTTGAAGTTGATCAGTTTAGATTGAGTTGCTTTATTAATTCTAGCAAGCCACATACATTACACGTAAAAAAAAAACATACCAAGCACCAACAGTACCAATACTCATTTAGTTACATCCATGCTTCACCCAAGTCAGGCCGTCTTTGGGTGTTGTCATGTATACCATCCCATTTTGATCTGATTGTCTAGGTAACCCAAAGACTCAGATGAGTTGCATTGAATTGTCATAGCTTTAAAACCATGCTAATTAGACAACATTAGGGGTTGTTTAGATTGACAAAATTTGTAGGAAAGGAAAGAGGATTTCTAGCCCCTTAGATAACCAAAATAAAAGAAAATGGTGGTAAATTGTATTTCTAATGTGTGGCGCTCAGTTTGTTTCCTGTCACATGTAATGTGTGCGGGCATGCTAGAATATATAAAGCGGCTCAATCCAAACCGATCAACTTTGACCCTAAGCACCAAAGTAGATAGGTCGAATATGAATGTGAGTTTTTTTCCTTTTATTTGTTTGCACTGGTATTATGAAAAGTCTTTTCTTATGGAAGGCACGAAGCAACCTATCTTTGGAGGAAGAACCCCATCCTTCGATTATCACCTAATCATTATAAAATTTTGCAAGTAGTTGAGTTAGCAACCAATCTTCTCATAATTTAGTTATATACGTTCATATCGAATGTATCTGTTTATTTCGACCCTTGGGCTTGAAGTTGATTGGTTTGGATCGGGACACTTTATCGATTCTGGCAAGCCGCATACATTACCCGTGAAAGAAAACAAAACGAGCACCAACAATACTAATACTCATTTAGTTACATCCATGCCTCACCCATGTCGGACCGTCTTTGGGTGCTGTCATGCATACCCATCCCATTTTGATTCGATTGTCTAGATGACCTAAAGACTCAGATGAGTTACATTGAATTGTCCTAGCTTTAAAACCATGCTAGAATTTGTAGGAAAGGAAAGAGGATTTCTAGCCGCTTGGATAACCAAAATGATAGAAAATGGTGGGAAATTGTATTTCAAATGTGTTGGCACACAATTTGTTTCATGTCATGTGTAATGTGTGTGGGCGTGCCAGAATCGATAAAGCAGGACTTTTTAGAATATTAGTGTAATCAAACAAAGGCAAAAACTCACAATCGGTCACTAGGAGCGACTACAAGAATGCGTCTCTTGAAAGAACTATATGATATTCGATAGATACCAAATCTAGTGTATGATCATAGACTTAGATTACAACTAAAGACTATAGCTAATAATTATTGCTACTTAATTACCGCTACTCTTAAGATAAGCTAAGATAAAATTAAATTGACAAATTCATTTGGTTTGATTTGTAGATTATTGGTGACTAGTGCTCCATTTATTTCTTCAACTATTTACTGAGTTCTATTACAACTTGTTCTTCTAGATCCTTCTTCCATTAGAACAATGGTTACGGTAGTTGAAAAGTCTTTCTCTAGATCCTTCTTTTATTATGTTTTCTTCTTATGTTTGTTAGGTTCTATGTCTCTCGGTCGCCTCCTGTATCTTAGACTGCTTAATCGCTCGTTCTACTTTTAAACACCTCTCGGCCGCTCAGTCTTCTTTTGGACACCTCTTGACCACTCAATCTGCTTTTGGACACTTCTCCGTCGTACCTTTTAGATGCCTCTCGGCCACCTAGTTTACTTTTCAATACCTCTCGGCTACTTCATGTCTTATCATCCTGCCAAGTGTGATTCAATCAAAAGCACTCTATGTATCCATGAAGATTTTAGCATGTTATATTTTTTCTTTGTTATAATATGTGTCCTTTCTAATTGGGTTTCCCAAGAACAGTAAGAAATAGGGTACAACTTCCCCCCACGTCGCCTTTGGTAAAAATTGAATGCGATGTTGATTCATTTTTTAACACAATAAATGTGATTGCTCGACCATGTATGAACATCAATTTTGGCCATTTTAGTGAACCTGACCATCTTAAATGGAAAACATCAAATTTGGCCGACTAGGTCGAATTTGGCCCTCTTGGTCGAATTCAGCAGTCCTAATCGAATTCAGCATCCTGGTCGAAAAGCATCAAATTCAACCGTCTTAGTCAAACTCGACCATCTTGGTCGAAAAATAAAAAATTCGGTCATATTGGTCAAACTCGACCATCTTAATCGAAAAACAGTAAATTCGAATATCTTGGTCGAAGTCATCCATCTTGATCGAAAAATGACAAATTCACCCATCCTGTTTAAACTCGACCATCTTGATCAAGAGATGGCAAGTTCGATCGTCTTGGTTAAACTCGGCTATCTTGGTGGAGAGATAGCAAATCAGCCATCCTTGTCGAACTTGGTCATCATAATCAAAAAATGGAAAGTCAGCTGGCTGTGACAATGGAGATTGTCAATCAATCCATTCTGAATGGGGCTTATGGTTGACCGAGGTAGTAATATGGTCGAGAACTTAGCCTGCTACTTCCTAAAATATTTGAATAATTTGGTCACGATTCAAATTACAATATTTGGCTATTGGAGGTGGCTTAGGACCTACCTGGTTTTGTCTTTCATAATACGATAGATTCTAAAGGAATGGCTACCCCCTAGGCATACCTTGGTTTCCTTCTTCAAGAAGAACATTCCTGACCTTCCATTCTGATCGCCTAAACTTAATGAGTAGAAAAAGATTCTGCACTTCCTGTACTGGAAGAGGTGTATTCCACATGCGGAAGAGATACTCGTAGTGTCAACTGTGGTATTGACGTCATGGGTTGTACCGATGGTGCCAGTGCTATATTTCCAACAGAACTAGTATAGACTTGTTAATGAGGTGCCACAGGTGTTCTTTCAGAAAAGTAAGTCATCATCCAATTCATGTTTTTGACATTACTGTTGAAACTTAAGTTTCAACATGAACTCGTGACTATTCAGCGATATGCTGAATTCCTCTTTACATATTGAGCATTTTGGTCAACAAAATCTCAAGAGGTTTAACTTAAGATGAGGATGCCCTAACCGAGTTTAATGGAAAGAATACCAAATTTGGTAGCAAACCTAACTCTGCTCATGTGCTTAATAAATATGTCTTTGGCTCATGATTTCTCAAAACTAATACACCGGCAAGTATATATGCTTGTAATCAAAGTTCCACCAGGTCTACTTTTACACACCTCTCGGCTACTTGGTTTGCTTTTGAATACCTCCAAGCTGCTAATAACACATAAACATTACATATTTATCCTCTTAATTACATTAGTTTTCTTGGTATTTAAATGCTCAATTGATCTAATTATATATATTTATACATGCAGGGAGATTTTAGACCTAAAGAAGAATATACACTTAAAAGAATGGATTTAAGGCTCAAAAGAATCATCAATGAAGAATTAGAGATTTAGAAGTTATTAATGAATATTTCAAGTGTCAAAGATCCAAGAAAACCAAGTGTAAAAGAAAAAGAAAATGCTGGAAAAATCATATAGTCCAATAACAAAAATAATAAACTGTTTGATCCCACCTGAGGTTGGTTCGATCAGACAGAATGTGCACGGAACAGTCTAGCAAGAAATAGTAATTTTCAAAGATAATTCGCTCGATACTTAGGTCTGACCGAAGCTATGTTTTGTTTAACCGAAGGGAGGTTTACTGCGACCTAAGGGAGATAGAGACCTCAAACCTATATTGAAGAAATTTGACTGCAGTCGAAAGTATTTTCAGCTGGACTCAGTGCGACTGAAAGTTGTCATTGGTGCAACCGAAGTGTAACATAAGTGCGTAAAATTTAAGTTGATTCCAAGTCGGGGTAAACTTTTCTATATAAAGGGATGATTCAAGCCATCTTAAATATAAAATTAGAGTAGAGGAGAGAGTAAGGAGTTGTGGAGCTTTTATGAAGTCTTCCTTCTTCTTTAATCCTTCGGTTCTACTTTAGTTTTTATGTTTTTATTTTAGTTTAGTTCAATCATGTTTATGGTTGGCTAATTCTCTTAGTTAGAGTTAAGAGGTGAAGCTTGTATTGGTTTTTAATGTCTTAGTTTACTTTGACTCAAGTAATTATTTTAATTGTTAAATAATTCATTGATATTTAATTTGAATGAAGATTTATTTTTAGTTTATTTTGATCCATTGTCAACTCCAAGCACATTAGATGCTTAGGAAAGCTAAGAGTAATTGCTTATCTATTTTGTAAGGGATTGATCTATAAAATCCATTTATCTATTATAGACTAAGGGCACGATAGAAGCTTTGAATTCCCCACGATCAATTATTTAGTACTTTAAGTGGGAACCAATTAAATTAAAGTTTAAATCTATATTAGTTTGTGAATGATGATTTAACCACTCTATTATCTAGCTGGATTGGATATGAATTCGATTCTAATTTATTTATCTAATTGAATCAAGTGAATTAAAATTAAGAGTAACTATAACTTGATCCTTGGCACTCTAGTATTTTGCTCTATTGAATTCTTCTAAATTTCAATCATACTTATTCTTAAAATCCAATTCTAAGTTAGTCTTAGTTCTAGTTTTAGTTTCAAAATATTACAGAAAACACACAACTTTTAGTCCCTATGAATTCAACCTCGATCTCATAGAATAAAACTACATCACAGTCCTACACTTGAGGTTTGCATGAACAACTGCTCCTTGTTTTATCATCCTGCCAACTATGATTCGGGGGATTTCAAAATCCCTTGGTATGTTTGCACCATAAAGTAATTGGGGTTTTCAAATCCAGGGGTTTGAAATCCACGGTGAAAGCTTAGATTACATCCAAATCCTTCCAAGAGTTGCACATGTAACATGTGTGTCACTAAATTATTAATTTATTAGACACATGGCCCGCTAATGATATCCCAAAATAATTAGATTATCAATTGCATCATTATAACTACTTTAATACAATGATCTACATTGTCCAAACAATTTCCATGTAATTCAACAGTTAAAAATCATTGGTTAGTCACTCGAATGTGATCTTGTATTTGTGGCCCATCTAAGACTTGAAATTTCTTCATTTTCGTGCAAATTATATATTTCAATAGGCTTATTACAACCATTTTGGCAAACATTACATAGAACACTAATTAAAAATATTAAAGTTCATTTAGTATTTAAATTCAAAGTCCTGTAAATATACTATGCATAACTACTTTTGGATTACATGGGATTCTAAATCCAGGGTGCCAAACACAATAAGAGAATTTCAAATCTAGGGGGTTTCAAATTTAGGAGATTCCAAATCCAAGGGTTCTAAATACATGGTCCCAAAATGGCCCTAGCAAGTTATATCTCGATGTGGATTTCTTCTGTAAGCCATTGGGAGGAACTTCCTGCACAAGGATGCCGGGGTGGGACCCACTATGATGTGTGTGAGAAATTCAGCCCGTCCATCCATTTTGGGAGCTCATTTTAGGACATACGAACAAAAATGAGGTGGATCCAAAACTCAAGTGGTCCACATGAGAGAAGAAACAGTGGGGATTCAGTAAGCACCATTGAAACATTCTTATGGTCATAAAAGTTTTGTATTAGGCTCATTTTTTATGTTATCACTTCATTTCAGTGGGAATGACCTAATAAATGGTTTGGATGGCATATAAACATCAAGGTGAAGCCTAGGAAGGTTTCAACGATATGAATTTATTTCCCCAATTTTCTCTCTCATGTGACCTTCTTAGTTTTCGATCCACCTCATTTTTTATTTCATGTCTTAAAATGAGCTCACAAAAAGGATGGAAGAAGTGGATTTCTAACAAACATCATGGTGGGCCCCACCTGGCATTCTTGTGCATACTTTCTGCCAAGGCTTTTGCAGGAAATTGACATCCCCTGTATCTTTCCTTTACTATAGTTTTCAATTGGGTTTTCCAAGAACGGTCAAAAATATAGTACAATACTATGTAATAAAGTTAATACTAAAATCTCCAAAATATCTTCCCAGTCTCCCCTTATTTCTCATCCCCGGCTATACTCACATTGCTTTGAAGGATTAAGTTCGAGGCACTTGTGTTATATACATTAATCCAGAACATTGATCTGGTGGGCCCATCATAAGATGGGTCCAGCTACATGGCTCAGTGATAGACAGATGTTTTTTCAATACTAAGACCAACACTCGTGTTGTCTACACTGATCCAAAACATTGATATGGTGGGCCCATCATAAGATGGGTTCAGCTTCATGGCTCAATGGTACATAGATGTTGTTTCAACATTGAGACTAGAGACTGAGTGCCCATGTGTTGTGGGTGGGTGTGTGGGTGTGTGGGAGTGTGTAAAATAAAAAAAAAAAGACAGGTCATGCCAGAAAATCTTCCCCATTAGATATTTCCAACGGTACACATAATTACTTACAAATGAACTCTAATTAAATGTCTATAATTATATAAAAAAATGTCTATGATGATCATGATCATACTTGTAGCATGGACCATCAATGATGAGGACTACAAAATGAGCAATTTGTAGCTCCAAAAATTAGGCCATCTTATACTAATTTTGGTCCAAAATAGTTTAATGTGATTTCTAGACTATGACCCTTCCATAAGATGATTTTCGAATTTGAAGATCTTAGGATAGCAGGTGTAGTTATTCACACCAAACCCTAGAGCTCAATTTCATATATTCATTACTATAAATTGCATCAATTGGATAGCCCATACACATATAAAGCATATCCTCTGAACTATATTGTAAGACCTGTATCCTAGCCCATAATGTTCCTTAGACCTCCGCGGTCCTCCGGTCGAATTTCGGTGACCCGCGATCTGTTATCAGTGTTTGCGTGCGATCCTAAGTCATGTCCCGTATATCAGAGTCGGCTCGACTCGAAACTTGTATCCTTGTGACCGCGCCGTCACTGCGGTTCCGACGCCGCATCTCACGCACCAAGGTGATACCCGGGTTAGGAGATGTGGGCCCGCGTTCAGTTCGAGGAAAAACACCACGCGTTGCAAATCCCAAGAGAATGTCACATCAATCACATCTCATGTCAAGTACACATCACCTCACACCCCATCCCTAAGTACAACCACCCCTCTCCTAAAGTGAACTTTCTCTTACAACCAAGTACACCCATCCATCACTCACCATCCCTCTCTCCCATCACTTCTCTCCCATCATCTCTCTCTCATTCTCTCTCATTTTTCCTCCCAAGCAACCCACGTCCAAGCTCTCCATGAGAAGAGTTAGTGTGGCCCACCTTCCTACCACCCAATCCCACCCTCCAAGCTTTATCTCGACCGTTGAAATGCATTCCATGGAGCTCTAGATCGCATCGGTGGAAGGAGGAGTCTAAGATCTAACGGTGGGTGATTTTTTTTCAAGGGCTCACTCATTGTGGGACCCACTTGATGTATACATTGTATTAGGGAGGGCCCAATAGTGGCGGGGTCCCTCCCCTTCTCATTCTCTCTCTCTCTCTCTCTCTCTCTCTCTCTCTCTCTCTCTCTCTTATAGATGATGGTGTGTGTATGTGTGGCCCACCATAAAGTATGTATTTTATCTATGCCGTCCACCGAGTGGCCCATATGGCAGTCCGTTTGGACGGGCCCGAATGAAGGAAAACACAAGTATCAGTTTGATCTGGAGATGATGTGGGCTACACATGTGGACCCCACCATGATGTATGTTTCTATATTGATGTCAGCAGGGAGTGGGGACCACTCCACACGTACTGCACATGTGGAGATGGGCCTACAACGGTGCAAGCACCAACCATCCAACCGTTGATCCAGTGTCCAGAGAGTCTGGGCACTGGCACCTCTCACACCCTCCCACACACATATATATATGGTTGAGCCAAAAAATGAAGCCAATCTGAATCTCTGGTATGCCATAATATAGAAAATAGCGGTTTTGGGGGATTTACACGGTTAAGTTCCGCTGTGTTGTTTCTATACATCAAAAAAATACTATATATTGGACTCGTTAGATTTTTTATGAGCCGGGGGGACCAATGGTTGGCGTGGATTTTTACTGATGTGGGCCCCACCTATGAAATATTCCTAGTAATTAAAAAAAAGGGGAAAGCAAGACGCGGTTGCTGTCAACGTCTTGAAGAGCTGCAGCAAGCATTGTCCAGTGTCCCAGTAGAGTGAGACGGTGGGCCCCACCATAGGCCCCACCACGATGTATGTTGTACATCTACACTGTGCATTTAATGGGTCCCTTTTGGGAGCTGAGATTCCCCAAAAATCAGTCGTTCACAGCACTTAGGTGGCCCACACCATCTTAAATCATGTGAAGACATGCTTAACATATAAAAGCACTTGTTGTGAGCGCCACTATGATATTTGGGTCTTATCCACATCGTCCAGATGGCTGGACAGTGGGACCCACCATTGATGTATTTATTCTATATCCACGCTGTCTATCAGGTGGACCACTTTAGAAATCAGTGGAGATTAAACGTCCACCATTGAAACCCTTTTTGGGCCATAGAAGTTTTGGACCTATATGAAATTTATTTTTCCTCTTAGTCCAGGTCTCTGTGACCTTATGTACAGATGGGATGGAAAATAAACGTTATGGTGGGCCCCACATGGGACCCACTGATGAAAGTGTTTTACCCACACCGTCCCCCACATGTGGACCCACCTTGTAAAGTGGGACGGCTGGTGTACCTCACTCCAACTATATAGCTTCTATAGTGATGTCAACAAGTTCTGTGGGACCCACGCAGCTGGCAGCTGATGTGAGGTCAGCAAGTTCTGTGGGTCCCATTCCATGTCATCCATCTATTTTTCAGCTGGACTGTCCACCCATGTGGACCCTACCATGATGTATGTTTTGCATGCACACCGTCCAGCAGTGGATAGTGGTGCCCATTATGTATTGTTTCATATCCACACCGTCCAAACGGTGGGACACACCTTGCGTATGGGTTGTATATCTGGTCCGTCCATCCAATGGACGCCCCTTGGAACCACCATGATTTATGTGTTTTATCCCAACCGTCCATCCACTTGCTGGGACGTGGAACCCATCTATGTGGGACTCCCTGATGTATGTGTCTTTCCCATGCTGTACATGGGCTGGGACATGGGGCCCATATGATGTATATTCGTACCATCCATCCCCAATAAATGGGACCCACCTTAGTGTCTATATTCTATATCCACCGTTCGTCCAGTTTGCTGGACGATGGACTCCACTTTGATGTATGTGTTTTATACTATCTGTCCATCTGCCCCAGGATGGTGGTAACCCACCTCATGTATATTCACGACGTCCATCTGTTTTCTGGGATGGGACCCATCTTAATGTATGTATTGTATTTCAGCACCGTCCATCTGGACGTGCTGTGGGGCCAATTACGATGTATATGTTTGACCTGCACCATCCAGCTTGCTGGACTGTGGGCCCACCTACTGTGTATTCGTAGGGCCCACCATGTTGTACGTATTTCATTTATACCGTCCACTTATGCTGCCCACCTTGATGTGTGTATTGCAGGCACACTGTCCATTTGTTGGGGCCCATTTGATATGTGTTGTATATCTAAGTCGTCCAGTAGCTCATGCTGCTGTTGACGTTAGCAACTGTGGGCCAATCGTAGCGCATGTGTTTCTCCAAGCCGTCCACCTATTTTGCCATGTATTACGGCACATTGTGATGTACATGAGGTCCATTGGCACGGCCCATTGATGTGTCCCACTTAATGTATTTGAGTCCCATGTGCAGGGCCCACCTAATGTGTATTTATGGCCCATTTAGCGAGGCCCATTGTAATGTAATTTCGGCCCATATGTTATGGCCCATTATGATGTATTTTCGACCCATATGCCATAGCCCATTATGATGTGTTTCCGGCCCATATGACATGGCCCATTGTGATGTATTTTCGGCTTATATGATGAGGCTCAATGTGATGTATGCGTAGCCCATATAATGTGGCCCTCAAGTGAGGCCCATTACGATATACATTAGGCCATTGTGCGAGGCCATGGGCCCACTATACGTTTGGCTCTATGTAGGCCACTCCTTAGGAGCAATGTTGGTTAAATGGCTACATTAATGGGCAGTGATGGTTTAATGTCCACATTGTGACCTTCCCTTAGGCCTTGTTCTGTCGATCATCGAGGTCGATTCTGATTGTCGAGGCCGATTCCGATTGTTGAGGCCGATTACGATTGTCAAGGCTAATTTTGATTATCGAAGCCGATTCCGATTGTTGAGGCTGATTGTCGAGGCCGATTGTCGATTGTCAAGGCCGATTATTGAGGCTGACTTCGATTGTTGAGGCCGATTGCCGATTAGTGATCGAGGGCGTTATCATGACCGATTGCCGATTCCGATTGATGTGGCTGATTTGCCAATTTTGATTATCGATGCTAATTATCGATCGATTTTGATTGTCGTGGCCGATTGCCGAGGCCCATTGTGATGTATATGCGACCCGTATTTGAGGCCCATTCTAATGAGTATTCGGCCTCGGCTTGATGCATTTAAGTCCTATCTAATGTATGTGAGGCCTATGTGATGAGGCCCATTGTGGTGCATCTGAGGGCCAGATTATGAGTATGTTACAGCATAGCATCATGATACATGCCCATGCGCATCATCTATATGTTTGTTATGAGATGTGGTTGACCATTGCAATGTCATTGGACAGGTTATTGTGAGACTCCCTGATAGGTGAAGATTGTCTCACATGAGCGCATGGTATGCGCAGGATTGATGCATGACTGGATTGTATGACTCATGCATCTTACATTGTGTGTTGTGATTACTGTACGCCCTAGCAACATCAGGGTCGTAGCCTCCACAGGCATGTCTTGAATGGCTAGATGAGACACCAAAAATCTATTACTAGTATTGGGCTGTCATAAATGGCCCTGAGTGAAAATCTCTAAATCCTCTTGGTATCAGAAGACGCCCCAACGTCTAGACCGAGTGGATATATATGAGCACATGAGGGCCGTATACCAGTAGGTCGTGTCTCTCACTATGTTATAGTCGGTTAAGAGGGGGTGTGACCTTACCCGCCTAATTGAGGGGGCAATATCTAGGTTGAGTTTGACCAGCTTGAGGAATGGTTCCGCTATCGATGGATTAGACCGATATTGGTAGACAGATAGTGAGGTCTTTTCCACTTACTCAGTTGTGTGCTTGATGGGGCGGCAAGCTGGCATAGAATGTACTAGACCCCGGTGATGATCTCATAGATGTACGATACTGATATGTGGACTTGTTGAGCAGGAGTTGCATACTCAGCATTTTACTCATTCATGCACTTATTCACTATCCACTCGGGCTAGTGGTACGTAACTAATTTGTTGTGTGTACTTTCACAATGACCAGGATTTCAGTTGGGGGACGTGACCAACCTGAGATCAGGAGTTTACCACATTTAACCTAGCTATCCAAATTTAGGTATGAGACTGGTTTGGATAGAAGTCCTTGTGATGGACCCCATAGCGTGCGATACTACGTACTATTATCCCGACTTCACACTCCGGTTTGGTCATTTCTTTTGCACCGTATATTGCATTGCATCCTCAGCACATAGCATTTTGTTTACTATGCTTCTGTATTACTTAGCCTGAATGATGCATTGCATCCTCGACATCTGATATTTGGTTCTCTATAACTCTGCATTTGCATAGCCAATCTACATTGCATACTCTGATATTGTATGACTTATGGATTTTCTAGTATTTCTACTTTGATATTTATGTGCATGACACTTATCTTGCACACGCACTTACACCACCCTCTAAGTTTTCTATAAGCTTATACACGATCGTTGCGTGCAGATGACGTTAGGTTGTAGCAGTGTTGAGCTTGAAGCGTGCAGCTGTCTTCTGGAGATTTTTTTTTTTTTATGCATTTCCCTTTCAGCACTGTATTCAACTGTTTATATTAGTGGATATGTAGTGATGATGTTGCATTTGTGATTTGGGTAAACTTGTGATTATGCTTCTTACGAGATAAATGTACGTTGAAAATCCTTCTTGTAGGATCCCAGGATTGGAATCTGGCATATGCGCACCAGGAGCTGAGAATGGGGCACTACAAAGGTTGTCGACGTCGGATTCGGCGATCGGAGATTTTGTGAGCCCGGTTTCCGAGTTTAGGGCGTGATATCACGCCCCAAACCCGGAAACGGGGCTTACAAAATCCCCGATCGCCGAATCCGGCGCCAATAGCCTCCGCAGTACCCCATTCTCGGATCCCGGCACTCATATGCCAGATCCCGATCCTGAGATCCTATAAGGAGGATTTTCAGTATGAATTTTTTTCGTAATCGAGCATAACCACAAGCATAACCAAGTCACAAAACAACATCACCACATATCCACTATATTAAAAACTTTAAGTACAATACGAGAAGGGAAATACAGGATGATCAAAAGGCTCCAAAATAATCCAATACGCACTCTTGCCTCAGCACTGCTGCACTCCAACGACACCTGCACGCAACGGTCGTGTATAAGCTTACAAAAGCTTAGAGGGTGGTGTAAGTGTGTGCGTAAGGCAAGTGTCAAGTATACAATATTAGAGTAATACGGAAATATGTGGGTAAGTCCATGAATGCTATCAACTGTACTAAAGCTATGTCATGCAAGGCATAAATTCTATCAACCATACCAAGACCATGTGATGCGAGGCCTATGTAACCAAATGTCATTTGCGAGATTCAAAGTAAGCATGTCAGTCCTCATCAAGTACACATATCAGTACAGTTTCACTTTGGGATATCACCGGGGTCTAATACATTTCACACTAACTGTCGCCTCCCTAGCCGCACAGCCCAGCAAGTGGAAGAGACCACACTATCCGCCTGACCAGTAGTCTACGAATACCTACCCGGCTCGTCGATAGTGGATTCATTTACGAGCTGGTCAAACTCAGCCTAACTTACAACCCCCTCGCTCTGGCAGATAAGGCCACACCCCCTTCCAACCGACTATAACACAGTGGGAGACGCGGCTTACCAGTATTCGATACTCGGGCGCTCATGTATCCACTCCGTCTAAACGTTGGAGCATCTCCTAGTACCAAAAAGGTTCTGAGACTTTCACCTAAGGACATCCTAAGTGCCCACAGTACTGGAACCAAATATTTTCGGTATCTGATACGGCCATCCACGATGTACCAGTGGAGCCATGGCCTTGATGTCGCTAGGGCGTACAATGATTAAGTCACACATATGCAAGATGCATGAGTCACACTGTATAGTCATACAGCAATCCCGCATGTACCAGGCGCTCATGTAAGTAACTCCTATCAATGAGTCCCATAAATAATCTGCCCAATGGCCTATGCAATGATCAGTCACTACTCATATCATGCATACATATGATGTGTATGGGCATGAGTCATGGAGTTACACTAAGCATGTTATAAGGTGATGAACTATCCTCACAACGAAGATGTGCCTAGACAGCCTACACACAACAAGTATGGGCCTATCAATGGGCCCTAGGGAGAGTTATAATGCGGACATTTAACCAACATTACTCTTATAATGTGGGCGTCAAACCATCATTGCTCCCAAGGAATGGTTCGCCTTAAACATCATTATATACATATGGTGGAATCACACATTGCAATGGACTTGTGTACATCTCATTGGGCCTCAATCTATAGGCCTCAAATACATCCAATGGGCCGAATCGCATGGGCCTCATATATATCAAGGTGGGCCTCAACAACAGGCCTCATAAATCACATCAGGCCTTATCAAATGGGCCCCAAGTACATCACATCGGCCTTACCAAATGGGCCGAATCAATGGGTCTTATGTATATTGCAATGGGTCGTAACCCGTGTAGAGATCATTCTAGAGCATTTCCAAAAGAATGAATCATATCGAAAGATCATCTGGACTGCACTCCAAATAACAGTGGTGATAATGATTTCCACCATTAAAATTCCCAAGGCCCACCATAACATTTATTTTCCATCCAATCTGATCATAAGGTCACACAGACCTGGTTGGGAGGAAAAACATATATCAAGTTGATCCAAAACTGTTGTGGTCCAAAAGGACTTCAATGGTAAGCGTTCATCTCTCCACTGTTTTCTGTGGTGTGGTCCACCTAATAAATCTGCCTCATTTTTAGTCTTAAGCCTAAGATGGGCTTGCCAATTGGATGGACGGTTTGGATAAATACATACATCAAGGAGGGTCCCACACACGTCGCCAAGGTGGGCTCCACATAACCTGCCACATCACAGCCATATGGTTATTGTGTTGTACATGTGCCAATCCAATCCATTACAGGTGGGTCTCACGTGGGGTCCACCTTAACGTTCATCTGCCATCCAATCTATTAATGAGGTCACACAGACCTGGATAAAGAGGAAAAACAAATTACATAACGATCCAAAGCTTCTGTGAAAACCCAAATGGGTTTCAATGGCAGACGTTCAATCCAACACTGTTCCCTGTGACGTGGGCCACCTGAGTTATGTATACGGCTGATTTTGGGGGGTGCCCACCTGTTAAAGGGGACCCCATCAAATGCACGGTGTGATGTTCAACACACATCATGGTGGGGCCCACAACTGGGACCCATGTCCCTACCCATCCGCCATAGCGCAGCAGGATGTTGCTGCGCGTGCTTTGTCAACAGCAGCAGCGTCTGCTGCTATTTTGTTATGTTTTTTGAAAAACTGTAATTTTGTGGTTTTTCCTAGGTGGGGCCTGCATCAGCAAAATCCACCCCGTCCACTGGCTCCTATGGCTCAAGACAAGCCAAACAAGCCCAATATTTGGCATGTTTCGATGTGTAGAAAGATCAGAGTGCATTTTAATGGTGAAAACCACTGTTTTCTATGATATGACCCGCCAGAAAATCGGATTGGCCTCATACTTTGGCTCAACGCCTAAAATAAGTTGGGGAATGGAATGGACGGCGTGGATTAAACCCATACATTAAGGTGGGGCCTGTATGAGTGGCCCTCTCCAAAGCTTGCTAAACCAAGCTAATATTTTTGTTTCCAGTTCACGTCCAGCGTCCTTGGATGCTGGACAATTTAGGCACAACACATTTAAAGTGGGCCCCGCTCAGGTGGGCCACCAAATGGCTGGATGTTATAGATAAGACATATATCAAGGTGAGGTCCATCTGAGTGGGCCACACAACCACATTATCACACACAAAACAAATGAAAGAAAAGAGAAGGAGAGAGAGAAAGAAAGATGGACACGTGTGATGGAGGGACCCCGACACTATGGGCCCTCCTTTTTAAGCATTCAATCATACATCAAGTGGGTCCCAATACATGTGGGCCCACCAAATCAAAAATCAACGGTGGAGATTACTTCTCCACCAAAATAGAAGGTCTAGATGACCTCTTTAATCTTAGAAAAGTAAACATCATGATGGGGTCCATGGAGAATGGCCCCATCATGGAACGATCATGTGAATCAAGGTGGGCCATCGACCACATCTAGGGTCCAAAGTGAGATCCATACCATCAATCGGTAGGCTTCACTTGGCCCATCATCAAAATATGAAAATCTAGCCTATAAAGCACCCACCTTTCGATCTTCTTGCTCCGATGGGATGCCAAGCTCCTTGTACCTCTCTTTGATGGAAGATGATGAGAAATGAAGGGTTAGGATGAAGGATTTTGGGGTGGCAAGTGGGCCACACAAAACACACTTTTCTCTCACTTGGGATGCTTGGACGTCCACCACTTTTTCTTAAGATTTGGAAAGTGTGTTGAGAAAGAGAGAGAGGAGGATGGTTGTAAGAGAGAGGAGGATGGTTGTAAGAGAGAGGTGATGGATGTGAGTGATGGATGTGAGGTGATAGTGTACTTGACATGAGAGTTTACTTGGTGATTGTTTGACTTAGGGAGAAAGAAAGCATGAGTGTGTACTTTGAATGATCGATTGATTGATGAGATGGGTTGTAGAGATTCTCTTGAGATTTGCAACGCGCGATGTTTTCCTCGAACTAAACGCGAGCCCATATCTCCTGGCCTGGGTATCGAATCAATGTGCAAGATGCGGTGTCGGAACCGCGATGACGGTGCTGTAGCAACGGTACAAGTCTCAGATTAAGCTAACTCAAATCTATGGGATTTGACTTATGGTCGTGCGCAAACGTCGATTATATGGCACGAGTTACCAAAATTCAACGGAAAAGATCGCGGGAGTCAACAGAATAGTACGGACTAGGATACAGGTCTTACAACATATATGGTCTTCATGGTGCATGAGTGCAAGATATAAGTGATCCATTGTCTAGATTCAGTGTGGATGATGCCCTTATGAAAAATAAGCATGTTTGCTAATCATTTTGCCCCTGGTTTCATAAACAAATCGACGACATGGAAAAAATGAAGCCTATTTTCTTCCCCTTGTTTTATGAACTTTGACCCATTTAATTAGTACCCCACTTAAATTTTAAGACAGGGCATATCACGGCAGTATCCACTTAATGAACAGCTTGTATCACACCCCTTTGAGGTACTTGGGCACATGTCCTAATGTATGGAGTGGACATTATTTTAAATTAATAGAAATTGTGGAACTATGGAGTCCACATATGTACAAATATTCCACATATGCTTCCATTCATCTTCAATCCCTTGTATGCTTATGTGCATGTGTGTTGCCATCTAGCTTTAATGGACCCACATGCATAAGAAACTTTTTTACATAAAATTTTTCTTTACCAAATAACAAATTGGAAAAGAGGCTCATTTTTTAAAGAAAAATCAAGTAAAAAGAAGGGAAATGATATTTTCATTTTCCTAATATCTTGAAAATTAAGTTTATCAAGAAATATTATTTCCTTTCCCATACTTTCCACGAATCCAGATAGGTTCTTGGGGATCTTTGTTGAAATCGGATGCCATTAATTTATGCTGAACAGGAATTTTCGATAGGATCATTACTTTTTTATTTAATCGAGAAAATCAAAAAATACAAGTTTGCACTCTGGATGATTTTTGGCACTTTCGATTCAATTGAAAGTGTGGTTGATTCGATCGATGGCCCTCAATTGGAATCAATCCTGTTGACAGTTTACGCAACTTCTGTGTAAGTGCATGGTTTCGTTTCTAATTTTGAATTCAGGTTATATAAATGGGTATAATATGGGATTGGGGTAATTCTAAGGTGATTAGAAACTCGTTCTAGAGAGAGTTGGGGTTTTGGATGAAGGAGATTTACAGTTTGCATCACTGTACCCCTCAATCATAATAAGATATTCTATCATATCAAAGACCATAATTACATGTCTTATTCAAATATCTTAACTTTGGTTATAGCATCCAAATAATCTTGTCATTGATTACTAGTGTATCCACTCAACTTGCCAATTACATATGCAATATTAGATATAACGCAATTTATTAAATACATCAAGTGACCTACAACATTAGAGTATACAAGTTATGATACACTTTTTACTTCATTTTTAAATAATTTCACATGAGGAGCATATGAAGTACTAGCAAATACATAATCAAGAAGGTCATACTTTTTAAAACTTTATCAATATAATATGATTGCATTATTATAATTATATTACAATCCTTAATTATCTTGATTTATAAGATTATATATGTTTTTCTCAAGTTTTTCCATTTTTAAATAACTGAACATGAAGAGTATAGGGAGTATTAGCAGGTGCAAAATTAAGAAAGTTATACTTCTTTACAATTTTCTCAACACAATATAAATGTGTTACTATAATTCTATTAGAAACTTTATTTATATTAATTTCAAGGATTACATCTGCTTCTCTTGAGTCCTTCATGTTAAAGTGAGATGACAAGAATGATTTGATTTCATTTACTACATATATATATATATATATATAAACATATAATTACATATGCACTCTTAAAGAGTTTACTATATGAATATTTATGAGATTCATTAATTTAAAATTATCTAATAATAAACCTTAGTTTGATATATGTAATTTTTTTTCATTTAATTCACCTTTTAGGAATACAATTTTTACATCCATTTTATAAATTGCAAGTTTATGAATAAAAACAATTTCTATTAGGACGTGTTTGTATTAGAAATTATGCTAATATTTTAATATACAAGTGTCATCGTTACAATTTTACAACATTTGTTTAAATACATAATTCAGTCATCAAATGCAAATATAACAGGAAATAGGTATTAAAAAAAAAATTGCAATCATTACAATTTTATATTTTATTGCAATGAAAATCTCATATCCAAATACTTGAATTGGTATATTTTTCCTATTGATTTGTCAATTTAGTAATATAAAGTATCATAATTATTATTTTACCCGCCTATCCAAACAGAGAATTGTGGTCAAATTACATGATTTTATAAGAAATGAGTTTTGTAATTTATAATCATTATATTTTTACAATAAATTACTGATATTAAAAAAAAAAAAAAAAGTGAATGTCATCCTTTTAGTTGTACTTTTTGGCTACTAATTTAGCTTTTCATTTCTTAATTGATTCATTTGATATGAGTTTCTTCTTAAATACCAATTTACATCTTATAAATTTATTATTTAGTAGTAAATATACAAATTTCCAATGTAATTTAGTATTGAATCTCTTTCATTATTAACAACATCTCGTAGAAGGTTGTATCAACAAAGCTCATTATTCTACATAAATTGTAGGATCTTCATATATTAAGAAAGTATAAAAGTCAGGTTCAAAACCAATTACTACACGAGATCTTTTACTTTTTAAAAGTTTTGTGAGCTTATTTAATTAATTATTCACTACTTAAAGTCTCATAATTGGATTTTCTATTTCCTCAATTGTAGTAAATTTTTTAATGTAACGACATTCTTTAAAAAGTTAGCAACTAAAAATTTTATTATAATATTTACTAATATGTTGTTATTGGAGGATTTTAACACAAAAAAATTATATGCCTTAGTGTTTTGGGCATATTTGTCACACCCTTAATCCGACACCTGGGTATACTTGACCCTGATCTTGCACCTGAAGACATGACTTATGTAATAAACATTCTCAAATCATAATCCACATGCCATTATATAAATTCATTCCATGTACCATATAATTGCTAAAATAAATTAAAGAACTATTAACCAGAAAAATATAATTTATCTAAATCAACATCATTACAATTTAAAGTCTTAATCACTATTCTACTATAAGTATTTTTACAAAAATTCTAAAATCTCAAAATAAAATAAATCATAAACTAAATAGAAATAAAAATAGCTAGAACTTCACTTTCCATATTCTCTTACCAGGCTCTGCTTCTAAAATTCAATAATCACAATACAGAATGAGTTTGACGGCCAATTAAGTATATCTCATAGAAGTTTTTAAAATAAAAACACATACGATCCATATAAAACATATTTATAAAATATTATAAATTCCAATGCAATGCTTTGAAAATTAAAAACTAAATAACCAATGATTTCAATGTAATGAAATAGGTTTATCTTGCCTAATTTTAATATTTTGATGCTTTTAAATTCTATGTTTATGTATGTGTGTGTGTGTGTGTCTAGAGGAATACTCACCTGTTCAACAGTTCTCACGAGAACTCGTGAGAACTTTTTTAGAACTCTTCACACGTGATGTGGGCCTAAAATCTGAACCGTCCATGTGATGCAACACCCCATGAAACCCTCTGGGCCTGATTTTTACCCTTATCCAAAACTTTGGTAGGTCATGGAAAAAGAGAGACAAATTAAGGGAGGAAAATGTTTCCTTTTTCCATGGCCCACCAAAGTTTTGAATCAAAGTGAAAGTCGAGCCCTAGGGGTTTCTTGGGGTAATGCATCACATGAATGGTTCAGACTTTAAGCCCACATAACATGTGATGAGTTCTAAAAATGTTCTCACGAGTTCTCGTGAGAACTGGTGCGTAGGTGAGCATTCCTCTCTCTCTCTCTCTCTCTCTCTCTCTCTCTCTCTCTCTCTGCATACACAACTTTCCTGTTCTTTCCATCATGGCTAGAGATCTACTAATAGTTCCACTTTATACAGTTGCATCTGAATTAACATTTAGCGTAGGTAATCGCATGCTGGATGACTATAAGATCAAATTATCAACAGACATGGTGGAGTGTTTTGTGTGCTTGAGGGACTAGTTTAAATCGGAGAGTCTTACTGTACTTATTTATGCACCTTATTATTTAATCACGTGTGTATATGTCTTAGGGAGTCGGTTGAGCCCCTGAAAGCCGAAGACCAAAGACATATGAAGACTAGAGCATTAAGGAAGTGAAGAACAGGTATACAACATGCCTTAGTGACCTTAACCATGATCCAAAACAATTCTTGAACATCTATATGATCATAGCATACTCGGCTCGCCTCGACTCGTGTACAGCTCTAATTGGAACATTATAAATAAGGTTAGAAGAGGTGTTAAGCTGTTGTGAAATTGTATGCCCAAAACACCAGTTGTCGAGTGGTTCTCAATCCAATCGACAAGTTATCAATGGGACTTAATGGAATCGAAAATCCACTCGATCTGATGGAAGAATGAGTTTGGCAACCAAACATACAAAATTCTGAATTTTCTTAATAGGATCGATAAAGGATTCGATCCTATCGAAGGAACTTTAATCCCATCAAAAGCACTTTCGATCTTAACGATAGAATCGTTAACTAACCATTTTATAGCTATTATAAATTGGTTTCTTATAAAAGGGCATTCAATTCTTGGGTAATAATATGAGTTTTGGTGCAATAAAAGCCTAGGTGATTTTATGTTCATATCCCTTATCCTAAGCCTCTAAACTAATGAGTCCTAAGCCATTTTTCTTGAGATTAAACTCTAATGAGGATTACAACCTCCACCTTGAAGATAAGCTTAAACTCTACTATTTTCTAGAGATTGGACTCAACTTTATTGGTATATCATTTGACTAAATCCTCTAGAAGACCCATATAGGTATATCCCCTAGGAATTATAACATTCCATTAGTTATATAAGATATAACCATCCTCTCATCACCTTAGTCACCTCAAAGGAGCATAATATGCAAGGTGTTTGATCTTGAAGTTGAAGCATTAGCAATGCATTGGCCTCAATGATTAGGAAAGAAAAGGGGGAGCTAATTAAAGCATGGGATAGCAAAGGGTTTTTAAAGGATTCCATTCCTTTTGACTGTGGCCGTTAGATTTTAAAGCTGACACGCGGCAGGTGGTGGGGTGAATTTAGATCTGAATTTCTCAGATTAAAGCTGACTGGTACTCATTTTCTACTCGTACTCGCTAGTACTCGTTTTCTACTCGTACTCGCTCATACTCGGGTGAGTAGAGCACGAGCAGCGAATTCATGCTCGATGGCCGAGTAGAGTATAGTACGAGCAGGACACGGGCATTAAGAGCCGAATACGAGTAGGGCGATACTCGGCTCGCCTCGACTCGTGTACAGCTCTAATTGGAACATTATAAATAAGGTTAGAAGAGGTGTTAAGCTGTTGTGAAATTGTATGCCCAAAACACCAGTTTTTGAGTGGTTCTCAATCCAATCGACAAGTTATCAATGGGACTTGATGGAATCGAAAATTCACTCGATCTGATGGAAGAATGAGTTTGGCAACCAAACATACATAATTCTGGATTTTCTTAATAGGATCGATAAAGGATTCGATCCTATCGAAGGAACTTTAATCCCATCAAAAGCACTTTCGATCTTAACGATAGAATCGTTAACTAACCATTTTATAGCTATTACAAATTGGTTTCTTATAAAAGGGCATTCAATTCTTGGGTAATAATATGAGTTTTGGTGCAATAAAAGCCTAGGTGATTTTATGTTCATATCCCTTATCCTAAGCCTCTAAACTAACGAGTCCTAAGCCATTTTTCTTGAGATTAAACTCTAATGAGGATTACAACCTCCACCTTGAAGATAAGCTTAAACTCTACTATTTTCTAGAGATTAGACTCAAATTTATTGGTATATCATTTGACTAAATCCTCTAGAAGACCCATATAGGTATATCCCCTAGGAATTATAACATTCCATTAGTTATATGATATATAACCATCCTCTCATCACCTTAGTCACCTCAAAGGAGCATAATATGCAAGGTGTTTGATCTTGAAGTTGAAGCATTAGTAATGCATCGGCCTCAATGATTAGGGAAGAAAAGGGGGAGCTAATTAAAGCATGGGATAGCATCGATTAAGCAACCTGAGATAATGCATAGAAAGGGCTAAATTCAACAAGTGTCAATTAGGAAGGTCATACTCTTTTTTCTTGTGTAGGATTGAGGATGAGAATTTGTGACCCAAACTCGATAAGTTCTTGTGTAGGACATAAGATCTTTTACATGGCCAAATTCACTGGGCATGAGTGTGTACGTGTTGGTCTCCATGTGAGCCTCCAGTGGGAGTAAACATATATCCTTGGACTATGATTGAAGTTGTTGGTTAGCCATTAGAAAACCAACTCAAGTCTCTTACGGGAGCCTCTAGTGAGAGTGTACATTAGGTTCTTGTATAAGGCTATAAAAGTTTGAGGTGAATCTGATTTAAAACCTCCGATAGTGAAATCCGGTACACTTAGGAATATTATATCTGTCGTGAGTAGAGTAGAAAAATTGAACCACTATGCATGCTTGTATTTGTAATTATCTTTTGAGTACTTTTCTAATTATGTTTATGTGATTGTTTAATTAAATTATATGCATACATGATTAGATGAATGTTAGGAGTTGATAGATAGTACATCCCTCACACACATGTACACTATCATTTATAAACTAGTTACTCGAATGACATATCTATTGTAGTATATGTGATTGGACCCTTTATTGGTTTAGAAGCCTTAGAGTTATATTACCTTAGTTTAATTGGCATATTAGTTTAAGTAGGCAATTAGATTTAAAAAATAAAATTTTATTTGGTACTAATTAACCCCCCCCCCCCCCCCTTTCTAGGACATAGCCTTCATTCCTTAGCTCCATCAAGCTTCCTCATACAACCTATGGCCCATCACTCGCACAATTTCATTTGGTATCAGAACGGATAGTTCTTTAAGTGCTTAACCATCTTAAATTAATCCCAAAGAGCTTAAGAATGATGTCTACCAAAGAGGGGTGTACCGTCACATAATCACCGTATTTTGATGGGTCGAACTATGCCTATTAAAAGGATAAGATAATAGTTTTTCTAAGATCCATTGACCATATGGTTTGGGCAGTTGTCGAACACGCATGGACTATGCTTGTAGAATAAGTCGTAGTTAACTATAGAACCAATAGCGCTCCCAAAAATAAATCTAAATAGAGCACTAATGAGAGAGATTGGTATACTTATGATGCGAAAGCTTTCAATGCTATTTACTGGCAAGTTTTTTCAATAAATTTAATCATATTTTCCACATGTGAAATAGGTAAGGAAGCATAGGACATATTGCAAGTCACCCACGAGGGAGCTGGCAAAGTAAAGATGTAGAAGCTTCAACTCTTAATGACCCAATTTGAAAACATTAGAATGAAAGATTTTAAAACTTTTATTAAATTTTATTCTAAACTCAACGATATTTACAACTCTATATGGGGTTTAGAAGAGAAGATCCCGGATAATCGTATATGTTGGAAGATACTTATATCCCTTCCGGATAGATTCACTCCCAAGAAAACCTCGATAGAAAAGTATAGGAATATAAATGAGATGAATGTATAAGAACTCTTAAGTTCCATACAAACATATTAAGTACACTTTAAGGCCCCTTATAAAGCAAAGAAACTAACTAACCTTAAAACATCTCATAGGCATTCACATAAGAATAAAATTGTTAAATCTTATAGTATAGTGATGATAAGGATAATGATAAAGATTTCAAAAAAAAATTTATTAAATTGAATAGAGGAAAGAGTTATGATAAGATGGATAAGACGGTTGACAATCATGAATATTAATCTATTAAACAAACTAAGGAAGTCAAATGTTACAACTGTAAGGTTATGAACATATTGCCACTAATTTCCATAGTAAACTAAGATCTAAAGACAAGGTTGTGATAGCAACATGGGATGATATGGATGAGTCTGAATCTAATTCAGGAGATTCTTCTAGTGTTGAACACCTTAGTCACTTACGTGTCTTAATAACCTATACCACGGTATCCCTCCCTAGAGGCTTGGGAAACCATAACACCTCAAATATGTGACATTAAAAGGTCCCTTTGGCCTTAAGTAAATTAGAGAATTTAGCCTTATATTGTGCTTAATTAGTATATTCGAGGATTTATAATATCATTTGTCTTGATAGTTTAATTTTTAAAGTTGTTAAATTTTGGTATTATATATTTTTAATTTAGACTATCATTAGTCATTCCTAATTCGAGTAGTATATTTTTTAAATGACCATAATTACCATGCTCTATACTTTAATGTTTACATGCACCATATTCCCTTGTTAGTATATACTTATAGTAACATGTGTGATTTGTAGAGTTTTTCCAAATTATGATTTTATTGGTATATATATGAAACAAAATCTTTATTAAATATTGAAAAAAATGGAGAGAAAGATCAATTCCCCATAAAAACAAGTTAAATTATATTTTGTAGGATGTGTTTATTGTTGCAGGGAATTGATGAAGACAATGGGAGTATTACTAGTGTTACATGTCTTGTTTATATCAAATTGTAAATTAATTATATTTGACATTTAATATTTTAAGTTATTTTGGTATGCCATTGGTATGTACCATGACATTATCTAGGTTAGGTTTTTGTCATGTATTAGACGAAAGGGGTGATTGTTAGTACACTTATTTGTGAACCTTATTTGTCAATCACATGCGTCTTTATGTCAATGAGTCGGTTGAGCCCCTCGAAGCTGAAGACCAAAGATACATAAAGACTAGAGCATCAAGGAAGTGAAGAACATGTATATGAGGTGTCATAGTGACCTTAATCTTGACCCAAAACAACTCTTGAACCTCTAGATGATCACGGCTTAATACGTAAACATTTTTTTTTATCATTTCTTAGCCTTACGAGCTTAATTGGAATATAAGAAGTAAGGCCAGAAGAGGTGAAAAGCTATTGTGAAATTGTATGGCTAAAATAGCAGTTTTTGAGTAGTTCTCAATCTCATTGATAAGTTGTCGATAAGACTCGACGCAATCGAAGATTTACTCTATCTGATCGAAGAATGAGTCCAACAACCAAATAAATAAAATTTTGTATTTTTTCAATGGGATCAACAGATGGTTCGATCCTATTGAATGATCTTCGATCCTATCGAAGGCCCTTTCAAACTTATTGATGGAGCCGTTAACTAGAAATTTTTATCCATTGTTAATAGATTTCTTATAAAAGGACAATTGGTTCTTAGATAATAGGATGGGTTTTTGGTGCAATAGAATCATATTCATGTTCATATCCCTCATTTAAAGCCTCTAAACCAATTAGAAGTCATATTCCTTGAGATTAACACTCTAATGAGGATTCTAACTTTCACCTTGAAGATGAGCTTAAAATCTACTATTTTCTAGAGATTTGACATAACCTATTAGTATAACTTTTGTCTAAATCCTCTATAAGACTCATTTATGTGAATTCTATAGGAATTACAACATTTCATTAGTTGTAAGAGATTTCACCACTCTCTCATCACCTTGATCACCTCAAACGAGCATCGTATGCAAGGTATTTGATCATGGAACTAAAGCATTGGCAACGCATTTGTATCAATGATTGGTGGAGCAAAGGGGAGCTATTTGAAGCACGAGAGAGCATTGATCAAGCAACTTAATTTAACAAACAAGTGTCAATTAGTGAGTTCAAACTCTTTTTCCCTGTGTAAAATTGAGGGTAAGACTTTGTTACCCAAACTCGATAGGTTCTTGTGTAGGACCTAGGCTTTCATATAGGGCCAAATTCACCAGATATAGGTGTGCACGTGTTATTCTTCGTGGGAGCTTTTAGTGGGAGTAAATGTAGATCCTTGAACTAGGACAGAGGTTGTTGGTTAGCTAATAGAAAATTAGCTCAAGTCTCTTATAAGAGCCTCCGACAGGAGTGTACGCTGGGTCCTTATGTAGGGTTGTAAAGGTTAGAAGCGAACCTGATTTAACTTCTGATAGTGAAATCTAGTACACTCAGGAAGAGTGTGTCCGTTGAGAGTAGAGTAGGGAAACTGAACAACTGTACATACTTGTGTTTGGGATTGTCTTTTAAGCACTTTTATAATTATGCTTATATGAGTGTTTAGTTGAATTATATGCATATATGATTAGATGACTGTTAGAGTTGATAGTTAGCACACCCTCACACATATACACTATCATTTATAAACTAATTGCTTAAATGACATATCTATTATAGTCTATATGATTGGACCATCTATTGCTTTAAAAGCCTTAGAGTTACATTTCCTTAATTTAATTGGTATATTAGCTTAAGTAGCCAAATAGATTTAAAAGGTGAAATTTTCTTTTGTACTAATCATCCCTCTCCCTAGGACATACCCTTCATTCCTTAGCTCTAATAAACTTCAGCGCACAGCTTGTGTCCCACCACCACATGCAATTTCAGAGGGTAGAGAGCAAAGCTTAATTAATGAAGATGCTCTCGGAGATGAAATCAATAAAGTAGAAATTTAGTGGTTGGTTTAATTCAGTATTATATATAATATTTTCTTCTTAGTTATAGTTTTTTTTTTATTTCTTATAAAAACAAAAATATGAATTATTATCAAGTAATCTTTCTTTTCTTCCTGTCAATCAGCATAGGTGAATGGGTATCAACCTAGTTGTGTTATACTCAACCAATGATGAATTTTGTAATATTCTTTTCAACTTTTGATCCACATATTAAATAAAGGATAATTTATTAGTATATCAGTGTGTTTGCCTTCATTTTGAATAGATGGATAAGCACGATCCGTTAGGTACGGTCCGGCACTGCATGACCCATTAGGCATGGTAGGCATGTTAGTATGTTAGACATGCGGGCCATGCCGAGCGTCACTTTCGAAAAAAAATGATACGGCACAACACGTCATCCGGCATAGCATGGCATGGAATGAGGCACGGTCGGTCCCGAACTATTCAGGCTCGGTACAACATGAAACAACACATTTACACCCATAATACTAAGTTTTTTTCGAGATGTCCTCCTCTCGGACTCGAATTTGGTGGTAACCGGACCACAAGTCAATCTTCGAAAAGAACTGTGCACCCTACAGTTGATCAAACAAATCATTAATCCTCAGAAGCGGATACTTGTTCTTGATCGTGACCCGGTTGAGCTCGCGGTAATCCACGCAGAGCCTCAACGAGCCATCTTTCTTTCTGACAAATAGTACCTGCGCTCTCCACAGTAAACTGCTCGGACAGATGAAGCTCAACTCTCACAACTCGTTCAACTATTATTGCTGCTCTCGTAACTCCATCGGTGTCATACGATACGGGGCCTTCGAGTTAGGCGCGGTACCGGGCACAAGATCAATCTAGAACTCAATATGTCGGCGCGGCGGCAATCTCTGAATCTCCTAAAACACATCAGGCAAATCACAGACAATCAACAACTGATCATGCCAACAATAACGGGCTCCTCTATAGCACACGACATCAAATAAGACAACGACTCTCCTCTGGGCTCAGAAACGAACTAGAACTGAGACAAGCCAGGTATACAGAACGTGACCGTCCTCGCAGAGTAGTCCAAGATGGCGTGGTACTTGGCAAGCCAATCCATGCCCAAGATAACATTGAACTCCAACATCGGTAATACGAACAAATCAGGAGGCAAGTAGGTCTCCTCGACCAAGACCGGGCAAGACAAACAACATCGGCCTGACACTGTAGTCTTCCCCAAGGGCGTCGATATAGTCAATCCCTCACGGGCACACTCTGTCGACAATCCAGTCAAACGACAGAAATCTTCGGACATAAAAGAATGAGATGCACCAGAATCGAACAGAACTCGAGCAATGCATGTAGAGACAGGAAGGATACCCCAACGACTCCTCCAAAGGACTACTGGTCCTGATGAGCTGCATAAAATCTAGCCTAAGCTGTCTAGGGAGATGTTTGTCCCCTCTGAGGGTGCTGCTACTGCTGCTGACGCTGCAGCGGGCCATACTACTGTCTCGGCTATGGTTGGGGCCTCTGAGGCGGAGGTGGCCGCGGTCACTGCTGCTATGGAGGCTGATAAGGTGCTCTCGGCTGCTACTGCTGCTGAGGGTGGGTGCACTCCTGCATACGATGCCCTACTCCACCGCACCTAAAAGATGTCCCTACAAACGGCCTCTGGGGTGGTGCTGGAGGTGTCGTTAGTGCTTAGCGGGTCGTGTGCCTCTGCCGCTGTCGACGTCACTGCTGATGGGGGCCACCGGAGGGGGCCTTTTGGCAACGGATTAAATCTGTAGCAATTATGCTAAGGATTAAATCCATAGCTAAAACCCAATTGATCTATAGCTAAAGCCTACCCCTCACCATAATTTTATTAGATATTGATGGTGTTTAAGGGGACCCATGGGCCCTATTGGAATATATGTATTTGATCTAAGCCACCCATCAATTCTGATATATAATTTCAGTGGGTGAGCCCAAAAATTATGTAGATTAAAGGTCTATGTGAACCACACCATAAGAAATATTAAAAATTAAAATTTTATTATTAATATGTAGTGTAGTCTTCTTATAGCTTCGATCTGATTCATTTTTTGCATCAACCCTTAAAATAATACTTTAAAATTAATGGATGGAGTGGATAAATAAAATACATCACGGTGGGCCCCACGGTCCTAAAACCCAACTCATAAACGGTCGTCCGTCATGCGCCCCTGCTAAAATGAAACGCGCCCTCCTAAAAATGAAACGCGCCCCTCCCAAATCGTCTGCCATTTTCTCCTGCGCGCAGCAGGCCTCCAAAACCCTTCTCTCCATCTCTCTCTCGCACTCGGCCTCTCTCTTTCCCTCGCCCTCTCTCGATCTCCCGCTCTCCCTCACCCTCTCCCTGTCTCTTGGCCGCATTCCCCTCTCTCTGTTTCCCAACCTCTCTCTCTCTCTCTCTCTCTCTCTCTCTCTCTCTCTCTCTCTCTCGCTAAGGTTTTCCAAACCCCCTTTCACCACAAGAAGGAGAAGGAGGAGGAGAAGAAGAAGAATGGTTAGTCTCTCTCTCTCTCTCTCTGTTTCTGAAATTAGTGGAGTGGGTTCTTACCATTCATACACACCAATAATCCCAATGCATTTTTTTCCTTTTTCATAAGTCCTTGAAGGATTTTGTTGCGTTTGGATGCGCCATTGAATCGAATTGCAACTTCCCCAGCATTCATAATGATGAATTAGGTTTTGAATCGCAGTTGCTTTTTAATCGTAGTTCCCTCATTGTATTCACTGGATTTATATTAGATTAGTCTTTTACCATAGGGATTTTATGTCGAATAGCTAGCATTTGGTGATTAGCATCATTAATCGAATTTTTAGAATCATTAAAAACCAGAAATAGTTACTATTTTACAATTTTGCCTTTTGTTTTTTCTTTTTTTTCTTGTTTCTGAAAATTTGATGTGGGCAAAATCACATTAATGTATACCTTAGGTTAAAACAGCCAGCAACTGTTCGTTGAAAAGCTTGACAGAAAATGCATACCTTGTTCCTGTCTTTGACTTTGTCACAGTGGGATAGATTGGAAGAACAATTAACAGGGACATGGAAACACAAGAGGATCCAAAAACATTCATGAAGAATTTGCTGGGGACCTTGAGAATTTGCTGGATGCAGAAGAATGTGAAGATGGAGAGGAGGGTAAATATGAATCCCTACCTGTCTGATGAGCCCTACACGTGTGAGAATTTTCTGTTGATCAAATGGGCAATATGGATAGGACATGCCCCCAAAATGTAATCTTTGTCTATTTTTAAGACTATAAACTGTATACTGTTGCTGTATTTCCTTTCTTATCTAATTTAGGTCACCAACTATAAGGTCAATATTGTCTCATCTGTTGATTTTGGGACAGTCCATCCACTGTTAGGCCCATCAGATCAATAGTTCGGATAAGGACCCTATACAAACCAAGGACCCATGGTTGTTATGCATATGTTCAGCCAATGATGGTGATTGCACAGCTTCTCTTCGTAAATACCATATATGAATCATACAATTGCATCACTAATGGACTAGCATATGGTTTCGTGATTATTAATAGCTTAATATCTAATAAGAAATGAAGGATGATGTAGTGGGGTTGTCAGTAACATACTGAGACTAACTTCTTTCTTATAATCAGTCAAGATGCTCTATATGGCTCATTACTAATCATACTGCCATAGATTGTTATAAATTGGCTAATGTTAATTAAGGAATTGTGGAATATTATTGAGTACTCCTTTCTTTTTTAGCTTAATGGTAGACAAACTGCATTTCAACATTGAGGTCTCAGGGTCAAGCCCAGCTTACCTATCAAAGAAACAAAGATCTAGTCTTTGTATTTTATTAATCTTTCAAAAATACTTAAACAAATTTGTGGTTCTACCTATTTGATTTGATTTTTCAAAACATTGATTCCATCAGTTTTGACATGGGTTACATACTTTTCTTTCCTCCTTTCAGTAAATTGAGTTAAAGCTTTTAGAACTAGAACAATGCCAGCCATTTGAAATTTTAGTCAATAAACCATTCTTCTTTAATGGGATAGGTTTTTGGGACTTCATGAGCACGAAGAAATCCCTGCAGCCTGCCAGAGTGCATTTGACATTGCCTGTTTACGCATGGAAGAGAGACTAGCCTACTCCAGTTTTGAACAGGCAAATCAATTTAAATTCTACACTGCACTCTTGAATTTCATCTCCTCACGAAAGTACTTTGAAACAATCTCTTTCTTGGACAATAGATGAGGATTTTTATGCATTCATGCATATTAAGTATATGTATGCATGCATGTATATTATACATATGAGTACGTCAACATATATGAACCTGAGACACTCAAGGTTGTGACAGAAAGCACTGCCATTGAGCTAGGGCTCAATGCCCCTGGCCTAACTTTGGTGTAGTATTCCTGAAGAGTGGGTGCACACCTCCCTCCCCCCATCTGCAATTGGTGGGAGACATGTACACTAGCTTTTGGTGCATAATGTTTGATGGTGATCTTTTTCTGTATATGCATGTATGTCTATTTGTGTGTGCGTGTGTATGTATTTCTGTTTGTAGTTTTAGGTGAATGGAGGGTGACACATTGTATTTCTAAATATCCCCCTTTTATGCACTCACTTTGAAATAATATACCATCCTTTTTATGGTGTCCTGAGCTTCAAGTGATTGATCGCACTTCATGGCACAGGACATGGTGCTTTTGCATCACGAAGTGGAAGTAGAATTCCCAGATGGGGGGCCAACGGAGAATCACTGTGCCACTCTCTTGGAGTTTGGAAGAACGAAAGATAGGAAAACAACCATTGCCATGGGTCTCACAGTTGGCATTCCAGCAGCCATAGGAGCTTTGGTACTTTAACTCATTTTAACGCCCTTTTTTCAAATCATGACCTGATCAAACTCGAAACTGTCCGCATTAGTTTCTCAGTTGTGATTCAAACACTAATCGAGTCCCACCATGGATGGAGAAAGCCCAAAAATATTTTAGATTGAAATTCCCTATTAATCAATATTAAGACTTCAATTTTATTTTATTTTTTGGTTATTCTCCTCTAAATCAGGTATTTGGAGGCCATAAATCAAAGGTTTAATATTGTCTATATGTCTTGCAGGGTGAGTTTCAAACTGGAAACTCATACAAATCTCTTTGAGATTGCAAAGTGCAAGACATCTGTGTCTGCAATTGAGGTATATCATGTACAAATTTCTTGAATTTTACTCTTTTGTTTTATATAGGAATTTAAATTCACTGCTTCTCACATCCACTTCTGCTTCTACTTATTTGATCTGGCAAAGTGGAGAAGTGTGCCCCAATAAGTTTTATCTTCCAATTCCCAAATCCTGTAATTCTATAGCAAATTATGCAAACTGAAAACCTATACATGCCCTGCAAATTCTGCCTTAGCATTGTCAACTACCTCAATTTTTTAGTAAATGCATTGTATGGTTCCTGATTGCCTTTTTTGGTTAACTGATGTGTTTGGCAAACAGATCATTTAAACACCATCATTTCATTGTGGAATGGGAGTGGGACTTATGCAAATGAGGTGAAGGGGCCTAGTAGCAAACATGCCAATGGGGTACACTTATGGGAGACTGAGCAAGGCAGCTAGTGGTTAAACTAAAAATCAGGCCAGTCTACTTATTAGGTAGGTGAGAAGCATATGTTGAATGTGAATCAATAGTTATTTTCTTTGCAATCTTTCCAATTTTTTTTATTTATTTTTTTTTTTTAGAAAAGTAGCGTAACTGGTGAGCCTCATTGTGATGTGTATGTGAAACAGGACATGGAATATTAATTATGATATGCTAGATTGCAGGCTTAAATCACACCAATTCAGAAACAATCACGCAAATTCCACATCCCACATGAAAATCCAAACATTCAATTAAAGGGGAATCTATGTGGGTCCAAGCCGACACAGGCTAGGACTGGACCAATAAAAATTATAAACCAAACGATGTCAAAGGGAAATAAAATCAACTACTCATGCATAAAAATTAGTCCCTAATCCAAGGGATTCCCTAATTTCAATTCAAGGAACCCTAAGGTGATAGAAAGGGGCAAATCAATTAGGGATCATGTAATTTAGGGTTATGATTCATGAAAAACGGCTATGAGAGGATAAAAACCTGAGCCAAAAGATGATCCCGCGTGTGGACAACAACAATGGCCCAAACGGACGTGCGTGTGATCCCAGCCGCAAGTGTGTGGGGCCCACTATTCAGAAAAAGGCCACCTTGGCCCTGGTCGGCTAGGGATGGACTCCAAAAGCTCCAAATCTCAACTCGATCCGATGTACGATTTGTGCATAGTGCTCCGCCGAAGTTTCACCCTCCCATAGGGCTAGATAGTACATGCTGTAACGAAGAAATCTGATGCAACAAAAGGACAAATTCGAAGTATGGATGGTGGGGGAAGATGGAAAAAAAAAGATGATGGAAGATGGGGGTGAATTGGAATCGATGTGGCTTCGCACCACGGTAGTTAGCCCTTCGAAAAGGGAGGGCTTCGCACCCACTTTTGAATTCTTCCACAACTCACGAAGAGAGCAGAAAAATAAAGCAGGAATTTTTTATTAACTTCAATGAATGAAAAGAACTACAATGAGTGCCTATTTATAGGGAGAATCCTATACCCAAAAACTCGCACCATGTGCGACACCTATTACTTGGCAATGAAGTAAACTAAAATAAAAACCAAATAAGGAAATCTAAAGCGTTCACGATGTTCTAAATAATAACAATAAGTAAAATCTAAAATATAAAACCAATCTGACGAGTGGGCCACGATCATGAAATCACATGGTGGGCTTTTCTTGACTATCGGACCACTTTTCTGAACCAAAACTTAACTTCTAGATATGACTAGTTTTGAGAAATCTCAATTCTGCCATGTCTGGCTCAAATGTTTGACATACATCATGGTGAGCCTCACTGTGATGTGTATGTGAAATCTACTTGGACGATCAGATGTGTCAGTTCACATTAGGCCTTAGGCATTTTGATAATTCGACACCTCCAAAAGCACTGTTTGGTAATTTCCAATTGTAGAGATATTATTTGATAAAATCCAAATTTAGGAGTAATTCTTCCTTAAAAGTCCCAACAGAAAAAAAAAAAAAAAAACGTTGTTTCAAGAATTTGTTTCTGTTAACAAAAAATTGAAAAAAAAAAAAAAAAGTTTTAACATGCTTTTCCTTTATTTCAAATTTTCACTAACAAAAACAATGCTTCTACTCTGTTTTAATTTTTTCATCAACAAAAACAAAAAAGAAAAAAAAATCCGAAAATATCTAGTGTAAAAATATATTTCCTTCCTTTGTATTTTTCATCAACAGAAAATGCAGTCACACTAAAAAATCGAGAAATAATTCTAAAATATGTTTCCTTTTTTGTATTAAGAAAAATAATCCCTGGATAAAGAAATTTTTTTATTTTTTTTAAAAGGAAAAGTGGATTCTTACAAGAAAATTTCTTGTAAATCGCAAATTTTTCTGTTTATTTATTTATTTATTTTTTATATTTTTAATGCAGATTTGAATACAGAAAGATGAAGAAGACTCATTCATCGAGTTGAGCATCAAACTGTGGGAACACTAGGAATCAGAAGTGGATCCATTAGGGCCTGTTTGGGACATGGGATTAGGTGGTATGGAATTACACTTGTTCTGTGCAAATTCCATCCAGCATTTGTAAATGACCAAAGGATTGGATGAATACAAGTATTATATCATCCAGTCCCCACAATAGAAACTGTGGGATTTCTGGTGGAGATACACTACAGCTTTCGCAATTGGAATCCATTATTCCAATTGGCCTTGAGAACTCAACAATCAAACTACCATTCCACAATTTAGGTTTCTGATTTGTTGGGATTGTGTATTTGTTATTAGTGGTTGGTTTTTTATTTTTATATAACTCGAGATAGCTAGGAATTAGGATGAAAACTTAGAGTAGTATTTTAGGAGCTCACCATTCTCCAACTGCTAGAATAATGGCCAAAAATTCATAACTGACCATTCTCAAATTGCCAGTTGATTCATGGATCAGCCTGATTTGAAGGCCCTAGAGGTAACATGTGCTGAATATGATGGATGTTGGGTTTTATGCATGCATCACATGGGACCCATATCTTCCTGGAACCAAATCAAGGTACCACTTAAGGGTGCTCATATAGAGAAATAGTCCACTGCTCTTAAAGCACTACAATTATCGTGCTCCTAGTTTTATGGGAGCCATTAGATGGGCTAATTGGTCTGGGCTGTCCATTGGGTGCATCACAGGTTTCATCGGCTACCAAGAAAAAGTTACACCGATCAGGTTATCTGATTCATCAGTAATTTGGCCTATTTTATATAACCATCCATTTCGCAAGCTATGGATGAGAGTCATGTGATGCTTAGGGTGGTCTGATAGAAGTGAAATCTTTGAAACCATAAGCAATCATAATAAATCAAAGCAAATAGATGGTTCAGATCATTGGACCCACATTTCCTTAAGTGATCTTGACCATCAATTCTATTGACCATCATTCAGATGCTTAGATTTGTCTACTTCGTGTATTTTTAAAAAGTAGCCCATGAAATGCATGTTGCACCTAAAGTACAGTTCAGATAAAATGATTGGAGTGAACTGATGTCCACATGCTGTTAGGTGCACCATAACTTACAATGGTCTAAGAGCACTAAATCATTTCTGGCTGCTATATTATATAGATACAAAAATCTTAGCATGACCAAATTAACAATATAAAAGGTGTGGGTGTTATATTTTTTTTTTTTTTTTTTTTTTTTGGCAGAATTGGGGGTGTTATATTGGCACTTGAATCCAAAAGATTATGATAATGATGAGGAGCTGTTGAAAATCTGAGAGAGCAGGGGCTATAATTATATGGTGGGGTCCATCTCTTGCTTTCTTCCTCTTTCATAATTTTTATATTTTTAGATAAGAGGCCGGTTCCTATACAACTGTTGTAGATTACTCTTGTAATTGTCATTGTTTTGTGATTGCAGTTTTTTGCTCTATTTTGTAAGCCATCTTGGGAAAGGAGAAGGTTCACATTAACATTGTCGTCATTGGTCATGTCGACTCTGGCAAGTCGACCACAACTGGGCATCTTATCTACAAGCTTGGTGGAATTGATAAGTGAGAGTGATTGAGAGGTTCAAGAAGGAAGTTGCTAAGATGAAAAAGTGGTCATTCAAGTATGCATGGGTTCGTGATAAGCTCAAGGCTGAGCGGGAGCGTGGTATCACTATTGATATTGATATTGTAATTATTGTAATTGCAATTGTAATTGTAATTGAATGAATGAATGATTATGCAGGTGGTAATTGAATGAATGAATGATTATTAATTTTTTTAAATCTAGGCTATAGCTACGGATATTGACCGTAGCTGGTAATCTAACAACTGTAGCTGTTATTCAATTCGGAACATTGCTACGGATCTAGTAGTACTTTTAGCTACCAATACTATCCATAGCTGTAGGTACTTTTGGCTATAGAAATAATTGCTACGGATTATATCTGTAGCTATTGTAATCTATGGCTACGGATTAAATCCGTAGCCATAGATATAACCTCTGGGGTGGTGCTGGAGGTGTCGTTAGTGCTTAGCGGGTCGTGTGCCTCTGCCGCTGTCGACGTCACTGCTGATGGGGGCCACCGGAGGGGGCCTACCTCTTCCGGTCTCTCCTTGGATCGCGATCGCTCTGCATACCGGCCTAATCAGCCTCATAAACCTGAGCCCTTCGTACTACCTCCTCAAAGGTCAGGAGGTCGTGTCCAATAACACGGCCTCGGAGGCCGTAATGTAAGCTATTCTCGAAACGGCGGGCCTTCCACTCCTCATCATCAACCAAATACAACGCAAACCTGCCATGAAACGGGCCGCATACTAAGCCACAAACATGTATCCCTGCACCAGGGTCTCAAACTCTCATGCTCGCTGCCGACGAATGTGGTCGGGGAAGTACTATCGGTCGAATCAGTCAACAAAGTCCTCCCATGTCCAAATGAAGTCAGCTCCTGCTGCATGGGTGACGGAGGTCCACTAGTGCTCAGCCTCACCATTGAACAAATACGCGGCCAAAGGGACCCGCTGTCGGATCATGCACCTCATAATCTCAAACATCTTCTCCACTCATGAGCGTCATCTATCTGTTGCAGTCAGATCGGGCTCTCCCTGGAATTACGGGAGATCGGGCCGAAGGAACTCCCTGAACAAGGCGCTCGCGCACTCCTACTCTGTCTGCTTCGGAGTCTCCGCGGGGCAGCTGTCACAGCCTGAAGCATCTGCTGCAATTACTTTACACCAATTGGTATGGTAGGGGCTGTGCTGGTCTCGGGTGGAGGCATAGGATCTACAAGGGCCTCGAGCGTGGGAACAAGATGCTCTAGCAGGGGAATGGGAACTACAGGTGGCGGAATAAGAACCTCGGGTGGAGGAACGAGATCCTCGAGTGGTGGAACGGGAACCGCTCGGGCACCTCGTAGTAGACATGTGATGTTGCCCTGAGTTATTCCCAAGTTATGCTCTGATACCAACTCCTGTCAAACCCCAAACTCAGAAATTGGGCTCACAAAATTTCCGATCGTCAAATCTGGCGCCGACAGCCTCCATAGTACCCCATTCTCGACTCCTGGCACCCATACACCAGGTTCCGATCCTGGGATCCTACAAGGAGAATTTTTCAGCATAAATTTATTCCGTAACAAACGTAACCATAAGTATAACCCACGAACAATAACCAAGATACCATCACAAAATTCAATAAGATCAAAAACTTTAAGGTACAATACACATAAAGAGAAATATAATGATAATAATAACGAAAACTTCTGAAGCTCAATTGCATGCACCTGCTCCTGCTAAGCTACGGCTGCGTTCTGGCATCACCTGCACGCATCAATCGTGCATAAGCGTATAGAAAGCTTAGATGGTGGTGAGAGTGTGTGCGCAATATAAGTGTGCTCGGAATGCTATATCAGAGTAATGTGGAATACACTAGTAAGTCTATGAATGCAATCAGCCGCACCAAGGCTATGCGATGCAAGACATGAATGCTATCGGCCACATCAAGGTCATGCGATGTAAGGCATGAATGTTATCAGCCACATTAAGGCCCAGCGATGCAAGGCATGAATGTTATCGGTCACATTAAGGTCATGCGATGCAAGGCCTACATAGTTAATGTCATGAGTAAGATGCAGCTCAAGCATACCAATCCACATATCCATCCAACTCATCTCTGAAGCATCATATATCAGTACAGTTCTCTCTGGATAATCATCGGGGTCTAATACACTATACACCGCATTGTCGCCCTACGCTGGACGCACGACCATGTAAACGGAAGAGATCTCACTATCCGTATGGTCAATAGTCAACCAATATCTGTCTGGCACGTCGATAGCGGACTCATTTATGAGCTGGTCACACTTAGCCTAGCAATTACCCTCTGCCCTCGAGCGGGTAAGGCCATACCCCCTTCCAACCGACCACAGCATAGTGAGAGATACGGCCTCCTGATATTCGGCCCTTGTGCGCTCATGCATCCACTCGGTCTAAGCATTGGAGCATCTTCTGGTACCGTTAAGTTTAGGAACTTTCACCCAGGGACATCCTTCGCGCCCCATGTAAAGAGAAGATTTCTGGTGTCCAAATCTGTCATCCACGATATGCCTATGGAGGCTATGGCCCTAATGTCGCTAGGGCGTACGGCAATCACAACACATAATATAAGATGCATAAGTCACATAGTCCAAAATATCATCGATAATCAGCATCAATAATCGGCCTCTATGCAAGGCGGGGTCCATAAATGAACAGCAGATCTAAACCATAATATAAAGATCAGCCATCAACCGTAGATATACCAAATTCGATAGCACGGATCCATCCGTCTAGGGCGATGATGGACCATGCAACATCAATGGGGCCCAATGATTTGGGTTAACCTACTTAGAGAATGATGAGAATGGGCCGAACAAGGCCTAAAGGAAGGTCACAATGTAAACATTTAACCATCATTACCCATCAATGTGGATATTTAACCAACATTGCTCCCAAGGAGTGGCCCACATAGAGCTTAACATATAATGGGCCCATGGCCTCACACAAGGGCCTCATGCACAACATAAAGGGCCTAATGTACATCACAATAGGCCTCACACAAAGGCCTAATATACTTCTCAATGGCCCTTATCATATGGGCCCCATATACGTCACATTGGCCTCACTCTTGGGCCACATATACATTATAATGGGCCTCACCAAACGGGCCACAAATACATCACAATGGGCCTCACCAAATGGGCCACAAATATATCACAATGGGCCTCACCAAATGGGTCACATATACATCACAATGGGCCTCACCAAATGGGCCACAAATATATCACAATGGGCCTCACCAAATGGGTCACATATACATCACAATGGGCCTCACCAAATGGGCCACATATACATCATATTGGGCCTCACATAAGGGCCACACAGACATCATACTGGGCCTCACATAAAGGCCTCAAACACATCCTATTGGGCCTCACATATGGGCCTCATACACATCAGATTGGGCCTCACATTTGGGCCTCATAGACATCACTATGTGGGGTCCACAGGCTGGACTTGGACGGCGCTAATAAGACACGTACATCATGCAGGAGCCACATGGATGGGCGGTGTTTATACAACACATACATCATGCAGGGCCCACCGTCTAGCAAGTTGGACAGTGCAAATCAAACACATACATGAAAGGTGGGCCCCACCAGTAATGGACAACGTGGTTAAGGCCAATACATCACAATCGGCCCCCACATACAGATGGACGGCGTGTATAGAACACATACATCACGGCTGGTGTCCCACCGTCCCAATCCAGTGGACAGTGTGGATGTAAAATAAATACATCAAGGTGGGTCCCACCCCCACACGTGCCACACATGTGGGGTGGGCCCACGTCCTAAACAAATGGATAGTGTGGATATAAACCACATGCATCATGGTGGTGTGGGGTCCACGTCCTCAATGGACGAACAGTTTGGATATAACACAACCTTATGATCACACCCACCGTCCTGGACAGATGGACGGTGGGGATAGAATAAATACATCAACGTGGGTCCCACCCGCCCACACGTGTCACACATGTGGGGTGGGCCCACACCCCAAACAGGAGGATGGCATGGCTGAAACAAATACATTAGGGTGCATCCCACAGCACCGTCCATGTACGGACGGTGTGGATGCAAAACACATACACCAAGGTGGGTCCCACCCCCACACGTGCCACACGTGTGGGGTGGGCCCCACGGTCTATCAAATGGATGGACGGATGGCATGGATATACACATACCTCATGGTTGGCCCACAGAACTTGCTGACGTCAACTACAACAGCTATATTGCTGCGTGTGGTGCTCCAGCCAATCCACTTCTAGGTGGGTCCACACGTGTGGGACCCACCAGCTGCATTGAATTAAGCAGATATTTGTATTTTCTCTTCATCAAGGCCTGTCCAGACAGACAGGCCAGTGGGCCTACCGCTGGACGGTCCAGCAAGGTGGGCCCAACATATGGATGGCATGGATATAATACATACTTCATGGTGGGGTGCATCAGGGTGGGTCACACACATATCATCATCAACATAAGAAGAAGAAGAAGAAGAAGAAGAAGAAGAAGAAGAAGAAGAGAGAGAGAGAGAGAGAGAGAGAGAGAGAGAGAGGTGTGATGGAGGGGCCCCGCCACAACGGGCCCCTCTAGAATCTACAACATATATCAATGGGGCCCAAAATAGGTGGGTCATACATCAAAAAATCTAGTGGGGGAAATCCTATTCCCACCACATAAATCAAGCCTAGGTGGCCTTCATGCACTAGAAAATCAAATCAAACATCATGGTGGGGTTCATGGAGAATGGCCCCCCCATGGATTCATGTATGCAAGCTAAGGTGAGCCATTGGCCACACCTAGAGGTCAAGGTAGGATCCTCATCAATGATTGGTAGGTCCTAGTTGCCTCATACTAGAAAAATTAAAAAATCCATACAAGAAAACACAAATCCAATCCTAGAAAAGCACCCACCTTCACATCTTTTTGTCCTTCTTCTACCAATGGCTTCCAATGCTCCAAGGGATGAGATTGAAGGGTTGAGATTGATTTTTGAAGGTTGGATTTATGGGTGGAGAGTTTACAAAGGGCTGGAATTTTTAGGGAGCTTGGAATGGTTGGAGGTTGCTAATGGAGGAAAATGAAGTCAGCGGACGCGTTAGTGAGTTCATGACCCATGGCCCAAGGGATTCCAAACTATTGCTCTGATACCATCTTGTAACACCCTGAAAATCGGGGGTCGTGCATACGCTCGACTCCCGAGTTCCCGGGGTCACTTATAATCGGTTTTCATTAATATGCGATTAATCCAGGTTTAAAGGCGCAGCATGGAATTACTTGAAACATGAAGCACGATCACAACTAGTCTGCTGAAATGAAAATAGATCATTATATACATGTCCAAAAGGATATAAAAAGGGTCGCATCAGGCGTTGCCCAACAAAATCACAAAAGGAATATCATGTCCAAAAGAATAGGGCTGAGTCCACAACTCAGCGATCCAAATCCTGTCTACTAGGCCGACGGGGAACCATCCATCAGCTGAAAGTAAGAGAACTCGTCCTCCTCCTCGAGGCTCGCATCACCAGGCTCCACGAAATCTGTATCACCTGCATCTATGAACGGGTCTGGTTGGTGTTTTAAAACACCGTCCCAGAGTGGGAGTGAGTGATCAACTCAGTGGGTGCTATTAGTCTTAAGTTGTAACAAGCATCAATTATAATAAGAATTTAATGAAAAGCAATCAATCATAAACATCTATCTAGTCTTGTTAATGTGCATGCATGCAGGATGATATGATGTATGCCCTCGCCACAACACTCCCTCGTGCGACACCATCTAACGATCGCCAATGCCAACACTCCCTCAGTGCGACCTCGACTGCCGAGTCGCCAACCTAGCTAATGTCATGCAATGATGATGTTAACCGGGTTCTTAGTTAAGTCCATTCATCCAGCAGATTTGGGAATCTGATACACCCCACGTATCAAATGCCCTGAACTAGTTGCGAGGCCAAGACCCCCCAATGTGTGAGGCCGAGACCCCGCGATCCTTGACCCCGTCGGGTTTCTCCCATCCCCGACTTCAAGCACATGGGGGTGCTGAATGTGGGGTCGCTCGCGGTCACTACGGGGAGGCGCGTCACCCCAGCATAGGCCGACAGCTCGGACACAGTGTCCCATTCCACCATGCCCGGCTCACGAGACTGTGGATCAATATTTCATCCGGTATCGATGGGCTACAACGGTGGTAGGGTGTTCCAATTTTCATACATATGTGAGCAAACAAGGTTAACAAACTAAGTGGGTCAGCCAGTGGACTAAACCGCATGAGCCCAGGCAAGTATGTGGCGGAACGACATCGGGTACAAGCGACCCATGTAGCCTAACTACTGCCGCCCACACGTACTCGTCCAAACCCATGGGTTTAGCCTCAAGGTGGTCCTACCAACGGAACCACCTTCGCTCTCCTCATGTTCCTGACCAACCCAAGGGTAGGAATAGTGACTCATAGCATGCCAACTACCAATGTAACATCAAACATATTCAACACCATGTTCTCATGTTACTCAACATACAATTCAAATTTCTCTAGCAAGTAAACTATTAATATCATGAATAAAGTGTATGTGTGTGGTGTGGGTTGGTGAGGAAGTTAAGCACTTCCTACACCTCAAGGGATCAATTACACAAGAACAATAAATCAACACACTAAGAAGCAACACATATGAGAGAAAAGGAAATCAAACAAACGTGAGCATGTAATCATCCATACACTAGATCATGAGAGGCAAGATTTAACATCAAGGAGAACTAAACATGTCATTCCATACAATCCAACAACATACCATTTCTAGGTTCCTCTAGATTCTTCCATACAACATACCAAGCAAACAAAATCATTAAACTCCAACTATAATTGGTGCTAGGCCACCTAAGGATAATAGTCCGCACCTATGGATCGTTGAGATCTTGGAAACGACCTAGGAATGAGGGCTTTTGGGGTCGGACGGCCGGATTCCCTAAAACAACCATTTGCATGTTAGAAATTCATGAAATCCCTTCTCATCACAAGGGTTTTAAGGAAAAAGGGGTGATGGGTCTTACCTAGACGATCAACGGGATGAATGGGCGGTTGTAAAGGAGGGATTCTTCTTGGAGAAGAGATAGGGAGTTGTGGAGTTTGATTCTTTGGGCCCCACCTCAATATAGGGTCCACCTTCACTCCCTTCTTCACTCTCCCTCTCTCTTTCTCCTCCTTTCTTCTCTTTCTCTTCTCCCTTTTCTCTCTTCTCTCCTTCCTTCTCTAGGGCAAATTCGTATGGGGAGAGGGGTGCCCCAAATGAGGCCCTTTTATAATGCCAGATTTGGTGTAAATGGCCCCAAGTGCTAGGTTTTTACTATACTAGACCTATGAGAGGGTCTTTCTAAGCTCTAGGGCCCACTATGGGGTGTACAAGTCGATATACACCATAGGATAGTTAGCCTTAATGATGATTTACGTATGGATACAATCGGTCTGCCATTTGGATGCGCCGATTGACAGATATGATTAGAGGTCTATTCAACGGTCACCGATAGTCGATTGGGGTCGCGGCTATACGGATATGAGTAAGGAAATATCCTTACTCCATGGGTAAATTTTGGTCACAAACCGACTGTCTGAAATCCTCAACTTTGTATGAGAGTGGACGACCCAATTCACTTAAGTTTCAGCTTCTTCCTTTAGGGTATTTGCACTTCTCATGCACCCATCCTTTGGCTCAAGTTGACCGGTTCTGGGCAGTACCCAGGTCCAATTCCCGCGATGGACGTCAAGCCCAATGAGACGGATATTATTCTATAGTTTTGGAACTAGTGGTCCACCAACAAGCGGTTTAGAGCTTGTTTGGATAACCGGGGAAGTTCTGGTGGTCCTCTGGCCATGAAACTTATAGGATAGGTGCTCCATGGTCCGATGAAGGGCCATGCAAAATTTGAAAAATATCAGATATGGAGTTTGGTCGCACGGGTTTGATTCGCGATCAATGGTCACCGTGCCACGATCGGGATCCAGATTTTTGTGGACGGGTGTAGAAAAATACATTAGACTCTTATCGTAAATTATGAAGAAATCTGACGGCTGAAATGTCTTACATTTCAGTTTTATTTACACGTGCCAGATTCTAATTTTGGTATTGGTGGGGCGCATCTGGCAAGTGCCATATTCCACTTCTGGGTGTCCACTGGGCCCGTGGTCCGCGATGGTCCCCAAGCCCAGTGAGATCTATGCTCCCTTGAATTTTTATAATTTTCTGACCTTCCCATGTCGCGGTATAGCCCGCACGGGCTGTGGCTAAGTGTAAACGGTCATCTGGCTTGGAGGCCCGCACCAGGTTCTATCAAGGCTCGTCTGGTCTATTCAATTGGACTAATCTTGGTCTAATTTATTTGTGATACCTCACTACAGTAGCTTAAATGAACGGTTCTATGACAAATTCTATGTGGACACCCTAGGACACTATTCTGGTTGGGCGGGACGTTACACTACACCTGATGTTCAAGTGATCGGGCGGATTCATTGGCTTCCTATGGCTGATTAATCGGACTGGTGCGGCTCTTTACTGGTACCACTCCTGTATAAACTAACATTGAGTGCTAATGGTCATTAAGTAATATTTAGGTTAATTAAAAAAATAAAAAAAATAAAAATTGATGGATTTTTGGAAATCCAAAACAGTGAAAATCCAGGATGTTACAATAGGCCATCATGACTTGTAAGAGGCATGCTCATGGGGAAGAAGAAAAAAATAATCATTGCTTATAAGATGTAAGAGGCCATGGAGTAAGGTAGTAGGGTGGCTAGGTGTAGGGGTGATGTCATCCTCATAATGACCTAGAGAAATGTGTCATGGGTTAGGTGGGTCCCGCAATGTGCGGTCCATGGCCATGATCGTGCACGGTCTACATCTTACGATCTAAGCATCGGTCTTAGGTTGGATCGGCTTGGGTTTACATGATGGGACTCAGGGTCGTGCGCAAATGTAACTTATAGGTCTGGGTCGCCGGAATTTGACTAGGAGGACCGCAAGATCCTATGGAACAAAATGGTCACTAGGAAACAGGCCTGACACAAAATAACCTCAACTTCTATACGATCCATAACCCAATGGGTAAATCCTTTATTAATCATCCCTTAAGACATAAGAGCCTAAATTGACCATCCTTAGATTAACTTTAAAGCTCCAGTGTTGTTAAGAAAACTACACAATTTTAGCAACTTTCTGTCCCATCAAACACAACTTCGGTCTGACCAAAAATGGCTAAAACAGGACAGCGAGCTGAGGCAGAATTTTTGGTAATTTGATTGCAACTGAGTGTCACCTTCAGTCTCACCAAATACCACTTCTATTGCAACCGATAACCATCTTAGGTGTGATCAAAAGTGCTTAAATCTGTCCAGCATAATTTAGTTCAACCGAACTACAATTTGGTGCAACTGAACATTCACTCGGTTTGACCGAAGACTAACCATTATAAATCAGTTGGAGTATTTTTCCTATAAATCTAGAAACTAGATCTTTGTGCAAATGATGGATTTTAGCATTTTGGGGACCTAGTGAATCCCAAGCTCTACCAAACCTCCTAGAATTTATCTAAATGAGATGCATTCTATCTTCTCAATGATTCTTCACTCTAATGAGCATTCCAAGCTCTTTTTACAAGAAGATCATGATCTCAAGCCCTCTCTAGAGTTTAAACACTATTTCTCTATGCAAACCCAAGTATCTATTAACTTTTACAGTAACCATTAAGTAAAATCCTCTAGGCTTTACAACTTCTCATTACTTGTAAGAGATTCTACCTAACCTCCCATCACCTTAATTATCGCGTCAGAGGATCACATGCAAGGTGTTTGATCTTAGAGTTGAAGTCTTAGCAAAGCATTGGCATTATGATTAGAGGAGCAAAGGGAAACTGATCGAAGTATGGGAGAGCATCGATCAAGCAACCTAAGAAGGCGTTGCAAATTGGTCTCAATCTGATAAGTAAGGTGTCATGTGTAAGAGTCCATATACACTTTTTCCTTGTGTAGGATTGAGTATAAGAGTTTGAATTATCAAACTCGACTAAGTTCTTATGTAGGACCTTAGCTCTTATGTAGGGCTTAAATCAAAGTCCTTATGTATGCCACCGAACACGAGTGTGTACATGTTAGTCTCAGTGGGAGCATCCGGTGGGAGTAAATATAAGTCATTGGATTAGGACTAAAGTTTTTGGTTAGCTTATGGAAAACCAACTAAAGTCTCTTAAGGGAGCTTCCAACAGGAGTGTATGTTAGTAGGTTCTTGTGTATGACCAAGGTTCGTGACGAGCCTATAGAAAACCACGAGTCGTTCATGTGTAGGATTATTAAGGTTAGTGGTGAACCTAATTTAAAACCTCCAATAGTGAAATCTGGTACACTCATGGGTTGAATGCGTCTGCTGGGAGTGGAGTATGGAAACCGAACCACTATACATGCTTGTATTTGAGATTATTATTTGAGTACTTATTTAATTATACTTATGTAGTGAATGTTTAATTATACATACGCATGATTAGATAAATGCTAGAAGTTAATAGTTAGCACATCCCACACACACATGTACACTATTATGTTTATAGACTAGTTGCTTAATTGCCACATCATTTGTAATCTATATGATTATACCCTTTAATAGCTTAGAAGTCATAGAGTTGATTACCTTGCTTAGATTAATTTGCATATTAGTTTAAGTAAGCAGTTATGTTTAAAAGAAAAAAATTTATTTGGTCCTAATCACCCCCCTCTCCCCTCTCTAGGATATAACTATTATTCCTTAGCTCTGCTAAGCTTCTGCGCATAGCCCGTGGGCCTACCACGTACAATTTCACTCATAACTTTTAAGGATAAAATGTGGACCAGTAAGGAAATCTTGATGTGACCATTATCCTTCCCAGTCTATATAAATAGCATCCGATGAAGAACTTGAGGCAATTAACTGAGCCAACACACAAAATCTCTCTCACAGCACAACGCTATCTATCTTAGTTTTAACCTTAGGTTCTCCACTTATGTTGAGCCTTTGCTACAACAAGTTCAAGGTTTAACATAACTTAAATATGCTATTATTCATTGTCATCATTGTAGTAAGCCTTAGGAGTAGTGTAAATATCTATAACCACCATTATCGAATACCCGATCAATCGAGTCCATACTTGAAAGATAACACCGGTCACATCTTGTTGGCCATTCACCACAATTGTTTGTTTATACAAATAATCGTGGGTAATTATATGTTGTCTGTATTAGTGCATAAAACATGAAGTAGATTAAGCCAAAACTGCAAACATAATCCAGGGACCGGTAAAATATGCAAGCGGAAGACTAAAGGAATATATATATATATATATATATATATATATATATATATATATATATATATATATATATATATATATATATATATATATATCAATATAAGTCCCTGAGATATGTATGCTCTGCCAGGTCATAATTACAAGTGTTTGTCTCAAAATACAAGTATCAAAATGAAATAAACCATTACAAAATAAGCCCTGAATCCCCGTAGCTCAGGACGCGGCTCACATGAACCCGCCTGAGAACTGCATAAAGGAGAATACCCCCTTATCATCCTCAAACTCCTGCTCTGCCTCGTGGGTTGCATTATCATCTGCATCTAAGACAGAGTCTAGTTGGTGTTTAAACACTGTCCCAGAACGTGGGAGTGAGTGATCAACTCAGTGGAACTATACAGTAAAAGTTAACATGTTATCAATTCGATCAAGTAGTAATGATAAAGCATTACAATCAAACATGTCCTAATTACTCTTGTTAATGTAAGGATGTATGTAGAAGTGATGCATGCCCTCGCCTGCACTCCCTTAGCGTCTTCATCTTACGGTATGCATGACAACATCCCACAGTGCTCCACAACACCAAGGCACATGCAATGCGGTGCATGAACATGATTACCAAGTTGTTATTAGTCCTTTTCATACAGCAGGATTTGGGAAGCTAAGGTACCTTCCTTATATCGATTCCCAAACAGTGATCCATTCTAAGGTCGTCAGTCCTAGACAATCTCATACGATCATATGATTCTAGGGCGCTGCAAAGGGCTCGTCACCAATCAATGCATGCCTAATTATACCTTAGTTGCTACACCAAGGCTCGTCACCTCAATGCAGTATCACAGTATGCTCGAGGTCACTACAAAGGGCTCATCACCAATCATTGTAGGCTGACAACACGAATATAGTGTCCCATACCACCATAATCGGCTCACGAGTCTGGTTTGCTCATTGGTCACTACGGGGAGGCTCGTCACCCTAGCGTAGGCTGACAGCTCAACCACGGTGTCTCATACCACCATGCCCGGCTGATGAGTCTTAGCGGATCGAGGTACCATGGTTAACGGGATTTGCACTGGTAAGTTTGGTACCCTAGATTTAAACAGTAGCGTCCATACATAGTGAATATATATCGAGCCAATCGGGTTACTTGAAGAGCTCGACTAACACGAGCGCACGTTGAGTTGAACGACATGAAGTGCACAAACACTCCATGTGGCCAAACCACTGCCGACAACCTTAATACGACTCGGGTTCGTCAAACACGTCCTACGTGGCGAATGAATCTCAGCCACGATTTTAAAGCTGTTACCGATTGCCTGGACCATAACGTGGCCCCATATACATTTAACCATAATAGCAAACATATTATAAGATACAGGATAACGAGAATCCATACACATGCATTTCATAAGTAAAGCGGTAAAAGTAACAACTTGCATGGAGGAAATCATACACATAGTTAACATGGATAATTAGACTAAGCAATTCATGGAGGAAAAAGTATACATAAGTAAGGTAATTGGGATTTCATATCTCAACTGCCTCATGGCTCACACCTTACTAAATACGAACTCATTCAAACATTTTCACAAATGCTTAGACTACACTTGGCAACATACATCACATATGTCGGCCATAGTACATATTAGGGCAAATCCTTTTAACAAGGAGTTGTCGCATAAATAACAATCATATTCCTACGACAATTAATCATGGCAAGCACAACGCCAAATTTCAAATGCATACAAACATTTCAACAAACACATGAATCACACTACTTTCAACATAGACTATCGATATACGTAAAATGAAACAGATATCGCATTTGGCATATGAAATGGCACCCACGTCAGTAATAAATCATTAACTGACATTGAAAGCTTTGAAAACCATAACCTATACGAATATAGTCCGCACCTTAAACTAGAAAGTGCGTAACGGATCTGATTTGGACGATAAGTCTTCGTCAACGGCGACTAGATAACCTAAGGCATGAATTAAATTAGCTACATCAACACTTAGACTATCTTAAGCTCCAAAATAGGTTAGGGTTTGATTGACTTACCCAAAAATGAGATTAGAATCGCCGAAATAACGATTCAGATGCGATGGATTAAGTACGTAGGGTAACTGAAAAGAATTCCAAGATGATTCACCAACTTCTCTCTCACTTTCTCTCTCTTAGCTAGGGTTTGAAAAATTCGTATGGAATTTGAGAGTGAGGGTTTAAGGTCTTTATATAGGCCTAAAATTGATGGAATTAGCCCCAGGGCCAAGGTATACTTAGGTTATAACCAAATCGGGTCTATTTCGATCCAATGGAGCGTTTCTAGAGGTCTTTTTACTGAATGCGGTCGGACTTAAGCTTAATAAAGGATCTTAAGTAAGTTAAGTTTTCAGCCAAATCGGGTTTCCAGATCGTCCATGGCGGACCAATTTCAGTTCAACAGTCACCGAAACTCGATCAGGGCCACAAGCACTTTGACACGTGTGGGCCATCTTCCCTGATCCGAGGGTGAATTTGGGTCAGAATCCAACGGTCAGAATGTTTATAAATAGCGCGCAAGTGACACGACTCAGATTACTTAAATTCATCTTTATTTTCTAAATAAATTCACCTTTCTCACGCTCTTCACTTTGGACTCAAGCAAATCGTGTCAGGACATCATCTGGACTTGATTTTCAAGGTGATTGTCAAATCCAACTAGGTGGTCATAATTGTTTAAGTTCATCACTATCGGACTTTCGACGTGCGGTCCAGGTCCAATACGAAGTTTCAAAGTACTCCCGAGAGCAACTGGGTTTAGAGTTGAATCCTAGGTTTCTAGGTAACGTAGCATTAGCAGTCCTGCTCATTTTGGGTCTTGTATTTCATATTTAAAGTGGTTCAAGCTAATTCTACTGAGTATTCAGTTTAGTACTTAACTAAATTCTACCTTAATTATGGCAAAATACGATCCTAGGGCCATTCTATGCCCCCTTTGTGGCACTTCTAGTTATTATATTATTTTAATTATTTTTTTAATAGTTCATCATCAACTTTACCCCATCTCTATTAAATTTCATGAGATTTTGTGTTGTAGAAAAATTTTAAATATTCCAGAAGCAGCAGCTATCCAACATGTGATTTTCAGATAGTTGTCACAACAACCTACTTTAAACTATATTATATATTTTATTATATATTTTTTTACATATTTTTATATAAAATTAGACTCATTTATCTTTAGTTTGGTTTTTGAATCACATAAATCAGAGTTATAACGAGAGAGATATAATTTTTCAAAGTTGGATAAAATGTGTAGAAAACGGGCTGCCCAATCCGCTGTACGGACGAGGCCTACCCAAACCGGCGAGCCCCTCGCCGGTCACTGGATATATGGGTGAGGGCTCACCCCAAGGGCCCCGCCCTCCCCCCCGGGGTTGCCGGAAACATGTGGGACTCACCCCGGGCCCCCCCGAATTGAGTCGTTTGGGCCCATGAGTCCGTCGAGGCATTATCGGGTCTCATTTGCAAACGGGAATAAGTTACGCGACGTACAATATATGATTTTGAGGTAGGAGAAGTTAATCTATCCAATTAACCTATTTATATTATGAGATTCCAAAAGGTTAAGGGTCAAATACCCATTTTATCCAATTAGTTACTATTTATGGTAAGTTTTAGTTTCGGTATTGCTCTTCATCATTTATACCCTAAGATTGGTATATATTATGAATGTTCTTAGAAAAATTTAAAGGATAGGATAGTGAAAGGTGAGATTTCGAAGGAAAATGGTTAAAAAGGGACTTTACGCTTTGGGATTGAGTTTTGAGAGTGTTATAGTTGACCCATTGCCTAAGGACATCTAACTCTAGGTTGGCAAAAAAAATTCGGGGTATTACACGGTTATACATAACACCGGTCACATCTTGTTGGCCATTCACCACAATTGTTTGTTTATACAAATAATCGTGGGTAATTATCTTTTATTTTCTATATTTATTTTAGTTTATTGTAGCTTATTGTACTAATTTAATTCCAAATCAATAAAAAACAATGATTCTTCTTTTATTTTTAATTTTATTCATTTATTATTGCATTAAAACTTGGGACCGCCATCACCCTTAAAAGAAAAATTCTTAACTCAAGACAAAAAATAAATAAAATAAAATCACATTGAAGGGACAAACTCTTCCCTTCTAAATCATTTCAACGCTTGAACATCGGTGGCCGGATTTCATGGCAACCTTCATAGGTTTAATCCTACCACTAATTTAACTCATAGGATCATTTATATGGTATCGTGTCTGATGGAACAGCAACAGAATCCACTGCAAATAGATTGCATTCTCAGGATTAGATTGATTAGGAAATCACAAATTACCTCTAAATAATAGATATTATTTATTTGTTTAATTTAGACCATTTGCTTAGTTCTAACTTTTAAGGCCCCTTGGATGCCCTCCAATTGACTTAGCTCAATCAATGAATCAGGATGGCACTACCATTTTTAAGTTGTAAGAATTTAGTTGTAATCTATCACTCAAGGTCCACTTTCGAGCAGATTCGATGTACGGTCCATGCGTACAGTCCAGAGGCCCTGTCATTTTTTAGCACAGCTTTAAATGGCAATGAGGCTTCAATTGAAAACATGATATGATCGTATTAAGTATGGGAACCCAGGCCGACCTGGATTGGGTAGCGAAGCCTACTCTAACTGTGAAATAGCATGGCAACCCAGACCTGGATTGGGTAGCGAAGCCTACTCTAACAGTGAAATAGCATGGCAACCCACACCAACTGTGAATACCATGCCAACCCGGACCGATCCTAATTGGGTACTGAAGCCCACACCATCTGTGAAAAAGTATAGCAGCTCATGCCGACCCGCATTGGTAGTGAAGCTGAAGGTGTACACGAGTCAAACGTAGTTGAGCTTGGCACAACTCGACTCGACCCAGCTCGGCCATTCGCTGACCCCTGGTTAAACTTGGCTCGGCTTGGTCCTCGAGCTTGACTGGCCTGCTCGGCTCAGTTCGATCACTAGCTCGGGCCAATTCAAGCCAAGTTCGAGCCAATTCGTAAAAGTGAAGCATATCAAAATTTCAGATGACCACACCACAGGAAACATTGGACATTGAACGCTCACCATTAAAAATTCCTAGCATTGACCGTCATGTTTGTTGACATCCAACTTGTTGATAAGGTCGCACAGCCCAGCATGAATGGAAAAAACAAATCTCAGCTTGATCAAAAGATTTCGTGGCCCACAAAAGGTTTGTAAAGATCAGTAACCACTGTTTCCTGTGGTGTGTTTCACTCAAAATTTCTATCTGCTTCAGTTTTGGCAAAAATAGCGAAAATAACCTGGAAAAACAGATGAACGGACTGGATATACAATTTATAAATCTAGGTAGGCCCTAACGGTTAGGGTCTCACCCACGTGCGGGTCGCAGCGCGATGAACTCTCACATTAGCCTTTTCTTTTCCACAATCCTTGAGAAAATTACCACTATGAAGCCCACCTTTTATCTAGCGTCTTTTATGAAGAAACAAAAACTTACCAACTTAGACCTAGTACGTACGGACAGAGCATTTAAGGACGAAAATACCCCTGCTATGCCACCTCTAGCTACGGTTATAATTCGTAGCTACAGGTCCACTTAAACAAAAAATACTTTGACAAGCAGGGGTATTTTCGTCCTCAAATGCTGTCCTTAGGTGTAAAGTCCAAGTTGGGAAGGCAAGTTTTGCATTTTTCATAAAAGACGCTGGATAAAAGGTGGGGTCTACAGTGATAATTTTCTCTGGATCGTACCAACCTCCTGTTATGCATGTAAACTTGCAATATTAAATTTTGGCAACATATCCATCCTAAACACGGCATAATGCTAAGTCAATCTAGACCATCCAAAATGTAGGCCCACATTAGAGATGGCGCTTAGCCCAAAGATAGCACCGATTGGATAATTATAACCATCTGCATGGATGGTTAAAAAGGAAATGTTCATCCATCTACATTCAACAAGCAAATATCAGATTTTTTTTTTATTTTATTTTTTATTTTTTTGGTTTTTAACACACGCCCACACACTCACCCCATGGTGGAATTTCACCACACTCGAACCCTCGACCGTGCGTTGAACCTCGTAGGAGTCTACCACCGGAGCAAGTGTAAGGTCCCAATATCAGATAGTTAAGATCGTCCAATCACTCTAATATAAGATGGATGATCCATCTACATTGGGCCCACTTTGGATGGCCAGGATTCCGGAATGACAGATATGTGCGCCAGGGAATCGGGACGCGGATTAGATACTGACAGCTTGAGTAGCGAGACTCGCTACTGAAGTGACGTCACCAAGTTCTGTGGACCCCACTATGTTGTATGTATTGTATCCACAACGTCCATTCATTTGGAGATATTATTTTAAGGCATGACCCAGAGAACGATGCAGATCCAAAGCTTTAGTGGACCCCACCAAAGAAAACAGTGGGAAGATTGATGCCCACCGTTGAAACCTTCCTAAGGCTCACCATGATGTTTTTTCGAAATCCAACCTATTCAAAAGTTAAAAAAGGCATTAAAGAAGGGAAAAAACAAATATCAGCTTGATCAAAAACTTTTGTGGTCTTTAGAAGTTTTTAACGGTGGTGTCACTCTCCCCACTGTTTTCTGTGGTGGGGTCCACTTGAGCTTTGGATGTAACTCATTCTTTGGATATTACCATAAAATGATCTCTCCATGTGGATGGACGGCGTGGATACAAAACATACATCATGGTGGGGCCCAAAAAACTTAGTGACGTCACTTCAGTAGCAGTCTCGCTACTCAACCTGTCAGTAGCCAATACGCGCCCAGGGAATCGTTGATGAGTTGACACATTTAAAAAAAAAAAAAAAAAACACACACGCAAAGAACCTGCCTCATTTGAAATTTTAATTTGTATTAATTATTTATTGAGAAATGATCCAATGCTCTTAGACCGCAATAACTTATAGTGCTCCTAGTTGCACCAAGATACTTGGACTGTCCAATAGATCAATCTGGACCGCCCGTTAGGTGTCCCGCACGTTCCATGGTCCATCAAGCAATCATCGTACCGTTGGGGTTATCTGAGTCATCTATAAGTTGTCCCTATCTTTTGTAGTCGTTCACTCATGGGATGTTCAGGATGATATGATCGTAGCGATTCTTTAGAAGTATTAGCGATTAGTATTAAACCTCAACCAGCAGACGGTCCGAATTATTCAGAGGACCCACTCCGTTTATAGATGATCTTGACCATCCATATTATAGGCCATTGATCAGGTTTTTAAAATTGTCTGATAGTGTGATTTTTACAAGGTAGCCCATTGAATGTATGGCTCACATTATGGACCGTTCATATTGAACAGTTGGATTGTCTAAGTGTCCCAATCAAATTAGGTGCACTACAATTTACAGTGCTCTAGGATTCAGTTGATTTAAAGAAAAGATAGTTCTGTTTGTTTAATTCCTCGAACCATAACCACCCATGACGAACCCACCTAATGAACGGTCAATAAATTGTACCCATTTTCCATTAAAAAATATTAACCATCCATTCTATCCACCATTTATTTTATGGTTAGGACCGTTCTTTCCCTCTGATTTTTGCTCAGAGACCCATTAAGAAGTACTTGGAAACCAAATGCAAATTCCAGATCCATTGATTGGACTGTCCACGTGTCTCTATAAAACCACGAGCACGTTAACTTATGATACTCGAAGAGCACTGGTTCACATATTTCATTTAATTAATTAATTAATTAATTGGGAGTCAAAGTTCCTTACAACGACTGGTTCTACGGAATTCCGTGTGAAATGTTCTCTCCTTACACCATGCCTTGTCTACACTGCTTTTCCGCCCCTTGGAATTTTCAAAAGGTGTTAGAAAAAGGAGAAATGCACCAGTGCTCTCAGGAGCACTGTAATTTACAGTACTCCTAGCCTTATTAGGAAACTTAGATAGTTTGATCCATTGATCTAGACTGTTCATTATGTTTAAATTATATTTCATAGGCTACATACAAAAAATTGAACTAATATGACAAATATTAACAATTTGATTAGATGACTTAGAAATGGACGGTAAAGATCATTTATGTAAAAGAGCTCTACGCAACATCTTGTTCCATGTATTTGTTGGAACCATAACCATCACATCCATCACATCCATGCCTTGGAGAAAAGGACGGTTGCAAAAATAAGCCAAATCAACGATGGATTGGATCGTCTGATCAGTGCATTTTGTTCACTAGTATCTCATGTAATGTTACTGAACCGGGTCCTAGTGCTAAAAAAACGAAAAGGAAGAGTCCGGATGCGCTGTTATCTGGCCTCCCTGTTACCCTAATGGTTCGGCGTCCGGAGCTTTATTTAGTATTTTTCTTTTTTAGTGAGTGGTGACGTGGACCAACGAGCATTAGGGTAACAGAAATCCCTGGTGACCCGATGACAGGGGATCCCCACTTAAAAAATAAAACCCACGTATGGGAAACAGTGGGCCGCGTACAAATAAAAAATAATTAATTGCGCCGTCCCCCGAGTAGCGTGTGTTTGCCGCTAAGAGATACGGCCCCCACCGACTGTTCTCGTTTCCGTGTTCCAACCAAAACTACGAAAATGCCACTGGTTTGTAAAATTACTAAAATGCCCTTGCCCCTGTAAATCGTTAGGAATTTTATCGCGCGAAGTTCACCGAGAGCCGAATTTGTGGACGCGGATTGCATACTGACCCTGCGTGGGTGCTATGTGGGTCATCATGATTTATGTGCTTTATCCACACCGTCCATCCATTTTCCTCATACCATTTTAGTGCTTACTTCTAAAAATTAGGTAAATCCAAATCTCAGGTGGCCATCCCATAAGAAAAAGTGGTGATTGAATGTCCACTGTTAAAACTTCTGAGAGCCCACTGTAATGTTTATTTACCATCTAACGTGTTGGTTAGGTTACGCAAACATGGATGAAGGGAAACAACAAATATCAGCTTGCTCTAAAACTTTTATGGGCCTCAAAAAGTTTTTAATGGTAGGCCTTCAATTACCACTGTTTTCTATGGTGTGGTTAAATTAAGACTTTAATTTACTTTATTTTTTAAGCTTATAATCTAAAGTGATAGGAAAAAATGGACGGACAGCGTGGATAAAATAAATATATCATCGTAGGTCTCACATAGCAGCAACAAGTAGCCACTTGCTACGAGAGGGCTAGTGTGCAATCCGCGTCCTTACTCTTGCTCTGGTGGTAGACTCTCGAGTTGCAACTCCCGGTCAGGGTACCCATAGGTAGTGAAATTCCACCAGTGTGAGTGTGTGGGGTTGTGTGTGCGTGTGTTAAAAAAAAAAACAAATCCGCGTCCTGACCTTCTCAAAGCGGGGCTGGCGGCGTCTGTGACAGGCACATGGATTGCGTGGTGAGGACGCGGAATGCTTACCAAAGGCTTTCCAAGGGAGTGTGAAGGTTAGGTGCGCACTCACCGCAATGTTTGTGAACTTATTTTAAGCCCGATGCTAAAAACAGGCAGATCCGAAACATTAGTGGGCCGCGCTAGAGGAAACCGTGGAGATTAAATGACCACCATTAAAACATTCATATGTACGTAGAAGTTTTGTATCACGCTAAGATTGTTGTTTTTCCATTTCATCCACATGGGAATGATCTTATAAACGGTTTTGATGGCATATAAACATTAGAGTAGACTGGGAAGGCTTAGACTGTAGGCATTTCTTTCCCTGTTTTTCCGTCTCTCATGGCCTCCTTCAGTTTTGGATCTGCATTATTTTGGTCTAATGTGGCAAAATGAGCTGGCATAATGGATGGATGGATGGGAGGATTTATTGCAAATATCATGGTAGGCCGGCCTAAGTTCCCAACATGTGAAAGCCTTTCACTGGCAGTTTATGTCTGCGTGGTGAACCCAAAACCAGTAGCTATGCAAATGTGGATTAGGTACCCCCACGCCGGGATCTAGTTAGAGACGGACAGTCCTTGCGGGGGATTTGTATATGCATTTCATCTATGCCATCTATCCACTCTCACGTATTATTTTAGGGTGTAGTCCCAAAAAGTAGGTGGGTCGAAGGGTCAAGTTGACCGACCGGTACATCTATTTTTCCTCCAACTTGTTCTATACCTGATGAAGGAAAAACATATGTATTAGCTTAATCCAAAACTTTTGTAGCCTAAGAAGTTTTATGAATAGGCATTTAGTCTCCATTACTTCTTGTGGTGTTATTTGTGCAATTCAATCAAATACAAGATTACATGTGTTAGTGAGGGCATGATTTGGTTAATGTGTGTAATTGGAAAAGTGAGGACGTATTAGAGTTGTACTCAACTCAACTTTTATTAAATATTGGTACCCCCGTGCTGAGATAGACCGATTAAGACCAAACGTGTGAGATTCAGGCAATTTTAGAAGGATATTGGTTAATCTTTTTAAATGAATTCATTTTACCTTGCATTAATGACTTTTCTTTCACCAATGATAGCATGCTTTGTATTTTTCAATAGAACAACGATGGACTAAAAATTTAAAACTAAAGGTTATAAAATGTTAATTTTATTAATATAGATTTGAAGCTCAGTACAATCAATTGATGAACAACTAAGACACCAAGATTCATAGCTCAATTGGCAGACTGAGTGGAGATACCTCGTTTCAACACTTGAGGTCTTGGTATAGAGCGGGGGTGGCTAACATGGAGTGTGTGTACTAACAAAAAAAAATAAGAAAGAAAGAAGAAGAAGATAAACAACTAAGTAGATAAACAAATAATCAAGGTAGATTGGTCAGCAGGATGTGACTAAGGTTTGATCTTCCAAGTAAGCACTTGGTTGATCGGAGTTTCGATTATGTTAGGTCATGGATATTTATACTACTCCTAATCATACTCCAACGATAGTGATGGACAATAGTGATCTGGCTAACCTAAACTCCGGATGTTTTGCAGCGTTAATAGACATAAGTGGAGTAACTAGAAATTAAGATAAAAATAGTGTTGCGTTGTGTAGATTAATTGTGTTTGACATGAGCCTAAAGCTCTTCGATATGTGGCCCTTTTATAACTTCTGAGAGGCAATGATCATGGGTAAGGTTTTTTTTTATCGTGAGAGATTTGAATGACTGACTGGCCAAATACCATTGATTCTCCATATAACCATAGTATATCATGTACGACATGTATAAGAGATCGTATACACATCTTGTCGTTCTGATCTTGCAATGCACATTTGAAGCCTTGTTGGAATCTTGACGCCATTAGACTCTTACATAATTCACATATAAGAGAAATCCTTTTAGTAGGAAATTTAATGCTTGGATAGAAATTTATTTTATTAGGAATTTTATTTGCAAAAAGATGATTTTGATAGAACTTTAGGATTTAATACTATTGTGAATATGCACTTCTAGCTTCTCCTATTGAAGTTTATTTACACCACACAAGGCATGTCTATCACATGGCTTCTTCTGAACCATTTGATCTGGGCACATCAAATCAAGTGTAAACGAGTTTGATCCACTTGAGTCTTCAAATCTATTAAAATAAATGGATAGCATAGATAGCCCACATACATTATAATGAGCCCCACAGAGCCCTTTCCAAGCTTGTTCGTCTATAGCTAAGTCCTAGTGGGGGTAGTATCCAATCCGCTTCTTGGCTATGCAATGCAAGGACTCTATGGGGTCCACCATGATGTGTGTGTTTTATCTACGTTGGCCATTTTGTTTTGCCAGCTCATTGACATGGGGCGAACTGTGGTGTATATGTTAAATCTATCTTATTTATCTGTTTTGTCTGCTCATTTTAGGGCAAAAGCCTAATCCAAAGCATAAGTGAGCAAAACAACGAGGTTTTGAATGTAGTTGATATTTGTGTTTTCCCTCCATCCATGTTCCGTGATCTTATGAACAAGTTGGATGCGGCCCTTACAAAGGTTTCAACATTGGATGCCATTATCCCATTTGTTTTTTATAGTATGATCCACTTGAGCTTTGGATATGCTTTGATTTTGGCTGATGCCCTAAAATTAGTTGGCAAAATAGATGGATGACATGGATAAAACACATACATCATGTTGGGCTAGCTCTGCAAAGTATTATAAGTAGGTAACAATGTAGTGAGGTTCATCCTGCAATCCCCCCTTAAAATAAAATAAAATAAACCTACCATCATTATTATGGTAAGTTGATATATGGATTCCATATTGGTTTTAAAAACAAAAAGCTAAAGGATGGAGGATGCCCTCTCCATATGGGTCCAACCAAAACCGATTTGGAGAATTCTCTATTTCTTGCAGGAAAGATGGGATTTCCCTTGTTTATTCAAGTGAGCCCGTTAAAGGAATAAAGGAACACATATGAAAATTCCATTATTATAGTAGGGTTCACTTGATACAGAAGTTAGATTCCATGAGAATAACATTGTGTGCCATATCATAAAAAATAATGGACCACCACCCAAATAACTCCTATTCATGAGGTGATTTACATGATGGTTGGATCAGCTTGATCTTTAATTCAGTCATCCAAATGTCATGGTGGCATGATTCTTTTGAATGGATTGTATGCGATGAAAAAAAATCGGTCCAAGTGTGCTCGAGAATTATAGAATAAACCTATGGTACAATCGTGAGACCAACCAGTAATGATGATCTAAGTGCATGGCTGAATTTGAAGCCTGCAGTTCATGATATCTGCCTTCTAATGGTCCAGATCATTCGTATGACACACTCCCAGGTCCTGGTAGGTTGGAAGCAGATTGCATGCATCTCCTAGAATATCTCTGTTGACTTGACTATGTGGGCCTATTATAATGTATTTGTTTTATCCATGGTGTAAGTTCATTTTGCAAGCTCATTTCATGGCACGAGCTAAAAAAAATGAAGCATATCCAAAGCTAAAGTGGATGACACCATAGAAAACCAAGGAGATTGAATGTCAATCCCTAACACTGAAAACTTTGGGGGCCACAAAAGTTTTGTATCAAGCTAGTATATGTGCTTTCCCTTCATTTGGGTTTGGGACACCTTATGAATAGAGTTGTACAGGAGTCAAGTTAGCTTGATCAATTTGCTCAACTCGACTCGGAAAAGCTCGACTCGTCTCGACTCGAAATTGAATTCAAACCAGGTCAAGCTAGTTTTTAAAATTTGAAAAAATTTCGAGTTGAGTTCGAGCTTGCCCGAGCTTGACTCGACTCGGGATCGAGCCTCAACTTGAATCGACTAAGATCGAATCGGCTTGGTGACTTGATTATTTTGATATTGATGTTGCTTGTCAAGTGTTTGATGAAATGACTCAACGAAGTGTTATTTCGGGTGTATACATTCTCTGTGAGATCGACCGGTGGCAAGGAAGGAATAGATAGGAAACAAAACACTATGTTTCAGATGCATACATTTTCCTCACATCTTGATTTTGATGTTGATCGCCAAGTGTTTGATGAAATATTTATAAAGTGCTATTACTGTTTTGCGTGCCGTGAGAAATTGAAGATGCACTTTATGCATTTGAGAAAATGCCGCATATGATCAAATTCGACTCGAACAGGCCGGAGTTGCTGACCAAATTGAGCTCAGCTAGCCACTCAGGCTCAACGGCGGAGCTGAGTCGAGTCGAGTCGAGTTCGAGTTGGGATTAGCTACTGGTCCAGCGGAGCCGAGCTTGACTCGGTTCGACCCCTGTTCAGCTCTGCTTTTGAATAGATTCGATGGTAAATAAACAGCTGGATGGGGCCTAAGAAGGTTTAGACAGTGTACATTATAATTGCCACGTCCACTTGAGCATTGGATCCGCGCATTTGCAACTACGAAAGTAAAACCGAGCACGCTGTGTCTGTCGAGGATTCCTTTCCGAGTCGGGATCCTGTTATCTGGTCAACAGGAATTTCCTGTTACCCTAATCCTCATTGGTCCACGTTACCACTCACTAAAAAAAAAACGAAATAAAACAAAATAAAGCTTCGGACGCCAAACCAATAGGGTAACAGGAAATCCCTAACAGCGGATCCGGACTCTTTCTTTCCGAAAACAAAGAACCTTCCTTGCAAGGACCTCAATCCTTCAAGTAAAAACACGACGTCATCCCACACCGAAACAGCGGAAAAATCAAAGGTATTTTCGTAAATGTTTACACAACCAGTGTCGTTTCTGCAAACCGCGTACACCGGATACCAACCCCTCCAAGGAATGCCGTTCCGCTGTTAGACGCGAATCTTGGTCTTTATATACTCCCGCACAGCGACTGGCTTTCATCTTCCACGCCTTCTCTGCTCCGATCAAAGAGAAGTACTAAGAAAAAAGCCGTTTTATCCGGTAAATCCCAAACCCGAAATTCTCCCCAATGTTTAGGACCGAAATCCCTCGTTTTCTTCATTCCATCCGTCCTGACGGACACAAACTTTCATCCTCCTCTTCCAAAACCCCATCTCTTCTCTCCCGATCCTTTGATGAGAATCTCCTCAGCCGTCTCAAAACGCTAGATCCGCCCTCCATCACCTTCTCCTGGCTATCACGCGCCGTCGATCTTCTCTCCTCAACCCATGCCGACGCGGAGGCCCTGATCTCTGATCTGTCGGTATCGGCGCCCGAGAAATCTCTTCCGTCTTACTTAGACGACAGCATCAAGGTGTTGGACGTCTGTAATTCGATCACGGCTGAGATCGAACGGCTGCGGCAAGGTCGGCTCTTGATCCACTTCGTCCTGCACCTCCTCGACCTCTCCGGGAAGGATCGTGAGGCTCCAGCACCGGAGAATCTACGCAAGGCGCGCGATTCGCTCGCGGACTGGGGGAAATCCACGCCGGCGGGGAGAAAGAGCTTGAGCCTCGAGAACTCGGCGGCCCTTATCCGAGATCTAGCGCAGGCCATCGGGAGTCCGCCACGTGGCAAGGTGCAGGACGTAAAGAAAACCCTCCGCCGCGTGATCTACACCGTTGGAGCTGTGACCGTCTTCGTCGCGGGAGCCGTCGTTGCGGTTCTGGTCGGATCGCCAGAGCCGATCGGAATCCGGGTCCCGTCCGAGTTTTTGTGGGCAGAGAGGTTCAACGATCTGCAGATGGTGGTTTCCGGCGAGCTCCGGACGCGGTTTTCCGGCAGTAAGAAGCGGTTTGCGAATGAGCGCGAGTCTGTGGAGGAAGCGGTACGGAGGGTTGCTGACGTCATCGGCGAGGCGGAGGGAGGGACGGAAAAGGAGGGGATGAGTAACGCTGCTAAGGAGCTGGAGAGAGCGACGGAGGAATTCTCTGACGGTTTGGAACGGCTGTTAGACGGCGTTAATGGATTCTTCCGTGTGGTTTTGTGTACGAGGAATGCCTTGTTGAAGAATTTCCGGGTCGAACCGAGAAAATGAAAATTGTGGAAATTTGATATATGAAAAGGAAAAAAAAAAAATCATTTTGAGAATGGGAAAAAATGCTGAAAATTGATGTATTATTTGGGGGAAAAAAGGGTAAATTGTTATGGAAAATGCTAACAGAATAATTAAGAGGGTGGATGTAAATGTAAGATTATCTTTAGTGTATCAAACACATGAGATAAAAATTACTCTTAATTCTCCAATTTTGATTTTATTTTATTTTTTCTTCTATGTATATTTTGCTTAGCTTTTTTTCAGTCTTTGAAATTATAACTTGGTTCGATTGAGTTGACTCGACTTGACCAGATAGGGGACGTGATTGAAAATTTGTATTGGATTGAAGTTATAACCCTAAATAACGTTAAGGGGTGCAACATGATTTATGAAGTTGTCCCTTGTTAATTGGGATGAGTCTTAGATAACTATGAATGAATATCATATCTTAAAAATGTGAGACTAGCATTTTAGGGATTATTTTGATGTCTGCAAATTGTTTAAGTGATAAATGATTTATAGGTGTAAACAATCTATAAACGTAAATCATTTATAGAGCTTGTTCTGTTTGATTGTAAGATATAAACGATTGTGTGTGTTTTAATATCTTATAAATTATTTATAAATGGAAAGTTAATCTTTCTTTTGTTCCTTATTGGAAAATAAATAAATGATTGATATATTCAAGATAATTATGTATTTACAAAATATCGTCTCAATTCATCCTCTTTTATCAGATCCGGGATGTGATGTGGTTCCAAAGGATGAACTGGATATGGCCAATTCCATTCAAGATAATTATGTATTTACAAAATATCGTCTCAATTCGTCCTCTTTTATCAGATCTGGGATGTGATGTGGTTCCGAAGGATGAACTGGATATGGCATTTTTGGATTTATTTCATTTATTCCATGACCGGAACAAAAGAGGATACACATTACACCGTGATTTTGAATTAGATGAGAAATTTCAAGAAATGGCCAATAACTGAGCCGGATCTTGTGTATCATATGGGATTTGCCTTTTCTATTGATTCCTCCAAATTGGACCAAAAAAAGAAAAAAAAGAAAAATCTTGAATGAGGAATTCAACTCCCTGTAAATGAAATCATTTAGAAAGCTTTAAATGATTTACAGCCAGTAAATCATTTACAAGCATTTTTCAGCTTCCAAGTACAGACTGTAAATTATTTATAGTCAGCTCCATTTACAGGCCATCCAAACGAACCCTTATATTCCATTGAGAAATACCAGGATATATACTAGGTGTAAAAATCTACATGTATTAAATGCATATGATTGTTGAGAAGGGTTTGAGTCTGAAAGATATGAACAAACCACTGGGTTTTGGAGTCATGGAGATGGTTTCATAGGCAGATTTTGAGCGGCAACGGCCATGAGAATGCAATCAGAACCAGATATCGGATCCATTTGACATGAGATCCAATCTATATACAACAGATTAGATCAGTAAACAAAAGATCTGATCTAGAGACCGCAAATTTTAATACAGATGCTGGTGGGTGAGTGGATATTAAGCAGTTGGTTAAAAGTATCAAAGGAAGCATCATGATGAGGATGGTGGATTTGGGCACAGTGTCAACTACCTGGATGGACTGATCTAGATAGAACAAAAGGGAAAATTAGAAAGCTTGGAGTGCCTCTTCTATTAAATCTTCTTTGATGGTGATGACAAGCAGAGAAACAAGGGTGACAACAAGGAGGCTATCATTTATGGGGTTCAACAATCTAATGGTAGTGATGTGTTTGAAAATGGCAGAAATGCTGGTGATGGGTTTGAACAGAGAAGATGGGTGAATCAAGTTGGTAGCCAAGGAAGGCTCGTGAAATTTGATTATGAGATCGGTGGATTGGGATACTATGATCTAATTATCAGAGAAATGACATTCGGTTCAAAGCACATGAGCTATGCTGGAAGTGGTGAAATAGAGATAACATTGCGGTTGCTAACGTTGGTGAATTAGGTGAAGGTACAGAGAGAGAGAGAGGGATTCGAACCCTCGGTAAACAAAAGTCTACATAGCAGTTCCAATGCTACGCCGGCCATCTCTCCTACATAATCTTATGATCATAACTTAGAAACCGAGTGAATAGCAAGTCATTCATATTATTGCAATACAGGTACGACTGACCAATTAAATTCTAAATAGAAAACTTTTCGTCAAAGAAGGATCTTCTGTAGGCTCGAGGGATTTACAAAAAAAAAAAAAAAACTCCCCAAGTTCTCAGAATCTGTAGGAAAAATTCCTTGATTGCAGCATATGGTGAAATAGGGATAACGTCCACCAGCAACAGGGCTAGAAGATGTAGTGATAGCTACAACCAACCATTGCTAACCCGTGTTATTTGAGAAGAAACATTTTAATAAGCAGAACATGGCCTAGTGATGCCTGATCCGGTTAAAATATGTACAAGACAATGTGTGATGGGATCTGGCAATGCTGACTACGATTTGGATTCTCATGGGTTTGATAATGGTGGAAAGGAGCCAAGTTCCAATGATCTGACAGAATTGTTGCTACAGTGATCTTTGGAGAAGATAAACAGTTCGTTAGAGTCCATGGATTGTGATGATTCATGGTGAGTTTGAACAGATCCATTAAAAGGAGAAATGGTGTGAAGGATGAGGGCAGATGGGGAGAGATCCAATTGGAGTTTAAAGTCTTTCAACCTAAGGGCCGTCAAGCCCCACTTATTTTCTTTAAAGGATTTTCAAACCAAGGAACAACATATTACCCTACTCTTTGTCACGGTTCCGGAAACCTATGATTAAATTCCCAGTATAGAAAAATTTTAAAAATAACTTTCCTAAAACAACCTTCTACAGTACACTTTCCTATCTCATGACTTTGTAGAAATAACCCAGGGCAAAGTCGTGATCTTTTAGAAATAATCTAGGGCAGAGCACCTGATATACTTTTATGGATTATCATGGCAGAGCACCTATGATACTTTCAGGGGCGTTCTCGTAGCAAAGCACCCGGTATGCTTTTCAAAACACCTTTCCATAACGAACATGTTTTCACAAAACAATGCATGCATATGCCATCTACTTTACATGGATGCAATAACCATAAATTTCATTAAAAAATCGCAACAATAAAATGATTTAAAAATAAATAACCTCGTTCAAAATATAAAAAATTTAAATAAAACTCCCTCAAAATTTTTGGCATTTACACAACAGTGAAGAAATTCGGATATACAATGATGCAATACAGAATTTCAAGTGAATTACATCATAAATCTTAAAATTTAAATCATCCACTGATCTAATTACATGAATTACTTCAGATTAATATTAATTCTAGAAAAGTAAATTTTAGCATCTGGAATTAACAGTATTCAAACAATGTCCCAAAATTTCCAATTTTCATGTACAAATACACCAATTTTATGTAAAAGAGCTTCCAAGCCACAAGCATGTAAGAGAGCCATATACATACCATGTATATTTCAAAGTGGCAGATATACATGTGATCTAATCCATCCATCGGATGGGCCCAACAATGTAAAAGCTCTTTTTTTACTCAAACCCAACTCTAAATCTAAATCCATAAACCCGACAGGCACCCGAACCGAATTGGATCCAAAGGGTCCAGGTTTTGAAGACCCAGACATGAAAGGACCCAGATCCATACCCGAACCCAATTGGATCCAAAGGGTCCAGGTTTTGAAGACCCAGACATGAAAGGACCCAGATCCATAAAGACCTGAACCAGTTATCCCTGTGGGCACGGTTACTATGGAACCTGACCCAAGCCTAACCCGTCGACTGCCTACATGGTTGTTGGTGTACTTTTTTCTTAATCATTTTTATTTCTAGATTGGATGGCAAGAATCCTCCTATCTAGGTGAATTTTGGAGCATTCCATGTCCATTGTTTTCCCATTAAATATATATATAAAATAATTATTTTTTTAATTTTAATTTTTATTATTTTTTTAAAAGGGTCGGGCAATACAGGTCATGCCAGATGCAACAGCGTATCCTAACCATATGATATGAACCTTAACCAATGCCTATGTTGCATGTGACAGAACACAGTGACATGAGATGCATGCAATGCAGCCATGTTTGGTGATGTAATGCATGCGACGCTTACGGTACGTGCCAAGCTACATGACATGCGATGCGTGTGATGCCTCCGGTGCATTCAATATCAGTGACATGATATGCGTGCAACACTCACCAAGTAGGGAACCTCTTTAAAGCTTTGGCAAAAGAAACATGTCCAAACAAGAAAATTAAAACACCAAATCGAGAAAAACACTTATAGATGGCAGGACCCACAGATCGACGGCCGATGTTTCACTCCCATTTTCTTTTATGGTATGCATGAACAGTTACATTAATATAATTGCTGTGAACACGGCTAGTAGTCTTTTCTATATAATTTGCAACGTGAATGCGAACGAGCTAATTAAGAGATTTTCTTGTGGCAATCTGGCTTGAAGGATTTAATGGGGAATTCATTCAAGAATTACAAGAACTTCCGGTTGGATCGATCCAAAATGGGATAAAAATTCATCATGGTATTTGTGAATCATGTGGCTGACTATGTATGTCGATCTCACGAGTGGTTGAGTGCCGTAGAAACAAACATGAGAAATGGGCCACATCAAAATGCGGAATTCGGTTGGCGATCCTTTTCAAATGCATTTACACTCTCTCGAAGAAACGAATGCCTGAATTTGATCTGAGTCCGTCATGTGCTTACCTTCGATTAATGGTAGAAACTGGCATTCGAATCAGATGAACCCATCCACACACAAGTAACAGAAAAACCAGGATGGATGTGCCGTAGACATTATTCAGCTCACAGGACCACAAAAGGAGAGAAAAATATGGATACCCTGGCATTGTGTGATGGATGATATGCAGGCATTAAGAAATTGTTAATGTGGCATCCTTGAAATTAAAACTAGATTGTCCAAATTATGAGCCTTAATTGAGATAGATCATGAATCAACAATTAGTTGATTTTCTAGTTAGAAGATTCATGGACATTTAATGGTAAAATTGTGACACCAAAATCACTATGGGTCTCTTCACTCTTTTTTTAAGCCATATGACCCATGTCTCACATGCTAACAAGACCCAAGTGTTAATAGACCCCTAGAGGGGTATTTTTCCTCATGAAAGGGTGGCTTTTAAGGTTAGTTATGTTGTATTTTTTGAGAGCCCCCAAGAAAGAGAGTTAGGGTTTTGGTTGTAAGTACTTTCCATCCTGTAATCTTCTTTGAATGGTACATTGATAGTCACTTTGTGCTGTGATTTTTTTCCCACAAGGGTTTTGCACGTAAAAATTGTGTTCTCTGTGTATTTGCTTAAATTTTTATTTTCTCTTATTTGTTTCAATCCAAATTAAAGTTCTTCCACAGGGCTAAATCTCTAACTAGTGATATCAGAGCGAGATTGGTTTATTAGTTTGGATTTGAGATTTGACGTCAAGGGGATTGAATGTGAAGTTCAAGAGAGAAAAATTCATGGGTAAAACAACTTCGAACCATGGAGATTGAAGATGAAAGCCCTTCTAGTTTTGTAAGGGTTGCACTATGTACTCATTGAGAAAGTGCATTATCTGAAATTTGTGAAGGAAGAAGATTGTGTTGAACTTAATCAAAAGGTAATTAGTATAATTCAATTGTGCTTAACCAATGAAGTTATTTACAATGTCATAGATGAAACAACTACTACAGTTTTATGTGTGAAGTTGGAGAGTATTTACGCGACGAAATCTCTCACTAATTGTCTATTTCTGAGGAGGCAGTTTTATACTCTAAAAATGACGGAATGGTCAGATATATCTAAACATGTTAACACATTCAACAAACTGGTTTGCAAGCTGATGAGTGTTGAGGTGCAAATTAAAGAGGAAGACAAAACCCTATTTTTGTTGACATCTCTTCCCAATTTGTTCGAGTATCTAGTTGACACTCTTTGCCATAGTAGGGATACTTTAGACATCGAGACCGTTATCGTAACCCTTCAGTCGAAGCAGTTGCAACGGTGAAGGTACCTCTATGGATGTGCTGTTCATTTGGGAAAGACTATCTAAGCAAGATAAGGAAAAACTTCGATCTAAATCCAAGTTAAGAGGCGCAGGAAAGTTGAAGTGTTAGAATTGTAAGAGGATGGGATATTTAAAAAAGAACTATTAGTTTTTCAAAGCCTAGAAGGATGCGAAGTCAGATGATTCGTCGAAGGAAACTAATTCAGTTGAATCTGGAAAAGGCTCAGATGGTGGTGATGTATTGTTGGTGACCAAGATCACGAATTTGAATCAAAAATGGATCTTGGAAACGGGGGCATCGTACCATATATGTCCTTATCGGAGTTGGTTTACCACATATAGCAAGTTAATGGTGGGTTGGTTCTTATGGGTAATGATCATGCTTGTAAGATGATTGGAATTTATTTAGTTTGCATCAAGATGTTTGATGGGATAGAGTGTGCTCTAATAGATATGAGGCAAACTCTGGATTTGAAAAAAAATCTGGCTTCTTTGTGCGCTTTAGATGTAATTAATTAGTTACAAGTTCGGCAGTTATGATGGTGTCCTAAAGGTTTCAAAGGGGGCTCTTACAGTAATGAAGGCACAATGGATTAGTAATCTTTACCGGATGATGGAAATACTATATCTGGTAGAGCTATAAAGTCTGTAGTAGATTTCACATTGGCACATTTATGGCATGTTTGCCTAAGCCACATGAGCGAGTTGGGTATGAAGACACTTCTCGATCATAAGTTAATTCCTAGTTTTAAAAGTTTTGATTTAGATGTATATAAGTATTGCATATTTGGGAATCAATCGATGCTACATTTTAAAACCGAAAATTATGTTAATAAATGGCAACTTTATTACGTACATTCTGATGTATGGGGACTATCACTCGTTGTTTTTGGAAGAGAATCATCTTATTTTGTCACATTTATAAATGACTCATATAAGAAGGTTTAAGTTTATATTTTGAAACGTAAATCTGATGTGTTTGGTATTTTCAAGATATGAAAAGCAGTGATTGAAAAACAGATATGGCAGAAAGCGAAAGTTTTGAGGACAGATAACAGCGAAGAATTTACTTCAAGAGAATTTTATCAGTATTGTAAGCATAAGGGAATAGTTAGGTACAACACAATGAGGCATACGCAAGAGTTGAATGATGTTTCTACAGCTTTTTAGAATGTATGAACCAAACTTTTTTAAAAATGGCTCAGAATATGTTGAGGAACTCTAGGTTGGACAAAGAGCTTTACGCTGAAGCTATTTCTACAGCTTATTATCTAGTGAATAAGTCTCCCTTTACAGTTATTGATTGCAAAATTCCTGAGGAAGTATGGAGTTGTCAGGTAACTATTACTCGAGTATAATGATTTTTTTTTTATGCTTACTTTTATGTACCATCTGTTAAGAAAGAGAAGCTAGACCAAAGAGAAAAAAGTGTACCTTTATTGGCTATGGTGATGGTGTGAAAAGTTACAAGTTATTAAATCATGCTTCACGAAAGATCATTAGTAACTTGGATGTCAAATTTAATAAGGGTTCCTTGTTTCAGAAATGTGCGTAAAAGGAAATGAAAAAGTTAGTTGTTGATGTGAAATTAGACAAGGGTGAGACACTAGAGGAACCTGGGCCACATGTTGAGGTACAGGAAGAGATAGAGTCATCACCTATCAAGAGAAATCTATCGAGGGATTGCAGGATATCGTTGAGATATAAGGATAACTCTAATATTGCATTTACTCTACTTTTCAGTAACCTTTAAAAGATAAAGATGCAGAAAAGTAGATTATAGCTACGTATGAAGAGATGAATTTTCTACATAAAAATCAAACATGGGATCTAGTTGAGCTGCACGTTGGGAGGAAGGTGATTGGGTACAAGTGGATATTTTAGAAAAAAAAAACTGATTAGATACAAGGCTAGATTGGTAGCTAAGGAATATGCTTATAAGGAAGGTGTTGACTTAGTGAGATTTTCACGCTAGTGGTAAAGTAAGTATTTATCATATTTGCATTGGCTATGGTTGTCCAATACAATCTATAATTGGAATATTTGGATGTTAAAATTACATTTCTATATGAAAAATTAGAAGTATAAATTTACATGAAGAAACTAGAGGGTTCGAGGTGCAAGGAAAGAAGGATCTTGTTTATAAGTTGAAGATGTTATTATACGGCTTAAAATAGTAGCCTAGGCAGTATAAAAAGTTTGATTCTTTCATATTGAACCAAAGTCTTACCGGAAGTGAATTTGATCATTATGTTTATTTCAGAGCATCGAGTGATAGAGAATTCATCATTCTTGTGTTATATGTTGATGAAATACTTATTGCCAGCTATAACATGTTTGAAATTAGCATGTTGAAGGCTCGGTTATCCATGAAATTTGTATTGAAAGATTTATGGGTTGCAAAGAGGATTCTTGACATTGATATACATAGGGACAAGGAGAGGAGTAGGCTATGTTTGTCTCAAGAGGAGTATCTTGAGGCCGTTCTAGTCAAATTTGGACTGAAAAATGTGAAACTAGTTAGCACTCCCAATGTTGCTCAATTTTGACTTTCTTCAAAATTATATCCTATGTCAGATGAAGAAAAGCGGTATATATTTTATGTGCTTTATTCAGGCGCAATTGGCAGTGTTAAGTATGTTATGGTCTATATGAGATCGGATATTTCACATGTAGTCGGTGTTATGAGCAGATACATGTCAAACCTTAGTAAGCAACATTGGGAAGCAATGGAATGGTTACTTCAGTATGTACGAGGTATGATGGACTACGTTTTATGTTTTAGAGATTCAGAGGAAAGACTCGTGGCTATATTGATTTGGATTATATAAGAAATTTGAACAATAGAAGGTCTACTTTCGATTATTCATTTATACTAGTAGGTGAAGCTATTAGTTGGATGTCTAAGATTCAGTCTGTAGTTGCACTTTCCACTACCGAATCTGAATACATGCCTATGATAGAGGCATTTAAGAAAGTTATTTAGTTAAAAGGGATGATGAATGAGTAGGGGCTTTAGCTGAAAATCGTGCCTATTCATTATGACAGTGAGAGTGCGATGAATTTGGTGAAGAACCCAGTATATCACTCTTGGATTAAGCACATTGATGTTCATCATCACTTCATCTGGCATATGCTAAAAGAATGAGATGTTACTCTTAAGAAGATTCACACCAATGAGAGTTCAACTGACATGCTTACAAAAGTTATTTATGTAAAGAAGTTGAAGTTTTGCTCAACTTATCTGGGCTTAGCAAGAAAGGAATCACTACCAGAAAAATGACCTTCCCTGATGATCCCGCCTTTTTTCTCCAATAGATTTAAACATCGATAAGTCCTCAACAGTTAAAAGCTATTGGGGTAAGGTAGAAAGCGGTGGATGAAAGTAAGGTCCGATGCTGACGATCCCACTCTTTTTTCCTCGAAGGATTATAGTTGTCTGATGAATTGCCGATGGCTAAAATGATTCACTGATTGTTTAGAGCCATTAGGGAAGGGCAAGATTTTTGAAAAAAAAAGTCATAACTCTCATTTTGACTCTCTCTCTCTCTCTCTCTCTCTCTCTCTCTCTCCCTCCCTCTCTTGCCCTATGTCCCTTTGATCTCTCTCTATTTCTCTTCCCCTCTCCCTCTCCCTTTCCCCATTTTTTTATTTTTTTTCCCCCCCCCCCCCCCCTCTCTCTCTCTCCATCTCTCTTCTTTAATTCTTCATTACAATCGAAATGCTATTCAATCAACCAAACGCGACACTCTCTTTCAGGTCTCTCACCCTCTCTCTTTGCACAAGGGTTTTGGGTGACCATTTTTTTCTCTAAAAAATTCAACAACCATTTCTTCACAAAATCTTTGGAAATCATTTGGGTAGGTGGAGAATCTGAAGATTATAGGCTTCCTTGATTTGGGTATTTTTATTTTTATTTTTTCATTTATTGGACTAGTTGCTAAAATTTCAACAACCTTTCTTCTTGTTTGGGCAGGTGAAGATATTGAAAATTAAAAGGATTTTTTATTTGGGTATTTTAAAAATTTTCATGGATGATTTTTGCTGGAATTTTAGCTGTCATTTTTTTTATTATTTTATTAAATGTTACACCTGTTTTATGAGTTTGAGACATTCTGATGATGATTCTTTTATCCAAGATAAATTACCAAATGTGGTGGGGCTCACCTGATTAATAATGGTTTGAATATCAAATTTCTACATCCGGAGTGGGGCCATAACATTCAACAGTTACAAACTACCATGCCCTATTTTTCTCTTGTTTTAAACGATACCAGTGAATAAGGTCAACCCCAATATGTTCTTTGCCTGATGAGATACATTTCTAATGTTTAGGAGTTTTGATTTGTGAATTTTGATTTGGGGCTCTTCCTTTGTGGTTTGTGATTTGGGCGCGTTATTATTTTGTCGATACTTCAGGCCACATTCACAATATATACATGATGTGTATGTGGTGTATCCATACTTTATATGAGTGTTGTAAGCCATGGTTTGCTAATTACATGCCAATTAAGATGCCTTGCACAAAATCGGGAGGTCGCTCGAAAGACCCGTTCAAGGAAAAAGGTGCTCCCATAGGCAGCAATAAACTCATAAATAAATGGTTTGTGAAATGATTTTTTTAGCAAATTAACTTGATCTAATTTCAATATTATAGGCCTATGTTCAACAACTAGAGTCAAGTCGTGTAAAGCTAACACAATTAGAGCAAGAGATTGAGCGAGCTAAACAAGAGGTGGATGGAGTACTATCATTGTTTCACATTTCAAACTAATGTAATAGCTTGTTTGAAATTGAGTTTCGTGTTCATCTTGTTCTGGATTATCATGTGCCTAATGCTCTATTTGAGGCAGTAGTGTTCATGTTACTCTTGAATGTCATGTGCTCAATATTCTCAATTCACACATCTCCAAATCTTCTCAGTTCACATTAGACTGCTTTCGATTTCTCTTTATTCAATTTATGGGAAATAATATTATGAGGCTTCACACTTAATGTTGCCCACACTATGCATGTAGCAACTGCATATGGTGATTGGGTCCATTGATCTGTTGGATGGGCCATAGTCCAAAATTTGCAGTAGTTGGACAATTGTGACCATAAATTGTTATGAGTTTTCCTTCTTGAATGTGTGTCATTACTCATTTTCTTCTCAATGTTGAAACTCAAATATTGCATATTTATCCTCTCAATTGTATTCACTTTCCATGCATTTATGTATTAATTTGATATACTTATTTGTGTTTTATGCATGTGAGGTAAATTGGAGCTCAAGGATGAAAATGTGCTTAAATTGATGGAATTAGAGCTCAAAATAAGACATAATGAAGAATGGAAGATTCTAAGGTCTAAGGACATAATTGAAGTACTATAGGATCAAGGAAACTAAGTACAAAGGGATGAAAAGTTAAGATTTAAACTAAAGTTGGAAAATAAAGAAAATCAACACTCATCGATCTTATCGATAGGTCCTTTGATCACATCGACAGACCATCGATAGGACTCGATGAGATCGAGACACCTATCAAGAAAATCTAAATTTTTTAGATTACCTGCTAACAGTACGTTTAATCCCATCGAACACACTTCGATCATATTGATAAATTCATGATTTTCCAAGACAGTTGCTAGATAAAATCATTTTCCAATTGATTCCCATAGACACCTATTCACAACTTGTCGTATGATTGAAGCTCCCATCAACAAAAGCGGAAAGTGAGTAAATCAAAGTCGGCTTACAAATTTTCTAGATAAGTTCGTAACTTAAGTTTAAAAAACTCTTTAAAGGAGTCTTTTGGACATTCTACTCAATCAAGTTAAGGTTTAGGAAGTGATTTCAAGTGAGGGAAAGCTCTTTCAATCGCGTTCTTCCACAATCAATCCTCCCTAGTTTGTTTTTCCTTTTGTCTTGCTTAAGATGTTAGTCATGCTTGACTAATCTCTTAGTTAAGGCTAAAGGATGAACCTTTTGATGGATTTTTTTAATATTTAATTGATTTTAATAAAATTTATTACTTTTATATGTTGAATTGTGATTGGATGTGATTAAATTCCTAAATTGGAGAATGAATCAATTCATAAAATTCAATGCTCTATTGTTGCCTCCAGGTACGTTAAATGCGTTTGATTCTCTGTGATTAATTACCTAGTTTTTCATAAGATATCAACCTATCTTAATTTTAATATATATTAAATGTTTATGATTGAATTTACTATGTTATCTTCCAATTAGAACGGATTGGAATCCAGTTCTAGTTGAGTTATTGACTTCAGAAAATGAATTAAGTCCAAGTTCTATGATTGCGGATTCCTAAATCCTTAGTTGCTTTTATTAATTGTTTAAACCTTTTAATTCCTTATCTGCTCGATTAAAAACCTAGAAAACCAATTCGCTTTCACATTGTTCTCATCAATTCCCTGTGGTTCGACCTCAGTCTCATTGAGAATATATTACTTCGCAGTCCTACACTTGGGATTGCCCAACAAATTTTTGGCACCATTGTTGAGGATTTTCTTTGAGAATACTTAGGTTTAAGTTAGGGTTTTGATTTCTAGTTCTAAATTAGGGTTTTGCTTTTAGGATTTAATTTTAGAAGGCTTATTTCTAGTTAGGTTATTTTTATAAAATACTCATATCGTTTTTGTTTTTGTTTTGTAGCATTTGTAATCCTAGTTCTTCTAAACTAGTAATTTTGTTCATCTCTTCTTCTTATTGCTTTCTAGTTAATTCTAATTGATGTAGGATTCTTTTTTAATTTTTGTTGTATAATTTTATTTTTTGAGTTTAGGTTTAGAACTTAGTTTCCTATGCGTGGTTCATGCCCAAATGGATTAGGGATCATACACAACGACTTCTAAGTGAATAAGGTTAAGTCGATGGGCTCTCCATTCACCATCGATTTTGAAAATACCTAAATTGTCATGCCCCAAACTCGGAAACCAGGCTCACAGAATTTCCTGATCATCGAATCCGGTGCCACAGCCTCTATAGCACCCCATTCTCGGCTCCCAGCGCCCATACGCCATATTCCGATCCTGAAATCTTACAAGGAGGATTTTCCAATGTACATTTATCTCGTAAGAAGCATAACCACAAGTTTACCCAAATTATAAAGGCAACATCATCATATATCCACTAATATAAACAGTTGAATATAGTGCTAAAAGGGAAATACATATATCGAAAATCAAAGCTCTAGAAGACAGTTACACACTCCAAGCTCAATGCTACTGCGACTTAACGCCACCTGCACGCATTTATCGTGCATAAGCTTATAGAAAGCCTGGAGGGTGTTGTAAGTGTGTGTGCAAGGTAAGTATCAAGTATGCAATATCAGAGCAATGCGGAAACATATTGGTAAGCCCATAAATACCATCAGCCTTATTCAGGCTATGCAATGCAAAAACATAATAAGCCAATATCATATACCAAGGAAGCAATGTAGATCAGTTATGCAATGCGGAGACATAGTAAGTCAAATATCATATACTAAGGATGCAATGCAATATGCAAATCCTGATGAGTCCATGAATACCTTCAGCCGTATCTAGGCCATGCATTAAAACTGCGCGTATCGCGCGATCATGTGGGGGCAACTCTGTCTCACAAGGAGTCCCATAAACATCTCAACCCAATGCACATGCTTTAATCAATCATCCCTCATAACATGCATACAAATGATGGGGTCCACAGAAGGACGACGGATCTAATCCAAATATCAAGATAGGCTCTAAACAGTGGATACACCGAACCTGATAGTGCATATCCTTTCGTCTATGGTAAGGGGTGATATAGACTTCTTTGTCGAAGCTTACTGATTTAAAACGTGTCACGATAGTTAAGGAAGGAATCCAACTTATTGCCACCATAACATCGGACGATGCTTCCGATGTAGGATAAAGTTCTGCCTTCACTGTATGCACAGTAGCCTACCAACCACTAGTAGCTCGCTCAGGCCCTTAGGCTCCGCCCTTATCAGTGTCCGCCTACGTCTGCCTGCCTAATTGTGTAACAGTGACGAAGCATCACAATATCTCCCACCGAGAGCAGGGCCGAGTCTAAGTACAATAACTGGGCTTCCTTACCCTCTTTATCGCGCAATAGACTGGACTTCCTTATGGGGCCCAATATATACACAAGGTGGGCTCCAAGGTGTGGGTAATTCTATAAGGCATGTTGTAAAGCACCATCATCAATAGGGGCCCAACAGTTTGGGTAGCCCAATGGGTATCATTAACATTAAGGTAGGCCCAACGGTTTAGGATAGCTCAATAAGAGAAGATGGAAATGGGCTTAATAATGGGGCTCTAGGGATGTTTGCAACGTGGACATTTAACTACCATTGCCTTTACAATGTGGACATTTAACCACCATTACTCCCAACGTGTGATCCATTTAGGATCAGAATCGGAATCATAACGAGGCTCTCGGCCCTCCAATTATCTCGAAAATGGATGGATAGCACGTGCCCATCACTCACACATGGTGGGCCTGTATAAGGTAGCCCCATGGTGGGCATATAATCCATAAATTAGGGTGGGCCTCTCAAGGCAATGGGACCCACGGCCTTAGAGAAATGGATGAATGGTGTGAATATAACGCATACATCATGGTGGAATCACTTATCATAATTGGGCCTCATATAAGGGCCTCGTATACATCACATCGGACCTCACATAAGGGCCACATATACATCACTTGGGCCCCATACACGGGCCGCATATACATCACAATGGGCCTCAAACATTGGCCGTATATACATCACAATGGGCCTCAAACACGGGCCGCATATACATTACAATGGGCCTTATTACATGGGCTGCACATACATCACATTGGGCCTCAAACACAGGCTGCATATACATCATTATGGGCCTCTCATACATCACATCGGGCCACAACCAATGGGCCTTAAATACATCACAATTGGCCTCATATTTGGGCCTCAAATACATCACAATGGGCCTCATATCTGGACCTCAAATGCATCGCAATGGGCCTCATATCTGGGCCTCAAATACATCACAATGGGCCTTGTCATAAGGGTCTCGTATACATTAGGTGGGCCCTGCATCACATGGGTCTCTTATACATCAAGATGGGCCTCATCACGGTGGGCCACATGGATGGACAACCTACATGAAACAGATACATCAGTGGGTCCCGCGTCCGGTCTTTGGACGGTGATGACAAAACACATATCATAGTGGGCCCACTGTAATGCCCCGACTTTTCAGGACCCGAGTATATGACTCGTTTCCCAAAAACCTGAGTATTAACCTTAAAGGATGGTCAAATTCGAGTATATATATATTTTTCTTTCATCAGAGTAGGCAGATGAGCGTAGAATGAACAAGTAAGCATAAAGAAAAATTTCAAATTTCATTTAGAATATACAAGTGGTTACCCATAATGACTTAACAAACTAATGTATCCAAAATTAACAAATATAAGAATTACATGATCCAATACATGAGAAATAGTAGAATGTAAGTAAATTTGAGCCGTAAGACCCCTTAGCTTCTCAAGGTAGATACAATCATGCAACCCTAGCACTTGAACCCGTCTCCTCATCAGTCTGAACCTGAAAATCACTTAAGCCACCTGTATTACCTCTACGGTTATATTTATTTAATGGAAGAGTGGCCAACTCAGTGTGAATTTTTCTCAAGATTACACATTGCCACATTTGGTAAGCATAGTTATAAAACAAAGCATATAAAATAATACATGATGCAGGTCTTATTATGTGCATGGATACATGAATGCAATCATCGCCCCGGGGATGCTCATCCGTGCGGACAGTGGGCTCGTAACCCATGCAATCATCGACCTGAAAAAGCATCTAGTCGGAGATCATCGACCTGGGAAAAGCATCTAGTCGGACAAATACGTACATCACGTATGATAGCAATAGATGTTGGTCTGTGCCATATATACATGATTAGCCAACCTGTTATTAGTCCAATTACAACTAGTCATTTTAAATAAGCTCAAAGGTCACTACGGGGGCTCGTCACCGGTGTAAGCCGACAGCTCGGGCATAGGTCCCATACCACCATCCCCGGCTTATGAGGCTACCACCTTATGATGTTTAATGGAAACCCGTCGACTAGTGGCCAATCATATTAAGTATATGGGGCTTACCATCCCATGGTTACACAGTACAAAACATCGAACCCATCTAGGGCAAATACTAAAATAAAACCATGTAGGTTGAATATAAAAACTAAGCCACATAGGGCAATTATTAAAACCAAGCCACGTAGGGCAAATATCAAAACCATGCAATAAGAAAGCGTCTTTAAAAACCATTGGTCACAACAACCCTAGATGGTAGGCCCATATCAATGATCAATTTAAACCACCACTCAATAACCACTAGATCGAAAGTCCATTACAACTACCATCAATCGAGTTACACACCAAGTATGAGTATACATTTATAAGTAAGAGTTTTCCACTGACGTACCAATTTAAATCCCATAAACAATCCACAAATAATCCACAAGCATGAACAAATATATAGGGTGAGCATTAAGTATGTAATATAACAATTGAATTTCGACAATTAACACATGTGATTATAAAATGGAGATATTAATTATAATTTAAATAAAAACTATGACTTAAGCTAATGGGAAAATGAAAAACTCAAGGGGAAGAATCATCACCTGATGAACCGAATCATCCTCTGGTGTCGCCTAGTGTTTGTGCTTTTAGAATTGAATCTTACCACAATCATGAACTTGTATAATCAGATCCAAGTTCTATACGCTACCTAGCGTTTAAGATCATAGCTTAGGGTTATTTTTTAGGATTTTAGTGTAGAATTAGGGTTTTAAATGTAGAGTTAGGATTTCATTCATAGAGTTTATATCTAGGTTTAGATTTTTATATTCAATTTCTAATGGATGTAATAACAATATTAATAACATTGCTAATTAAAGTAGTAATCTGATAATGGCTAATGGCGTATAATCGATCGTAATGCTAATAATACTAATAATTTCAAAATGATCATTAATGCTACCAATATACTTAATATTAGCTAACGATGCACTAATAGTTATCGTAATGAAATAAATAGTATGCTCTAATCACCAGTGATAATATTTAAGGTTAACAATATAAAACTCTAATATTTAATAATGATAGTTCGTATGTAATAACTAATATTAGCATAGATAATTTACAGATGGTTAATCATATATGAATTTAATAATCCTGATAATAATGGTAACAAATGGTGTAATCTATTATCAATGATGGTATTTAGGAATGGTAAATAAATCCAATGTCTAATATCTAATGGTTGTGATTTTTTTTATAGTAACTAACGAAATTTACCTGTTAAACATGATTAACAATTGTAATATCTAAAGTGACACCAATTATAGTAATAGACTAAACGATTTACCTCAGGAGGGAAAACTGACTTACATCCTAGTTGAGATTAGGAAATCTATTAACCAACCAACTACAAACTAGAATCTTAATGAGAGGTAGAGAGAAAAATACACCTAGTTGATTCGACTCGAATCAACACAGTTCGGTGTCTAAGTTGACTCGGCTCCACTTAATTGCCAACACCTCCCCATCTCTCTTTACCTCACTTGTTTTCTCTCTCTCTCTCTCTCTCTCTCTCTCTCTCTCTCTCTCTTTCCTTTCATTCTCTCTCACTTTCTTATTCACTCTATCCCATACACCAGCAGGGTCGTTGGACTAATCCAGAACCGGCCTGACTCTCATAACTCGACTCAGTGAGTCAGTCGAGTTGAGCTGTCACAAGGTGGGGTTCTCATTCTCTCCCATTTGTTTTCTTCTTTCTTTTTCCTCAACATCTCTCTCTCTCTCTCTCTCTCTCTCTCTCTCTCTCTCACACACACACACACACACACACACATCTTTCTTATTTTCTCACCTCGGCAAGATCACTGGCCAAAACCCGAACAGCAACTCGCACCGGCAAGTCGGCAGTCCAAGGCTCAGACCGTGAGTCGAGTTCCTAAACTCGAGCCTGCTTCTCCTCCCTCTCGGACTCATCCAGCAAGATCGCTAGACTAGACCCAGCCAAGCATTGAATAGCCCAACTCGTTGTGAGCTTGAATGGGAGTGCGGTAGCGACCCGCCCCCCCCTTTCTTCCTTCTCCTTCTTCTTCCTTCCTTAATGATAGCAGCGATGGTTGTCCGTTTCTCCCTTTTTCTTTCTCTTTTCCTCCTTTATTTTCTTCTTCCATCTCTGGCCAGAGGGAGCTCCAAATCTGATCGAAAATCGCCCCGAGCTAGTGCGACTCGGTGGCTCGAACGAGAAGGTGGCTCGAACGAGAAGGAGGAGACGGCCATTAATGGCATCTTGAAAACTACTTCTCCTTCCTCCAATTCAATGGTTGCAAACGGTCCTTATGGACCCTGGGAAGCTTCTGGACGAGCTCTTACGAAGCTTAAGAGAGATTTGGTTGGTGGTTCGTAGCTAGGAGGAAACGACTGATTCCTTCACTCCTTTTCTTTATGAAGGGAAAATCTGGCTTGAAGGGCTAGGATTTGTCCGATATGGACGGCTGAGATTAGAAAGGGAAGAGAGCATGCGGATCATGCCAGCTGGCAGCACCAAAATCAAGTTTCCATTTATGGAAGCAACCACCCGCAGCTCTGTTTGAGCAGAGAATCGTGCGCCTACACGCGGCAGGAAACCCATGAGATCAGTTGGGTTTTGGTCAAGCCCATGGTCTAAATCAGATGGATGGTTTGGATTGGTTCTAGGTGGCCCACATTAATCGAAATGGGTTGGTTTTGAAGTGGCTGGAAACATAGTTCCTCTGCACGTCGGCCTTCTTGCGATCTCTGTCGTGGATCCGTCCAGGCCCCTGATCTCTGTCGTGGATCCGTTCAGGCCCATTAGCTTGAAATATCATAGGGTTTAGGTTTCTTGCGGCCCATATACCAGATAGACGGGTCAGATCATACAACAAGGCCTCATAATAGGCCATACGTCGATCAGATGAACGGTTCCTCACCTGTTCAAAACGCGCCGAGCGCGGGAATGGAGAAAGGAAGGAAAAACTTCCTACTTCCGGAATTTTTCGGTCAAACCTAATTTGACCAGTTCCTTTAGTCCAGTACACAGCTAGTGCACCTCCCCTGATGCACACACGCACCAATGTGGGGTCCATCGTGATGCAATTCACAAATCCACCCCGTTCAATCGCTTCTACACCTCCTATATGGGTCGTTAGTCTAAGGATGGTGTGTATCTAAAGCTCGGTGGGCCATACAACAAGGATCTCAGTGTTTCATTAACAATTACCAGCATTTATTGGTTGGATCATTTTCGAGTTTGATCACTAATGCTTTCAATTGCCCCTGAGCTAACATATATGGGTTTTGATGGTTGCTTTCACAATGCGGTAGCTAAGTCATGTAATTAAGTATTATATCATCGTACATCGAGTCGTGGGCCCAATGAACGGTGGATTTGCTGAGTTAGGTCCTGCAAATGACCATATACGGTTCAATTGTTCTAATAGATCATTAGGTGAAGTATCATCGCGATCGAATTTCCATGATCAAGTCCTTCGAGGTTTGGCACTATTCCACCAAGGTGTGATGGTCAATTTAATGGACGGATCACTTGATCTAAGGGTAGTGATTTCTTCCCATAGTCCTAAGGGTCCTAGGGTTGTCTAGATGAAGGCCCATGGGTAAATTAATGATCTAATGCCCCAAGTGTAATATTCATGTAGTAAGCCTTCAAGTTAGATATTGTGGATCTATGAGTTTGGTCTCCATTCCGGTGAGTTGCAATATAACTTAGGTATGGCATGATGGTCTGCCCTAAGAGTCAACGGTCAGATAACTTAATATTTAAATGAGATTGTTCTAGATGGTCGAGATGGATATATTGAGGACCCTTGGATGATGATGCATAAGGTGAGTCACATGTGTTCCCGCACACGTGCAAGCTGATTTAAATATCTATAGTAGCACCCGAGTACTAAAAAGTATGTGTTACACCCACCATCCCATCTAGACGGTGGAGCTGAAACACATACATCAGAGGACCCCCACATATCTAGATGGACGGATAGTGTGGATATAATAAATAAATTGTGGTGGGGTACACGTACTATGATGGATGGTCAGATGGCTTGGATGTGAAACGCACACATCATGTGGGCCCACCGTCTAAAAATGTTGGACGGTGGTTATAACATGTACCACATGATCAGACCCATTGAACATGCTGACGTCAATACAGCAGCTATATAGCCGTTGTACACCAGCCAATCCGCTTCACAGAAGAGGGTCCCACGTGGAGCCCACCATAACGCTTATTTTCCATCCAATCTGATCATAAGGTCACAAGGGCCTGAATTAAGAGGAAAAACAAATTTCATATAGATCCAAAACTTCCGTGACCCAAAAAGGGTTTCAATGGTAGACATTCAATCTCCTGCTCTCTTTTTTTTTTTCTTGTAGTGTGGACCACCTGAGTTCCGTGTATGGCTAATTTTTGGGGACACCCCCTTTTCAGAGGGGACCCATCAAATGCATGGTGTAGATGCTCCACATACATCACGATGGGACCTATGGGGGGGCCCACCGTCCTTGCCTATCTCACAAGCAGTAGGATGCTGCTTGCTACAGTGTCCTTTGGACGCTGGCAGCAACATTGTCCAGCACGTTGCTATTGTTGTTTTTTCTTAATTATCTTTGAAATTGTAACTACCCTTAATTTTCATCGTGAATTTCAACTTGAAAACAAGATTGACCACCTCCACTTTGAACTAACTAAATCTCCAAGTACAACCCTTTGTAAGAATAGAACTGGACTGATCTTCAGTTCAGGGCAATTCATAAACCCCGTACAAGGAACGTGTGGCTCAGATTAACCGCGGGTAATCAAAACCCACGATAACCTACAATTACGAGTTATAAACCTTTGAAAGACAAGGACCCAACCATTTGTACATACCAACCTTTAAGTTGTAGCCACTAGGAGACCTTCCAAGACTTATGGTCGGTGTTGATTGGCTTGTATCTTGATGTGAACCCCACATCAGGCCTGTGTGTGTGCACAGATGGCGTGCACACGCCGTGCACAAAATCTAAATACTAGGTCAAATGAACGTTGACGTGATAGAAATCATAAAATCCTTTGAATTTCAAAAATTTCTCGCCCGACTCGCTGTTCAAAACTGACCATCTGTTTAACGATGCAAACGGCCACCCTTTCGAATACAGAAGATAGATCCTGACCGTTCATCTGATAGATAGGGTCCCGCTGACCCTGACCATGCTGTGATCTTCTGTTGAAAGTCGCCTACGCCTGCTCGGTTAGCGCCTGATCGAACATTGCGTAAGAATGTTGCTGACAGGGAGGACGGATCCACATCCGCTACTCCTCTGGCAAATCCAGCCGTTTGGAATGTCTAGTCACCACCCACACATGCAAGAAAAGCCTCGTTAGCCCTACTATTTCAAAACATGCTCCCCTACCCATCGGAAAGTGGAAAGAATCTTTCCTTATTGAGGAAGGATGAATCCCAGCCGATCTCAGGCTTCTAGAAGCTTCGTCCGAGAAATCTGGGGTGTCCGAACTAGGGCTATCCAAAAAATCTTGTAAGGAAGCCTAGATATTGGCGAGTTACAACCACACCTCGAACCACCTCCGTTTTAGAAAGAAGCGTCATCAACGGTCCACCTTACACCATAAATGGACCCCACAAGCCTGATGGACACCATCTAGACCATTTAAGCATCTTAGATCGAGGAATCAACCGTCCCATTTGAAGATGTCATTATCAGCCGACCATCTTCCCCGAACCGATTGTGGGACCCACTTTCGGTAATAGTAACCTTCTCCGTAATATAAGCCATCTATCATGTGGCCCACCCCATTTAAAGTCTATAAAGAAAGTTGTGCGGGCCCATGCACAAGAATTAATGCATAAGGAGATCCGAACGGCAAACCAACCTCGGCTAACTCAAGTTCTCTCCACACTAATCCTCGTGATTAGCTAAGGAACCCTCCAGAAATAGAATCGCTATATAAATCCGTGCATTAGGGCAAATCCTAAGGAAGAAAAGAGAAAGAAAATAGTAAGTGAGAGAGAGAAAGTTCTGGGCGCTGCTGGAGGAAGTTGCAAGCTTCATAGCAACTCGACTCAGCCAGAGTCGTCCATCTAATGAGTTAGGATCGAGTGGGAAGAAGGAGAAAGCTGAGAGAGAAGAAGAAGGTACTAAGAGAGAAAGAGGAAAGGAGAGTAGAAAAAGGAAGGAGAGCCGACTGGAATGAGTTTTTAGCTGTTGTTCTACCTCAACCCATCACACCAGAACCTGCTTCATTAAGCTCAAAACCCCAGCCTCATCTCAAGTAATAATACCAAAACCCATCCCTGTTGTAAATCCATGCCCAAACCGTCAGTATCTGACCCAATCCGCTACGATTTCAGGCCATTTCACCTCAAAATGGTGACCGAAAACGAATCTAGGAAGTGTATTCCCGACTTTCGATGCATCCAAACCCCACCTTCCAGCACCCACACGACCTCTGATCAAGTACTGCAACAAACTCCTCTCAATTATGGTAGTTGCACTCTCACCCGACCGACTGTTTTCATAGTCACCTTAACTCAATCACGAGTTGAGTGACTCTGATTAATATTTCGGAGTGCAAAACCTACGATGTGAATTCACAGCTGTGATCAGTCTGCCTTACACAATGTTCAGCGTAGCAAACCGATCTGAGACATGTTCACCAGGTTGCACGTTACTAGTAAAAAAAAAAAACATGATTGAGTCAAGTCACCACTGAGTTAGTGACTCAGGGAAGTTATAGGCTTAAAAAGGACTGACTCAGTTGGCCCTGGGAAGTAACTCGCCCTAGTCGGCCAGTAGCCCAACCATGGGCGTCCTAGATTTGCCCATTTAGGGGTTGACTCGACCGTTTTTCCAGCTGAGTCGACTCACTCGATCTCTTAATGAGTTGAATCTAATCTAGTTCTAACTGGACATTTACTAGGGATCTAAAATATCACCACTGATCCAGAAACCAGTAGTCTATTGCTACGACAAATGTTTTCCTAGATTGGAGACTCAACTAGTTGTGGATTGAGGCATACAACCGAGTCAACTCAGCCACGACTCACCGTTATCTTGTAAACATCTATTCAGGAACTAACTGAAATCATCTATTTGGAAAGACACTCATCCCTTCAACAAGTCTCAATAGGTGAGTGGGAGCTAAGATTCATATTAATAGTAGGCTATATATGTGTTGGGATTCTAGACTTACACATACTTGGATTTTAGGATCCTTGCATTCAACCATAAAAACATTTCAACAAGAAGAACACTCATTCAAGGTGAGGGATATCCCACATGGCTTCTCCATTTTATGAAAATTCTAAGATAGTTTAAGTCTAACAATATAAAGACCTTATGATTGTGTAGATGTTGATAATTATGTAGAATTGTTTTTGTTGCTCTAATCCTTCTTATAAGAATCGTATTACACTCTTCATACCACATTGAGATCATTCATGTACCATTTACTCCTACTATTTGCATTAAGAGGTAGGAAATCTTGTTCTCATTCAAATGGTTAGTTTGCCCTATTAACTCTTTATATATGCTAGATTCGTTATAACTTGAATCTATTTAAGTCCTAGAATAATGCAACTAAACGATTTGATTCTCCTCTTCCTATTGGGTTGTGTTGAACATGAGTAAAAATATAAATTTCTATTACTCATGTCCTATATGTAGTAACTAGATGGTTAGGATTTAAATCTTGCATTTTTTAAGTGATTCTAACAATCGCTCAAATTATGGGCAGGGTTCTACTTAATAATGATAAGAATCTTGATGCCTTAATTCATCTCATTCCACATGTTGCACATTGAAGACAAAGTGTAGAATGTCACCTTTTATAAAGATGTAGAATGAACTTGTCACAAATCTAATTACACTTGATATGTCATATTGGTGGAACCTCGGTTGGACCTTGAAAAGGGAAGAAGGATTAACATTGAGCTCATGTGTAGATGATTGATATTCTATTAAAAGACCGTGAGCTTTGACGACGTTTATGAAAGCAATCTTGTTAGTAGTACATGAGTATCATGGTGCATGACATCCACGCATGACATATGAGCTTTTCTGAGTGTTTAATGTAAGCCACACTCTGTTCAATTTACTGCAAGTCCTACCACTTCAGTTAAACTCCTAGAGCATGTGCATTTGTGCCACTTTGAGTGCTCTTACTTTACATGGTCCTTTCTGGGTGGTTAGTTCTCCTTGGGCGTACATTTGTGTACTTTTTCGAGTGACTAATTCTCCTTGGGCGATTTATATCCCATGGTATTTTTCGGGTGACTAGTTCTCCTTGGGCGTACCATGGTGTACTTTTTCAGGTGGCTAGTTCTCCTTGGGTGATCCTTTATTTTGACAGCTGGATGTGCATCCCCAGATCTGTGACTTGAGCATACATCCATACATCCATACATTTACATTTAATTTATATTATCCCCTTCATGATTAAATATCTGTGGTTTAAACCACTTTGAAATTACATGATCTGCTTGAATTCTTGTGAGAAATTCCCACTGAGTTTTCACTCACCAATTGTACGGTTGCACCAAATAGACACAGGTATGACGGAGGAAGATGGCGCCTATGACGATACTCCTGGCGTAGCTGAGGAGTATGGAGAGGAGGAACCGTATGCCGATACGGTTGAGTCGTTGAGTCTCAACTGATAATATAGGATATATATTTACTTTCATGTTTTAGACATTATCTTAGTTTTGCTTGGTTTGGGAATTGTAATTAAAGATCCCCTGCTGTGGTATCTTACTTTACTCTTTTACTTCCAGTCATGCATGATGAACTCATTTAAATAGTTTATACAACAGTTATATTTCGATATTATGAAATGTGTTGGACATTAGATGAATGGTAGTTTCATTTTATTACGTAACCCTCAGGATTCTTGTGTTCGAGTGATCATCCTCGGGTTATGAGAATCAGGGTGTTACAAGTTGGTATTAGAGAGAGAGTTTAGACAAACCTTGCCTTTGGGAAGGAGTTTGTACGAACTTTCAATATCTTAGGTTTAAGATTTCATAGGTGTACACTTGAACTAGAAGGTTGAACATAAGTAACAATTTCCCCTAGACTTGGGCTATTTTAAGGACATGGAGAACCAAATTTAGGTTCCCAGCATTGAATCCCGTAAGCACATTAGGATTTGTAGATAAACACTCACTTATATCAACCTCCTTATGGAAACTACACTCAACTGTAAACAACCTGTTCTCTAACTATCAAATGTTTTATCCATGATAGCATTACTAACCATCCTATAAAATTCGATTTTCAATTCGGGTGGGAACACAGATTCCATGTTGCCACGCAATTCAAATCCTATTATAATATCTTTCTTAAAAATAATAAATTGAATATACAGTAAAATGAATGGTTAGTAATCTTTGATTTATGAAACCGTAATTATTAAGCACGAGTAGGCTTTAACCTTATTTAGTTTTACTGCTTTTCCATTTATTCTTATACTCATTTAATGTTATCTGCCTGCTATTAAAACTACCCTGCGTAATTCATCGTTGCACATGATATTAATGTTTCTAGCGTAGAATATATTTCGATGCTATCTATTAGCCTTTTAATCTTGATGAGAAATTGGAAGTTGGAACTACAGTCACTTCATTGTAGCTTCTTGACACAGGGACTCACCGTTAGTTATTGCATGCCCTCCACTCTGTATGCAGTCATTGTCTGAACATAGAAACTAAACCTAGGTCCCCATTTCTGACTATCACATATCTAGATTCAGAAAGTAGAGGTGTAGTTCCCTTTAGAAAATTCATTTAGAACACCGTTTAAATTTTTGAGAAAATTCCTTTTAGTTAGGAAGAAATTATTAACTTAGAAGTACAGAGAACTTAAAATCCCTTGGATTGTAAGATCCTTATACCAGAACTAATTGCCTTATAGTGCGATTATGATAGAATAATACACCCTGACATTACGTTCCTAAATTACAGGATACGATGCCTCTAAAGAAGAAAGAGCAGTAGGTACGGGCGTCTCTAGCGAGCCCGCAAAACCCAGGAGGGACTGAGAGAGAGGAGAGTCCTATATATACACTAGCACTCCCAGTCCAACCTGAGGAGCTTGACTTGGAGTTGAGAGCAGGGGCCATCCCGTCACCTCACCTAGCTCATGTGTAAAGGACTTCGTCCTTTGAGTCTCAGTCAGGGATTCCGACAATAAATGCTTGGGAGTAGATGGTCGCTTTGCTCAGCCAGCAGCAAGCCTTTATGCGAGACCAACAGGCCACCATGGCGGCCACAGTGGAGGCTATAAATCAGAGACCACGCAGGCCAGCTAAGCACCCAGTTACAGGGAATGATATCGACGTATTCGAGAGGTTCCAGAAGATGAGACCCTCGACTTTCGCTGGGACAACTGATCCCATAGTAGCCGAGCACTGACTCAAGCGTATGTTAAAGTTGATGGAGCCCTTAGGGTGTACGGACACTTTGAAAGTGACCCTTGCCACCTTCGCTCTAGAAGGGGAAGCAGATGAATGGTGCGATTCTACTCGTAGGCTCGCTGCAGCAGACTATCTATGGACTTGGGAGGGGTTTCAGACCAAGTTCAACAAGAAATATTTTCCAGAGTCATTTCGCGATGAAAAGGTGTCACAGTTCTTCAAACTAGAGCAAGGAATTATGACGATTGCACAATACGAAGCCCGATTTGCTGAACTCTCTCGGTACGTGCCGACTATCGTCAGTGAAGAGAAGGTTAGGCTGAGGAAGTTCAGAGATGGATTACGGCCGGGAATAAGGTCGAAATTGTGCTGCTTCGACTTTTCCTGATAACGCAAGTGGTGGACAAGGCCACCGGGGTGGAGAAGGACATAGCTCAGATGATGAAAGCTCAAACTCCATTCAGAGATTTAAGTGGCCGAGTCAGGTATGCACCTCTACCTTCTAGTCTCGTTGTGGCCGATTAGCGAGCCAAGACTTCTTCATACATAGGTATACCATGTGAGTATTGTGGGAAGCCAGGGCATGTTGTCAAGTTCAGATTCAAAAGGGCACAGGATGAGGGCAACAAGCCTAAGCCGCCAACGACTCAATTCCATCCACCTCAGTCAGTGGCTAGGCCACCTGTCAGCAACCGACCTCCATTTTAGAGGTTAGCAGTGCCATTACAAAATAGAGCTCTCGCAGTACGAGCATTCGCTATGTCTGCAGAGGATCAGAATGGGGACACTCCACGAGTTGTCCAAGGTACGACTTATATTAAGAATGGTCCGTTATTTATTCTGTTTGATTCAGATTCTACCATATCTCTTATTAGTTCATCTGTAACGAAAGAACTGAATCTAGAGCTGAGTCGTCTAGAGAAATCCCTAGTCATAGCCTCTCTGATGGGTAGATTTGTAGAAACTGTGAGATTCTATCCTGCATGCCTGGTTTTATTGGAAGGCCATAAGACTCATATGAACTTAGTTGTGATGAATATGAAGCAGTTTGATATCATTATTGATATGGACTGGCTTACTCAAGCTCATTCCATATTGGATTGCCATGCCCGGACGATTACAGTAACATAGCCTGGGCAGTTGCCCTTTACTATACAAGGGAGATGTCAATTCGAGACCTATGAGAGTCTACGAGCTCTGGGAGAGTCAGAATTAGCAACGATCACCATCGACCAGATACTAGTGGTTGGTGAATTCCCAGAAGTGTTCCGAGATATACCAGGATTACTGCCAAGGAGAGAGGTAGATTTTACCATTGACCTCCTACCTGGTACCACCCCAATATCCATGGCTGAGTATAGAATGCCGCCATGTGAAATAGAAGAATTATGGGTGCAGATCGATGAGTTGTTGGGGCAGGGTTTCATCCGTCCTAGTGTATCACCATGGGGCGCACCAGTATTGTTCATGAAGAAGAAAGACGGATCGCAGCGCCTCTATATCGACTACAGAAGATTGAATCAAGCTATAGTGAAAAACAAGTATCCCTTACCCGGTATTGACAATTTATTCGATCAGCTCAAAGGCACTAAATATTTCTCGAAGATCGATCTCAGGTTTGGGTATCATCAGTTAGAGAAGAAAACATTCCTAAGACAGCATTTTGCACTAGATATGGGCATTACGAATTTCTGGTGATGCCGTTTGGACTCACTAATCCACCTGTGGTATTCATGGACTTGATAAATCGGGTCTTTATACCTTATCTAGATCGATTAGTCATAGTCTTGATTGACGACATCTTGGTTTATTCCAAGAGCCGTGAAGAGCACAAGGAACACTTAAGAACCGTGTTGAAGAACCTCCAGGAAAGGCAACTATATGCAAAATTGTTAAAGTGAGACTTCTAGAAGGAGGAAGTGAAGTTTTTGAGCCTTGTGGTAAAGAAGGAAGGTATCGTAGTTAACCCAGCCAAGGTCGAAGCAGTAGTGAAATGGGAACGACTTAACACTGTCACTGGAGTCAGGAGCTTTTTGGGAATGGCTAGATGTTATCAGTGGTTCATAAAGGAATTCTCTTATATCGCCCGACCTCTAACCCAGTTGACTAAGAAGAATGTGAAATTTAGTTGGACCACTGAAGCAGAGACGTCTTTCTAGGAGCTTAAGAGAAGACTCACCACGGCCCCCGTGCTTACACTTCTAGAAGAAAGAGGCAAGTACTTGGTCTATAGTGACGCATTGCAGACGAGGCGAGGATGCATACTCATGCAGAATGAGAAGGTGATTGCTTATCCTTCTAAACAGTTAAAGAAACATGAAGGAAATTATCCTACTCAGGACCTGGAGCTCGCCGCAGTGGTCTTTACCTTAAAATTTTGGAGGCACTACTTATATGAGGAGGAGTTTGAATTATTCTGTGATCATAAGAGTCTGAAATATATCTTCTCAGGATCTAAACATGCGGCAGTGTCGATGGATGGAAACATTGAAGGACTTCAAATTTGAAGTGTCCTATCATCCTGGCAAGGTAAACCTCGTAGCAGATGCCTTGAGTCGAAAAAGGAATCATGAAGTTATAGCTAGTCTCATGATAAGAGAAGGAGAAATGCTGGATTTCATTCAGGACTATGATGCACAATTTTCTTTCAGTGGACCAAGTATTCTAGTAGCTTCATTGGTTGTGGAACTAGCCTTAACTCGTCGTATCGTCAAATCTCAAGATCAAGATGAATCACTGAAGTGTGAAAGTGAAGGAATACAGGACTGGTATGTCAGTTCAGATGGTGGCTTGAGATATCGAGGTCATATTTGTATACCGAAAGTACTAAAATTGAAACGAGCGATACTGGGCGAAGCGCATAAGTCCCGTCTCACCGTTCATCCTGGTAGTACAAAAATGTATCAGGATGTCAAGCGTCAGTACTGGTGGGAAAATATGAAGTGGGATATTGCAGAATACGTTACAAAGTGTCTCACCTGCCAGCAAGTCAAGGCAAAGCATCGCAAGCCTCCAGGTCTTTTACAGCCATTGCCTCTCACCGAATGGAAGTGGGACTGTATCAGTATGGACTTCATCTCAGGACTCCCAAAGACTCATGGGAATCATGACTCCATCTGGGTGATAGTTGACATATTGACCAAGTCAGCCCGGTTCCTCCCTATATGTGTAAGTAACTCAGTTGACGACTTGGCTAAGTTGTATATTCGAGAGATTGTTCGTGCATACAGAATTCCGCAAGAAATTGTGTCGAATCGTGACACCAGGTTCACCTCCACCTTCTGGAAAAGGCTGCAAGAAGAGTTGCGTACAGAGTTGAAATTTAGTACAACATTTCACCCATAGATAGACGGTCAAACCGAAAGGGTAAATCAAGTGCTAGAAGACATGATGAGAGCTTGTATGCTGGACTTCAAGGGTAGTTGGGATGAGAACATCCATCTCGCAGAATTCGCATATAATAACAGTTTTCAAACCAGCATTGGCATGGCACCGTTTGAAGCGCTATACAGATGACCTTGTCGAGCCCCGCATTGTTGGGCTGAAGTGGGAGAGAGGAGTTTATTGGGACCAAGATAGTCCAGGAAACTACAGATAAGATTGACCTAATCCGAAGACGCCTGCATACGACTCAGAGTAGGCAAAAGAGTTACGCAGACAATCGTAGACAAGATCTGGAATTTACAGTCGGTGATCACGTATTCTTGAAGATCTCTCGTATGAGGGGTGTCATGCGATTCGGGAAGAAAGGGAAGCTCTCTCCATAATTTATTGGGCCTTTCGAGATCATGGACAGGGTTGGAGCAGTTGCCTACCATCTAGCTGTACCACCAAAGTTTGCCAATGTTCATAATGTTTTTCACATATCTATGTTGAAGAAATATGAACCGGATGCATCTCATATCATCAGCTGGGAAGAGATAGAGTTAAACGACGATGCCAGCTACATAGAGCTTCCTGTTCACATTCTGGATCACAAGGAACAAATCCTACGCACCAAAACCATTCCATTAGTGAAGGTTCTTTGGTCTCGTCACGAAGTCGAGGAAGCAACGTGGGAGCGTCAAGCTGAGATGAAAGAGAAGTACCCACACCTTTTTGACGACCTCGTTCAGGTACAATTTCGAGGATGAAATTTTTTTTAGGAGGGGAGATTGTAACGACCCTCAATTTTCATTGTGAATTTCAACTTGAAAACAGGATCGACCACCTTCACTTAGAACTAACTAAATCTCCAAGTATAACCCTTTGTAAGAATAGAACCGGACTGATCTTCAGTCCAGGGCAATTCATAAACCCCGTACAAGGAACGTGTGGCTCAGTTTAACCGCGGGTGATCAGAACTCACAATAACCTACAATTACCAGTTAAAAACCTTTGAAAGACAAATACCCAACCATTTGTACGTACAAACCGTTAAGTTGTAGCCACTAGGAGACCTTTGAAAGACAAAGACCCAACCATTTGTATGTACAAACTATTAAGCTGTAGCATGGTCTCGCCGACCTTGACCATGTTGTGATCTTTGGTTGAAAGTCGCCTGCGCCAGCTCGGTCAGTGCCCAATCGAACATTATGTAGGAATGTTGCTGAGGGGAGGACAAATCCACGTCCGCTACACCATTGGCAAATCCAGCTGTTTGGAATGTCCAGTCACCGCCCACACATGCAAGAAAAGCCTTGTTAACCCTATTATTTCCAAAAATGCTCCCCTACACGTCGAAAAGTGGAAAGAATCTTTCCTTATTGAGGAAAGATGAATCCCAACTGATCTCAGGCTTCTGGAAGCTTCGTCCGAGAGATCCGGGGAGTCCGAACTAGGGCTGTCCGAAAAATCTCGTAAGAAAGCCAAGATATTGGCGAGTTACAACCACACCTCACACTATGTAAGACCCGTATCTTAGCCCATACTGTTCCGTAGGCTTCTGCGGTCCTCCCGGTCGAATTTCGGTGACCTGCGACGCATAAACAGCAGTTGCACGTGATCCTGAGTCGTGTCCCATATATCAGAGTCAGCTCGACTTGAGACTTGTACCATTGCGATCGCACCATCGCCGCGATTCCAACACCGCGACTCGTGCACTGATCCAATACCCTGGCAGGGAGATGTGAGCCGACGTTCATTTCGAGAAAAACGTCACGCGTTTATAATTCCAATAGAATCTCTACAACATGTCAAATCAATCCCATCAATCACCTCATGTCAAGTACAAGAGCACCCATGCTTTCTTTCTCCATAAGTTAAGCAACCACCAAAGTCAACCAATCCATCACCTCACCCATCACTCACATCCATCACCCATTTCCCATCACTTCTCTCCTTACATCCTCTCTCTCTCTCTCTCATTTCTCAACATAATCCCAAGCAAAAGAGGTGTACACGTCCAAGCCTTCCCATGGAGAAAAAAATGTGATTTGTGTGACCCACTTTCCCATCCCTTTTACCTTCATCCTAGCCATTCAAACCTCATCTCCCTCCATCAAAGTGAAGCTCAAGGAGATTGGCTTTCCAACGGACCAAGAGGATCGACGGTGGGTGCTCATTAGGCTAAATTTTTCATGTTTTGATGATGGGCCAAGTGAGGCCTACCGATTGATGGTATGGATCTCACTTTGGACCCTAGGTGTGGCCGATGGCCCACCTTGATGCTCATGATCATTCCATGATGGGGCCATTCTGCATGGACCCCATCATGATGTTTATTTTCCTTACATGAAAAGAGGTCATCTAGACCTTACATTTGGTGAAAAAAGGATCTCCACCATTGATTTTTGTTTTAGTGGGCCCACATGTATTGGGACCCACTTAATGTATGATTGAATGCAAGGAGGGCCCACAATGTCGGGGTCCCTCCATCACACGTGTCTCGATCTCTCTCTTTCTCTCTCTCCCTCTTTTTTTTCTTTTTATGTGATGAAATGGCCAAGTGGCCCACCCAGATGGACCCCACCATGAAGCATGTATTGGATCCAATCCATTTGTAGGTGGGGCCCACTTTATATGTGTACATGTTCCACACCATTCAGCCATGTGGTGGCCCACCTGAGCAGGGCCCACCTTGAACATTTGTGTGAGCCAGGACATCCAGCGTCCAGGGACGCTGGACGTCAAAACAAATATAAGCTTGGTTTCAAGCTTATTGGGTGGGCCACTTGTGTAGGCCCCACCTTGATGTATGTATTCAATCCATGTCGTCCATACCATTTAGAGGATCGTTTTATGAATTAAGCCGAAAAATGAAGTCCATCCGATCTTCGGGTGGGCCATAGCATGTAAAACATTGGTTTTTACCGTTGAAAGTCACCCTGACATTTTTTATGCGCCGAAAAACATCGGATATTAGGCTCGTTAGAACGGTCTTGAACCATGGAGTGCAATGGACGGGCTGGATTCAGCTGATGTGGGCCTTACCTTTGAAAAACCTTGAAAATTCCTTTTTTTCAATAAAAAAAAAACAACAGCAGCAGCGTTGCTGCTGCTGCTGACAGGGAGTGGATGCGCAGGCGTCCTGCGCTGTGGGCTAACTGGCCAGAGACCCATGGTCCAGCCGTGGACCCCACCATAGTGTGTGTTCAACATCTAACCCGTTCATATGGTGGGCCACTTCCAGCAGTGGGTCCACCCCAAAAATCAGCCAAATACACGGCTAAGGTGGCCCACATCAGAGGAAACAGCAAGATTGAACGTATACCTTTGAAACCCTTTTCTGGGCCACAGAAGTTTTGGATCAAGATGAAAATTGTTTTCCTATTCAGTCAGGGTCCGTGTGACCTTATTAACGGAATGGATGGCATAAAAATATAATGGTGGGCCCCACGTGGAGCCCATAGTGATTTATGTGTTGGAGCCCGCATTGATTTATGTGTTCTATCCCCACCGTCCAGGGGACGGTGGGTGTGTGCGTGTGCGTGTGTGTGGGCGTGTGTGTGTGTATATAAATATAAAATATTATATTATATATAATATTGTATATACTATATATAAATTATATATTATATTATAAATAATATACTGGGTGGTGAGCCTTCATGTGGACCCCCACCATGATGCAAGTGACATCCAAAACCGTCCATCCATTTTGAGAGCTCATTTTATGCATGAGCTAAAAATGAGTCAGATCCACTTATTTGGTGGGACCCGCACCATGATGTAAGTGTTGCATCCAAACCGTCCAACCCTTTGGCAAGCTTGTCTTAACAGGCTTGAGACTAAAAAGAAGACAGATCTATAGTTCAAGTGGACCCCACCTTGGTATATGTATGGGGCCCATCTTGATTTATTTGTGACCCTCCATTAAGGCCCACCTTGGTATATGTATGAGGTCCAATTTGGTTTATTTGTGGCCCTCCATTGAGGCCCACCTTGATATATGTATGGGGCCCGTCTTGATTTATTTGTGGCCCTCCTTTGAGGCCCATTTTGGTTTATTTGTGGCCATCCATTGAGGCCCACCTTGGTATGTGGATGAGGCCCATATTGATTATTTGTGGTCGTCTATTAAGGCCCACCTTGGTATATATATAAGGCCCAAGTGATTAGGCCCATCTTGTCATATTTGTGGCCCATTGCCGAGGCTCACCTTGATGTGTACGAGGCCGTTGTTGAGGCCCACTTGGATGTGAATGTAAGGCCCATGTTATGAGGCCCATTCGATGTATTTGAGGCCCGTGGGTCGAGGCCCACTTTGATATATGTAAGGCCCATGGGTTGAGGCCCAATGTGATGTATTAGGGGCCTATGGGTTAAGGCCCATTGAGATGTATTAGGGCCCATGGGTTAAGGCCCATTGTGATGTATTATGACCTATGGGTTGAGGCCCATTGTGATGCATTCAAGGCCCATTGTTGAGGCCCACTTTGATATATATGAGACCCAATGGGATGTATACAAGGTCTATTGCATTGTGTGATTCCACCATGGGTTATATAATGACATTTATGGCGGGTCGTGCCTTGGGAGCGATGTTGGTTTGACGTCCACATCGTAAGAATAATGTTGGTTAAATGTCCGTATTATTACTCTCCCTAGGGCCCATTGATAGGCCCAACTTGTTGTGTGTAGGCCATCAAGGCCCATCTTCGTTGTGAGGATAGTTCATCACCATATAAAATGCTTAGTATAACTCCATGATTCATACCCATACGCATCATATGTATGCCTGATATGAGGAATGTTTGATCATAGCATACGTCATTGGGCAGACTATTTACGGGACTCCTTATGAGACGGAGTGCCCACATTATCGCGTTGTATGCGTAGGATTGATGCATGACCGGATAGTGTGACTCATGCATCTCACATATATGTGACTTGATCATTGTACGCCTTAGCGACATCAGGGTCATGGCTTCCATGGGCACATCGTGGATGGCTAAATGGGACACCGAAAATACTTGGTTCTAGCATTGTGGGTACTTAGTATGTCCTTGGGTGAAAATCCCAGAACCTCCTTAGTACCAAGAGATGCTCCAACGTCTAGACCAAGTGAAATATGAGCGTCGGTGCCTATACCATGAGATCATATATCCCACTGTGTCGTGATCATTTGGAAGGGGGTGTGGCCTTATCCGCCCGAGTGATGGGGCTATAAGCTAGGCTGAGTATGACCAGCTCGTAAATGGGTCTGCTATCGACGAGCCGGGCCCGATATTGGTAGGCGGATAGTGAGGTCTCTTCCACTCACTGGGCTGTGCAGCTAGGGAGAAGGCAGTCAGAGTGGAGTGTAATAGACCCCGGTAATTTTTCTAGAGAGCAACCGTACTGATATGTGGACTTATTGAGTAGGAATTGCATATCCATTCATTCATTCATTCACTATCCACTCGGGCTGGTGGTACATAACTATTTGTTACGTGTACCATTGCATGGCCAGGATTTTGGTTGGGCGCGCGACTAACCTGAGATCAGGAGTTTACCACATTGTGTCTGACTATCTAAATTTAGGTATGGGACTGGTTTAGGTAGAAGTCCCTTGTGATGGACCCCATAGCCTGTGATACTTTATACTAGCATCTCGACTTCACATTCTAGCATGGTCATTTCATTCACACCGTATATTACATTGCATCCGCAGTACTTAGCATTTTGGGTTACTATGTTTTCGCATGAGGTTGATGGTGTTCGTGGCTCATCAGGATTTACATATTGTATTGCATCCCCAGTATCTGTTATTATCTTATTATGTTTTGCATTGTATAGCCTTGATACGGCTGATAGCACTCATAGACTTACCAGTATATTCCCGCTTACTCTGATATCGTATGATTCATGATCTTGTCAGTATTTCTGCTTATTCCGATGATGTATGATTTATGGGCTTTATGGTATACTTGACACTTATCTTGTGCACACACTTTCACCACCCTCTAAGCTTTTATAAGCTTATGCACGATAGATGCGTGCAGGTGGCGTTAGGTTGCAACAGCGTTGAGTCTGGAGTGTGTTGCTGTCCTCTGGAGCTTTGATTTTGATATATGTATTTCCCTTTTAGCATTGTATTCAAATATTTATATTAGTAGATATGTGATGATGATGTTGCCCTTTGTGATTTGGGTAAACTTGTGGTTATGCTCCGTACAAAAAAAATCATACTGAAAATCCTCCTTGTAGGATTCCAGGATCGGAACCTGGCATATGAGTGCCGGAATCCGAAAATGGAGCACTATGGAGGCTGTCGGCGCTGGATTCGACGATTAAAAATTTTGTGAGCCTATGTTCCGAGTTTGGGGCGTAACACACTGCCTCCGTTTTAGAAAGAAGCATCATAAATGGACCCCACAAGCCTGATGGACACCATTTGGATCATCTGAGCATCCCAGATCGAGGAATCAACCGTCCCATTCGAAGATGTCATTATCAGCCGACCATCTTCCCCGAACCGACTATGAGACCCACTTTCAGTAATAGTAACCTTCTCCCTGATCCAAACCATCTATCGTGTGGTCCACCCCAGTTAAAGTTTATCAAGAAAGTTTAGCGGGCCTAGGCACAAGAACTAATGCATAAGGAGATCCAAACGGTAAGCCAACCTCGGCTAACTCAAGTTCTCTCTATGATAATCCTCGTGATTAGCTGAGGAACCCTCCAGAAATAGAATCACTATATAAATCCCTGCGTTAGGGCGAATCCCAAGGTAGAAAAGAGAAAGAAGAGAGTAAGTGAGATAGAGAAAATTCTAGGCGCCGCTAGAGCGAGTTGCAAGCTTCGTAGCAACTCGACTTAGCCTGAGTCATCCATCTGCTGAGTTAGGATCGAGTGGGAAGAAGGAGAAAGCTGAGAGAGAAGAAGGAGGTACTAAGAGAGAAAGAAGAAAGGAGAGTAGAAAAAGGAAGGAGAGTCGGCTGGAACAAGTTTTCAGCCATTATTCTGCCTCAACCCATCACACAAGAACGTGCTTCATCAAGCTCAAAACCCCAGCCTTGTCTCAAGTAATAATACCAAAACCCATCCCTGTTGTAAATCCATGCCCAAACCGTCAGTATCTGACCCAATCCGCTGTGATTTCAGGCCGTTTCGCCTCAAAATGATGACCGAAAATGAATCCAGGAAGTGTATTCCCAACTTTTGTTGCATACAGACCCCACCTTCTAGCACTCACACGATCTCTGATCAGGTACCGCAACAAACTCCTCTCAGTTATGGTAGTTGCACTCTCACCCGACCGACTATTTTCACAATCACCTCAACTCGATCACGAGTTGAGTGACTTTGATCAATATTTTAGAGTGCAAAACCTCCGATGTGAATTCACAGTTGTGATCGGTCTGCCTTGCACAATGTTCAGCGCAACAAACTGATCTCAGACATGTTCACCAGGTTGCACGCTACTAGTAAAAAAAAAAAAACTCGATTGAGTCGAGTCACCACTGAGTGAGTGACTCAAGGCAGTTACAGGCTTAAAAAGGACTGACTCAGTTAGCCATGGGAAGTAACTCGCCCCAGTCAGCCAGTAGCCCAACCATGGGAGTCCCAGATTTGTCCATTTAAGGGCTGACTCGACCGTTTTTCCAACTGAGTTGACTCACTCGATCTCTTAATGAGTTGAATATAATCTAGTTCTAATTGGACGTTTACTAGGGATCTGAAATATCACCACTAATCTAGAAACCAGTAGTCTATTGCTATGACAAATGTTTTCCTAGATTGGAGACTCAATTAGTTGTGGGTTGAGGCCTCCAACAGAGTCAACTCAGTCACGACTCACCGTTATCTTGAAAACATCTATTCAAGAACTAACTGAAATCATCTGGAAAGACACTCCTCCCTTCAACAAGTCTCAACAGGTGAGTGGGAGCTAAGATTTATATTAATAGTAGGCTATATATGTGTTGGGATTCTAGACTTACACATACTTGGATTTTAGGATCCTTGCATTCAACCATAAAAACATTCCAGCAAGAAGAACACTCATTCAAGGTGAGGGATATCCCACATGGCTTCTCTATTTTATGGAAATTCTAAGATAGTTTAAGTCTAATAATATAAAGATCTTATGATTGTGTAGATGTTGATGATTATGTAGAATTGTTTTTATTGCTCTAATCCTTCTTATAAGAATCGTATTACACTCTTCATGCCACATTGAGATCACTCATGTACCATTTACTCCTACTATTTGCATTAAGAGGTAAGAAATCTTGTTCTCATTCAAATGGTTAGTTTGCCCTATTAACTCTTTATATATGCTAGATTCGTTATAACTTGAATCTATTTAAGTCCTAGAATAATGCAACTAAACTATTTGATTCCCCTCTTCCAATTGGGTTGTGTTGAACATGAGTAAAAATATAAATTTCTATTACTCATGTCCTATATGTAGTAACTAGATGGTTAGGATTTAAATCTTGCATTTTCTACATCATTCTAATAATCGCTCAAATTATGGGTAGGGTTCTACTTAATAATGATAAGAATCTTGATGCCTTAATTCATCTCATTCCACATGTTGCACATTGAAGACAAAGTGTAGAATGTCACCTTTTATAAAGATGTAGAGTGAACTTGTCACAAATCTAATTACACTTGATATGTCATATTGGTGGGACCTCAGTTGGACCTTGAAAAGGTTAGAAGGATTAACATTGAGCTCATGTATGGATGATTGATATTCTATTAAAAGACCGTAAGCTTTGACTACATTTATGAAAGCGATCTTGTTAATAGTACATGAGTATCATGGTGCATGACATCCACGCATGAAATATGAGCTTTTCTGAATGTTCAATGTAAGTCACACTCTATTCAATTTACTTTAAGTCCTACCACTTCAGTTAAACTCCCAGAGCATGTGCATTTGTGCCACTTTGGGCGCTCTTACTTTACATGGTCTTTTCTGGGTGGTTAGTTCTCCTTGAGCATACCTTTGTATACTTTTCCAGGTGACTAATTCTCCTTGGGCGATCTATATCCCATGGTCTTTTCCGGGTGGCTAGTTCTCCTTGGGCGTACCATGGTGTACTTATGCAAGTGGCTAGTTCTCGTTGGGGATCTTTTATTTTAACAGCTGGATGTGCATCCCCAGATCTGTGACTTGAGCATACATCCATACATTTACATTTAAGTTATATTATACCCTTCATGATTGAATATCTGTGATTTAAACTGTTTTGCAATTACATGATATGCTTGAATCCTTGCGAGAAATTTCCATTGAGTTTTCACTCACCCAATTATGCGGTTGTACCAAATAGACACAGGTATGATGGAGGAAGATGGCGCCTATGACCAAATTGTGCGGTTGCAGCTGAGGAGTATGGAGAGGAGGAACTGTATGCTGATATAGTTGAGCCATTGGGTCTCAACTAATAATATAAGATATATATTTACTTTCATGTATCAGACATTATATTAGTTTTGCTTGGATTGAGAATTGTAATTAAAGATCCCCTGTTGTGGTATCTTGCTTTACTTTTTACTTCCATTCACGCATGATGAACTCGTTTAAATAGTTTATACAGCAATTATATTTCGATATTATGAAATGTGTTGGACATTAGATGAACGTTAGTTTCATTTTATGACGTCACCCTCGGGATTCTCGTGCTCGAGCGATCATCCTCGGGTTATGAGAATCAGGGTGTTACAGAAATCCGGAGGTTTTTCATAGGTGGGGCCTCAATCCACACCGACTATTGGTCTCTCCGACTCATAACAGGTCTAACGAGTCCAATATACAATATTTTTTGGTGTATAGAAACATCACAGCAGGCCCAACAATTTATATCGCTAATACCACCATTTTCTACAATATGGCCTACTAGAGATTTGGATTAGCTTCATTTTTCAGCTCAACGCCTAAAATGATCTGGGAAATTGGATGGATGGTGTGGATCAAATACATACAATATGGAGGGGGGCATTGTGGTCCCACAGCCCCTCTCTGCTACAAGTAGGCTAGGATGCTACTTGCTGCAGCGTTCTCTCGACGCTGGCAGTAATGTCCACCAACTTCTCAGCCTTCATGCAGTACACACCACCACATACTCACACTATAGTGGGATTTCACCACCTATATGGGCCCACTTGATGAACGGCATGGATGGTCCACTGGATGGACAGTGTGGATCAAATACATATGTCAAGGGTGGGTCATTAATAGGGAAAGAGAGAGATAGAGAGGAAGAGATGAAAACAAGTGATGGAGGGCTTTGCCACTATGAGCCCTCGTAACATTTACAATACATACATCAAGATGGATCCCAACAACATTTGGGCCCTCCAACTAGCAACTCAAGGTGGGGATACCATCCCCACCACTAGATCAAGGGCCTAGATGACCTTTACATGTTGTCTATCAAATAAACATCATGGTGAGGTCCATAGAGAATGGCCCCATCATGGAGTAAACATATGTATCATGGTGGGCCATCGGCCACACCTAAGGTCCAAAATGGGATCTCTACCATCAACCGGTAGGCCCCACTTGTCCCATGGATTAAAACATTAATCTAAACCTAAGTTCACCCACCGATGGTCCTCTTCTTTGGCTCCTTGGAATGCTAAGCTCCTTGGCTTCAACTTTAATGGAAGATGATGAAAGTTGGGTGGGTAGGATGGGAGATTGGGTGGTAGGGAGTGGGCCACACCTAGGTTCTTCTCTCCTTAGGAATTGCTTAGACGTCCACTCCCTTAAGTTGCTTGGAAATGGAAGAGAGAATGAGAGGAAGAGGAGGTGTGATGGGATGAAAGGGGATGGGATAAGTGTAAGGAAAGGATGGGTGATGTAAGAAAGGGGACATGAGAGTTGACTTTGGGAATGGGAGAGAGATGGGTGCCATACTTTGTTGGTAAGAGAAGGATGGGTTATGTAATTGATTGATTGATGAGATATTTGGGTAGAGATACTCTCGTAATTCACAACACGCAGCGTTTCCTCGAAATATACATGGGCCCACAACTCCTGGCCTGGGTATCGCATCTGCGGGCGAGACGCAGCGTTGGAATTGCGGCGACGGCGCGGTCGTAAGGGTTCAAGTCTCAGGTCAAGTCGACTTGAGTTGACAAGGTGCAACTTAAGGTCACGCGCAAATGCCGATTACAGGTCATGGGGTGCTAAAATTCAATAAGGAGGATCGCAAATGTCTAAGGAACGGTACGGACTAGGATGCGAGCCTTACATCTCTCCCCTCCTCCCCTCCTAGTAAAAATTTTATCATCAAAATTTGTACTATTACGCAACTAGACATAACTCATAAGGGGAGGGAGGAGAAATCATATTATATATATATATATATATATCGAAAATAAAATACAATCGAATAGCGCTTGTGAATCTCAGGCTCTTGCTTCCAAGACGCCTCATCTATATTATGATGACCCCACTGATCCTAGGATCCTAGTCAGAAATGATCGAGACTGGAATACTTTGAAGCATCGCAATCTCAACGATAGGGAGCTATATCAGAAAGTTTCTAAGTTATTCGAACTTGGGGACCTAATCATTCTAAATTCTCGACAATCATAGAGTGTAGGGTAGCTATCAACAGATATGTGATGTTATCTTCAGGTATTTCCCAAGTTATGCTCTGATACTAACTTCTGTCACGCCCCAAACTCAGAAACCGGGCTCATAGAATTTTTTGATCATCGAATCCGATGCCGACAGCCTCCACAGTAACCCATTTTCGGCTCCTAGTGCCCATACTCCAAATTTCGATCCTAGGATCCTATAAGGAGGATTTTCCAATGTTCATTTATCTCGTAAGAAGCATAACCACAAGTTTATCCAAATCATAAGGGTAACATCATCACATATCCACTAATATAAACAGTTGAATACAGTGCTAAAAGAGAAATACATATATAAAAAATCAAAGCACCAGAAGACACTTACACGCTCCAAGCTCAACGATGTTGCGACCTAACGCCACCAGTAAACATCTATCATGCATAAGCTTATAGAAAGCTTAAAGGGTGGTGTAAATGTATGCACAAGATAAGTGTCAAGTATACAATATCAGAGCAATACTGAAACATGCTGGCAAGTTCATAAATACCAACAGCCTTATCCAAGCTATGCGATGCAAAAACATAATAAGCCAATATCATATACTGAGGAAGCAATGTAGATCAGCTATGCAATGCGGAGACATAGTAAGTCAAATATCATATGCTAAGGATGCAATGCAATATGTAAATCCTTACAAGTCCACAAATATCGTTAGCCGTATCTAAGCCAGCATCAAACCTGTGCATATCGCGCAATCATGTGGGGGCAACTCCATCTCACAAGGAGTCCCATAAACATCTCAGCCCAATGGCATTTGCTTTAATCAATCATCCCTCACAACATGCATACGAATGATGGTGTCCACAGAAGAACGGCGGATCTAATCCAAATATCAAGATAGGCTCTAAACAATAGATACACCAAACTTGATACTGCATATCCTTTCATCTACGGCAAGGGGTGATATAGACTGCTTTGCCGAAGCTCACTGATTTAAAACATGTCACGACAGTTAAGGAAGGAATCCAACTTATAGCTACCACAACATTGGATGTTGCTTCCAATGTGGGACAAAGTTCTTCCTTCACTGTGTGCACAGTAGCCTGCCAACCACTGGTAACTCCCCTAGGCCCTTAGGCCCCACCCTCATCAGTGTCCGCCTATGTGTACCCACCCACATGTGTAACAGTGATGGAGCATCACAATATCCCCCACCGAGAGCAGGGTCGAGTCTAAGTACAGTAAGTGGGCTTCCTTACCCTCTCTATCACGCAATAAACTAGACTTCCCTATGGGGCCCAATATATACACAAGGTGGGCTCCAAGGTGTGGGTAATTCTACAAGGCATGGTGTAAGACATCATCATCAATGGGGGCCCAACAGTTTGGGTAGCCCAATGGTTATCACTAACATCAAGGTGGGCCCAACAGTTTGGGATAGCCCAATAAGAGAAGATGGAAATGGGCTTGATAATGGGCTCTAGGGAGGTTTATAACATGGACATTTAACCACCATTACCCTTACAATGTGGATATTTAACCATCATTACTCCCAACGTGCGATCCATTTAGGATCGGAATCGGAATCATAACGGGGCTCTCGGCCCTCCAATTATCTCGAAAATGGATGGACAGCATGTGCCCATCACTCACACATGGTGGGCCTGCATAAGGCAGCCCCATGGTGGGCATATAATCCATAAATCAAGGTGGGCCTCTCAAGGCAATGGGGCCCACGGCCTTAGAAAAATGGATGAACGACGTGAATATAACACATACATCATGGTGGAATCACTTATTATAATTGGGCCTCATATCAGGGCCTCGTATACATCACATCGGACCTCACACAAGGGCCACATATACATCACTTGGGCCTTAAACACAAGCCGCATATACATCACAATGGGCCTCAAACATGGGTCACATATACATTACAATGGGCCTCATTACATGGGCCGCACATACAACACATTGGGCCTCAAACACGGGCCGCATATACATCATAATGGGCCTCTCATACATCACATCGAGCCACAACCCATGGGCCTCAAATACATCACGATGGGCCTCATATTTAGGCCTCGAATACATCACAACGGGCCTCATATCTGGGCCTCAAATAGATCACAACGGTTCTCGTATTTGGGCCTCAACTACATCGCAATGGGCCTCGTCATAAGGGCCTCATATACATTAGGTGGGCCCTGCATCACATGGGCCTCCTATACATCAAGATGGGCCTCATCACGGTGGGCCACATGGATGGACGACCTACATAAAACAAATACATCAGTGGGTCCCACGTCCGGCCTTTGGACGGCGAGGACAAAACACATATCAAAGTGGGCCCACCATCCCATCTGGACAGTGGAGCTGAAACACATATATCAGAGGGCCCCCACATGTCCAGATGGATGGACGGTGTGGATATAATAAATAAATTGTGGTGGGGTTCATGTCCTAAGATGGATGATCGGACGGCATGGATGTGAAACACACACATCATGTGGGCCCACCGTCCAAAAATGCTGGACGGTGGATATAACACATACCACATGATCAGACCCACTAAACATGTTGACGTCAATACAACAACTATATAGTTGTTGTACACCAGCCAATCCGCTTCACAGAGGTAGCTCCCATGTGGGGCCCACCACAACATTTATTTTCATCCAATCTGATCCTAAGGTCACAAGGACCTGAATTAAGTGGAAAAATAAATTTCATATAGATCCAAAAGTTCAGTGACCCAAAAAGGGTTTCAATGGTAGATGTTCAATCTCCTGTTTTTTTCTTGTAGTGTGGACCACCTAAGTTCTATGTATGGCTTATTTTTGGGGACACCCCATTTTCAGAGGGGACCCATCAAATGCATGGTGTAGATGTTCCACATACACCACGGCGGGGCTTATGGTGGGGCCCACCGTCCTTGCCTATCTCACAAGCAGCAGGAAGTTGCTTGCTGCAGCATCTGGCAGCAACAGTGTCCATCACGTTGCTATTGTTGTTTTTTTAATTATCTTTGAAATCCTGAGGTTTTTCATATGTGGGGCCCACATCAGGACAATCCACACTGACTGTTGGTCTCTCCGGCTCGTAACTGGTCTAAGAAGTCCAATATATAATATTTTTTGGCATATAGAAACATTACAACGGGCCCTAACAGTTTATATCGCTAATACCACCATTTTCTACAATATGGCCCGCTAGAGATTTAGATTAGCTTCATTTTTCAACTCAATGCCTAAAATGATCTGGGAAATTGGATGGATGGTGTGGATCAAATACATACAATATGGAGGGGGGCATTGTGGTCCCACAGCCCCTCTCTATTACAAGCAGGCTGGGACGCTGCTTGCTGCAGCGTTCTCTCGACGCTGGTAGCAGTGTCCACAACCTCTCAACCTTCATGCGGTACACACTACCACATACTCACACTATAGTGGGATTTCACCACCTATGTGGGCCCACTTGATGAACGGCATGGATGGTCCACTGGATGGACAGAGTGGATCAAATACATATGTCAAGGGTGGGTCATCAATAGGGAAAGAGAGAGATAGAGAGGAAGAGAGGAAAACAAGTGATGGAGGGCTCTGCCACTATGAGCCCTCGTAACATTTACAATACATACATCAAGATGGATCCCAACAACATGTGGGCCCTCCAACCAGCAACTCAAGGTGGGGATACCATCCCCACCACTAGATCAAGGGCCTAGATGACCTCTACATGTTGTCTATCAAATAAACATCATGGTGGGGTCCATGGAGAATAGCCCTATTATGGAGTAAACATATGTATCATGGTGGGCCATCAGCCACACCTAGGGTCCAAAATGGGATCTCTACCATTAACATGGTGCGACTCAGGATCACGTGCAAATGCCGATTATAGGTCGCGAGGTGCCGGAATTCAATAGGGAGGATCATAGAAGTCTAAGGAACGATACGGACTAGGATATAGGTACATCTGGGCATCGGTCCGGATCGGATCGGATTGGGTCCAACTCGATCCGATCCAAAATCTTAATGGCCTAATCCGAACTTAATCCAATCTGGGACCGAGTCTGAGTCACCTAACTCGGACCGATCTGAAATGTGCATTGCCTGATCCAATCCGAGTCTAATTCAGTTATGAAAACTGAGTCGAATCGGATTGGGCATGGTTTTGGATCGGTCCAAATTTAAATTTTATAAAAAAAATCCCTAAAATTTTCAAACTACATGAATCTACAATCCACAAAATCAGAAACCCTAGAATTTTTAATCTCCATGGCCCTCAAATTTACTACACCAGATGGCCTAAAATTCATATACTCCATTGTCCTAAAATCCACAAAACAAAATTCTTAAAATCCTCAAAATCATAACCATAAAAACCCTACTTTAGTGGCCCTAAAACCTCTAAAATTGTAACCATAAAACCCTAAATATGTGGCCCTAAAACTCTCAAAATTGGAAGCTCTAACTCTCCAATTTCTATACTTGAGAGAATGAGAGATAGAGAGAGAATGGGAGAGAGATACCTGATGGTGCGTGAAAGCTTTGAGAGAGCTTTGACGATGTGGATTTAAAAATACATCATGGTCGGCCAGAGAACTTTGACGCCAGCTAGCTGACCGGTACGGGTTCACCTTCCAAACCACGGGCGTTACACGCATCGGCATAGGAGGCGGGGGTTGGAGCTTTGAGAGAGAGAGAGAGAGAGAGAGAGAGAGAGAGAGAGAGAGAATAGGCGGGGGTTGGAGTGCGAGGGTTTGGAAGAGGGAATAAGCGGGGTTGGAGCTTTGAGAGAGAGAGAGAAATAGCGATCGAGTAGTTTTTTAAGTTTAGGGTAAAAAACTAAAATGCATATATATACTACCCGATTCCAGATCGAGTCGGATCGGGTCGGTCCGGATCCATTCGAATCGGATTTCGGATCAAATTAGTCCAGATCCACCCTAATCCGAACTTGATCCAAATGATTTCAGATCTGAATTACCCGACTTGATCCTAACCGATCCAGGCCGTTGGTTCGATTTGGATCGGGTCTGATCGGATCGGATCTATTTTGCCCAGCTCTAGATACGGGCCTTACAGCTACTCCTGAACCATCTCAAACCATGGCTGAGTAAGAGCCACACTTTGATGAGAATGTTAATGTTGAACATAACATGCCACCGGTTAGGACGGTGCATGAATAGAATGAGGCACAGTACATTCCTCTGGTTAGAACTTTGAGAAACTACTTATAACCGCTAAGGACAACCACACCATCTTGCATGATTTTTCTAATAATGGAGGTAATCTAGATTTCAAATTGAGAGTGATACAACTCCTTCCTAAATTACATGGACTTTATTTAAAAAGTCCATATCTACATCTCAAGGAATTCGATGAGATTGTAGCAACCTTGCATTACAACATCTCCCAAGATATAATTCAACTTAAGTTGTTTCCCTTCTCTCCAAAGGGATAGTCAAGTCATGGCTCTATTCATTAAGACCATGCTCGATAAGCACATGGGCTGAGATGACCCGTGAGTTCCTTAAAAAGTTCTTCCCAGTTCATAAAACCAACACTTTAAGGCATGTTATCATGAATTTTTCCCAAAAGGAAGATGAGACATTTTGCCAATGTTGGGAGAGATTCGAGGAACTCTTACTCGCATGGCCGCACCATGGTTATGAAATTTGGTAAGTAATTAGTTTCTTCTATGATGAACTAAACTCGAATATGCATTAATTTGTCGAGATGATATGTAATGATGAGTTCATGACCAGGGATCTCGAAGAGGCATGAGATTTACTTTAAGCAGTTGGTTGAAAACACACAGTTATGGGATACCACCAATCGATCAAGTAATGTTAAGCCTATGCATAAAGAGAAAGGGAGAATATACATCCTTGAGGAAGAGGATGATGTTAATGCTAAGATTGAAGGTCTCACACGAAAAGTTGATGCCATGGTACTTAGGAAGTTGGAAGCAATCCAACCCACCAATGCAATTATTGAGAGTGCTTATGGCATATGTGAGAGCGATGCACACCTTACTAAGGATTACCCCACAATCCCAGCTTTTTAGGACGTTTTGTGTAACACCCCGAAAATTGGTACCTGAGTACATAGACTCCGGTCTCGAGTTCCCAGGTGTTAACTTAATAAAATGCATATGTGTCCTCAATTAAATTCACATTCATTCCATACATGAATAATCAGAATTACACAATTCAACTTAATAGAACTAAAGCGAGGTAGAGATAACAAGAATCCATAAATATATGTCTAAGATTCAAAAATATAATTCCAATAATGATGATTACCCAAAATAGGAATTATACAAGCCACAATGAACATGAGACAAAATTTACATATAAAGCACGCCCGATCGGAGACTCTAAAATATACATGCACAAAACTAAAATAAAAGCAAGGTCTTCCAGCTTCTCCTAATACTCTCAAGGCATCACGGTGCAAGTAAAAGCCGACTCAAGTCTACTCGCCGGATGCCTCAATAGAACCTGCATCAACAACAATGCTTGGTTGGTATTTTAAAATACCGTTCCAGGTGGGAGTGAGTAGCTAACTTAGTGGTTCCATTAGGTCTATGTTATCGACTCAATCAATGCAGTTAATGATAAACAAGAAATCAGGTATTTTCTAAATGCTCTTGTTAAATGCACGAATGATTATGTAATGATGCATTCGCCTTACAATCTAACACTCCCTCACAAGCGACTTCAACATCTATTTCACAAATGCCAACACTTCCTTACAAGCAACTCCAATGCCAAATCGTAAAATTCTATCTAATGCAATGTGGTGAATGTGTATGTTAGTCGAATAATTATTAAGTTCCATTCATCCAGCATATTGGCGAAGCTAGGATACTAACGTCATATCACGAGTTCTTATCCGGATCACGTGGCTCATTGCGGCACGTAATGGCTCCTCACCAGTGTCCATTAAGGTATCACTTGTTTATCTCACAAATCAACGATTCTAAAAGTATGACATGATATGCAAAGGTATGAGGATCAACCCGGTATGAGTCATCACCCAAACACAGAGTATAATTACTCAGTTCTGAGGTGCGAGCTTATCACATAAAACCAAATCACTATAAAATAAAAGGGCTCGTTGCCCAATTCTATTCACGCCCGGGTCATTCGAATGGTACTCTGGCATGGAACCATCAGCCGGGTAATTTGATAGGGGTCATTCAAATAATAATCTCTCACCTTCGTCAGTGCTCACCAATCATTATGGGTAGGCTCGTCACCCCAGGGTGGTCGACTTAACTCGGGCCACCTCTTGGTTTAGGTAAATAGCCAACCGACCCAACATAGTAAGTAATTTTAAACAAAACTACGGACTTAGCAATTCGTCATGCTGTCATAGTATAGATTCAATGATACAACCACTTAGACATTTCATCAAACATGTGAGCATCAATAGAAGCAACACACCTACTTAGGTATTTTATTAAACATGTGAGCATCAACATATTAAAGTATTTAATTAAACATATGAGCATCAATAACATAACACATTCAATCACCTAAACATTTTATCAAACATGTGAGCATCCATATACAACTAATAACATAGACTATGACTAAATCGAAATGTGAACATATTAGCATGCACTAATCTATCTACAAACAACTAATAATTGACTAAGACCATCAAGGGTCAATAAAAGATAACCTATAGATAATGGTCCGCACCTTGTGTTGGTGCGTCAAATTTAGACTCACTCCTAGGGCTAGGGTTCCGTAGGTCCGCTTATTAGTGCCCTGCACCAGCACGGTTAACTCGCAATGATATATGCAATCGGCCTTCAAGGACCAAATCTTAAGGAAATGATCGATAGTTGCCTTTATTTGTCACCGGGGAAATTCTGGAGATGTTGCGTAGTCACGGCTACGTTGTGAGGTGGCGGGGGTGGGGCGAATCCTCTAATCAGCCCCTCCTACACTCTCTCTCCCTCTTCTCCTCTCTCTCCCTCTCTTGTTGCAATTGAAAATTCATATAGGAGTGAGAGAGTGAGAAATGGGGGATATTTATAGTACCAGGATGTGCACAAATAGCCCCAATGCCACTTTTTCCAATAAACTTACCCTAAGGGAGGGTGTTTTCAACTTACAGGATCTTTCGGGCACCCATTGGCTTATCTACACCATGGGGCAGATTTCCAACTATGGGATCTACGTTTTGTCATAACTGAGCGGTAATAGGATACTTTGATTGCCGTGGGGGCCTCACTTACGATTGAAGGTCGTCGATGATCGATCGGGGCTACAGCTATACGGATATGTGCGAAAAATATCTTTAACTTGCACCTTGAGTTTAGTTGAAATCTAGCAGTCGTAAAGCCACAAATTCAAGAAAGAAAAGAAAGCTTACTTCACTTAAATTCCAGGCTCCTGCCTAAAGCATTCGCGTATCCTAAACACTCGGCCTTTAGCCCAAGTTGAGCATTCTAGGCACTTTCTTAGTTCACCACCCACGATGGATGTCAAGCCTATTAAGGCGATTATCTTTCTTTAGCCTCGAGTTTAGTAGCCCACTAATGAGCGGTCTAGAGCTTGTTCGGTTAATCTAGGTATTTTTGGAGTAGGTTTAGCAATGGGATTCCTCGTATATGGTGATTAGGGTTTGGAGGATCTAAATTCATAGTGTGACTTATTCGTAATTAGCGAAAATGATGATACAACTCTAATCACCTTAATTAAGAACTCTAATTTAATTATGCTAGAAACTCTAGTTTTCGCTTTATTTCTGCTAATGGGCCTTTTGTAGGCCCATGATGATCACACCACTCAACAAATCTTTTCTTTTCACACAAATAGTTCTTTTCATTTTTTGATAGTTAGGGGAGGATTGTGACGAATTTTGGCTTAAATTAGTGCTGGAGCAATAATTGGATTATGGCTTGCCATGTCACCTACTTGCCCGCTGACTTCCTAACAGTGCTTTCATATGTAGGAGGAGGCACGAATGTTGAGATGGGGCGGTAATTGACGGTAATCCGATTACCGCCCCTAATCGGGTTTTATTCCAGTGATGGGGGTTTTCTTCCCCACTCTCTAAAACTGCTCTCTGCCTCATCTATGCGTCGTTGTTGCTTCCGAAACATTTCGTTTGCCTTTCTTCTCCATCATTCCTCCTCTCCATTTGTCCCTCCACTTTCTTGTTTTCTTCCTTTTGTCCTTTTTCCATGCCCGATGGTCAAAATAACTCTCAAGGCCAAATGTGGATTTTTTTAGATTCACTATTGGAAGTGATGAAGCATCTTATAGTCTTTTTCATGAAGAGCTTGTGGGAAGAGAAAGCATCTTTTTAGGTCCCCTTGATGAGGCCATTTATGAGGGTTTGGTAAAGCCTTTTGGTGAGGTGAATATCATTAATGGGAGAGCTCCAACCACCATTAATGGAGGGGAGATGGGTATTGAAGAGGCATTGGGTGATGGATTTGGGGAGGATTGGGTGGTTGACGGTTTGGATTGATCCATGTATGGTAGGCCACTTAATAGAGAGCTTGGGAGCTCTGTAGGGCTTATTTTGGGGGATTTTTTTTGCAAGGGTGAGATGATCAGGTGGTTGATGGCCCTTATTTTGGGTTGGATGATGGATCCAATCAGTCATATATCATAATCTTGACCACAACACAGTGGGACGACGGATCTGATCGATCATAGATCGGAATCTTGACCACAACATAGTGGGACGACGAATCCGATTAGTCATAGATCAAAATCTTGATCATAACACAGTGGGACGACGGATTCAATCGATCATAGATTGGAATCTTGACCACAAAATAGCATGGGATGACGGACTCGATTAGTCACAAATCAAAATCTAGACGGCCATCCACCGACAAATCTGCATCATGAAAGTTAGAGTTGATCACAACCAGCCTTTCGGATCAACCCGAAAACAATCAAGTCTGATTACCCTATGAGACGATGGAACTGATTAACCATCTTTAATCAAACTCTCAATCACAACCACTAATCAAACTTGCATCAAATGAATCACACCGAGCATATCTCAGTCCCAGTTGCGACAACCAAAATCCAAGCAATAAAATACATCTTCAAAATCCATAATCTGCAGCTAAGTCAATCACCATCAGGTCCATCACAACTAGCACGTACGCTAAACCCTCACATGCTTTCAATAAAAACTAGCTTACTTGAATTCCCATGGGCATGTCTAGTGGAGACTAGTAGTTGGACGTATTTCAAAATCATCTTGCAATAAAGATCCCCACGGAGTATCACTCCCCAGAGTGGGGCGACTTTCAAAATAGAAAATATTTTCAAAATAAAATGTTAGATTTTCAAGGCACTAATAGATCTTCCATATCTCTAGGTAGGAGTCAATGCAAAATCAAATAAGATCCGATACCTCGTAGTTTCCCTGGAAATTATTGGATCCGAATGCATATCAAAATATGATCAAACTAAACTCTAGTGTCAGCTCCATCATATCAAATGCTAATGCTATGAAAAGTCGATAAGCCAAGACTGGTCAAAAGAAATCATCTAAACGGCGAAAAAGACAAATTGAAACTTAAGTGTCAAAACCAAAAGATTGCATGGAAAGAGGGCACCCACACATACCTAGGTGTTGATGCTTGCGGAATTTGATGAGTCCAAGTTAGCATAATGAGTTTCCCGTAAGGCCATAGAAAACGCAAGGCAAGTAACCACTTTGATAATTAAACAAAACAAGTACTTCTAGGGTGATCTGAACAATCCAGTACCAGGTCAGTATCCTCACAGAAAGCGCATGGGCTCTACTTTACCTTTCTGATGTTAGTACTGATCAGGAGTGAAAGAGTTGCAATTGGTGACCTATGTAGGGACAATTGTAACATTTTCCTCATACCTCATGATAAGTGCGAGTTATCTATTTCCAGGCAACCAACTGACATAAACACGAAGGAAGGTAACGAATCTATATTGCAATTCCTGGTTGACTGGCAAAGGCAGGGTGTCCACTCGCTTTGGTATTTAGTTGCACACAACCTCTACCAAAGAGGGGCATTTGTAAACACCCCACCCTAGGCTAATAAATTAATTGAGTTTGAATGGATGGATGGACAATCGAACCCTAATTCTAAACCCTAACCATAGAAGCCTAAACCCTATGAACCCCAATCCTAAACCCTAGACTCAGACCATCCAACCTAGTCGACCAAGTCAACCCAATCAGCCTAACCCTAAACCCTAGGAACCCAAAACCCTAGAGCCTTGAGTCAGCTCGGTGAGTCAACTCACCCGATTAACTACTGAGTCAACTTACACGGTCAACCTACACAACCTAGTCAACTCACCTAATTAAGCCCAAAACCAAGTCTGAACTTAAGCCCAAAACCAAGCTCAATCGGAGAAACGGTCGAAACCTCAAAGCAACAACCCTCACAGTAGAGCCTTCACACGCTTGGATGATGTTGCCTGGCAAAGTCGGAGTCTAAGTGGGAATCGGCAGCAGTCAGGTTGTCGCTAACCACATGACACTCCTCCTCTTTGGGGAACATCCCTCACGCATGTAGAACTTTCCTTTTTTAAGTCCTAAGTGTGTGGTTCAAGTGCATTTACTCCAATGCCCATCTCATTACCCAAAATTATCCTTTTACCACCTCATCCAACCCATGAGATGATGTCATGTGGCAATCTTTAATCACATCCCTTCAATAACCTTTTACTCCTATGATCACCAGGAATTACTAAAAAAAAAACGGGTTGAGAGACTATAAATAGCCAAATTCCCTTCTCATTTCAAGCATTCTGAATCAGCAGGAAGAAGTCAAAGAAACATCCCTCCACCAAGTAGAGTGAGAGTGAGGGAGAGATAGAGCCCAACCCTAGTCTAGCCTAGCCTAATCAGATTTCAAGCCTCCTGAGCCACCTAAGTTTAAATCTGAGCCACTTAATCTATCATTGCAACACTACCGTTCATCTAACTGTTTAAGCCTTTATTAGTTTCATCGAATTAGCACATTAAAATCGTGCAACATTCATACCCCTCTCAACCTCCTTGCTCCTCATATACATCAGTATTATAGTGCATTTTTCACTGTTTTCTCACACTTGACTAGCGGGTGTATGATCTGTGGCTTACCGATATAATCAGATCTTGCCCATCAGAAACCTTAGCCAGTTAGCCATTATTTTAGCATATACACTGCATTCCATTATTTTCCATCGTATCTGACTAGCGGGAGTCTATTCTGATAGTTACCGATATATAGGGGTGTACATCGAGTCGAACCGAGTTGAGCTAGCCTCGACTCGACTCGGCTCGAACAGTGGCTGACCTCAGCTTGAACTCGACTCAGCTCAGTCCTCGAGCCTGACTGGCTAGCTCAGCTCGGTTCGAATAGTAGCTCAGGCCAGCTCGGGCCGAGTTCAAGCCAAGATCGAGCTGAGTTCACCATTAAGGCATTTCCACAAACACTTAAACTGCAACTTCAAAATCCCATTGTTTTACAAACAGAGGCAATGGTTTTACAGGTATTTTCTCAAACACCTTCTATGTAACATAAAAAGGAAAAAAATAAAGAGAAAAAAGGTATTTGTTTCATGTACATACCTTCCTTGCCACCTTACCACTAGCCACATTTCGTTGAGTCATTTTATCAAACAGTTGGTAAGCAACATTAATGGCAATGTAATCAAGTCACTGAACTAGTTCGATCCAAGTTCAATTCGAGCTGAATTTGAGCTGGATTCGATCCGAGTCGAGTCGAGCTGGGGCCTGCTCAAACTCGGCTCCAACTCATTTTCGAGCTCAAAAAATTAGCTCGACTCAGCTCAAACTCAGCTTCTAACCAAGTCGAATCGAGCTTTTTCGAGTTAAGTCAATCGAGCTAACCAAGATATATTGGTTTGTGTACACCCCTACCGATGTAATCGCAACAGGTTCACCAAAAACCTTAGCTAGTTGGTTGTCGTTTTATCATAAGCATCCATACAATATTAAGCATTCCATACATATATACTTTACGCTTCACACTTGATCGTTTCGAATGTATGGTGTGTGGCTTACCAATATGGTCAGATCTTGCCCATCAGAAATTTAAATCAATCAATCACTGGTATCATTGCATCGCAATACATTTTCTACACATAAGAACTACCCTTATTCTTTAGAAACTAGCCAAATCTTGTGAAGTAAAAAGTAGATCTCTCATACTCTCAAGAAATCTGCCCCTCCAGCATCCACAATGGATGACCTATATCAAGGTGGGCCCCACATGAGGACAAATCATGTCAAAGGTTGGCCCTAATGATGGATGGTCCACATTAAAGGTAGGCCCCACATGATGGACGCCCCACATCCAACGTTTGACACGATGGGTTGCCTACATCAAAGGTGGCACCGCAAGACAGATAGCCCACATGGCTAATTTGGGCCCAACATAATGAACAACCCACATCAAAGGTTGGCCCCACATGATGAGAGTTAGATATTAAGGGTGAACCAAACAGAATTAAAGAATAAGTAGTTAAGTAATGTTAGAAACTAAACATTCTTTCTTACTTTTTGGCTTATGTTTAACTAGAGCTGGGCATCGGACCAAGTCGGATCGGATTGGATCCAACTCGATCCGATCCGGGACCGAGTCCGGGACACCTGACTCGAACTATAAGGCCCGTATCCAAGTTCGTACTCTTTCGTCGACCCTCGTGATCCTTTCCATCGAATTCCAGTAATTCGCGACCTATAATCGACGTTTGCGCACGAACCTAAGTCGTATCCCATAGATCTGAGTTGGCTTAACCTGAAACTTATATCTTAGCGACTGCGCCGTCGCCACGGTTCTAACGCTGTGTCTCGTGCGCCAATCCGACGCTTAGATCATAAGATGTGGACCGTGCATTATAACGGTCGTGTACCGCATATTATGGGACCCACCTATCCCATGTGACACCAATCTCTAGGTAATTATGAGAGTGATGACATCACCCTAACTATAGCCACCCTACACCTAGCCCTTCTTACACGCACTTATTGCTAGCCACTCTACCCCTATCCCTTCTTACAAGCACTTATTGCTAACCACCCATACCTCTCTTACAAGTCATCATTGCCTACCTAAGCTACTCTCTCTCTTATTTCTCCCTTTTTTTTCCAAGCAACCCATACACCAAATTTTCCAACGTCCAAGCTCTCCCAACCTCCATGAGAAGATTTTGTGTGTGACCCACTTCCTAACCCTCTCATCTCCCATCTCAATCATCAAAATTCCATCATCTTCCGTTGGGATCGAAGCCAAGGGAGCAAGGAGAAGATGGTGGGTGCTTCTATAGGCCTAGATTTCATTTTTGTATGAAGGGTCAAGTGGATCCTATCGATTGATGGTATAGATCACACTTTGGACCTTAGATGTGGCCGATGGCCCGCCTTGATTCTCATGATCATTCCATGATGGGGCCATTCTCTATGGACCCCATCATGATGTTTATTTTCCTTACATGAATAGAGGTCATATAGACCTTCCATTTTGATAGAGAAGGAATCTTCACCGTTGATCTTTGATTAAGTGGGCTCACATGTATTGAGACCCACTTGATGTATGATTGAATGAAAGGGAGGGCTCATAGTGGCGGAGCCCTCCATCACACGTGTCCCTCTCTCTCTCTCTCTTTCATTTTTGTATGATGATGTGGTTGTGTGGCCCACTCGGATGGACCCCACCTTAATGTATGTCTTATCCACACCATCCAACCATTGGTGGCCCATCAAGGCAGCCATCTGTAGGTGGGGCCTACTGCATATATGTGTTGTCCAAACCATCCAACGTCTAGGGACGCTGGACGTGGCCATGCAATGAAGTGTGCATTGACCGTGTGGTGCTAATCGGCTAACCAAACAAAAAATAATAATAATAATAACAATAGTATATTTATATATTTAAGGTTTTGGGTAGACCGCTCATGCAGGCCTCACCTTGATGTATGAACCCAATCCACACCGTCCATTCCATTCCCCAGCTCATTTTACACATTGAGCTGAAAAACAAACCCAATCCGACTTTTCGGCGGGCCATATCATAAAAAATATTGATATTTACCGTTAAAATCGACTAGGACCCACCTTAAGCTAAAACGTAAGGGCTTGTTTGGTCGGTCTTGAGCCATGAAATGCAATGGCTGGAGTGGATTCACCTGATGCAGGCCCCACATACGAAAAATCGTAAAAAGCTAATTTTTTCAAAAAAAAATAGCATGCAGTGCCTGCTGCTGCTGGACGCTGCAATAGGACGCTGCTACATTTGGCGGGCGGGCAGGGACCACAGTATCGGCCGTGGGCTCCACTGTGATGTGTGTAGAACATCCACACCGTGCATTTGGTGGGCCGCCTCCAAAAATCAGCCATATGAGGAACTCAAATGGCCCACACGGCAAGAAACAGTGAGATTAAACGTCTACAATTGGAACCCTTTTGGGTTTTCACAGAAGTTTTGGATCATTACGAAATTTATTTTTCCTTCTCATTCAGGTCTGTGTGACCTTATCAACGTTGGATGGAAAATAAATGTTATAGTGGGCCACACGTGTGGACCCACCTTATGAAGCAGATTGGCTGGAGTGCCACACACTAGCTATATAGCTGGTGTACGTGACGTCACCAAGTTATGTGGGCCCCACCTGTTTCACCCTCGTCGTCCATCTATGGGACCCACCATGATGCTTGTGTTGCATCCAAAACGTCCAACCATTTTGAAAGACAAATTTATGGCATGAGACTAAAAATGAGACAGATCTAAGATCAGGTGGACCACATTACAGAAAACAATGGGATTGAACATCCACCATTAAAACCCTTGGACTACAGGGTTTAGACCATTAAGATATTTGTTTTCCCTTTTAATCTAAGTTTTTAAGACCTTATGATTAGATTGGGTGGAAAATAAACTTTATGGTGGGCCCTGTGATTTATTTAACAGTGAGAATTATTATCTCCACTGCTATTTGTGGTATGGTCCAAATGATCCTTCAATATGACTCTTTTTGGGCATGTATGAGGCTCATCTTGATGTATTGGTGGTCAGTCTGTTGAGGCCCACCTTGGTATATATATGAGGCCCATATGATTAGGCCCATCTTGATGTATTTATGGCCTTCCGTTGAGGCCCACCTTGATGTATATAAGGCCCATGTTATGCGGCCCATTGTGATGTATTCAAGACCCATGGGTTATGGCCCATTGCAATGTACATAAGGCCCATTAGTGCGGCCCATTGATGCGGCCCACTTGATGAATATAAGGCCCATGTGATGCAGCCCATTTGATGTATCTAAGGCCCATGGGTCAAGGCCAACAGGATGTCCTTAAGGTCCATTGCAATGTGTGATTCCATCATGGTTTGTGTGATGATGTTTATGACGGGCCGTGCCTTGGGAGCAATGATGGTTTGATGTCCACATTATAAGAATAATGTTAGTTAAATGTCCGCATTATAACTCTCCCTAGGGCCCATTGATAGGCTCATACTTGTTATGTGTAGGCCATCTAGGCCCATCCTCGTTAGAAGGATAGTTCATCACCATATAACATGCTAAGTATAACTTCATAATTTATACCCATACGCATCATATGTATGCATGATATAAGGAATGTTTGATCATAGCATAAGCCGTTGGGCTGAGACATTTACCGGACTCCTTATGAGACGAAGTGCCCCACATGATCGCGCAGTATGCGCAGGATTGCTGCATGACTAGTCGGTGTGACTCATGCATTTCGCATATGTGTGACATGATCATTATACGAACTAGCGACATCAGGGTCGTGGCCTCCACAGGCACATCGTGGATGGCCGTATCGGATACCTAAAATACTTAGTTCTAGCACTGTAGGCACTTAGGATGTCCTTGGGTGAAAGACCCAGAACCTTTTTGGTATCAGGAGATGCTTCAACGTTTAGACCGAGTGGATACATGGGTGCCCGAGTGCCTAATACCAATAGGCCACGTCTCCCACTATGTTATAGTTGGTTGGAAGGGGGTGTGGCCTTATTCGCTCGAGTGAGGGGATTGTAAGCTAGGCTGATTTTGACCAGCTCGTAAATGGCTCCGCTATCAATGAGCCAGGTAGGTATTGACAGACTACTAGTCAGGAAGATAGTGTGGTCTTTTTCACTCGTTAGGCTATACGGCTAGAGAAGCGGTAGTCAGTGTGGAGTGTACTACACCTCAGTGATATCCTAGAGAGGAACTGTACTGATATATGTACTTGATGAGGACTGGCATGCTTGTATTACATCTCGCATATGACATTCAGCTACGTAGGCCTCACATCGCATGGCCTTGGTATAGCCGATAGCATTCATGTCTTGCATCATATAGCCTTGATACGGCTAATAGTATTCATGGACTTACCTGCATATTTTCGCATTACTCTGATATCGTATACTTAGCACTCGCCTTGCGCACACACTTACACCACACTCTAAGCTTTTATAAGCTTATGCACGACCGTTGTGTGTAGGTGTCGTTGGATCGCAACAGCACTGAGGTAGGAGCGCGTATCAGTCCATTTTAGAGCTTTTTGATCACCCTGTATTTTCCTTTTCACGTTGTACTTAAAGTTTTTAATATAGTGGATATGTGGTGATGTTGTTTTATGACTTGGTTATGCTTGTGGTTATGCTCCATTACAAAAAAATCATACTAAAAATCCTTCTTGTAGGATCCTAGGATCAGAATCTGGCAAATGGATGCCGGAAGCCGAGAATAGGGCACAACGGAGGCTTTTAGCATCTGATTCAGCGATCAAAAATTTTGTGAGCCTGTTTTCTAAGTTTGGGGCGTGATAGAAGTTGGTATCAGAGCATAACTTGGCAATACCTGAGGATCACATCACATATTTACTATGAACTTAGAATAAATAGGTCCGAGTCTGAATAACTTAGCGATTTTCTGATATAGACCCTGTTTATGCCTTCGAGAATTCTCGAGGCTGATAGGCACTTGTTCCTTCCTGTAGGACATGCCGACTAGGAAAGCGACCCAAGCGACTCCCGCTCCTCCGTGTGAGCCTTACGCAGCCCCGACAGCACTCGTGACTGCAGAGCAGCGTCAGCAGATGCAGAAGACAATGACCGTTATCTTTCAGGGGCAGGGCGGGCGCCCCGTTGTTACTCCAGCCCAGGCAGAGCAGGAGCGCACGAGTGCCCTTCTTAGAGACTTCCGACGGCACGATCCCCTGCACTTCCAGGGCATGCCAGACCCTACTACAGTGGAGATATGGCGCTTCAAGTTGGAGAAGATTTTTGACACTATGAGATGTATGACCCAGCAGTGGGTTTCGTTAGCTGTATTCCTTCTCCAGGGTGAGGCTCAACACTGGTGGGCATCAGTCACCCGAGCGGCAACAACCGATTTCGAGTGGACCTGGGAGGAGTTTGTAGACCGGTTCGACTAAAAGTTCTTTCATGAGCACGTTCGATAGTAGCGCGCATTAGAGTTTGAGCCTCTAGTCCAGGGAGATATGACTGTATCCCAGTATGAGGCGCGTTTCGTCGAGCTATCGAGGTTCGCTACGTATCTTATCGATGATGAGGCGCTGAAAGTCTGCCATTTTGAGAACGGCTTACGTCCTTCCCTCAGGAGCCTGTGATCTGGCACATGCTTCCGAGGTTTGAGTAGATTATGAAGAGGGCCCAGATCTACGAGGCAGATTAGACCAGTTTGCAGAGGGCCCACGACCAGAGAGGAGACTAGAAGACGAAGGCACCCTCCAATAGCTCCCATTAGCAACAACATCGTCCACAGCAGCGACGCACGACCCTCCCAGCATTCCAAGCACCAGTGGCACCCCCAGCACTACCTCCGGGACCGTTTCCAGGTACTTGCTTTGGATGCAGTAAGACAGGACATCGTAGGCACAACTGTCCCCATCCGCAGCAGCAGTAGCCGAGGGCACCGTATCAGCCTCCGCGGCATCCCCCACAGCAGAAGCAGCAACCGCAACATCAGCCCCTAGACCTCCCCCGTAGCAGCAGATCAAGCCGTCACAGCGGCAGCAGCAGCAGCATCAGAGACCTCAAAGGGGACATGCACCTCCCCAACAAGCCTAGGGCAGATTTTATGCTGCCCAACAGGACCGTCAGTCATCAGGAGGGGTCGTCGAGGGTACTCTCCCTGTTTCTACATGCATTGCACGTGTATTGTTTGATTCTGGTGCATTGCATTCATTTGTGGCTGATGATTTCTGCCAAGTGACCGGTTTAACGTTGGAGTCTGCTCGTGAGGGTTTGTCGATATCAACGCCCTTAGGGAAGACTGCAGTGATAGACCGATTTTGCTCGTCTTTCCCTGTCCTGATTGGGGATATCTTTTTGCCTGTTGATCTGTTCGTATTGCCGATGTTCGAGTTTGATGTCATCCTAAGCATGGATTGGCTTGCTGAGTACCACATCATATTGGACTGCTCCGCGAGGACAGTCACGTTTTGTATACCCGGCAGGCCAAAGTTCTAGTTTGTTGCCGAGCCCAGAGGAGAGCAACTTTCCTGCCTGTTGTTTTGTGCCATTGAGGAGTCAATTGGCTTGAGTATCGACCAGCTACTGGTTGTTTGTGGTTTTCCTGATGTGTTCCAGGAGATTCTGGGGTTACCACTTCGTCGACACACTGAGCTCCAGATTGATCTCGTACCCAGTAGCGCACCTATTTCGAAGGCCCTGTATCGTATGGCACCGTTGGAGTTGCGAGAACTGCAGAAGCAGTTAGACGAGTTGTATGAGTTAGGATTTATCCATCCGAGCAGTTCACAGTGGGGAGAGCCGGTACTCTTCATGAAAAAGAAAGATGGCTCGCTGAGGCTTTGCGTAGATTACTGTGAGCTCAACAAGGTCACGATCAAGAATAAGTACCCGCTCCCGATGATCGATGATTTATTTGATCAGCTGCAGGAGGCGCAGTTCTTTTCGAAGATAGACTTGCGGTCCGGTTATCATCAGGTTCGGGTCCGAGATGAGGATATCCCGAAGACAGCCTTCAGGACGCACTATGGTCATTTTGAGTTCCAGGTCATGTCCTTCGAATTGACCAATACGCCCATAGTATTCATGCAGTTGATGAACGAGGTCTTCCATCCGTATCTCGACTAGTTTGTTGTGGTGTTCATCGATGACATTCTGATATATTCGAGGACCCGCGAAGAGCATGAGCGGCATCTAGAAATTACCTTGTAGACCCTCCGTGCACACTAGCTTTACGTAAAGCTAGAGAAGTGTGAGTTCTGTCATGAGGAGGTGAAGTTCCTCGATGGCAAGGCGTCGCAGTGGACCCCTCGAAGATTGATGTCGTTCGTCAGTGGGGCAAGCCCACGAACGCATCCGAGATCCGCAGTTTCCTTAGTTTGGCGGGATACTACCGACGTTTCATTGAGGGATTCTCTCGTATTGCAGCCCCATTGACCAGATTGACCAGGAAGGGTGCCGAGTTCATTTGGAGCGACACTTGTGAGCAGGCATTTATGGAGCTGAAGGACCGCCTTACGTCTGCTCCTGTCCTCACTCTTCCCTCTGGGAGTGATGGATTGTTATATTTACCGTTGTCTTGCGAGTTAGCTTGGGTGCTATCCTGATATAGCACACGAAGCCAGTGGCTTATGTGTCTCACCAGCTCAAGGTTCATGAGCTGAATTACCCCACGCATGATTTGGAGCTAACAGCATTTGTCTTCGCATTGAAGGTGTGGAGGCATTATCTATATGGGGTGAGGTTCGAGTTCTTCTCCGACCACAAGAGCTTGAAGTATTTGTTCTCTCAGTTTGAGCTGAACATGAGGCAGAGGCATTGGATGGAGCTCCTGAAGGACAATGATTTTAATCTTCAGTATCACCCGGGCAAGGCGAACGTGGTAGCGTATGCCCTCAGCTGTCAGTCACGAGGCCTGGTGGCACATATGATGATTCAGGAGTGGAAGATGCTTGAGGATGTTTCTTCATTTGACTTCGATCGGCTTGCAGTCTTCTATTGTCCAGTTATCGAGCCTGTCGATTCAACCCTCTCTTATTACAAGGTTGATCGAGGCTCAGCAGGCAGATGAGTCAGTGCAGAGTTTTCTGGCAGAGGCAGCATCTGAGAGTTAGTCAGATTGGCAGATTGGTTCTAATGGTGGAGTTCGCTTTAGAAGCCGATTATGTGTCCCGGATATTCCTGAGTTGCGCAAAGATCTTATGACCGAGGCATATCGATCGCAGTTCTCTATCCACCCTGGTTCGACGAAGATGTATCGCGATATGAGGCGTCAATATTTTTAGGTGAGGATGAAGCGCTAGATCACCAATTTTATATCCGAGTGTGACACATGCCAGTGTGTCAAGGCCGATCATTAGAGATCCCTTGGTCCATTGCAACCATTGAGTGTCTCGATGTAGAAGTGGGAGCACGTTTCGACAGATTTCATTATGGGCTTACCGAGGACTCAGTGTGGTTATAACGTCATATAGGTTGTTGTGGACCGTTTGACGAAGTCGGCACATTTTCTTGCGATGCGTGACATTTGATCAATGGACCGGCTTGCGAGGTTATTAATCGATGAGATTGTGAGATTGCACGATGTTCTTATTTCGATCGTTTCTAACCAAGACCAGAGGTTCACATCTTAGTTTTGAAAGAGCTTCCAGACGGCGATGGGGTCTATCTTGCAGCTCAACACCACGTATCATCCGCAGATCGAGAGGGTCAACCAGATCCTTAAGGATATTCTTCGGGCTTACGTGATTGATTTCTCAGATAGCTGGGACGAGCACCTACGATTGGCTGAGTTCACGTACAACAACAGCTATCAGGCGACCATTGTCATGGCTCCTTTTGAGGCATTATATGGCAGACCATGCAGATTTTTGAATTGTTGGACCGAGGTTGGAGAGCGGCGTCTCCTAGGTCCCAAGCTTGTGTAACAAACATCAGAGGTCATCGACATCATCAAGCAGAGGATGTGCACAGCTCAGAGCCGACAGAAGAATTTTGCTGATCGTCGGCGTCGTCCCTTGGAGTTTGCCATTGGGGACCATATGTATCTTAAGGTCTCACCCATGACGGGTGCGGTTCGTTTTGGAGCGAAGGGCAAGCTTGCCCCGAGATTCATAGGACCTTTCAAGATCACGGGGCGTGTTGGCGTCGTGGCCTATCGGCTTGCCTTGCCACCTCAGTTTTCCACGTCTCTATGTTAAGGAAGTGTGGATCAGACATCGTTCCTGTTATTGATTGGCAGTCATTGGAGGTTCGTGAGGACGCTTCTTACATTGAGCAGCCAGTTCGTATCCTCGATTAGAAGAAGCAGGTCCTCCGGACCAAGGTTATTCCCTTGGCGAAGGTGTAGTGGAGCCATCATAGTGTGGATGAGGCATCTTGGGAGCGCGAGGCAGAGATTCAACAGTACTATCCCCATCTTTTTGATGTTTGATTATATGTTGTATTGCGTTTTGATTATATGTTGATGTTATGTTTCTTCTTTCCCATGAGTTTTGTCTTGTTACGATGATTGTGTAAATTTTGAGGACAAAATTTTTATTAGGTGGGGAGAGCTGTAAGGCCCGTATCCTAGTCCGTACTGTTCCGTCGACCCCCGCGATCCTTCCCGTCGAATTCTGGCAATTCGCGACCTATAATCGACGTTTGCGCACGACCCCAAGTCGTATCCCGTATATCTGAGTCGACTTGACCCGAAACTTGTATCTTACCGACCGTGCCGTCGTCGCGGTTCCAATGCCGCGTCTCGTATGCCAATCCGACACTTAAATCATAAGATGTGGACCGTGCATTATAATGGTCGTGGACCGCATATTGCGGGACCCACCTATCCCATGTGGCACCAATCCCTAGGTAATCATGAGGGTGATGACATCACCCTAGCTATAGCTACCCTACCCTAGCCGCAGCCACCCTACCCCTAGCCTTTCTTACAAGCACTTATTGCTAGCCACCCCACCCCTAGCCCTTCTTACAAGCACTTATTGCTAGCCACCCATACCTCTCTTACAAGTCATCATTGCCTACCTAAGCTACACTCTCTCTTATTTCTCCCTTTTTTTCAAGCAACCCAAACACCAAATTTTCCAACGTCCAAGCTCTCCCAACCTCCATGAGAAGATTTTATGTGTGGCCCACTTCCTAACCATCTCATCTCTCATCTCAACCATCAAAACTCCATCATCTTCCGTTGGGATCGAAGCTAAGGAGCAAAGGAAGCCAAGGGAGAAAGGAGAAGACGGTAGGTGCTTCTATAAGCCTAAATTTCCTTTTTTTTTTATGAATGGCCAAGTGGGTCCTACCGATTGATGGTATGGATCTCACTTTGGACCCTATATGTGGCCGATGGCCCGCCTTGATTCTCATAATCATTCCATGATGAGGCCATTCTCCATGGACCCCATCATGATGTTTATTTTCCTTGCATGAATAGAGGTCATATAGACCTTCCATTTTGGTAGAGAAGGAATCTCCACCGTTGATCTTTGATTTGGTGGACCCACATGTATTAGGACCCACTTGATGTATGATTGAATGCAAGGGAGGACTCATAGTGGCGGAGCCCTCCATCACACATACCCCCCCCCCTCTCTCTCTCTCTCTCTCTTTCTCTCTCTTTCATTTTTGTATGATGATGTGGTTGTGTGGCCCACTCGGATGGACCCCACCTTAATGTATGTCTTATCCACACCATCCAACCATTGGTGGCCCATCTAGGCAACCATTTGTAGGTGGGGCCTACCTTATATATGTGTTGTCCAAACGGTCAAGCGTCTAGGGACGCTGGACGTGGCCATGCAATGAAGTGTGCACTGACCGTGTGGTGCTGACCGGCTAACCAAACAAAAATAATAATAATAATAGTATATTTATTTATTTAAGGTATTTGGGTGGACCGCTCATGCAGGCCTCACCTTGATGTATGAACCCAATCCACGCCGTTCATTCCATTCTTCAGCTCATTTTAGATGTTAAGCTGAAAAACGAACCCAATCCGATTTTCTGACGGGCCATATCATAGAAAATATTGATTTTTACAGTTAAAATCGACTAGGACCCACCTTAAGCCAAAACATACTGAATATTGGGCTTGTTTGGTCAGTCTTGAGCCATGAAATGCAATGAAAAACTGTAAAAAAAATAATTTTTGAAAAAAAAAAGAAAATGGCATGCAGCGCCTGCTACTGCTGACGATGCAGCAGGACGCTGTTGTGTTGGCGGGAGAGCAAGGGCCAAGGTCCCAGCCATGGGCCCCACTGTGATGTGTGTGGAATATCCACACCATGCATTTGGTGGGCCCCTTCTTGCAGTGGGCCCCCTCCAAAAATCAGCCATATGAGGAACTCAAATGGCCCACACGGCAGGAAACAGTGGGATTAAGGGTCTACCATTGGAACCCTTTTGGGTTTTCACAGAAGTTTTGGATCATTACGAAATTTGTTTTTCCTTCTTATTTAGATCTGTGTAACCTCATCAACGTTGGATGGAAAACAAATGTTATGGTGGGCCACACGTGCAGACCCACCTTATGAAGCAGATTGGCTGGAGTGCCACACACCAGCAATATAGCTGGTGTACGTGACGTCACCAAATTATGTGGGCCCCACCTGTTTCACCCTCGCCCTCCATCTATGGGACCCACCATGATGCTTGTGTTACATCTAAAACATCCAACCATTTTGAAAGATAAATTTATGGCATGAGACTAAAAATGAGACAGATTTATGATCAGGTGGACCACATTACAAAAAACAGTGGGATTGAGCGTCCACCATTAAAACCCTTAGACTACAGGGTTTAGACCATTAAGATAGTTGTTTTCCCTCTTAATCCAGGTCTTTAAGACCTTATGATTAGATTGAGTGGAAAATAAACTTTATGGTGGGCCCTGTGATTTATTTAACAGTTAGAATTATTATCTCCACTGCTATTTGTGGTATAGTCCAAATGATCCTTCAATATGACTCTTTTTGGGTATGTATGAGGCTCATCTTGATGTATTGGTGGTCCGTCCATTGAGGCCCACCTTGGTATATATATGAGGCCCATATGATTAGGCCCATCTTGATGTATTTATGGCCTTCCGTTGAGGCCCACCTTGATGTATATAAGGCCCATGTTATGTGGCCCATTGTGATGTATTCAAGACCCATGGGTTATGGCCCATTGCAATGTACATAAGGCCCATTGGTGCAGCCCATTGATGCGGCCCACTTGATGAATATAAGGCCCATGTGATGCGGCCCATTTGATGTATCTAAGGCCCATGGGTCGAGGCCCAACGGGATGTCCTTAAGGTCCATTGCAATGTGTGATTCCACCATGGTTTGTGTGATGATGTTTATGATGGACCGTGCCTTAGGAGCAATGATGGTTTGAGGTCCACATTGTAAGAATAATGTTGGTTAAATATCCAGATTATAACTCTTTCTAGGGCTTATTGATAGGCCAATACTTATTATATGTAGGCTGTTTAGGCCCATCCTCGTTGGAAGGATAGTTCATCACCATATAACATGCTTAGTATAACTTGATGATTCATACCCATACACATCATATGTATGATTGATATGAGGAATGTTTGATCATAGCATAATCCGTTGGGCTGAGACATTTACGGGACTCCTTATAAGACGGAGTGCCCCATATGATCATGTAGTACGCGCAGGATTGCTGCATGACTGGTAGGTGTGACTCATGCATATCGCATATGTGTAACAGATCATTGTATGCCCTAGCGACATCAGGGTCGTGGCCTCCACAGACACATCGTGGATGGCCGTATTGGATATCAGAAATACTTGATTCTAGCACTGTAGGCACTTACGATGTCCTTGGATAAAAGTCCCAGAACCTTTTTAGTACCAGGAGATGCTCCAATGTCTAGACCGAGTGGATACATGAGCGCCCGAGTGCTTAACACCAGTAGGCCGTGTCTCCCACTGTGTCGTGGTCGGTTGGAAGGGGGTGTGGCCTTATCCGCCCGAGTGAGGGGGTTGTAAGCTAGTCTAAGTTTGACCAGCTCGTAAATGGGTCTGCTATCGATAAGCCGAGTAGGTATTGACAGACTACTAGTCAGGTGGATTGTGTGGTCTCTTCCACTCGCTAGGCTGTGCGACTAGGGAGGCGGCAGTCAATGTGGAGTGTACTACACCCCGGTGATATCCCAGAGAGGAACTGTACAAATATATGTACTTGATGAGGACTGACATGCTTGTATTGCATCTCGCATATGACATTCGGCTACGTAAGCCTCGCATCGCATAGCCTTGGTATGGCCGATAGCATTCATGTCTTGCATCATATAGCCTTGATATGGCTGATAGTATTCATGGACTTACCCGCATGTTTTCATATTACTCTGATATTGTATACTTGGCACTCACCTTGCACATACACTTACACCACCCTCTAAATTTTTGTAAGCTTATGTACGACCGTTGCGTGCAGGTGTCGTTAGATCGCAACAGCGTTGAGGCAGGAGCGCATATCAGTCTATTTTAGAGCTTTTTTATCACCTTGTATTTTCCTTTCTGTATTGTACTTAAAGTTTTTAATATTCTCGATCGTTGAATCCGGTGCTGACAGCCTCCGTAGTACCCCATTCTCGGCTCCCAGCGTATATACGCCAGATTCTAATCCTGGGATCCTACAAGGAGGATTTTCCAATGTACATTTATCTCGTAATGAGCATAACCACAAGATTACCCAAACCACAAAGGCAACATCATCATCACATATCCACTAATATAATTGTTTGAATACAATACTGAAAGGGAAATATATATATATAATAAATCAAAGCTCCAGAAGACCGCTGTACGCTCCAGGCTCAATGTTGCTGCAACCTAACATCACTTACACGCATCTATCGTGCATAAGCTTATAGAAAGCTTAGAGGGTGGTGTAAGTTTGTGCACAAGATAAGTGTCAAGTATTCAACGCAATGACATAATCATACAATGTCGAAATAAGCGCAAGGTCATGAATCATACATTATCAGAATAAGCGAAAACATACTGATAGGCCCATAAATACCACCAGTCTTATCCAGGCTATGCGACGCAGAAATATAATAAAAACAATATCATATACTGATGAAGCAATGTAGATCAACTATGCAATGCGAAGACAACAAACCAAATATCAGATGTCGCTGATGCAATACAATATACAAATCCTGATGAGTAAAATAAACAGCGTCAGTCATACCATATACCGTGGATGTAATGCAACATGGGTCTATCAGGCGCCAAGAGTATAATGCAATATGTAAATCCTGCTAAGTCCGTCTAGGCCATATAAGTGCAGAAACATAGTAACCCAAAATGCTAAGTACTGCGGATGCAATATGATATGCGGTGCAAATGGAATGACCATGCTGGAGTGTGAAGTCGGGATGATAGCATGTAGTATCGCAGGCTACAGGGTCCACCGCAAGAGACTCCTATCCAAACCAGTCCCATACCTAAATTTGGATAGCCAGACTCAATGTGGTAAACTCCTGATCTCAGGTTAGTCGCGCGCCCAACAGAAATCATCGCCATGCGAAAGTACACGTAATAAATAGTTACGCACCACCAGCCCGAGTGGATAGTGAATGAATGAATGAATAAATAAATATGCAATTCCTGCTCAATAAGTCCACATATTAGTACGGTTACTCTCTGGGAAATCACCAGGGTCTATTACACTCCAAACCAGATTGCCGCCCCATCGCGCGCAACAAGGTGAGTGGAAGAGACCTCACTATCCGCCTGCCAATATCGGGCCCGGCTTGTCGATAGCGGACCCATTCCTCGAGCTGGTCAGACTCAGCCTAGCATTGCCCCCTCCTCTCGGGCAGGTAAGGCCGCACCCCCTTCCAACCGACCACGACACAGTGGGAGACGCGGCCTAACGGTATACGGCCCTCATGCGCTCATGCATCCACTCGGTCTAGACGTTGGAGCAACCTCTGGAACCAAGAGGGTTTAGGGACTTTCACCCAGGGATATCTATAGCACCCCATGTAGAACAGATTTTCGGTGTCCCATCTGGCCATCCACGAAATACCTATAGAGGCTACGGCCCTAATGTCACTAGGGCGTACAGTGATCACAATGCAAGATGCATGAGTCATACAATCCAATCATGCATCACTCCTATGCATACCATGGGCCTAGGTGAGATAATCTCTGCCTATTAGGGAGTCTCATAACAACCTGCCCAATGACATATGCAATGGTCAACCACATCTCATAACAAACATGCAGATGATGCGTATGGGTAAGTATCATGATGCTATGCTGTCAAATACTCATAATCGATATCAATAACCGGCATCGACAATCGACCTCTACAATGTGGACATTTAACCAACATTGCCCCCAAGGAATGGCCCACATAGAGCCTAACATATAGTGGACCCATGGCCTCACACAAGGACCTAATATACAACACCATGGGCCTCGCTCAAGAGTTGAATACACATCACGATAAGCCTTTCACATGGGCCCAACATACATCACAATGGGCTTCATCGCCTGACCCTCAAATGCATCACAATGGGCCTCATCACATAGGCCTCGATACTCGGTCTCAACAATCGGAATCGGCTTATACAATCGGAATAAGCAAATCGGTCACGCCAATCGGCAATCGGTCACGACAATCGAAATCGATCGATAATCAGAACCAGTAAATTGGTCTCGTCAATCAGAATCGGCAATCGGTCACAACAATCGGAATCGATCGATAATCAGAATCGGCAAATTGGTCACGACAATCGGGATCGATCGAAAACCAGAGTCGGCAGATCGGTCACGACACTCGAAATCGACAATCGGCCACGACAATCGGGATCGATCGATAATCAGAGTCGGCAAATCGGTCACGATACTCGAAATCGACAATCGGCCACGACAATCGGAATCAATCGATAATCAGAATCGACAAATCGGTCATGACAATCGGGATCGATTAATAATCAGAATCGAAAAATCAGTCATGACAATCGGGATCGATCGATAATCAGAGTCGGCAAATCGGTCACGATACTTGAAATCGACAATCGGCCACGACAATCAGAATCAATCGATAATCAGAATCGGCAATTCGGTCATGACAATCGAGATCGATCAATAATCAGAATCGGTAAATCGGTCACGACAATCGGGATCGATCGATAATCAGAATCGGTAAATCAGTCATGACAATCGGAATCGGCAATTGTCATGGTAATTGGCCTCGATCGCTAATCGACAATCGGCCACGACAATTAGAATCGATCGATAATCAGAATCGGCAAATCGGTCATGACAATCGGGATCGATCAATAATCAGAATCGAAAAATCGGTCATGACAATCGGGATCGATCGATAATCAGAGTCGGCAAATCGGTCACGACAATCGGGATCGATCGATAATCAGAATCGGAAAATCGGTCACGATACTCAAAATCGATCGATAATCAGAATCGGCAGATCGGTCATGACAATCAGAATCGGCAATCGATTACGACAATCGGAATCAATTAATAATCAGAATCGGTAAATCGGCACCAATAATCAGGGTCGATAATCGGCGTCAGCCTCGATAACTGGCATCGGTAATCAGTAGATAAACAAAGCGGGGTCCATAAATGATCAGCCGATCAACCATAATATAAAGATCGACACTCAACCGTGGTTATATTAAATCTGATAGCACGGAGTCATCCGTCTATGGTGAATGGGGCCCACTTATTTGGATTAACTCACAAGACAATGGGCCTAACCAGGCCTAAGGGAAGGTCACAATGAGGACATCTAACCATCATTGCCCATCAATGTGGACGTCAAACCGACATTGCTCCCAAGGGGGTGGCCTACATACGGCTAAACATATAATGGGCCCATGGCCTCACGTACAATCATGATAGGCCTCATTTACTTCACATGTGCCTCGTCACACAGGCCAACATACATCGCATCGGGCCTCGAATATACACAATAGGTGGGCCTCGCACCAAAACCTCGCATACATCTCAATGGGCCTCTTATGTCAAGCGGCCACATCACATGGGCCACACTATATGGGCCACACCAATGGCTTCATATACATTAATTAGGTTGCACCAATGGGCCTCATGTATATCAAATTGGGCCCACCCTTGTATGTATTTGAGACTCGACCTATTCACAAGTTAACATAGAGATAATTGAAGTGGAAACAATATTGGGAACTACGGTGGCCCGTAGAAGTGTTGAACGGTGGACATCACTGTACACTATTTAAATGACGGGTCCACTGAATTTTAGATCTGACCCATTCTTTTGCTCACATCATAAAATGATACCTCAATGGTTAGATGGTTTGTATACAACACATGCCTCATGGTGGGCCTCATAGATAGACCGCGTGGATGGAATAAGTGAGGCTTATAGTAGCAGGTCTACACGTCGCATGACAGTTATATTGCTGCCGTACATGCAGCGAATGCAGCTTAAATAAAAGCAGAGGTGGGTCCCACGTAGGGCCCACCCTCATGTACAAATATAATATATAATGTATTTTATTAAGATACCTGCTGCGGTGCGGCTTTAAGCATTAAAAGGCACGTATATAAAATATATAATATATTTTAGAACACAGTAGCTGCTAGTACAGCTTCAAGCATTTAAAGACTGAGGTAGGTCCCACGTAGGGCCCACCTTCATGGATATATATGTTATACATGATATAATATATATATATATATATATATATAATATTATATAAAAGTGACGTCCAGGCCATGGCCTGGACGGTTACATACAACAAGGAGGGCCCCACTCGTGAAGTGGGTCCTACCGTCCAAGGACGGTGGACACCACACGTATGTGATGGTGTGGCCCACTCCAAATGGCTAGACGGCGTGGATGGATCACTTAAACCCCACCGTCAGTACACACTCCATGTCAGCCACCACCACAGGGATCGATACCAGACCTCCAGTGTTGAAAAGAGGTATCTTTCACACAGTCTACCACGTTAGCTATGGGCCCTCTGTTGAAACGAGGTACCTCCACTCAATCTGCCAGTGAGCTATGGAATTGGGAGGAGGGCCCCACCTGGATGTGGCCCCACCGTTAGAGGTGGTGGATGGTTTGGATGAAACACACATCAAGGTGTGGCCCACTAAATGGGTGATGGACGGTGATGGGTCCCATGGACCCCATCGTCACTCACATCACTGTTAGCCACCCCCTGTCAGTCCGCATTAGGGACAGATGCCAAGACCTCAGCGTGAAACGAGGTATCTTTCACTCGTTCTGCCAGTGAGCTATGGATTTGGGAGTGTAAGTGGGCCCCACACGGACATGGTCCACCGCCCAGAACGGTGGACGGTTTGGATAAAACACATACATCATGGTGTGGTCCATTTGAAAGGGTGGAGGACGGGGGCGGGTCCCATGGACTCCACCATTAGCTGACCCCTTGACAGTACACCCACTGCTGTTCACACTCCACTGTCACAGACGTCCAGCGTCCCTGGACGCGGGACGGTGTGGATATAACACAAGTCTCATGGTGGGTCCCACATGGTCGTGGCCCACCTGATTTTGGATCAAGCTGATAAGTGTTTTTCATCATTCAGGCCCACTGGATGGCTTGGATAAAATAGATGGATGGCGCCGGTTGAAAGGGGCATGATCAAGGGGATCACACCATTTTGGATGGGTGGATGGGGTGGATGACATCATGCATCAAGGCGGGCCACAAGCCATCAAATATAAGAGAGAGAGAGAGAGAGATAGAGAGAGACATCGGCAATATCGGAGGGGCCCCGCCACTATGGGCCCCTCTTGAATATAAGCATATATCAAGATGGGGCCCACATATGTGGACCATTAAATAGAAAAAAGATAAAAGACAAACATCCACGATCACCCACCTTAGATCTCTTCTTCCTTCTTCCGCCAATGCATGCTAAAGCTCCAAATGAACAATTTCTACGGTTGGGATCAAACTTGGATGGTGGAGATGGGAGATAGAAGTGGGCCACACAAAGCTTCTCCCATGGACGTGAGTTGCTTGGGAGGAAAAAATGAGAGAGAGAGATGAAAGAGAGAGAGAGGTATAAGAGAGAGAGAGAGAGATGGGTGTGATGGGTGAAATGGTGAGTGATGGGTGTACTTTGTGTGAGAGAGTGTTGACTTTAGGGGTTGCTTGGGGATGGGGTGATGTGTACTTGACAAGAGAGGTGATGTGTGATTGATTGATGAGATTGATGGGATTTGATGTGATGTTCTCTTGGGTTTTGCAACAGCGCGGTGTTTTCCTCGAACTGACCACGGGCCCACATCTTCTGGCCTAGGTATCACCTCGGTGTGCGACTCTGATATTGTATACTTGGCACTCACCTTGCGCATACACTTACACCACCCTCTAAATTTTTGTAAGCTTATGTACGACCGTTGCATGCAGGTGTCGTTAGATCGCAACAGCGCTGAGGCAGGAGCGCGTATCAGTCTATTTTGGAGCTTTTTTATCACCTTGTATTTTCCTTTCTGTATTGTACTTAAAGTTTTTAATATAGTGCATATGTGGTGATGTTGTTTTGTGACTTGGTTATGCTTGTGGTTATGCTCCATTACAAAAAAAAAAAAAAATCATACTAAAAATCCTCCTTATAGGATCCTAGGATCGGAATCTGGCAAATGGATGCCGGAAGCCGAGAATGGGGCACTACGGAGGCTATCGGCGCCGGATTCGGTGATCGAAAATTTTGTGAGCCTGTTTTCCAAGTTTGAGGCGTGACACGAACCGATCCAACGCACAATTGGCCTGACCCAAATCGTGTCCGACTCGGTTAGGGAAACCGAGTTGGATCGGGTTGGGTACGATTCGAATCAGGTTAGATGGAAAATAAACGTTACAGTGGACCATACGAATTTTTTAACGATGAAAATCATTATTCTTGCTGCTCTTTGTGGTGTGGTCCATTTGATCTTTGGATATGATTTTTTTTTTTATAATGCTCTGAAATGATCTCAAAATATGGATGAACGTTGTAGATATAATAAATCCATAACTATGGGGCGCTTGTAACTTTTACCTCATTTGAGCTGTTTGTACAACTCGGAGCTCGAAGCCTATCACTGTTTGTCTCTACACGACACGTATGCCTGTCACAGCCCAGTGACGTGCTGGGCACGATATCGGTACAGGGCCACGTCTGGATGCGGATTAGATACCAAGAGGTTTTGAGTTGGCATCACCAAGTTCTATGGGCCCCACCATGATGTATGTGTTATATCCACACCATTCATCCATTTTTAGATATCATTTTATGGTATGAACCAAAGAATGAGGAAAATAAAAGTTTGTAGTGGACCACACTAAAGAAAATAGTGGGGAGAGTGATTTCCACCGTTGAAACTATCCTAAGGTCCATCATAATGTTTATTTGAAATCCAACCTATTAAAAAGTTTTTTTTTTTAAAAAAAACGTGAAATAAGGAAAACACAAATATCAGCCTGATCTAAAACTTCTGTGGCCCTAAGAAATTTTCAATGGTGGGCTTCACTGTCCCACTGTTTTCTGTGCTGGGGTCCACTGGAGCTTTAGATTTAACTCATTCTTTGGATATTGCCTTAAAATGATCTCTTCAAATGAATGGAAGGTGTGGATACAAAACATACATCATGGTGGGGCCCACGGAACTTGTTGACGTAGCTTCAGTAGCTAGTCCCGCAACTCAGCCTGCCTGTCACTGACGCGCTGTGCACGCAAGTGGTTGACGTGCATAGCACATCTCTTAGTAAACTATGTGTGGGGCCCGCCGTGAATGCATGTGTTTTATCCACGCCGTTCATTTGTTTTCTCAAATCATTTTAGTGGTTGAACCCAAAATTGATGAATATCCAAAGCTCAAGTGGACCATACAACAAGAAGTATAAGTATTGATTTCCACCATTGAATCACTCTGGATCGAATCGGATCAGCCCGGATCGGATCCATTCGGTTCGGATTTCGGTTCGGATTGGTCCGAATTTACCATGATCCGACCTCGATTCGATGAACGGTCGGATCCGACTAATCCAAGCCGAACAGCACCGATCCAAGCCTTCAAATCGGGTCGGATCAAGTAGGATTGGGTCAAATCCACCGGATCGGACCAGAAATGCCTAGCTATATGTTTAACAAACATACTTAACAAAATAACTGGAAACCAATAAGAGCTCCTTGAGATATGCGTAGCTGATGTAAACTAACTTACCATCCAAATAATCCCTAGGCAGAAAAATGAGCACTATTTTAGGTGAGTGTGGACGTGACACATGTACGAGTCTTGAACCCATCATCAAATTAGTACATGTGGCTGCCTGTGAAGGTGCTGAGCTCTACACTCATGCAGACCTAAGTCAACTCCACGTCACACTTGAGTTCTTCTTTGATTACTGCAAGCCTTGGCTGTCCAGCTCCAACTGAGGATGGTGATGGCTCATGTAGTCCGCTTGACCCCACAGCACGAGCCCAACCTGACTTTAGACTGGGCTTGGTTGCGCACAAGGCCATTTTAACCCAACCCAGCTCAACTGACTTTAAGTTCTCCAATCTGCCGTTCCAAAATCCTGAGTTGGGTAATTCATTTATATCTTAAATGCAAACCGTTGGTTTCATTAATTTAAAATGTTTACTTTTTGTGTGTACGTTCAAATAATCAATGGAAATGCATAAACATTAAAGTGGGAAAGAGGGCTTTGTCAATTTTCAGCTTGAGAAGTGGGAAGGGTCTAAGAAGAAAAAAAAATTCACTCTCGGGTCTGGACCTTTTTTATACTACTCGCATGTTGGGCTTTAGGCGAGCTTGGACCTTGACCTTTCTTGGGCTGGGCTTGTTGTAGCCCGACCCAAACCAGATCATTGCCAGCCTTTATGTATATAGGAAAATGTTCCGTACGGTCCAGCTCATGGGAACTCTGTGAGGTCGAGCTGTGTGGACCCCACCATGATGTATGTCGAACATCAACACCGCGCATTTGATGGGTCCCCTTTAAATCATGGGATATCCCAAAAATCAGCATACACGGAACTCAGGAAGGCCATACCATCTAAACTCATGTGAAAACATGCTTAAAATATATAAAACCACTTGGTGGGGCCCACGTGAAATTTGGATGCATCTGAAACTCGGTCTAACCCCTCATCCAAGTGGAACACACATAATGGATAGGCTGGATTTGTGAACCACATCTCAGTGGGCTAATAATTATGAATGTTTTAATGGAGGGTAACTCCTCTCAACTTTTGTATGTGGTGTGGCCCACACAAGTCATGGATTGACTTGATTTTTAATCCCTAGTCCCACTCTGGAATGGTGCATCTGACTGATGGGGTAGATGTTCGACATACATCATGGTGGGGCCCACACAGCTCGACCTCATGGGACACCCCCCCCAACACACACACACACACACACACACACACATTTATATATATAGGGAAAAGGTACTATACGCTCGACCATATTATACCTTCTATAAGGTCGACTGTTGGCGTTTGTCAGATGGTGAAAATTTTAAACAAACCAGGAAATTTAATAGGGCCGCAAGGAATTTATGCGCTAGCCTTTTGTTGTTGGAAGATCGTGTGATAGGATTCTGTATAGGGCCCATTATGATGTTTGTGATAAATCCAACCCGTCCATCCATTTTTCAAAATCATTTTAGGGCATGCGACCAAAAATGAAGAGGATCCAAAAATTAAATGGGCCACATGAGAGGAAACAGTGGAGATTTAGTGACCACCATTGAAACATTCATATGGCTACAAAAGTTTTGTTTCGGTTTATATTCGTAGTGTTTTCATTTCATCTTAGTGAAAACGACCTTATAAATGGTTTGGATGAAATATAAACACTAAGGTGGGGCCTAGGAAGGTTTCAACGGCAAGCATTCCTTTCCCCACTGTTTCACATCGTATGGCCCACTTGAATTTTGGATCCTCCTTATTTTTGTATAATGTCCTAAAATGATATTTAAAAACAAATGGACAGATTGGATTTCATAAAAAGATCACAGTAAGTCCCACAAAAAATTCTTCCGCTAATCTTCATGAGAAAGGCTTTAGCAGGAAATTCGCGTCAGTTTTGAGTTTGGGAAATGGACTGGCTACTCCCCCGCCATCGGCCAATGACAAGTGGTCGGTGCTATGTGGGCCCCACCATGATGTATGTGTTTCATCTATGTTGTCCATTCATTTTTCCATCTAATTTAAGGGGGTGAGCCCAAAATTGAAGCATATCCAAAGATCAAGTCCATCATGCCTGGGAAAAAGTGAGGATAATGATTTCCACCATTGAAACCTTGTTAGGCCCCATAGTGATGTATATTTTTCATCCAACCTGTTCATAAGATCATACATACATGGATGAACGGAAAACAAAAATATAAGCTTGATCCAAAACTTATGTGGCCCCCAAGAAATTTTCAACAATAGAAGTTCAATTCAGTTGTTTCATGTGGTGTGGTCCATTTGAACATTGTATATACTTCATTTTTGGGATCAAGCCATAAAATTATCTGGGAAAATGGATGGATGGAGAAGATAAAATACATAAATCATGGTGGACCTCACACAGTTTACTCAGTAAGCTGAGCAATCCCCTTCCGTCTAGGAGGGAAGCGGATTGGCTGTTGTACTACACACCAGCTATATAGTTGTATAGCTGGTGTAGATACGTGTCGCATGTGCCGACGCTCCTCGAGCTCCGTGTTGCATTAACGATTCAAAGGAGATCAAAGTTACATGGCCCCACAATGATTTATTTATCATATCCACACACTTCATCCATTTTTCGAGATCAATTTAGACCATTAAACAAAAAATGAATCATATCCAAAGCTCAAATGGACCACACCAAAAATAGCAGCGAGGACAATGATTTTCATCGTAAAAAAATTCTTAGGGCCTACATAACTTTTATTTTCCATCCAATCTATTAATAAGATCACAAATACATAAATGAAGAGGAAAAACAAATTTCATGTTGATCGGAAACTTTTGTGACTCCAAAAGGGTTTCAATGGTAGACGTTCAATCCTCAATTGCTTTTTACAATGTGGTCCACTTGATCTTCATATCTGTCTTATCTTTAGGCTTAGCCTTAAGACGAGCTTGCCAAATGGATGGACGTTTTAGATATAACACATACCTCATACCTCATGATGAGACTTACAAAACTTGTTGACGTTAATACACTAGTTATATAGCTGGTGTGTGGTACACCAGCCAATCTGCTTCCGTCTCCGAGTGGGACGCGGATTACCTAATGAGAGGTTGAGCAGCTGAAGTCACGTTACCAAGTTTTGTGGGTCCTAGCATGATGTATGTATTGTATCCACACCGTTCATCCATTTTAAGAGATCATATTATGACATTATGCAAAGAATGAGGCAGATCAAAAGCTCTAGTGGACCCCACCATAGAAAAAAGTGTGGAGAGTGATGCTCACAGTTAAAATCATCTTAAGGCCCACTGTACTGTTTATTTGACATCCAATCAGTTGATTAGGTCATACAGACCCATATGAAGGAAAAAAAAAAATAATGATCAACTTGATCCAAAACTTTTATGCCCCCCCCCCCCCCCCAAAAAAAAAAATGTAATGGTCAACACCCATTCAACACTATTTCCTATAACGTGGTTCATTTGAGATTGGGATATACCCCATTTTTGGTCTCATTACCATAAAATGATCTAAAAAAACATATAGACAAAATAGATGAAACACATACAACATGATGGGACCCACATAACACCGACCACCCGCCATTGGCTGGTTGCGGGGGAGTAGCCAGTCCGTTTGCCAGACCCATGGACGCAGATTTCCTACTAAAGCCTTTCCCATAAAGATTCGGAAAAGGATTTTGTGTGGGGCCCATTGTGATCTTTGTGTGAAATCCAACCCATCCATTCATTTTTAGATATCATTTTATGACATTATACCAAAAATGAGGAGGATCCAGAATTCAAGTGGGCCATACGAGATGAAACACTACAGAAATGAATGCTTACCATTGAAACCTTCCTAGGCTCCACCTTAGTGTTTATATTCCATCCAAACCGTTTATAAGGTCATTTCCACTTATATGAAATGAAAACACCACGGACATGAACCAATATATAACTTTTGTAGTCATATGAATGTTTCAATAGTGGTCATTAAATCCCCACGGTTTCCTCTCATGTGGCCCATTTAATATTTGGATCCTCCTCATTTTTCGTTGCATGTAGGAAAATGATTTTGAAAAACGGATGGACGGGTTGGATTTATCACAAACATCATAGTGGGCCCTACACAGGATCCTAGCACGTGATCTTCTAACAAGTTTGCACATAAATTCCTTGCGGCTCTATAAAATTTCCCAGTTTATTTAAAATTTTCATCATCCGACGAATAACATGTCGCTAGCACTTAACCTTATAGAAGGTATAATACGGTCGAGCGTATAGTACCTTTTCCCACATATATATATATATCAGATTGCTCAGCTACCCACTAGGCACAGAACTTGTGTGAACTTTTTAAGAAGTTATTATACATTATTTGAGTCCAAAATTTAAACGGTCCGTATGATGCAGCACCGCATTAAACCCCCAGGTCCAACTTTTGCTTTCACCCAAAAACTTTGGGGGGCCATGAAAAAAGAAAACAATTTCCTTCCTTGATTTGCATCTCTCTTCGCTACGGCCCACCAGAGCTTTAGGTGGGGGTGAGAATTAGTCCTTTGGAGTTTCATGGAATGCCGCATCACATGGACTGTTCGGATTAGACGCCCATGACATGTGTGTAAAGGCGCACACGTGCGTAGGTGAGTATGCCTCCCCTCCCATATATATAGGAAATGGTTCCATGCAGTCGAGCTCATGGAAACTTCCCATGAGGTGAACTGTGTGGGCCGCACCGTGATGCATGTCGAACATCAACACCGTGCGTTTGATGGGTTACCTTTAAATGATGGGATATCCCAAAAATCAGCTGTATAAGGAACTCAGGTGGGCCATACCATTTAAAATAATGTGAATATATTCTTAAAACATATAAAAGCATTTGGTGGGGTTCACCTAAAATTTGGATGCGTCTAAAAGTTGGTCTGACCCCTCTTCGAAGTGGGACACATATAATGGATAGGCTGGATTTGTGAACCACACCTCGGTGGGCCCAACAAATGATTATGAATGTTTTAATGGGAAGATAATTCCTCTCAACTTTTGCATGTGGTGTGGCCCACACAAGTCATGGACTGACTTCATTTTTAAGCATGAGCCCACAATGGAATGTTGTATCTGATTGATGGGGTAGATGTTCAGCATGCATCACAGTGGGGCCCACACAGCTCGACCTCGTGGGAAGTTCCCATGAGATCGACGGTATAGAACCATTTCTATATATATATATATACACACACACACACACACACATACATTTGAAGGGGTGTTCACGGGTCGGTCCGGGTTCTGCCCGCCCAGCATTCTAAGACCCAAGCCGGGCCCACGGGCCAAGAGAGTAGGTTGGTGGGCCTATTGACCAGGCTGGTATTTAGTGACCGTGGGCCTTAGAAACGAGTGGACCCGATCTTGCAACTTCTGCGCCAGCTCAGCAATTCCTCCAGACAAGCGATTCCCCCCACTTTGACTGGCATGGTGGCATTTGCTGCAAGTGTAGAGAGGGGCTGAGAGAGGGAGATGGGTTCATCAAGCACAACAGCAACCACAACAACAACAACAACAACAACAACGGAGAAGAAAGGGCTGGGATGGATGGAATGGCTGAGAGGTTGGTTTTACGTAATTTACGAGATGCTCTTCCAGCGGATCACTGCCAGCCATATCCCCAACCCTCTTGATTTGTCCCCTCTCCCTGATCTCACCTGCATCGTCACCGGTTCCACCAGTGGAATTGGCCTCGAAATCGCCAGGTATCTACCTCTTTTGCCCTCCATCCATCTTCATCTATGATGTTGATTCTTGCTAGCTTCGTTGGTCTTTTTTCTAGATTTCTTATGTATGGGATGTGGGCATTGTCCATAGATGACCATTCCATCTGTCACATTCGTCTTTTTTTTTTTTTTCCTTCCTTTTAATATGGAAAAGTTGATTTTCTGAATCAATTCGACCATTTCTTTTTTGGGTTTTGTTTGTTTGTTTGTTTGTTTGTTTGTTTTTTTTTTTAAATGAAATTTCATTGTTGGTGTTTTTGAGATTTATAGGTTTCCATGGTTTTTCCTATCAAGGTTCGAAATATTGTGTGATATCACTGTTGATCACATTTGTTGACTTATTATTATTATTACTATTATTTTTTATAATATGGAAAAGTTGGTTTTTTAAAATGAATTCGACCATTTCGTTTACACACACACACACACACACACACACACACGAAATGAAATGTGATGTGGGTAGTTTTGATATTTATAAATTTTCATCGTTTTCTCTATCAAGGTTTGAAATATTGTGCAGTATAAATTCCCGATATGAGATGATACCTTTGATTTTTTTTTTTTTTTTAAATATATATATTTTTAATCTCTGTGTGATTTTGGACTCCATTTGTATCATTCTTAACATATGTGTTGGAACATAGTGACAATACAAGCAATATTTTCCAATCCATACCTATGTTGTGATATGAATCTCTGCATTCGCCAGATGATTTTATTGGGATACTTTGCTAATGAGATATGATATTTTGAACCTTGGTTTTTGTTTGATCATTTTTTTGAGATGTGAAGTGGGTTTCTCTGCTTTGATGAGGAGGTTGTTCTTTATGATAGGTATTGGGAAGAATTTGGATGTAGGTTGAATTTTGTAAACGATCACTTTGTTATCATGATGTGCACATCTTTGTTAATTTGAGTGGTGGACTAGTATTTTTATGAATTTCTTCATAGATATATTGTATTTTGATAAATTATAATGTGGGTCTTTATCTGTTGACGAGTGGGTGTTTATCTTTATGGATATCTTTTTGCTATGCCATTTTCCTTTTATAATTAACCTTCTTATTATTTTTAATTGGCAGATGAAAATTTTATAAGCAGAAGGATTTCTGTAAACACTAGACCAGTTCTGGATAAATTTTTAGTACCTTTTAGTTTACATAACAAATGGTAGTGTCAGTATGTAAGAAGCTAAATGGTTTTGCAGCGATCCAAATAATTCCTTTTTCTCTTCTTTATGGCAGTTCGCGTAATCAAGAGATAATTTCATCCTCGTTGTTATCTCATCCTCTGATAACTTATCCCCTTCCGCTTTGATATCAATGGCCTGAATACCCCTAAGAGTGTTTTTAACTTCATCCTCCTAACTCCCCAGCACCTCCCTCTTCCATACGTTGATCCTGCTTTATAAGAGTTTGAGTTTTTTTCTTAATTTGAACCCTGCATAACCCTCCACCCCGAAGGACTTCCATCACTTTCTCACCAAATTTGAAAAACCCTTTACTTCTACCTACATAAGCTCAAATCTGAATGATCTTGGACCCCAATTCTCCTCCTCACCTTCCAATATAATCAGATAGTGTTTAGACATTGGCCTTGGAGGACCCCACTGATGGACTAATGGAAACTTCTCCACCCACCTACTAAGCCGAGACCAAGAACCTATCAATTTTGGACATGACCATCATTTCCTGCTAGTTTGTCCAAGTAAATTTAACTTCTCCCAATGGAATATCCACCAAGTCATGCCTTTCCACCCAATTTGAGAACTAAGGTATCACTTTGAATTCACTATTTGCACTCATGGTCTGCTCTTGCTTTGTAGGCTTTTGCACTTGCCAACACTTTGAGACAAATGCTTCCTTGATCACACTTTCCCTCAGTCTGCATGCCTTACACTGTGTGCAAGCTTTAGACTATATAAGTAATGATCAACAGGCAAAAATATAATTAGGGTTTATCTTGAATTACCATATTGATGTTTGCTTGATGTGGGTGTGGACAGTGTTAAGAACAGAAATCTTTTAAAAAATGGACTGTCCTTGTTACATGCCAAGTAGAATTTCTGCCTGAGAGGTTTGTAACTTTTCTTGTTATTCTTTTCGAGAAGTTTTTGCTGACTTTAATTAGAAATTTTCTCTCACTAAAACAGGCAATTGGCAGAGTCAGGGGCACATGTTGTCATGGCAGTGAGGAACCCGAAAGCAGCTCATGATTTGATTCAGAAGTGGCAGAATGAATGGTCTGGAATAGGGGCGCCCCTTAATGTTGAGGTATCTATTAACTGTAAGTAATGTACATTTGCATGTGAATGTACATATATAGGGATGAGATCCACCACTTTGTGAAGCACAAAATTTTTGTTTATCTACTTTGTATACTGTATATGCATCACATTCATGTGATGATCTGAATTGTACATTCATTGGGAAAAACCATGAATGGATCATATAGACCAAAAGTCACGATGATTGGACAATGCTATTCATTAAAAAATAGCACACAAAAATTACTACCTGGCCAATAATGTTTGCACTCCATCTTTTACATGGCAAGGATTCTGATCATCGTGATTTTTGGTCTGTGTTCTAGTTATGGTGCCATATTGTATCATCATATGCACACCACATATGACATAGAAAGTGGGGGCATGAAAATTGTGCTTCTACCTTCTAGTAGTGGATCTCATTGTGCACACACGTACGCATGTACATGCATATGCCAGTTACCATATACTGTATATGCTTGTTACACACATTACATATGCTTCAGAACTGATCAAGGTGGCTATCTCTTTTATAACACTATTGGTAGGATTCATTTATGGCACACATGAGAGCTATGGTCTGTGATAGTGGAACGGTGGAACAAGATTCATGTAGCTGACCCCAATTAGTTGGGATAAGGCTTAGCTGATGATGAGGAGGAGAGGTGTGACATAGGGCAGACAGCTTGGGCTCGAGTTTAGGTCAGGGTGGGCGGCATTGTCAAGTTCCTCGGGTTGGGCTCAAGTTGAAAAATGCCAACCTGATTTGAGTTCTGGTTGAGCAAGTTCAGGTCAGGCCGGGAATTGTCACATGTATTTTGGTTGGGTTGGGTTGGGTCGGTCAGGTCAGGTTGGGTTAGATCAAGTTGGATTGAGTATAGAGGACTTTGGTTGGGTTCAGGTTGGGCGCCCAGGGTTGGAATGCGGATTGGGTTGGGTTGGAGGTTTGGTCTTGATGTCGGATTGGACTTGGGTTGACCCCAAACCCAAGCCAACATGCACAAGTTGCACCCCTAGTGTGAAGCGTTTGGCATGTTTCATCCCTTCTCATGCCGCAAATGTGATCCACATGTCACACCCTTATCTGTCTATGACTGCCCATGTGATGCACCTCCCCTCCTGATTTTGCATCTGTACCTGTTTCCTGATGATCAAACTGAGGGACAAAGGATACTCAACACTTCTAGCTCCTTTTTGCATGAAGGGTTTGAGTAGACAAATACCTGATACAATTGTCCTACACTGCTATGCTGGCCCCTCCAATGATGGACCTGCAAACCTATTGACAGGCAAGACCAGTCAAGCAGATGTATTTTATCCCTTCTCCTGAAACTGTGTTGGAGCTCCCCATTTTCCCTACTTGCTGATCTTGTCTAGGGGACTCCTTTATTGTGATTAGATTCCTGTCCAACTGCCCCTAAGGACCATCTTCATCTGGAAAACTGAGCTCTGACACAACTAGGAACCATGATCGTACAGGAACCTATATTTACCTAATATAATATAAGGCTGTTTGCATTCGAGTGTTCTTCTCTCCAACAGCAATCATGAGACAATTCTTGAATACTATATCCACAATTCCATATTTTTCCACTTGCAGGACGACTAACACTAAAATTGTTACTCTTATCAAGGTGATGGAACTTGATCTTCTCTCGCTTGGCTCAGTTGTAAGATTTGCTGAAGCATGGAATGCACGTTTAGCTCCGTTGCATGTTTTGATCAATAATGCTGGCATCTTTTCAATAGGAGGTCTGTATGGACCGTAATATTTTGACTATCTGCTGTTTTGTAAACTGTGCCTTGTGCTGTTTCTACTCTTAGATTCTGTAACTTGGACAATTTCATTTTTTGATAGGCGGACATTGTTAGTTTGTTAGTTCTACTTGTAATTCTTCTTGACTTCAGTGATTCCTAATCCTCTATATTCTAATTCATTAGATCTTTCACACAAGAAAAGGGGAGAATTTTATTCTTATCCTATTCATAGCTTCTTTGACTCCTTTTTCTACTTGACTATTCATGTTTCTTGATGACATAACCTATTACAGCCTTAGCTGGAAAAATAAAATAAAATCAGGAAGTCTGATAGTTTTATTAGTTGCTTCATCTTATTGGTGTGATTATTGTTCATCTAGAAAGTGACAGATTACTAATTATAAGAAGAGGCAATTTGCTGGTTATACGCTGTTGCCTTCTTTTTTTCCCAATGATAATTACATAATGCATGCACATAAAATCTGAGGGGGCTTAGGGTGGCAGTGACACCACTAGGGAGGCGGTAGAAGAAGAACAAGCGATTGAAAGGTAGATATGGAAGGAGGTTTTGAGTGAGAGGCCAGAAGTCGGTGTACATCCGAGGTTGGTGATGCATGCATGGTAGGCTCTTCAATGGAGCTTGGTGGCTTTGTTGAAGAAGGGCTCCTCAGTGATAGACCTCGGTGAGTGGCTCTCCTCTTGCTGTGACCTTCGAGAAGAAGGCAAGATACCTAGACATCTGAGCTCGATCGAGGTCTGGGTGTCTTTAAAACAGTCTGAGAACTTGGACAAGATAATTTTCATGGGACCATTGTTTAAAGACAATCTAGTTGCGTCCATCAAAACGTGGTCTGATAGGTCAGAGTTTGGCAAGGTGGTGGTGTGGATCTTGTTGTGGGAGCTCCTACTTGAGCTTTGGTTCAAGGAAGTCCTCGTGGAGGTGGGCTCTTGCTGTGGGGAAGTGTTCGCTATTTATCTGGTCATGGAATCATGGATGGAGCTGAGCATGGCGAGGGTCTGTGTGTGGAAGCAGAGGGTGATGTCGATTCTTAGTCGTGTTTCTTTAGTGATAAGGGAAGTGAGAGTTGAGGTCAAAGTGATAAGGGAGGAGGATAGAAGAGGGAAGTCTAAAAGATTGCCAGAAATGCAGACAGAGGGCTGGAAGAGGATAATTGCTGGCGGAGGAAGATGAATGTGCATGCGCTGCATGCACCAATGGACCATGGACCATGGGAGGTTGGCAAGGCCGTGTGTTTGGTTGTGAGTGGAGGGTAAGTGCTGCAGCAGATAGTAAGAGGGTGACAGTGTCCCTAGTGAGGCCAAGAGTAGGCGGCGGACTCATGGTTGGCGCATGGCGATGAAAGGCTACCAAGTGGCTTGACTTGGAGTATACTTGGTGCCAATCATCAGGTGGTTTGGGAGATAGGTGGCGATTAAGGACGGTGGCAACAGGGTAGAGGCTCGGTTTATTGTTGCCGCTTTAGATGAATGTAGTGGTGGCTCAAAGGAGCACTGGGTGGTCAGGTCATGGAAGCATCTGGTTCGAAGCTGTCCCGGACGGGCCAATACATATCCAAGAAAGAGCATGAGTGGAGGATTTGACCTGTGAATGCTCCTTGAGCATGTGATCTCTCTGGTGTCCCTAATTCATGTGCCTCTTCACTTAAGCTTCTACATATGTGGCTCCATCTCAAATCCTTTTCTCTTCTTGAGATGTTCTCTTCCCCTCTTCTCTTCTGTAGTGTGGAGTGTTGCTAGTTCTCATCTGGTGGAGAATAGCCTTAGTTTTTTTTTTTTTTGGGTATGGAACTCGTCCCTATGGAAGGACAATGGCTAGTGCTGGGAGTTCACTTTGTCAATGCTATGAAGAGGTGTTGTTGGGTTTTAGATGGATTCTTACTATCGTATATATCTGAACAAGGTTGTGCAATGGTCGGGGGTCATTCGATGGAGGTGGCACCATTCGTGGTGTGCGTGGGGTGACTTCAATGTGATTGGATTTACATATGAGAAATTGGAGGTCGAATCATGAGGAGTATGCGTGACTTCTCCAATTGGGTGATTAGAAATGATATGGTGCATCTTCTAATGGATGGGGTGAAATTTACTTAGACGGACAGGCAAGAAAGAGAAGTTGGATAGGTTCCTAGTTTCTTCAGAGTGGTCTAACAAGGTCCCTCTTGTGCGGCAACATGGCCTTCTAAGACTGATATACAACCATTGCCCGATATTATTGGAGGTTGCTGAGTAGAATTTGGGGCCCAAATCATTTCGATTCAAGCTAATTTGGCTTGAGGTGAAGGGATTTCTCGAGTTAGTGAGGGATTGGTGGACAACGTGGCCTTCCAAGACCGATATCCAACCATTGCCCAATATTATTGGAGGTTATCGAAGAGGATTTGGGGCCCAAACTGTTTCGGTTCGAGCTAATTTGTCTTGAGGTGAAGGGATTTCTCAAGTTAGTGAGGGATTGGTGGAAATCTTTCCATGTCAAAGGTTATGCAGGGTTCAGATTATTTCAAAAATTAAAGCTCTTGAAAGGCAAGATTATTGAATGGAAGAGGGAGGTGCCCAGGGTGAGGGAGGAGGAAGAAGGGGAGACCATTCTTCAGAAAACCCAAGCTATAAATCTAAAGGGGGAGTGCAGAAGATCTTGGAAGCAAAAAGGCGGAGCTTGTTAGTCTCGTGCTAGATTACTTGAAGCACCTCAAAGAAGAAGAAATAAAATGGAGGCATCACTCTCAGGCTACTTGGCAAGAGACAAAAACACTAAAATTTTCTACAGAATTGCAGTTGTGGAACAATATGATCCATAGTATGATAGTGAATGGAGTCACGTGGAAGAAAAGAGCCAAGTGTGCGAGACAATTGTGAAGTTCTATAAGGAGTTGCAGAGTTGCTAACAAATGAAGGGTGGGTTTGTCCTCGGCTGGATACTCTGCCCTTTAACCAGCTTGTGGGCGAGGAGGTTGAGGGTTTAGAAAGCCATTGTTTGTGGAGGAATGAAAGATGCGGCTTGTTGGGGAAGAAGCTGAAGGTTTAGAAAAGCCGTTCTCCATGGCAGAAATCAAAGCTTTGGGAGGGGTTGGACTGTTGGATATCATAGGAGTTTGGTGTTATAGCCATCATCCCAAAAGTTGAATGAGCTAAGTGCTTGTGGGATTTTAGACCTATTAGTCTAATAGGGGAAGCCCTACTAGATCCTTGTTAAAATATTAGCTTGAAGGTTTTGGGTAGTGCTTAGCAATGCTATTTCTGAGCCCTAAGGCGTGTTTGTAGCAGGAAGTCAGATTTTGGATAATGCTCTTATTGCTCACGACTGCATGGATTTGAGACATATGGGAAGACTGAATGGTGTTATTTGTAAGTTAGATATTGAGAAAGACTATGATCACATGAGTTGGGACTTTTTGGACTATATGTTAGGGAGGCTAGGCAGCGGTTAGAAATAGAGAAGATGGATCCAAAGATGCATGAGCTTCTCCAGGTTCTTAGTGCTCATAAATGGTTCTCCTAAAGGCTTCTTTTAGACATTAAGAGGCCTCATGCAAGGAAATTCGCTATTCCCATTTTTGTTCATGGTGGTGGCAGAAGCTTTGAGCAAGATGTTGTTAAAAGGTCAGTCATTTGGGTTGATTAATGGCTTTAGGGTGGAGAACGCCAATTTCCAGATTTCCCATCTTCAGTTTGCCAATGTAATGATCCTCTTTTGCAATGCTGATGAAGGGATGGTGGATAATCTTAGGATGATTGTGAGTTGCTTTGAGGTGGTCTATGGGTTAAATTAATATTCTCAAGAGCGAGTTACTTGGCATTCAAATGACTAAAGAAGAGGTGGAAAGGCTAGCAATGTTGTTTGGGTGCCTGGCTAGTGATTTTCCATCAACATACCTTGGGCTCCCTCTTTGTGTAAGCAAGCTTGCTTAACACTTGTGGGACAAGGTTATTGAAAGTGTTGAAAGGAAGCTGTCTAGGTGGAAAGGATGACACATGCCATTGGGAGGCAGACTCATGTTAATTAAAGTTGCATTGTCGAATCTCCTGATTTATTACATGTCACTCTTCAAGTGCCCATTGACAGTGTTGGAAATAGTGGAAAGGCTAAGATGCGATCTTCTTTGGCAAGGGGCCGAGGAGAAGAAAAACTTTCATCTTTTAAGGCGTGGAGAGGTGTGCAAGCTATATAGGGAAGGGGGAGTGGGGATAAGGAGATTGGACCAAATGAATCTTGCTCTGCTTTGAAAGTGGTTGTGGGGATTTAGGAAGGACACTGCGAGGATGTGGAGGGAGCTGATTGCAAGTAAATATGGTGTTTAGGAAGGGAGTTGGTGGGTAAAGGATTTGTTTTCATATATAGTCTTGGGGTTATGGAAGGCGGTTGGCAAAATGTTAGGCAAGTTCAAAGAAGGGGTCAGGTTTTCTTGAGGTTATGAAAGAAGGATTCGATTTTGGCAAAATCTCTAGATTGGTGAGCTTACTCTCCTGGAGGAATTTTCACTGATAGCCAACCTCTCCCTAGATCGGAATGGGTCTATGTAGTAGTGTTTCTCATTTACAAGTGGCACTGAGACATGGTCCCCTCCTTGTAGGAGGAATCTTTCAGATGATGAGGAGATGAAATTCATTTAGCTCTCGGAGAGGCTCCAATGGGTTAAGCTACCTCTGGGAGTTACCGACTTGATGATGAGGTCGGTTTTCTGTTTATTCCTTCTACAATATTTTGGCTAGATTTCATTCGGGTGGGATGCGTGCTCATACGTCCTTCTTTGGTCCTTTGGAGCCGTTTGAAGGTAGCGGATTTTGCATGGCTAGTGGGAAAGCATAGGGTGCTAATAAATGGCAACTTGCAAAGGAGATCGATGGTAATCCCCAATTGTTTTCTCATTTGTATGGTAGATGTGGAGTCAGTGAATCATTTGTTCATCCACTGTGTTTTTATTTTTATTTTTTGGAAGGTGTGGGATAGATTCCTCATTTGTCGTAAGATTTGTTGGTTGATTCCTAGATTCATTGATGGGCTGTTTCTAGCATGGCACGGGGATGAGGTGGGTGTGGTCCATGTGGTGGCTAGCTTTATTGGTGATTATTTGGGCTTTGTGGGGGGAAAAAACAACCATTGCTTCTGGTATAAAAGTGTGTCAGATCAAGATGTTTTTCAGAGGGCAAAGTCAGATACATGTTCTTATGCTTCTGACCAATTGTTTGGTCTGTGAAGGCAAGGTTGTATGTTGATGTGCGCCTTTGGTGCTTTTAATTGAAGCTCTTTTAACCTTTCAAAAAAAAATAAAAATAAAATAAATCTATTTTAATATGTAACTAGGGCATACATTTTTTTAGAAACAGAAAAGATGTAAAAACATAAGAATAAGAAGCCAAATCTGACTCTTCCCAATTTGCCAGATCAGAATTCATGTTTGGCATGGTGTTTGGTAACCCAAATTAATGGAAAATGTGGCATCCTTTCTGTGTTTATTTTGTTCTTGTTTGGATAGGCAGCCTTATTACGTGGTCAATAATTGGAAAGAGAAAAAACGAAAGTTGAAATTTACAATAAATTCATCCCCAAGTGAAAAAAAAATTAAATTTGTTTTTCAAGGTACTTGACATTGCATTTCCGAACACTTCCATGGATGTACAAGGTAAACATTTATGTTATTCTTGATTAAAAAGGCGATATATGTAGTGTTTTGGCTGTTAATGTTCTTATATTATTCTTTATAGATAAGACTGCATCTGGGATTGCACCAAATTATCATGAAATTTCATGACTAATCTATGTAATTTGGTGCAACCAAACACACCCTAAAGTAACCTTAGTGGTTGCACCAAATTATCATGAAATTTCATGACTAATCTATGTAATTTGGTGCAACCAAACACACCCTAAAGTAACCTTAGTCCCCCCCCCCTCCTCTCTTGTTTTGTTCTCCTAGAACCATATACTGATTAAGAACCCTTCATTTGTTTAATCAATTACTGTGGAAAATCTTGTCTCAACTATATGTGTATTCCTTATTAGTTATTACTCTTTGGCTTTTATAAACAAAACATCTGTAAACTCGTTTTTGTCTTTTTAGCATCTAAATCTGGAGAAGATATACAATAACTGGGTTCAACTAATTTGTCTTAGCTCCCATATTCAGAGCCTCAGCGCTTTTCAAAAGATGGGTATGAAGAACACATGCAAGTGAACCATCTGGCGCCAGCTTTGCTGTCAATATTGCTTTTGCCATCTCTAATTAGAGGATCTCCCAGCCGAATTGTTAATATGAATTCCATTGTAAGTTCCTTGCTCATCATATATCCAAATAGCATTGTCAATATTTGCTTCTTGTAAAATAAGAAAAAATGACAAATTCCTCATAGCATGTGAACTTATAAGATGAAAGTGGATTTGGTTTTGGAACAAGGGATTGACCAAAAGCCTTCAATTTTCATAAACTGTTATGGATCAAAACCATTCTTTTCAGAATTGTCCCAATTTAATTTTTTATTGGAAATATTGTATGTGATTCTTAAATGACGGGAGCAACCCGCATATGAAGATTACCCAATCATCTCTCACCCTTTTAATTTACGAAAGAATCCTTTTTCTCCCATCAAGATTTCATGTATCACCTGTTTCTAACCATCAACATGATCTTGAATAGTCACTATTGCGATACAGATACACAAATGTGTATATACTGTTTCATTAATCATACACAAACTCAAACAATTTTGTCGACCCTATACTAGATGCACCTGATTGTGCTTCCCCAGATGTTAGTCTCGATTCTAACCTCACGGGGTGATCCAAAGCTCACAAAACTAAGATATCGAAATCCCAAGTACTCAATTAAAAGAATTAGTCCAATCTAGAACATGATAAGTCAATATGATTCAGACATGATTAGCCTCCCGGATCACAGACTTGATATGATTCTCTAAGCATGTGTCAAGTCAAGCCTAAACATAAAAACTTGCAAACATGATGAACACTCACACTCCTAGATCATAGGTTGCCTAAACCTGCTGAATTGATCATGGATATTTAGGGTACTTGAGAACCATGGACAACAACTTTCCCATGGCCAATGCCCGTTGTGTCTACTCTTAAATTCCCAATGGACACACAGAGGAAAGCCTCTGTTTTAACCATCATGGTAATAGTTTTCACACATCTTGTGTGGCAAATATTCCTAACATAAGTGGTCATTTGGATCCATGATTATAGTCATCATTGGCTTTCCAGGGCACACAAAACCAACATTATCTTCATTAAGGGTTCTTTGCTTGTAGATCTTTTGAGAACTAACAGTGTATGGAAGGAGATGCAATGTCCTTAATATTTAATTTAACACGGGCCATTTTCTCCATGTTGCTCTGGTTACTGTTAAATGGCTACATGGTGCTAGTCTTGAGAGACTATGAGAAGCTACAATGAGAAGGAGAAGAAAGATGGAACAGATAAACCATGAGAGAGAGAGAGAGAGAGAGAGAGAGAGAGAGAGAGAGAGAGAGATAGTAAGAACATGAGATGTTTAGGGTGTATTGAAACCCTAGCCGTCTACTCTTATTATAATAGTAAAAATGTGAATGGACTTGATTACATGGACTTGGGCCCGATGGGCCTTAATCAACTATTAGCCTTTCAACACTCCCCCTCAAGTTGGAGGATCCTACTGAGGCGTAGCTTGGAACAGGGGCTAACATAGTCAAACCTAAGAAAGAAATTCTTCTCTAACATCCCTCTTCAAACTCAAGGTGCTCTGAAAAGAGGAGTTTGGAGAGGCACATAAAAGATTTCTTAAAAACCGAAAAAATAAATAAAATAGAAAAAGTAACATAGCTGCAGAGATGAGTAGCACTGGCCGTTACAAGAAGCGAGCGAGCGGATAAGAGTGAAAGCGATGAGACAACCAATAACTTTAGGTGAATATGTACTTCTGTAACTTTAGTGATGTGAGCCGCCAGAACAACCATCCGACAAAAAATGAATTTGGATCAACTTTCCAGCTTAAACAAGATTGGGCCAACTGCCCAACACAACCACAAGTACAGAAAACTATCCGGAACAAATAAGAATGGACCAAGTGTCCAATATAAACAAACGAGTCTAGGTCAACTATCCAGCTCAACCAAAGCAGGGCCAACTGTCCAACACAACCATAAGTACAAACAGCTATCTGAAACAAATAAGAATGGGTTTAACTGTCCAATATAAACAAATGAATCTAGATCAACTATCCGGCTCAACCAAGGTTGGGCCAACTGTCCAACATAAGAATAAGTCCAGACAATTGTTTGGAACAAATAAGAATGGACCAACTATCCAATATAAAAAACGAGCCTGTGCCAATTGCTCATAGCAAACTAACCCAGTACAATCATAAGTTTGAGAAGGCTGGGACAACCACCTAGTCCAAACCAATGTGCAAATTATCTCCGACATTATTGAAATATCTTCGATATTATCTTTATTTCAAGCTCAACGATACCGATAACACTAGTAGCGATACCGATAACGCTGGTAGTATAAAAAATTCCAGGTATTAGCAATGTATCGCTAAGTATCGCCAATGTATCAATAGTGCTAATATAATCGCTAATAATTTCAACTATGTAAATTCTAGGTGTTGCTTGTATCGCTAATGCATCAATATTGCCAATGCATCACCAATATTTTCAACGATGTAAATTCTAGGTAATGCTTGCATCAAAAGTATATCGATGATATTTCAATAATATCGCCAATGTATTGAAATCATCAAAATTTTGTTTATTAGGAAAAAATTTATTTCAATTTTTTTTTTCCAGGGCATATGGTTGTATGTAGTGTTCAATTTGTCATTGATAATATTGATAATATCTCGATCTTATCGATATCGCAACATTCACAATATTGAGACCACAATATTTCTTTTCCTTTCCAATTGTTGATAATTTCTTGGTGAAATATCATGTGTTGTTGATATTTTGCAATATCGATGGATGTTTGGATGGAAGGTTGGACTGATTTCTTACAACAATACATGCTTTTAAGGCCTCATTAAATGGAAGCTTGTTATGTATGCATTCTTTTTGCAATTTTTTTTTTTTTTTTAAATTTCTAAAATACAAATATGTACACTTTAACATCTCCTGAAATTTCGCTGAAAATTCCACTGTTTTTCCCATGTTTCCCCACATTTCCGGTTATCAGCGATATCGGATATCGTTTCTGTAACCCTGGCCAGCGAAACTTGTAGTGATACCGATACTTCGAACACTGGTCCAGACAAGTCTGAACCAACTGTTCGGTACATAAACAGGTTCGGGTCAACTACTCAGTATAAATATTGGTCACATTACACATCTTGGCAAGGAGAGCTTGAATCGAAAAGTCGTTAAGTCGTTGAAGGAAGTGGTGGAGAAGAAGTGAGCACACGTCACACAGCAAGAGACAATCTAATCAAATACCTACAACTTGGACATTCAGCAAAAGATAACAAATCCTTCAGAAAAATTCTTTAGAAATGGAATAGAACACGAATTTGCGGTTACATCTTCAACCGAATTAAAAAGAAAAAAATCGGCAGGGGCTTCAACCGCATATTAAAAATATTTCAAATCCAGCAATACATGATGCAAAATCCAAAAATAAAAAATAAATTCCAACTGCAAGCCACCCCCTTCTCACGAATCACAACGAGTTAGTGAGGAAAAGGCCTCACGACTCTCAAAACAGAAAAACAATGAAAAGGAAGAATGAATGGTGAAGGAAAAGGTTACTAAGATGTTGTTATTGTGTAGGGATGGAAGGAACCACCACTTGTTGAAGAATGAAATGTGAAGGGAAAATGGTTAATAAGGAGATATTGTTGTGTAAGGAAAGAAAGAGGGAAAGAGGAAGGAAAAGACGAAAGAAAGAAAAGAAGATTAGGAAGGGAATGAGGGAACTGCCAAAGATTAAGAATGGAAACACCACTTGTTGAGAAAGATTAGAAGAATAAAATTCATGGAGTTAAGAGGAAGAAGAAGGAAAGAAAGAAGAAAAAGGAAAAGGATAAGAAGGGAACCATCGGGGAATAGGAAGGGAAACACAAAATACCAAAAAATTTGCCATAATAGAAAATATTAGTATACCTTATCCAAACAATACAAAAGTTTGCTTCAACAGGAAAAATCCAATAGAACCTAGCCAAGGCAACACAAAAATCTGCTTTAACTGAAAAAATCCAGCAAACCTTGGCTAATGCAACACAAAAAGCCTGCTTCAAAGGAAAAAATTCAGTAAACACTAGACAATGCAATGCAAAAATCTGCTTCAATAGAAAAAAATCAGCAAACCCTAGCCAAGGCAACACAAATCAGCAAGTTCTTCAAAAAAAGAATTGAAGAAAAATAACCCAAAAAAAAAATAAAAATGAAGGGAAAAGAAGAAGTGAAAAGAAGAAAAAACCCTAGTAGTAGAGGAAGAAGAAACCATAGAATAAGAAACCCTATGAGAACTTAGGCTTTGATACCATGTTAAACAAGTACATGTTGCTAATCTTGAGGGCCTATAAGAAGCTACAATGAGAAGAAGAAGAAGAAGAAGAAGAAAGGAGAAGGAAGAGAGAAACAATGAGAGAGAGAGAGAGAGAGAGAGAGAGAGAGAGAGAGAGCAACAACGTAAGATGCTTCAGGTGTATTAAAATCCTAGCCCTCTACTCTTCTTTATAATAATAAAGACAAGAATGGGCCTAATGGGCCTGATTACATAGACTTGGGCTCAATGGGCCTTATTCAACTATCAACCTTTCAACACTTCCCCTCAAGTTCGAGCATCCTAATGAGGCCCAACTAGGAACAATAGCTAACATGATCAAACCTGAGAAAGAAAGAAATTCTTCTCTAACAGTTACCAATTTCACAATGCTCTCAAGGACCTCAATGGTTCACATTGCAAAAACAAATTAAAAGGTACATTCAAAGGGTTTGGAGTAGAGAATCTATGAGGTAAAAGGCTTCTTTTGCAATTTTATGTGATCGTTGTGTACAACTCAAGAGTCTCAAACTAAAAGGGAAATTTTATCGGTTATCTACAAGGCCAGCTATGCTTTATGGCACAAAATGTTGGGCTGTTAAAGAACCTGTTCATAGTATGAGTGTAGCTGAAATCAGGATGTTGAGATGGATGAGTGGCAAGATTAGAAAGGATCGAATTAGGAATGAGTGCATTTGAGGGAACTTAGGAGTAGTGCCAATAGGTAATAAGTGAAATGGTGTGGTGGGATAGGATAATCTACCACGGCTATACGGGGAAGCTTGTTGCTTGCCTAAACTAGTATGCCAATTTAACACTACAGCTTCCAAGCCAATTGTGGCCGTTTAATCACATAGACTACAATAGATACAACATGCTAAGAAACAAGTCTATAAACGATGGTGTACATGTGTGTGGAAGTGCTAAGTATTAACTTCTAGCATTCATCTAGTTATGCATACATATAATTCACTAATCAATCACATAAGCATAATTACACAAGTATTCAAATAACTATCCCAAACACAAGCATGTATAGTGGTTCAGTTTTCATACTCCACTCCCGGAGGATGCACTCAACCCATGATCAATGTTGTCGAATAGCATATGTGATCGTGTGCGATTGCATATGCTTGTGCGCATATGCGATCGCACAATCGCATATGCGGTCGCATATTTTTTTTATTTTTTATTTTTGCATTTTTTCAAAAAATTTTAAAAAAAAGAAAAAAATCAGAAAAAATCAAAATAAATTATTATATGTCATTGGGACATGACATACATTTAATTTAAGTAAAAATAAAATAAAACCAATTACATACATTTACAAATTACAATATAGTTAACTTAACAATTAACATTTAACAAATATGAAATATCCATATTCAACATTCAACACTACATGATATATAATATATCAAGTTATCAACAATCAACAACATCAACACACTTAGACTCAGTAAATATTAAACAAAGTTAAGAAGTTATGTATTTATTATTTATCTAATCAATAATCATATACATTGATCTAGTAGCCATTGTGGCATAACACCACCAGGTCCACCACCACCACCATCATCATCATCGTCATTCGAGTCATCTCTTTCTTCCATATACAGTTCTTCTTCTTCCGTTTCTTCATCATCTGTACGTACTAATACTTCATCAATATTCATTGGTGGATGATCTTCAGCTTGATCATCATTATCACCGTCTCCTTTTTCAATCTCCTCAATCTCATCAACGGGTTGACGACTACTACTGGCCCCCCGGCTCCCCTCGTCCTTCACCTTCGAGTGGTACTACCTTCACCAGGTGTTGATCCGTATGCGGCATCTTCAACTTGTGCCCATGTCAGCTCCTCTCCAGCAAATACTGGATCCTCCGTCTCTACGAGCCACTCGTTATCTGCATCCAACTCATCTAAGCAGATGGGGTCAAAGAAATCGGGATTTTCTTTCCTACTTTGGAATCGTTCTTGCAATTTTTGATTGTATTGAACGAAAACCAAGTCGTTGAACTTTTTTTGCTCAAGGCGATTTCTTTTCTTGGTATGAATCTGCAAGAAAGAAAGCGCATTTGACATTAACTATTTAGGTAATTAATTTAGCATAGGCCACTAAAAAATTAAAACTTACAAAAAATTACTAAACAGTCTAAACTTACCGCCTCGAACATGCTCCAATTGCGCTCGCAACCACTGGCAGAACACGTGAGTCCAAGAATCTTCATAGCTAGCTTCTTTAGAACTGGATCATTCCTGTTCGGGTCCACGCCATAGGCAGCCCACCAATTGCTAAGGAAAACAATTTAAGTAGGTTAGAGTCTTAGAGACACTTTATAGAAAACTATTTGTAAGAGTTCAATAGACAGTACACTAACATTCATAGAAGTACTTACTGGGTAATTTCATTGTCCGATGTCTTATTACAATATCCCTTCACTTTTTGTGTAGAAGTCTAGCCAAGGTGTCCCGTATCGGTATCGGTTGGCGTAACAGTGACCTCCAAAACCGATACGGATACGGGGGCGTAACGGCAATATGGGGGCGTAACGGCCTGTAATGGTGCAAATTTTTTTTTTTTGCAAAAAAAATATGGATTAAATCCGAAATATTCTAAGCATTCCAAATATGCATTCATTTATAAATTGGAGCATGTTTGTGGTGGTTTAACGGTCTACTCTTTGGTGAGAAGTTGCATGGGACTGTCTGATGAATTTATGAACCAGATAACCTGAATTTGACTACAAAATTCATATATTTAATTTCCTAACTATCGACTATCAATGATAGATATATTAGAATGAATATAATATGAAAATATTTTACATTAGGTGTTTGCAATTATTTTTGAGGAATTTCTCGAACATACCTGTGCACGTGACTGTGATTCCTGTTTATAACCTGTCATCCTCAAGTCAAGAATATTAAAAATAAAATAAAATTAGTAGTGTCTGATATACTCCCCTGCAACTTGATTAAGGATTACTTGATTGGTTGTCAGGGGAGCTATTTTAAATACTAGTTCGGCAGTGTCAAGTTTGTGCATGACTGCATGACTTCTTGCAATAATATTGCTGTGAGCTGTCTACTGCAAATACTTACCTTAATACAAATATATACTCACAATCACTAGTCACCACCAAAATGAAAATCTGCTTTTTTGTGGTTGCTCGACCTCCACATCATCATCATCACCATCAGGTTGAGGCTGTCCAATAGGTGTAGGTGCTGTATATCCATAATATCCAGTGCCAGAAGGAAATACTAGATCAACGAAACTAGAGGATGACTGATCCTGACTAAGCAACGACTCTGACCCCGAATAAGGATATCCACTAGTGCCCTTCGAATAGCCATACTGGTGCCCATACTCAGGCTATTGAGAATCTTGAGATTGAGAGTGCGTCTGCTGTGATGTGTAACTTGGATTTGGATCTGGATATTTATAATCATATGGATATTGATCAGAGGGCTACTCCAACATGAATGTGATGGAATAGGCTTAGTATAACCATCATAATCATAATCCAATTGACCATAAGAATAGCCATCATAATAACCAAGACCATGAGCCTGCTGATGTTCCGGACCTCCCGGACCCGGTGCACCACTAGATGTACCCTCCTCCTGCTGGCTGTATCGTGAATCGGTACACTCATAAGTCCGACGTCGTGTTCCACCTTGTCAATGTTCATCGGCATTGCTATCTCTAGACGATTGTATTGGGCGCCGAGCAACACCAGAAGTGCCAGCACCAGGGGCAGGGAGGTCATCGTCACCATCATCCGACACGGTCATGCTACCACTGCTTATGCTCGTACTCTTTTGTTGATCTTGAGCCGTACCCATACTTGGCATAAACGCTGTCCCTCTTACTGGGTCCAACACATTTGCACGACTTTCTTGTTGCGCTCTACCTATTTTTGGGTCATCAATTTTTAATTCTTCACTATTCTCTTCAATTTGCTTTTCTCTTGTTTCCAACCAAGGTAGAAGCGGGTCATCCTCATAATAAATATTGTCCAAGTTTATTGGACAGTAGTCTCCGTCATCGACAGCTGTAATGCTCCTATGATGTCGTCGCATTCTTAGTTTTATATTGTAGTGCATAAAGACAAGTCTATCTAATGTTCTAATCTGCAATCTATTCATATTTTTTGAATGAATAAGCGCAAAATAACTCCAATTCCTTTCGCAGTTAGATGAAGATGTTGTCTGGCTTAAAACTTTTACTACAATTTTTTTGAGAGCCTTCGTACTCTCTTCGAAATTAATCTACCATTTGGCCGGTTGCAACCTAGATACTGCATGTTGTACAAGAGCATCTCCAAAGCTACCAAGGCAATTTCCAAATGTATCTAATTCATTCAACGCCTTTATTTGCATATCTAAGTCAGGCTTTTATCTCTTTATCACATTTTTTAGTCCGACACGAACTTCATCATCCTCAACAAATGACTGGGTATATCTATACTTAGGATTTAGATAGTAACTTGCTGCATGAAGATTATGATGGAGTTGTCTTGTCCATCTCCTGTCGATCATCTTTCAATAAGACTCCCAGCTTCTACAATCACGTTGAATTGCCAACTTTGTCTTATCCATGGTATCGTATAGGAAGCCCATGGTAGGTGCTTCGTCGGTTTCATCAAGACGGAGTACCCTCATTAGTGGCTCCATTATCTTTAGGATCGACTTGACCTTCCAATATTTGTTGTCCCGTATGGTGTTCGCAACTTCAACCGATGTCCCTGATGTCTTCTTCCCATGTCTTGTGTTAAGCCATTCTCGGGAAGCGAACATCTCACTCAACTCTCCCCTATGTTGGAATAAACTCTCTAATGCTATAAAGTTTGTTGCGAATCTAGTCGCCGCAGGCCTCAACAACTCTCGTCCTTTCGTGAACTTTCTCATTATTGCGACTACTTGATTATGGTTGTAAATAAACGTCGTCACTTCTCTTGCCCTTTCGATCATTTCCTTAACATACTTCTTCCCAATATCTTCCAATATAAGATCAATACAATGGGTAGCACATGATGACTAAAAAAGATGTTTTCTCTTATCCATCAACATGTCCTCCAAGCTTATATGTTGCTTCAGTATCTGTCACAATCTGCACTATATTCTCCTCTCCAATCTCGTCCACAACTTTATCCATTAGTCTATTAATATAAGTACAATTTTTTGTTGCCTCTGAGGCATCAATTGACTTATAGTATATAGTTCCTAAGTGGCAGTACACTATGAAGTTGATCATGCTGCGTCTGGTTGGGACAGTCCAACCATCAAACATGATCGTGCATCCTCTGGCTTGCCATACAGGTTTAAAGGTAGCCACGTATGCTTTCACATCCGCATACTCTGCATCTGTCCATTTCCCCCTAATCTCCTTAGCCGTGAGAGCTTTTATTCCTTCACCTGCTCCTGCTGCTGCATCAATTACCACCTGCCAATATGGAGAATTGGCTGCGTTAGAAGGTATGTTGGCATGTATAAATAACTTTGTTGCTGCTCTACCTAATTTCTCAACGGAAGTTCTACTCCACATTTGTTTTATCTTCTTTTGTTTAGTTGATTATTTCCTAAACAGGATTGGATCAATAGAGGGTCTCCTAGGCTCATTTATTTCTTCATCCAAATGTATAGGAGCATCACGTGAAGATGTCTGTCGTCGGCTCCCAAACACACGTCGTAACCCACCAAACCTACCCCCCACCCCCACCTGTAGAAACAGTTGCACTTTCAGTTGCACTTCCACTCCCACTGCCCCCCCTGTATCACGCACTGACCCATGCGTGCCAAACATGCGGCGGCGTTCTTCCTCTTCACGAGCTAGATGTAAGCTCTCTCTCCTAGCTATAGTTACTTCTCGATCTGAATCTTCATCAGAATCAATAATATCTTCATCACGAACGTCCATATATTCAGGACCAAAATCCTCCTGTCGAGCTGCATCGAAAATATCATACTTCTTCTTTTGTACAACAGCATGTTTACCCTTTGACTCATCTAGACTAGCTTGCATTAAAAGCATTATCTCTTTTGGTACTCTACTACATGGCGCAACTTGACCCTTTCGATGTGTCAAATGTTGTTTGAGACGGGTAATTCCACCAGTCACTAGTTTATCACAATACTTGCACTTCATTTGGTGCTTAGTACCATCAACCCTCTCACAATGTTGCCATCCAATATCCTCACTTGTTGTTGGCTAGACCCAGACATTTCTTTAGATTTAGGTAGATACTAGATAATTAGATATGAGTATGAGTGTATGACCTATGTTAATAAAGATGATTTTATGTTCTAACTAAACCCTAAGAAGCTCCAAGGCAAAACCTGTCCAATATAAGCAAATAAAAACATAAAGTCACTAATTCGAAAATAGAAAAAAAATATAAAATGACACCCCAAATCTGTAAAATGCACATTAACATGTTCTATTATGATTAACACATCAAATTCTATAATTAAATTAGCAAACTATTCATTAAAAATGATTTTTCAAATTAAAAAAAGGGCCATAATTAATGCGTAAATAGAAAAAAATATAAAAAAATATAAAATGGCACCCCAAATCTGTAAAATGCACATTAACATGTTCTACTATGATTAACACATCACATGGCATGATTAAAACAGCAAAACAATTATTAAAAAATGATTTTTTGAATTTTTTTAAAAAAGGGCCATAATTAATGCGTAAATAGAAAAAAATATAAAAAAATAAAATGGCACCCCAAATCTGTAAAATACACATTAACATGTTCTACTATGATTAACACATCACGTGGCATGATTAAAACAACAAAACAATCATTAAAAAATGATTTTTTGAATTTTAAAAAAAAGGGCCATAATTAATGCGTAAATAGAAAAAAATATTAAAAAAATATAAAGTGGCACCCCAAATCTGTAAAATGCACATTAACATGTTCTACTATGATTAACACATCACATGGCATGATTAAAACAGCAAAACAATCATTAAAAAATGATTTGTTGAATTTTTTTTAAAAATGGCCATAATTAATGCGTAAATAGAAAAAAAAATAAAAAAAATAAAATGACACCCCAAATCTGTAAAATGCACATTAACATGTTCTACTATGATTAACACATCACATGGCATGATTAAAACAACAAAACAATCATTAAAAAATGATTTTTAGAATTTTAAAAAAAAGGGCCATAATTAATGCGTAAATAGAAAAAAATATAAAAAAAATATAAAATGGCACCCCAAATCTGTAAAATGCACATTAACATGTTCTACTATGATTAACACATCACATGACATGATTAAAACAGCAAAACAATCATTAAAAAATGATTTTTCAAAATTTTTTTTTTAAAAAGGCCATAATTAATGCGTAAATAGAAAAAAATATAAAATGGCACCCCAAATCTATAAAATGCACATTAACATGTTCTACTATGATTAACACATCACATGGCATGATTAAATCAGCAAAACAATCATTAAAAAATGATTTTTCGAATTTTTTTAAAAAAAGGGCCATAATTAATGCGTAAATAGAAAAAAATATAAAAATATATAAAATAGCACCACAAATCTGTAAAATGCACATTAACATGTTCTACTATGATTAACACATCACATGACATGATTAAAACAGCAAAACAATCATTAAAAAATGATTTTTCGAATTTTTTAAAAAAAGGCCATAATTAATACGTAAATAGAAAAAAATATAAAAAAAATATAAAATGGCACCCCAAATCTGTAAAATGCATATTAACATGTTCTACTATGATTAATACATCACATGACATGTTTAAAATAGCAAAACATATTAAAAAAACTATAAATACCTTTTTTGACGAATTTCTGAAAAATGGCCCACCAAGTTTCGATTCAAGAAAATTCGTAATAAAATGTGTTTTTATCTCAAATACCAAGCCAAGATTAGTCGAAAATAGTAGTAGAAGGATCGAGTGAGAGTTTGGAAGCAAATGGTTTTAAAAAAAGTGAAAAACGGAGCTTAAAAAGGCAAAAACAATGTGACTGTTATTTGACCGTTACGGGTCAGTAACGGCCATTACACCCGTAACGGGCCTGTATCGGTCGATACGGGTACAAAAAATGGAAACGGCCGATACGTATCTGATTTGGGATACCTTGAGTCCAGCAAAGTTGAGATCCTGTTCTGTTCTCCTCTATCTGGAATCATTCTTTCCAAGACATCAATAAATCCAACCATATGCATAATTAGTGCTTCTGATGGATCAGCAAAAGTGAATAAACAGGCTGGGTTAAGGATGTAAGCAGCCGAATACAATAGGGATGACATTTGGCTGCCCCATCTTCTATCTATAATATCTAAAATTGGCTTGTAATCACGGTCTTTATAGTTAAAATGGTCCATGATCTTATTTTTCGTCCTTTCCATCGCATCATATATGTAGCCCATTGCGGGCTTCTCATCCCCATTCACCAATCACAACACAGTGACTAAGGGCTCGGATGATTTTAACGCCTTTACCACTTGACTCCAAAAACTTTGAGAAAGAATTGTTTGTTGAACCTGTTTCCCTTCAGCCTTCTTTGACCAAGGCCCACTTGTAAAATCGGCCGACACTACAAAGCTTCTAAGTTCTGATTTCTTTGCATGTAACCTTTGTAGTGTTAAAAAGGCTGTAGCGAAATGGGTGATTGCTGGACGTAGCAAGTTACCCCCAATGTGTTTTCTCATTCGACTGAGAAGAAAGGTGTGTTTGTACATAAAGACCGTGATTCTTTTAGCCCTTGCAATTACATTTATAAATAATCTACTTATATCTTCTAACATAAGATCAATACAATGGGCCACACAGGGGGTCCAAAATAAACGTCGCCTATTCTCCATAAGAAGACGACCGGCCATTACATACGAGGCTGCGTTATCTGTAATTACTTATACAGCATATTCCTCACCTATTTCTTCAACTACATTATCTAGTAAGTTAAACAAATATTCTCCTGTGTGTGAATGGCCCGACGCATCCACTGACTTCAAGAACATTGCCCTAACTGGACAATTTACCAAAAAGTTAATGAGAGACCGACCGGATCTATTGGTCCATTCATCGGCCGTTAGTGAACAAATATATATTTTCCACGAATCCTTATATTCAGTTATGAAGGATTGTGTATATTCGACTTCAGTTTCTAGGCATGTCTCCCTCATTTCATGATATGAAGGAGGTTTAAGCCCAGGTCCAAATTGACCTATAGCCTCAACAATAACTTTGAAGCTTCTCGATTTAACGGCGTTGAAAGTAATCCCGGTTTGGTAAAACCACTTAGCAATATATTGAATTGTAGTTTTTCTATCTTTTTATTTATACCGGTTCTCTAAAGTTGTTTGAGTTGGCCTTTTCCCTCTACCTCTTTGGTCGATCACATCCTCAGGGCGTGGTCTACACCATCTATCCATGGGCCCATGTCCTCGGGCTCTTTTCGATGGTTGTACTTGTGGTCTAGATCGGCCTGTCTAAGTATAGGAAGTGGGACTAGCTTCATCTACATTAACTACATTTATATCCTCATATGCATCTTGTTTCAGATATTCCTCCTGACGTAGGGCACTATCGCATTTCCTTCTTGATTGTTTTTTCATATACTTCACAATCTTCATTCGGATTTCTGGAGTAATTTTGTCGCATGCTTTTACATTTGACCCCGGTAAATGTGCAAGGTGTTGCTTGTGCCTTGCAATGCCACCGGAACTCACATACCTACATAACTCACATACTATGTGAGTCTTTTCAGTAGTACTACGGTAGTGCCCATACTTTCAACCCGGGTCATTCGACTTGGGTTTCAAAGAGGGAGATTGGGAAGAAGACATTATGATAGTGGATTGTTGGTGTGTATTATTGATTGCTACTTGCTAGTAGCCTAGTACTAAAAAGTAATTGCTAACTAGAAATTAGAAAGTAAACTACAAATAAAAAGTAAACTAAAGCAAGAGATTAAGAACTAAGATGTAAGATCTAAGAGAGTAAGAGTAAAGAGACTAAAGAGATGAGAGAGAGAGAGAGAGAGAGAGAGAGAGAGAGAGAGAGAGAGAGTTACACTTACACACACACACACTTTACACTAACACTCACACACACACTTTACACTAGTAGTAGTAGTATAGTAGAGGGAGAGAGAGAGAGTTGAGTTACACACTTACACTTGTAGAAAGGGAGAAGAAGAGGGAAAAGAAAATGAGAGAGAGAGAGAGAGAGAGAGAGAGAGAGAGAGAGAGAGATTTACACACAAACAAAATTAAAATTACAAATCTAAAAGAGGTTCCAACTTTCAACTTTCAACTTCCAAATTCTTGTCTAAGTTGTCTTTTCTTCACCTTTGCCCCTTGACTTGAGTATTGATCTTGAATTCTTGTTGTAACTTGTACTTGTAAGTTGTAAGTTGTAAGTTGTAAGTTGTAACAACTAACAAAGTAACAAATCAATTAACAAACAAACTTTTTAAAAAAAATGATAGAAGTTGTTAGATGTTAGAACTTAGAAAACTTAGAACTTGGATATTATGAAATATGAAACTCTTAAGTGAAAATGAGATAGAAAGAGAGGTAGAAAGAGAGTGATGTATGTTCCTTGGCTGAACTAGAAAGTAGAAAGAGAGTTCAATCAATTCAATGGATGGAGATTGGAGAGCTTGGTTGTAGTTATAGTCTCTTGAAGAGTCTTGACTCTTGAATCTTCTTGATTCTTGAATGTGGATGTATCATGTATGTTAGTACTATGTCTATGTACCCTTCCTTGATTCTTGATTCTTGAAAGTTAAAAGAAAAGAAATATGGAATATGGATGGAGAGGAGTGGATGTAGATTGTAGAGTGCTTAAAACTTAGAAGTTAGAAATATGTAAGAGTAAGAGAGGATGTAAGAGAACAAAATAGAGAATAGAGAGAGAGTTTGAGCTTTTTTTGCATGTAGAAATGCTTAGAATACATATTTATAGAGAAAAAAAATCCTGATTAAAAAAAAAGGGAAAAAAACGGTCAGAAATATGACCGTTGGCCACTATGCGATCGCATATGTAGTATGTGATCGCATATGCTGGCACATGTGGCATATGCGATCGCATGTGCAGTGATCGCATATGCCACTGTCGCATATGCGATCTCCCCTACATTATGTGCATATGCAAATGTGCGATCGCACATGACAACACTGCCCATGATTGCACCGGATTTTACTATCGTAGGTTTTAAATTAAGTTCACGTCTAACCTTTACAAGTGTACACTCCCACCGCCATCGGAGGCTCACACAAAGACTTACATACTCACTTGTGTCGGTGCCCTACACAAGGACTTACTACGTACGCAGTTGTATCAGTGGCCTACATAAGGACTTGTACAAGTACTCACCCGTGTCAGTGGCGATACGATCCTACACAAGAACCTATGGAGTTTGGTTTACAAACTCTATACTCAATCCTACAAAAAGGAGTGTGAAGACTCTTACAATTGACAACTTATTGGATTGAGCCCTTTTGTAGCGCCATCTTGGGTTGTTTGATCGATGTCTCTCGTGCCTTAATCAGCCATTGTTTTGCTCCCCTGATCGTTGACGCCAATGCTTCAGCTCCAAGATCAGACACCTTGCATGCGATGCTCTTTTGTGGTGACCAAGGTGATGAGATTTGGGTAGAATCTCCTTCAACTAATGGAAAGTTGAACTCCTGGGGGATTCTCTTTGATGGACACTTTAGAGATTGATAGACACTCGGATTTACCAATATAATTGGTGTCTAAACTCCGGAGAAGGCTTGAGATCATGATCTTGTTGTAGATGAGCTTGGAATGCTCATTAGAGTGAAGAATTACTAAGAAGAGAGCATGAATCTCATTGGGATGGAGTCTAGGAGGTTTAGTAGATCTTGAGATGCACTAGGGTCTCTAAAATGCCAAAATTTACGAATTATCCAAAGATCCGAATGCAATATATAACAAGAAGGCTCCAGTGAATCTTTAACGGTTAGGTTTGATTGATCGAGCCTAGCCCTCGATTGATTGAGCCAGGCCGAAAATGGTCCAGTGAACTCGTTGGACTGTTTTGGCCATGTTCAATCGATCGAGCTCGATCGCTCGGGAGAAATCGAAGATTCCTCAATTGATTGAACTCGTGCCTCGAGCGCTTGAACTAAATCATATTTAGGACAATGCTTGCTAGACATTTTTTGTTATGTTCAGTTAATCGACTCGATCGATCGAGCTTTGCTCAAGCACACCAATGAGTCTGTTGGTTTGGGTAGTATGATTTCCAGCAACTTGACACCTTTATAGCCTATTTTATCATATTTCGATTAAGATCCTAAGGCTAAGAGGTGATCAAACAAGGTTTACCTATTAGGCCATGATCATCTAAAGGTTCAAGGGTTTCTTTGGGTCGAGGTTAGGGTCACTAAGATACCTTATTTACTGTTCTTTACTCATTGATGCTCCATGTACTCTTGTGTCTTCAGTCTTCAGCTTTCAAGGGCTCAACCGACTACATGACACATGGACTCACGTGATTGAAATAAGGTGCACAAATTAGTGCACTAACAATCACTCCATTTTTCAATTACGTGACAAAAACCTAACATAGACAATGTCATGGTCCATACCAATGACATACCGAGACAACACAAAATATTACATGTCAAATATAAATGATTTACAACTCGATACAAACAAGACGTGACACTAACAATGCTCTCCATAATTGCTCTCCCTATCTTCATCAATTTCTGCAATAACAAACCAATCCTACAAAACAGAATTAAACTTGTTTTGGTGGGACTTGATCTTTCTCCCTCTTTTTGTCAGTGTTTGACAAAGAGTTAGTTACATGAATATACTAAGAAAATCATAAAATGGAAATAAACTCTATAAGTCATACATATTACTATAAGCACATACTAACAAAGAAATATTGTGTATATAACATTAATAATAAGGAGCATGATTATTAAGGTCATTCAAGAGATGTACCAATTGAAATAGGAATGACCAATGATAGTCTAGCAATAAACATATGATAATAAAATCAAGCAACTTTAGAGCTAAACTATATATATAAAAAAAAAGAAGTTAGAATCCTCGAATTTACCAATAAGCACAGAATGAGGCTAGAATCCTTTGATTTTTCAATTTGCCCTCATAGACCTCCGAAGGTTGCCTATCCCTCTTCACAACCCACTTGGGTGTGAATTTCCCAGGACTTGGATTATATTCAGGAGGGGGAGTGATTTTCCTAGATTAATCTCTCTTAGATGATTTCCTAGTTGAAGATCTATGTTTGGTAGGGGATATATCTATGTGAGTCGTACATAGATAATTCTTACCCTTAATTAGCATTGACTTGGCCTTTTCATTAAACCGGGTAATTGGTTTCAGCAACACCTTCATATGATCGATCTTTTTAGGAATAGTCGAAAACTCTTCTTCTTCTTCTTCTTCTTCTTCTTCTTTTCGATGATCCTTTAGTGATGCTTCTCCATTAGTGTGCTAATCTCAGTTACGAAGTATTTATCACTTTGGTTTGAGACTGAGTTGGATTGGGCCATTTTTTAGATTACTCATTCAAATTTAAGGTGCCCAACATTTTCACAAGCATGGCAAATGGGAGAGGCTCAAATCCAGAAGTAGATAAGTCCATTTGGATTATTGGAGGGGTAGAGGCAAATATGTGACCATCAAGTTCAAATCCTCTATTGTCCCTAATAGGCTTACTTGGACTAGATTTATAAAAATGTTCATGCTCTTGGATAACCTTAGCTTTCCCCTTATAGGAAGACATCATTCAAAGGCTCCTTCGGATCTCACTCTGGGGGGGTTAAGCCTTTCAGGAGGAACCCACTCTGATACAGGGTGTCCCATATCGATTACGTATCGGCCGTAACGGCCGATATGTAACGGTAACGGTGGGGTCTGTTACGCGATATGGGGGCGTAACGGGTGATGCCCTGATTTTACTATTGTAACGGCCGTTATGGGCGCATTACGGCGAAACGGCTGTTATTGACCCGTAATGGCTGTTACGGGCCTTAAAAAATAGGAAAAAAACAAATACTTACCTTTTTCTTTCTTTCTTTTCTTCTTCTTCTTCTTCTTCTTCCTCTTCTTCTTATTCTTGGGAAGCTGTGGCTGCGGCTGCGGCTGCGGCCGCGGTGGCCTACTGCTGTTGCTGCTTCTTCTTCTTCTTCGTCTCTCTCTCTCTCTCTCTCTCTCTCTCTCTCTCTCTCTTCTTTCCCTCTTTTTTCTTTTCAGTTTCCCTCTCTCCCTTCTTTTTTTTTTCTTTCGGAGGTGTACCACGCACCAGCTGGAGGTACGTGTCATGCTAAGACGAGCGTTGACAGTCCTCAAGCTCCGAGTTGTACGAACGGTTCAAAGGAGATCAAAGTTACGTGGGCTCCACGGTGATGTATTTATTATATCTACACCATTCATCTATTTTTAAATATCATTTTAGAGCATTAGCCAAAAAATAAATCGTATCCAAAGATTGTCTGGACCACACTAAAAATAGCAGCGAGATGATGATTTTCATCGTTAAAAAATTCGTAGGCCCACCATAATGTTTATTTTCCATCCAATCTGTTCAAAAGGTCAAAAAGACCTGAATGAAGAGGAAAAACAAATTTCATATTGATCCAAAAGTTTTGTGATCCCAAAAAGGGTTTTAATGGTAGACGTTCAATCCCCCACTGCTTTTTGCTATGTGGTCCACTCGATAATTAGATCTGTATTATTTTTCGTGTCAAGCCTTAAGACGAGCTCGTCAAATGAATGGATGGTTTAGATATAACACATACCTCATGATCAGACCCATAGGACTTGCTTGCGTCAAATGAATGGACTGGTATGCGTTACGCAGCACGTTGCACAATTTAATAAAATGTACACGTGCCACATGGGCCCCACCATGCTGTATGTATTTTATCCATGCCGTCCATCCATTTTGCCACATCATTTTAGGTTATGATTCAAAAAATTAGTAAGATCCAAATCTCAGGTGGACCACAGCATAGGAAACAGTGGTTATAGAATGCTCACCATTAAAAATTTCTTAGGGTCCACTGTAATGTTTATTTTCCATCTAACCTGTTAGTAGGGTCACACTAACGTGGATGGACGGTGTGGATATAACACATTCATCACGGGTGGGGCCCAAAAAACTTTGACACTTGTGTGCTACACTTCACAATCCGAGTCCCGCCTAATTCGAGCTTTGGATCTGCCTCATTTTTGGGCTCATGCCCTAAAATTATTTGGCAAAATGGATGGACAATGTGGATATAACACATTCATCACGAGTGGGGTCCAAAAAACTTTGACACTCGTGTGCTACACTTCATAATCTGAGTCCTACCTAATTCGAGCCCTTAAAAAATTGTACACGAGACATGTATTAACTTAAAATTTACTAATTAAATTATGGACTGTAATTGCTAACTCAAAATGCCAAAATCAAATTGTTTGAATAGTTTTAATTGTTAATTTGTGGACGCTTATTTTTTAAAATAGGGCCTTTTGATTTTTTTTCATGATTCACTATCCAATAAATGTCCACCAATTCACAAGTGGGATAATGCCAATAAATTGCATGAATTTGAGGCTGATTTGGGGCATGGATTGGTCCTCCAAGTCAGCCCCAAATTGGCAACCCGATCTACCTGAATTTAATTTCATTTTTTAAAAGAACTATTGGGAGAAATGATATCAAATTGTTTAGTATATAAATTAGATATTTAGAAAATTAAATATATGAATTTTGTAGTCAGATTCAGGTTATCTGGTTCATAAAATCATCAGACAGTCCGATACAACTTCTCACTAAAGAGTGGACCGTTACACCACCATAAACATGTTCCAATTTATAAATGAATGCATATTTGGAATGCTTAGAATATTCCGGATTTAATCCATATTTTTTTCATATTTTTTTGGCAAAAAAAAAAAAATTTGCGCCATTACGAGCCGTTATGCCCTCGTATCGCTGTTACGCCCCCGTATCCGTATCGGTTTCGGAGGGCACCGTTACACAACCGATACCGATATGGGACACATTGCTCTGATACCAATTGAAATTATGTGGTAGGATAGGATAATCTACCACAACTATACAAAGAAGCTTCACAAAGTTAAGGAATAAATGGCTATATCGGGGGGAGATTATGACCAAATAAATTTTTTGCCAATTAACACAATTACTTATTTAAACTAAGTAAAAAATTTAACACTTAAGGTTTGCAAGTCAATAGTGGGTCCAATCACATAGACTACAATAGATGCAACATGCTAAGTAACTAGTCTATAAATGATAGTGTACATGTATGTATGGGAAGTGCTAACTATTAACTCCTAGCATTTATCTAATCATGCATGCATATAATTCACTAATCAATCACATAAGCATAATTAAATAAATGCTCAAATGACAATCCCAAACGCAAGCATATATAGTGATTCGGTTTCCGTACTCCACTCCCGGCAGACGCACTCAACAATGAGTGTACCGGATTTCACTATCAGAGGTTTTAAATTAGGTTTACGTCTAACCTTTACAAGCATACATTCTCACCAGAGGCCTATACAAGGAGTTACCCACATACTCACTTGTGTCGATGGCCTAACATGGACTTACCAGTACACACTTGTGTCAGTGGTCTACACAAGGACTTACCATGTACACACCCGTGTCGGTAGCCTGCACAAGGACTTGCACACGTACTCACCCGTGTCGTTGGCGATATGGTCCTACACAAGAACCTACGCTAGTTTGATTTACAAACTCTACACTCAATCCTACACAAGGAAGGAGTGTGAGGAATCTTACAATTGACAACTTGTCGGATTGAGCCCTTTTGTAGTGCATTCTCGGGTTATTTGATTTATGCTCTCTTGTGCTTTAATCAGCTCACTTTTTGCTCCCCGATCGTTGACGCCGATGCTTTGCCAATGCTCTAGCTTTAAGATCAAAAACCTTGCATGCAATGCTCCTTTGAAGTGACCAAGGTGATGGGAGTTAGGTAGAATCTCCTACAAGTAATGGAAAGTTAAACTCCTATGGGATTCTCCTTGATGGACACTCTAGTGGTTGATAGACACTAGGATTTGCTAATAGAATCGATATCTAAACTCTAGAGAAGGCTTGAGATCATGATTTTTTTGTAAAGGAACTTGGAATGCTCATTAGAGTGAATAATCACTAACAAGAGAGCATCGATTTCATTGTGATAGAGCGTAAAAGTTTGGTAGAGCTTGGGATGCACTAGGGTCTCTAAAATGACAAAATTCATGAATTACCGAAAGATCTGAATACAATATTTATAACATGAAGGATCCAACGAATCTCTAACGGCTAGGCTCGATTGATCGAGCTAGGCCGAAAATGGTGTAGTGAACTCGTTGGACTGTTTTGGCAATGTTCGATCGATCGAGCTCGATCACTTGAGAGGAATTAGAGATTCTTCGATCGATCGAGCTCGTGCCTCGAGCGCTTGAACTAAATCATATTTAGGCTAGTGCTTGCTAGACGTATTTTGTCATGTTTGGTCGATCGACTCGATCGATCGAGCTTTGCTCGAGCACACTAACGAGTCTGCTGGTTTGGGCAGTATGATTTCCAGCAGCTCGGGACCTCTATATTCGATCTTATCATGTTTCAATTAGGCTCCTAAGGCTAAGGATGATCAACAAGGTTTACCTATTAGGCCATAATCATTTAGAGGTTCAAGGGTTGTTTTAGGTCAAGATTAGGGTTACCAATTTACCTTATTTACCTGTTCTTTACTCCTTTATGCTCTGCATCTTCTTGTGTCTTCAGCTTTAGCTTTTAAGAGCTCAACCAACCATATGACACATGGATTCACGTGATTAACAAACAAGGTGCACAAATCAGTGCACTAACAATAAGATGAAGGAAAGTAGAGTTAAATGGTTTGCTCATGTCCAACGGAGACCAAGAACCGCGTCAATTATGAGTGAGTTGGTACAAGTTGATGGCTCTAAGAGGGCAAGGGGAGAAGGTCTGGAAGAATGTGGATGGAGGTAGTAAGAAAAGACTTGAAGACCTGTGGTCTAACTGAAGGTCTGGCCCTTGATAGAGTGGAATGACGGAACAAGATTCATGTAGCCGACCCCAATTAATTGGGAGAAAGCTTAGATGATGTCATGATGATGATGATCATGAATCTCCATGGGGTGATCTTTTTTTTTTTTTTTGTCTTTGAAAAGTCACAAATTAGATTAAGGGAAAAAAAACGGAAATACAAAAGAAATAGGCTGCACTGCCGAGGGAGCTACGCAGCCTACTAGAAGCCTAAAAAAAGCAGATTACAGCCCTTTAATTTTTATACGTTAACAGCCCATTCAACAATTAACAATCTAGCTCTAGTCACGACGTAATCTGCTGATTTGGATATCCCGTTAAAACATCTGTCATTTCTTTCTTCCCAAACTGCCCACCAAACAGCTAGCAGAGCCATTCTCCATAGTGGCAACTTGTTCTTCTCAAAATGAATCCCATGCCAAGCCTTTAAAAAACTACCTGCTGATCTTGGGGCTGCCCAATTCATTTCGAAACGAGATAGCATGTCCTTCCAGATGTGACTGATGAAGGGGCAGTGTATGAATAGATGATTCACCGTTTCCTCATTAGACATACAGCAAAGGCAGACATTCGTGAGTGTCATCCCTCTTTTTCTTAGGTTATCAATCGTGAGAACTCTGTTCTTGCCCACAAGCCAAGAAAAAGCAACAATCTTTGGAGGAGCTTTGTACTTCCAGATTTTGTTGGTGTAGATCTTTTCTTCCTTATCCATTCCTATGTCAATGCATCTGTAAAACGATTTAACAGTAAACTTTCCTGATTTATGTTTGTTCCAAACTAACTTATCTTCACTTTCCGCATCTACTTTGACTTCTTGAATATAGTTTAGAAGGGCCACATACTCTTCAACCTCGATGTCCCTGAGATTTCTTCTGCACTCAACATTCCATACTACAGTACCCCCATTCACAGAATAAGATGCAGCAACTGAGATATCCTGATTAGCCACAATGCGGAAAATACACGGGAATTTTTCTTTTAAGATTCCGTCCCCTACCCATGGATCTGACCAGAAACTGATCCTATCTCCTCTTCCAACTGAAAAACCGGTCTCTTTGAGAACTTCTTCCTTAATCGATAGCACTCCTTTCCACACCGCTGCAGATCTATATATGGATGAAGATTTAGTCCACCAGCCCCCTTTTGAGCACCCATATTTGCGCTTAATTAAAGAATTCCACAAATTACCTTCCTCAGATCCTAACCTCCAAGTCCACTTTCCTAGAAGAGCCCTAATTAGCATGTTGCCAAACATGCTCATTCAGAAATGCCATGTTAGTAGTGGATGCTGCAAAAGATTCCTTTTGGATGTCTGCTTTATAACTAAATTGTTAGGGTAACCTTGACTGACGGCAAGGGTAGTTGATTTTTTTTTTTTTCCTTGAACACTCATTAACTTAGTTGATAATTGAACTTTTTATTGGACTTCTCATATCATATCCAAGAAATCTGCAGTGTGTTGCTAATTGTATGTTATCAGGATTAATTTGGTCTTTTAAGAATATCAAAGTATTTGGTCATTTTCTTTAAAAGGTTATGTAGATTTCAAAGTATTTTGTCATATTGGAATGACCAAGTACTGAACTTGATTCGTTTTCTTTTTCTCCTAATAGATGCATGCCGTGGGATTTGTTGATACAGAAGATATGAATGTGATCTCTGGGAAACGGAAATATACAAGTTTAGTCGGTTACTCAAGTAGCAAGCTTGCACAGGTGTGGCATATCTCACTTTGGTTTTATATGAATGACTTCACAGCTCCTTTTATCACCTTTTTGAAGTTTCACTAAGATGAGGTGGGAATGGGGTTTGGATCGCAGGTCATGTTTAACAGCATCTTCCATAAGAGGATACCTGCAGAGGCTGGCGTTAGTGTTATGTGTGTATCGCCTGGGATTGTACAAACAAATGTTGTAAGTCATCTAATCAATAGTCTTTCATATTACAATATGCATTTTATTGTTGTAACCTATTTCTTCTATTTTAAAGATCATTTTGCATGTTCTGACCCCCAAAATTGATGACGACCATTCATGGAGGCACCAATGGGTTTGATTCGGCCACACATGGTCTGCGTGTCTATTAATCTGTTCAGACTGATCTGCCTGTTTATTAATTGGGCAAAAAAGCCAGCCCTTAGACCAGTTAAGGGTTGACATTCAGACCCGCTTGACTAATTACTGTCATAAACGTGCCAGGCCACAGGCTAAGGTCATGCTTCAATAGAAACCTGGGTCCAGGTCTGTCCCATTTGTTAATCAGGATGAAGTTTGGGCTGTGGCCCAACCTATTGACCTATAAAACAGGGCCAAGCTGGTCCACAAAGGGCTAGGTGTGGAAGCCCAAAAGACCAATCCTATCCATTTTGCACAAGCAAAGTATTGTCTTACTAAAGCTAAGTATGGGTCTTAGACCCATCCACCAAAAAATGAATATGGAATCTTACACAATCAGGTTCTTGGTACTTGCATGAAAATACTGTGTGTGTGTGTGTGTGTCTATATATATATATATATAGTAGTGTAGCCCCTGTGTTAGCAACTTTGGAAGCCGTGATATGATAAGCATTGGCATCTCCGACTTTAGACCACCAGCATCTGAGTCAGCAGAATCTAAGCTGTAAGCGGGTGGGATAGGGCCAAAAGGACATTCATTCATTTCTTTCTTCACGACGACTGAAACGACACGACAAATCAAGACCCGGCGGCGGGAGTCTTACATCCGAGCGAGAGGTCAGACCAATCCCATTCATCCTGATCCGATCCGAACAGATCTCGTCAGGTTGCTTTCTTTGTTTTGAAGCTGGTTGCAGAAAAATCTTGTTCATAATTTAATGCTCAGTTGTGCACCGGTTCTTACGAGTTCTTGTGAGAACTTTTGAGAACTCATCACATGTGATGTGAACGCAAAATCTGAACGATCCATGTGATGTAGCACCCCACGAAACCCCCAAGGCCCAACTTTTACCCTAATCCAAAACTTTGGTGGGCCATGGCAAAAGAAAACAGTTTACTCCCTTGATTTGTATCTCTTTTCTATGGCCCACTAGAGTTTTGGATCAAGGTGAAAATTGGTCCATGGGGGTTTCATGGGGTGCCGCATCACATGGACCGTTCGGATTTTGGGTCCATAACATGTGTGCAAAGGTGCGCTCATGCGAGAGAGAGAGAGAGAGAGAGAGAGAGAGAGAGAGAGAGAGAGAGAGATGTGGAACTTTGTGAGAGCTTTTGACACGTGATGTGGGCATAAAATCCAGACAATCTACTAAATGAGTTCTAACTCTGTGTGTGTGTGTGTGTGTGTGTGTGTGTGTGTGTGTTGATAAATAGATAAATACAAGTGTGGTCCTCTCAATGAATGGACATGGCTAATTTTTGCATAAGGAAATCATCATGGTGGTGCCAACCTACTGGACAAATTAGATGTTGTACTCACATAAAAGGTTGGAAGTTATCCGCTGGTTGGACCATAAATTGCGATCCAACCGATTGGTCTATATATATATATATATATATATATATATATATATATTAGAGAGAGAGAGAGAGAGAGAGAGAGAGAGAGAGAGAGAGAGAGAGAGAGAGGAATGCTCAGCTGTGCACCAGTTCTCACGAGAACTCGTGAGAACTTTTTGAGAACTCATTTTTGGGAATATGAGTCCAAAATCCGAACCATCCACCTTATGTAGCAACCTATGAAACCCTAAGGGCCCAACTTTTACCCTGATCCAAAGTTCTAGTGGTCCATGGCAAAAGGAAATAATTTCCTCCCTTGATTTGCCTCTCTCCTTCGTCATGGCCTAGCAAAGTTTTGGATCAAGGTAAAAGTTGGGCCCTATGGGTTTCATGGGGTGCTTCATCAAGTGGATAGTTCAGATTTTGAGCTCATATCCTCGGAAATCAGTTCTCACGAAAACTCGTGAGAACTAGTGCGCAGCTTAGCATTCCTCTCTCTCTCTCTCTCTCTCTCTCTCTCTCTCTCTCTCTCTCTCTATATATATATATATATATATATATATATATATTATATAGCTTATGTTGCGTGTAGCCTATGCTACATGCTAATTTGGGTACACTACATGCACCAAAAGTTACTTTTCACTAAAATATTAAAATCAATTAATGTTTTCAATGATTTATTACATTTTTTTTTTCTATTTTCAATAATTAAAAAAAAAGCTAATCTTTTCAATGATTTTAGTAAAATAATACAAGAAACAATGTTAAATCAGTGTCATTCCCTTTTATATATAAAAAAAAATCTTTATACTTAATCTTTCCCCTATTTTTCATATTATTTTAGGTTGTGTTTGGTTGCAATAAATATCATGAAATTTCTTATTAATCATTAATTTGGTGCAAAAATCATGATATTTGATGCAACTAAGCACAACCTTAATTAAAGATATCATGCTTCAGAGGGTCAAATGGTAGGTTACATGCTATTCGTTGTTTAAAACACTGATATATAGTGTTTTACTCATCCTCACCTTCACGACGATGTAAGCTCCAAACCTTTTTAGTGGCACAAGGGGTGACCATTAGGGTTAGGTGGCTCGGTTGGGCCTCACCATGGTGTTTATGTGAATCCACCCCAACCACCAGGCGTGTCACCCCATGTTAGGCCTAACACTCAAAAATCAACCCCATTCGCGATTCAAGTGGACCACACGATTGGAAATAGTGTACAAGCCAATGCTCACACTCCAAATTGTTTCCCCTTGTGTGGCCCACCTGAATCACGGATGGGCTTGATTTTTGGGCCCCATGTTAAGTTTGGTGTGGCATCTAATTGTTGGAGTGAATTTCATATAATCATCATGGTAGGCCCTGTGAAAATCAAGGGTAGACATTTCTCTCCCAACTGTATCCCTCGTTGTGGGCTTGTGGCCCACCTAGGCTAAATCACAAGTAAGCCTGAACTTTTTGTCCATGGGCCTAATGTGGGATTACACATCTAATGGTCGGAATGGATCTCAAATACACGTCATAGCAGGCCTGTAAAAAATTAAGTGTGAGCTTCCTATAAAAATTTTTAATATATCATTGTTTTTTTAATAACCATGAGAGACATGCCCAGTCTTTATTTTTTAAGGGGCCCATCATGATGTGCATATAAAATTCACTAACCATTTGGTGTGTAATCGCACATTAGGCACATGGCCAACAAATCAGGCTAACCTGTGATTTAGATGGATCACATCAAAGGAAACAATTGGGAAAGAGATGTCCACCCTTGCTTTTTACAAGACCCATCATGATGATTAAAAAATAAATAAATGACTATATGAAATCCACTCCAACCATTATATGCCACACCAAAACTCGGGCCTAAGGGCGGAACACATGCCTATACATGGTTCAGGTGGGCCACTCCAAGGAAATCGTCTGGAGGGTGAGCATTTTTCTGTACACTGTTTCCAATCGTGTGGTCTACCTGAATCACGGATGAGACTGATTTTTTGTCATGGGCATAACATAGTGTGATGCACCTGGTGGTTGAGGTGGGGCCCACCCAAGCCTCTGACATCCTTTTCCAAAAGTCATAAGAAATAATTCTTCTCTTTGCCATATTTATTACCATTAACTAATCTCCAATATCTAAGCTGGTTGGATGTCCAATCGGTTGGACTTGAGAGTTTCTCGTACCACATGTATCATCTAACAAGGGCATGACATTCTTAAGAGACTTGCCACTTCAACCCATGTGTCTTGGGGATACATGCTGGCTCACAATGACACAAGTATCAGGAGGAGCTTCAAATTATTTTATTTTTTATTGGCTTCCATCATGACTTAACCAGCCATTTATTTAGTTTTGTTAAAGGTTGATGAACGTGGATGGTTGTAATAAGGGCTGTACAATCGTATGGTCCATCTAGTCTCTTTTCTTTATTTTATAGCCCCTTAGTCATATTTGGTACACTGGGTATACATGTGACATTGTAATAAGTGGGGGGCATTTTTGGTTTTATTACTTGAGTGAATATAAGCAAGAGGGTGGGGATGTCAATCCATCCAAACCCCCCTCCCATGACAAAATACAAGTTCTAACTTTTTTTTGTCCTGCATCTTTATTTTTTTAAATAAAAGATATATATAAATTCTCTTTGGATATTATTGGGTATTGGGTTCTTCAGGTCAGCTCTCTGATAACTTGTTTGTGCATAATTCTGACAAAAGTTGGATCGAGGATTAACCAGTCCAGCCATAAGATGCTACACTCCATTTTAAAAGGTTTCCTGCATAAAAAGCCAACTCGATATTTCCAACTTCCTTGTAAATTGCAGGCAAGAGATCTACCTAAAATCGTTCAAGCGGCTTATCATCTGATCCCCTATTTCTTATTCAGTGCTCAGGAAGGTGAGTCTTTTCAATCGGCAATTCCTATCTTTTGTGACATTCTTCCACTGAACTCAAGGTAAAGATCTAGCCATATTCATATTTCACTGTAGGGTCTCGTAGTGCGCTTTTTGCGGCCACTGATCCACAGGTCCCAGAGTATTGTGGGGTGTTAAAGGCTGATGAATGGCCTGTCTGTGCATACATCTCTCATGACTGCCGGCCGATGAATGCATCAGAAGAGGCTCATAATGTAGCGACTTCTCAAATGGTATGGGTAAAGACACTTGAGATGATTGGGCTTCCTTTGGATGCCGTGGAGAAACTTATAGAAGGGGAACAAGTCCAGTGCCGATATGGGGTCGATGGCTAGTGGACTTTTTGGGAATGGTTGCACTTACACGACAATGTTATAACAACCATTAGAACCAATGGCTCAGCTGAATCAGATTAGTCTTTGACCTGTGAACACATCTGGCCATGCCTGGAGCTGACGATTTTGCTCTTAGCTTAGGAAATTCAATTTCGGATTTAATTGTTGTTTCCTTTTGTTGCATAATACATATGCATGCATGTACATTCATTTGATATTATTCACCATGTATGATGTAGAAGCTTAATATGCATTTTCCATCATGTGCATGCATGTATGATTGGGTAGTAGTTTGGCATCTTATCTCCATGCATGCAAGCATTTGTATCTCTACATGCCTGTGTTTCGTGTTTACAGGTTTGTCTATGTGAACATTAAACTGCAATAATATTCCCGGGGTACTGATAGCTGCATCATTTAAAGGGGCATAGGGGCTCACCATGAACGGTTTGGATTTCATTCAAGCATCACATGGGCCCACATGTCTGGTGACACTGTAGGTTATGGTGGTACCGGATTCGCACTTGAGCGCTACCCTCTGTGATTTATCTTTTGTTGAACTCATCTCCATGTGGTTTAGGTATGTCTGTTTAATGATATATATGTCGTTTACCCAAAAGAAAAAAGAAAGGGTATGTAGTTTTGCTGTTTCCAATTTACTGATGGAATCAGAATCCATGACTGAAGATAGTCTGGAACCGTCCATAATATTTTCATGCATCAGCTACAGATTGAGGAACAGTTGATGGATGGCTCGCATCTCGTGACATATGCCACATTTGAGGACTCGGATTGAAAATCCTACTGCAAGTAGCTTTTGTATGGAGCATCAGTGGTTTGAACTTTAGATGAAGAACATGAGTATATGGACATGGTCATTGTGGGTGGGCCTCTTCTTGGATTTTCCTGTAGCATAGAATTGCTTGTTGGATCTTTCAAATGTTACAGGCAAGTAGTGGAGCACCGACAATCCATTGCCAGACAGTTGGAACCATCAGGTGAGGGCTATTGGCGGGTCCAAAAGATTGTGTCTGAAGAGTGGGCATGTATCGGTGGAGGTGAAGAGCTAACGGACGATATTTAGGGCTTGCTTGTAAGAGTGCTTCAGATTGAATCTGATAAGATTTCTTTTCCCATATTCCATTTTGTTTAGGGAATGTAGTTGATTTTGAAAGAGAGAGATGGCCGGTTGTAGGAGATCAGCAGTTAATTATAAAATTGGAGTGCGCGTCCAAAATTATAAAAGAGAAGCAATTGAATGGTCATTAAGTTACAACGCCCACCAAAATTTTGGATTAGGGCAAAAGTTGGGCACCAAGGGGTTTCATGGGGTGCTCTATCACATGGACAGTTCAGATATTGGGCCCACATCACATGAAGAACATCATTAAACCCCCCGGCCCCAATTTTTACTTTGATCCAAAACTTTAGTGGGCCATGAAAAATGAAAACAGTTTCCTCCCTTGATTTGCATCTCTTTGCTATGGCTCACCAGAAATTTAGATCATGGTGAAAATTTGTCCCTTGTGATTTCATGGAATTCAACATCACATGGATGGTTTGGATTTGACGCCCATGACACGTGTGCAAAGGTGTGCACGTGCCGCGCAGGTGACCATGACTATATATAGCTGAATGCTTTTAGTGCCAAAATCGTGAATTTGTGGCTGCCGAAAATGTTGTAAAACTAAATAAACGACGGCTTTCGTCCGTCGTGGATTACTGGGTCGTTTCATGGGATTCCACATCACATGGATGGTTTGGATAAGATCTGTCTAATATGAGTAGAGCGATGGACCTCAAATCCATCATTGATTTTTAACTTGTTCAGAAATTAGCTAAAAAATTTGTAAATATATATATATATCTTCAAAATTTTTATTTTTATTTTTTTGAATCTTACACCTGATAGTCATTCAAAAAATAATTCACACGATTGTTTAATAAGAATCCTATTCACAAAATTGGTAACTCAATTCAATAAAGAAAGAAGATGAAGAAAGAATAATAATTTAAGAAAAAAGGCATGATAAGATTAAAGCCAGAAATAATGCAGAGGTGGTGCATTACCTGAAAACCAGTTATCCTTTTGCCCGGGGACTTCTTACCCTGCAAGTATAGTTGCTTGGCCAATTGCAGATGATTATCTGGTGCAAGAAAACAGAAATGATCTGCTGAGTTTTAGCACAACAACAAAATCATATAGCAAGTATTTATATTGTTCAGATTCATGATGGAGGTTGTGCCATAAGTTTGAGGCCAGCTGCCAATCTGACCCAACCCTCCTTTACCTAAGCTTGGGACCAGCAATGATAGCACAAAACTCCCATAGGCACAATGTAATAGACAGCATAGGTTGATTACATCAACTCCCTGGCATGGGTTTTAGGCAGAAGCTGGACAGTCTATAATGTTCATCTTGGGCTTACCTAAATCAGAGAGCGTTAAGACAAGTATCTCCAATTAGAGAGAAATAGGGCATCTATTCAAATAGTAATATCATAAGTGATCTTCAATGTTATGATGAGAAAGGATTAAATCTGCTAATGTAATCGCTTGTGTTTCCATTCATAGAGATGATAATGTTACCATGTTTTAAATGTGTAGTTACATTAGCCAGTGAATGGATGCAATCAATGTGGAATTTGGACATTACAAATGCCTGATTTATTTTCATTTTTATAGGTGGCCGAATGCAAAAGCACTTCCAGGTGCTAACTGCCTTATCAGTCATCTCCATAAACATAAAATTCCGTTGGCACTTGCTTCGAACTCCAAAAGGGAAAATATAGGGGAGAAACTCTCACAACATAAAGGTTTCCATTTTTTTTTTTTTTTTGGAATAGCAGTAGAGGATCCATTTTTCCTTCACTTTTAAGAATCTCTGCAGCCTACACCTGATTTTTGTTTTAGGGTATGTTTGGTTGCACCAGATATCATGAAATTCCATGATCTTCTGTCCAAACTAGGCTGAAATTTCATGATATTCATTGCAACCAAGCTGTAGCCCGACTAAACTTTAGGTGCATGATCCTTCTAACCAGGTGTTTCTCCTGCTTCAAATCCCTTTTAAGAGATGTCCTGCACTCTAATTCCATAACTGATTGGATTATGGAATTCTCATCAGAAGCATATTTCCTGTTTTCCTTCCCAATTTAATCATGTGTCTTCCACAATGTGACATAGGTTGGACAGAATTATTTTTAGTGATTCTTGGAAGCGACCAAGTTAAATCTAGAAAGCCCTCCCCTGACTTGTAAGATATTTGATGAGGACATCGTGCACACGCACGCCCGCACACCACCACCCTTACGCTCGTACATTCGCAGAAGGAGGACCCTATCATTTATTTGGCTCGATGACGACGTCCAGGAAGGGCCTCCTAACTAGAAGACAAGTTTTGGTTCGGAAAAGTGGGCCCAATAGTCAAGAAAACCCCATCATGGGATCTCATGATCGTGGCGCATTCGTCGGATTGATTTCATATTTTAGGTTTTGCTTATTATTATTATTTAGAACATCGTGAATACTTTAAAATTCTTTATTTGATTTTTAATTTAGTTTACTTCATCATCAAGTAATAGGTTGCGCACATGGTGCGAGTTTTTGGGGTATAGGATTTTCCCTATAAATAGGTACCCCTTGTAGTTCTTTTGATTCATTCAAATTAATAAAAAAATTCCTGCTTTATTTTTCTGCTCTCTTCGTGAGTTGTGGAAGAATTCAAAAGTGGGTGCGAAACCCTCCCTTTTCGAATGGCTAATTACTGTGGTGCAAAGCCACATTGTTCATGATTCACCCATCTTCATCCTCTATCATCTCTTTTTTTTCATCTTCCACCACCATCCGTACTTCGAATTCGTCCTTTTGTTGCATCAGTTTTCTTCATTACAAAAGGTTTCCAGATTTCGGCCCGCAGGCGAGCTGAAACTTCGACGGAGCACCACGCATAAGTCGTAGCTCGAATCAACCCGAAACTTCGGAATTTTGGAGCATCCCCCTGGCTGACCGGGGGTAAGGAGAGCTTTTCTTCAAACGACGCCCTCTCACATGTGCGGCCGGGTGCCTGCGCATGTGCCCGCTGCCCATACGCGGGATCGTCTTTTAGCTCAGGTTTTTGTCCTCTTTTATCCTCTCATAGCTGTTTTTTATGAATCCTAGCCCTACAGTACGTTTTCTCTAAGATATTTTCTCACCCTAAGGTTCCTTGAATTGAGATTGGGGAATCCCTTGAATTAAGGACTGATTCTTATGCATGTGTGATTGATTTCTATTTCCCTTTGAGTATTATTTAGATCATAATTTTCATTGATCCAGCCTAACGTATATAGACCTGGACCCGCATAGATTCCCCTTTAATTGAATGTTTGGATTTTTATGTGGGATGTGGAATTTGTGTGATTGTTTCTGAACTGGTATGATCTAAGCCTGAAATCTTGCATATCATATTTAAATTTATGTCCTACATCAAATTTGGTATCAGAGCCTAGGGTTCTTCTAGGGAAATTCACCACATATTTAGGGTTTAGTTTGTTTGAGTCCTTCATGCATTCAGTCCATCATATATAGGTGAATTTTAATAACAGTGTGTAGTCTCCTTCATATAGAGTCTCGTAGGGTCATTTAGTTTTAGACGCATATAGTTGCCGTAGTAGGTCCTTAGGTTGAGCAAGTCAGTGTATGCCCACACGTACGGGTCATGGTTTCGGTTTGCACCCCACACTAAACATGGAGCAACTGCAAGAAACAATGGCCAAGTTAGCCTAGTAGGTTGAGTCCTTGAATAAGCACTTGGAACAACGCATAGATAAACACCTAGAAGAAATAGAGGCCTCCTTCAGGGCAAACCCCACCACTGGGGAAGATGCCCAATCTCAGGCAGTTGGTCAGGAGGTTGGACCAAAGAATGGAGGCGGCTAAGGAGCTGGTCATGGGCGCGTACGAATACACCCACCTCGCGAAGGACACCATGATTAATATGACCTAGATGCACAACTCCTCAAGAGAGTTAGGATGGATACCTCTACATTTGATGGCCACTTGGACCCTAAAGCCTTTCTAAATTGGCTGACGGATATGGACCACTATTTTGAGTGGTATGATATGTCGGATGCTCGACGAGTCCGATTTGCCAAGATGAAGTTTGTGGGTCAAGCAAAGAGGTTTTGGGCGACGGTTAAGCGAAAGAAAGAAAGAGTGAGGGAACTCCCAATAGTTCATTGGGTAGAAATGAAAGAAACGCTTAAAGAAAAGTACCTCCCTTTCTCTTATCGCTTATGATTGATTGAGGAGTGGCAGTCTCTTCGATAGGGTTCCATGAGTGCTGCGGACTATATCGAAAAGTTTGAAGAATACTCGACCCGCTGTGAGGTTGATGAGGACCCAGTACTTACCCTTGCTCGTTTCAAAACGGGTCTCCGTCCTAACATCAGGAGAGAATTGCTCGCCAAAGAGATAGACACTATTGAACAATTGTACTAAGTAGTGTTAGATATCGAGTAATACCTTAAAGCATCTGTGGGAAGGCGGTTTGACTTTTGCAAATCCAATGCTAAGGCCAACCCCTCCGGGGCTAGACCTAATATGGGATTCCAAAACAGGTGTAACGTCCTAGATTTTCGCTATTTTGGATTTTCAAAAATCCTTGAAAATTTTCATTATAATTAACCTACATTGTCACTTACTGAGCCTTGACATTCAAGGTGAGCCTATACGCGAGTGGTACCGGTAAAGAACCGCACAAATCCGATTAATTAACCATAGGAAGCTAATGAATTTGCCAAATAACTTAAGCATCGAGTTTAGCCTCATGATTTGTTCATATAGGGCCCAAATCCAGCCGACCTACTACTGACTAATCAAGACGAGCACAACTAAATTAAAGATCTACCCAAAGCTGAGACGATTACTAGTCAAATCTTAATTAATAAACCAAATTGACTCAGTTACTCGACTAGCATAAGAACTGATGGTTTAGAGTGATTATGAATGAATCGTTGTTTCCGATAGTTGCGAATAGGCCACACTATGAACTTAGCTAATCCAAACCTTAGTCATTGCACATAAGAAATCTTAATACCTAATTCATTCCAGAAATGCCTTGATTATCCAAACGAACTCTAGACCGCATGTTAGTGGGCCACTAGTTTCAAAACTATAGAATAATATTCATCTTAATGGGTTTGACGTCCATCGCGGGTGGTAAATCAATATAGTATCCAGAACTGTACAACTTGAGCCAGAGGTCGAGTGCTTGAAATAAGCAAATACCAAAGGCTAAAACCTGAAACTTAAGTAAAATGAACCTTCTACTCTTTCATGAAGTTGTGGCTTTTCTACCATTAGATCACATCCAAAGTCAGGGAACCGATAAAGATATATCCCCACACATATCTGTATAGTCGTGGCCCCGATCGACCATCGGTGACCGTCGAACAGACTTTTGATCATACTCGTCGATCAACGCATCCAAATGGCCGGCCAATCGTATCTCTACGTAGATCATCATTAGGGTTAATTATCATATGGTGTATATCAACTCCTACACCCCATAGTTGGCTCCAAAGGTTAAAAACACCCTCCCATAGGGCTAGTATAATGAAAATCTAGCCCTTAGGGCCATTTGCACAATTTTTGAAACTATACAAGACCTTTATTTAGGCACCCGTTCTCCCATACGAATTTCATGCCCTAGCTTGGGCAAAGGAGAAGAGAAAGAGAGAGTGATGGAGAGAAAATAAAGAGAAAGAGAAGGCAGAGAGAGTATGTGTGTATGTGTGTGAGTGAGGGAAATCTTGATGCTGGAAGGGTTGGTATTTCTTCAACTAAACCGTTGGCTACCACCAAACTTCCATCAAATTCACCCATGCTAAGAATTGGAGGTAAAAATTGTATATTACCCTTCAATTAAGTAACATAGTGTAGATTTCTAGTCATTAATGGTGTTTTTTTTAATTTTGATTTAGGAATTAGTGATTTTACCCAAATTCTCAATCCCAAGATCTTAAAGATTGGAAATCCCCTCTTAAGGTGCGAACCATTATGCATAGGTTTCCATTTATCGACTCTTGAGGGTCTCAGTTAATGATTTCTTGTGGTGAATGATTTATAAATATCTAGCATGTTCATATTTTGTGTTTGATTGTAATATGTGTCATTGCTTGTCTATGCATGCTCACATGTTTGATAGAATGCCTAAGTGATTAAACGTGTTATTCTAATGATGCTCATATGTTTGATTGAATGTTAGATTGAATGTGTTGATTTGTTGATGCTCACGTGTTTGATAAAATGTTTCAGTGAATGTATTACTCCATTGAGGTTCACATGTTTGATGAAATGCCCAAGTGTTTGCATTGTTGAAACTATGATTCTTATGAAACCTTGCAATGATCCAATGATGATTTACTAGGTTTATAATGATATTAGAATTGCCAACGATGTTAGGTCAGTCGGCTAATCACCCAATTTAAGAGGAGGCCTGAGTTTGGTCGGCCACCTAGACTTGTTCAGTCGACTCGGGTCGAACACGAACAACTAACAGTAACTGAACTATACGGGATGCGCGCACCCAATGTCGGTTGTGCTGGAGTTCTCCAAGTCAATCGAATTATCCCAATAGTCAAGTGACCATGTGTATTCACAATGTATGACAATGACAAATAGAATCTTGGATACCCTCATTCTCATTGAATGGGTTTACTTATAACTGTTATTGGTATGATCCACAAGACTCATGAGCCAGGCATGGTGGTATGAGACACCGTGTTAGAGCTGTCGGCCTATGTCGGAGTGATGAGCCTCCTCGTAGTGACCAATGAGTAACCAGGAAGGCTATGAACCTAGTACATCAAACTGTAATGATGTCATGACCATTCCACATTTGTGTTTGGTTAATGACTCTATGTCATTTATGGGCATTTGCCGCCCGTCAATGGGTCTCTTAACCTTGTGCGTCCAGACTGTGTCTTTCAAGTCCTTGATGTGGGATCGGTCGAGCCAATTGGTCAGGCCAGTGTTAGCTTCACATTGATTGGGGAGTTGTCATCTAGTTGGTATACCCAAATACGGATCAAGGGACATAGGTAATGAGCTGCTTCAGCCACCCCAAGCCTAGTGATTTAGTTGATCCATGATAAAATGAGGGTATCCTAGCTTGGCTAATATGCTGGATGAATAGAACTTAATAATTACTTGACTAACATACACATCAATCGCATTGCATTAGATAGGATGTAGCGATTTAGTGTTCGAGTTGCGTGATAAGGGAGTATTGGCATTTTTGAAATAGGTGTTGAAGTCGCTTGTGAGGGAGTGTTGGATCGCGAGGTACATACATCATTTCATAATCTCATTCATACATTTAAGAAGAGTATTTAGGAAATATTTGATGTCTTGTTTGTCTTTAATTGTGTTGATTGAGTTGATAACATGTGTAATTTAGAACTAATGTAACCACTAAGTTAGCTACTCACTCCCCACCTAGGATGGTGTTTTAAAACACCAACTAGGTAATATTATTGATGCAGGTACTAGCTAGCCCTTAAACGGGTAGGCATAGATCGGCTTGTGCCACCGTCATTATGTTTTGAAGGATAGATTGAAAATGAAAAACTTTACACTTTCATCATCTTGGGTATGTACATTGTGACTTGTATAATCCTCATTTTGGGCGATCACCACTATTGGAATTGTATTTCTGCTCTTAGCCCTATGTTTATTGAATATTGTTATCTCTACCTTGCTTTAGATCTGCTAATTTAAATTGTGCTACTCTGATTGCTTGTGTGTGAAATGAATGTGAATCTAAACTAAGTCACACATGCATTTATTTAGTTAACACCCGAGAAATCAGGATCAGAGTCTATATACTCAGGTGATGATTTTCAGGGCATTACAAATTGGTATCAGAGCGGATTATTGAGATAACCAGGACCTTAGAAATGAGGACTATAAAAACCACAATTACTAGGTGATGAGACACTTAAAATTTGAGGTTTGAACCTAAAAGAGGGTTTCCCTAGTTTTAGGAGTATTCAATACTATAGGAAATACAGTAAACTAAGGACAATGAATCAAGGACCAAATTCCCTATTTGGTTATGTTTTAAAACTCAAAACTTAGAAACTGAATTCTATGATAAAATCACATATTGTTTGATGATTTTGAATATAAACTTAGAAATGATGAATAATTGGATCAAATCTCTAATTTCGTGATGCTTTGGAACTTTAACTTAGAAATCAGAAACTTAGGACCGCCTTGGTTAGTTTTGTCGCTTACGAAGTGTTTAAGTACGTGTGATTCTGGCTTGGAACGAGTGAATTTTGTAAATTGTCGCTCAAGTGATCAAAATTCAACGTAGGAGTTCAAAGACTCAATAGGATAAGTGATTCGAATGTAATAGAAACTCGACTAACAAGTACAAAGTTAAAGTTTTACGGAATATGGACACTGTGGCTTTGTTCCTCGAAGAAATAGTTAAGGATCATTTGACACCATGGAATTGAGGGGATTTTAATTCCCTTGGTTGTTTGGTTTGAAATCCTCGGTGAGAGCTTGGATTACATTTAAAATACTTCCAAGAGTTGCATATGTAATATGCCACTAAACTATTAAACCATTGGGCACATAACCCATTAATGATATCCTAAAACAACTAGATTATCAAATGCATCACTATAATTACTTTAATATAGTGATTAGCATCGTTCAAATATTGTCCATGTAAATAAACAGTTAAAAATCGTTTCTTAGTCACTTGGACATGACCATATACTTGTGGCCCATCCGATACTTAGAATCTTGGCATTTTTGAGCAAAGTATATATTTCAATAGGCTTATTACAACCATTCACTAACTAGAGATATTAAAGTTGATTTGGTAATTAAATTCAAACCCTTGTAAATATATCATGTATAACTACTCCGAATCCATAGAGCTTCTGTGGACTCCTCACATGTATACCTTGAATTCACGAGGAAAATAAGAAAATAGAAATCAATTTTAGAAAATTTGAAATTCCATTGGTAGATAATAAAAATGAATTTACAATCCTTTAAATAGTGATACCAAACCTTGTAAGAAGTTCCAAAATCAAATTCCAACTCAAACTCCTTAAATTCATAACTTAATATAAATAGTAAATTTTCTATTTATAGTGTCCTCTATGGCTTAACCACTTTATTCTTCTAGTTTTTCTAAGAACTTTTCATATTGGACACAACTCTTAAAGCTCAAACATTGAAGAGTTATAATCAAACCAAAAGTTATTATAAATAGTAAAAATGAAAATAAAATGGATTTTCGACCATCGACCTGATGGAATCTTGAAAAATAGCCAGGTTGGTTGGCTAAAGTAGCTTTTACTACCCCAAAATCATATATGGTACGTCAAGTAACTCATTCTGGTTTGGGAGATATGCTTGTTGAATGAATAAAGAAAGAAAGAAAGTTTTTTTTTTTGTTATATATATATATATATATATATATTAGAGAAAAAAAGGTGGGGAAAAATTTAGCTTTGTAAAAAAAATAAAAATAAAAAATTCAGCAGCACCATCGCTGGAGCAACGACGCCCCATCGGAATCCACCAGGCGGTGGCGGTTCCACCGCAGGAACTGTGGTGCCCTGCTGGACCACCAGAGGTGCCACTGTAGGAGTAGTGGCACCCCGCCAGAGTGGCAGGGAGTGGCGGATCCACAACCAGATGGGTGGCCCCACCACTGGAATTTGGACAGATTTCTTGATTTTTTTGTCAAGTTTAAAAATTCATATATCCTTCAATATAACTTCGATTTAGGTGATTCAAAAACCAGATTGAATCTTACTAAGTCTAGTTTTATATAAAAATAAATTAAAAATTAAAATTAAAATTAAAATATAGTTAATTTTTAAGATAGTTTAACAATTGTCCAAAAACATTGGTTTAAGACAGCTGTTACTTCTACAATTTTAATATTTTTTCTACAACTCTAAATGAAGTGAAATTTTGTGAGATTAGTTTAAACTTAATGATAAAATATTATAAAAATTTTAAAAATAATTCAGATACTAAAAGTATAATAAACGTTACAAGAAATAGAGATGCTTTTGAATCATATAGAAAATCATTAGTTTTGGACAACTACTTCCAAAGTTTTTATAATTTTTTGGAGATTAAAATGAAGTGAAATTTAGTGAGATAAAGGTTAACCTGATTATGAGTTACCAAAAAATTTATAAAAAATATTTTAGTAAATAAGAGTGATAAATACGTTATGAACAAAAGACATATAAGTACAAGTTGCTAATAGACCGGAGGTATCTTTTTCATCTTGGAGTCTTAGCATTTAGTGTCTTTTTAAGAATTTCTTCTAATAATGCTAGGAACCATTTTGTATGATTTGATTAAATTTTTTTCTTTTCTTTTCTTTTTGTATATATATTTTTCTTTCAAGTAGTTCCAGTATAGTTGAATTAAGCCTCTTGAGTTAGGTTGAGTTCCATTGTTTAAGACTCTGTAAGTTTGTATTTGAGGCAGACTTCACTAGAATAATTTTGATTCTTATTCTCTTGTGGACTTAAGGTTCATATCACATTGACAAGACAATATTCTTCCTTTTTCATTTTCCGTGCCTTTCTTTGCGCCATCAGTCCTCCAAACCTCCGAAGTACCTTAGAACTTTTGATTCTTCCTTGTTGAAATTAATGAAACCAAAGTGTGATTTACTCGTAACTCACTGACCATATGATCAAAATGGTAATGTCGAGAGAAAACCTTAGGTTCCTGGAAACCTTTCTAGGATAGTCATTTGATCATAGGCACCGTGGGAGACTCATCACCCAGTAAATTAAACATAAATTAAATAGGAACCCTCCTTAAAAAGACCCGATAGGCAATCTTATAAATGTGAAACTTGAACTTCTTAATAAATTTTGATATCTTCCAAATGTTAAGAATAATCGGACTATAGAATTACGAAACCATATACCTACGTGACATTTGCAACTTGACCCAATTCTCAATCCTAGGTGACTACCAATAGACTCACTACTTTGACCAAGTAGAAGACTAGGATCTACCAGGACTAGGAAGGGATGCAACGAGCATTCTACCCAGGTCAGGTAGAGGATTGACGTTTCAGGTTCAAGCCCATTGCAACAGTCTTTCCGTGTTGTCCAGACACTGAAAACATTTTTTTTGTGTACTCTAAATAGAGGAGAACTGTCATCACGAATCCAAATCATTTCAAAAATTGTAGTAAACCGTCGAGGTGAAAAAGTTTCAAGAGGGGGGGGGGGGGTAAACTATAATAAGCCAGGCTTATATACTTCGTATACGTACTAACAAGTACATGAACGTAAAATCAATGAAAATTTAAGCGTATGAAATTAGAATATCTTTAATTATTGACATTAGGCAATTTCGAGGACAAAATTATTTTTAAGGGGGGTAAATTATAACATCCAAGATTTTTGCTATTTTGAATTTTCAAAAACCCTTGAAAATTTTCATTATAATTAACCTACATTGTCACTTACTGACCCTTGACGATCAAGTGAGCTTATACGCGAGTGGTATCGGTAAAGAACCACACAAATCTGATTAATCAACCATAGGAAGCCAATGAATCCGCTAAATCACTTGAGTATCGAGTTTAGCCTCATGATTTGTTCATATAGGGCCCAAATCTAGCCGAACTACCACTGACTAATTAAGACGACCATAACTAAATTAAAGATCTACCCAAAGTCAAGACGATTACGAGTTAAATCTTAATTAATGAACCAAATTGACTCAGTTACTCGACTAACATAAGAACTGACGGTTTAGGTTGATTATGAATGAATTGTTGTTTCCGCTAGTTACGAATAGGCCACACTATGAACTTAGATAATTCAAACCTTAATCATTGCATGCATGAAATCTTAATACCTAATTCATTCTAGAAATGCCTTGATTATCCAAATGAACTCTAGACCACTTGTTAGTGGGCCACTAGTTCCGAAACTATAGAATAACGTTCGTCTTACTGGGTTTGATGTCCATCATGGGTGGCAAATCAATATAGCACTCAGAACTGCGCAACTTGAGCCAGAGGCTGAGTGCTTAAAATGCGCAAATACCCAAGGCTAAAACCTGAAACTTAAGTGAAATGAACCTTCCATTCTTTCATGAAGTTGTGGCTTTCCGACCATTAGATCGCATCCAAAGTTGGGGTATCGACTAAAGATATGTCCCCACACATATCTGTATAGTCGTGGCCTCGATCGAGCATCGGTGATCGTCGAATAAACTTTTGATCATACCTGTCGATCGACACATCCAAATGGCCGATCGATCGTATCCCTATGTAGATCATCATTAAGGCTAATTATTATACGGTGTATATCAACTATACACCCCATAGTTGGCCCCAAAGGTTAAAAACACCCTCTCATAGGGCTAGTATAATGAAAACCTAACCCTTAGGGCCATTTGCATAATTTCTGAAACTATATAAGAGCTTCATTTGGGCACCGCCTTCTCCCATATGAATTTCATGCCCTAGCTTGGGTGAAGGAGAAGAGAAAGAGAGAGAGATAGAGAGAAAATGAAGAGAAAGAGAAGGGAGAGAGAGAGAGAGAGAGAGAGAGAGAGTGTGTGTGTGTGTGTGTGTGTGTGAATGAGGAAAATCTTGATGTTTGTAGGGTTGGTATTTCTTCAATCAAACCATTGACTACTACCAAATCCACCCATGCTAAGAATTAGAGGTAAGAATTGCATATTACCCTTCGTTTAAGCAACCTACAAACATTAGCGGTCAATGTTTTAATATTGAAGATATCAGAAAATATATCCCACGAAATATCTTATATCCTACCTATGTGATATGAAACGCACAAGCAGTGCCAATATATCTCACATGTTTGATCCAGTGAGCATTTTCAATTTTTCATTGGTTCTTCATGTTTTGTATGAAAAATTTTAGAGTCGGAGCTTTGATTTTGATATCCATTGGTTCTTTATGTTCTCCTTGTTTTTTTCAAAATTTTCCTTTAACCAACTATCAATTGGGACTAATTTCAAAGTATTTATGAGTATTTAATGAAATGATCATCACATACACTCTAATTTCAAATTTTGAGTATAAGTGGCCGGATTTGGGAAAATTTGGGAAATTTTGAAATTTCCCCAATTTCTCCCAAATTGCTTGCAATGTTGCACTCCAAACATGAAATAAAGCATGTACGAAGGCTGATATACTAATTTGTTAAGTTCTTGTCAATTTTCAGAAAATAAAAATTAATAAAATTTATTAAAATATTAATTTTTTTCAAGGGGACGGTGCCACAGGTTTGATAGCTAGGAATATGACACATGGTGGAGTGAGAAACGATGAATTGATTTTTTTTCAAAAGGCAATCATGACAAGTGTCAGGTAGGTGAAAAAGAACTCGATGAAACATTGACGCATGGAGAAATACTTGATGCATCATTAAATGAGGAAGAGAAAGGACAGAAAGGGGGGTCGAGTTTTCCTTCGGAGGGGAGGCAAACCCGAGGACCTATGGCATTATGTTTTCTCTGTAGTCACGTGTGGTAAAAAACACGCATGCGACTTCACTCACTTATTCAGCACATGTGGAACATACCTTAAATGAGGGCATGTGTGAAAATTTTATATCTTCATAATTCCCTTTAGGAGACCTTATTTCAGTTCCAGTTTATAGAACACATTAGGAAAGGGGTACAGACTTGAGCTGAGAGATGAGACCTCAGATGGAAGGGCAGGGCTTTCAAGAAGAAGATGCAAACCTTAGATTGGTACCCTATATTGATTCCAGCAGGGATTCTTTTTCAGGAGGGGAAATATAAGTGGCTCAAGGAAAGAAATAGTGTCTTCGACCACAGAGGATGGTAGTGATAGCAGACTAGCAACTTAGGGGGTAATCTCCTAGAAGTCTCAGAGGAGTTGATTGGGTAGTACTGATAGTTGTTAATCAACAACCCAACAATGAAAAGAAGGGGAGTTCAATTCAATTGTTGAAAATGAGGTTGGTGATGTAATTAGGGGTGTACATCGAGCCGAACCGAGTCAAGCTGGCCTTAGCTCGGCTCGGCTCAATCACCAGGCACACCCAGCTCGAACTTGACTCGGATCGATGACCGAGCCAACATCTCCGACTCGGCTCAGCTTGGTCAGCAATTAGACCAGTTTCGAGCTTTCGAGCCGAGTTCGAGCAAATATGCCCAAATCAAACAAAACTTTGCAACTTATTCAAAAGGAAAGAGTTAGCATGCAAATATGCCCAAATCAATAATGTCGACAAATGCATTTCTTGCAGATTCTAGTTCATATAGGGGCAGGGGCTTGTGGCTTACTAGCGGTTGAACTCAAACTGGCAAGTTGCGGCAGGGGCCGGGGCGACCGGGCTTGTGGCTTACCGGCAGTCGGACTCAAACTGGCGAGTTGCAGTAGTGGTAGGGGTGACTAGGCAAGGGAGTTGCCACTGGACAATAGATGTGGCGACTGGACAGGGGAGTTAGGGACTTAGGGTTTAGGGAAATGGTCGGACGGCGGCCGTGTGGGTAAGGGAGGAGGGAGAGAGTAGAGAGAGAGGAGGAAGGTTAGGGTTTGTGTGGGCAGTCATGCGGGTAAGGGAGGCTAGGAGGATTTTTTTCTTTTTGAAGTAGGGTTTTATAGAAAAGAAAAGTGACTATGGCCTAGGGAATGAAACGTATCAGGTGGTCATGGTGGAGACTATGCAGTTATTAGGAGCTACCTTCAGTGACAAGTTAAAGGATTACGTGGCTCTATTTGAGTTTGTGGAAGAGAGGGACAGACAAATAAGTCATAAAGATTGGCAGAACCAGAGTAGCATAGAGAGGCCACATGTACAATCTGATCTGAAAGTTCATGTGAGGCAAAGGTAATGTTTTAAATATCGACGATATCGGGATATATCTCATGATATATCTTGTATCCCACATGTGCGATATGAAACGCAATAGTGGGATATATCCTCACATGTTCGATCCGGTGAGTATTTTTCATTTCTGATAATTTTTTTTTGTAAATTATGTTACATTAGTGTCAAATTGTACAAATCCATGAAAATCATAGATTAGGAGCTTCAATTTCGAGATTTGGAGGAGAAGGACCGAGTTGTGGAAAATTGAAAAAAATCAAAAAATTCCCAATTTCTCGCAAATTAGTTGCAATCTTTGTGTCCAAACATAAAATCAAACATGTATGTAACCTGCTCTAATGATTCTTCTTTTACTTTTGAATGTATTGCTTATGTTTCCACACATCTTCTTACATTTATAAATTATATGAATAAACTTTAAATATACATGTATCAATTCAGTTAGACAATGCATAGATTCGGGCCCTAAACAAAGAAAACCTATTATGTGCACTTTTTTTTAATGTTTTGATTGGTGTGTCATAATGCCCTTTTTAACAATCACTGAAATTTCATTGAAAAATTCAACAATTTCCAATGTTTCCCCATGTACATTACGCGATACAACCGATATATTCCATGCGATAACCGATATGTAACGCGATACCGATATTTCAAACACTAGGCGGAGGAACCTATGAGTACCACAAGGGAAAACAAGGGATTTGTAGGTCCCCAATGAAGATAATTAATTGGAACATTAGGGGGTTGGAGAATTTACAAAAAAGAGCTCATATCAATGACATGTGCGCGATATACAAAGTACAAATGGCAGCGTTTTAAGATACCTAACTGCAAAGCATGGCTCAGGGTACAGTGAACTCGTGGTGGTGGGGGCAGCAAAAGGAATGGAAAACACTAGATACAAATGGGTTAGCAAGAGGAATTTGGTTACATGGAACCCTAATTTATGGAGTAAGGAAGACTGTTAGAAGGGGCAATTCTCTCTATCTTTGCTACTCGAAGAAGTTTCATCTGGATTTCAGTGGGTCGGTGGGTCTTCTAGTCGGTCTATGGCCCATCAAAATCAAGTATAAGGCAAGAGTTTTAGGCTGAGTTGGATATGTGTCGCAGCAAGTGGTCTATTCCATGGTGTATAGGCAAGGACTTCAATGTGGTTAGATTTTCCTATGAGAAATCAAATGGGAGAAGGATATCCTAAATCATGCGAAACTTTTTGGATTAGATAATTAAAAATGACACGGGTGATTTTCTAATTGGATAGGTTTACATGGACTAATGGATGGACTGAAGTAATTAAGTCTAAGCTAGATCGGTTCCTTCTTTCTCCAAAATGGGTAGAAAAATTCCTTTTAGCGCATCAAAGAGGTTTTACCTAGATCGATATCCAATCATTGTCCGATTATGTTAGAATTGGAGGAGAATTAGGGACCTTGTCATTTCAATTTTGAGCCTAGCATGGCTAGAAATTGAGGGTTTCTCAAAAAAGGTGGTTGACTGGTGGTCATCCTTCTTGGTTCAAGAGAGTGCAGGCTTCGTTTTATTTTAAAAATTAAAAATGTTGAAAAGAAAAATTTATGGTTGGAGAAAAAAGACTATTAGGGGTCGAGAAGAGGAAACATCGAAGTTATTACATGATATTCAACTACTAGACATTAAGGAAGAGTCAGGATAGTTATCGAAAAAAGAAAGAACATGGTGAGAAGTCTATAGTGTAAAGTATAATGCTAGGCTAAGCGAGGAAGAAATTAAATGGAGACAATGATCTAAGGCCCTTTGGTTAAAGAAATGAGATAAAAACATGAAAGTTTTCATGCTATGGCGAGTGCTCCAGTGAGAGTCAATAATATAAAGTCATTAATGGTGGAGGAGGAAAGAATAGAAGGTAGAGTAAAAGTGTGTGATTTTATAGTTAAATTCTATTCAGATATGTAAGTGCTATGTTATAGATCTAGCACCCTATACTGTCAAATTTTGTAGTGCCAAACCACTTTGGAGTGATTGACTTGTTTTGATAGATGGAAAGTTCACCTTTACACGAAGATGAGTTTTAAGTCATCTACATCAACATCAAGTGCTACGACAACTTCAAGTCAATGTACATGTTCAACTGCTAAAACAAGTTCAAGTTCAAGAAGTGCAAGTATGACTTCAAGTCCAAATGCATAAGTATACAAGCTCAAGCTGAAGTTTCAATTATACAAGCTCATGCTCAAGTTGCAAGTATACAAGATCAAGCATCAAGTACTTAACAGTATACTATCTACGAAAGCGACCGATGTTACAAGTTCAATGCTCACATTTAAGATACACATGACCCTAGAAAGACCTTAGGCTTAGGTCATTAATGTTGCATATTTAAATTGGGTTTTACGCTTTGCTTTGACTAGTCCTAGTTATTGATCGACTAGTCCAGGAACTGGCTCGACCAGTTCAGGATTTTTCTCGACCAGTTTAGAAATTTACTCAAAATTTCAGAAAAGTTTGGTTGGTCTTCGACTGTCGAGCACCCTGCTCCACCAGTCATGGAGACTAGCTCGACTAGTCGAGCAAAGCTCGATTCGAACTCCAGCAAAGTGATTTTGACCCACTCGACCAATCAAGCAGGCCACTTGACCAGTCGAGTAAGCCACTCGACCAGTCGAGGGTCTGTTTTATCCGATCGCGTCAGAAAATTTAAAAATTAGTTGCTGCTAGGACCAGTCAAGGCAGACCTTAGACCAGTCGAGAGAACTGAATTGCAGCCTATAAATAAAGGACTTTTCTCAGATTATTTCATTCATTCCAAGCCAAGTCAAGCCACCACTCCTTGAGATAAGTCCCCGGTATTGTGAAGCTATTATACGATATTTAAGATTCTTTTATATAGCTTTTTGGTTTTGAATTTCTTGATCTCTTGTTGTTCAATCTTATTTGATAAAAAGGGAATTGTTCTTTAACCCTTTTTAAGATCCAAGAAATTGAATGCAAGTAGCTAAAGCTTAGATTTAATTTAAAATTCATCTAGACATAAAACCCTTTCATTTGTGAGATAGAACTTTGAACATATACATCTACAAAGAAGCAGTTCTACCGGCTACATCGAAGAAGAATTTTCAAATAAGTATTTTTACAATTTTTTGTATTTGGTTTGAGAGATTCAACCAGAAAAATTTCCTTTTTGGTTTGTGAGATTTAACTAGAAAAATCTCCTTCTTGGTTTTAACTGAGATCAGCCAGAAAAATCTTAGTGTGGGGTTTTTGATTGTGTAAGCCCAATTGAAAAACACATCTGTAAAGGTTTTAAGGTGAACCTTGGAAAACCTTCTTTCATAGTGAAAGCCAATACCACGTGAGTTATGGATATTGGGAGTGGAGTAGGTGTGGTTGTTTGCGAACAATTGGTGTACACACTGAACCACTATAATTCCTGGAGTTGTGGCAGATGTTGTATTTGATATTTGTGTGTGAATGCTTGTATCTCTTTTATGCACTTGTGGTGAATGTTGTAATAGCTAGATTTGTTTCTTTTACCTCTGTATCGGTTTGAGTTTTTGATACTTACCGAAGTTCTAGAAATCAGGTTGTCCTACCATAAATCTTGGTTTTTGGTGTAAGGTTATCCTTAGAACAACGTTTGTATCAACCTCTCAAGACTAGTGCATTTGAGGTTGCTGTTTATTTCAGCTATTTGCATTTATTTTCCACATTTTATTTTTATTTGGCATAGTCCTATTCACCACCCCTATAGGATTAAGAACTCGCCCTTTTCAAGTAGTATCAAAGCCTAATAGCTCATTCCATTGGATTTATTTCCTGAGCTAATTGATCTCGAGCTCACAATATGTCAAATTTTGATAGCCTTTCTATTAGTAGGCCACCACTTTTTGATGCCTCCGATTATGCTTATTGGAAAGCCAGGATGAGGATCTTTTTGAGGTCCATTAATGAAAGCGTGTGGCAAGCCACAGTGACTAGATGGAACCCACCTACGTCTGAAGTTCTAGGCACTGATGGAACTAAGTCCCTTAAAGAAATATCATATTATATGTGGACTACTCTTCAAAAAAATGAGAGCAGTGCTAATGCCAAAGCTTTAAATGTAATCACTTGTGCACTATCACCAGATGAGTTCAAAATAATTATATTTTGTGATATTGCAAAATAAGCTTGGGACATCCTTGAAATGACACACGAGAGAACAACTATTGTCAAAAAGTCTAAAGTTCAGATCCTCACCACTAGGTTTGAGGAAATTTGTATGGAAGAAAATGAATCATTCATAGACTTTTTTATGAAACTAAATGACATAGTTAACTCTATGTGGGGTCTTGGAGATAGCATCCTAAAAAGCAAAGTTTGTGCAAAAATAATGCGATCACTTCCTGAGAGATTTAATTCCAAGGTGACTGTCATTCAGGAACTTAGGGACACTGATAATATGAGGGTGGAGGAACTTGTTGGTTCATTTCAAACTTATGAGTTGAATTCCAAACCTTCAAAAGGTAAGTCTATAGCCCTTAAATCATCCAAATGTATTTCTCAAGATAGTAATAATTCTGATTGTGAAAACTCAGAGGATGATATGGCCTTATTAGCTAAAAAGTTTTATAAGATTTTTAAAAGTAAGAAGAGAGTTGATTTTCAAAAACCTTATGAGAAAAAAAGGGTAAAACTGAAAACTGGAAATCTCTAAAAGATAGGCAATGCTTCAACTGCCATGAATATGGGCATTTGACAAATCAGTGTCCTAAAAGGGACAAACTAAAGAGAAAAAGGCATATTAGCCACATGGGATGAATCATCCTGCTCTGAAGCTTCTTTTGAGTCGGATGATTCAGAACCTGAATATACAAGTGAAGTCAAGGCTTTAATGACTCTAGATAGAGTCACTTCCACATATAGTTGCGATACATCTGAATATGAAAATTCAAGGAGTGACCCTAAAAATGAAGATGATCTTCAGGATGCCTATAATGCCCTATACAGGGAGAGTTGTAAGATAGCTATCAAGCTTAAACTTCAAAAAGACAAATTTCTAAAATTAAAAGAGGATTTTGAAAACTCTGTTTTAGAAAAGTTGCATATTTTTTATTGTTTTGAAAAAGAAAAATGTGACTTAAATTTCAAAACATCTGAACTAGAAAAATAAAGATCAGAGAATGAGAAACTAAAACTTGAAGTTTCTTCCCTCTTGACTTTAAAGGATACATGGAGGTATGCTCAGAGAGACCCTAAACTTAAAAAATTACTAACCGCATCTAGAAAATGTGGAGATAAATCGGGTCTAGGCTATGATAAAAACATGCCTCTGAAAAATAAGAATGTAACTCCTAGGTTTGTTTAATGAGAATCCTCCAACTCAAAGGGAAAAGGCTTGAATCAAAATAGCTTTAAAAATCCAAAAACTTTTCAAGCTCCCAAAGTTAATGCTAACCATATCAGCCTTAGAAATCAAAATTATAACCCTTTAGCTGAGAAGATTATGGACTTACTCGAGGAGCTTCTCAAATCTAACTCGAATGTAAGAGTTAATAATAATTATAAATGAAGAAAAACCAATAGTGCTCCAAAACTCAAAATGATAATGAAATGCATTCCTAAGGTTACTTGTCTAGTTGCCCACACCACCTTCAAGGCTTCGAGTCAATCAAAGTGATACCTAGATAGTGATTGCTCAAGACACATGACAGGTGACAGAGATTTGTTCATCGACTACAAAGAAATGACTGATGGGTTAGTCACATTTGGTGATGGTAGCAACTGCAAAATAATTGGCCAAGGTACGCTTCAACTTTTTAACCTTTCTCCTTTTGAAAATATTTTATTTGTAGAAGGTCTTACACACATTCTTTTGAGTATTTCTCAAATCTGCGATAACAAGCATAGTGTTAAATTTACTAATCAAGGATGCGAGATCTTAAATGAGAAAGGTTGTGTGATATTGAATGGTCATAGAACATCTAAAAATTGTTATATCGTAAGTGATTCTAGCTCGTCTAAATTATCTTGTTACATGGTCCAAACCAATGAGACCGAATTATGGCACAAATGCCTTGGACATGTAAACTACCGGAATTTATATAGACTGAGCAAGGCCGATCTAATAAAAGGTCTACCCAAATTGAAGAAAGTAGATAAAATATATGGTAAATGTCAAATCAAAAAATAAATAAGGAGTAGTCACAAGAAAGTGAACTCCTTTGCCACATCTAAACCCTTTAAACTTCTCCACATGGATCTTGTTGGACCAACTAGAACGGAGAGTCGAGGTGGAAAAAAGTATTTTTTGGTAATTATGGATGATTTTACCAGATTTATGTGGGTAGCATTCATGAGAGAAAAATCTAAAACTCTCGATGAAGTGAAAAGGATACTTAAGCGTATCCAAACTGAGAAAGAAATGAATATTACTAAGATCCGAAGTGATCATAGATCGGAGTTTAAAAATAGCAATTTTGAGAAGTTCTGTAGCGATTATGGAATATCGCGTGAGTTTTTAGCTCCTAAGACACCTCAACAAAATGGGGTTGTTGAAAGGAAAAACAGAGTGCTTCAAGAAATGGCTAATGTAATGACGTTGAATAGCATGAAGTTACCTAAAAATCTATGGTTTGAAGCTGTTAACATTGCATGCTATATAATAAACCGAGTTTACATCAGAAAATCAAAAGATAAAACAACTTATGAACTGTGGTTTAACAAGAAACCCATAGTCAAATACTTTCGAGTTTTTGGAAGTAAGTGCTATATTTTACATGACCACGAAAATCTAGGGAAGCTCGACACTAAAAGTGACAAAGGAATTTTCTTAGGATATGCTCTGAATAGTCGAGCGTATCGAGTTCTCAACAAGAGAACCAGTGTCATTTAGGATTCTATAAATGTAATTATTGATTATCATCTGAATACACTAACTACTAGTTCAAAAGATGATGAAGTCAATATAATAGAAAAACCTGACTCCTCATCTAATCAAATCAACACTGAACTACGATCAATTAAAGATCATCCTATTGATCAAATACCAAGTAACCCTCTCACTGGTGTGTGTACTCGAAGACAATTAGAAAACATGTGTAATTATATGTATTTTACTTCCCAAATTGAGCCGACCAATGTAAAAGAGACACTCAGTGATGAAAATTGGATAGTTGCCACACAAGATGAACTGAATCGATTTATTAGGAATGATGTATGGTATTTGGTTCCAAGACCATTTGATAAACATGTTATAGAAACTAAGTGGATTTTCAAAAATAAATCTGATGAGTTAGGGAATATAATAAGAAACAAGGCTACACTAGTTGTACAAAGGTACACTCAGATAGAAGGCGTCGATTATGATGAAACCTTTGCTCCAGTAGCTCATCTTGAATCCATTAGATTATTCATATCCATTATATGTTTCAAAAAGTTTAAAATTTATTAAATGGATGTCAAAAGTGCATTCTTAAATGGTGATTTACATGAAGAGGTTTATGTTGAACAACCTAAGGGTTTTGAAGACCCTAAACACTTTGATCATGTGTATCGCCTTAAAAATGCACTTTATGGTTTAAAACAAGCTCCCATGGCATGGTATGAAAAATTGACTAAGTTTTTACTAAGTCATGGCTTCACTATGGGGAGTGTTTATAAAAATCTATTTGTTAAGAAATATAATGATCACATACTTATAATACAGATATATGTTGATGATATTATCTATGGTTCTACATGCTCTAACTTATCTATTGAGTTTGCAGATTTGATGAAGTCTAAATTCGAAATGAGTATGGTGGGAGAACTGAATTACTTTCTAGGTCTACAAGTGAAGCAACTTAAAGACGGTATTTTCATTTGTCAAACCAAGTATGCCTTAAACTTGGTCAAGAAATTTGGATTTGAGAGTAGTAAAAACTTTAATACTCCTATGAGTACAACTCTTAAGTTTTCTAAAGATGCAACAAATAAAAGTGTAGATCCTTGGTTGTATCGTAGTATGATTAGTAGTTTATTATATATAACTACGAGTCGACATGATATAGCATTCAGCATAGGTATCTATACTAGATATCAATCAGATCCTAAGGAATCTCACCTTATAGATGTCAAGCGAATTATTAGATATGTCACAAATTCAGTTAATCTAGGCCTATGGTATCCACATGATATTAATGTTCAATTAGCTGGATATACGGATGGTGACTGGGTTGGGAATATAGATGATAAAAAGTCTACCAATGGTGGATGCTTTTATATTGGGAACTATTTAGTTTCCTGGCATAGCACGAAACAAAGTTCCGTATCTCTATCTACAGCTGAGGCTGAATATATTGTAGTCGAAAATGCTTGTACCCAACTGGTGTGGATGAAAAGAATGCTTAATGACTATGGTATTGTGTAAGATACAATGATACTGTATTGCGATAACTTCAGCACAATTAATATTTCTAAGAATCCCATCTAGCATTCCCGTACCAAATATATTGACATTCGGTATCATTATCTTCAAGAATTAGTAGAAGAAAAAATTATTTCATTAGATTATGTGCAAACAGAAAATCAACTTGTGGACATATTTACTAAACCTCTTGACGAAAATAGGTTTTCTAAATTAAAAATGGATATTGGTATGTGCAATTCAAACTGAGATTATCATGTTTACATGCTTTATTTTTTATTTATTTTTATGCAAATTATTTCGAATTAAATTGTATACAATATGCATTTTTTTGGTGCTTGCATGATCGGTCGAGCACATACTTGATCAGTTGTGGCACGACCAATCGAGTATGTACTCGACCAGTTATGGTGCGTGGTTGAAAGCACCTTTTTAGTGAGAAAAACACTTTTTTCTCCATATTCCTCACCTTCCTCACTTGCCCCTTCTCCAACCCGTCAAACCCATCTTCGATTCGTGCAAGTAAGTGCTCCATTTTCAATTTCCTTTCAGATTTAGGTTCCTTGAATCTCACATTGCTAGATTCTTGCTTTTACTTGATCTTTTCTTATGGTTTGTTGGGTTCTTTTTGTGAAAAATTTGTTAGGTTTGAAACCCTTGATTTCTCTGTTGCATTTCTCTGTTGGTTCTTGCAATGGAAGGTCGTCCCGCTAAGAAAACCACTAGAGCTTCCTCTTCAAGGTCCTCTCATTTTAGGGTGCGAACCCTGCAACCTCCCAGAGATGACCCCAAATATGTGCGGGATTTTCGTCATCGAGAGATCATTGTTGAGTGGCAAGTTAACTCAAACCATCTTGCTCAATTTCAGATTATTCCTTTCCTTGTTATTGTAGGATGGGAGAACATTCTAAATTGGGGCGGACTGGTATGCCGCTCCATTGTGCAAGCCATGTTCGCTTGTATTAGTGATGTCTCTATTGAGAATTTAACATTCGCAATCACATTTAGAAAAGGTCTATACAAAGTCGATCAATACATTATTGCTGACCTACTTGATGTCAATATAAATGACGATGGAATACCTATACCGGTTTTAGCCGAGAAAATAACTAAATCAAAAAAACGTCTCTTGACTCACAAACTGTGTAACATGGATTCAGAATGGAATTCGGGGAATGCGCTCCGGGCTAACCAAATGTTGCCCAAATACAGAGTTTTGCATCGCATCTTTATTTCTAATATTTATGCCCGATTCGAAAATAAGACTGAATTGACATCTTTTATACTTCGTATTCTTCATTTCGTAGTGTTTGGTAATCCTGTGTGTCTTCCCTCTTTAATTTGTTATATCATTATTCAATTTAACTTCATCCAGGTCATAGCTATATCTCATTTGCTTATTTGATGACTGCACTTGCTCTACACTACAATGGGTCATGCCACCTAGTGAAGCTCCTATTACGCTTCTTCCATTCAACAATTCAAACATCAACAAGATGAATTTGAAGCTTGCTCCTGATCAAAGGGATGAGGAAGCAGAAGAGGTTGGAGAGGAAGATGCGCTACCAACTGACACTATGATGGACGATATCTTTGATGAATTAGAAGAAGATGACGCTGAGGCTGATCCTGATTTCAGCTTCTGACTTGGATGAGTGCCTTCTCGCCTTAGAAAGGAATGTGGATGGATTGAAGATATCCCAAGATCATCAAATGAAATATATGCGTAAGTATTTTAGACGATTACAAAGGGATTACATCAGATTGATCTATCCATTCCACCTCATTCTTCATCTGGTTCGGATTAGCTTTCTTTATATTTAATTTTGGACATGTATTAATGCTTAACTCTTTACTTTCACTCGTTGACTAGTTTAACATTTGGACATGTATAACTATGTGATGTTGATACTTTACTTTAGTATGTTTTAAACTGTTAGCTTGCACTCTCTTTCTCATACTCTTCACATACTTTATAACCACAATCATATATTTCAATCTTTTCTTCCTTTGTCATTTTGTGCCAAAAATGGGGAGAATTTGTGTATTATGATGCTTAATTTGAGTATTATGGTATGCTTATGTATGATTGATGGTGGATGTAGATTAATGCATGTATAATGCATGTATATGTGGCATGTGGCATGTATGTCGAATTATTTTTTTATATGTATTTGTTTATACAGGTCTCTATAATTCACTCAGCTCAAATTGAGGGGGAGTTTTTGAAAGTTTGATTATATGATGAAGTTTGTGAATCTGTGTATTTTAAATGGGTTAATCTTCTAAGTTGGTTTTGTCACAAATTTGACAAAGGGGGAGATTGTAAGTGTTATGTTGTAGATCTAACACCCTGTATTGTCAAATTTTGTAGTGCCAAACCACTTTGGAGTGATTGACTTGTTTTGATAGATGGAAAGTTCACCTTCATACAAAGATGAGTTTCTAGTTATCTACATCAACATCAAGTGCTACGACAACTTCAAGTCAATGTGCATGTTCAACTGCTAGAACAAGTTTAAGTTCAAGAAGTGCAAGTACGACTTCAAGTCCAAATGCATAAGTATACAAGCTCAAGCTCAAGTTTCAAATATACAAGATCAAGCTCAAGTTTCAAGTATACAAGCTCAAGCTCAAGTTTCAAGTATATAAGATCAAGCTTCAAGTACTTAACAGTATACTATCTACTAAAGCGACTGATGTTACAAGTTCAATGCTCACATTTAAGATTTACATGACCCTAGAAAGACCTTAGGCTTAGGTCATTAATGTTGCATATTTAAATTGGGTCAATGTACTTATTTTAGGCTTTGCTTCGACTAGTCCTAGTCATTATTCGACTAGTTCAGGCACTGGCTCGACCAGTACAGGGTTTTTTTCGATTAGTCTAGAAATTTACTCAATTTTTTTGGATAAGTTTGGTTGGTCTTCGACTAGTCAAGCACCCTACTCTACCGGTCATGGAGACTGACTTGACCAGTCGAGTAGGGCTCGACTTGAACTCCAGCATGGTGATTTTGACCCACTCGACCAGTCGAGGGTCTGTTTTATCCGATCGCACCAGAAAATTTAAAAATTGGTTGCTGCCAGGACTAGTCGAGGCAGACCTTAGACTAGTTGAGGGAACCAAATTGCAGTCTATAAATAGACGACTTTTCTCAAATTATTTCATTCAGTCCAAGCTAATTCAAGCCACCACTTCGAGAGATAAGTCCCCGGTATTGTGAAGCTATTATACGGTATCTAAGGTTCTTTTATATAGCCTTTTTGGTTTTGAATTTCTTGATCTCTTGTTGTTCAATGTTATTTGATAAAAAGAGAATTGTACTTTAACCCTTTTTTAGATCTAAGAAATTGAATCCAAGTAGCCAAAGGTTGGATTTAATTTAAAATTCGTATAGACCTAGAACCCGTTCATTTGTGGATAGAACTTTGAACATCTACATCTACAAAGAAGCAATTCTACCGGCGACATCGAAGAAGAATCTTCAGATAAGTATTTTTACAATTTTCTATATTTGGTTTGAGAGATTCAGCCAGAAAAATCTCCTTTTTGGTTTTGACTGAGATCAGCTACGAAAATCTCAGTGTGTGGTTTTTATTATGTAAACCCAATTGAAAAACACATATGTAAAGGTTTTAAGGTGAACCTTGGAAAACCTTCTTTCATAGTAAAAGCCAATACCACGTGGGTTGTGGATATTGGGAGTGGAGTAGGTGTGGTTGTTTGCGAACAGTTGGTGTACACACCAAACCACTATAATTCTTGGAGTTGTGGTGGATGTTGTATTTGATATTTGTGTGTGAATGCTTGTATCTCTTTTATGTACTTGTGGTGAATGTTGTAATAGCTAGATTTATTTCTTTTGCCTTTGTATTGGTTTGAGTTTTTGATACTTACCGAAGTTCTAGAAATTAGGTTGTCCTACCATAAACCTTGGTTTTTGGTGTAAGGTTGTCCTTAGAACAACGTTTGTATCAACCACTCAAGACTAGTGCATTTGAGGTTACTATTTATTTAAGCTATTGGCATTTATTTTCCACATTTTATTTTTATTTGGCATAGTCCTATTCACCCCCACCCCTCTCTAGGACTGAGAGCTCGCCCTTTTTAAGATCTTTTGATGAGAGAGGATTGGAAGCGGCATTCACTTGATAATCTTTCATTTGATTATATCTCATCAGAAGCAGCGGAGTCTTTGGAGAAAGTTATTTCAGAGGAAGACAATGAGAACGCAATATTAGATATGGGAGGTGACAAAGCCTTAGGGCCGGATGGATTTCCAATAGCGTTCTCCTTAAAGTTCTAGGTATTAGTCAAGCAAAATACCGTTCTCCTTAAAGAATTTGACGAAACAGGTCACATAGCAAAGGAGTTAGGGGCTATATTCATTGCATTTATTCCTAAAAAAAGAAGGCATAGACCCATCAATCTTTTGGGAGGCCCAAATAAATTTTTTCATAGAAATACCAACATCTAGATTTCACTCGATTATTGGCGAAGTCGTGTCCTTATCATAAGGGGCTTTTGTGGAAGGTAGACATATAGTGGATATGGCATCAATGGCTCACGAATGTATCGACTCTTCTAATAGGAGAAGATCTAAAGGAGCAATGTATGTTAGACAATGAAAAAGCATATGATCATGTTGATTCGAACTTTGGATTACATATTAGGAAGGATGGTGTAACACCCCGTACTTTTTGTCACGCCCCAAACTCGAAAACCGGGCTCACAAAATTTTCAATCGACGAATCCGGTGCTGACAGCTTCCATAGTATCCCATTTTCGGCTCCCAACATCCATACGCCAAATTCCGATCCTAGGATCCTGCAAGGAGGATTTTTCCAATGTACATTTAACTCGTAACAAGCATAACCACAAGTTTGCCCAAATCACAAAGGCAACATCATCATCACATATCCACTAATATAACACATTTGAATATAGTGCTGAAAGGGAAATACATAAATCAAAAATTAAAGCTCCAAAGGTCCGTTGCATGCTCCAAGCTCAACGCTACTGCAACCTAACGCCACCTGCATGCATCTATCATGCATAAGCTTATAGAAAGCTTAGTGGGTGGTGAAAGTTTGTGCACAAGGTAAGTGCTAAGTATGCAATATCAGAATAATCAGAGTAAGCAGAAATACTAATAAGCTCATAAATCATACAATATCAGAAATACCGGTAAGTTCATAAATCATACGATATTAGAGTAATAATGCGAAAACATGCTGATGGGCCCATATATACCATCAGCCTTATCCAGGATATGCGATACAGAAATATAATAAAAATAATATCATATACTAATGAAGCAATGTAGATCAGCTATACAGTATGGAGACAACAAGCCAAATATCAGATGTCAATGATGCAATGCAATATGCAAATCGTGATGCGAATGAAATGACTAAGCTAGGGTGTGAAGTCGGGATGATAGTACGTAGTATTGTAGGCTATGAGGTCCATTACAAGGGACTTCTATCCAAACTAGTCCCATACTTAAATTTAGATAGTCAGACTCAATGTGGTAAACTCCTAATCTTAGGTTAGTCGCGCGCCCCAACCGGAATCCTGCCATTGCAAAAGTACACGTAACAAATAGTTGCGCACCACCAGCCCAAGTAGATAGTGAATGAATGAATGAATGAGTATGCAACTCCTTTACAAATCAGTACAGTTCCTCTCTGGGATCATCACTAGGGTCTAGTACCTCAACACCACCTATTGCCCCATCAAGCGCACAACTGGGTAAGTGGAAGAGACTTCACTATCTGCCTGGCCAGTAGTCTGCCAATACTTACCCGGCTCGTCGATAGCGGACCCATTCCTCGAGCTGGTCAAACTCAGCCTAACTACGCCTAATCCCTCAAGCAGGTAAGGCCACAACCCCTCCCAACTAATCACGACACAGTGTGAGATGCGGTCTCCTGGTATTCGACACTAAGGTGCTCATATATATCCACTCAGTCTCGACGTTGGGGCATCCTTTGGTACCAAGAGGGTTTAGGAATTTTCACCCAGGGTCATCTATGGCAGCCCGATGCTAACAACATATTTTCAGTGTCCCATCTGGCCATCTCATCTGACCATCCACAATATGCCTATGGAGGTTATGGCCCTAATGTTGCTAGGTCGTACAGTAATCACCATCACACAATGCAAAATGTATGAGTCATGAAGTCTAATCATGCATCAGTCTTACACATACTGTGCGCTCATGTGGGATAACTCTGCCTATCAGGGAGTCCCATAAACTACCGGCACTATGGCATAAGCAATGGTCAATCATATCTCATAACAAAAATGCAGATGATGCGTATGGTCGTGTATCATGATGCTATGTTGTTACATACTCATAATCGGTATTAATAACCGGCATCGACAATCGACCTCGACAATGTGGACATTTAACCAACAGTACCCCCAAGGAATGACCCACATAGAGCCTAACATATAGTGGACCCATGGCCTCATACAAGGGTCTAATATATATAACATCATGGGCCTCACTCAAGAGCTTAATACACATCACGATGGGCCTCTCACATGGGCATAATATTCATCACAATGGGCTCCATAGCCCTGCCCTTAAATGCATCACAATCGACCTTTCACATAGGCCTCATACACATCGCATTGGGCCTTAAACATGGGCTGAATACACATCACAATGGGCCTTAAATACTCCGCATATACATCACATTAGGCCTCAACAATCAGCCTCAATATTTCGTCTCGACAATCGGCCTCAATACTGGGAATCGGCCTCCACAATCGAAATCGGCCTATAAAATCGAAATCGACCTCGACAATTAGAATCAGCCTCGACAATCGGCCTTGACAATCGGCCTCGACAATCGAAATCGACCTCGACAATCAGAATCGACCTTGACAATTGGCCTCGATAATTGGAATCGGAATCGACCTTAACAATCTGACTCGGCCTCGACAATTTGACTCAACCTCGACAATCAGAATCAGCCTCGACAATCGGCACCAATGATCAGCATCGACAATCGGCACTGACAATTAGCATCGATAATCGGCACCGACAACAAGCACATAAACAAGGCTGGGTCCATAGAGGAACAGCAGATCAACCATAATTAAAGATCGGCCCTTGACCGTGGTTATATTAAATCCAATAATGCGAAACCATTCATCTATGGTGAATGAGGCCCACTTATCTAGGTTAACCCATAAGAGAATTATGAGAATGGGCCTAACAAGGCCTAAGGAAAGGTCACAATGTGGACATCCAACCATCATTGCCCATCAATGTGGACATCTAACCAACATTGTTCCCAAGGAGTGACCTACATAGGGCCAAACATATAGTGGGCCCATAGCCTCAAATACAATCATGATGGGCCTCATTTACGTCACATCGGCCTCATTATATGGGCCAACATACATCACATCGGACCTCTAATACACAATAGGTGGGCCTTGCAGCTGGGCCTCAAATATATCGTATGGGCCTCATCGCACGGGCCTCAATACTAGGCCTCATATATCAAGTGTGCCTCATTACATGGGCCTAACAATACAAATGGATGGGCCCCGCCCATAGGCCAAAATACATCTGATGGGCCGCACCAATGGGCTTCATGTATATCAAATAGGCCGCACCGATGGGCCTCATGTATATCAAATCGGGCCGCACCAATGGGCCTCATGTATATCAGATCGGGCTGTGCCAATGGGCCTCATGTATATCAAATCGGGCCCACCCTTATGTATTTTTGAGATCCGACCTATTCATAAGTTAACATAGAAGTTTAAATGGAAACTACTGTGGCCCTTAGAAGTTTGAACGGTGGATGTCACTGTCCACTATTTAAATGGTGGGGTCCACTTGAACTTTAGATCTGACTCATCCTTGCACTCATGCCACAAAATGATATCTCAAAAATGTTTGGACGGTATGGATACAACGTGTGAATCATGGTGGGCCCCACCATCCAAACATTGGACGGTGTAGAAATACATACATCAACGTGGGGCCTGCGCGCTTGCTGCCATCAAAGGAGCAGCTATATAACTGTTGTACATGCAGCTTGCTACACTAAAAGGGCAAAGGTGGGTCCCATGTAGGGCCCACCATCATGTATATATTATAATATATATATATATATATATCAACGTCCAGGTCCTAGACGGCCTGGACAATGGTATACATCAAGGGGGTATCCCACACGTGGGGTGGGTCCCACCATCACATGCAATGCGGTGTGGCCCATCCAATGGATGGACAACGTGATTGGGTCCCACGGACCCTGCTAACGAAGTGCTACTGCACGTTGCAGCTCTTTAAAAAAAAAGGAGGTGGGTCCCACGTGATGGACTACCCTCCCATTTAATAAGATATATTATTATTATTATTATTATTATTATTATTATTATTTTAAAACTGGGTAGTACACCCCACTGTCTGCTCACACTACACGGCTGATGTCCAGCGTCCTTGGATGCTGGACGGTATGGATACAACACAGACATCATGGTGGGTCCCACATAGACGTGGCCCACCTGATGGTATAATATATATAATATATTTATTATATTATATTTAAAAGAAAAGAAAAAGGGTTAGCTGGGTGGTACACTCCACTGTCAGTTCACACTTCACTGTTACTTACACCCCACTGTCAGTTAACACTTCACTGTTAGCCATACCCCACCATTAGTACACCCTCCACTAGTACGTCTAGCATCCAGGGATGCTAGATGGATGATGTGGATATGTACCTCATCAAGGTGGGTCTCACATGGCCCACCTATTCTGGATCAGTCTAATATTTGTGTTTTCTCATCATCCAGGCCCGCTAGATGGCCTAGATAAAATAGATGGACAACGTCAATAAAATACATAAATCATGGTGGGCCACACCGATTAGGGTAGATGGATGGGGTGGATTAGAATAAATACATCAAGGAGGGCCCCACCCACACATTTGGGGTGGGACCATGTCCTAGATGGATGGTTGGGATGGCATATAAACATCATGGTGTGTTCCACATGGATGGGGTCCACTGGTAGATGGCTTGGATGTAAACATCATGGTGGGCCACACACCTCATCATCATCATTACCATACAAAAAAAGAAAAGAGAGAGAAAGAGAAAAAGGAGAGATCAGATGGTGGTGGAGGGACCCCGTCACTATGGGCTCTCCATGATCACAATACATACATAAAATGGGTCCCATCACAAGTGAGCCTTCTAAAAGAAATCCAACGGTGGATCACCCACCTATTGGCCTCCTTCTTGGTCCAATGGAACGCCGAACTCCTTGGATTTGATTTTAACGGAAGGTGATGAAGTTTTGATGGTTGAGATGGGAGATGAGGGGGTAGGAAGTGGGCCACACTAGAGGTTCTCCATAAGGGCTTGGAAGTCCATACATTTGGAGCTTTTGGTTGCTTAGAAATGAGTTTGAGAAATGAGAGAGAGAGGGTTGTAAGGAGAGGGAGAGGGATGGGTGATGGAGTGATGGGTGTGTAAGAGTTTTGTTGACTTTTGGGGTAGTTTGTGTAAGAGGGGTATGGGTTGTGTAAGGATTATTGACTTATGGGGTTACTTGGGGATGGACTGTGATGTGATGTGTACTTGATATGTACTTGACCCTTGATGAGATTGATTGATTGATTGATGCGACATTGGGTAGAGATTCTCTTGGGTTTTGTAACGCGCGGTGTTTTCTTCAAACTGAACGTGGGCCCACATCTCCTGGCCTGGGTATCACCTCGGCATGTGAGACACGGCATCGGAACCGCGGCGACGATGCGGTCGCTAGGGTACAAGTCTTGGGTCAAGCTGACTCTGGAATACGGGATACAACTTAGGGTTGCGGGCAAATACCGATAACGGATCGTGGGTTGTCGAAATTCAACCGGAAGGACCGGGGAAGCATACGGAATGGTACAGGCTAGGATACGGGCCGTACAGCTCTCCCCTCCTAATAAAAATTTCATCTTCAAAATTTAAACCACAACATAACTAATACAGAGCTCACCAAGGGAGGAAAACCACACCACTATATATATAATCAGAACACAACATATCAACATAATCAAACACCTAAGAGGTGGGGATAACGTCCACAAATCTTAAGCTCTAACTCCCAAGATGCCTCATTCAAGAGAAATCTAGCAAGATGGTGTAGGGGCCAAGTCACACGAATCATCGACGACTCCTCCTGATGTCTGAGGATCTTACTGCTACTATTGTGGAGGCTGCTGCTTAGGATGGGGACACTCGTTCCTACGATGCCTTATCCCACCGCATCCAAAGCAAGCACCTAAGAACGGTCGGGGTGGCAGTGGCTACCGAGGGTGGGGGCACTCCTGGATGCATGCCCCGTCGCACCACATCTGAAGCATACACTTGAGGACTGACATATAGGTGGTGCAAATGCTCGGAAGGATGAACGATACATGTGCCTCTGTTGGCGTCAACATCGCTACTACTGCGAGCTACCGGAGGGGGCTTCCTCTTTCGGTCTCCTCTTTGAAGAATGGCGGTCATTGCTTACAACATCTGCTGTAACTGGTCCGCACTCACGGACACGGTCGGTGTTGCGCTAGACTTGGATAGGGATGCAGAAGTCTCTAGTGGGGGAATAGGAATCTCAGGTAGGGAAGTAGAAGTCGTTCGGGTCACTCGCTTGGGTGCCATGTCCTATGGGAAGGAATAAGGGCCCATCATCCTTGGGCACTCTCGAATGCATACGCGATAGGGAGCTATATTAGGAAGTTTCTAAGTTATTCGAATTCAGGGATCTAATCATCCAAGTTTGGAACAATCATAAAGTATAAGGTAGCTATCAGCAGATATGTGATGTTATCTTCATGTATTCCCAAGTTATGATCTGATACCAACTTCTGTCACGTCCCAAACTCGAAAACCGGGCTCACAAAATTTTCGATCGCCGAATCCGGTGTTGACAGCCTCCGTAGTACCCCATTCTCGGTTCCCAACATCCATACGCCAGATTTCGATCATGGGATCCTACAATTAGGATTTTTCCAATGTACATTTAACTCATAACAAGCATAACCACAAGTTTAACCAAATCACAAAGGCAATATCATCATCACATATCCACTAATATAACACATTTGAATACAGTGCTGAAAGAAAAATACATAAATCGAAAATCAAAGCTCCAGATGTCTGTTGCATGCTCCAAGCTCAACGCCCTGCAACATAATGCCAACTGCAGGCATTTATCGTGCATAAGCTTATAAAAAGCTTAATGGGTGATGAAAGTGTGTGCACAAGGTAAGTGCTAAGTAAGCAATATCAAAATAATCAGAGTAAGCGGAAATACTAACAAGCTCATAAATCATACAATATCAGAAATACTGACAAGTTCATACATCATACGATATCAGAGTAATGCAAAAATATACTGATAGGCCCATAAATACCATCAGCCTTAACCAGGCTATACAATGCAGAAATATAATAAAAATAATATCATATACTAATGAAGCAATGTGGAGACAGTAAGCCAAATATCAGATGCCGATGATGCAATGCAATATGCAAATCGTGGTGTGAATGAAATGACCAAGCTGTAGTATGAAGTCAGGATGATATTACGTAGTATCGCAGGCTATAGGGTCCATCACAAGGGACTTCTATCTAAACTAGTCACATACCTAATTTTGGATTGTCAGACTCAATGTGGTAAACTCCTAATCTCAGGTTAGTCGCACACCCTAATCAAAATCCTAACTATTACGAAAGTACACGTAACAAATAGTTACGCACCACCAGCCTGAGTGGATAGTGAATGAATGAATGAATGAGTATGCAACTCCTGCTCCATAAATCAGTACGGTTCCTCTCTGGGATCATCACTGAGGTCTATTACACTTAACACCACCTGCCGCCCCATCAAGCACACAACTGGGTAAGTGGAAGAGACCTCACTACCCGCCTAGCCAGTAGTCTACCAATACCTACCTGGCTCATTGATAGCGGACCTATTCCTCGAGCTGGTCAAACTCAGCTTAGCTATGCATACTCCCTCGGGTGGGTAAGGCCACAACCCCTCCCAACCAACCATGATGCAGTGGGAGACGTGGCCAACTGGTATTCGGCACTCGGGCACTTATATATATCCACTCAGTCTCGACATTGGGGCATCCTTTGGTACCAAGAGGGTCTAGAGATTTTCACCCAGGGCCATCTATGACAACCCGATGCTAATAACATATTTTTGGTGTCCCATCTGGCCATCCACGATATGCTTATGGAGGATACGACCCTGATGTCATTAGGGCGTATAGTAATCACGATCACATAATGCAAGATGTATGAGTCATACAGTCCAATCATACATCAATCCTGCGCATACCGTGCACTCATGTGGGGTAACTCCGCCTATCAGGGAGTCCTATAAACCACCGGTACTATGGCATATGCAATGGTCAATCATATCTCATAACAAAAATGCAGATGATGCTTATGGTCATGTTTCATGATGTTATGCTGTCACATACTCATAATCGGTATCAATAACCGACATCGACAATTGACTTCAACAATGTGGACATTTAACCAACATTGCCCCTAAGGAATGACCCACATAGAGCCTAACATATAGTGGACCCATGGCCTCACACAAGGGTCTAATATATATAACACCATGGGCCTTACTCATCATGATGGGCCTCTTACATGGGCTTAATATATATCACAGTGGGCTCCATTGCTAGCCCTCGAATGCATCACAATGGGCCTTATCACATAGGCCTCATATACATCACATTAGGCCTTAAACACGGGTTGAATACACATCACAATGGGCCTTAAATACGGGCCACATATACATCACATTAGGCCTCGTCAATCGGCCTCAATATTCAGCCTTGACAATCGGCCTCGATACTCGGAATCGCCCTCGATAATCGGCCTAAGCAAATCGAAATCAGCCTCGGTAATCGGAATTGGCCTCGACAATCGCCCTTGATAATCAGCCTAGACAATCAAAATTGGCTTATATAATCGGAATCGGCCTCGACAATCAGAATCAGCCTCGACAATCGAAATCGGAATCAGCCTCGACAATTTGACTCGGCCTCGACAATCGAAATTAGCCTCGACAAATCGGAATCAGAATCGGCCTCGATAATCTGACTCGGCCTCGACAATCGGAATCGGCCTTGGTAATCGGCACCAATGATCAGCATCAACAATCGGCACCGACAATTAGCATCGATAATCAACACCGACAACCAGCACATAAACAAGGCGGGGTCCATAGAGGAACAACCGATCAACCATAATATAAAGATTGGCCCTCAGCCGTGGTTATATTAAATCCGATAGTGCGAAACCATCCGTCTATGGTGAATGGGGCTCACTTATCTGGGTTAACCCACAAGAGAATGGGCCTAATAAGGCCTAAGGGAAGGTCACAATATGGACATCCAACTATCATTGCCCATCAATGTGGACATCTAACCAACATTGCTCCCAAGGAGTGGCCTACTTAGGGCCAAACATATAGTGGGCCCATGGCCTCACATATAATCATGATGGGCCTCATTTACATCACATCGGCCTCGTCATATGGGCCAACATACATCACATCGGGCCTCGAATACACAATAGGTGGGCCTTGCACCTGGGCCTCAAATATATCATATGGGCCTCATCGCACGGGCCTTAATAATAGGCCTCATATATCAAGTGTGCCTCATTACATAGGCCTAACAATACAAATGGATGGGCCCTGCCCATGGGCCAAAATACATCATGATGGGTCGCACCAATGGGCTTCATGTATATCAAATAGGCCGCACCGATGGGACTCATGTATATCAAATCGGGCCGCACCAATGGGCCTCATGTATATCAGATCAAGCCGCGCCAATGGGCCTCATGTATATCAAATCGAGCCACACCAATGGGCCTCATTTATATCAAATCGGGCCCACTCTTATGTATTTTTGAGATCTGACCTATTCATAAGTTAACATAGAGGTAGATGAAGTGAAAACTAATATCAACTTAATTGAAAACTAATGTGGCCCTTATAAGTTTGAATGGTGGATGTCACTGTCCGCTATTTAAATGGTAGGGTCCACTTGAACTTTAGATCTGACTCATCCTTGCACTCATGCCATAAAATGATATCTCAAAATGTTTGGACGGTATGGATACAGCGTGTGCATCATGGTGGGCCCCACCGTCCAAACAGTGGACGGTGTAGAAATACATACATCAATGTGGGGCCTGCAGGCTTGCTGCCATCAAAGGAGCTACTATATAGTTGTTGTACATGCAGCTTGTTGTGCATGCAGCTTGCTGCACTAAAAGGGCAGAGGTGAGTCCCACATAGGGCCCACCATCATGTATATATTATATAATATATATAATATAATATATACTATATATAATATAATATAATATATATATATATAAATATATATCAACGTCCAGGCCCTGGACGGCCTAATCAGTGATATATATCAACGGGGTATCCCACAGGTGGGGTGGGTCCCACCATCACATGCAATGTGGTGTGGCCCATCCAATGGATGGACAACGTGATTGGGTCCCACAGACACAGACATCATGGTGGGTCCCACTTGGATGTTGCCCACTTGATGGTATAATATATTTAATATATTTATTATATTACATTTAAAAGAAAAGAAAAAGGGTTAGCTGGGTGGTACACTCCACCGTCAGTTCACACTTCACTATTCCCTACACCCCACTGTCAGTTAACACTTCACTGTTAGCCACACCCCACTGTTAGTACACCCTCCACTAGTACGTCCAGCGTCCAGGGACGCTAGACGGACGGTGTGGATATGCACCTCATCAAGGTGGGTCCCACATGGCCCACCTGTTCTAGATCAATCTAATATTTGTGTTTTCTCATCATCCAGGCCCGCTTGATGGCCTGGATAAAACAAATGGACGGCGCCGATAAAATACATAAATCATGGTGGGTCACACCAATTAGGGTGGATGGACGGGGTGGCTTAGAATAAATACATCAAGGAGGGCCCCACCCACACATGTGGGGTGGGCCACGTCTTAAATGGATGGTTGGGATGGCATATAAACATCATGGTGTGTCCCACATGGATGGGGTGCACCAGTAGATGGCTTGGATGTAAACATCATGGTGGGCCACACACCTCATCATCATCATTACCTTACAAAAAAAGAAAAGAGAGAGAGAGAAAAAGGAGAGATCGGATGGTGGTGGAGGGACCCTGCCACTATGGGCCCTCCATTATCACAATACATACATAAAATGGGTCCCATCACAAGTGGGCCTTCTAACAGAAAATCAACGGTGGATCACCCACCTATTGGCCTCCTTCTTGGTCTGATGGAATGCCGAACTCTTTAGTTTTGATTTCAACGAAAGGTGATGAAGTTTTGATGGTTGAGATGGGAGATGAGAGGGTGGGAAGTGGGTCACACTAGAGCTTCTCCATGAGGGCTTGGAAGTCCATATGTTTAGAGCTTTTGGTTGCTTGGAAATGAGTTTGAGAAATGAGAGAGAGAGAGAGGGTTGTAAGGAGAGAGAGAGAGAGAGAGAGAGAGAGAGAGAGGGGTGGGTGATGGAGTGATGGGTGAGGTGAGTGATGGGTGTGTAAGAGTTTTGTTGACTTTGGGGGTAGTTTGCGTAAGAGGGGTATGGGTTGTGTAAGGAATTTTTGACTTATGGGGTTGCTTGGGAATGGGGTGTGAGGTGATGTGTACTTGACCCATGATGGGATTGAATGATTGATTGATGCGACATTGGGTAGAGATTCTCTTAGGTTTTGCAATGCGCGGTGTTTTCTTCGAACTGAACGCGGGCCCATATCTCCTGGCCTGGGTATCGCCTCGGCTAGCGAGATGCGACATCAGAACCGTGGTGACGACACAGTCGTTAGGGTACAAGTCTCGGGTCAAGCCGACTCTGGAATACGGGATATTACTCAGGGTTACGCGCAAATGCTGATAACAGATCACGGGTTACCGGAATTCGACCGGGAGGACCGCGAAAGCATATGGAATTGTACAGGCTATGATATGGCCCTTACACTTTTCGCATGCTCGGGTGTTACTATTATAACCAAGTTTATCATAGTTGTGTGATTGTACAAATAACCTATGTTATTCACGATCCTCTGATAAGTCATGAACCACCACTAATTTCAATAGTTAGAATATTAAAAGTTTAGATCCAACCGTTAATGTAAATAAATCAATAACCATGTATTGTGGGCAACTTACAAGTTAAAAATAATCTAATATTTCTGATAAAAGCCCTATAGGGGGCTGGGTGAGTGAATAAATTGTGCGTATTGAGATACGACCCATGTAAACAATTGAGAAAAATAATAATAACAATAATAATAACAACAACAACAACAACAACAACAACAACAACAACAACAACTCAACAATAACAACAATAATAATAATATACATTGTAAAAAGTATATATAATATTTTAAATGTGTATCAGGCCATCTGATCCATAACCTAGCCATTGAATCCTAGTTAAGTGGTCCCTTGTTTAACCGTTGATGTTCAGATTTGGAAATGATCCAACCATTAAATTAACATAGATCAACAAAACAACTCAAATTTCCTAAGTGTGGCCCACTTGAGTTATGGATCTCTCCCATTGTTGGCCAGGGGTCCTAATTGAACCCATGGAGCCAAGTGGTTGGTGTGGATTCGTCGAATACATCTTGGTGGGACCCACATGTTGTGCATGTGTATGACGACGCGTGTGTACCCGCGACTACATATCCCGGTCAAGTCGGGTTTGACCCACTAACGCAAGCAAAAGAGGAAATTTCCTCTTTTTCTCTCTCTTTCCTGCTAGTGACAAACGGGATTCATCCATTTAAAAATGGGCCCACATCTGAGATTGGATCAATGATTCGAATTGTCCATCTGGTCTAAGCGGGAAGTCTGACCAAAACCCAACTCTTCACACCCATCACTATACACCTGTGTGCACACAAGATCCAGCGTAAGCTTAATTATGTGTACGGCTCATTTTCGAAAATGGAAACCATTTTTTTTGCTAGCTAGCATCACACATGCCTCCTCATCCTTAAATCCTACCCACACACGTAAATAGATCTCAACCCCCCGTTCTTACCTTAGCCCTAGGGTTTCCTCGGCTATCATTCAGATAGTTTCTCGCCACCGCATGTTGCACTTGAACCATTAAGGAAACTAACGACCATCCAAAATATGGACCCCACAATGATTAACGAATGAATCCACACCAACCAAACGTTTCAAATCGCTGGATTTACCAACCATCTGGATTTCGCCATGAATAGAGGAGTCATCTCCTCTGTTCATCCCCATTTTTCGATTAGAGACATTCATCTGGGGGGACCATGATGTCAGAGATCCAGATGTAGCGTTAGATCAGTGCCATGCAGCCATTCTAGTCAATTTTAGGAGAGAAATTTGCTAGTTAAGCCCGGGTTTAATCTCACTTAGGCGTAACTAATCCAATAGATTAGTTACCTTTCGAAGCCTCTAGAATGAGGTTAATAAAGCCTATTTAAGGCTGCCTTTTAGGGCAACCCCTTTCCAAAAAAGGAAAGATAGAAAGAGAGTGAGAAAAGAAAGGGAGGCTGCGCCGTTTTTGCCGCACCAACTAACTCAGTGAGCTTGAACGTCAAGCCTTGCTAAGTCCGTTGCTGGGCATCTTCCAGCAGATGAAACGAAAAGAGATGGAGAACGGAAGTAGAAGGAGAAATGAGAGGAAGTGAGGGAATGATGAGAGAAGGGAGAGTGGTGAGTCGCCCACCAGTCGCACCATCGCAACCGAGTCGACTGGGCTATTCTCAACTGAGTCAGGTTAGGTTTAGCACCCATTGCTTGAACAACCAAAAAGTGAAGAGAACCAGGAAGAAGAAGAAAGAGAGAAAGAGAGAAGAAGCTGAGTTTTAGAACTCGACTCGTTGCTGAGTCAAGTTGTAGCCACGAGTCAAAGACTCAGTGAGTCATTTGGGCTGTCGTTTCTCAACTCTAGGCTTGAGTTCAGGTTGTTGGACAAGTCTTTTAGAGAAAGAAAAGGAAAACTGAGGAAGAAAAGGAGAGAGAGAGAATGAGTTGTTTGCTGTGAGTGTTGAGTTTAAAGTCGAGTTCAATCGATTTACCTCCGAGCGCAGCTGAGTTGTGGCCTAGGTCAAGCATCTGGTCCGCCTGATTGCTTCCAAATCCGGGGAGTTGCAGGAACAGAGTGTAACGCCCCGAACTTTTCAATACCTGAGTATTGAAAGTTCTCGAGCATTACCCTAAGATTTAACTGATGCAGGTCATGAAATTTAAGTATGAGATGTAAGAATTCAAGCTTAGATCATACTAATTCAGAAACAGTTACACGAATTTCACATCCCACATGACAATCCAAATCATTCAATTAAAAAGAAGAATCTATGCAGGTCCAAGTTGACATAAGCTAGGACTGGACCAATAAAAATTATAAACCAAACGATGTCAAAGAAAAATAGAAATCAACCACACATACATAAAAATCAGTCCTTAATCCAAGGGATTCTCCAATTTCAATTCAAGGAACCCTAAGGTAAAAAAAGGGGCAAATAAATACGGGTTAATGCAAACTAAGGTTAGGGTTTAGAAAATAAGAATGAAAAGAAGAAAACCTGACCCGGAGAAAGCTCTTATGCACAAATGGTGACCCGAGGCTGACACATGTGCACGGGTGGGCTGGCCGCACTTGTGATGGAAGCCTGCCTCTCCAAAGTTACAGCTATGCCTTGGTCGGCTAGGGGAGACCTCCAATCCCTCCAAGTTTGATGGTGATCCAAAGTAAGGTCGAGGCGTAGTGCTTCGCTGAAGTTTCAGCCCTCCTACAGGTCCAGATTTTAGAAACTGGTTGTAGGGGGATGAATAGCTGAAAAGCTAAAAATTTTAAAGTAATAATGATGATAGAAGATGAGAGATATGGATGGAAAAGGGTAGGGGTGGATGGGGATAGATGTGGCTTCGCACTAAAATAGTTAGCCCTTCAAAGAAGGGAGGGCTTCACACCCACTTTTGAATTCTTCCACAACTCACGAACAGAGCAGAAAAATAAAGCAGAAATTTTTATTAAACTTGAATGAATGAAAAGAACTACGAGGGGTGTTTTTTTATCGAAAAAATTCTATATCCCAAAACTCACACCACGTGTGCAACCTATTACTTGGTGGTGAAGTAAACTAAAATAAAAAATAAACAAAGAAATCCAAAGCGTTCACGAGTTCTAAATAATAACAATAAGCAAAACCTAAAATATGATATCAATCCAACGAGTGGGCCACGATCATGAGGTCCCATGATGAGCTTTTCTTGACTATCGGGCCCACCCTTTTAAACCAAAACTTCATCTTCTAGCTAGGAGGCCCTCCTTGGATGTCGTCTTCGAACCAGATCGATGGTGGGGCCCTCCTTCTGCATACATACGTGCATAAGGGGTGGCGTGCGTGCGCGTGTAGGCGATGTATGCATGATGTCCTCATCAACTCTCCCCGGCTGTGAAGATTTCGTCACTAGCAAAATAAAATTCCTGAACTACTCCAGGATGTCAGGATCAAGTCTCTAAAGCTTCTTCTCAGTGAGCCATGTGCTGTCAGAAGCTAAGCATGACTTCCATTTAACTAGGTACTTCCGAAACCTGCCATTTGACGTGGAAACTATCTCATGGTCCAGGATATCTTCTATTTCCTTTCTGGGTGTGTGAAGGCTAGGTATGGGAGGTAGAGGCTGGGATGAAAGGTCAGGAAGAGGCC